>NC_140582.1:12709224-15109224 GCF_964204655.1 Triturus cristatus
AGGCTGGACCATTGTTTGCATATCTCTTGGCTAAGGCACATTCATTACTGGTTCAAGCTCCTTTTTAATCTAGATCCTTTTTTAATACCTGAGGAAGCTGCCAGTATATCTAAATTAGATCTCAAGGTGTCCTTTTTACGTCATAGAAGACAATCCAGAGATTCTGTTTGCCTTAAACAATGTACTTATGCTTTTTATCGTGAAAACAATTTAAGTGAAGGTTTCCAGCCATATTTGACAGAAGTTACAAGAAGATCCCACCGCTTTGTTCTTACCCGCCTAAGGCTTGGAATAGTACATCATCTTGTGTCCTTCCCCATCACTAGGCAGCATAGTAATACTTTATGCCCCTGTGATGACTTATCCAAACAGAGTTGTTGTCATTTTATGCTTTTTTGTAAATTTTATGTGTTTTTAAGACGACATTTTTTTAAAACCCATCTTTTTAAAATATAATGTCCGGTCTACAAGGAGCGCAATGCAGCTAATGTTTAATCTGGAAAGTGCAGATATTTGTTTTTATATAGCTACTTATATTCTGAAATGTATGAGTGCCAGGAAATTCATTGTCTTGTAATTTATTCGGCTTCTAGTAAGCTGTATTATCACTCTACCAAACACTATAAGTGACTTCTTGTACATGCACATAACTGCGATTTGCACTTTACCCTGCATATTTTCCACATTACCCGGCATGTTAGTCTTCAAGCACCATAAGTGACTCTTTGCACATGTCCAGAATCTGCGAATTGCATTTTACCTTGTATATTTTGTACATTAACCGCATGTTAGTTTTAGACTATATAAATTTTAAGCCCATCAGAATTATTTTACCTGTTCTACATTGCTAATCCTATCTGCACTGGCTCTTTTACGGGGATGGTAATATAATTAATTTTCGGGGATAGTATAACAATTTTTCTTGCTCTGTACCTAATCATGTAATTGGTTTATACTCTGCCATTTTATAGTTTTATTGTATGATTGTTGTACGTTATTATGTTTGCTATGTGGCTGTATATACTTGCCGAATAAAGCATTTTGAACTGAACTGACTTATTGCTCTTCCTACTTGGAGTTTTTAGAATCTTCTGAAAGCTTTTGTAATTTTGATTGTTTGTTGGTTTATAGATGGGCTGACCAAGACCGTGTTGAGTCGATGGTTGCGCCCAGATATACATAGCTATCTTGTTGCTCTATAGTTACATTTCAGGTCCTAAACCAATGGTTTTACTTTTGTTCCAAGAGTTTCTACTTTTTTGTTTGTGCAAAATTGACATGCAAGTCAGTTTCTAAATTAGAGTAGATTGCTTAGACATCTGGATCTTCAGGACTTTTGCAGTTTTTGAAACCAAGAGAATATCATCAACCTATTTGTGTCGGAATGTGTCTTATATCCTCAGGATCGGGACGATGCTCAGAATGGCCCACCTCTCGTCAGCTTCAAGTCTGACCTGCTCTACTAGCGCAGACTTTTGAAATGATCAAGAGGGGAGAAGGAAGGGTAGTGAACTGCAGGGAAGGAGATCTGTAAAAAGAATAAACAAAAATAGATAACTGGGTTCTACTTCTAAGAGACAGACTGTGTGTGTGTATATATATATATATATATTTATATATATATCGCAACAATCCTTTTCTGTAGTGATCCCTGCAGCCGCGGAATCAGAAACGAGACGGACTCCACTTTCTTGTGCACAGTTTATTTATTTTTAGCGCTGTGATGCCATGATGCGTTTCAGCCTCAGAAAGGCCTTGATCAGATGAGGACAATTATGTTTGTTATAAAGAGGGAAAAGAATCGACTGGGAAAGCTTGCTGTGTGCTGCTCATGTTGCCTTTGAGAAAGGAATATGGATTCTGAAGCGCGTCAGGCATGAGACACACGCTGCCATGTATCTGCAACCTACCGAACGCAGTCATTGTGAATAAAAGCCTGCTGAGGTGTGCACTTTGACTAAGGGCATCCTCTTTCTTCTCATAATTATGGCTGATCCGGCCGTGATGTGCACCGCTGCGATATCCTGGCGGATCACAGTCTGCTCATTTTGGCAAACAAAATGTGGATCAACAGGGCACGATGGGCTGATAATTTCTGTGGTGTATGTTGCGCTGGCAAGTACAAGAAAGATCTGTCACAGACAAACAAGGTAAACCCAGAAGGGTAACAACGAACTTCCGATCCCACAATGCCTAGCACCAGGCGCGCAACACCCATTGGACTCACAGGGCTTCAGCCCCCCCCCCCCCGTCGTGTGTGGCAGCCCGGGATGAGACAACTTCCCGGGCATACACAGCCGCACCCGAGCACTTCACAGGTCTTTAAAAAGACCATTTGCATGTTAATGAGGCCTCGCTGTTGTTTCACCCCTTCTAAGAGCCCCTGCAGCTCCACTCTGCCTATTGCTTAAAGTTTCAGCCCCCCCCCCCCCCCGAAATTTGGCTCTAGTTGCGCCTCTGCCTAGCACATGCTTTTACTCACCTGAGGACAATTATGTTTGTTACAAAGAGGGAATAGAATCGGCAGGGAAAGCTTGCTGTGTGCTGCTTGTGTTGTCTTTGAAAAAGGAATATGGATTCTGAAATGCGTCAGGCATGAGATACTTGCTGCCATGTATCTGCAACCTACCGAACGCAGTCATTGTGAATAAAAGCCTGCTGAGGTGTGCACTTCGCCTGGGCGCATCCTCTTTCTACACACATATATATATATATATATATATATATATATATATATATATATCCAACTTAGCAGGAAACCCATTTGAAAAAGGCCACAGGAAGATGCAAATAATCTCTCTGATTTTAATGGCAGCATGCAAGCAGATGACTGGACAGCATCATACATCCAAAATAGTTCTAAAGCCAGACGCGTTTCGGGAATCTCGTCAGTCCCTTCTTCTGTGGCAATGTTCTGAGAAGATGAAAGCACTGCTGCATTGCGCACGTTAACATTAAGTACACCTGCCCCAGTGGGCGTGGCCGCTTGCACGGCCTTCTGGGTGTTGTAGTGCGGTGCCTGTGATCCCCAGTGGGCGTGCTGTTCATTTTCACAAAAAATACGCAAAATCAAATCCCAAGTGGGTAGGTGCATGTGGCGGCCGACATCTGCCCCGCTTTGTTGCTGTCATGCCGAGTAGGCGGCCCCCGCCCTGCAAGGGAGTCAGCCTTATCTTCCTTCCTACTGTTAAGATACCGGTTGGCACCTTTTCGGATCCGCATTCACACGGTGGGCCTTATTTCGCGACCGGGAGACAGCCGTAAATATATCCAACTTAGCAGGAAACCCATTTGAAAAAGGCCACAGGAAGATGCAAATAATCTCTCTGATTTTAATGGCTGCTCAAATAACTGGCAAGAATTGTCTCCACTCTGCTGCAGCTTCTATGAATAAAACGCAAGTTTCACCTACCTGTGTGTGGCTCTCCTAAGTGGGAAAACTTGGATTTTGGATATATATATATATATATATATATATATAGATATTCCATTGCAAGGCTCGCTTTTCAGCGGGTGTAGCGGCGCGTCTTTAGTGCAGTGCTGAACTCCTCGGCTGAGCCAAGCCGTTAATTAAATCCCCCAAAAATCCACCCACTTGGAGAGAACAAAGCGGAACGCACTCACGGGAGAGATTTTAACAGTGTATTTAATCCTTTACAGGCAATTTCACAGGTAATCCACAGCGCAAAACCAACGCGTTTCGGTCTCCATGAGACCTTGGTCACGGTTGGCTTCTTAGTTTTTCCCGGCATACTTATTTTGAAACAAAATCACATGACTTCCTGTCACACAAAAGGGGGGGAACCATTTTTTTAAAAAATGCTCGGCATTCTGGTACTAGTAGTTTGTAGTTTAAGAGCACTACAACGTTAAATCTCTTACAATAAACATTGCGTAAACAAGCTATATGTCTGAACTATATTATTTGTCTAGACACATGTATATCAGCCCTCTAGTGGGCGTTTATTCTCTGTTTAACTCATAATTAGGTTGACGCAATCTTATCAAATTCCCTCCAGTGGGAAAAGGTTAACTATATTTATAATTTTCTGGTAAATATATCCCCTTTGCCGAATTGAAAGTAATAAAAAATACAAAACAAAATTTTGGAGACGTTAAAATTTGGTCTATTACCAAAATTGAAGGGTCAGATAAACTCGTGGATTCTTAATTTATAAATGTACTTAAAGTTCTTCGTCCTGGTTAAGACCGTGTGGCATGTATGTTCGTAATGCAAGTATTTGTCGAGATTCCCTTTGCTGTAATTTTCTTTCACGGTGTCCTCCTCTTACATGTTGTTCCACAGTTTCAACGCCGTAGAATGATAACTGTTTCCAGTCACTGTTATGAGCTTGCTCCATGTGTTTTGCGACCGCGTTACTTCTGTCTTTGGCTATGGTGGCTCTTACATGTTCTAAAATTCTTTTTTAGAGCTCACAGATAGTGCTCCCAATGTACCTTAGGTGGCATGGGCATTCTATAACATAAACCAAAAATTGTGTTTTGCAAGTTATTAGCTTCTGTATTTTTCATATCTTCTTGTTTGCCCAAATAATTTCCTGGGTTTTACGTGCAATTTGGCAAACCTTACAGTTGTGACATTTCATGAAGCCTGTAGTTTGTAGCCATTGGGAGGTTTTATTTTTCTGTTTCAAAAAGTGGCTATGGGCTATTGTGCCTTTAAAGCTTTGAGCGTGTAACACGGCATTGGTAGCTGTTTTTTTGCGGTGTAGTGTTGTATGTATTTTTCCAGATATTACATACATTTCTGTGTCCAGAAAGGTTCCCCTTTCTTGGCTGATTTCATAGGTAAACCGTAGATTTGGCTCTGTGTTGTTAAGTATCTCAAAATACTTTTAAAATTCTATTTCAGTGCCATCCCATATTATAAAGAGATCGTCGATGAATCTGAACCAGCTCATGGTCTTATTTACATACTCATCATGATCCGGGTGCTGCTCCCACCAGCCCATTGTCAGGCACGCATAGCTTGGACTAAAAGAAAATCCCATGACCGTGCCCTTTGTTTGTATGTATATTATCTCTCCAAATAAAAATAAGTTTTTCGTAAGGCAATTTTCAATCATTTGTATCAGCATTTGATTGTGTTTTTCATATTGGATGTTTCGTTTGCCCAGAAAGTATTTACAAGCTGTAATCCCAATTCGATTTTCAATATTAGTGTAGACTGAAATTACGTCCATTGTTATCAGTTTGTATGAACTCAGCCATGGGATGTCTTGTATATGTCTCAATAAATCGTTTGTGTCTTTAATATACAATGTCAGATTTTGGATGAATGGCAATAACAAGAAGTCTCCCGGTTCTAGCCTTCATCACCAAAGGTTCCATAGCCAGTGCAAACAGGAGCGTTCCCCGACTCACTGCGTAGGCCCCAGATATCACCCCACTGTTCTAACTCATGCCGTGGAGGACTGATACAGTAGCGCCGTCCATGCTATAAATGCATCTACCAACCCGATGCCAGCCATGACATGAAACGGATATGACCACTCTAAACTATCGAATGCCTTTTCTATATCAACGGCAAACACCGCAGCAGTGTCTTTTTGATAGGTGTCCGACTCAAGCACCTGCAGTAGCCGACGGATATTTAAGGCCGTGTTTCGGGCAGGAATAAAGCCAGCCTGGTCCTGAAGGATTAATGACGGCATATGTGATAATAGCCGAGTGGCTAAAATGTGACTTAGTATCTTATAGTCCGTGTTCAGCATGGAGAGCGACCGGTACACTGCCCTATCCCACACTGGTTTTCCAGGCTTAAGTAGTGGGATGATAACCGCCGCTCTCGTGGAGGTCGGGAGGTGGCCCAGGCATCTGGCCTCATTATATAATATCACTAAGTCGGAGCTAGGAATTCAGAGTAGGTTAAATAAAATTCAATTGGGAGGCCATCTCAACCCGGAGTCTTGTTCCGTGCCATGTGTTTAAGCGCCGCACGCACCTCCCTCAATTCAATATCCCCGCCCAATGCGTCTGCCTGCTCGTCGTCTAATTGCGGGAACTGAAGTCCACGCAGAAACTCACCCATATCATCTCCTGCAGTGGGCATCTTGCTCCTGTAGAGCACTCTGTAAAACTCATAGAACAACCCATTAATGTCCTCTTGGGTAAAACAGGCTTCCCCCCTATCGTCCCTGATCTCCAATATCGGCGTCCCTCTTCGCGACAGGTTAGCTAACCAGGCGAACAGCGCTCCCGATTTATCTCCCTCAACATGGGTACGGGCAAGACAAGCTTTGTAGTCAAAGCAGCGCAAGCGCTCTACTTTACCCGCTACCACTTCTTTTGCCTCCAGCAACTCAGCTTGTTTGTCAGGCCTCCCAGGTCGGTCCCTTTCCACCCCTCTTAGTTGCTGTTCTGCGTCTGCCACTTCCGCCAACAGTGTCTTCCGAGCCCCAACCGTGCCAGCGATACAGCGGATCACCACCTTAAAGTCGTCCCATTCCACCAGTGGCGTGGACGCAGTATCTCCGTTATCCTCAAAATAGTGCGCGATAGCCTCACCCACCGCCTCACGGTATACTTGGTCTTCCAACACCTCCGGGCGCAGGCCGGTATCTGAGCCCGGACACACGGCTACTGCAGCCAGATCAAAACAGGGTTATGGTCAGAAAGTGTCCTAGCTAAATATTTGCTCCCCTGTACTCCTGCATGCACGTCCGGAGTAGATAATAACACATCCAGCCGCACATGAAGGTCATGCAGTGCAGAAAAATTTGAATAATTCAGCTCCTCGGGGTGCCGAGCCCTCCAAATGTCCACCAAGCCCCACCTCTGCTGCCAACTACGCCTCGCCTCTGCAATCTTGCGTGGGGGGCTGTTGGAAGTGGGGGGTGCGAGCGATCCAACAATAAGATTGAGACACAATTAAAGTCCCCTCCCAACAGCACAGAACCCGTGAGATAAGGAGCCAGTTTCCCAGATAGATGTGAAAGGAATGCCGGTTCTTTCACGTGGGGCGCGTAAATGCTCCCCAATGCAAATCCCGTCCATCTAGTTTCCAAAGGACCACCACATATCTCCCTTCTGGGTCTGAGTTTTTCCCTACATAAAAAGGTTACTCCCGCTCTGACCCAAATTAACACCCCTCGAGCAGAATAGGTTGTGTAGAACAATTGACCTCGCCATCTGCGCTGTAATGCCGCACCCTCCTGCACATTCAAGTGTGTTTCCTGTAAAAATGCTATTTGCACTCCTCTTCATATCAAATGGGCATGCAATTTCTGACGGCGCCACATAGAGTGCAAACCCCGCACATTCCATGATAAACACTTCAAGTTATTTGCGGTTCCCGACCCAGCCATACAAAATAATCAGCACTGAAAGCAAATACAATGACATGCCTGGTCCCAACTCTCCCTAAAACTAAACAACATCCCCAACTCCCCCACCCAAGGACAGCTACTTTGAAACTGGTATCTATCCAAACCTAAAAACACACAAATTCCTCTGTCAGCAACAGAGGAGCCGGGGCACACAGCTGGCTGGAATCCCTAACCTCCATGTGCATCAGCCCTTTCGTAGAGAAAGCATCCCCAACCCAATAGCAACATCCCTTCACATTTAGCGAACAAACAAGGACTCTCTGTCCATCCTAGACAGCCCGTCCACTCAGTCTATGATGCCATCCGCCGTCTGTGGTGTCACCTCTGGCACGCATTCCCCTCTACCCATTGAAGTGTATGACTCAGCACCCACTGAGTCCCCCGTTGTACCCGTTTCTTCAGTCGACACAACAGTTCGATCTTGCGCCAAAGCCACCACTGCCTGCGGGGCTTCCACTCTTTCCCGCGCAGTCTGAGAGTCTGTGGGCTACTTCTGGGTTCTGGTATGGGGCCGCCTACGTGAGCCCCTTGGCCTGCTCGCGTTCCCATCTCGTGCTCTCTTCGGACACTCACCCCTCAGCTTCTCTTTCCTGTAGGATTCTAGCCAGTCCCATGCTTCACTAGGGGAGTCCATGTAGTGCCTGGTGCCAGCCAGGATTATGCGCAGCCGTGCTGGAAACATCAAAGAGTACTGAAGACCCTGATCCCGAAGGGCCCTCTTTACTGCCAGATATGAGGCCCGCTTGCGCTGCACATCCAACGTGTAGTCGGGAAATAACGTGACCTTTGCATTGCCCACTGCAAAGGGCCCCCCCAGTCTTGCTTCCTGTAGGAGCATATTCCAGTCTCGAAAGTGTTAAAGTCGAACCACCACCGGTCTCGGCGGTCTTCCAGGGGCCAGCGATTTTGCCGGTACTCGGTGTGCTCTTTCAAGCGTGTAAAAGTTCGAGAGACCCTCCGGGGCTATGACAGTTCAAAATTAGCTCTCCAGATAGGCCACCATATCGCCTCCTTCTTCCCCCTCGGGTAAACCCACCACTCGGACGTTGTTCCGGCAATTACGCCCTTCTGCGTCCTCGACTCTGCGTTCAAGCACACTCACTCTGTCCGTTAAGGCCTTCAGCTGCCACGTCACATCAAGCTGCGCCGGTTCCAGTTCTGTGATGGCGGTCTAATTTTTCTTGACCTTTTCTGACAATTTCTTATGCTCATCCCGTAGGAGCCCAAGTCCCTCTGCCACCGTACTGATGTCCTGGTGGAGCGTCGCTTTTGTGTCTGCTATTGTTGCACATATCTGTTGAAACTGCACTTGCATCTTCTCATTCGGTGGGCGATCGGGTCTGGGATGCAGCGTCATCGTCCTGTTCTAGGGGGGTACCGGCCCCTCGACCTATGGGTTTACCCATGCTGTTAGAGAACTGCTCCACTCTCTCCTGGCTCCTCCTATTACTGGTCCCAAGTGCTCTCTGGTGTCGGCAGTGAGCTACCTCTTCTGCCAACAGCGCGGTCCTGAGTCAGCTCTCCCAGCCCGGGGCTGTCCAGCCGCACACTCACAAGGCCCAGATCAGCGGTTGACAGCCTGTCCAGTCACTTCTTTCATCTCCCCAGGTCACTGCAGCAGGACCATCTTAACAGTGTCCTCGGGCCTCCGCTTTGTCAACCCCTCACAGCCGTACCTCTTCCTTTGCACCGCCCGTGCGCATGAAACCTCAGGCCGCCCCCAGGAGGGTCGGACAACTCACATCCCCACGGAAATCGGCAGTATCCCAGCCTCCTCTGTCTTCTCCCCGTCCGTCAGCCACACCGCTGCGGGAGTTTCTGCCCAGATCGTCTTCCTGCCCCCAGATGGCCCTCGAATCACTGCCTGTCTGGATATCTCCCCAGCACTCTCAGCCCTCCAGCGGCCTCATCGCAGTGTTGGCCAGGTCCACTGTGCCGTAGTACTGGGCGGGGTCGCTTGCACCAAGATCAACGCACCTGCTCAATCTCGCCCCCTCCGCCCGATGCAGTGTCTGCCGATTGGGAGCCAGGCCTGGTGGTGCCTTGAGGTGCCAATCAGGCCAGCTCCCGGCGGCAACTACAGTGTGTAGCACGGTGCTGCTTCAGCTACGCAGCATCGCCTCGGTCGCCGCCGGTCTGCGCCTCCGTGCACCGCCAGACCAGTGTTTCCGCCGACCCTCCCTTGTGCCCCAGACAATCCTTCGTGCGGCGCCGTTGAGCTCCACAGCCAGTCTGGGCCCCCCACGGCCCTGTCCTAGGCTCCGATGTTGTCTTGCAAGGCGGAGCTCGCCCACTCTCAAAAATGTGGAGCGGCCCCGTGCCGGGTCCCTGACCCCGCACCGATCGGCACCGCAGGGTTCCGAGCGCTCAGACGGCACCTCGCTATCCCCTCCGGTGCAATTGCTGCCAGTATCGCGGTGCCTCTCAGCTGCTCTGCAGCATCTCAATCGACATCATCTTGCGACTCATCCACAACGCGGGGCGATTCTTCTGTCGTTTTCCTCTAATACGGCCCCGATCGAGCTGCCGACTCACGGAAGCACTGCCCGGGTCCTTACGCCTCACCAGGATCGTCGGCAGGGCGCTACCGGGGCCAGTGCTCCAATTCTCACTGGATTACAGCTGGGCCGATGCGGAGCTCTGCGCTCACGCGTCCGCCATCGGCTCCGGCCAAGCCACGCCCCCATATATGTATGTATATGTATATATTTGTGTGTGTATATATATATATATATATATATGTGTGTGTGTGTGTGTGTGTCATTTTAATCAATGTCTTTTTATTTTCATTTATTTAATTGAACATTCACCTTGAGAGGTAGGATTCGAAACCTGAAGGTCCATTTCAGAGCATGTTAGTCTTGTGTTCAATGCCACTCAAGACTCACTTGGTAAACTCGTATCAGGGCTAAATGTGTTATAGACTTCAAATTCCTGAAATATACCTTTTATAACTGTCATTACATGAATAGCTATTCTCAATTGGGATCCAAGCCAAAATGTCATAATTCTGCAATAACATAAAGGATAGTAAGGTAGCCTTGTTATTTATATTGTTATTTTGAATGCCCTTAAGTGCGCGTTCCATCTATGTTTCAGGTTTCTAGTGGTGGAGCCTACATATTGTAACCAACAGGAGCATATGGTTAAATACACACAATTCTTAGTATTGCAATTAATAAATAAACAAGGAGCTCTTATATGTTCTAGATTTTTTGAAATCTTGAAATTCAACTTGGCAGTCCTCGTCTATTCCTTAACGAATCTTAATTAACCCAAAAATAGAGAGATGTATATACCTTATTGTATCGTATTGTAATTGCATTTCTATAACGCTTTCTACCCCTGACGAGGCGTAGAGGCGCTTTTCCGTGAGTAGCATGCTAGTCCAGAATCCATAAAGGATTAGTGGTGAATTAGTATTAGTGAAAATATGAAAGTAATTTGAGTGGTGGATATGTTAGTCATTTATTTGGAATGAGAAGGATCGTGGAGGGGCAGAAGAGGGCAACTATGGTTGTTTCAAACCAAATTTCTACCAAAGTTAATGCTTTAGCATATGTTTAACCAGGACGACCCTTGCTGCAGGAAACAAATGGCAAATTACTAATAAAAAAAATCCATCTATCTATCTATCTATCTATCTATCTATCTATCTATCTATCTATCTATCTATCTATCTATCTATCTATCTATCTATCTATCTATCTATCTATCTATCTCTCTATCTCTCTATCTCTCTATCTCTCTATCTCTCTATCTCTCTATCTATCTCTCTATCTATCTATCTCTGCTAGCCACGTGGGTGTTTCCTATTTTTTTTATAAATGTGTGGCTCTAACCCGGCCACGGCAAGCACCGCTGCTGGACCCTTGCGGATCCCCCCCTGTCCACATGGCGGGATCGCGGTATGGGTGGCCTGGAGGCTGCCTTTCAGATGTAGCATAGCGCAGATCATTGGCTCTCTTCATTCTTTTAACAATTTTGCATAAAAAGGTACTTTGCGGCAGGCATCCCACTTGGGAGGTATTTTTCTGGACTACTAGTTCCAAGATTCAATGCGGCTCACCTGAGCCAGACTTCGTGTTTAATTAAAATAAAAGGTGGACTAAATGTAGCCCAGTTGTTTGCCGCATTTGTTTCCTGGGATCCATGATTAAGGTATACTTTTCCCGAAACGCGTCGGATCAATGCTTTGAAGGGGGCGTGTACTAATCTCCACTTACCTGGCAAAAATCCTATCTGCCCGGGAGTGCCAGCCATGTGGGTGTAACTAGTGCACCAGTTGTAAGGTATATACAGTACTGATTAACCCCTTTCCCACCATATGTTCTGATTTTTCAGGCAAATTCTGTTTCAGGAAATTTATTATGTATTCTGAAAACTTTGTATTATCACTATTGTGAATTCCCTGAAATATTATGTTCATATTGTAGACTGGAAAATCAATACAAAAGAAAACATTATGTGAACAAAACATATTTGTTTAATACTTAAACGTTGACATGTGTTTCTAATATGACATTAAAACTATTTTCTTTTACTATTCAACTTGGATTGTCAATTTGGTACTTTATCACCTTTTCAGTCCTCCATTACCACACAACAAAGCAGAGCTACATGACAATGGCCGTGATCAACACATTAACCTAGCATATATTTCGTCAGTGCCTCACAGTGGAATTCAGCAAGTCAGAGTGCACTGGTTACTGGACCTTATAACCATTGGGTAAGTAAGGTTTGTTTATTATGTCCCTTTAAATAATTAAAAATGAATGCTTAGTTAATGTAAAACGTTTTTCAAAATGTCTTGAAAATGTCAGATAAAAGTAGTTCTGTAGTATGAGAACATTAAGTAAACACAGAATATGACACAGCCTGTATACCTGTGTGTCTCGGGGCTCTACATAGCTCCAAACCTAGACTGTTAGTATTGGGTGATTTGTCTATGCAACAGACTGGTAAGTTGAACAGAGACCTCTGGGAGTTTCATATAGTTTAGGAAGGACTTCAGTAGGAAGTAAGTCTTTAAAATGCCGTATCCAAGATGGGCTTCTTCAATACTGGTGTACATACCCACTCAAACAGAGAAGTGAAGAGATTCCTGAAGTGTTATAAATGTATGATGGTTGCCCATGGTATGGTAGCGAGAGTGGAAAGATGGCGGTTACCAAAACTGCAAGATGTCATTACTGACTAAAGTGATATATTTCATAAATAGTTGATAAATCATCTATGCAGATAGGTGGGAATTCAGCATAGGGAACAATATCTCTCTGTACTCTGAGGGCTGGAATCTGTTGAACCAGCAATATTGTTACAGATATTAATGCATCTTGAATAGCACATACTGACAGGAGAAGATATTAGGGGATGTTTCAAAGCATGAAAACTAGGCAGAGACTTAAAAGCACCTAGATATTTATTGGAAAGGACATGACCATGAGTTTTTCTTTTGTTGCTGTAAATTATTTTTATTGGGTTTCACATAAACTCCACATAAATACAGTACATCAGAATGAGACATGCTCTGAAGAGCTCACCTGCCTATACACTTGCATATACAGAGCAGTGGCCAAAGGGTGTGTAGGAAGTCCCTCATACTCGGCAGTCTAAACCCCCCCAACCCTGTCCACCTTGACCGAGGAATATTGGGGAGTCATTCTATCACATCAGTAAGTCTACCTCCCTTCCCTCCCCCCTTCTCCTTCCGCTTCCTTGTGGGGTCCTGCTCTCCCTCTCAGTTGGATGTGGTGTTGTCTCTGTTATCATAGGACAATTGTATTTTGGGTGGTCTATGTTGGTATTAACTTTACTTGGGGTTGGGCTAATGTCCTGGGGCTGAAAGACCACCAGCCCCAGAATCCCCCTGGCCTCCATTCTCTGACCAGCTGGGATTGAGGGCATTTAACCCATTGCAATAGTCCCATCATCATCCTCTATTTTAGTGCATCAGCTTGCTCCCCCCAGTATCTAGCATATCCCATCTTTCTCCTGCCTTATAGGCTTCTCGGAGTAAGGTGCCCTCCTCCCAGTCAGCTGACCTAGGCATGTTAGCTGTCCACCTTTCCACACGGGGATCGGCGGAAGCCATTAACTGCATCGTTATACACCGCTTGCTCAGTATCAATGCCAAGTCAATAAATTGGGTCGTAACCTTGTTCTTAGCTGGGTGGGGAAAAATCCCCAGTATACACGTTTTGGGGGAAGGGTTAGGAGAGATGTGATATCCATCTCTGTCCAGTAGAAGGTCAAGTGCATGCAGTTCCGTATCAGGTAAAGCATATCTTCCCCTTCTAGGTGATATCTAGCGCATTTGTGTGAAATGTGAGTGAAGAAGGCTTGAGTCATCCAAGTGTGAGCTTTGCTTTTTACGTAAGACTTAATGTATGAGTTTGAATTGAGGATTTCAGGATTTTTTTGAGCCATCTCTAGCATTTTTGTCTATTCCCTGTCAGTTATGGGAGTCCCCAAGTCTGCCTCCCACTTATGTTTCAATTGATTAGCAGCAGTATCATGTCTGACCGTAGTGCTCCAAGGAGACCTGACATCAACCTCAGAGAAATTGGCAACTTCGGTACATCTGGGGATTCGGTGTCACGTCTCCTCCAGTATTTTCTCACCACTACGATCATGGTACCATATAGTAGAAACTGCCCTGCTGGAAGCTCATACTGCTCCCTCATGTCCTCTAAGGAGAGTAACTCCCCATTTCTGTACAGTTTACCCACCATGTTAATGCCCGCTTCTAGCCAGTTCTGTAGCCGTCACTGTTTAATCTCCTGTGTATGTATAAGCAAAGACTGAAGTGGCAGCTTTAGGGAATATGGCTTATTTGTCTGGCTCTTCTACAGTGCTCTCCACCAACAGTGTTGGAGCACAGTTTGGTCATTCCTGCCTGTGATGGTTGCCCTTTTAGGATTAAGTAGGAGGTTCCATAGCATAGTCGACATGGGAGTGTAAGGGGTGGGGAACCCTCTTTGTGTCCTGAAGCCCTTGTGACCATCACATATACCAGTGCACTGGGCTTCCAAGTAATAGGTCTTCAAGTCAGGAGTGCTCATTCCCCCGTTCATGGAAATTCACTGCAGCTTATTCAGTGCAACCCATTGCCTGCCCTTTCCCCAGATCAGGTCAATCAGAATGGTGTCTAGATCCCAGAAGATACTGTGGAGTATAATTACTTTGCACTGCTCCAAGATTGCCCGGCCTGTCTAGACTCTCATTGTAGGAGGTGCATACAACAGCTGTGTCAATTTTACAAATCTCCACCACAGTCCTATTCAGGTCATCACAGGTCAGAGATGGTCCCATTCCAGCCTTTCAAAAGGCTTCTCAGTGTCTGCAGACATGAACCTGACTCTCTCTGGTATGTTCGGATCATCCCTCAAAAGAGCCAGTAATGTCAGGATGTTTAGTGCCGTGTTGCATTGGGGTATAAACCCAGATTGATCAGTGTGGATAAAGCCCTGCATGTGGGGAGATGGTCTCTGAGACAGGATTCCACTAAGTATTTAATAGTCAGGATTCAGTATAGATAGTGGTCTGTACTCTTTTATGTCTGTTGCTGGTTTCCCTGGTTTGAGCAGGGGGATTATTAGGGCCTCTCTCTTCGAGCGGGGCAGTGCGCTGGCGTCACACACCTTCCAATATAAGGTAGACAGACAGGGGTCAAGCATTTCAATATAGGTCACATAGAACTTCACCGGGAGCCCATCTGTTCCCAGGACGTTTTTCCTGGGCCATTATCTTCACTTCAGCCTTGATCTCTTCCATTGAAATATCTTTCCCCAGCTCCTCCACCTCATCAGGCAAGAATCTCTGCAGGGGTAGGTCTGCCAAGAAGTGCTGGATACAGCCCTGTCTATCCTCTCTACTGCTAGTGTGTAGTGTGGCATAATAGCTAGCAAAGATCTGATTTATATCATCTTGGTTATAGACCCTACCTCCTGTAGCGTTGACTAGTTAAAGGATTTGGGCCACGCTTGGCAAGGTTAGCCTGTCATGTGTTTCTTGCATGGCCCATTGTAGTTTTCCCTATGTTAGCCTAACTGTGCACATTGTAGGCCTTATTTTCCTTTGCATACGTTGCAATATAAATAAGCTTGCTTTTGTGCCACATTGCACTTTCACGCGGAACCTGCATATGCTTTTTGTTAGAAGGGCCAGCCTCAGGGAAGGACAGAATATGTACCTGACCACCCTGCGACCCACCTTTCCCGGGAGAGGTAGCCGAGAACTGGCGGGAGACCCCTTCAGGGCTGGGTCTCGTACCTAGGACCGTACATGCTGATTTAGCACCAGGCAACACAGAGGCACCACACCGTAGATTCTGAAGCACAAATTCTTTATCTAGAAATATCAGGACCTTTATGATCCGCAGAGGCGTCTGTACAAGTAGAACAAGGGCTCACAAAGTCTCGGTTGGGGTAGGGGTAGCGGGACAGTCTTAGGATCAGGGTCAATGCAGGTGCGTATCCGGCGCACGGCTCTCAATCCTCGAGTCGGGGGATATGATACGATCTTTTGGGGTCCAGCCAGACCAGAATGTCTTTTGAGTTGCGACCAAGTCTGCAGGGCTCGAGTAAGGATGTTGGAGGCCGGACAATCTTCAAGGAGCCGCGAGTCGGTCAACAGGGCTCAGAGTTCTCAAGGTTGCAAGGGGAGCCGCGACCGCGTCAGCAGGGCTCGGATGATTTAGGCAGAAGTCCGTCTCTACCAGGTGGAGCCGCGACGCTGTCTGCAGGGCTCACCGAGGTTCCAAGAGTTCCATCGGACCTTGGGAGGATGTTCTTTCAGCCGCGACCACGTCAGCAGGGCTCTCTTCGTTCCAGGATTCAATCTGCTGAGGGTCCCAGCGCGCCCCTTGTTGTATGTCGACTCCTCTTTGATGTCCGGAGTCCTCACGGGCAGGGGTCTTAGCGCCTGGGGGTCGTTTGTTGGGGGTTCCTGCCACGCGGACCTTTGATCCTTTCAAGGCGGGGTCGGGAGGGATCCCAGACACGCAGCAGGCGTGGAGGTAGCCCTCCGGGTGGCCGTTGGGGCGATCAAAACTATCTCTTGAGAGGAGGCCAGGTGTGAGTGAAACTACTCCTCCCTCTCCTGCTCACCAGGAGCTCTCTCTCCCCCCAGCCGGCATGGCGCGACTAGGCCTGGGTTGCGCTTGGGTCGAGGGCGGCCATCTGGGGTGCGGGGCCTGGTCACTGGAGGCCGCGAGGCCGATGGAGTGGGGAGGGTGCCCGGTGTCGGGAAGATGGCGGGAAGGACGGGGGTAGCCCCAGGTTCTGTGGGGGATCAGGTGTGGACTGGGTCGGGTAGGCTGCGTTAATCAGGGCCGGGTGGGGGGCAGAAGTCAGTATGGTGTCGCTACGGGTCGGGATGGGCCACGCCACGAGGCCGGGTCCAACATGCGTCCCCCCCAGCTGAAGGCCGAAGAGAACTACCCATCCTCTTGGGGGTTCTCTTCGCTGAGGCGGAAGAATCTGGAGAGGCCGTCAGCGTTGGCGTGGTCGGTGCCAGGGCGATGCTCTACTGTGAAGTCCATCCCCTGTAGGGAGATTGACCATCGTAGCAGTTTGGGGTTCTCTCCCCTCATCTGCATGAGCCACCGTAAAGGTTGATGATCTGTCTGGACTTGGAAGTGGGTTCCGAAGAGGTAGGGCCGCAGTTTCTTTAGAGCCCAGGCTACGTCGAACGCCTCGCGTTCAATGGTGCTCCATCGTTGCTCTCGGGGCAGTAACCTTCGGCTAATCCAGGCCCTTCTCATTGAGCTGGGATAGGACGGCTCCAATGCCATGCTCGGAAGCATCCGTTTGCACCACAAACTCTTTGGAGTAATCGGGGGCTTGGAGCACAGGGGCTGTACACATGGCGAGTTTCAGTGCGTCGAACGCCTCCTGGCAGGCAGGGGTCCACTGTACCTTTTTAGGCTGTCTTTTGGACGTGAGCTCCGTGAGGGGTCCTACGAGGCTGCCGTAACCTTGGATGAACCTCCGGTAGTAACCAGTGAGGCCCAGAAAGGCGCGGACTTCGGTTTGGGTGGTTGGTGGTTCCCAGGCCAGGATGGCGTCAATCTTAGGTTGGAGGGGAGCGACCAGCCCGCTGCCGACCTGGTGCCCCAGGTAGACCACCGATCCTTGCCCAATCTGGCATTTGCTGGCTTTCACTGTGAGGCCGGCTTGGCGCAGGGCCCTGAAGACCCTCCGGAGGTGCTCCCCCCATTCGGAACTGAATACCGCAATATCGTCCAGATATGCGGCGCTGAACTCTTCCAGCCCGGCCAGGACTCTATTCACCAGTCTCTGAAAGGTGGCCGGGACATTTTTCATCCCGAAGGGCATCACTCTGAAGCGATAGTGCCCATCCGGGGTGGAGAAGGAGGACCGCTCCTTCTGTGAGCGCAATTTGCCAGTATCCGCAGGTCAAATCGAAGGTGCTGAGAAAATGTGCAGACCCAAGGCAGTCAATGAGCTCATCTGCGCGGTGGATAGGGTGAGCGTCGGCTCGGGTGACCGCATTGAGCTCCCGGTAGTCCACGCAGAACCGTAGTTCGGGGGCAACACCAGGGGCAGCTGCTTTCGGGACTAGTACCACCGGGCTGGCCCAGGGACTGTCTGTGGGCTCGATCACCCCTAGAAATAACATCTTGGAGACCTCCGCCTGGATGCAGGCCCAGACTCGGTCGGGGACGCGGTAGGCTCGGTGCCGTACCAGTGTGCTGTCTCCGGTGTCCACGTCGTGGACGCACCTGTCGGTAACCTTGGGGGCAAAAGAGAACAGGTCGGAGAACTGCCCCAAGAGCTGGCGGCAGCCCTCGTGTTGTTGGGGTGTGAGGGAGGGGGAGAGGTTCACCCCCTCCACGGAGCCATCCTTTTCTTTGGCCCGCAGGAGGTCAGGGAGAGGCTCCGTTTCCTCTTCCGCCCCGTCGTCTGTGGCCAGGAGTAAGCTCAACTCCGTCCGCACGAAGTGTGGCTTGAGGCGGTTCATGTGGAGGACCCGAAGGGGGTTCCGGGGGGACTGGACGTCCACCACGTATGTAACCTGACTTTTTCGTTCTACTACTTTGAAGGGCCCGGTCCATTTGTCTTGGAGGGCGCACGGCTTCACTGGGGCCATCACCCAGACCTGCTGGCCTGGCTGGAACTCGACCAGAGTGACATTCTGGTCGTACCAGCGCTTCATTTCTTCCTGGCGCGCCTCGAGGTTGGCCTCGGCCAGCTCTCGGAACTTCCTTGGCTGGTTTCGGAGCGTCAACAGGTACCGGAACACATCCTGCGGTGGGTCCCGGGGTGCTGTCTCCCATCCCTCTTTGACCAAGCTCAGGGGACCTCTGACTGGGTGCCTATACAGTAATTCAAACGGGCTGAACCCCAAGGACTTCTGGGGGACTTCCCGGTAGGCGAACAGGAGGCAGGGGAGAAGGACGTCCCACTTACGCCGCAGGGGCTCCTCGAGACCCATGATCATCCCCTTCAGAGTCCGGTTAAACCGTTCCACTAGGCCATTGCCTTGGGGATGGTAAGGGGTAGTGAATTTATATGATACTCCACATTGTTACCACAGGGATCTCATATATTTTGAGATAAAATTGGTGCCTCGGTCGCTCACGACCTCTCGGGGGAACCCTACCCAGGAGAAGATCCCCATTAATGCCCGGCCCACCACGGGGGCCGTGACGGTGCGGAGGGGGATGGCCTCCGGGTATCGTGTGGCATGGTCCACTAGGACGAGGATAAAGCGGTGACCCTGGGCGGTCTTGGGGTCCAGGGGCCCCACGATGTCAATTCCGACCCGCTCGAAGGGAGTACTGACAACTGGGAAGGGTTGGAGGGGAGCCTTGCGCTTCCCTCCACTTTTACCACTGGCCTGGCACGTGGGGCAGGACTTGCAGTGGGCCTCTATGTGGGCTCGCATTTTTGGCCAATAAAAGTGCGTTACTAAGCGGTGGTAGGTCTTGTCCTGGCCCAAATGGCTGGCCAGGGGTACATCATGGGCCAAGCCCAGGAGAAAGTCTCGAAAGCGTAGGGGTACCACCAGCACCCGGGCTGACCCTAGCTCGGCAGACCGCTGTTCGCTGTACAGGAGGTCATTCTCCCAATAGAGTAAGTGGGGTTCCCGATTGGTCGCCCGCGGCTTGGGCTTCGGCCTGCTGCCGGGGTCCGACCAGAGAAGGACAGGTCGCTTGTTCTTGGCAGAACTCCTCTCGGGAGGGGCCCCCTTCGTGGCGCCACTGGGCCAACTCGGGCAGATCACCTAACTCCGTGATCTGCGCGGGGTCAGGATGGACGGGTCCGTCGTCAGCGAGGGGCTCTCCTCCTGGGGATAGGTCGTGGGGTTCAACTGGGTCGTCTCCGGCTTTGTCACCGGAGGTGGTGCTGGGGGCTTCGTCCTCGACTCCCCCACGGGGGGGAAGTCGGGCCGCCATGGATCGGGTGGTTGCGCACACCCATTCTGGTAGACCCATCATCCCGAGGTGGGTCTTGCGCTCGACCTGTCTCCAGGGGGAACTTTCCAGGTCGTTTCCCAGGAGGCAGTCTACAGGTTGTGCGGTTCGGACAGCCACCCGCAATGTACCGGTTACTCCCCCCCATTCGAATGGTACCAAGGCCACCTTACACAAACTCTCAGTGTTGTCGGAAGCTATCACAGGGCAAAAGACATTGGGGATAATCTGGTCCGCCTGGACTAAGTGGCTGAGGACACCAGTGATGCTCGCCCCGGTGTCACAAAGGGCCTCCACCGGGTGGCCGTTAACCGTTACGAGCTGGCAGTACTTCTTGGTGTTTGCGGGTAGGGGTGCTCCGGGAATCATATCTCGATCTCCTAGAGAGACTAGGGCCATGGCTGCAGGTTCCCATCCCTCGGGGTCCTCAAACTCCTCCCCTAGGGTTACGGTCGCCATGTGTCTAGCTGGGGGAGCTGTCGTGGGGGGTTTCTGGGCCATGGGGCACTGAGGGTCGCTGGCGTAATGCCCGAGTCGTTGACAGCGGAAACATGTGTTATTCACCCGGGGCCCTTGTCTACCTGGGGGGCCGGTACTGCCTGGCGGAGGAGCTGGGAATCCCGGGTGTTGGTTTCTCGGGGGGCTACGCGGGGGCCCGGATGGGAACTCCCTCTGTTTCCCTTGATTCCCCCCCCCCCCTCTCTGACGGGGAGGTCCTTGATGGCTGCGGGGGTAGTCTCCTACGGGGCTCCGGGGGACCCGGGTGTTAACCCTGCGACCTGCTTCGACGGCCAGCTTCCTCGGGTCTGCGAGCTTGCTGTCGAGCAGGTGCTGGCGCAGTTCTACAAAACAATTTGTGGACAAGTGTTCCCAGGTAATGAGGTCGGTCCGTTCTTCGAAGGTGGTTACCTTGCTGCCCTTGATCCACCCTTCCAGCGCTCTGCTGTAAAAGTTTAGGTATTCCACCCAGGTGGTGCCTGGGATCTTTCGGCAGTCCCGGAACCGCTGCCGATACATTTCGGGGGTGAGGCCGTATTTCGTGAGGAGGGCCTCCTTCATGTGGCTGTAGGATGTTTGCACAGAGGCTGGTAGGTCGAGGAGGGTGTCCCGTCCTTCGCTCAGGAATCAACCCCACAACCCGGCCCCCCAGTCCTTCTGTGGGACGCGGTGGGAGGTCATGGCTACCTCGTAGGCTTTGAACCACTGCTGGATGTCATCATTTCGATAGTACTCTTTGACCACATCCTTGGGGATGTGGACTTTCGGCTCTCCCAGGGGAGCTGGTTCTTGGCCCCCTGGGGGTCGAGCTCCTTGCTCGGAGTTCTATTTCTTTCAAGCTGCGCTCGTGCTCCAGCGGAAGTTTTTTTTCCTCGTGCTCCCGTTGTAACTTCTTTTCTTCTAGCTCTCCTTGTACTCGGAGTTGTTCCACCGCTAGCCTCTTTTCGGCTAGCCTTATCTCGCCTTCTATTTTCAGTTTGGCCATTTCTAGTTCATGACTTCGGTCCCTTTCCCTGTCTGTGACGTCTTCCGGGGACCAGCCCCCATCCGCTGCGTGGCTTTGTGCCTGGGGGTTATTGCTTGTTCTCGGGAAGTTCCTGAGCTCGTCCGGCTGCTCTGTCTCTTCACCGACTTCGTCCAGTCGGGGAAGGGAGACTCCGGACTCCACCCAGGCTTTCAGGGCTTGTTGCATGTCTTCCTTGGTGTTCAGACCAGTGGTAGCGATCTTCCGTTGTCTGCAAAATTGTTTCAGCTCCTTGTGTGTGTATTCTCCTAACCGCTGTACACAAAACGTAGCACTCGCGTCGGTTTCAGTGGTGCTCATGGTGGTTTCTTCTGCCGTCTTTGTTCAGTAGTGCGTCAGCCGTTCACTGTACGATCTCTAGATTGCGGGCTCGGATCCTGTCGCCTGCCACCAATGTTAGAAGGGCCAGCCTCAGGGAAGGACAGAATATGTACCTGACCACCCTGCGACCCACCTTTCCCGGGAGAGGTAGCCGAGCACTGGCGGGAGACACCCTCAGGGCTGGGTCTCGTACCTAGGATCGTACACGCTAATTTAGCACCATACAACACAGAGGCACCACACCGTAGATTCTGAAGCACGTATTCTTTATCTAGAAATATCAGGACCTTTATGATCCGCAGAGGCGTCTGTACAAGTAGAGCAAGGGCTCACAAAGTCTCGGTTGGGGTAGGGGTAGCGGGACAGTCTTAGGATCAGGGTCAATGCAGGTGCGTATCCGGCGCACGGCTCTCAATCCTCGAGCCGGGGGATACGATACGATCTTTGGGGGTCCAGCCGGACCAGAATATCTCTTGAGTTGCGACCAAGTCTGCAGGGCTCGAGTAAGGATGTTGGAGGCCGGACAATCTTCAAGGAGCCGCGAGTCAGTCAGCAGGGCTCGGATGATTTAGGGAGAAGTCCGTCTCTACCAGGTGGAGCCGCGACGCTGTCTGCAGGGCTCACCGAGGTTCCAAGAGTTCCGTCGGACCTTGGGAGGATGTTCTTTCAGCCGCGACCACGTCAGCAGGGCTCTCTTCGTTCCAGGATTCAATCTGCTGAGGGTCCCAGCGCGCCCCTTGTTATAGGTCGACTCCTCTTTGATGTCCGGAGTCCTCACGGGCAGGGGTCTTAGCGCCTCGGGGTCGTTTGTTGGGGGTTCCTGCCACGCGGGCCTTTGATCCTTTCAAGGCGGGGTCGGGAGGGATCCCAGACACGCAGCAGGCGTGGAGCCAGCCCTCAGGGTGGCCGGAGGGGGCGATCAAAACTATCTCTTGAGAGGAGGCCAGGTGTGAGTGAAACTACTCCTCCCTCTCCTGCTCACCAGGAGCTCTCTCTCCCCCCAGCCGGCATGGCGCGACTAGGCCTGGGTTGCGCTTGGGTCGAGGGCGGCCATCTGGGGTGCGGGGCCTGGTCACTGGAGGTCGCGAGGCCGATGGAGTGGGGAGGGTGCCCGGTGTCGGGAAGATGGCGGGAAGGACGGGGGTAGCCCCGGGTTCTGTGGGGGACCAGGTGTGGACTGGGTCGGGTAGGCTGCGTTAATCAGGGCCGGGTGGGGGGCAGAAGTCAGTATGGTGTCGCTACGGGTCGGGATGGGCCACGCCACGAGGCCGGGTCCAACACTTTTGCGTTCTGTTCTTTTCCTGGGATTTAGTCTGAGAACCACAGACAAGATCAAATAACAATGTCTGTGTTATTTTTCTGGCCAGGCAGTAGCACCTAGACATAACACAAGAATGCAGCTGTTCTTTATGTGCACACATGTCCTATCGTATCAATGAGAACATGAGCCACAATGGAACGATAGATCTGACACGAGCACTGTGTCTGCTGAGATGTAGAGCATCTATCTATCTATGTATGACAATGTACGGAGTCTGCTGATAATCCCAGAGTTCTTTCATATAATCATTTAACTTTACTCACAGGGGAGGGGAGTTAGGTTACTCTGTCTTATACAATGACAGCACTTTTCATGGTATATGGATGATTAACCATGCTAACAGTATTTTTATTATGCATTTGTTTTCTAATTGTGTCACGTATACTGCATTTATGAGCACAATAGTTTGAATAAATATTCTTTGTTTTTTTTAACAATTCTTTTTATTAATCAACACACTTAAGCAATTTAGCATGTATCAAATTGGCATTATACACATGGGAGGAAACGACAAGCAGGTACAGTATCAATACCAAATAACAGTAAGGGTTGAGTCCTGTCGGAACCATATCTGGAATTATTGTATTAAGGCGATGGCATGTCTTCAAAAGAGGAGTTTCGCGGTGGGCTACAGATCTCCCCTCGGTATGTTTTCCAAGCCACCCATATTAATGTCCATTTCTTCGGGCAGCCCCTGGTGATGTATACTGTCTTCTCACGGAACATGCACCAGTCCATGTGCTTTTTCCAGTCTGCCACTGTTAACGGGGTTGAAGCTCCCCACAGTTGAGCAATGTTTCGTTTTGCCACCATAAGGCCTAAAGTGACCCAGATCTTGCCCATCCTACTCAGATCTGTGGGTTCCCACACATTCAGGAGGCACCTCTTCGCCTCGAGCCTGATATTCAGTTCAAGCACTTCACTAATAACAGTATGTATCCTTTGCCAGTATGTCTGAATGAACTCACACTCCCTAATGATATGCATAAACGTGCCTCCCCCACCACATTGGCATCTGCACACTCCTCCCTGTGCCCTTCCCATGCGAACCAGACACGGTCCAGTAACATATATCCTATGCAATATTTTTAACTGAACAAGTCTCAATCTGGCCGAAATCGCTACCTCTCATGGAGAGGCGAATGCCTCTTGCCATTCCTCATCATCCAGTGCAAGGCCATCACCCTCCCACCTCTCTCTTATTGTGTGTAGGGAGGCCCGGTGTTGTTTATCCGTTTCTTATATGTGAGTCAGACCGTTTTCTCTGTCAGGTATCCATCGAGTAATCTATCCTCAAGGGGAGTATACTGTGGTGGAGTGGACCCTTTGGGAAAACAAGACTAAAGGGCATGTCAGACCTGGAGATATCGAGAATACTCCGTCTGTGCGATCTCGTGTTTCTGTTGCAGAGTGGTAAATGACATTACATCTCCTTTTTCCCATTTGAGATCCCGATTAGATTCCACTTATTGAACCCTTTTGTTTTCCAAAAATCCCTGAGTGCCTCCGAGTCCCAGAGTGGTGTTGCCAGCGTCAGTTTTCGCCCCCACCCCAGACTTTTTGTTGCTACGTGCCAAACTTGCACGGAATGCTTAGTGGGTCCGGTAAGCGGGAATCATCGCAGCTTAGAGTAAAGACTCTATTATAGTTCCCTCCCGAGATGAGCCAGCGATCCATGGCATATCCTGGATCGTCCGTGGGGCGGTAGGTGGCGTGGTAAATGGCTGCAAAGTGGGAAGTCCAGTAATATTTTTTGAGGTCCGGAAGACTGATACCTCCATCATACCAGGTAAGGGTAAGTTTGGCCAGCGCGATTCGGGGCCGTCCCTCCCACAACAAATCCCTCTGCAGTCCCTCTATCTCCCTAAAGTAGCTGGAAGGTACCGGATCGGGGTAGTTCTGCAATGCGTATAAGAAGCGGGACAGGGACATCATTTTAAATAACGCAGTTCTACCCAGCAGGGAGAGCAGAAGCGCCTTCCAGGGCAGGATGTCCCGTTTCAGTTTTTGCAGGAACGGTTGCAGGTTATGGGTGTAGCAGAGATGTAAGTTCGATGTCACGAATATACCCAGGTACTTGAAACCAGTCGTGGTGATCTTTATAGGGCATCCCCTGGGTACTATCGGGGGTTCACCGTGGAGAGTATATAGAAGGGATTTGCTCCAGTTTATGGAGTACCCTGAGAATTTACCAAAGCTTGCAAATATAGCAAACACTGCTATCAGTGATTTTTAGGGGGAGGCGAGGAATAGGAGGATATCATCTGCATATAGCGAAATTCAGTCCTCCCACGATTCCGTCCAACGCAGGCCGCGTGTAACTGGGTCTTTCCGAACCCATCCCGTGAGCGGCTCCAATGCGAGAGCGAATAAGAGGGGGGACAGCGGGCAACCCTACCGGGTCCCCCAACCTAGTTCCATCACCTCTGATTTCTTGTTGTTCACTACGACCTGCGCCAGGGGCCCAGAATATAAGAGCCTGACACAGCCGATAAACTCAGGTCCGAAACCCAGCTTTGTCAGTACCGCGAAAAGGTATGGCCATTCAAAAGTATCAAATGCCATTGAAGCATCTAGGGAGACTATGACCGCTGGTTCTTGTATCGTCCCCAATCTCCCCATCACCCCATGTACTCTCCGGTGATTCAGTGCTGCGTTGCGCTGTGGCATAAAGGCCATCTGGTCGGGGTGCACAATGTCACTAATCACTTTGACCAGACGGTTAGCCAGAAGGTTTGCGAGAATTTTGGGTTCCGCATTAAGGAGGGAGATAGGCCTATATGAGGCGCAATGTGTCTTAGGTTTACCCTCCTTGTGAATGGTGACAAGTGTGGCTATCCTTTGGTCCAACAGAAGTCTGCCCTGCTTTTTGCTGTCTGTGTACATGGCTCGCAGGTACGGGGCTAGTTTGTCTAGGGCTAGTTTATAAAGCTCGATTGGTAGGCCGTTAGGCCCGAGCGCCTTACCTGACCTAAGGCATCTGACTGCAGCGCAATTTCATCAGTTGTGAAGTCGCTATCAAGGAAGTCCCTGTCTGGATCGGACCTGACTTAAGGCATCTTACTGCAGCGCAATTTCATCAGTTGTGAAGTCGCTATCAAGGAAGTCCCTGTCTGGATCGGACAGGACCGGGGGGTGATGCTGGTCTGTAGGGAATGTGAGTCTGCCTTAGAATAGGAAGTGTGTGTGTGGTAGATGTCTCTGAAGTGATGCGCGAACATATCAATAATAGCTTGAGGATCGGTTATGGATTGCCCGTCTTTGTCTATCAGTTCTGGCACCAATCGGGACGCCAACTCCTTCTTGTCCAGCCATGCTATGAATTTCCCTGCCTTATCTCCTAGGTCGTACACCCTACCCGCTGTTTCTCTCCCCATGGATTTAGCCCTATCTGTTGCTATGGCCTTATATTCGTTCCTTTTGAGTTGCAATATGTGAAGCTTTTGTGGCGTGACTTCTCCTCCCAGTTCCTCTTCCAATTTGAGGACTGTTCCTTCAATTTCTACCAGGTCTTTAATTTTTTTCTTTTCGGGCGCCAGCTATCAAAGATAGTGCCTGTCCCCGTATGACAACTTTCAATTGCTCCCACAGTGTCTGAGAGGAGTCCACTGTGAACTCGTTGTCCTGAAAGTAGTTGTCTCTAGCTTGAGACAAGCCTTACGTATTTTTGGGTCACGAAGATGCCATGGATTAATGGGGGCCACCCTGCCTGCCCTCCCGTCCCACTTGCAAATGAGCCCAGAGCGGGGTATGATCGGAGATGCCTCTCACCAGGTGCCGAACCTCCTCGATATGCGTGACTTGGGAGGCTGGGAAAATTAGGTAGTCAATTCGAGAAAGGCTATTATGCGCTCCAGAGTAAAACGTGCTGGATAGTATCTGGGTGGTTATGCCCTCCATGTATCCGCGAGGCCCAGAGCCTCCAGGAAATCAGGCAGCCATCTAGCCGATGGCCCATTGTCTCGGGGGGGAATGTCGATCTTGTATCCCAGAGGCCACCGCGTTAACGTCCCCTCCCACCATTAGTAATCCCTCTGGAAGAGATAGTAGCACACCCCCAAGGTCCCGGAACGTGCGGCTCTGTAGGCCCGGTGGCACATAAACAGACATGAAAGTGAGCGTGCGGCCCTCCCACTGCCCCGTGACGCCGATGTATCTCCCCAGGTCATCTGACCATGTAGAATGGATCGAAAAGGGAAAGGGGTTTCGCATCATGATCTCCACTCCCTGTGAGCCAGTAGTGAATCCCGCATGTGCAATCAATTTGTATCCCCACCTATTCAGTGCCCTGCAAGTGTTTCTAATCAAGTGCGTTTCCTGGAGGAGGACTACGCCATATATATTGCAGTACTACACAACGTTTGATCTTGTCCCCCCCAACCCGTTAACATTCCAGCTTAGTACTTTAATGCTGCTACCTCCGGACTCTCCCATTGTTGATCAAGTGTGTCAATGGTTCCTCCCATGTTGTTACATCTTTGTGTGCTGATAGAACGTAAACAAAACTAACCTTCAAAACCCCCTACCAACGACCCCCCTCCCTGCTCCCCTGCACCCTGGGCAATAAACGGCCCATAAACACAACCATGCAGAGTGCCTGCCGTCCCAACTGTAACTAAAAGTAGAACTGTGGGGTTAAGACAGGTGTCCCACCCTCCCATCCCCCCCCCCCCCCAAGCAGTCAGACATTTACAGTCCCTTACATGGTATCATATTTCAAGAGTAGCGCCTCTGACAGTTAGTTGGGAGCTCAGCTAAACGGTCGCTGAGTCTGCGTTACGGTAACTTCAAAAGTCCCGGAGTCCGAAAAGTTAACTCCATGTCAGAGGGTCCCACCGCTTTCCAGTGGAGGGTCACGGTTCTACACTGACAGGATCTTGCAGATGACTCAGTGGTGGTTACGGTCTCCGGTTCTCCGCCAACCGTCCAGCCACTCCGCTGCAGCCTCCGGGGTGTCGAAAAACCAGGCCCTCCCCTCATTCTCCACCCGGAGCCGTGCCGGAAAGAGCATGGCGTATTTCACTCCATTGTCGCGTAGCAACTTTTTAACAGTGAGGAAGGATCTGCGCTGCCTCTGAACTGCCTGGGTGAAATCAGGGAAGAAGGGGATCTCGGCGTTATCAAGCCAGAGCAGCGGGCTCACCCTGGCATTTTGTAGGATTACATCTCTATCTCGGAAGTTCAGTACTCGAGCGAGCATTGGTCCCGGGGGAGCCCCGGGCTTCGGCCGTCCCCAAGGACTCTATGTGCCCTTTCGATCACAAAGAATTTGGTGAGACCCTTTGGCTATAGGTGCTTAAGTATTAGTTCTTCTACGAACAGGTCCAGCGTCTGCCCCTCTGCCCGTTCCGGCACCCCCAGGATTCTCACATTATTGCGGCATGTTCGGCCTTCGTAGTCGTCCAGCTTACTCTCCGCCAGTTTTCTGAAGTGCTGGAGCTCCCGGACCTCATTCTGGAGTTGCGAAGTGTCCTCCACCAGGCTCTCTGTTTGATCTCCAGATTCTTGACCTTTTCGCTGATTTTGTGGAGGTCCGCCCTGATGAGTGTCCCCTCTGCTGTGATCGTGTCCATCCTCTGTTTCATCAAGGATCGGACCCCAGAGATGGCCTCCATGACGTCCTTAAGCATCAGCTCGGGAGAACACTCCCTGGCGTCGCTCGTCGTCTTGTCTCTCGCCAGTGGATCCGGGGGTGTCGCTTTGGGAAACGCAAAGTGGTCCAGCTTACTCTGTTGGCTCACCTTTAGTCCCTTTGACCCAGACATTGCGCTCAGTACTCTTGTCGGACCACCGCCCGGCCGCGCTATCTTTAGTAGGTCTGTGGGAATGTCCTTCCACCCCGCTGCAGTCAGGAAGCAGCCTGACCCCCCCCCCCCCCTTGAAGACAGCCCCCAACTCCAGGAATCTACTTGGTGCGCATCTGTGGGATCCTCTCAGCGCCGGGCGCTGTCAGTGACGCCAAGGCGGGCCTCTTTCCAGGACATGCGACCTTCAAAGTACTCCAGCAGGTCACCTTGTGTGGATAATGGTCACAATATGGCTCAATAAGGTAATGCTTCCCAGATGCAGTCAGTATAGGCCAGGCAGGCTGAGTCCAAGTCACCACATGAGGGCCTCAAAGATTGTTTAGGCAGTGTATAGCGCCAATTCACTATCTGGAGGAAAGGGGAGGCGTCCGTCAGGCAGACGGTCCCCAAGGGGCCCACACAGGTATTAGGCCCCTCCCCCGGGTGCTTGTCGATGTGGGCCCAGCCGAGCCCAGGCCCCTGCAGCGATCCACCTCCTCACCTCAGTATCAGATCGAGCCCTGCATTGTTCCAGGCGGTGAGGGGGAGTGGTCTCACCATTCACCGCACTACTCCCCCGCTCAGAATTCGGGAGGGCCTGTATGGCGTGTGCGTGAGTCTGCTTGATGAATTCCTCTATACCGCACCCGGCGTCAGAGCAGCAGGACGCACGTGGCTCCTCCCGCTGGCCTCCTCTCCGTTAAACAACAAGCACTCCCCCACTGGAGCCGAACGTCGCTCTCCTTCGTCCCGGTGTCCCGCAGTTGTCGCAGTGAGGCAAGCAACGGCTCCGGTGCAGATCTTCGGCCGTGCGCACAATACCTCCGGCCGTGCGTCGTCACGTTGGCGGCGGCCGGAGGCACTTCACCGCCCGGCTGCACACAGTTTCAAGGCTGCAGATCTTCAACGGCGAGAACTTCGGTTCCCGGTTGTCCCGGGCTGTGATTCACGTCTCGGCGGAATCGGCCGACAATCAGCTGTCGTCTGGTGATCAAGGGGACCGGATCTGTGTGACGGATTGACGAGGATGGGAGAGGTAAGATGAAGCTACGTCATCAAGCGGCCATCGTGTTATGCAGCGTAGCCACGCCCCCTGAATAAATATTCTTAACTTGTGTCTCTCTGTTATTTTATTGTGGACAAGTATGAGTGAGAGCGCAAAAGGGTGTGGCCTGTTACCGCGATCCCTGAGGGGATCGAGACTGTTTTGATCGGGGGTGCCAATTCACTTGTTTCTCTGGTTTTGTTAGGTGGGCAAGTGAGGCAATATAGCTAGTCAGACTCAGGCTCATGGATACTGAGATGATATGATGACTCAGTCTCTGCATGCTGATGTTCCATGATACCAAGCATAGTTCAGTTCCAGAGCACAATCCCTGCAACATGGCACTGCCAACATTTGGTGTGGTACTTACTTGCGGGAACCCTGAGAAGTGCTTGTCCACAATACCTTGGCACCTTCTTCCTGGACACGTCCGTGATGTTAGTGGTTTCTCCTTTACAGTTATTAGGCAGCACCTAGTTCTGTTAGTTTTTCAAGCTTGAATATTAAAAGGTTTATAATTATACCCTAATTGTGCTACACTTTGAATTGTTTTCTAGTTGGCCATGGCTCCCCCAATAGCTGTTAATGTTAATTGCCGTCCAGAAGTTATTCAACATTTGCTTCAGCATGGAATCCCTAATGCAGGAGTTCCTGTGATTTGTGTATTGGAAGCAGAGGCGGCGTTCTGCTTTGGCGTTTTTTATTCCTGGGTCACATTTCCGGCTGTGGACGCTAGTGATAATACATTTCATGATTATACCGTGCCACAGACACCGGTTGCGTATTGTTCATATGCACTTCTTGAAGTTCCTCTTATGGTTTGGGAACACAAAAACTGGTTTAATGGGGCTCGTCCCCATGTCCTTGGAAATGGACCTCTTAAGTAATCATGGGGCCATATTGCCAACGTTAGCTGGGTATACCCCATTTCCAGATTTAAATGCGCTCAATTTGGTTCAGACTTGTTTTATATCATGTTTTAGTCGGCCTGTATAGATGTCTTACACAATTAATTTCCCATACTTTGTTAGCTGGTCCAGCCAGGATTGGTCTACAAGGGTAGGCACAGCAGCCTACTGGGCCCATAATTAGCCCTTTTGTTAATTCAGTAATTGACACACGGCCCACAAATCGTGAAGCAATTCCATTTTAGATTGCCCAGAAAATAGACCAACTTGAAGCTATGATTCCCCTTACGGGACCCCAAGATAAACACAGAATTCTTACTGTAAGTTTACCCATGGTTTACACTCTTTGTCATGGCACTACCTCAATGGCCATTCTTCTGAATGTTCTCAAACAGATACAGAATGAGTGTGGGGCAGGTCCTGCTCACTATTTGGGAATGAAACTTGTAGGACATTTTTCTGTTGTTTCCGAAATTGTTCTGTCTTGTGTTAAAAGTGAAGCAGCTTCCTTGGCAATACGCCAGCGACTTGATGCGGTGGTTGTTGCCGACCACAAAACAGAGTTGCTGTTCATTATTGAGGATGTGTATACCTCTTTGGGATGCAACAGTCTGGAGTCCAGACCAAGAGTCCCACCTCTTGGTGAGCCTGGTTCCGATAATGATGCCAGGCTGGCCCGTGAGTTTCCTAAAAGGCCATGGGACAAAACTGAACAAAAGCTTAGACAGCGCGTAGGTACTCATCCCCCTGAATATTCTGAAAGACGATATGATTTTCGTGATCGCACAAAAATTCAGACTCCTGATAGGTATCGAATCCCTGACACCCATTTTCCTAGTTCCTTTCAGGAATCTTTTGAACATCAGTACGCTAGAGGAGGGAGGTCTGATCGCAGACCACCAGAGTACATGCCATCGAAAAGGGAGCCACAACGCTCGTCTGACGTGAAGATAAAGAAAGAGGATAGACCTCCTTATAAAGCCTCTTTTCTAAAGAAGAAAGTTGCAGGTTTAACAGCTAAATATGCTACAGATGGTGAGAACCCTCCTCCTGAACAGTAGTTGGGCGGTGGCTCTCCTCGACAGCGCAGCAGAGATCACCATAATACGCTGGAATCTCCACCAGTATCTGGTGGTGAAAGCAACTGACACATTTATTACATTTGAAACAGCAGACCCTGGTGTGGCCCCTCTAGACAGACTATATATCTCTCTCAGTGACGGCTGGTGACATTTGAAAGTGATGAGGCGTAAAGTGATTGTTGTACTGCACTGTGGGGAGCGAGCGAGCCTCACCAACCTACAGAGTGTTCGGGGGGGGGTTCTCCCCCGAGAACATTTTGAAAAAAGAGTGGACAAATGGTGCATTTTCAAGCAAATTTGAGAAAGCAGGAAGTTTAATATAGCAATTGTGAACGTGCAGTTATTACATTAATAAAGAGATGTCACTTAACAACATAAGTAGCTGCTTATTCAGTATAACCAAGGTCATGCCACCCGCTGCTCCAAGCATACGTGCCTGTGTTTCTAAAACTAAAATACTGTAAAATATGTGTGTGATGTGCAGCCTCACATGCAGTCAGTTGCACCCTGTACTATCTGTGTAATGTGCTTAGTGCAGCAATACAGATATAAATACATAAGGAAGTCAGCCACACAGACTGAAAATTGTTCCCTTATATGTATCATGTGATTGATTGGGGTAAACAAGGTTCAGAGCTAACAATGCACTATTTGTAACCTGATTAGGGTAGGGAGCCTGGGATGTCCCAGCACGTTATTGCAGTCCATGGAAAAGGTTGGAAAGAGATCTGTCCCCTGGGGGCAGGAAGAGCACTGTGCAGGGCTGAACCGAGCAACCACTGCAATACATTATCAACACAGCGAGCAGGCAGACACAGCGCTGCAAGCATCGGGAAAAAAAACACACAGCTCTGTCTGGGAAATTTCTCTCTATAAAATCTGCTTTGCACAAGTCATTTAAAAAAAAAAAAGGAAAAAACTAATTTTCGTTTAAAGGAACGGAAAAACATTTGCAATTCATTTGGTTCTGAGGCAAGATCGAACAGTTATGTGCAGGTGGGGGGATGAGTCCAACTTAACCGGAAGTGATCCGTGACGGTGTGCGTGGCCCGTGCTGGGCTCGGTAAAATTACCTCACCCTGAGGGTTGTAGACTAGAGACAGCAGATACATACTTTGCTGTGATTTGCCAGAAGGCCTGCTGTTGAAATGAAAGGCTCCCTATTCTTCTGTTAAGCGGTTCTATAAAAGAGAACAGACAGACAGCCCTGGGCACCCAGCTTTTTTTTACCTTTCAAATGCAGACAATGGTAGGTACAATACTGGCTATGCACCTCATGTGCCCACTCTTTACTAGATGTTCGGAATTACTAGTGGCACGCATTTCTTTAAGAAATGCGGGCCAACAGGGACACAGAATAGTTTCATTACAAAAAAAAAAAAAACCTTTCCGTTAAAACTCAGTAAAAATACAGCAATGGATAACATTCTGACTTCCAACCGCACTAGTCCAGAGAAGTCCAACTATCAGTGGGGCTCTGGAAAGAGGATAGTCCCTGCATAGAGAGAGAAAAACTCTAGAGTCACTAAAGAACACAGAGCCATGAGATGAGCAGCCACTTCTGAGTATATGTTTAGTTATGGAAATAAATCAAATACTGTAAAATACTCGCGAAATAAATAGCAAACCAGAATAACAAGCCATACGTCTGAGTACAGAAAGGAATGATTCATGTACCAACACAAGCATACATGCAAACATGAAAAGCAATGCCACCATCTCTACATTTAAAGTGGTAAATACATACAAACTGCTATGAAGAACTGGCGTTTGCATGATTTATCACATTAAAGGCAGACCTTTTGGCTTTCCCAAAGCTTTTTTTGCCACAATCCGAATTTTAGGAGTGAAGCCAAGTGTAGGAGAGTAGGATCTGTACCTTATGTTGCCCCCACTTTTGTCTGATGTTTACACTGGTTTCATGCTATAGTCTGGCTGGGACCCTGCTAATCAGTGCCCCAGCCTCTCTGTTCTCTCTAAACAACTTGGAGTGCATATTAGATGCACTAGTGATTGGATACTGTGGTACCTTATGAGCCCCTAGTATATGGTACCTTAGGTACCACGGGCATAGGTACTTCACAGGCCTGCCAGGGGCTGAAGCATGTATTATGCCACCCCTGGGAAGAAGACTAAATCTGACACCACAGGCCTGCTACTGCAGCCTGGGTGAGTTAGTGTTAGCACTTCTCACTGAGATATAGGTTCCCTATATCTCTACCTGCACACACATATAAACCTATCAGTCACCCCTAAGGCAGGCCCTATCAATCCTGAGGGCAGGGCGCTTGGTTTCCATGTGAGGGGGTGCCTCTGCCTGACCAGGGCCCCTCTGCAGCTCTCAGAGTCTATTCTCTGTGGCTGTTTGTGGATGCGGTTAAACCATATACTCTTAAGTGCATTATAACCTCGAGGTTAATGCTAACTTTGGAATGGCTGCATCAAAACATGTCGTGTTTGGTGTCAAACGCTTTGGAATCATACTCCCACACCAGTAACTGGTGTGGGAGTATGATCCCACCCTTCTAGAGGGATAGACATGTACCCACTGTGGAAACACAGTAGAATCCTGAAGAGCCCTGGCATCACAAAATGGATGCCACCAGCACAGACACTGGGCTGCCCTCCTGCTGCTGACCGAAACTCGCAGTGGAGGAGGCCCAACAATAGGCATCCTGTCACAGGGATGTGTCACCACCTCCCAGACCGGGTTTAGTGTATTGGGGCTGGGTGGGTGCACTCCTAGAGTGCTTTGAAGTCCTGCACTGGGGGAGCAGTAGGCTCCTCTGTTCATATGCCAGCTCAAACCGGTTCAGGGGCTACCTGCCCCTGCTCTGGTGCGAAACTGGACAAAGAGAAGTGGGTGTAGCCACCCACTCCCCTGACCCTTCCATAGGAGGGGTCATGGAGCTAGTCCCTTCCTTCCTTGTAGTATGAGTTTGGGAACACTTGCCATTGCAAACTAGATATCCATGGACGATGCTCTGAAGAAGAATCCTGGACCTTCGACGTTCCACTACCTCTGGAAGACTGTAGAATCTCCCTTGGAGTCAAGGAGTGACTCCCCTGCTTGGCAGGCACCAAAACTTTGCATCAACGGTCGCAAACTTTTCTGCTCCCGCCGGAGTCCGAAGTCCCTGCAGCCCCGGAAGTGGATTTCCTGACTTCTCCAAGGCCATCGTGAGTCCTCAGCGAAACTGAGGCAAGTGGACCCCGCGAGTGACGAGGAACCGCAATACCTGGGTACCGTGCACTATTTTCGAGTGCAACCCCTTCACGACGTTCTACGAACTTGTGCATTGGACCACGTGTGATCCAAGCCTCCAGCAGGATTTCCACCGAAGATCAGAGGCCTACCTCGTCCCGAGTGACCGTGGGCTCCTGTTGAGTGAATCCTCTCGAGGCGTCTACGCGATCCCTTGCCGGTTGGCTTGTGAGTCCCCAGAAGACTTTTCTACAAAACCAAAGGGCTCCCCTGGTTGCCCCAGGCCTGCCCTGACTTACCCTGGCTGGGTGAGTCCCTCAGACCTTAATGGTCTGCACCGCTGACTTTTTACCCTTTCCACGAGACTTGCTGTTGCCAAGGCTTGTTGAGTCCAATCTGGTCACCGACACCGCAGTAAGCTGCAGACTTCGTGGGACACACCAAATCCAGCTCCTGGTCGTCGTCGACGCCTCCTGGACCTCGTGGCTGAAGAGTCAAGACACCCGTGATCACCTGAAATCATCCGACGACTGTGGGCATCCAGCTTCCTTGCCCCGGGTCACTGCCAAGTGACTTTGAACACTGTCCCTTCTGCTTTCAGGTCTTCTTTCTTCTGAATCCAGCCTTGGATTCCACCGGACACTGCTCCTGTCTTCACAAGCAGCAAGTCTTCTTTGGCTCCCATTGAAAACGACGCCGCGACCCGACACCAAAAGACACCTATGCACCCGGCTTCCCTGGGTGAGGTAACTCCAGCACTACAGTGCTCTTGTGTGTGTTGGCTCTAGAACTACTTACCCTGTAAGTGACTTGCTTGTAGACTCTCCCGAAGTATCCTAAAACTTTAAAATTCCAACCGCGACTTGCTCCATTAAAGTCTATTGGGATCCGCGGCTGTGTTCTCACACTGCATGCGTCTCCCGTGGGCCCTTTAGTTACCTGCCTTGGGTGGATTAGTGAGGCCCCAGCGCTTCTGAAGGCCCTAGGCCTTGTCCCCTCTCAAGTCGTTATTCCTAAGTCTCTTTTTTAGTATATGGTCTGGTACGCCCCTAGGGCCCCAGCCATATTTGTGCTTAATTTATTGTGAAACGTTGATTTGTGCATATGTTCCTGACTTCTAATCTCATAAAGAGATTAGTAGAATGTGTCTAGTAATAAATACATATAAATTTGATATATATACCTTGTGGTGTCCTTTCATTTAGTAATTCAAGAGATTATAAGGTAAAACAAGCTGCTTTACATTCCTCTAAAGACTTAGCCTGAAGGCTGCTCTCCACAGCTACCACTAGGATAGCTTTCTTTAAAAGGTTGTCTTAAACCTACTACCATAAGAGTCGAATTGTACTGGTGCAAGGTGGCCACTTTAACTAGTGACCAGCATATACCAGGCGAACTTCTCACACCAAGCAAAACAGTGCTCGGGAATTAATCAATGGCGTTCTTCGAAGTAACCTAGTATTAAATCACAGTATACCTTTTCCGTTTCACCTACTTATATGTAAACAAGAAAGAAGAGGTGATTCAGACATACATAGAGAGATTAAAGAGCCAGATTTTCAGATCATGCCAAAGTGTAACCGGCATGACCACTTTATAGTAAATGCAACAGTCTCTCTCTTTGCAACGTTGTCAGGGAGCTAGCAGCCAGCTTGTGCACACAGTTTTAGAACCCTAAAGCATCCCAAGCACGGCACAACAAATGATTCCCAGAAGTCCTTTGAGTCTTGAAACAAAGAGGAAGTTGCGGGGAAGTATTGTACCTCCCTGCCTGTGAAACGGCATGTCAGATCAATGACTATGTCTACAAATCAGTTATATACAGCTAAAAGGGTATACTCCCAAATTTGAAGTGAAAAGTTAATGTTTTTTATACAGCTATTTCAAATTTATAAAGAAAAGTTTAAAACCCACACTTATACACATGTGCAACTCCCACAAAAGAGTTATGCTGGCCGGATGCCCATCTTCAGCAGCAAGACACCGATGCTCAGTTCAATCTAGGTCTAACTCACAAATCCCTGGAAGGTCTTAGGTAATCAGTAACCAACCATGAATATGTCTGCAGCCGCTTCTGGAGATGCACTCAACAAGATCTTGAATAATCTCAACCTGTTGCCTCAACCACAGATCCCTGTGTTCCGAAAAAACATCAAACTATGCCAGTCTCCTATCAAACTGATCTACACACGTTACTGGGGATTGTCCCTCAAACGCTTGGATGTCATATTTACCCAGCTTCTTCAGAAACTGACTGGCCGTGAATCAAACTTACCCAACTACAGACCGATGTCCCTTTACCACCTAGCGCTAAAATCCTCAGAACTGCTGTTATCTCACAATTATCAAATTATTTGGAAACAAATAACCTCCTCAGTGACTTTCAGTCTAGGTTCAGACTGTGTAGCGGTACCGAAAATACCTTACTAAGCATCAAATAACCACTGCTTTCCACCAATGACCAGAGTAAGGATCCTCGTAGACATGCTTTATGTATTCGATACAGTAGATACAAATTTTTATCTAATGTGCCAGTGAACACTTTTGGCACAGACAAAATTGTACTCTAGTGGTTATGTTATTCCTCTGAAACTTTACCTAGCAAGTAAAGCTTGGTCCCCTCCCCCTTAAAATATCACATGTGACACTGGGGCTTCCAAGAGTTTTCCAAAATGTCCTTGCCGACAACTACACCACTGAAGGCCTTCCACAGCAGCCATATCACCGGTTATTCGTTGGGGTGAAGCAGAAATGTCTGCACTGCATTAGGAGGAAGCCCAAAGAATAAGAACACGTCTTATAGCAACAGCCTGGGACAATATTCTAATACAATTCAAAGGGCATATATCAGAGTCACATCAGCCTGCTCCTCTTGTGTCCTCTCCTGATGGGGAATAATAAGACACATGATAGATCTGGGTCATCACTAGGGTCTAGTCTCACCTAATTACTCCTGTCTCCCTAACTAAGGCCATTCTATTTCATAATTTGCCTAATCAGTTTTTCAGCTCGTATACTCCTCTTTCTTTATCCCTTTCCAAGTTAGATAAAGATGAACTAAGATGAACCCAATTTCTTAATACAAAATGTTTTTTCTTATATAATGAATGTAATGAAAAAAAGCTTATATTGTATTTACTGCATTGTATAATTTAAAAGCCTAATAAAAATAATTGAACAATCATATGTATGTCAACAACACCCAGATCCACATCGGCACTTCTATAAACCTAGAAAAACAATGCTAGCTAGCTCAAGGACTGCCTCTCCCAAATTACAGCAAGGGATGGTTAGCAGATCCTTCTTTATCACTGAGATCTTTCTTTCATTTGGCCTCTTGCCCGGTACACTCCCTATAAACCCTCGGGTATAATCAGAAAACGTGCGGCATTATCACTCCAATTTATCATTCACCACCCAAGGAAATATTGTGACCAGGAATGTGTTCTTTCATCTTCTTCGCCTCCATAGGATCTTTCCTCAACCGCAGACTTGTGACTTAATTGGTATTGCTCTTACTCTTATCCTGGCAGGTATCAACCGCTGGAGGGAATGCCTCGCCATAGAATCAACAAGAACATTTCAAGCTGCGCAAACGATTGCTTCATTGATCATATCACGGAATGGCCTCTGTGCCCAATTGTGTGTAAATGTATTTGCGTAAACCCCACTTGATGTACACAATCTTGTAGATCATCTGCCGACCCCTCATAAGATGTAAGCGTTCCAGCTAACTTTGCGATACATAAATACCAATATATACATACATGAATACCTACTCGATGCAGATTTAAAAGCGGCCATAACTGAAAGGGGTAGTATACATGTGGCAGTCGTACATCTCCACCTATGCCATGCCTGGAGAAATTTCACGGCAGTAAACACAGTTCTTTACCAAAAAGCTTTTCAGAAGGCAAGCATTCATTTAAGTTCACAGTTAAATTGAAAGAAAACTCTACTAACAATAAAAGCCAGTCAGGGCATTGGCTTTTGCCTATTAAAATGCAATGTACGCGCATACATAAATATAGCGGGTGAACCGCTGTTTGCACGCTGCGGTGCACAGTGGAAGCCATGTTAATGAACACATTTAAATAAGGGGAGTAGAAATTAGAAAATTCAAATGCTAATTTCATTATTGGCGAGAAAACCAAGGCAATCACTAGGGAAGTATTAATATTGCATCCAATTGAATTTAGGAACAAACTCAGACAACGGGATTGAACTGTTACACGTACTGCTTGCCAAAGATTAAGAAACTATGTCAAGCTTTTTTCCCCAGTCCCAAGGGAGTTCACGAACAGTCAGCAGTCCATCAGTGAGCTGCTGCGATTTTACGCTAGTGTTCCATGGCCCATGATATAGGTGTGTTAGCCAAGACTCCCTCTGGCACCCACAGCAATATGTAATTACTACCAGGTGGTAAAGCCGGGCCATTACAGAAAATACCGCCCATTATCACGGAGCTGGCAGGCAGCTTGTACAAGTGGGCCAGTGTGAGAGGAAACGAGTGAGTGAACAGCAAGGGGAGGGGGGGGGGGGGAGAAAGGGGAATCGTAATCTTTGGACAGCCGCAGGAGCGTGGGAGGGAGAGTGGGAAAAGGGAGATGTGAGGCCACAATGAAAGAAACGTTTTTTTTTTTTAAATCAATAATAATACTAACTCCTGAAACAACAAAACTCGTCTGCTCATTACCCACCATCATATGGGTTTCCGCCCCACTCTCAAGAGCCAGGGTGCCCCAGTAAAGATGCTCACAGACTGGCCTCGATAGACTACCAATGTTAGGATATAGACATGTGGCTTCCCTTTGGAAGGGCAGTGACCTCTCCCACTCCTGGGGCTTCCTGAAGGCTCTTGGATAAAGGGCACAATGGGTGGGTAGGGCACATTCAGCACACCCACGGGTCACCAGTGCCTCTTTACCCAGGCATCAACTTTGGCAGTCTGCGGAATGCACACAAGCAAATAGATTCTGTCATTTGCAAAGAGCGACAGCGGCCTGCACATAGGGAAATGGTCTGTTTTGGCTATATACTCTGTCTGATTCTGAGCAAATCACTTAATCTACCCATGCCTAACAACAAGCATTGGCATAGCCACTAGGTCTCGCCTTTGGGACTTTCTGAGTATTTAGTTATGCAGCACAATATCCTTGGTGCAACAACATCAACTGTTGCATGGCTAAACACATAAGGTCCCAAAGGCGAGACCTATTGGCTATGCCAATGCTTGTTGAGAATTGCCAGTTGTTCTGTCCCTCTGAAATAAAAGATGTGCTGCAATAGGAGCCATTCAACACATCTTTACCTTCAGCTTTTTTTTTTGGCAGAGTTTTACTAAGGAACAAAATATTTCATCCTGACAGGGATCCCCAAGTCCACGGACATTCCCTTGCCCCTGTACTTCCCTATCTGTCCTCAATAACAAAGGCAAACAACGTACACGCTTCAGATATAATCATATCACAGCATGCCACTAGGTGTCACTGCTGTACCTGGGCCAGTGTGTTGTGGCTTGACTCTGTCCTTATCTCCCAAGTATTGTAAAGCTCATAGCGCTTTGACTCTTCTGTCCTGCGATGTGGTACGTAGCACTCTCACCAGCTTTAGGTGAAATTGCATATGGTATTATTTTATATAGCGCACAATGCTGTCGTTGAGCGACTTCAAGTGCTTTTGAATTAGACTGATAGAGATCAGAAAGGCAAAATGTTGGTTTAAGAATGGGACTCGTGACAGCTAGGGATACTCCCTCGGTTCAAACTTTCAGACTCCCAGATGATTTATAAAAAAGAGGATTTGCTTCTTTTGTGTGTTGCTAATTGGATCACTTTCAGCACTTCCGAGGCACATGTAATGCTCGCGCATGAGGTGGAGGATGAGCGCACTATGGACAGACGGCACCCGCCACCGTGCCTTGCTCTGCCGCTTGCTTTAACTCTGCCCTAAATGCAGAATGCCCATGGAGGCTCCGTGCTCATTTGATCAATGGCCGCTCTGCTGTTAATGCCAAAGAGAGTAACATTTGGAGAGAAATCTTACCTGCCTCATGGTTTAGTTAGGTGGCCACAGTCTAAGTTGGACTTCCAGCAAACCCCATTTTATATGCGCCTCAGCATACGCTGCCACAGCCAGATGGTAGCAAAGGAATTTTGATAAGAAATACCTTCTTTCTCATCCATCCCTTTAGGAAGACTCACCATTGCTGCCGCTACTAAAAGGGTGTGTTCCAAAGTCAGTGTCTTCTAAATGCCTTGCATGGTTATGTTGTGTCTCTTCCTGCTTGTGCAATAGGCTGTGCCACTTAAACTGTCCTCTTAATCTTTATTTGAGATTGTTTAGTTTCTTTCCACTGACGCACAGCAGGAGGAAACCGGCCCGGTTCTAGTGGGTGGGCCGGGTGGGCCAGGCCCACCGAAAGATGAGCTTTGGCCCTCGCAGCGAGGGCATGAAGGCAGGCACGCAACGCCATTGAGCTCAAAAGGCTTCAGCTCCCCCCCCCTCTCTCCCCCCCCCCACCCACGGTCGTGTGTGTCAGCCCGGCGAGACAGCTTCCCGGGCGCACACCCACAGAGACAGACAGTTTTCGAGATTATCGCAGCCGCACCAGAGTACTTCACAAGACCATTAACATGTTAAGACCATTTAACGGGGCTTTGTTTAATATATCACCCCTTCATCTCCACTAGGGGCATGGCGAAAGGCGACAAATCTTTTCTTTGGCACTGGCAACCTTTGCCTACTATCCTGCTGCGTGGATATTTCTTTTTCTATGCAGTGCAGGAGAAAGGAAGTTTGTTTATTCTGATTCACCTTTCCTAACCCATGCAGCAGCTTATCACATCAGGCTGTGACACAAAGTTTGACTAATGGAGTAGGTAAAAGAATGTGTTACTATTTGTTTTTCTTTTTAAAATCTGCACAGGCCCAGCAGGACACATACTTCGTGTGTGCTTCATTGAACAGTTTTTTTTTATCATTATCATGGCCGATGCAGGATAACAATATGACAATAAAAAATGCCCAGATAACGCTGGTGATTAATGATCCTGCTGGAGAGCAATCATTTGTCTGTTAGTAGTTTTTAAATGCAGATCAACTGTATTTTTTATGTGGAAGCTCAGTGGGTTACTGCCTTTGTCACAGAGATCCTTGTGTTACTTGCAGTTCAGAAGTTACAATCCTAACATAGGACAGTGACCAATGAACTGTCATCAAAGAGCTGCATGCTACCCTGAATGGTATAGATAGAACTTCGCTTTTTTTGTTTTGTGATATAGTTAAAACTTCCTCAGTCTTTCATTATTCTAATGTTGCAAAAAATGAGTATGTTTTGACAGATATACATTTTTATCAGTAAAGCCAAACCCTAACCACTGGAGTACTCTGTAAATCCTGAGTTTGTGCTTCTCCAGACCAAATCCTATTAAAATACACCTTCTAATCCTCATTGGCTTATGTGACATTTCCTGTAGACTGATTTACATACTTGTATGATTTGTTGTCTCTGTATAATGCGTGTGTGGTGTAAAGTACTGACACACACTTGACTAATATGAGTAGCACTATACAACAAATGAAATGCATATGAGAGAGGGGCTATGTAAAGATAAGGGGCTCTGTTGGAGGGTGGCAGTGAGGGAATCCGAGAGGAGGCCAATAGGGGGAGGGACTATGGAGTGATGAGGGGCACTGTTGGAGGGTGGCAGTAAGGGAATCCGAGGAAGAGGTCATGGGGTGGCGGGGGGAGCTAGGGAGAGATGAGAGGCACTGGTGGAGGTTGATAGTGAGGGAGTCTGAGGAGGAGGTAATGAGGGGGAGGGGCTAAAGAGAGATGAGGGGACTTGTGGCGTGTGGCAGTGAGGGAATCCGAGGAGGAGGTCAATAGGGGGGCCTTGGAGGGATATGGGGCATTGGTGGAAGGTGGTAGTAAAGGTATTTATGGAGAAAGAGGTTATTGGTGCGGCGCCAAAAAAGAATATCGCATCATCGCTAAAGCCGGCCCTGTTTTTGTTTATTTAATTAGCAGTCGGGTCATAAGGGCTACTGTGGAACATACTTTAAAGTTTGTTCTAATTATATTTACTGCTATATTCAATGTTTTAAGTTTGAAGGTGATTTTACTAATGTTTTTACTGGGAAAAATGAAAGTGGAGCCCGATGGTGCCTGATATAGGGACTGGGGCCCAAGGTTAGCTGTGAGATAAGGTGCACTGGAGAGGAGTAGTGGATAATCAAGCCTGTAAGGGAGTGCGTTGCAGAGTCCCGGGTCAGGTGGAGGTAGTAATGAAGAGGGATTCTCCATTATGGCACGCACAGAGGGAGCCCGAGAAGTGTCACTTGCCTGATACTCCCACCTCAGAAACCTCCTCTTCCCATCAAAGGAACATTACATGGAAAAAACACTTTTTGAGAGTGATAATATTTAGAAAGAGATTTGGAAGACTAAGAAGAGATAAAGGAGGGCCCGGAAGTGTGTGTGTGTGTGTGTATATATATATATATATATATATATATATATATATATATATATATATATATATATATATATATATATATAGATATATATATATAGATATATAGATATAGATATATAGATATAGATATAGATATAGATATAGATAGTTAGATAGATATATCAATTCGAGCCCGCAGTGCCCCACCCAAATGCACCCTTGGCCAACCCAAATAAAAATTCCTGGAGCCGGGCCTGGGAGGAAAGCCTCTATGGAGAAGTTATCAGAACCACTTCCCAGCCTGAGAAGCTGTGTCGGGGCGGGTGGGAGGTAGGTGGGTGGTGGTGGGGGTAAGGCGGATAGAAGAGCTAGCTCCTAATAAACGTTTGAAACTCTCTAGGGCACTGTGGGTTGTCGGAGAGGCGGTGGGCTCGCTGATTCTCAGTGATTCTTACAGTGTTTTCTGGAAGTCAATCTAGCTGTTCGGCATTTTCCAATTTTCAAATTTATCACCTGTTTACTTTAGTGAAAGCAGTCGATGCACGGAAACAGCGGAATCCATTGAGATTTTAGTGTCACCTGGGCCGCTCGTCAAACATCTCAGTAAAGTCGCCTTTATCTTCGGCCATGGTGGCTCGGTGTGGTGTGTAAAGCCCCTGCTGCAGGAGCTCGGGAAGGGGTTCGAATCGCGGACTTCCAACTCTGCCCGACATCCTTCCGAGTTTGTTCAACTGAGCACGAGTCCATTGAGTAATAGAAGGAAATGTTCTGCCGGTCTGTCACCAAAGTTACCCGGTTGAAATGCGCAAATGTTGGTAGATGTGGAAATAGTAAGATATTCTCTAGTATGTCAGCCTCTCACCGCTTGCTTTAACTCTGCCCTAAAGGCAGAATGCCCATTGAGGCTCCGTGCACATTCGATTCGTGATTAAGGAGTCAGGACGTGAGTGTGCGTTTCCTTTTCATGTAAACCTGCTTCCTTTTTCTTTATTAATCCCTAATGAGTGTTTGATGTCATATTTCTGTGACAAGCAAGTGGGGTTTGACTTTAGGGCCCTCCTTTTTCCATCCTTTCGTTTTTCAGCCGTTTGGAACCTCTTGGCCAAAGCAGAATTCTACATTAATCCCCTGACGCAAGAAGTGTATGTTAGGAAAAATTACCCACTACACGTTTTAAGTGAGTTGGACATTACTTGCCTTTTATTACAATTAATTAGTCACCGTTTTGTGATTTTTCCTTATTGATGCCACCCTGTTTTTCAGATGACATCGTTCCGCCTCTCTGACAATATGGAGCCCTTGAGCCCACTACCATTCAATTTACCATCCAGTCAAGGGTGATGTATGGTAAATCCATTTGGTTTTTAACTTTTTAATTTTTCACCATTCCACTGGTTAGCACATTAGACACTGAGACCTTCTCTTGTTAATTTCTCAGGTGCCCCCTAACCCAGTCATGAGTAAGACCCCGGCGTGAAGACCCAAACAGCCCACTTATCTTTTGGGGTCGAAACGTCGACAATATCACCGCCCTATGCCAGTTTGATCAACAGTGCTCCTTCACTGTGATAGTGTATTGCAAACAATGGATTTTTACATGTCATCATGATTAATGTGAAGACGGCTTTAATTGTAACTAATACTGTAATACATCTGATGTCACTTCCTTTCTTTTTCACTTTCCCAATCCTGTCAAAGCGCACCTTACCTTCTTCCCTCTCTCTCCCCTACATTGTGGGGCACTTGATACGATACGCTGTTCCAGATTTATTCTGATGCTCAATATGATTAAATAATATTGACTGCATTAATTTGTTGTGTAATTTACAATAATGCCGGCTGGCATTGAATTACTTGTGTGTTTTTTTTAATTGTATGACTGGGACCATCCCCCTTTCTGTACTGACCGCACTTATAACGCCTGGAGAATCGACTCTGTTTTTTTTTAATGGTGGCTTGCTCATGGAGGGGCACCTTCACATTATAACCAAGCACCCTTCCCTCAGGACTGAAGAGCCTGCCATAGTGGTGACTTATAGGTTTTAAGTGCAGTGACCTCAGATATAAGGAAACTTATATCTGTTATGAAAGGTGGAAGCTCCAACTATCACACGCTGCAATCTCAGGCCTGTAGTCACAGTTCATGTGTACTCACACAGGTGGCATAATACATGCTGCAACCCATGTGAGGCCCCTGGTGTACCTATGACCAAGGTAGCTTTGTACCATATACAACGGACTTACAAGAGTACACCTGTAGAAAAGTACGGATGTACAGAATTACTTACTATGGTCAATTTAGGGAGAAAGCACAGTGACTGAGGTCCTGATTAGCAGGATCCCAGTCAGACTAGGTTCAAAACATACTGATACCAAGCAAAATGTCGGGGTAATCATAAAAGCAGATCCTACTTTCCTACAACCTTCTTGAAAAAGGTCCAGTTCAGGGAGTCAAATGTTTTCTCAAAATCCAAGAGCATCAGTGCCATGGCATTGTGTAGTTCCCGGAATCTGGCCAGGGCAAGGTGGACTCTGCAAATGCAGTATCTGGTGCTGCAACAGGGGATAAAGCCACATTGGTCTGGGATGGACCAGGTGGCCCAGTACGTGGGTCAGGCATGGCACCAGCAGATAAGCCTATATTTCAACTTCTGCATTGATAAGTGAAATGGGCCAGTACGAAGCACATTGGTACAGGGGCTTGCCACAATAGTAGCTAAGTAGATGTCTGGCAGTAGGTGCCACCCCTCAGTCGCTTCAAGGAGCATGTCTGAGAGAAGGGGCAAGAGGAGAGTATGTAACCTGCAGTAGTATTCCATCTGTAACCCGTCCGGGCACAGAGTTTTGCCCGGATTGAGGTTTGTGAGGGCGTTGCCAAGCTCCTCCACCGTCGGGAGTTGTTCTAGGGCCTCTCTTTCGACTGATGTCAAAGACTGTAGGGGGGAATTTCAGCAATAAGTGGACTCTCCTCCTCGCCTCGGGTCACGATCTTGCAGGATAGAGGGCTTAATAGTAGTTCATGAATGTGACGGCTATCTCCGGCCCGCTGTGACCTGTTTACTTTCTGCTCCTATGACATTGGGTTTAAGCCCACTCCCTGGTGGCCAGCCAGTGCAGACGCATCTGCGGTCTTCATCCAGACAAAGCTGGTGCAGGTTTGCCCGTTCTACCATCAGGAGACGGCCCACGAGTTCTGGTAAGTCCCTTCCTCCCCAAGAGTTAGGTTGTAGAATCGAGGCGTCCAATTGTTCTATGCAGGACTGTGTTTCACAAGCAAGACCCCTGATATGGGAGTGGGTGTGTCCACACATAGCGGTCTTGTAAGCTCCCTTTTGAGGCCCCAGGGATTCCACCGAACCCTGGTTGATGTCAAGAAATACTTCTAGATCTGTTTCCTGGCTTGCTGATCAGTTAGGAACCAGGCATTCTCCTCCCTCTCTGAGAACCCCCCCCCCCCCCCCCCCAACATGTAGAGTAACCAGCACCCGGTTTGAGAGTCCCCGGGCAAGGATATAGAAGCCACATGTGTCTAGAAGGTCAGTAGTTGGCAGATAGAGGTCCATGTAGGAGAGGGATCTGTGGGTTGCTGATGCATGGTTGTAGTCAGGCGCCGTTGGATTCTATACCTGCCAGGCATCATAGAGCCCCAGGTTTGCTGCCCAGCTGGCTAGGATCCTCCCTTCTCTGAGTACTGTACCAGAGCCCCGAAGAAAATCCATGGGACCCATAATCTCATTAAAGTCACCACCCATGATTAGCTTGCCAGTAGGTAGGGAAAGCGCCATGTCCTTTATAGATGAAGGCTTCAAAACTTTGTAGACAGTAAAGGATATTATGGTGCTGACATGCCCAAAAGTATTGAGGTAATTGAGAAAATTAAGGTCCCAGTCTCATTCAGCATCAAGTCAGGTACCACCATCACCCACCTGGAACAGGGCCTCCCTGGCAGAATCTCCCTCCAGTATAGGGGAGTCCGGTGTATTTTCCTGGTCTGAGTCTAACGTGGCTTGGACATCCCAACAGTTACAGCCACCCCTTCGGGAGCACTTGCAGCGCCTTCAGCCACTGCATACCTGGATCATTGTGAGCACGGTGGCCCCACCACGGAGGCGGTGGGTTCGGTCACAAGGGTTGTTGATCGTCAACCAAGTTGAGGCTTCATCCTGGTTATCAAAAAATGGGTTTTGCCCTCCAGGGCAACCCACTGACGCACCGGAAAAAGGAGCATGTATTGCAGCACCATGGCTCTGAGTTTCTGTTTGACCTGGTCATATGATTTACATTGGGCCTGAACCTGTCTGCTGTATTCTGGAAAAACCACCACATGTCCGGCTTGATACATAAGTTGGCCTTTGATCCCCACTTCTTGTAAAATTGTATCCCTGTCCTGATAGTTCAGGATCTTAGCAATCATAGTGCGGGGTGGGGCCCCTGGAGGGGACTTTTGGGCCAAGGATCCATGAACGCATTTAATGATGAAGCATGGTGACAGTCGGGTAGGGTTCTTGCAGGGATTCTGCTCAGAAACAGAACTATGCTTGGGACCATAGAAAATCAGCATGTAGGGACTGAGTCACCATACCACCTCAGTACCTATGAGCCCAAGTTCGACTAGCTATAGTGCCTCACTTGCTCTCCTAACCTTACCAGAGGAACAAGTAAATTGGCACCCCAGGACACAACACTCTCGACCCTCTCAGGGATCACGGTAACACGACACACCCTTTTGCTCGCTCCCTCTAGTCCACAATAAGATAAACAAAAGACACAAAGGAAGTTTTGAATATTTATTTAAACTATTGTGCCCTAAAATGCAGTATTCGTGCCACAATTAGAAAACAAATGCATGTCAAAAACACTGTTTGCATGGCTATTGAACCATATACTGTAAAAAGCCCTTTTTAAGAAAGATGAGCCGAAACCCCCCCTTCTTTTTTACTGAAGCTAAATGATAATATATCAAAGATCTCTGGGACTAGTAGTGGACCCCGTACACAGATGGGTCTTTTACATCCCAACTGTCGCAGTGATCTTGTCGCAGAACTTGCGCTCCAATTTGGTTTTCTTACTCTCAAATGTAAAAGACACTTCTTGTTGAAACAATGCTTTGAGTCTGCTTAGCTTGTTAAAGTCTGCCTTCAAAGTTAGAATTGAAGGCCACAATGAGCTATCTACTATTCAATGCGGAGGGGAAAACAAGACAGTGTTGCAACAAGTGACTAACTGGTAAGCATAACACATATGGGACTCTAGCCCCCATTCCGCAACAGTCTTGATCACTAAGCATGAGCTACTTCATGAAAGTACTGTAATGAAAGGGAGAATTGCAGTAACCGGATTCTCTTTCAGAAAACAAGACCAATTAGGTGCTGAAATATTACAGACACCGTGAATTTTAACCTATTTACAAACAAGTAAATGTCCAACAAGAGAGTCGCATTCTTCGTTCACAGCGATATATGAGGAAGTGACCATAATTTATTAATGACTCTGCTTCCAAAGGCTTCATATCTATCTTTAGGAAAATGTTTCATGCCTGCTGTAAACTGAAATGGGTTAGACAATTAAATAACACCATGTATTAGCCACACTGCTGAAGGTGTTTCAAATATGATGAATGGAAGTTGATCAAATTTTTCTAAATGCAGCATTGTGTAAGTTGCGTCTTTCTTGGACACCAGTTGTTGTTTATGTGTTAAATTAAAAGACAGAAACAACTCGCTGTAATTCAAGAATTGCCATGGAAGGCGCCCATTTTGAGTTTTTGAAGCGTCCAGCTAAACTGCCTAATAGATCTAAGCGGACTTTGCCCATGATACAATGTTGACATATCACTTTGCACAATATCAATAACAGACGATACAATGTTGTTTAAGTTGTAAATACGAGATGACAACATATTTGTAGGGTTTTTCTGCAATTTTCGATCTTAACACTCTAGAGACCAAGTTCGTGGTTATTTTCTTTTTCTTTGACTTATTTATATAAATTTGAGGGATAATGCGACCAGGATGAATGTTTCTCTCTTGGTGCTTTAGGTACGACGTTCTTTCATGTAACCTAGTAAATTGTGCTCGTTGCCAGTTTTCCCTTGATAGAAATGGAAATAAGGGCAGGTTCTAATCGGTTTTCTAAAATTTTTCAATTGGCAGTGTGGGCTAAGAACAAGGGCGCACTGGTGTTATATCAGGACGATTCCATTAGCATACTCTCACGCTCAACTTTAAGTGGTCACACTGCCCCAGGGCCACGTTCATGAAAAATCCAATTTTAGAAGACAGGAGCGTGTAAAAGTCCATCCTTGATTTGTCTTGCCAAAATTCATAGAATAATACTGTTCATTCCTTAATTATCATCAGTCTATTAAAAAAATAATCACTTGGGAGTGTTTCTTAATGGATCAAATTTTTTTTATTCAATCAATGCTTTTTATCAAAAGCAGTCAACGCAGCCCAGCCAACATGTTTCGTCCCTACGGACATCATCAGGGCTTTAAATCAAAACATATGTATCAATCATATAAAGTTGGCTTTATAATTCACATATTTACAAATTGATGACATTTTTGTAATCTGGAGAGGAACTAATAGTGAGCTGTTAGAGTATGTGGCGTACCTTAATAACAACAGCTTCAGTGTAAGTTTCACGTTGTGCCATAATGCGAATCAGATTGATTTTCTGGATGTGTAGTTGTTTGTAGTTAACAATGAAATACAAAGCAGACGTTTCCGTAAGGAAACAGCCACAAATAACATTTTAAGAGCGTACAGCGCACATCCTGCTGCAGTCATCAGGGGTATCTCGTATGGCTAGATAAGCAACTGCAGAAATTGTAGTAAAGATGAAGATTTTTAAAATAATCTCAAGGATTTTAGAATGAGGTTGTCATCTCGACTATTCAGGGCAGAGTCTGGAGAAAGCGGAGACCAGGGTACACTGTATTAAGAGAGAGGAAACTCTTGTTCGAAAATTGAAGAAACCACTACAGGAAAGGTCAGCTTTCGTTTGTACTTATAGTTCAGATCACAATAGGATTTATAAGATATTGAATAATAATTGGAACATCTTAAAGAGGGTACCTGAACTAACTAACTATATTACTGACAAGCCATTAGTAACATACATAAAATGTCTCACGATTAAGAACGGGGTCATCAGAAATTATTTGAAGCCAAATATGGACATTGGTTACAGTTGGTTACTGAACCAACTGAAGGGTTTTTACACACGTGGCACATGTACAGCGTGTGAGTTGGGCACCAACAATTTGAAGGAATTCAAGTACAATACTGACACATTTTATTGTGTCAAGGAATGTATCAATTGTAATAGTTGTGGTGTTGTTTATATCATTAAAATACAAGTGTGGGTAAATTTATATCGGCAGTACCAAGAGAACATTGAAGACTAGGATCCAAAAACATTGGAGATCCATAGTCAATCAAGACAGCAGGCCCCCCATTTTTCAACACATGAGGGACAGCTACCCAGACAACACCAGCTTTACATTTCATGGGATACAAAAAATTGTTCTGAACAAGAGAGGAGGGACCTGTGAATTAAGACTGAGACAGGAGGAGTCTAAATGGATTAGCAGATTGAGGACAGTGCAACTGGGAATGAACATTGAAAATGAATTCCATTACTTTTTGTAATCCTGACTCAGGATGTGTTAGAAATGGGGGTCTGTAGTTGGCAAAGGTAGGTACCTTTGTCCAAATAGGGACCCTTTCTTCTAGTCAGGGTAAGGGGGAAACACCCTCTAGATAACCCCTGCTCACCCCCTTGGTAGCTTGGCAAGAGTAGACAGGCCTATCCCAAAGGCAATGTGTAAAGTATTTGTACCAACACTCACAGTAATGTAATGAAACACCACAAATGGACACTACACCTGTTTAGAAAAATAGAATATTTTTATCTAAACTTGACAAGACCAAAACACCAAAAAAATCTAACATACAAGTACTCAGTGAAATGTTCTTTAGGAGGTTGTTATTCAAATAAACGTATAGATTCTGTATTTCTTCAGGCAATTGCAATGGGGTAAAACAGTCACAGTTTCAAGATAGGTCACTACGGAGAGTGTATTGACTTCAGTAAACGTATTGTTACCAGCACATGTCACTTGACACCGGTGTGCGGTGCTCTTCTTGTTCTAAAATCCGCATTGCCAACCACAATGCTGACTCCGTCGTCAACCGCTATGAAAATATGCCACACAGCAAGGGCAGAATTCCTCTTCAGTCTCTTCAGCTGTCCTCTTTGTCAAAGGTTCCTCTTGATCACAAAGTAGTCTAACCTTCAGGGGTTTCAGCTCTAATATTTATACCCCAAAAGGTCTTTGTTCTCTTTGTGTAAGGGGCTCTGAGCCCAGTCCAAACCAGTTCTGGGTACACTCTGCCAGTGCACAACTTCTTCCTTTGTCAGTGAGGGCCTAGGTCCCAGACACACCGCAGAAGGTAGAGTCAGTCTTTCGTGGACGGCAGGCACAGCCCTATCCAGGTACAGGTGCTAATCCTTCCACCACTCAAAATGCAGATCGGCCTATTCAGCCTAGTGCTGACTCACACAGACTCCTGGAGCTAGGACCCCTCACCAGCCCCTGTCACTCCCAAAGCCAGACAGTCAATCCACAACCAGGCAGAGGCACACAGAAAGGTTGAACAAGAAAAATAGCCACTTTCTAAGAGTGCTATTTTCAAACACAGAATTTAAAAACCATCCTTCCTAAAAGATGTGTTATTAAATTCTGAGTTCAGGGATACCTGACTCCAATTTTCTATCTTACTCCTAGGTGAAGATATGCTTGTAAAATGTTACAGAGCATTTCCCTTCTGTCCTATGGGCAAGATAGCCTTTCAATAGTTAAAAAACGAAATTGGCAGTATTTCACTAGCAGGACATCTTACACAACTCAGTACATGTCCCACCTTTCATATACACTGCACCCTGCCCAGGGCGGTACCTTGGGTCTTCCTTAGGGGTGTCCTATGTGCAAGGAAAAGGAAGGGTAGGGCCTGGCAAGTGGGTGCACTTACCAGGTCGACATTGCAGTTACCAAACTGCATGCAGGCACTGTGGTGGCAGGCCTGAGACATCTTTTCCTGGCTACGCATGTGGGTGGCGCAACCAGCGCTGCAGGCCCACGCGTAGCATTTGGTTGACCAGCCCTGGCACACATGGTGCACTTTACTAGGGACCTACTAGCAAACGAAATATTGCAATCTGTGTGAACCAATCATATTCACACTTTACACAGGGAGCACTTGCACTTTGACACGGATCAGCAGTGGAAAAGTGCACAAAGCATGTAAGCCAGCAAAACAAAATCCAGCACAGCATCAAAAACACAGGAGGTAGAGGCAAAAAGTCAGGGAAAACCACGCCAAGGATGCCAGGTCCAACACGTGTCCCCTCCAGCTGAAAAGTGGAGAGAACTACCCACCCTCTTGGGAGTTCTCATCACTAAGGCGGAAGAATCTGGACAGACCATCAGCATTGGCGTGTTCTGTACCAGGGCGGTGTTCCACCGTAAAGTCCATTCCCTCTGGGAGATGGACCACCTCAACAGTTTTGGGTTCTCACCCCTCATCTGCATCAACCATATGAGTGGCCTGTGGTCTGTCTGAACCCGGAAGTGAGTCCCAAACAAGTAGGGTCTTAGCTTCTTCAGTTCCCAGACCACAGCAAAAGCTTCCCTTTCAATTTACTCCACCTCTGTTCCCTGGAAAGTAGCCTCCTACTTATGAAAGCTACAGGTTGGTCTAGGCCCTCGTCGTTCAATTGTGAGAGTACTGCTCCCACACCATGCTCTGAAGCATCTGTCTGCACAACAAACTCTTTGGAGAAATCAGGCTACTTGAGCACGGGTGCTGTGCACATAGCAGATTTCAGGGCCTCAAAAGCGGCCTGGAAGGCGCCAGTCCAGATCACCTTCCTGGGCTGCTTCCTTGAAGTCAGCTCTGTCAAGGGGGCAACAATGGTGCCATATCCCTTGACAAACCGTCTGTAGTACCTGGTGAGACCTAAGAAGGCTCTCACCTCTGTCTGGGTCTTGGGGGGGGGGGGGGGGGGCTCGCAAGCCAGAATCGTATCAATCTTCGCCTGCAGGGGCGCCACCTGGCCGCTCCCTGCCTGGTGTCCCAAGTAAACCACAGATCCCTGCCCTATCTGGCACTTACTCACCTTGATAGTGAGGCCTGCCCTTTGCAGAACCTTCAACACTTCGCAGAGGTGTTGCAAATGTTCCTCCCAACTGGAGCTGAACACAGCAATGTCATCCAGGTAAGCGGCACTGAACTCCTCCAGCCCGGACAGTACCTGGTTGACCAGTCTCTGGAAGGTGGCAGGGGCATTTTTCAACCCAAAGGGCATAACACGGAACTGGTAGTGCCCCTCAGGTGTTGAAAACGCTGACCTATCTTTGGCCCCCTCGGTTAAGGCAATTTGCCAGTACCCAGCTAGTAAATCAAACGTACTGAGGTACCGGGCAGCGCCTAACCGATCAGCGCTTAACCGATCCATGAGCTCATCAGCTCTGGCGATGGGGTGTGCGTCAGTCTTGGTGACCGCATTGAGCTCACGGTAGTCCACACAAAACCAAAGTTCTGGAGTGGCACCGGGTGCAGCAGCTTTTGGCACTAAGACCACTGGGCTAGCCCAGGGGCTGCTGGAGGGCTCTATCACCCCTAACGCCAACACCTTGGAAACTTCTTCCTTGATGCGGGCCCTGACCTTGTCAGCTACCCTGTAAAACTTCTGCTCCACAGGTGGGCTGTCCCCAGTGTCCACATCATGGACGTACTAATTGGTGACTCCTGGTGTCAGAGAGAACAGGGAGGCGAACTGTCCCAGCACCTGGCGACAGTCCCTCTGCAGTTCTGGGGTCAGGGTAGGAGAGAGGTTTACCCCATCCACTGAATGAATCTTTATTCGGTTATAATGTACAATAACCATCAAAGCACAATTAAAAATTTAAAACAGTAAATTCCTGAACAGCACGATACATATTTACATATCACATTATCATGGATTTCCGACATCTAAAAACGTTTTTAAGAAATACAATGACAGATGCGATAACAAATTCATTTTCTAAAAATTGCAATGCTAAAAAAGCTGGTCGACAGCATTTCAAACCAAAGTTCTTTAAAACTGGTACAATCCATCTCTTTCTTAATACATCATAATATTTACAGAAAAACATAATATGGATGGTTGATTGTAGTGAAACATCATCGCAGGGACACTTACACAAATCTCTAGACCAATCGTTCATCGCTGGAAAGCTTAGGGATCTAAATAAAATATTCAGTCTGAAACGAGTCAACAAAAGACGGTTAAAGTCTTGATCTATTAAGGATAAATATAACTGAGTAGTTGGAGTCAGCAAGGTTAAATAATGGGCTTGGACCGTGGGTTTTCTCATCTTAGTAACGGCTCTAATTTCGCCCAGAAAGCCCATGCAACAAGCCTTGAGATCTTTCCTAGATATACTACGCATCAGAGAGGGCTTAGTGTAGTATTCCAAATGTCCTATATTTGTAAGGAACCTTTTCACATACTCCAACCACCTAATAAGTTTGACACCATCAGACTTCAAAGCGTCTATCAGTTTATAGCGATTAAAACCAGTTTCGTCTGACAACCAAATTCTGTGCCAAAAAAGGACAGGTTGAATCTTAATAATGTCTTCTAAGTATGGAATACCTAGTTCCATATGACAATTATAATTTGAGCTACTTTGGGGCAGGGCCAAGAGAAACTTGAGAAACATGTTTTCCGCGGTCTGCAGAACCTTTAAGTCTGCATAACCCCATACGCCCGCTCCATAAGTAGCACTAGACACACATTTGGCCTTATAAATATGTAAAAGTTCAACCGGTGGGCGCTTTCCTAATTTGCGGCTGAAGTTTGATAGGGCCATTAATGCCCTAACAAACAACAGGCGCCTAGTTTTATCCGCCTCTGTCCAGGTTCCTGTCCTATCAAATAAAATCCCTAGGTATGAAAATGTTTTAGTCCTCTCTATTGGTCTACCATCAATATATAGGGTTTTAACCCTCTTATTTGTCCCAGCCCTACAATTCATTGTGTACGTTTTAGAACAGTTTATTGAAAGTCCCAAATTGGACATAAAACTGGTAAATGAGTTAACAACCCTTTGAAGTCCTAGAGGTGTACTGGCCATTAAAACTGCATCATCTGCATACAAGAGTGCAGGGATGTGTCGCTTGTCCGCCTTTGGTAGGTCCCTGCACTCTTTGATTAAAAGAGATTCTAAGTCATTTATATACAATGTGAAGAGAAATGGGGCAAGGACACAGCCTTGCCGCACACCTCTCCCGATTCCAAAGTGACTCGTGCATTCTCCACCTCTCCCATATCTCACCTTAGCCCTTGCCCCAGAGTAAAGCTCCCTTAAAAATGTGATTATTAATGAATCCACACCTAGACCTTCTAAAATCGACCACAACTTATCATGAATAACGCAGTCGAAGGCTGCCGTTAAATCCACAAAAGTCATAAAAAGTCTGCCCTTTTTTGCCCTGGTGTACTTGTCTATTAAAATATGCAGATTTAAGCCCTGTTCCACTGTGCCCAAACCCTTACGAAACCCGTATTGTAGGTCACTGATAATATCTTGTTCTTCAGCCCAGGTCTGCAGTCTATCCAATAAAACCCGTCCAATGATCTTGGCTGTAGAGTCCAACAACGAAATCGGGCGATAACAAGCCGGATTCATCCTGTCTCCCTTTTTAAAAATTGGTACGATCGTAGATTCGTACCATGTTGGTAAAAAGCCACTTTTATTACATGCATTAGAGACCTGGGTTAAAAGCGGTCTCCATAATGCTACGTTTGATTTAAAAAGGTCCACAGGAATACCATCTGGCCCTGGGGCCTTGCCACCAGGGCTAGAATTGATTGCTACTGTAATCTTGTTCAATGTAAAGTTCATTCTTAGATCTTGTACTTTACCTACTGTGTTCAATACGCTATCTTGGACCTCTAAAATCGGATTTTTATATAGGTTTGAATAATGTTTTACCCATTCAGGTTCTGAGATGGCAATCTCCATAACTGCCGTTTCCTTGTTCACTAAAAAAGGGGCATTCACCGCTTTCCAGAAGGCAGAAAAATCACGGCTATCTGCAGCATCACGTAAAGCCCGCCATGTATTTTGTTTTAAAATAGACTTACTGTCTTTAAGTACAGTTTTATAATTTCGTCTTGCCTCCCTAATATGTTCAATATTTTTAACTGGGGCGTGTATACAGTTTTTAAGATTGGAGTATGCCTTTGTGCATTCGGCATTAAACCAGCCTTGATTTCTTGTAGGTCTCCTATTATTTTCGACAAAGAGTGACTTCTTTATATAATTTGAGATAGCCAAAAAGTTTTACCTAATCTCTTTACTGGGTGTATTTTCATCCTTGCATGACAAAAGCATGCTTTTACAATTAAGAGCAATTTTTAAAATAAGTTCATTGGTATCTACAGTAGCCCATTTTAATGCGAAGCCGTTTTGCCTAATCTCAACGATATTGTTAACATTATCAGGCTTTAGGGCTGACAGAATTTTGCTCGTATTCTTACCAATACCGATGTTTTAGCTGTTCTTTTAAATGTGCTCAATTGACTGCTCTTTTTACTGTGTTTAATTTGTGAGAATTTTATATTTGCGAATTTGCACACTCGTGAGGAGATACTTTTGGGGGCATTCAAAATTGTAATTCTCGCTGCCGTGTGAGCCTCCTCACTTCCGGCGGGACAGAACTAGGCGCCATTTTTTCTTGACCGCGCTCTAGTCTCCCCACCACCGGCAATATTTAAACGCACGCTGCACGTTCGCAGGTGCTTTAGGGCTGACAGAATTTTGCTCGTATTCTTACCAATACCGATGTTTTAGCTGTTCTTTTAAATGTGCTCAATTGATTGCTCTTTTTACTGTGTTTAATTTGTGAGAATTTTTATATTTGCGAATTTGCACACTCGTGAGGAGATACTTTTGGGGGCATTCAAAATTGTAATTCTCGCTGCCGTGTGAGCCTCCTCACTTCCGGCGGGACAGAACTAGGCGCCATTTGTTTTCTTGACCGCGCTCTAGTCTCCCCACCACCGGCAATATTTAAACGCACGCTGCACGTTCGCAGGTGCTTTAGGGCTGACAGAAGTTTGCTCGTATTCTTACCAATACCGATGTTTTAGCTGTTCTTTTAAATGTGCTCAATTGACTGCTCTTTTTACTGTGTTTAATTTGTGAGAATTTTATATTTGCGAATTTGCACACTCGTGAGGAGATACTTTTGGGGGCATTCAAAATTGTAATTCTCGCTGCCGTGTGAGCCTCCTCACTTCCGGCGGGACAGAACTAGGCGCCATTTTTTTTCTTGACCGCGCTCTAGTCTCCCCACCACCGGCAATATTTAAACGCACGCTGCACGTTCGCAGGTGCTTTAGGGCTGACAGAATTTTGCTCGTGTTCTTACCAATACCGATGTTTTAGCTGTTCTTTTAAATGTGCTCAATTGATTGCTCTTTTTACTGTGTTTAATTTGTGAGAATTTTTATATTTGCGAATTTGCACACTCGTGAGGAGATACTTTTGGGGGCATTCAAAATTGTAATTCTCGCTGCCGTGTGAGCCTCCTCACTTCCGGCGGGACAGAACTAGGCGCCATTTTTTTTTCTTGACCGCGCTCTAGTCTCCCCACCACCGGCAATATTTAAACGCACGCTGCACGTTCGCAGGTGCTTTAGGGCTGACAGAATTTTGCTTGTATTCTTACCAATACCGATGTTTTAGCTGTTCTTTTAAATGTGCTCAATTGACTGCTCTTTTTACTGTGTTTAATTTGTGAGAATTTTATATTTGCGAATTTGCACACTCGTGAGGAGATACTTTTGGGGGCATTCAAAATTGTAATTCTCGCTGCCGTGTGAGCCTCCTCACTTCCGGCGGGACAGAACTAGGCGCCATTTTTTCTTGACCGCGCTCTAGTCTCCCCACCACCGGCAATATTTAAACGCACGCTGCACGTTCGCAGGTGCTTTAGGGCTGACCGAATTTTGCTCGTATTCTTACCAATACCGATGTTTTAGCTGTTCTTTTAAATGTGCTCAATTGATTGCTCTTTTTACTGTGTTTAATTTGTGAGAATTTTTATATTTGCGAATTTGCACACTCGTGAGGAGATACTTTTGGGGGCATTCAAAATTGTAATTCTCGCTGCCGTGTGAGCCTCCTCACTTCCGGCGGGACAGAACTAGGCGCCATTTTTTTTCTTGACCGCGCTCTAGTCTCCCCACCCCCGGCAATATTTAAACGCACGCTGCACGTTCGCAGGTGCTTTAGGGCTGACAGAATTTTGCTCGTATTCTTACCAATACCGATGTTTTAGCTGTTCTTTTAAATGTGCTCAATTGACTGCTCTTTTTACTGTGTTTAATTAGTGAGAATTTTATATTTGCGAATTTGCACACTCGTGAGGAGATACTTTTGGGGGCATTCAAAATTGTAATTCTCGCTGCCGTGTGAGCCTCCTCACTTCTGGCGGGACAGAACTAGGCGCCATTTTTTCTTGACCGCGCTCTAGTCTCCCCACCACCGGCAATATTTAAACGCACGCTGCACGTTCGCGCAGCGGACGCGCCGCTGGCGCGCTGAAGGCGCGCCTAAGGCAAGCCCGTCTGCGCCCATCAGCAGCCCGACGGGAGCCGGGGCCAGTTATGCTGCCCATTTCAGGGAGGAGGATTCTCGCAACTGGTCCTACTCACGTGAGTGTCTTATCCAGATGCGGGGGTCGTCTTGCAATCCGAAGCAGTTCCCTAACTTGTATGGGACGCAAGACTTTGTGTGCGAGGCGTGTGGCTTCTGCCTTGAGTTGGGTGTGGGTTCTGGCACTAAAACATCTAACTCCCCTGTCATTTCGGCGGCGCTACTCAATGCGCGCTCTCTGAAAAAGCACCACGCAGAAGTGTTTGAGCTCCTAGACGATAAAGCTCTGGACTTTCTATTTCTCACAGGGACGTGGCTTGACAATTCCTCCGACCCTATTGTCACATTGGCCATTCCCTCGGGGTATAAAATCAGCAGATTAGATCGTACTACAGGGAGAGGTGGGGGTTTGGCTGTTATTTTCAAAGAGACGTGGGCGTTGGATAAGTGCTCGCTCAGCACGTGGGAGGGCTGTGAAGTTCTGGACTTTAACCTCCGCTGTTCGGCCCACTTTTCTCTGGGTGGGTCCCTGATTTACCGTCCTCCGGGAGTAGCCCATGCTTTCCTCCAGGCCTGTGTGGAGGCGGTCTCCATGAGAGCTCTACAGTTCTCCCACTATGTGATTCTTGGCGACATCAATATTCATTTCGATCAAAATAATTTAAAAGACACACGTGATTTTCTTGACATTTGCCATTCTGCGCAGCTCTCTCAATGCGTCGATCAGGCTACTCATATTGGGGGACATATTCTTGATCCTATCTTTTCCAACTTCCCTATCTCAGTCAAAGCTCCACTCCCTGTCCCCTGGTCGGATCATTTTCTAATCCCCTTCTCATGGGTGGTGACCCCGCCCGGTGTCAGTCCAATGGTCAGTCACAAACCAGCATTCAAGAAGGTTGACCCCCTTCTCTTTGCTAAGGCGCTGGCGGCAAATAGGCCACCTCTGTCACAAGACCTTGACCAGTGTCTTGATGCCTTTTCTAACTGGCTTTTGGGCTCCTGGGCGGCCATTGCCATACCCACCTCGGCTAGACAGTCTAGAGCTTCCCCCTCTAAACCCTGGTTTACGGAGGATCTGCGTCTCCTCAAGCAGGGTTGTAAGAAATTGGAGCGCGCCTGGCGTCTTAGTAATTATTGTCCGCTAGCGAAGAAGCAACTCAGGCTAGGTCAAAAGACTTATTATAAAGCGATCTCTTCTGCTAAAAGGGCTTTCTTCGCCATTCGGATCAATCAAGCCAAGAACAACTCGAAAGAAATTTTTTCCATCGTCCAAAGCTTTCTGTCCCCTGTGGCGCAGAGCTGCATCCTACCTGCAACTACCGCTTGGTGCGAGACGCTCTCTACTTTCTTTCGAGACAAGATTTTAAAGATACAAAACAGCTTCTCTGCCTCGCTGGTTTCTACTGGGCCTATGGCTCCTTCTGTCTCCTCTCTCTCTGCTCCAGTGATTCTGCCTACTATTCATTCCTTGTCCAATTTCTCCCCGGTGGATCTCCCGGGCACTCTGAGAATTCTTCAGGGTCTGAAGTCCGGTTCTCCGGACGATCCTTGCTCTGCAAGACTCCTGGCTTCGGTAGCAGAAACAGTCAATGAGGAAGTGAATTTTATTATTAATCTATCCTTGCAGGAGGGCAGGGTTCCTAGTTGTTGGAAGCAGGCCAAAATCCTCCCTCTACTGAAGAAATCGACTCTCGATCCTTCAGTGCCGGGAAACTACAGACCCATTTCTCTTCTCCCTAGTCTGTCTAAAGTTTGTGAGAAGATAGTGAACAGACAGTTGTCTGAGTTTGTCGAAAGTGCGAATCTCCTTCATCCTGCACAATCGGGTTTCCGGCCTTCCTTCAGTACGGAAGGTGCTCTTCTGGAAATCTCTGAAGCAATTCGGGACTGTCTAGATGCCGGCGGGAAGGCTGCCCTTGTGCTGCTCGACCTGTCGGCAGCCTTTGATACTGTCCCCCATTCTTTGTTGCTGGACAGACTCTCGAAGATTGGTGTGTCGGGCCCGGTCTGGGATTGGATCAAATCTTTTTTGGATGGCCGCTACCAGCAAGTCTGGTTACCCCCGGCGGCTTCAACACCACTTTTAGTTGGTACAGGTGTTCCCCAGGGTTCGTCCCTTAGCCCCCTCCTGTTCAATATCTATCTTACTCCTCTGGTCTTTTTAGCAGAGGGGTTGGGGGCCAAGGTCATTGCATATGCCGACGATACGCAACTTCTGTTCACCTGGGACAAACAGGGGTCCTCAGTGGCCCGTGTACAGAGGTGTCTCTCCTCGGTCTTTGATTGGATGGTGTCGGCTCATTTAAACTGCAATGAGGACAAATCCGAGGTGCTGATGTTTGGTGACTTCCCCTCTGGATTCAGGGAGGCTATTTGGCCACCTGAGTTCCCACCACCTGTTTCTAACAGCCAGACCGTTAAGAACCTGGGCATTTTTTTCGACAGTAACCTTTCCTTTTCTAGCCAGGTTACTCGTTTGACAGGTTGTTGTTTCGGTCTTCTCAAAATTTTGAGAAGATTCCTTCCGTTGCTGCCTCAAGCGGCTAGGGAATCTGTGGTTCGGGCTCTTATTTTGTCCCGCTTGGACTATGCCAATGCCCTCTATGCTGGGCTCCCAGCCTATGCTCTCAATAAGCTTCAAGTTACCCAGAATGCGGCTGTCCGCCTGCTGGGTGGGCTGGGTCCCAGACAGAGTGTTCAGGGTTACCGTCGCTCCCTCCACTGGCTTCCGGTCAGAGCCCGGATTGTTTTTAAATCTCTTACCCTTGCACATTGCGCCCTGCACAGTCGGGGGCCAGGATACCTTCAGAAAAGGTTCTCGTTCTACGTGCCGGAGCGTAACTTGAGGTCTTCCTCCCTCAGGCTTATGAAGGTGCCGCGTTTCCAGCGCCATAGACTAGGTGGCGCCTCCTTGGTTTTGTTTGCGGCACGCGCCTGGAATGAGCTCCCCCTTTCTCTCCGATTGGTTGAAGACTCTGGGGCTTTTAAAAAACTACTAAAAACTTACCTCTTCTCGTAGGGTCGAGTTTTTTTATTTTTGTCATCCCTGAATCGCGCCGGGACACTCTTCGAGTATCTGTGCGCGTAATAAAAGTAAATAACATAACATAACATAACATTATCGATGGCTGGTATTCTAGCATTTGTGCTCTGTTTGAGCACAGTCACATCTACGCTTAGATGGAAATGGTCACTTAGGGCTATCTCATGTGTCGTAAAATTATTAATATAGGAAGAATATCTGCATGAGGACAAAATGAAATCTATGGTAGAGAATGAATCACGAGCATTAAAGGTAGGGGTAAAAGGAACCATGGGTGAGCATAAACTATTAGCAGACCCTAAGTCGAACGTAAACATTATATCATTCAGAGAATCACCATATAGTGTGTGCGGAAAATGAACAAAGCTTTCCCCGTTTCCATACGTTAGACCACAGACATCTTCATCAATATGCTTACAAACGGGGGAATTAAAATCCCCACCCCAAATCACAAAAACCTCCTTCTTTAGGCGGGTAATTCGAGTATGTAGAGAACAACTCAGTGATTTCAATGTATCTTTAATCAAAGCGGGTGTCAGATTGTTATAAAAGTTCAATATTGCTAAGCAGAGAGTTCTATCCACATGAAAGATCACTATGTGGTAGTAAGGTTCACTGGCTATAAATTCAATTTTCCCTACAGTAAGGTAATTTGAGACATATGTGCACAACCCCCCCTTAGCTCTGCCAGATGTTGTTGCAATAGCTGGGGTATGAAGTGTTTTATAGCCACTAATATGTAATGGGTCTTTCGCCCAAGTTTCTTGTACGTTAACGATGTTAAAATTGTTAATAAACTCAATCCACAAAGTGTTAGATTCCTTGGATTTTAATCCTGCGATGTTCCAGAACAGGAGTTGACACTTATCCTCTAGTTCTTTTCCAATTTCATCTACCCCAGCATTATCAGCGTAAGGTTGAATAAAGCAGGTATTTTGTGTTGGGGGGAAATTTCTACTAACATGCTAGTACCCACCGTGTCACACTCTGACCCAGTACTTTCCATTTCATTAAGGGCGGGCAGAGCAACTAATATATTGATAGATGACGAATCAAGATGTCCCGTGCTGGGCTCAAAATACGTATTGTTTGGTGTAACTATACGGCACAATTCCCCCATTTGTTGTCAATCAACTGGATCAAGGTTGGAGAATGTTTCAAACCGATTATAAACAGGGAAATTGAACTGACTCATAAGACCCGGGATAGGTACTTCCCTGGAGTGAGTAAATTTATTATTACTGTTTGGGTGATAGAAAAAACCTAGTGGTACTAAGTTAATACCCTGGGTAGTGATTGTATGAGACCCAGCTCTATTCAGTATTTCTTGAACTAGTTGTGGAGATTTGAAGGTCAGTATCACACAGTCCCCACTCATGTTCTTCCGGCCTTTACCAACCCACAGTGCCCTTCTAGCCATCTTAAATTCATCATATAACCTCTCTGTAAGTCCTGTCCTAGAGCCTAGCCAGTGTAGTGATCTGTTTCTTAAGGTCTCCCATGATTCCATGCTCCCCCTCTGTAATCTGGGGCATTAGTTAACACGACTACATAGGGGGTGGCTGCGGGCGGTAAATCCGGATTGTTATTATGCCAATCACCTTCATTTCCATTCCCGGTACTGGTTGTATTAAAATTAGATCCTGGTGGATTTATAGGTAAATGCGGGGCTAGGGAAGAGGTGTTGGAATAAGCCTCTTGGTTAGGGGTAGGGATTTTCTCAGCTCTGCGTTGTAATACTCTACTCTGTTCATTGTTACTGGTGGGTACAAGATCGATAGTTTGACATCTCTCGCTATTGACACATTGTACTTTGTTATATTTATGCACATCTAATAGTTCCTGGGTAGGTTGCTGTATTTTGCATAAACTGTTAAGTACTGCATCTTCCAGCTTCCCAATTCTACCTGATAAATTATCTAGTGTTGCTCTAATATAGGTGTCCAGGGAGTCCAATTTGCCATTTATCTTAATCACCTCCTTTTCTATACGGGTGTTAGGGGTACCTATCAAATTTCCCCTGTCCTCTGGTTTTTGTAACACTTGTTGGAAGCCTTTTTGCGTGTTTTTAAAAGGGGTGTCGCCGGTGATGAGCCTATGTTCCCAGTTGTCTTGGAAAGGGTAACAGGATTTCTTGCTCGCTTAAGGGGTGGTTGGCATTCCTGATCATGGTCGCTTCCAGTTATGTGTCCCGATATATCCACAATACACCCATTGCTATTTGGTTGAAAACTTTCAGTTGGTAAGTCGGGGCACCCCTGTAAAATGTTATCAGCTACCTTATTTGCTCCAGAATCTGAATTAACCGAGCTCAGCGACTCCTCTACAGAAAGGATCTGCTGCTCAATAACTCCCACCGCCCCCGTTAAATAAGTAAGTAGTGATTGACGTGAGCGCGTTTCCGTGTTAGGCTGCTTGTTGTTATTTTGAATAGCAGTTGGTGCCTTTCTTTTACCCATTTTTACACGATTAGGCCTAGCTAGTGTAGGACTGCCTCCGTAAATACTGGGGACAACTACAACCCTATTACATACACGTCGTAGGGATTATAGATCTCAAAGTCAATAGCCTATGACAGCTATATCCCCCTGCCACAGTACCTTTAAAAATCAAGTGCCGTTGCCCAGTCCAGTCTACTTCGGGCTATGACGGGCCCGTCTTGGCCCGGTCTTCGCCCGGGCACGCCCGCGCGCGTCCCGCGTAGCCGGACCGCCGCCGTTGATTTAACGTCTCTCCAGGGACCGGCCACAAAGTGCAGGGTGCGTCCAAAGCAGGGCAGGGGCTCTAGGTAAAGTGCTGTGTGCGAGGTCCTTCGTTACGGTCTCCCGCGTAGCGGGACCTCCGCCGTTGATTTAACATCCCTCCAGGGACGGGCCACAAAGTGCAGGGTGCGTCCAAAGCAGGGCAGGGGCTCTGGGTAAAGTGCTATGTGCGAGGTCCTTCGTTACGGTCTCCCGCGTAGCGGGACCGCCGCCGTTGCTTTAACGTCCCTCCAAGGACCAGCCACAAAGTGCAGGGTGCGTCCAAAGCAGGGCAGGGGCTCCGGGTAAAGTGCTGTGTGCGAGGTCCTTCGTTACGGTCTCTTGCGTAGCGGGACCGCCGCCGTTGATTTAACGTCCCTCCAGGGACCGGCCACAAAGTGCAGGGTGCATCCAAAGCAGGGCAGGGGCTCTGGGTAAAGTGCTGTGTGCGAGGTCCTTCGTTATGGTCTCCCGTGTAGCGGCACCGCCGTCGTTGATTTAACGTCCCTCCAGGGACCAGCCACAAAGTGCAGGGTGCGTCCAAAGCAGGGCAGGGGCTCTGGGTAAAGTGCTGTGTGCGAGGTCCTTCGTTACGGTCACTGACCCTTCTTGTTCCTATGCTGACAGGAGGTCAGGAAGAGCCTCGCTCTCCTCCTCCATTCCATCATTTGTAGCAAGGAACATCGTTACATCAGACCTCTCAAAGTGTGGTTTGAGGTGGTTCACGTGTAGAACCCTCAAAGGGTTCCTGGGAGTCTGCACGTCCACCAGATAGGTTACCTCACTCTTGTGCTCCAACACCTCATATGGACCAGTCCACTTGTCTCTGAGCGCACAAGGCTCCAATGGTGCCATCACCCACAGTTTCTGCCCAGGTTGAAATTCTACCAGAGTGGCATTCTGGTCATGCCATCTTTTCATTTCTTCCTGGCTATCTTCTAGGTTCGCCTGAGCGAGCTTCCTGAAGCGTTGAGTCTGGTTCCTGAAGACCAGCACATAGCTGAACACATCTTGTGGGGGTCTTACCAGGAGTTCTCTCCCAACCCTCCTTTACCAGAATCAGAGGTCTCTCACAAGGTGACCGTACAATAGTTCAAAGGGACTGAACCCTAAGGACTTCTGGGGTACCTCCCTGTAGGCAAACAGCAGGCATGGCAAAAAGACGTCCCACTTCCATCTCATGGGTTCTGCAAGACCCTTGATCATGCCCTTCAGGGTTCGATTGAATCTCTCAACCAACCCATTCCCTTGAGGATGGTAATGAGTGGTGAACTTGTAAGTTATACCGCACTCCTCCCACAAAGATGTTGTACTTCGATATGCAGTTGGTACCTCGGTCAGAGACCACCTCTCTGGTGAACCCCACATGGGAAAAGATCCCCATCAATGCACGGCCCACCTCGGGGGCTGTGATTGTCCGGAAAGGGACAGCTTCCTGACAATGGGTGGCGTGGTCCACCAAGAACAAGGTAAACTTTTTGCCTAAGGCAGTCTTTGGTTAAAGGGGTCCCACAGTATCAATGCCCACACGCTCAAAAAGGGTGCTCACCACAGGAAAGGGTTGGAGGGGAGGGGGGACGCAAGATGGCCACACACCTGTGAGGCTCTGTCTGATTGGCGGCATAATCCACCAATTATCTGCATCTAAACTACTTTGACCTACTATCTACAACCTGCTGCCTGCTCTTCCAACCATCCACTAACCTCGGTGAAAAGTCCAGAGCCCTCAGGTCTCGACAAGCGCTGTTATTGCTGACCTCTGATGACCACGTGGTGGGAGTGGTGACAAGTCTGGAGCCCTGCTCGGCCGCCGCTGCCACGCAAGCCTCGAGGATTCCACGTGGCGGTAGGCCCTTGGTCCACATTGCTCTGAGACCTTGTTCTGCCTATTGCCCATAAACTCACCTGGGGCAGCCGCTCTTCGGTACTGCTCGACCTGCTGTTTGCCCTCTTTTGCCACATATTGCTGAGCCCGCGTGGTGCTGTAACCGCGAGCCTTGCTGCCCGGACCTTTCCTCTGCTGTGGGCGCACGCCATCGGGTCTCACCGGCTGGTGCCTGGATTCCGCCCCAGTGCTGCCACACTGTTCCCCGTACTACAATCCTGCCTCCTCAGCCATAGCCAGACATCCTTCGGGGGGCAGCGCCCTGCCAACTGCGGTAAGAGAATCGCTGTGTATTCGTGTTTGCGCCGGCCCCCCAGCCTCCCTGCCGCTGCCACAGCCTGGACGCTTTCCTGCTTTGCCTGCCGCCCTAAGAACGAGCCCCCGCACGCACCTGTCAGACGCCTACAGCTCCCGATTGTGCCCCGCGGTGCGGGATCCACACACTGCTCTTGGTGTGTGCCTGCTTATCTCTCTATCGGGGTGGGCGCCATCTCCTGAAGGTCCCCCAGGCAGTCGAGAGCTTGGTGTGCTGAGGTTTGCAGCGGCCTGCGCTCCACCACATTGCCCTGGGATTATCCTTCGCCTATTGCCCAAAATTCCATTTGTGGCGGCCGCTCTTCACTACTGCTTGGCCTGCGGTCTAATTTATGGTGCAACAAAGAACTGGGCTCCTATTGTGCTGTGGCCACGAACCCTGTTGACTGGACCCTTCCCCTGCTGTGGACGCATGTCATTGTGTGTCGCCGGCCATTGCTCGAGGCTGGCCCCGGTGCTGCCGCACTGTCCCCCGGACTCCACTCCCGCCCCTCAACATCTGCGAGACATCCTTCTGAGGGTAGCGATCTATTAACTCGTAACTTTCCTAGTTAGCCTGCCACCCTGAGGGCTGGAAGCTGCAGGGGCACACATTGGAAAACATGAGTTCCACCGCCCGCACTCCGCACCTGACTGCGGACTACCACCATCAGATCCCGCCGGCTTGACTTCGTGGTCGGCCCCCTCCATTGGCGCACTGATATCTGTCCACCCATTTCCTTGTCGTGTCACACGTCCTTAATTGCAGTGTGATTCACCTGACACATAACTGCGCTCACACTGCCTTCCTGCCTACGACCCACTGCCGCTCGATAGTCTCTTCGCCCACTGTGTCTGCCACCCTGGGCCGGCGCTGCCGCTAAAACCTAACAGACTTTGGAGTCCTTATATATGCCTCACTGTGCAGCACCTTGGTTTGTGCCCTCATCTTCCCTGGCCACATTGGGCACCCTCTTCTACATTTACCCGGATTGCTAGGATTTCGCTGTACTAGCGGTTTGCTGAGGCCTGCCTTCTGCCCTGACCCCCGTCTCAGCCAGAACTCCGCCTTTACGAAATTGGGAAAATCTTGCCCAAATGACAAGGGACACCTCGCTGGATGCTGCTTTGCACGCCTGATGACTGCCATATGATTGGTGCATTCTTTTGAACTGTCTGCCTTCCTGCCCCCCGTTAGCCTTTACTGCCGGAAGCTTGACTACCACGCACCTACTCCCACTACCTGCTACGCCGACAGGCCTCGGCCCCTCTTCTTGCTGTAGAGGTGCTGCACTGTTCCGCACTCCCATTAACCTTGGGACGTTAACGCTGCTTTACATAATCCTGTGCAGCGTATTACTCAGATGGACACCTTCTCTCGTTGTGCGCCCTTGCTTGTGACCGCCATGGGGGAATCAGATGGGCGCCAGCCTAAGTTGGTCTTTGAAGCTAAAAGGACGGCCACACGCTTCAATTCAGTGGATTCCATCCATCTAAGCGAGGAACAGCCGCAACCACAATCTTCTGCCTCTGGGGATGAGGTCAAGACGCTCCTTCTGGCTATGCAACATAGTCTCACAGACCTCTCCAGGAAAATGGACACCATGAACAATCGCCTAGACTTTTTAGTTCAGAAGGTGGGCAAGCACGATGGGCAGATCAAGGAAGCAGAGCGACGTATCTCAAACACCGAGCACACCACAGCACAGCTGCAACTCCAAGTATCGCAGATGGATAAACTACTCAAAGTCATCGCTGCCAAAAATGACGACTTGGAGGCCCGCAGCCGACGGAACAACATCCGAATTATTGGCATTCCGGAAAGTACCAACACAGGCCCTATGGAGGACTTTGTTGAATGCCTTCTGAAGGGTGCATGCGGTGCTGACACATTCTCCTCGCAACTCACTGTGGAAAGGGCACATGAGTCTCTGGGTCCTCGACCTCCACCAGGCAGTGCACCTCGCCCCATTGTGGCCCACCTCCTCAATTACAGGGATCGAGACACAGCTTTCAAACTGGATCGTGAGAATAAACCTCTACATTACGAAGGCTTGGAATTCACTATCTTTCCCGATTTCACCGTTGGGGTGCAGGAGGCTAGGCGTAAATTCCTGGTGGTCAAACAGAAGCTTCGGAAAGCACAGATTGAATATGCCCTCCTATACCCAGCACCTCTATGGATCTCCTACCGTGAATCCAGATCCCCTGATGCAGATTAACCCCCATACCAACATTGCAGCTGGAGGTTGCCCTAACGCCTCTTGCACACTCTCTCGTCTGAGAAGTCCATGAACTCAAACATAGGCAAATTTCTGATGTCAAGGTCTGCAGTGACGAACATTACCTAATTCCAGGCCTCCTGGCGGTTCCCGGCGCATGATGGACAGATAATTGATGTGCTCCGCACAAGAACTCTGTATGTTGGAACAGCAGATTAATTACATGGTATGATAAGTAGAACTGAACTATGCCAAGTCTCCCTCCCTCTCTCTCCCATTGCATCCCCCTTCCATTGGGTGTCTTCTTGCAGTACGAGCGAGCAGGGAGGGACTCGTGACCCACTAGTGCTCCCCCACGCGGTCGATACCCCTAGTTGTTGAACTCTCTAGTACTAGACTAAAATGTCACGTTCTCCTTGGGCGATGGGTGGGCTCTGTCATTCCGGCACGTTGGGGGTGCCGCTGTGGACGGGGTTGGGAGGGGAAATGTTGTTTTTGAATGTTCATTTGGTTATGCATCAGCAGACCATCATACCAGTACACAGGGAATTAGCCACGTATTGCACATGTCATCTTGATCCTTGCATTTGCCATGTACCCTCCTCCAGATAATGCATCCAGCTCCCAACACTCTCGATATAAAATTGCTCATGTGGAACGTCGAAGTCTCTGCGACCCTCGTAAATGCCGGCAAAACCTTGCCTATCTCGATAGACACTAGATGCACATCTCCATGCTCCAGGAGACACACCTCGACCCACACCGCCCTCCCCATTTCAGGAGTAAATGGGCTGCCGAACAAGTGTTCTCCTCTTATTCTACATACTCCCGTGGTACCCTGATGTTAGTTAAAATGACCACGCCCTTTATCCTAGGCTGCACTTTTAGCGACCCGTCTGGTAGAAGCTACATGCTTTGCGGCACACTGGGTACACAGTCCGTTACACTTATTTGTTGCTATGGGCCAAATATCGATGACCCAGATTATTTTACTACATTATGGGGTCACATCCTCAAAGTGGGTTCCGTTCATATCGTTTGGGGGGGATTTTAACACTGCCCTATGCCTTTCAAAGGACAGGTCCAATCCTCTTCCTCATCACTACACCAAAACGTATTACACACTGTCACGCCTGTTCCCAGATCATGGCCTTATTGATGCTTGGCATAAAGTTCACCTCACTGACAGGGAAGGCACCTACTACACTACGGCACATGCATCCTGGTCACGTCTTGACTATTGGATTGTCTCAAGCGGAGTTGCCCCTGGGATTGTCTCAGTGGAGCACATGGCTAGGACCCTCTCTGATCATGCTCCGGTGTGCATGACATTTGCGCCCCCTAACTCGATTGCCTCTCCACGCACTTGACGGCTAATGCTGAAAGGGTTATTAGACACTGTTTTTAAAGCAGAACTTAGGGTGGAGAGTTCCGACTTCTTTGACAGAAATAGGGGCACAGTCACCCATATGGGCACGATCTGGGAGGCCTTCAAAGTCACGGTACGTGGGTTCTGCATATCCAGAAGCTGCGGAGTCCTGAGGGACATTCACCGCAGCCTGCATCGCCTTGAAGGAGATCTAAAACAAATAGAAAAAGACATGGGGCAAGATGCAATCGCAGAACAAAAAGCTATACTCAGGGACAAACTTTCAGAATACACCGTCACAGCCGATCGGGAGGTCCGCTTCCGTGGCAATTACTTCACCGCACGACGGTTTGGAGAGGGGGAGAGACCTGGGAGGGTGCTAGCGATGGAAATTTGCCTACCCTGATTCTCCAACTACGTCATAGACATAATAGATAGTGCGGGCACACGTCATCAGGACAGCTTTAAAATCTTATACACATTCACTGAATGTTACACAAACCTCTATCATTCTCGACGGTCCGTGCCCCCGGATTTCGCTTCCTACCTTCAAGATATCACACTGGGATGGTTGGGGGATAATCAGCGGGAATTCCTGGTGACCCCCTTTGAGGATGACGAGTTTCGCGCAGCCATTATGCAGATGTAATCGGGCAAAGCCCCTGGATCTGACGGCCTTCCTATTGACTTTTACAAAACATATTTGGACCAATTACTTCCTGTGTTGCGAGAGGTATATCTTGATGCCCTAGAGGCGCAGATCCTTCCTGATACAATGCGCGAGGCGTTAATCATCTCACTCCTGAAGCCTGGGAAGCCTACAGATCACTGTGACTCTTACCGACCCCTGTCCCTAATTAACACAGACACTAAAATCCTTTCAAACTTTTTAGCTAATCGCCTCAGCTTATTGATAGAGAAACTTGTCCTACCTGACCAGGCAGGTTTTATCCCCGGTAGAGCTACCTCTCACAATCTCCGTACTCTATTCTCCATTTTGCAAACGGTTGACCCCCAACTGGCCCTAGTGGCAGTATTTTTAGACGCCACAAAGGCCTTTGATTCTGTGTAATGGGACTCTTTCTTCACCATCCTACAATGCATGGGGCTAACTGTAGGTTTCCTGGTATGGATACGTCTGCTATATGCCTATCCCACTGCAAGAGTTCTGATCAATAGCCATACCTCCCCTTCCTTCCATCTCACTCGAGGCACCCGTCAAGGCTGCCTCTCTATCTCCCCTCCTATTTGCCCTTGCCATAGAACCACTAGCAGCCAAAATCAAGCAGCGCCATCAAGAAAAGGCCCTTTGATGCTTCCTCCTCGCTATCCTCATATCTGTATGCTGACGATGTCACCCTCTATGTTAAAAACTCTCAACAGAACCTCAAACCGCTCCTCAGCGAAGTCGTTCGCTTCGGAGGACTTTCTGGCATCCATATTAATTGGGCCAAATCTCAGCTCTTTCCACTCACAACCTCTGAGAGATGGTTCCCCACTGACTATCCCATAGAGTGGTGCGATTCCTAGGTGAAGTACTTGGGGATACACATCACCACTGATCGTGAGGAATTAATGAGACTCACTTATGGTCGCACATTGGCACGTATAACTAGCAACATCACTTGTTGTAATTCTCTCCCCCTCACCATGGCGGGCCGTGTTTCGCTCATTAAAATGGTCATCCTCCCCAAGCTCCTATATTTGTTTTTAAATATCCCCTATGACCCGGGCATACATTTCTTCTCTCAGCTCTGCTCGGAACTCATCCGCTTAGTTTAGGGCGGTAAACAACCACGCTTGCAATGGGATACACTTACACGGCCATACTCCCAGGGGGGATTCGACGTCCCTGACTTGGAGCTGTACTATATATCTGCCCAAGCATATTATGCTCAGTATTGATTTTACCCGCCTTGATATACACCTCATGTCGCCACCGAACATTGGTTATCGGACCCCATCCCGCTGGACGGGGTTATATTGTCCACACCCACACCTCGCTCTGCCTGCCCGACTTCAGTAGATTGCACGGTTGCAGCCTGTTGCAGCTTGGCACCGTATCACTCACAGCCTGCAAGCCCCCATCCTATACTCCCCGTTACTTCCGCTTACATATCACCCAAGGATGCCGGTCCTACAGGAGGGAGTTTTTCACAAAACCAGAAACTAAACATAACATTCATTGCTGGGGTGACCTCTTTCTTAATGGCACGTTCCGCAACATGCAGCAACTATTTAGGGATACACCACCCACTTCCATGGACATTTTCATGTACGTCCACCTGCGACAAGGTTTTAGGGAATACACTCCCTCATACCCTCAAAAGTCCCCGACTGTTGCTCCATTACATCATGTGCTACGCATCAACAGCGCGTCCCACCTGGTCTCTACACTCTATCATAGTGTATACACAGAGATGGTCTTACCCCCCTGCGCCTCCAGAGAAAAATGGGTGGCGGACATTGGACACGAGATCATTGCTGCAAACAAACTGTACAAGTCTTTTCCAGTAGTCGTTTGCGCATCACTCACTACAAGCTCCTACACCGCTTATACTATACTCCTGTTAAATTGCACAAATACAAACTACGCGAAACAAGCCACTGCAACAGATGTAGGGAGGAAGCAGCCGACTTTCTTGATCTTGCTTGGGGATGTAACTCAATTCTCACTTACTGGCAGCAGGAGTTCACCGCGCTAGAAGCGATGACCTCATGACAAATTCCCTTATCCCCGCTCACCGCACTGCTCGGTTACACGGCAGAGATACCTGTGGCACACCGAAAATTTGTTTCATTCACTCTCCTACTTGCCTGGCGCCGGGTGGCCTGCAGATGGGGCCGGTGGCATGCACCAAAGTTCAAGGACTAGATTGGGGATATGACACTCTGGCAGGACCAAACTTGCACTTATGCTGAACTACTCCTTCTATCGTCCCAACCCAGCGATATCTGGGACCCACCTAATTGTATCTCCTTGAACACTCTGCACAGGCTGGTCATGAGTCCTAATTGCCCTCTCCTTTCTGTCAATATACCCTCTATATTCGAGTAGCTGATGACTGGTATCTCTCACTTTGCATATCTGGTCTATCGCCTCACTGGAAGAAGCCGCTATGCATTGTGTCTATGCACTTGGGATATGGCTGTAATGTGGAAATGAAGCAATTGCCTTATGTCTTAGAAATAGTTGGTGGCCATTGGAGAACTCTATACTCATAGATGTGTCTATACAAATCTTTGTAATATTGTTGTCCGGCTGGTATATATAATCTCGTTGATAATGATTGTGATTATTCTGCTTGCTGATATGAAATACTCACTAAGCAAATAAAAAACAAAAAAAAAGGGGTTGGAGGGGAGCCTTACACTTTCCTCCACTCTTGCCACTTGCCTGGCAAGTCTGACAAGATCTGCAATGGGTACCAACGTTCCTTCTCATTTGGGGCCAGTAGAAGTGGGTGATAAGCCTCTGATAGGTCTTGTCGCACCCCAAATGTCCTGCTAGTGGAACGTAATGAGCCAGGCCCAGTAATGAAGGTCCTGAAGCACTCTGGTACCACCAGCACACAGGCTGCACCGTGCTCAGCGACCTTAGGCTCACTATAGAGTAACCCATCTTCCCAGTAAATCAGATGTGATCCGGACTGATCACCTGCTGCCTGGTCTGCAACCTTTTGCCGCATACCAACAAGAGTAGGGCTCTCCATCTGCGCCTTGCAGAATTCCTCCCTGGAAGGACCCCTTCCAGCTGCCAATGGGTCACCTCAGGCAGGTCTCCCAGTTTGGCTACTTGCTCCCCTGTAGGTTCCAGGGCATCCCCCTCAGGTTCTGCCTCCTCCTGGACTGTGGGAGCCTCAGGGGCTGGTTTCCCACGCCCCCTGCCCCTCCTCTTTCTGGCAGGCACTTGGGCCACTGTTTCAGGCTCCAGGTGCTCTGGATTACCCTTACTGGCTGTCATTGATCGATTGGTCACACAGACCCACTCAGGCAGGCCCTACATCTCCAAATGAGCCTGGCGTTCCACCTCCCTCTAGGGGGAACTCTCCAGGTCATTTCCAAGCAGACAGTCTACAGGCATGGATGGACTGACAACGACCTTCAAGGAACCTGAGACCTCCCCTCTCAAAGGGAACTAGCGCAACCTTACATAAGCAGTCCGAGTTGTCTGCTGCAACTACAGGGTGAAGTACATTGGGAATAACCTGCTCTTCAGACACCCACTGACACTTGACAGATGTCACACTGGCTCCTGTGTCTCTCAAAGCCTCCATTGATGGTCACCCACTGTCTGTATTTTTTAGTGTTCCCGGGCAGATGGGACTCCTGGACCATCTCTCTGTCTCCTAATGAGACAAGGGTCATAACTGCTTGTTCTTCCCCCTCACTAGGAAAAAATCCATACCCTAGCGCTACACTCACTAAACCCGGTGATGGAGTGCCAGTGGGTGCTGGGGATTTCTTTGGTCCAAAAAACCAAGATGGGGGAGTGAAGAGGAGCAATGGGTGTGGATACGTCCTCCTCTAGTCAATGTATAAGAAACAAAAAGATCCACCCTCAGATCGATGTGTAACCATGTACTCACAGATTACTTGTGTCAGTGGTGGAAAGCACACACTGTTTGTTTAAATACCCCTCACACACCAAAAGGACCCTTGGTGTCATGCTTCATTATAGGGGTCTTCCCGCCCCACTGCGGGACGGGGTGTTCTACGACCGTCGACTACGCGGGAGCACTGATTGTGAAAAAACAAGACAACGTGTCATGTAGGAATGTGAGTGGAAGGGTCAGGAGTGAGTGAAAGTGTGAATTAAAAACACCTGGCTCTGTGGACTAAAAAACTTTAATATTCCTAAGAGGTATTGTTAAAAGTGGGGAATAGGTTGGAGGTATATTGCCTCAATGAGCAGTCCCTCCTATGTCTGTCAACATGTTTCGAGCCCTCTCCTGGCTTCTTCTTCAGGACAAAAAAGATCCCTTCTATACTCACTGTAATATACAGAGCGATGTCAAAAAAGTTTCTAAAATTAGTACCTAAAACAAGTAGTGTATGTACATGTAGTTACTACTACGTGGTGAGCATGCCAAATAACCATGCACAGTATACAATACCCAATAGGTATGCTACTTTGTAATCTGAAAGAAAAACACCGTATTAAAAAGCAAGACATATCCATCATCCATCGTAATAGGTGGTGACCTGTAAGGAAGGTGATATATTGTGATATATTTTCCTTAGCCTTAATAGTGAGGCTAATGCTGGTGCCGTGTCCTGCTAGTAGAAAAGTGACAGTACAAAAGACAAACAAACACTGAACATAAAACACACACTTTATGTAGAAAGGCCAGTAATACCGAGTCAAAAAACGAAATGCATCATTGTAATAAAGTTTTAAATACGTTATTGTGCCATGAGAAATAAGCAGAAATGATAATGAGGTTATGTACATACTTGTTCTCTATGGAGCTATTACCCCATGAGCCTTAAAAGGGGTGGGAAGGGTGCCTATAGTCACACACTGCGAATGGAAAAAATGGATAAAACCAGTTGTTAAAAACTCCTGCCAATTGTTGTCTGGTCAGCATTTTCCTAACGGTGCTACGCCGCTATGCCATACTTACTACTCCAAGGACACTGCCTCTCCTAGATATCGCCTCCCCGCGGCTCTGTGGAACGTTGAGCCAGCGGGGAGACAGTCCTTAAGTAGTGCTGTTAATTGACCAGATTGCCGCCAAATTGGTGTTCCATTGGGAAGCAGTGCTGAACTGCTGAAGGTCCCCTGGAAGTAGTTTGGCAGAACTACTTCCTGTTGCTGCCGTGACCTGCTCGAGGGGCTGGAAAATGCGTGTATCCAGTAGGACTGACATGTAGATGACTAGACAGCTAACCCTGAAGCGGAAGGGAAGAAAGACTATTCCCTGTGTTTCTCCCCGAAGGAAGTGGAAAACGTACCGCTCTCCGTAAAAACAGCAGAGCAGTGCGTGAGGCGAATGGCCAATATGTTTTTTATGATATAAAAAATGTAAAAAAAGAAACAGAAGGAATCACCCACACAAATGCTGGGAGGGGTCACAGTTGGAGGGGTCCAAGAGACAATGGGAGAAATATAAAAAAGATATTCTTTGGGTACCTAGGGGCAATGTGGCCTCTCTCCCCCCATGAGTAACACTTGGGGGGACCCCTTGTGACACGCCTGCCCTTTGGGGTCTGGTAAGTCTTAGCCTGGGGGGCTAGGACTCCTTTCCCCCGGAACTGTTTTGGGGCCCTTTAGAGAACTCCTTTTGGTTACCCTTGTCCCCCCACTCTTCTGCTGGGGACTCTGCCCACCCTTGGCTGGGTTACCCTCAATCCCCTTTTGGACCCAGATGCTGGTCCAGCGGTCCGCCTCCTTAGCAAGCTCACTGGGATCAGTTAGCTTACTGTCCAAAAGATGCTGGCGCAGCTCTGCAACACACAGACTACTCAAGTGCTCCCAACTAATTAAATGGCACAACCCCTTATAATCAGTTACCTTGCTGCCCTGTATCCAACCTTCCAGTGCACGTGTGTACAGGTTCACACATTCAACCCAAGTACTTGAATCAAGCTTCTTGAAGTTCCTAAACTTCTGTCTGTACTGTTATGGAGTGAGCACATACCTGAGGCATAATGCCTCCTTCATATTGGGGTAGGTCAGGGTACCCGCCAGCTTTAAAGGCGGTAGACATCCCTCCCAGAGGCCTCAAAGTGTTTCCACTGCCCCCCCCCATTCTTCTCAGGCACTTCATTCATCCTCAGGGCAATCTCATATGATGTAAACCATGCATAAATATCGTCACCGCTCTGGTAATTCTGCACTAAATCCTTTGGTATTTACACCTTGCCCCCTTGCACTAGCTGTGCGCTGCCACCATTTGAACTGGACTCCACTTGTTTGGCCTTAATGTCCAGTTCCCTCATGCTCAACTCATGAGTCAAAAGCATTTTCTTCTCTTCCAAAGCGAGAGCGTTCTTGCTCTCCTCGGCTCTCTTTTCGCTCTCAAAATGCAATTTCTTTTCCCACAGGGCACGAGCATCTTTGCTCTCCTCCACCTTGGCCTTGTGCCTCAGGACTTCCAGCTGCTGCTCTCTGACCCTTTGGTTCTCCTCCTGCTCCTCTCAGGAAAGACTTCCAGCAGAATGGACACTGCCAGACTTGGAGGCTGCTCTTGACACAGGCAAATCCTGTGACCTGAACCCATCCCCTGGTGCATTGTCATCCACGTCTGCATCCCCTATCTCCTCAGCATCTTTGGCTTCCCACCAGGCCCTCAAGGCCTTCTGCAGCTCATCCTTCTTAGAGCTGCTCTTCAAGGGACATCCAAAATCTTTGCAAAATTGCTTGAGTTGATCTATTTGTAGGAATGCAAATCCTCAATGTGAAACTCCAATTCTGCCTTCTCACTTGCTACCTTACCATTTAGAGACAAAATGCGTGGATGACTCAGAGGTCAGATCAGAAATAGAACAAAAACAAAACCACAATATGTGGTTGCGTAGTGGTCTGCACTAATCTAGTGATGTACACCAATCACTGTGGGTCAAGTACAAATACAGGTTCAAATCCCCACTGCTGACCTCCAATATTAGAAATGGGGGTCCCTAGTTGGCAGAGGTAGGTACCTTTGTCCAAATAGGGACCCTTGCTTCTAGTCAGGGTAAGGGGCAAACACACTCTAGATAACCCCTGCTCACCCCATTGGTAGCTTGGCACGAGCAGACAGGCCTATCCCAAAGGCAAGTTGTAAAGTATTTGTACCAACACTCACAGTAATGTATTGAAACACCACAAATGGACACTACACCCGTTTAGAAAAATTGAATATTTTTATCTAAACTTGACAAGACCAAACAACAACAAAATGCAACATACAAGTACTCAGTGAAATGTTCTTTAGGAGGTTGTTACTCAAATACATGTATAGATTCTGTATTTCTTCAGGCAATTGCAATGGGGTCACACAGTGACAGATTCAAGATAGGCCACTTGTGGAGACTGTATTGACTTCAGTAAACGTATTGTTACCAGCACATGTTACTTGGCACCGGTGTGCGGTGCCCCTCTTGTTCTACAATCCGCTTTGCCAACCACATTGCTGACTCCTTTGTCAGCCGCTATGAAAATGTGCCCCCGGATGCTCTCTGAGCAAGAAACAGTGATTGAGGCAGGCCCCCGGTACCGCAGATCCCTCTGGGCAGGTACGGGTCATTGACGGCACCAGCGAGAACAGCTCCCCACAGACCTGGAACCCTCCCCATGCAGCGCCACACGCAGCTGTTCAGAATTTCAATCTGAATGTTACCTGGGGCGTTCCTCTCTCTCTTCCTCGCTGCTGACATCCTGCTGGGCGACTCCGTTGGCCGTGACCGAACAGTACAGGGCAATCCCGGTTGCCAGGCAATGCCTCACAGCTGCTCAAGTGACGGCGCTGATCCTTTCCTTACAGTCGCGGTCTCGGGCAATCGACAGGGGTCGGCGGCGGCGAAAAGCCTTCAGTACTTTGTAGTTTGACGGCTCGGGCCAGGGGCGGTAAAAAGCACTCTGTAGATCACGGCTCCGGCCGGCGGCAGTGAAAAGCCCTCAGTACTTTGTAGTTTGACGGCTTGGGCCGGCTGTGATGAAAAGCACTCTGTTGATCACGGCTCGGGCCGGCGGTGGTGAAAGGCATGCAGCACTTTTAAATAACCACGGCAGACTTCACGAGCATCACAGCACAGGCAGGGCTGTGTGCTGACACACGCACACAGGGGTGCTGAGACTTGGGCCGGCGATGGTATCACATACACAGTACTTGAAATAATCTGGGCCTCTGGATATCACTGCAGGCTTCACAAAAGTCACGGTGCAGGTAGAGCTGCGTGCTGACACGCACACAGCATCGATGAGGCAGTTTTGGAAACTTTGATGTTCCTGATTTTCCACAACACAAGGCCAGCTCACACAGGCCCTTGGAGACTCCTCTTCAAAGCAGGGGGAGGACACAGCACACAGCAAAGTCCATTGTCCTTTCCTCAACAGCAAACTGCAGGCCAGCCCCAGACATACAGCAAGGGCAGCACTCCTCTTCAGTCTCTTCAGCTGTCCTCTTTGGCAAAGGTTCCTCTTGATCACGAAATAGTCTAACCTTTAGGGGTTTCAGCTCTAATATTTATACCCCAAAAGGTCTTTGTACTCTTTGTGTGAGGGGCTCTGAGCCCAGTCCAAACCAGTTCTGGGTACACTCTGCCAGTGCACAACTTCTTCCTTTGTCAGTGAGGGCCTGGGTCCCAGACACACCGCAGGAGGTAGAGCCAGTCTTTTGTGGACGGCAGGCACAGCCCTATCCAGGTACAGATGCTAATCTTTCCATCACTCAAAATGCAGATCGGCCTATTCAGCCTAGTGCTGACTCACACAGACTCCTGGAGCCAGGACCCCTCACCAGCCCCTGTCACTCCCAAAGCCAGACAGTCAATCCACAACCAGGCAGAGGCACACAGAAAGGTTGAACAAGAAAAATAGCCACTTTCTAAGAGTGCTATTTACAAACACAGAATTTAAAAACCATCCTTCCTAAAAGATGTGTTATTAAATTCTGAGTTCAGGGATACCTGACTCCAATGTTCCATCTTACTCCTATGGGAAGATATGCTTGTAAAATGTTCCAGAGCACTCCCCATTCTGTCCTATGGGCAACATAATCTTTTAATAGTAAAAAACGCAATTGGCAGTATTTCACTATCGTATTTCACTATCAGGACATGTTACACAACTCATTACATGTCCTACCTTTCACATACACTGCACCCTGCCCAGGGCGGTACCTTGGGCCTTTCATAGGGTTGTCCTACGTGCAAGGAAAGGGAAGGGAAGGGTAGGGCCTGGAAAGTGGGTGCACTTGCCAGGTCGACATTGCCGTTATCAAAGTGCGCGCAGGCACTGCGGTGGCAGGCCTGAGACATCTTTTCCGGGCTACGCAGGTGGGTGGCGCAACCAGCGCTACAGGCCCACGCGTAGCATTTGGTTGACCAGCCCTGGCACACGTGGTGCACTTTACTACGGACCTACTAGTAAACCAAATATGCCAATCAGGGAGAACCAATCATAGTCACACTTTACACAGGGAGCACTTGCACTTTGACACTGATCAGCTGTGGTAAAGTGCCCAAAGCATTTAAGCCAGCAAAACGAAATCCAGCACAGCATCAGAAACACAGGAGGTAGAAGTTAAAAGTCAGGGAATACCACACCAAGGATGCCAGGTCTGACACATTCAAAAGGGTAAACTTGCCAACAAGGGATTTTATTTGGAATGAAAAAATAATTTGAAAGTTTCAAAGAACTTAATCTATAAATGTGTTGAAATGAATTAACACCACAGTGAAATCAATCGACTTATCTAATCATCAGTCATTAACAACAACACACACGGGGATTTTTTCTGTGATTGAAACACAATGATCTTTATATATTCATCAAGGATAAAAAGGAGTACAGATGGAACAAAAGTTTGAGCAATATTTCATGAAAGCAGGGAACGATATTAAATCCACATTTCATCAAAAAAACATCTATTCCAACTTAGTTTGAACAGAGACAAAACTCATTCTTGAGCAGATAGTCTACTGTGCATAACAGATATACTGGAAGTAGATGGTATAGTCGACGTTTCGGTCTTGGGTGGTGTCAATCCGTCAGACCATCTTCAGGACAATAATTGCATAAACAAGACTCTTTTTGAATCTTTTTAGTGTTCTCACGAAACTTTGATTAAAATCGTGAAAATATTTTCAGTGGTACAAGAAGCCAGGCTTCTTGGGCTCGGACGGACCCCCATTCGTACTTTGATACAGACGTCAGAAATCTGCGTAACTACAAGAGGATTAACTCCCATTTAAAAACAAATTGGCAGTCAAAATTTTCAAAGACTACCTGTACCACTGAAAATATTTTCACGATTTTAATCAAAGTTTCGTGAGAACACTAAAAAGATTCAAAAAGAGTCTTGTTGTTAATGACTGATGATTAGATAAGTCGATTGATTTCACTGTGGTGTTAATTCATTTCAACACATTTATAGATTAAGTTCTTTGAAACTTTCAAATAATTTTTTCATTCCAAATAAAATCCCTTGTTGGCAAGTTTACCCTTTCGAATTTATCTGCCCAAGCCCTCAAGGGTATATTGGGTTTGTCCCTTATTCAATCTCAGGTCTGACACATGTCCCCTCCAGCTGAAAAGTGGGGAGAACTCCCCACCCTCTTGGGAGTTCTCATCACTAAGGCGGAAGAATCTGGACAGACCATCAGCATTGGCGTGTTCTGTACCAGGGCGGTGTTCCCCCGTAAAGTCCATTCCCTGTACGGAGATGGACCACCTCAACAGTTTTGGGTTCTCACCCCTCATCTACATCAACCAAATGAGGGGCCTGTGGTGGGTCTGAACCACTGTTCCCCAGAACCTCGAGCGCGCAGTGTCCTCTATTTAGCGCGCACCGCACACAGCACATTCGATGAGACCGTTCACACCTCCCTTTTCAGAACGGAAGGAGAAAGGAATGCAGTAAATTTAAAGCACGATGTCTGCTTTCAGAGGGTTCTGAAAGCAGACATCGTGTTTGAAACTCTGCATTTCATTTATCAATAGTGCGGGGCTGATTTTGGGCCTTTGAGATAGAATTCATGTTAATTGCAGCGCCGTGTGCGCTGCAATTAACATGAATACTACCTCAAGGGCCCAAAATCAGCCCCGCACTATTAATAAAAGAAATGCAGAGTTTCGAACATGATGTCTGCTTTCATAAGATTCTGAAAACTAGTGGCAGCTGGTGTAACTTTACACGTTGCAGGGTGTAAGACAAGACCTTATATTTGTCTGACACATCAAGCTCAACACACAATGTGTTGAATGCAGGACAGTGGGCACTCCAGAGTTTCACTTCAAATATGGAGAGGAAAACAGGATGTCATTTTTATTGTGTGCTGTCTTCAACCGAACTCTTGTTTTGCAATGAGTATTTTAGGGTGTAGGGAGTGTCGACATAATTTTTGACAAGTTTACTGTTAACTATCGCCTTGAAAACATGTTTAATATGATGTACACTGACAATGGATAAAAATAGGGTTACATGGATACCAATTGCATTGAGCTATCGGGCAGCCTGAAAGCACATTTTTGCAAAAAAAGAGTAGTTGCAGAGACAATTCTGAATCTTGGGTTTGTTTGCTAGGGGGTGAAATGGAGGCACGCTGTCCGCTACTCTTGCTTGTAAAGTGGTGAGGTAACAGTTAAGTGTTGTGTCCTTGACGATCGTGAATGATGTTCTCTCAGCTGACAGCTACCCATATAAGGAATTTTATTCAAAACCATTTCCTACTTTTCAAGCGAGTGCTTCAGGTTATTCCATTTTGAACTTTTGTACAAAACCAGTGCTCCAAATATTCAACAAAGTAGTATCCATATTATCAACATTGAAGAACGGAAGAAAAAGCTGGTGCAGACAAAAATCAATCCTGTGATTCTGGGCAAATCACTTACTCTCCCCAGTGCCTAACAAAAATGAATGTGTCCATCTGTAACAAAAGTGGTGCTGATGTAAAGGGCTCTGATACCTGATATCTTTGGGTCTAGTTTGCACTATATAAAACTCTAAAAAAAACTCTGACCTACTTTTTTACGCATGTTTCTGACCCAGAATGATTATTGATGATGTCAGACAGGAGCACCCTCTCTGATTGAGATCAGCCTCTGGCAGCACAGGGCTTAAGCTTAAAGCGAGGGTGTTCTGCATCACAGGAGGGTGTGGCCACAGAAACCAGGGCTGGAAGTAGGCGTGCCCTGGATAGTCTGCAACATGGCATATGGGCACCAGTGCATGTGCCCATCAAAAGTGCCCTGACTGCCTAACCTTCGGGCAGGATGAGGGTCCTGAAACTAAAATCAGAGTGATAACGAAGTCAAAACACAGGAGGCAGGAAGGAGTGCGGGGGGCTGAGCCCCAAAGCCCAAATTAATGAACTGCCCATGTGTGAAAGCAGACATCGTGTTTGAGACTCTGCATTTCTTTTATTAATAGTGCGCGGCTGAGGGACTGATCATGGGCCTTTGAGATAGTATTCATCTAAATCGCAGCGCCTGTGTGCTCTGCAATTAACATGAATACTATCTCAAAGGGCCACATTCAGCCCGCAGCTGCGCACTATTAATAAAAGGAATGCAGCAAATCTGAAACATGACATGTGCTTTATAGCTGCCAAGGTTTCAGATTGGCATGTGTGAGATACAAGGTTTCCCATCTAAACTGAATAAAAATAATACCTTAGTGCAGTACTATTCCATGCAGGTCCTGCTAGAGTTACAGATAATTGTTATAGAGAGTGTTAATCGAAATCATTCACATTGCCAGTGGTTAACTTGAAAACAGACATTGTTGCCCTAGAGAGGCTTTGGCTAGCATCTGTTTGTGAATATCAGGATTATGATGTAGTGGAGTTTTGACTATAGCACATGCCACCTCAACCATACTAGTACGTCCCCACACAAATTTAAGAAAATTGTGCAAATAATTTCAAGACCTCTTCTTTTGGAACACTGTCACTTGACTTCATACTGGAATGGATATGTAGCGCCCTTGAAGGAGGGTTCCAGGCACAGCTACACAAAATTCCTGACATAGGCATTTCCTTGACCAATTTGACGAGCTTCTACATTTTTGCAGTGAGTATCTCAATAGTCACTCCAGTCAACTTCCAGGAAAGAACGCACAAACTCAGCAGTCAATATCAAAGAGTCCATGGTAAAAGAGCCTACATGCCCTTCACAACTGACAACATACAAGACCACCTTTCTGGCCTTCACACTTCTCACCAAACATCTATCATGTTCAGTAGCATATTTCTCAATCTACAACTAGCCTGGTATCATAGAGGCCTTCCAGAAGGCTGTCTCATATTCCACCTTGATACATGATTAAGCCTATATGTTTGAAACTAAATGGAGAGCCAATACTAACCACAGGAACAACACAGAGTGCCAAGAAGGTGATCTACCTGTTACTACAAAAAAATATAAACTAGCTATCACTCAGAAAAAAATGTTTTACTGAAAACATGTCAACAATAATTCATGGAACTTTTAGCAGCTCTAAAATACACCTCTGTGGACATAATAATCTGCCCTACTTAGACACATTGGGCCCGATTCACAGAACTAACTTAAGACAAAATCCTAAACTTACTACTTTTGGTATTCACAGAAGGCATTTAGTAGTAGTAAAGTTAGGATTTTGTCCTAAGTCTGTCCTAAGTCTGTCCTAAGTCAAACTTAAGTCAAACCTAACTTTACTACTACTAAATGCCTTCTGTGAATACCAAAAGTAGAAGGACAGACTTAGGACAGACTTAGGACAAAATCCTAACTTTACTACTACTAAATGCCTTCTGTGAATACCAAAAGTAGTTCGTTTAGGATTTTGTCTTAAGTTAGTTGTGTGAATCGGGCCCTATGTGACCAAGTGCTTGAGTTGAGGATCTTTAGTAAAATCTTACTATGGTTCCACCATTGGAGTCCTGTGCTTTTCTAAACCCAAAGTGTACTTGCTTGTGTAACCAATTCATGTCATGGCTTGTGTATCTAAATTGAAAACCTGTGTTAAGACTCTTCATGTGGCGCTGCATGTGTGGAAATGTACCATCTTTTCACTTTTTGAAGCAAAACTTTGGAGTGATATTTGGCCCTGCATCCACACGCGCGGTCTGGTTCCTGGCGCACATAGCCTTGGTTGCAGCGCACAGAGCCCTTACACTGCCGCACACAGAGGAAAACAATTAGAGGGAACATTGGTCTGAACCCGAAAGTGAGTCCCAAACAAGTAGCGCCTTAGCTTCTTCAGTGCCCAGACCACAGCAAAAGCTTCCCTTTCAATTGCACTCCACCTCTGTTCCCTGGGAAGTAGCCTCCTACTTATGAAAGCTACAGTTTGGTCCAGGCCCTCGTCGTTCAATTGTGAGAGTACTGCTCCCACACCATGCTCTGAAGCATCTGTCTGCACAACAAACTCTTTGGAGAAATCAGGCGCCTTGAGCATGGGTGCTGTGCACACGGTAGATTTCAGGGTCTTAAAAGCGGCCTGAGGGAGTGCTAGGTGGCGCCTGACCGGCATGGCTGCCTTTCAGTGAGGCTCTCGGCGCCGGACCCCACTAATCCCTCTGGATCCGCGCTGAACCGCCCTGGCCGGCCCGATCCGGGCGCTGCGACTGGCGGAGCTGTCCTGCTGTCCCGAGCCCGGACCTGGAGGGCCGTTGTCCCCGCGGGGCCGAAGTAGACGTCCTGGAGCTAGAGCGGAGGCGGAAGGCAGCGGGAGTGGAGCTGCGGCGCGGGCAGACTCCAAATTGAGCCCGCGGCGCCCAGGAGGGGCGTAGGCCCGATCCTGCTGGCGGCGGGGAGAAGACGGGCACATGGCCGCTGCGGTCCCTGACGTGGGCGGAGAGGCGGGACTCCGGTCTAGTGGCGGCTCGTGGGGGCCCAGGACGCGTGAGGCTGACCACCGGAGGAAAGACGATGCGGTGGAGCAGGCGGTGAGTGTGGCTGCGGGGGAGACATCGCTGGAGCCTGTCGGGGCTGCTGTGGGGGCCGGGTGGAGTGGGGAGACCCCCCCCCCATCGGGCCGGGTGTCGGCAGCCGGGGATCAGGCCCCCCCCTCCCCGTCTGGCTGAGGCTGCCTGGGTGATTCGGTGGCATGGGGTCCCCTTCTGAGTTCGGGCCGCGGACCGGCGGTCGGGGGAGGTGTGTGGACTTACCCCCCCCCTCCCCCCACCAGTGCTCCGCGGTTGGCCTTGCTGGGGACGCAGTGATCGGGACCCCTGGGGAAGGGGTTCGAGTTGTGTTGCCGCCCCCTGTGAAGTTGGACGCCGACTGGGCTGGCGAGAGGCTCCCGGAGAGGGGTCACTGGCGCATGGACGAACATTCATCGGGCCTTGGAGGCCTGTCGCCTGCGAGGGAGCCTCGCCTTGCCCGGGGAAGGCTGTGGGCGCTGCTGTGGCGCTGAGCTCTGGGAGGTGACCGGCTGCCCTGTTGGGGGGCCCGCAGAGGATCGTGCTGGGGGTCTGGAGGGGACAGGCCTTCTCCCTACACGGGGTGCCCTGACTGTGCCTCCTTCTGCCCTCACTTCGCCTCGCCAGCACCCGTGGACGTCCTAGAGGTGCTTTCCCCGTCCGCTGTCCAGCCCCACCGACCTCCGCGCCCAGGGTGTCCTCGCCATGGGTAAAGACAAGACAGCCAAACAGACGCCCGTAGCTACCCAAACCAAGATGGACCAATTCACAACCTCCGAGAGGGGGTCAGGCCCTACCGGCGAGCCGGCCCCGGCCCCCGCTACCGACCTTGCGGCCATCCTGCAGGCCATAAATTCGTCCAGCGCCTCTCTGGAGGGCATGGTGGGAGAAGTCAAGGTAGATGTCGCTCTCCTCCGGCAAGACTTGCGGAACGCTACCGCCCGCATCTCGGAGGCCGAATCCAGAATATCCACCGCGGAGGATGATATCCGTCAACTGCAAGACCAAGTCCGAGAACTGACCACTCACTCCAAGGAACTACACCGCCAGGTCGAAGATGCAGAAAACCGCGCCTGGCGCAGCAACCTGCGCCTGGTGGGATTCCCGGAGGGGGTCGAATCGGGCCGTGCAGACGACTTTATGGAACGATGGTTCCGATCCTGGATGCCGGTGGACAGCCTGTCTGCCTCGTTCGTGGTGGAGAGGGCCCACCGCTCCCTGGCCCCGGGGCCCCCCCCCCCCGGCCCTTCATCCTCAAGATCCTCAATTTCCGGGACAGAGATGCCATTCTTCGCGAGGCCCGGTGCACGGACACCCTCAAATACCAAAATCATACGATCATGGTCTTCCCGGACTACACTCGTTGCGCTCCCTGGGCCTTCAGTACCAGCTGCAGTTCCCGGCCCGCCTCCGGGTCATCTTCCAAAACAAGACACTATTTTTTGACTCGCCACGAACGGCCTGGTCCTGGCTAACGGAAGAGCACTCCTTGCACCGCTCTGGTCGCGGATCACCTGTGGGCGGGCGGGGGGGAGGGGAGTGCCCCGGTCATCGAGGCCCTGCCGGCGGCGCCGCACGCTGCCCCGGGAGCGCACAGCAGGAGAGGTGGTCATCACGCGCTCCAGGGGGCGGCCGCGCCGGGGGTCGAGGGCCTCTTCTGTCTCTTCGGCTGCACCCGCCAGTCCCGCGGCTGTCGGGCGGCGGGCCGGGTCACCCCAGCTGACGGATTCCGCGGCCCGGCCTGCCGTGCTTATGGACACCTCGGACCTTTCTCGCAGCCCGACCATTTGACATTCTTCTGCTGTCTGTGTTTGGTTGGGGGGGGGGTTCGTTGCTCTCGGCCAGGGCGGATGAATCAGGCTTGTTTTCTGCTGTCTCAGGGGTCCACTAGTGCTCAAGCCCGAGCGTTTTAGCTTGGTGGTTGTTCCATTTCGTTAGGGCGACAGATGCTTCTGTTCTCGAAGTATAGGGTGGGGGGGTGGGGGTTTGGGGTTGGTTTGGGGCTGTTTCTTCCTCCTAGGGAGGGTTTTGTTGGTGGGGGATGACTCCCTCTTTGTTGTTGTTCCAAGGCATCATGTAACCTTTGACCTGCTCTCCTGCTCGATGTCCCGCTGTCCCTCCTCTCCGGGAGCTCGCGCAGCTGCGCCTCCATTGACCCTTTCTCCTGTTCAAGACCATGGCTGATCCGCCCGTTCCTAAGGCCGCCATGCGCGTACTGTCCTGGATTGTCAACGGTCTGTTAGATCGCTTCAAACGCATGGCGGTCCTTAAATATGCACAACGTGCGGAGATTGATGTGCTCCTTCTCCAGGAGACCCATCTTCTCGGCAATAAATGTCCCTTTCTCATCCGTTATGGCTATGATAGAGTGTGGCACTCCGGTTTTGCGAGGGGATCCCGGGGGGTGGCAATCTTGCTCCGCAGGTCCTTTCCCTTCGTCTTGGCCCAGGTGCACTTGGACCCCCAGGGCATGGTGGTAGCGGTTTGTGGTACTCTCGAGGGGTGACCCCTCACCTTGCTGTCCCTTTATGCGTCACCAACCCTCTTACCGTCGGCCCTCTCTTACGCCGCGGGCCTCCTCCCGACGCTCCCGGCGGGCTCACTCGTCCTAGGAGGAGACTTCAATGCCGTTTATGCGCCCCACCTGGACTCGACGGGACCGATCTCCATCACCCGCGCCGCTTGCGCGAAGCAGCTGTCGAACTGGGCGGAATCTCAAGGCCTGTGTGATGTCTGGAGGGTTTGGCACCCACAGACCCGTCAATACACCCACACGTCGGCAGCACACCACTCCCATGCCCGGATCGATCTCATTTTCGTTCCGTCCACCGAATGCGCGGGGGTGCAGGATGCACGCATCCTCCCGAGAGGCCTCTCGGACCATTCGCCGGTGCTGCTTGCTCTTGGCCCGCCTCCCCTTTCTGCCCGCCCGATGTGGCGTCTGAATACTTGGTTCCTTCATGACAAAGCCTTTCGGAAAGTGGTCGGTGGCGAGATCGCTGAGAATTATTCTCATAATGCGGGCTCCGTCTCCTCCTCTGCCATCCTTTGGGAGGCAGGCAAGACGACTATTAGGGGGGCTGCTAAGGGGCATGTGCAATTGCAGCGACGTACACAAACCCAACGACTCGCGGCTTGCGAAGCCCAAGCTTTGGAGCTCGAGCGAAATCAGGGGGTGTTGGAGGACGCCACACGGGCGCGCCGCCTGGCTTTTCTACGGGAAGAGATCCGCCTACACTCTCTGGAGGCGGCAAAGACTCTGTGGCGATCCTCAGTGGCCCGGGTCTATGGATGGAGAGATAAGAATGGTACACTCCTCCACCGGCTGGCCACCTACCCCCGGGCGGGCAGGATCATTCCTGCCATTACAGATCCTGCGGGCGGGACTCACACGGTCTCGGTGGCAATGGCCCAAACTTTTGCTGACTACTACTCCCAGTTATACCGACCCCGGGCGTCCGAGATCTCCCTTGCGGAGTTGCTGGGGGCGGACGGGACGACGCTCGGGCGGCTGGGACAGGAGAGTTGTGAGTCCCTCGAATTGCCCATTACGCTGCAGGAAATTGAGGAGGCGATTAGCCGCCTGGCGCCCGGGAAGACCCTGGGACCGGATGGATTCCCACAGGAATACTATGCTCACTATCGTGAGACCCTGGCCCGAGGCTTCGGGACCTGTTTGCAGAAGTGGTGGAGAAGGGCTCGTTCCTGCCTGAAACAGACACAGCTACCATAGTTGTCCTTCCCAAGACGCAGCCCCCGTCCCAGTCCTGCTCCGACTACCGGCCGATATCCCTCATTAATACCGAACTCAAGATTTATGCCACGATTCTTGCGCAGCGGTTACGCCCGTCTCTTACCTCCCTGGTCCACCCGGACCAATGTGGATTTATGCCCGACCGGGGGACTAGACACTGCCTGCGGCGCTTGCACCTTGCCCTGGCACACCGAGGGCGCCTTTCCCCCTATCTGGCCCTTCTGCTGGTCGACTTTAAAAAAGCCTTTGATTCGGTGGGGTGGGCCTACTTGGGTGATATCTTGGAGCGAATGGGCTTCGGTCCCCGGTTCTGCGCGATGGTCGGTGTCCTATATGCGAGTCCACGTGCCCGTGTGTTGGTCAATGGGGCTCTATCCCGCCCGTTTCCCATTGGTCGGGGGACGCGACAGGGCTGCCCGCTCTCGCCCCTCCTCTTCGCTCTGGCCATGGAGCCACTGGCTGTGCTGATCCGGTCGGATCCCATTATCCGTGGGTGGGAGTGGCCCGGTATAATCCCTGACAAAATTGCCCTCTACGCAGACGATGTCCTTCTCTATCTTTCTGATCCGGCGATCTCGGGACCCCGGGTCCGCCGGGTTCTCCGTCGGTTTGGTCACGCGTCGGGTCTTCATCTGAACCCCAAGAAATCCGTGCTGGTCCCGCTGCACCCGTCGAGGGAGTGTTTCGGCTGGCAATCTGACATTCCCCTCCGGCGGCTCTCATTTAAATACCTGGGGATTTGGGTCACCCTCCTCCGGAACTCTGCTGGTCCCTCAATGTGGCCCCTGTGGTCAACAAGACCAGATCAGATCTGATTCGATGGCAGTCGCTCCCGTTGAACCCGTTGGGGAGGGTCACCCTCTATAAGATGATGGTCCTCCCCAAGTTCTTATACATATTACAAAACACTCCGTGCCCCTTTCCACGCCCGTGGTTCCGGGAACTGGGTAAGATGGCTACTAAATTCCTTTGGGGCGGCGGCAGGCCCCTGTTGGCCTTAGATCGCTGCCGGGTCCCCTCGTACGACGGAGGCCTGAGCATGACCAATCTTTACCTGTATTATTTGGCCACCCAGGTGCTGGTGATTCTCGACTGGTTTTCGGCCGGGTGGGAGGATCCGGCCTACAGGCTCGAGGTGCACCTTACCGGGTTCTCCTCTATCCAAAACATGCTCTATGGGGCGACGGTTTCCCAGTCGCTTCCGGATGTTGTGCGGGCCCCCTTTCTGGCGTGGCGCGCCGCCTTGCGGCATACCCGCTGGTCGGGAAGGACAACGTTGCTCACACCACTTTGGCACGGGACTTGGTTGCGGGAGGTGGCGGGGCTTGAAGGATTTCGACGGTGGGACCTACTCGCGATCTCCAGCTTGGGGAATGTCTGGCGGGGGAGCCATATGTGTTCCTTCCAGGAGCTTCAGACCCGCTTCTCTTTGCACTCTTCGCAATTTTATAAGTACCTTCAGCTGCGTCATGCGATCCAGGCCCATGTCCCTCTGGACTCCAGGTTGCCAGCCCATAGCCCGCCTGAGGCTCAGGTGATGTTGGGGTGTCTGGGGAAGGGGGGTATATCCCGCATCTATAAATCTCTGTTCAACAATACCCCGGTGGATTGGAGCGGTCTGAAACAACGATGGGAGACCCGGGTGGGTCCCCTGGATGATGCTGACTGGGGGGACGCCCTTATGGCACCCAGATCACTTACCACTTCCGCTAGGCTGCGGCTCATCCAGCTTTACTACCTCCACGCTGCTTACCTGACCCCGGACCGCTTATATCGTGCCGGCCTCCGCCTGGACGCCTCATGTGCTCGCTGTGGGGTAGATCCAGCAGACTTCTTCCACATGGTATGGTCTTGTTCCCGCTTGGAGAGCTACTGGGCCGCGATTGAAGCTGAGTTAACTGAGGTCCTGGGATGGGAGGTCCCCCATGACCCCAGAATGGCTCTGCTGGGCATAACGGATGGGCTAGACGGGTCCCGTAACGACAAGTACTTTCTAACCACTGCCCTAATGGTGGCCAAAAGGGATATCGCGGCTGTGTGGAAACAGCCGGACCCGCCCAGGGGTGCTACCTGGAGAAGAGGTGTAGACTGGTGTGCCGCTCAGGAGCGGTCTTTGTATGCTGCTCGGGGCTGCCCCAAAAAATTCCGTAAAGTGTGGGGGAAATGGCTTGGGGGTCTGTTTTTTTAAGGGGTGGGGAGTGCGGGGGACGGGGGTGGAGGGGTGGGTCTTGCAATGGCTTGTCAATGCTTTTATGACTGGTTTTCTTGATGCCAAGTTCAACGAATTGTTGTATGTCATTCTTGACTTTGCTTTCTATAAAGAAATAAAAATTTGTTTATCAGAAAAAAAAAAAGCGGCCTGGCAGGCGCCAGTCCAGATCACCTTCCTGGGCTGCTTCCTTGAAGTCAGCTCTGTCAAGGGGGCAACAAGGGTGCCTTATCCCCTGACAAACCGTCTGTAGTAACTGGAGAGACGTAAGAAGGCTCTCACTTCTGTCTGTGTCTTGGGGGGCTCCCAAGCCAGAATTATATCAATCTTTGCCTGTAGGGGCGCCACCTAGCCGCTTCCTACCTGGTGTCCCAAGTACACCATAAATCCCTGCCCTATCTGGCACTTTCTCGCCTTGAAAGTGAGGCCTGCCCTTTGCAGAGCCTTCCAACACTTTACAGAGGTGTTGCAAATGTTCCTTCCGACTGGAGCTGAACACAGCAATGTCATCCAGGTAAGCGGTGCTGAATTCCTCCAGCCCGGACAGTACCTGGTTGACCAGTCTCTGGAAGGTGGCAGCGGCGTTTTTCAACCCAAAGGGCATAACACGGAACTGGTAGTGCCCCTCAGGTATTGAAAACGCTGACCTCTCTTTGGCCCCCTCAGTTACGGCAATCTGCCAGTATCCAGATGTTAAATCAAATGTAGGCAGCGCCTAACCAATCCACGAGCTCTTCAGCTCTGGCCATGAGCTCATCAGCTCTGGGGATGGGGTTTGCGTCAGTCTTGGTGACCGCATTGAGCCCACGGTAGTCCACACAAAACCGAAGTTCTGGAGTGGCACTGGGTACAGCAGCTTTTGGCACTAAGACCACTGGCCAAGCCCAGGGGCTGCTGGAGGGCTCTTTCACCCCTAACGCAACCATCTTAGAAAGTTCTTCCTTGATGCTGGCCCTGACCTTGTCAGCTACCCTGTTAAACTTCTGCTTCACATGTGGGCTGCCCCTAGTGTCCACATCATGGACACACCAATTGGTGACTCATGGTATCCGGGAGAACAGGGAGGCGAACTGTCCTAGCACCTGGCGACAGTCCCTCTGCTGTTCTGGGGTCAGGGTAGGAGAGAGGTTTACCCCATCCACTGACCCATTTGCTGACAGGAGATCAGGAAGAGGCTCGCTCTCCTCCTTCATTCCATCATCTGTAGCAATGACCATTGTTACATCAGACCTCTCAAAGTGTGGAATGAGGCGGTTCACGTGTAGGACCCTCAAAGGGTTCCTGGGAGTCTGCAAGTCCACCATATAGGTTACCTCACTCTTGCGCTCCACCACCTCATATGGACGAGTCCATTTGTCTTGGAGCTCACAAGGCTCCAATGGTGCCATCACCCACACTTTCTGCCCAGGTTGATATTCTACCAGAGTGGCATTCTGGCCGCACCATCTTTTCATTTCTTCCTGGCTAGCTTCTAGGTTCGCCTGAGCAAGCTTCCTGAAGCGTTGAGTCTGGTTCCTGAAAGCCAGCACATAGCTGAACACATATTGTGGGGTCTTACCAGGAGTTCTCTCCCAAGCATCCTTTACCTGACTCAGAGGTCCTCTCACAGGCTGACCGTACTGTAGTTGAAAGGGACTGAACCCTAAGGACTTCTGGGGTACCTCCCTGAAGGCAAACAGCAGGCATGGCAAAAAGACATCCCACTTCCGTCTCATGGCTTCAGCAAGACCCTTGATCATGCCCTTCAGGGTTCGGTTGAATCTCTCAACCAATCCATTCCCTTGAGGATGGTAAGGAGTGGGGAACTTGTTACACCGCACTCCTCCCACAAAGACGTCATGTACTTCGAAATGAAGTTGGATTCCTCGTTTAGAGACAACCTCTCTGGGGAACCCCACACTGGAAAACGATCCCCATCAATTGCCCGCCCACCACGGGGGCTGTGATTGTCCGGAGAGGGACAGCTTCTGGACACTGGGTGGCATGGTCCACCAAGACCAAGATAAACTTGTTGCCTAAGGCTGTCTTGGCAAGTCTGACAAGATCTACAATGGGTACCAACGTTCCTTCTCATTTGGGGCCAGTAGAATTGGGTGACAAGCCTCTGATAGGTCTTGTCGCACCCCAAATATCCTGCTAGAGGAACGTCATGAGGCAGGCCCAGTAGGAAGGTCCTGAAGCCCTCTGGTACCACCAACACACAGGCTGCACCGGGCTCAGCGACCTTAGGCTCACTATAGAGTAACCCATCTTCCCAGTAAATCAGATGTGATCCGGACTGATCACCTGATGTCTGGTCTGCAGCCTGTTGCCGCATACCAACAAGAGTGGGGCACTCCATCTGCGCCTTGCAGAATTCCTACCTGGAGGGACCCCCATCCTGCTGCCAATGGGTCAGCTCAGGCAGGTCTCCCATTTCAGCTACTTGCTCCCCTGTAGGTTCCAGGGCATCCCCCTCAGGTTCTGCCTCCTACTGGCCCATGGGAACCTCAGGGGCTGGATTCCCATGCTCCCTGCCCCTCCTCTTTCTGGCAGGCACCTGGGCCACTGTTTCAGGCTCCAGGTCCTCTTGATTACCCTTACTGGCTGCCATTGACCGAGTGGTCACACAGACCCACTCAGGCAGGCCCAACATCTCCAAATGAGCCTGGTGTTCCTCCTCCCTCCAGGGGGAACTCTGCAGGTCATTTCCAAGCAGACAGTCTACAGGCATGGATGGACTGACAACGGCCTTCAAGGAACCGGAGACCCCCCCACTCAAAGGGAACTAGCGCCACCTTACATAAGCGCTCCGAGTTGTCTGCTGCAACTACAGGGTGAAGTACGTTGGGAATAACCTGCTCTTCAGACACCCACTCACACCTGACAGATGTCACACTGGCTCCTGTGTTTCTCAGGCCTCCGCCCTCCTCCCACTGATGGTCACCCACTGCCTGTATTTTTTAGTGTTCTAGGCAGTTAGGACTCCTGGACCATCTCTCTGTCACCTAATGAGACAAGGGTCATAACTGCTTGTTCCTCCCCCTCACTAGGAACCAATCCCTCCCCTAGCGCTACACTCACTAAACCCGGTGATGGAGTGCCAGTGGGTGCTGGTGATTTCTTTGGGCACCTAGATTTGATTTGATTTGATTTGTGAATTTATAAAGCGTGCGATTGCCCATGGGCGTCTTGGCGCTGAATAGATGCAGAGAGACACGGAATCTGCAGAGACTAAATTCTAACAGGAGGTAAACAGCCAGGTTTTTACCTCTTTCCTGAACGAAAGCAGAGATGGGCTGTTTTTGATTGCAATTGGGAGACGATTCCAAGCCTTAGCTGCATGCAGCAGAAATCTTCTACCCCCCCCCCCCCCCCCCCCCCCCCCCCCACCTGAATTGCTTGTATTTTGCCACCTGGGTCAGTTTTGCTTGACTAGATCTCAAATTCCTTGATGGGTCATAAAGTTTCAAATGTGTTTTTAAAAACTGAGAACCCTTCCCATGAAGGGCTTTATAGGCTAAACACACAGACTTAAATGTTAATCTTTTTTCCATTGGAAGCCAATGGAGTGTTCCTAATCTGTGTGCAATCGGCTCAGATCTGGGAATATCCAGCACCAGCCTGGTTGCTGCGTTTTGCAAACGCTGCAGTTTCGCTAGGTGCTGGATCTGTATCCCAGCATAGAGAGCATTCCCATAATCTAGCCTAGATAAGGCCAGCGCTGTTACCACCGTTTTACAGGAATCATGAGGAATAAATGGCAGGAGCTTCCATTTTCAGAATGTACCATATGGTGGATGCCAATTTGTTTGCCTGAGCGTCAAACGACAGTTTGTTGTCCAGAATCACTCCCAGATTTGTAACTTTGTCAATTGGGGATGGGCAATCGCCTAAATTATCAGGCCACCACTCCGGGGACCAGATTTCCATGTCTGTCCCCAATAGCATGACTTCACTTTTGTCTCCATTTAACTTTAGGCAATTGCCCTGCATCCATTGACTAATTTGCATCATGCAGTTTTTAAATCTTTCTGCAGTCTCTTTAGCATTGTTTGCAATTGATACCACTATTTGGGTGTCGTCAGCATCGGAGACTGGTAGGAAACCACAATTCCTTATTATTGCCGCTAAAGGTGCCACATATAAATTAAAAAGAGTGGGACTTAAAGAAGACCCCTAGGGTACACCACACGGAGAGTTAAATGGTTTCGATTTAGCCTCTCCCAGCTCCACTGTGAACGTTCTGCTAGACAAATATGAGGCTAACAGTGTTCGTGCTGACGCATGGACTCGGACTTCAGCTTGTCGGATCAGGAGTGTATCGTGGTTTACCGCGTCGAAGGTCGCTGAGAGGTCCAAGAGGATCAAGGCGGCCTCACCTCTGGCATCCAGTATACTCCTGAGTTCCTCCACTGCCATGAGCATGGCTGTTTCCCTTCCATGTCCCTCCGGAAACCAAATTGCGAGTGATCTAGAACATTTGCCTCCGCGAGAAATTGAGACTGCTGTTTGTTCAATAATTTCTCCAGTACTTTTGCGGCACAAGGGATTCTCGCAATAGGTCTATAGTTCCCGGGTTCCTGCGGGTCTAGATATGGCTTTTTTAGTAGCGGCAGAACTGAGGCTGTTTTCCATGCATCTGGAAAGCAGCCAGATTTAATTATTTCTATAAATAGCAGTCCTTGTTGCTTGCTCAACAGCTCAGGAAATAGATGTATCACCTTCGGTGGGCAAGGGTCTGTTAGACCCCCGGACTTAGTTGTCATTACCACCTGGAAAATCTGTTCCACTGATGGTGGCGAAAAGTGAAATGAGGAGCTGTGGGTTAGTGGGAACTGTTCCTCTTTAAGTTCTGTGTTTGGCGGTGTGGGAATATACTTGTCTGTCAATTTGAAGGACTCATAGACTGAGGTGACTTTATCAACAGAAAATTGGCCCAAATTATTGCATAATTCCGTACTAATTACTATCTGTTTGTTACTATCAATTTTTGTTAGTTTTTTCACCGTTGTAAAGAGTTCCTTACTAGAAATTTTGCCCTCGTTTATTTTTTTTTATTTTTTTTTATTTTTTTTAAAAAACCTTTATTCAGCAGAAAGAAAGTCAGTACAAGGCATTCCGCCTACAACCTCTTCGGGCCGGCAGCAAACCATAATAGACAAAGCATCAGTGAGGTACACAGCGGAACGTCCACAACCCTAAAGGGCCAGCCGCGCAGCAGTAGATATGGGTTTTGCATTTTAGTAGAACAAGGATATCGTTATCCAATAACAAATGAACATCAACTGAATACCCCACCCCAAACTAGCATCGCGGGAAGAGACAAGAAGGACAACAGTGAGAAAGAATCAAAAAGGAAAAAATAATCAGGGGGCGATCTAGGACTGATCTATTCAGCAGCACATCATCTGAAACGCAGCGACGCAGCCACACACACCACGACAAGATGATTATTATCCCTGTACACAGCCTACCCAGTCTCAGCTCCAGTCTGGGAGGCAGGGGCCGCTTCGTCAGGCAGCATGGGGTTCAGCAGCAGGTATGTCTTCAGGGGTCCCCATATGTCTCCGGGTCGGGACCCAGTCGGCAGAAGGTCAGAGTAAAGGGCAAGCTGATCCTGCCAAAGGATCATTGTTTCTAGCCAATCTTTGAATTTAGGTGTCCTCCCCCTTCCCCACCTACAGGCCACTCTCCACTTGGCCAGGAGGAAGCACAGCGAAGCAAATCTCCTATGCAGCACAGGGAGTTTTTCCGTGTTCCCCAGAATGCCCATCAACGGGGTAGGCGGGAGCGAGGCATCCAACATTTTCTCCACCGCCTCAAAGACCTGTTCCCAGTATAGCTGAAGGGCCGGGCAGCTCCAGGCCAGATGCAGCATGTCGGCACCATCTGTCCGGCATCTGTTACATCGCGCGTCCTCCCGCAATCCAAATCTACGCAGCCTAGCAGGGGTGTAATAGTTCCTTTGCAGGAACTTGAAATGCGTGAGGCGAAGCCGGCCGCTAGCAGACACCTTCTCAATCTGGGTACAGCAGTAGTGCCACTCCCGGTCCGTGATTTCATGCCCCAGGTCACTCTCCCAACCGGCCCGAGCAGAACCGTGCGGGCCGCCCAGCTCAACATAGACCGAGCGGTACAATATGGATACCAAGTGAGAGGCCGTTCGCGCTCCCAACAAGGCGTGTAACTGGGGTAGCACCTGCGGTTCAGCCGGGTATTCCGGCGTACAGGCCCGCATTCCCTCTCTCAGTCGGGCATAGACGAACGTCTCCATTGCAGTCGGGGGGGGCTCGACACACAACTGCTGAAGGGTGGCGAACCTCCCATCCTCGTATAGGTCTCCCCATGTGGCTGTACGCCGCATTCGCTGAAATCGTTTGAAGACACTCTCCTGCAGAAGGGACAGTTGAGGATGGAACGTCAGCGGCAAGCGAGGGGAGTAGAGCATCGGGGCCCGCATTTTGGGCGCAATCCAATTCCATGCTCGCACCGTGCACTCCACAGTCGTAGGTTCCCGGTCGCACCTCCCCGCGGGCAGCAGGAGCGCCCCCTCCAGTGGAACCGGGTCCACCAGCCAATGATCCGTGGCCACGTGTGCTGTGTATTTGGGCCCGCTGAACCAGTAGTGCGCACAGATGTAGTAGAGTTCAAAGTTGGGAAGCTCAAGACCTCCCTGTGCATAGGGACTGGCCAGCGTCTCCCAGCTGACCCGAGGCTGCTTGCCGCCCCAGACCAAGTGCAGGAGCTCGGTCCGCAGCGTGGAGAAAAAAGCCCTGCCCGGGTGATAGGGAATATTCAGAAAGTAATACAGAAACTTAGGCAGTACCGTCATCTTAATCAAGGAGATTCTGTCTATCATGGACAACGGCAAAGCCGTCCATCTCGAGACAGAGTCCCGTAACGCATCTATGGCCCGGCCATAATTCTCACGAATCAGCTCCTCCCTGTCCAAGGCGACAGTCACCCCCAAGTAGCGGACGGTGGAGTCACACCACTCCAAGGGGAAATCAACCTCAAAGGGGACGACCGCCGGAGTTAGGGGCAAGATCTGGGACTTCGCCCAGTTTATGTGTATGCCGGAAAGGCCCGCAAAGCGCACAAATTCCTGTAGGGGCGGGTTAAGGTTACGCACCGGATCCTTCACATACAACGTTACGTCGTCCGCATACAAGGAAATCAAGATGGGGCGTAGCAGGCATCTAAGGGCCTTCTCCTGATGATGTTGTCGCACCCTGGCCGCCAGCGGCTCCATCGCCAAGGCGAAGAGCAGCGGCGACAGTGGGCATCCCTGTCAAGTGCCCCGCGACAGCGGGATCGTCCGAGACAGCTGGCCGTTGATCTGTACGCGGGCCACCGGGGCAGTATAAAGTAAGTTAATCAGGGCGGAAAAGCCAACCGGGAATCCCATACACCGAAGCACCGCGTGCAGGTAGCCCCATTCCAGCGAGTCGAATGCCTTAGTGGCATCCAGGAAGACAGCCGCCAGCGGCAGCTGCGGGGCCACCTGTTGGACGATCGAGAAGAGGGTGCGCAGGTTGTGGGAGGTGGAGCGCCCGGGGATGAATCCCGCCTGGTCCGGCAGGACCAATTTATCCATCAGGAGGTTCAGGCGATTAGCTATCATTTTAGTGAGAAGTTTACTGTCGACGTTGATGAGGGACAGTGGCCGATAGGAGTCGCGCTTGTGGGCCGGCTTACCAGGCTTCAGAATCGACAGAATAAGGGCCTCTCGCATTGTGGGTGGCAGTGCCTGCGTCTCCTGTGCCTCGGCATACACTTCCAGAAGAACGGGGGCCAATTGATCCACGTACAGCTTGTAAAAGGCACTCGGTAGCCCGTCCGGTCCCGGCGCCTTACCAGATGGCAGCTGGAGAACCGCCTCCCTAATTTCCTCATTCGTGAAGGGGACGCAGAGGAACTCTCTCGGTCTGTCTTCCAGATACCCCAACGTGATTCCCCCGAAAAACTGTGAGAAGTCTGCCTCGTTGATCCCCTTAGAGCGGTAGAGTTCAGCATAAAAGTCAGTAAAGGCCCGCAGTATCTGAGGACCGTCCTTCTGGCAAGTACCATCCCCATCCTCCACCTCCAAAATGTAGTTGGCGTATCGTGGCTGTCTGATGTCCTGCGCTAAGGCCTTCCCAGGTCTCCCGCCCTCACCATATCGGCGCGCCTTAGCGTATTTCCCTCTGAACCTCATCTCTCTGTCCGCCTCATTGGTGTATTCAGTCAGTAGGTCCCTCAGCTTAGCTCTGCCCTCTCCATTGCCTCCCTCCCAGATATCTGTCTCAAGCCCCTTAATCGTCACCTCTAGTAGACTCAACCTCCGTCGAAGGTCGCGCAGCACTCCAAAACTTTTGGCCATGCATTCCCCGCGTATAGTGACTTTAAACGCCTCCCACAGAGTACTCATCTGCACAACCGATCCCCTATTGCGTTCGAAGAACTCTGTAATAGCCTCCCCCCTATTCGGTGCGGAATACCTCGTCCAGCAGCGCCTCGGGGGCCAGTCTCCAGCTCCTAATGCCTACCGTCAACGTCGGGACCTCCACCGTCAAACACACCGGGGCATGATCAGACAGGGTACGAGCCAAGTGAGTTACACTGCGTACCCATGGGCATACTCCTCTAGACCCAAGCCAGTAGTCCAATCTGGACCAGGACTCATGCATGGCTGAATGAAATGTTCCCTCCCATTTGCCGGTGTGTCTGTGCCTCCACAGGTCCACCAGCCCGCCGTCCTCCAACAAGCCCCGGAAGGCACCCTGACTCCTCGTGTAGTGGTGAGGCATGTGTGAGGATCGGTCCATAGCCGGGTCCACGACTGTGTTAAAGTCGCCCGCCCAGAGCACATGAGAGGCTCCGACTGCAAGTATCTGCCCCCATACTACATTCAGGATGTCCGGATTGTCAATGTTGGGGCCGTAGTAGCTGACGATGACAAGCGACTGCGCTCCCAGGGCGCCCCACAGCATACAAAACCTGCCCTCCCCATCGCTCCGGGCCCCAGCAAACCTAAAGGGGGTGCCCCTCTTGACCAAAATGGCCGTGCCCCGCGCGTTTGTGGAATATGAAGAGAATATCCGATCTGAGGCCCATCTGCTACCAAAAGTGGGGGGTGTTCTGGGGTCAGTGTGAGTTTCCTGTAGTGCCACTATGCTTATGCCGTGGCGGTCCAGGTAAGAAAGTATGTGTCGTTTTTTCCTGGGATCCCACAACCCCCGCACATTCCACGACAGAAGCTTCAAACCATTTCTATGATCTCTCTCCATAGTCATGGAACAGTGCACCGGAGGTGCGCATCCCCCGGCCTAGTGAATAGTGCGTCAGTCCCCGGTGTAGTGTAACGTGGTGCCATGGTAATCGCCGCAATGCAGTGCAGCAGCGTATCCGAAGTTGTCCCCCCGCTGTCACCAGTGTGTCCCTCTCCGTCCTCCCCGCGACGCCCTCCCTCCCTCCTCCCTCCCGCCCTCCCACATCAGTGCCCCAAACGCGCTGGCATCTCCGAATCTCCCCACCCTATCCCCCTCCCCAACCATGAGGCAAACAAAAGCAAACAGTAGAATATCAACAAAGAAAAGGCTAGTCCACTCTTGAGACCCAGTCTAGCCCTTGACGTTCGAATTTAGGGGATCTCCCGCAGTGGGGCGCCAGAGTGCCGTCAGTCCCCTCGTGTCCCCCTTCGTGGCAGGACCTCCCGCCTCCGCCCCTAAACGGTCAGTGCGGTGGAGGGTAGAGTCGAGGGTGCCCCACCCAATTAAACAGACCCCTTCAAGCCCAGCGCAGGCAAACAATCGAGCCCCCCCAGGGCCGGCAGGAGCAGCGCAGCCAGCGCTGCGCCCAGGGTACTAACATTGCGGCAGCACAAAATGACTGACATAAAGCAGTATAGACTGTACTCATCTGCAGCCGACAGTACAGGCAAGGAACTCTCCAGGCACAGTGTCCACTCCTCAGCCATGGGCGGGTGCGGACTTCCTCCCCCAGCAGCCAGTCCGTGGGTCAAAGCCCGTCGCCGGAGGGTTTGGAGGCAATCTCAGCCGTGTCCCGCCGCCGTCTTCTCGCCTCCGAGATCTCTGAAAGTGTCTCTTCTCTCAGCGCCGCCGGTAGGCCCTGTAACAGGCCATGAGGTCAAATCTGGAGCAGCGGAGGAGCAGGCGCTCAGCGGCTAATCCTCAGTCATGGGCGAGCAAGAGCGTCGCTGGGTCTTGATGAAGTCCTCCACCTGCTGCGGGTTGGCACAGATGATAGTGCGGTCGCGATGTCGGATCCGCAACTTGGCAGGGTATAGCAAGGCATAATCCACATTCGCTTGGCGCAATTTCTGCTTCACGGTTAGGAATTTCCGGCGAGCCTCTTGTACTGCCAGGGTAAAGTCTGGATAGATAGAGAACGAGTTGCCCTCGTATTGCAGGTTCGGAATCTCTCTCGCCCTTCGGAGCGCAATATCTCTGTCCCTGTAGTTGAGCAGCCTCGCCACTATAGGTCTCGCCCTGTGCGCCCGCTCCACTATGAGATGTGCAGAGAAGGAGTCCGCGCCCAGCGAGCCCGTCAGCAGCCTCTCCACGTAATCTTCCATTCTCCCCGTGGCTGCGGACTCCGGTATGCCCACCAGGCGGATGTTATTCCAGCGGCTGCGCGCCTCCAAATCCTCGCTTTTGGCCGCAATCACCTTCAGGATCTTGTCCATGTGGGCCATTTGGCGCGCCATTTCAGTGGAGCTGTCCTCAGTGGCGGATATACGCCGCTCTGCCTCCTTAAGCTGCTCGTCGTGTTTGTCAACCTTAAGCACCAGAAAGTCCAGCCTGGTGTTCATGGTGTCCATTTTCCCTGAGAGGGTGTTTAAGCTCTGCTGCATTGTGACGAGCATGGTTTTTAGTTCCTCAGTAGGGGCAGTCGCAGGGGGGGCAGACGGTCCAGGGGTAGGCGCCTCCGCGTCCCCAGTCGCAGGTCGCGTGGCCACTTTCTTCTGTTCAAACAGGAGCTTGGCCTGGCGTGCCTCCGCCTTCCCCATGGCAGCAAAGTCTCGGGCTCCGTGCGCAGTAAGGTGCCCCCTTCTACTTTGACACTGGCTTCCCCGCCGTCTGGGCACCACAGCTCGTCTCCGGCTCCCGCCCCACGCAAACCACTCCGGGGGCAGCTATGTACGCCACGCCCGGGCTCCGGTCCGCGACACCCCGGTCCAGCAGCGTATGCCTCTCGAGCAGCCGGGGGGGGCAAGCGCAACACCCGGCGACGGCCCCTCAGCGTCGCCCAATCGTCGTCCTCCACTTAGCCCCGGGCCGTCGCTCGGGGGTCCGCCAGCGTCCCCAAGGGTCCTCAGGCACTGAAGAGCACTCCGCCACAGCGCGCCCGGTGCGGTCAGGCAGCTCCACACAAGGCCAGCAACCAGGTGCCCAGAGCCAGGAAGCAAGCGTCCCAGGCGCGTTCGTCGTATAGCTGGGGGGGGCACCGATAATAAGGCTCACCACTCTGCAGGGGCTCCGGATACCTCACAGCGCCGCGTCCGCGCAAGCTCCAGCGCCGGTCCACGTCCTGCCTCAGCTCGCAGCTTCACACCGTAAGCACCTCAGGCACCCCCCCAGAGGTAGTGCACGTATGTCGAGCGTTGCACCAGCCCGTACCCAGCCAACACAGGCAGGCCCCGCACCTTCAGCAGCCGGGTCCGCCCACTCAAGAGTCCCCAACGTCCCCGGAGAGGTCCAATACCGCAGTTCATCCGCATCCAGGGGCCACGGCAGCAAATATCAGGCAGCGTCTCCTCTCACCCCGTCAGAGCGTGTTGTTCCGAGTTGCGACGGCGGGCTCCCCCCTCGCAGTCCACACAGCAAGCCGTCCTCCGCCGGCGGGCCCGCACCCTCGTGGCCGCACCGGCACTCGCGTAGTGCCCGCCGCTGCTCCAGCCTTCCGCCGCCGAGACGCAGTTCCTCCCCTAGGCAGTACCGGGCCCGATAGCTCCGCTGCCCAGCACCACAGCTCCGTGAAACTCGCAGCGAGTCTTCCTCAGCCCCGGGGGTCAGTGTTGCCGCATTTTTTGTCCGCGGGCGAGGGGTCTTAGTGTGGATATTTGCCGGATATCAGGGTCGGGCGTCCAGAGCCTCACTACGGTGCGGCCATCTTGGTGCGGTGCCCTCTAGCGCCCCGCCTCGTTTATTTTCCGTATAAAATATTTGCTTTTTTCTTCTAATATACATTTTTTGTAACTAGCCAAGGATGTTTTATATTAGTCTTTCAGACGTTGATCATAGTTAGTCCTCCATTTCTTTTCCATCCTTCTGCAGTTTTGCTTTTGCATCTTTAGTGAGTCCGTGAACCACGGTTGAGAAGGAGTTTTCCTCCTAGAGGTAACTTTCTTTATAGGGACTACTAATTTAATGGCTGATTTTATCCAGCTCGAAATTTGACTGGCGGCTACATTACTGTCTAGCTCCAGCTCAGGAATAGACCGTGAGAGCTGCTCCTTAAGTTTTTGGGCATCTGTCATTGACCAATCAAGGTATGTGGCGCAACTAGGTGGCGGGGCAGAGGCAGCCACCTCTTTTTTTACGTTTATCGTAAATGTTATTACCTTATGATCTGACTAGATTTCTAATATCTTGATGTTATATTGGAAGTAAAAATCCCATCGAGAGTTGACCTAGGGGCAATGTGGCCTCTCTCCCCCCATGAGTAACACTTGGGGGGACCCCGGGTGTCACGCCTGCCCTTAGGGGGCTGGTACGTCTTAGGCTGGGGAGGATGGGACTCCTTTCCCTCGGAACAGTCTTGGGCACCTTTAGAGAACTCCTTTTGCTTACCTTTGTCCCCACCACTCTTCTGCTGGGGACTCTGCCTATCCTAGGCTGGGTGACCCAAAATCCCCTTGTGGACCCTGGTGCTGGTCCAGCGGTCCGCCTCCTTAGCAAGCTCAGTGGGATCAGTTAACACACAGACTACTCAAGTGCTCCCAACTAATTAAATGGCACAACCCCTTAAAATCAGTAACCTTGCTGCCCTTTATCCAACCTTCCAGTGCACGTGTGAACAGGTTCACACATTCAACCCAAGTACTTGAAACAAGCTTCTTGAAGTTCCTAAACTTCTGTCTGTACTGTTCCGGAGTGAGCCCATACCTGAGGCATAAGCCTCCTTCATATTGGAGTAGGTCAGGGAACCCGCCAGCTCTAAGGGCGGTAGGGCGTCCCTCCCAGAGGCCTCAAAGTGTTTGCACAGGCCCGCCTCCCAATTCTTCTCAAGCACTTTATTCATCCTCAGGGCAATCTCATATGATGTAAACCATGCATAAATATCCTCACCCATCTGGTAATTCTGCACTAACTCCTTGGGTATATACACCTTACCCCCTTACACTGGCTGTGCGCTACCACCATTTGAACTGTACTCCACCTGTTTGGCCTTAATGTCCAGTTCCCTCATGCTCAACTCATGAGCCAAAAGCATTTTCTTCTCTTCCAAAGCGAGAGCGTTCTTGCTCTCCTCAGCGCTCTTTTCACTTTCAAAACGCAATTTCTTTTCCTCCAGGGCACAAGCATCTTTGCTCTCCTCCACCTTAGCCTTGAGCCTCAGGACTTCCAGCTCATGCTCTCTGACCCTTTGGTTTTCCTCCCGCTCCTCTCGGGAAAGACTTCCAGCAGAATGGACGCTGCCAGACCTGGAGGCTGCTCTTGACACAGGCAAATCCTGTGACTTGAACCCATCCCCTGTTTCATTGTCATCCACGTCTGCATATCCTGTCTCCTCAGACTCTTCCACCTGGCCCTCAAGGCCTTCTACAGCTCATCCTTCTTAAAGCTGCTCTTCAAGGGACATCCAAAATCTTTGCAAAATTACTTGAGTTGATCTGCTTTGTAGGAATGCAAATCCTCAATGTGAAACTTAAATTCTGCCTTCTCACTAGCTGCTTTAACATATAGAGACATGATGCGTGGATGACTCAGAGGTCAGATCAAAAATAGAACAAAAACAAAACCACACTATGTGGTTGCGTCGTGGTCTGCACTAACCTAGTGATGTACACCAATCACTGTGGGTCAAGTACAAATACAGGTTCAAATGCCCACCGCTGACCACCAATGTTAGAAATGGGGGTCTTTAGTTGGCAGAGGTAGATACCTTTGTCCAAATAGGGACCCTTGCTTCTAGTCAGGGTAAGGGGCAAACACACTCTAAATAACCCCTGCTCACCCCCTTGGTAGCTTGGCACGAGCAGACAGGCCTATCCCAAAGGCAATGTGTAAAGTATTTGTACCAACACTCACAGTAATGTAATGAAATGAAACACCACAAATGGACACTACACCGGTTTAGAAAAATAGAATATTATTATCTAAACTTGACAATACAAAACGACAAAAACATCCAACATACAAGTACTCAGTGAAATGTTCTTTAGGAGGTTGTTACTCAAATAAACTTATAGCTTCTGTATTTCTTCAGGCAATTGCAATGGGGTCAAACTGACAGATTCAAGATAGGTCACATGCGGAGACTGTATTGACTTCAGTAAACGTATTGTTACCAGCACATGTCACTTGGCACCGGTGTGCGGTGCCCCTCTTGTTCTAAAATCCGCTTTGCCAACCACAGTGCTGACTCTGTAGTCAGCCGCTATGAAAATATAACCCCGGATCCTCTCTGAGCAAGAAACTGTGATTGAGGCAGGCCCCTGGTACCGCAGGTCCCTCTGTGCAGGTACGGGTCATTGACGCCACCAGTGAGAACAGCTCACCGCAGACCTGCAACACGCCTCAGGCAGCGCCACACGCAGCGGTTCAGAATTTCAATCTGAACCTTTCCTGGGAGGTTGCTCTCTCTCTTCCTCGCTGTCGACGTCGTGCTGGGCGACTTCGTCGACTGTGGCGGAACAGTGCTGGGGAATCCCGGTTGATCACTAGTGGCAAAGAGCCCAAAGTATCTAAGCCAGCAAAACGAAATCCAGCACAGCATCAAAAACACAGGAAGTAGAGGCAAAAAGTCAGGGAAAACCTTGCCAAGGATGCCAGGTCTAACAGGAGGTATGGCAATAGCTTAAGATATGGATGTGGAGCAGACTGTCCTAATTGTTATGGGACATATAGTGGAGTTATGCAACAGATGGGTGAATGGTTGGGGTATGAGAATGGTACATGGATGTAGTTGAATGAGATGCATAGGAATTTGGGCTCGGCAACACACAGTCTGCTTGGAGAGAGGTTATTGTGATGCCAATAACTTGCCGTTTGAAATGGCATGGGCGTGAGATGGGACAAAGTGATTTCAGGAGATATGAAGGATAACGGTTTCACAGGCCATTTGAGGCCGACAACAGTGATCAATCAATCAATCAATCAGAGCATTTGTAAAGCGCACCACTCACCCATGAGGGTCTCAAGGCGCTGGGGGGGAGGGGTGCTGCTACTGCTCGAATAGCCAGGTCTTGAGTAGCCTCCTGAAGGTTAGTAGGTCCTGGGTCTGATGTAGGAGGATGGGGAGGGTGTTCCAGGTCTTGGCGCCGAGGTGGGAGAACGATCTGCCGTCGGTAGTCGTTCTCCGGTTCCGGGGGATGGTTGCGAGGGCGAGGTCAGCAGAGCGGAGTTGGCGGTTTGGGGTGTAGAAGGTGAGTAGTCTGTTGAGGTATGCCGGTTCGGTGTTGTGGAGTGCTTCGTGTGCGAGGGTGAGGAGCTTAAAGGTGAACCTCTTGATGACGGGAAGCCAGTGCAGGTCTCTCAGGTGTGGTGTGATGTAGCTGCAGCGTGGGATGTTGAGGATCAAGCGTGCAGAGGCGTTCTGTATGCGTTGTAGTCGTCTCAGGAGTTTGGCCGATTTTCCTGCGTAGAGGGCATTTCCGTAGTCTAACCTGCTGTTGATGAGGGCCTGGATGACCGTTCTTCTAGTTTCGGTGGGGATCCACCTATAGATCATGCGGAGGGTGTTGAAGCAGGAGGACGAGACGGCGTTGACTTGCTTGGTCATGGAAAGTGATAGATGATCAGACTGATAGAACTTGATAGTTAGGAAAGGTTTACATTTTTGTCTGGGTCCCCTTTTTTACTGATGAAGAGATTGACTACGGAGGAAAATTGAGATGTGGAAATGAACTACTGTTGCCGGAGGAGCTAGAATTGCGTCTGACAGCAGCGATTTGACTGGCAAAATTTGGCCTTCAGAAAAGGTTTATATGGGGGTCTGGTTCCCTTACGATTGTAGTGAAGACTGACCACATAGGATTATTGAAACGTGGAAATTTTTTAAATAATTACTGCCAGTGGAGCGAGCCCGGGGTTCTATGTTCAGTACACGCCCTAGGGGCTTGAGGCACGTTGATTAGTCGAGCGATCTGTGATTCTTTCAGAGGATGGTTCCCCTTCAGTACCGGCCCGCAGGTGATTGGCTAAGGAAACGGAGGGTTAGTAGAGGTTTAGAATAAGCACAATGCACTGGTGGTCATCCTGTGATAACTAGGATACTTTGGAAAGAATAATATATATATATATATACATATATATATATATATATATACATATATATATATATATATATATATATATATATTCCAAAGAAGCACGAGGCGTTCCCCAGTTACCGGAGCTTCTGGCTCTTCGGGGCGGTCTCACAGATGGGCATGGGGAAGCCCATTCTCTTTCTCAGCCGAAAAACACGAAGTGAGGCCCAATACATTTGAAGTGCTTTTATTTCATAATTTTCTTGCTTTTCAGGCGCCTGCCTCCATTTGCCCGACGTTTCGGCGTGATGCCTTGTTCACGGACTGGAAACACAAGCGCCCAGGTGCGCTTGAGTGTGCTTTTAAACTAGTGCAGCACGTGACTGTCAATGTCGAACTACTGATCCCAGAGTGCTTTGTGCGAGTTGGTAAAATGCATGGTGAAAGTCACAAAAGTTCTAATCCTTGGTGGTAATATTTATCACTTTGCACAAGCCCGATGTTATAGTGGAATTATTTTTAAAACAGTCATGTGGGTATGATTTCGCCGCTGCTTCTCAAGTGAGTATCAGAAATTTGGCAAAGACATCTTCAAAATGCACGATCTCGACAGCCTGTTGTGCTGCCAGAATCCCTTCCACGCACCAACCTTGTTTGCTCCAGTGGCGATCCTTTGTAGGCTGGGAGGTGCGAGTGAGCCTAGCTCCTCAATTAATATTCCAAAGAAGCACGAGGCGTTCCCCAGTTACCGGAGCTTCTGGCTCTTCGGGGCGGTCTCACAGATGGGCATGGGGAAGCCCATTCTCTTTCTCAGCCGAAAAACACGAAGTGAGGCCCAATACATTTGAAGTGCTTTTATTTCATAATTTTCTTGCTTTTCAGGCGCCTGCCTCCATTTGCCCAACGTTTCGGCGTGATGCCTTGTTCACGGACTGGAAACACAAGCGCCCAGGTGCGCTTGAGTGTGCTTTTAAACTAGTGCAGCACGTGACTGTCAATGTCGAACTACTGATCCCAGAGTGCTTTGTGCGAGTTGGTAAAATGCATGGTGAAAGTCACAAAAGTTCTAATCCTTGGTGGTAATATTTATCACTTTGCACAAGCCCGATGTTATAGTGGAATTATTTTTAAAACAGTCATGTGGGTATGATTTCGCCGCTGCTTCTCAAGTGAGTATCAGAAATTTGGCAAAGACATCTTCAAAATGCACGATCTCGACAGCCTGTTGTGCTGCCAGAATCCCTTCCACGCACCAACCTTGTTTGCTCCAGTGGCGATCCTTTGTAGGCTGGGAGGTGCGAGTATATAGATATATATATATATGTATATTCACTGAAAAAACCATAGGTTTCACACATGTTATAGTTAGCGGAAATTTTACTGATAAAAAACCAATGAAATTCCCCCGTTATAGTTAGTGCAGGCAACTATAACTCACGCGACCGCAATCCTCTGCTGATGCTAATACTGTATTTAGACACTTATTTGCCCATGTCTTCTTCCATACATTTTTAGCTATACATATATTACAAATATTTTTTTTTCATAAAGACACATATGTCATCAGCAGAAGATTGCGGTCACGTGAGTTATAGTTGCCTGCACTAACTATAACGGGGGAATTTCATTGGTTTTTTTATCAGTAAAATTTCCGCTAACTATAACATGTGTGAAACCTATGGTTTTTTCAGTGAATTTGCAAGGTTTTTTAAATGCTAATTCCTAACTATAACGTGTGTGAAACCTATGGTTTTTTCAGTGAATTTGTAAGTTTTTTTTAATGCTAAGTTACTTTACGCCATTCGTGGCGTGCGCGCCCACTTAACGCAGTTCGTTCCGTGCACGCACGGTGGGCACGCGGTGCGCTACGCGCACCGCGTGCCCACGTTACGCTAGATGGGCCATGTACGCACGATGCGCTTCGCGCACCGTGCGCACATGGAGGACATATGATGCACTTCGTTTTGAAAGGTAATATTTTAATTTTTCGTATATTTTATAAGCCATACACAAATGGTGCCCTTCGGGCACCATTTGCACACGGGGTGGAGAGAGTGTGGATAATTTTTTTTTTAATTATTTTTTTGTTAAATATTTTAGTTTATCTTATCTGTAATAAGCCATGCACAATTGTTGCCCTTCGGGCACAAATTGCACACGGGGTGGAGAGAGTGTGGATAATTTTTTTTTTGTTATAATTTTTTACCGTACGCGTACGGTAAGCGTAATCGGCGAAATTACCGAAAAAATAAAAATTCCGTTTTTGGCCTTGGGGGATCTTTGGGGACTCCCTCAACATGGCTATGTGTGTGGGAGTTGTCTAAACAGCCCCTTTGCATGTTTTTGGGCTTTATATTTTAAAAATCACTCTCAGTGCGAGAGAGAAAATGGCGGCCGCCGCTTCCTGGTTTCGGCCGATTCGAATGTTTACTAAGATCTAAGAGCCAATCAGAATCGCGCTCGCGCACGCCACCGTACGCGTACGGTAAGCGTACCGTAAGCGCACCGTAAGCTGGCTCAGATATATATATTGATTTAAAGGCTATTTTCTCAGAATCTACTGAACAGATTTACACCAAACCTACAAAAGGCACTTCCTTGACCTGAGGACTACCTCTCTGCCAAATTTCTAGTAATTCTGTTCAGCCGTTCGGGCTGTAGCCCTGTCTAAAGGTCCTATGGAAAAATGCATGGGAAAAACGCGTTTTGGGACCCCCCTTTTATCTCAGCCCCCGCTTGACGAATCCCCCCGAGACTTTCAGGGTAGGAGCGGAGCGTAGCGCCCCACCTATTTTGAAAAATTCGCGAGGATTCGTCGACCGGCGCCAAAGTTATTCAAAATAGAATGTTGCGGATTTCCTATGGAAACGTGGTCCTAACTATAACTACCTACTGGCGACCGCCAGTAGGTAATATATATATATATATATATATATCATAGGAAACACGCGTTCAAACTACAACACGATACAGGCCACACCAGCAGTGCTTAGAAAATTTCCTTTTATTAAAAAGACCAACAGGCATGACGCGTTTCGAGTCCAACAACTCTTCCTCATATGCCACTTGCTGAAATATCAGTGGGTTCGTTTGGATTTAAAAAACGTAACTTTTAAAGACATTGAAAAGGGACCAACGTCCATTGCTTCCAGTTTAAAGGGACAGTTCTTTGAAAGTTTCTTGTTTGTAATTTTCTCCGAATTACACAGGTATAACAAAGGTGAGTACACGTTTTCTTTTAAGGTCATCATTTAACCCCCAAATGGTATCATTATCATAGTTTTCCTTTGTTATGCAATTTTGTTTGCCTTTCATCATGTCATAAGGGACCACATTTCCCACAATGCTTCATTACTGTCCTTTATAATTATTCTGGTTTTCAAAGTCGATTTTGGCAAAATCGCACTTAATCCATGGTGTACCGAGTGCAACACCTGCTTTCAAACGGATAATTCCATACCTCAGTCACGATGAATCAGTAGAATCTCGCTACCACTGAACCTTCGTACAGCTTTTCATTCGCCTTTCAAAGTCATTAATTCAAGCACCGAGTGCTAAGGACAGATTCCTCTGCAAATCCTGGCTGTTGAAAGGGTCCATTCCCCAAGTTCAGGCGGGCCTCACCGAGCGGCCCTTCCATGGTAAACTTTCGTTCCTGTTCACTTTCGCAGCCGAAGGGCACTCCCAAAGAAAGCTCCAAACTTTAAACGATTTCCCTGACAAATGGAGCGCCTCTTCCTCGCGGATCTGGGCCCGTTTTGAGGTGTGTCAGACACCTCTATAGTATCATAGGAAACACGCGTTCAAACTACAACGCGATACAGGCCACACCAGCAGTGCTTAGAAAATTTCCTTTTATTAAAAAGACCAACAGGCATGACGCGTTTCGAGTCCAACAACTCTTCCTCATATGCCACTTGCTGAAATATCAGTGGGTTCGTTTGGATTTAAAAAACGTAACTTTTAAAGACATTGAAAAGGGACCAACGTCCATTGCTTCCAGTTTAAAGGGACAGTTCTTTGAAAGTTTCTTGTTTGTAATTTTCTCCGAATTACACAGGTATAACAAAGGTGAGTACACGTTTTCTTTTAAGGTCATCATTTAACCCCCAAATGGTATCATTATCATAGTTTTCCTTTGTTATGCAATTTTGTTTGCCTTTCATCATGTCATAAGCGACCACATTTCCCACAATGCTTCATTACTGTCCTTTATAATTATTCTGGTTTTCAAAGTCGATTTTGGCAAAATCGCACTTAATCCATGGTGTACCGAGTGCAACACCTGCTTTCAAACGGATAATTCCATACCTCAGTCACGATGAATCAGTAGAATCTCGCTACCACTGAACCTTCGTACAGCTTTTCATTCGCCTTTCAAAGTCATTAATTCAAGCACCGAGTGCTAAGGACAGAATATATATATATGTGTGTGTTGCAGACATCTGGTCTTGGCCAGGCGTAATACTCATTGAGTGTGGGGAGGGGGTGGTTTTAGTCCTCCTATCCTCAGGAGGTAGCGTGGGGTTCTCTTTCCGATTGTGTTCTATCGGCTCTAGATATCTTCACAGGCTGAACGGTCTGTGATTTTTCTCTTCCTACGTCTCTCCTTCTGGTCCGGTTCGCAGGTGATTGGCTAAGGAAATGGAAGCCTGAAAGTAAGGGCCATGATAGAGGTTGTTAGTCCAGAAGGAGGATAAGTAGTTTATTCTAATGAGAGGATAGAAATCTAGATTTTTGATTGGCTCCGGAGGAAGAGGATCAGATATGGAACTTGCATGCAGCTTATGCGCACTAATAAATGAGGGGATAGAAATCCAGACTTTTTGATTGGCCCGAAAGGTAGAGTAACAGATAGGGAATACGTGCATAGTTTATTCTAATGAGAGAATAGAAATCCAGATTTTTAATTTGAGGGAGGACCAGATAGGGAACTTATAAACAGCTAATGCATACGGATTCGTGATTGGGTAACTCAAAAGTATAAAAAGTGATGAGTTGAGACTATTGCTCAGCATTTAACTAGATGGATACTGGATGAGCAGCGGTCAGTAGGTCTCCATGGACTGACAGCATGGTACGGGAACAGGAGGAGGGAACTGTTTGTGGGGCAATTGTGGATGATTTGCTGGAATTTAGGGTGGAGGAAAACTGGAGCGAGATTGGTAGTTTCTATGGGTTTATTCAAAGAAATAGGTACAGTTGGAGAAGAGGCAAGGAGAAGGATACCTTTAACATGGGCATGGAGAAGGGCTTGAGGAAATTGTCGAATAGATTATTATTTTTGGCCAAAGTAAATGGACCATTTTGGCATGTATATTTATCAACTCAGGTTAATAGACAGTGGTTGGATGTAATAAGTAACCAACTGGGTCTGAAGTTGTCTCTTTTATTATAAAGATTAATGAGAACAGGATATGAAACATTTATGTGAGTTGTACCTTGATAGAAACAACAGAGGAATTAACGGAGTCTTCTGACTGAATCGTGATATTGAGGAAATAATTACGTGTTTTTTGCTCGCGTTAGAGATGGAACTTTTGATTCTATAAAGGGAGGGAGTGCAGTATTCCAAAATACACAGATGGGAGGTTTTCTAAACATTATAAGGTGGTATGCCGGCATTGAGGGTGTGGCTGGAAAGGAGAAGGCACATCAATATTTAGAGATGTTGATCATGAATAAATAGGGGGCTATCAAGGTAAAGTAAAAATAAAAACCTTTTTGATATGTCACTAAGATGTTATTGGACAGAATGTCCACTGTAGAGTGTATATAGGCAGGGAGTCTTGTGGAGGGATTTTGTGCAATTTGTTGTATTAATGGGAATATTGTTGGATATTTGTAAATATGTAAATTATAAAGTCAACTTCACATGATTGATATGGGAACAGCGTTTACAACGCTGCTATTACCACGCAGGTAGGTAACAACGCCGTCATTACAACGACCGCGTTGTTACCATGCGTGGCTATACATCGCAAGTTGTTTCTACGACTTACACTAGGTGGCGTGCAACACCAGGGAATGTGTTGGATTTTAAATCCAACACATTCCCTTCTGTTGTGCTAACTGGAGTAGGAATAGTAATTTATACTATTCGTAAGTCCAGCGCGCCACCTAGCGCAAGTTGTAGAAACGACTTGCGATGTAAAACCACGCATGGTAACAACGCGGTCGTTGTAACGACCGTGTTGTAACCTACAGCGTGGTAATAGCACGTGTAGTAACGTACTATATTCGATTGATACATATGTTTTGATTTACAGCCCTGATGATGTCTGTGGGGGCGAAACGCATTGGCTGGGCTGTGTTGACTGCTTTTGATGAAAAGCATTGAATGAATGAAAAAAATTGGATCCATTAAGAAACACAAGACTTCCAAGTGATTTTTTTATAATAGACTGATGATAATTAAGGAATGAACAGTAGAATTCTTTGAATTTTGGCAAGACAAATCAAGGATGGACTTTTACATGCTCCTTTTCTTCTAAAATTGGTAATCGGTTTTCTAATGGTCTGACCTAATACCATACACCACAGTGAAAAGCAAGTCATTAGACCCAGTTATTGTGATCAAAAGAAAGTGTCCTCTCCAAGACTTATTTGTGAATAAGAAAGATTCCTGCTTTGGTGAAGCTGTGACCAGAATTACACTATGCCCCAAATTAAATGTTTACGATCATTACATTGCTTTCCCGTCTTTTCTTATTAACCCGCTCCAGACCCGCAAGTGGTTACGCACCTGCGAAAGCCACTCTTCTGGAACATGGCTGGTTTCAGAGTCCAACCAGCGTCTTTCTGCTCCGAGGGGCTTCGGGTCGTCTGCATTCGACTTCGGCGGTTTCCTCGATACAGCGATGTCGTCCTTGCTCTTGGGTCTGTTACCTGCTCTGGTTCTGTCCATATTGTCTAGGTCTTCTCTGTTTCACTCACGGGACCCGCGGTTCAGTCCTTGAGTATTCAAGACGTCCATCTCTGGTCCACGGCCTCCTTTTTCTTCTGGTTTCTGCAGAAGTCCTTATGTTAGCCACGCCCCCGGCTCATAAGAGAAAAGATCTTTAAAGGAGCCTTTTCTGTCTCTCTTCCCCAGACATACAGTGAGGTTATTTTTTACTCCCGAAGGAAGAGGTCCAGTACATAAACCCCGGGGACTTGTCATGCTCCTGACGCATTACCCCCTCAGGTTTTTTACTCCCGAAGGAAGAGGTCCAGTACATAAACCCCGGGGACTTGTCATGCTCCTGACGCATTACCCCCTCAGGTTTTTCCAATTGAGGAAACTTGGAAAGCAAGAGAGAAAATCGACTTTGCCTTGGTCCATGCCTTTCCAATGTCTCAATTTAAATCGGTAAAGCTGTAACAATAGGAACCAATGTAGCACCCGGGGATTGTTACCATGATTTCTTCTAAACCAGACAAGGGGGCATGATAAGTATAAAGAAGGAAGGTTCTCCCATCCAGGTAATAGTGCAGTTTATCAATGGCCTACTTAATTGCCGGGCATTCTTTCTCAATAACAGGGTATCTCCTTTCTCTCAGAAAGAGCTTCCTGCTGATATAAACTATTGATTTCTCCTGCCCTCGCTCATTTTCTTGTGACAAAACCACACCAATACCTATATCAGAAGAGTCGGTTTGTAACATTAAAGGTTTTCCGAAAATCAGGGGTTTGGAGTACCGGATGTGTAATTAGAGCCATTTTAAGACAATAAAAGCCCTCAAGTGCTTCAGTGGGTGGGTTTTTAAAAGAGGCAAAGGAGGTCCATGAGAGGGACGGTTAAATGAAAATATTGGGATATGAACCTCCGGTAATATCTTAATATGCCTAGGGAGGTGCAAACAGCTTTCTTGTTTTCTGGAAGAGGAGTTTCTACAATAGCTTTGATTTTTTCTGTCTGGGGTTCTATTAACCACTTTCCCAACATATTCCCCAAATAGTTTACTTTACCTCACTCAAATATGGATTTCTTGGCATTGATGTGTAAGTGAGATTTTTTTAACTCCAAAAGTATGGCTTTTATATGGTTTATTTAATCCTCCCAGGTCTTGCTATAGATGATGATGTCATCTAAATAGGCGGATGAACATGACTGATGGGTGTATAAAACTGTATTCATGAGTCTCTGAGAAGTTGCCAAAGCTCTGTGTAGATCAAAGGAAGGACTGTAAAGTGGTATACCCTCTCAGGCGTGGAAAAGGCGGTTTTCTTTTGGTCTTTTCTGCTTGAGGGTATCTGCCAATATCCTTTAGTTAAGTCTATTGTAGTTATGAATTGGGCTTCCCCAAGCTTCTTTATGAGTTCATCCACTCTAGGAAGGGGATAGTTTATCCAACATGGAATTTTTGTTTATGGCTCTTAAATCAAAACAGAATCTGATATTCCCATCCAGCTTTGGCACAAGGACAATCGGGGAACACCAGCTACTGGTGGAAGGGACAATAACTCCCATATCTAACATTTGCTTAATTTGCTTTTGCAGGTCTGTTCTATGGAATTCAGGAATGCAATAGGGACGTTGCCTTATCACTACCCAGTCTGGTGTTTGAATATGATGAACGTCTAAGGTCGTTCTTCCTGGGAGTCTGAAAACATGTCTAAAAAGGTTGTTAGGTTTTGTGTCAATTGTTCTTTTTTTTCAGTAGGAAGATCATCGTTAAGATAAATATTATCAAGTGTGGACTATAGGGTGCTTGCTGGCAGAGTAACCTGTCCAGTTTTTGATGGCATCCCCAGCCATTATTTGAATAAGTTAATATGATAGGTGGTTTGGCGATTGCTGGATTTCCTTAGTTTGTAGGACACTCTTTCTATGATTTTGTAGGGACCGTGCCACTCTTTCTTCATTTTAAAAAACAGTGTTTTCGGGGTGTCTCCGAGTCCACCTCTTTCTTTGCGGAATCATAAGTGTAGGGTTTCATCATCAATTCCTAATCTTGCAAGTATTGCCTTCTTTGCTTCAGTATAGAGGCTAATACCATTAGCTTTAACCACTTGATATGTGACTTGAGCTTCCACTGTCAGTAGGGGCACAAGATAAAAGAGCCACCGCTCCAAAGACCACCCTCTAGCATGAGCAGCCCATTCAAAATTCGAGAGGAAGGCCACTGGATTTATTTATTTTATTTATTTATTTTATTTCTTGAGTTTTATATAGTGCTGGCTAGTCCTGGAGGTATCGGAGCGCTTTACATGAGGAAGAAACATTGTTTCAGAACATGGTTACAAAGTTACATCAGTTACTGGAGCGTAGTTACAGGAATTACAAAAGCACAAAAGCATAGCATAAACATGAGGAAACAAATAGGCAAGGGGAGAGAAGATTAGGGGAAAGAGGGAAGGAATAGGGGAGGTAGACGGAGAATAATGGAGGAAAGAAGAGGGAGCAGGGTGTAGGAGGTACAATGGGGAGACAAGGAAAAACAGTGTCCAACGTCCGGCTGGGTAGGTGACGGCTGAGGGGTGAACCAGAGCCAAACTCCTCTAAAGCTGCGTGGGACAGCGCCACCGGTCATTGGCCAAAGGTTGCTGAGGCACCGCAGTACTTACAGAAAGGTTATAGTTTCTGCCTAGGGGGGGCATAGTCAAAAGTTCCATTGAGCACGCCGGTCACGGTGTACGGTGCTGTGCTCCCAGCGGTAATGGGATAAAAAACCCAGGCCTCCGCTGTGTAAGACTGCCTTGTCGCTGTGGACTCTCGCAGAGGGGTCTCTGAGACTCCAGGTCATAAATGCTGGATCCCTCCCCAACAAGGGGAGAAGGAGTGCTTTGGAAAGGGGCCCACTCCTGGTGGCCATTATTAGAAAATTGGGGTCAGATGTCCCCAGAAGTGGCCATTTTAGGGTCAGGCACCCATGCGCAAGTCAGGGTTCTACTGGTGAGATCCCTGGGGCCGCGTACCCCGGGGGGGGGGGGTCTCTCCTCCGTTTTGTATATTGGTCACTGGTATCGGCGAGCTCTGGGCCCTGCTCTTCAACTTCATCAGCACTGCATGTGTCACTGGTTAACTGCTTTCTGTTCTTCCTGCAGCTAGGTGCTCGCCCTTTCGTCTCCTCCCATTCACTTATGGCCCCCCTATGCGTGGTTTCCTCCGTTACTTGCCGGTCCCTCGACCCTTGTGCCCCGCGGCCTGGTGCAGAGCCCTCCGGCACTTGAGTGTTGCGGGGGATGGGGGGTCGGGGCGCATCGGGTTCCTTGGCTGCATCTGACAATCTACTGTCAGAGGGTTTCTCCTTTTTATTTTGGCTTTACTTTTTCCCTCCTTTTTTGTCCTTTAACCCCCTGCCTGATACGGGCTCCCGCTGGGTACGTTTCCTTCAGTGTGCCCCCACTTTGGGTCGATTGGCTGCCCTGCGTTCTTTTATACCCCCTGTTGCTGGCGCCGACTGTGCTCTCACCTCATATTTTGGCCGGTTGTGCTCGGGGGCAGCTGGGGGGGGTTCTCCGCTGTTCCCTGTCTATCTGTGGGTGCTGCGTTGGTGACGTGTTCACTTTTCTGACTCGCGCCCAGCAGGCACCATTGTTCACACCCTGAGCGCTGCCATACTGCGAGTAGTCTCCGTTCCGCCCGATCCCCTAGCGATGATCTGTTAGGGGGGTCTGCCGAGGTTTACCCTCACCCTTCGAGTTGGTCGGCGGTGTAATTTCTCTAGTGTCTCCTTCTGCACTTCGGTTCTTTGCCTCCGTCGGGCCAGTTTTCACTCTTCAGGCACGGTCATTTTGAGGACGGTCCCCGTCCTGTTCGCCACTTTCACTCGCTCAGTGTGGTCATGAGTTTCGCCGGTCAGCGCTTTGTCCCCAAGTTTTCTGGGGGGCTCCACCAACACCTAATAATGCCAGTAATTGGGCTGATGCGCGGAGCCTCAGGAAGACGCGTCCGCCATCATGACCCTCCTTCCCAGGTCTAACGGGAGCGTTTTACTGGAGCCTCTCCGACCATCGCGGGCCACGTGCCGTGTGTGTGGGGCCTCCCCTGAGGCTCTGGTGTAACAGCCCTGTGTCCCCAGCCTCTCCTTCACTCACCGTTGTGGTTTTTCTGTCCTTGCCATACGCGAGTGATCAGAGAGAACACGCTGGGGGGGTTTCAAGGCTGGGGAGGCTGATCTTGCCCAGTCACAATAAAGTTGTAGAGGAATGTGAGGACCAATGGGATTGATGGTCTTTCATTAGCTAGGCTGGTAATTAATTGATTCTGACCCTCTGACATTTTTGTCAAATATTCCCCTTGTGCTGCTATGGCATTGGTAAATACAGTTCTTTCATTGTCAGCAGCAGTCATATGACGTTCCATGTCCCATTCCAATTTTTGTTGTCCTTCTATCAATAGGCAAATTAGATTTTTCCATCTTGTTTCGGATGGGGGCTGTGCCCGCATTCTCTGCCCCTTGTAAGGTTTTTCAGGAATTTTCACTCTTAAAAACACTCTAGAGACGAGATTTGTGGTTATTTTTTTTACTTTGATTTTTTCAAATATAAATTTGAGGGGTAATGCGGCCAGGATGAATGTTTCTCTTGGTTTCCTTCAGGTACAGCGTTCTTTCATGTGACCCAGTTGCTTGTGCTCGTCGCCGGTTTTTCCTTGATAGAAATGGAAATAGGGACAGGTAAGTAATCGGTTTTCTATTGGTGTGAGCCAACACCATATGCCACTGTGAAAAGCGAGTTGTTAGACCCGGTTGTCATGATCAAAAGAAAGCGGTCTCTCCAAGACTTATTTGCGAATATGAAAGATTCCTGGTTTGGTGAAGCTGTGACCAGAAAAACACTATGCCCCAAATTGATTGTTCAAGATCATTACAAGGCTTTCCCATCTCTTCTTATTAACACTCCCATACCCGCAAGCGGTTACGCACCTGTGAAAGCCACACTCCTCCTGGAGCGTGGCTGGTATCTGAGTCCAACAGGCGTATCTGCTCCGAGGGACTTTGGGTCGTCCACATTCGACTCCGGCAGTTTCCTCGATACTGCGACGTTGTGTCTGTTCTTGGGGCAGTCAGCTGCTCTGGCTCAGACTCTAACGTCTAGTCTTCTGTGTTCCACTCACCGGACCGGTGCTCCAAACCTTGAAGATTCAAGAGGCCCATCTCGGGTCCACGGCCTTCTTTTTCTTCCAGTTTCTGCTGAAGTCCTTCTGTTGGCTATCCCCCTGCCCAAAGGCGAAGGGATCTTTAAAGGAGCCTTTTCCACCTCTCTTCCCCCAGACGTACAGTAAGGTTATTTTTACTCCATAAGAGGAGGGCCTGTACATGAACACCGGGGACTCCTCATACTCCTGACAGTATTAATCCGATTATCAACAACAGCTAACTTATCTTAAACGTGCAGCAGCTTACATCTGGGACTTTTTCCAAATTTCATTATAAGTAGAATATGTAAATCTTGAAGAACATCGGGATTTGGGACCTAAAAGAAAAATCTTATAAATTTATATCTTCGGACTGGAGAGAAAGATGTTGTTTTATTGCAGATAGTGTGGAATGTTCCAACCACTGTTGACATATTTTTCCCATCGAATAGGTGGTAGCAATACTAGAATGTGTTGACTGTGACTTTCGGGAATCAGGTCTGCTGGATTTAAACCTTAATACAAGAAAAGAAAGTGGGCAACCCAATCAACCCATTAGAGGCTTGGGAAAATTAAATATTAACATGAAAAAGTGCCTACGAGGGATTCGCTTAGGTGCACTTAGTCAAACAGTTCATGAAATGCTATATCAAGGTTCCAGTTGGTAACCTATAGTTAAACAATTTTTAATAAGGTTTTCAATTTCTTCCCAAAAGATCTACAAAAGATACTGATGAAACAGGTGTGAATTCAAATTTATGTATTATGAAGGGCAAAAAAAATAAAGCAGCACAAAAATTACCGAGGTTTACAAAGAAATTCTGTGCTATTGATACCTCAAAGTCATTGTTGGAAGCATCTATTCCGAACCAAAATGCATCAACAGAGCTGTGCATCTGAACAAAACAAAGAACACTTTCTAAAGAACAATTGAACAATAAGGAAATAGATGAGATTGTCAATGTTTCGGTCTTATTGGTGTAAACATCCATTGAACCATCTTCAGGACGATGAAATAGGCTGTTATAAGACCCATATGAACATTCCATGAGGAATGTCTAATCATAATTGAATCTGTAGATTGATCAAATCTTCCTGGTTAATTACACCAAAAAGGAAGAAGCTATTGAAGAGCTTGTGGAATTGGTAAATTTCCAAACAAGTTATAAGGCTCTAATATAGTAACCTTTAGAGATTGGCTGAAGTTTGTGTTCACAATCATCAAGCAAACGACAAAGTGCTCCTCCTTTGACAAGCCACTGTCACTGCAGTCGGATTACAGTGTTAAGGCATAAATATAATCACCAATTCGCCGGTGCTTGTGCTCGCAAATGTCGAACAATGCACAAAGTGGAACTTCTCTGATACGCCGCTATCACTTCAGTCGGCGTCTGTGGTTTAAACCCTGGAGCTGAATTAAGAAAACTGGCTTGACAACCATTCGTGTCTACCGGCCACAATAACCACCTGCCAGGACCTGAAAATTAGGAATTAAATGTGCCATTCTGCACCATACTATTTAATTGGTCTTCAGTATAGTTCGTCAGACTCTGCCAGTTATCAAAGCGCGCAACAGAGGAAATGGTCGGGGCGTTTATTTCTTAAATTTTTGCAAATCTCTGACAATTAGTCTGTTGGACCGTTTCATTCAAGAAAATCATTTGTGGCTAGGCGGGCAAGATGTCAGTCGAGCCTTAGAATTGCTCCCATCGGCCAAGGAAGATCCTGACCCTCGGGGTACCGGGGCTCCTTGCTGGGCCCTGGGGTACCTAATGAGCCCCCCCTCGAGTCTTTCCGGGGCTGCTGGACTGCTGCTGCAATGTAGAGGGCAGCCTTGCTGCTGGGCCTCTGCAGGGATCAAGCATTGACACAAAGCCACTGGGCTCAGTGGGAGCCGCCTGTTTCGCTTTCCTGTGGCACGAGGCGGCCAGAGCCCTGACAGAAGTGGAGTTGGACTGGAGGGAGGAGCTCCGACCAGGTAGAGACTCCTTACTTGGCAGGACCTGCCGGGACTCGGCGGCCAGGCAGCGAACGACTGCGGGCTGAGCTGTTCCGCTGTGAGGCGTTAGTCCAGGTATTGGCAGCTCATTTGGAGGCGTGGGGCCTCCCCTTCTTCGGCCCGCAGTGTAGATGCCCCAAGGACTCCCAGAGCCGCCCGACTCAGTGCTCCATTGCTGTCAGGCACGAGAGCATAGACTAAGCAGTGGAGTGCACCTTGGCCCTGAGATGAGAGCTGGGCATTAGCCTGCTTGGGCGGAAGGCCCTTTTCTCCCTTTCTTTTCCCTGTCTCGGCCTGTACTGCATGTGTGGTCAGGCATGGCATCCACAAGGGGGTACCTGCGGTGAGGAGGCTTGCGGCAGTAGAAGAGGGAGGCAATTGCGGCGGCCTGCTGGATCGGACTCCTGGGGCTGAGGCTGTCTTCCTTCCATGATGGAGACTGGACTCGACCTGGACTGCGTTGCGGCTAGTGCGGTAGGCAGCTACAGTGGTGGGCTGTGGGGCATTTCGCTGACACTTTGAGGGACTAGCAGAGACTCCCGAGCCCTGTGATCCTCCTTGTTGGCTCCCTGGTGTTTGGAGTTGCTGGGAGTGTGGATTGGCTGTGTGCCTGAGGACTGAGCCGGGACCCCAGTTGAGAATCTCGGGGGTAGGAGGTGGACTGACGTTGGACCGTTGCCTCCGGGGGTGACGAGGTGCTCCTGAGGGTGAGGGGCAGTGGCCTGAGTGGGAGCCCTCCTATTTCACGCTGCCATCTGTAAGTGGTTCTGGACGTTTCCTGCCTCCTTCCTGGCATTGGCTCTTGTGTAGTTGCTGTCTGGTGGTCTAGCTAGTCCGTGGCTCCCCCACCCCTCTTGAGCCACCCTAGGCCCTAGCCTGTAGAGGCTCCAGTGTTCTTCCTGCCTGATTATTGAAATCTCAGCCTCAAACCCTGGCCTAAATGAAAATGGATCAGTACACATTCGCACCAACCGCTCCCCAGGAGCATGGCGAATACTCGATAGAGCGAATGCTTGACTCTGCACATCGGGGGCGGCAGATCTAGATGTGGGCCTCAAGGTCATACAGGTCTCCAGGGATACGGTGGAGTCCAAAGTGAATGGTCTCCGGGTAGATCTGTCCCAGCTTTGTCAGGATCTCCGTAACGTGGTGGACAGGACCACAGAGGTTGAGACCTGTGTCTCCTTTGCCGAAGATGAAATTTCATTGCTCAAGAGCCTGATGTTCTGGCTGTCTGATTCGGTGTCCTCCCTGACAGAGAGGGCGGAGGACACCGAAAATAGGTCTCGGCGTAACAACCTTGGACTTATTGGCCTACCGGAATCTTGGGAGCAGAGGGGCCTTGCAGGGGTGCTGGAGGACTGGTTCAAAAGATGGGTGCCAGAAAATCATTTGTCTCCCTCTTTGTCATCGAAAAGGCAAACCGATCCTTGGTGCCGAGGCCTCCGCCTGGGGCCTCCCCACTGCCTGTGATCCTGAGAGTACCCTCTGAGATAATGGTACTCTACTGGAATGTGAATGGCCTCCTAGACCTCATTAAATGTTCTGCGGTGTTACGATATATCCAGCGACACAAGCCTTCTGTCGTTTTCTTGCAGGAGACCCATCTATTAGGTATGAACTGCCCCTTTCTGGGCCGTTTCGGCTATGACAGGGTTTGTCACTCAGGTTTTACAGGGGCTCCAGAGGGGTCGCCATACTGTTGCACAAATCTCTTCCCCTGGCAGTTACGGCGCAGCACACACACACTCAAGGATGCTATGTGGGTATTGAGGGCTGTTTGGCAGTGAGCCATTATAAATGTATATACTGTTATGTACTGCAGCCCCTGTTGCAGCTTTCCTTGCAATCACTGAAATCCTTCATCTTGACTCTCCCTCAGTGCGGTACGGTGATTAGAGGAGATTTTAATGCGCTTACTGATACGGTTCTCGATGCATTTATTTTATTTAAAGAGTTTTATATAGCGCTGGCTAGACCCGAAGGTATCGGAGCGCTTTACATAAGGTTCCAACATAGTTACAAACTTACATCAGTTACAAGTTACCAAAGATACCAGTAAAAACTTTTAAGGAGAATAGAAGAAAAGGAAAATGGGGTGAGGAATGGAAAGGGGGTGAGGGCAAAAGGGGTAGGGTATAGATACAGCGGAGAGACGAAGGGAAAGTCTGCCCAAGGTCCGGCTGGGTAGGTGACGGCCAAGGGGGAATCCGCGGCCCATCTCCTCTTCAGCTATCGGGTAGCTCCACCGGGCATCGGTCAAATGGCTAGGTCTCAACAGAAAAACATTAAAAGGGGAGAAGGCGAGAAGAAGGGAGCGTAGAGGGGGAAGGTGGTGAGCTGAAGGGGTAGGAGGGGGATATGACAGAGAGACGAAGGAAAGTCTGCCCAAAATCCGGCTAGGTAGGTGACAGCCGAGGGGGAATCCACCACCCATCTCCTCTTCAGCAAACAGGTAGCTCCACCGGACATCGGTCAAATAGCAGGGTCTCCACGGTCAAGGGAAGGTTCAAAGAGTACATGTCCAGGATGGAGAGCTGGATCAAGGTCAGGTGAGGGATGTGGTTAAGCTCAGGTCGCTGATCAGTTCTATTGTCCGGGAGCGTTAGAGCATCGTGGAGAGACCAACTGAGGCGGCCATCTTGAGGTCAGGCAGGGGGGTTGAGACCTTGGTGTTAAGTTCAGTTGGTCTCCAAAATTCACAAAGACGTGAAAGCATAGGGGGTGTAATCTATGCAGTGAAGCGGCAGGAGGACAGGGCCAGTGTCCGCATCTCTTCAGAGGGGGTGAGTGGCAGGTCCGGCGGGGCGTCTCCAGATTCACTCTCGCATAATCAGGGAGCAAATATGGGCCCTCCCACTCTGCAGCCCCATCGAGCCTACCAGTTCCTCGCGTACGTAATTACATCAAAGAAGCTGGTAAGTCGGACCCCACAACAAACACGTAGCCGCCATTTTAGGGTCAGGTCACGGAAATAGAAGTTAGCCGCAAAGTCCATATTTTGGTTATAACTAATTAAGTGACCTCTCAACAATGTTAAGACTGAGCCTTCAGTGCCCACTAGGCTCAGCTTGTAAGAACATCAAAAATCGGCTTAAATTTGTTGCCATGAAATAAAATTTGGCAGACTCTGGAGTGGTCCACATTTGAATCAAGCGTTGTGGAAATACAAATGTTTACACACCAGAGCTGCATCGCACGTTACCACCGCGGAAAACAAAGCTTCCTTGTCATGGAACCGCCATCTTAGGGTCAGGCATCATTCTTTAATAAATTCGCCAAGTAGGTAATGTCAGTCTCTCTAAGGAGCGCTTTAACTTATGCCCCTCACGCTGCAATAACAGCCGTAACACACACGCCCGGCCTTCCTTTCATATCCCCGCTATAAACAGATCACCGATCTCCACTTTGAATTCACGGCTGCCATTTTAAGGTCAGGCCTCGTCACGAAGGGAGCACCGCAAAGTCTAAGAATAGGTAGTATCGGCATAATTATCTTACCGGAAGGTGTATCCGGGTAAATGCTTACGGATCAGGTGCTTGAGTAAACATTCAAGGGCATAGATGTCGTTCAAATGAGCCTTGAAGTCGCTACTCGCGATCCGCCATTTTATTTCGTCGGAGCTCCTCCACTACTTCAGTCCCCGTAGCAGGGGGGGGCACTCCCGCAGCCAGCCGTGGAGGACGGGAGTCAGCCACAACTCCTGCGGTGTTCCGGGAAGCACTCCTCCCGCGAAGATCAATAGAAGCGCCCCACAGCCCGTCCCTGTTGCAGGAGAGGGGAGACACTCCCAACTCAAACGCAGGCAGCCATGGCGGACCGGATACAGCCACAACTCCTGCGATGTTCCGGGAAGCACTCCACCAGTTGTTCACAGCTCCAAGTACCACACACTTCACCGACACTTCCAAAGAAGTGCCACAACGCCAATCCCCATAGCAGGGGGGAGGGAAGCACTCCACCCGTTCGTCTCAAATCCGAGTTCCACGCACTTTACCGGCACAGGATCCCACAGCCAGCCTCAAGGTGAAAGCGCCAGCCTCACACGACAAACAGGCAAGTGCGATGATATTAGGCAAAGAAGGGGTTCAGAGCTAGGGGGGTGGATGGCGGGGTAAACAAGGGATATCTACCGATATAGGTAATCCTAACCCTGGAGCTCCCTAACGGAGCTCCTGTGCGCGGCCATCTTGAGGGAAATTCATGATGCACTGTTCTTATATACCATCACTTTTTAGGTTGAGCCTGGGCAGGCAAGCGCTGCTCTGCAAGGCATGCTGTATTTGAGTATGCATCCTCCGCCCCAAATCCTGGCAGGTGTTCCCAGTCGGTCTGCTTGTCCTCGTGGTCAGATTTACTGGGCCTCTGTTATGCATGGCACTCTTGGCATCCCGCCCAATGAGCTTACACCCATCAATCTGCCACACACGAAGGGGAATCGCGCATAGACTTGCTGTGGTTAACGGCAGCCGATCTTCTCTCAATTCAAACTGTGTGCATTCTCCCACATGGTAACTCTGATCATGCCCCGCTTTGTCATGGGAAGCTCAGCCCACAGTCCTGCGCATGGAGGTTTAATGCATGGCACTTGCAAAGCTCTGAATGTGAGGCCTTTGTCGGGGAGGAATTGCATCAGTTCCTTGAACTCAACATGGGCGCGGTAGCCTCTGCAGCGATGTTGTGGACGGTTAGTAAGTTGTCCTTGAGAGTCCATATTAAAGGCTACGTTTGTCAAATCGAGGCGCTCCGAGTGGCGCACCTGACCGACTTGGATGCCCAGATGCTAGGCATGGAAGCTGTCCTTCACCACCGGGAAACTGAGCATTCCTGTCATCTCCTATCCGTAGCCCGTACAGAACTGTGGCAGATCTCTTTAGAGGAAGCCAGACAATTCTGGAGGGCCTCTATGCAGAGGTTGTATGCCTCAGCCTATAAGTCAGGTAAATTATTGTATTGGCTGGTGACCCATGGTGTCTCCGACAGAGTGGTCCAGTGATTCTCAACTCGTTGGGATGTCTCTAGGAGGATCTTCCCGTAATTGCTCAGACCTTTGCTGACTTTTATCGGGTTGGGGTTGTATGATATTACAACGCATGCCATTACAACGCATGCCGTTACAACGCATACCTTTACCCCAACTTGCTGTCAGGGGTGCGCTGGAAGTTGGAATAGTATAATTCACTATTCCAACTCCAGTGTGTGCAACAGTAGGGAAGGTGTTGGAGTTAACTCCAACACCTTCTCCCCACTGCAACAAGTCTTTTGCGTTGTAACGACATGCGTTGTAATGGCATGCTTTGTAACGCTTACATTGTAACGCTTACATTGTAAAGGCTGTTTCCCATCGGGGGGTTATATTCACAATGTCCTTCGCAGCCAGCGAAAGTTGACCAAGCCCTGATGCTAGTGGAGGTGAGAGCTGCGGTGTCAGGGTTGCACGCCGGGAAGACGGCTGGGACAGATGGGTATCCCATTGATTATTACAAACGCTTCTATGAGATCCTATGTCCCCATCTTCTGAACTTATACAGCCACTTTTCAGCAAGGGTTCGCTCCACCAGAATTAGACTGTGCCATAATTGTCGTCCTGCCCATAGAGGGTTTCCCTGGGGACCTGTGTTTCACCTATCGCCCAATTTCACTGATTAACACTGACATTATTATCTGTGCAAAAGTGTTAGCTATGCAGCTGGGCAGGCCCCTACCACATCTGGTTCACCCAGATCAGTGAGGATTTATGTTGGGCAGTAGCACGCGCCATTGTATCAGGAGGGTCCACGTGGCGCTGTCCCGGGCACCAGACCTTGATAGCACTCTGGCCCTCTTGCTAGTTGATTTCACCAAAGCGTTTGATACAGTGTCTTGGGATTTCATGAATGGAGTTCTTCGCCGGGTTGGCCTGGGAGAGGGCTTCCGTCGTATGGTTTGTCTTCTCTACTATTTCCCGACTGCTCAGGTCTGGGTGAATGGGGTCATGTCTGCTGCATTTTTCATTGAGCTGGTACGCGCCAGGGATGCCCACTGTCCCTACTGCTGTGTGCTTATGCCCAGGTTTGGGGCTTGTGGTCGGGGACTGGTCTTGAGGGCCACATAGTGTCATAAACGAATGATATGCTTCTGTTCTCAAAAGATCCACAATGCTCCGCTATCTGACACTTCTTCGGCTGTACAGAGAGGCTTCCAGGCTCCGGGTTAATGAAAGCAATTCCTGCTTAGTGGAGGTAAAGGGTGACGCTTTGGGGCTGGTTTGGTGTCCCAACATTCCTACTCTTAGGCCCCTGTAACTTTTTGACCACATAAGGTATCCACGCCAAATTTGCGTCCTTTTCTTCCAACATGGTGATTCTAAAGGTACCCAGGGCTTGTGAATTCCCCTGTAGGGGACCCAGAAATTAGGCAAAATACAGCTACATTTTGTATTTTGGGGGGGGAAAAGGGCTACAGAAGAAAGTGGCTGATTTTTTTCCCTGCAAATGGTATCAACAAAGGGCTTGTGGTGTTGAAATCACCATCTTCCCAGCTTTCAGAGACAAGCAGACTGTCAGAAAACCAAACATTTGTACACAGTTTTGTCATTTTTCTGAGACCTTGCCTATTGTTGCTATTTTCTGTGCTTTCAACCTCTTTCCAGTTAATGGTAGAAATGGGTATGAGAGCAATAATGGATCCTGGAAAGCTATACATTTGAGAAAAGCAGACAGAATTCTGAATTCAGCAAGGGGTCATTTGCGTAGATCCTTCAAGGTTTCTTTATAGAAACTAACAGTTGAATATAGGAAAAATTGAAAATTAGTTGAAAAAAACAGCCATTTGTGTCAATGCTTTCACTTGTAACTTCTTCTAATTATGACAGCTATTTGAAAGCAATATACCGTTACATTCGCTGGACCTTTGTGGTTGTGGGGATATATAGAACTTGTAGGTTCAACAAGAACCCGACGAACCCAGAGCCAATAACTGAGCAGCGTCTTGCAATGGTTTTTTTATTATGTACCAGGTATATAGCAATTAATTTAAAATATATACATGGAAAGATCGGTATGAAAGACACCTTTGTATTTCTGTTATTGGAACAAAAGATAGAGTTTAGAAACAGTAGATATTTGCACATTTCCGAAATTGTGAGTACCCATACTAGTATGAGAATTATGGGTCATTTTTCAAAATGACTTCTTTTTTACACACTGTCTTTTTTAGCCGCAAAGTCCATATTTTGGTTATAACTAATTAAGTGACCTCTCAACAATGTTAAGACTGAGCCTTCAGTGCCCACTAGGCTCAGCTTGTAAGAACATCAAAAATCGGCTTAAATTTGTTGCCATGAAATAAAATTTGGCAGACTCTGGAGTGGTCCACATTTGAATCAAGCGTTGTGGAAATACAAATGTTTACACACCAGAGCTGCATCGCACGTTACCACCGCGGAAAACAAAGCTTCCTTGTCATGGAACCGCCATCTTAGGGTCAGGCATCATTCTTTAATAAATTCGCCAAGTAGGTAATGTCAGTCTCTCTAAGGAGCGCTTTAACTTATGCCCCTCACGCTGCAATAACAGCCGTAACACACACGCCCGGCCTTCCTTTCATATCCCCGCTATAAACAGATCACCGATCTCCACTTTGAATTCACGGCTGCCATTTTAAGGTCAGGCCTCGTCACGAAGGGAGCACCGCAAAGTCTAAGAATAGGTAGTATCGGCATAATTATCTTACCGGAAGGTGTATCCGGGTAAATGCTTACGGATCAGGTGCTTGAGTAAACATTCAAGGGCATAGATGTCGTTCAAATGAGCCTTGAAGTCGCTACTCGCGATCCGCCATTTTATTTCGTCGGAGCTCCTCCACTACTTCAGTCCCCGTAGCAGGGGGGGGCACTCCTGCAGCCAGCCGTGGAGGACGGGAGTCAGCCACAACTCCTGCGGTGTTCCGGGAAGCACTCCTCCCGCGAAGATCAATAGAAGCGCCCCACAGCCCGTCCCTGTTGCAGGAGAGGGGAGACACTCCCAACTCAAACGCAGGCAGCCATGGCGGACCGGATACAGCCACAACTCCTGCGATGTTCCGGGAAGCACTCCACCAGTTGTTCACAGCTCCAAGTACCACACACTTCACCGACACTTCCAAAGAAGTGCCACAACGCCAATCCCCATAGCAGGGGGGAGGGAAGCACTCCACCCGTTCGTCTCAAATCCGAGTTCCACGCACTTTACCGGCACAGGATCCCACAGCCAGCCTCAAGGTGAAAGCGCCAGCCTCACACGACAAACAGGCAAGTGCGATGATATTAGGCAAAGAAGGGGTTCAGAGCTAGGGGGGTGGATGGCGGGGTAAACAAGGGATATCTACCGATATAGGTAATCCTAACCCTGGAGCTCCCTAACGGAGCTCCTGTGCGCGGCCATCTTGAGGGAAATTCATGATGCACTGTTCTTATATACCATCACTTTTTAGGTTGAGCCTGGGCAGGCAAGCGCTGCTCTGCAAGGCATGCTGTATTTGAGTATGCATCCTCCGCCCCAAATCCTGGCAGGTGTTCCCAGTCGGTCTGCTTGTCCTCGTGGTCAGATTTACTGGGCCTCTGTTATGCATGGCACTCTTGGCATCCCGCCCAATGAGCTTACACCCATCAATCTGCCACACACGAAGGGGAATCGCGCATAGACTTGCTGTGGTTAACGGCAGCCGATCTTCTCTCAATTCAAACTGTGTGCATTCTCCCACATGGTAACTCTGATCATGCCCCGCTTTGTCATGGGAAGCTCAGCCCACAGTCCTGCGCATGGAGGTTTAATGCATGGCACTTGCAAAGCTCTGAATGTGAGGCCTTTGTCGGGGAGGAATTGCATCAGTTCCTTGAACTCAACATGGGCGCGGTAGCCTCTGCAGCGATGTTGTGGACGGTTAGTAAGTTGTCCTTGAGAGTCCATATTAAAGGCTACGTTTGTCAAATCGAGGCGCTCCGAGTGGCGCACCTGACCGACTTGGATGCCCAGATGCTAGGCATGGAAGCTGTCCTTCACCACCGGGAAACTGAGCATTCCTGTCATCTCCTATCCGTAGCCCGTACAGAACTGTGGCAGATCTCTTTAGAGGAAGCCAGACAATTCTGGAGGGCCTCTATGCAGAGGTTGTATGCCTCAGCCTATAAGTCAGGTAAATTATTGTATTGGCTGGTGACCCATGGTGTCTCCGACAGAGTGGTCCAGTGATTCTCAACTCGTTGGGATGTCTCTAGGAGGATCTTCCCGTAATTGCTCAGACCTTTGCTGACTTTTATCGGGTTGGGGTTGTATGATATTACAACGCATGCCATTACAACGCATGCCGTTACAACGCATACCTTTACCCCAACTTGCTGTCAGGGGTGCGCTGGAAGTTGGAATAGTATAATTCACTATTCCAACTCCAGTGTGTGCAACAGTAGGGAAGGTGTTGGAGTTAACTCCAACACCTTCTCCCCACTGCAACAAGTCTTTTGCGTTGTAACGACATGCGTTGTAATGGCATGCTTTGTAACGCTTACATTGTAACGCTTACATTGTAAAGGCTGTTTCCCATCGGGGGGTTATATTCACAATGTCCTTCGCAGCCAGCGAAAGTTGACCAAGCCCTGATGCTAGTGGAGGTGAGAGCTGCGGTGTCAGGGTTGCACGCCGGGAAGACGGCTGGGACAGATGGGTATCCCATTGATTATTACAAACGCTTCTATGAGATCCTATGTCCCCATCTTCTGAACTTATACAGCCACTTTTCAGCAAGGGTTCGCTCCACCAGAATTAGACTGTGCCATAATTGTCGTCCTGCCCATAGAGGGTTTCCCTGGGGACCTGTGTTTCACCTATCGCCCAATTTCACTGATTAACACTGACATTATTATCTGTGCAAAAGTGTTAGCTATGCAGCTGGGCAGGCCCCTACCACATCTGGTTCACCCAGATCAGTGAGGATTTATGTTGGGCAGTAGCACGCGCCATTGTATCAGGAGGGTCCACGTGGCGCTGTCCCGGGCACCAGACCTTGATAGCACTCTGGCCCTCTTGCTAGTTGATTTCACCAAAGCGTTTGATACAGTGTCTTGGGATTTCATGAATGGAGTTCTTCGCCGGGTTGGCCTGGGAGAGGGCTTCCGTCGTATGGTTTGTCTTCTCTACTATTTCCCGACTGCTCAGGTCTGGGTGAATGGGGTCATGTCTGCTGCATTTTTCATTGAGCTGGTACGCGCCAGGGATGCCCACTGTCCCTACTGCTGTGTGCTTATGCCCAGGTTTGGGGCTTGTGGTCGGGGACTGGTCTTGAGGGCCACATAGTGTCATAAACGAATGATATGCTTCTGTTCTCAAAAGATCCACAATGCTCCGCTATCTGACACTTCTTCGGCTGTACAGAGAGGCTTCCAGGCTCCGGGTTAATGAAAGCAATTCCTGCTTAGTGGAGGTAAAGGGTGACGCTTTGGGGCTGGTTTGGTGTCCCAACATTCCTACTCTTAGGCCCCTGTAACTTTTTGACCACATAAGGTATCCACGCCAAATTTGCGTCCTTTTCTTCCAACATGGTGATTCTAAAGGTACCCAGGGCTTGTGAATTCCCCTGTAGGGGACCCAGAAATTAGGCAAAATACAGCTACATTTTGTATTTTGGGGGGGGAAAAGGGCTACAGAAGAAAGTGGCTGATTTTTTTCCCTGCAAATGGTATCAACAAAGGGCTTGTGGTGTTGAAATCACCATCTTCCCAGCTTTCAGAGACAAGCAGACTGTCAGAAAACCAAACATTTGTACACAGTTTTGTCATTTTTCTGAGACCTTGCCTATTGTTGCTATTTTCTGTGCTTTCAACCTCTTTCCAGTTAATGGTAGAAATGGGTATGAGAGCAATAATGGATCCTGGAAAGCTATACATTTGAGAAAAGCAGACAGAATTCTGAATTCAGCAAGGGGTCATTTGCGTAGATCCTTCAAGGTTTCTTTATAGAAACTAACAGTTGAATATAGGAAAAATTGAAAATTAGTTGAAAAAAACAGCCATTTGTGTCAATGCTTTCACTTGTAACTTCTTCTAATTATGACAGCTATTTGAAAGCAATATACCGTTACATTCGCTGGACCTTTGTGGTTGTGGGGATATATAGAACTTGTAGGTTCAACAAGAACCCGACGAACCCAGAGCCAATAACTGAGCAGCGTCTTGCAATGGTTTTTTTATTATGTACCAGGTATATAGCAATTAATTTAAAATATATACATGGAAAGATCGGTATGAAAGACACCTTTGTATTTCTGTTATTGGAACAAAAGATAGAGTTTAGAAACAGTAGATATTTGCACATTTCCGAAATTGTGAGTACCCATACTAGTATGAGAATTATGGGTCATTTTTCAAAATGACTTCTTTTTTACACACTGTCTTTCATTTGGAAGGCAGAAATGCATCGAAAGTCAACAGGTAATAACAGGTGCTCTACAATTCTGAGTTGCCCTAAGTCTCCCGTTAAATATTGGCACCTCACTTGTGGGGTAGACCTAGTGCCTGCGGCAGAAAACTGCTCAAAACGCAACGTGGACACACTTTATTTATTGTTTTTTTTTTTTTTGTAAATCTGTTTATTAGTATAATCAGTGTTCCATCATCACAATACAAGCAACAAAGCAATACGTTATAATCCATCTGTACCCAATAACTAAACTCCGTTCAGAGCTCACGATACGTATGTCTTGGGTGGCGTCATTAAAGGATTATATGCACATTTACATTGTGGCCTAGGCCTCACATGTTGAGACTGCTTCTTGAGGGGAAGTTCCCCGATTTCCTCCTGCATGCCATAACCAGTATGCAGTTGTACCCTAAAATCAAATTCCTACTAGACGATTTGCACTTTTAATGAACCCCCTCCCCCCAACAAACTACTATAAGTATTTGACAGCTCCTAGCGGAATGGGCGACATACACACTTTATTTTTACAGTGAAAACTGACCCTTTTTTTTAGTAAAGTGCCTAGCTGTAGAGTTTGAACCCTAGCTCTGCTGGCACCTAGGGAAACAAATTTCCTACCACCCAGCATTCCCCCCAAGTCTCCCGGTAAAAATGGTACCTCACTCGTGTAGGTGGGTCAAGTACCCGCGACAGACAAGGGCCCAAAACGTATTGAGGAGACATCAAAATGACCTATCACAAAACAACCTGGTTTTGCAAGGGGGGTCACCTGGGTTTTTGGCCCCGGGCTCGGTGGCCATCTTGGAAAACTACCAAACCCACACATTTCTGAAAACTAGAGACCTGGGGGGAGTCCAGGAAGGTAGGGCTTGCGTGGATCCCCCAACGTTTCTCTACCCAGAATACCCTGCAAACCTCAAATGTTTATGAAAACATCAACTTTTTTTTTTTTTTTTTTTTTTTTTTTAAACCGTTTATTACAGAATCCAAAGGATATACAAAGATGGGCCTACAACCTTCAGGCCGGCCGCTAGCAGACAGAAAGAGCATATAATACAAACAATCGAACACACGCTGCGGCAGAAGAGAGATCACAGGAGTTGAAAGAAGCGTTGGCTGCCACACCATCCGGACCCCACACAACGGTTTCATTTTTATATAAATAACGAAGAAAACAAGTCCACAAGGCAACCCACAATCGGAAACAGTAGCATGTGCTCCCCTGGGGGGGACCCTACCGGTACACAGGAATATCAAGGGGGGGGATAGGTCGGGACGGAGACAAAGTGAACTCAAGCCCAGAACCAGGAAGACAAGCAGGCTAAGGAGACGGGGCCGGTGACGGATCCGGCGTCAGCGGCGGGGTACAGATTCCCCCACGGTAGGCGTTCCAGGGGCCCCACACTTTCACCCATTTCCCAGGCTTACCTCTCGCAACATACACCACCTTTTCCCGAAACATACACCAATCCATGTTGTCCTTCCACGCCGAGACAGTCGGGGACCTCTGGGAACCCCACAATTGCGCAATATCACGCTTGGCCACCATATATCCCAGAGTCACCCACCACGTCTGCGGCACTGAGTAGTCGGTTGGCTCCCACACATTCAGGAGACATCTCCTCGCCTCGGGCAGCAGCGGCACATGCGTAACTGCCTGCAAGTCCTCGTGCACACCACGCCAGAATCTCGCCGCCTCCGGGCATTCCCACAATATATGGAGAAAGGTCCCCAAAGAACCACACCCACGCTTACACAACCCGTCCACAGCATAGCCCATACGCATCAGACTCGGCCCCGTAACATAGACCCTATGGAGTATCTTGAGCTGGACGAAGCGAAGGCGAGCCGGTATGGCCACCTCTTTCGGGTAGGCCACCGCAGACACCCAGTCCTCGTCATCCAGCTCCAATCCATCAGCCCCCCAGGCCTCACGAAGGCCAGTCAGCAGTCCCGAGCGATCATTGATGAGTTTTTTGTAAATTAATGAAATCGTGGCGTCCGGTACATGCCCATCTAGCACTCTATCCTCCAGAGGGGAGTACTCCGGGATGGAGGCAACGTCCGGGAATACGGAGCACAACGCATGACGGATCTGCATATATCGAAAGTACTCCCTGTCCTGCAACTGGAATTCCGTCTGCAGCACATCGAACGTTTTGAATCCCCCCCTCGTCCAGAGATCGCCCACCCTGCTGATGCCTATCATGTCCCACTTCTCAAAACCCTTCGAGGTCCACAGGGAGCCCAGCCGCTCAGATGCGTATAGTGGCGTCGCCCGGGTCAAACGATCCTTCCACCCCATCGCCAAGTTAGCCGCGTGCCACACTCGCACCATGACCCTCGTGGGGCCCGTCAGACGTGCGTCGAGCGAGCTAGAATAAAGCGCCCGATTATAGTCGCCGCCCGGCAGTAACATTTTATCCATCTCAAAGGCCGGGTTTAGAGCGGGCCCATAAAGGCCATGATTTATCGCAGCCGGCTGGGAGGCCCAGTAATATCGCTTGATGTCTGGGAGGGCAACCCCCCCGTCGTACCACGGGAGCGTCAGCTTCGCCAGGGCGATACGCGGTCTACCCTCCCAGAACAGGCGGCGCTGCAAACTCTCCACCTCGCGAAAGTAGCGCGCCGGGACAACGTCCATTGTGTTCTGTAAGGCGTACAGGAAACGCGGCAGCGACATCATCTTAAACAATGCCGCCCGGCCGAGCGGCGAGAGCGGCAAGCGCCTCCAACGCGTGACATCATCCTTCAGGCGCTGGAGGGGGGGAAGCAAGTTCTGCTTATACCGGGCCTCCGCGTCCAGGGTAATGAAGATACCCAGGTACCTAAATCCCCGCGGGGCAATCTGGATAGGACAACCCCGCGGAAGGATAGGAGCCTCCCCAGAGAGGACATACACACAAGATTTAGCCCAATTGATGACTAAGCCGGAGTTGAGGCCAAATGAGTGCAATACATCAACCAGCACTATCAGCGATTTACGCGGGGAAGCCAGGTACAAAAGAATATCATCAGCGTAAAGAGATACGCGGTCCTCATACTCGGGGGTCCATCGGAGACCACGGATAGAAGGATGCCACCGCAGCCACTCCGCCAGGGGCTCCAAGGCAAGCGCGAAGAGGAGCGGCGATAACGGGCAGCCCTGCCGCGTGCCCCTGCCCAGCTCAAACAGAGCCAACACTCTACCGTTTACAGCCACCTGCGCCAGCGGTCCGGAATACAACAATTTCACCCAACCGATGAATCCTGGGCCGAACCCAAACTTCGCCAGCGTCGCCCAAATATATGGCCACTCAAGTGTGTCAAACGCCATAGTGGCGTCCAGGGACGCCAAAATGGCCGGCTCCCGTATGAACGGGACACGCGCGAGCACCCCATGCAAGCGCCGCAGGTTGAGCGCAGTGTTGCGATGAGGGATAAAACCGGACTGATCCTGGTGAATCAGATCGCACACCACGCCAACCAGCCGATTGGCCAACACCTTGGCGAGAATTTTGGGTTCCGCATTCAGCAGCGAAATGGGCCTGTAGGACGTGACCCGGTCCCGCGGCCTCCCCTCCTTGTGAATAACCACGATAGTAGCCAGACGCTGGTCTAGCGGGAGGGAACTCGCCGAACGGGCCGCGAGGAACATAGCACGGAGATGCGGCGCCAGCGTATCCGGTCGCAGCTTGTACAATTCGATAGGAAGACCATTAGGACCCATGGCCTTGCCGGAAGCGACCGAATGTATGGCGAGGGCAATTTCCTCAGATGTTGGGGCGGCGTCCAACGACACCCTGTCCTCCTCCGAAAGGGAAGGCAGCGCGATATCCCTGAGCAGGGCATGGGAATCATCTTCCGAGCGGGAGGGCACCGGGGAATACACCCCACGGAAATATTCTGCAAAGCAATCAACAATTTCTTCCGGTTCAGTGACACACACACCATCCAGTTTCTCAATCGACAGGACAACTCGACTCGCTCTCTCCTTTTTATCCAGCCACGCAATCAGTTTCCCAGCCTTATCACCCACATCATACAATCTCCCCTGCTGCTCTCTACTGAGGCCCCTGGCCGCCTCCGTGACGAGGGCCTTATAGGCCGCCTGCTTGAGTCGGAGAACATGTAGTTTGTCATTCGTCACCCCACATTCTAGGTCACTCTCCAACTCGGTTATCTCAGTTTCAACACGGGTCACCTCCTCCCGCTCGCGCTTCCGGGAATGGGAAATAAGGGACAGGGCCTCCCCCCGGAGTACCGTCTTGAAAGCCTCCCACAGGGAGACCGCCGATGACACTGACCCCACATTATCGTCAAAATATCGCTTAAGGGATTTAACCAATTCTGCGCGAATGGTGGGGTCACGCAGGTACCAGGGATTAATCGGGACCACCCTACCCCCCCCCCCTCGGGAGAATGTCGAAGTGTAACAGGAGCGGGGAGTGGTCTGAAATACCCCGCGCCAAATGGCGCACCTCCCCGATCCTCCCCGCATGCGCCGCTGGCACCAGGACATAATCTAGCCGGAATGAAAGGAATACTGTTTCTGCGTAGGGTGTTTCAAACGCCAACAATCCACCAACCCCAAAGTATCCAAGAGGCCAGATAACCACGCTTGGGCACGGGGGAGATCCCTAGGGGGGTGACGGTCCTCAGTTCCGGAAACCACCGCGTTGAAATCCCCCCCAACCACTAGAATCCCCTCCGGAAGGCCAAGGAGGAGGCGCCCCAGATCCGCAAAAGTAGTCGTCTGCAACCCTGGCGGGACATAGACAGAAACAAAAACAATCACTCTGCCCTCCATTCTACCCACCAGAACCGTATAACGTCCCCTGTCATCATGGAGCACCTCATCAACTTCCAATGGGAGCGAGGTTTTAGCCATGATGCCCACACCCCTGGAACCAGACGTGAAGCCCGAATGGGCCAGAAGGCGGTAGCCCCGTCGATTCATAGCACAAAAGGAGTTGCCAATGAGGTGCGTCTCCTGCAGAAAAACTATATCAGGTGAAATTCGTTTCAGAAACTGCAGGACCACACCCCGTTTTATCCTGTCCCCCAGTCCATTGACATTCCAGGACAAAAGACTCAGTCCCCTACCCCCCATCATAGCCAAAAGCGATCAATCGTCCCCCCGAGAGCACTTTAGGAATAGCACAACAATACTTTTGCCTTGTGGTACAAATGAACAATACCCCACCCCGACCCAACCGCCCCAACAAAACTCCCCCCTCCCTGCACCCCTGCATGAGCCCAAACAGCCCCCCAACTTGCAGTGTGCCTGTCGCCCCTATATAAGTGGAACTAGCTAGACCCCCTAGAGGAGGAAAGAGTACCCCCTCAAGACCCCGCACAGCCTCCAAATGAGGGGAGACGAGTACCACAAACAAAAGACCCTAAGCTTGGCCGAAAGTGGCCGCGTCATCCGGAGTGAGCCCCGGCATCAGTACCTCAGACCCGGTCCAGTGGGCAATCTCCTCCCGCAGCCCCCCCCCCCGCCATCCCGATCATGACCCCCAGACAAAGTGTCCAGCCAGTCCCCGGCCATTTCAGGACGGTCAAAAAAGTGAGTGCGACCATCCACCTCCACCCGCAGCCTGGCCGGGAAGAGCATGGCGTATTTTAAGTTCATGCCTCGAAGCCGCCGCTTGACGTCCAGGAAACTCAGTCTCTGCTTCTGGACCGCTTGGGTGAAGTCAGGATAAAAGTTCACCTCCATGTTCTCCAGCTTAATCGGCCCTTGCAGTCTGGAAGCTTGCAGAATCGCATCCCGGTCCCGAAAGTTAAAGATATGGGCAATAAGAGGCCGCGGAGGGGCTCCAACCTTCGGTCTACCCCCGGGGACTCTATGGGCCCTCTCCACGGCAAAGAATTTACTCAGCCCTCGAGGCTGGAGATGGGTAGTGATCAGGTCCTCCACGAAGAGATCCGCCGCCGACTCCTCCCGTCCCTCGGGCACTCCGATGATGCGGATATTATTCCTCCGGGCCCGGCTCTCGGAGTCCTCCAGGCGCCGATCCATGAGCGCACTCGCCTGACGGAGCCGGTGCACCTCCGTTTGAAGGGCCGCCACCTCAGTCGTGAGGCCCGACGCGGTGTGGGCCAAAGAATCGACCCGGTCGTTGGTCTTAGAGAGATCAGCTCTCACAAGGTTGACATCAATGAGGACCGCGTCGATTTTGTGCGCTAAAGTGTCGAACTGCTGGCCCACCGAGGCCTTCATCTCAGCAATGGCGCTCATGACATCTTGCAAAGATAGATCCGTGGGCAAGTCCGGGGCATCCGGGGGGCACTCAGAGGACTTGTGCGATCCGCCGGGAGACCCCTTCGGGAGGGTGTAGCGGTCCATGATGTTGGCCTGATGTGCGGCGCCACGCCGGGTTGACTTGGCCTTCAAACGATCCCCATCCTGCTTCGTGGCCATCGTCGCGGGTCTCACACCCGCACCAGTTACGCAGTGAAGAGCAAGCAATCAAGGCCACGAGCTCCGGGGGGCCACCCCAGGACGGCAGAGCGGGCCACAGCAGGCAGGCAGGCAGGGTCTCCCAGCGAGGCCACCCCAACACAAAGAGCGCCGTGATCCCACTTGCGAAAACGGCAAGGGGGCGCAAAAGTGAAAGTGAAAGTGTGGGGTACGCAACTCGCCAGGCCCAGCCCGCCGTTGTTGTTCACTTTGCCACTGGGTCGCCCCCAAACGCGAATCCGGGGTCAGGAGAGAGGTAGGCCGCAAACTTCAATCGGTGCTCACTCCGGCACCCGAGGTCCGATTTGAAAACGGGAAACGGGTACCAGGTACCACCTCGGCTCAGGCTCACCGACACAGTCCCCTCAACCGATGCAGGATGAAGACAGGATAAACGTAGGAGGTTGCAGAGGTCCTCGGGAGCCTCGCACCTACGCGGCCATCTTGGTTGCGCGCTAGGCTCCTCCCCAACATCAACTTTTTAATCAAATATTTTTGGGTGGAATCACCGTGCTGGCACAAATGTCCTACCCCACAGCGTTCCCCTCAGTCTCCCGATTAAAATGATACCTCATTTGTGTGAGTGGGGCAAGGGCCTGTGACTGGGAAGAGGCCAAAACATAGGGAAGAAGGGTATAGCACCGAGAATTTTAAGCGCTACATTTTTACAAAAATACGTTTTTAGCCAATTGTGCATTGGATACCCACACAAGTGAGGTACCATTTTACTCAGGGGAACGCTGTGGGGTAGGACATTTTTGCCGCCATGGTGATTCCATGCAAATGTATGTGGAAAATGTGTTTTTCTCAGCTAAATTTGAAGTTTACAGTGGATTCTCGGCAGGGAAACGTTAGGGGACCCACGCAAGCCATACCTTGCTGAACATTCCAGGGTGTCTAGTTTCCAGAAATGTGTGGGTTTGGTAAGTTTCCCTAGATGGCGGCGAGCCCGGGGCCAAAACCCCAGGTGCCCCGCCCCCCCACAACCAGGTTGTTTTGTTATAGGTAATTTTGAAGTCTCCACAGCATGATTTGGGCCATTTCCTGTTGCAGCCACTATGCCTACCTACAACTTTACCACACAGAAATGTGAGAAACAATAGTTTTCCGAAATGTGTGGGTTTGGTAGGTTTCCCTAGGTGGCTGTCGATCCCGGAGCCAAAAATTCATTCTTGCAAAACCAGGTTGGTTTGTGATTGGTAATTTTGATGTTGCCTCAATAGGTTTTGGGCCCTTGCCTGTCGCGGGCTCTTGACCCACCCACACGAGTGAGGTACCATTTTTATCGGGAGACCTGAAGGAATGCTGTGTTTTTTCTCAAATTTCGGTGTGGGAAAGTTCTGGAATCTATGTGGATCCACTAATTTCCTACTACCCAGCGCTCCCCCAGGTCTCTCGATGCTCCCACCCCCATCCACCTACCCACCCCGGTCCCTCCACCCACCGACCCCAGTCCCTGCTCCCACCCACCCCGGTCCCTACTCCCACCCTCACCCACCCACCCTCCCCAGTCCCTGGTCCCACCCCCACCCACCCACCCTCCCCAGTCCCTGGTCACACCCCCACCCACCCACCCTCCCCAGTGCCTGGTCACACCCCCACCCACCCACCCTCCCCAGTCCCTGGTCACACCCCCACCCACCCACCCTCCCCAGTCCCTGGTCACACCCCCACCCACCCACCCTCCCCAGTCCCTGGTCACACCCCCACCCTCCCCAGTCCCTGGTCCCACCCCCACACACCCACCCCGGTCCCTGCTCCCAACACCCACCCACCCCAATCCCTGCTCCCACCCCGGTCCCTGCTCTCATGCCCCCCCACCACGGTCCCTGCTCCCACGCCCCACCCAGCCACCCCGGTCCCTGCTCCCACACCCCACCCACCCACCCCGGTCCCTGCTCCCACACCCCACCCACCCACCCCGGTCCCTGCTCCCACACCCCACCCACCCACCCCGGTCCCTGCTCCCACACCCCACCCACCCACCCCGGTCCCTGCTCCCACACCCCACCCACCCACCCCGGTCCCTGCTCCCACACCCCACCCACCCACCCCGGTCCCTACTCCCACACCCCACCCACCCACCCCGGTCCCTACTCCCACACCCCACCCACCCACCCCGGTCCCTACTCCCACACCCCACCCACCCACCCCGGTCCCTGCTCCCACACCCCACCCACCCACCTCGGTCCCTGCTCCCACGCATCACCCACCCACCCCGGTCCCTGCTTTCACGCATCACCCACCCACCCCAGGCCCCTGCTCCCACGCCCCACCCACCCACCCACCTCGGTCCCTGCTCCCACGCATCACCCACCCACCCCGGTCCCTGCTTTCACGCATCACCCACCCACCCCAGGCCCCTGCTCCCACGCCCCACCCACCCACCCACCTCGGTCCCTGCTCCCACGCATCACCCACCCACCCCGGTCCCTGCTTTCACGCATCACCCACCCACCCCAGGCCCCTGCTCCCACGCCCCACCCACCCCGGTCCCTGCTCCCAGCCACCCACCCACCCGGTCCCTGCTCCCACCCCCCCACCCACCCCGGTCCCTGCTCCCACCCCCCCACCCACCCCGGTCCCTGCTCCCAACACCCACCCACCCCAATCCCTGCTCCCACCCCGGTTCCTGCTCCCATGCCCCCCCACCACGGTCCCTGCTCCCACGCCCCACCCACCCACCCAGCCACCCCGGTCCCTGCTCCCACGCCCCACCCACCCACCCCGGTCCCTGCTCCCACGCCCCACCCACCCACCCCGGTCCCTGCTCCCACGCCCCACCCACCCACCCCGGTCCCTGCTCCCACACCCCACCCACCCACCCCGGTCCCTGCTCCCACACCCCACCCACCCACCTCGGTCCCTGCTCCCACGCATCACCCACCCACCCCGGTCCCTGCTCCCACGCATCACCCACCCACCCCAGGCCCCTGCTCCCACGCCTCACCCACCCCGGTCCCTGCTCCCAATGGTCCCTGCTCCCACCCCCCCACCCACCACGGTCCCTGCTCCCACCCCCCCACCCACCCCGGTCCCTGCTCCCACCCCCCCACCCACCCCGGTCCCTGCTCCCAAAATCCAACCAACCCACCCCGGTCCCTGCTCCCACCCACCCCATCCCTGCTCCCACCACCCACCCACCCCATCCCTGCTCCCACCCTCCCACCCCATCCCTGCCCCCACCCCATCCCTGCTCCCACCCCACCCACCCTCCCCATCCCTGCTCCCACCCCACCCACCCTCCCCATCCCTGCTCCCATCCCTGCTCCCACCCCACCCACCCTCCCCATCCCTGCTCCCACCCCCCCTCCCCATCCCTGCTCCCACCCCACCCACCCTCCCCATCCCTGCTCCCACCCCACCCACCCTCCCCATCCCTGCTCCCACCCCATCCTTGCTCCCACCCCATCCCTGCTCCCAAACCCCACCCACCAACCCCAGTCCCTGCTCCCAAACCCCACCCACCCACCCCAGTCCCTGCTCCCAAACCCCACCCACCCACCCCAGTCCCTGCTCCCAAACCCCACCCATCCACCCCAGTCCCTGCTCCCAAACCCCACCCACCCACCCCAGTCCCTGCTCCCAAACCCCACCCACCCACCCCAGTCCCTGCTCCCAAACCCCACCCACCCACCCACCCCAGTCTCTGCTCCTAAACCCCACCCACCCACCCACCCCAGTCCCTGCTCCTAAACCCCACCCACCCACCCACCCCAGTCCCTGCTCCTAAACCCCACCCACCCACCCCAGTCCCTGCTCCTAAACCCCACCCACCCACCCCAGTCCCTGCTCCTAAACCCCACCCACCCACCCCAGTCCCTGCTCCCAAACGACACCCACCCACCCCGGTCCCTGCTCCCAAACGCCACCCACCCACCCCGGTCCCTGCTCCCAAACGCCACCCACCCACCCCGGTCCCTGCTCCCAAACGCCACCCACCCACCCCAGTCCCTGCTCCCAAACCCCACCCACCCACCCCAGTCCCTGCTCCCAAACCCCACCCACCCACCCCAGTCCCTGCTCCCAAACCCCACCCACCCACCCCAGTCCCTGCTTCCAAACCCCACCCACCCACCCCGGTCCCTGCTCCCAAAATCCAACCAACCCACCCCGGTCCCTGCTCCCACCCACCCCATCCCTGCTCCCACCACCCACCCACCCCATCCCTGCCCCCACCACCCACCCACCCCATCCCTGCCCCCACCCCATCCCTGCTCCCACCCCACCCACCCTCCCCATCCCTGCTCCCACCCCACCCACCCTCCCCATCCCTGCTCCCACCCCACCCACCCTCCCCATCCCTGCTCCCACCCCACCCACCCTCCCCATCCCTGCTCCCACCCCACCCATCCTCCCCATCCCTGCTCCCACCCCACCCACCCTCCCCACCCTCCCCATCCCTGCTCCCACCCCACCCACCCTCCCCATCCCTGCTCCCACCCCACCCACCCTCCCCATTCCTGCTCCCACCCCACCCACCCTCCCCATCCCTGCTCCCACCCCACCCACCCTCCCCATCCCTGCTCCCACCCCACCCACCCTCCCCATCCCTGCTCCCACCCCACCCACCCTCCCCATCCCTGCTCCCACCCCACCCACCCTCCCCATCCCTGCTCCCACCCCATCACTGCTCCCACCCCATCGCTGCTCCCAAACCCCACCCACCCACCCCAGTCCCTGCTCCCAAACCCCACCCACCCACCCCAGTCCCTGCTCCCAAACCCCACCCACCCACCCCAGTCCCTGCTCCCAAACCCCACCCACCCACCCCAGTCCCTGCTCCCAAACCCCACCCACCCACCCCAGGCCCTGCTCCCAAACCCCACCCACCCACCCCAGGCCCTGCTCCTAAACCCCACCCACCCACCCCAGGCCCTGCTCCTAAACCCCACCCACCCACCCCAGGCCCTGCTCCTAAACCCCACCCACCCACCCACCCCAGTCCCTGCTCCTAAACCCCACCCACCCACCCCAGTCCCTGCTCCCAAACGCCACCCACCCACCCCAGTCCCTGCTCCCAAACGCCACCCACCCACCCCGGTCCCTGCTCCCAAATGCCACCCACCCACCCCGGTCCCTGCTCCCAAACGCCACCCACCCACCCCAGTCCCTGCTCCCAAACCCCACCCACCCACCCCAGTCCCTGCTCCCAAAATCCAACCAACCCACCCCGGTCCCTGCTCCCACCCACCCCATCCCTGCTCCCACCACCCACCCACCCCTTCCCTGCTCCCACCACCCACCCACCCCATCCCTGCCCCCACCCCACCCACCCTCCCTATCCCTGCTCCCACCCCACCCACCCTCCCCATCCCTGCTCCCACCCAACCCATCCTCCCCATCCCTGCTCCCACCCAACCCATCCTCCCCATCCCTGCTCCCAGCCCACCCACCCTCCCCACCCTCCCCATCCCTGCTCCCACCCCACCCACCCTCCCCATCCCTGCTCCCACCCCACCCACCCTCCCCATCCCTGCTCCCACCCCATCCCTGCTCCCACCCCATCCCTGCTACCAAACCCCACCCACCCACCCCAGTCCCTGCTCCCAAACCCCACCCACCCACCCCAGTCCCTGCTCCCAAACCCCACCCACCCACCCCAGTCCCTGCTCCGAAACCCCACCCACCCACACCAGTCCCTGCTCCCAAACCCCACCCACCCACCCCAGTCCCTGCTCCCAAATCCCACCCACCCACCCCAGTCCCTGCTCCCAAATCCCACCCACCCACCCCAGTCCCTGCTCCCAAACGCCACCCACCCACCCCGGTCCCTGCTCCCAAACGCCACCCACCCACCCACCCCGGTCCCTGCTCCCAAACCCCAAACACCCACCCACCCCGGTCCCTGCTCCCAAACCCCACCCACCCACCCCGGTCCCTGCTCCCAAACCCCACCCACCCACCCCGGTCCCTGCTCCCAAACCCCACCCACCCACCCACCCCGGTCCCTGCTCCCAAACCCACCCACCCACCCACCCACCCCGGTCCCTGCTCCCAAACCCCACACACCCACCCTCCCACCCCGGTCCCTGCTCCCAAACCCCACCCACCCACCCCGGTCCCTGCTCCCAAACCCCACCCACCCACCCCAGTCCCTGCTCCCAAACCCCACCCACCCACCCCAGTCCCTGCTCCCAAACCCCACCCACCCACCCCGGTCCCTGCTCCCAAACCCCACCCACCCACCCCGGTCCCTGCTCCCAAACCCCACCCACCCACCCCGGTCCCTGCTCCCAAAATCCAACCAACCCACCCCGGTCCCTGCTCCCACCCACCCCATCCCTGCTCCCACCACCCACCCACCCCATCCCTGCTCCCACCCACCCACACCATCCCTGCTCCCACCCCCCCACCCCATCCCTGCCCCCACCTCCCTGCCCACACCCCATCCCTGCTCCCCATCCCTGCTCCCACCCCATCCACCCTCCCCACCCTCCCCATCCCTGCTCCCACCCCACCCACCCTCCCCATCCCTGCTCCCACCCCCACCCACCCCTGCTCCCACCCCCCACCCACCCCTGCTCCCACCCCCCACCCACCCCATCCCTGCTCCCAATCACCACCCACCCACCCCATCCCTGCTCCCACCCACCCACCCCCTCCTTGCTACCACCACCCACCCACCCCACCCCATCCCTGCTCCCACCACCAAGCCCCATCCCTGCTCCCACCCCACCCACCCTCCCCATCCCTGCTCCCACCCGCCCCACCCTCCCCATCCCTGCTCCCAAAATCCAACCAACCCACCCCGGTCCCTGCTCCCACCCACCCCATCCCTGCTCCCACCACCCACCCACCCCATCCCTGCTCCCACCCTCCCACCCCATCCCTGCCCCCACCCCATCCCTGCTCCCACCCCACCCACCCTCCCCATCCCTGCTCCCACCCCACCCACCCTCCCCATCCCTGCTCCCATCCCTGCTCCCACCCCACCCACCCTCCCCATCCCTGCTCCCACCCCACCCACCCTCCCCATCCCTGCTCCCACCCCACCCACCCTCCCCATCCCTGCTCCCACCCCATCCTTGCTCCCACCCCATCCCTGCTCCCAAACCCCACCCACCAACCCCAGTCCCTGCTCCCAAACCCCACCCACCCACCCCAGTCCCTGCTCCCAAACCCCACCCACCCACCCCAGTCCCTGCTCCCAAACCCCACCCATCCACCCCAGTCCCTGCTCCCAAACCCCACCCACCCACCCCAGTCCCTGCTCCCAAACCCCACCCACCCACCCCAGTCCCTGCTCCCAAACCCCACCCACCCACCCACCCCAGTCTCTGCTCCTAAACCCCATCCACCCACCCACCCCAGTCCCTGCTCCTAAACCCCACCCACCCACCCACCCCAGTCCCTGCTCCTAAACCCCACCCACCCACCCCAGTCCCTGCTCCTAAACCCCACCCACCCACCTCAGTCCCTGCTCCCAAACCCCACCCACCCACCCCAGTCCCTGCTCCCAAACGCCACCCACCCACCCCGGTCCCTGCTCCCAAACGCCACCCACCCACCCCGGTCCCTGCTCCCAAACGCCACCCACCCACCCCGGTCCCTGCTCCCAAACGCCACCCACCCACCCCAGTCCCTGCTCCCAAACCCCACCCACCCACCCCAGTCCCTGCTCCCAAACCCCACCCACCCACCCCAGTCCCTGCTCCCAAACCCCACCCACCCACCCCAGTCCCTGCTTCCAAACCCCACCCACCCACCCCGGTCCCTGCTCCCAAAATCCAACCAACCCACCCCGGTCCCTGCTCCCACCCACCCCATCCCTGCTCCCACCACCCACCCACCCCATCCCTGCCCCCACCACCCACCCACCCCATCCCTGCCCCCACCCCATCCCTGCTCCCACCCCACCCACCCTCCCCATCCCTGCTCCCACCCCACCCACCCTCCCCATCCCTGCTCCCACCCCACCCACCCTCCCCATCCCTGCTCCCACCCCACCCACCCTCCCCATCCCTGCTCCCACCCCACCCATCCTCCCCATCCCTGCTCCCACCCCACCCACCCTCCCCACCCTCCCCATCCCTGCTCCCACCCCACCCACCCTCCCCATCCCTGCTCCCACCCCACCCACCCTCCCCATTCCTGCTCCCACCCCACCCACCCTCCCCATCCCTGCTCCCACCCCACCCACCCTCCCCATCCCTGCTCCCACCCCACCCACCCTCCCCATCCCTGCTCCCACCCCACCCACCCTCCCCATCCCTGCTCCCACCCCACCCACCCTCCCCATCCCTGCTCCCACCCCATCACTGCTCCCACCCCATCGCTGCTCCCAAACCCCACCCACCCACCCCAGTCCCTGCTTCCAAACCCCACCCACCCACCCCAGTCCCTGCTCCCAAACCCCACCCACCCACCCCAGTCCCTGCTCCCAAACCCCACCCACCCACCCCAGGCCCTGCTCCCAAACCCCACCCACCCACCCCAGACCCTGCTCCTAAACCCCACCCACCCACCCCAGGCCCTGCTCCTAAACCCCACCCACCCACCCACCCCAGTCCCTGCTCCTAAACCCCACCCACCCACCCCAGTCCCTGCTCCCAAACGCCACCCACCCACCCCAGTCCCTGCTCCCAAACGCCACCCACCCACCCCAGTCCCTGCTCCCAAACCCCACCCACCCACCCCAGTCCCTGCTCCCAAAATCCAACCAACCCACCCCGGTCCCTGCTCCCACCCACCCCATCCCTGCTCCCACCACCCACCCACCCCTTCCCTGCTCCCACCACCCACCCACCCCATCCCTGCCCCCACCCCACCCACCCTCCCTATCCCTGCTCCCACCCCACCCACCCTCCCCATCCCTGCTCCCACCCAACCCATCCTCCCCATCCCTGCTCCCACCCAACCCATCCTCCCCATCCCTGCTCCCAGCCCACCCACCCTCCCCACCCTCCCCATCCCTGCTCCCACCCCACCCACCCTCCCCATCCCTGCTCCCACCCCACCCACCCTCCCCATCCCTGCTCCCACCCCATCCCTGCTCCCACCCCATCCCTGCTACCAAACCCCACCCACCCACCCCAGTCCCTGCTCCCAAACCCCACCCACCCACCCCAGTCCCTGCTCCCAAACCCCACCCACCCACCCCAGTCCCTGCTCCGAAACCCCACCCACCCACACCAGTCCCTGCTCCCAAACCCCACCCACCCACCCCAGTCCCTGCTCCCAAATCCCACCCACCCACCCCAGTCCCTGCTCCCAAATCCCACCCACCCACCCCAGTCCCTGCTCCCAAACGCCACCCACCCACCCCGGTCCCTGCTCCCAAACGCCACCCACCCACCCACCCCGGTCCCTGCTCCCAAACCCCAAACACCCACCCACCCCGGTCCCTGCTCCCAAACCCCACCCACCCACCCCGGTCCCTGCTCCCAAACCCCACCCACCCACCCCGGTCCCTGCTCCCAAACCCCACCCACCCACCCACCCCGGTCCCTGCTCCCAAACCCACCCACCCACCCACCCACCCCGGTCCCTGCTCCCAAACCCCACACACCCACCCTCCCACCCCGGTCCCTGCTCCCAAACCCCACCCACCCACCCCGGTCCCTGCTCCCAAACCCCACCCACCCACCCCGGTCCCTGCTCCCAAACCCCACCCACCCACCCCAGTCCCTGCTCCCAAACCCCACCCACCCACCCCGGTCCCTGCTCCCAAACCCCACCCACCCACCCCGGTCCCTGCTCCCAAACCCCACCCACCCACCCCGGTCCCTGCTCCCAAACCCCACCCACCCACCCCGGTCCCTGCTCCCAAAATCCAACCAACCCACCCCGGTCCCTGCTCCCACCCACCCCATCCCTGCTCCCACCACCCACCCACCCCATCCCTGCTCCCACCCACCCACACCATCCCTGCTCCCACCCCCCCACCCCATCCCTGCCCCCACCTCCCTGCCCACACCCCATCCCTGCTCCCCATCCCTGCTCCCACCCCATCCACCCTCCCCACCCTCCCCATCCCTGCTCCCACCCCACCCACCCTCGCCATCCCTGCTCCCACCCCACCCACCCTCCCCATCCCTGCTCCCACCCCCACCCACCCCTGCTCCCACCCCCCACCCACCCCTGCTCCCACCCCCCACCCACCCCATCCCTGCTCCCAATCACCACCCACCCACCCCATCCCTGCTCCCACCCACCCACCCCCTCCTTGCTACCACCACCCACCCACCCCACCCCATCCCTGCTCCCACCACCAAGCCCCATCCCTGCTCCCACCCCACCCACCCTCCCCATCCCTGCTCCCACCCGCCCCACCCTCCCCATCCCTGCTCCCACCCCCCACCCACCCCATCCCTGCTCCCAATCACCACCCACCCACCCCTGCTCCCACCCACCCACCCCCTCCCTGCTACCACCACCCACCCACCCCACCCCATCCCTGCTTCCACCCCACCCACCCTCCCCATCCCTGCTCCCACCCCACCCACCCTCCCCATCCCTGCTCCCACCCCACCCACCCTCCCCATCCTTGCTCCCAACCCACCCACCCTCCCCATCCTTGCTCCCAACCCACCCACCCCCCAATCCCTGCTCCCATCCCCCAATCCCTGCTCCCAGCCCCCCACCCACCCCCAATCCCTGCTCCCAGCCCCCCAATCCCTGCTCCCACCCCCATCCCTGCTCCCACCCCCACCCACCCCCAATCCCTGCTCCCACCCCACCCCATCCCTGCTTCCACCCACACACCACACCCCATCCCTGCTCCCACACCCCACCCACCCCATCCCTGCTCCCACCCCATCCCTGCACCCACCCACCCCCACCCACCCACCCGATCCCTGCACCCAACCCTCACCCACCCCATCCCTGCACCCACCCCATCCCTGCTCCCACCCCATCCCTGCTCCCACCCTCCACCCCATCCCTGCTCCCACCCCTCCACCCCCATCCCTGCTCCCACCCTCACCCACCCGAGTCCCCAGTCCCTGCTCCTACTTCCCCCACCCACCCACCCTAGTCCCTGCTCCCACACCCCCACCCACCCCCAATCCCTGCTCCCACCCCCACCCACCCCCAATCCCTGCTCCCACCTCACACCATCCCTGCTCCCACGCCCCACCCACCCACCCTATCCCTGCTTCCACGCCCCACCCACCCACCCTATCCCTGCTTCCACGCCCCACCCACCCACCCTATCCCTGCTTCCACCCCCCACCCACCCTATCCCTGCTTCCACCCCATCCCTGCTCCCACTCCCCACCCCCCCACCCCATCCCTGCTCCCACCCCCCACCCCCCACCCATCCCTGCTCCCACAAAACCACCCACCCACCCCATCCCTGCTCCCACCCCACCCACCCACCCCATCCCTGCTCCCACCCCACCCACCCACCCCATCCCTGTTCCCACCCCACCCACCCTACCCCATCCCTGTTCCCACCACCCACCCTACCCCATCCCTGCTCCCACCCTCCACCCCATCCCTGCTCCCAGCCCCCACCCCCATCCCTGCTCCCACCCCCCACCCCCATCCCTGCTCCCACCCCCTCACCCCCATCCCTGCTCCCACCCTCACCCACCCCAGTCCCCTCCTACTTCATCAGTCCCTGCTCCTACTTCCCCAACCCACCCACCCACCCCAGTCGCTGCTCCTACTTCCCCCACCCACCCACCCACCCCAGTCCAGTCCCTGCTCCTACTTCCCCCACCCACCCACCCCAGTCCCTGCTCCTATTTCCCCCACCCACCCACCCCAGTCCCTGCTCCTACTTCCCCCACCCACCCACCCCAGTCCCTGCTCCTACTTCCCCCACCCACCCACCTCAGTCCCTGCTCCTACTTCCAACACCCACCCGCCCTAGTCCCTGCTCCCACACCCCCACCCACCCCCAATCCCTGCTCCCACCCCCACCCACCCCCAATCCCTGCTCCCACCCCACCCCATCCCTGCTCCCACCCCATCCCTGCTTCCACCCACCCACCCCATCCCTGCTTCCACCCCCCACCCACCCCATCCCTGCTTCCACCCCCCACCCACCCACCCCATCCCTGCTTCCACCCCCCACCCACCCACCCCATCCCTGCTTCCACCCCATCCCTGCTCCCACCCCCCACTCACCCACCCCATCCCTGCTTCCACCCCATCCCTGCTCCCACCCCATCCCTGTTCCCACATCCCATCCCTGCTCCCAACCCATCCCTGCTCCCACCCACCCACCCCATCCCTGCTCCCACCCCCCCACCCTATCCCTGCTCCCACCCCCACCCCCATCCCTGCTCCCAACCCCCCACCCACCCACCCCATCCCTGCTCCCAACCCCCCACCCACCCACCCCATCCCTGCTCCCAACCCCCCACCCACCCACCCCATCCCTGCTCCCAACCCCCCACCCACCCCATCCCTGCTCCCAACCCGTCACCCACCCACCCCATCCCTGCTTCCAACCCCCCACCCACCCACCCCATCCCTGCTCCCAAGACCCCACCCACCCACCCCATCCCTGCTCCCAACACCCCACCCACCCACCCCATCCCTGCTCCCAACACCCCACCCACCCACCCCATCCCTGCTCCCAACACCCCACCCACCCACCCCATCCCTGCTCCCAACACCCCACCCACCCACCCACCCCATCCCTGCTCCCAACACCCCACCCACCCACCCACCCCATCCCTGCTCCCAACCCCCCACCCACCCACCCCATCCCTGCTCCCAACCCCCCACCCACCCACCCCATCCCTGCTCCCAACCCCCCCCCCACCCACCCCATCTCTGCTCCCAACCCCCCACCCACCCACCCCATCTCTGCTCCCAACCCCCCACCCACCCACCCCATCTCTGCTCCCAACCCCCCACCCACCCACCCCATCTCTGCTCCCAACCCCCCACCCACCCACCCCATCTCTGCTCCCAACCCCCCACCCACCCACCCCATCTCTGCTCCCAACCCCCCACCCACCCACCCCATCTCTGCTCCTAACCCCCCACCCACCCCATCCCTGCTCCCAACCCCCCACCCACCCCATCCCTGCTCCCAACCCCCCTCCCACCCCCCCACCCCTGCTCCCAACCCCCCACCCAATGCTCCCAACCCCCAACCCACCTACCCCTGCTCCCTACCCCCCACCCACCCCTGCTCCCTACCCCCCACCCACCCTTGCTCCCAACCCCCCCCACCCACCCCATCCCTGCTCCCAGACCCCCACTGTGAGACCGGCCTCACGGCGTTGCCCTCTCCGTCACCCAGCCAACCTGCAACCACCCTCAAGACACGACATCTCCGACTCCGGCCGCCCCAGCCACCCCCGATCCGCGGGCCGGCCAGAGGCCTGACAGACTCAACACCCTACCACGCATGTCCAACTGAGGGAGCGGGAACCCTCGAGCCAGACCCAGAGGCGCCAGCCCAGTAACACCTCGGGTCGCCTTCCCCGGGAGGACTTGATCGGCCACCAGGCCCCTGGGGAGCAGGCGCCTCCCCTGCCGAGCGTCTGGGGTCCCTCCCAGACCCACCTGAAAAGACCAAAGAAGTGAGCGGCAGGAAATCCCGCCGAACCCCCTCCGTCACCCCAGTCCCCCCTCTGCGAGCACTCCGGACTTCAAAGAACCAGCGGAGTATAACAAGGGGTGCCGGAGAAGCGAGTGCAGAGAAGACCTGGAACCATCCGAGCCTGCAGACGCTGTCGCGGCTCCTGAATGCTGAAGTTACCTGGGCCTGCTGAGTGACTCGCGGCCTCTTGCTATTGAACCATCTGAGCCCAGCGGACGAGGTCGCGGCTCCCGAACATTGAACCCCCTAGGCCTGCTGAGTGACTCGCGGCCCCCAGCTATTGAACCATCTAGGCCTGCTGAGTGACTCGCGGCCCCCAGCTATTGAACCATCTGAGCCTGCTGACGGAATCACGGCTCCCGAACTCCGGCCACCTGTGCCTGCTGAGAGACTCGCGGCGCTCCCCCTTGAGGACGACTCAGTAAGAGATCGCCCAGAGATACGACACCCTCCAGCTCGAGGATTGTGAGCTTCCCGCAGGGTATTTCGCAGAGACACTATCTTGAAAGACTGTCCCGCTACCCCCATTCCCCCCGACCGATTGGTGGTATGTTGTGCCACTGCTGTACTGCTTGCATCTTGGATCATAAAGATCCGTTGAAATCATCGATAAAAGAACCTATCGTCTTACAAAGAATACGTGTGGTGTCACTCTGTTCGTAGTGTATCTCAGAGTGTGCGCGCCTGGTTCGGCCTACTTGGGAGAGGTGGGTCAAAGGGGTGGGCAGGACGTGTATCGAACCCCCCTCCGGCGAACGCCTTTCCAACATTTGGTGGCAGACAACGGGATCCGAGCCGACACCGAAAGAGAGCGTGCAGTGAACGACTGACGCACTACCAAACAGAGATGGAAGGAGAAACCTCCCTGGGTGCCGCAGGTACCGAAATAAGCTCACCGTTCCGAGAGGATCAATTGGACTATTACACGCATAGAGAATTAAAACAGTTTTGCAAAGACCTTGGCATCGCTACCACCGGACTAAGCACAAAGGAAGACTTCCAGAAAGTACTGAAAACCTGGGTCGAGACGGGGGCGTCCCCGACCCAAACGGAAGGAGACTCGACCCATGAACCACCAAGCATCCCGGCGAGAAACAACGGGCCAGAGGGGAACCTGTCCCCCGAGGAACTAGCGGACCGAGAGAGAAGCCGCAACCACGAACTTGAACTGGCAAAACTAAAAATCGAGGGAGAAATAAAACTGGCAGAAAAGAAGTTGGCCGTCGAGCAGCTACGGCTACAAGGGGAACTCGAAGAGAAGAGACTCCAAAGGGAGCACGACGAAAAGAAACTCCAGCTAGAACATGAACGCGGCCTGAAGGAGATTGAGTGGCGGTCTAGAAACGAAAAATCACAGCCACCCGGGAATCCACCGTCCGCTCCCACCGGGGAAACCAAAGTTCACATCCCCAAGGATGTGGTAAGAGAGTATTACAAGAACGATGATATCCAGCAGTGGTTTAAGGCCTACGAAGTCGCCATGACCTCTCACTGAGTCCCGCAGAAGGATTGGGGGGCTGGCCTATGGGGCCGGTTCTTAAGCGAAGGAAGAGACACTCTGCTAGATCTGCCCTCCACGGTCATGAACTCCTACAGCCACATGAAGGAAGCCCTCGTGGGCCGGTACGGACTCACCCCCGAAATGTACCGACAACGGTTCCGAGATTGCAAGAAGATACCGGGCACCACGTGGGTAGAATACGTGAACTTTTACAGCCGAGCCTTGGACGGGTGGATCAAGGGCAGCAAGGTCTCCACCTTCGAAGAACTGTTCGATCTGATTGCCTGGGAACATTTAGCGGCCAATTGCTTTATAGAACTGCGCCAGCATCTCCTGGACAGTAAACTCACCGACCCTCGGAAGCTGGCCGCTGAGGCTTATCGTTGGGTGAACACCCGGGCCACCCGGGGCCCCGTGGGGGACGACGGCCGCCACAGTCAAGGCCCCCCCCGCCAGAGGGGCGGAGGGAACCACGGCCGACCAAGAGACTTCCCGGGGGGGTCCTCAACCAGCCCCCCCAGCAGCCCAACAGCGGCGGGTTCGGCACCGTCCCCAGCAAGCACCGGAGCCCCAGGACGACCAGGTCCACGAGCTAGGATCACCTGCTTCCGCTGCCAACAGCCCGGACACTACGCCAATGACCCACAGTGTCCCCAGTATCAGCGAACCACAACGACCAACCCCACGGCCCGGCAGATGGCCTCCGTGGCTCTGGGGGAAGAGATGGAAGACTCCGAGGAATGGGAACCGGCGGCCATGGCCCTGGTCTCCCTTGGTGATCGAGAAATGGTCCCCGGGACACCCTTGCCCGCCAACACAGAAAAATACCGACAGCAGGTGACCATCAACGGCCACCGAGTCGAGGGCCTTCGCGACACCGGGGCGAGTGTCACCGCGGTCCACCGCAGCCTAATTTCAGAAGACCAGATCCTAACCGGGGCCCTCTGTCCGGTCGTATCCTCCGACAATTGTGAGAGCCTCTGCCAGATGGCGCTGGTGCCCTTCGAGTGGGGAGGGGTCTCCGGAGAACTGAAGGTAGCGGTCCGGACATCGCAGCCCGTAGACTGCCTCCTGGGCAACGACCTGGAGAGTTCCCCGTGGGGGCAAGTAGAACGAAGGGCCCACCTGGAGATGATGGGCCTACCAGAATGGGTCTGCGCCACCACGCGCTCCATGACCGCACGATTGCCTCTCTCCGAGGGCGGTGAAGCCCCCTTACCGAACACTATCCCTGAGAGCCGGGACACCCTACCAGAAGCAGACAACCCTCCTTCAGAGGGAGAAGAAGACACTAACCCGGGGGAAGGACCGGAACCTTCTGCCCCAGAGGCCCTGACGGAGCTCGAAGAACTGCCCGAGATGGCCCAGTGGCGCTGTGAGGGGGGGCCCTCCCATGAGGAGTTCTGCCAGGAACAGGCCACCTGCCCCTCCCTCGGGGGACTCAGACAACAAGCCGAAGCCCAGGCCGCCGGTGACCGAACCGGAACCCATTGGATCTATTGGAACAATGGCCTCTTATACAGCGAGCAAAAGTCCGCCGAGCTAGGCGCAGCACGGGTACTGGTGGTACCCCTGCGGTTCCGGAGCCTCCTCCTGGGCCTGGCCCACGATGTACCCTTGGCAGGACACTTAGGCCAAGACAAGACATATCAGCGATTGGTTACCCACTTCTATTGGCCCAAGATGCGAGCGAATGTAGAAGTACACTGCAAATCCTGCCTCACGTGCCAGGGCAGTGGGAAGAGTGGCGGAAAACGCAAAGCTCCCTTACAACCGTTCCCCGTTGTGAGTACCCCGTTCGAGCGGGTCGGCATCGACATCGTGGGACCCCTGGATCCGAAGACCGCCCAGGGCCACAGATTCATCCTTGTCCTGGTGGACCATGCCACCCGCTACCCCGAGGCCATCCCCCTCTGCACCGTGACGGCTCCCGTGGTGGGCCGGGCTCTCATGGGGATCTTCTCCCGTGTCGGATTTCCCCGAGAGGTTGTGAGTGATCGCTGCACTAACTTTATATCCCGCTACATGAAGTCCCTGTGGCAGCAGTGCGGAGCCACGTATAAGTTCACGACCCCCTACCACCCCCAGGGCAACGGCCTAGTGGAACGCTTCAACCGAACCCTAAAGGGAATGATCCTGGGCCTCGAAGAGCCCCTGCGCCGGAAATGGGACGTCCTCCTCCCTTGCCTCCTGTTCGCATACCGAGAAGTCCCCCAAAAGTCTCTGGGGTTCAGCCCCTTCGAACTGCTGTACGGACATCCCGTCCGAGGGCCCCTGAGCCTAGTCAAAGAGGGCTGGGAGACAAGCCCCCGGGGGACACCCCCTGATGTGTTCCGCTACATCCTGGCGCTCCGCAACCAGACAAGGAAGTTCAGAGAACTCGCAGAGGCTAACCTCGAGGCCAGCCAAGAAGAAATGAAGCGCTGGTATGACCAGAACGCAACCCTGGTCGAGTTCCAGCCGGGCCAGCAGGTTTGGGTCATGGCCCCGGTGAAACCCTGCGCCCTACAAGACAAATGGACTGGTCCCTTCAAGGTGGTCGAGCGGAAGAGCCAGGTCACGTATCTGGTCGACGTACAGTCCCCACGGAACCCCCTCCGGGTCCTCCACGTGAACCGTCTCAAGCCCCACTTTGTGAGGACGGAATTAAGTTTGCTACTGGCCACCGATGATGGGGCGGAAGAAGACACCGAGCCCCTGCCCGACTCCCTGTGCGCTAAAGACCTGGATGGTTCCGTGGAGGGAGTGAGACTTTCGACCACCCTCACCCCCCAGCAGTCCGACGACTGCCGCCAGCTGCTCAGACAATTCGCAGACCTCTTTTCCCTCATTCCAAGGGTCACCGACTGGTGTGTCCACGACAGCCCGCCTGTGAGACACCGAGCCTACCGGGTGCCTGACCGGGTCCGCACCTGCATCAAGACCGAGGTACAGAAGATGCTCACCCTGGGAGTAATCGAGCCCTCCGACAGCCCCTGGGCCAGCCCGGTGGTTCTGGTCCCGAAGGCGGCTTCCCCAGAGGTCGCCCCCGAACTAAGATTCTGTGTGGACTATCGGGGGCTTAATGCGGTCACCCGAGCAGACGCTCACCCTATTCCCCGCGCCGACGAGCTCATCGACCGCCTGGGGGCCGCCCGGTTCCTCAGCACTTTCGACCTGACCTGCGGATACTGGCAGATTGCTCTCACGGAGGGAGCGAAAGAACGCTCTGCCTTCTCCACGCCAGATGGCCACTACCGCTTCAGGGTCATGCCGTTCGGGATGAAAAACGCTCCAGCCACGTTCCAGCGGTTGGTGAACAAGGTCCTGGCCGGACTCGTGGAGTTCAGCGCCGCGTACCTTGACGACATCGCCGTATTCAGCTCTCAATGGCACGAGCATCTCCAGCACCTCCGACAAGTACTAATGGCCCTGCGCCAAGCAGGCCTAACAGTGAAAGCCAGCAAATGCCAGCTCGGGCAAGGCTCCGTGGTCTACCTGGGGCATCAGGTGGGCAGCGGCCAGGTCGCCCCCCTCCAACCGAAGATCGACGCCATCAAGTCCTGGGAGCCCCCCACCACGCAGACGGAGGTCCGGGCCTTCCTGGGCCTTACGGGGTACTACCGGAGGTTCATTAAAAATTATGGTAGTATCGCGGGGCCCCTCACGGAGTTGACCTCCAAAAAGCTCCCAAAGAAGGTGCAGTGGACCACCCCGTGCCAGCAGGCGTTCGACGCCTTGAAAACCGCCATGTGCACCGCCCCCGTACTCAAGGCCCCCGACTACTCCCAAGAGTTTGTGGTCCAGACCGACGCCTCCGAACACGGCATCGGGGCCGTGCTCTCGCAGTTCGACGACAAGGGCATTGATCAGCCCATAGCCTTCATCAGCCGAAGGCTGCTGCCGCGAGAGCAGCGTTGGAGTACTATAGAACGAGAGACCTTTGCCGTAGTCTGGGCCCTCAAGAAACTACGGCCCTACTTGTTCGGAACCCATTTCCGGGTACAGACGGACCACCGGCGCTTGCGGTGGCTAATGCAGATGAGGGAGGAGAACCCCAAACTACTACGATGGTCCATCTCTCTCCAAGGGATGGATTTCACTGTCGAGCATCGCCCCGGGACGGATCATGCCAACGCCGACGGCCTGTCCCGGTTCTTCCGCTTCGGCGAGGAGAACCCCCCAGTGGATGGGTAGTTCTCCACGCCTTTCAGCTGGGGGGGACGCGTGTGAGACCGGCCTCACGGCGTTGCCCTCTCCATCACCCAGCCAACCTGCAACCACCCTCAAGACACGACATCTCCGACTCCGGCCGCCCCAGCCACCCCCGATCCGCGGGCCGGCCAGAGGCCTGACAGACTCAACACCCTACCACGCATGTCCAACTGAGGGAGCGGGAAGCCTCGAGCCAGACCCAGAGGCGCCAGCCCAGTCACACCTTGGGTCGCCTTCCCCGGGAGGACTTGATCGGCCACCAGGCCCCTGGGGAGCAGGCGCCTCCCCTGCCGAGCGTCTGGGGTCCCTCCCAGACCCACCTGAAAAGACCAAAGAAGTGAGCGGCAGGAAATCCCGCCGAACCCCCTCCGTCACCCCAGTCCCCCCTCTGCGAGCACTCCGGACTTCAAAGAACCAGCGGAGTATAACAAGGGGTGCCGGAGAAGCGAGTGCAGAGAAGACCTGGAACCATCCGAGCCTGCAGACGCTGTCGCGGCTCCTGAATGCTGAAGTTACCTGGGCCTGCTGAGTGACTCGCGGCCTCTTGCTATTGAACCATCTGAGCCCAGCGGACGAGGTCGCGGCTCCCGAACATTGAACCACCTAGGCCTGCTGAGTGACTCGCGGCCCCCAGCTATTGAACCATCTAGGCCTGCTGAGTGACTCGCGGCCCCCAGCTATTGAACCATCTGAGCCTGCTGACGGAATCGCGGCTCCCGAACTCCGGCCACCTGTGCCTGCTGAGAGACTCGCGGCGCTCCCCCTTGAGGACGACTCAGTAAGAGATCGCCCAGAGATACGACTCCCTCCAGCTCGAGGATTGTGAGCTTCCCGCAGGGTATTTCGCAGAGACACTATCTTGAAAGACTGTCCCGCTACCCCCATTCCCCCCGACCGATTGGTGGTACGTTGTGCCACTGCTGTACTGCTTGCATCTTGGATCATAAAGATCCCTTGAAATCATCGATAAAAGAACCTATCGTCTTACAAAGAATACGTGTGGTGTCACTCTGTTTGTAGTGTATCTCAGGGTGTGCGCGCCTGGTTCGGCCTACTTGGGAGAGGTGGGTCAAAGGGGTGGGCAGGACGTGTATCGAACCCCCCTCCGGCGAACGCCTTTCCAACACCCACCCACCCACCCCATCCCTGCTCCCAGACCCCCACCCACCCACCCCATCCCTGCTCCCAGATCGCCACCCACCCACCCCATCCCTGCTCCCAGATCGCCACCCACCCACCCCATGCCTGCTCCCAGACCCCCACCCACCCACCCCATCCCTGCTCCCAGACCCCCACCCACCCACCCCATCCCTGCTCCCAGACCCCCACCCACCCACCCCATCCCTGCTCCCAGACCCCCACCCACCCCATCCCTGCTCCCAGACCCCCACCCACCCACCCCATCCCTGCTCCCAGACCCCCACCCACCCACCCCATCCCTGCTCCCAGACCCCCACCCACCCACCCCATCCCTGCTCCCAGACCCCCACCCACCCACCCCATCCCTGCTCCCAGACCCCCACCCACCCACCCCATCCCTGCTCCCAGATCGCCACCCACCCACCCCATCCCTGCTCCCAGATCGCCACCCACCCACCCCATCCCTGCTCCCAGATCGCCACCCACCCACCCCATGCCTGCTCCCAGACCCCCACCCACCCACCCCATCCCTGCTCCCAGACCCCCACCCACCCACCCCATCCCTGCTCCCAGACCCCCACCCACCCACCCCATCCCTGCTCCCAGACCCCCACCCACCCACCCCATCCCTGCTCCCAGACCCACACCCACCCACCCCATCCCTGCTCCCAGACCCCACCCACCCAACCTTGCTCACAGACCCCACCCACACACCCTTGCTCCCAGACCCCACCCACCCACCCCATCCCTGCTCCCAACCCCCTACCCCTGCTCCCAACCCCCCACCCCATCCCTGCTCCCACTTCCCCACCCCATCCCTGCTCCCAACCACCCACCCCATCCCTGCTCCCAACCACCCACCCACCCACCCCATCCCTGCTCCCACCCCCCAACCACCCACCCCATCCCTGCTCCCACCCCCACCCACCACATCCATGCACCCACCCTGTTGGACCCGGCCTCGTAGCATGGCTCTACTTGTCCCCGCACCACCTAACCTGGTACCTTCAGCCCCGAACCCACGGCCTAGCCGATCCTTTTCACCAGAACACACGCACCCGACCCGGACATCCTCGTCCATGGCCTCTCCCCCTTTGGCCACCCCGGGCCCGCGTGCCCACTCATGCACCAAGATGGCCGCCCGGCCCCAGCGCGACCCGGGCCTAGCGGCGCCACTCCGGCTGGAGGACACCACGCTTGCCAGGGGATGAGAGAGGGAGGAGCAGTTCTATCGCACCTCTGAACTCCCCTGGGACGATGAGTTTCGATCGGCCCTCCGGCCTCCCTGAGAGCTGGCTCCACGCCTGCTGGGTGTCTGGGACTCCTCCCGACCCGGCCCTGAAAGGATCAAAAGACAATGGCAGGAAACCCCGACAAGCGACCCCCAGGTGACAAGACCCCTGCCTGCACAGACTCCGGACATCAAAGAGGGGTCGACCTATAACAAGGGGTGCTCTGAGACTGTCCGGCAGATTCGACGCTGGAACAACGAGAGCCTGCTGACGCGGTCGCGGCTCCTGGAACTTAGAACCACCTGAGCCCTTCTGAGTGACTCGCGGCTCCCTGAAGATCGTAAGACCTCCGAACTGTACCTGAGCCCTGCTGAGTGACTCGCGGCTCCCTGAAGATCGTAAGACCTCCGAACTTGTACCTGAGCCCTGCTGAGTGACTCGCGGCTCCCCGAAGATCGTAAGACCTCCGAACTTGTACTTGAGCCCTGCTGAGTGACTCGCGGCTCCCCGAAGATCGTAAGACCTCCGAACTGTACCTGAGCCCGCTGAGTGACTCGCGGCTTCCACCGACTCCACTGGTCCCCCTGGACCCCAAGAACAACAAGCCTACCCCCCAGCTCGAGGATTGTGAGCTGTGCGCCGGGTACGTCCTCGCCTTGAACCTTTTACCAGAGACTGTCCCGCTACCCCCTATCCCTTCCGAGACTCATTGAGCCCGCGCTCTCCTTGTACATATTTGAAGTGCTAACCTGTTTGATAAAGAGTGATTCCTAAGAACGCACGGTGTGGTGTTTCTGTGTCGTGTGGTGCCAGAAGTACGATCCTCGATACGGGATTCCTCCCCCTGAGGAGTCTCCCGCCAGTGCCCGGCTACGATACTTTGAGGGTGGGTCTCAGGGTAGCCAGGACCCCCTTTCCGGGCTCCTCTGAGGTCGCCGTCTAACATTGGTGGCAGCGGTGGGATTCGGGCCCATCACCTGAAGATCGTACCGTGAACGACGGATGCACTACCGACAAAGATGGCAGAAGGAAACATCATGATCCCCGCAGAAACCAACGCCAACAGGGTGTTCCAGGTGGAACAACTAGAAGAATACACGCACAAAGAACTAAAGCAATTCTGCAAAGAACTTAAAATCGCTACCACCGGTCTCAACACCAAAGAAGATTTACAGAAAGCACTGAAAGCTTGGGTGGATGCCGGGGCCTCCCGCCCGGAAGGCACGGGGGAGCGCCCCGACGAAGCCGAACCCCCCCAAGGCGAAAGCAGCAGCAATCAGGTGCGAGGCATCGTACCAGACGGGGGCCTATCCCCGGAAGAACTCGCGGACAGAGAGAGAAGCCGCAATCACAAACTCGAGTTAGCCAAACTCAAAATCGAAGGCGAATTAAAGTTAGCGGAAAAAAAGCTAGCAGTAGAGCAAATGCGCGTGCAAGGCGAGCTAGAAGAGAAGAAGCTCCAACGGGAACACGAAGGAAGGAAGCTCCAACTAGAGCACGAACGCAGCTTGAAGGAAATCGAGCTCAAGGCCAGAAGCGAGGAAGGGAGGCCCCCGGGAAACCGAGAGGCGGCCTCCCCAGCGGAGCAGAAGGTCCACATCCCCAAGGACGTGGTCAAAGAATATTATAAAAACGATGACATTCAACAATGGTTCAGGGCCTACGAGGTCGCCATGACCTCCCATCGGGTCCCGCAGAAGGACTGGGGGGCGGGGTTGTGGGGACGGTTTCTGAGCGAAGGAAGAGACACCCTGCTCGACCTACCCCTCTCTCTGCAGACCTCCTACAGCCACATGAAAGAGGCTCTACTCACAAGGTACGGTCTCACCCCCGAGATGTACCATCAGCGATTCCGGGACTGCAGGAAAATCCCGGGCACCACCTGGGTGGAATATGTAAACTTTTTCAGTCGGGCCTTCGATGGGTGGATCAAGGGCAGCAAAGTCACCACCCTTGAGGAACTCACCAACCTCATGTTGTGGGAACACCTGGCTGCGAACTGCTTTGTGGAACTACGCCAGCATCTGCTTGACAGCAAACTCACCGATCCCAGGAAGCTGGCGGTGGAAGCAGACCACTGGACCAACACCCGGGTCCCCCGGGGCATGGTAGGAGAATACCCCCGAGCCAGTCAGGGACCACCCCGCCAGAGAGGAGGAGGGAACCAGGGAGGGCAGCGAGAGTCCCAGCCTAGCCCCCCGAAGACCCAACCTCCACCTTTTCCAGCTCCTCCCCCACCAGTAACGGGACCCCCCCGGGAGACGGGGACACCGGGTAACAGTCACTTGCTTTCGTTGCCAGAAGCCCGGGCACTACGCCAATGACCCAGAGTGCCCCATGGCCACCCAAATCACCCCTGCAAGACAGATAGCCAACATAGCTCTGGGGGAGGAGGTTGAGGAAACCGGGGAGTGGGAACCCGCAGCTATGGCCCTAGTATCCCTGGGAGATAGAGAGATGGTCCCTGGTAGCCTCCTGCCCTCCAACACGAAGAAATACGGGCAGCTCGTCAAGATTAATGGCCACCAAATAGAGGCCCTGCGGGACACCGGGCCAGCATCACCGGTGTCCTCAGGCACTTAGTCCCCGAGGAGCAGATCCTCCCCAACGTCTTTTGCCCGGTAATTTCCGCCGATAATAGAGAGAGTATGTGTCAGGTAGCCCTGGTGCCGTTTGAGTGGGGTGGGGTGACAGGTAAACTGAGGGTTGCCGTAAGAACCTCCCAGCCGGTCGACTGCCTCTTAGGGAACGACCTGGAGAGTTCTCCCTGGAAGCACGTCGAGCGCAAGGCCCACCTAGGAATGATGGGGCTCCCCGAGTGGGTGTGCGCCACCACCCGATCTATGTCAGCTCGACTTCCCCCCCTGGGAGAAGTCGAAGACGCCCCGACCAAGGAAGTCAGAACAGTAACCCCCGAGGGTCCTCCCGTCCCCCCATCGGAAGGGCCAGTCGCCAGCGGCGAACCCTCACCGTCCGACACCACCCCAATCCCCGAGTTAGGCGATGTACCCGAATTGGCCCAATGGCGCCACGAGGGCGGGCCCACCCGGGAGGAATTTTGCCGGGAGCAAGCCACTTGTCCCTCCCTGGTCGGACTGCGGCGCCAGGCCGAGGGCCAAGCCGCAGGCGACCAAACTGGAACGCACCGAATTTATTGGGAAAATAACATTTTGTACAGTGAGCAGAAGTCGGTGGAGCTGGGATCCGGACGGGTGCTGGTGGTACCCCTCCGCTTCCGAGACTTCCTCCTGGGCTTAGCCCACGACGTCCCCCTCGCCGGCCACCTGGGTCAAGACAAGACCTACAGCCGTCTCGTGACCCATTTTTACTGGCCTAGAATGAGAGCAGCTGTAGAAGCCCACTGCAAGTCCTGTCCCACGTGCCAAGCTAGTGGGAAGAGTGGGGGGAAGAGCAAAGGCTCCCCTCCAACCCTTCCCGGTCGTCAGTACCCCCTTCAAACGAGTCGGGATCGACATCGTGGGGCCCCTGGACCCCCCACCTCCCAAGGTCACCGTTTCATCCTGGTCCTAGTGGATCACGCCACCCGATACCCTGAGGCTATTCCCCTACGCACCGTCACGGCCCCCGTGGTGGGCCGGGCCCTGATGGGGATCTTTTCCCGGGTGGGTTTTCCCCGCGAGGTCGTGAGCGATCGCGGCACTAATTTTATCTCGAAGTACATGACGTCCCTGTGGCAACAATGTGGAGTGTCCTATAAGTTCACCACCCCGTACCATCCCCAAGGGAACGGCCTAGTAGAGAGGTTTAACAGGACTCTGAAAGGGATGATCACCGGCCTAGAAGAGCCCCTCCGGCGTAAGTGGGACGTCCTGCTCCCCTGCCTCTTGTTCGCTTACCGAGAAGTCCCCCAGAAGTCCCTAGGGTTCAGCCCATTTGAGTTGCTCTATGGACACCCCGTCCGAGGTCCCCTCAGTTTGGTTAAGGAAGGGTGGGAGGCGGCACCCCAGACCACCCCACGAGATGTGTTCCAATATGTTCTGACCCTCCGGAACCAGACCAGGAAGTTCCGAGCACTGGCCGAGGCCAACCTAGAGGCAAGCCAAGAAGAGATGAAGCGCTGGTACGACCAGAATGCCACTCTGGTCGAGTTCCAGCCGGGCCAACAAGTATGGGTCATGGCCCCCGTGAAGCCAGGCGCCCTCCAGGACAGGTGGACCGGGCCCTACAAAGTGATTGAGCGGAAGAGTCAAGTCACATACTTGGTGGACGTCCAGTCGCCTCGGGACCCCCTTCGGGTCCTACACGTGAACCGCCTCAAGCCTCACTTCGTGCGGACAGAACTGAGCCTCCTGCTGGCCACCGATGACGGGGCCGAAGATGAGTCCGATCCCCTCCCGGACCTCCTGTGTGTCAAGGAGCAGGATGGCTCCGTGGAAGGAGTGAACCTCTCCCCAGCTCTCACTGCCCAGCAACAAGAGGACTGCCGCCAGCTCCTAGGACAATTTGCCGACCTCTTCTCCCTGATCCCCCGAGTCACCGACTGGTGTGTCCATGACGTGGACACCGGGGACAGCCCGCCGGTGCGACACCGAGCATACTGGGTCCCTGACCGGGTCCGGTCCTGCATTCAAGCTGAAGTCTCGAAGATGTTGACCATGGGGGTAATCGAGCCATCTGACAGTCCCTGGGCCAGCCCCGTGGTCCTGGTCCCGAAGGCAGCGGCCCCCGGTGTCGCCCCCGAGCTCCGATTCTGTGTGGACTACCGGGGGCTCAATGACGTCACCCGAGCCGATGCCCACCCCATTCCACGGGCCGACGAGCTCATTGACCGACTCGGGGCCGCCCGGTTCCTCAGCACATTCGACCTCACCTGCGGATACTGGCAGATTGCGCTCACCGAGGGAGCCAAGGAGCGGTCCGCCTTCTCCACCCCAGATGGGCATTACCGCTTCCGCGTAATGCCCTTCGGAATGAAAAAATGCCCCGGCCACCTTCCAGCGACTGGTGAATAGAGTCCTGGCCGGGCTGGAACAGTTCAGCGCGGCCTATCTAGACGACATCACCGTTTTCAGTTCCGAATGGAGTGAGCACCTCCAGCACCTCCGGAGGGTACTAACCGCCCTGCGCCAGGCAGGCCTCACAGTAAAAGCCAGCAAGTGCCAAATTGGGCAAGGATCAGTAGTCTACCTGGGGCACCAGGTCGGGAGTGGCCAGGTCGCCCCTCTACAGCCGAAGATCGACGCCATCTTGGCCTGGGAACCCCCCACCACCCAAACGGAGGTCCGAGCCTTTCTGGGCCTCACTGGCTACTACCGAAGATTCATCCGGGGGTATGGCAGTCTTGTCGGCCCTCTCACAGAACTCACATCCAAAAAACAGCCAAAGAAGGTGCAGTGGACGACTGCCTGCCAGGAGGCGTTCGATGCCCTAAAGAAGGCCATGTGTACTGCCCCCGTCCTCCAGGCTCCCGACTACTCCAAGGAGTTTGTAGTCCAAACCGATGCCTCCGAGCATGGCATTGGGGCCGTCCTGTCCCAGGTGAATGACCAAGGCCTAGACCAGCCCATCGCCTTCCTCAGCCGGCGGCTGTTGCCCAGAGAACAGAGATGGAGCACCATTGAGCGCGAAGCCTTTGCCGTGGTCTGGGCACTCAAGAAACTACGCCCCTACCTGTTCGGCACCCATTTCAAAGTCCAAACCGACCATCGGCCCTTGCGATGGCTCATGCAGATGCGAGGAGAAAACCCCAAGCTACTGCGGTGGTCAATCTCCCTCCAGGGGATGGATTTCACCGTAGAACATCGCCCTGGTACGGACCACGCCAACGCTGACGGCCTCTCCCGGTTCTTCCGCCTCAGCGAAGAGAACCCCCCAAGATGATGGTCAGTTCTCTCCGGCTTTCAGCTGGTGGGGACGCGTGTTGGACCCGGCCTCGTAGCATGGCTCTACTTGTCCCCGCACCACCTAACCTGGTACCTGCAGCCCCGAACCCATGGCCTAGCCGATCCTTTTCACCAGAACACACGCACCCGACCCGGACATCCTCGTCCATGGCCTCTCCCCCTTCGGCCACCCCGGGCCCGCGTGCCCACTCATGCACCAAGATGGCCGCCCGGCCCCAGCGCGACCCGGGCCTAGCGGTGCCACTCCGGCTGGAGGACACCACGCTTGCCAGGGGATGAGAGAGGGAGGAGCAGTTCTATCGCACCTCTGAACTCCCCTGGGACGATGAGTTTCGATCGGCCCTCCGGCCTCCCTGAGAGCTGGCTCCACGCCTGCTGGGTGTCTGGGACTCCTCCCGACCCGGCCCTGAAAGGATCAAAAGACAATGGCAGGAAACCCCGACAAGCGACCCCCAGGTGACAAGACCCCTGCCTGCACAGACTCCGGACATCAAAGAGGGGTCGACCTATAACAAGGGGTGCTCTGAGACTGTCCGGCAGATTCGACGCTGGAACAACGAGAGCCTGCTGACGCGGTCGCGGCTCCTGGAACTTAGAACCACCTGAGCCCTGCTGAGTGACTCGCGGCTCCCTGAAGATCGTAAGACCTCCGAACTGTACCTGAGCCCTGCTGAGTGACTCGCGGCTCCCTGAAGATCGTAAGACCTCCGAACTTGTACCTGAGCCCTGCTGAGTGACTCGCGGCTCCCCGAAGATCGTAAGACCTCCGAACTTGTACTTGAGCCCTGCTGAGTGACTCGCGGCTCCCCGAAGATCGTAAGACCTCCGAACTGTACCTGAGCCCGCTGAGTGACTCGCGGCTTCCACCGACTCCACTGGTCCCCCTGGACCCCAACAACAACAAGCCTACCCCCCAGCTCGAGGATTGTGAGCTGTGTGCCGGGTACGTCCTCGCCTTGAACCTTTTACCAGAGATTGTCCCGCTACCCCCTATCCCTTCCGAGACTCATTGAGCCCGCGCTCTCCTTGTACATATTTGCAGTGCTAACCTGTTTGATAAAGAGTGATTCCTAAGAACGCACGGTGTGGTGTTTCTGTGTCGTGTGGTGCCAGAAGTACGATCCTCGATACGGGATTCCTCCCCCTGAGGAGTCTCCCGCCAGTGCCCAGCTACGATACTTTGAGGGTGGGTCTCAGGGTAGCCAGGACCCCCTTTCCGGGCTCCTCTGAGGTCGCCGTCTAACACACCCCATCCCTGCTCCCACCCCCCACCCACCACATCCCTGCACCCACCCCATCCCTGCTCCCACCCCATCCCTGCTCCCACCCCATCCCTGCTTGCACCCACCCACCCCATCCCTGCTCCCACCCCCCAACCACCCACCCCATCCCTGCTTCCACCCCTTCCCTGCTCCCACCCCCATCCCTGCACCCACCCCTGCGACCCACCCACCCACCCCATCCCTGCTCCCACCCACCCACCCCATCCCTGCACCCACCCACCCCAACCCTGCTCCCACCCCCCACCCACCCACCCCAACCCTGCTCCCACCCACCCCAACCCTGCTCCCACCCCCCACCCACCCACCCCAACCCTGCTCCCACCCCCCACCCACCCACCCCAACCCTGCTCCCACCCCCCACCCACCCACCCCAACCCTGCTCCCACCCCCCACCCACCCACCCCAACCCTGCTCCCACCCCCCACCCACCCACCCCAACCCTGCTCCCACCCCCCTGTGGAAATGTGGATTTTCCTGATCAGTTATGTCCCCTATCTTGGACCCCAACGGTTCTATATGCATGTTACAAGTACATGTATGTTCCCTCCAGTTCCAGTTTCTAAGACGCAAACATATGTGTGTCTACCGTTGACATGTTCTCTGTCAGATCCGCCATCACAGGGTTGGATATTCGATTCCTAAGTATGAAAAGCCACCGACTTTATATGGCTAAGTTACTCCATTTTTACAGTTCAGGCAAGTAGGCCCGATTCTGTCCTCAAAGCCTTTCCCTGCTCTCTGTCTTTGACAGCTTCAGCTTGAGCTCGCATCTGTATCCATGAACTTTGTCCTACTCCCTGTGCAGCTAACGGTGACTGCCTCGGCCAGTTTTCGCCTGTCTGCCAAGAAGTTGTATTTCACCTTCGAATTATCTATTTTACTCTTCAGCCGATGCATTCCTGTCCAGTGATTTAGGTAAACATTTCCTTTAGCTCACAAGCAAAGGACTCAGCCTTTCCGTCCTCCTGCAAGTGATTCATAGCCCTGTTGCCATGGAAAGTTTTCTATCCCTCGCATCTCATATAGACACTTAGACGCTTGTACACGCACACAGTCAGTATAGAATAGATTCTGTCCGAGAGTTCTTCCTTGTGGATAACATAGTTCTTTAAACATAGGATGTTAGATATGATTTGGGATTAGGTTGACTTGACCCCAGACTTCTCGTCTCCACATGTAGAGCTAAATGTCAAGTCCCCTTCACCCCCTAGTTGCACGTCAATTACACGTCATGCTGCCGCGCGCGCATCTATGCCAAGTATTATCTTATAGATCCACCTATGTCTGATAATTCTAACCAATCATGTTTCTTTTATTCCTTATTACGCCTAGTTTCGATTATGTCACTGTTTTGTCACTTTTCTTATCAAATGTTACGCCTTCTACATTCGTTTCATTGTAATGCACTTATTATAAAAATACATGTCTGTTAATGAATTATTGTACTTCACTTCCTGAACCCTCGTGGTGACGGAACCTGAAGGCCGCGACTCGAGTCGGCCATTTTGAATGGAATAAAGCCCATTAGAAAACCTCTTATACCACGGATTCTGCCTCTTGTTATTTTGAGCTATTTACTTTATTTTAAGATTCCGTATGAAATTCAGTCCGGTATTTTTATTTACCACATAATGGCGCCCGAACAGGGACACTTTCTCATCTCACGCGCCGGCGGTGCGTTGCAGGCCCGGTCTCCTGCCACAGCTGGACGGACCATAAAACGCGTACCAGCAGGATTTCCTGTAAGCTCCCTCCGGTCAAGCGGGGGCGACTGAGGCTGCGATCAACCCAGACGAGGCGGTGAGAAGTGCGAAGTATCCCGACCAGAGCCTAGCTGAGAGAGCAAGATCCGAGGTATACAGAGGCCCACCAGGTTTTCCGAAATCCCGACGTCCAGAGGGTCCGATGTCCGCAGTTATCGAGTCCTGTCCATTCTCTGAGGCCTTCCGTTTCAAGGAGCTACTCGGTGAGTACCATCGCCGGGGAGGCGTGTTAACGCGCACATAGGTTGTGCCGGTCAAGACGGATTTGGGTACACAAATCCGGTCTGCACTGTTTAGCAGTGTATATGTACTGTTTAGCAGTATATCAAGTATTCCGAAGTATTCAGTTATTGTCAAGAATTCAGCGTGGTGATTAGTTAGGCAGACTGTCATCATTGTCGACCATTGTTATAATGTTTAATGTTTAAAGTTTAAAGTATTCAGAAATGTCTTGCATATTGTGGTATGAATGACTGTTCATTGTTCACTGTTCATTATTGTGTTTCTCGTATTAAGCAAGTTCAAGAGTAAGTATCAGATCAGTTGTAAATATGCCGCTCTTCTCGAAGTTAAGACAGATTACTACCAGAAAAGGGGTGCTTGAAGAAGCAGTTCCTATTCCTCCTAGGGATACTCCAGGGCATTTCATGTACCATAAACATGGCTTAGATGCCATATTGTTTCTTGATCTATGGGTAGATTATACCAAAGGATTACCGGAAAGTCAAAGGTGGCCCATAGCGGGAACCTGGGATGCAGAGTGCATCATGAAAGTGGAGGAAGAGTTATGGAAAAGAAAGGTCAGACAGTCACAGAAAGACGCTGTTGAGTTATGGCGTAAAGAATCTCATAGACGAACAGAAAAAGCACGTAGACAAGAAGAGAGGAGTAAAGAAAGTTCAAATAAAGTTCAAGAAAATCTATTAATTGAGGAAGGTATCCGAGTGAAATCAGAACAAGTGAATAGACAAAGAAATGCTCTTATGAATGGTATGTATCCCCTTCTAGCCGAAGGACTACCTAAGGCTGCTCCAGAGATACCAAAAGACTTGCCACCCCCATTATTTCCAATTAAGGTACATCCAAAGGGGCATCCCAGAACCGCAGAAGATGTTTTTCTTTCCTCATATCTAGACGATGCAGCTCCCGAGTATGCTAACGCCACACCACATAGACCGTCTGGCGGAGGGGTCCAACGTCAGGATCAGGTATCTGTCCCCGTGCAACAGCAAGTCCCGATACAAGCTTCGGCAAGCACATCTGTTTCCGCATCTGTCTCCGCAGTCGACTCTACAGAGGTATCGACACCCATAGTTGCTGTGTCACGTTCAACGAACCCATTCACACCCGACGCCCCAGATAGGGCCACGGGAGGTGCTAGCAGTACTTTTACACCACCTAGAATAAATAAACTTGTCTTTCAAGAGTCAGCGCATTCACGTACACCTAAATTCGTAAGTGAACGTACGCTTAAAGAACTCCTTGTAAATTGTAGATATGACCCAGTGGTTGGTAAAGAGGACGAAATGGTCCTGGCATCATTACGTATCAGGCGAGCCGCAGAATATTTAGCAAGGTTACCAGGGATGACTACGCATCTAGATAACATATATCATTTTGTTCAAACAGGACGAGATCCAGGATGTATTAACAGAGCTATGGAATTCCAGAAAGTAGAGATACAGGGGGAACTGTTACGTTTCCTCATAAACTGTGTAATCAGAAATCAAGATCGTCCGGGGGTAGACCCGAATGCAATGCTTATTCTTACAAGATGGAGTCAGAATATATCAGAAGGGAGACACGATAAGCAAAATTGTATAATAGCCATGTGCCGAAAAGACAGAAAGAAATAGAGCGTATTCATGAAGAGAGATTGGGAACAGACGAGTTTGAGCAAGATGAAGTGTCCGAATCAGGGAATTCCGTAAGACAGTCAGAGACCATAGCTTATGTAGGCAGAGGAAGATCTTGTGAAAATACTAGATGTTTTTCTGATCCCATACACTCCGTATGTCCAAATAATAGCAGAACGTATCCGACGCCTGTAATAAATCTGAAGTCTCCTGAACATTCGTTTCAAGCCGCAGATAAGATACTACGAGAACGAAGAGGTTACCACCTCCTCGATTCTATGGATGAGCAAGAATTAGCCAGATCAGCCGTTCACTGGATTGACAGTCCTGAAAAATACGGTGATGAGACCGTAGCACACACGTTTCTCAACCTCAGTACAGATGAACAACGCTTAGCTGGAATCTATATGATTCAGCAACTTCTCATATTATATAAGAGCCAACATGCTGACCCTGGTCCTTTACCTGATATATTAACGGAACTACTCACAAACAGATGGAGAGGTTCTAGTAATAAGCTAATTAAAGAGATATTAGTGTCACGTAAGCAGTACGTCCTTTTTGTAAGTCCGGATTCTCTCTCGCTGCCCCACAGAGAAAGAACGCCGTACTATATGGATAGACAAAATCCTTTACGAGAAGTGCACCCAATAAAAGGCGAAGACAATGAGTTTCACCGTGTATTTGTTTACACACCCATATCAAAAATGGAATTATTAGAAATGAAGAAAGTAGTACCTAGTCATGACAAAGACCCAGCGGGTTTCCACCGAGAAATTAAAGACATGTTACTGATGGGAGAGTACACCTTTCCTGATATTATGACGATATTAAAGGTGCTTTTGCCTGCTGGCATATATGAAAAACTGAAAGAAAAAGAGTGGGAAGTGGGAGACCAAAAGATAGACTGGACAGCATTAGCAGAGGAAGAAAGGAGCCGAGCTGCAGGTTCAGGGCTCGGGGATAAAGTTAAACTGTTACCAGGTTTACTAGTACAGGTACTGCCACGTTTATTAACTACAAAAAAGGAAGATTGGGGTGCAATCACAGCCTGCAAACAAAAGCAAGATGAAGACACAAGCGATTATTATGCTCGATTTGAAAAATGTTTTGGTATAAATAGTGGTATAAAAGCAAGTAGTGACTCATATCCACATTTATTTGTGACAAAATTGGTGGAAAATGCATTGCCTCCAGTGAAGAATAGAATATTGAAAGTAACACTCCGTCGCAAATGCTACAAATGTTACAGTATCATCACAATAGAATTAGGGATGAACAAGAACACGAGCATAGACGCATGAAGGATACAAAAATGAAAATGCTAGTTTCTCAGACAGTACCAGCAGATGGTCACAAAAAGGGTGTGACACATTCTGGTGATTCTGCAGTTCCTGTAAAAGGAACCTGCAATTACTGTAAACAACTAGGCCATTATGTACATGATTGTCAAGTCCTGAAACGTAATATAGCTACAGGTATTGCAAAAGAGAGACCACGATTAGTTAGACAAGATCAGAATGAACAAGGAGCTATGCAGCATGGACAGTCCATGCCAGTTCAGCAACAGTCTATGCCAGCCTCACAGCAACCCATACAGTTTGTGCCAGCTGCACCACCGTTGCCTGCTACTGCCACACAAACCACAACACGACAAATGTATCAGACTGCACAGTATGAATACCCTGAGTATCAGCGCTACGCATGAACCAGCCTAGAGAGGGAAGTCGACTTACCGCTTATCGAGATTCCTGTAGATCAAGAAGGACCTTATGTACATAGTGAATTATTAGGTCAAGATAGAAAATTCTTACTCGATACAGGGGCAAGTCGAACAACCATAAAACGTAGTGAAGTTCCAGGGGCACCCCTCTCAGGCTCTCAAAATGTTTCCCTTGGTTTTTCAGGAAAACCTATTGTTAATGAAGTATCACAGCCTCTACCACTTACGTTAGGACCTTTGACACGAACTACAGATTTATTGCTTACTAAATCATGCCCAGAAAATCTGTTAGGAATTAAGACTCTGAAAGCACTAGGAGCCATAATATGTTGTTCTCCGGAAGGAGTAAGGTTGTTTTTACGTGATTTTAAAGGTCACTATGTGTCTAGAGACATGGATCCCCGACTACAGACTTTACCAGTACATCTATGGGCACAAGGCCCTACGGATGTTGGCTGCATGAACATTACACCCTATCGAGTTACATTGAAAGCAGGAGTGGTACTACCACGAATGCGACAATACAAGTTACCGCATGATGCTGTAGTGGCTTTGTTGAAAATCATTGATGAGCTAATTGCCCAGGGAGTAGTTGTAGAAACAGACTCCAATGTATGTAATTCACCGATAATTCCGATTCTTAAACGAACTGATCCTACTGCTCCGCCAGTATACCGATTGGTTATTGATTTGCGTGAACTAAACAAGTGTATTGTACCACAATTCCCTGTGGTCCCTGATATATCATCATTGTTGACAGCAATTGATTCCGAAGCAACATTCTTTACTGTAATCGATCTCAAGAATGCCTTTTTCAGCGTCCCAATAGATCCGGAAAGCCAATACTTGTTCGGATTCAGTTTAAATGGGCGCAGTTTTAAATTCTCACGCGCTCCCCAAGGATTTACAGAAAGCCCCAGCATCTACAGCCAAGCACTGAAAAGAGAACTTGACAGTATCCACATGCCAGTCAATACTGCACTGCTTCAATATGTCGATGATCTGCTGATCACCGCAAGAAGCGAGTCAGAATGTGAAAAAGCTTCTCTGACAGTTTTACATTTCCTAGCCGACAAGGGGCACAAGGTGTCCCCTTCTAAGCTGCAATTCTGTGTTCAGCGAGTTATTTATCTTGGTCACTCGCTGTCCAAGGAGGGAAGGCAGCTTACACCAGATCGCATTCAGTTAATTGCTAACATGTCAATACCCCAGACACAAAAGGAGGTGCGAGCTTTCATAGGCCTCACTTCATATTGTAGGCAGTGGATCCCTCAGTACGCATTTCTAGCAAAACCACTTATTCAGTTAACCACACAGGAGGCAGCCACATCGACTGTTCTCCCTTGGACTCAGGAACATACACAAGCTTTTGAAAGCCTAAAGGAAGCTTTATGTCAAGCACCTGTTTTAGCAACGCCATGTTATAGCAAACATTTTACACTCTTTGTTACAGAACGCGAAGGTACTGCCTTGTCAGTACTCACTCAGGATCAAGCAGGATCATGCAAGCCATGTGCTTATTTTTCCAGTACATTAGATCCCGTAGCTCAGGCTTTGCCTGCATGCCTGAAATCAGTGGCAGCGACAGCTTTAGCAATCAGACAAAGCGATGCCATAGTATTAGGACACCCATTGACAGTTCAAGTACCACATGCAGTAGAGGTTCTTGTGAACCGAACACAAACACAACACTTGACCATAGCAAGACTTACCGGTTATGAACTGACATTGTTTCAACCACACATAGAGATCCGACGGTGTAATACATTGAATCCTGCTACACTATTACCTGTAATTGGAACAGACCCACTAGCTCATGATTGTGTTGAAATCATTGAAATAAAGACGAAACCTAGACAAGACTTGACAGACGTTCCATTGTTAGATCCAGACCTGACGTTGTATGTAGACGGATCATGCATGAGAGCAAGTACAGGAGATTTAGTGGCCGCGTATGCAGTCACAACAGACACTGAAGTTATTGAAACAAATTGTATAGATACTTTGTCAGCCCAAGCAGCAGAACTCATTGCTCTAACGCAAGCCTGTATTCAAGCCACAAATAAGAAAGTTAATGTATACACTGACTCACGTTATGCATTCGGAGTTGTACACGACTTCGGCGTGCTGTGGCGAGAGAGAGGTTATTTAACGTCCCATGGTGCCCACATTCAGCACGGACCCCTCATTCATGCTTTGTTAGACGCAATACATCTACCCACTGCTATATCGATTATGAAATGTAAAGCACACACGAAGGTTACTGATACCATTTCTCAAGGCAATGATTTAGCTGACAGAACAGCTAAACAGACTGCTCAGAATCGCACATTAGACATGACAAAGCCAATAGTTCAGACACCAACACAGTGTATGACAATTAAGGATCCCGCACTTGATGTAATTGACATACAGACACATGCCACAGCAGAAGAAATAAAGAAGTGGACTGAACTAGGAGGGATCCAGACAGATCAAGGGTGGATGACAAAGGAGAAATCTGTATGGTTTCTCCCTGATTCCATGGTTCAAGCCATTATAGCTACAGTTCACAGTCCAGCACATTTAGGAGAGAAGGCTATGCTAGACAGCATTCAGCACATTTGGTTCAACAAACATTTACGAGCAGCAGCTAAACAAAAAGTTCGTACCTGTATGATATGTTGTCAGTTTAATCCAGGAAAGAGTGTTCCCGTAGAGCAGGGTGGATTTCAGCCTCCTGACCATCCTTTTGAAGTCCTCCAGATGGATTATATTCAGATGGAACGTTGTCGAGGATTCAAATATGTCCTCGTAGTTGTCTGCGCTCTCTCCCGTTGGACAGAGGCGTATCCCGTATCAGATTACACTGCCCCGACTACTGCCAAGCAGCTAGTTCGAGAATTCTTCCCACGGTACGGTTTACCACGTGTTGTATATTCAGATAACGGTCAGCCTTTCTCATCCGAATTAATGAAACATGTCTCACTCTTGTTGGGATATCAGTGGAAATTCCACTGTGTCCGACACCCCGAGGCAGCAGGTCTCGTAGAAAGACATAACCAGACACTGAAAATCAGACTGTCCAAAATATGTAGAGAGAAAGGTGTCGACTGGATAGTAGCATTACCAGTTGCACTCTTTTATATGAGAATGGTAGCACACTCTAGAACAGGGCTATCCCCGTATGAGGTGATCTTTGGTAGACCACCGAATATGTGGGGGACGCCTATACCACGCAAAATAACTGACATTGACTGTAACATGCTGACAGATTACTTGGCTTCCTTGATGTCTGCACTACAATCTTCTCGTTCACAGGTAGCTGCAGCCTTTCCCGACAACACTGAGGCGAAACCCCATGACATTGTTCCGGGTAATCTTGTCTTTGTGAGAAATTTCGACAGGAAAAGTCAATTGGAGCCCAGGTGGAAAGCACCGAAGTTGGTCCTGTTGACCACAAGAACAGCCGTGAAGATCGAGGGACGTAAAGGGTGGATTCATTCAAGTCACGTCAAAAAATTTCATGGACTACCTTCAGATATAGACACTGTGCCCTGCACTCCCTCACAGACTGATTCAAAACTTCCTTTTGTTGAAAAGAATGACTCTCAGTGCTATAAATTAAAGCTTAGGCCCAAACAGTCGAGCAATTTGATTGTTTAAGTCCTCTCCAAGGTGAAGCGGTTGAATTGTCTCCGACATGTATCCCTTGGACCTGAGTAGAGAAAATACCCGAGAAATGTTGAAACGACAGGCGTATTGTAAATCACTGCGTAGCCACTGTATTGTGACTTTATTAATTTTGTTTTTCTTGAGTTTTTTAATAGTTACTGCAAGTATATTGTTGCATATGTATTATCCTGATTCTAAACGTGTTTTCAATATAACTGATGAACACTCTTTTAGTGACCTACCGCCACATGAGTTGTCCTATAGACTTGCGCTGCGTAATAACACATTCATTAGTATGTTACATCATTCCCATCAGACTAGTAATGCCACCAATTGTTGGGTGTGTGGCCGACTCCCTCCCTATCAGAATAACAAAGGAGTTCTGCCTTTCTTTCCACATCCGTTCACACACAATGGCTCCTGTGGAGCATGGTTTAGTTTATTAAATTCCATAGACCCAGACACAGCAGTTTATCAACAACGTTGGATATGGGGAAATCTGAATCTAGTTTTATTCAAAGTCTGTCACCCTAATAAGGAGGGTCACCCCAGTAGAACAGGAACTGATTTAGAAAATGAAGTGTATAAATTAGGTAATTTTACGCCTAATCTTATGATTTTGAATGTCAAATCCGAAGTTGAACTAATTCTGCCCACTATGTCAGTATTTCCAGTTAAGGGTGAATTATGTGTAAGAAAAGTTGGTTCCATACACATGGGCCATAGCCAATGCGTTACTACAGTAGAATATAGTGATCAAGGTAAATCTTCATTTAGAGCTTCTCGCCATTCTTACTTTATATGTGGTCAGACGGCATATATGCGTCTGCCTCTAGATTGGGATGGTACCTGTTACATAGCATTCCTTTTGCCACCTGTTTTCCTAGCTCCCCCTGATTATTATCGAAATGTTCATTTAGTACACAATAGAGAGCAAAGAGATCTCCCAGTTGTCGATTATACTGAAACAGCATGGGACAAGTATGTAGATTTCAATAAAGGTATCTTTCCCTATATAGGTACAATATCAAATAGTAAGCTGATACGCAGACTCACCAAGACTCTTGAAGCTGTAGTAAACGAGACTATAGCCGCCCTAGGCAATCTGACAGAGGAACAATCAGTGATGAGAATTGTTGTTCTCCAGAATCGTCTTGTCCTTGACGTCATCCTGGCCGATAGGGGCGGAGCTTGCAGGGTCATCGGATCCAGCTGCTGCATATTCATACCAGAAAATTCGCCATCTGTATATAAAGCTATAACACGCCTTCATAAGATTGTAAGCCAGATACACGAGAATCCAGGCACTTGGACGTGGTCCGGGTGGTTTTGGAGTGTGATATCAGCCTGGGGATGGAGAGTTCTATCCTTCCTAGGTATTGGCCTTCTTATGCTCTTCAGTTGTTGTTTATGCCTACAATGTGGACCAGCGATTTGTGGTCTGTGTGCCACATCGTGTATTCCACATCAAGGTTTTCGTTCAAAATACCGGAAGAAGAAGGAAGAAGAAATGATGCTCCATGAGCAAATCAATGGAATGATGAAGATTGATGTCTCGTGAAGGGCAAGAAGGGGACAAGGAGGGAATGTGGAAATGTGGATTTTCCTGATCAGTTATGTCCCCTATCTTGGACCCCAACGGTTCTATATGCATGTTACAAGTACATGTATGTTCCCTCCAGTTCCAGTTTCTAAGACGCAAACATATGTGTGTCTACCGTTGACATGTTCTCTGTCAGATCCGCCATCACAGGGTTGGATATTCGATTCCTAAGTATGAAAAGCCACCGACTTTATATGGCTAAGTTACTCCATTTTTACAGTTCAGGCAAGTAGGCCCGATTCTGTCCTCAAAGCCTTTCCCTGCTCTCTGTCTTTGACAGCTTCAGCTTGAGCTCGCATCTGTATCCATGAACTTTGTCCTACTCCCTGTGCAGCTAACGGTGACTGCCTCGGCCAGTTTTCGCCTGTCTGCCAAGAAGTTGTATTTCACCTTCGAATTATCTATTTTACTCTTCAGCCGATGCATTCCTGTCCAGTGATTTAGGTAAACATTTCCTTTAGCTCACAAGCAAAGGACTCAGCCTTTCCGTCCTCCTGCAAGTGATTCATAGCCCTGTTGCCATGGAAAGTTTTCTATCCCTCGCATCTCATATAGACACTTAGACGCTTGTACACGCACACAGTCAGTATAGAATAGATTCTGTCCGAGAGTTCTTCCTTGTGGATAACATAGTTCTTCAAACATAGGATGTTAGATATGATTTGGGATTAGGTTGACTTGACCCCAGACTTCTCGTCTCCACATGTAGAGCTAAATGTCAAGTCCCCTTCACCCCCTAGTTGCACGTCAATTACACGTCATGCTGCCGCGCGCGCATCTATGCCAAGTATTATCTTATAGATCCACCTATGTCTGATAATTCTAACCAATCATGTTTCTTTTATTCCTTATTACGCCTAGTTTCGATTATGTCACTGTTTTGTCACTTTTCTTATCAAATGTTACGCCTTCTACATTCGTTTCATTGTAATGCACTTATTATAAAAATACATGTCTGTTAATGAATTATTGTACTTCACTTCCTGAACCCTCGTGGTGACGGAACCTGAAGGCCGCGACTCGAGTCGGCCATTTTGAATGGAATAAAGCCCATTAGAAAACCTCTTATACCACGGATTCTGCCTCTTGTTATTTTGAGCTATTTACTTTATTTTAAGATTCCGTATGAAATTCAGTCCGGTATTTTTATTTACCACACCCCACCCACCCACCCCAACCCTGCTCCCACCCCCCACCCACCCACCCCAACCCTGCTCCCACCCCCCACCCACCCACCCCAACCCTGCTCCCACCCCCCACCCACCCACCCCATCCCTGCTCCCACCCCCCACCCACCCACCCCATCCCTGCACCCACCCCATCCCTGCTCCCACCCCCCCCCACCCACCCCATCCCTGCTCCCACCCCCCCCACCCACCCCATCCCTGCTCCCACCCCCCCACACCCACCCCATCCCTGCTCCCACCCCCCCACCCACCCCCATCCCTGCTCCCACCCCCCCACCCACCCCCATCCCTGCTCCCACCCCCCCACCCACCCCCATCCCTGCACCCACCCCCCACCCACCCCCATCCCTGCTCCCACCCTCACCCACCCCAGTCCCCAGTCCCTGCTCCTACTTCCCCACCCACCCCAGTCCCTGCTCCTACTTCCCCCACCCACCCACCCCAGTCCCTGCTCCTACTTCCCCCACCCACCCACCCCAGTCCCTGCTCCTACTTCCCCCACCCACCCACCCTAGTCCCTGCTCCTACTTCCCCCACCCACCCACCCTAGTCCCTGCTCCTACTTCACCCACCCACCCACCCTAGTCCCTGCTCCTACTTCACCCACCCACCCCAGTCCCTGCTCCAACTTCACCCACCCACCCACCCCAGTCCCTGCTCCTACTTCCCCCACCCACCCACCCCAGTCCCTGCTCCTACTTCCCCCACCCACCCACCCCAGTCCCTGCTCCTACTTCAAACCACCCACCCACCCCAGTCCCTGCACCTACTTCCCCCACCCACCCCAGTCCCTGCTCCTACTTCCCCCACCCACCCACCCCAGTCCCTGCTCCTACTTCCCCCACCCACCCACCCCAGTCCCTGCTCCTACTTCCCCCACCCACTCCAATCCCTGCAATCACACCCAACCCCAATCCCTGCTCCCACCCCCCCACCCCAATCCCTGCTCCCACCCCCCCACCCCAATCCCTGCTCCCACCCCACCACCCCAATCCCTGCTCCCACCCCACACCCCAATCCCCACCCCCCACCCCAATCCCTGCTCCCACCCCCACCCACCCCAGTCCCTGCTCCCACCCCCACCCACCCCACCCTGCTCCTACCAACCCCAGTCCCTGCTCCTACCCCCACCCACCCAGTCCCTGCTCCCACCCCAGTCCCTGTCGTTGCGGCCCCTCCACCCACCCAGTCACTGCTGCCCCTGTCGCTGCTCCTCCCCCAACCCACCCACCCACCCACCCCACCCTGACGTTGCTCCACCCCTACCTACCCACCCAACCTGTGGCTGCTCCAATGCCCACCCACCCCAACCTGTCGCTGCTCGAATAAACCACCCACCCTCCCCAATCCCTCCTCCCGCGCCCACCCACCCTCCCCAATCCCTGCTCCCACGCCCACCCACCCTCCCCAATCCCTGCTCCCACGCCCACCCACCCTCCCCAATCCCTGCTCCCACGCCCACCCACCCACCCCAATCCCTGCTCCCACGCCCACCCACCCACCCCAATCCCTGCTCCCACGCCCACCCACCCACCCCAATCCCTGCTCCCACGCCCACCCACCCACCCCAATCCCTGCTCCCACGCCCACCCACCCACCCCAATCCCTGCTCCCACGCCCGCCCACCCACCTCAATCCCTGCTCCCTCGCCCGCCCACCCACCCCAAACCCTGCTCCCACGCCCGCCCACCCACCCCAAACCCTGCTCCCACGCCCACCCACCCACTTCAAACCCTGCTCCCACGCCCACCCACCCACACCAAACCCTGCTCCCACGCCCACCCACCCACCCCAAACCCTGCTCCCACCCACCCACCCCAAACCCTGCTCCCACGCCCACCCACCCCAAACCCTGCTCCCACGCCCACCCCAAACCCTGCTCCCACGCCCACCCACCCACCCCAAACCCTGCTCCCACGCCCACCCACCCACCCCAATCCCTGCTCCCATGCCCACCCACCCACCCCAATCCCTGCTCCCATGCCCACCCACCCACCCCAATCCCTGCTCCCATGCCCACCCCAATCCCTGCTCCCATGCCCACCCACCCACCCTGTAGCTGCTCCCACAGTTGCTGCTCACCCCCACCCACCCCTGTCGCTGCTCCCCCACAGTCGCTGCTCACCCCCACCCACCCCTGTAACTGCTCACCCACCATCCACCCACCACCCCAATTGCTGCTCCCCACCACTCCCTGCCGTTACTCCCTCCCACCCCTCCCTGTCGCTGCTTCCCAACAAATATTGCTGCTCCCCAACACCCACCCACCCCTATCGCTGCTCCCCAACATCCACCCACCCACATCGCTGCTCCCTCGCTGCTCCCCCACCCTTGTCGCTGCTCCCCCCACAGCTGTTGCTACGCCACCCCAAACCTGTCGCTGCTCCACCCTTGTCGCTAGTCCACCTATGTCGCTGCTCTACCGATGTCGCTGCTCGCCCAACACCCACCCACCCTTCTTGCTGCTCTGCCGCCCACCCACACACCCGTCGCTGCACCCCACCTACCACTCACTGCTGCTGTTCCCCCGCTCACGTCGCTGCACCCCCTAGTTACCCACCCAACCCTATCGCTTTTCCACCAGCCCACCCATGTCGCTGCTCCCTACCCACCCCTTTCCCCCTTTCGCTGCTCCCCCATGACCCCTGGTAATGCTCCCCATGTCACCTGTCGCTGCTCCCCATGTCACTGCTACAGCCACCCTCCCACCTCTGTCACTATTTCTGTCGCTACTCAACCCCCGACGCTGCTCCCCATGTGTCTCTGCTCGTTTCTTTGCTCCCCTGACCACTCACCCCTGTCCCCCACTGAACCTTAGCACTGAGGAATCCAGGCATACTTTTCAGAAGTTGTAGATAGTGTAACTCTAGAGGAGAGATTCAAGCTATATTATACTTTGTTTTCTGGTTTTGTGCTTTAAAAGTATTTTTAGCCATACGTGTTTTTTAATTGTGAATAAAAAACAAATGTTTTTTCACAGAGTGTCTGAAGGAAAACTGCAATACAATTTCACCAAGCTTGATGATTTTATGGATCTTCTCAAAGAGAATGGACTGAAACCAGGTACATTTTGCTTCCCTTACCCCTTATGCACAGATAAAATTTAGGTCTAAACACCAAAGTGGTTTGATGCAAACAGTGAGATTTCAGATCAAACAGTAAGATGGATGAACAATGTCAGAAAATTAGCTTAGTGTATATTGTCCCACACATTTTAGGTGTTACTTCCTATTGTGATTACAATTCAAACTCAAACATGAAATTGATAAGCATTCAGGGTTGATGTCTGATTGTATTGATACATTCAACAAGCTGACATGAGGCTACTGAGGATGTTTGTGACCCCTTTAGTGCAGAGAACTGCGTCACATTCCTCTTTGAGGTCGCTTAATTGTCTAGCAGTGGGCAAGTGTGCTATTTTTGTATATCTGATAGAGGCAACTAGCCGCAGATACCTTACTTTAGAATCTCCCCCAGGCGCCAGACTGGATCCAGAAACTTTTCCCAACAGTATGTCCGTGCGCCGGCAGAGTGCGTCGAGTGACTCCGCAGTGACGTGGTCTCTGTATCTGACGTCAAACGTCAGCGGGGTTCATATACCTCCTCCTCTGGTGCGCTGATGTCAGTTCCTTCTTTTCTGCTTTTACAACGCAGATCCGGAGCAGAATTCAGGCCCTTGTTGGGCCTTCCTCTGTTCTTCATTGACAGGATCGATGTGCCAACACGATGTCTTCTGGGTTTAAACCCTGTCGTTCCTGTGAGAGGCAGATGTCGATCACGGATTCTGTCTGCTTGTGGGATCTGGGTAAACACCACGACTCTGCCGACTGCAGCTCTTGACAGCGTCTCCGGCCAAGGGCATTAAAGGAACGCCGTATGAAATTCCTCGTGGCATGGGTTTAGGATGGATCATGGCATTGTTTGTCTGGGAGAAAGGTTGAGGAGTCGCTGAAGTAAGTTGGACGTCTCCTCGCCCCATCCAGTTGCGGAGGCCTCTTAAGTGACCCTTCGCCTCCCCAAATATCCTAAAGCCAGGGCAAGCTTAGGTCGGATTAAATTATATTTTCTTTCACTCCAGTTTGTCTTCGACTCACCAACTTCCTCTGGTGCAGGTCTCAACCCCAAAGAAGTTGGGAGTACCGCAGCTGCATCTTCACCGGTGGCTTCAGCCTCGGCCACAGCTAGCCCCTGAATCCTTGAGCGGATTTGACACGGCTCTGGTGCCCAACCCTACGGGGCTCACACCTTTGGCATCAGTGTCTCTTCAGCTTGCGACATCGGCAGCGCCGTTCGATACGGACCCTATTGCCATTTCCGACATCGAGTTGACGCCACAAGGACGCCGGACGGCGTCGAGTGCAGCGCCGCTCATTGTAGATCCTATCATTTGGACCTTATTCATTCTTTACAGGGGTTCTCTGTGGGTAGTTCTCATTTGGCAGGTTTAGAGGAGTATGTGGGGCAAACTCTCTTGGGTGTTCTTGCTTTGTAAGAAAACTGGCTGACTGATCTGGGGGGTGCTGTTGTCCTGCAGTCGTCTCCAGCCTTGGACTTGCTCTCTCCTACTGGCATTGCAGCGGAGGTTCGTTCCTCTATGTCAAAGGTTCTGAGAAGGGCAGCTGCAATTTTGCATTGCCAATTCCCTTCTGTGCAATAACTACTGAGCCCCTGATGCAGGTTCTCCATCATGGTGAGATGAGAGCTGTCCCGTTACTCCCCTACAACAAGTCCCTATTCGACATACTATTGAGGACTTGGGCACAACCTGTCACAGGGCGCCTGTTGACTGGGCAGTGGGCCACAAGCATCGCCCTGCCCCATGAGATCCTCCCTGCTTCTTACGCCTTCCCACGACTGAAGGATTGGAGGTACAGACTGCTACTGCATCGGCAGACACTTCTGTCCTTCCGGTGGCTCACCCTGGCAAGGACTCCAGGTGGTTGGATAATTGTGGTCTGAGTCGCTTCTTCTTTGCCAGTGCGGCATTGTGTTCTCTAGATACTGCCTGCGTTTTAGGCAGAATGTCTCATGCTCTATGGGACTCTGTTGCACAGCACTTGCCCTCGGTGTTGGAGGAAGCTAGACAGGAGCTCCTCCAAGTAGCGTAGGATGGCCAGTAAGCCGCCAAATTTGTTATTAGGTGTAGTATGGACACCACCGATTCTGTCAGTAGAAGTATGGCTCAAGCTAGGGCGCTACGCTGGCATGCTTGGCTGCAACAATTGGGATTGTCAGAGCCTGTCAAAGATACTCTTCAAAATATGCCATTTGATGGTATCCATCTCTTTGGAGAGCATGTTGATTCAGCCCTGCGTGTCTGTTCAAAGCCAACTGACCTGATCAATCGACCTGATAGGCTAATCCTTGTGTTTGGTATTCGACCTCTGAGCGCTATTCTACCAATCTGAGTTCTTCTTGTTTTGGTTAGGTGCCACCAGCACCAATTTGAGATAACAGAATGATTCTGTTTGTTACCCTGCACTCCTTTTTAGGAAGTTCATCTCTATTCCACTTGAGGGTTTCAAGGTGGTAGCGCATGGTTAGTGCGATCGTTTCCTTTCTCCTAAGTTGTCAGCAGCAGATACAGCTGCTTTCTTCGTAAGGGTCTCCTAACGTCCTATTAAGTTGAGCCTTCATGGTGTTTCCTATGCCCTATGTAGGGTACCTCTAGTAAGCTTTCGTCCAGCGGTTCTGCTTACATCATAAATATGTTGCAGATGCATGTCTATTCCCTGCATCCCTGTATAGGAAGACAGGTTATTCACCTTGCATAGGCATGCTATATGTATGTATGCTCTGCATCTTCAGATGAGTATTGCATTAAGGTATGGATATTATTTGTAATTGTATCTTGTGGATATCTATCCTTTTCTTGACCTATTGTATTTGTTTTCGTGTTTTAGCCCTTTAGGCTTTCCTGGTGTGATGTCTCTAGGTTCCTTCATCACACTCTTCACATACGATTGTAGATGTACCGCTGGTGAGTACTGGCTTTTTTCTGCCCATATGGCCTGATGAGGTTCTCTACCCCATATGTACATTTGACCATACCTTAATTTGTTACACACATACCTATCTTCAGGCTTGTGTATGGATGTCTATAGTGGCCCATTTCTTAAGGTATTGACTCTTGTGCATTGTCTTCTGTGTTTTTCTTGCACAGTGACACTGTCCAGCTGTTACTACTTCAGTGGGACCGCTGGTAGATGGAACGTTGCCTCCTGTGGTTGGCACAGTTAACTGCGGTCTATCAGGGCCCTGGTGATCCTCCCTACTTCTGTGGGCTCCAAGTTATGCACCAGAAAACTCTAACTTATGTTCTGGGTTGCCTTTTCTATGGTTACCACATGCCTGTGCTGTAACCTTACACTGCATTTTCATGCTCTTTTTGCCTTTGGAGTGCTGTAACGCTGTGCCTTACTCTTTTTGCCTCCCTTATTCAAGAGAGTTATTTTTTCTATTGGGCGTTCTTACTGGCTATGATGGTTTCTCAACCATCACTTGAAACACCGACATCGGTGGGCATTCGCCTTACGTGCCCCTGGTCACTGGCTAGTGACCTAGACTCTGTCCCCTCTGCTTTCAGGTTCTTCTAATCTTCGATCCAGGCTTGGATCACTTCGGACACTTTGCATCTTCACAGCAGCAGCACTTCTTCACCAGCTCCCATTGAAATCGACGACGCGACCCAACACCAAAAGACACCTATGCATCCGGCTTCCCTGGGTGAGGTAACATGAGTACTCTGGTGCTCCCGTAGGTGCTGGCCGTAGAACTTCCTAAGTCCAAAAGGGTTTGGTCCTGACTCATTTCTAAGTGTTCCTAATCTTTAAAAATCTAACCGCGACTTTCCCTATAGAAACTAACGGGAGCTCGTGGCTGTGTTCACACACTGCACATGGCCCCCGTGGGTCCCCTGTGTCACTACCTTGGATGGTTCCTTGGGGTCCCAGCGATTCTACAGGCTCTAGGCCTTGTGTCTAGTTAAGTTGTGGTTCTTATACCACTATTTTAGTATATGGTTTGGCTCACAATGAAACCCCTCAATATGCAATTCATGGGTGGCCCAAGTCTCTTGGAACATAACTACGTCTTGGTCCAATATTAAACGCAGGCGGTCCTGATCACCAAGCCTTGACTGGAGACCTGCTACGTTCCAGCATAAGACACTTAAATCAGTGTCAGCTTTAGCCTTATTTATAGGTTGCTGGACAACGGGCATGTCGGTGTGAGCTATAGGTGCAGTACCTGAAGAGTTTTCTGCATGTTGTGGTTGATCTACCAATAAAGATGATTGACTATTTATAGGTTGCTGATCAACCGGCATGTCAATAAAGGCTACTAGTGTGGTGCCTAGGGGATTTTCTGCGTGATGTAGTTGGTCCACCAATAAAGATGGTTGTCGATCCTGGGCATCCAGATTGGAAAGGGCCTGACACATATTGGTTACCAAAGGCAGCGCATAGACATTCCTATTGAGTGTATATTGTGGTTTGTAAAAATAACCTAAGGGGAGCACACAGATACAAGAGTTTTGTGTAAATGGTTATATGTATATATATATATATATATATGATATTATACATTTTGTATTGTATTGTTTAGCCCCAGGATACATTGTTAACCTTTGTGTTTCCCTGCCTCTTGCGCTGTTGAGTGAAGTTCTTTCCGTAATGTAGCATACCATAACTCTGAGCCCGTAATTCAAATCACAGGTCGAATACCGGTAAACCAATCTATATCAGAATGAACATCACGGGGTCAAAGAGGTCTCAGCTCAACGCGAAGTTGGTTTGAACAGCACAATTTTAATACAAATTAATGCATTTACATGTCTTGTTTTATACATTGAGGGGTTTATTTTTCTGAGAGATTAGCGCTGTTAAAATCTGAAACAAGCTGGCAATTTATTCCTCCCATGTACACGTTCAGACACGCATTATGTTTATCCCTGGATCAATGCAGGCTGAGGAAGCATTGTGCTGAGATATGCTTGGTTGAACTTTTCAATTTATTAACAACGTAAATTTCAATAACGTGTGATCATTTGTACCAGCCGCACTGTTCAGTTATTTTGTCAGGGCAATGTTTAAATAACATAACGGGTCTGTCCTAGAGCAAGACCTAAAATGTAATAGTATTTTCTTTGTTTATGTGTGCCTTTAGTGGGAAGGGCTATATATACTTACATGTATTTGGCACCAATTTGATTGACAAAGGCTTCTGCCAAGCCGAAACGTGTCCCTCCTGGGGAACCGAGAAAATTAAAAGGCCATATTCCTGCAGCTTTGAGTTCGAGCCTTCTTCTTTGTTGAAGCAGGATTGTATCATATATATATATATATATATATATATATATATATATATATATATTACCTACTGGCGGTCGCCAGTAGGTAGTTATAGTTAGGACCACGTTTCCATAGGAAAACCTCAACATTCTATTTTGAATAACTTTGGCGCCGGTCGACGAATCCTCGCAAATTTCTCAAAATAGGTGGGGCGCTACGCTCCGCTCCTACCCTGAAAGTCTCGGGGGGATCCGTCAAGCGGGGGCTGAGATAAAAGGGGGGTCCCAAAACGCGTTTTTCCCATGCATTTTTCCATAGGACCTTTAGAACGAGCTACAGCCCGAACGGCTGAACAGAATTACTCAAAATTTGGCAGAGAGGTAGTCCCTAGGTCAAGGAAGTGCCTTTTGTAGGTTTGGTGTAAATCTGTTCAGTAGATTCTGAGAAAATAGCCTTTAAATCAATATATATATCTGAGCCCGCTTACGGTACGCTTACCGTACGCTTACGGTAAGCGTACGGCGGCGTGCGCGATTCTGATTGGCTGTTAGATCTTAGTAAACATTCGAATCGGCCGAAACCAGGAAGCGGCGGCCGCCATTTTGTGTATTTCACTCTGAAAAAAAAGAGTGAAAACAAGGAAAGGGGGCAATGAGGAGAGTTACAGACCCCCTTACATTTGTGAGGGGGTCAAAGAAGGACTGTAAAGTACAAAGAAAACATTTATTGATTTTAAAAAAAATCACGGGGTACGCGTACGGTAAGCTTACGGTAAGCGTACGGTAGAAAAAAAAAAAAAAAAAAAAAATGAAAATCAGATTTAGTGTTTAGATATTAGGGGGCTCCAAAAAGAGCCATTGTGTTTATGAAATGATTTTTTAGTGGTACCTACAAGTAAGTACAGATTTGTTGACGTGCTTTCTTGCTTTGTCATTGCACCTCGTGCCCACCGTGCGTGCACGGCACTAACTGCGTAAAGTGGGCACGCGGTGCGCGAAGCGCACCGCGTGCTCACTGTGCGCGCACGGTGCGCGAAGCGCACCGTGCGCGCACGGAACGAACTGCGTTAAGTGGGCGCGCACGCCACGAATGGCGTAAAGTAACTTAGCATTTAAAAAACCGTACAAATTCACTGAAAAAACCATAGGTTTCACACACGTTATAGTTAGGAATTAGCATTTAAAAAACCTTGCAAATTCACTGAAAAAAACATAGGTTTCACACATGTTATAGTTAGCGGAAATTTTACTGATAAAAAACCAATGAAATTCCCCCGTTATAGTTAGTGCAGGCAACTATAACTCACGCGACCGCAATCTTCTGCTGATGACATATGTGTCTTTATGAAAAAAAAATATTTGTAATATATGTATAGCTAAAAATGTATGGAAGAAGACATGGGCAAATAAGTGTCTAAATACAGTATTAGCATCAGCAGAGGATTGCGGTCGCGTGAGTTATAGTTGCCTGCACTAACTATAACGGGGGAATTTCATTGGTTTTTTATCAGTAAAATTTCCGCTAACTATAACATGTGTGAAACCTATGGTTTTTTCAGTGAATATATATATACATACATATACATATATACAGTTACCAGCATGCACACCCTCACCTCCACAGACTACATTCTCCTCGGAGACCTGAACTTCCACCTCGAGAATGCAAACGACAGCAACTCCACAACCTTGATCGACAACCTCGGACTCAAACAGCTCATCACGGCACCCACCCACTCCGCCGGACACACCCTCAACCCCATCTTCTCCGCCAGCAAACACGTCACCTTCAGCCACACCACTGAACTCCACTGGACCAACCACCACTACATCCACTTCTCCTTCGAGAAACACACCGCGCACAACCAACCACAACGAATCCCACACTGCAGCTGGAACTAAGTCACCGAAGACCAGCTTATCAACACCCTCGCACGAGGCCCTCCATCCAAGCCCTCAGACACCAACGCAACGGCCCACAACTTCTGTCAATGGATCGACGACTGCGCCAACACCCTCGCCCCGATCAGGAAACCCTCAAACAGGCGCACCAGCACGAGAGCCATCTGGTTCAACGCCGACCTCCAGACTTCCAAGCAAACCTGCCGAAGACTCGAAAAGCAGTGGCGCCACGACCAGACAACCACGCAACCCTCATGAACGCCAGACGCAAGCACCACCAACTCACCCGATCCACCAAAAGGACCTCCTTTAAGGAGCGCTTCGAAAACAACGCACACAACAGCAAAGACCTCTTCAACATTGTGAAAGAACTCGCCACCCCCAGCTCCAGCTCCAATGACATCCCGCTGTCGCAAGAACTCTACGACTCCCTGGCCACCTTCTTCCACAGCAAGATCGCAGACATCCACAACAGCTTCGACACCCAGACACCGACGACAGACGCCGACACCCACCAAACACACCGACCTCCTGCTCTCCTGGAACAACATCAACGACGAAGACACCATCAAAATCATGAACACCATCCACTCCGGCTCACCTTCAGACCCCTGCCCCCACCACATCTTCAACAAAGCAAGCTCCATCATCGCACCCCAACTCCGGAAGATCATCAACAGCTCCTTTGAGACCGCTACCTTCCCGGAGAGCTGGAAACACGCCAAGATCAACGCCCTACTCAAGAAACCCAAGGCGCACCCAAAGGACCTCAAGAACTTTCGACCCATCTCCCTGCTCCTGTTCCCGGCGAAAGTCATTGAGAAGACCACCAACAGACAACTGACTCACTTCCTTGAGGAAACAACATCCTGGACTCCTCCCGATCCGGCTTCCGAAGCAATCACAGCACCAAAACTGCCCTTATCGCCGCCACCAATGACACAAGGGCCCTGCTGCACAACGGCATAACCGCGGCCCTCATCCAACTGGACCTCTCGGCTGCCTTCGACATCGTCTGCCACCACGCCCTGCGCACACGCCTCCATGACACAGGGATCCGCGACAAAACCCTGAACTGGATCACCTCTTTCCTCACCGGCAGAACCCAGAGAGTCCGCCTCCCCATTCCGATCCAAAGCTACCACGATCACCTGTGGTGTACCCCAAGGATCATCCCTCAGCCCGACCCTTTTGAACATCTACATGGCACCTCTCGCCAACATCGTCCGAGTGCACCACCTCAACATCATCTCGTATGCCGACGACACCAAGCTGCAAGCTGATCCTCTCCCGCACCAAGGACCTGGCCACCGCCAAATCCAACCTCCACGAGGGAATGAAGGCTGTCGCAGAGTGGATGAAGACCAGCCGCCTGAAACTGACCTCTGACAAGATGGAGGTCCTCACCCTCTGCTCCACCCCCTCCGTATGGGACGACTCCTGGTGGCCAGCCACGCTGGGAACTGCCCCGACACCCACCAACCACGCTCGCAACCTGGGGTTCATCCTGGACTCAACGCTCTCTGACCCAGCAAGTCAACGTGGTCTCCTCCTCCTGCTTCAACACCCTCCGTATGCTCCGCAAGATCTACAGATGGATCCTCACCAAAACCAGAAGGACAGTCACCCAAGCCCTCGTCAGAGGCTGGACTATGGCAACGCCCTCTACGCGGAAACCACGGCCAAACTCCAGAAAAGACTTCAACGAATACAAAACGCCTCCGCACGCCTCATCCTCAGAATCCCTCGCCACAGCCACATCATCTCCCACCTGAGAAACCTGTACTGTCTCCCGGTCAACAAGGGGATCACCTTCAAGCTCCTCACCCATGCTCACAAAGCACTCCATGACGCCGGACCAGCATAACTTAATGAACGACTCACCTTCTACACCCCGAACTGCCAGCTTCGCTCCGCGGACCTCGCCACCGTCCCATGCATCCGCCGAACGACCACCAGCGGCAGATCATTCTCCCACCTCGTCGCCAAAACATGGAACACCCTCCCCACCTACCTGTGGCAAACCCAGGACCAGCTGATCTTAAGAAAACTTCCCAAGACCTGGCTGTTCGATCAGTATCTGCTTCTCCCCCCCCCCAGCGCCTTGAGACCCCCACGGGTGAGTAGCGCGCTTTAGAAATGTTTGATTGATTGATTGCCTCTTTCTGCACCACTGTTGTTTCTTATGTCACTTCTCTAGCCTATTTATGCACCCCTCTTGACTCTTTCTACACCCTTCTTCCCGTTTTCTGCACCTCCCCTGCCTATTTCTGCACCTTTCTTTCCTCTTTCTGCACTCTTTTACCCTCTTTCTGTACCTCTCATGCCCCTTTCTGCACTTATCTTGCCTCTTTCTGCACCTCTTTTGCTTCTTTCTGCTCTTCTTTTGCCTCTTTCTGCACCCCTCTTGCCTCTTTCTGCACCTCTTTTGTTGCTTTCTGCACGCACTGCTCTTGCTTCTTTCCGTACCTCTTGCAAACTTCTGCACACCTCTTCCCTCTTTCTGCATCCCTCTTTTCTCTTTCTGCACCTCTCTTGCCTCTGTCTATGCACCTGTTCCCTCTTTCTGCAAATCTCTTGCTTCTTTCAGCACTTCTCTTGCCTGTTTCCGGACTTCACTTGTCTCTTTCGGCACCCCTCTTGCCCATATCTACACCTCACTTGCCTCTTCCTGCACCTTTCTTGCATCTTTCTGCACCTCACTTGCCTCTATGTGCACTTCTCTTGCTTTTTTTTTTCTGCACCTCTCATATTTCTTTTGGCAACCCTTTTGTCTCTTTCCTCACTTCTCATGCCTGTTTCTGCACCTCTCTTGCCTCTTTCTGCACCCCTGTTCCCTCTTTCTGCACCCCTGTCTGTTCCCTCTTTCTGCACCCCTGTTCCCTCTTTCTGCACCTCTCTTGCCTTTTTCCACACCTCTCTTGATTTTTTCTGCACCCCTCTTGCCTCTTTCTGTACCCCCTGTTTACTCTTTCTGTACCTCTCTTGCCTGTTTCTGCAACTCTCTTGCCTTTTTCTGCAGTTCTGTTGCCTCCTTCTGCACCTCTGTTGCTTCCATCTGCACTTCTCTTGCCTCTTCTGCACCCCTCTTGCCTGTTTCTATACCTCACTTGCCTGTTTGTTCACCTCTTGCCTCTTTCTGCACCTCTATTGCCTTTCTGCACCTCACTTGCTTCTTTCTTTCCTCTTTCTGCACTCTTTTACCCTCTTTCGGTACCTCTCATGCCCCTTTTTGCACTTATCTTGCCTCTTTCTGTACCTCTTTTGCTTCTTTCTGCTCTTCTTTTGCCTCTTTCTGCACCCCTCTTGCCTCTTTCTGCACCTCTTTTGTTGCTTTCTGCACGCACTGCTCTTGCTTCTTTCCGTACCTCTTGCAAACTTCTGCACACCTCTTCCCTCTTTCTGCACCCCTCTTTTCTCTTTCTGCACCTCTCTTGCCTCTGTCTATGCACCTGTTCCCTCTTTCTGCAAATCTCTTGCTTCTTTCAGCACTTCTCTTGCCTGTTTCCGGACTTCACTTGTCTCTTTCGGCACCCCTCTTGCCCATATCTACACCTCACTTGCCTCTTCCTGCACCTTTCTTGCATCTTTCTGCACCTCACTTGCCTCTATGTGCACTTCTCTTGCTTTTTTTTCTGCACCTCTCATATTTCTTTTGGCAACCCTTTTGTCTCTTTCCTCACTTCTCATGCCTGTTTCTGCACCTCTCTTGCCTCTTTCTGCACCCCTGTTCCCTCTTTCTGTACCCCTGTCTGTTCCCTCTTTCTGCACCCCTGTTCCCTCTTTCTGCACCTCTCTTGCCTTTTTCCACACCTCTCTTGATTTTTTCTGCACCCCTCTTGCCTCTTTCTGTACCCCCTGTTTACTCTTTCTGCACCTCTCTTGCCTGTTTCTGCAACTCTCATGCCTTTTTCTGCAGTTCTGTTGCCTCCTTCTGCACCTCTGTTGCTTCCATCTGCACTTCTCTTGCCTCTTCTGCACCCCTCTTGCCTGTTTCTATACCTCACTTGCCTGTTTGTTCACCTCTTGCCTCTTTCTGCACCTCTATTGCCTTTCTGCACCTCACTTGCTTCTTTCTGCACCCCTCTTGCCTCTTTACGCAGCCTTGTTCCCCCTTTCTCCACCTCTCTTGCCTCTTTCTGCACCCCTGTTTCCTCTTTCTGTACATCTCCTGCTTGTTTCTGTACCTCTCTTGCCTCTTTCTGCACTTTTCTTGCCTCTTTATGCACCTCTGTTGCTTCTTACGGCACTTCTCCTGCCTATTTATGCACTCCTCTTTCTGCACCCTTCTTCTCTCTTTCTGTACCTCTGTTGGTTATTTCTGCACTGCTCTTGCTTCTTCCTGCACCTCTCTTGCAAACTTCTGCACCCCTCTTGCCTCTTCCTGCAACCCTCTTGCCTCTTTCTACACACCTCTTACTACTTTCTGCACCTCTCTTGCCTCTTTCTGCACTTCTCTTGCCTCTTACGCACATTGCTTGCTTTTTTCTGCACTTCCTTTGCTTCTTTCTGCACCTCTCTTGCTTCTTTCTGTACCCCTTTTGCCTTTTTCTGCACATTTGTTGCTTCTATCCGTGCTTCTCTTGCTTTTTTCTGCACCCCACTTCCCTCATTCTGCACCTCTGATGCCTGTTTCTGTACTTCTCTCGCTTCTTTCTGCACCCCTCTTGCTTCTTTCTATACCCCTCTTGCTGCACCTCTCTTGCCTCTTTCTGCACCCCTGTTCCCTTTTTCTGCACCTCTCCTGTTTGTTTCTGCACCTCTCTTGCCTCTTTCTGCACCTCTGTTTCTTCTTACGCCACTTCTCTTGCCTATTTATGCACCCCTCTTGACTCTTTCTGCTCCCTTCTTCCCTTTTTCTGCACCTCTCCTGCCTTTTTCTGCACCCCGACTCCCTCTTTCTGCCCCTCTTTTGGTAATTTCTACACCTCTCCTGCTTGTTTCTGCACCTCCCTTGCCTCTTTCTGCACTCTTCGTGCCTCTTTCTGCACCTTAGTTGCTTCTTACTGCACTTCTCTTGTTTCTTTCTGCACCCCTCTTGCCTCTTTCTCCACCCTTCTTCCCTCTTTCTGTACCCTTTTACCCTCTTTGTGTAACTCTCATACCTCTTTTTGCACTTCTCTTGCCTCTTTCTGTACTTCTCTTGCCTCTTTCTGCACCTCTCTTGCAAACTTCTGCACCCCTCTTGCTGCACCCCTCTTTTCTCTTTCTGCACCTCTCTTGCCTATGTCTGTGCACCTGTTCCCTCTTTCTGCAACTCTCTTGCTACTTTCTGCACTTCTCTTGCCTGTTTCTGCAACTCTCTTGCCTGTTTCCAAACTTCACTTGCCTCTTCCGGCACCCCTCTTGCCCTTTTCTACACCTCACTTGCCTCTTCCTGCACCTCTCTTGCATCTTTCTGTACCTCACTTGCCTCTATGTGCACTTCTCTTGCTTTTTTCCCACCTCCATCATATTTCTTTTGGTAACTCTCTTGTCTCTTTCATCATTTCTCATGCCTGTTTCTGCACCTCTCCTGCCTCTTTCTGCACCCCTGTTCCCTCTTTCTGCACCTCGGTTGGTTCTTTCTGTACTTCTCTTGCTTTTTTTCCGCACCTCTCTCGATTCTATCTGCACCCCTCCTGCCTCATTCTGTATCCCCCTTTTTCCTCTTTCTGCACCTCTCTTGCCTGTTTCTGCAACTCTTGCCTCTTCCTGCACCCCTCTTACCTGTTTCTGCATCTTAGTTGCCTGTTCTTTCACATCATTTGCTGCTTTCTGTACCTCACTTGCTTCTTTCTGCACCCCTCTTGCCTCTTTCTGCAGCCTTCTTCACTCTTTCTGTACCGCTCCTGTCTCTTTCTGCACCCCTGTTCCCTATTTCTGCATATCTCCTGCTTGTTTCTGTACCTCTCTTGCCTTTTTCTGTACTTTTCTTGCCTCTTTCTGTACCTCAATTGCTTCTTTCTGCACCCCTCTTGCCTCTTTCTACAGCCTTCACTCTTTCTGTACCTCTCCTGCCTCTTTCTGCACCCTTGTTCCCCATTTCTGCATATCTCCTGCTTGTTTCTGTACCTCTTTCTTCTTTCTGCACCCTTCTTCCCTCTTTCTGCACCCTTCTTCTCTCTTTCAGCACCCTTCTTCTCTCTTTCTACACCCCTCTTGCCTCTCTCTGCACCCCTCTTGCCTCTTTCTGCACCCCTCTTCCCACTTTCTGTACCTCTCTTGCCTCTGTCTGCATCCCTGTTCTTTCGTTCTGCACCTCTCCTGCTTGTTTCTGCACCTCATCTGCCTCATTCTGTACTTTTCGTACCTCTTTTTGCACCTCTGTTGCTTCTTACTGCACTTCTCGTGCCTCTTTCTGCACCCTTTTCCCCTCTTTCTGTATCCTTCTTCCCTCTTTCTGCACGTCTCATGCCTCTTTCTGCACCTCTCTTGCCTCTTTCTGCATTTCGGTTGCCTCTTTCTGCACCTCTTTTGCTTCTTTCTACATTTCTGTTGCCTCTTTCTGCACCTCTTTTGCTTCTTTCTACACTTATCTTGCCTCTTTCTGCACCCCTCTTGCCTCTTTCTGCACCTCTTTTGCTACTTTCTGCACTGTTATTGCTTCTTTCTGTACTTCTCTTGTAAACTTCTGCACCCCTTTTGCCTCTTTCTGCACCCCTGTTCCCTCTTTCTGCAACTCCCTTGCCTCTCTCTGCAGTTCTCTTGCCTGTTTCCAGACTTCACTTGCCTCTTTCTGCACCTCTCTTCATCTTTCTGCACCTCACTTACCTCTATCTGCAGTTCTCTTGCTTTTTTTCTGCACCTCTCTTGATTCTTTCTGTACTCCTCCTGCCTCTTTCTGTACTCCCCTTTTTCCTCTTTCTGTACCTCTCTTTTTTTTTGTCAAACCATTTTTATTGCAGGACCAAATACAACGTACAGCAATCAGGATGCATGTCAATAATGCAGGTTTCCTGTCCTCCCCTTAATCATTAATCCGTGTAGTATACACAGCCGTACTGCCCACATCCCAGAGGCCGGGCGGCGTCATATAGACACATGGCACATTAATACGAAACTGTCAGGAGCATACTTCCGGTGAAGAACCCCGTTGCCCGCTTTTGATCGCTGTCCCTCTGCTCCCCTAAATACCCACAGAACTTACAATCTACTTTCAGAAAACCTTAAACTTGGAAACTCCCCCTCCACCCACCCCTCCCTAGTGCCCTCCCTATTGCGCCTAGTCAGGAACATATAGCATGTGTGGCGGGTAACAGGAAAAATGCAGTAATCCCCAATTGTGCGTGCTTGGCAGGGGGGCCAGTGGTACGACTTCGTCCGCTGCTTCCTCAGAGTTCTCACCCTCCTCCCCACTGGCTGGGCTATCTCGCAGGGCCTGCACCATCACCTCCCATACCATTGCCGCCGCCTGAGCCCGGTCGTCCGGTTTGCGGTGAGCTAGTTGGTACCCGAGTGTGCTCTCGCTAGCCGCCCATTTGAGAAATTCATTTAGCCATCGCCGGTGTGTAGGCCCCGCCTTCGACTTCCACCCTTTCGTCACCTCTCGCTTAGCTAGGAGAAGGCCCATGTCTATAAACTTGCTGGACATTTTATTCTTGGGCGTGTGCGGGAACCAGTGGAGTATACAAACGGCCGCGTCGTATTGTAGGTCCCTATCTGCTACGTCATTCAACGTGTCGCCGACCCCCTCCCAGTACTCCTGCAGGTTTGGGCAGGTCCTCAGCATGTGGACCAGGTCCGCTCCCACTCTGTTGCATCTAGGGCACGCAGCTTCCGCGGCTCCAAAATATTTCCTAATTTTTCCTGGGGTAAGGTATGCCCTATGGAGCACATAAAAATGTATCAATTGGAATCGCGCATTTCTCGTGCTTTTTCTGGCTCTGCGCACCAACTGCACCCAAGTGGTGTCAGGGATGTCCACCTGCAGATCCAGCTCCCACTTGTTTTTTAATGCAGTTAGGGGCTGGAGTGTCTCCCTCACCATCCGCGAGTAAAGGCACGTCACTGCCTTGAAGGTGCCAGCCGACATCATCGTGTATTGGCACGCCTGCGTCGTTGTAGGTTCAACTAGGCCTTCACCCCAGTGCGCCTGTATGGCCCTCACCACCGCCGCATGCAAGAGGTAATCCCCTCTCGGGAGGTCGTAGCGATCCCGCAGAGTCTAGAACGGGGACAGCACACCATCGTCATACAGGTCCCCCAACACCTGCAGACCCGCCTCCTCCCACATCTGCAGCCTCGACCAATCACCCCCATGAGGGAGTGCCGTCACCATGCCCAGTGGGATTTCGGGCGCATACGGGTGCCTGACTCCAGCTCTCGTCTGGGAGCTGTTCCAGCATAGGCGGAACGTACGCTCTTCTTGGGTCAGATCCCCAGGTGCCAGCCTCTGCTGGAGGGCGATGTAAGCTAGGACATGGCGAGGAGTGCCAGCGTCCCTCCCACTCTCCGGACCACGGTATACTCTCGCTATTTCCTGCGTGAAAGACTGCAGTTGTGCAGCTAAGTAGTAGAGCTCGAAGTTTGGGACCGCCAGACCCCCGTCGTCCTTTGGACGGGTCAACGTCATGAGCGCTACTCTGCGTCTGTCCGAGCCCCACAAGAAGGATATTATTAGAGACTTGAGGTGTTTAAAGATCGCTCCAGGCACCCACACTGGGAGGGTCCGGAAGAAATATAGCAAGCGGGGCAAGGCGATCATTTTCAATAGGGATATGCGGCCCGCCACTGACAGTGACAGGGTAGCCCAGAAAGACATGCACCCCTGTAGGGCCCGGATGCAACGCCCTATATTGCCCTCCAGCAAGGCCGGGGCATCATGATAAATGTGCACCCCCAGATAGTCGAGGCAGTGAGGCTCCCATCTAATCGACTGGCAAGCGGGGGGCTGCACCTCCCCGTGCCGCTCTTTCTGTACCTCTCTTGCCTGTTCCTGCAACTCTCTTACCTTTTTCTGCAGTTTTCTTTCCTCCTTCTGCACCTCTGTTTCTTCTTTATGCACTTCTCTAACCTCTTACCGCACCCCATTACCTCTTTCTGCACCTCTCTTGCCTCTTTCTGCATCACATTTTCTTCTTTCTACACCCCTCTTGCATCTTTCTGCACCCTTCTTCCCTCTTTCTCCATCGCTCTTGCCTCTTTCTGCACCTCTCTTGCCTCTTTCTGCACCTCTGTTGGTTATTTCTGCACTGCTCTTGCTTCTTTCTGCACCTCTCTTGCAAACTTCTGCACCCTTCTTGCCTCTTTCTGCACCCGTCTTCCCGCTTTCTGTACCTCTCTTGCCTCTGTCTGCATCCCTGTTCTCTCTGAACCTCTCCTGCTTGTTTCTGTACCTCATCTGCCTCATTCTGCACTTTTCTTGCCTCTTTCTGCACCTCTGTTGCTTCTTTCTGCACCCCTCTTGCGCACCCCACTTGCTTCTTTCTGAACCCCTCTTTCCTCTTTCTGCACCCTTTCCCCCTCTTTCTACACCCTTCTTCCCTCTTCGTGCGCCTCTCATGTCTCTTTCTGCACCTCTCTTGCCTCTTTCTACATTTCTGTTGTCTCTTTCTGCACCTCTTTTGCTTCTTTCTAGAATTATCTTGCCTCTTTCTGCACCCCTCTTGCCTCTTTCTGCACCTCTTTTGTTTCTTTCTGCACTGTTCTTGCTTCTTTCTGTACCTATCTTGTAAACCTCTGCACCCCTCTTGCCTCTTTCTACACCCCTTTTCCCTCTTTCTGTACCTCTCTTGCCTCTGTCTGCGCCCCTGTTCCCTCTTTCTGTAACTCTCTTGCTTCTTTCTGCACTTCTCTTGCCTCTTTCTGCACCTCTCTTGCAAACTTCTGCACCCCTCTTGCTGCACCCCTCTTTTCTCTTTCTGCACCTCTCTTGCCTATGTCTGTGCACCTGTTCCCTCTTTCTGCAACTCTCTTGCTACTTTCTGCACTTCTCTTGCCTGATTCTGCAACTCTCTTGCCTGTTTCCAAACTTCACTTGCCTCTTCCTGCACCTCTCTTGCATCTTTCTGCACCTCACTTGCCTCTATGTGCACTTCTCTTGCTTTTTTCCCACCTCCCTCATATTTCTTTTGGTAACTCTCTTGTCTCTTTCATCATTTCTCATGCCTGTTTCTGCACCTCTCCTGCCTCTTTCTGCACCCCTGTTCCCTCTTTCTGCACCTCGGTTGGTTCTTTCTGTACTTCTCTTGCTTTTTTTCCGCACCTCTCTCGATTCTTTCTGCACCCCTCCTGCCTCATTCTGTATCCCCCTTTTTCCTCTTTCTGCACCTCTCTTGCCTGTTTCTGCAACTCTTGCCTCTTCCTGCACCCCTCTTACCTGTTTCTGCATCTTAGTTGCCTGTTCTTTCACATCTCTTGCTGCTTTCTGTACCTCACTTGCTTCTTTCTGCACCCCTCTTGCCTCTTTCTGCAGCCTTCTTCACTCTTTCTGTACCGCTCCTGTCTCTTTCTGCACCCCTGTTCCCTATTTCTGCATATCTCCTGCTTTTTTCTGTACCTCTCTTGCCTTTTTCTGTACTTTTCTTGCCTCTTTCTGTACCTCATTTGCTTCTTTCTGCACCCCTCTTGCCTCTTTCTACAGCCTTCACTCTTTCTGTACCTCTCCTGCTTCTTTCTGCACCCCTGTTCCCCATTTCTGCATATCTCCTGCTTGTTTCTGTACCTCTTTCTTCTTTCTGCACCCTTCTTCCCTCTTTCTGCACCATTCTTCTCTCTTTCAGCACCCTTCTTCTCTCTTTCTACACCCCTCTTGCCTCTTTCTGCACCCCTCTTGCCTCTTTCTGCACCCCTCTTCCCACTTTCTGTACCTCTCTTGCCTCTGTCTGCATCCCTGTTCTCTCTTTCTGCACCTCTCCTGCTTGTTTCTGCACCTCATCTGCCTCATTCTGTACTTTTCTTACCTCTTTTTGCACCTCTGTTGCTTCTTACTGCACTTCCCGTGCCTCTTTCTGCACCCTTTTCCCCTCTTTCTGTATCCTTCTTCCCTCTTTCTGCACCTCTCATGCCTATTTCTGCACCTTTCTTGCCTCTTTCTGCATTTCTGTTGCCTCTTTCTGCACCTCTTTTGCTTCTTTCTATACTTATCTTGCCTCTTTCTGCACCCCTCTTGCCTCTTTCTGCACCTCTTTTGTTACTTTCTGCACTGTTATTGCTTCTTTCTGTACTTCTCTTGTAAACTTCTGCACCCCTTTTGCCTCTTTCTGCACCCCTGTTCCCTGTTTCTGCAACTCCCTTGCCTCTCTCTGCAGTTCTCTTGCCTGTTTCCAGACTTCACTTGCCTCTTTCTGCACCTCTCTTCATCTTTCTGCACCTCACTTACCTCTATCTGCAGTTCTCGTGCTTTTTTTCTGCACCTCTCTTGATTCTTTCTGTAGTCCTCCTGCCTCTTTCTGTACTCCCCTTTTTCCTCTTTCTGTACCTCTCTTCATCTTTCTGCACCTCACTTACCTCTATCTGCAGTTCTCTTGCTTTTTTTCTGCACCTCTCTTGATTCTTTCTGTAGTCCTCCTGCCTCTTTCTGTACTCCCCTTGTTCCTCTTTCTGTACCTCTCTTGCCTGTTCCTGCAACTCTCTTACCTTTTTCTGCAGTTTTCTTTCCTCCTTCTGCACCTCTGTTGCTTCTTTATGCACTTCTCTAACCTCTTACTGCACCCTATTGCCTCTTTCTGCACCTCTCTTGCCTCTTTCTGCATCACATTTTCTTCTTTCTGCACCCCTCTTGCCTCTCTCTGCACCCTTCTTCCCTCTTTCTCCATCGCTCTTGCCTCTTTCTGCACCTCTGTTGGTTATTTCTGCACTGCTCTTGCTTCTTTCTGCACCTCTCTTGCAAACTTCTGCACCCTTCTTGCCTCTTTCTGCACCCGTCTTCCCGCTTTCTGTACCTCTCTTGCCTCTGTCTGCATCCCTGTTCTCTCTGAACCTCTCCTGCTTGTTTCTGTACCTCATCTGCCTCATTCTGCACTTTTCTTGCCTCTTTCTGCACCTCTGTTGCTTCTTTCTGCACCCCTCTTGCCGCACCCCTCTTGCCTCTTTCTGAACCCCTCTTTCCTCTTTCTGCACCCTTTTCCCCTCTTTCTACACCCTTCTTCCCTCTTCGTGCGCCTCTCATGTCTCTTTCTGCACCTCTCTTGCCTCTTTCTACATTTCTGTTGCCTCTTTCTGCACCTCTTTTGCTTCTTTCTAAAATTATCTTGCCTCTTTCTGCACCCCTCTTGCCTCTTTCTGCACCTCTTTTGTTTCTTTCTGCACTGTTCTTGCTTCTTTCTGTACCGATCTTGTAAACCTCTGCACCCCTCTTGCCTCTTTCTACACCCCTTTTCCCTCTTTCTGTACCTCTCTTGCCTCTGTCTGCGCCCCTGTTCCCTCTTTCTGTAACTCTCTTGCTTCTTTCTGTACTTCTCTTGCCTGTTTCTGCAACTCCCTTGCCTCTCTCTGCAGTTCTCTTGCCTGTTTCCAGACTTCACTTGCCTCTTTCTGTACCCCTCTTGCCTCTTTCTGCACCCCTCTTGCCTCTTTCTTTACCCCTGTTCCCACTTTCTGTACCTCTCTTGCCTCTGTCTGCACCCCTGTTCCTCCTTTGTGCACATATTTTGCCTGTTTCTACAGCTCTCTTGCCTCTTTCTGCAGTTCTTACCTCCTTCTGCACCTCTGTTGCTTCTTTCTGCACTTCTCTTGCCTCTTTCTGTACCCCTGTTGCTTCTTTCTGCACTTCTCTTGCTTCTTTACCTCTCTTGACTCATTCTGCACACCTCTTGCCTCTTTTTGCCTCCCTCTTGACTCTTTCTGTACCCCCATTGTCTTTCTGCAGTTCTCTTGCCCGTTTCTATACCTCTCTTGCCCATTTCTCCAACTCATTTGCCCGTTTCTCCACCTCACTTGCCTCTTTCTACACCTCTCTTGCCTCCTTCTGCACCTCACTTGCCTCTATCTGCACTTCTCTTGCTTTTTTTCTGCACCTCTCTTGTTTCTTTCGGCAACTCTTTTGTCTCTTTCCTCACTTCTCTTGCTTCTTTCTGCACCTCTGGTGCTTCTTTCAGCCCTTCTCTTGCTTCATTCTGCACTTGTGTTGCTTCTTTCTACACCTCTCTTGCCTGTTTATGCACTTCTCTTACCTGTTTCTGCATCTCTCTTGCCTGTTTCTGCATCTCTCTTGCCTGTTTCTGCACTTCTTTTGCCTTTCTGTTCCCTCTTTCTCTACCTCTCTTGCCTGTTTCTACCACACTTTCAGTCAACTTAAGCTTTATTCTACAGTAAGTATAATAAAAGCAGGTCACATAAAACAATTGTCACAATTTTTATTTAAGATCAATACTGTAAAAAACATGTTTGGTAGAAAGAAGGTTAAAATGTGTTAAAAAGCATGTACACAGTGATGTGATTACAAGCTGATGCAACTAAATAATTGATAATTTAAAAAGTCCCAGCAGGACTAAAACATAACTTATTGGTATTAATAAAAAGAGTGTTCTTTCATTAACTTGCTGGAAGGAGCTTAGATCTGAATATCTACATTCAACTTAAAAACGTTGCTAATTATACCGCATACAATACAGATGGATCAGTACACAATATTCTGCTAGCTACACTCGACAGGTGAGTGCCCATGTTCCTACAAATTGGTGCCAGCCAAGCTTTGCGAGGTGCAACTTACGCAGGACATAGAAACAGCACATGTGTGTATGTTTCCTCCAAGTCGATGCAGTTTCGGCATTTATCATCGACAGCGGCAAACCATTTAGCTGTGATATATATATATATATATATATATATATATATATATATATATATATATATATATATATAATAAATATTAAATATATTAAATAATAGAATGAATAAAGTCAGTGCAACAGTAGGGAGAGTGTTGGATAGCAGAGGGGTAAAATTTACTATTCCCACTTCAGAAAGTGCAACAGTAGGGAAAGTGTTGGATAGCGGAGGGGTAAAAATTACTATTCCAACTCCAATGAGTGTAACAGTAGGGGAAGTGTTGGCTAGCAGAGGGGTAAAAATTACTATTCCCACTCCAATGAGTGCAACAGTAGGGAAAGTGTTGGATAGCGGAGGGGTAAAAATGACTATTCCCACTCCAGTCAGTGCAACATTAGGGAAAGTGTTGGATTGCAGAGGGGTAAAAAATAGTTTTCCCACTCCAGTCAGTTCTAAATTAAAAACAAACAAAATATCAACAACAACAAAAATATTCAAATTACACAATAAATAAAGTAAATAAATATGTTTAAAATTAAAATACAAATATATTTAATATTAAAAATATAAAATAAAAATCATAATATAATGTTAAATACATATGACAAATGCCTTCAAATATTATAAGTAAAATAAAGAATTTTCAAACAAATACATATTTTCAATTAGAAATTATTTAGAAACAAATGCATTAATTAGTACATAAATGTAGCGATTTTATTTCCTACCCTATAATTCACAACCCACATCTAAATAAAACATATTTACTTCCATAATTAGCATCATTAATTACCAATTAAAGACATATTATTAATTAAAAAACAAATTAAAACGCATAACAATTAATGAATGTCCTACTCTTTCCCCTATAATCCCCACAACCCACAGCTAAAATTAACCTGTAAAAAATGAATTACACAATTAAAATGTTTTTTCAATTAAAAAACTCATAGTATTTTTCAACTAATTATAAAGTAAGTAAAATTAATTTACTCCCCACCCTTTACCCCTATAAAACCAAAATCCACACAAAAAAATAAACAATTACCCTAATTAATTATCGGTTAATTAATATTAATGATCAATTAATTATTAATGAATTAAATATAAATTACTTCCGACCCTTTACCCCATAAACCTCATGACTAAAATTAACTACACATTTTCCATATTTAATTTTCAAATAATGAATATTAATTAACACATTATTAATTAAACATAAATTACTTCCCACCCTTTACCCCTATAACCCCCACAACCTGCACCTAAAATTAATCACACAATTTCAATATTTAATTTTCGATTAATTAATTAATATTAGTTAACAAATAATTATTAATTAATTAAACATAAATTACTTCCCACCCTTTACCCCTATAAACCCCATAACCAGCACCTAAAATTTATTACACAATTTCCATATTTAATTTTCAATTAATAATAATTAACAACTAATTATTAATTAATAAATTACTTCCCACCCTTTACCCCTATAAACCCCACTACACACATCTAAATAAATTACACAATTACCATAATTAATTACCAATTAATTTATATTAATAAACAATTCATAATAAATTACTTCCCACAATTAACACTGTAAAATCTAAATTAAATAAATATTAATTAAAAAATGATTATTAATTTATTATGATTAAATTACTTCCCACGCTATTCCCCTATAAACCCATAACTCGCTACGGAACAAAAAAACGCAAAATTTAATTAAAATAATATTCATAACTACTAAAAATGTAACACATATTAAAAAACATGAACAATACTTATACAAAAATAATACATCACATACATTTAAAATATATACTAAAATACATAACACTAATTAAAAAATCGATATTTTTTTCGTGTGGCGCTGCTCCCTGAGGCTCGGCGATGTGTGTTGAATGTGTGGGAACCGACTGACTGCGATGTGGCGCAAGAACGTTGGGTGACTTTGGGCAACATGATCGCTAAAAGGGACATTGCGCAGCTCTGGGGGTCCGGCCGGCCCCCCACAGTTACGAAATGGAAAGAAAACATGGATTGGTGCATGTTTCGAGAGAATACGGTTTACGTGGCCAGAGGCAAGCCTTGGGCATGGAGTAAGATGTGGGGTCCCTGGAATTCCTATCGGGGGGATATTTGCGCCCCCCCCTTGGTGGTCGCACCAGACGTAGCGATGTCCCCTTGACTTTGATGTTCCTGGTCGCTTTGCGGGAGTGATGACCGAGCCTCTTCCTGCCCCCCGTGCCCTTTTTCACGCAAATAAATGTGTAATTGGCTTCGTTGTCACTGTTGTCCCCCGCCCATGAGAGAGCAAGTCCCTGTTAATGGAGTTCTTTTGCCTGGTGTAAGTTTCTTTTTGTGTTTTATTTGTAAAAAGTTAATAAGAAACCTTTCTAAAATACTATGTTCAGTTGTGGGCGGCTGCAGCCGTTAGGTGTGCGGTTCGCTTCGGCTCTTCTAACTGCTGTATTGTTGTTTTCTCTACATTAGCGGCCGGCCCGGGCGGTTGTAGGCCCATGACTGTCAATATTCGACGTGTAAATAAAGGTTTAAAAAAAAAAAAAAAAACGATATTTTAAACAAATATATTTTTGCAAATACTGATTATATTGATGGCTTCTATATTTTTTTAAACTATATTTCTCACCTTAAAATCGATATTCTTGACCACGATATTCTTGCTGTCGATATTTCTGTGTCACGATATTTACAACTCGATATTTGTGTAAGTCGTCATTTCTAACTCGATATTTTGTCTTAATACCCACAAAAGGCTGTCACAGCCCCATAAATCCAATGGGGAAGCTGTGGTGCCTTGCCGATTAGATCTCTGGCTGCGGTCTGTCTCTGGGTGCCCCCCAACATTAGCACTGAGGCGACGCTGCCGGGGATCCTCAGGAGCGACCTCTCTGGCTTGGTGACTATGTCTCATGCCAATAAAACCAAGGACGCAACGGTGACTTCCTTCTGGGCAAGACAGCACCTGCAGGGATGGATAAAGCCCACCCACCCCAGATGATGCCTAAAGGCAATACCGCTGAGGCTCCCATTAGACAGGACTATATGAACCACTTTCTCCAAGAAATCCGATCGGGGATTGGCTCGCTTAGGGCAGACGTCAAGACATGTATCAAAGACATCAAGAAAGAAGTGTCGGACATCAGGGAGCGAGTAGATGACTTCGAACGCACAGTAGATGCCCGATCAGAGGAACAGAAGCAGCTCTGGCAGCGAGTAGCAACACTGGTGGAGCAACACATCAATCTACAGAAAGACTTAGAAAACCGTACCCACCAGAACAATATTCATTCAGGGGGGGTGCTGAGGAGACAGGAGGGCTTGGACATCATGGCATTTACAATGGCACTCCTACAAGCGATCAGAGAGGATGACAATGTACCCCCCTCATCTTGGTCAGAGACAACCAGGTGGCGTCTGTTCTGGGCTGCCCAGGTGCTCCCCTGGACATACTTTCTGACAGGAAGAAGGCTGACTTGGTCTTTAGGGGGCACCCTGTCCAATTATTCCAAGATCTCTCACCTACAATTTTGAGGTTCAAGTGGGAGTTCAAGCCGATCACGGACATGCTGCGCACCTTGGACATTAAATGCTAATGGGGCCAATCCTTCACCGTACTCTTAACCTGGGAAGGCAAGCGGCGATCTCTGCACTCTCTCACAGAGGCAAAACGGATCCTGACGATTGCGTCTCCCGAAGGGGGAGGGTCCTCCTCTCCGAGTCGGCAGGCACTAAGAGACACTCTGAAACATATCTAGTCCACGGTGGGCCCATGCCACTCTGGCAACACATCAGTGGGGCGCTCGCCCTGAAATCAAAGAGGGACATTATTCAGCTCCTCTGTAGAATGGACAAGGAAGCATTGCTGAAGTCTTCCACCAATGAATCGGTCTAGTGGCTTCGTCTTCATGATGGCTCACCAGCTGTTAGCACACCGGCTAGACTGCCAGTGGGCTACCTCTGGAAACTAGGGATGGTGGCCGAGCGCAGGGACCAGGGAGGTACCTGGACCGTCTTCTGCTTTGAAGCTCTCTCCTTGCGGCCAGGCCACCCACGTATCACGCACCCTATGAGTGTGACTCCTCTGGTGAAATGCAGGCTTCCTGTCCATGCGTCCAGTCTCAGCGGGAAGCAGACAGAAGAATTGGGCCCCATTGGCCCCCCACTGTTTGGTTGCCTGTTTGATATTTTTCCTTTACAGGTCTCAGCACTACTGGGCACACAGTGGGGACTTTGGACAGGCTCCGCTGGTGGACAAGCTCCCTGTCACATGGCTTGGATGGGGTGGGACTACTATAGGTACGGGTCACGGTCTGGTTAGAGAGGACTGTTTGCATTCCCCTCCCTCTACATGAACAATGGTCTTAAGATACTTTCCATGAACGTCCTGGGTCTCAATTCTCCTAACAAGAGAAAACGGTTCTGGGCATATATCCTCCTCCATGATCCCGATATTGTCTTCCTACAGGAGACTCGCTTCTGCAGGGTTGACTGCCACAGGATGGCACACCCAAGATATCTCGTACGCCACTGGGTTTACTCAGATTTCAAGACATTGGGGTGGTAATACTTTGTAAACCCCGCTTTGGCTCTGCAGTCACAAAGATGGTGAGGGACATAGAGGGCCGATACCTGACATTACATGTGACCAAGGGACACAACTGTCTCAAGCTACATAATGTGTATGCCCCAAATACTTCACAAGATTCCTACCTCCATCATGTTCTCACAGGGGACATCATAGCAGGGGGACCTTAATTTGGTTTGGGACCCTGTGATGGGCCGCAATGCAACCACATATCTGAGCACGGGGCCATGTTAGCACCGCTGAAAAGGGAGATTGCAGAACTGGGTCAAGTTGATGCCTGACGGTATGTACATCCAGATCCTAGACATAGAGCCCAACATGCAGAGCTCCTAGAGGCCCCCAACTTGAAGGAGGAGCTACGTTTGGCGTTGCGGACGCTTCCGCTGGGCAAGTCACCTGGGCCAGATGGCATACCGGTTAGCTTCTATAGGCTATTTTTGCCGGAGCTGAGTTGACATTTGCTCAGCCTGTTCTACTCCTTCACACGATACAGGCCGCACCCCTACAGTGGCCCCTGCAAAGTTATCACTCATCCTGAAACCGTGCAAGGACTCAGCTCTTTGCTCCATCTACCTTCCCACTCCCTTGCGTAATACATACTAAGATTTTGGCCATAAGGATCTAGCGCTACCTGCCTTCCCTGACAGATCCTGATCAGCTGGTCTTTCCCCGTAATAGGCAGGGAGCTGGCAATGTCTGGCGGGTGGCACACCTGGTGAAAAAAGCCCGTCGACACCAGTGGCTGACATCTAGATACAGAGAAGGCTTTTGACCAGGTTAATTGGGTTTTCCTGCATTCAGTCTTAGTTAATGTAGGACTGAGTACTAAGATGATCTCCAGAATCATGGCCTTTTACGTTGCTCCGGTGGCTACTATTCAAGTTAATATTCAGGCCACGGACCGCATCATTATCTGTAGGGGCATGAGGCAGGGGTGCCAGCTGTCGCCTCTCCTATTTGCCTTGGAAGTGGAGCCCCTGGCCATCACCATCAGACACAACAAGGACATAGAGGGTATAATGTTTGTAGGTCAATCCCATAAGATTATCCTCTTTGCAGACGATTTGCTTCTATCAAATTTACGGCCTGCCACATCGCTTCCGGCAGTGGTCTCCAACCTGGTGACATTTGTGACCATCTCATTTGTGACCATCTTCAAGGTGAACCCCAGCATACTCAATCTCATGGTCCCGGCGATGGAGGCTCCAGACCCTAGCCTCGCTCAGAACGTGCTCTGATAAACTCAAGTACTTGGGCCTCTATCTCAACCTATACTGTCTACATGGACAAAGACGAATTGGCCTCCACCCGTCGTACCATATTTAAGGACCTCCGGAGGTGGAAGTCGTTGCCGATCTCCTTGTTGGGAAGGAACGTTCATGCGTTTATTTGGAATGGGAAGCGCCCCAGAATATCTAATGCCCTCATGATGCAGCCACGTGATCGTGGAGGTCTGGCATGCCCTAACCTGTTAGAATATTACTGGGCAGCACATCTGCATTTTATCTCAGCCTGGGTAGCTCGGGGAACTGAAGCCCTTTGATTTCATATGGACAGAGCTGTCGCCTCTAGGCCACTTTGGGATCTTGCGTGGCTACCAAAGCATGCCCGGCATCATAGTGCATATATAGCCACCCCTACTATGACAGTCCTCAACAATTGGGACAGACTGGCCCTCGCAAAGGGTTTGACCACCTTCCCTTCACCTAACAAACCTTTCACTCGCAATCCGGCTGGCCCCCTCTGCTTTTAAAGGCTGGACTGACGACTGACAGACGTCCTTGCAACTTTTTTATAGGAACGGACATTAAAACCTTTGACCAGTGCAAAGCGGAGTTTCATCTCCCTGACATAGGTAAGATACAGTACTCACAGGTGTGACACAGGGCGCTGCACCCCACGGTCTATTCAGAGGCTCGTAGACTATACACCTCTTTTGAAAAGATGGGGCATGCTTATGACGGCTCATGTTGATTCATCGCCAGCACATATGCCATGCTGCATCTGCCCACACCTGCACCTTCACTCGGCGGCTCCTCAGTGCGGGGTGGGCACCTGCCCGTGAATAAAACCAAAAGCGGGGTGGGCTCCCACTATTAAGAGCACGAAAATGCGGGGTGGGCACCTGCTATCGGCACCACAATGTGGGGTGGGCACCCGCTTTTAAAGTATGCACCCGCCAGTAAAACACCCAATGCGGGGTGGGCACCCGCTCTTAGATGAGGAGCCCAGGGGGGAACCCCACACCCAGGGATTCCCTTGCAGCCTCGCCCTGCAGACGCTAGTTCCTCCCGCCTGGCAATTTGAATATAGCGCTCACGAGGCGCTAGGGGTCCTTCACAGTCCAAGGACACAGCTCGGCCCAGGAAGGCCAGCACACAGGGCCCTCCAGCAGGGAGGCAAGCCCTTGTGGCGGTTCCTCCTGGGCCCCAGCAGCACAAGAACAGCACCACCCTTTCATGGGGTCACAGCCTCTATATTTATATGACATATTTGCTTTGTCTGCCCTGGCACAGGGCTTGGGGTAACCAGCCTAAACTGGTTCGGGGGGGGGGGGGATTGGAGCACTTTGTTTACAAGGCTCCTCTTTGTCAGGTGGGGGCTCGTCATCAGACACACCACAGGGGGGCGGAGCCAGCATTCACTAGGGCATGCACAATCCTATTCAGGGGACTACTCCTCCCACTACTCCACATGCAGATGCCCTATTCAGCCTAGCGCTGACTCACCCTTCCCCTCCTGGAGCCACACACACCTCACCAGCCCCTGTCACTCCAAAGCCAGACATGCAATCCACATCAGGCAGGCAAATATATAGCACACAGAATGCCAACTTCTAAAAGTGTCATTTTGAAAATCGTTATAATAAATCTGCGCACACCATTGCGTAGCATTTATTATCACTATTCCATATATACCAAACTTGACCACGCTGCTCCTCTCATATCAGGAATTACCACTGAAACACTTATCGGGGAATCCCCAATGCATTCCTATGGGAGGGCAGCCTCACAGTAGTGAGAAACCTAAATGGCTGTTTGTCACTACCAGGACATGTCACACCCTTAAGTTACATGTCCTACCTTTTACCTACCATGCACCCTGCCCATAGGGCTAGCTACGGCCTACCTTAGGGGTGACTGACATGCAGTAAGAAGGGGGGGTCACAGACTTGGCACACACTTTAGGTGACACGTCACAGCGGCAGTAACACTGCGTTCTCAGGCCCTGCAATGGCAGAGACCTGAGATAGGTTTGACAGGCTACTTTGGTGGGTGGCACAATCAGCGCTGCAAGTCCACCAGTAGCATTTAATTTACCAGCCCTGGGTATATTAACAAGTGACTGACAAGTAAATTAAATATACCAAACAGGTGTAGACCAATCTCACCATAAGTAACAGAGAGCACACGCACTTTACACTGGAGAGCAGTGCTAAAGTGCCCAGAGTCCTAAAACCACCAACGCCATGTCAGAAAAAAGCCTAGGGGAAAGGCAAAAGGTTTAGGGATGACCCTGCAAATAGGGCCAAGTCCAACAATATTGTAGCACCTCTCTCCGTGAGACAGCCTATAAACTCATGTATCAATGGTATTATACCCCATCTCAGCCCGCCTCCATCTACCCTGAGTCCTCCGACCTCTGGTGGTGATGCAGTAAAGACTGGGTGAATTTACATCTCATCTGGTGGTCATTTCCAATCAATCACTACTTTCTGGAAGGTGGTCCTTAGCTATATTAAACCCATAGTGGGGTACCCCTTCTGAGTTCCTATCAGACGGTGATTTGGGGTATCTGTCCTCTAACCTTAAAAGCAATGACCCAGGCGGAATGGACGCTAATAAGCAATATGCTACATGCCGCCAGACAGTTGATCACCCTGTTCTGGAAACACCTTGCTTCACCCACACTATGCCAGTGGGTTACCTGCCTGTGGCACAGCTTGGCCATAAAGCAAATCTCGCATAACCTCTCTAGAACGGATTCTACCTTTCAAGCTATGTGTCGTCCCCTCCTTCAATATCTCACTCGGATAGAGTTCACCTGCTTTAACCCTCCTTGTCTCAGAGCATTACCGTTGTCTTCCTGGCTCTCTCTGGGTGCAAGCACTTATCAATTGACACCAATCACACACTATAGCATGGTGCTACACTCGATCTTCACGGTACACCAGCTCCTTGTAATTCAAACATATCACCTTAAAAAAAGACCTGTACTTTATAAGATAAGTTGTTTTATTGATTATATGTTGTTTTTGTCGTCCTTTTGAGTTTTCCTCTCCTCCCTCCCTGACCCTTTGCTATTGGTCACTAGCCCAGCACCTGGCCTATGTCTGCAATGTTTGGCAGGTCTTACATCTCCCCCCCCCCCCCCCCTTTTTTCTTTGTCTCCAGTGATCGAGCAGCACAAGGCACACAAATGGGGACGACAATCTCATGTCATGCTAAATCTTTTTATTATTATTATTATTGGGCATTGGTGCTGGATACCTGTTGTAATTATGCTGTATGTTCGTTGTACTTAATCTTTTCAATAAAGAGATTCAAACCCCCAAAAAAGGGAGGTTTAGTTCAAAAGGTTTATTTTGCCACGTCAAAACTGCACATACAGGCTGCTCAGGCAGACTTGAGACATGTTTAAAAGGGCTACTGAAGTGGGATGTGCAATTAGTGCTGCAGGCCCACTAGTAGCATTTAGTTTAAATTCCCTGGGTACATCCAATACCAATTTACTAGGGATCTACAAGTAAATTATTTCAAAATATTTTTATTGAAATTGGACTCAGGGAGTTCATCCAAAAAACATTACAAATGCGACCAATTTCAAAAGCATCATCCGCCCAGGTATACAAATAAACATAAGAGCTAGAGTTTACCCCCTACTTCGAAACGGGTGAAGTTTAATATATGACACAGTTTCATCAGGACAAGCCGCAAACCCGACAGTATAAGCCTATAACTATCTACCCTCCCTTGAGAGTAACATGAAAAGGAAACTTAAGTATACCTAAGAAGGGGAAAAAAAGGGGGGAAAAAAAGGAGTAACTCGAACTAAGATGTCTTGGTGCCAATGAAAAGAAAAAAATAGATGGATGCGGGGGTTGGGGAGTCGAAGTTCATACCCCGATGATCAGCGCATCAGACCTGGCGCTTTGTGATGGTGGGTATCTAGATTAGGAATAGATGGAGAGCCCTAAGCCGTGGGTTGCTAGTTGTCAGTCGGAGCCCCTCCGAGAGGTATCTGACCAGTGGAGACCAAATGTAATCAAAACCCTTCCTGGCGTCCTCAACAATATCAGTCATTCGCTCCAGAGCCCGCCACAATCGTGCATGCCACTGGGTTAGGGATGGGGCCTCCGACTTCTTCCAAGCCGCAGCTACTGCCATTTTCGCGGCCCCCAAGCAGAGCCATAGGACGGATAGATAAGTTTTATTTGAGACAGGATCTCCTTCCAAAAAGGCTTGATGACAGGGCAGTCCCACCAAATGTGTCTGAAATCGCCTAAGAGTCCACACCCCCTCCAACACCTATCAGAGGTTCCCGGAAATATTGTATGTAGTTTCTGAGGGTACAGGTACCAATCGTATATGATTTGTAGTGTGCCTCCCTGAGATACATAGAGCGATTGAATTTCGCTATATCCCTACCCAAGTGTTCCCACTGTTTGTCTTCCATAGGGGCCTCTAACATAGCATTCCAAAACTGTTTGAAGCGTGGTGTTGCTCTGTGGCTCAGCGCTTGGATAAGAGCATACAAGAAGGAGATACACCCCTTGGAAGAGGACCCAGACTGTGCAAACCTCTCAACAGGGAGCAACTCTCTGGTTGCGGCCTGCTGCACCAGGGGTTGTTGCACCCAATGTTTCAGCTGCAAGTAATGGTATCCTTCCTTGTTAGTTAATGCAAACTGTGCCTTGCAATCCTGTAACGTGAGGAGTTCCCCCCCTTATCAAACAAGTGGGAGATCTTGAGGCATCCCCCCTCCCGCCACGCGTCAAAGGGGCCGTCCTTTAGAGCGGGGGGAACGCAGCATTAAAATGTATAGGCAGGTTGTAAGTTGAAGTGTGGAGGTGAGAGTGTCCCAAACCTTCAGTGTGGTGGGGGTAGGAGTGCTAATATAAGCATTGAGTGGCCTATCTCGTTTAGGTTTCCAGAGGAGATCCCAGATAGTGCGCCCAGTTATCTGTCGATCTATGTGAAGCCAGTGCTTCTCCGATTCCCTCAAAGACCACTCTGTGACTACCCTCATTTGTGCTGCTCTGTAATAGGAGTGAAAGTCCGGTAGCGCGAGGACGCCCTCCTTGCGTGGTCTGATTAGCAGCTTATATGGAAGCCTAGCCCTCTTCCCCTGCCAGATAAATCTGGTCAAAATGGTTCTCAGGTCCCGAAAGAGTCCCCTTTCAACCGATATAGGGAGCGCCTGGAAGAGATAAAGTACACGGGGGAGCACATTCATCTTAATGGCATGAATCCTGCCTAACCAGGTGATGTACGCCACACTCCATTTGCCCAAGTCGCTCTTTAATTGGCGCAGAAGAGGAGGAAAATTAGCCTGGTATAGGTCCTGCACCCGCGGGGTAAGCTTAACTCCCAAGTAGGTAATTTACCTCGAGGTACAGCGAAAAGGTGACAACCCTTCGATCCGCCGACATTCATCCTTGGGAATTGTTAGGTTCAGTAGAAAGGATTTTGTTAGGTTAACCTTAAAGCCTGCCACCTCTTCAAACGCTTTCAACTCAGATTGGAGGGCCGGGAGAGAAACCTGGGGATCCGTCACCGGAAGGGCAAATAACGATATCTTATGGGCATCTGCGCCAAAAGTTAACCCCCGAATCTCCTCATTACCCCTGATCCTATGCGCCAGAGGTTCAATGCTCAAGGCAAATAGGAGGAGGGAAAGGGGACATCCCTGCCACGTCCCACGTGTCAGGGGGAATGGGGAGGACGCCACTCCGTTGACAAGGACCCGAGAACGAGGAGAGTGATAGTTAGCGCAAATCATCCCAATGAAGGTGTCGCTGAAGCCAAAGCGCTGAAGTACTTTAAATAAGAAGGGCCATTCCACGCGGTCGAAAGCTTTCTCCGCATCTAGCGAGAGAAGCGCTGCAGGAATATTTTTCTTGTTGGCCTTTTCAATGATATGAATAATGTGCCTCAAGTTGTCATGAGTTTGCCTCCTCTTAATAAATCCAGATTGATCCGGATCCACGAGCGCAGGTAAGATAGAATCCAAACGTGTAGCCAGGATTTTGGAATACATTTTGTCATCAAGGTTCAACAAAGCGATCGGGCGATAGGAGGAACAGTGTGCTGGATCCTTACCAGATTTAGGAATTACAACCACTATCGCCTCTCCCATGGAAGGAGTAACCTTGTGAGTAGAAGCGATGGAATTAAATAGAGTAGTTAGGAAGGGGATAAGCTCCGGTGCAAAGGTAAGATAGAAGTGGGCTGAAAAACCATCTGGCCCGGGAGCTTTTGCGAGTTAAAGTGAGTCTATCGCGTTTTGCACTTCTTCAACAGAGATAGGCTGCGACAGCTCTTCATTGGTTCACGCCCCTACCTGAGGGAGGTCTAGTGCGTCTAAGTAGCCCGAGGGGTCATTCGACCCAGAGGCCTCTGAGGTATACAGGGCTCTATAAAAATCTTCAAAGGCTCCAGCCTTACCCTCCTCCGATCTGTGAGAGATGCCATTGCCATCTATTATGTGTTTGATGTACTCACGTTCCTGTTTGGCCCGTAATTGGCGCGCCAATAAGGTGCCCACCTTATTCCCACTCTCATAGCCCCTGGCTTGCAACCGTAAGATAGATTTTTCGGCTCTATTATTTTAATGACCTGTAGTTTCCCCTTTATCGACGTAACCTTCCGAAGAGTCAGACTTGAGGGTTGGGTCTCATGTACCTGTTCAGCGGACTTAAGTTCGGTTTCGAGCTGGAGGCGCTCCGCACATTGTTGGGAGCGCAAGGTAGTGGCCATTTCAATGCACTTGCCCCGAATTACTGCCTTAAGTGCATCCCAAGTGTTAGAGTGAGAGGTGTCCTCAGGGTCGTTTATCTCGAGGTACTCCTTAATATTCTTCCTAAGTTCATCTCTGAGGAGTCTGTGTCTGCATAAAAAGTTGGGAAAGTACGATCGGGAATGTTTAGGGCGTGGGTTTGGCCATGTGATCGTCATTTCTAAGGGGGCATGGTCCGAGAGGCAAATTGGGTGAAATTGTGATTGTAAAACAGATGGTAGCAGGGACTGGCTCAGGAAGATGTAATCAATACAGGAGTATGTTCTGTGGGAGTGCGAAAAGAAAGAGAAGTCTCTCGTCGTGGGATTGACTTCCCTCCAAACATCTACCAACCCCAAGCATTGAAGTTGTGAGCGCAGCGCCGATCCAAATGCCCCCCCCCCCTGGAGCCCTGTGTGAATGTGATGTATCTCTGTCCAAATCCCAGACTAAATTGAAGTCCCCCAAGAGCAGTATATCCCCCCGGGCAAAGTTTTCTAGAGTCATAAGGAAGGAAAGAATAAAATCTTGTTGACCCATGTTAGGTGCATAGAGCACTGCAAAGGTACATGGGCGACCTCGACGATCTCCCCTAACCATGATGTATCTCCCGTTTCTGTCCGTTTTAGTGTCCTGAGCCTGAAAAGGAACCCCATCATGAAACACCAGTGCCACCCCGCTTTGTTTCGTAGAGTGCGAGGACTTAAATATGTGGGGGTAAGCCTTATGGCGCAATCTCTGATCTTCGGATTTTTTGAGGTGTGTTTCTTGAAGAGCTATAATTTGAACATTGTGATCAAGCATGTATTTCCAGAATCACTGGCGCTTGTTTGGGGAATTCATCCCCCTAGCGTTCCATGAAATTACTCTAACTGCTATAAGCACGTGAGGAAGACAGTTGCCCTAGAAACGGTATCTCCCCCCTACCTCAACACCATGTGGACCCCCCTCTCCCCATCCCCCTAAGCAAATTTTAAAAAAAGCACCAAGATATCGAAACAAATTAAATAAATCGCAACAAACTTGTAAAATAAGTGTGTGGTGACCCCCTCCTAGAGGGGAATCCCAAACCTAAACTACACTCTAGGGACATTACAATTTCCTGTCCCCCAACCCTTTTCAAAGCAAATAAACAAGGCAATCCTGCATAGTGAAACAAGTCCCCCCTTCCATACTGAGTACTCTTGAACTAAGACATTTTGAACTGAGAAGTGAATAAACACAACACTTTCTCTAGAGAACAGCTCCATCTCACAATTTGAGCAGGTCCTGGTACCCTAGAACCTTCCCCTCGAGACCCCCCCCCCTCCTTGTGTATAGAAGTCATCTTCTGACCTGACTTCACCTTGCCGTTGTGCTCGCGTATGGACCATGTCAGGCGTCAGAAGTAAGGACCCCGGTGGCCTCGGGGCACCCAGAATCTGGCCACATGTGGAAGATGCAAGTCCCCAGGATTCCCCGCCTGACCCCTTCTGTGGGGGCAGGAAAGAGGTGAGTGGGTACAACCGTCTCAGGATGGCCGGGATTCCCTTCAAAAGGGTGCCCATTCAGTCATCAGACCAGCCATACAAGGAGCTGGGGATCACTCTGCTCTCTCAATCCTTGGACTCATTCTGGAGCTTTTGCGTTTCTTCTTCCCACTCTGCGCCATTGCCCGCCATTACGACGATCCGATCGGCCACCTCCTTCCTGCACCGACAAGGTATTGGGAAGCTCCAAACCCAGCAAGGTTGCCGCCTCCGAAAAATACACACAGTGTTGCTGTTTATTTTGCCATAGGAAGGCTATCCCAAAAGGGTATGTCCAGCGGTACCTGACGTTCTTGTCCCTTAGGTGCTCCGTGACCGGTCGGAACTGCTGTCGACGCTGGAGAGTGGCTTGGGCTACATCTTGATAGAGGGTGCACGTTGTGTTCTGAAAAGAGATGGACTCAGAGGCCCTAGCCTTTTGTAGGACTAGTTCTTTTATCTTAAAAGAGCTGAACTTGGCCAGAACATCCTGTGGGTGGCAGTTCTCCCCCGTAAGGCGTGGGCCCACTCTATGGACCCTCTCCAGTCGAACCTCCGGACCATCCTCTCCGAGGGTAGAGGAGAAGAGGCCCACCAATCAATCAATTCTTGCTTTATTTCGATTTTGGTTGCAAATCATAAAAGCATACAATAAAATGATCATTCATAAAACATACAATGAAAATATCAAACCTTAAAACATATTATTTACAAGTTAAAAAATGTATACCCCACCTCCTCTTTTGTAAGAAAACTAAAAAAGGGGGGGGGCATATACATAATAACTATTTAGTCTTTAGGGGGGGGCGGAGCTAGCCGGCGGCTATGGCGGACGTGTGAGCGCAGAGCTCCCGGTCCAAGCCCCAAACTATCCGTCTAAAGTATCCTGAACGGCGGAGCTGACAAGTTTGCTGGCGAGGGGGTTCCCTCCTGTACCGAGCTGCCTCACCTCGGATACCCGGCGGCGGCGGACGGGGCCCGGAGAGACGACAACGGCGGGCGGCGTACAGAGAGGCGGACAGGGCCGCGGTCCCCGGGCTGTCCTGCGGCTCTCCCCGACGTGCGTCACGCGACGTGCGGCAGAGTTGGAGGGGGAGGACCCGATCGGCCCGGTTCGTCTCCTGTGAGACCGAGAGACGGCGGAGCTGAGTGCACCGGAGACACAGACGGAGGAGTGCGGACCCGTAGGGGGTGAGGAGAGTGCGTTGTGGTCCCCCCCCCCCCTCCGGCTGGATTGCTGACTGAGCCCCCCGGCGGCGGCTGCTGGCGCCGCGTGGAGCCCTTGGTGCCCCGGTGATCTGGACCCGGAGACTCCCCCGGACTTGGGGTGCCCCGAGAATCACTTGCATCGGACGGCGGGGGAGGCAGGCGGTCTGGTGTGGGACCCCCCCCCGCCCCCCCTCTGCCTCCCCTGAGGATCGGCGCTGGCCGAGGGGCACCCGCGGGACAGGAGAAGGCGGGGGAGCGCAGCAGTGACGAGACTGGGCACCCGGGAGACGTGGGCCCTTGCAGGCTACACGGGTGGTGGCGCTCTCCCCCCCCCCCCCTGCTCCCCAGGCGATTATCCGGGTCCGTGGAGTCTGCAGAGCGATCGCCGCTCCTTCTAGATCCGTGCTGGGCCTTGTTCGTGCGGCGCCCTCCTTCGCTGCCCCCTGCTCGGCGGGATGCCGGTGTCTGTGCTGTGGACGGAGCGGTGAACGACGGTGAGGGCCCGGAGAGCTCGATCCCTTGACCTGTGCTGCGGCCTGGCTGCGTGAGTTGGAGGGGCCATTGGGGCGATCGTGTGGATGGGAGCGGTCTTCTGCCGCAGCCCTTCTGTGTGTGGACCTCGCGGATAGCAGTCACTGGCTACTGCCCCGGGGGTGCCTTCCCGGTCCCGGATTGCGGCGTAGCACGTGGAGGAGCATGGAACAGCTGCCCTGGGTGGGGAGCACCCCCCCTCGCTCGGGCCCGCGGTGGCGATCGGACACCGGGAGTGGCAACGGCTGGCGTAAGACTCTGCGGGCTGACTGGTGACTGTGGCCGAGAAGAGACCAGGGAGTGGAATTGTGACTCGGAGTGTTCGGCGGTTCGAACATTGGCGAGCCGTGGTGGGGAGCCTAGCGGCCTGCCTCGTTGGGGTTACCTGTAGCGCGGCCCCCCTTGGATCTGGACTTTGACCCGGAGCGGCGGGCGCGCGGCGGGCGCTGACCCTCAGCGTAGCCATGGGCAAAAGCGATAAGACCCAGCCCAAACTGTCTTTTGACCCCCGCAAGCCGAAGGGGCCTGATGAAGCACCGCTGGCGCGGCCTCCCGATGGAGCTGCCTCGGAGAGCTCTATGTGCGCCGACATCAAAGCAATGCTGGCGGCAATGGAAAAAGGGCTACAGGGCAGTCTGACCGCGATAGACACCAAGCTTGATGCGCTCACCTACCGCATGGACCGCATGTCGGAACGAGTGGACAAGAACTCAGAGAGGCTGGATGCGTCCGAACAGAGAATAACGCACGTGGAGGAGGCCCAGACGGCATGGGACTCGGATCGCAGGCAATTCAGTAAACTACTGCAGGTTATACAGGACAAGTCCGAGGATTTAGAGGCCCGTTTGAGGAGGTCGAACGTCCGCATAACAGGCGTGGCGGAGTCGACGCACACCGGGCGAATGGAACTCTTCGTTGAAAAACTGCTGCGGGCTCTGCTGGGAGAAGACGTGTTCTCCCCTATGTTTGTTGTCGAGAGAGCCCATCGTTCGTTGGGCCCTCGCCCCAAGCCTGGGGCACCCGCAAGACCCAAAATAGCAAAACTACTGAACTATAGAGACAGAGACACAGCCCTGCAGGTGGCAAGAGAAAAGGGGAAGCTGCAATTTGAGGGGATGGACATCTCCATCTATCCCGACTTCACGGCGAAGGTCCAGGAGGAGCGCAGGCAGTTTGCACCCTACAAAAAACAACTTCGCGACCTGGGCCTGGACTATGCTATGTTATACCCGGCGAGGTTCCGGATCAACAGGCAGGGGCACTCGCACTTCTTCACGGATCCGAGGGAGCTGCAGCGATCCCTGAGGGAGTGGTCGAGGGAGCAACGGCACGGGCTACAGGACTGCATCGACACCCGAGCCGAGGCCTCCAGCCTGGGGGAGCAGGACTAGGTTGCTGGTAGTGGCCTCTGGTTACGCTCTGCCGCCTGGCAGGGGGTTGCCGACATGCCGTGGGAGCAGCTGCTTCCCTGGCGGAGTCATGACTGCTGGAGCATTGTTGGTGCGCAGGAGACGGCGACCACCCCTGAGGACTTTGAGGCTGCAGCTGGGTGAGAACTTTCTGATGTGTTGGGGGCGCCCTGGTGTCGGGGCCCTAGACTCGGAGGTGTGGTGGGGGCCGGTCTGCTTACACTGACTGGTCATTGGCTGGATATTTCTGTGGCCTTTATAACTGTGGGGTTCTGGTTGGGGTGGCGCCTGGGGCTCACCGTGCGGGCCGGTCTATGAGACAAATGGGCTCCGACCTAGATGTCTAAATGGGGGCGCCTTGAGCGTGACTGGCAAGCTTAGATAGGTGGGGCGGCTCGCCTCCGATGGGGGTGTTGGGAACTCCCCTAGAACCACTGGAGGGGAGGCGATAATAGCTCGAGCTGTACTGAGACCTGGGGCATGGGAGTGGGGGCACGACTATATGGTGGCCTGTTGAGAGTTTTAGGGTAGCTGTTCATCGGCGGCCTCTGCCCCAGCGCTGATAGCTTACATGGCCCCTCTGGGGGCTGGTTTGGGGATGGTTTTGTATGTTTGTTGTGGGGTAGGGAGGGGGGTGGGACTGGGGATCTGTCTGGCCAGGTTGGGGGCGGTCGGCTGTGGGAGGAGGACTGGGAAGTTAGGGGGACGTTCTGCGGTTGGGAACTGGGATCCACACTGTCTGCTGAGTGGCAGGTTTTCTGCTCTACCGCTGTATGGCTGTTTCATGTTGTCTGGAGCTGAATGGTGGGCGGGGACTCCCGCTCGGCCCTTGAGCTGCAGCGGTTGCGGTATGTTTCTGCTGGGATGACTGGACTAGGAGAGCCGATGGGTGACACTGGCGAAGTGGCCATTAGGGCGTTGACGTGGAATGTTCGGGGGTTGAACGATTATCGCAAACTCAGGAAAGTATTGAATTATCTCCACAGGCATCACATTGACTTGGCGCTACTTCAGGAGACCCATCTCCCCCTTACAAGTAAAATGTTAGCGGCGAAGGGGCTAGTGGGCAATAGCGCGGCGGCGGGCTTTACATCACACTCCAGAGGGGTGGTTACTTAGGTAAACCCACGATCGAACCTGCGGTTGACATCGCTGACCACCGACCCGGACGGGCGTTACTTAATTGCGCGGTGCGCTGGGAAGGGCCATGACCTAATTGTAGTCAATGTGTATGGCCCCAATTACGACTCTCCAGAGTTCTATGATGCACTGGCGACACAATGCAGGCAGCACGTGCACACTGGCATGGTATGGGGTGGTGACTTTAATTTTACATTCAATCCGGACTTGGACCGCTCCTCGGGGCAAGTGCGACGCCCGGCGACCGCCGCCCTGCAAATGCAGGCAGAATTAACTAGACTGGAAATGTTAGACGTCTGGCGACACCGGCACCCGGGTAAAGGGGGATTCACGCACTACTCGGCATTCCATGACGTGCATACCAGAATAGACTATTGGTTAGTGTCGCGGTCATTGCTTGCGGTCATCAGGGGTTGCGAGGTCTTACCGCGCACTTTGTCGGACCACTCCCCCCTTCTCTTGGTAATGGCTACTCCGCATCGACGAGTCCCGCCGTTCACGTGGCGGCTGCCGCCTTACTCACTGTTAGATGACGTGTTTCGGGGGGAACTGGCGGATGACATAGAATCTTTCTTTGAGGTAAATTCAGGCTCAGTCCAGAGTTTCCAAACGGTGTGGGACTCGTTTAAGGCTTATATTCGCGGTGTTGCAATGACTAAGCATTCTGGTGTGCTTAAGTCCATACGGCAGCGGCTGGGGGCTCTGGAGACGCAGATTGCGCGGTTGGAGGAGAGTCAGGGGATTTCTGCGGACCCTGAGATAGCTGCGCGGATGCAGAACCTGGTCACGGAGTTCAACAGCGAAGCGGACCGAGAGGTGCAACATATGGGAAAGTATGCAACGGCTCGTACCTACGGGGAAGGCGAGCGCCCGGGATCCTTACTTGCGGGGATACTCCGTAACGCTAGGCGACCCCTAGTCATCGACGAGCTTGTCACTGCTTCGGGCGATGTGATCACTGACGAGACGGGGATAATAGAAGAATTCAGGGCCTATTATGCTGGACTGTATAAATCTCAGTCCTCTCACATGGAAGAGGAGATAGAAGACTACCTCAGTTACATTAAAATGCCGTTTTTGACTAACTCGCAGAGGGAATTCCTGGCGCTGCCCATACAAAAGGATGAGATCCTGGAGGCTCTGGGGGGTATGAAGGCGGGCACTGCCCCGGGAGCGGACGGGCTGACGGTGGCCTTTTATAAGGCCTTTCAGGATCAGCTCCTCCCGCACCTTATGACTCTTTTTGACGATATATGTCTTGAAGGTTGCATGCCTGACACGATGCGAGAGGCCCTGCTGGTTACCATTTTAAAACCCGGGAAACCCTCTAACCTGTGCGGTTCCTATAGGCCACTCTCCCTGATTAATGTCGATGCCAAGATATATGCTAAGGTGCTGGCCACGCGCTTAGTGCTACTGGTGCCGGAGCTCGTGGCGCCGGAACAGGCAGGCTTTGTTCCATCCAGGAACCTCACGTACAATCTCCGCACGGTCCTTGGAGTCATGCAGCATGTGCGCCCTGATAGTAAGGCCTTAGCGCTCTTCCTAGATATGGAGAAAGCGTTTGATTCTGTGGAATGGCCGTTTATGGTGAGGGTATTGAGGAAACTTGGACTGGGAGAGCCTTTTTTGCAGATGCTTGGAGCATTGTATTTTAGGCCCACTGCCCGGCTGCGCCTCGGCGACCGAGTCACGGAGGCATTTGAAATCTCCAGGGGGACCAGGCAGGGTTGCCCTCTTTCCCCACTCCTATACGCGCTGGTGGCGGAACCTTTAGCATGCGCAATAAGAGAATACCACAGATTTGAGGGCATTAACTTTCCCTCCTATAAGATTGGTATTTCTACCTACGCGGACGATACGCTGCTGTACGTCCGTGACCCGGAGGAGAATCTTGCTTCCATTTTGCGGGAGGTGGTCCGGTTTGGGGCGCTGTCGGGCCTCAAGGTTAACTGGAACAAGTCGCTGGCTTTCCCGTTGACTCCGGCTACATTGCCATTCCCTATGGAATACCCTTTGCTGTGGACAACGGACTCAATCCGATACTTGGGGGTTCGGCTCCACAGGGACCCGGAGGTCTTGCTGAGGGAAAACTATGGAGTAGCTTATTCCAAACTTGTTGACGAGGTGGAGGAGTGGAACAGGCTCCCCTTGTCGCTGATGGGCAGAATTGCCATCATGAAAATGGTCGTCCTACCGCGATTTCTGTTCCTTTTCAACAACATCCCTATAGTGCTCCCTAAGACCTTCTTCGCACAGTTGACTCAGACCCTGATTCGACTGGCCTGGGGTGGTAAACAACCTAGAGTCCAGTGGAAAGTGTTGACGCTTCCCTACGAGATGGGGGGGCTCGGAGCTCCGGATCTGGAAAGTTACTACAGAGTGGCACAGGCGTCTCATCTGCATACGTGGATACATGCCAAACCAGATATCCCGCATGTGCTACTGGAGCGCTTGTTTGCGGATCCGCTCCCTCTCCCGGCGACGGTCTTTTTGCCTGTGGATCGCATGGTGGGACTGTTGGACTCGCTCAGAGCCACAAACCACGCATGGCATGCGGTTATGAGAGCGCAAGGCCGAGATCTCTTATACTCCCCGTTGATGCGGGTGGAATGGGCGGCTTGGCTCCCCCCTCTGCGGGAAGCAGGGGTGAAGCAGGCGCTGAGCGATTTGGGAATAGTTAGGATGGCGGACCTGTTTCAGGGCGGAGTGGCCAAAACACTGGAGAGTGTCGTCTCGACTCAGCCTGAGGTCACGTTACTCCAGCGCTTTCAATTTCATAGGGTCCGTGGCGCGCTGCTGGCCCTGTTGGGGCCGTGCGGGGAGGAACCCCCTGAAATCCCGGAACTTTCCTATGTTATCAAAACTGCGGCGCCGTCCAAATTGGTCTCGACCCTCAAAAAACTTGGTGACCAGCAAAGGGTACACCAGTGCTCTGCAGCGCGGCGAGACTGGCAGACGGATCTTGAAATGGACATTTCGGATGAGATGTGGAAGTACTGCTGCTCTAGCACCAAAAAGGTTTCTTTGAATGGTCGACACCGATTGATACATTTTAAGTTCTTGCAGCGGGTCTATTACACCCCTGAAAGACTACATAGGTACGGGTTGCGCCCCACGGCGGAGTGCGAGCGCTGTCATGTCCCCGTGGCTGACTTCCTGCACATGGCCTGGCTTTGCCCAGGTGTGGCCCGGTTCTGGACGGCGGTGTTTCGGGAATTGAGCCAGATTCTGGAACAAGAGATCCCGCCTAATCCGGCTTTGGCGCTGCTGGTCTACTCCAGGCCTCTCCCGCTGGCACTGCGACGTCTGACGGACATGGCGTTATTGATCGCGCGACGCGTCGTGGCGGCCTGCTGGATGAGAGGGCCGCTTCCTACTAAGAAGCGATGGGCTAGAGATATGCTGTATTGCAGCACGCAGGCGGAAACGTATAGCGAACTGTTACCCCCGAAGAGTCGCCCCAAGAACTTTTGGGCGCTGTATAGAACATACCTGACTGCAGGAGACCCCGAGGCAGCCGGTCAGGGGGAGACACAGAGTGATGCCCCAGGTGCTCACAGAGGGACGGAGGGGGGCGCGACACAAGAACAGGACTCTATTGTAGTGTGATGGGCTGTGACGCCGGTGCACCGACTGGGATGGATGCTGGTCGGTGGAAGGGGCGCTGTGGTACCCTCCGATCGCGGCTGGCGCTTCCTAGAAGTGTGCAAGTGAGACGTGAACGAGAGTTGCAGGGTTGAGAATGACCTGAAAGCGGGGGGCGCAGTGGCTGGTCAGTTTTGGCGGCTGGGCTTGCGAAAGCGTGTACATGCAGAAGCAACGAAGGTGGAGACAGTGGAATGGTGGCGGGTGGGGTGGGTGGGTGGGTGAGCGTTGAGATATGGTTTACAAATTCTTAGGAGCTCGACCAGGCTTGCGGTAGAGGTTGGACAACAGTGGGCTGGTCATACAGGCACGTCAGGCTGAAGTGCAGGCTGGGGGCAAATACACCTTCCACTCTTATGTAGTGATTCAGTCTGGACTGTTTTATGTGATGTTATTATTGCAATGCCGCCGGTCCTCTGGGATGTCGGCTAAATGGCTGTGTGAGAGACACCGGATCGGTTCTGATGGACTTGTGGGGGCAACCCATTGTAATGGGTGCCTACGGCGGTCTGATCTGTCCATTTACTATATCTCAATAAAGGTTTTCAAAAAAAAAAAAAAAAACGATTTAGTCTTTAGTTTAGACAATTCACAACCAACAAAATACATCCATTAAAGTTAAAAAAAATGACATTAATTGATCTCCGCGCTATGTTAATCTAAATTCCTACGATGGCGAACAATACATTTCAGAAAACTAACTACTATAAATACCAACTGCTCTCCCTCCAGCCTCTGTAAAAAAAAAGTAAGGCTGGGCGACATTGTCTATAACCAATACGCCTCAGGAACGGAATAAGCCATTTTTTCCTGGATTCTGTATAAAATTTACAAAAAAGAATAGTGTGTAAAGTCGATTGTGAAGAAATGTCATCACAGGAACAGCAAGAAAGTACTTTCGCCCAGTTGTTTCGCGCTGGAAATGCGACCATTCGATGGAAGAAGTTCATCCTAAATCTAACCAATAGATGACGCTCGTAACTCGTGGTATTAAAAGTGAGGTACGGCTGTATTGTAGGTACCAATTGTATCATTAGACTGTGGGTAACAGAAGGTTTGGAGACTTCGCTCATCAGTCTCAGCTCCTCAAGATGGGCGAGACCTTTCTTTTTTAAGACCATCCTTGAAACCTCACTTATTGAGGAGGGATTATGATAATATTTATTCCAACCCAAATCATGAAAAAAGCTTGCAATGTACCACAGCCACCTAGACTTGCAAGCATTGTCCATGGTTAGACAGTCGGACAAAATAGACTGAGAGAGGGTTGCTTTATCTGAGGACCAAATCCTACGCCATAATAAAAGTGGTTCAACTTTGGCTAGGTCCGTCACATGTGCAATACCCAGCTCTGTATGACAAGCAAAGGTGCCCGTACTCCCAGGAACTGCAAGAAGAAACCTCAAAAACAAATTTTCATCTCTCTGAATGCTATCCGTACCCACAAAGCCCCAGAGACCCGCCCCGTACAAAGCCACAGATAAGCATTTGGCTTTATAGATTGCAATAATTTCAAGGGGAGCTCTATTTCCCAACTTCCTGGTTAAATTGACATGGGCTGTAGTAGTTCTTAAAAAAAGAAGTTTTCTCGTTTGTACTGCCGGTTTCCAGGATAGTTTGTGATCTATTGTTATGCCTAAATAGGAGTATTTTTGCGTAGTTGCTGTTTTTTCTTGGTTCAGATAAATACCCCTCATTTTACTAATGCTTTTGTGGCCAGAACTTGCCCTCATGACAAAGGTTTTACTGATATTTATCTTCAGGTCAAGGCCTGCTGTAAATGTGGAATATCTATCCAAATTCTTTTGAAGTTCACGGGGGGTACGAGCTAAAATGACGGTGTCGTCTGCATAAAGGAGTGCAGGTATTGGACGATTGTTCACCATTGGGAGATCCTGGGAGCCCTTCACCATCTCTCTTTCCAACCCATTAGTATACAATGTAAAGAGGAAAGGGGCCAGGACACACCCTTGCCTAACCCCTTTTTCTACTGGGAACTCTTCCGTCAACTCCCCCCCCACCCCGTAGCGAACTCTTGCTGTGGCATTTGCGTAAAGTTCCCTCATAAACTTGACCAGATTCAGTGGAGCCCCCATATCAACCAGTAAAGTCCAAAGTTTGGAATGGGAGACACAGTCAAAAGCGGACGATAAATCCACATAGACCATACGCAGGTCTCCTCCTTTGATGTAAACATACTTGTCTATCAGAAGTGAAAGGTTTAGGGCCTGTTCAATAGTTCCCAAACCCTGGCGAAAGCCATACTGTAAGTCTGAAATGATCCTGCCATCATCCGCCCAGTCCTGAAGTTGCTCTAAAATGATTCGACCTGCCACCTTTCCTAAGGAGTCTAAGAGAGAGATTGGACGATAGCAGGTTACTGACTCCCGGTCGCCTTTTTTAAAAATGGGAACTAGAACGGATTTTGACCATGAAACCAATAAACCTATATTACAAGATGCGTTCAGGACTTTAGTTAGAAGGGGGGTCCAGAGATCCGTTTGAGCTTTAAATAAATCGATAGGGACGCCATCTGGGCCCGGTGCCTTCCCATTTTTACTTGCACTCAGAGCCTGGGCGGTTTGTTTCAACGAGAACTGTAGGTCAATAGGATAGACACTATCTATGTCATTCCGGGAGTTAGAGTTCTGAGGTTTTGGGTCCTGTGGTTTAACAGACTCCAGGCCAACTGAAAAAATCTTAGAAAAATGAAGAACCCATTCCTTTTCTTCTATTGCTAAGTCTAACTTAGCATGATTAGTCAGTTAAAAAGGGAGACTTGACCACTTGCCAAAAAACAGCCGAGTTTTTGTAGGAGCAAGCGTCATGCAATTGGTCCCAGAGTTGATCTTTTAGTTCTTTTTTCCTGTTTTTTAATGCAGAATTATAAGCTCGTGTGGGACCCTAACCAGTTTTCTCAATGCAGTTTTCAAGTTTGAATAAGCGACCGTGCAGTCATGATTAAACCAGCCCTTCCTCTTTTTTGGCTTTTGTTTTATTTCTACCCACAGAGCCTCATTGATCGCTTTAACGATCAGTTCAAAGTTGGCAATGACTTCTGTATGTGTAGTGTCAAGAGTAAGACATTTCATAATGGAGGGATAGGCCTTCACTATCACTAGCTTTGTTATTTCCATAGGGTCTACTTTCCCCCACTTAAGCGCATATCCATTTAATCTGCTTAATACCAGATTATTTTGTAATAAAATGGAACCCAAACCACTCTTCGGTATATAGGTCAATGACAGAGAAATGCTGAGAGGATAATGATCGCTTACCACAATTATGTGTCTAGTAAATCCTGCATCTATAGTCCTCTCACCATTTGAGACCAAGATATAATCTATAGTTGTTAAGTATCTTCTCCCATGAAAAGTAGGGGCCAGTGATGAATACAGGCCCCAGCTAGGCCCGCAGGACACAAGGGTTCGCTCTCCTGTAAAGAAGCCTATAAGGAAGTTGGCACGGAAACTGCAAAGTACAAAGACACGGTTTATTAACCCTTAAGGGTGGTCCTACAATCCATACAATACCCTTCAGTATTGCATAGAGTAGCACAAAGAACTTGCATACATGGTCCCCTTTTATACACAACAGAGGGGCTCATAAGTGGGAGGATACGACATGAGACGAGGAATGTTACCTTTTATGGACATTTGCAATACAAGATCGATATGTGGGCGGAGCTGACATACTCCTTGAGCCCGCGAAAACATGGTCAAGCAAGGACTAACTGATAACAGATGTGGTCAAGTCTGGGCATGCGCCAGACGGACAAAGAAACTATTTATAGACTGTTACTAGGCAGATTACAAGAGCAACTAACACAAAGATAAGACTCTTCTCGTGCTGAGCACGTGGAGACATGACAATACAAAATGGAGTCCAGACTTCAGTCAACATAACAAAAGGAACATGTGTAAGGGAGGAGAATTCATGTCTTTAGTAAATGCTTAATCACATCGAAGTTGCAATTTACAACAGACGACCCTTTCAGCATTTACTGAAGACATCCGGCTTGTTAGAATAATCATCATATATATCGATTATCATCATCTCTTCTACTTCCTTAGCTAAACGTTTCTGATAAGTGACATTGGCAATAGCTTTCTTATCGGGGATACAGAATGATACACATAAGGAACAGAGCAAGGGACCACATTGAACACAGATACAGCAAGAAAACAGAACTGCTATAATTATGCAGAGGCCAGTCAAAACCTTCCAACCCCAAGCAGTGATCAATGCCCAAAACCATCCAGAAAAGGACCAAGTGCCGTTTTCTGTATGGATTTCAGCTGCAATTTTATGCAACCTATTGATTGCATTATAGACTGAAGGTGTGTGATCAGGAATAAACACACAGCAACTACTTCCGATAATTTTACAAGCTCCACCTCGATCAGCTAACATAACATCTAACACCATACGATTCTGCAATGCAACAATTCTGGTAATCTGTAATTCTTCCGTAAGATTCCCAAGAGCAGCAGCGGTTTGGTTCGTCACAGCCTCTACCACTCGTGTTAATCTTCGAACTTTCCTACTATTTAGGGCAGCTCCAACGAAGAAGAACAATCCTAGATTGAAGTCGATATACTGCTGTAAACTGGTGTCAGTCTGATCCACATCATCAATTGATAAAGTACGTTTATACCTATTTACAGTCACATTATTTAACAACTTTAAATCCTTATGATAGGATGCAGGTGCCAGAAATACAGGAAGTAACAAAAATGATACATAGCATACTCCAGACCAACCGGCTGGCAAACGGTAATAACCTTTAGTTCCACACACAAAATACGTATTATGGGATGCTAAGAAAGTACTGTTATTCAATCCATCGATGTTTAATATGGTAATACAATCGCTAACACCAACAGGAATATAACCCACACTTTGGACACACAGATCCGCTTGAGCTTGTGCCACTTGAATCACAAATCTATCTTTTCCCACAGTGTCTCTGGTGTTCGTGAAAACATATGGAATCGATTCATTGTCTGGTCGATACTCTTCCCATTCCCAAATTGTCCCATTCGCTTGCGGATATCCATCTTTATCCTGATGACATTCTTTATTGAGTCTGAAGAGTAATCGTCCCACTGTGGGTTTCCGAGTGGCAAAAAGCAAAGTGTACCATGCTCTACAAGAGCCATTATGAGAGAAAGGAAGAGGTATGAATGGCGTTCCTCCTTTCTTCTGATGAGCTGGCATCATACCACATATCCAACAGTTCGTAGCATTCGTGGCAACGTGGGTATGATGCAACATCTGGATGAAAGTGTTATTCAAATAAGATTGACGATGCTTCAATTCTTGATACGGAAGGGTATAGAAGTAGTGCTCCTCGGGCACTGGAGTGGTCAACACAAGTAACTCTCGAGCAGGAGTCACATCCTCCACAAACCATGTGGTTATCCCAACAATAGCTACTGTGAGCATAAACCCTGTTGCACAAAGGATCTTCTTTTTCTCCATGTCAGAATAGAGAATCAATATCTTCCTGAAACTAAAGGTTTGTCAGAACTCTTCCCCTTGGGCAGCGGTCGATTTCTTCACCAACGGGCCAAGACGGGTGTCACTACACTAATGCAGGGCTGATCCCCCCCCCCCTTGCCTCACTGGCTCTCCGTTTCACTAACCCAAGGGCCGTTCTGACAACATGTCCCGATACTGAAGGATTCACTTTCTTGGCCTCAGATGATATCGCCTTCCTCCAGGAGTCGCGTGGTCCGGAAAGAGCTCCTCAGCGTCGTTCGATTCCACAGCACGGCCTTTCTCTGTGGTCAGAATCTCTCGTTGATCGGTCAGTACAGCGGGCTCCACCAATCCGGGTGGTACTTTGCGGCAGTGCAGGGAATGGATCCAATTCTTCCTGTTGGAAACTCGCACAGCCGTCCTTGTTGCCAGTAAGACTTGCTCAGGGCCAACCCATCTCGGCTCCAGGCTGTTCGTCCTGTCGAAGATTTTCAACATGACATAGTCTCCAGGCCGGAGACTATGTCCTTCGCCGGTGGACCGATCAGGGAGCGCCTCCCGGACCTGTTGATGAATGGAAACCAAGTTATCCGTTAACTGTGCCAGATAATCATTCATCATTACACAAAGTACATCATACACAGTCTTAGGTTTTGGTGGACCCCAAATATTCATTGGACGTCCAAAGACAATCTCATACGGTGTAAGACCGATTCGAGAGTGCGGTACCGATCTAATTGACAACAATGCCAGCGGTAAAGCATCTGGCCAAGTCAAAGACGTTGAAGCTTGAATTTTAGCGATCTTGAGCTTCAGTGTACCATTATACTTCTCGACTAGTCCTGCAGATTGAGGGTGGAATACTGCATGGAACTTCTGGGTGATGCCTAGACCCTTCAGAACATACTTTATAACATCCGCTATAAAGTGGGGCCCGTTATCACTCCACAGAAGTCTACAAACGCCATATCGAGGGAAGAACTCCTTCAACAGCATCTTAGCGGTAGTCATTGCAGTATTGTCCTTCGTGGGGTATGCCTCAACCCATTTGCTAAAGGCACACACCACTACTAGAACATACTTCAAATTGTTACAACGCTCGAGCTGGATGTAATCCATCTGCAAAACCTCAAAGGGTGCAGTAGGCGTTACGAACCCTCCTGCTGGGGTCCGAGTCCCCTTTCCTGGGTTGTACCTCAGGCAGATCATACAGGTCTGTACCACCCTCTTTGCCGCGCTAGCAATCTCTGGATGCTCCCAAACTTGGGTAAGCAATTTTACAATTGCGGAAGCTCCAACATGTGCTAGCCCATGTGCCATCTGAACCATAGGTTGTACAAAAGCTGTGGGTAATTTCCATCGATCCATCTGCTTATTTCTCCAGCAACCCTCATCATCCAATTCTCCCTCACTGGACCATTGCTCCCGTTCTTTATCAGAAGCGGTCCTCTGTATTTCTCGCACTTCTTCCTTCGTATCATGCCATCTTTCTACTCGCGACTTCACTACATACATGGCAGTAGCACCGGGCTGCATCGCAGTCTCCCGCGCCACCCGGTCTGCTAACGCATTCCCTTCTCCAACTTTATCGACTACTTTCCTATGGGCGCTACATTTAATGATGGCAATTCTCTTCGGATATATCAATGCAGTTAAAAGATTATGAACTAACTCCCCATGCATTATTTGTACTCCATGCGACGTTAAGAACCCTCTTTCCTTCCAGAGCAGGCCGAAATCGTGCGCTACTCCGAAGGCATAGCGGCTATCTGTATAAACATTCACACACAATCCTGTACTGAGCTCACATGCTCGTGTTAATGCTATCAGTTCCGCTGCTTGAGCTGATTTCTGTGGTATGCGTGCTGTCTCCACTATTGTTTGCAATGTGGTAATCGCATACGCTGCCGAAGTCGTACCATCTGGTAGCTTCAGGCATGACCCATCCACCCACAGTTCTCCATCTACATCTGAAAAGGGCGTATCCTGGAGATCAATACGACCCTTTGTTTGTTCCTCGGTCATAAGGATACAATCATGTGCTTCTCGTGCCTCAGACCGAGTCTCGGGGTATGGCAACAATGTGGCAGGATTTAACGTCACGCACCTCTTCAACGTGATATGAGGAGCCAAAAGCGTCAGCTCATATCCCGTTAAACGAGCACTGGTCAAATGCTGCGTCTTTGTCTGATTAAGCAGGGCATCAACAGCATGGGGGACTAATACCAACAGCTTATGAGATAACACAATTCCCTCGCTCTGGCGTATTGACACAGCTGTCGCCACAACCGAGCGAAAACAACCAGGCAATGCTCGAGCAACAGGATCAAGTACAGCCGAAAAATATGCACAAGGGCTCTGCTTGTCGCCGTGCATCTGCACTAAAACTGATAATGCACATCCATCTTTCTCATGCACATACAGCGAAAAAGGCTTGGTATAATCGGGAGTCCCTAACACTGGTGCTGAACAGAGGGCCTGTCGCAGTTTCTGAAAGGCAGTGTCACACTCATTCGTCCAGGGGAGCGGGATAGGTGTATCTTTTGTCAAAAGGGCTAACAATGGCTTGGCTATGTACGAAAACCCTAATATCCACTGCCTGCAAAAAGAGACAAGACCCAAAAATGCGCGCACGTCCTTCTGTGTGGACGGCGTCGGTGTATCCAGAATCACTTGAACACGGTCTGGTGTGAGTGCACGTCCCTCCTTAGACAAAAGGTGACCTAGATAAGTCACCTTTGGTCTACAGAATTGCAACTTTTTCCTAGAGACCTTGTGATTGTGGGATGCCAAAAAGGAAAGCAAAGACAACGTACTTGTTTCATACAACTCCGGGGTGTCAGCCGCCAGCAAGATGTCATCGACATATTGAATGAGGGCGACACCCTCGGGCAGAACAAAGGAGTCCAATTGTCTTTTCAAAGCTTGACTGTAGATGCTAGGGCTTTCCGTATAGCCCTGAGGAATTCTACAAAATCGGTAAGACCTATTATTTAAAGTGAAACCAAAAAGGTATCGACTATCGGGATGAATGGGAATCGAAAAGAAGGCATTTTTCAAATCAATAACTGAAAACGTGGTCGCCGTAGGCGGGACCAAAGTAAGCAACGTCGTGATATCCGAAACCACTGGGTACTGAGGTATCACGATCTTGTTTACTTCTCTCAAATCAATGATAAACCGATAGACTTTGGCGTCCGTATCCTTTTTCAGAATGGGTAGAATCGGGCTATTACAAACATTATAGGGAACTTCTTCCACCACTCCCACCTTAATCAAATCCTGCACAATCTGTATAAGAGCCTCTTCCCCCTCCTGCGAAATACGATACTGGGGAAGGCGTGGTAACACCGCCCCCTCCTGGACAGTAATGTGAACAGGCGGAATCACCATCTGTCCCACATCAGTATCCGAGGTGGCCCACAGAGCACGGGGGAGGGCAGCTAACACAGCATCTTCTGTAACCACACACATCCGTTCAGACAGAGGGTAATTGTCATTCAATATCACCCGCACTCCAGCAGGGGAACACCGGATCGTAGCTCTGAAGTGCTTCAGCATATCAAGGCCCATAATATTATCCGGCGTGTTCGGAGCTAACAAAAACGGACAGGGTGCAGAAAAGGAATTAACCTGAAATGTGAGGGGCTGCGAGAGAGAGCTTCGGGAGAGTGTTCCATCGAACCCTACCGATGTAACCATTAAGCCAGATGGGGGAGCCCTCGGAACCAATTGTTTAGACAGCGCACTACGAGTCGCTCCTGTGTCCACTAGAAACTGATCAGTGGAGCCCAAAACCTCAGCTGATACGTAAGGACCCCTCTGATCAACTGCCACCTCGACTGATTCCAACCCCCATCCAACGCATTCCTATGCATGCTGAGAATCATGGTACCCAGAACGGTCAATCCCCGACACTTGATACTGATTTTGTCGATCAAAAACATTTGACCTATCTCGTTGCTGCCCAGCAAGGTCAAAACGAGCGTGATCATTAGAATTCCCTCTAAAATTCGAGAAACCCCCTCTACCTCTCGGGCCGCCCTGAGTGTGTCCCTGACTGTGACCCTGCCGTGAAGCATGCAACGCTGGGCATTCTCTGGCCCAGTGCCCCGATTGCTTACAATACGCACATTGATTCCTATTCAGATCAGATCGGCCCGAGGGAGGACCATAAAATCCTCCCCTACCTCTATTTACACCCCGTCGGGGCGGACCATATACCTGTGCTAACATCACCTTCGTTTTTAAATCCTTGGATTTCTTTTCCTCCTGCCCCTTCGCTTCTAGCTCCTGGCGCTCATAGTACTGGGCTATAGTCAGGAGGGCTGTCGGGGTCGTAGTGGACCAAGAACTTTCACTCGCTTTGAGGCGAGCTGCAATTGCCGGTAATAGATTCGCCACATATTTGTCAGCAAAAAGGTGCCGACCCGTATCATCCGTAAGAGACTGGCCACTAAAATCATGGAACGTCTCCTCAAAGCGCGTAAAGAAATCTGCAACTGATTCATCGGCTTTCTGCTTACACGAGGCTAGCATATTCCAGTCAATCTTTTTAGGGGGAATGATGGTCTTCAACTTAGTCAGGATAGCAGCGGGGAGATCTAAGATAATCTGAGGTGGTTTCTGCGCGGGCTTTCTCTCCCTATCCTCATCCTCAAGTTCAGACCATCGAGCCTTAAAAGTGGCAACATCATCCACCTTCCGCACGGATCGCCACATATCTGGTGGTAGAATAAGCCCAAAGAACAAATCTATATCTGCTAAGGTCATAATACAAGAATTCAAGGCCCCCTCGACTTCTTCGTAAAAGGCCGCTGGATTCTTGCGGGGATCAGGCAACGCATTCTTTAATGCCATGACGTCAGCCCTGTGCCAGGGAGTATAAACCCAATTATACACAAAATATCCCTTAGCATCGGCGGAGGTAATATCCGAGCTAGTCCCCGCTCCTTTAGGAGGAACATACAAAGGCGCCGCCTCGCGCATTGGTTTAGCATGCACTGGATCGCTCTTATCTGATTGAGAGGTGGATGAATGGCCGCCTCCGATACGCGAATCCGACCGCTTTTCCTCCTCAAGGTGTTGGCGCGCTTTCTCTTTAAGGTCTGCTGCCGCATCCCGCAACGCAAACAGTCGCCGAACCGCCTCAGGCGCCTTAGAGGGAGAGAAAACACCATTACGCAATGCTTTAGAATCTAATACCACATCAGCAGGTTCAAAGACACTGGAATATTTCCGAAAGGCGGCAATCACTTCATCAGAAAAGTGTCCCAAGAAATACACCCTTTCTCTATCCTGCCACGACTCCCAAGAAGCCAACAGTTCATCAAGGGATAACTTGCCCTTACATGCACGATAGGAAAACTGTCGAAGCTCACCCATTCGCTCGGCCGATAACATGGACCGCGTGTCTACCTTACTTGAACCCGATCCAGAATCTTGTGGCCTCGGGGCAGACGCGCCAACATAAGGAGGCAGAGAGCGATCTAATAAATAAAAGTCATCGTCATGATTATTAAGGACAGGATAAAGCGGCTGACGAACAGCATATTGACCCGAGACTTGTAACCTATGTTCTTTCTCTTGTTTCTCCGTCTGTTCTCTTTCCTCTCGACGCTTTGCTTCCTGCGCTCTCACATGATCATTCTTTCGTTGCTCTTTATCAAACAGCGCTTTCTCGCGTTTCTCTCGCTCACGCACTTCCTTCACCCATAGGCGCACACATTCAAACATGTCTTGACGCGCACGCCGTTTACACATACACTGTTCCACATACTCAATCTTACGTATATCAAACGACCCATACAACGGCCACCGTAACTCAGGATCCTTTTTGGTATATTTCCTCCATACTGTGCTGTACAGTATGGAGGAAAGACCATGCTTCACATACATATCCCTATTAGGAGTCCCCTCTGGGGGAGCTGGAGCAGATTCCTCGAGGTTTAACCGGTTTCCAAAGCAGCAGCACCACTTACGGAGTGCGCTAAATGCAGGCATGCTCAAAAATAATGCAGAATATGCAGTATTATCAAAAAAATGGCACTTAAACGTTGTGCTGTTCAAAGTTACACAGTTCCGGAGAAATATCTCCACATTACCTGCCTATATGTGTTGCAACGCATATATTCTCACAATAATCAATACAAGATATGACCGGTCATCACAAATCAAACTCAAATAGCCAACCCAGGCTTCAAAAACTCGGAGCAAGTACCGTACAGCGGTTCTTACCAATCAAGAGTCCAGATTCCAACTGCCAAGCTCCGAAATTCGCCCAAACGGCTGTCACGGCAGAACCGACAGAAGAGGTCTCAGTCGAGGACCGGCGCCACCCAGATGGTCAGCTCGGAAGGGAAGGAAGAAAACCTCGGGATGCCAGGACTAAAGTGCCTCTGGCAGTGATCACATCCCCGGCCAAATTCCTCACCTTCGTCGCGACCAATCCTTCGAGCATCCGAGTCGCCGATGAGCCCCACGTGACGGGCGCCAATTGATGAATACAGGCCCCAGCTAGGCCCGCAGGACACAAGGGTTCGCTCTTCTGTAAAGAAGCCTATAAGGAAGTTGGCACGGAAACTGCAAAGTACAAAGACACGGTTTATTAACCCTTAAGGGTGGTCCTACAATCCATACAATACCCTTCAGTATTGCATAGAGTAGCACAAAGAACTTGCATACATGGTCCCCTTTTATACACAACAGAGGGGCTCATAAGTGGGAGGATACGACATGAGACGAGGAATGTTACCTTTTATGGACATTTGCAATACAAGATCGATATGTGGGCGGAGCTGACATACTCCTTGAGCCCGCGAAAACATGGTCAAGCAAGGACTAACTGATAACAGATGTGGTCAAGTCTGGGCATGCGCCAGACGGACAAAGAAACTATTTATAGACTGTTACTAGGCAGATTACAAGAGCAACTAACACAAAGATAAGACTCTTCTCGTGCTGAGCACGTGGAGACATGACAATACAAAATGGAGTCCAGACTTCAGTCAACATAACAAAAGGAACATGTGTAAGGGAGGAGAATTCATGTCTTTAGTAAATGCTTAATCACATCGAAGTTGCAATTTACAACACCAGTACTAAATTCTTATTGTTCAAGGTGTTTGCCTGAACCAGGTCTAGCTCGAATAAGGTTTCATTTAAATAATTACCTATGTCTATGTCTATGTCTATGTATTGGAATTTGTAAGGCGCATATATCACCCGAAGGTCTCATAGCGCCAGCAGACTCTCAGATGTAGGATGTAAGATAAGCAGAATTTAGAAAAGCCATGTTTTTAGGAGTTTACGAAATTTCTGATGGCTGGGTTCCAGTCTTAGGTGAAGGGGGAGAGCATTCCAGCTTTCAGGTGCAATTTTAGAGAAGGACCTGTCCCCATTTTTGACAGTACGAACTTTTGGCACCCTTAAGAGGTGCGAGCTAGAGGATCTCAGAGTTCTCGTTGGATGATAGTCAATAAGTTTATTTGCTAGATAGACTGGGCCTTTGCCATTTAGGGATTTATGAACCAGACAGCAAATTTTAAACTTGATACGCTTTTTTATGGGAAGCCAGTGAAGCGCTTTTAGACAGGGGGCAGAAGGGGAGCGGGCAGGTAGGTCCAGGGCCAGTCTAGCTACAGTATTCTGAAGGACCTGGAGCTTGCTCAGGAGGGTTTCGCCGATAGAGGCGAAAAGAGCATTGCCGTAGTCCAGGCGACTAATAATTAGTCCCTGAATTAGAGGTAGACGCGAGGCTAGAGGGATCCACTTAAAGATCTTCTTTAGGCTGCGTAGGAGTCCGAAGCTGGTGTGAGAAATATTTTTGATGTGATCAGCCAAGGTTAGTTTGTTGTCAAGTAGTATCCCCAAGTTGCGAGCAGCTAACTTAGGGGAAGGACAGGCACCCAACTGTGCTGGCCACCATTCGTCTGACCAGTGCTTGTGAGCGTTTCCAAAAAGCACAATCTCCGACTTAGCAGCGTTGAGCAAAAGGTAATTGTCTGACATCCAGTTTTTGATTGCTAGCATACATTTTTGGAACCTTGGTTTGATGTGAGTGGAGTTGGGACCCAAGGTGATAAGGATTTGAGTGTCGTCGGCATAGGACACAGTATCAAATCCATGGGCTTTAATTAGTCTAGCAAGGGGGGAGACGTACAAATTAAAGAGTGTAGGGCTCAGGATCGAACCCTGAGGTACGCCTTTGTCGACTGGCTGATTGGCTGATGAGAATTTGCCAATCTGGACCTTAGAGCTCCGGCCGGTCAGGTAGCTTTTGATCCAAGCCAAAGCAGAGCCCTCGACACCAGCCTCTGCCAGCCGTTCTATCAGAATGCTGTGTGAGACGGTGTCGAAGGCTGCGGATAGATCTAGCAATATCAGGATGGCTGATTGTTTGGAATCCAAAGCAAGCCTGATGTTGTCGACTGTTTCAAGTAGGGCTGTTTCGGTGCTATGGAACGCCCTAAATCCTGACTGGGAGGGGTCTAGCAGTTTGTTCGATTCAAGGTGGTTAATGAGTTGGGCGTTGATGAGGGACTCGATAATCTTGCCGAACATCGGGAGAAGGGAGATAGGCCTGTAGTTTATGGGTAGGGCAGGATCAGCAGAGGGTTTCTTCAGAATCGGTCTGATGATGGCTTCTTTCCAATGAACAGGAACTGTTGAGTGGGAGAGTGAAAGATTGAAAATTTTTGTTAAGTGTGGGATCAAAATTGGCGCAATTTTGGAAAGGATTGGAGAGGAGGCTGGGTCAATAGGGGAGCCGGACTTGATTCTGTTCATAGTCAGAGTGACTTCGTCATTTGAAAATGGGAGAAAATGATTTAGGGTAGTGGTGAGAACAGGCAGGGCTGTATTGATGGGAGGATCAGGAGAGAAGGACAAAGTGGTGGAGTCGGTGAATGATTTGTAGATATCATTTATTTTGTTATAAAAGAAAGATGACAGAGTGTCGACCCAATTCCGAGAAGCGTTTGCAACAGGTTGACAGGAGAGAGGGTTGGAGAACTCTTTTACTATTTTATAGAGTTCTTTATGTGAGTTTGCGGCCTGGTCTATCCTATTTCCCAAGTATACTTTTTTGGCTAGTGCTATATCGCTCATGTATTGGTGATGGAGCTTTTTGTAAAGGGATCTGTCACCGGGGTCTTTGGTACGACGCCATTTGCGTTCGTGAGTTCTTACAACCAGTTTCGAGGCCTTAAGATCCTCAGTAAACCATGGGGACAGTTTGTTGGGACATCTCTTTATTTTATTAGGAGCGATTATATCCAGGGTTGTAATGATTGCTCGGTCAAGGTTGATGGCTGCTAGGTTAGGATCATTAAGAAGTTCAGTTTGAGGGGGGGAAAAATGGGAGAGAAATGCTTCAGGACTGATCTTGTTCCAGGGTCGACTCCTGATGCAGTCTCTACTAGGCTGAGGGGTGGGTGAGGAGAGTTGTATATGAAAGTATATCTTGAAATGATCCGACCAAAGAACGGGCACAGAGCAATCGATTTTTATCTTATCCGAATTGGTGAAGATGAGATCCAGAGTGTGGCCGGCAGAATGAGTGGGGCCGGTTACTAGCTGGTCCACCTAGGGTGGAATGTATAAAATGTGGGATGGGGTTTTCAAATTCATCCAGGATGCCACAGATATTGTTATTGTCAGTAGTAGAGCATGGACCCAGGTTAAAATCCGCCCCCCAAATAATGATCTCTTCGTTAGTTGTCTTCCTTGTTTCGGTTATTAATATAGACCGGATCAAGGATACCAAATTCATTGCCTCAACGTCAGGAAGGTTATTATGAAAGCTCACTATAAGGAAGCTGTCCCAGTTGTTTAAAGTCAGCCTAAGAATCTGAAAATTTGGATCCAGATTTATAGGCACTACTTCCGTTGTGTTAAGGAGGTTTGAAACCTAAATTGTTAGACCTCCTTTCGCTCTACCTGATATGGAGGGTTGGGCAGGTGTAAAATAGGTTTTAAATCCCTCCATGTGTATCACATCAATAGCTCAGGTCTCTTGAAGCTGTGATGTCAAATTTAGAGCTGAAATCCCTCCATACCTCATTTGTAACCTTAGATCGTTGGCCTGTTATGTTCCAAAATAAAACTACAATACAGGGTTTTCTCTCCTCCCCTATACGTTCCTGAATATCTGGTGCAAATCCGGTAATAGGATTAGAATTTAGATCCTGTTCAGAAACAGGGGTAGATTCCACCTGATTCAAATCTATGGCCTTACCCAATAGGTCAGTGGATGTGGCCTGATACCGTTTACATCTTGGATGAGAGACATGAGAGGCATACACAGTATGGTTAGTATTTGCTTCTGTGCTTGTAGTTGTGGGAGGCACCTTTTGTAGACTGTCAACAGCATCCTTTGTTATACCTCTAGAGTCAAGTCAATCCACTCCCTCCAAACCTGATAATGCCGCATAGCGGTTATAGAGGGGTACAGGATGATCATCCTGATGTTGAAATATGGGCCTAAAGCGATCCTCCTGATATTGAAATAGGGACCTGAAACGACCATCCTGGTGTTGGGATGGAGGCCTAAAGTGACCATTCTGATATTGAGTTACGGAGCTAAAGCGATCAGCCTGAGACTGAGATGATGGAATAGAACAATAATTCTGATTTTGAGGTAGGGGCCTAAGAACATCATTCTGGCATTGATATGAGGGTTTATAATAATTCTTCTGATCTGGGAGTAGGGGGCTTAAACAATCCTCCTGATGTTGAGATGGGTGCCTAAAGCAATCAACTTGGTGTTTGAATGAGGACCTAGTGTGCGCGTCCTGGTGTTGGAGTAAGGGTCTGATATAATCGTCCTGATTTAGGAATGGTGGCCTCGAATTAGTTTCAGAGGTCATCAAAGCTCTAGGATAAAAGTAGGACAATTCACGTGCTGTGATTGCGTTACTGGCATTTAAAGGCAACCAATTTAGAACATGTCTAACTGCCCTTTTATCTCTGAAATTGATTATAATGATATCCCTCATAATGTCTTTTGTTCTTTGTCCTAGCCAGGAAAGACGCCTAACATATAGAATTTCCCCATTTAAGTTTGGAGGAAGTGGGCGATTCTGCCTAAGCCAAAATATGACCTTATGTTTTTAGCTGACTGTGATCTTCTCTCTTTCCGTCCTCCAGGACAGGGACTCCCGTAGGCAGTTCCACATTATGGCTTTTGAGCAAGGAGGTCCTTGCAAGGTCTTCATGGCCATTTGGTTTTTGGGCACTTCGTGAAAAGTTAAGTTTCCCACCCACCTCAACCTCTTTTTCTCTAATTTTTGCATTTAGCCGAGATTTGTGGGGAAGCATTTGATTCAGAGTTTTTGATTTAACTTGACTCGTAGCTTTTGCTCCCTTTTGATCGGTAGTGTTTGGGGCTGATACAATAGTTAGGGGCCCTGATGAGGACTTTGGTAAGTCCTTAGTTCCCTCTTTGATCTCCCCAATTGCCTGTTCTATATTCCCCAGCTGTAGGGCTATTCTTTTTAGTCTCTCTACTAATGGCGATTTGAAAGATCTAATCAATTTTTCGATATTTTCGATATTTCCCATTTGATGGGTGTCTAATGTTTCTATTATTGGGAAGTGTGATGGAGTAGCTGATGTGGGTAGTATGGGTGCATTGGATGAGGAGCTCTTAGAGTTACCAAGATTAGTTAGTTTGATCTTCCTTCTCTTTGGTCCACTCCCCCTCTTTCTCCTTTTGTTCGGTGGTGGGCCTTGGACTCGAGAAAATTTCGGAGTAGTAATAGATTTTGGACAGTCTGTACAGTTGGTAACAGTGTGTCTGACAGAACTTCTGGGTCTGTTATTGTGTTACTAAAGGAAGCATATAGATTTATAATTGAGTCATTTTTTGGCTCAGGTGAAGAGGTTCTATCTCGAAGGAGTAACGGTATATTGTCACAGAGAGAAGCATCTAGACCCTCGCTTTCGCGAGACGTACTGGAATGCGGTGACATGGCTAGCTGTGACGGGCCCAGGGACGAATGTTTGTTCTTGATAAACTCAACAGAACGGCGTCTCTCGCCTCGTCGCTCAGCAAGTGCGATATCCCTGTCAATTCCCATTGTAGCCCTGATGACATAATTATCTAACGTTCCTCGGTTAACCGCTCCTCCCACCAAGGATTTTTCTTTAGAGACAGGCAAGGTCATAATACGTGCTGCAAAAATTTAGGTAGTTAGTCAAAAGACACCTAATCTCTAGTGCTGACTAATGAAATACTATAATTATACAAATCACAATATACAGGAAGGCCAAGTGATGGACTTTAAGTGGATCAGCTTACTAGAATCAGGTAGAGACAGTTCATACTCGGCGTGAATTTACACGCCGATGGGGGAGGGGCCCAGCCCGGCCTCCTCTGGCCTCTGAGGGCCCGCCCTTTGCCCGGGCTTCGACCGGCGCCGCCCGCGCGCGTCCCGCGACGCGGAGGGAGCCTCTGTCTTTTCAGCGCCTCCGGGCGCGAGGATAGCATCAGCCGGCCACTAAGCTACCTGGGAGCTGTAGTCTCCCCCTGCAATGGCCGCGCGATGGTGAGTAGCGGCGGCAGGGGAGATACACAGCGTCAGGACCCCAGGAGCGGCGGGAAGGCAGGTAAGGCAAAGAGGTCCCCTGAATAAGCAAAGACAACTCTGGAAATGTCACCGGCTCCACCGAGGGAGCCTCTGTCTTTTCAGCGCCTCCGGGCGCGAGGATAGCGTCAGCCGGCCGCTAAGCTACCTGGGAGCTGTAGTCTCCCCCTGCAATGGCCGCGCGATGGTGAGTAGCGGCGGTAGGGGAGATACACAGCATCAGGACCCCAGGAGCGGCGGGAAGGCAGGTAAGGCAAAGAGGTCCCCTGAATAAGCAAAGGCAACTCTGGAAATGTCACCCGCTCCACTGAGGGAGCCTCTGTCTTTTCAGCGCCTCCGGGCGCGAGGATAGCATCAGCCGGCCGCTAAGGTACCTGGGAGCTGTAGTCTCCCCCTGCAATGGCCGCGCGATGGTGAGTAGCGGCGGCAGGGGAGATACACAGCGTCAGGACCCCAGGAGCGGCGGGAAGGCAGGTAAGGCAAAGAGGTCCCCTGAATAAGCAAAGACAACTCTGGAAATGTCACCCGCTCCACCGAGGGAGCCTCTGTCTTTTCAGCGCCTCCGGGCGCGAGGATAGCATCAGCCGGCCGCTAAGCTACCTGGGAGCTGTAGTCTCCCCCTGCAATGGCCGCGCGATGGTGAGTAGCGGCGGCAGGGGAGATACACAGCGTCAGGACCCCAGGAGCGGCGGTAAGGCAGGTAAGGCAAAGAGGTCCCCTGAATAAGCAAAGACAACTCTGGAAATGTCACCCGCTCCACCGAGGGAGCCTCTGTCTTTTCAGTGCCTCCAGGCGCGAGAATAGCGTCAGCCGGCCGCTAAGCTACCTGGGAGCTGTAGTCTCCCCCTGCAATGGCCGCGCGATGGTGAGTAGCGGCGGCGGCAGGGGAGATACACAGCGTCAGGACACCAGGAGCGGCGGGAAGGCAGGTAAGGCAAAGAGGTCCCAGGAATAAGCAAAGACAACTCTGGAAATGTCACCCCACCATGAACTAAGTCTGATCCTTCGCAACCCTCCTCCAGGCCCCGGACTCTTATGTTGTCGTGATGAGAGCGATTTTCCAAATCTTCGCTCTTGTGTGAGGAGTCACGAAGTTGCTTGCGGAGGTCGGCCGTGCTTTCTTCCAGAGTTGAGATCTTGCCCACCACTTCCTGATGTTGCGCTTCCAAGTCGAGCGTGCGAGTGCCCAGGGAATCTATATCGACTTGAACAGTCACTAATTTCTCGCGCACCTCCGCGCGGAAGGTTTCGAAGGAGGCTTTCATGTCTGCTTTGATATCTGCCCGTAATTCGGTGCGTAGTTCTTGTTTAAAGTCGCGTAGGGAGGCGAGGAGGTCTTCGCGTGTCAACGCCATGGTAGCTACCTCTTCTATTGACCCCCTTCCAGCCGAAGTGAAGTAGTTGGAGACCATATTATTGGGGTTCTTCTTGGGTGGCATAAGGGGCCCTCCACTAGGTCAGCTCTCGGCCGCCTCTCAGGTATGTAGAAACTGCGCCTTCCCAATAATCTCTAGTAGGGATTCCCTCGCCGATCTCGGAGGCTCACTGCTCCACCCCCTCAGGGCCAAGAAGAGTCCGTCTTCACAGCGCCCCTCACGGCAACTCACAAGAGACAGTATGCTCAAGCGTGTAAAGCATCCAGTCCCCACATCTGCATGCTCCGTCAGCTCTGCCACCTAGACGATTTTCCTTGTCGTCGCCTTGCGCCAACCAGAGATCACACTTCAGCGAGAGAGGACCTTCCGTCCGCCATATCGGGTTCAGGCACTCCACTCATGTGCATCTCCCACTGGGAACATCTTACCCCCTCATGGAGCATCCTGGACTCACTCTAGCCCAGTTGAGACGCAGCTCTGGTTAGGTAGGAGCTTGCAGCTGCCTGACGAGCACCCCAGGGGCACCACCATTCACCCCCAATCACCCCAGGGGTTAAATAACTCACACAGTTTGTGGTAGGTTGGGCACGGCAGGCCTCAGCTCCGTCCAGCAGTCTGGAGCCGATGGTGCAGGATGGGTTTCACTGTTGAAGACAGGGCGGCCGCAACCGCAAATGTCATAACCTGCCAAATGCGCTGTGTCGGTCGGCGCCGTCCACCATTTTGCGTGCTGCTCCGTGGCAGGACTGGGGCAGGTCCCCCCCCCCTCCACGTATGTTTACTGGGAGCTCCCAGGAGCCTAAGGACCGCAGAAGCTCTCCTTTCCCTAGCATTTGCGGTAAGGATTTTCGGGAGCGGAGCGCCGCCGTCGCGGGAGATCTTCAGCTGCGCGCTCCCGACATTTGCTTTCAGGCAGCCGCCATTGTCTCCGACGCTTGTGTGCTGCCTGCCTCTTCTGGAGCTGCAATCAAACGCCCTCCGGGTCCCCGGATGTCGCAGGCAATGCCTCCTGGTGCAGCGCTACTCTGGCATCTCGGAGCGCCCCCCACCAAGTCGGTAAGGTGCCTCGCTACTTTCGATTCTGTAGGGTCTGGGAGGGAGCCAATCGGATTCACGTCCGATCTGCCATGTTGGTTGGCCACGCCCCCTACAAGTAAATTAAATGTGCCAGTTGGGTGTAAGCCAATTTTACCATGTTTAAAGGAGAGATCACAAACACTTTATAACTTGTTAACCATGGTAAAGTGCACAGAGTCCTAAAGCCAACAAAAACCATTTCAGCAAAAGCAGGAGAACCAATGTAACATTTTTGGGGATGACCCTGTTAAACAATCAAAGAAAGTGCAGTCCTCACATCGCGAGGGGCATCTCCGTCTTGCTCTCCAAGCAATGTAAAGAAATAATTCACAATTTCATAGGTTCTTCACAATTTGCTTTATTGAGTTGTCCAAATTTTCTTGGTCGTGTCAATTGTTATTTCAATCCTAACGGATATTCTCATTCAAAAGCATGAATATTAATTTGCATGTATACATGTGCCCAGTGCATTTTGGGCAATAGCCCTTCATCAGGGTCTTAATTCTGAAATTTAGAAGAAATGCGAGTTCAGTACAATGGGTGACAAATATGCCCAAAAACTTCAAAAACCAACATGATGATGAGTAATAATATGTGTGAACCAAGAGGAGGTGAGTGTTTACGTCCAAGTCATGTGAATAAGAATTATTGAACAGTCTGCATTCCAAAATTATCCACTGAGATTAAGGAAGTTATTGAAAAGTGAGCGTAAACATGCATCAATAAAGTTTATTTAGCAAAGTTTATCAAGAAAGGAAGAACGTGATCCATTGCGATCGCATATTCCTGAAGAAATTGTAAGCACGAGTGAACAAGTATAATCCGTGACCGTGAGTATGCAAATAAAAACGGTGAAAAAACGGAGTGAAGTGAACACGTAAAGTTAAACAAGAAAGGCAATTAGGCAAAGATGAGAGATAGAAGATAGTGCAAATCCCCTGGTGTTATCCAGAGCAGTGCAAATCCCCTGGTGTTATCCAGAGTGAAGGAAATGAGGTAGATTGGAAAAGTCCCGAAGGTCAAGTTCAGACAAACAGTGATAAAGATTACTCAAATATACGGAAAGAGCATGCCAACTTACTACGACGCCATGATTCCAACAGTAGTCAGGTCGGCGAAATCTTATGCTCTAGGAAGATAAACTGAAAATACGATTCCATGTAAAAATCATACTGCACACGTTGCAATATGTATATACAGGGGCGGGTGGTGACATTTGAAAGTGGTGGGGTGTAAACTTTCTGTTGGAGAGCACCATGGCGAGCGAGCGCAGCGAGCGAGCATGAACATCCTAAGGGGGGTTCGGGGCGATATCCCCCAGAGAAAATTTTGAAAAAAGAGTGGGTAAATGGTGCATTTTCAAGCAAATTTGAGTAGCACAGAAGCACAGAGAGTAGAGCTGCAAACACACACAGAGGCTGCTGCAGCACTGCGACTAGGACTGGTGCCACACACAGAGCCAGCTGCAGCACAGAGACTAGAGCAGTAGATACGTGGGAGAACTAGAAACAAATAAAAGGACCATACATACACTAAACAGAACACGCTTTCAAATAACAGACATCCCAAACAAAGGATGCTCCATACCCAGATGAGCGCAATGGGCAATTGAAAATCAAAATAAAGGGCACACGGAGTATACACATGGAAACAGAAATACCCGAAATACCACACACACACTCAGCAGCAAGCAGAACGTGGACATCAAATACAAACAAAAGACAGGCCCAAATACAGAAATCGTCACAGTCACAGACACTCCGAAACGCTAAATGTCACATACATTTTAAATGGCATAAAGGACAACTGGCACAAACATACACACACGTACCATCTAGAATATAAAGATAAGTAGCAAACACAATAAATGCTATACGTACAAATGAAACGGAACACATCCACCCAAATGGCAACACCCACGCACCAAAATTTCAAACGTACATAATACCAAAGAGGAGACAGAAACTAGTTAACAGCTATACAAATACAAGTAAATTAAATAAACTCGAAATAGCACAAAACAAGTGAAATACATACAAACCAAAAAGGGAGACCTCATGAAAGGCAGTTATAGAAGGCCGGGAGTGGGGTGACAACCTCCGGGGCTATACACTTAACCAGTGAGACTGGATCAGTGGACCTTTAGAATGCAGGTTTCAAGACGCCTGTTTTTTGTGTGTTTTCGGTACATAAGTCGGCACCCCTACCCTTTTTGGGCACATCTGATTATGCCTTTTGCACTTTTTGAGTGGAGATAAAAAGAGGTGTTCCTTTAATTTTAAAGTGTATGCAATAACAGAAATCTTTCCTGCATTCATAGTTGGGATGTTCAGGCTAGGGTTCTCGTGTCTTTTCAGGGGTTTGACTTTTTGTCAGGAAGTGTGTACAGACGTCATACCACTTTAGTTGTGACATTGCTTCCAGGGGATTAGACAGATATTGATATTGGACCCCACTCCTTGAATGTTGTTTTTATTGCAAAATGAAACTGCATTTCTTGTTTTAACCTCGAGATAAGAGACTCAGCCTTGTCGCACAAAGTCTTTTTTTTAGCCGAAATCACGTGTTTCTAGATAAAGATCTCGACCTCTAAAGGACGAAGAGTGGCATTTTCTGCTGCACTTTGCATTTGACTTTTTCCCACTTGGTTGTCTCATCAAACATTTCAAGTTGTTTCGTATTGCATTTTGCTAAATGTTTTTCTTGACCTAGTACATAATGGATAAGGTACTTTGTATTCTCTCGCATGAAAAAATGAACCAACAGTACAAACGCCCACATTAACTAGAACATTGCAAATACGGCACTGTTACTTGGAGCAAATGAAATGGCCTTTCTTAGCTGGAATTAACCACTGAAAGCTTTGTACCCGGCGAAGCACTACGAAGAGTCAGAAAGGCAACAGCTGCAGTGAGTTACAGTGACTTACATTGATCCTTTGTAATATTCATTCCTTTGCAGCAGGGCGCACATAGCTCCAAATAAAAGCTTTGCGCAGGGAAAAGACTGTAAAGTAGCTTTCTCTCAGTCCCGCCACTGTGCTGAGCTCTAATATATTCAGACCTTTGTCTGAAAACCGGTCGCGGCTCGCGCTCCAATGCTTGCGGGGGGGAGAGGGGGTGTTACGGGTCACGTGGGGGAGATTAAAATAATTAAGCAATAAGCAAAGTAAACCTACCTGAGCCGCGCCGCCTTTTCGAGTCCGGAGTCCTCCGAGTCCTGTGCCGCGTTTGCGCCTTGGCAAGTACTGCCTGCTCTCAGCCAATCCAGACGCTGCTCCAGCAGCAGCGCCAGGATTGGCTTGAGCAGTAGTACGCATGTTCTGTTTAGAGCGTCACATTTTTTGCGACCAGCCCAAACATGCGCACTAGGCTGCTCATTAGAAGAGCGGCATGGAACAACCCTCGCTCTTCTAATGAGCAGCCTAGTGTGCGCATGTTCAGGGCTGGTTGCAAAATGTGTAAGCCCTAAACAGAACATGCGCACTCCTGCTGTGCGCTCCGCCGGCTGACCACCTGTGATAAGTGTTATGGTGGTGGATGTCAATCACCCGACACTGACTTGCAGCTGAACAGTAGTGCTGTCCCGCCCCCTTCTAAGCCGGAGGCGGCTTGGGAATCGGACGGAGGGATTAATTTGCATTGTGTGACTCGTGAGAGTCAGAGTTAGAGAGTGACGGCACAGCAACGCTTAGTGGGACAACGCCCAAGCGCCCTAATGGACGCACCGTCCCTGTGTATATACCAATGTTAAAACGGCTAGGGCTTACCCGTATTTCGTGTGAGTGGAAACGCAGTGCAAACGTAGATGACCATTCCCAAAGTTCGAGGTGTGTGAAAGACATGTATCACGTGAACGTAAAATATCAAGGTAAATGCTCATCTGCATCAGGTCACAATTACAAACATCGAACCTCACAACCAGAGGAAAAATTTAATTTATACATTTTCATTCTGCAACCACATTATGCAATGAAGGAGTGGATAGAGTAAACTAACAATTATTAGTTATATGACAATGAAAAATTCACTGTTCCCCACCCACTTTGCACTACTTCCTCATTAATGTTACCTAGCATAAGCTTAGTGCAAAAGCGACATTAATAATTAACTTTTAAAGCAGGGTGCAACGTGCAAAGCACTGACATACATGCTGCCTACTTGTGCAACTTCTTTGTTTACCTTCAAAACACAAGGTTATTACAATATTATTTACATGTTATTTCAGGCATGCGCAAAGCAATTCCCCTATGTTTATGTGGGTGCACGTTAGAATTGTCACATCTACTTACTGTTAGTACGTATTATGGAGGTACTCGATCCGAGCAGGTTTCATCTTTGCGAAACCCTGCTCCATCACTGCTTTTGGGTACATGTTGTAAGCTTAATGTCAAAGTGTGTGAATCACTGTGATAAAATCTGCATTCTGTAGAATATAGTGTGAGAATCACTGTATTTTCATTAGCGGTATTTGTGCTGTAAAGAGTGTTACCATATACTGTCAGAGGATCAAGCCACACCACTGGCATAATGTCTAATAATGATCAGAGTCAGAAAGATGTTACTTGAATGGCAGTGAGTGGCGTTGGTTGAGAAGTTTACCCGAAAATGCTGTGATTTGACTGGGGCTTCTTTATGAGGATAAATTAGAGAAACAAGCAGTGGCAAAGCCAATCGGTGTAGCGTTGGCCTCCAGCATTCTGGCTTTGGCAATTCTGATTTTGTTCTGTCATAGTTTGTACAAAACCTTATTGTTGGGGAAGCAGCCGGGCCAAAAAGAAAAAAAAAACATAATTGGCAAAATATTTTCTGGTTTAAAAAAAATGCATGCATTACTACAGTAGTCCCTGATGCCAAAGAGGACTACTCTTTGTGTGGATGTGTTCCTTGTGAAAGCTTTGCCTGGCTAATGATTCCTAATCAGGGCGAGTTTTGTCCTGGTTTGCCTTTGTTTTGTTTCAGCCTCCCGTCCCTTAAGTCCTTTTCCAGACACCAAATGTGATTAAGGGACCTGGTAAGTTTTATGTTGGTGTTCTGCGTTTGAAATGTTAGCTCCGCATCGTGAGAGACGATATCCGTCACTAAGACTTCCTTAATGCTGAATGTAGCACGAGGGAAACTTATTTGTTTCCCATGTGACCAGTGCCCCTCCCTCTCGCCTGATCTTAGCATATTCCTTGCCGGAGTCCACCTGACCCACGACAGGGTCACTAATCCTTGGCCATCAACATAAAGACGATCTATTTTAAAACCTTCGGCCAAAATTATTTGCCTGGGTCCCCAGAATCCCTTGTCCTGAAGAGACCCCGTAACGCGAGAGAGTTAAAACATCGTCGACCATAAGAAGGGAGAGTCCTAGGACACCATAAAAATTCCTATTGAGTGGATTGATACATTGATTCCATAAGGGACCTCCCCATTTATTCCAATAACCAACTGCTTCTTTTTATTAGTCACGGTATAATATGTCACTGTTAATTTTGGTCATTACCCTGGGGCACAAAAGTCACTTGGATCACCTTTTATCCTGTATATAGTGTGAATATACAGTAATTGCTTTAACTTTCTTTTCATATGATTGTTGTTTGCAAAATAAAAGTTACGCCCATGTTCGGCTAAAGTGGGCTTGAGAGAAATGTATTTGTTTGTGGGCTTCAATTTTTAAACTTTGATTGATTCTATATTGATCTAATAATGTAACAGAGTTAGAAGGACATTATTCTCCATTCTAACTATAAACTCTAATTTTGGAAAAAGGATTGTTAGATTTGGGGTTCTCTAGTTGGCAGTTTGACAAATAGGGACCCTTGCGTCTAGTCAGGGTAAGGGGGTACACTCCTAAAATAACCCCTGCTCACCCCCTTGTTAGCTTGGCACGAGCAGACAGGCTTATCTCGGAGGCAGTGTGTAAAGCATTTGTGAACATATACAGTAACCCAGTGACAACACCACAGATGGACACCACACAAGTTTTATATTAAAAATAAGTATTCTTTATATAGACTTATCACAAGACCACAGACGACAAAAAATCCACAATACTGCTCTTAAAATTGTAGAATTAGCTTAATTCTCTTTAGATGTTAAAATGCGAAACTTTGAGTTCAATGTACCTTAAGATGCGTAACGCTATACAACGAAAGTGTTTCAGGGAAGGTGATGCGTCGGTTCCTTACACGCAAGAACGGTGATGCGTCGGGTCCCTACTGCTGCGTAGAGGATGCATCGGTTCTTCTCTGCGAGGGGAGGTGATGCATTGGTTTCTTAATGCGCTTCCATGGCGATGTGGTATGCAACGCCGTGATGCGATGAAGATCCGGTGCAAAGAAACAAAGATGGTGTATTTTTCTTGGTGCGACGCGATGCGGACCGTGACAGGCCCTGCAACACGCTTCTCGGTGATGCGGCTGCGTCTGCTGCGACGTCGATCCTCTTCTCCGTTGATGCGAGGTGCTTTGACAACGATGCGAGCCGCGGCAGGCCCTGCGACACGCCTCCTGGTGATGCGGCAGCGTCTGATGCGACGTCGATCCTCTTCTCCGGCGATGAGAGATGCTTCGGCAATGATGCGAGCCTCGACAGGCCCTGCGACACGCTTCCCGGTGATGCGACGTCGATCCTCTTCTCCGGCGATGCGAGGCGCTTCGGGGACCCTGCGATGACTCAACGGTTCTTCTGGGCCGCGACAGGCCCTGAGTCACGCTTGCCGGTGATGTGGCGACATCTGATGCGACGTCGATCCTCTTCTCCGGTGATGCGAGGCGCTTTCACGTTGTGAAGCGACAGTGGCAGTTCGGCGACACGCTTCTTGTTCGTGAGTCGCGCTTCCAGCTCCTTGCGGCACGCAGTCCCTCAGAAAGCTTCGCAAAACAGCAGGCACTTCCAAAGAACTCTTGGGGAGCTGGTTGGTGAAGTCTGTTGTCCCTGAGACTTCAGCAGGAGGCAAGCTCTTTTCTCAAGCCCTTGGAGATCCTTCACAAGTTGAATAAAGTATACACAAAGTTCCTTTCTCCTCTCTGGCAGTCAGGCAACCACTGCAGGCCAATCCCTCAAGCTTAGGGATAGTCTCTCCTCAGTCTCTCTGGTTCCGCTCCTCAGCAAAGGTTTCTTCTCGTTTCCCAAAGTGATCTAAAGTTCTTGGGTTTGGGTCCCAATATTGTTACTCAATTTGTCTTTGTTCTCTTAAGGCAGAGAGGCCTTTGCCTAGTCCAAACCAGTTCTGGTCAGTCCTGGAGCACTCTGTTTACATGACTCCTTCTTTCCTTTCACAGTGCAGGGTGGAGACATCAGACGCACCACAGGAGGTGGAGCCAGCATTGTGGAGGGAAGCCACAGCCCGTTTCAGGTCCCAGGTGCAACTCCTCCCACCCATCTACATGCAGATCTCTCTATTCAGCCCTGTGCTGACTCACCCTGTCTCCTGCAATCCCTCAGCCCCTGTCACTCAAACTCCAGACAAGGAATACACAACCTATCAGAGGCAGGCTTGGATGGTTAGACAAGAAAATACCTACTTTCTAAAAGTGGCATTTTCAAACACAGAATGTTAAAATCAACTTCACTAAAATATGCATTTTATCATTCTGAGTTCAGGCATACTAAACTCGAATTTCTACCTGGTTCCCTGAGTCAGTTAGGATTATAAGATGTAATAATCAAACTGGCCATTCTGGCCTATGGGGAACAGGTAGCCTTGCAATAGTGAAAAACGAAAATGGCTGTAATCATGGAATCACTAATCCGTACATCAATGTACAATAGGGAGTACTTGCACTTGCACTGTGGCACTGGATAGCAGTGGCACAGTGTCCAGAGCATCTAATACCAGCAAAAACACATGAGGCAACAGCAAAAAATGGAAGGGAGATCCATGCCAAGGTGCCAGGTCTATCAAGGATGTAACACACCTTGTCTTATTTTTCACATCTGTTGTTCAAATGAGTTCCTTGTGAACATTGTCTGTTGGCTGACTAGCTATACCCAGTTCACAGGGACATATGGTTTGCACTTGTTCTTTGTTTAAATAAACTGCTTTGGAAATGGGAACTTTTCCTTTTCAACTTCCTTCATGAAAGAAGTCTGCTACAGCAGGTATGACTTCGAAGCTGATTGTCCACAACACAATTCATGGGAGTGACCAAAGTTCACACAGTGATATATGGCCCGAGTGAGGTCAGCTGCTGATTGCTTTTAGATATTTCCTCAATTGTGTTTTTTAATGCTGGCTGTACTGTTATCTTATTTTAACTGGTATTTACTTCTGCGGGGCTCGGGTGCTGATTGTGTCACTTCTCTTTCATACGGGGCTCTCACCTTACTTTTGCTTTGGCCTGGGGACATGCTACCTCCTCCTGGTCTCCACCCTGTTCTGCTGTGGCAGTGTGTCGATTGAGCGGAGGACGTGTCTCGGAACCCGCTGGTCTGGCTCGTGCTCTCGGCATTAACGGGTTTCCTCTACTTAAACACATGCGGTGGCGAGCGCGCAGTGGACCGAGTGAGACCATTTGCTGATTGCTTTTAGATATTTGCTCATCTGTGTTTTTTAATGCTGGCTGTACTGTTATCTTATTTTAACTGGTATTTACTTCCGCGGGGCTCGGGTGCTGATTGTGTCACTTCTCTTTCATACGGGGCTCTCACCTTACTTTTGCTTTGGCCTGGGGACATCCCACCTCCTCCTGGTCTCCGCCCTGTTCCTCCGCGGCAGTGTGCCGATTGAGCGGAGGGCGTGTCTAGGAATCAGCTGGTCTGGTTCGCGCTCTCGGCATTTCCGGGTTTCCTTTACTTAAACCCATGCTGTGGCGAGCGCGCAGCGAATGCGTGCAGCTGGCGCGCCAAAGGTAAGCCCATATACGCCCGTCCCCGCCTGGCCGACGCCAGACATGCTGGTGGTTTCACTAGAGGTACGGTCACCTACTCTATGGCGGATCTCTTCTCTATTAAGAATGGATTAAGCCCTTGCACTCATCCTCCCTGTATCTCTCTGGAGGGACCGTTCTGCTGTTTAAACTGCGGCTTTAACTCCTGTACGTCCTCTGCACCCCCCTGTCCCCCTTCTAGCACTAGCTCCAAGATCAAAATTCTCAGTTTAGACTGCTGCTCCTTAGTCAAACATTTTGCAGATGTTTACGATGTGTTACAGGATGAAATCCCAGATGTTCTTTTTTTTAACTAAGAGGTGGTTGTCAGATGATAGGGTGGCTGAACAAGGTTTGACGCTCCCCTCAGGTTTTAGTATTAAGACGTTCAATAGAGAGTCTAGATCGGCTGGTATAGCAGTTATTCTTATATCTTCCTACCCCTGTAACTTCGTCAAGGAGCCCCTGGCAGGGTGCGAAGCTGCGCGCTTCGAGTTTTCATTTAATGCTAGCTACACCTTGTCTGGCCTACTGGTCTACCGCCCGCCAGAGCCCTCCAAAGAGTTTAGGTCTGCACTTATTGAGGTTGTGAGCCCCTTAGCCATGAGAGCGGCCAATTTTAGTATCATTGGGGACTTGAATTTGCATCTGGACAGACCCCAGGATACTGATGTGGGCAACTTTCTGGCCGATCTTGCGGCATGTCAGCTATCTCAACTGGTGCAGGGTCCTACATACTCTGCGGGCCACCTTTCTCTCTTGACTGTCCAACCCCCTCCCGATGTGCTGGTCTGATCACTATTTAATAACAATGACACTCTCCAAGGTTGTGCCCCCGAGAAGGGTGTCTCAGAAGCTTTAACGGAGGCGCCCCTGGCTTAAACTCAATATCACTCAATTTCATGGCCTTCTCTCCACACCTATGCCCAACATTCCAGATGACTCAGACATGGCCGATAGATCTCTGTCAGACTGTATTCTCAGCACTCAGGACTCTCTCATCCCTGTAAAGTGGTCAAAAAGCCGTAATACCAAATCCAGTCCTTGGTACAATGCTAAGCTCACCTCCCTGCGTAAAGAGTGCAAAAGGCTGGAGAGAGCCTGGAGAAGGGACTACGACCCAAACCTGAAGATGTCTTATCAGACAGCGATCAAGAAATTCCATAGGGCTATCCAGTCGGAACGGGCAACCTACTATGCAGAGGAGATCAGGAGTAGTAACAATCCATCCAAAAGTATCTTCTCGTTGCTGAAAGAGCTTAAATCATCCACGGCCCTTAATGCGACCCTGATATGGTCAGATGAGCAATGCGATGCTCTGGCCTCCTTCTTTGTGGAGAAGGTGGATAAGATCTATAAGTCCTTCCTCCAGGCAGCGCTATGTCCTGACCGCATGCCTAGATCTCCCACTTCGCACACTCTGGCCGCTTTCCCGCCAATCTCCCAAGAGGAGCTGTCCGTGCTATGTAGCAAGGTCAAGTCTGGCTCCCCCACAGACCCTCTCAAGCCTGATCACTGCATGAAAATTCTACCTGTGCTCATTACACCCTTGAGCCAGGTGATCAATCTATCTCTCTCTACAGCTGTTGTCCCCAGCTCATGGAAACAAGCTAGGGTGGTCCCCTTGTTAAAAAAAAAAACAATCTTGACGCAACAAAACCAGAGATTTTTCGCCCCATCTCCCTCCTGCCTTGGGTCTCCAAGATCTCAGAGGCCTACATCAATTCCATCTTGACGGGCTATCTGGAGGAGAATAATATACTAGACCCCTCTCAGAATGGTTTCCGTCCTGGTCACAGCACTGAATCTGCTCTTCTAGCTGTGACCGAACATCTAAAATGGGCCCTAGATGAGGGTTGTACCTCAGCACTGATCTTACTAGATCTCAGTGCCACGTTTGACACTGTGTCCTACCAGATCTTGCTGAAGCGGTTGGAGGAGGTAGGCATTGTGGACTCGGCCCTGGACTGGTTTGCCTCTTCTTTCGGAGAGGACCTTCCAGGTAGCCGCCCCCACTTTTGTCTCTAGAGCCCATACTACCAATCAGGGGGTGCCGCAGGGGTCAGCCATGAGCCCTACCCTCTTCAACTTGTATGTTCAACCGCTAGCAATTGTGGCTAAGAGCAGAGTGCTCACAGCAGTATCATATGCGGATGATACACAGTTGGTAGTCACACTCTCCAACGACTCTACTCGGGACACTTGTAAGTACCGGAATGATCTTGAGGCCGTCGCGGAGTGGATGATTGCCAACTTTCTCCAGCTCAATGCCAGCAAGTCTGAGGTACTGCTGGTTGGGAAACACTGAGCTGTGGAGTGAGCACTGGTGGCCTGCCACTTTGGGACATGCACCTGCCCCAAACAGGTGGTAAAAAATCTGGGTGTCTGGGTTGACTCCGCCCTTAGCTTTCAGACCCAAACCAAGAAGGTGGCGGGGACCTGTTTTGGTATACTGCGGGGGCTCAAGCTGCTGTTGGGGTTTTTTGACCCCCCCCCCCCCCCCCCCCCCCCCATCACGCAGGTTATTGTTCAGGCTTCGATTCTGTCAAGACTAGACTACGCCAGCTCACTCCATCTGGGTCTAACAAGTCTGAAATCGTTAGACTGCGAAGGGTCCAGAATGCCGCGGCCAGAGCTCTCCTTGGTCTGCCTAGGACGTGCTCTGCATCTAGTGCTAACCGTCGGCTCCACTGGCTGCCTGTGGCCAAACGTATAGAGTTCAAGTCCCTCTGTATTTCTTTTAAAATCTTGAACTTTTCATCCCCAGGGATTCTGGACAATCTGCTTGCACCATATAGCCCTTCCTGCCAACTTCGGTCGATTGGGCAGCATTTGGCGGTTATCCCTCGGGTGAGGAGGGTCCGTGCCGGGGGGCGTTCCTTCCGTACTCTGGCACCCAAACTTTGGAACGCGCTCCCTATTGCCATTCGCAGCTTGAAGAATTATTTGGCATTTTGCAAAGCAATCAAAACATTCCTCTTCCCTCCGTTGTAGGCCTTTTCCCTGTTAGAGGCTGTGCAGTTTTCTGCCATCAGCGCCGGGACGCCCCTTTGCTGGGGCAGCTGAGCGCTCTACAAAACCGCAAACCATAACATATGCATCTAAAGGTTAATACCAGACCCCTAGCCCTGCTTGTTTGTGATTCTCCTATCACCCCCATCTCCTTTCCTTTTCCAAGCCCATTCCTTGCTATCTATCACTGTATTGAAGAGCAGTCTTTGGAAATGTAAAGGGAGCCTCGTCCTTTTCTTTCCAACGAGTCCTTAGCCAGCTCACAAAAATGCAGCGATCTACAAATCTTTCCGGGGGGATTGCTGTTATACTTGAGTCTTTACCAGGTAGGCCTGAGCTTCCCAAAATGGAAGCCAGGATCCTCTATACTATGTACCATTGTAGGCACATTCTATTCAGTGTACACTCTCAGCACACTTACTGTCCACCATTAATACCTCTATGCACTGTACATTTTTATTTGTCAATTGCATACACATCGCAGGGCTCTGCACACCAGGGACAACTACCAAATCAAACCATACAGTGGCACAGGAGCAACTGACTTTTGTAAGTGACAACAAGATAAATAATGAAAATAAACAAAATAATACGACCAAACCACCCTCGCCCTCTCCCCTTAAGTCACACCAAGTCCACATAGTCCTAACCACAGCATTTATGTACAGCAATAGAGTCATAGCATGATAACACACGCCCCCCGATTCTCCCCCCTGCCCTGCACTGCCGCATCCCTGTGTACATCAGAAATCATCCCCATTAATGAGCTGCTACAGCCACTGGTGGCTCCAGCCACAGACCCCGGTAATCTGCCCATCTTTTCCATATTTTATAATGTTTACGCGGACATCCCCTGGCCACAAAGACATGCTGTTCCAGCCCCATGCAAAAGTCTAAGCCATTCTTCCATGTGGCCACCGATGGGGCCCGCGGCGCTTTCCATGCCTTGGCAATATCTTGCTTTGCCAATGTGAAGCCTAGTTGCATGAGGTGTCTTTTATCGATGTTACCCCCTATTCCTTCCATAACATGGGGCAGAGCTAGCCGCGGTGTCCGCGGGAGCTCCCACCCCAGGACCTCCGATAGGCAGGAGAACACCCCCCTCCAAAAGCGATCCAGGGAGAGGCACTGCCAGATAGTATGCATGAATGTACCTTCCTCCCGACCACATCTAAGACACTCCGGGGAAGCAACCAATCCTGCTCGGTACAGTCGAGCCCGGATAAAATAGACCCTGTGCAAGTATTTAAATTGGATGAGGCGAAGGCGCATCGCTATAGCTGCCCCCTGTGGAGCCACCAGGGCCTCCCTCCAGTCCTCCTCCTCCAGTGTGCCCACATCCTTCTCCCAGTCCCTGCGCAACTGCTGAAGTGTGGTAGAGCAATGTGTGACTAGGGATTGATAGATCCGGGAAATCTTTTTGGTCTCTAGATCCCCCATAAACACCTTCGCCTCCAGTGGACTGAAGAGACTAGGGGACAGCGCATGGCGAAACTGGAGGTACCTATATAATTGTGACTGGGGCATACGAAAATCCCTCTGTAGGTCCCGGAAAGACTTGAGTGTCGTGCCCCTCAAAACATCTCCCAGAGTCGAAATACCAATATCGTCCCATCCCCGGAATCCCTGTAAGGCCGCCAGATCTGGCTGGCGCCCATTATTCCAAAGGGGGGTTTTCCTAGTCAGGGTATTCCACCAACCCATGCGGCGCAACGCCTGCTTCCATACTAAGAATACCACCCACGTGGCCAACGGCATCCCACTACGCAGCGGCGCCAAATACAAAATGGTATGTAGTATATTGGACCCCATAAGTCGTCGTTCGAGCGCATATGCTGGGTCTCTCCTGTCACCGTACCACCATTCATTGAGGACAAGTAGGTGTGAGGCCTGGTAATACGAGAGAATGTCGGAGGACGCAAGTCCTCCACAATAAGTGGATAGAAAGCATGTTCGCAGAGCCAAACGCACGTTGCCCCCCTCCCACAGAAACTGTCCACGCACAGAGTTCACCAGTCGGAACCATCTAGGTGGGACGGGTACGGGTGATTCTGTAGCTGGTAGAGCAGCCGAGGAAGCATCACCATCTTGAAAATTGCTGATCTGCCGTACAGTGTCAAGGGCATACGCGCCCAGGACTTAAGATCTGCACGGACTCGCTCTCATACCGGGGCCAGGTTCCCCTCCCAGGAGATGGCTGGCACATCTGTGAGGAACACCCCAAAGTATTTCAGACCCCCAACTTGCTAGCTGGATCGTATTCACCCAATCACCAACCCTCGGTCGATCTCCCAGAACCCACAGTGTAGATTTGCGGGGGTTCATATATAATCCCGAAGTCTCTCCAAAGATCTGCATGATCCGCAGGAGGCGCGGCCCTGTCTTGTCCAACTCTGTGAGAAAAAACAGGACATCGTCCGCATAGAGCGCAATCCTGTCGAACAGACCCGGAGCCCACTCGAATCCCCGAACCTGCGCATCAATGCACACCCATGCCGCCAACGGCTCCATGGCCAGGGCGAATAAGTATGGAGATAGGGGGCATCCCTGCCGAGTGCCCCTCTGGATCGAGAATATGGAAGAGACCGCACTAGCCACCCGTACCTTCGCCGTCAGATCTGTATAGAGGAGCATGAGGTAGGAAAGGAAGCGTGGGCCAAGGTTAAGTTTGCGCAGTAATGCAAATAGATATACCCAACTGAGGGAATCAAATGCCCTGTCCATGTCGGCTAAAAGGAGCGCCGCTGATTCCCCCGTCTGTCGAGCAGCCGCCACCGCGATATTTGCCCGCCTTATGTTGTACCTGGTCGCCCTCTGGGGCATGAACCCCGCCTGATCGGGATGTATAAGTGTCGAGATGTGAGGCAAGAGGTGATTGGCCAACGCCTTGGCCAAGATTTTAGCCTCCATGTTTATGAGCGAGATGGGGCGATATGAGGCCTGCTGTTCCGGGGGCTGGCCGGGCTTAAGGAACACCACCACCTTAGCATGCCACCAATCTGGGGGAAGCAGGCCCTTTTCCCGAGCCTCCTCGACCACCACCCGATAATGAGGGGCCAACTGCTTATTGTAGCGCCTGAAGAACTCACTCGGGAACCCATTGGGTCCAGGAGCCTTCCCGGAATTGAGCTCACCCAAGGCCGTGCCCAGCTCCTTGTCAGTCAGGGGCAGCTCCAATAGGTCACGCACCTCGTCCGACACCGCTTGGGGCGGTTGATCGGCTAGGAATTTATCGACGGTGTACGCTGGCAAACACTCCCGGGAGGCATACAGATCTGCGTAGTATGTGGCGAAGCTCTCTGCTATAGCAGCGGGGTCAGTAGTCAGCACTCCCGCCTTGTCCCAAATACCCAGAAGGGCCTGGGAATGGACGGTGCCCTGACAGAGCCGATGAAGCATCTTGACGGACTTGTCCCCCCATTGATATACCCTGCTACGCGTCACCAACCAAACTTGGCGGGCCTCATCCATCATGAGGGCGGCACAGGACTGTTGGGCCAGAAGTAGTTGTCTCACATGCTGTCCATCTCCCTCCTCCTGAGCCCGGCGCTCAAGTGCCTCTATGTCGGCCTCCACCCGAGTCAATTCCTCCGTACGCTTCCTACGAGCCACCGCACACAGGGTATGTCCACGTCTCGCAGGGTAGGCTTCAGAGCCTCCCATAGAGTCGCAGTGCTAGGCACCGACCCCTCATTTAAGGTTAGGTATTGGTCAATGACCTCTCTCATATGCATATCATATTCTTCATTCTGTAGATGCCACACCGAGAGGCGCCATTGGAAGGGTTGTCACCCCCTAACCATATAAAACTCAAGAGACACCGGGGTGTGATCCGAGAGGCCTCGGGGTAGGATCTCAGCCAACGCCACCCTGCTAACCATCACTCGAGGAATAAAGAGGTAATCGAGCCTGGAGAAGGACTTATGGACCGTCGAGAGGTACATGTACTCCCGTCTGTCGCCATGGGCACGCCACCACACATCCACCCAGTCTAGGCCTGTCACCAGCGAGTATAATTTCGTGGGATGACCACTCCCTGAGCAACCCCCAGCCCCACTCCTGTCCCTGGCTAACTCCATAACATCGTTCCAGTCCCCACCCACCACGGAGAGCACATCAGGCATATCCGCCCATATGGCATGTAGCCGCTCCACGAGAGTCCACTGTGGGGGGGGGGTGGCATATACACAGCCTAGAACCAAGGGGTCCTCCCCAATCTTGCCCCGGATGAACAGATACCGTCCCTGTGTGTCGGTCCATTGTTGCACGTGTACATAAGGGAGCCTACGGTGAACCAGAATCGCCACTCCCCTGGAGCGTGAACTCTGCATGAAAAACTTGCTGAAATCCATACCTCTGCAAGCAGAGCACCTTCGTCCCCATAAGATGTGTCTCCTGCAACATAAGGATGTCGGCCCTAGCCTGATGTAGTATACCCCCAAGTTTAATTTTGTCTAAGGCCCCGCGTACATTCCAGCTTATAATGCGAAGGACACCTGGGGTCTCCTGATCTCTATGTAAAGCGCTAGCCATAGGGAAGGGAAGTGTCGTGCAGTACCGTTAGAAGACTGTGGCGACGCGTGTGTATAGAATAGCGGACCCCAAGCGGAAGTGTGACTCGGAACCTCAAACAACACCCCCCAACAAACCCCCCACCTCATACCTCAAAAACACTGAAGTATCTGTCACGGCAGGGCTAGTTCCCGATCTCCAACGGGGGAACAAGAGTCGCCCCAACCAATGGATCCCCAACTTACAGCCCATAGTCCTCGGGGATGACCCTGACCAGCCCGAGACTGGCAGAGTTCCAGCCCACATTAAGATTCCCCCGACCAGTATGTGCCAGAGTACATGTTGAGCCAGACGGAATTCCACAGCACTATATCCACCTCGGATATCAGGGTTTCAACACGTGGCGGCCAGGAGTGGGCCCCCCCCCTAGAGGAGGCCTGCACGACAAGGAACGCCTCCGGGATTGCGACCGTCTAGTGTCCCTCTGCTGCTGTCCCGGGGAACCCCTCCTGGCCACCTCACTGGAGGAAGAATCAGATTCCCACCTGGGCGATGTGTGCGCTCGCACTCGTACTGTTTTGTCTGTCCATCGGAAGACCTCCTCCGGGGTGTCAAAGAAATGGGTGCGGGATCGGTATACCACCCGCAGACGAGCGGGAAACAAGAGGGTGTATGGGAGCTTGAGTTCTCTTAGGCGGGCCTTCGCGGCCATGAACGATTGGCGCTGATGTTGCACCTGCCGAGTGTAATCAGGAAAAATTAAGATGCGCACATTGTCGTAGAGCAGGGGTTCCTTAGCCCGGGCCTGTTTCAGTATGGCATCTCGGTCATGATAGTTCAAAAGTTTTGCTATCACTGGTCGTGGGTGAACCCCCGGCGGTGGTTTCTGCATGAGGGCTCAGTGAGCCTACTCCACGACAAAGCACCGTGACATAGCCTCTGGGGGGAGCCAACTTTCCAGCCACCGCGTGACGAAGCGTTCCATGTTACCATCTTCACAGCCATTAAGAAATCCTACAAATCTTAGGTTACTGCGTCGCGCGCACCCTTCTGCATCCTCGACACGGAGCGCCAGACCCTTCTGAGCCGTCTCCATATTCGCCATTTTCTGCTTTAGGATTGCGACATAATCTTCCACTCCCAAGATGCGGGTCTCAGCTTCAGTGATACGGGACACTGCATTGCGCAAGTCCTGCCACAGCAGCGTGACGTCCGACCCCACTGTCCCAATTTTAGCATCCAGCATGTCCCTGGATAGGGTGATGGCCGCCATGAGGGCCGCGTTTTCTGGATCAGGCTCCGGTTGGCTCCCGGTCGCGCCCGCCGCTGCTCCCGGACCGGTGAATTTGTCAATGGGCCCATGCTTGGCCGAGTCGCTGCTACTCTTATCCCTCGTCATAGATGCCCCTGGGGTCCCAGGCAGACGCTGGGAGAGCCAGGCCAGGAGCACACGCAAAGATCTCCATCCAGGCAGGCCCACACAGGTCAATCAGAGTCCTCGATAGGCGTCTATGATAGCTGCAGCTGCACCAGGACTGGTGAATCGCCCCCCGGGTCCGAAGCCACCAGGTTCCCCTCGCAACATGCACACGGTCCGATTAGCCGCCAATGGTAGTATGCTTGCTAGATAATGGGGGGGGGGAACCCAGGTAAGTCCCAGTCTGAATGTCTCAACAGATTTGCCACAATCACCAACCTCCAGGGCTTTAGGGTCCGGTTGGCCACTAGTACTGGCGACCCCAAAGCGGGACAACAGGGCCCCCAGTCACTCCACCCGCGGCCCGACTGCGCCGCCGATCCCCAACTGTCAGATTACACCTCCAATCCCCTATTACTGCCCTGCTTATAGGAGGCGCAATCACGGTGAGTCGTCCCTTCACCTCCACTAAATGCACTGTACATTTACCTGTACACATGCATTCAGTATACGCACTCAATCTGGGTGCACTGTTCAATACTGACAATTTCCTATATTGAACCAGGGTGTGGGTATTTTAAAATGCATACACTGCCAGCACACACATTCACTATGTGCTCGCTGCACAACTCTTCACCCTTCATGTATAGTACTTCACGTAAGCCACATACATCCAGCACAGGCTGTCTCTGTGCATGCCCTACACAGCACTACATTGTAGGAAGCTGGCTCTGTATATACAATATTAAAGTAAGGAATAGTGGGCACAGAGCCCAGGAGACCCCAGAGGTATTGCAGAGGCTAAAGTAGATAATCACTAACAGCTCTCTTTGTGGTAGTGTGGTTGAGCAGTTACGCTTATCAGGTGTGCTAAGCATTTATTGTATTCACTCACTCAAGGACTGATCACACACACCTAGCGACAGAATCCAGACTGTGGTATTTTGCTGTTGTGTTTATAGTGTTCCCTGTCACCTGGCTCCTAGCTGCTCAGCCAGTGTGAGTGTTCTGTTTGGAATGTTGGTGTGATGGACATGAGTGGAATGCTTGAGTGCCTGGTGTGCGTGTTGACAGTTGAAGATGGGCAGAGCACAGGGAGGCTGCTCTTGGTGGGGCGGCTACCTGTGATGTAATGGACTTAATAAATATCTTACAAAGACACTATTAGGTAAGTATAAAAAATATATCCTTATGTTTAATTTCTAGAACCAAGCAGGACTTGGCACAGGCAAGTGGAAAATACCCTCAAATGCAAGACTTTACAAGGAAATGCAGTTGTGGCTGAATTTGTGATTGTTGCAGGTTTGTATTTGCTTTCGAAACAGTTTAAAATACATAGAGATTACTTTTGGAATACTTTTAGATTACTATTGCATTACATCGACTACTCAGGGAGATATCACACTGTGGATCCTACAATACAATGGTAAGTAAGACACTTTTTGATTTAGAGCACAATTGCTTTTCTTCCATACAAAACACAGGTCAACACATTTTTAGGAACATAGGGCCAGATGTATCAATATTGTATTTTGCAATTCCAAAATAGCGTATTTTCCTGATTCGCTATTATGGAATCCCAAAATGCTAGTGTGAGCCTGGGGGGGGGGGGGGGGGGGGGGTGCGGGCCGGATACACAGACGCGGAGGCTGGATGTAGTGTGCAATCTAAGGGGGTTTATTAATAACAACAGACTGTCTTGATGGTTTAGATGAAAAAGAGTCTTCTTTTCCCTTGGGTGTTTCCTCTCCTTCTTGTTGGCCTCCTGTGGTCTTTTCGGTGGGTTAGTCTTCTCCCGAGGTGGCTCCTGACAACGGGGTGGGCTTGCGGAGGCTCATACAGAGGGGAGAAACAAGCATGAGCCGTCAGCTGTTGTTTCTTATTTGGTTCAGTGACTAACGTTATCCGTCACCACACCCAGTCGGTGATATGAGGGTGAAGACAATGGGGAATGGAGGAATGTGCAAAAAAAAAGGGGAAAGGCTTAATACAGAAATTATAAGGTATAGGGGATGCAACGTTAAGGAAAGGAAGGGGGGGGTCTCTAGTGCCTATGAGGGGACGTGAGGTTTAGGGTATTTCAGGGTTTGTGTGTCTTACGTGCTGTACACCCAGACCCTCCCTATCCCACCCCCGGTATTCGTTCCCCACCCACCTCCCCGGTTCCCGCTACCCCTTTCTCTCCTACTCGAGGACTCACCAGCTCCGCCGCAACTCTCCAGAGTTGCGGCCGCTCTCCAGCGTCCTCCGGTGGGTTACACCACTCTTCGCTCCACTCTTCTTCTCCCTCTGGTCTGTCAGCTTCGTCCACCCGACTCGGGGTCTTTGTTTCTGTTCCGTTCTGGCTCTCCTGCTCGTCCTCCTCGTTCCCTGCAGATGCGCCGCCTTCCCTTCGCCTTCGTGTTCTATTTACTGGCCTTGGGTTTCTAGTTCCGGGGTCAGTTCTGCCCCCTTCCGCCGACTCTCGCCTCGGGGATGGTTCCTGCAAGGACACATGACAAGGGGGCGTGGTTACCCTCAACGGCGTCAGAAGATAATCCTCTGGGTTTCGTAGGGATCGTGGAATGTTTTTACCATGGTGTTCCTGATTAAGAGGTACAACACTGTCCCTAATATGAACTGCTTCACAGCAATGTATGTAGGTTTCGCAATAATAATTGCGATTCCTACATATTCCTTATTTGCGAGTCGCAAATTGCGAGTCGCAAATAAGGAATGGCTTCCCATTCTTTCCTATGGGCCTAGAGGTCCATAGGAATGAATTGGAATTGCATGCGCGATTTGCGAGTACCCAATAGGTACTCGCAAATTGCGCATGCAATTTCAAGGGTGCCAAATGGACACCCTGTTGAACCCCTGGAAAATGCATGTGTGCACATGTGGCGCACATACATGCCCTAAGGGCATGTATGTATCCCACATGGTACCTTGAAAAATGCAAAAAAGTTAATTTTTCATGGAATACGCATATTACCACCAACTTGAAGTTGGTGGTAATTTGCAATTCCTTAAAGACAGGTCGCAATATTTTGGGCTTCCTGCATTTCATTTAAGGAATCAGAAATTGCAATTCCTTAATTGCATTCTCAAAATACGGAATCGCAATTTCTGCCATTCCCTATATTGCGAATGCCTTTTGGGATGATACATCAGTCTTGACCCTGTGCCTCATGGGAACAGTCCAGCCCGAACTGCCAGGTCCTCCCTGGACCGGAAACAAGCATCCTAGGACCGGTTTCGGGGTTCCACCCCTCTTCATCCAGGATAGCTTGATTCCAGTAGCACAGTGAGCCCAGGACCCACGTCTGGGCATACCTGGGGCACTTAGGACGAGAAAGCAAAAGACACACAATTGATGGACGGAATGCAGAACAAATCAAAACATTCCCCCTCCAGTCAAGAGATTTGGGTTAAATCCATCATTCTTTTGCTCACCATGCCACCCCAGTTTAGACCTGGCCATATGCAAATCAGTCTTGACCCTGTGCCTCATGGGAACAGTCCAGCCCGATCTGCCAAGCCAGGTCCTCCCTGGACCGGAAACAAGCATCCTAGGACCGGTTTCGGGGTTTTACCCCTCTTCAGCCAGGATAGCTTGATTCCAATGGCACAGTGAGCCCCGGTTCTAGGATGATTGTTTCCAGTCCAGGGAGGACCTTGCCTGGCAGTTCGGGCTAGCCTATTCCCATGGGGCACAGGTTCAAGATTGATTTGCATATGGCTGGGTCCAAACTGGAATGGCATGGTGAGCAAAAAAACGATGGATTTAGGCCCAGATCTCTCTACGGGGGTGAATGTATCACATTGTTCTGCATTCTCTCCATCAATAGTTCTTTTTTGCATTTGTCACCCCAAGTGAGACGGGTATGCGCAGACGTGAGTCCATTGCTCTCCATGCCACTGGAATCAAGCTATCCTGGCTGAAGAGGGGTGAAACCCCGAAACCGGTCCTAGGATGCTTGTTTTCAGTCCAGGGAGGACCTGGCCTGGCAGTTCGGGCTGGCCTTTTCCCATGGGGCACAGGGTCAAGACTGATTTGCATATGGCTGGGTCCAAACTGGAATGGCATGGTGAGCAAAAAAACGATGGCTTTAGGCCCAGATCTCTGTACTGGGGTGAATGTATGACATTGTTCTGCATTCTGTCCCTCAATAGTTCTTTTTTGCATTTGTCACCCCAAGTGGGACGGGTATGCTCAGACGTGAGTCCCGTGCTCTCCATGCCACTGCAATCAAGCTATCCTGGCTGAAGAGGGGTGAAACCCCAAACCGGTCCTAGGATGCTTGTTTCCAGTCCAGGGAGGACTTGGCCTGGCAGTTTGGGCTGGCCTGTTCCCATGTGGCACAGGGTCAAGACTGATTTGCATATGGCTGGGTCCAAACTGGAATGGCATTGTGAGCAAAAGAATGATGGATTTAACCCAAATCTCTTGACTGGAGGGGGAATGTTTTGATTTGTTCTGCATTCCGTCCATCAATAGTTCTTTTTTTACTATTAGAAAGGTGCAATTTTTCTGCCTAAACCAAATGGGCCATTTTGCAAATGTCCAGGGTCACATGGCTGTTCATGGCTATCCTTTGGTGTGATGTGTATTTTTTTCAGACAGGGGACAAAAGGGCCTTGGGTATAGGGAATCTTGTTCCTCTCCTGAGCTGGGTGGTCTGGGGCTTGTAAAATGGCCGTTAGGGCCATTGTCGACATTGCTAAGTTAGCATGAGCTTTGCTGCCATGATGCTGCTTTTGCGCACATTACTACATGCTCTTCATTTTGCAAGACTCTGTTTATGCCTTTCACATGAGAACTGTCTGCTTTACACGATCTCTGCTAAGTTCCTGGAGTTTAGTCTGAACACGATGTGCATGGTGGATAAACAATGCCCCTTGTTATTCTGTTCAGGTCAGTCCCTAGCACCAAGACAAAACACGCTAAACACAGCTGCACTGCTGGAGACTCTTACTTTGCTATTACGGGGATGCATGTTGTTTTAACACACACTTGGAGAGAGCACTTTCCATGGAGAGGAACTATGCTGTTCCTATGATGTAAACCTTCCATCTAGGCTAAGGTATGGGGTCTGCTGACAAAGCCCAGAGATCTTCTATTATATAATAACCTTCTTCCAGTCAAGGGGAGGGTGGTTAGGCCTTATAGTCCTTTTTCCACTGTCTGTATATAATGACATCCCCCTTCATATTCTATGGAATTGTAACAATGCTAATTATTCTGAGTTTATGCATTTTGCTGCTGGTAATGGCTCGTATACTGCCTTATAGAGCATGATAGTTAAAATAAATATTTTAAACTATTACAGCGACTCTGCCTATTGTGGTTGTGGACAAGTATAAGTGAACAAGCAAAAGGGTATGTCTTGCTACTGCGATTCCTGAGAGAGTCGGGAGTGTTGTGTTCTGGGTTGTCTAATCATTTGTAGCTTCGTGATTTTGCAGAAGAGCGAATGAGACACTATAGCTAGTCGGTTTGGGGATTTTGGGTACTAAGGTGATAGGTTAGTACACCCCTATACACCGAGGTCCTGTTTTCCTGCGCATGGTTCTGTGTAGGTGCAGAATCCCTGCAACAGGCTGTACTCACCTCTTCCTGAGCTTCAGAGGGTAGTCTAAGAGCTGTACCAACCACCTTCCTGACTCCTGAAGCTGCCTACCCTATCACTAGCAAATGCAGCTCACTTCTGCCCTTTATCCCCATTGACAAATTGGAGCCAAAACCATGGAAGAGGAAGAACTGATCAGAACTAGTTATGGGGTAGACAAAGAGAGAGACCCCCACACACAAGCTGGTAATGGGTATAAAAGTGGGTCTCTCAGAAGTTCTCATCAGAACAGTCCTGGACCTTAGGAAGAGTCAGAAGGAGGACTGCCCTGCTGCCTTTAGAAGGGAGGCTAGATCTGCTTGCTTTGAACCCAGGATCCCAGATGTGACTCCAAGGGCGAGTTGGTTGACCTCCTGTTTGCTCTACAGGGATTCAGAAAGATTCCAGAGCCCTTCCCTAACTGGACCCACTTGGATTCTGCTACTGGCCTCTGATTTTTTTTAAATCTCTTTATTACATTTTGTTAATTATATTGTTCATTGACAGCACAACAGGAGATGTGACTCCAGATTCAACCAATACAGAGTGTATAACTGACCTTTCAAGGTCAACATTTGACAGTTTTGACGCAAAGCTAGGATTAACGAAAAGAAATCATCCCCTTCCAACCTACATATTCATGCTGTTATACATATGTTTGTGATGCAATTACCAAAACAGTTTTTTTGCCACAGTGCAAGATTCTAATTTGTAAAAATAAATACAACTTGAACAAAATGAACAACTGGAGAATATAAGCACAGTGATTCGTATTTGACTCTTTCTCCCAACCCACATCTGGCAATGGTAATGAATGTCTGTGATCGTGTGTGGGAGAGCAGTAACTTATTTCCACAGCTCCACAAATAAAGAGGCAGATCAGTTTGATAATGTCCCAGTCAGATGTGAGAACTCCACCTCATATCACCAACCCCAACCCTCTCATTAATTGTGAGTGCCCTCCTCGACTCCCTGTATCGATGACTTAGATTCTGCTAGTATTGTGTCCCAATTATGGGCTACTGGGTATTTGCCCAACCCCACGGCATTCTCCCTGTGTAGCGTTGTACTTTCCCCCATGCACCTACACAAGGAAGGACTGCAAACAGGCCATAATAGGGGGAGGGTCCTCCATTTGCGAATGATGAGCAGCTTGGCAGTTAAGAAGACCAAGTCAAGGAATCTGGAAATTATTTTATGTTTTTTGGTTCCAGGGAATAGATCCAACACAGATGCCTCCCAAGTATGCAATGCTAGATGTTCCGTGAAATAGGATAGCTGAGTTGTGATTTCCTGCCAATAGGTATGCAAGACAGGACAATACCATAACATGTGGAGCAAATCAGCGTTGGCTAATACACATTGGGGGCAGTCAGCATCTGTACAATGAAAATATTGGTTTATTTTGGCGGGAGTGATATATGTCCTATTTACAATGTAAAATTGTATTAACCAGAATTTCACATGCCGCAGAATGTGGTCAGGCCCCGCTAGTATCGCACCCCACTCCCTATCTGTACATGGGCGAGTAAGATTGTCTTCCCAACGGGCTCACAATTGTGTTGTGGAGACGATGTATGAGTCAACATTGAAGCAATTAACCAATGTATTATGTGGCTACCCGTCCCCATAACCTGTAAATATTGTATTACTAAGTGAGACTGTGGTTCCGCTATCATATCGTCCCACACGTGGGTCAGCGCTGCCAAAAGTGAATTCTACAATAGGAATTGCCCTGGTGGTAAGTCAGTGTCACCTGCTAGATCTCTGTAATAGAGTAAAACATCCTTGTTATATAAATTCCTGAATGTATGTAGCCAGCTGCATGCCAGAGAAGGAGCTCCGCTGCAGATGTAAAGGCTGCATATTTAGGCGGGCCCAGGAGGGGCAGCGCTGGTGCATATGGAATCACCGAACGTGTCAGGTAGCGACTCCTTCGGTAGCAACAGTATACAAATGCCAACAACAGGGGTTTCGGTGTGGTGTTACGGATGATCTGGTGAAACAGATGATGAATACGAGGCATTAACCAGGGTGGCAGCGTGGAGGCTGTGTCAGCCAGTTGTAGGCCTGACAGCCAGGTAGACACCCACTCAAGCTGGGCCGCCAAGTTGTACAATTCCAGGTTTGGTACTGCCAAGCCGCCCTGATCAAGGGGTGAATACGGTTTGTCAACGCCACCCTGCAGCGCCCAGCATTCCCCAATTCTTTTTTCAAAATCTCGGAAAAATGTCGCAGGCACACAAATAGGCAGATTAGAAAAATTGTATAGAAGTCTTGAAAGGATCACCATTTTCAGCAGAGCAACCCAACCCTTTACTGTCAACTTTAATGTCCTCCAGACTGGCATCTGAGCTCGGATAGAAGATACTCTTCGTGAAAGGTTATCATCATATGAATCTTTTGAGGAGAGGTCTACATGAATACCCAGGTAACGGAACGTAGTAGGCTGCCAGGGCACTGTAGTCCCATAAAAGGCAAGGCACACAGGGAAATAAACAGGACTCACTCCAGTTTACTCAGAGGTCAGACATCCCCGCGGACTGATGTAATACTTCCGCAATCGTGTCTGGGACGACATGAATATCTCAAAGATATAGTAATAGGTCATCTGTATAAAAGAACACTACATGTAGCCCATAGCCTAGTTGTATGTCCCAGTCCACGCCTCGTCTGCAGAGCTCTACAGCCAATGGTTCGATCACTAAAGAAAATAACGGGGTGAAAGAGGGCAGCCCTGTTGGGTGCCACGACCAATCGGTATCGATTAATAGATTAATGAGTCAGTCCTGACACTGATGAGAGCCTGCGTGTAGGAAGGTGGAATCTGACTATATGGTTGCCCCCACTTTTTTCCTGGTGTTTGAATGGTTTATGACTAGTCTGGCTGGGATCCTGCTATCCAGGACCCCAGCCTATCTGCTTACTCCCTTAAATGATTGGTGTGCATATTAGATGCACTAGTGATTGGATACTGTGGTACCTTATGAGCGAGCCCCTAGTATATGGTACCTTAGGTACCTAGGGCATTGGTACTTCACAGGCCTACCAGGGGCTGAAGCATGTATTATGCCACCCCTGGGAAGCAGACTCAATCTGACACCACAGGCCTGCTACTGCAGCCTGTGTGAGGTAGTTTTAGCACTCCTCGCAGAGATATAGGTTCCTATATCTCACCATACACACACATATAAACCTATCAGCCACCCCTATGGCAGGCCCTATCAATCCTGACGGCAGGGTGCATGGTTTACAATGTGAGGGGTTGCCTCTGCCTGAGCAGGGCCCCTCTGCAGCTACCAGAGTCTATTCTCTATGGCTGTTTGTGGATGCGGTTAAACCATATACTCTTAAGTGCATTAAAATGCTAACTTTAGAATGACTGCATCAAAACATGTCGTATTTGGTGTCAAACAACTTGGAATCATACCCCCACATCAGTCCATGATATGGGAGTATGATCCCACCCTTCTAGAGGGGACGACATGTAAAACGATAGAAATCCTATGGAGCCCTGGCATCACAAAATGGATGCCACCAGCACAGACACTGGGCTGCCCTCCTGCTGCTGACTGAAACTCGCAGTGGAGGAGGCCCAACAAAAGGCATCCTGTCACAGGGAGGTGTCACCACCTTCCAGACAGGATTTAGTGTATTGGAGCTGGGTGGGTGCAATCCTAGAGTGCTTTGAAGTCCTGCACTGGGGGAGCAGTTGGCTCTTCTGTGCATATGCCAGCTCAAACCGGTTCAGCGGCTACTTGTCCCTGCTTTGGCGCGAAACTGGACAAAGGGAAGTGGGTGTAACCACCCCCTCGCCTGACCCTCCTAGAGGAGTGGTCATAGAGCAAGTCCCTCCCCTATCTTCACTATAAGATAGCAAGCATTGCCCTTACAAATCTGATAACCCTGGACGACGCTCTACAAAGAAGAATCCTGGTCCTTCGACGTTCCACTACCTTTGCAAAACAGAAGAATCTCCCTTGGAGTCAAGGAGTGACTCCCCAGCTTGGCAGGCACCAAAAACCTTAATCAACGGTTGCAAACGTTCCCGCTCCCGCCGGAGTCCAAAGTCCCTGCGACCCCAGAAGCGGATTTCCTGACCTCTCGATGGCCATTTTGAGTCCCCAGCGAAGCTGTGGCGTCTGGACCCCACGAGTGACGAGGAACTGAAATACCTGGGAACCATGCACTATTTTCGAGTGCAAACCCTAAACAACGTTCTACGAACTTGTGCTTTGGACCATTTGTGGCCCAAGCCCCCAGCAGGTCTTGCACCAAAAATCAGCGGCCTACCCTGTCCCGAGTGACCGTGGGCTCCTGTGAAGCATTTCCTGTGGCGGCGTCTTCGCGATCACTTGCCCGTTGGCTAGTGGGTCACCCGACTGACTTTCTCAATGACTCAAAGGGCTCTCCTGGTTGCTCCGGGCCTGCCCGCACTTACCCTCGCTGGGTGAGTCCATCAGACCTTACTGGTCTGCACCATCGACTTTCTTCAGTCTACACAAGACTTGCATTTGCCAAGGCTTGTTGGCTCCAATCCTGTTGCCGACACCGCCATCAGCTGCAGACATCGTGGGACACTCCAAATCCAGCCGCTGGTCATCGTCGATCTCTCCTGGACCTTGTGAGTGAAGAGTCAAAACACCATCAACGACCTGAATCGACGCGACATCTGTGGTCATCCATCTTGCTGGCCACCGGTCACTGGCAAGTGACTTTGAACACTGTCCCCTCAATTTTCAGGTCTCATCCATCTTGAATCCACCTTCGGATTCCACTGGACACTTCTTCAGACGACGCAAGCAGCAAGTCTTCTTTGGTCTCCATAGAAAACAGAGACGCGAGCCGACACCAAAAGACACCTATGCACCCGGCTTCCCTGGGTGAGGTAACTCGTCTACTCCGGTGCTCAAGTGTGTGTTGGCTCTCGAAATACTTACCTTGTAAGTGGCTTGCTTGTAGTCTTCCTAGAAGTACCCTAGAACTGTAAAAATCTAACCGCGACTTGCATCATTTAAACCAATAGGAAACCCGCAGCTGTGTTCACACACTGCACGCGTCTCCTGTGGGCCTGTTACTTACCTGCTAACACTGCAGTAGTGAAGCCCCAGCGATTTCCCAGGCCCTAGGCCTTGTTATTTTGCAAGTCGACATCCTTATACCACTTTCTTAGTATATGGTCTGGTACGCCCCTAGGGCTCCAGCCATATTTGTGCTTAATTTATTGTGAAACGTTGACATTTGAATGTGTACCTGGTTTCTAATCTCATAAAGAGATTAGTAGAGTGTGTCTAGTAATAAATACATATATATTTGATATATATACCTGTGTGGTGTCCTTTCATTTGGTAATTCAAGAGATTATAAGGTAAAACAAGCAGCTTTACATTCCTTTGAGACTTAGCCTGAAGGCTGCTCTCCACATCTACCACTAGGATAGCTTTCTTTAAAAGGTTGTCTTAAACCTATCTACCATAAGAGTTGAATTGGACTGGTGCAAGGTGGCCACTATAACTAGTGACCAGCATATGCCAGGCCAACTTCTCACACTGCGTGTATAGTAATTGCACCAGGCGTATAAAGCGGGATCCAATACCATACCTTCGCAGCACCACAAATAGAAACGACCACTCCAACAAGTCGAAAACCTTTTCAAGATCTTACACAAGACATCCTACAGAAAATATGCCTTAACCCCAAAAAAGGTCTACGATTTAAGGAGGTGTCACGTGCTGGTACAAATCCGATTTGGTCCGACTGTACCAATATCTGGATTGAAGGAGCCAAGCAGGCCGCTAGTTCTTTAGCCAGATTTTTATAATCTGTATTAAGTAGCGCAAGTGGCCTATATGATCCCAGTTCCGCCGGATCCTTATCAGTGTTGGAGAGGGAGATAAAAAGGGCCTCATGCTGGGACGCAGATAGAGTAGCAGCCGAAAAGGCCTCCTCAAATAATATCCTCAGCTGTGGGGCAAGTAATGTGGCATATATTTTATAGAACTCAACTGACAGCCCGTCAGGGCCCGGAGTCTTGCCAGTGGCAAGTGTCCGAATACTTAACAGTATTTTATCTTGAGTAAGTGGTTAATTTAATTGCGCCCGATGTTCGGGTGTAATGTGTGGTAGCACAACCATGGAGAACAAGCATTTGCAATGCAATAGGTCTCGCATTATAAAAGTTTGAGCTATTGGCATTGCTAATAATAATGCAACACCAGTAGCGCAAACATTCAGTAATGCGAGACCTATTGCATTGCAAAAGTTTTTTGTTTGTTGCTTTTTTATATAGCGCGACTTGACCCAAAGGATGTTATTATGTGGCACAGAGTGGTATTATGCGGAGTGTATTTATGTTGCATTAAGTAGAGAGTAATTATGTGACGTTGAATTATGTAGTATTGAGTGGTATGTGGAGTGCATGTATGTTGCATTGAATACAGTAATTATGTGACGTGTAATTATGTGGTTCTGAGTGGTATTATGTTGAGTGTATTTATGTTGCATTGAGTAGAGTGTAATTATGTGGTGTGTAATTCTGTGGTACTGAGTGGTATTTTGTGGAGTGTATTTATATTGCATTGAGTAGAGTGTAATTATGTGGCTTGTAATTGTGTGGCACTGAGTGATTTCGGGGTGTATTTATGTTGCATTGAGTAGAGTGTAAATATGTGGTATGTAATTATGTGGCACTGAGTGGTATTATGTGGAGTGTATGTTGGAGAGCGAGAGGGTTAGAAAGAGTGAAAGAGAGAGAAAGAGAGAGGGGGAGAGAGAGAGAGAGAAAGAGAGAGGGAGAGAGATAGAAACAGGGGGGAGAGAGAGAGAGGAGAGATAAAGAGAGAGCGGGAGGGGAGAGAGAGACAGAGAAAGAGAAATAGAGAGGAGAGAGTGAAAGAGTGAAAGAGAGAGAGAGCAAGAGAGGGTGGGAGAGACTGAGAAAGAGAGAGAGAGAGAGAGAATGAGGAGAAAGAGGGGGAGGAGAGAAAGAGAAAGAAAGAGGGAGGGAGAGAGAGAGAGAGAGAAAGAGAGAGGAGGGAGAAAGGGAAAGAGTGAGAAAGAGAGAGAGGGAGAGAAGAGAGAGATAGAGAGAGGGGGAGGGGTATTGGGGTGATTCCCACTTCCGAAATGAATAAAGTAAGGCCCTGAGAAATGTGGGGCAGAGGGGTCATTATGTCACAATCCTCACCTCACACTGTGTTCCAGGTCTCTTGTGCTGTGACATTTAGAGGCAGAGGATGTGGCGCTGCGGTCAGAGCTGCAGTTAAAAATGTTATGCTACAACTCCTGCTTTGTAAAATTAGGATAAGAGCAAACTTGGCACCTCGCTGCTGTCCGAAGTATCATCGTTTTGAGTTTAACAAGGGTCAGAAAGTACTTGAGACAAGAGCAGCTGTTTAAATGCAGACAAACATCGATGAGCTACAGCTCCTAACAGCCTTCCAGCAGCGTTTGAGCGCTATGTACCTGGGATCAGACTGGTCGCTCTCGTCTGGCCCAAAGTAACCGAGTGAAATGTTGACATTAATATGATGCCATCCTTCTGATAGATACGTATCCACCTTTAGAGGCACAAAGGGCTTGTGACCTGCTGAGTGGTGCTCAGACCACACGCTGCACCTTAAACAAAGACTGCTGCAGCAGGGACGCCCCCTTCTAAGGCGGTGCCAGTGATTGCACAGGACATCCTTGGATCACAATATTTGGTAGCCCTTTTGTGGTCAGGGTAGATATGCATTGTATTGTTTGTCTGTCCGTTAATCCAGCGGATGGCACATGGTTCTGTGCTCCGAATAAATGTCGTCTGTGCTGGTGCCATCTCATGCCGCCTCTTATCAAAGGAACCTGCTGCTGGGACCTTCTGGCCTGGAATAAAGAGCGCGACTGCGTGTATTAATACCAGAGCTTGACCAATGGCCACCGAGAGTCAGTAAGGAAAGAACTTCAGTCAGTGACAACCATTCTCTGGAAGCCCATAGAAAATGATATTTGATACAAGTGCAAGGAGAAAGCCTCAGACCCAATGTGAGCAGGCTGGTACATGAAGGACAGACGCGTTATACGATGATGCAGAGTTCTGAATGAATGTTATTTAGTGGCCAATGCCACACATCGGCTGGTATCTACAACAAGCAGAGAGCAAACAGTGGCACCCCGAAAAACACTCCTGTCCTGCAGATCCAGCAGAATGCTTGAGAAGCATGCAACACCAACATCAAAACCGGGTGACTGCTCACAAGCAAAGCTTTCCAGTGGGAAAGGCACACAAAATAAGCACTGAACGCTCTGCAGTTACTGCCCATGTCACTGACATCAGTTTGTGTCAGAAGTTTTTCACTACACGTGCACCCCAAAAATAATACTTATTACCGAACATTCTTAGTTTGTCCAGGACATTAAGAACACCCAGAACTGGATGCCTGGAAGAGAGGGAAATAAATGGGGGAGAGAGAGAGGTAGATAGAAAGAAAATCAGGGACAGAAATTAGGAAATCCAGATAAGGGGGGGGGGGGGAGATAACGATAGAGACAGACAGAGAGAGCAAGAGAAAAATGAAAGATAGGAAGAAAAAAAAGTCACGGGACAAAAATAGACAGAGATACAGAGAGAGGGAGAGAGAAGACAGACAGGAAGTGGCAGAGAAAGAAAGGTGGAGAGACAAGAAGAGAGCGAGAGAGTGACAGATGGCTAGAGAAAGATGAGAGAAAGTTAGGGAGAGAACGGGAGGCAGACAAAGACAGAAAGCAAAACAAAGACAGAGCCAGGCAGGGAGAAAGAGACAGGGAGAGGCAGACTAAGAGCTAAGAAGAGAGCGCTACAGAGAGAACCAAAGAAAATACTGAGAAAGAAAAAAAACATTGTGAAACAAGCAGGAAGTGGGATGAGGGAGGGGGTGGCAAATGTGTGAACTTTCGCGGGCGCTTTGATGTTCTCAGTGGCCGCGCGGCTCACTGAGAACATCAAAGCGCCCGCGAAATGTACACGCAGGCTACCAAATGGTGCGCACGCCCGGCGCACATGCACTGTAGTTGGGGGCCTGGAAAGCACTCGTTTGCACTTCCAAATCCCCGTTTTCTATAGCTCTCGCCAGAGCAGCGCTAAAGCGCTGGCTCAGGCGAGACCTAAAAAGGGATTGTTGTCATGATGCGAGGGCGTTCCATCGGAATGCAACATCCCCCCCACCCCAAACAACTCCAATAATGAACCGCTAATTTCACTGCTGGTCAGCTACATGGACGCCTCCATCAGATTAAGTCTGAAAATTACACGGGATAGGAGGAAACATACAGGGTTTGCAGAGATTAGTAAATAATTCAAATGATACACAACCAGATTTACCAAGAAATACAAAGATCTATTCATTAAACACCGGAATTAGCTCAGATGTATATATGTGAATATATATATATATATTTTAACCCTAAGGGTAGTGAATTCACGGACCAGCAAAGCGTGTGAAATGAAGAACAGAGATCCAATCAATATTGTCTGTGCAAGACACGAGGAAGAATAAATGCAGGGCAAAGCTAGAGGCTGCCTGTCCAGCACCACACTGTAGGTTTCAATTTCCTACTATGAAAGTCCAGGGTGATTTGAAGGTTGTGGATGGCAGTTTCAGGTCGGCTTTCTTGAAGTTAGAGATATATCAGAGTTCTGCATCGGCTCTTTGTGGAAAAAGAAACCATTCAAAAAGCAAGCAGAGAGGCGCAAATACCTAAAGGATGACCCCTCCCCCACCTAATCCCTTGAGCCTCAGAACATCCCCTGCGGCTCGCATACGATCCTGATTGTGTTTGATGTATAGATGCTGCGCTCGGTGGCGTTTGGGGCGCAGTCAAAAGCGATTCTATGCTTGTTCGCGGCCCAAAGCAGGGGAACAAAAACCGCAAACGTTTGCAATATTCCCAATATGAAAGGCCTTAGGTCAGTCAGAAAGAAGGAACAAGGATGTATGCAATTTCGTAACAGCTTTGAGAGGTGTCTGGAAGTTAGCTGACAAAGTTATCTTTTAAAATAGCGCCGTCTGCGCACCCTCTGGTATGGGGCGCATGGGTGATGTACGGATGGACTTGGGGGGCTAGCTGCGGGGCTCCTTATATGAGCCCGATGGATTATGTGTGCCCATGATGTCTACTGTTATTGGCTATAAGTATATGGATATGTAATGCTAATGCCATCTTGTGTGTCTTTTGTTCCCACACCCAAAATAAAGCGGTGGGAAAAATAGCGCCGTCTTTAGATAGTGACATTCTAGCCGCTTCCTTTCATACATTCAAGGTATGTATCTGCTTGTGCCTCTAATGGGGAGATCCATCGGTAAAGCTGCACAGTGGTTAATACTTACTTTAAGCAGCACATCACATTATTATTATCGCCATTTTCTCTCTTTAACGTCGTTGTAGGGGACTCTAGTTTTAAGAGCCCCGTTTTGACTCAGACTTCACGAATCCTGGCACGTCATCCAGTCCTCAGAGTAACACTGCCTAACCGGTGTAATCTCCAGAACAAACCTCCAGCGTCGAGCTGGGTATGAAAACGCAGACTCTGGTGCCCAAAGAGGTTATCGCCAGGGCACAAGACCTAAATAAACAAGTAGGTGCGAACGTTAAAGTGAAAATAATTCATTTCGCGGGCGCTTTGATGTTCACAGTGGCCGGGCGGCTCACTGGGAACATCAAAGCGCCCGCGAAATGTACACACAGGCTGCCAAATGGTGCGCGCGACCGGCGCTCATGCACTGTAGTTGGGGGCCTGAAAAGCACTGTTTGCACTTCCAGATCCCCGTTTTCTATAGCTCTCGCCAAGAGCAGCGCTAAAGCGCTGGCTCAGACGAGACCTAAAAATTAGTGGAGTTCATCTTGGGAAGCTACAGTGGACGACTGATATGGAGCTGTGTAATGACGCACGAGCTCAGTGTGTATCTCCTTTTGCATGTAGAGTAAGGTGTCCACAGAGGAGAGTAGCTCTAGTATGGGAGCACAGGACTCATCTCGACAAATATGCCAGGCTCGATCAGCAGCATGCATGCGAGCTGAATACGCCACATAATTTAATCATCGCAATCTTTCTTGCAGGGACGTGTGTTCTGCACGCAGATTCGCCAGCTGGCATATTTTGTTTGAAGTGTCCACCGCACAAGTTGCCCCCCTTGAAGGAACCCCCTCTCAAGACACGCAAGATCATCCTCAATGGATCTACAGATATTACATTTCAAAGCGGTGTCCCCGAATGATGACTACATTAAAAGCGTCCCATTATATAAGACTCGAGGACGCTGTAAAATTATTCTTAAAATAATCTGCAATACCGGAACTCTGAGCTTTTCGGAAAGGAGGGTCCTCCAGTGCTTCCGGTTGTAATCACCATGTGGGGATGGCGGGTATATTAAAGTCCCACGACATCTGTAAGAATTGCAGGTTATGATAAGAGTGAGTTCGACCCATGTAGTCGGTTCGTAACACCGATGAGACAAAATTAGATGTACAGACAATTCTGTTAAGTCTGACATGCAATTGAAGTAGGAATCCATTTTGTCTCTAGAGTTGCAGTGACACCAGACATCAACCAGTTGCCAGTGTGCTAGCCAGCTTCGCAGTGCCTGTGCAGCTAAAACCATAGGTGCACCTGGGAGCAGGGGAAACAAGCGGTCCAGGTATGGATCAAGGACACAGTTAAAATCGCCGCCTATTAGCCACGGCAGCCACTACAGGGGGAAAGCCTGTCAGAAAGGGTATCAAAGAATGTGGCTTGATCTGAGTTTGGCGCATTGATCAAACCAAGACGTATGTTTTGCCCGCCTAGGCGGCCTCTCACAAAAACATGCCGCCTTTTTGCATCAGTATCAGTCTCATCTGTCACAAAAGGAGTCACTGGTTTTATCCACACCAATGCTTCCCTTGCAAAAGCAAAAAAAACTAGTGGCAAAAAGTTGCGCACGCCAGCGTCTCTGAAGTCTGATGATTTCTGGGAGCGTTAAATGCTTCTCTTGCAAGAGGGCAATATGGGAGGATTGATGTTTGAGGTAAGAATTGATGGAGTACCTTTGTGTAGATGTATACATGCCTCTCACGTTCAAGGGAAATATTTTAGTGGGAGCCATTGGTGTAGTGGAGGAAGGCTCTGGAATGTATGACACCTGCTAATAAGTAACGAAACGGCATACGTGACACTAATTGCATACATGCCAACATTTCAGAAAAGCAAAGTGGGAGATTCTTTAAAAAAATCGGGAGAATGGGGCCTTGAATCCGGTTTCTGTCATGTATGGGCTTTGGAAGTGTGCTGCTGCAGGATCGGACATTTGAAACGCAAATGCACGTTTTTTTCTTACCTTTCAGAAGCATGGAGCGCAATGGCAGGCAGAGAGAGGGTGATGCAAGTGTTCTGCACTCACTGGCCTGGCAGGTTGCTGGCAGTGCATATACCAACCCCCCTCCGCCCCCCACCTGTGTGGCAGCCCAGGCACACACACAGCCGCCCCCGAGTACTTCACAGGTCTTTAAAAGACCATTCACTTGTTAATGGGGCTTTGTTGGTTTTTCACCCCTTCTAGAGCCCCCGCGTCGCCACTCTGACTATTGCTGGAAGAATTAGCACGTTACACAATACCAAGCCCTGTCTGCTGAAACCCCGAGGAATCGGGTTTTTGCTTGCAGGAATCGGGAGGCGGGAGACTAGCCTTGAAATCGGTAGTCTCCCGCCTGAATCGGGAGGGTTGGCATGTATGTAATTGGTGTAGGTGAAGGAACAGCTACGAAATCAGGCTCACATATACAGCAAACCATGAAACGATGATTAGATAGTTATAAAACAATCAAAAGTCAACAGACTTCAATAATTCCAAAAGAGCAGATGGACAATGTACGTCTGCCCAAACTGTTAAACAGTCCGTTGCGCCTCACCTGGTGGAAGGGACTTAAAGGAAAGCACCGATGGCTATGGCAGGAAGCGTGGAATTTAAGAAGAGGTACCCCTTGTGACAGCATTCTAATGAACAACAATAAAAGAATGTATGTAACACAATGTGTCCTTTTTATCAGTCACTAGGTGGTTGCAATGTTGTTTACCTGCAGTAGAGAGGGGGGCAAGAGATTGCTGGAAGATATAACGTACGTACACTAAGCAACAGATCTGCAGCACAGTACACAGTAGCGAAAATTTTGAAAAACATTATGCTACTTGCATTTCAGTAGGACCCCATTTGGGACAGACAACAAATCTGCACAACCCATTCTCCGTTACATTATGTCATCCGCTGTCTGGTGGTGTTACCACGGGAGGTGCAGGAGAATCAGGAAAAGAGGGACCAGCCAACGCGCACATTGCCGTTGTTCAAGGTCACCGTGCCTTCACATCTGCTGGAGCGGCCATTGCGCACCAGTCACCCATGCCAGTCTGAATCTATTCCGACACCTTTCATTGCAGGTCACCATGCCTTCGATCACCTTTAATCCCGCTCTAATTGTTAACAAACCGCCTAAACATGCCGGATTAGGCGTCAGACCCCATTGGGTCTCATTTCAGGAAAAATCTTTTCTCAGGCATGTAAAATGTCCTGATGATGATCCCAGTATTTCCCCAACGATGATGATGATGATGATTACATTTGTAAAGCGCAACTAATACCCTGGGGTGTCTAGGCGCTGCCTTTGATAGGTATTATTCAAGTGAATACTAAACAATGGGCTAGGCTGAAAATAACCATGTTTTAAGGCCCTTCCTAAATTTGAATAAATTGGTCTCTCTTTTTAATGAGATGGGTAAGGAGTTCCAGAGGCCTGCAGTAGTGGCTGTGAAACTCTTACCTCCCCACCTGACTCTGCTGGTTCAGGGTACAACTAGATTTCTCTGATTGGTGGATCTGCGAGATCTGGCAGGTGTATAAGATTTTTAAAAATTTGCCAAATGGGTTGACCCTCGGTTGTTGATGGATTTAAATGCTATGCACAGAGATTTAAATTGAATCCTTTTGGCTATGGGTAGCCAATGGTGTTGCGCCAAGGACGATGAGATTGAGTCATATTTAGGGATGCCCACCAATACTCTGGCAGCTGCATTCTGTACTGTCTGTAATTTATTAATATTGCGTTTCGGGGCGCTCAGGTCTGGTGGTAGAGCCGGCAGTATTTTCCTCAGTATTTTCAAAATGAAAAAGCAAACTGAGGTAATTACATTGATTTGGGCTTCAAATGACAGTTTAGTATCAAAGGTAACTCCAAGGTTTTTGGCCTTTTGCACTGGTTTCGGGAGGGCGCCAAGTTGAACTGGCCACCAATTGTCTTACCAGAAAGTTGGATTATTCCCCAGCAGCAAAACCTCAGTCTTAGCTGAGTTAAGCTTTAGACAATTGTCAGACATCTAGTTGGCGACTCATACAATTGTGGTACCTTGTAGCTGTCTGACTAACTGGATTACTGACCAAGACGACAATCTGTGTGTCGTCTGCATACGACACCAAGGTGAAGCCATAGCTTCTCACTATCCTGGCCAAAGGGGTGACATAAAGATTAAACAATGTTGGGCTCAAAGAAGAGGCCTGTGGAACTCCACACAGCAGTGTAAAAGGTGCGGACGCAACTTTTCTGAGGGCCACCTCCTGGGACCGTTCTGACAAGAAAGAGCCCAACAATGAGAGCACATTTCCCCTGATCCCAATGGAAGCGAGACGCTCCTGCAGCAGCTCATGATTAACCGTGTCAAAGGCTGCTTGACAGGTCCAGAGGGATCAGTGCCGCGTTTCCTCCACCATCCAGTATTAGCCTAAGTTCCTCCATAGCAGCTATAAGGGTCATCTCTGTGCTATGCTGGGCACAAAAGCCAAACTGGGAGGAGTCAAGAATGTTGTTGTCATTGATAAAGGCTGAAAGTTGCATGTTCATAACCTTTTCAATCACTTTAGCTGAAAATGGAAGTCTGGATATTGGCCTATAGTTAGTTGTTTCCTTGGCGTCTAGGCTAGGCCTCTTCAACAGAGGAAGAACAGAGGCCTTCTTCCACTCCACGGGAAATTTGCTGGTTAGCAACATTGAATTAAAGATCGGTGTTAGTCGGATGGCGATAGTTTCAGGTGATAAATGCATGATTTTTGGAGGGCAAGGGTCTGCAGGGGAGCCTGATGTGGTAGTCGCGATAAATTTAGTGGTATGTTCCACTGTTACCATGGAGAAGAAGTGGAAGATCGGGAAGTCTAACTCAAGAGTGTCTTGTACTGAGAACCGATGAGCTGACTGCCTATGATTGGGAGGAATCGCTATCTGAGCCGACTGATTGTCTTGTTGTACAAACAAGTCGTAAATGGTCTAGACTTTGTGCTGGAAAGAAGCTGCTAGTGAATTACAAAATTCCTGGCTAACATTAGTGTCCGGCGCATTTGGTAGCTTAGCAAGTTTTTGTACAGTGCTGAACAGAACTTTAGGGCAGTTGTTGGCCGCTGTAATTTCCTTCATGAAATATGCGGCCCTCTCCCTGAAAATCAGTTTCTTGTAGTTTAGAAGGGCCGTCTTATATTCCAGTCTAGTCACTGAGTTATTTTCGAGTCTCCACTTCCTCTCTGCTTTACGACAGTCGTTTGTGGGCTCTCAATGTGTCATTGAACCAGGGTTCTGTTGGTAACCTCCTGGTTCGGAAACATTGTTTAAGGGGGACCAATTTTATCATTGCTGAATTAAGCCATATATGATATTGGACTGCCGCCTGATCGGGGTCCGAGGGCAGATCAGGTAGAGTCCCTGAAAGAGTAAGGTTAAGAGAGTCAACTGCAACTTTATTCCAAGGGCGACTGACATAAGGTTTTCTGGGAATTTTGCTCATATTTTTCTCTGGCAGGGCAATATCAAATAGTACTGCCTTATGGTCAGACCAGATCAAGGGCCAAACACCCGTCCAATTTAGAGAAGGATTGTCTGAGAAAATACCATCCAGACAATGCCCCGCTCTATGCGTTGGGTCTTTCACCAGTTGATGCAGTTCTGCACTCTCCGTGTGATCTAAGAGTGCTTGAGTCTCAGTGTCATCATTTTTATCTAAATGGAAATTAAAATCCCCTAGCATTGTGAAGATAGGGTGCTCTGCTTTGTGTACCAGCAGAGAGTATAAGTGATTAAGGAAAGTGGTCTTAGATTTGGGTGGTCGATACAGTAAGATCCCTCTGACGGAGTGTTGACCGTGCAATTGAGTTTTAAAATTGAATGATTCACAATCCTTGATGTCCATCATTATTTTAATAGACGATTTAAACCTGGACAGAAGAATAATAGCGATACCCCCGCCTTTTTTCTCAAATCGATCTAGTTTGTGAATTTTATAACCAGATGGTAAGGCCAGCAAAATATCTGGGTCTGATGAAGCATCTGCCCCAGTCTCTGTGACAAAGGCTATTTCAATCTTCCTTAACTCCAGGAATTCCCTGAAAGCAGCAGCGTTTTAAATCAGAAATCTAGCGTTAACAAGAGCGCAGGATACCTTGTTTTGATTAACTTTAGCAGTGGTATGAGTTGGTAGAGATGGTAAGGTGAGCTGGCATGAAGCCACAATTTGAGCACAGCACTCCATCCTGGATTAAATGAGGGTAAAAGCGTGGGCCAGGGCACTGCTTATCACTCGTTTGGAGCTCCAAAAGAGTGTTGCAGCCGTAGTGTAGTCTGAAATCCCTGTCATAGGTTTCTGCTCCAAAACCGGCAGCATGCCTTGCGCTGAGCGCATTCTGAGCTCGAAATGTCGTTGACTCATTATACACCGCATACACAACGTAATTTGTTATTTAAGTGTAACAGTGTCGTCGTTTAACTCTGCTTGTCTGATTTTCTGTACAACATACAAGCCTTCTGCCCTGCCTGAGCGTTTGTTTTTTTGTTCAATGTATTGCGTTGCACCCAGGATTGTGTCCCATTTTATTTTTTCTGCTCATAAAACTTAAAGTCATAAACAATTTACTGTCCGGCTGGACAGCATTAATTTAGTACTAATTTGAGTCTATATTTATTCTCTCTTTTATGCATTTCCCTGTCAGGGACCACTGTTTTTGTAACTTGTAGTTCTTTTCTTTCTGCGCCAGGCAGTGCAGATCTGTTGAAGAGGGGTTACCCCCTGTAATTTTTTGACAGACTTTTTCCGACTTTTTGTTGACTCCTTTTGGTGTGCAGCGGATTTCTAGCACGAAGACCTTGGGGTTCAAGCCGTGCGGCGCCTGTCACCACGTCATGTCGGTCACAGAACCCCACTTGGTTTGTGTCTGATGCCTAGAGCGCGACCACGACACAAAGTTGTGCTCTGATTGCCGGGCCATGGTGCCGAAGGCTTTAAGGGAGCGGTCCCTAAAGGTGACAGCAGCACCGGGTCCGGCACCATGAAGGTCACCTTGCCAATCTCGCTCCCGATCCCGGTCTCAGTCGAGAGGATGGTCTGAGCACCGATCTGATGGATGAAGTCCTCTTCATCGAAGTCGTCAAAGTCTGGTAAGAGTCATCACAAAAAGCACAAGAAGTCGAAGTGCACTTGGACTTTGCCCCATACGTTGCAAGACGAGACGGAGGAACCTCGGCGTTCGAGGCTCCGCGGAGTGGGTGCCTGGGTATGCTCTTTGATTCCCTCCCTTTTCTGAGGCCAGGAGTGACTCTCGCACAACCTAAAGCTTGTAACACCATATGTGCCATATTTGGGTGGCCTGACCCTGCTACCCTCGGGCCCCGCAGGCTTAGATGACTGAGGAGTTCCCATGGGTTCCGCGCCTTCAGCCCCAGTGCCACGGCCTCCTACGGACCCATTCCCAGGTCTGGACTGGTGCCTGTCGCTTCTCCACAGCGACCTTCTCCACCACTGCATATGCCGCCGAGGTCCTCAACGTCGTCGGCACCCACCAGCAGCGCTTCCCCAATACCAGTGACACGGCGCCAGTCGGACATTCACCAATGCCGAGATTGGCGTTGACGTAGCTGAACGGCTCAGTGACGTTCAACCTGCCCTATTCTGAAGGGGTAGGAATGGATGAGGAGGATTGGAAGGGGGAGCAGGATCCCTCGGAAATCCCCCAACCTCAAGACATGGACTCGCATGAGGAACTGGGTGATGCCAGTGGCTTTGACATTTCCCTAGATTCTGGCATGCTATCTCCCCATAACCTGCCTATGGAGGAGGGGCCATCATTCGCTATGGTGGTGCGTAGGGCTGCGGAGGTCTTGGATCTGCAGCTCCCTACGGTGGCAGTCAAGAAGGTCTTGACTGAGATCCTGTAGTCTGGTGTCTGCAGCTCAGAACCCTTGCTGCCTTTCAATGAGACCTTGACTGGTGTTTTTCTGGGCACCTGGTCCAAGCCCAGCACAGTGGCTCCTGTGAATAGAACGATTGCACGCCACCCAGTTTTCCTCACCGCCCACTCCTCAAAGCTTGGTAGTTCAAGCCTCCACTTCACGTGGCGACTTCCTTTCCTGACCCCCGGACAGGGAATCCAAAAAACTGGAAAGCTTGGGGAAGAAAATGCTCTCTTCCGCTAGTCTAGCAATGTGGTCGGTGAACACCTCATGCGTTTTGGGCCGTTATTCCCTTTGGATATGGGACACGGTTGCGCAGGTGCTGCCCAGGGTCTCCGAGGAGGACCAGATTCTACTCTCCCAAGTCATTTCAGATGAGAGAGATAGATACAGCGATGTTTTCCATCCGATGTGGCTTGAACACGACAGGCTCGCTGAGCAGAACGATTGCCACGACGGTGGCAGTACATCTCCACGCCTGGCTGAGAACGTCTGGTTTTTCGGGGAATGTCCAAGCTAATCTTATGGACATCCCCTTTGATGGCTCCCGTCTCTTTGGAGACAAAGCAGATGCTGCACTTGAGCATTTCAAGGACTCGTGGGCTATGGCCAAGTCCTTGGGCCTCATCACTACATCCGGACCTGTGTCTGTTTTTCGCTCCTTTCGTGGGTACGGAAGGGGCTACCAACCAATCCAACCCTATTCCGGCCAGAGGGCCAGAGTTCAGCAACCTCTGCGGACTGTGGTTCACTCTGACCCAAGGGTCTGGAGGCAGGAAGTCAAACCAAGCCACAATCCCCTCCTCCACCGCAAAACCCTCCTAGTCCAATCCCCCAGGATCATTCGAGACCAGTTGGTGGCAGAATACGCCATCATCTCCACCACTGGCAAGCCATCAGCTCGGACAGGTGGGTGTTGCAAATTGTCCGAAGGGCTACTCCCTGCCCTTCGAGACTACCCCTCCATCTATACCTCCAGTGTACGATAGGCTGATGGAGGATTACCTTGCCTTACTCCGCGAGGAAGTCAAAACTCTCTTGGCCAAGGGAGCTATAGAGAGGGTTCCCGGCCCAGAAATAGGCTGTGGTTGTTATTCCCACTATTTTCTGGTCCCAGAGAAGGATGGATGCGCTTGGGTTCACTATCAGTGTGCCAAAGTCACACCTGACTCCCTCTCAGATGCTCCTTTTTATTGGGGTGGTTCTGGACACGGTGCAGCTTCAGGCCTATGCTCACGAATGGTGAGTCCAGGATATTCAGGTTATAATACCGATGTTTCAGCCTCTATCCTGGATTTCAGTGAGAATGACTCTGAGGCTGTTGGGCCTCATGACCTCCTGCATCCTGCTGTTAGACCATGCAAGGTGGCTCATCCAGGCTCTGCTCTCGGACCTGAAGTTCCAATGGGCACAGCATCGAGGAAATCTCACTGACCTGGTTCAGATATCAGAGGGCACTGCGAAAGACCTGTAGTGGTGGCTAACAAACCGCGATTGGATCAGAGGCAGACCCCTCTCCCTTCCCCACTCAGATTTCACAATAGTGACGGATGTGTTTCTTCTGGGACGTGACAGACATCTGGGGGATGTGGAGATCAGAGGACTCTGGTCTCCGACAGAAGCCAAGCTCCATATCAACCTATTTGAGCTTCGTGCAATCTAAATGGCTCTGAAAGCCTTTTTACCATCCATCAAGGGAAAGCTAGTTCAGGTGTTCATGGACAACACTACTGCCATGTGGTACTGCAAGAAACAGGACGGAGTGGGGTCGTGGACTCTCTGTCAAGAGGCCCTGCAGAGCACGAGTGGTGTTTCCATCCGGAGGTGGTACACTTTCTCTTTCTGTGGTGGGGACAGACTTGGTTAGAAATGTTTGCCTCCGGAGAGAACACGCAATGTCAGTAGTTTTATGCATTGGAGTTTCCAAGATGACTCTTTTTCAGCGATGCCTTCCGTCGCGAGTAGAGCTCAGGCCTCCTCTACACCTTTCTTCTCGTACCACCCATGCCCAGAGTGCTCAAGAAAGTCAGGACTGACTGGGCACAAGTCATTCTTGTAGCTAAGGATTGGGCATGGAGAGTTTGGTATCCCGAGCTTTTGGCTATGAGCATCGATCCTCTGAGCAGGCTGCCCCTTCGGGATGATCTTCTGTCGCAGCAGCAGGAGAGAGTCCTCAACACGAACCTGTCCACTCTTCGCCTCCTTATATGGAGATAGAGCGACGACAGTTGACAGCTTTTGACGTTCCTCCTGAAGTCTGCAAAGTTATTCTGGCAGCCAGGCGTCCCTCCACGAAATCGGTATACGCCTGCCGATGGAGCACATTTTGTAAATATTATACAGAACGGTCTATTGACCCCTTATTTGCTTGTCTGGCAGCTATCCTCCTGTTTATCCTTTCCTTGGCCCAGCAGGGATTTGCTTAGGGCACTTTGAAGGGCTACCTTCAGCCCTCCCTGCTTTTCTTCAGCTGCTAGATCAGCCTTCGCTTTATAAATCCCCTCTGGTGCAGAGGTTTTTGAAGGTGTTAACCCACTTGTTTCCCCCTTCGCCACAATGGGCCCTTAATTTGGTCCCTGCTTTCTTGATGTGCCCACCGTTTGAGGTGCTGCATAACTGACTTGTATGATTTTTTTCTCAAAACAGATTTTATTGTGTCAACAGCCATAGATATCCTGGTATAGTCAGGGTTTCTGATAGAAACAGTATAATACAGAGTTACATTACTGATGTCAACATTTATGATATCTAATCCTACATTTAAATGATTAAGAAATAGTGCCATGTCTATATTACAATCTCAGATGTCAGCAGCCCCCTGCCGCCCTAGAGAAATTATTCTAAAATCATGCAAGAATAAAACTCTCCGCCACACTACTGTCCCAGTACTTTGGTATCTCTTGTGATAGGGGTAATGGTCTGTAGGTACAGACCCCGATAATCCACCCATCTTTTCCATATTTTGAGATGCTTCTGAAGCCATCCCCTCGCTTTAAAAACAGGAAGCTCCAATCCCCTTCTCCATACCTCCACCAGGGTAGGGGATGTGGCCTTCCATGCCCTAGCTATATCCCAGTTCGCCAATGTAAGACCCAGGAACAGTGGGTGGCGTTTATAGGTATTGCCCCCTGCACCCTCTGTGATATGCAAAAGTGCCAGTTTCGGCTCGATAGGTATGTCCCACTGCAGCACCTCCGAAAGATACATAATAACCCCTCGTCAGAACCTCAGGGGTACAGTACACTGCCAAATTGTGTGTAACCAGGTGCCTTCAGTATTGCCGGCATAGTGGGAATTCCACCAGGCCAGCCCTCCACAACTTTTGCCTGGTGAAGTGAAGCCGATGAAGGTACTTGAATTGTATGAGCCGTAGGTGTGATACTATAGCCACACCATGCGGGGATTCCAGGGCCCCGGACCATTCATCCTCGTCTAGTTGACCCATGTCCACCTGTCAGGCCTCTCAGAGTGTGTCTTATGTGGTAGGGATATTGGTTACAAGTGTTTCTATATATTTTAGTGATTTTATGGTCTCCAAGATAGCCCATAAAGACCTTTGCATCAATAGGGTTACATTCTGATATATCTTCGAGGTGTGCATTGTAGGGGGAAAGGGTGTGACGAAACTGAAGGTATTTATAAAACTGCGTATGGGGAATATCAAATTCTCGCTGGAGCTCCTGAAATGATTTCAATGTCTGACCCTGCAGGACCACCCCCAGCGTGGATATACCGATGTCCTCCCAACTATTAAAACCGGTCAGTATCGATAACTGGGGTAGGAGGCCATTATGCCACAGGGGAGTCTCTCTGGTCAGTCGGCCCCACCACCCCATCTGGCGCAGAGACTACCTCCATATCAGAAATACCACCCTAGTCGCCGGAAGTAGGGCTTGAAGTGCTGAACCCGAGTGCAGAAAATTATGCAGTGTTGGTTGTATCATCCATTAGCCAGCGCTCCACAGCATAAGCCGGGTCTCGTCTATCCCTGTACCACCAATCGTTAAGGACAAGGAGGTGGAACGCAGCATGGTATGCCTGGATATCCAGGGTGGCCATTCCCCCGCAATATGTGTATTGGATGCAGGTTCTCAGGGCCACCCGGGCAGAACCTCCTCCCCAAAGGAATTGACCTAGGATCGCATTCATTTGTCTGAACCATGTGGTCGTTATTGGATATGGGTGGTTCTGCAGCTGATACAATAGTCGGGGGAGAGAAACCATCTTAAAAATAGCTGATCAACTGAATAAGGACAAAGGTAAGTGACTCCAGGATCGTACCTGTGTTTTTATTTGCTCCCACAATGGAGCCAGATTTTTGTCCCACGAAGCGGGCTGGGAGGACGACAGGATTACCTCCAGTTATTTAAATCCTTCTGTGGCTACTGTCACTTCTCTGGACCAAGCATCCAGTTCACTCCCACCCCGTATGGGCCAGAGGAACGACTTACGGGCATTCATAAATAGTCCAGATGTCTCATCAAAGATCTGCATTATTCGTAGTAGCCTCGATCCTGTCCGGTTGGGATCCGTAAGGAAGAACTGTACAGCATCCTCATATAGTGCAATGCGGTTAGTGATACCCCTGGACCATTCGAAACCACGGACTAGAGCATCAATCCTGACCCAAGCTGCGAGCGGCTCCATCACAAGTGCAAACAAGTATGGGGAGAGGGGACAACCCTGGCAGGTCCCTCACCCAATCGAGAAGGTCTGCGAGGTAGAACTCGCCACCCAGACCGAGGCTGTAAGATCTATATATAAAAGTTGTGTATAGGAGAGGAGACGGGGCCGAAGCTCAGTCGACTGAGGAGCGCAACGAGGTAAGGCCAGCGAAGCGAGTCAAAGCTTTGTCTATGCCTACAAGTAGTAGAGCTGCATGGCCCTCCAGATGGTCCACTGCCACAATGGTGTTGTGAGTACGACGGATGATATGTCTCATGGCACGGCCTGGCATGAAGCCTGCTTGATCGGGGTGTACTACGTCAGTTCTGTACGGCAGAATGCGGTTTGCAAGGGCTTTGGCAATTAATTTGGCCTCCACGTTCAGTAGAGATTTTGGGCGGTATGACGTATGCTGTTCGGGATGTCTACCCGGTTTTTGAAAGACAACTACCTTGGTATGCCTTCAGTCCTGTGGGAGATGCCCCGTTTCCACAGCAGCATTAATCACTGTAAGGTAGTAGGCCACGAGTTGGGATTGATATATTTAGTAAAACTCGCTTAGGAAACCATTAGGCCCTGGTGCTTTACCCGAGCGTAGGTCTGTCAATGCGGGCCCAGGTTCATTGGTTGTTAGTGGGGTGTCCAGCCCCTTCCCTGCTGTGTCAGAAAGCACTTTCGGGGGTGAGTCATCTAAGAAGCGATGATTAGTGGCTTCCGGTAGGATCTCCCTAGGAGCATATAATTCTGCAAAGTATTCTGTGAATCTCGCTGCGATTCGGGCTGTGTCAGAAAGTATTGCGCCATCTGGACCACAGACACCAGGGATGGTATGTGGTTGTAATGCCTGCTGACAGACGATGCAGTAATGCACTCGATTTGTCTCCCCATTGATATATCCTGCTACGGGTGGCCAGCCACGCCAATTTAGCCTTGTCTACAGCTCAGTGGCATATAGTTATTGCATGGTGTGCCATGCAGTTGGGCCTCGGTCTGGGTCAGTTTCTCTCTACTCTTTTTATGCTGCGATGTACAGAAGGAAATATCTGCTGCCCGTAGGGTTGGCTTCATGGCTTCCCATAATACCTCCATAGAGTCCACCGTCCTGGTGTTATATGTGAAGTTATTTGTGATAGCTTGATATATATGTTATCTATATTGGTGGTCATGTAATTGCCATGTCGAAAGTCGCCACCGGAATAAGGGGCCCTCTGGGCCTATCATCAGCCCCAGTGTCACAGGGGAGTGATCTGAGAGGCCCCTGGACAATATCTCCGCTGTTGTTATTTTTATAGAGGCAGCCCGAGGGCATGAATATATAGTGCAGGCCGAAGAACAAATCATGAATGCTCGAGTACTATGTAAATTCTTGGGCAGTTGGATGGGATCGCCTCCAGGTGTCCATCCATCCCATCCACCAAGGACTGCAATTGTGATTCCATACGCCACCTGTCCTGGATTGGGCATACTACATCATTCCAGTCTCCCAAAACCACCGTCAGCCCACAGGGAATCTCTGCCCAGACTGTCATCAGGTGCTCCACAAAAGTCCAGGCAAAGGGTGGGGAGGCATTCACACTACCAAGAATGATTGGCTCCTCATATAATGTCCCTGACACTATTGTGTATCTCCCCTGGGGGGGGGGGGGGGGGGGGGGGTCTAGCCATGACTTGGTGTGGGCAAACAAAACTCTACGATGGATTAGAATTGCCACCCCTCGAGAGCTCTTAGTGGACCTGGAGTGATAGATCTGAGCATAACCGAAATGGGAGAGACAAGGCGCCTTACTGCCTAACAGATGAGTTTCCTGTAGCAGTAGTACATCGACTTTATATCGCTTAGCCTGACGGAGTATGGCGCCCGATTTTATCTTGTCCAGAATGCCCCTCACATTCCAGCTAACTATGCGGAGCCCCCTCCCTGGAGTCTCTGTCATGACCGGAGACATGTAATCAGATTCGTCAAGCATGTGTGGTGTGACTCTTGTATGCTGTAGTCAAAGGCGGTATTGTGTAGATAGTAGAAAAGAATGGCACTAAGAACAATAAGAAACTGCCCATTAATCCCCCCATACCACATAACAGTTGAAGTATCTGTCACAACTAGGTGGAAGCCCCATGCCCAACAGGGGCGGGCGCAAACCCCTGCTAATGGATCCCCAATAAACTTCCCTTAGACATGAGAATGTCACTTTACTTAAGAGTGTTTCCGGAAGGAGTAGCCCGTGGGTTGTTTGCCGCTTTCAGCAATGTATCTGTTTCTTACTGTGGCCCCTTGAGATCTGTTATGAATTGTCTGCTCCCGCTGGGGTCCAGCTGACCACACACGGGATTTACTGCATGTCTTGGATCTGCGTTGGGACTGTGAGCTATGACTCAGTGTGTCTTTGAGTTTGGATGATTAGTACCCTGCGTCTACAGATGACGAATCAGAGTCCATCCTTGGTGGGGTGCATGGTTTGGCAGGGCTTTTTGTATCTTAAGGGCACGTAGGCAGGCTTTGGCTTCTGTGAAGGATTGTCGGCGTTGCTGGACCGGCCTTGTATAGTCCGAAAATATCAATATGCGATGTGAGGCATAGAAGAGTGAATTCTTCAGTCAGGCTTGTTGCAGGATTGTGTCTCTAATTGTAATTTAGGATTCTGGCGATGATAGGCCTCGGCCTAGCTCCAGGTGGGGGTTTTTGTAGTAAGGCCTGGGAGCACGTTCAATTATGAAGCATTGTGACAGTAGATGGAAGCTAGTCCATAAGCCATTTAGTGAGGAATTTCTCCATGTTGTTCCCTTCGCAGCCTTCGGGAAACCTCATGAAGTGGAGGTTATTTCTACGAGCCCGCCCCTCTGCATCTTCCACTCGTGTTGCCAGGCCTTTTGTAAGATATTCCAGTGTGGAGACCTTTTTTTGAAGAGAAACAACCTTGTCTTCCACCGTTAGGATCTGCGTTTCTGCCTCAGTGAGTCTTTCCACTGCATTGCGAAGGTCCTGGGGAAAGAGCCTAACGTTGGAGCCCACAGCCCTGATTTTAGCACCAAGCATGTCTCTAGATTGCGTGATGGCCACCATTAAGACGGCGTTATCTGGCATGGTGTTTGTCTGAACTCCTGGATCTGTCACCTGGGCCCCTGCTCCTATATATCTGTCTTTTATGCTCAGTTGGGCTCCAGCCCCGGGTATTTTATCCCTTGTCATCGTATGGCAGTGGAGGGTGTGCCCCCCCGGCAACACCACCCCCGGCTGACGATGGAGATTGGGCCTTCTGTGGAGAAGGTGGCCCTTTCAAGGAACAGCCCGTGGACGGGTGGCAGACAGCACCCGGGGTCGGAGCACCCCACCTGCAGGCCGCACCGGGACCTAGCCCGACCGCCTCTGCAAGTGGGCGCCCCCTCCACCGGGCGTCCCAATTCCCTTTCCAGTCTTATAGAGACTGGGCCAGACAGTCCTATGGCCCCGGATTTCTCACCTCAAATCTGGCGGTCAAGATTGTACCTGGGCCACCCCGTGGAGACTGTGCCACCGTGACGCCAGGCAAGGTCTGCTGTGGTGTCGTCTTCCATACTGGAGGGAGTACCAGCGTCGTCAGCCTCTGCTCTGGGTCTTCTTGAGCTCCAGTGTAGCCCCAGGCCATCTCCACTCCAAGTAGGCCTCGATTCCAGCGAGCCTCAGCATGCAACCGCTCCGCCGCGTCAGGACAGCCAGATGATCGCAGCACCGTGGCCTGCCCTGGCCGTCGAAGTCCAGGATCTGTGTCTCCGGCGATATCTCACCTACTGCCTCGATTTAATTGTAGCTCTGGGCCCAGGGCGCCACTCACCTCAACATGACCATCTCCAAAATGTAGGCCCGATGGCTGGGCTGAGGTGCCGGCCTCACCGACTAGCCGGTCCACTTTGGCGCGCCCCCAGAAGCCCCGGCGCCCCACTGGCTCCACCCAGCTCCCCTAAAAAACTCCTGAGGGAGTAGGAGTTCTCACCGGTTATCACTGTGTTAGTCTGGACTCTGGCTGTCTATGGCCGCTGGGCCTCCGGATCGCCCCTCCTGGGACTCCCTAGTCTGGGCAGGCCTAACTTTCCCAGTGAGTCTCAATCTGGAGCTGCTCTGCCGCACTAGAGCAGCCGGATCACCGTAACGCTGCCACGGCCCGACCTGGCCGCCAATGTCAAGGATCTAGATTGCCAGCTTCAGATCCTCTGCCACCTCTATTCTCAGGGGGCATCCTGCCAGTGGTTCAGCCCATCTCTGCACAGCCGTCTCGGGATGTAGGTCCGCGGCCAGGACTGTATGTTCCCGGCCCCTCTCGCCAGCCGCCCCCCACTGGAGCACTTCTCGGCACCCTAGGTGCCTCACTGGTTCCACGCTGCTCCCTGACAGTGCTAAGGGGGTAAGGTAGACTCCTCCTGGCACCACAGCACTCGTCTGGTCCCCGGCAGCCAGGGGCCTCCAGGCCAGGCGCCCAACACTCATTGGGCTCACCGGGCTTCAGCCCCCCGTCATGTGTGTCAGCCCGGCTGAGACAGCCTCGCGGGCTGGCGTCCGTCTAATTGCAGCTGGATCCGAGTACTTCACAGGTCTTTAAAAGACCATTTACTCGTTAATGAGGCTTTTGTTATGTTTTCACCCCTTCTTACAGCCATTCTGCCTATGGCTGGAAGAGTTAGCCCCCCCCCAAAATCTTTTTCAGCCTCCCCCGAAATGTGCCTCTAGTTGCCCGCCTCCTCCAGGCCACCTCATCCCGACGGCAGTAAGAGGGCTCTCGAGCTGTGGTCAGCAGGGTTCTTGGTGCTCCCACTGGCGGTGGATAGTCCTGGGACTACTTGTGGGGTCTTGAGGGTTTCCAAGTGTGCTGATATGGCAGGATTTTAGATGGATTAATGCAGGGCTACGGCAGCTTGCCTAAGGCGCATTCGCTATGCTGGACCGCTTGGCCATGCCCCCTCTCAAAACAGCCTTTTTGATGCCAGGAGGTTGAGTGAACTGCAGGTACTGTTATCACAGCCTCTTTACCTTACATCCTTTCTGGACAAAGTGGTGCTAAGAACTAGAGCTTTTTTTTTTTTGCCCAAGGTTGTAACTCCCTTCCATCTCGGACATTCCATTTCTCTGCCCACTTTGTATGCACCTCCACACCCTTCCAAAGAAGAGTAGCGTCTCCACCCTCTGGACGCAAAAAGAACATTAGCGTTCTACCTTGATCGCACTAAAAAGTTCTGGGTGGAAGACCAGCTCTTTATAGGGTATGTGGGAGCAAAGAAGGGACGTGCTGTCCAAAAGAGGACCATATCACGCTGGGTTATCCTCTGTATCGAAATATGTTACTCCTTAGCAAAGACACAGCCTCCTGAAGGCCTTAGGGCCTTTTCCACAAGGGCAAAGGCAAGCACCACGGCCCTCCAGCTTAGGGTTCCTATTGCTGATATCTGCCAAGCAGCAATGTGGGCATCTCTGCTCATCGTTCACCAGACACTATTGCCTGGATTCTTAGGTTCGCAGGAAGGACCTGTTTGGCCGTTCTGTCTTGCAGGATTTCCTGGTTTAAAGCTTTTCCGCAGTCCCTCCTCCGTGGAAGGTATTGCTTCGGTATCTGTTCAAAGGTAAGGAATCTGCGGCTAGATGTCTCTATCAGATGGACAAGTTACTTACCTTTGGTAACGCCTTATCGGGTAGAGACATGATCTAGCTGCAGATTCCTTACCGACTCACCCATCCTTCCCGCACTGCAGAATTGTGTTTAGTGTCAGGGCTGGTCCCCTTCAGGGCCCTAGCTACTTTTTTTAACACACCATGGTCAGTCATTTCATGGCTCTGCACTTCTGGCGTGGAAAGTTGTGAAAAGTACTGACGTCAGCGTACCGGAGTGGCTGTTATATTGATGATGCGGACGTCATGAACACGACGAGCTTGACACCGATGATGGCACGTGGAGTCGACCGACGCCACCTACGGACGCGCAGGGGTATAGCTAAGAAATATCTTCCGGCTCCAGCCTGACACCTGGTAGTTCAAAGTTAAGGAATATGCGGCTAGATCATGTCTCTATCAGATAAGGCGTTACCGAAGGTAAGTAACTTGTCCGTTGGTCCATTACCATCTGTTCTATATCAGGTGCGTGTTCTGCTCTCAAAACATGGTTTCTGTGATGTCCATCTCGACGGTGGGCGTGCGAAGCTGGGTCTTGGATTCTATTTTGGGACTTTGGAGATGTGGCCTTGTCATTCCCAGGCCGTTTCAGGAGTATTGAAAAAATGTGTCTTCCCCCGTGCCACCATCCATAGTTGCGCAGGGAACAGAAGAGAATATTTTAGATTAAGAATGTGTAGATGACGTTTCACGGCCAGGAAATAGTTTCTTTGTTTCTCTACCATGATAGTGTAATCTGGGAATAGCATTACATGGGCATGGCCTACTTGAATATTTGAGAGTTTGCACGCTTCCTGTAATATTGAGTCTCTGTCCTTGTAGTGTAATAGGCAGAACAGGAGGGGTCTTGGATTTGAGCCGGATAGAGGGGCTATCTTGGAACCCTGTGGGCCTGCTCGATGGAGAAGAATGGAGAAAGCGCTTCCGATGGGATCAGGTCACAAATCTAGCGTTCAATCTAGGCGATAGCGTCTTTCCCTTCCGTCCCCTCTGGCAGTCCCACCACGCAAATAATATTTAGTCTGGATTGCCCTTCTGCATCATTTGCTTTACATTCCAGGGCATACTGACGAGTAGTCAGCTTATGCAGTGAAGTTTCTGCCACACAGGCTTTGGAGACAATATCTTCCAGTTTGTTTTCCTTGGAGCAAGTTTTATCAGCTCATTTATTGTGGTCTGTGTGTCGTAAAGTAAGAACAGTCACCACACTTTCGATTTTACTTTCCAAGGAGGATCTAGTCTGATCCAGAGAAGTCCCCAGTTTTTCCACCGCCATGAGTACTGCATCCAGTTTACTGTCCATGGATCCTGCTTGTTCCATGTTTTTCTGCATTTCTGGTTGTCCCCGCGAAGTATGTGCATTAAATGGCGCGCTGCTAGTCCCAGATCTTAGGCGGCCCTTGGTGATAGATATGCAGCTAGGTACTGTCCCAGTTGCAGTAAGGCAGGTGAGTGTTCTCCAAGCGTCCTACCACCCAATGCCACTGTCTGATTATAACTGTTGCTGCAGCAGTTGTGGCTAATGGAGAGGTGCGGTGATCAATTCCGTCCCAATAAGTGGCATGGTCATGAGGTCTTAGGGAGGACCAGGCACAAGAGGTAATTGATGGACCTCTCCAAGCCATGCTCGGCCCACTTGCATGCACCAGTGTACTCCAGTGAAGCGCAGCAGCACGTGCAGCCTTATAACGTGTACTGAACTCCACAAATATACCATGCAGCAGGGTTTTTCAGGCCGTACGTGGTGTTGAGTCGTGCGCTAAGCAGTTCTGCACTCTTCCTGTAGTCCACCACGTCACTGGTGACTTACCAAGCCATAGCTGTTGATGCAAGTAGGGCAGCTAGCCGAACGTGACCAATTGCTTAGAGTACAGATCCTCGCACCAGTTCAGTTTAGGCAATCGGCGGTGGGTCCAATTTCAGCTCCCTGCAGCGGTGGGCCCGGCAGGCGGGTGGCGCATCGCTCAACCCCCTGTTCTCTCCTCCTCACAACAGCACCCACCTGATCTAGTTGCTACCAGCGAGAGGGGCCGCGCAGATGCACAGCAGTGCCTACACCTGGATTCCTGAAGGTAGAGGCCGCAATAGCTGTGTGGCGCCTGCCAGAGGCATGTAGGCCCGGCTCGCTCTGCTCCGCTACGTATGCAGCAGCAGCCGCGTTTCGGGAATTTCTCCCCTTAGGGGCGGGTCAAGGCTCACAGCACTGCAGCCAATCCAGGTGCCGCTGCACCAGTCAGCCGCTTCCATCAAGCCACAACGGAGGTCACTGCTCCTAGGCGGTTTCACTATCCATTGGCTCTGCTCCACCCCAGTATGTCATTCCAAGTGTAGGCCCTGATCCGCGGCAGCGCAGCCTCCCGTTTCCGCCGCACAATGCTGCGCAAGCGCTATGAACCACACCGGCATTACATCAGACAAAGGGAGGACAGATGCCTTATAAGACCAGTTGATATCGTGCTCTGTCCTGGGGAAATGTCAGATAACAGGAGTTTGGCAGCTGAGCCGATCAGCAAGGCATGTCCGCCATCTTGGCTCTCCTAGCCGCACCCCCTGCAATTGGCCTCTGATGGAGTGAATCCTGACCTGCAAGAGGTGCCGCTCCAGGTCCTGGACCCTTGTCTGGTTTCATAGTATACTCCCCCAGCCTGCAAACTGCAAGAACGGAACTCTAGGTGAAAATCCAAAGGTTCTGGGCTCTTTGAGTCAGAAACAACCGCCTACCCTCCCGCCAACATGAAGCTTCGACGGCGACCTGCTCTGTATGCCAGCAATGTTGGCCCATGTTTCCCACCAACCCGAAGCTCTGACAGCGACCAGCTCTTCACACCGATGACAATCTCTCCATGGCTTTCGCCAATGTGAACATCTGGCTGTAGGTTGTTGATTAGAACTGTACTGAGTAGAACAGAGTTCTTCAAACTGTGGGGCGCGCACTCCACTCTACCTTTGTTCCCTGTCAGGTCTTCTTCGATAACTCCGGTATGGTTGGAGGGAGGGGAAATCGACGGGGCACGAAGTACTGACAAAACAGCTTTAGGTGACTGCTTAATTTTGTACCACCTGGGACATCACAATAATGAGCTGGCAACCCTAATCATAAGACTGGGAGTTTGTTGCACGATCACCACATTTTTTATTTTCTCCACCCTGATCCCTGGTTACTGCCATATTAGCAATAGTTTAACACATTTGAAACCCTATGCTGCCCTCAATAACATTCTGAGTTACTTCAAGTGTCTAGGAATGCACCGTGCATTCAGACAACTCGCTTCTCATTATCGCCTTCACTTTCACGCTCACCCTGCACTCACACTGATCTCCATGCACTCACACCATTTACCCACTTACCCTGCACTCACAGTGATCACTCTGCACTCACAATGCACTTGCACTGTTCACCCTATACCTCACTCTGCAGTCACAGGAGCACACTACTCAACCTGCGCTCAAGTGACACTTCACTCACCTGTCTCCCTCACTGCTCAATCTGCAATCTCACTCAAACAAGCCCACCACTAACCATACATTAATTTGTCCCACTCTGCACTTATATCTGCAACCAAATTCATATGGTCACCTCGCTCACCCTGCAGTCACTCCTCTTACCCAACTAGCAAACTGTTGCATGGCTCACCGTGCACTCACATGAGCACTCCTGCCACCCACACAGCACAGAGGGTTAATGTGCCTGCTCCATAGAATGTGTACCATGCAGATCACAGAACTGAGTGTGAGTAAACAATGAGTAGCGCTATAACAAAATAAAGAGAGATGAGGTGCATCGTTGGTGAGTGGTAGTGAGGGAATTCATGGAGAAGGAGGAAATGTGGGAGGGGCACCAAAAAAGACTGTTACACTGTGTGCAACAAGTGCTTGGGCCATCCCTGGCTAGGAGTGTTAGCCCCCACCCGAAGTTCGGGTGTAGTTGCGCCCCTGTACACGAGTATGGGCATGTCGTCCTAAATTACAAAAGGGCTCAATTACATGCACTGCAATCCAGCCTTCCAGGGGTCCCCTTGATAGAGACAGCTCTGTTTTTGCCCTGATGGCCTGGAATAATTCCTAAACAGATTCTTGTAAATACCGTTTTGTTTCATTTCTTTTGAATGTGATTGATGTAAGGAGTCTATTACTATGTGCAGAGAAATGTCTTTGTTTCAAGCAACAACCATAAAAAAGTTTTTTAGATCCAAGAGGGGTCCTCACATATGACAAATTGGAGGATATCACAGATATTATCCGCTGTAAAATTAGTGGGCTGCTGCTTTGTTACAACAGTGAAAACACACATCACTATCTATGAATATTAGATGTAAACGCTTTTAGAATTTCAACCAAAGTGCCTGTGCACCAGTAGTAGCCTGGCTAAAGAGGGTATGGCAGAGCTGAAAGTAAATCATTTAGACTCAAAGCTGTACTGAACAGGGGCCCCCAAAATATTTTGGCCCAGGGCACCCAAAGTCCTTAACATGTCCCTGCCACCACAAAGTCTGTCAGACAACATTGCTCTGAAGTAAAATAGACACCATCATTCATTTATTATTAGTTCTATTTTTTTTTAAACATAAGCCCGACGTGTCCTTAACCCCAACTGCTTCAGGCAAGTAACTTATCGTACTACTAAGGAATTCTCAATTAGGTGTTCGTTCAACGCCCTCTCTGTGGACTTTCAACTTTGTCTTCGGGTCAATAACAGGTTGGTGGGCAATTATCCCATTGTAATGCTGCCTAAAACGGTTGTTAATGATTTCTAGAGAAGATTTGTTTCTCGTGTACCAGCTCTGAGCTAGGGAGTGCTAAAAATCTGACAACACTGTCTCCCTTACAGTCCCTGTTTTGGCTGAAAATGTCTGCAGAATATTCAGCTTTGAGAGAAACTGCTATCAAAACTCTCTTGCCTTTCAGCTCGTCCTATGTATGTGAGATTGGGTTCTTAGCAGTTGCTGTATTAAAGACTAGGGGGCAGATTTACAAGCGCCCTGCACCACCTTTACGTCACTTTTCGTGACGTACTGGTGGCGCAGGGGGCGCCTCCATATTCACAAGGACGGGAAAAGCCACCCTGCGTGACTTTTCCCGTCCTTGTAAATTCGGCCCCTTCAAACGCAGCACTTTGTGTTGAAGAGTTGTTCCATGAGTATTGCTGTGGGTGTTCCCACGCAACACCCATGGAACAAGACACATCTCCAGATTTATGAGGAATCGTAAATCTGGAAATGCGTCTGAATGCTACGCCACCCTAGAGGTAGCTTTGCGAGGTGCAACGAGGAGAAATGTGTTCGAGGCATATGAGCTGCAGATTATACACTTTTGCATAGATCGCCATCTGGTGTTGGGCCCGGATGTTTGCAGTTTGTTTTTCTTGGACAGTGTTTGGAAGTCACGATTTCGGTGACTCCTCCTTCGGTCCGTACTGCGCATGGGCTTCGGCTCCATCCTCAGATTGTTTTTTTCCGCCATCGGGCTCGGATGTAATACTTCGTGCTCCGGCTTCGAACCTTTCCAGTTCGACCTTCGATGAAAAATCCTCGTCCATCGAGATTCTTTAGACGGAATCGACTTCTTCATCTCTCTCTTCGGCACTTCCTCGATTCCAGACATCGGCGGCGGCCTTCGGGCCTATCTCGACTCCGGTCTCGGCCGATGGAAAGGACTCCTTTCAAGAAGTGCCCGAAATGTGGGTCTAAATTTCCCCACACCGACCTCCATCAGGTGTGCAACCTCTGCCTCTCTCCCGAACACGAGGACCGAGACTGCCCCGCCTGCAAGTCTTTTCGATCGAAAAAGACTATTCGGGATCGACGAGCTCGACACACCATGGCGCACTCATCGACCTCGGCTCCACCTGACATCTTCGGAGAAGACACCGGAGCTTCGGGACAGCAGCACACCGAGCAGGAGGAAGATATCGTCAGCGCTTCCGAGGCCAACGACTCCGACGTGGAGGAGATCACACCGGCGCAGAGGGTCGTGAGTACTCTACCCCCTCCCGCGCCCATACCGAAAGAGACTCCGGTTACCCCTTCGCCTCCGGGCCTAGGGAAAGCCAAGCATACTGCTTCCATCACCCCACCTTCGGGCCCGGTGAAAAAGCATCACAAGTCTCCTGGCGGCTCGGGCTCGAGCCAGCCTCCTAGCGGCGCCGACAAACATTCTTCGGCGCCGAAGAAAACAAGTTCCGTTCCGAAGCCATCGGTGTCGAAACCTGGCCTCTCGGTGCCGACCAAACACAAATCCCTCGGCACCGACACTTCCGTGCCGAAGCATGCCTCGGCGCCGACCCAAAAATCGGACATCCAAAGAAAGCATGGCGCGGATAAACCGACGAAGCCTTCGGTTCCGAAAACGTCGGCACCGATGGACGAATCGGTGCCGGAGGAGCTTTTCGCACCGGATCCTCTTCAAAAGACTTTAACAAAGGATCTAAGGACTGGACATTTAATTTTGTCTGTCAAGAAAAGACTTTTGGACAAACCAACTCCTCCTCCACCACCAAAACGGAAGGACTCTGCCACATCCCCGTTCAGAGTACCCTCCCCACCACCTCCACCTCCTCCTCCTCCACCTCCTCCATCTCCTCCCCCACCTTCTCCACCCTTGCCTCACCGGTCTCCAACCCCGTCTCCAGACCCTGATGACCACGGAGATCCATTCTATGATCCCACAGATGCCCCGCAGGACCCCACTCCTCTGGGAACGCCTGACCCATGGGAGGATTATCACAATCCCGATGTCCCAGATGTGCCTCAGGATGATCTCTATCCATCCAGGCCGTCTCCACCAGAGGACTCCCTGGGGTTCCACCACCTCTTACAACGGGCGGCACATTACCATGGGGTAGAATTACACAGTGATCCAGTTGAGGAAGACTTCCTACTTGACACTTTTGACATAGCAGATAAATCCACCGCTATATTACCCATGCTTAAAGGGGTGACCAAGAATGCCACTGAGGTTTTCAAAGACCCCGTTAGAGCTAGGGTCTTAAACCCCAGAATAGAAAAGAAGTACAAGGCAGCCCCCAGGGATCCTGTCTATATTAAAGGACCTGCACCCCTAGACTCACTAGTGGTCTCCACAGCTAGGAAGCGCTCCAACTCTCAGTCATCTGGTGAGGCCCCACCACCTGATAAGGAATCCAAGCTTTTAGATGCGTCAGGCAAACGCACTGCCTCCCAAGCTGCCAATATGTGGCGCATCGCCAACACACAGGCGCTGCTGGCAAGGTACGATAGAACGCACTATGATGAGCTGGAGGCTCTCATGCAGCACCTCCCGGATAAATATAAGAATAAGGCTCATGAGCTAATACAAGAGGGGAAGATTATTACCAACACCTCTATCAAATGTGCACTTGACGCAGCAGACACGGCGTCCAGGGCTATAAACACCAGTGTCCTGCTTCGCCGTCACGCCTGGCTCAGAATTTCAGACTTTAAACCAGAGGTCCAAGCATCTATTTTAAACCACCCTTTTGACCAACACCACTTATTTGGCCCAAAAGTAGACGAAGCCCTGGAAAAAATGAAGAAGGATACGGATACGGCGAAGTCTATGGGAGCCCTGCAATCACAAACCCCTAGACGCTCCTTTCGCCGTTCCTCCTTTCGAGGCTCTGGCAGAGGTTACTCTTCCGATAACGCCTCCACTTCCTACAAGTCCCCTCCTCAAAATACCTTCTCAAAGGGCTACCAAAGAGGTGGATATCGAGGAAACAATAATAAAGGCAGGGGCAAAACCAACACCGCCCGTTCTGCCACACCGCCCACACAATGACTTTCCCCCGCTCCCCCCAGACCATTCCACTCCGGTCGGGGGCAGACTACAGGACTTCCTTCACACCTGGGAAGCCATAACATCGGACAAATGGGTAACCCAAATTATTCGGTCAGGGTACTGTCTCGAACTAACTTCTACCCCCCCAAATATTCCACCCAGACAACGTGCGATGTCACAAGAACATACCACACTTCTGAAACAAGAGGTACTCTCCCTCCTGCAAAAACACGCGATAGAGCAGGTACCCGTCGATCAGCAAAATCTAGGGGTCTACTCTCTGTACTTTCTCATACCGAAGAAAGACGAGACCCTACGGCCCATTCTAGACCTCCGACCTCTAAATGCATACATCCATTCAGACCATTTTCATATGGTAACTCTTCAGCAAGTTCTCCCACTCCTCCGTCAGGGCGACTTTCTCACTACACTGGATCTGAAAGACGCATACTTTCATATCCCAATACACCCGGCTCACAAAAAGTACCTCCGATTTGTGGTGGACAACCAACATTATCAGTTCAAGGTTCTCCCCTTCGGGGTCACAACCGCACCACGGGTGTTTACCAAATGCCTAGCAGTAGTGGCAGCACACCTCCGAAGACAAAACATTCACGTCTTCCCCTACCTGGATGACTGGCTCATAAAAGCCGCGTCCTACCACCAGTGTGTACAAAATACAAACACTACCATACAACTACTCCACCAGCTAGGTTTTACGGTGAATCACCAAAAGTCCCACTTAATACCCTCTCACACAAAGCAATACCTCGGTGCCACTATAGACACCTCAAAAGCTATAGCCTATCCCAACTCAGCCAGGATCGCAAGCATGCAAGCCCTGCGCCAAAAGTTCCTTCTTCAGCACTCTCAAGAGTGTTCATGAAACTAATAGGGATGATGGCGTCTTGCATTTTCATAGTGCCTCATGCAAGACTTCACATGCGTCCACTCCAAGAGTGCCTAGCACGCCAGTGGAACCAAGCCCAGGGACAGCTGACGGATCTGGTGTTGGTGGACGGTCGCACCCATCGCTCTCTGCAGTGGTGGAACACCACAAACCTTTCCAAAGGGCGACCGTTCCTGGACCCGGTTCCTCAGGTGATTCTAACAACGGACGCATCGCTCTCCGGTTGGGAAGCGCACCTATTACACCTCACAGTGCAAGGTGTATGGACGCCACAACAGAGGTTACTCCACATCAATCATCTGGAGTTGTTGGCGATCTTTCTAGCCCTGAAATCGTTTCAGAAACAAATTTCAGCCAAGGCAGTCAAAATTCGCACAGACAATATGACTGCAATGTATTATATTCAAAAACAGGGGGGGACACACACTCCCCAGCTCTCCCGCTTAGCACAGAGCATATGGAGATGGGCGATTCCACAAAAAATCTTTCTCCTGGCACAACACGTCCCAGGCATACAAAACACCATGGCAGATCTGCTCAGCAGACAAACGCAGCAAATGCACGAATGGGAACTGCATCCACAAGTTCTTCACCCATTCTTCCACAAGTGGGGGCATCCTCAGATAGACCTCTTCGCCACCCACGAAAACAAAAAATGCCCAAGCTTCGCCGCCAGATACCCACACCCATTGTCCAAAGGCAATGCGATATGGATGAACTGGTCAGGCAAATTTGCATACGCCTTTCCACCTCTCCCACTAATTCCATTAGTGGTAAGGAAGCTACAACAGCACTCCCTCAGACTCATTCTGGTAGCTCCAACATGGGCCAGGCAGCCGTGGTACACCACACTACTACAGCTCTCAGTGGTACCACACCAAAAGCTGCGCCTGCCCCCATGCCTCCTAGCCCAGAACCATGGAGAAATCAGGCACCCGGACCCAGCTCAGCTCAACCTTGCGATCTGGCTCCTGAAATCTTAGAATTTGGATACCTTAACCTTCCCCCTGATTGCATAAACATTATCAGGGAAGCCAGACGCCCTACCACTCGAGCATGCTATGCCGCAAAATGGAAACGATTTGTTGTTTACTGCCGTAACAATACAATCGACCCCTTAGATGCATCCATACAGCACATCATATGCTATCTGCTCCATCTTCACAGGTGTAACCTGGCATATTCATCCATACGCCTACACCTAGCAGCAATTGCTGCTTACCTGCAAAACAGACAGCATTTATCACTGTTCAGAGTGCCTGCTATTAAAGCCTTTATGGAAGGCCTTAAAAGAGTAATTCCACCCAGGGCACCACCTTCCCCTGTATGGAATCTAAACGTAATTCTTACAAGGCTAATGGGCCCGCCTTTCGAACCAATGCATAAATGTGAGCTACAGTTCCTCACTTGGAAAACAGCCTTCCTCGTAGCGATCACTTCCCTTAGAAGGGTTAGTGAGATACAAGCGTTCACTATACAAGAACCCTTTTTACAGATACATCACAGCAAGGCGATACTTCGCACAAATCCCAAATTTTTGCCCAAGGTCATTTCCCCCTTCCATCTTAATCAATCGGTAAAATTACCGTTTTTTTTCTCGCAACCTCAATCTGTTGCGGAAAGGGCTCTACATACACTTGATGTTAAAAGGGCTTTACTGTACTACATACAAAGAACGCAACCTTTCAGAAAGACTAAACAGTTGTTTGTCTCCTTCTCTCCACTGCATAAGGGCAACCCCATCTCTAAATCAGGGATAGCTAGGTGGATTGTAAAGTGCATACAAACTTGCTATCAAAAAGCAAAAAGAACATTATCTGTTCCACCTAAAGCCCACTCTACAAGAAAGATAGGGGCTTCTATGGCGTTTCTAGGGAACATACCCTTAGATGACATCTGCAAAGCAGCCACATGGTCAACACCGCACACCTTCACAAAACATTACTGTGTAGACGTGCACTCTAAACAACAAGCTAGTGTGGGCCAGGCTGTACTAAAGACACTATTTCAAACCACTGCAACGGATACCGGTGGTCGCCGCTAAGGTTGGGTACTGCTATATAATCTATGCAAAAGTGTATAATCTGCAGCTCATATGCCTCGAACGGAATATGCTACTTACCAGTATGCATCTGTTCTTGGCATGTAGAGCTGCAGATCTATACACGCCCACCCACCACCCCCGGCTACCTGTATCCGTTCCAGTCTATCTTATTTAGATACAACACACATGGGTTTCTTACTATTATCACTACGCTCCATCTTTTCCCTGCTGGCGAAAAACAATCTGAGGATGGAGCCGAAGCCCATGCGCAGTACGGACCGAAGGAGGAGTCACCGAACTCGTGACTTCCAAAGACTGTTCAAGAAGAAAAACAAACTGCAAACATCCGGGCCCAACACCAGATGGCGATCTATGCAAAAGTGTATAGATCTGCAGCTCTACATGCCAAGAACAGATGCATACTGGTAAGTAGCATATTCCTTTCATTTCTCCTCGTTCTTCCCTCTTTCAATGCGTGCTGCATTCTACAGCATGCATTGAAAGAGGGAAATGCCTGTAGTGATTGTTTATGTGCAGGAAGGTGCCCCTTCCTGCACAAAAACAATCTCCCCATAACGCAGGCATCCTTGCACCGTGGTGCAAGGATGCCTACGCCAGCGCATGGCTGCAGTTTGTGCGCCAGCGCAGGGGGAAGCACAGAGATGCATCATATTCTTGTAAATATGTCGTATCCCTGTGCTTCGGAAGTGCCGCAGCGTGGCGCAGCCAAAGGGCTTGCGGTGCCACACTGCGGCACTTCCTTGTAAATCTGCCCCTGGATGTAGAGCACTACCTGAGGATGGCAGTAGCAAAAATCTATCCACAGATTGACCGTCTGTGGCAAAAAACAGGCACACCCGTCACATTTATGTTGGTGGTGTTATCAATCAATGTCATGTGTAAAACAAAGCATCCTAGTAAAAACCATTTGTGCACATTTTATCTAGGAAAATGGTGGTTTGAGCTATGTAATAATCTGTCATTTCAGCACACCCACTCACAAACCTGCACTTTACTAAACACTCTTATTATGTTGAACATTATTTGCTGGATATGGCCCAGAATATGCGCGCGGCGGTCAATTATGTAGTGTACCAGATTCCAGAAATTTCTGTCAGGTGTTGGGGGGGGGGCCAACAGCTAAAAAATTGAGCGGGGGGGCTCACCCTACAAAAGTTTGAAGACCTCTAGAGTAAAAGGTAAACTCTCCACCCCAGGATGCACCTGGTCCCTGCATTGCAGTGGGCCTGAACTTTTTGATTTTGACCTGGTCCAGTGCAACCAACTTTGTGTTTTTTGATGCTGTTTTTACCTGAAAGTTAAAAATGCACAACTCTGGTTTACTTAGTGGATTTTTGTTGTTTTGGTGTCATGTTATTTATTAAAGTTTACCCGTTTTCTAAGAAGGTTTGGGATTTGTCTTGTGTTCACTTTTTACTTTTTGAATGCTGCATAAACACTTTACACATTGCCTCTAATTAATGCCTGATTACTTGTGCTCCAAGCTACCAGGAGGTTAAGTGCAGGTTTATTTAGTGGCATTTGTGTTTCACACTGACAAGGATTGCATTCATTAGTTGAGTAGGGCCCTCGCCTCTCTCAGCTAATAACCCACTTTATTCCTACATTATTTCTGATGGATACATCTTCCCACAAATCCTCATCATTGAATGTCCCCTATATGCTAAAATGGCCGTCGAAAGTTTTAAAGATGAGTTTGATTATAATGATTACATTTTTATCACTATTTGCTTTCTTAACCTCTGACAATTTTTAAGAGATCAAGTTAGCTTCGTTGTTGTCAGTGCACTCAGTTATCTGATGTTCATAGTAGCCTTGTTGACTATCATACAAAAATGTGTTATCTTGTTTTCTGAAGGGTTTGAACTGATGGGAAGCCCCTCTGAGCATTTTAACGATTTTGAAGACAAAATGCAGGTGTTGGAGTGGAAAACACTTATCAGGAACATTTCTAAGCGGTATATAGGTGAGTTAATAACTATGACACAATAACTGCAAGAGTTATAAAATGTATATTCAAGAAGATAAATCAGACACACCATCTATCATCTAAAATCCATTCAAAATCTATTTGAAATATCATATCCATGGTTCCTGTGCATAATGCCGCCCATAGAAAGGCCAGTGATTACGACAAGGTAGATTTTCTTCAGCTCAAACTAATTGTGACCTCTTAGACATGATGAGTGTGACTATACAGAATTATATACTTGTAACTGTGAATAACGGGAATGTTTTTAAACGAGAAGTTCTGAGTGACATGAAAACGACAACAAGAGCAAAGCTGGAGTTGCCTGGAATGTCACTCAGAAACCGGAGGTGAAAATCATCCCCTTTAATCAATTATCAATCTACAATTTAATTTTGTACATGGGTTCCAAACACCTCCACTGCTGTGAACAGGCTTTTCAGATTGTGTGACCTAAAATTAATAAACATGGTCTGAAGGAGGCAGGCGCCAAGTCCAATAGTAAGCATTGTTACTTCGCAGAAGTGGAAAACAAACTAGGTTATCACTGCTGTGACTCTATTGTAGTGAATAACAGTTTTCTTAATGGTGTAATGAAAGTGTTGATATAGACCTTAACTTTTACTTATCATCCTAGTAAAGACCGGTATCAATAAAACAATGTAGCTAGAAACGTTTTTGTTTCGACTGTATGGAATACCTACAGAAAAAAAGTTGAAGAATTACAGGGAATAGTTGGCTAATTATGTGATTTAAGTAAACATGGTCATCGCAATGAAGCACTTCACGTTTCCCAGCCTGAGGCTCAGATAGTTTTGTACGTATGCGTTTTGTCTTATAATCATATTTTTTTTTTATTGGAATCGTACGCATCTCCACTATGGGCCACCCTTCGCCGCTTTTGAGGTGCTCTCAAATATCCTTTGTTATATGCCCAGGGAACATATTGCTTTAATATGTAAAAATAGTTTTTTGTTGTTCTAACATATTGTCACTGTGTTATTTCCAGTTGCGCATAATGAGTTGTAAAACGCCGAAGTTCCTTAAAAAATGAGTTTATAGCCAAATGTATTGATCAAAAATACAATTATATGAATAGTTCTCTCAAGTAATTGTGTTTTTGGTCAATAAACCGAGTTATAAATTCAAATAAAACGAAGTTAAGACAGATGATTTTACTTGAGAACCGAAGATATATCGGTGTTTTAATGCCTACATATGGTTCACTTGGTGTCTGGGGCAACTTAAGATTGGTGATTGATGATTGTAATTATTGCTTGGGAACAGGCAAACGATTGAATGACATAACTGATGGTCTTAAATGCCTTTGAGGCAAAAATAGATCGGGGACAAAGTCAAGGGTTTTGTTAAGCTCAACAGAACACCTTATATGAAGTTTTATATCACAACATACTTTTATCACATATAAAGATTTCTTTCCAGGTTTCCCTTAAAATCATACAGATTCTAAAGGGGTCTTCGTATATGGGCTACGTTATATTTAAACTGTTCAAAGCATCTTCTCCAGTAAATTGTGATATGGAATATTGTTTTTTCAGTGCGTCTGCTGTAAAGCGACATCCTCTAAACCTGCTACTGTTTGAAAAAATGTTAAGAGTTGTATATAGCGCGAACTAGACCCCAGACATCGGGTATCAGAGCGCTTTAGATGAGAACCAGTTTCGTTGCAGAAAGACACATTCATTTTTGTTAGACACGGGGAGATAAACAGCCTCATGCATCAACCCAAAATCCAGTCGGTAAAATACCGATTCGGTAATAGCTCCCGGTATTAAGGAAAAAATACCCAATCCCAATGCATCAACCCAAAAGCAGAAATCGCTATTTAAGGAATCCTTAAATAGCGATTCTTTAAATAGGGATTCCTTAAATACCGATTCCTTAAATAGCGATTGCATTTAAGGAATCCCAAAGTGAGATTCCTTAAATGCAATGCATCAAAGTTAAAAAATTAGCGATTTCGCTAATAGGGGGAGCAAATTACCATGAAGATGAACTGCATGGTAATTTGCAAAAACTTTGAAAAATGCACTTTTGTGCATTTTTCAAAGTTTCATGTTGCGCACACACATGCCCTTAGAGCATGTGTGTGTGCAACATATGTGCACATATCATTTTCAGGGGTGCAACAGGGTGTCCTTTTGACACCCTGGCACCCTTGAAAGTGCTCCTGCTATTAGCGATTCGGTAATACCGAATCGCTAATACAGACTGGCTTTACATTCATTCCTATGGGCCTCCAAGCCCATAGGAATGAATGGGTAGGTATTCCTTATTACCGATTCGGTATTACCGATTCGGTAATAAGGAATATTAAGGAATCGCTATTTGAATAGCGATTCCTACATGCATAGCCTTTTGCTATTCCTTATTAGCGATTCCTTATTTTTCGCTAATAAGGAATCGCAAATGGCATTGTTGATGCATAGGCCCCTAAGTGATTTGCCCAAAATGACAGGATGTTAACGTCGTTGCCTAGACTCGAACCCGGTTCCCCAGCTTTGAGGTCGACTGCTCTAGCCGTATATCTATATCCTCTCCCTCTATTATATTGTGTGCTTATCACAGGATTTAGCATACATAACTAGTAACTAGGCTCCTCGTGCATGACTTGCTTGCTGTTCATCCTGCATGGATTATAAATACCAGTTTTATGGTATTTATTTTTTGAACATTTCCATATGTATTTATCCATATTTATTTTGTGAATGAATGCATCAGTACCTCGTATATATTTCCATATGTTTAACCAATACATGTGCACTCATACTTTAATGTCTGTCCAATTTTGCCACATTTATCAGTCAGATATAATAAAACTATCCATTCAGGTGAGAATATTTGCATAATAACACAATCATATGTTAAGATATGCAGTTATTTAAGGAAATGTAATGTGTCTTTTAACTACGTATGTTCTCAGTCTGCACGACTATTGGCAGGGAATTTGTGAACAACAACAAGGAGAAGTGACTCAGAAGGTGCTCAATTTTTCGTATTTTTCCACTTTTTAAAATAAATGCAGACTGGAAACACATTGTTTAATGTCTGTATTTAACTGTAAAAATCTGTAAAAACAGAAAACTGAAAGCCTTAATTATAAAACATTAGAGTATATGCAAAATATTGCAAAAATGTTACTGGCTGCCTAAACTTTACACACAATTTCTAGTGTCATACAGATGTGACCTATTATCATTTTTGTGTTTGTAATTGTTTTTATTATTGTTCTCATTATTTTGCAAAAATAACTCTGTGGGTTAAGACATCTGACTGCAGCCTGCATGTCCCAAAATCAAATGTATTTCCACGAGATTCAACTGAGAAGCATTGAGTTGGTTGAGAGTGTCGATCAGCTACTTATATTGTTAAAAACCTTTGGAAGTAAGCATAGTGGAAAAATATGTTATTTTGCTTATGATACTAATTATGGAATACACTATTAATGATATAAAATGGTGGTCAGACAAAAAGTCTGACTGCCTGCCTATTGCCACTCTCCTTTCCTTGTGAAAGGATGCAGTCCAGATAGTTAGAAAGCATTCAGAACCCTGCCAATTACTGCATCAGGAATAGCACCACTGCAGAGGGAATATACCGAGAGCAGGAGATGCTAGCCATGATTCCCCGCAGAAAGTGACTCTGTATTCCACTACAAATGTGGGGAAAAAGATGCTCACTCACATGAGCCCCTGGTGGTGTCAGGTGGTATTTCTCTCTGTTAGATTCAGGAAACTCTGCCCTCCTCCTCATCTGAGCGAGCTTTGTCTCTCCCACACCCTGGAGAGAGAGAGTTTGTCTTGCCCGATTGATTCTGGGCACCAACAAACTCTCAAATAAAGACGCATGGTGCCACCTGATGGGCTTCCTCATTGATATGTGTGTGTGACATCACATTTGATGTCACACATATAGGGAGGACCGGGAGGGATTTCCTAGCCATTCCCAGATCCTTCCCAGGTCCTTCTCCAGGACTTAGCTGATGTGCAGGGCCACGAGAGGGACTAAAGGCAGCTATCACTCCCTCCAGCTCCTCCCTTGCCATACACTTGTCCTGAGCATTATTTCTGGCTGTGGGGAGAGAAGGTGGTAGGAGGAATAGCAGGAAGAGCAGCTTATCTCTCCCCAACCTCAATCAGAGTATCAGACTGGCCCTCTCATTCCACAATGACGCAGGAGGTGAGTATTAGAGTGGAGTGACTAGGATTGTTCCTTGTCGCTTCTCTTTGCCCACTTTCTGATACATTTTGTTCATGTTCAGGACAGCTCCTTCCTCTAATATTTATTCTTTATCCATGAGAAGCTTTGCAAAGAGTCGCCCACGGCCCGAGAGCCAGAGAGGAGCCAGATGCAGTTTGGCTTTGTCTTAACCTAAGAGAAATTTCAAAGAGAGTCTAGCTTCTTTCTTGAAAAAACAAAGTTCAGGAGTATACCCGTTGACCCAGTTGAGACTGGGTGGAATGTATAACGAAAACAACAGTGTCTCAACCGGTTGTCATTAATAAGGACTGTTACAATAAGTGCATAAATCACTAGAGAAAGGGAAAAAAGGCAGATATCACACAACAAGAATTACTCTCTGCTCTTCAACTTCTTAAAAAAGATAAGGCTCCGGGTCCGGACGGCTTTACGGTTGAATTTTATCTGCATTTTTCTAAAATCCTTTTGCCTAAATTGTACTCCTTAACGAATTTCTTTAGTTCCCAAAATAAGTCCTATGGATCTTTTTCAGAAGCACATATCTGCCTTATCCCTAAGGAAGACAAAGACTCTAAATTTTGTAAAAATTACAGGCCCATTTCCCTGGTAAATATTGATTATAAGATTTTCTCAAAAGCACTAGCTATTAGATTGGATTCCTATCTACCAAATTTACTGGGAAAGGAGCAATCTGGTTTTGTCAAGGGACGTTTCATTACAGACAATACTCAACTTCTTTTTAACATTTTATCCAAATCCCCCCGCCTAAAATATTGACTAGCAGCAATTGCATTGGACGCGGAAAAAGCGTTTGACAGGGTTGAGTGGACTTATTTATTCTATACTCTAAAGTGGTTTGGCCCTTAATATATCTCCTTGATTTCTCTTCTCTACTCCAACCATCACGCAGCAGTTTGTGCTAACGGTTTGATTTCCCCATTTTTTGACTTGGGTAGAGGTGTCCGTCAAGGCTGTCCCTTATCTCCCTTCCTGTTTAATCTAGCTCTGGAACCTTTCCTCTCCAAATTACGCCAGAATCCACACATACATGGCTTCCAAATGTCTGATCACCATATCAAACTCGCAGCTTATGCCGCTGATATTCTGCTCTTTATCTCCAATCCAAGCGAATAAATCCCGCCTTTCTAGTTGAAGTCCAAACATATTCCCTTATTTCTGGATATAAGCTAAACACTGATAAATGCGAGATTCTGCCCTTAACTAAATATACGTTTAAATCGGATTTTACCGTCTCAAATTTCGCATGGAGTTCTCACCATATCAAATATTTAGAACTATACATTACACCCCACATCTCAGACACAGTAACTTTATGTATGAACAAATGCACTCAAAAACTCTTGGACCTAACTGCCAGATGGCATCCTCTTTATCTATCCTGGTGGGGTCGCTTAGACACCATTAAGAAGATGCTATCTCCCATAGTTTTATATACTATATATAACATACCAATTCCAATTCCGGTTAAATCACTTAACAAAATTAATTCAATTCTCTCCTCATTCCTTTGGAACAATAAAAAACCCAGAATGTCTCTGAAGAGATTAATCTGCTCCAAGGATGAAGGCGGAGTTAATTTTCCAGACTTTCGTACGTATCAGAAAGCATTCCTTCTACGCCAGGCATCTTTTTGGCTACTCAATCTCACGGATACTTCTCCTTTGTGACCTCAATTGATCGTCTCTTTCTTTCTCCCTTTTACTTTCAGGAGTATCTCTCTTTTTCACGTAAACCGCAAACTGTGTCTACTCCCATAATTAAATTCACCTCCAAACTCCTACAGCCACTACCTCCTCCTACACCGCACACTACATACTCTTTTCTCGCATCAACTATCTGGAATAATCAAAACCTGCTCATTCACAATAAACCCTTTTATTGGAAATCTTGGAGACAGAGAGGATTAATTTGGATTCACCAATTATTCTCCCAATCACTTTTCTTGCCCTTTGCCTCACTTAGCCAACTGTTTAACTTGCCCACTTCATTCACCACCAAATATAACTTATTAAGGGAAGCCGTGATGTCCACATATACTCACATATCAAACACACCTATTTCTTCCAGCACTCCTGACTCTATCTCACACTTACATACCATGTTAAAAAATACACCTAAAGCCTCCACTATATATGGATTTTTACGTGCTTCTGCCACCATCAGACAGAAATCTAAAGCAGAAATAGCGTGGGAGCATGATTTCTGGACCTCTTGGCCAATCTCTCTATGGAGGAATTTATGGATTAAAATAAGCAAATCCTCTAGAGCAGCAAATACAACGCAAACACTTTTTTTGTATATAACAGACTTTTATTATCACCGCATGTTTTAAGCAAAAGTTTTTCAACTGTATCGGATGCTTGTTGGACATGTCTATCTCCAAATGCTGATTTATACCACATGTTGTTCTCCTGTGATTTTGTTTGTAATTTCTGGAAACAAGTATGGACTCAAATCAATTTAATTTTTGACGTCAATTTTTCCTTTTCTTTCACTAATATCTTCTTGGGAAGTCTCTCACCTGTTTGGGAAAATATTACTATTAATGTTAAAATTCTCGATCTATTATTGGCTGTTGCTTTTCAACAAATCACTATTAACTGGAAAGATTTTACACAAATTTCCTATAGAGTCTGGTGGTACGCCATCTGCCACAATCACAGGTTAGATACTGCTTTTGTTTACCCTATTAATTTGGCAACGAAACGTTTGGCACCATGGTCACCTGTCATGATATTTCTTGATGCAAATGCCCAAAAAATTTCTCAATCACAACCCTCACAGCAAGAAGTTTTTAAACCCCCCTGATGCCCCCCTCGTTCCCACTTTCTCTTATAACTTATTGACTTTTAGATTACATATGTATTAGTTATTTTTGTTTTGTTTTACACATTGCCATTTATATGTCTGATTCGTCAATTCGCAAAAATGTTCACCTTGGATATTTTGTTATGAGGCTCTTACTATGGATTTTCTATGGACACCTTTACAATTGTCAATAAAAACTTCTGAACTTAAAAAAAAAAAAAAAGAAGAAAGGGAAAAAAGGAGAGGGAGACCAAGAGTAGATTTGAAAGGGTTGTTATTTGTAGGTAGTTATAACAGCACTACAATACAATTAAATTCGGAGTAACCATATGTGAGATGTTGGCCTGGCATATGCTGTCCACTAGTTATAGGGGACCCCTTGCACCAGTCCAATTCGACTCTTAAGGTGATAGGTTAAAAGACAACCTTTAAAGAAAGCTATCCTAGTGGTAGCTGTGGAGAGCAGCCTTCAGGCTAAGTCTTGAAGGAGTGTTAAGCTTATTGTTTTACCATAGATAACCTCTTGAATGACCAAATGAAAGAGTAGTCCACACAGGTATATATTCAAAATATATGTATTTATTCTAAGAACAAATCCCACTAGTCTCTTGTGAGGCAGGAGGTAAAGATACAATTCAATAAAGCATTTAAACAACAATAAATAGCACTGGAATCACAGGGCCCCAGGGGGGGGACCAAACCATATATTAAAAAAGTGGTATAAGAACCACAACAGTTCTGCAGACAGTGCCTAGGGCACTTAGGGTCGCTGGCCCCTTACGAATCCACCCAAGGTAGTGAGGAAGGGGACCCACGGGAGACGGGTGAAGTGTTTAAACTACAGTCGGGATCTCTATTAAACCCTATGGGAAATGTCGCGGTTGGAAATTACAAGAATCTGGACACTTCTAACAGGAGTTCAAGTTCAGGAGCTTAGAGTTAAGCTTTTGGAGGGCCCACACCCACGACAGTACCGAGGTACCACTGTTACCTGCCCCAGGAAAGCCGGGTGCATAGGTCGTTTTCGATGTCGGGTCGCGATCTCGTTTTCAATGGAAAAAGGTGAAGAACTGCTGCTGGCGTGAAGCGTCGTCGATGTTGTGCAGATTGAAGATGTAGATCTTGAAGGAAAGGACCTGAAAGCAGAGGGGACAGAGTCTGGGTCACTAGCCAGTGACCAGGGAGCTCAGGAGAAAGAGCCCTTCAATGTCGGGTGTTTTCAGTAAAAGACGGGTAGCTTGGATCAGCAGCCACGGGGTCCAGGAGGCTTCAAGGAAGGCCAGCTTCTGGAGGGCGACTGTCCCACGAAGGATGAAGGCCGCTGCGGTGTTAGTGTCCGGATTGGATCCACTAAGCCTTGGCAACCGCAACCCACGCAAGGATCACAAAATAGCTACGGTGCAGACCCACGAGGTCTGAGCGAGGTCTCCAGCAAGGAGACTGTAGAGCAGGCCTGGAGCAACCAGGGGAGCCCTTTAAAGTAAAGATTGACCTCCGCTAGGGCCCACCAGTCGAGAGACAAGGGACCGCGGGAGACGGCAATTTGGAGTGCGTAAAGATGAGCCCACGGGTCGCCGGAGCGGGCTGGAGCGTCGTCCTTTGGCACAAGTAATGCTGAGCGGTTGGCTCAATGATGGGCCAAAGCACAACTTCCCCACTGGTTGGGGTCGTGTGCTGTGCAAGAGGTGGCCGATGTCCTGGGGTATTGGGGATCTCGGCACCCACGGGGTCCACGGTGCTGAGCTTTGCTGTGCACACTCACTGGCCTCTGGGATGCTTGGAAACCCACCTCAGGGTAGGCAGAAGTCTTCGATGTCCGTAGGAGCAGCGGAGTTCCAACCGGGTCACTTGCAGTGTTTCAGGTGCCTGCCAAGCAGGGGGGTAACTCCTTTACCCCAAGGGAGATTTCTTCATTCAGCTGTGCGCCAGCTCGTCGAAGGTTCAAGTCTTTGAAGTCCAAGATTAATCTGAGGCTCTGGGGACCCTCCACCCACCTTTATCCAGAGATTAGGGGAGTGTCTGAATCAGAGCCCACCAATGAGAGTTCAGGCGGGAAAGGGTGGCTACACCCTCTCCCCTTTGTGTGTTTTCCTGCCTGGGCAGGGGACAGGATGCCCCTGAACCGGTTTGAGGCGGTGTATGCAGAAGTAGGCACTGGAGAAGCCTACGTGCAAGTTTGAAAGACATCCTATGGTGCACCTACCCAGTTCCAATCCACATAGTCTGTCTGGGGAGGTGGGAACACCTCCCTGCAACAAGATCCCTATTGTCCAGCTGCCGTGGCTGGAGTTCTGCCCAGCAATAGGCAGCCAGAGTTGTGTGGGTGGCAGGTAGCATCAATTTTTTACTACGTGTGCACTTTTAAAATGGTGTCTAAAATCTGCCGCTTTTACCATATCGCCCCTCTAGCAGGGGGGAATCATGCCCTCACTCCCATGGCTGGATTTGGGGGTGTGATTCCACGATGTTTGACACCAAACATGACAGGGTTCTGTGCAGCCACTCTCAAGTTATCACGCTATCGCGATTACTTGGTTCCCAAACTTTTTTGAGCTACGGCTCCCTTGACCAATTGGCCATTGACCGCGGCTCCCCATTACAATATTTTCTTTTGTTTTTGTGTATGTAAGTGTAAGTAATCACAACCTCTGTAGTGCATCCATTGTAATCCCTGAAAATAATTGGGACGAAGGTAGGGTGAATAGTGCGTGCAATGCAAAGATATGTCTGCTCTCTCTTTCCACAATATTTGTGCACCCTCAGGTCGTGCAGTGAATGCATCTATTTGCTGTTCATGTGCGATCAAACTGAAGCTGGACACATCCAGCCGAATCCAGGGACGCTGGGGTGCTGCGGCGCACAGTTTGTGAACCACTGGGCTTACATCTGTTAGTGAGCTACACAGAATTCAATGAGGAATTGCAATGCGTACGCTTTGTGATTTTCCTTTCACATTATGACAGGTCAGTAGCCTACCACAGATTCATTAGGGCACGAGGTCCACTCAGACGGCTTCCATGTGTCTACATCAATTCCAGTAAAGCTATTTATCAAGAAAGAAAGCCTATTTTTGCAGCCATGGATTCATGTACTAAAGCCAATGTAAAGAATGCCAAGGCATTCAGAGTACTGCTGGTGCTATACCTCCAATTAAGAAAGTTAGTGCTGTTAAATACTGTCTGCCTATATACAAACCACTGTAATTAGCAACAAAACAGCAGCAATAGCCACAGTATGAAAAAAACCCTTTCACAATGCCTCTGAACCACAGGATTCCGCTGCTTCAGGTCAGTCATTTGTATGCTTCACTTCTGAAAGTCTTTCACTGTACTGACACATACATCAAATACTGTACTAAAATCCAGCATATTTGTAATGGGAGTAGGCTGCAGTGAAGGCATTCGAACACCCATTAAAGTACTCAAAATGCACCAGCTGAAAGGCAGAGTAAAAAGCCAGGACGGATAGTGTGGACAAAGCCAGGGATGTGGCTACAGCACCAGAAAAAGCCATCAACAAATATGGACAAGCATACTGGTGAAAACTGTTATTCTGAAAAAGTACTGGACCTCTTGTTACGAGGCGGTCCTCCAGCTGCTTCCGGGTTAATCTTGATGTGATAAGATATATTTTAGACAAAACCTTCCTACCCCTCTTTAATGAAAAAGGACAACATCCGGTGTGTTCCTCAGCGTTATCAATTATGGGCATATATACGGCAGTGCAGTAAGGAAATGTAAGCGCTTCTACTGTTGCCCTGAAGGAGCGACCAGTTTGGAATTGAATTACACTGGATTGCATTTAGTGCTAACAAAGTCAAACAGTGAAGGTATCACATAGTAACGTGGGGGCTATGCAGCCCCAATCTTTTGTCCTTCACAAATACTGGAAATAACGAACATAAACATAAATAAATGAGAATATTCATCAGTGTGGGAATTGGACACTGTGGACCACGATTCTTTTTTGAAAATACAGTGAATCTTAATGTCCTTGTGCCATCGACTTGGGAACGTCCTCTGAGACGAGATGCCAATTCCAGTGGCTTGTGCTCATAATAAATACCCGAATACCAAACTGTTTCCTGTCCTGCTGTCCTCGCGTGGGGATTGATAACACTTTCAATGAGGGAAATGTCTGCTACCCTGTGTTTCTTCACTTATGATAAATTATTACGCTACGAGGCAGCAAGTGCACCACCTAGTGGTCGCCAGGCACTGAGCACCCAGCCTGCATTCCAGAGGCTGGTGTAATTCAGAATACATTATGATGAGCATCTGCTACTGCGGCGCCCTTGGCTGGTTTTGGTGGCGCACCAGGGTGCCGCGGCGCACAGTTTGGGAACCACTGGTATATGGGATGGCTGCTCTACAAACAACCCAGCAATAGTTTTAATGAAGGTTGCAGATGGGCCCTACTCAGGTAGGGGTTCCCCCTCACACATATCTCAGCACCCTGCCTTGTAGGATTAGCAAGGCCTGCCTTAGGGGTGACCTATGAGGATATATGTGTTGTATTTAAGTGGGATACAGGATACCTATATCCCTGTAAGGGGTGCAAGCACCACCTTATCCAGACTACAGTAGTGGTCTGGTGGTGTCAGTTTGTATGGCTGTCCCAGAGGTGGCACAATAAGTGCTGCAGCCCCTGGTAGGCCTCAGAGGGACCCATGCCCTGGGTACCTAGGGTACCATCTACAAGGAGCTGATAGGGTGTCCTCAGTATCCAATTGGTATGTACCTAGGGTACTCACATTAGTTTAGTTCCTCTGCTTCCCTACGGACCTCTGCTAACAGCTAGCGGTACCCGCTCCGCGGGTCCCGCGTCGCAGGAGGAGGACAATCCAGGCTGCTTCCTGCTGGGCGGTGAGTGTGCGACAGGGCTGCGAGCTGCAACCCGGACTCAGTCTCCCAGGAGTCCCGGGTTGCTCAGGCCGTCCCAGCTGGCCCGCTCTCCCTGACCGCCCCGCCCAGCCCAACCCGCCTTAAAAACTCTGGTGATTCTCGCTGGCTCTGGGACCCTGAAGGACGCCAGTTCCTCTGCTTCCCTACGGACCTCTGCTAACAGCTAGCGGTACCCGCTCCGCGGGTCCCGCGTCGCAGGAGGAGGACAATCCAGGCTGCTTCCTGCTGGGCGGTGAGTGTGCGACAGGGCTGCGAGCTGCAACCCGGACTCAGTCTCCCAGGAGTCCCGGGTTGCTCAGGCCGTCCCAGCTGGCCCGCTCTCCCTGACCGCCCCGCCCAGCCCAACCCGCCTTAAAAACTCTGGTGATTCTCGCTGGCTCTGGGACCCTGAAGAACGCCAGTTCCTCTGCTTCCCTACGGACCTCTGCTAACAGCTAGCGGTACCCGCTCCACGGGTCCCGCGTCGCAGGAGGAGGACAATCCAGGCTGCTTCCTGCTGGGCGGTGAGTGTGCGACAGGGCTGCGAGCTGCAACCCGGACTCAGTCTCCCAGGAGTCCCGGGTTGCTCAGGCCGTCCCAGCTGGCCCGCTCTCCCTGACCGCCCCGCCCAGCCCAACCCGCCTTAAAAACTCTGGTGATTCTCGCTGGCTCTGGGACCCTGAAGGACGCCAGTTCCTCTGCTTCCCTACGGACCTCTGCTAACAGCTAGCGGTACCCGCTCCGCGGGTCCCGCGTCGCAGGAGGAGGACAATCCAGTCTGCTTCCTGCTGGGCGGTGAGTGTGCGACAGGGCTGCGAGCTGCAACCCGGACTCAGTCTCCCAGGAGTCCCGGGTTGCTCAGGCCGTCCCAGCTGGCCCGCTCTCCCTGACCGCCCCGCCCAGCCCAACCCGCCTTAAAAACTCTGGTGATTCTCGCTGGCTCTGGGACCCTGAAGGACGCCAGTTCCTCTGCTTCCCTACGGACCTCTGCTAACAGCTAGCGGTACCCGCTCCGCGGGTCCCACGTCGCAGGAGGAGGACAATCCAGGCTGCTTCCTGCTGGGCGGTGAGTGTGCGACAGGGCTGCGAGCTGCAACCTGGACTCAGTCTCCCAGGAGTCCCGGGTTGCTCAGGCCGTCCCAGCTGGCCCGCTCTCCCTGACCGCCCCGCCTTTTCCTCCCCTGCCAGCATATTTCCGGCTTGAGTGCACAGCTGCGCGGGAGCGCGCGGGAGGGCGCCGGGAGAAGCCCGGGACAAGGGCGGGACCGTCTGTGGCCGTCAGGGGCCAAAGGAGGCCGGGCTGGGCCATATCCCTTACTTTTTACTTTCAAATCTGATTAAGGTGATGCCCTCGCCAGGACCACGTGAAACTCCATTAAGGGAGGGGGGCAGCAACACAGGGACATTGGACAACTACTTCAAATCTGTCAAGGGAGACGCAGGCAAAGAAAATTCTCTGGAGAGACGCAGGGCGGAGCGGCGGCGCTCCATTGAATCCATGAAGAGCAGACCCTTGACAGAGATCATCCCGTATCCTATTTCCCAAGAGGAAGGTACGCCCCCCAATAGCTTAAATCCTCCGACTCTTGAGGACTTCCCCCTCTTACTTCGGGAAATTCCTAGTTCCCCTGGGTTGGTCTCTGGAAAGTCCATAGACACAACTCCTTCCACGACCTGTGTTACCCCCGTTAATTTGGTAACCCAAACTCCCCCTTTGCATGCAACTAAGAAAAGTAAGCCAAAACAAAGTGTTGTGGTGGAGCTGCATAGGCCTCCACCAAGCAAACGTAGTAGGAAGTCAATGGGGGGGAGGGGGAAAGCCAAACTATTCCATCTAGATTTTGGCAAAAAACATATAAACGCACTACAATCTGGAAAGGACAACGAGACTGTGCCTATTGTTCTTCCCTCCAAGGCCCCCAGCTCCAATATAGCTGTTACTAATAACAACCCAGTGGCCAATACATCTAATATAAATCCCCCTCTCACATCTATAGGGAGTATAGAATTCTTACTTCGTTCCCTCCTGCAGCCCATTAGCGATAGCCTGAAAAAAGTGGAGATTAGGCTCACTCTACTAGAGACATCTCTTACTACCTTGAACACCTTAGTTAGTAAGCAATCCAAAAATATGGGACCTCATCTCCCCGCAGGAAACCCTCCTAAATTAGGAGCCTCACAGGGTGCCAACAAAGTCCCCCCTCAGAGCGTGCCTACTGCCCCCCCCCTGCAGCCATTAATGGCTATTTCAGTCCAGGCACCGCGCAGTAACTCAACCAATAGGCCTTCACAACCAATAGACTCTGCCCCTCAAAGTTCCCAGACAGGGATTAATGGCGGCCACCAAGAAGCCGGCAGCGCCCCTCTACTCTCCCCGGGCCGGCAAGCCCCAAGACCACGGAGACCAGATCTGCCGCCAGAAGCTAATAGTCTAACGGTGGTCCTAGCAGGTGCCCCCCATTTAAGATCAGGGGAAAATGAAGACTACCAATCCCTAAAGAAAAAGGTCATTAAATGGCTAAATTGGAACCGACCCCTACCATCTCATTTTAATAATGAGATTATTATGGTTAGAAGGGTCCCTTGGTTAGGGAAGACCAGAAAAACAATAATAGGGGATTGCATCTTGGTAACTTTTAAAGATCCGGGCACTGTTCTGCATATCTATGAAGGAATAAATAGATCACTGGATTCCACTATTCAGACCCTTCCAGTATCCTTCTTTTTTCCCCCCTATCCGCATGCACCATGCCCCACCGCATGATGAGTGGATAAGGGTGGAACATAGACGCAGACACAAGGACTATGTACAACGCCCAAATCTCCAATTGCCGGACACACCCTATTTTTATTTCAACCGTTTCAATTGTTTGAATGGTTTGGATGGGGTTGATTGACTTTCCGCTCACACGCCAATGACCCGAGATTGCGGCTCCTGCAGACTTTCCAAGCCATCCACCCCGATTGTTGGTAAAACTCTTGGTCCACTGAACGATCCAGTGTTCCTGGATGATGGCACCAGCAGACTTTCTGATCTATCTGCCCACAATGTTGACAATGCCTCTGGAATATTGAATGAGCCAACACTTGTGGAGAACGGCTCCAGTGGACTTTCCGAACCATCGGCCCCTACTGTTGGTAATGCGTCAGAATTCCCGATTGCAGTAGAGTCTGGAACCATCTCTTCTAACCCCTCTGGCATGGCAACTAACACCCCTGAACATTTGAGGCTAATTTGCTGGAATGTTGCTGGACTGGCTAATAAACTGGGTGATCCGGACTGGGCAAATTATATCGAGACTGGAGACGTATGTATGTTCCAGGAAACCTGGGCCAGAGAGGACTATGGTCACCAAGGCTATATGTCATTCTTCATTCCAGCGAGGTGGGAAGGCAAAGGTCGTCCGTCAGGAGGGCTTACGACCTGGGTCGCATCTCATCTGGGTTGTGTGGCAACGCGGTTGTCGGCTAACTCTGAAGATATCCTTGTGGTTTCATTATCATGGCCCAACCAAGCTAAACTTGTGTTTATTAACATTTATTCTAGGCCAATGGGAATTGCAAAGGAATCACCGACCATAGATGAACTCTCCAACTTTATATCTGACCTACCGAGTGATTCATTCTATGTAGTGGGAGGGGATTTTAATTCTCATTTTGAGCCACTCCCTGGCCTTCTGGACGGGTTATCATCGGAAGAAGAGGCCAGATGGGCAGTGCCTCTAGTGGAAGCTCCACCTCCGAAGGCTTGGACCCACTAGCACTACAAATTACAGCCCTCACCCTAAAGTTCGGAATCAGAGCTTGCAATGGGTGAATGAAATCTGACATACCCAGTAAAACCACCTACAACAGACTGGGAAGAGAGTCCCGTCTGGATTATGTCTTGGCCCAAATAGTGAAGTGGCCGACAATCCAGGATTTCAGGGTGATGGAAAGGACCGATAGTGACCACAATGCACTTGAGCTTGACCTTGTCCACCCTGGCCCCCAAGCTCTCGTGACTAACGCGGAAGGGAACAACCCTGCGCTCCTCCTTGACAACAGCAGGAGAAGAATCAGGTGGGAGCACTTGGTTACAAGCAAGAATAAACTCCCCATGCTCTATGATGGGATAACTCCCATCTTGGAAACTGTGGGGAGCTTGAACACCGAGGCAAACAACAAAGACTCCCAGGGCAAATTGTACAAGGCTCATGAGGACCTTATAAAAGCTGCGGCACCTCATTTCACCTGTAGTTCACGAAAACCAAAAGGGGGGCGGCAAGGCAAAACATCATGGTATAACCTAGTATGCAGAAGGGCAAAAACAGAACTCCTTAGACTAATCAAGGAGGGTTTAGGGAGGGATAGCCTTAAACAAAGCAGGCGAGCTTACAAGAAACTCATTGCCCACGCTAAGGCAGAATGGGAGGAAAATCAGTGGGAAGAACTCACCAAGGCCCTAGCGACCCAAAACCAACGCCTGTTTTGGAGGATATTGAACGGGGGGTCGGGGAATTTACAATCGGCACTAGAGCCTAACATTGCCCCAGGGGTGTGGCAGGCTCATTTCCAGACCCTATACAGTTCTGAGCCGGGAGAATCTCCTGCTGTTGTTGAGGTGGGCTGGCCGGACTTTGAAGGGGAGCCAATAACGCTGGGCGAGGTCACCGCTGCCATCTCAGGACTGGCTTCTGGAAAGGCGCCGGGACTGGATGGATTACCAGGGGATATGTTTAAACAGGAGCCCACTGTTTGGGCCCCTTACCTTGCCGCCCTTTTCAATGGAGTTCTTGGTGGCATGGAAATCCCTAGTACTTGGTTGGGGGCAGAGGTGGTCCCCATCTTTAAAAAGGGCTCGCCTCTCCTCCCAGCCAACTACAGACCAATCAGTTTAATAGACGTGGCACAGAAACTGTTTGGTAGGGTTTTGCTGAATAGGCTCCAGGACTGGATGGAGGAGGTGGGCGCCCTTAGTCCCTACCAGGCGGGATTTAGGAAGGGGGTATCCACAGTGGACCAGGTTTTCAGATTGAACCTAATCTATTGGAGGACAGCAAAATTCGAGGGCGGTAGTCTGTACACAATCTTTGTGGACTTACGGGCCGCCTTCGACTTGGTGGCCAGGGGGAAACTTTGGAGCGTCCTGGCAGAGATGGGCGTTCCCCCGGACATCCTGTTGACCTTACAGAGGCTGCACCACAAAAATTACGCCCGAGTGAGGTGCGGGAGGTCGGGGGAACTGGCCGATAGATTCCCCGTTGGCCGGGGGGTAAGACAGGGTTGTGTGTTGGCACCGACCCTGTTTTGCCTCTTCGTCAACGGGGTAATCGCCCATCTGAATGCCACTGACTATACCGACGCCCCTAAATTAAATGGCAGCAGGGTGCCCGCAATTATGTTTGCGGACGACACCCTGCTGCTATCCAAAACCCCTATGGGTATACAGAGGATTCTTGATTCCTTCGTGGCCTTCTGTACTGATAGGGGGCTGGAAATTAATGCGGCAAAAACCAAATTCATGGTTTTGAATCCGAGCCAAAAATTGCGGCCAAATCCGCAATTGGGAGCTGTACGGCTCGAGAGAGTAGCCACCTTTGAACACCTTGGTGTGACTCTCAACGAAACCATGACTTGGGGATCTCATCAGAGTAGGGCTAACCTCAAACTCATACAAACCACTGGGGGCATCGCCCGGATGATGACTGGTTCATCATACCGTCCACTGGGGGCACTAATCCAGATATATAAGGCCCAGGCTAGGGGAGCGATAATGTATGGGGCGGAACTATGGGGTCACACATCTTGCCGGAGTCTGTCACTAACGGAAAACAAGTTTATAAGACAGATAGCCGCACTCCCGCCCAGCACCCCGCTCCTCCCCCTGAGGCTTGATTTGGGTTTACGACCGTTAGCTGATGAAATAAGCCTGAGACCCATAGCCTTCTGGCGCAGGCTGTGGAGTAGCAATGATCTTACAGAATATCGGGCGGAACTGGTCGAACTTCTGAATCACCCAAAAGTGCTTAATATCCCTTGGGTCAAAAACATCCTAGCCACTTGCATGGAATTAGGGCTCCCTGATTTATGGACTGAGCCGGCGAATGCCGCACCAAATATCTCCAAAAAGTCCCTGGCTAATGTATACCACGAGCACAAATTAGCCAGGGCCCAAGCTACCCAGGCAGAAGGGTCCTTATCCTCCGTGTTTCTGCAAAGCAAGGATCGCTATAGGTTTGAGAAGGTACTGGATCCTATTTCCCCTGTACTGGCCCGAAAGCTGTTTCTCCAATGGAGATACGGCACACTGCCTTTCCGGTCTTTTACAAGCACCTGGTCATCGGCTCCCACCACAAAGCAGTGTCCGGTTTGTGATGCTACGGAGGAAACTGACTTGCATGTGGCTTTCTTCTGCCCAGCCTATAAGGTAGCAAGAAAATACTGGCTCCTCCCGCTGATAAGGAATATGGGCTGCAGGGAATATGCACCAATGTACAGGATTTTAAAATCTGATGTCTCTGGCCCAACTGTCTTCGCATTAACAAAATTTCTTACCAATGTTTGGCATACGTGTAACCGTATTTTAAAGGCGTTGGGTCCCTCTTAAAAAAATTTTTTTTTTTTTTTTTATGTATAGTTTGTATAGCAGTTTTAGCACATGCATTCCAATGGTTTTATCTTTTTATGAAATGATTTATCTGTGATTGTATATGTGTATTGTGTATCTTTTATGGCCAAATGGCCGAAATAAAGATTGGAAACAAGAAACAAGATTAGTTTAGAGAGGAAGCAGATAGGCTGGGGTCCTGGATAGCAGGACCACAGCCTGGCTAGAGTCAGAAAACAGTCAAAACAGCAAAAAATTGGGGGCAACTATGCAGTCGATGCCACTCTCCTACACCATAACAACCAAGTGTGCCTGAACCTGCTAGTGTAAGTGAACGGCGCAGTGACACAGGTGATAAAAACAGCGTGAACGGTGAGAAACAGTAAAAGCAAAAAGTCAATTAAGGGGTCAATGGTACAAATTAGGTTGATACAAATGCAGTATTATGATTTAGTTAGGTTTGAGTGACCCCGTAGAAGCCGTGAATAACGCTGCGTTGTCGAAGGCATTTCGACCTGTTCAAATTAAGATAATCATCAGGACGATGGTTACTAATTTCTTAAATAGTGCTGTATAAAGGGAAAGGAGAATAAGAAAGTGTGAGAATGAGTAGGCCCTGGATACAAGTAGATAAGGTTATAAGGTAAAAGGATGGCGCCAGGTGAGTGAATCAGAAATATCTGGTAGCACAATGTTGCAGTAATCATGACTGTACAGTTATACGGTGGAGAGATCAGGTATAGGCGATGGCTGGGGAGGAAGGCGAAAGGAGGACATAATTATCATGATCAGTGGGTCACGGGGACCTATATGAAGCAATAAGGCAAAAGGGGCCAGCACAAGACGTACCTGGGGAGCGTGTGTTGAGATGCGAAGAATTAGAACGCAGCCCGAATTGATTTAGTGCAGGCTGCCAACTTGGTTTCTAGACTTGTAAGAGAAAAGGGGGGGGGGGCGTGTTGAGAAGGCACCCAGAGGCAGGAAGAGTCACGATAGGAGTGGAGCTATCGAACTATATTCAGGGTACTAGGAGTATTCTGCACAGAACAAATGAAACCATTGGGATCTTTCCTGGAAGCCATGAGTCTGCTGCCCAGAGCGAATGAGTCCTGTGGAGGTGGTGGAATTCAGTCACCGTAATTGGCCGAGCGGGTCTTGAAGGGGCACGTGACTTCATGCTAGAGTCAGCGGTGTGGGGGAAATTAATCCCGACAGGACGAGTGAAGCGTCTACACTCGCTGGCAGACATGCTCGGTTAAATTCCATAGCCAGAGATGAGCAGATCACGTGGAGCGGGACCACTATCATGATCACGTGGTGTGAGGGTGCTAGTAGGAGGAGGGTAGACAAAGCTTGTGCCCCTGGGGAATGTAGTAGGGAAAGACACCAGAAGCAAGAGGGCGATTGAAAGTAGAGACACCGAGTATAATGTGACAATGAGTGTAATACAATTTAAAGTTAAAACTAACCTCTCAAGTCATGGTAGAAACTTATTGGGTACATTACAGGAAAGAAATCAGAGTAGGTCCACGTTGATAAAACGAGATGAATGAAGGTAACAGTTGAATATGAGTACAGGTCTTTATACAAAGGTGCGTAAATGTTTGTGTAGACACAGTAATAAAGAGTTTAGTCAGCATATAGTCAATTCCTGTCCAATAATCACGTATATAAGGAGACCATCCCTAAGGAATTTACGTCAAGGACATGAGGCATACATATATGTTTTCTATAACCGAGCACTTCGGGAGGCAGATATATAAACATACATTAATTGGCAAAGATGGTGCTTGTCCACATACATAGAAGGTCATATTCAATACATGTTTATAAAATTATAGTAGGTAAGGGAGAGTGTAGGTTTTGGAATATCGTAATGGTGTACACTAAATGACAAAGATGGTAATTGTCCAAATACATAGAAGGTCATATTCAATACATATATACATAACTACAGTAGGTGAGGGAAAGCATGGGGTTTTAGGATGTCGTGATGACATTGTTCCATTCATCTAAGGAGTTGAGCCCATTGGTCACTTTTGTTTTCGGTGATGCGTTGCTTCACCCTCTGGGTAGTCTGGACAATGTATAGTAGATTGCAGGGGCAACGTATTGCGTAGATGACATTAGTGGTGCGACAGCTGGAAAATTGTTTGAGTTGGTAAGTGTGATCTGAAGTGACAAATACTTTGGGCTTGATGGTAAGATCACAGACGCTGCATGTTTGGCATTTGTAATGCGCTACGATGGGAGGGAGTCCCCACATAGAAGTCACAGATGGATTTGCCTTTTCCTTCTGTGGCCAGGTGATGGCATGGACCAGTTTGTCAGAGAGGTTGTTGCCTCTTTTAAATGAGAATAAAGGAGGTTCTTTGTAAGGTGCAAAAGTGCGAAGTATGGTCCAGTTTTTTTTATTACCTTACTGACCCTATTGCTGGGGACTCCCTCCCATCGTAGGCCATTACAAATACTACCCAGATGGTGAAGCAACACATCACCCAACACAAAAGTCGCATCAGATGCAATGTTGAGACAGCACCAATAGTTGCACACTTCAAAGAACACAACCACTCGGAAACAGACCTGACATGGCAGGTCATTGACCGCCCTGAACTGCCCATACGTGGTGGTAATCTACAACTCCTGTTGAATAAATGCGAGTGCAGGTGGATCGCCCGCTGCAATTCGGTGACCAATGGGCTCAACTCCTTAGATGAATGGAACAATGTCATCACAACATCCTAAAACCCCATGCTTTCCCTCACCTACTGTTATTATGTATATATGTATTGAATATGACCTTCTATGTATGTGGACAAGTACCATCTTTGTCATTTAGTGTACACCATTATGATATTCTAAAAACCCATACTCTCCCTCACCTACTGTAATTTTGTATATATGCATTGAATATGACCTTCTATGTATATGGACAAGCACCATCTTTGCCAATTAATGTATGTTTATATATCATCCTCCCGAAGTACTCGGTTATAGAAAACATATGTGTATGCCTCATGTCCTTGACGTTAATCCCTTAGGGATGGTCTCCTTTGAAACTTGACTATAAGACAGGAATTGACTCTGTTATAGAAAATATATTTGTATGCCTCATGTCGTTGAAATAAATCCCTTAGGGATGGTCTCCTTTTATACTTGACTATAAGACAGGAATTGACTATATGCTGACTAAACTCTTAATTACTGTGTCTACACAAACATTTATGCACCTTTGTATAAAGACCTGTACTCATTTTCAAATGTTAGCTTCATTCATCTTGTTTTATCAACGTGGACCTACTCGCATTTCTTCCCTGTAATGTACCCAATAAGTTTCTACCATGACTTGAGAAGTTCGTTTTAACTTTAAATTGTATTACACTCATTGTCACATTATACTCAGTGTCTCTACTTTCAATCGCCATCTTGCTTCTGGCGTCTTTCCCTACTACATCACCCAGGGGCACCAGCCTTGGCCACCCTCCTCGTACTAGCGCCCTCACACCACGTGATCATGATAGTGCTCCCGCACCTCGTGATCTGCTGGTCTCCGGCTATGGCATTTAACCGAGCATGTCTGCCAGGGAGTGTAGACGCTTCACTCGTCCTGCCGGGATTAATTTCCCCCAAAACGCTGACTCTAGCATGAAGTCCGTGCCCCTCCCAACCCTGCCCGGCCAATTACGGTGACTGAATTCCACCGCCTCCGCAGGACCCATTCGTTCTGCGCAGCAGACTCATGGCTCCCAGGAAAGATCCCGATGGTTTCATTCGTTCCGGGCCGAATACTCCTAGTGCCCTGATTATAGTTTGATGGCTCCACTCCTATCGTGACTCTTCCTTCCTCTGGGTGCCTTTTCAACCTCCCCCTTTTTCTCTTCCAAGTCTAGAAACCAAGTTGGCAGCCTGCACTAAATCAATCCGGGCTGTTTTCTAATTATTCGCATCTCAACACACACCCCCCAGGTACTTCTTGTGCTGGCCCCTGTCGCCTTATTGCTTCAGAAAGGTCCCCATGACCCACAGATCATGATAATTATGTCCTCCTTTTGCCTTCCTCCCCAGCCATCACCTATACCTGATCTCTTCACCGTACAACTGTACAGTCGTGATTACTGCAACATTGTACTACCAGGTATTTCTGATTTACTCACCTGGCACCATCCTTTTTTTGTATAACCTTATCTACTTGTATCCAGGGCCTACTCATTCTCACACTTTCTTATTCTCCTTTCCCTTTATACAGCACTATTTAAGAAATTAGTAACCATCGTCCTGATGATGACCCTAATTTGAACAGGTCGAAGCGCCATCGACAACGCAGCGTTATTCACGGCTTCTACAGGGTCACTCAAACCTACCTAAATCATAATACTGCATTTGTATCAACCTAATTTGTACCTTTGACCCCTTAATTGACTTTTTGCTTTTACTGTTTCTCGCCGTTCATGCTGTTTATTATCACCTGTGTCACTGCGCCGTTCACTTACACTAGCACGTTCAGTGCACACTTGGTAGTTATGGTTACTCTAAATTTAATTGTATCGTAGTGCTGTTATAACTACCTACAAATAACAACCCTTCCAAATCGACTCTTGGTCTCCCGCTCCTTTTTTCCCTTTCTCTAGAGATTTATGAACTTGCTGTAACAGTCCTTATTAATGACAACCGGTTGAGACACTGTTGTTTTCGTTATAGCTTCTTTCTTTGGCACCAACTTCTTACAGGATCACAAATCCACATTTCCTTTCACTCACAATGCGAAGTGAGACGAAAGCGCTGTGTGCTCCAGCAAAGACCCAGACACTGTTTGAATTTGTTCCTTAGCCGAAGAAAATAGACATTGCTTATTTTGTGCTTTGTACTTACTTGCAAATTGTGAGAGAAATAGGCGTGAAACCCTCAGGAGATCTCAAAGTTATAGATTGCTGAAAAGTAGAAAAATTCTTAATCCAGCAAGGGGTCATTTCTGTAGAGTTCTCGGGGATTTCGAAAATAAATTAATCTTTGACCAAGGATGTGGAATTCCCAACGCCCTTGACATACTTTTTGGGGCTAATGACAACAAGTTTTAATTTTTATTTTGTACACTGGATGCAGTGGACAAATTAGGCATAACCCACTACAGTACAAATGCTTTGTGTGAAGCAGTGCTTAATCTGAGCCGGTGGTTTCCAGTGCTCAGTGCTTAATTGGCAACACCGACACCGACGCTTGTTACAATGTGCCACAGGGTGCTGCTGCCTGGCTAATTTATACAGGAGCACAACAAAAGTTAATTATTAATTCTTTATACTTTAAAAATTACTATAACGTACCACCCCAGCTTTGTGGGACTGAAATTGTCCGCATTGTCACACGTGTAGGAGTGTGATGGTTAGTAGTCGTGTTGTTACAATCATTGCAGCATAGCAGGGGCAATGTGTGGTGCAAGCTGCAGTGACCTCCTGACGACAATCCTTAAGCACTGGCTGAAGATCCAGACACAGCTGAAATGGTAAGTGAGTGCTTTATTAAAGAGCACCTCAGCCACACAACCCTGATTACACGGGTTGAATTGACTGAAAATGGAATCCTCAGTACAGTCATCATCAATCTAGAATGTCAAGAGATCACACTCTAGAGACAGGCATAGTTACCACACTTTGCCAGCCAATTTACAGTGCCATAGTATGAAATGTGTGAAAGAGGATTGTCTGCACCAAGGCAACAATTGTAACCAACCTGTAGAAGTTGTCAATACTTGTATATATGATTCACTAATGCCAACGCCTTTACATTTAGGGCGAGTACTCTAGGGAAATGGGAGCTCAGCTTGCAATACTGAATATTGCTGCTTAATTTCAAAATAAAATGTGCGAAAACCTTTTTGCATGTTCAAACAAATGTGTTATCGAGTTTTAAATACAAGTTCTCAGTCACTACTTGGTAAAATGTGTTTAATGCATGACAATACATCAGGAGTCAGTTTCTTAAAGAGAGTAGCTAAAATGCACCCACAGGTGTGTGTTCTTGCATGGTTTCAGATTGCACAAGAGTTTACGGAGGTGGGCCTTGACACCATACTTCCAGCAAACGTTTGTGTTGAAATCAGCAAATATTCACCCTTATACTTGCTCATTCAAAAAGCTGCTGAGCAATTGCAAATTCTTTCACTGCAACCCTTTTCCCACTCAGGAAAATGTTTTACTCCTTCCCTTGTCTGTAGTAAATATCCAACCTTTTCCAGACCTTTTCCAGTGTAGGCAAAGATCAGAGAGAGGAGTTGGTGAAGGTCAATAAACATGCACATTTGATTCACAGTACATTCCAACTCTGGAAATATTGCCTCCCACCTACTTCCTACCGCTTATGGAGATTTCGGGAAAGGTGGCAAAATTAGTGCATGCTAGAATCTAAATCCTGATATAACATGAACCCTAACATAATCGGAGATGGTAATATGAGAGCATAATATTTTTTACAGATGTTGGGATGCATGGTTTATCAATCACCGGAGATCTTTTATAGAGTGGTTGATTTCTAGGTAGTGTGTTGTGAGTTTTGTAATAGACTTTTTACACAGTGAGATGTAAAAACTCTATTAAAAGATCTCCGGTGGACATTGATTGATAAACCATACATCCCGATATCTGTAAAAAAAAATATTACGCAACTTTTATTTCACCGTGAACAAAGATGGGTTTACAGACTCAAAAGCAGTGAGGAGGGACTAAAAGATTCTATTCTTTGGCATCACCTCAATACCTCACGACAAGTACCCCTGCATGCACTGTCTGGGTGTTAGCACCGGGCAACGAACGTTACTACTGTTGGGCATCTGAAACAAGATCTATTGATTTGGGAGCTATGTTCCAGTTGATGGAGCAGGTAAAACAAAATTTTGTATACCTCCTCTATTTGCATGAAAATTAATTACATAATCATTCTAAGCATTACCTCGTACTAAGTAGTTTGAAGTGAGACAACTAACCAACCTTTACACCTTGATAAACACAAGATATACGTGGGACTAAAATGCTAAGTGCATGGCAGAACAACTAAATTAATTAACTCAGGTACGCAAACTAACTCTAGAATGTGGTGAAATAGAGAATTGCATGGTTCATGTTGCTTTTGTGATGGTTTGTGCTTCCAGTGCTGCAAAATGGTGAGTATTCTTGCTTTAAATGTTGCCATAAGCTAGGAAAATACTAATATATATTGGGATTCGCGTGGGATTAAACTTTAGAACCTTTTTTCTATATTCTAATTACTGCTATGTCTATTTTTGCTTAAGTTGGCATTCGGGCCTGCTAGGCTGCAGTACTTAAGATGGAGCTCCGAGGATGCCGCCATCATGTGAGCGCGATGACTACTGCGCAGAATCGGATAGCTCTGGAGATCTCCAAATGACCTTAGCTCCTTTACTGGCATGTCCCTTGTCAAGGATAGGAGCATGGAGAGGTGCCAAGTGATGAACGGTGTGAACTACCAAGAAGACAATGAATTATTATAACTCCGGAACTTTGCCTGTGAACCACAGAAAAGGATATACATTTGCCCTTTGCCATGCCAGGTCTCATGGGAAACCAGTCAGACATGAGAAAACTCGAAGAATTTACAAATTGAATTGGATTAGCCAATCGGAACAGTTTCTACCCCTAAAATTGTTGCATGTTGATCCATGTAAGGGGGAAAAGGCTATAAAAGTCTCTGATCTGCCAAAGGGGGGTGGTTCACTGTGATGATCGTCTATGGTGTTGGGTGTACGTTGAGCTGATAAAGATTTCCATGGTTTACCTTGGGTTTCTTTAAATTCGAGAGAGCGATTCCATCTGATGGTTTGATTATTGCCGTGGGTTGGACAGTTCATCCTGGAGATTGTAGCAGAGTCTTGAATAATCCTCTGTTTGATCGGAAAGTTGACAATCTCGAGATTTGGTAAATATAATGCCATGCAAAATGTATGCCTATGTTCTAAAGATTTGATTGTCTTCTTGAAATAAATCGAATTATGATATATTCTGTAGTGCCTAAATGCTAATGCAGAGCAAACTAATATTAGATAAACAAAATTTGGATTAATAAGAAATGAGTTTTTGATTCTTTGAGTACTGAAAAATTAATCCAATGTTTCCTAGGCTTTAAATTGTGTATTAGCTGGTTCTAAATTACCATCAGCCAGTCCAACTAATTGGCCCATTGACCAAGTTGTGGAGTGCCTTGATGTCAAAGTCAGGATTCTATAGGTGCAGATGTATATCATGTATATAATGTAAAGGAATTACTCCCGACAGGTAACAAGGTACCCCCACATGTCCAGCGCTTTTTCTCCTGTACAGATTCAAGTGAGACGTATGTGTGTTGGTGTGATATGTCCCTCCAATGAATGAGTGTATAGATGAGTTAGTATGGTGATGAATCTGTGACATAGGAGGAATATGTAAATTTGCCCTTTTGCACTGGAGCACAGTCAATTGCGAAATAGCCACTATAAATGCAACAAAAGCAATCTACATTCTACGCCATTATCTATTCAAGAAATATTAGAGATGGATATGAATACAGCAAGAAAGATGGTTTAGTGGGCTGCTGTCTTTGGCTATGGTGTGAGACATAGGCTTTTTAAAGTAAAAAGAGTTACATTTTTCACTTGCTTTTATTTGTTTTGATATAGTGTGTGACTACAGGGCAATGTCCCCAATCTCCCCCCAGGTTTGGAGCCAAACAATGAAACTTGGATAAGGAGAAGGGTGACAGCACAATATTGTAATTACGTCTCCTTAACATTGCACATGGTAGTTATAACTGAAATGGAGCATAATTCTTTGCTTCCATTTTTGAAAAACTAATGACAGAGTTTGGATTCACCATAGGGTGTAGTGCCTGGATAAGTGTTGTAGCAAAAAAGAGTACAGAGTATTGACTCATTCTTTTGTTTGGTATGAACGATAGAATCATGTAATAATAAAATGTTTAACTAAGGAGGTAGACCAATATACCTTTGATTTTGTTATTTGTTTTAGGTACACCACATGATGTGTATCTACAGAACTATCTAAAAAAGGAAAGTATGATTATAGACACACTCCAAATTAATAGTTAGTGATTTACCAGGAGTGTCAACATATTAGGTAGTGATCTGTATCCTGAGGAAGGCCTTCGACCCAGATGGGTGAAAAAATAGGCTGAAACATGTCTGTACGAGCAGACAGGGTAATGGAGTCGTAGGTTTTCACGTATATTAGACTTTTTTAAACCGGCAAGAGGGACCCATAATACAGTTATAGGCGGGTACCCTCTCAGGTAGTTTTAACTTTATTCTTTTTCTGCGTTATGGGATCCCTGGTTCTAAATCGGTGCATTTCAGATTCATAAAGAATTCCTTATGGTCAAAAAACAGCGCTCCACACTTAATGTTGGATTGCTTCAGGGTAGGACAGCGGGCCCTATGATGAAACATGCCACTATCTAGTGGGTTTGGGCATTCAAAAAATGATTTGCGTTGTCCAAAGAATTAACTTTTGGGAGGGCGTAGTCTACAGGGTCTCCCCCTTGTGAATTTATCTTATCTATTAGCTTATTTTGATTTTATAGAAGAGTCCTTCTCGAATTGTGTTTTGAGTTGATCTTTTGAGAGAGTGAGGGGAGGCGTAATCCCCTGTCCCCTCAGAGTTGTGAGTTTAACTGTGTGAGGAAGCCCAGAGGTAATTACCATACTTTAGGGAAAAATTGCAGAAAGTGTGACGAACCCCATATTCAACACATTCTCAAGATCAACTTGTCAGGGTTTGAGAGTTTGGCACAGCTATAGAAACTTTGGGATATGTACTTATTTAATTACTTATGCCTACTACCTCTCCAGGGGTATAGTCCATCAACCAGGACTCTCCTCTCATCTATGTCCTGGGCTTTCCTTTTAAGTGTAACCCATCTCCTTGCAGTCAGCCTCAAGGAGTCTCAAGGCCTCAACGCATGGGGTTTCTTGGCCTTCCTCTTTTCCTTTTCCCTTTCCCTTGAGGGTTCCAGGACAGGGCCTGCCTGGTGGTGTTTGATGCAGGCTTGCGGAGGGTGTGAGCTATACAGACCCAGCGTTTGTTCATGATTTCTTCATGAGCAGGGAGTTGGGAAGTCTGCTGCCATAGGTTGTTGTTGCTGATGGTGTTTGGCCAGAGGATTTGGAGGATTGTAGTTATATAGGCGTTGATGAAGGTCTCGACTTAGTTAATAGTTGTCACTGTTGCCCTCCAAGTTTCTGCTCCGTACAGAAGAACCAATCTTGCTTTGGTGTTAAAAGGCCTGATCTAGGTTTGCCGTTTTAGGTCCTGATCTTCTTTAGTTGAATGAAGGCAGACCTTGCTTTGTGACATCTTGCCTTGACATCAGCATTTGTGCCGCCCTGCTTGTCTATGCCACTGACTAGGTAGGTGCATGCCCAGTGCATCACCTGCAAGAGTGACTGCTGATGTGCTCGCCGTGTTAGCCTTCAGGATCTTGGTTTTTCCCCTTTGGATGTTGAGGCCAAGTTGTGCTGATGTAGCTGCCGCAATGTAGGGCTTCTCTTGCATCTGCAGATGGGTATGGGAGAGTAGGGCCAGGTTGTTTGCACAGTCCAGGTCATCGAGCTGCATCCAAAGTGTCCGCTAGATCCCATTTCTTCACCTTGCTGTGGATGTCTTCATGATGCAGTCTATGACCAGCAGGAAGAAAAAGGCGAGAGCAAACAACCCTGATGGACTCCGGTACTCATTTGGGAGGCTTCTGTGAGTTGTCCTCCATGTACTGTCTCGCAGGTCGTTCCCTCATAAGAATTCCTTAAGATTCTTACGAGATTATCTGGGACAGCGTAGTAGTAGAGGATTTTCCATAGGGTCTTTCTGTCCACACTATCGAATGCTTTCTAATAGTCAATGAAGTTGTCATAGAGGGGGAAGTTCCATTCCATTGGCTGCTCATTGATGATGCACAATGTTGCAATCTGGTATGTGCAGGATCTATCTTTGTGTAAGCTAGCTTGCTGGATACTCAACTGAATGCCGACTTGTTCCTTCATTCTGTTCAGAATGATTCAGTTGAACTCTTTTCCTGAGGTTGATAGAGTTATTGCTCTGCAGTTGGTCTTCTGCAGTAAATTGGCAAGTCCTTGTCAGCTGGCTGTATGTCTGGTGGAGACTGCAGCACAGACTGGTTGAGCAGTTCTTCAAAGTGGTCCACCCATCTTCGTTATTGGCCTTTGTAGGAAAGTGCCTCTTTTGGACATGGTTAGCTCCCACTTTTTCCCTGGAAAATGATGTAATTTTAACCGGAAGCAGGTCCCCTGTGCCAGAAGCTCTTTCTCTAAACTGTACCTTTTGTTTAATTTGGCACAACTTCAGTACCCCTTGTAAGACCCTAGCAAATGATACGCCTGGTACCTAGGGCATTAGCGAGGTCCCCCAAGGGTAATAGCACAAATTGTTCCACCCTAGGGTTCCCCAACCAAGGCTATGCACTCTGCCATTGCTGACTGTGTGCCTTGGTGCAGACAAAACCGAAAGTCAGTATGGCTTTCCTGAGTGCCATGCCCACAGACACTGCATGGGATATAGGTAAGACACTCCTCTAGCAGGCCTTATAGCCCTAAGGTAGGGTGCACTATATCTCATGTGAGGACATATCTTCGTGAGCAGATATGCCCCTGCAATATCCATCTCGATTCATGGTTATTGTAAGTGAACAGGGAACAGTGAGGAGTACATGGGCTAGGCAATCGTCATTACGATTCCCCATCTCTATGATAGCTTCACTGTAGTATGGGATGTTTGATACCAAACATCTCATTTTGATAAACCTGCACTGATTTCCGTGTCAGATGCATTATAAATTGGTCACAGTGGGCCCCTTATAGGGGTTCCCTGAAACCTACCAACCCTTAGTGTGGTCCCCGATAGGTCTCAGCCAGCCTCTCACCACCAGACATAGTTTTGACCTCATTGGGTGAACGCCTCAGAGGTTGAAAACTAAGCCTGTCCTGGGCGGAGGTGTTCACACCTCCCCCAGTAAAGAAGAGTCATCCTAGCTAGAAGGCTTCAAAGGTGTTGCCACCTTTGAAACGTGATCCCAGCCTCTCCTGATAAGAGTAGGCCCCCTCCTATCCTCACCCCTTTTGGTGGGAAGACAGATGGTAAAACCTAACTAGGGTAATAGGTGTGCCCTTCTCTGCCAACTCCACCCCTCAGGTGTTGGAGGCGAGGTGAAGCACATTTTGTAGTGCCCACCATCTTGAAGATGGTGGGGCTACTCCTATCAGGGCTAGGGCTATGCCCCCCTCCCACAGGAGGTGGGAATAATAGAGAGTGTAGACACTTCAGTTAAGGGGCCCATTGGCCATTACCTATCTCTCCCTTGTAAATGCTCCATAACTTAGTATTTAGGTGGCATCCCCAGACCCTTAACTTAGCTTCCGCAGACAAAAGAAGAAGACGAACGAAGAACCGCTATTGGACCGAGAACTGCAGACATCGTGGTGGACTTTTGGGTGCAAACTCCTACCTGCCGCCATAGAACTCACCATACACCATCCTCCAGCTCATCTCGTTGCTGTGTGGCTTCCACAAACCGCGGAGGGTCAACAGCACTTCAAAAATGGGCAAGGAACACCCTCAAGATAGAGGTACTATTTCCCTGCAGCAGCAGGCACCAAAAACAGCTAAATCCGCTCCAGGGTCATCCAGCTCCCCAGCTCGACCGAAATCTCCAAGTGCCATCTGAAGGTACGCCTGCTCAGGAGCGTCAGCTCGGCCTCTGCACCAAGTCTTGAGGCCCCAAGACCCACTGGAGTTGCAAGGCACCAGACCCCCACTGCAAAAACCTACAAAACTGAGTCCAGGCGAACTCAAACTTTACAGCGAGCCAGCATCCGACGAGGGGCATCAGGACTCTGGAGACCCACCTCAGCAGTGGGCTAGCAGCTTTTGAATCATCTCCTCAAGGTGCCAGCCCCTGACCACGAGGTTCAAGTTTACGAGCCTTTACCCAGCTGCCCATTGGCACTGCACCCAGCCCATCCAGCTGGGACATCAACCCAGCTGTGCTCCCGCTGCCCTAGAGCCCTTGCGACCTCTACTTCCCCATGAGAGCCCTCCGACTTGCCTACAAGTCCCTCTTCGCTTTGCTTCTACAGGTGTTCTGCTAGCTTCATAGTACCCCGGCTACAAAGTCCCCTTTTTTTCCTTGTTTCCCGAGAAACCCGGGAAGCTCCTGAGAACTTAGCTTTAGGACTTTGAACTTTGGCCCCAAACCTTCCGATCTCTACAAGCGTAACCACACAACATCTGTATTTTATTTCTTTTTCCAATTGTCATTTTCCTTCCATAGGCATTGCGCACAAATGTGATTATTACATTTTACTGTCAGTTATCATAGTGTGAAAGGTATTTACCTTGTACCCAGAGTTCTCAGTCTAAATATTTATATCAGTCAGTCAGTCAAAAAGCTTTTATTTCGGTATAATACCATAAAAATACATAAATAACTATTTACAATAAAAATGATTAAAATCAATTGCATAAGATATAATCCATCATAGACACCTTGTTTTACAAATAAAATCCCATAAAAACACAATTGCAAGCATTATTAGTAAGGACGAAATAAAACAATATCCAATCCTTAAATAGTCTCATATCTAAACATGCTTTCGCTACAGCACGAAAATCATCATTTGGGACAGATTATTACCTCACATTTTGTAATTTTTTACACCTAGAGAACCACATGGAAAGGAGGAATCTAGCCGTTGCAAAAACTATCATAGGGGTGGTGTCATATTTAAGAATTCTAAACACCTCCTGATAGTCCCTAAGGCCCCTGGACTTACAGAGTTGAATAATCCATTTTTTTCTTGCCGTGGTGTAGAGAAGGCAAAAGAGGACAACATGCAACTCTGACTCACAAGTATCAATACATTCTGGACAAGAGCTCGTGAAACAAGGCGCGTTAGACCACCTATGGGTGAAAGCCCTTAGTGGTAGTGAGCTGTGTCTAAACTGAATGTAAAGTTTCTTGGCCAATGGAGGCTGAATAACGTCCAGAAAAGCTTCAAAATGGGGACTAGTCTTAATGTCCAAGAAGGTGTTAGTGAGCATACCCAAGAGAGAGTGTAATAGAATTTCCTTTCGATACTGCTGTAAGGCCACAATCAGTGATTTCTTAGTTAACATACAGCAAGACTCTTCAGGAGCCGACCACAAAACCCCCTTTCCTAAAAGGTAGCAAAGGTTCTTAACATGCATCAGCCATGGGATTTTCCCCAAATTCCCTCGTGACAAAATATCACCAAGATCCTGCCTATAACTCGCAAGCTCGGGTGTTGACCAGAGTCGTCTCCAATACAGGAGTGGGCGGTTCAGGGCAATCTCTTCAATGGGAACTAAACCCAAATCCCATCTTAGGGGGATTAAGGGGGTGCTCGTAGGTAGTTTCAGGAGTCGCCTAATAAAAGAGTTCTCAGTTGAAGTTAGAGGGGCGATGCTGCAATGTCCCCATAGCTCTGCGCCATAAAGCGCACCCCCTCTAGCTTGAGATTTATAAATTTCCATAGGGGGGCCCAGGGGTTTGGAGGAGGTATTATTAAAAACCTTCAAAATACCCCCCACAGTTTGTGCTAACTTCAAATTGGCCTTCGCCATATGAGACCCCCATTTCATTTTGTCATTAAGAGTGACCCCCAGATAGTCAAATGTGGATACACGATCCAACTCTATACCATCCATCTGGGGGTGAGGACAATTGGCTGGGCTAGAGCTGAAGACCATGAATTTGGTTTTAGATAAATTAAATTCCAGACCCCTTATTTTACAAAAGGAGCAAAATGCCTCTAGGGAACGCTGGATGCCCATAAATGATTTTGACAGTAGGAGCGTATCGTCCGCGAACATTAGGGCAGGTATCTTCCGCCCCGCTAACATTGGGGAATCCAGATTAGTAGCACACAATAAGTGCTCAATCAACCCATTAATAAAAAGGGAAAATAGTGTTGGAGCCAGAACACATCCCTGCCTCACACCCTTTTCAACCGGAAATGGGCCCGAAATTTCCCCACATCTCCCGTATCTCACCCTTGCATAAGTACCTTCATGCATACGTTTGAATAAATGGCAGAGATAAGGGGGAGCACCCATCTCCATTAATAATACCCATAATTTCTCTCTTTGGACCATATCAAACGCGGACCGAAGGTCCACGAAGATCAAATACAAATTGCCAACACCCATAGAAACTGTCTTCCAATAGACCAACTGTAGCCTGAACAGTTGATCAATGGTGGAGACTTTTGCTCGAAAGCCCGCTTGAAGAGAGGTTAAGATTTCATATTCCTCCATCCAAGTCAGTAATCTTGTTAAGAGCACACGAGCAAACAGCTTCTGTAAAACATCGATCAGGCTTATGGGGCGATAATTGGCCGGGTCCAGAGGTGAAGATTTTTTGTGGATGGGTATAATTTCGGCTCCTAACCATGTGTGGGGAATTTCAAGGCCCTGCAGAATAGCATTAAAGTATACCCGAATGTAAGGAGCCCAGATTTTTATTCCGCTTCGATATAGATCACCTGGAATCCTATCGAGGCCCGGGGCTTTCCCCACAGATAGGGTACTAAGAGCCAACTCGATTTCCGAAAGGGTGAAGGATCGACTCTCCAGATCCACATGTTCCGGATGCGCCACAACAATATCATTTGGCCAAATTACTGGGTCTAATCTACTATTGGTATTACTGAGCGAATAAAGGGGCTTGAAATACTCAAGCCAAACCTCCTCGCTAAGATTAGGAATAATAGCAGACGGACTTTCTGCCGAACCAGCTCGGACAAGATTCCAAAATGCCCTTAAGTCACGAACTTATAATGCTGACTTCATACTTAACCACTTTGAATCCTCCCACTCGGATTTTGCCACTTTTATCAAGTTTTTATAATGAACCCTCGCAGCTCTGATGCTTGCCTGAGAACCCTCTTTTACTTTCCTGATCAAAACAGACTTTGCCAACCTACAACTTTTGTTATACCAGTGATCATTCATTGGGGTCCTTGGCCTCTGTGTGGTAGAGCTGTAGAAGTAACCAGCCAAACAACCCAGAAGTTTATTATGAATGTCCTGCAGGTCCGAGAGATGATGCTGTAAAATGTCTCCATTGGGACACAAAAGGTGGGAAACCTCCGCCAAAGAGCAGGAGACGCTGCGGTATAATTCCGCCAGTTTCGCCTCCTCAGTCGCGATCCTTGCCCACCTGATGCGTCTACCACCTGCAGCTAAAACCAGATTCTCGCTGCTTGGTGTTACTGTACCCCCAGGAACTTTATGACCACCGATATTAGTCACCAGTTCTAGTGACAATAAATTGTGGTCACTGTCAACCCTGGGTATGACAGAAAAAGCTCCTAGATAGCCCCAGAATTCAACGTTCACCAGGATGTAATCAATGGGTGAGCAATTCCCGGGTCTATTGAAAGTATAAGAACCCGGGACATCGGGAAGAAGTCTGCCATTACAGGCCCTCAAGCGATGAAGGATAACTATCTTGTTAATCTCGAGGGCCAAAGGCAGTAGACATTTTTCTGGGTACATAGTACAATCTGGGATTTTAAAAATGTCATCCTCATCTAGAGTAGCTGAGGGAATCCCGAGGAGGGGTTCAAAATGGCAATTAAAATCGGCCCCTATTATTTTGTGGGACAAAGGAGGGAGAGAATGTAAAATGGCATCTAGGGCACCCAAGATCGATAGACCCAGCTGTAGCGGATGGGGACGCAAGTAGACATTGAGTACTACCAACGAATATCCTGCGGGGAAAGTGAGTAGCAAACATAAAATGTCAGGGCACTGTGAGTCTATGGTCTTAACTGTACAACCTAAGTGAGTGGCAACCCATACAACTAACCCCCCAGAAGGTCTACCCCTAGCTCCTTGAACCGCAGGGACAAAAAAAGACGCATAGCCCACCCTCACTGGTATGGACCGTAACCACGTTTCTTGAAATAAGCAAATATCATATTTGTCCATTAGCTCTCCCCACTCTGGATTAGGGAGTTTGGACCCCAAGCCAGCCACATTCCAAGACCCTACTAGGGGTCTGCGTGTAGCTACTTGGGGGGGACAATCCACTTGGGGGTCACAGTAAAAAAAAACGGGGAGAAGCTATTCGGTCTAAAAGACCAGACTCAGGTGACCCTTGAGTAAAACTGTTGCTTTGGGGGGATAAAGGGATAGAAATTACTCCTATCCCAGTTCCATAAGCTGTATTAGGTACGGCCACCTCCATAGTACAGCCATCCTGAACCAAACCCCCTTTCGCATACATGTGCCTTCCTTCGGTATCCCTCAAAAGTGATGGTCAGTCCACAGAGCTAAGTACATCAAATGGGTTGGCAATCGGAATATTATAATGAGATTGGTGGGTGGCTTGATGAAAATAGGGTAATTCCCTGGGGCTTGGAACACAAGGGTGCATGTAGAAATACCCCAAGTGACAGGTATCAATAGAGCCCATTTTAGTCTTCCCACCAAAATCCAGTATGTGGCCAACAACTCTCGGGTCCCTAAAATTAATTAAGACACAGTCGCCACCAATATCTTTAGGTCTAGTCCCCAACCAGCAAACTCTACGTACAAAAAGGATCTCCCCCCGACCTACTCCATCCAGTGGTCTATATTTAGATAACCAGTGAATGACTTTGTTTTTTAGTTCAAAATAAGTTTCCCCCCTGTCACTTGATAAAGGAGGTACTCCCGTGAGCACCACCACATAGTGTGAAGCCTCGGGGGGGGGGGAGCTGCGGAAAGGGAAGAGAATTAGCCAAACCTGTTGTGCCTGAATTCACAGCAGGGTTAGGTAGCAACCTACCCACCCCCAGGCTCCGTGGAGCGCAAGCCTTAATACTAGAAGGTTGATCACAAAGGGCTGCGTCAATAGGAACCTGAGAGATGTTAGAAGAAATAGAAGGACCAACAGCAGGTGGGGGTATCACTGGCATCACCAGGGGCAACTGGACTAAACCAGGTAAGGTAGATTGGGGGGAAATAGAGGGAACCTGTGGAGTAGATTTACTAGTCGTAGGTGGTATTCCCGAACCCTCCAAGCTACCAGGAACTCGCAAAGCAGAATTTGACTGTTTTTTCCCAACACCTTTGGTATTAATCAAGGTTACTAGTCTGTTTATCTTAGTCGACAGGCTTTTAAAAAAGGCATTTAGAGTTTGGTCTATATGAGACTGCAAATCTATTAATAAGTTAGTAACCCACACCGGCGGGCTTGAGATTGGTGGATGGCTAACAATGTCCAAGTAATCAGGATTTGTAGCGGAAGAAACAGAATTTTTAACCATTTTTTTAGCTTTCTTTCTTTTCTTTACCTTCACCCGCCTTTTAAGTGCCACTGTAGATACCGGAGAGGAAGAGAGCGGACCAACTTCCACTTGCACCATCTCAGCTGATATAGTCTGGGCACAGGGTAAGTGTGTGAAAGAAGGCAACATAAAAGACAAGGCTTCCGCCTCAACCTGATTGAAGGAATCTACCGAACCATCATCCAATGGGGGTGCAGATGGAATAGCGGGAGTGATTGACAGCCGCCTTTCGGTGTTTTCAATTGCCCTGGCTACCACCCCAATGGTTTGCTGTAACATTTTGTCAATAGCAGTGAGGCTCGGGAGCGGTGGATTCAAATTAGCAAGTTGCCTGGTCATTGGTCGAGCAGTCGGAGGCTTACAATGTTTCACCATGATTAGAGCAGGAGTCACATAAAAACAACTCAACCTTAGAGGTGTTAGCTAAATACCTAAGAAACAAGTAAATTAAATAAAAACACTATATTAGCAGCTTTTGACTGATTATTTAGAGAAAAAGAAAACAATAAAATAAGTGGACGTAAATGGGACACGAAACCCAACTAACCCAGTAGTTCCAGTAAGGGGGGGTGGCCCAGCCCGGCCTCCTTCGGCCTTTGACGGGCAAGGACGGGCCCGCCCTTGGCCCGGGCTTTGCCCGGGCGCTGCCCGCGCTGCGGGGGCACCTGGCGGCCTAAATACTGTTCCGGCGCTACCAGGCGTCGTCACCAGCGAGCGCCGATAGCAAGGTATGCTGGGGGATGTAGTCACGTTGGCCGTTCCCCTCACGGCGGCAATGTTCGTGTGCTGGAAGGGATCAAAAACTCCCCACTGCAATGGCCGTTCCCCTCACGGCAGGTAAGTGTGGCAAAAATCAATTCTGCAAAACTCAAGGGCGCGGGATTACTCCACACGACATCAAAGCTGATCCCGCATAGTTGGAGAGTATGGTGCTATATCTGTCGGTCATAAGCGAGGGCAGGTAAACAATTCTCCAACTTCTTACGTTCTCGAGCAACTGAACGACACTCCCCTAGACATGAGTATTAGATAATAGCAGCAGACGTCGGCCGTGTATGAGCAGGCTTGTCTTCAATACATCGTACACAGGCTCATACAAACTTCCAGTGACCTTAGTATGTAGCCGCTGAAACTTTTGTACACAGTTATCTGAGTACGTAGGGGCTAGATCGAGGTGCTAACACTCATTTCCCAAGGCACACTTCAGGATGGCAGTCGCAACACAGGGATGGAGGAAGTTTGGTTGCTGCGAGGGACGCCTCTTGTCTAGCCTCTCACCCCCTAGCCCGTCAGCTCACCACTGATCTCTACAAGCGTAACCACACAACATCTGTATTTTATTTCTTTTTCCAATTGTCATTTTCCTTCCATATGCATAGCGCACAAATGTGATTATTGCATTTTACTGTCAGTTATCATAGTGTGAAAGGTATTTACCTTGTACCCAGAGTTCTCAGTCTAAATATTTATATCAAAAGAGTACTATTTTTCTAATTTGGTCTCAACTTTCTTCCTTGAGTATGTGTATCATTCACTGCCTCTGTGAGTGCAACAAATGTTTAGCACTACTCTCTGATAAGCCTAACTGCTCGCCCACAGTACCACAAAATAGAGCGTTAGTATTATCTACTTTTGCCTCTGTAAACCAATAAGGGTCTCTTCGACCTTTCTGCACAGTGTGTACCCCATTGTGGTACCCTATATAGAGAGATGGGGTTTCTACATTTGTTCCTACATTGGTGTATCTGCTGTGGGGTCTACGATTTTGCATTTACTGAACCACTCTGACAATACCACACGAGTGAAGTCACCATTTTCCTGCAGTTAAATTGTATTTTGCAAATTGACTATTTTAAAAATCAAATAGATAGGCCCACATGCATCAAAGCAAAAACCAGTCGCAAATGGGCAGATTCTCAGAATCTGCCCCTTTGCGACTGGTATTTTTGCATTTGGGATGCATCATCCCAAATGCAAAACTCGCAATTTAAGTAATCTCTAAATTGCGATTACTTAAATTGCCATTGCATTTAAGGAATCGCAAATTGAGATTCCTTAAATGCAATGCATTAAAGTAAAAAAACTAGCGATTTCGCTAATAGGGGAAGCAAATTACCATGAAGTTGAACTTCATGGTAATTTGCAAAAACTTTAAAAAATGCACTAAAGTGCGTTTTTCAAAGTTCCATTTTACACACACACATGCCCTTGGGGCGTGTGTGTGTGCAGGATGTACTCATATGCAGATTTCAGGGGTGCAACAGGGTGTCCTTTTGACACCCTGGTACCCTTGAAATTGCATTCTCAATTTACGAGACTCTAATTGGGAATCGCAAATTGAGAATTTCTTCCCATTCATTCCTATGGGCCTCTAGGCCCATAGGAATGAATGGTGAGGTATTCCTTAATTGCGACTCGCAATCTGTAAGTCGCAATTAAGGAATGTTTAGAAATCGCTATTTTTTAAGCGATTTCTACATGCATAGCCTTTTGCTATTCCTTATTAGCGAATCCTTATTTTTCGCTAAAAAGGAATCGCAAATGGCATTGTTGATGCATGTGCCAGATAGTTGTTAGGGCCCTGGTTAGGTCTCTTACAGTACAAATAAACAGTCAAATCTTACTGTAGTTAGGAAACCTGTGCTGTTAGGTTTTTTTCTCTCCAAAAAGGTTCCAAAGTTAGTAAAACTAATGAGTACTAGAAACAGTACTCCAGAGGACCTGGTACAGGTGGAGGGACTCAACCTCACTATATATTTAAAACATTTCTTTTTTAAATAGATCTTTATCTGTGTTGTGTTTCTGTTATCTGTTGCACATTGCCTGCCATGCGCCAGGACGCCCCTTAGCTGGGGCAGCTGTGCGCAATACAAAAGTGCATAACATAACATAACATAACATATCAAATACAGGGAGTCACCCAATAAAGCCAAAAGGGACTGGTTAGTTCAACACACAAAAAATAAAAAGGATCCCTTTTGTGCTGAGGATTTCTTGATCAAAATATAACTGAAGGGTTTGCAGTTCCGAGGTGTAAGTGAGAGTGTTCAGGTCTGTGAAAAAAGTGCCCTCACACACCCTGAAGGATTTCATGCTTCATCATATGGGCTTGCTCCTCGTCGGGCCGGCGCTGCAATGCCCAACGGGCACCCGCGCAGGGGCTCTTTGGCGGAGATCTTTTTCTTGAAGCCGTTTGGTGCGTGTGGGTATGTGTAGTAAGTAGTGTAGTGAGTGCAGTGTGATATTAAAAAATGGTTTAGAGGGACCCCATTGCCTAAATTTTATTCCTAGGGCTCACTAACCTTACTAAAAACAAAGACGCCCTTGCAGGGTACAATGATCCTAAAGGGCGGGCGTGGTGTAAAAGTTAGACATGTTTCTTGTCTAAGGTAGCCCTTAACGGGTCAATTGGCAATTCATCAGGACCAGTGGTTTAAAATCAATTATCATGAGTCTTACACTACTGAAATGCTGGTGCTCAGAGTACCGTCGATATAACACCACAACAAGATGTTGGCTTTGTGGGGGTTTGTGTCTGTGAGTATGTGGTTGGCCTCAAAGTCTGACATGTAGAGGCATGCAAGACTGGGGTCAAAAGTACTGCAAATGGAGGTTCCTTGTGTTTGGTGGAAGAGACGATCTTCAAACTTGTTGCATCATAGACTAGCCACAAATTGAGACCCCCCCTATAGTAATTGATTACTGTACCTTCACCTGATCTACACTGGGATCACTTCACGTTATCTCGGGAAGCGCCGCTGTAGTATTTCTGTCACGTAACACCCTAATCATATATTTTTATCACCATTTTCTCTTTCAGGTCTTTCAATATCAGGTAAATCGGACCTGGTATTCACTCGTAAGGCTGGTAACTATTGAATTCCTTGTGCTCTGAGCACCAGCATTGCAGTAGTGTAAGATTCATGATCATTTTTGTTTTAACCACTGGTCCTGATGAATTGCCACTAGACCCTTTAGGGGCTACCTTAGGCAAGAAACATGTCGCCCTTGTATATGTCAAAAGATTGAAAGGGTAGCAACCGAACCCTGTCAACACTGTGCACTGATCAGAGTAGTATATGTAGTTAAGACATGCATCTAATTAGGTGTTGTCATTTAGATTTACTGTTGTTTCTAATACGTGTTCTATTAATTCATAGAACTAGAAAACCACAAAATAGACACCTCATAGTAGTATATAAAAATATGTATCTGTAGTGCATATAAACATAGACCAAAACATGTTTATATGCACTATAGACATTTGTCAAAACATCAAAGTTAGTGCAACAAGATAAAGACTTATATGTTGCAAATGTCATAAAACACCAGCACTGTACATTTTATGCAGATTCCGAAATAAGACTTGTTATCCTGTCAATGAAAAGCATAAAACAACACATATCATAACATCAGGACATAAAATGCAGCAGGTGGGTTAGAATGAAAACACATAAATCATCATATGTCACTAGGTAATCACCAGTATCGCCATAACACCATAGGGCACAGTGCTTCTGTGCTTCTAATACACACTATACTGTCATTTTGCTCCCAAATTTAGGCTACAGGATTGCTGCTCACCTACTATAGTGATTATGGTAAAGAAAAAATGGAGCCAGGCAGCCAGCAGAGTCGGGACCTCCATTGAGTACTTACCCGTACTGTGGAAGCCAGGGTCAGGTGTCCCCCCAGTTACGTTTTGTCAGAAAAGGATGAACCAGCTTGCCCTTCAACGGAACTCCGCAGGGGAGACCTTTCTGGGTGCCCCACTCGTCGAGGATTTGGCTACAGCTGCCCTCGTACGGGTCTCCTTACAGCTAGTGCAACTGCAGGCTCCAACAGGATGTAGTCGCTCCCTCTCGGAGATTACGGTAATGCCCCTACTTCGGGGCTTCAGTGCACACCCGGCAGCCTGAGGTCTCCACAGAGCAGGCTACCCTCCCCGGCGGGGCTCAGCAGCAGCCACTTCAAACTCCTCAGATCGAAGGAAGCGATCTTCACGTGCCTCCCTGCAATAGTCCGCTTCCAGGAGCCCCCGCCTCGGGTTTCTGATAAAGCAATTAAAAAGTGCTCAACACGAGCTGTGCTGGCGATGAAAAGAAGCTTTGCTGTGGTATCATAAAGCGCTCAACGCGTGCAGGGAGATACAAGCGCACACCTATCCCCAAGATACAATGAAGATACAAAGTGCTCACCATGCGTTGTGCCTCAGGAGTTGTAAGTGGCCAGACTCAGAGTCCTATGGCCAGCAGAAAGTAAAGCTAAGTCTTTTGGTCCTGGACGAACAAGAAGCGCTCACCACGCTCTAGGCTGGACACAGGGGAAGCCACAGACCCTGGAGAGCACTTGTTTTAAAAGAGCAGGGAGACCTGCATCAGGCCATCACCTCAGATAGTTGCAGAGTGGCAGTCTCTAGCAGTCAAGCAGGCATGTAGGTCAGCACAACAAATCAAAGTCCAAGTGGTGGTATCTCCTGACAAAACAGCAGTCCCTGGCAATATGCAGCATGTAGAGCCAGCTGCGTCTGATTACAAGTCCCACGCAGTGTCTAAAATCATGGTGTCAGAGCCCCTGTACCTCTGCTCAAAATGTCTTTAATGTGGAGATAACTTCAAACAAACTTTAGAAGTGTACAACACCCCCATTCAATCCACAGCCCTGGCTCCAGACACTCTACAGGGGGGTGAAGACAGCATTATGAGAGGACAGGCATGGCCCCATTCAGGTGTCAGTAACAACTCCTTCCATCGCTCTAGCTCAGGAAGACCCATCAGCCTGGGGATGGGCCATCTGGATATGCAGGACACACTTCAGCTCCCTTTGTGTCTAGAGTGAACGCACAAACAAGCCCCTGTCAGTCTAAACCAGACATTGATTGGAGTCAGTCTGCAAAGCACAAGGAGGCATAAGCACACAGAAATGCCCACTTTCTAAAAGTTCTAAGAGTATCTGGTGCGTCACTGTGCTCCAGGTTGAAGTCGCACAACAGTACAAAAGTGAAAAAAGTAAACGGACAAGAATCCATAGTTTAAGAAGGTTAATCCATATTTATTCCATTTTTATTCCATGTTCACCGTAGTTTACTCGTTCTCAATCAAACCTCCAAATTCCCAACTTTAAATGCATAAGAAATGCCCTTCCAGGCGTCTTTCATTGGCACATTAGATAGCGCTGTTCGTCCTGGGTAATCATATTTAATATCCACCCAACGCATTTCGGGCATACAAGCCCTTCATCAAGGGTAACTAAAATAAAGAGAAAGCCCATCAAACGTTGTAAAGAACAGCATAGCACATATTCATAAATCAACCAAAAAACGTGAAGGCATGCACTCCAAAGAAGGGAATAAACATTCCAAAGAGGTGAGTAAACAGAACCCCACACCAATCCATCTAAATTCAGATATGCGTAAATACGTGCTCAGTGTATTCTGTAATAGTTAAAAAAAAAAATAACAAAATTAGGGAATAGCTAAGAGATACACATGCTAATACTCCTAAGTTGTGTCTAATAGTTAAGCAACACAGAGTGGTACGTAAATGATACCTCACTTCGCCACAAGCATCTAAATGTTTAGTCTTTCAACTCCATGAACAGCACCTTGCCTCCTTGAAATCAAAGAAATTGTGCACAGGATGAACCTGCCATAAATAAACCTTGTTAGTGGTGCATACCACTGGTGGAATCATTCCTTTTCAGTTAACCATGGGACCGATAAACTTACTCCAGAAAGTAAACATGGAAAAAATACACAAGCCTTGTTGCACAAAAAGAGAAAACAACATTGCACAAAAATAAGGAAGGAAGAAAAGAAACTTGGAATGTGCCGTTACCCAAAAATAAATTGTGCTTCATTCTATTCCAACCATCAACTGTGAACAAAACAATAACCCACAGACCATTATAAGGACGACATAAATTATCAAATCATTATGTGAACATGTGCATGACAACAGTCCTCCATAAACAGTTCTCCATGTATTTTGATGATGTCAAAAAGATTTTCTCTGAAGAAACCAGGAACCTTCCAGATGGTATTTGTTGATGAAATCAAATCTTCATGTGGGTGTAGACTATCGGAGGGATAGTCCATGTAATGTCAATAGTAATGATAGAGTGCACTCCATGTTTCTGAGTCTTGACCACTGTGAGAAGTTGGCCTGGTATATGCTGGTCACTAGTTAAAGTGGACACCTTGCACCAGTACAATTCGACTCTTATGGTAGATAGGTTTAAGACAACCTTTTAAAGAAAGCTATCCTAGTGGTAGCTGTGGAGAGCAGTGTTCAGGCTAAGTCTTTAGAGGAATGTAAAGCAGCTTGTTTTACCTTATAATCTCCTGAATTACTAAATGAAAGGACACCACACAGGTATATATATAAAATATATATGTATTTATTACTAGACACACTCTACTAATCTCTTTATGAGATTAGAAGTCAGGAACATGCACAAATCAACGTTTCACTATAAATTAAGCACAAATATGGCTGGGGCCCTAGGGGCGTACCAGACCATATGCTGAAAAAGAGGTTTAGGAATATCGACTTGAGAAGAGACAAGGCCTAGGGCCTTCAGAAGCGCTGAGGCCTCATTAATCCACCCAAGGCAGGTAAGTAAAGGACCCACGGGAGACGCATGCAGTGTGAGAACACAGACGCGGATCCCAATAGACTTCAATGGAGCAAGTCGCGGTTGGAATTTTTAAGTTTTAGGATACTTCGGGAGAGTCTACAAGCAAGTCACTTACAGGGTAATTAGTTCTAGAGCCAACACACAGAGGAGCACCGTAGTGCACGAGTTACCTCACCCAGGGAAGCCGGGTGCATAGGTGTCTTTTGGTGTCGGGACGCGGCGTCGTTTTTCAATGAGAGCCAAAGAAGACTTGCTGCTTGTGAAGACAGGAGAAGTGTTCGGTGGAATCCAAGGCTGGATTTAGAAGAAAGAAGACCTGAAAGCAGAGGGGACAGAGTTCAAAGTCACTTGCCAGTGACCCGGGGCCAGGAAGCTGGATGCCCACAGTCGTCGGATGATTTCAGGTGATCACGGGTGTCTTGACTCTTCAGCCACGAGGTCCAGGAGGTGTTGACGACGACCAGGAGCTGGATTTGGCGTTTCCCACGAAGTCTGCAACTTACTGCGGTGTCGGCGACCAGATTGGAGCCAACAAGCTGTGGCAACAGCAAGTCTCGTGGAAAGTTTAAAAAGTCAGCGGTGCAGACCAGCAAGGTATGAGGGACTCACCCAGCGAGGGTATGTTAGGGCAGGCCTGGATCAGCCAGGGGAGCCCTTTGGTTTTGTAGAAAAGTCTTCAGGGCACCCACAAGCCAGCCGGCAAGGGATCGCGAAGACTCCTCTGGAGGTTTCACTCTACAGGAGCCCACGGTCACTCGGGACGGGGTAGGCCTCTGATCTTCGGTGGAAATCCTGCAGGAGGCTTGGACCACACGTGGTCCAATGCACAAGTTCGTAGACCGTCGTGAAGGGGTTGCACTCGAAAATAGTGCATGGTACCCAGGTATTGCGGTTCCTCGTCACTCGTGGGGTCCACTTGCCTCAGCTTCGCCGGGGACTCACGATGGCCTTGGAGAAGTCAGGAAATCCACTTCCGGGGCTGCAGGGAATTTGGACTCCGGACTCTGGCGGGAGCGGGAAAGTTTGCGACCGCTGATGCAAAGTTTTGGTGCCTGCCAAGCAGGAGAGTCACTCCTTGACTCCGAGGGAGATTCTTCAGTCTTCCAGAGGTAGTGGAACATCGAAGGTCCAGGATTCTTCTTCAGAGCGTCGTCCAGGGATATCTAGTTTGCAATGGCAAGGGTTCCCTAACTTATACTACAAGGAAGGGAGGGACTAGCACTATGACCCCTCCTATGGGAGGGTCAGGGGAGTGGGTGGTTACCCCCACTTCCCTTTGTCCAGTTTTGTGCCAGAGCAGGGGCAGGTAGACCCTGAACCGGTTTGAGCTGGCATATGCACAGTGGAGCCTACTGCTCCTCCAGTGCAGGACTTCAAAGCACTCTAGGAGTGCACCGACCCAGCCCCAATACACTAAACCCTGTCTGGGAGGTGGTCACACCTCCCTGTGACTGGATACCTATTGTTGGGCCTCCTCCACTGCGAGTTTCGGTCAGGAGCAGGAGGGCAGCCCAGTGTCTGTGCTGGTGGCATCCATTTTGTGATGCCAGGGCTCTTTAGGATTCTACTGTGTTTCCACAGTAGGTACATGTCTATCCCTCTAGAAGGGTGAGATCATACTCCCACACCAGTTACTAGTGTGGGGGTATGATTCCAAAGCGTTTGACACCAAACACGACATGTTTTGATGCAGCCATCCCAGAGTTAGTATTAACTGCGAGGTTATAATGCACTTGAGAGTATATGGTTTAACCGCATCCACAAACAGCCACAGAGAATAGACTCTGACAGCTGCAGAGGGGCCCTGCTCAGGCAGAGGCCCCCCCCTCACATGGAAACCAAGCACCCTGCCCTCAGGATTGATAGGGCCTGCCTTAGGGGTGACTGATAGGTTTATATGTGTGTGCAGGTAGAGATATAGGGAACCTATATCTCAGTGAGGAGTGCTAACACTACCTCACCCAGGCTGCAGTAGCAGACCTTTGGTGTCAGATTTAGTCTGCTTCCCAGGGGTGGCATAATACATGCTTCAGCCCCTGGTAGGCCTGTGAAGTACCTATGCCCTTGGTACCTAAGGTACCATATACTAGGGGGTCATAAGGCACCACAGTATCCAATCACTACTGCATCTAATATGCACTCCAAGTTGTTTAGAGAGAACAGAGAGGCTGGGGCCCTAATTAGCAGGGTCCCAGCCAGACTATAGCCAGAAACCAGTGTAAACATCAGAAAAAAAGTGGGGGCAACATAAGTGCAGATCCTACTCTCCTACAACCACTTTTAAAAAAATGCTTACATTTGCCTTAGAGCCTTTTTTCAAAGTGGTCAAGATTGAGAAACTTGGAGTGCACTCTATTATTACTATTGACTTTCTAAAAGTGGTATTTCTAAAATAGTAATGAAAAATCCACCTTCACTAATAAGCAGGATATGTCACCACTATTCCAAACATGCGAAACATGGCATTGCTAATCCTTTCAGATCAGAAAATACCACTAAAACACATATCCAGGAATTCCCAATGCAAGCCTATGAGAGGAGCAGGCCTCACAGCAATGAGAAACTAAATAGGCTGTTTTTTACTAACAGGACATGCCACACAATCAAGGCACATGTCCTACCTTTTACCTACACAGCACCCTGCCCGTAGGGCTACCTAGGGCCTACCTTAAGGGTGACCTGTATGTAGAAAAAGGGGAGTTTCAGGCTTGGCAAGTAACTTCAAAAGCCAAGTCAACATGACAGTAAACTGCACACTCTGGTCCTTCAGTGGCAGAGGCCTGAGGCAGGTTTGAAAAACTACTTCTGTGCGTGGCAGAGGCAGCGCTGCAGGCCCACTAGTAGCATTTAATTTACAGACCCTAATTATATTGGATACCACTGTACAAGGGACTTACAGGTAAATTAAATATGGCAAGCAGGTGTAAGCCTATCATACCAAGTCTAAAGCACTTTAGCACTGAACAGCAGTGGTAAAGGGCACAGAGTCCTAAAGCCAACAAAAACAGATCAGAAAAAATACAGGAGGAAGGCAAAAAGTGTGGGGATAACTCTGCAAAAAGACCGAGGTCCAGCAGATTATGAAGGAGCATCTTTTAAGTAATTGTAACCAAGAGTAGTTACATCAATTCCTGGTAGACATAGGTCCACTTTCACATCAAGAGTTGGGGAAGAAGGCAGGCCACTGGGTTAAAACAAGGGGGACGAAAACTAACACTGATGGTAGAGATCAAAAGAAAGAGGCCACAAAGCTTCCCCAAGGGAAAGAGAGTAAACTCCAAAAACAAAGAGCCAAAATCAAAGAAAGCTTTATTCAGTTCTTTGTATAGAAACCATTAAATCAAAATACAGCAACAGAGACCATTGTTAAAATATGCAGAGCATAAACGTCATGCATAAAATACACTAATATGAATGCAATTGAATAAAAAGATGATACCTAAAAACATAGGCAGCTCATAAAAAACAACCATTATCAGACAGGTTAAAAATCAATTACAAGTTTTCCTCAATCTCATAGCTGCTTTCAAAAAGCACACCACATTGAAAATACCTTCTTCAGGTAACAACTGCAAATACAAAAGGGCAGGACACACTTGAAGAAAATTCATTCTTTTTAGCAACGGTATAATGTACGTCTTCCTTGGAACCTTGTAAAATTTACAAAACATTATAAAATGCAGGGTGTCACACGGAGACAGGTTGATGCAGCCGTAGGACTCCAATGGATGACCCCAGTTCCTCTCCCGGGTGTATGTCAACAAAAAATGAAAAAGACAAAGTCTAAATCTGGTCAGTAGGAATCGCTCGTATGTACTCTTTACTATTAAAAGATAAAGCTCAATCAAAGGAGTGGACTTCAACAGGAGATTGGCACGCACTCGGGATTTCAAAAGGGCACCCTCTTCTCTAGAGGTAAACATGAGCCGACAAAAGTACGGTCAGACCTCACAATTCCCTCTGGTGAGCTATACAGCTCAGTCCTACATAGACTCTGAGAGAGGGTCTTGATGTACTTGAGCCAAGAAATCTGAAAAACCTATCCAACGACATACGATCTTTTAAAGTCTCCTCATTTAATTTGGCCGCAGGCTTTGTCCAAATATCTATATGTGCAAAGGTTTCCCCTAGGTACTTTTAGGTCCAAGAGGAGGGGAGAAAAACAAATTAAAGAGAGAGACCTCTTATCTGACCTATCTTTTTTTGTATATCGTGTTAATCACTAATTCTTTACAAAAACCCCAGGAAACAAAGTTATTTCAAAAACATTTTCATTCTTTTTATTATTTTCTTTTTTTTAGATAATAAAACATTCATATATGTTCTTTTAGTGTGTAATTTGTATACAGTTCAAATATTACTACACAGATGTTTCTTTACTGATTGATTTACATGAACAAATTTGAAAGGCAAAACAGTTTAAAAAGCTCATACAAGGAACCCCCAAACTGATCGTTTCCAAAAGAACATTGCATTCACGTTCTCACCTATCAATCACTCTTACGTACCATCAGACATTCTACACAAGAATAAGGAAAAAAAAGAGAGCAAAAGAAATTTACGTTTTTTTTGGTAAAAACATGAACCAACTCTGGTATGAGATCCTACTATATTGCAATCCAAGGAATTGGATTTTGAATAGTTCTTACAGAATCCTATGATTGTATAGTCAGGACGTTGACGTTGGATTCTTTCTATGGGTCTCCCAGATGTATGGTTGGTACTCTTGGTCTACGTACGTTTCGGAGACTATGTGCAATTTTCGCGTCTCCTTCTTCAGGACCAAAGTATATTTTGGAGGTGTCTTTGTCGTCTATACGATGAGAAGAGTGGGGGTTCTCTCTAAATATGATAGATACAAAAAGATTTTTAAACAAGTGTAAAGGAGTTTTTTATATATATAACCTGGGAAGAGTTAATATTCAAAATGACTTATATGTGGGTGCTCACACTTAATTTGAGCCCTTGCAGCTAAAAACAAACATTACAACATCATTTTATCGTTTCCATTAGCATATCAGGAGAAATAGAAAAGATAGTGCCCAGAGTACGAATAACCTTAAAGTGCTTCAAGTCAGAAGGAAAGTGCCATATAACAGACCAGAGAGGAAAGGAGATTTACTCAAAGAAAGTTTAAAGTTATTAACTATAGGTTGAAGAGAAAGCATATTAGCGTAATATTCGCCTACGTGTATTTATTGACGTTGCCTCCGGTTCTAAAACACTTGATCCATATTTCAAATAGGGCATTAGGCACAAAAGACTTCTTGAGGGTAATTCTATTGATAAAAGTTAGAAAAAAGATGTAACATTTATGTGTAACATAGTAATTCTTTAATCTTAGTACTTATTTTAAGAGAGAGATGATTAAAAGTGTGTCTCACCCTCTTAGAAATGGGCAGGCATGGAGAGTTTTGTGTCCTGATACCTTAGACTATTGATCATCCTACTTATTTCGGTAAGACAAAATGAAGAGGTAAGGCCACACTGTGAAGGTCTCTCTCTTTAATTTTTCCAAATATTTAACCATAAAGAGAAGGGGCAGAATGCCCTAAAATCTGTTATATACCCCACATTCAGTTCTTTGTGCACTGAAAATGTTGGTGCGCTATGCTGGACACATATAAGACATTTTTAGAAAAAAGGAGTTTTCCATGGTCTGCAATTTGGCCTGATCAATAAACCCCCAGACTTCACTCCCATAGACTACCTTGGGAATGGTTTTTGCCTGACAGACCGACAATAGGGCCTGAATCGGTCTTCTGCCTAGTGTTGAGGCAAAACTAAACACCACTGCAATTGCCCTTGTAAATTTCTACTTCTTCCTGCGCACCAGATGACGCCAGCACAGTGAAGAGTCAAATAATTGACGCAAGTAACAAAAGACTTGTCTTTGGGAGCGCACTGGTCTCCAGGTATAAACCTGCATGTCTTGGTCATACACGGGCTGACAACTATCACATAGGATGTTTGTTCATAAACTGATAAATCCAAGTTCTCCATTAAGTTATTAAAATAATTTAACAAGGACTGTAGCCCCTTGCAGTTTTGGCTATGATAACAGCGTCATCCGCATGTAAGAGCACCGGGCTCCAACAGTTGCTTTGGTGTCAATCAGCACCTGCTCCAATCTGGTAATATACAAGTTAAAAAGAAACGGGGCCAAAATATAGCCATGGTGAACCTCCCCCTTTTTTTTCATTTATTATCATGCATAAGCTTAACTTACAATAGTGTGGTTACAGAATAATGCTTATACAAACATGCTTCACATCACAAATTGCCTCATCCGGAGGAACACACACTTATTACAGTGAAATTGTAATGAGGTGAATAACACCGTTCCGCTTCCTTTACTCACTGATGTCTGTTGCTGACCCATCAAGAGGTGGAGCACAAACATTCCCTCTAAAGGTGTTCCATTTTCCTCATATCTGTTTCCATTTCTTAGGACACCCTCTATGTGTGTGTACCGCCTTTTCTGCCACCATAGCTCCATCCATATCGCTACACCATTCTCGATGTGTTTGAGTAACTTGCTCTCCCCAGTGCTTGGCGATGTTGCGTTTGGCTAACATCATACCTAATGTTGCCCAGTCTTGAGCCATGTGGTTGAGATCTTTCGGCTCCCAGATGTTAAGTAGACATCTCTTGGGCGCTGGTGATACAGTGGCTCCACTAACTTGTGTAATCATACTCATAATGGCACCCCAATATGTCGCTATCTCCGGGCATTCCCACAGTGTATGATAAAAGGTGCTGGGTGCCCCACACTTCCTCAAACAGAGTGGGTTGTCAATCTTCCCTATCTTGTGCAGGGTGATTCCTGTGTAATAGATTTGATGGAGTACCTTTAACTGTACTAGTCCTTAATTTGGAGGGTATCGCCACTTCCCATGGGGATGCGAGCTCCTCCTGCCAATCTGTCTCATCTAGCTCTCCTACGTCGGCCTGCCATTTTTCCTTAATAGTTTGGGTGGCGTCTGGTTGGTTGTTAATAATCTTCCGATAGGTTAGGGAGATGGCTTTCTTCGCTATGTGTTCTGTTAGGAGCCTGTCTTCTAATGCGGAGGCTTCTGGGAGTACCGTGCCCGATGGGATGACCGCTTTGAGTGCATGCTTAAACTCAGTGTAACAGAATATTTCGGTAGGCGCCATTTTATATTTATCTTGGAGCTAAGTAAAGGTAATAATCTCTCCCTTACTCCAAAGATCTCCAACTCTTGAGATTCCTATCAAGTCCCATTGTTTGAAGCCTTTACTACTGCTGATCCTACACAGTCTTTGTGTTTCCCAGAGCGGGGTTATAATACCATCCCAGCCTAGCTTTTTGAGCGCAATAAAGCATATTTGCACTGTATGTGTGGTTGGCCCCATTAGGGTTGTTTTCAGGGATTTATTGTAAAGCACTCTCATGACACCTCCCTCCCCCAGGACATACCTATCCATGCGGAATGCCGGTTCCTCTTGAGGGACGTGGAGCCACTGATTGAGCACGATCAGGTCGGAGGCCCAATAGTATGTTTGTATATGTGGGAGGGCGATCCTGCCGTCATACCATCCCTTAACCAATTTCTGCATTGCTATACTGGCTGGTTTTCCATCCCAAAGGAGTTTACTTACCTCCGCTTCAATTGCCTTAAAGTATGTGGGGGGAACTGGAAACGGGATGTTCTGCAGGGCGTATAGAAATCTAGGAAGTGCCATTATCTTAAAGAGTGCATCTCTTCCCAGCATCAGTGGTAGGGATTGCCAATATTTGGTATCGCGGCGGAGCCTTTTCAGGGGTTCCAGAAGGTTTTTTTCCATAAATTCCTCAGGTCGTGGTGTAATATAGAGACCTAGCTATTTAAAACTCCCCTCCACAACCTGTATCGCACAACCCACAGGTAGCCGTGGCGGGGAGCCGCTTAGCACATATAGAAGAGATTTAGCCCAGTTAAAAGTGTATCCGGAGAACCTACCATTAATATTAAAACTACGAGAGCATTTCAAATCACTAGAGTAACAAACTGAGGCTGTGGTATTTCACACACATATCTTTTAAAAAGAGAACGATGTCACGGTCCACCCCCATAGATAACATAACCTGCCATAATTTCCCTCTATGAGCTCGATCAAACTCAGAGGAGAGATTCATAAACCCTAAATGAATTGAGTTGGAGCAAGCAATGGTATATTTACTTAAGACCATATAGAGATGTTAACACTGGTCCACTGTTGACCTCCCAGAATGAAAGCCATACTGCACTTCTGAGAGAATATAATGTTCGTCAGCCCCCTTCCCCTATCTACCCAGGAGCATTCGCCTAACTACCTTCACGACAGAGTCGAGAAGAGAGATGGGCCTGTAGCACCCCGGGTTTTTCCTGTCCTCCCTTTTGAAGACGGGGACAATGATAGAGATTGCCCATGACTGCGGAGGTCTCTCCATAACCACCACATTAACAAGTGAGGTCAAAATTGGGGACCATACCTCAGCGTCACAAATATACAAATCAGGGGCAATACCATCAGGACCAGGGGGCCTTATTCCTGGTATGCCCTTCTTAACGTCCTCAAGGGAAGATACCAAATTGCAGGTCCCTGCTACCATCCCATTGTCCCCTTCTTCAACATGGTGCGTAGTCTTAAAAGAGGCCTAAATAAAAAAAACAGCAATCCTCTATAATATGAGACCCTAAAGACACTAAAGATTCCGAGGCCAAAAACAGGCTGTTAACTAGGCTCCAAAACGTTTAGCTATTTTTTAGGCAACTAGCTTCAAGCAGATCTTCTCAGGCCTCGTCCCTTAGATCATTCTTCATCCTTGCAAGCTCCTTTTTTCACCGAGTGCAGCTGTTCTTCACTAAGATGGGATCTCTAGACTTGGCATTCAGGGCATGTAAAAGATGCACCAGGGTGCAAACTTTGTTAAACCATTTAGGCCTAGCTGTAGTACCCTGTAAAACGTGGGCCTCCAAAAGACTAGAATCCAAATTGGAAATAGCTTCAAAGGCTCCCAGGACCTCACGAGCCAACTGCTATCCTGTAGACAGACTCTAAACTTGTTTTCACAACGAGAGTACAATGTCTTGTAAAAATTGTCTGGTTCTAACTGCGACCACCTCAGTCTCCTACCCTGCGACATTGTTTTTGTGACACCTCCAGCCCCCACTGGATGCTCTTGAACCAAAGAAGACCAGCATAATAACACACACACTGGGTTATGGTCACTAAAGGGGCTCATGGGTCTCCTGTCTTGGTGATATAAGTAAGAAGTGAAGCTGAGACAAAAATGTCTCACAGCTTCACTTAATAAAAGTGGGTTTTAGGGAACTCACACAAGGGTAAATCTTGTTCAAGAAAAATACTAAATTAAGCTTGCTAAATGAAGGAGGCCAAGATGGTGGTCAAGCTTTAGTGTAGCTCCCGTGTCCTGACTGCAATCCTTTCCCATCCTGCCTGATAACTGCCAGCCCTCCAGGAATCGGGACAGGAGGGCTTGCTGCTGTGCCTCCCTGCATCGCCGGACCCCTCTCTGCGCCCGGTGTGTCGATTTCCATCTATGTTTGAAATCACGAGGAGAGTGAGGAACTAGAGTAGCGTGTTTGCTTCCCCGAGGGATATGTAGTGATCAAAATAAGCTGGCTACTTTAATTATGTATGTGTTATATGTGTCTGTTTGGGAAAAACCGATTGTTTTTTTATGAAGGCCCTCACCCACCAACCTAGTTGGTGGCATGCTTCATCATCGGGCCCCACCCGAGGCATCGAGTGTGCCTCAGGTGTGCTTCGACGCCTGGTTACAGCGGAGCAGGTTGTGTTAGGTGATTGGGCAGTGAAGGTGTTTTGGGTGGGGTTTTAAAATACTGTCCTAGAGGTCCCAAAAGATTACTTTATCAGTGGGCCCTGGGCAGGGTTAAAAACAAGGCTTATGGATGTGGTTGGAGAGACTTATGGTCTCCCACGTCCAGTGTGGTCAACTAGTTTCAGCCAGGCCTCACGGTATGCACACAGCAGGCATGGTAAGAGGACGTCCCACATATGCCTCATAGGTTCCTCAAGACCCATAATCATGCCTTTTAGGGTTCGGTTGAACCTTTCAACCAACCCATTTTCTTGAGGGTGGTAAGGAGTGATAAACTTGTAGGTTACCCCACACTCCTGCCACAGGGACTTCATATACTTGGAAATGAAGTTTGTAGCTCGGTCAGACACTACCTCTCTAGGGAATCATACTTGTGAGAAAATTCCCCTCAGTGCGTGGTGAGACGGGGGCCGACACTGTCCTCAGAGGTATGGCTTCCAGGTACCGGGTGGCATGGTCCACTAAGACCAGGATGAACCTGTTGCCCATGACTGTCTTGGGGTCCAGTTGCCCCAAAATGTCAATACCCACCCGTTCAAAGGGGGTGCTGACCACAGGGAATCGCTGGAGAGGAGCCTTTTGGTTTCTCCCACTCTTTCCACTTGCCTGGCAAGTCTGACATGTCCTGCAATGAGTGTCTGAAATCATTTGGGGCCAATAAAAGTGGGTGACAAGCCTCTCAAAGGATTTCCTGCCCCAAATGTCCTGCCAATGGCACATCATAAGCCAGCCTCAGTAGGAAGGCTCTGAAGCGCTTGGGTACCACCAGCACACAGGCTGACCCAGGCTCAGCAACCTTAGGCTCACTATACAGGAGACCATTCTCTCATGAGATCCAATGTGATCCAGACTGATCACCTGCTGCCTGGCTTGCAGCCTACTGCCGCAAAGCCACAAGAGAAGGTCATTCTTTCTGCTCCTTGCAGAACACTTCCCTGGAGGGTCCTCCTTCTTGCTGCCAATGGGTCAGCTCAGGCAGGTCCCCCAGTTCAGCTACCTGTTCCCCGGTAGGCTCCAGGGCATCCCCCTCAGGGTCTACCTCCTCCTGGGCCGTGGGAACTTCGGGGGCCGGTTTCCCACGCCCCCTGCCTCTTCTCTTTAAGGCAGGCACCTGGGCCTCCCTCTCAGGCTCCAGGTCCTCTTGAGAACCCCTACTGGCTGCCACGGACCGTGTGGTGACACACGCCCAGTCAGGCAGACCCAACATCTCCAAATGAGCACTCCGCTCCACCTTCGCCCAAGGTGAGCTCTCCAAATCGTTCCCTAACAAATAGTCAATGGGCATGGCAGGCCTCACAGCTACCTGAAGAGTACCAAAGACCACCCCTCCCACTCAAAGGGAACCTGAGCCACCTTGGAGTGGCTTTCTGTGTTGTCAGCGGCAACAACTGGATAGAATGCATTGGGGACACCTGCTCTTGAGACACCAGGTGACACTTGACAGCTGTCACACTAGCTCCTGTGTCTCTAAAAGCTTCCACTCTATGGCCATTGATGGTCACCCACTGCCTGTATTTCTTAGTGTTATCAGGCAGTTGGGTCCTGGGGACCACATCACAGTCTCCTAAAGAGACAAGAGACAACTCTGATGGCCCCCACCCACCTTGGACACCCCTCTCCTCCCCCAGGGCTACACTCGCCATCTGCCGGGCGGAACACCAGTGGGTGCTGTCTTTCCAAACTGTGGGCACCGGGGATCATTAGACTTATGGCCCATTTCTCTACACTTGTAGCACTTCAGGGTTCCCTTGGGAACAGGGTTACCTGTCGGGGCCCCGTACTTCTTCTCAGGGGGAGGCTGGGAACCTTTCCCTTGGTTCCCTTGGGAATTACTTTGGGGCCTTTTATGGAACTCCCTCTGTTTACCCTTGTCCCCCCAGCTCTTCTGCTGGGGATCCTGCCCACCCTTGGCTGAGTCTCCCACGTGACCCTTGTGGACCCTGGTGCTCATCCAGCGGTCCCACTCCTCAGCAAGCTTCCTAGGATTAGTCAGCCTACTATCAATCAGGTGCTGGGGTAGCTCTGGAAAACAATTACTTGACAAGTACTCCCATGCAATTAAATCAAAGAGTCCCTCAAAATCATTCACTTTTCTACCCTTCACCCAACCATCCAATGCTCTGCAAAAAAAAGTTACATATTCTACCCGGGTACTTGACTCCACCTTCTTGAAATTTCTAAACCTTTGTCTATACAATTCAGGAGTCAACCCATACCTGGACATCAATGCTTCCTTCATGTGGCTGTAAGAATTATGGCATTCAGAGGGCAAGTCTAACAGTGTATCACGTACCTCACTAAGGAATCGGCCCCACAACCCCACTCCCCAATCCTTCTCAGGGACACGGTGGGAAGACATGGCTACCTCATAGGCCTTATATCACTGCCCAATGTCATCATTCTTGTAAAACTCTTTTACCACATCTTTGAGAATATACACTCTAGTTTCCACAGGCATTGACGGTGTGCTGCCACCAGAGGGAGTAATCTCTAAGCTCTTTGCTTTCTATTCCATCTCCCTCAAACTTTTCTCATGCTCAAATTGCATCCTCTTTTCTTCCAGGGCCAATTTCCAAGTTTACAACTCCAATTCTAACTGCCCACTTACCTTGAGCTTGGTCAGCTCCATCTCATGCACCCTACACCTCTCCCTGTCCTCCAACTCCTCTAGGGATAGGCCTTTGACAGAAACACTGCTACCTATTGGGGAAATTTCTCTCTTCCCCCCTGGACCCAATGGCCCACCCAGCTACTCCTCTGCATTCTCAACTCCTTCCACATCCTCAGGTTTACTCCTTGCTGCGACCCAGGCCCTCAGCGCCTTCTGGTACTCATCCTTCTTGGAGAGACCGGTCATTGCAACTTTGAATCTCCTGCAAAAGTGCTTCAACTGCTTGACATTATAGCATTCCAGTTTCTCCTCTTCCCAATCGTAATGAACAGATGCTATGGATGCTGCTTTACTCGTGGTGGTTTGCAAAAATAGAAAGTCCCAGAATAAACAATCTACCAAAAGTATGTGGTCGCGTTTTGGTCTGCACTCACTAGTAGTGTTCACCAATCACTGAATATGAGTCTGTAGGAAGGTGGAATCTGACTAATGGTTGCCCCCAACTTTTTGCCTGGTATTTGGATGGTTTTTGACTAGTCTGGCTGGGATCCTGCTATCCAGGACCCCAGCCTATCTGCTTGCTCCTTAAAACTGATGTGAGTACCCTAGGTACAAGCCAATTGGATGCTGAGGATACCCTGGTAATCCCTTGTAGATGGTACCCTAGGTACCCAGGGCATGGGTCCCTCAGTAGGCCTACCAGGGCTGCAGCACTTATTGTGCCACCCTGGGACAGCCATACAAAATGACACCACCAGACCACTACTGTAGTCTGGGTAAGGTGGTGCTAGCACCCCTTACAGGGATATAGGTACCCTATATCCCACCCCATTACAACACATGTACTCTCATAGGTCACCCCTATGGCAAGCCTTGGTAATCCTACAAGGCAGGGTGCCGAGGTATGTGTGAGGGGGGACCCTTACCTGAGTAGGGCCCCTCTGCAACCTTCGTAAAATCATTGCTGGATTGTTTGTAGTGTAGCCATACCATATACTCTTAACCGCATTATAAGTATATCGCGATAGCGTGATAACTTGAGAATGGCTACACAGAACCATATCGTGTTTTTTGTCAAACATGTAGGAATCATACCCCCAGTCCAGCCATGGGCATGAGGGCATGATTCCCCCCTGCTAGAGGGGCGATATGGGAAAAGCGGCAGAATTTAGACACCAATTTAAAAGTGCGCACGTATCACAAAATGGATGCTACCAGCCACCCACACGACTCTGGCTGCCTGTTGCTAGGGAAAATCCCAGCCTCGGCAGCTGGACAATAGGGCTCCTGTGGCAGGGAGGTGCCAGCACCTCCCCAGACAGGATATGTGGATTGGAACTGGGTGGGTGCACCTTAGGATGCCTTTCAGAGTTGCACGTAGGCAGCTACAGCGCCTACATTCTGCATACACCGCCTGGAACCAGTTCAGGGGCATCCTGCCCCTCGCCCAGGCGGGAAACACACAAAGGGGAGAGGATGTAGCCACCCTTTCCCGCCTCACCTCTCATTGGTGGACACTACTCTGGACACTCCCCTAATCTTGGGGATTAAGGTGAATAACGTGGCCCCAGAGCCTCAGATTAATCTTGGACTTCACAGACTTGACCTTCGATGAGCTGCTGCCCAGCTGACTGAAGAAATCTCCCTTGGGGTAAAGGAGTTACCCCCCTGCTTGGCAGGCACCTGAAACACTGCAAGTGACCCGGTTGGAACTTCGCTGCTCCTGTGGACTTCGTTGACTTCCAGCACCCTTGAAGTGGGTTTCCTGAGCATCCCAGAGGCCAGTGAGTGTGCACAACAAGTTTGAGCACCGTGGACCGCGTGGGTGCCGGGATCTCCAATACCCCAGGACACCGGCCACCTCTTGCATAGCACACGACCCTGACCAGTGGGGAAGTTGTGCTTTGGCCCGTTATCGAGCCAACCACTCTACAGCAATTGGGCCAAAGATCAGCACCCTAGCCCCCTCCGGTGGCCCATGGGCTCCCTTTTACGCACTCTAAATTGCCACCTCTCGCGGTCCCTTGTCTCTCGACTTGCGGGCCCTAGCGGAAGTCAATCTCGACATTTAACAGTTCCCCTGGTTGCTCCAGGCCTGCTCTACAGTCTCTCCAAAGGAGACCTCTCACAGACCTCGTGGGTCTGCACCAGTAGCTGATTTGTTCATCTTGCGTGGGTTGCGGTTGCCAAGGCTTAGTGGATCCAATCCGGACACTAACACCGCAGCGACCCTCATCCGACGTGGGACAGTCGCCCTCCAGAAGCTGGCCTTCCTTGAAGCCTCCCGGAGCCCGTGGCTACAGAGCCAAGCTACCCTTCTTTCCACTTGAAGCACCCGACATTGAAGGGCTCTTTCCTTTGAGCTCCCTGGTCACTGTGCCGAGCCCCAGACTCTGTCCCCTCTGCTTTCAGGTTCTTCTCTACAAACTCTACAACTTCATTCTTCACGGCATCATCGACGCTTTTGGCTAGCAGCAGTTTTGTACATTTTCCCATTGAAAATCAGCCCGCGACCCGACATCGAAAACGACCTATGCACCCGGCTTCCCTGGGGCAGGTAACAGTGGTACCTCGGAACTCTCGTGGTAGTGGGCTCCTCGAAAGCTTAACTCTAAGTTTTTAACTTTGAACTCCTGCTAGAAGTGTCTTTAATCTGTTTAAATCAAACCGCAACATTCTCAATAGGATATAATAGAGATCCCGATAGCAGCTATTTCCACTGCACGCGCCTCCCGTGGGTCCCCTTCCTCATAACCTGGGGTGGATTCTAAAGGGGCCAGCGATCCTAAATGCCCTAGGCATTGTCTGTAGAATTGTTGTGGTTCTTATACCACTTTTTTAGTATATGGTTTGCCCCCCCCCCCTGGGGCCCAATGTTAACAGTTCTATTTATTGTATCTATCAATGCTTGTTTGAATTGTAACTTTGCCTTAGCCTCATAAAGAGACTGTAGGATTCTGTCTAGAATAAATACATATATTTTATATATATACCTGTGTGGAAAACTCTTTCATTTGGTCATTCAAGAGGTTATCTATGGTAAAACAATAAGCTTAACACTCCTTCAAGACTTAGCCTGAAGGCTGCTCTCCACAGCTACCACTAGGATAGCTTTCTTTAAAGGTTGTCTTTTAAACCTATCACCATAAGAGTCGAATTGGACTGGTACAAGGTGGCCACTATAACTAGTGACCAGCATATGCAAGTCCAAATCCTCACCGCTGACCACCTATGTTAGATTTGGGGGTCTCTAGTTGGCAGAGGTAGGTACCTTTGACAAATAGGGACCCTTGCGTCTAGTTAGGGTAAGGAGGTACACTCCTAAAATAACCCCTGCTCACCCCCTTGGTAGCTTGGCACGAGCAGCTCAGAGGCTGTGTGTAAAGCATTTGTGAAAACATACAGTAATAAAGTGACGACACTACAAATGGACACCACACAAGTTTTATATCAAAAATAAGTATTCTTTATATAGACTTATCACAAGACCACAAACGACAAAAATCCACAATACTGTACTTAAAATGGTAGAATTAGCTTAGTTCTCTTCAAATGTTAAAATGCGACACTTTGAGTTCAATGTACCTTAGGATGCGTAACGCTATACAACAAAAGTGTTGCAGGGAAGGTGATGCGTCGGTTCCTTACACATAAGAACAGTGATGCGTCGGGTCCCTACTGCTGCGTAGGAGATGCGTTGGTTCTTCTCTGTGAGGGGAGGTGATGTGTCGGTTTCTTACTGCGCTTCCGTGGCAGTGCAGAACGGAACGCCGTATTGCGATGAATATCCGGTGCAAAGAAACAAAGATGACGTCTTTTTCTTGGTGCGACACGATGCGGATCGTGACAGGCCTTGCGACACGCTTCCCGGTGATGCGGCGGTGTCTGATGCGACGCCGATTCTCTTCTCCGGTGATGCGAGATGCTTCTAGAATGGTGCGAACCGCGACAGGCCCTGCGACCTGCTTCCCGGTGATGCGGCGACGTCTGATGCGACGTCGATCCTCTTCTCTGGCGATGCGAGGCGCTTCGGGGACCCTGCGATGATTCAACGGTTCTTCTGGGCCGCGACAGGCCCTGACACGCTTCCCGGTGATGAGGCGGCATCTAATGCGACCTCGATCCTCTTCTCCGGCGATGCGAGGCACTTTCTCTTTGTGAAGTGACAGCGGCAGTTTGGCGACACGCTTCTTTTAAAAAAAAAAATTAAAAAAAACATTTTCTAGATAATTTAATACACATCGAGTAGAGCAGTTCACAGACATGACCGTATTCAGTTAGTAACCCATATGCTGCAACACACAGTAAGTTCGTACACAATAAAAGGACATATAGATACAGGTGTGCCCACCCCATCTCCATATAATTACAAAGGTTCTTTGTTTCACATTGATATTTTCTCATAGCATATCCATAATCTGAATATCAGTCACTCATGCCAGAATATGAGTCATCGGGAGGGGGGGTATATATGTTTCCCAAAAAAGTTGTTCCATTTCCCCCACACTTGTGTCCATTTTCGGGGGCATCCCCTATTAATAAAATCTGCCTTTTCTGCCACCATAGCGCTATCAAGATCTCGGCACCACTGCTGATGGGAAGCACATCCGAGGTTCGAGAGGGACCTCGAACCCACATACCTGGGTGATCGTCGCCATAACTGCTCTCCAGTATTGTGTGATGTGGGGGCAGTCCCATATCGTGTGGTGGAAAGACCCAGTGAGCCCGCAACCCCTCAAGCAAAGTGGCGTTTCAGCCCTCCCTATTTTATGCAATACCGACCGCGTATAATAGGTTCTGTGTAATATTTTGAGTTGCACAAGTTTTAATCTGGAAGGGATAGCCACCTCCCGCGGGGACGCCAGTGCCTCCTGCCACTCCTGTTCGTCCAACTCCCCCACCTCGGCCTGCTATCTCTCTTTTAGTGTCTGTGTGGGATCTTTCTGATTATTTATCAGCTTTCGATAAGTGAGAGAGATTGCCTTTTTGGATAGCGCGTCTGTAAGTAGACGGTCCTCGAGCGGGGAGGACTCAGGCAGATCTGTTCCTGGGGGTATAGTCTTTGTAAGGGCATGTCTAATTTGAGTATAGCAATATTGTTCCCTTCCCGCCATCTGGTACGTCGCCTGTAGCTGTGCAAAGGAAACCACCCCACCTTTTTTCCATAGGTCGCCAACTTTAGAGATGCCTATAAGGTCCCACCTTGTAAATCCTTTGCTCGTGCGCAACTTGCCGAATCGTGGGGTGTCCCACAGTGGTGTGTGCTGTGTTATCACTCCCTCCCATCCCAGTGCTCGCTGCGCTGTGTACCAGATTTGCACAGTGTGGGCCATGGGCACTATTAATGTTTTTTTCTTGCGCTTGTCATACAATGCACCCAGGGGACCATTCACACCTAACATGAGCCTATCCATGCGCAGAGCTGGTTCATCCTGTGGAACGTGCAGCCACTTATTGATTACTGTAAGCTGGGATGCCCAGTAATATAGCTGTATGTTGGGCAGGGCGATACCGCCGTCGGACCAGCTGCGAGTTAGTTTACTCAAAGCTATTCGGTGAGGTTTTCCCTTCCTACAGGAGATGGCCCACCTCCGTCTCGTTGGCTTTAAAATATGAGTTAGGAACAGGTGTGGGGGTATTTTGTAGTACATATGGGAACCTAGGGAGGGCCAAAATCTTGAACAATGCCGCTCTCCCCAGCAATGTCAGTGGGAGTGATTGCCAGTTTTTTACGTCATTCTTAAGCCTCCGCAGCGGTGGGAGCAGATTACATTCCATAAATTGCCCGTGGTGGGGCGTTATATTTATACCTAGGTATTTGAAACCGGTCTATTTTATCTGTATCTCCGCTCCCCGGGGTAGGATTGGGGGAGGGCCCTGAAGTATATATAACACCGATTTGGCCCAGTTGATGGTGTAAGCGGAGACCCTTCCATAGGAAGCACAAATGTCAAGTAAGCAATTAATGGACCGCCTGGGGTGTGTCAGGTATAATAGAATGTCGTCATCGTAAAGGGAGATACGGTCCTCCCATACCTCCGCCCACCTCATTCCCTGAATCACTGGGTCTCTTCGTATCCAAGCCGCGAGCGGCTCCAATACCAGGGCGAACAGCAGCGGAGAGAGGGGACAGCCCTATCTGGTTCCCCGCTCCAACAGAAAGTCCTCTGACAGGCGCCCATTGACCGTCACCTGCGCTAATGGCTGTGCATAAAGCAGCTGTATCCAGGCACAAAATGTGGGTCCAAAGCCAAAGTGCTGCAACACCACAAACAGGAAAGGCCACTCAACCCGGTCAAAGGCCATACTGGCATCTAGGGAGAGTATCACCGCTTCCTCTTGCATATAGGACCCCCTAGCCAAAACCCCATGTAGCCGTCGAAGGTTCATCGCAATGTTTCTGCCAGGCATAAAGCCGGATTGGTCTGGGTGTATGAGTGTCGGGAGATGGGGCTGCAGCCTAGTCGCTAGTGCCTTAGCTAGTATTTTCGCCTCCGTGTTATGGAGTTAAATTGGTCGATAGGAGTTGCACTCCTGTGGGGGTTTACCGGGCTTAAGTATTGCAATAAGCGTCTCCTCACTTTGATCACGGGGGAGAGAGCCCGCCACTAGGCTGGCCTGGTACATTCTTAGCAGGTGTTGCACAACAGTGTCTGCCTCCCTTTTGAACAACTCCACTGGGACGCCGTTGGGCCCCAGTGCTTTACCCGATAGTAGTCCCTTAATAGCTGCCGCAATTTCTTTTCTTGTGAGGTCCGCCTCTAGCGTACATCCTGCGGTGCAAGTTTAGGGAGAAGTATGTCTCTTAGAAAATCTAAGTTTTCCTCTACCGTAGTGGCCACGGGGGTGTATACTGCTTCGTAGTGGCTTGCAAACACCTTAACGATGTCATCAGGGTCTGTTATCATTTCCCCACTAACTTATTGGAGTTGTGCCACCCACCGGCTGGCCCTTTCTTTTTTATCTAACCATGCCAGCAATTTGCCAGCCTTGTCCCCCACTTCATATATTTTGTGCTGCGTCTTTGTGATGTACGCCTTGGCTTCCTCCCATACATGATCCCTGTAGGCTTGTTTAGCAAGACTAATAGTGTGGGCAGTGTCCTCGTTGGGATCTGTAGTGTGGGCGCCCTCTGCAAGGTCCACCGCCTGCTCTAATGCCAATACCTGCTGAGTCATGTCACATTTGTGGGCAGAGATCGCAGAGACGGCCTGGCCGCGCATGACCATCTTGTACGCCTCCCAGAGTGTGACTGGGGAGGCCACTGAGTGTTCATTCTCCTGAAAGTATTGGTTTGTGGTCTTATACATAGTCTTACGTATGATTGGCACCTAGAGGAGACGTATTTTCCCCATGGGGAAAATACGTCTCCGTCCCGTAAGGTGTGATGTATACGATAGTAGTATCGGGGAGTGATCCAAGATTCCCCTAGCGAGGTTTGCGATGTCTCGTATGGCTCCCAAACCCGTCGGTGTTGTGAGGAATAGGTCTATCCGGGAGAGACTGTTATGTGCGCCTGAGTGGTATGTATACTGCTGGTCTGTTGGGTTTCGCATGCGCCAGACATCCACCAAGCCCATCGCCTCAGTGAAGTCACGTAAGATCGATGTACACGCTTCCCTCCCCCTCGGTGGGCGTCTGTCCGTTACATCATCCATTGTGGCGTTAAAATCTCACCCTATTACAAGTTCCCCGGGGGGCAGGTCTAGCAGGAATTTACCCAGGGCTGGGAAAGCGAGTGTGTGAAGTGCCGGAGGTATGTACACTGAAACAAGATTATACACATTCCCCTCCCACCGACATGAAGTCGCCGCAAAGCGCCCTTGGTCATCTGTCCATGACCCAGTCACTATTACAGGGCAGCTTTTTCTGATCAGGATCCCGACCCCTCGAGAACCAGATGTAAACTCCGAATGAGTCACCATCTGAAACCCCCATCTGTCCGGCGCTTTAACAGCAGTGCCTACCAGGTGGGTTTACTGTAAAAGGCAGACTGACGGGCCATGTCTCCTGAGATATTGCAACACTAGACCCCGTTTGATCTTATTGCCGAGCCCATTCACATTCCAGGATATCATGGTCAATGGCGTGCCCTGCGCACGTGCGTGGTCTAATCGTGAGCTTGTGATCACAGATGGCATAGTCTAGGGAATTGTGTTGTCACTGCATGACAGTGGGTTTCAACCTGCAAATTATTAAGTGTGTGGAATAACAGTCGTGTGACTAACTCTATCTGTTGTACTTGAGCTCGTGTGTATATAGAAAGAGAAACATCCATGGGCAAAAAACAAACAAAACAAACCCCCCCCCCAACACCCCCCTCCCTGCACCCCTGCCAGATGGAACCCCAACTACCCGCCACCCCAACATTGCAGATTGCTTTATTCCCATAAAACAGTACTTGCGTACGAGGACAAAAAGTAAACTACACATTTTGGCTCATCGGAGCAGTTGTAGAGCCATGGTGCGCTGTCTCAGGTTGGTGTCCTGGATGACTATTTGGTCTGTGTCATTCGACTCCCTCTGAGTAAACTTTTCCCAGCGCGGCGTCAGCTCGCCAATGCCGTCCCAACAGTGCGATGTTGCTTAGGTTTTACATTCCAGCCTCTGTCTGTGAGGAAGCCCCATCCACGCCCTCTCGTCTGTGGTCCCGATCGTCATCTTCTTCTCCAAACTGCTGTTGAAATCTCTGGCAGGCGTGAACCCCCCACGCTTCTCCAGCCCTCGAGCCAATCCTGGGCCTCCTCCGGTGTGTCAAAAAAACACGTTTTCCCGTCTGCCACCACATGTAGTTTAGCTGGAAACAGCATGGAGTATGGCAACTCCCTGCTTCTAAGTTCTTTTTTAATCTCGAGGAAGCTGCGCCGTCGCTTTGTGACTGCTGCTGTGTAATCCGGAAAGAATGAGACCGCCGAGTTCTGTATGCGTATCGGGGGGCCACCCGCGCCATCTGCAGTATAGCGTCTTTATCTCAGAAATTAAAGATACGAAACTCATGCCTAATTGTACTTTGCTGGCAATACTGTGCAGAAAACGTCACGCCTTGTACATTCCGTCAGTCAAGATGGGCGAAAGTGATAGGCCGCTTCCTCCATATCACGCCATGAACCGCCACAGTTGCACATCCCAATAGCGGCCGGGGGACGTGGTCTCCGAGCGGAGAAGCTGACATAGCGCTACACTGATAGCGCGGTGGGCTAGTTGGCGCGACAGCTGTGCTGGAGACTGGGAGAAGCGGCTGGTGGAGGTGTGCCTTTGGCGCCCGTGGGGCCTCCCGGGGGGGCGGTGCATGACTGCCTGGAGTGTTTAGCTGGGATCACCCCCCACCCCTATCCCGCTGGAAGGTCTCCCCTACATGATCATGGGCAAACCGGATAATAAACAGCCGCGGCTACAGTTCGAAAGGAAATCCACCCGGAGCGTGGAAGTGGAGCCGGCTTCGCAGACGGCGGTCCCTGAGACGCAGCTGGAACCCTCTCAAGACGAAGACATAAAGAGTATGTTTCGTGAACTAAAGGGCTGCCTGAGGGAGATTGACTCCAAGCTCGACACAATGGCACAGCGCATGGAGGGCCTGTCGCGCACAGTCGATCAACATGGGGAAAGGCTTGCGGCGGCTGAGGCGCGAATTGCGGACTGTGAAGAAGGCCAAGGGGACAACCGGGAACAATTGCTGCGCATTGACAAAGTCTTGGATGTAATACGTGGGCGCAATGAGGATTTGGAAGCCCGCTCTCGCAGGAACAACGTGCGCATTATTGGAATTGCGGAGTCCACAAATATCGGCAACATGGAGCAGTTTGTGGAGGGCATGTTCCGCGATCTATTTGGGACAGAACTATCGGCAATGTTCCTGATCGAGCGTGCACATCGAACGGTTGGACCTCGCCCGGTGCCTGGGGCACCACCGAGACCGATCCTGGCTCGCGTTCTCAATTACCGGGACCGAGACACAATACTACGGTTATACCGGGAAAAGGGTGAACTCACTTTTCAGAACATGGCCATCTCCCTGTATCCAGACTTCACGCAGGCTGTACAGGCGGCGCGGCGCGAATTCATACCTGCAAAAAAAATCTTTCAAAAAGTGGGGACCAGATATGCCATGTTGTACCCCGCCAAGTTAAAAATTCACCACAAAGGGAAACCGCTGATATTCACGGAGGCGAAGGAGGCGCTGAAATTTGCCAGGAAAGCAGAACGTACGAATGGGGAGCAACACGCGAGCCGTACGGCCTCCCCGGTGGACAAGCTGAGTGATGTGGAATGAACCGACAGACGTTTCTGTGAACCCTGTTCTACTGTTGTGAAGCGTGGCGTCCTGACATTCTGCGGATGAGTACCAATAACTTTGTTGAATGCTTATGCCTTGCTACCTGTGGTGGGTGGGAGATGTAGACATAGGTTGCTGCATCTGGCGCCACACAGCCTACTGTTGTACATGGTCTCCACGGGTGACACCGTTACTGTTGTGGGCGATGCACGAGACGTTGCCTGTTGTGTATTATCTGCTGGGGGCTTTGGAAGGCAGAATGTTCGGCCACCCTATTGATCACTGATGGGGGAGTGTGCAGGTGAACCCACGCCCTCGAAGGGATGATGCCCGTTCAACTGCTTTGTTCTTAGGTTAGAATTGGGAGGGGTACAGCATCTCAACCTAATTGGGGGGTTGGAGTGGGAGGTGGGGAGGGAGGGACTGTTTTGTTTGATGTTATTGAACTGCGGAAAAGTAATGTACTATTGAACGACGACACGGTATTACCCCTACACGTCCACTCTTTCCTGCTAAGTGCTAGAGCTGATACGCTGGACAATTGGCTGTACGCCCTGCCCCTAATCCCGCAGATTGGCACACTGCTGCGCAGGGCACATTACACACTGCTTCCTTGACCGAGCTACGCTGTCTGTCTTGGAATATTCGAGGTCTTAATGACCATCGCAAGATTAGGTTAACACACGCGCACCTATCCAGACACCGCGTCGACATCTGTCTTCTACAGGAGACCCACCTGTTGCAGAAAGCGGGAGAACGATTGCGTAATGCTAGGTGGGGTGAGGTATACACGTCTGGACACTCCAGCTATTCCCGGGGGGTGGCCATCTTAATACGCAGAGGCCTGCCCTGGCAAACATTTAAAGTAAATGCGGACTCGGAGGGCAGATATTTAATAATCCTGGGGAAACTGTTCCATAAGCAGATAATCTTAATTAACACTTACGGTCCCAACACGGATGACCCGGGTTTCTTTCGGACTGTCTGGCTGAAGGCGCAATCCCTTGGCGCGGGGGAATACATATGGGGAGGGGATTTCAATGCTGTACTCTCGCTGGAAAACGACAGGGAGGGGGCAGCGCGCATGCATCATCCGCACACAGCAGACCTTCTTCGAGGTCTAATGGAAGAATACAACCTGTTGGACACGTGGAGGATCCTCCACCCCGGCGGGCGAGAGGGCACATGCTTCACCCCACACAGGAAAGCGTGGTCTAGATTAGATTTTTGGCTTCTAACCCCACATATACATGCCTGGACGTCTGAAGTTCAGCACAGAGCGCGCACCCTATCGGACCACTGTCCGGTTGAACTGGTGCTACAGGTCCCCAAACCATACATCACCCCATTCACGTGGCAGCTGCCTGCACAGGCCCTGCTAGATCCGGTGTTCCGCGAGGAGGTGCACCAACATATACTCGATTACTTTGAACTCAACACGAACTCTGTGGCGTCGGTGGGCACCCTATGGGATGCATTCAAGGTGGTCATCCGGGGCCATTGCATTGCGGGACAGGCTAGAGTGCTGAAGGACATCAGAAATACACTCCAGAGGCTAGAGGGCCGATTACACACTCTAGAGGTACAATACAGCTCGGACCCCTCAACGACCACACTAGTGGAAACACGCACCACACTAACGAAATACCAAACAGAGGCAGACAGGGAGCTTAAATTTTTACATAAACACGCAACGGCGCGCAGATATGGAGAGGGTGATCGCCCGGGCAGAACGCTTGCCCAGTTGCTGCGCTCACAGAAGGGCTCCTCCTACATTCCTTCCATAGACACGTCGCGAGGCGACATCGTGTGCTCCCCTCCGGAGATACTAGATACATTTTGGTCCTTTTATAAAGACCTCTACCGCTCCCGGGGTGGGCCTGCCGTGAAAGACATCTCTGATTACCTAGACACGGTTCAGCTAATCTGGTTTAATGCGCACCAAAAAGGTTATTTCGATCGCCCCTTTGCAATTGAAGATGTAAAGGAGGCATTGGGGTCCTTGGCCCCTAGCAAAGCGCCCGGGCCGGACGGCCTCCCAGCGCAATTTTACAAGGAATACGCTGACCTCCTCGCCCCCCGGCTACTGTCTGTATACGCTGAGGTGATTGAATCTGGTGTACTCCCCACGTCGATGAGAGAGGCCCTCATTATTGCTCTCTTAAAACCTGATAAGGATGCCCAGAGCTGTGACTCGTATCGACCACTGTCCCTAATCAACACTGACGTGAAAATATTCGCGAAAATGCTTGCTTTGCGACTGCAACCGGTGTTGCCACTCATGATCCGCCCCGATCAATCGGGGTTCGTGCCGGGCCGATCCACGTCCCACAACTTACGGACCCTGTTTGGGGTGCTGCACTACTTGGCCCCTCACGTCAAGGCCGCGGTGGTGCTATTGGACGCCACGAAAGCGTTCGATTCCCTGGAATGGGCCTTTCTGTTCCCATTGCTGCAGCGAATGGGGGTAAGTGAAGCGGTTATCCGCTATATTCGCCTGCTATATACTAACATAACTGCCCGTGTGAGGGTGAACGGGCTTGTCTCCGAACCCTTTGCTATCGGACGAGGCACGAGACAGGGTTGCCCCCTGTCACCCCTACTATTCGCGATTGCCACCGAGCCCCTGGCGGCCCGGATCAGGCAACATCATGCGAACAGGGGCATTGGATTTTCATCCCGGGCGCTGACCATTTCATTGTACGCGGATGATATTACCCTTTATGTAACCGACCCACAAGATAATCTCTCCCCTATGACGAGTGAATTGCTGCGGTATGGTCTGCTTTCGGGAGTGACTATTAATTGGAAGAAGTCGGTCATCCTGCCTTTGACGGAGGCGACACCCCGCTTCACGCCCGATTGCCCGCTGGAGAGGGCGACCGGGCCGGTACGCTACCTGGGGGTCTGGGTTAGCACAGACATGCAGGCATTGTGGACGGAGAATTATGGGAGGGCAGTGCGATGGATAGAGGAAAGGGTAGGCCGGTGGAAACACCTGCCCCTGTCCCTGGCGGGCAGAATCGCCGTGGCCAAAATGATAATACTGCCCAAGCTCCTCTACCTATTTGTCAATATCCCGCTCCCCCTGACTAAACACTTCTTGAATAAGATACGCTCGCTCATGATCGAACTGGTGTGGGGGGGTAAACAGCCGAGGGTAGCCTGGGAGACCCTTACTCTCCCACAGAGACAGGGAGGTATGGCGGCACCAGACTTTGCGCTATATGCGTACTGTGCGCAGGCGCAATTCCTGCACTATTGGGTGCACCCCACGCCTTATCAACCGCATGTGGCGATAGAGGCGGACATGGTTGCCCCGTTACCGCTCCGCACTGCCCTATACGCGCCACACAAGAGTAGGCGGAATGAAATCGATGCGGTGCGCGCGCTTCAGTGGGCCTGGGACGGACTGCGCCGCCGGGCTAAGCTGGACTTCCTTTATACCTCGGCTATTCCTCTATGCGGGAACCCTATGTGGCCCCCGCTGCAGAGCATGACAACGGGAGAACGCGCGGCGTCGTGGGGTCTTCATACGGCGGGGGACGTCTTCCCTGATGGTGTCTTCATCACGTTGGAGCAGATGTGTGCTTCGGAGGCCCCGACGACGCTTGACACCCTGCTCTATTACCAGCTTCGCCACACAGGTCGGGCACTGTTTCCCACATTCCCGGAGCCGCCTCCGAGTCTGATGGCTCTGGAGAATGTCCTGAAGGTGGAATCGGGGCGCAAGCTAATTTCCCGTCTATACGGGCGCATGCAAAGCGATCATCCAGTAGTGACCCCGGTGGCGCGCGACCTATGGAGCGCTGCATTGGGAGTTGACGTCGTTGACGCTCACTGGGACCTATGTTGCAGAATGCTTGAGACACTATCCCCTAACTGCAGACTCCGGCTGATCCATTTCAAGTATATACATATGATATATCGCACCCCACGCAGACTTCATCGTATTGGCTTAAGAGACACGGACAATTGCTGGAAGTGCTCTGCGCGCGGCGCTGACTTCTTGCATATGGCGTGGGAGTGTCCCAGGCTCGCCTCCTTTTGGGCAGAGGTGATGCGCCTAGTGTGCAGCATTACGGGGCTTCAGATCCCATGTACCCCTCAGGCTGCGCTTCTGGGGATCCTGCATATGGTTCAGCCTAAACATCGCCGACTGCCGGCCATACTCCTTCTACTTGCTAAGCGCCAGGTTGCGATACATTGGGGGGCTACAACGTCGCCTACCATTAGGGAGTGGCTTAAGAGTGTGGTATACTGTCAGACGCAGCTCACCCTATTCTGAGAGCTCCTGCCACCACGCACGCGGGACATATGGGACCCTTTCTCACAATGGTTAGCTCACACACCGCTTAATACGTTGTAGTGCACTGACTCTCATGGCAGATGGCTGGGGGGGGACGGATGTCGAGGTTGATGGTGGGTTACAGTGGTTGGCGTTGAAGGTGTGGGAGATGTTGGGGGTATATTGGGGGCTGGGGCGGGGAGGGACTCTGCCCTTGATTTTTGCTCTAGCACTATTGTGTGGATACTTATCGGTAATATGGACATCATTGTGTATGTAGGGAACTGTCTCGTCGATACTGTATCCTATGCACTCTGCAGTGTATTATGTTTGTATTGTTGTTGAAAATGCAAATAAAAAGAAATTATAAAAAAAAAAAAAAAAAAGAAATTAAAGATACGGGCCAGGATGGGCCTGGGGGGGCCCGGGCTTAGGTCTGCCTCCGGGCACTCTATGCGCTCTTTCCACCGAGAAAAAGGTTGAAAGCCCCCTGGGTTGAAGCCTAGTTTTTATGAGGTCATCAATGTAAAGATCCATAGCCTGGCCACCCTCGCTCTCCGGAACACCAGTAATTCTCACGTTATTGCGCCGGGAGCGCCCCTCCTGATCGTTGAGTTTGGCCGCCATGAGCTTGTTCTAGGCCTCCAATTGACTGACCTTCTTTAGCAGGGTGGTAGTATCTTTAGTGAGGGATGTCGTCACTTTCTCAACCTCTGTAACCCTGGCGGTCATTTTTTGAAAGTCTGCCCTAAGGAAGGAAACATCAGATGACATTGACCCCACCGTTGTTTGGACCTTATTAAGGGCAGACATGATATCCTCCAGTGTATTCTTGGCCGGTCCCTCTGGCGGCGAGGTTTTTTCAGATGAGGCTTGTCGTTCTGGCGGGGCTGGGAAGTCCTTAGTGTATGCATATTTGTCGAGCTGGAACTGGGGGGGTTGTGCGTGGACCTCTGCCCCCCATTTGTAGCCAATGATCGGGTCGCTAGCCATTACTCACCGCCGCCTGCTGCGTGTCTTCGTGCCACGTGCGGCCTATCGGTTTTCCTGCCGTGTCTTATGTTCATGATGGGTGGCAGAAAAGGAGGCCAGCCGCGTCGGGTGCAGGCAGCTCAGCTGCAGGGAGATGTGGCTGCTGCTGTTGCCGATATTCTCCCCCGATATCGTTTGTGGGTCTATGGGACTTCTGTCTCCTCACACCCCAGCTCGTAAGCGTCTGAATGCACAGCAGCTGCGGGCACCATGGATGGGCTCACAGGACAAACATAACGCTACAGTCCATCTGCCCACGACAGGTGAGTTATTTTGTCAACGTTCCTACATCTGATGCCCAGCCGGTCCGCCACCAGTGGTTCTCCAAGACATTAGACTTTCACGGGGGCCCCCCAATGTCCCCCTGCTCAGTAATCACTCATCATCATTTGCTGGGTTATCCGTTTGTGGCGATCTGTGCCTGTTCGCAATATCGTGTTCCCAGCTTTACTGCCTTATCATAGCCGAGTGCCGCACAGTCTCATCGGGCCTCCTCATTAATCGAGGCCCCGGCTTCAATTGTCTGTCTAGGCCGCAAGGGCGATGAGTCCCAGGAGAGTGATGCGGTGTCGTCACCAGGATCGGGGCGCCTCTCGCGTACCAATCCAGGAATAAGGCCTCCAGACACCACCAGCGGGCCCGGCGCCGCCGAGTCGCTCATTCCTCAATTCGGCCTTCACACCAAGCGAGGCCCCGGCATCATTCACCCGTCCAGGCCGCCACCGTCACCACGGCCCAGGAATCACGGGGAGCGTTATTGAAGGCTGAAATCGGGATCGGAGGGAGCCTCGCGCTCTCCGATGCCTGGATACGTCTTCAAGTGAGGATTAATGGGTGGATTAATTATCGGATTAACAGGGGAACTCGCGCCTTCTCCGGAGCTCCTCTAAGCCGCTGCCATTGAGATCGGCTGCAAGCCACACCCCCGGCGACACGCTTCTTGCTCGTGAGTCACGCTTCCATCTCCTTGCGACACGCAGTCCCTCAGAAATCTGCATTGCAGTCTCCTTTTCTTATTTTATCAGTCACTTTCTTGTGTGCTCTACACTTAACAATTGCCACTTTCTTAGGATATGTCAAGGCAGTAAGGAGATTGTGTACTAATTCCCCATGCACTATTTGTGTCCCATGTAAAGTAAAAAAGCCTCTTTCCTTCCAGAGTTGCCCAAAATCATGAGCCACTCCAAAGGCATATTGACTATCGGTGTATTTGTTAACAAGCAGACCTGTACTAAGCTCACATGCTCTTGTCAGTGCTATCAACTCGGCTGCCTGAGCTGACTTCTGTGGAATGCGAGCTGTCTCAACTACTGTCTGAAGTGTAATTGCATAAGCAGCAGACATAATACCATCAGGCAACTTCAAGCAGGACCCATCAACCCACAGTTCCTCATCAACACTAGAAAGGGGCATATTGTGTGGGTCAACACGACCCTTTGTTTGTTCTTCAGTAAGGGATATACAGTCATGTAACTCTTGTGACTGAGACTGAGTAGCTGGAAATGGCAATAATGTAGCAGGATTCAAAGTCAAACATCTTTTCAGTGTGATAAGAGGGGCCAAAAGTGTCAATTCATATCCTGTCAAGTGGGCACTAGTCAAATGTTGTGTTTTTGTTTGCTTTTAAAGAGCATCAACTGAATAGTGTACTAGCACAAGCAATCTATGTGACAGGCCTATTCCCTCACTCTGACATATGGATACAGCCGTTGCCGCTCGAAAATACCCTGGCAGCGCACAGGGGACTGGATCAAGGACAGCTGAGAAATATGCACAAGGATTCTGCTTATCACTGTGTGTCTGTACTAAAACTGAGAGAGTGCAACAGTCCCTCTCGTGTACATAGAGTGTGAAGGCCTTAGTGTAATCTGGAGTTCCTAATACTGGTGCATTACAAAGAGCTTGACATAACTGTTGGAAAGCGTTCTGGCATTCAGTAGTCCATGGGAGGGGCATCGGAGTGTCTTTAGTCAAAAGGGCCAACAAGGGTTTAACAATGGGAGAAAAGCTAGGGATCCACTGCCTACAGAAAGAAATAAGGCCAATTAGTGCACAAACTTCCTTCTGAGTAAGGGGGACAGGCGTGTCTAAAATAGCTTGAATGCGATCTGGTGTAAGTGCACGTCCCTCCTTAGACAGGAGGTGACCTAAATAGGTAACCTGCTGTCTACAATATTGCAATTTCTTTCAAGAGACTTTGTGATGATGAGAGGCAAGGAATGATAGCAATAACAGTGTACCTTTTTCACACTGTTCAGGGGTATCGGCAGCCAACAAGATGTCATCAACATATTGAATAAGGACCACCCCTTTCGGTACATGGAAAGAATCAAGCTGCCTTTTCAATGCCTGGCTATAAATGCTAGGACTCTCTGTATACCCCTGTGGAGCTCTACAAAATCTAAATGATCGATTATTCAAAGTGAAGCCGAACAAAAAACGGCTGTCAGGATGAATAGGTATCGAGAAGAATGCATTCTTCAAATCGATCACACTAAATGTAGTGGCATTGGGAGGAACCATAGTAAGAAGTGTTGTGATGTCAGAGACTACCGGATATTGGGGCACCATGATTTTGTTGACCTCTCGTAAATCAATGATGAATCTGTAAATCTTAGTGTCAGTATCTGGTTTTTTTAAAATAGGAAGAATAGGACTATTACAGGTATTATAAAGGACTTCTTCTGCAACCCCCACCTTGATCAAATCCTGAACAATGTGTATTAATGCTTCTTCGCCTTCCCGAGATATTTTATATTGGGGCAATCGAGGCAATGAAGCACCTTCCTTCACTTGAATATGCACTGGTGGAATAACCATGTGTCCCACATCGGTATGTGATGTAGCCCACAAAATACTAGGTAACAATGCCAGCGCAACATCCTCTTTAATAAGACCAGACCTCTCAACCATTGGATAGTTATCATTTAAGATAACATGCACACCCTCTGGGGAACAACGTATTGTAGCACGGAAATGTTTAAGCATATCGATACCCAGAATGTTATCCAGTGTGTTAGGGGAAAGCAAAAATGGACATGCTGCAGTCAATTTATCAAAACTAATTTCATGTGGCTTTGACAGTGGGCTAAGTGTAGGTGTCCCGTCGAACCCTATCGATGTTATCATTGTGCCAGACAGGGGAACCCTAGGAACCAATTGTTTAGACAGAGCACTATGAGTAGCCCCTGTATCAACCAGAAACCGATCAGTAGAACCCAAAACGTTTGCATCAACATAGGGACCCTTCTGATCTACTGGGACCTCAACGGTTCCTTACCCCGTCCGAGGCTTTACTATGCATAATCAGAATCCCTTCAACCTTCAACCGAATAATCAGACATTTGATATTGGTTTTGTCTATCAAAGGTATGATTATCCATGCCTCCCCTAATTCCTGAGATCCCTGGGCGGCCTCTCACGCTTCCTCTACCTTGCTGATACTGCTGACCTCGCAAAAGGGGGCACTCAGAACGCCAATGTCCAATCTCTTTACAATAAGCACACTAATCAGAAGACAAAGTTGCTCGAGGGAAAGGGAGTACACCAGGGCGATACATCGCACATCCACCTCTTCCACCACCTCTAAATGGTGGACCATATACTTGATTCAACATAACTTTAATTTTTTTAATCCTTAACCTTTTTATCCTGCTTGCCTTTTGCTTCCAATTCCTGATGCTCATAATAGTGGGCCATAGTCAAAAGGGAGACTGGGGAAGACGTAGTCCATGAACTCTTGCTGGCCTTTAAGCGACTAGCTGTTTCTGGCAACATGTTGGCGACAAATTTGTCGACGAACAGATGCTTACCCGTGTCATCTGCCAATGACTGCCCACTAAAGTCATGGAATGTCTCTTCAAATTGCGTAAAGAAATCGAAACTGACTCATCCGCTTTCTGTTTGCAAGATGCTAATGTAGTCCAATCTATTTTCTTAGGGTTTATGAGAGTTTTCAATTTAGTCACAATAGCTTTGGGAAGATCTAATATCTCCTGTTGTGGTTTCTGCGCAGGCTCTCTAGCCGCATCTATTTGCTCTAAATGCAACCAAGTATCACCATAGGCTACATTATCATCTACCTTCTGAATTGATCTCCACATATCAGGGGGTAAAACAAGTCCAAAAAACATGTTAATATCAGGCAAAGTCATAGTACAGGAGCTAATAGCTCCTTCCACTTCTTCATAAAAAGCAGCCGGATTTGTCTGCGGGTCGGACAAAGCAGCTTTAAGAGCCATAACGTCTGCTCTACTCCAAGGAGTGTAGACCCAATTATAGACAAAATATCCCTTTGCATCATCTGAATCTTTATGGTCATTAGTTCCCACTCCCTTTGGGGGAACATACAAAGGTGCTGCTTCACGCATTGGTTTCATAGTAACTACCGTATCACTAGTACTTTTATCTGTCCCGTAGCTCCCTCTTGTCGCTCCGGGGTCTGAACTGTTTGTTCAGTTGTAGCTTTACCAGCTGCTTTTTTCTCCTCAGGCAGATGGAACGTGTCAGTGCGCAATTTAACCATTCGCCTAATTAGATCAGGCACCTGTGAAGGAAGAAAGGTACCATCACTTAATTGTTTATGATTAGAATTTATATTGGAGGGATCTAGATCATCAGAATGTTTTCTAAAACTGAGTATTACTTCCCAAGTAAACGTCTCTACAAAGTATAACTGCTCTAAATCTGGCCACTGCTGAGCTCTGGAGCGGAGGCATTCCCACGAGCTGCCTTACGAGTAGCGTATCTTAGAGTGGCCTTGCCTTCATTAGTCAAAGTAGAGCGAGTCTTCCGCCCATCTTGCTTATCTTCATCTTTTTCTTCTGAAGACAAATGCTCCTCATCAGAACCCCCCTTTCTGAGGGGCACTAGGGAATTTTTATGGGGTTGGAGGTCTATCTAACAGGATGGAATCATCCTGAGGTTTATTAAGTATGGGATAAATAGGGTGCCTAATAGGGTACTGACCAGTTACCTCTAAACGACGCTCCCTATCTTCTTTTTCTTTTATTTCCTTCATCTCCTTATTTTTCAATACCAATGCTTTTTGATATATCGTTTTTCGCTGTTCTTTTTTTGCTATAGCTTCTTCTTTCCTCACTCTCTCATGCACTTCTTTCTCCCACATTTGTACACAATCAAACATATCTTGTTGACTCTTTTGTTTAAATAAACACTGCTCTACATACGGAATCCTTTTAAAAATCAAATGACCCATTCACTGGCTATCGTAGATCAAGATTCTTTTTTGTATATTTGTTCAACAGTGTACTATACACTATGGAAGAAATACCATATTTAATATACATGTATCGATTAGGTGTCCCCTCTGGGGTAGCCGGCTGACTTCTTTCTAAATCCATGTTGGTACCTCCAAGACAGCAACACAACCTACAGAGTGGACCAGGAGCAGGCATGCTACCAAGTTTGTAAAATATTACTTATCCCAGATAAATCAAAGTAGAGAAAAATCTCCATATTACCTGCCTTTATCTATTGCAACAGATAAACAAACAAACAAAACCAGAATCTTGGCCAAGCAAATCCAAAATCAAGAGTGCCGCTTCAGCGACCTTACCAAACAAAAGTCTCCAACCTCCAACTGCCAATCTCTTGGTAGACCTAATGGTCACTGCAAAAACTTGCGCCAAAGGAAATCTCAGTCGGTACCTGCCACAACCTGGAGGGTCAATATTGAGAAAACCGGAAGTCGCTTCGGTCTGCTAAGACAAGGGTCTCCTCATGCAGGACGTCTCCTCAGCAAGATCCATTCTTCGTCAAGACCACTCCTTCGGGCGGCCGCATCTCCGATGAGCCCCACTAGTCGGGCGCCAAAGTTGTGGAAATGTACCTTTTTTGGGGCACACCGGTGCAGGGTTCACCCTTATCTTTGTCCACGGGTCCTTAGACTAACAAAGAAGAGATTGGCACCGAAGCTGGAATTCAAAGATCAAGTTTATTAATCACTCATGAGTGGGACTACATCAATACAGCACCCTCAAGTACTGCAGGAGGTAGTACATGGAATACAGAGACCATGGACCTTTTATACACAGTTTGTTGCAGAGTAAGCATGTAGACTCAAATAGAAGGTACAAGCATACACAGGAATAACTACTGACAAACATGGGCAGATGAATATAACTTAGTCAGCAAAGTGGGAGGGGAAACAGAACTGCTTACATCAGTAGAATATAATAGAGAGATACATTCTCAAACAGGTGCATTCTAGCAGCTACATGCCTTTCTGAGCGCCTACATTGCTCTGGCTCAGTATAGAAGGAGTTAGCTAAAGCTGATGACTCAAGCAGAATAGAAAAGCAGGCAACAGTGAAGACGGAAAATCACAAGGCTACCAAAATGGATGCTGCTAACAAGATGGTTTCAGCCAATGCTAACAGCCATTATTTTTGATTCCCACAGGTTCACAGGTAAGTTATAGACTGTGGGAGTTAAGGTTCTGGGGTTAGACTCAAGGGTCCCCCAGGGTCAGTGATGCACTCTTGTTACACCCTCAGGGGCACTAGGGAGGCTGGGTGCAGAGTGTTGAGGCCCAATGTTATCCAATGGGGGATAGGGGGCCTCAGGTTGGTGGCTGCTGGCAAGCAGGCCACTGGGTTGTGGTTGCAAAGCTCCTAGGGTTTAGGTCAGGGCAAATGGGGAAACAAAGTAGCACAAAATGTGCACCCTCAGTGGCACTGAGGCGGCCGGGTGCAGAGTGCTATTTCGATGTTGGGCGCCCTGTTGTTTTCAATGGAGAACCTCCGGTTTGCAAAAGCACTGCAGGCAGGGAGACGAAGGACTTCTGGGTGAGACCACCACTTCGAGAGGTAAGTTGGGAAGTTAAGGGTTGGTTAGGCACCGTTGGTTTGGGCACACAAGGCCGTGGAGTGTCGGGTCCAGGGGTGCCTTTTTGGGTCAGATCTTCTTACCAGCTCTGGGTCGCGGTCAGTGGGACCTTCTGGATTTAGGCTGCAGTTGTCGGCTGGAGGCTTGAGGCAGGTCAGGGGTAGCCGGATCTCGGGTCAGGATCGCCGGGGTGACCTCCTCGGGGTGTTTTTCCACTCGAGCTCGAGCCAGGTACGGCAGGTGCAGAGTGGGCTGGATTCGCGGTCTCCTGCTGCTGCCAGAGGTTGCAGTTGAACAAATCCGGTGTTCACGGTAGAAGCAGTCTTTGGCAGTGAAGGCAGGCAGGTCCTCCGGGGTTTTTGAGGTTGCTGGCTGAAAGACACACCGGGATTTCACAGGTGCAGGTTCGAGGGGAGACAAGCCTGTAGGGCTGGGGCCAAGTCAGTGGGCTTCTTCCTCTTGTTTGCTGGCTGTACGGCTGTTCGGTCCCTCTTCTTTTCTTCTTGTTGTTTCTGGATCTGAGGAAGCAGGGTTCAGGGTGTCCCCTAAATACTAGATTTAGGGGCGTTACAGGTAGATAAAGAGCAGGGACCAATGGGCCCCTTCCCTGGGGTGGGTACACCCCCTATCGTGCCACCCTCCAGTGGGAGGGGGCAGGAGCCAGTCCCTGGTTTGTTTGGTCCCCCCATCCTCAAGATGGCGGGGACTCAGAGTTGTGCTTCACCTCACCTCCCCCACCTGAGGGGTGGAGTTGGCAGAGGTGGTCACACCTCTTTCCCTCATGTGTTTTTCCCGCCGGTTCTCCCACCCAAAGTGGGGGGTAGAACCAGTGGCGACCAGTTGCTGAAAGCAGCAAATGGTCTGGGGAGGCTCACAAAGGCGGCATGCCTTTGAAGCTTCCCTTTCGTGAACCCTGCCACCCTGGGGGAGGAGGCTTGGCACCTCGTCCCAGGATGTGCATTGTTTTAGGCCCCCGAGAGTCACAGGCTCTTAACCCAGGGGTCCAGAAACATGTCTGTTGGTAGCAGCCTAAGCAGCCACTCAGTTGAAACACTAGAAGTTGGTTAGTTTTCAGGGGGCATCTCTAAGATGCCCTCTGTGTGCATTTTTCTTTAAATCCAACACTGGCATCAGTGTGGGTTTAATGTGCTGAGAAGTTTGATAGCAAACTTCTCAGTTTTCAGTGTAGCCATTATGGTGCTGTGGAGTTCGTAATGACAAACTCCTAGCACCATATACTGTTAATGGCAGCACTGCACTTACAATGTCTAAGAACGGACTAAGACACTGTAGGGGTACAGGGCTCATGCACCTGTACCCTCACCACTGGTATAGTGCACCCAACTAGAGGGCTGACTGATCTATGCCAGGGCAGTGGGTTGTAGGCATGGCACACAGGGATGTGTGCTATGTCGACCCTTCACTTTGTTCTGCACCAAAACACGCAGCCTGCAAAGGCAGTGTGTGAGTGTAAAGGTACAGGACTTCTAAGGGCGGCACAATAAGTGCTGCAGCCCTTAGAGGCCTTCCCTGGTCACAGTGCCCTGGGTACCTGTGGTACCATTTACCAGGGGCTGACCTGTGGGCAGAGATGCCAATTGGGCTTAGTTATGGGGAAGAACACAGGCCCTAGGAACCCGATTGGAAGGGACCCAGGGCACACCAAGTAAAAGTGCATCAGTAGTCTGGCAAAAATTGGGGGGGGGTTACTACAACAGAAATCCACTTTTACAGTTGGGATCTAGATTCTTACCTCCATCTCGTCCCTGCGGAAAATATCAAAGGTGAGAATTACTAGACCATTAATAAATCTTAGCTTGTCTTCTCTTTAGCTTCTCTTTGTTTTTGCGTTTTTCTGCTCTTGATCGGCTGTTGTTGACTGCATCTTTCTTTTCCGTTCTCTCTTGGATATTGCAAAGAGGTTCAGTGGAGCTGTATTCTTAATGCTGGTGTTTCTTGGGACCCAGTACCTCCGGGCAGGTCGATGCCACTGTTTCTTTGATCTTCTCCCACTGACTGTGTACTGGGTCTCTGTCGTCCTCTAGTTCTTGCAGGGCTTGGATTTTTTTTTACGGAAGATGACTGAGTACTCGCGCAGTTTCCGTGCAACTTTGAGGAGGGTGATATTATAACACTGGCGTCAATTTGTTGGTTTCATCCATACTTTCTTCAGCCTTAGCTTTAGCCTGGCCACGAGAAGGTGATGTTCTGACTACACATCCGCTCCTTTCATCACTCTCACATTCTACGGGGACCTCCAGAACTTTTTGGCAATGCAGACATGGTCGGTCTGATTCTCAGTTGAATGGTCTGATGACACCCACATTGCCTTGTGTATGGGAATACACTACCACCTGTCCCCAGACTGTTCAGGGCACAGAGATCCACAAGCCTTTCACCATTACCGTTATGTTGCCAAGGCCATAGTTGCCAATGACTTCATACTCAGTGTTGTTGCTTCCAATCTTGGCATTGAAGTGCTCCATCATTAAGATGATGTCTTCCTCAAGGCATTTTTCCTGGATCCACTGGAGTCTGTTGTAAAACTGTTCTTTTTCCTTTTCTTTGCTGTCATTTTTAGGTGCATGGCACTAGATAATATTCATGTTGATCCTCTTTTTCTTTGTGCGGAAGGTCACTGTGATGATCCTGGGACCATGGGCTTTCCATCAAATCAGGGATCTATTGGCTGGTGGCATTAGCATCAGTGCTACTTCCTGAGTATATGGGGTGTTCTCTACCTCGTGTCTTGAACACAGAGCTTTCCTCATGTAGCCAGTGTTTTCTGTCCAAACTATATTTATCTGGTCTCGCTGATGCCAGGCAGGACAAGGTTGTATTTTTTCATCTCTGCTGCCACTTGGGCTGTCTCGCCTGTCTCGTACATGGGCCTCATGTTCCATGTCCCGATGGTAATGGTCTTGGTCGAAAGCAGGTGGATCGGCTTTGTGGCATCTAGGGATCTTTGGCTTTCACTGCAAGGTGGCATAGTTCTCCGTGAAGGAGATTCCTCTCTCCCAAGTCTGAGATGTCTTTATTTAATGTTTGCGCTGGCAGGATTTTTACATGGTGAGGTAGCTAGCCACATGCATAACCCTCCTCCTTTCGCCGCTGGGCTTGGGACCAGCCATGGTTGACTTATGGGACATGTAGATGTTTGAAAATATATGGTTGTGGTATGTTTTCATACATCCCAGGGGTGATACCAGGACCCATATGACAGGTACCCTAAACCAGCTTTTCACTTTCAGTTGTTTTCATATTTGGTGAATGCTTTGTACCCAGTTTGTTGTCTGAGAATACAACAAAATCATATATGTCTTGTTCCCCATGCTCAAGAGACCCTGCGGAACATGGATTGGCTTTCAAGCATTGGTAGAAATATGTTCCATGGGCTAGACTGGAGAAATGCTAAAATCTGACAAATGTCATGTAAACGCATTCTCTTGGCCAGATAATCAGTTCGGGGAAGTACTGGCTTAATCCTTTAGATTTCCTAAATTCTACAGAATTAGAAGATATATGGAATGTGTACTTTATCAGTTTTAGTCATCGAGTGAAAAGATCACCCTAAACTTTGATTCCGTCACAATTTAATGATCTTCCCTAATAATACATAATTGATTTTGCATTCTACATTCCATACTCCAAAAATTCCAGGCAACATTTCTTGGATTAGTGTTTGGAGATTTATGTTTGTCTATTTGATAAAAGCAAGAAAACATTGAGCAAACTAAAGAAAAAATCTTAGCATTTTTCAGTATATCTTTAGGGTACGACGAGATGCTGAAATGGGTCGAACACCAATATGTAGCCTTGAATGTGCCATAAATCAAGCAGTTTGTATTGGGGACGCTTACCTGCCCTTTGTTTGGACCTGCCACCGGACTGCTGCTGTTTCTTTCTTCACCCTCTGCCCTTTGGAAAACTCACAGCAACACGCCGGACCCGCTCCGCGGGTCCCGCAGCGAGTGTGACATCAGCGGGAGCTGCTGTCGAGGGGTGGTCTCCTGTGCTAGGACTTGGGGCGTGTTGTTGCTGGCAGGGCTGCGAGCACGTTAGCAGGGACTCCATCACCCAGGAGTCCCTGCGAGCCCAATCTGTTTCACCTGGGCTGCTCTCCCTGCTGGCCCCGCCCCCCCGCCCACGGAGTAAAAACAGGCTCCAGGACTTTGTTCGTGGGACGCTTACCTGCCCTTTGTTTGGACCTGCCACCGGACTGCTGCTGTTTCTTTCTTCACCCTCTGCCCTTTGGAAAACTCACAGCAACTCGCCGGACCCGCTCCGCGGGTCCCGCAGCGCGTGTGACATCAGCGGGAGCTGCTGTCGAGGGGCGGTCTCCTGTGCTAGGACTTGGGGCGTGTTGTTGCTGCCAGGGCTGCGAGCACGTTAGCAGGGACTCCATCACCCAGGAGTCCCTGCGAGCCCAATCTGTTTCACCTGGGCTGCTCTCCCTGCTGGCCCCGCCCATCACTCCTTCCTTTTGCTATTTTAGAAGGACGCGCGCCCGCCGCGCGGGAGCGCCCGGGGCTAAGCCCGGGCAAAGGGCGGGCCGTATAAGGACGGGCCGGGCTTATCCTCTTTCATCACAGACCCGAAGTATTTGTTTTATACTTTTAAGTGTTATTATTTTCTTTTAATGGTCTGATTTATAGGTTGTTTTCTTCAGTTGGGATCTTGTCCTGTATTACTCCTCTTAAAAGAATTTCCCCATGATGGCCTTACGTTCCGGAAAGGGTAGGCAGGTTACATTGAAAACGAGTAGTGTTAAAGCAACTGGAACTTTGGATGATTTTATAATTCGGGCAACAGGGATATTGGAAAAAGAAATCGCTCTTACAGAAAAGCGTCTCTCACTAGATCTGGTAACAGGGAAACGCTCTTCACTAGGACGTATTGGTTCTATAATTACCCCTGAAAAAAGTTCAGTAAATGATCTGGTAGATAGCCCAATTCCTGTAATGAATTCTAATTCTCATTTAATTTCTTCGATTGACCTGGTGGATTGCCCAAATGAAGACTGTATACCATCAAGCACTGCTAGTGGGGATAGCATCCAAAACTGTAATTTGAGCCTTATAGTGCCCACATTAACACAACCCCAGGTCTTAGAACCCGAGCCAGTAGGAATTGAAATTATAAAAACTAGTAAACGGAAAAGAGGAGGGGGTCACAATAAGGGTAGGAGAGCCAAAACAGTAAAAATAAATACTTTACGAGTAACATCGAAATCGGCAAAACAAAGGGGAATTTCATCTGGGGATTATGTACATACATTCCTGCCCAAATAATGATGAATTATTGCTTAATATTGAAAAGCTGGTTAAAGGGCTTCTGACGCCTCTTGTAGAAAGAACGCAAATAGTAAATTTGAAACTGGACCAATTAGAACATCTTATATCGGTCAATACTCGTTGTCTTGAGAAATTGGCTAAGAACAGTAAACCTATTGAAACCATGGGGGGTAACCCCAATGCTATAAAGAAAGTGGGACCAAAAAATCAAGTTGCAGTGTCGCAAATGGCCGCAACTGCTACTCTTGCTAAAGTACCCTTACAAACTGCCTCAAATAACTCTACTTTGGTGGTTGCTATGGGTTGTCAGCAAAAGCCCGCATTGGCCGCTGCATCCACATCAAAGTTATCCGCACCCAAGCAGGCAGTCACCTCTGGGCCTAGGGTAATACCACAACAGGGACTTATAAATCATAGAGAAAAAGCTCCACTAAAGAAGCCGGTTTGTGTAGATCTACCCCCTGACTGCGCTCCTTTTATCGCAATTTTGACAGGAGTCCCAGGAGTCAGGCCAAGTCAATTGGAATCAAACAGGGATCTTAGAAATAAAGTAACCTTTTGGCTCAATAAAAATAGGGCGCTTCCCCCTGCCTCTAGAACAGAAATATTAAGTGTCCGAAGGGTTCCTTGGGTGGGGCCAAGTGAGAAAGATTTGGAGGGGGATTGTATTCTCATAAACTTTAGGGACAATTGGGTTAAAGATCTTATTTGTTGTAAACCAAGGTTTGGTAGATTGGGGGATATACAATGTAAAGGCTTAGAATACTTTTACCCCAATCTAAAGCATGTTGCTTTTCAACAATCCCAAAATTATCCTAGGATGAGACCCCAGGGTGAGAAATATCTCGGGTGGACACCAAGTAATATTCCTCTACAACCACCGCGAAATCATCACGGAATGAGATTTCAGGGTGAGGAATACCTTGGGTGGATGCCAAATAATATTCCCCTAAGTAATCGTTTTGACCCACTCATGGGGATGGAGGGGATAGACTGACTACCAACCAGTCAAAAGTCCATTGAATTTTTCAGTGAAAAGGCTAGTTCCTTAGTGGAACATAGTTATGATGGATTGAGGGACAATACTAATGAGGTGGTATTAACTTGTAATGTACAACGGGATAATCTCTTGGAATCAGAGGTTTGTGATATTGTAGACTGTGAGCTGACTTTGCCTGCCCCTAGGTTGGATGTGGCCACCCGTATTGAACATCCAGGTAATCCGTCAGGGGAAACAAGGCTCCGCCTGATTTCGTGGAATATTGCAGGCCTTTCTGGGAGACTACAAGATGAGGCATGACTGGATTACGCGGGTAGCCATGATATCTTGTGTCTTCAGGAGACATGGAGTAGAACTGATCAGGATATTGACGGTTTTCAGTCCTTTAGTGTACTAGCTGTGCCATCACAGGCAGGCAGGGCAAAGGGTGGGATACTGACTGCACTTTCCCTAAAATTGAATAATTTAACAACATCTAAAATAGTGGATACTCCCTGGTACCAATTACTTTTGCTACAATCTCTGTTTCCTGTGCCCTTATTGTTGATTAATTGGTATCACAATGTCTTTGATAAAAATGAAACATCTGTAATTGTGAGCTTGCAGGAAGCTATATCCAAGGTGCGTAGCGATTTACCCCTACTTTTTATCATTTGGGTTGGTGATTTCAACTGTTCATTGTGTAAATTTGGTGGGTCAAATGTATGTGGCCTGGAAGATCTAAACGAACACCCTGTGCAACACTTTAAGCCCATGGTGATGCGTTAAATAACATTATTGTAATTAATGATTTATGCATAATGGAACCATGGGTTGCCCCAAATTCCCTCCCAATACCAACTTTCCAGGGAACTAGAGGCTCGATGAGTGTTATTGACTTTGCCATTGTGTCCAGTGGTTATTCTCAATACATTGATAAACTTGAGATGCTTGCAAATTCGGCAAGCGATCACAACCCTCTGATTCTAACATTATGCCCCCCTGTTAGCACAAGGCACCCAATCTGGGACCAACCTATAAAATATAATAGGAACCAAGGTGTTATCTTGAAGTGGGGGAAAGTAGACGCAATTGGGTTAGAGGCGGAGGTCTTAAGTGCAAATAGCCCCGAAATTGAGTCCTGTTTATTACCAACAACTGACCCTGAAATTGTTATTACGAACTTTGAAATCCTTTGTGGAAATGTGGCAGAGTATCTTAAAAAAAACAATTGGTAATGACAAGAGCAAGGGTTTTAAATGGTTTGATGCTGTATGTTCTGCCTCTCTAAAAATATTAAAAATGGCTTTGCAACAAAAACCAAGGAATTAGGAGCTGGTAAAAACGGCTAGAGGCGCCTATAAAGAGGCAATTAGAAAACGGAAGTTGGACTTAAAAAACCTCGCTTGGGATGATTTAGAGAAGGCCTCGGAATTAAAAGACAGCAAGCTTTTTTGGGAAGTGGTAAATCGCCCCCTATTTTCTAGCAATGATAAGGATAATATGGTGATGCAGATAACAGGTGAGACATGGGAGGCCCATTTTGGGGCAATTTTTAATCCCAATTCAGTAGCGCTCTTAGGACTGCAGGATGCAACAAAGGATATGGAGTTCTCGCTGACAGCTTCTTTGCTTAGTTCTTCGCTTACATTGCAGGAAGTTGAAGAGGCCTTGAGGAAAGGTGTTCCACTAAAAGCCCCTGGCCCAGATGCAGTGCCAGTGGACTTTTTTAAACATAACACTGTTGTATGGGCCCCATTGCTGCTAAATGTATTTAAAGCGGTTATTGTTGGTCGTATTCCCCTATCCTGGAAGGAGGCAGTGGTGGTGCCGATTTTCAAGAAGGGTGATAAGAGCGACCCTCGTTGTTATCGCCCAATATCATTAATTGACGCATCATGTAAATTACTGGGAAGGATAATCCTTGCTAGATTGGAGACGTGGGCAGACTCTGTGGGCCTAATTGTAGATTCCCAATATGGATTCAGAAGAGGAAAGGGAACAATCGAACAGTGTCTAAACTTGGCACTGATTATGAGTAAGTACATGAAGGCCAGGAATTCTTCTGTTCATCTGGCCTTCATGGACTTATCCAGTGCCTTTGACACTGTCTGCAGAAACAAATTATGGCGAATGATGGAGGATATGGGTTTTGAGGAACCCTTGGTTACCCTGCTCCGCAGATTACATGCAGCTACAACCGTGGCAATAAGGTTTGGGCCAGGGGAGGGAAAAACAAAATCTATCCCCTCAACTGAGGGTGTGCGACAAGGTTGCATTTTAGCGCCTTTTTTGTTCCTAGTTTATACAAATGGCTTGGGAAAGTACTTGTTGGATCATTGCTCTGATTTCCCAAAGGTAAGCGGCAAGAAGATACCTATGCTATCTTATGCCGATGATACGGTATTAATGACCCTCACAGCAAATAGCATGCAGACTTGTCTGGATGCATTTAATAACTTCATGTTGGACCTGGACCTAAAGGTAAACTTTGCAAAATCTTTTGCAATGGTCTGTGGTCCAAAAGGGACAAAAACCCGTAAGTTTATGGTAACCAACAACACCATTGAAAAAGTAGATAATTTTAATTACTTGGGAAATCTTTTTAACAGCAAATTGAGTTGGGTCCCCTTGATGAAGGCGCTAGTACAAAGTACTAGTCGATCCATAGAGGGTCTTTTTCGCTTTTGTAGTAAACTAGGACAAAAACCGGTTGTACAATTAAAAAGCTTGTATAGAGCAAAATGCTTATCTGTGGCCACTTATGGGGCAGGGGTCTGGGGTACAGCAAGCCCAGCCATGATCCAGGTCATGGAAAACAAATTTATGAAGCGTTTGTTGTCAATCCCATCAGGTTCATCTAACAGTTTCTGTCACACTGAGATGGGAATGGAATATGTGACTGACATCATTCGCATTTCACCCTTATTATTATGGGGTAAAATATGGCTATCAGAAGACCTTCAGCTCTCTAAAGATATCCTCCAAGACTGCAAAAATCTTGATCATGCAATGAAGATTCCATGGCTTTCATACGTCAGCGATACTTTGCACAGAATAGGTCTGGGCCACTTTTATGATAACCCCGAAAAAATACAGGGAGACATAAAAACTCTAATTAAAACAAGTTATTGTAAAAGTTTAAGCATGTCATGTCTAGACTAGTCAATAAACTGCTTGGCCAAACTACAGCACCAATTTTCTCTAACATTTACCACCCATGTGCAATGGCGTTTTTACCTGACAAGGTTTAGACTAAACACACTTCATTTTCTTTTTGCCTTTCCAAAACAAGGGGTTTGGTGTGAGAGGCTGCCCCCTTGTCCTTGCATTAACAAAGTTAGTCAAAGTACTATCCATATTGTTCTTTTTTGTTCTTTATATAAGGAACCAAGGAGTAGGTTTATTAAGCCTATTCTAAAAAAACAGCAACCATGTAATTATAAAGAAGGTTATGACTACTTGTTATCATTATCATCTCCTGGAGTATGTTGTGCTATGTTAAGTTTTATAAGATTGTCACTCCAGATCAGGAAACGGTATAGCTAGTTTGGTCCAAAAAACCTTTTATGGTTCCCATTGCTTTCTGACAAATGATGTAAAATTGTACACATTTTTCTTTTTATTCTTTTAATGTACAAATTGTAGAATGATTTTCTAGTGATGTTCTGTATACTTTTATGATTCTTTCTTTCTGAATCGAATAAAGTTTATGAATCGAATCGTATTGGTGCAGAAAGAGATCAAAGATGCTTAGGTTTTTGACAAATCCATTGCTGGTTTTAAGATTATTATTATTTTTTATTTAGAAAAGATTAATTCCGTCCGTCAGCTGGCTTTATTGCAGGGTTTTCTTTATAGGACCATTCCACTTTTACACTAGCATAGACATCACTGATTTGAATTAGAGGCTCCTGGGGGTAAGGCATATGGGGCAGTATCAGAAGACAGACATATTATTTCTGTAGCAAAATAGACTGTTGGACTATTGATACAGAAAGCTGAGATAATAGGTTAGTCATAACGCCAAAGGACTGGGGACATTCTGGATGTCCAAACCCCTGTAAGAAGCATAATAATGACATTAGCTTGCATACACCAGGTCATAGCACTGTCACAGCCCTTACATAACCATGCCACTGTAATAGCTCATAGAGACATGACTTCAGTCAGACAAAGCTGCCACAAAACAGCATCATGATTTTGAAACTGCAGCACTGTCTACTGATAATAAGAGCACCAATCGGTTATGGTGTAATTATGCTGCCTGATGACGCTGTTACTGCATTGCCTACAGTGATATCCCTACACTCCACAAATCCTTGTGCACCTTCATCAAATTCTTAAGGATTTCCTGTCAAGCACTGGTCAAGAAGACATTAACATAGTTAGACACAGTAAGCTAGGATAACCATCAATAGGTTGCATTTTAGTTAATATCTGATCAGAGATATGTATGGTGAGCACATTTGTATAGAGCAGAACAGGTGATCTGTACAAAAGAAGAGCATTTTTTTTTTAATGGGCAGTGTGACTCTCACTTTGTAGTTCAGTATATTGTCGTGACATTTCATTGCAGCTAGCAGCAGGTATGTGGTACTCTTAAAATTAAATCCTTTGCGCAGCAAAACTGTATTAAAAAAATGTGTTTCTTGAATATGAAATCTTGTAAAACTGAAAGACAAGAGGTGTTTGGCAAAAACAGGAACAGCTGGCTTAATTAAATGCAGCAACCGGGAGAACATGCACCAGAGTTGGAGTCTGAAGACTGTCTCAAAGCACATTGGTTTCGGCTGTGGTTTTATACATTACATGAAGCGTCATAAGGCAATTTGTACATTTGTTTTGAGATAGAAATCTGGGCCTAGTCACATGATCATAATTCTGGTAATTTAATAAGAAGCGCAGGTAGGTCTTGACCTTGTGTGGACACAATGTGAGGCCAGCGGGTACGTAGCCTGATGTCTGGCATGGGTAGCCCTTGATCGCTGCGTGTAATGTGCATGCTGTGTTCTGAGTGCTGAGTGCTCCTAACTTAGTGTGGCATCTGACTTTACGGTGATTTGAGATTGCAGGCCCCTCCGGCTAAACATGTTTTATTAGGGCCTATCTCCTAAGATCATTGTGGTGTTGGTGCCTATCTATGGGATCGATCTGTGTTTTCCTGTTTGTGCGTTTGTCTAAGGGTTACATGTCTCCTCGCCTGTGATCTGTCGATTAATTTCTTAAGGGCTAAATCGCATGGCAGGCCTGACCACGTATTTCTGACTCAGGGTTGATGGGGAGGTCTTATCTGGTGAATTCAACAACAGCAAACGTTTTTTGTTATATGTACATATATCAGGAAAAAAACAGCACAAAAATGACAGTCTGGAGGAAGAACATGCACAGTCTGTTCAACCTCTGGGGGAGCCAGGAAAACAAATCGATAAACCAGTCCTGCTCAGGGGTATCTCCCTCATTCTTCATGTCAGCTTGTAGGTGATGCAGTGTTTGGATAGCAAGAATTAGCGTCCCATTGTCCAAGTCATTTCAGGGATAAAAGTAAAGCAGGACGCATCGATCTTGGCACACACACCCCACTCTCGATTTCGGTCATCAATTCCAACACATACCAATGTTGCATTACTATGAGGCAGATGGCTTTTAGTTCTTTCTTGATAGCATTTAGGCCGAACTCAGTATTGTTGATCATCTTCAGCAATTCCCTCCTGATTTTTTATGACCTTGGCATGTGCCTTTGTTTGCAGGATGAAGAAGGGTATGGACCATCCTGCATTTACTGGGATGTCAGAAAAATGTCTAAATTCTTCCGGGATTCCCTTGTACTGATTCCAGCCTTAATAATCTGCAGTTCTTTTTTCTCGAGCCTGATGCAATAGAGTTGTTTCTTCTATAGCTGACGTTTGAACAACTTGGACAGGTCATCTCCAGGGATGACCAGGGTCAGGGTGTGTATGGTTACGAGGGCACAGATGCCCCACCATCCGGGGATGAGCTGAGTGTAGGCAAACTCCACACTTTGCCAGTAGATATCCATCAGCACGGAGGTGCCCCATTGCATGTCTGGTACGTGCAGTATTGCTCCAAAATTTTAATTTGTGCCAAGCGGGAGTGTTCTTTTGCCTCTGAAACACAGGGAATACAGTGTAAGTTTTCGTACAATTAGGGGTTGCCCCTTCCCTTCTAGCCATGTGTACCTATCTTTCTCAATGTACCAGATTCCCAGACATGGGTTATCTATGCTGGCATTCAACCCTTCACTTCTAGACTCATCTCCCCTTGTTTCATCACGGTGGATGGCCCTGCACTGAAACTCCATGCCTGGGCTCCATTTGTTATTAAAGAAGACTGCCCCGTGTAGTTCCTACAAATCTATATAGGATCTGCGGGTTTAGACAACATAAACTAAGGGATTGGTCTCCAGATTGATTCCATACACCCCCAAAGGATATGTTAGCCATTCACTGGCCATAGTAGATCTGGATCCTTTTTTCGTATATTTGTTCCACAGTGTACTATACACTATGGAAATAATACCATATTTAATATACATGTATCGGTTAGGTGTCCCCTCTGGGGGATCCGGCTGACTTCTTTCTAAATCCATTTTGGTACCTCCAAGACAGCAACACAGCCTACAGAGTGTGCCAGGAGCAGGCATGCTACCAAATTTGTAAAATATTACTTATTCCAGATATATCAAAGTAGAGAAAAAGCTCCACATTACCTGCCTTTATCTATTGCAACAGATAAACAAACAAACAAAACCAGAATCTTGGCCAAGCAAATCCAAAATCAAGAGTGCCGCTTCAGCGACCTTACCAAAAAAAAGTCTCCAACCTCCAACTGCCAATCTCTTGGTCGACCTAATGGTCACTGCAAAACTTGCGTCAAAGGAAGTCTCAGTTGGGACCGGCCACCACCTGGAGAGTCTATATCGAGAAAAACAGAAAATTTGCTTCGGTCTGCAAAGACAAGGGCGTCCTCATGCAGGACGTCTCCTCACCAAGATTCCATTCTTCCGTCAAGACCACTCCTTCGGGCGGCTGCGTCTCCAATGAGCCCCACGTTGGGTGCCAAAACTGTGGAAATGTGCCTTTTTAGGGGCACACCGGTGCAGGGTTCATCCTTATCTTTGTCCACGGGTCCTTAGACTAACAAAGAAAAGATTGGCACTGAAGCTGGAATTCAAAGAACAAGTTTATTAATCACTCATGAGTAGGATTACATCAATACAGCACCCTCAAGTGCTGCAGGAGGTAGTACATGGAATACAGAGACCATGGGCCTTTTATACACAGTTTGTTGCAGAGTAAGCATGTAGACTCAAATAGAAGGTACAAGCATACACAGGCATGGGCAGATGAATATCACTTAGTCAGCAAAGTGGGAGGGGAACAGAACTGCTTACATCAGTAGGATAAGATAGACAGTTACATTCTCAAACAGTTGCATTCTAGCAGCTACAGGTCTTTCTGAGCTCATACATTGCTCTGGCTCAGTATAGAAGGAGTTAACTAAAGCTGATGACTCAAGCAGAATAGAAAAGCAGGCAACAGTCAAAACGGAGAATCACAATGCTAACAAAATGGATGCTGCTAACAAGATGGTTTCAGCCCATGCTAACAGCCATTATTTTTGATTCCCACAATGGACAATTCTCTTGTATCTCAGTGTGCTTCAGTTCCATTATCTGCTTTAATTGGATATTAGAACGAAACTAAGGGCCTGATTTAGTTCTTGGTGGATCTGGTCCCCCACCACTTTTTTGACAGTTTCACCGCCCGCCTATTTGGTGGTCCACCCAGTCTATTTAGATGCTAGTGGGTCCATGGACGAAAGACTGCCTGAGTGCCACCGACTCCACCAGGAATTTTCACTCGTGTCGATGCAACTGTTGGTGGGAGTCCACCAAGATTACTGCCGGGCCAATCACGATAGGCTATTCCATAGAAAAAACTGTGGCTGGGATACCTCCTACTTTGAATTGGTGGAATCAAAGGAAATGAGGGAAAAACATACGTTTTTTTCCCTTTTTCCCACTTCCGATTCTATCTTGAACCCTATCGTTCAGGTACTCCCTTTGCTGCTACTACATGACCACAACGCTAATCAACTTCGTTGTCGCCTGGATGTAAGGTAAGATTCTTTTGCACTTGTCTTACTATGAATAGTGTGTTGACAATTGCTTTAGCCTTGTGTATTTTTGCATTACTATTACATGCAATTTTTATGAGTAATACATTATTGTAAAGTTTACAACTTATCAAGATAAAATGAACACACCTGTCTTGACACTTAAAAAATAAAAATTATGTTGTGGTAGTAGTGGCCGTTCTGCTTTGGTGCCTGTTGGTGTGCATTCAGTAGTGTGTGTGTGTGTGTTTTTGTGTGCTCTGCAATATGTAAGAAAAGGTGCATAATACATTACCTACATATATTTTAGAAGCAAACACATCATATTTGTATATTGAAAAACATAAATCAGTAGTACTGCCAGTCTCCACTCCACCAGGGACTCAATCCTTCAGCAAACCACTGCTACGAAAACACCAGCACAATGGGGACATTTAAATAGGCTCGGTGCAAACCCGCTGTCCTGACGGTGACGGAGTACTGTTAGCCTGCAGAGGAGTCCACTGCTTTGACGACGGTGCACTGCTTATGTGACTGTAAACAGTCTGTCTATGTAGATGGCGGTTCAGCCAGCACACATCTAATGGCGGCAGGCGGGATTCCATCAGCTGGACGACGTTCTTGGATACTCAGCCACGGAGGGACAAAGGGAGTCCCACCAAGATCTAAATCAGGCCCTAAAGACCAGAAGTAAGCTCTCATTTTATTGGAGACCATGAATATATAAACCTTACTCATTTTTATTAACCTATAATTCTTCCAAGCTAAATCAACTTATTCTCAGGCAAGACTTTCATTCCTTTCACTAAAACTAAATCGGAGGCTACTGTGCCATAGCTTTTAGTTACAGATGCTCGGTATATACCGGATACTCTTGTGGCTAGTGTACTTTATAGCAATTGTTAAAAGCCAGCATTCGAAAAAATGATATCAAAACTTAACTAAATAGGTCAGTTTTCCAGAGCCCTTGTATACAAAGTTGATCAGTCCCAGCTTTTCAATCATCTGTCGTGTTCTACAGTAATGCAGGTGTCAGGTTCCTCTGTTCCGATGTCCCCTGGGCTGTGTTGATGCTCTAAGGGGGCCCACCTCTGAATGACCCCAAGTCCGGCTTGAGTGTAACCACGGACTTTTGGGGTGATCGAGCGGGGGAAGGAAAGGGTGGGGACTGCAGGGAGGGAGATCTGTAAAGGCAAAAGACAACAAGACACTGTATGAGACCCTTGTTCTATGTATACAGCATGATACACTTGTTTTACCGTTAACTGCAGCGCTTTCTGATCTAGCTCGCCCCCTCACCTGTAAAGTAAAGAAAGTACGTCAAGACATATATGGGAGAGCTAGAGGCAGTGGTCAGTGGTCTCAGGCAACTAATGCAAATGAAAAGGAAAGATCACACGTATGGAGCATTGCAGTGAGCCAACACAGGGAACACACAACTTGTAGCACATTATTTGCACAGATACCCACTTGTAAATGCCCCTCTAGTTCCAAGCCACCGGCGTTGGTACCACCCCTTCTTGCCGAGACTCTCTCTCGTATGTCTGAGGAAATGAACATATAAGAAAACAATAATGAGGACTGGCGACTGTGTCGTGCCTTTTCAGCACTGCCTGCTTCTGCCAGAAACAATGAATTGCACATCACGGGCCATCCCTGATGCGTGGGTGCACTCCCGTGGCTTGCGACCTGCTCCGCCACTATAACCAGTGAATACAAAAGAATGTTTTTTGCTCCCTGCAGGTTTCAAAGTCAAGAGGCTCTCTCACCTCGAGAGACTGAACGGGGTTTAAATATGCCCTGCAGGGATAGCCAGGCCAATAAAGATACTGTCGCTCCTCTGCATGAGACCGGCCGGTCTCTCCAACAGAGGGGCGTTACTTCACAATAGTTCCAAGGAGATTCCTAAGGCTGTCCGTGTCCGTGGAGACCGAGTCTCCGAACTCTGTTCTAAGGGCGGGGGGGGGGGGGGGAGCCGAGTAGAGAACCTTGCCACAACACGCCTACCTCGGTCTTGAAGCCTCCGGGGTTATCGCGGGCCGCTACCTGGCTGAGTCTCTCTTCGTACTCCGTCTCGGTAACACTGCGTTACCTCGGCGCGTCTCCGGTCCAAGAATTATCGGCTCCGATGGAGTCGACCTTTCCCCTTTTGACGTTGACGACGGGCGTAGCGTGAGTCACGTGATGCGTCTCACGCAACGCCCGTCGGGAGTTGTAGTCTGGAGATCGGGTTTTGCTTGTTTCGTTTCCCGTTCCCAGCCGGCGGTGCACTGTCGATGGATCCTCTTACATTCCTCTCTATGCATATAGAGCTTAATCATAATGAGAATAGAGTGGCTATTTTTAGGTCGAACATTCAAGACCTCTTGTATATACTTTAGTATATACTTATATGTGTATGTACTTTGTGGGCTCTGAAGATCAGCCCTAGGACTTGTCTGCTTTCGCTTAGGGACTTTTTTTCTGTTCAACAGCCTCTATTTAACTCTCTTGATAGAAAATGTCCAGTAGAGGTCAGTAAAATACCAGAATTGCTTTCTGCTTGTTCAACTGCCTCTATTTAACTGTCTTGATAGAAAACGACCAGTAGAGGTCAGTAAAATACCAGAATTGCTTTCTGCTTAGGGACTTTGTTTTTTTTTATTTTGCTGGCAGCTGCCTCTATTTAACTTTCTTTATAGAAAACTACCAGCAGAGGTCAGTAAAATAGCAGAAACACTTTAGCATTCTCTACATTCCAGTCCATAGATATTGTCTTCCACGAGCACCAGCTGACAATAATATTTTTTTCAAATCTTGTTTTTTTAGTGATATGACCACCAAAGGCCTTGATTTTATATTGAAAACGGAGCTTTGGGGTATACCATTTCCCACTGAAAGGCAATATTTCTCTCCATGTGTTCCCATAACTGATTTATTTTACAGCCATCTCCGTTTAATTAAGTCAACCTCCATCATGCATTTGAAATACTTTTCTGTTAAATGTAGCTCTTTGTGGTACAGATGATGTAGTTTAGTTTGTGATATTAGCACTGTATATCTTTTATATTATTACTATTCCAAAATAATATATAATGTACTTAAGTTCTTTTAGGTTATTTTTTAATATGTAGGAATGGTAGGTCTTTGTGTCAAAAGTCTTACACTTTGTTTATGAATTACTCGAGTTGTAGCTTGGAGAGATACTTGAGAATTACTGAAACTAGTATCTTATTAAGTTTAGATGGAACCGAAGTAATATATGTCTCAGACCTGTATTTTGCTTTCAGCCCTGGCACTTTATATTTTACAAATTAAGCATTGCAGGCTTTTATTCGGGACTTATATAGCTGCAGAGTATTGAAGCATGGAACTTGCAGCTTGTTTGATTTTGCATGAGAAGGTCCGGTTTGGGGGTTTTGTCTTCAGCTGAATTCATACTTATTGTGTTTGTGTTGCTATAAAGGTGAGTAATTTTTTATTTAATTGCAAATAGTTTGGAGATAATTCATTCAAGAGAAGGAGCATTTATAGTTTTTTATCAAATTTTTTACGTGTTTTGGGGAATTTTTAAAAGTTTTCTTTTATCCCCGGCACTTCATGTTTTACAAATTAAACACTTGGTGTAGGCCTTTATTTGGGACTTATGTGGCTGCAGAGTGCTGGAAAGATAAACGTGGTAGTTGCTGCTTGTTTGATTTTTGATAGGCAAGTTTATTTATTTAATAGCAAATAGTTTGTAGATGTAGGACTTGGCCTTTTTGGCTAAAGTTCCCTAAACGTTTTGCTTTCCCCCTAGACCATTTTCCTGACATAGAGTAGCCACTTTAGATGCTTTGGGTGCTTTGACACTGCTGATCAGTGTCAAAGTACAAGAGTTCTCTGTTTAAAGTGTAATTGTAATTGGTTGTCCATGATTGCTATATTTGCCTTACTAGTAAAGTCCCTAGTGATGTTCACTGTGTGTGCCAGGGCGCGGAGAAGGGAACTTAGGCCTGCAGTGTAGGGCCTGCGCACAGTTTGCTAAGTTAGCATGTTGTCCTGACAAGTGCAACCACTTGTCAGGTCTTACTTTCCCTTTTGCATACACCGGAGGTACCCCTATGGTAGGTCCCGGGTGACTCCTGGACATGGTGCAGTGTAGGTAAAAGGCAGGAAATATACTGAAGTGTGTGTTATGTCATGACAGTGAAAAACACTCCATTTCGTTTTTCACTGCTGAAAGACCGTCCTGCCCATAGGACAGAATGGGGGAGGCTGGGTGTTGTGTTTGTTATCCTAGTTTCCTGTAAGTTTAAAATGGAGAGGTGAAGTTTAGTATGTATGAACTCACAGTGTCATAACACATCTTTCTATGAAAGTGGTTTTGTCACTGTATGTTCAGGAACCACTCTTTTAGAAAGTGGCTGAGTTTTGTTCTTTAAGCATTTCTGTGTGTCTCTGCTGAATGTGGATTCACTGTCTGGATCTGTGAGGTGAGAGGAGCTAGGAGAGGTCTTGACCCAGGGAGGTGTTGAGATGGCACCAGGCTGTCCTGCATCTGGAGAGTAGGGGGAGGAGAAGCCCAGGAGGTGAAAAGGCCTGGGCTGGTGCCATAAACCAATTTACCCATCTCCAGCTGAGTGATTAAGGATCCAGACCCCCAGTATCAAAGAGAAAAAGGTGACACTGGGAGGGAGACACCCAGAACTGATTTAGGCAGGGGTCAGGGACCCCTGAGCACAAAGAACTTCAAAGACATGAAGGGGTGTAACTAAGAGAACTGAAACCCCTAGAATTTGGTGTAGTTTTGAATGGCCAAATGAACAGGTTCAGTCTACAAAGGCTTTGACCTCTTTCGTGAAGAAGAACCTCTGCCGAGGGAGAAGTTGCTGAAGAGACTGCTGGATAGGACTGACCCTTGCTTCGTGATCTGGGGCTGGCCTGCAGTTTGTAGCTTTTACTAAGAAAGAGACTGAAGGGACATTGCAATGGGTGTTGTCCCCCCTTCTTGAACAGGACTGTGCTTTGTGCTGTGTCCTGAACCCCAAAGGCCCGCGGTGAGCTGGCTCCTTGTTTGGAAACACAGAAACATAAAAGTTTCCGGAGAAGTCCCAAGCAACGCGGTGTGCGCATGCTTTTGCAGCTTGAGACCCTCGGAAGTAGTGCCTTGTGATTGTGGACACACAGGAGTAAACGGAGACTCGGACGTGCAGGGTGCGTGTCGTGGTGCAGCCAGGGCGTTGGTGAGGAGCGCCTGGTCGTTGTATGCACCGGGAGAAGAGAGGAGACTCGGCCGCACAGGGTGCGTGTCGTGGTGCAGCCAAGGCGTTTGTGAAGAGCGCCTGGTCGTTGTGTGCACCGAGGGAAGAAGTGAGTTTCGGACGTGCAGAGTGCGTGTCGTGGTGCAGCCAGGGCGTTGGTGAAGAGCGCCTGGTCATCATGTGCACCGGGAGAAGAGGTGAGACTCGGACGCGCAGGGTGCGTGTCGAGGTGCAAGCCGAGGCGTTGGTGAAGAGCGCCTGGTCATCGTGTACACCAGAGAAGAGGCGAGTCTCGAATGCGCAGAGTGCGTGTCGAGGTGCAACCAGAGGCGCTAGTGAGGAGTGCCTGGATAGTGTGTGCACCGAAATCGAAGTAAGTCTCCACAGTGCTGAGTGCGGGTCTCGATGTCCACTGAGACCCCCGGAAGGAGTGTCAGTTCATCCTGGCCCTCAGAGTTAAACAGTAGCGGCCCGGACCGGCAGCCCCGGATTAGGTGAGCCTCCGGCCTGAGCTCGCCGTGCCCATTGACGATGTTCTGGATCAAGGCTCAAGTTGCTGAAGGAGGAGAGGAGAGTGGGGTTGTGCCCCCCCCCAGGTAACGTGGATCACCACCTGGGGTGGGGCCCGGTCTCAGGGGGACACTCTCTCGGCCTCTCGCTTCTGTCAGCTGTGTGAGCCTGTTGCTTCAGCCCAAATCGAGGCCCGTGCTGGCCCAAGGAGGGGCGGTACTGGGGCCGGAGTGAGAAGCGGTACTTTTGTGTCATCATTGATCCGTGTTGGGGGCAACTGTTAACGGAGCACCTAGACTGTCGTATTACACTTTGCCTTATTACTGCTAACAAACTTTCGTATGACGCCTAACCTTATTTATGCCTAGCGAACTACGTGCTGGGTGCGCTACGCGCTGGGTTATTTTTCCCTTACAGAGTACATGATTGTAACGTGGCGCATTCCATTAATTCTTCATTGCACAGTACAGGAGTATAACATGGCGCATTGCATTATTTCTTCATTTCACAGTACATGATTGTAGCGTGACGCATTGTTTTGTTTCTTCCTTGCATGGGGCACGATGGTAGTGATACGCATTGCATTATTCCTTCTATTGCAAAGTACCTGACTGTGGCACTATGTATGGCATTGTTTCTCTATTGTACAGTACAGGAGTATATTGTTACGGATTGCAGTATTTCTTTTCTTTTGCAGCGTGTGTGATTCTAGCAGTAAGACTTGCCTAACCTTTTGGAAACGGATAGAAGTAAGCTTAACTGTTGGTTAGAAGCAGTGGTTGGGATTAGAACCTACCAATCCACCGGAAGGAATACTACCCATTATTATATGTTGGTTTTGTATCGTGTGGTCATATCGTATATCTTCTTATTTAAAGATTATACTCGTTTTATACAAACTCATGTGGAATCTATTTTTGGTGACATCATTGGGTTGCTGTGAGTGTGGTTGCACATACTGTACACTTGTGCCTTGGAGATAAGCCTGGCTGCTCGTGCAAGCTACTAAGGGGGTGAGCAGATCTATCTCAGACGATGTCCTGACTTAGCCTAACGTTGAAACGAGGGTCCGGATCTCGCACCTGGTGACAGCGATGTGGGACAGGGACTCCTGCCTCCAGCATTTGGTGGCGGCGGTGAGGGATAAGGATCCCCACTTCCATCAGTAGACAATTTATTCAATGGGAGGAGTATTTAGAGTGTAGTTTCTCATCACGTTTTTGATGTGCTCTTGAGCATTTTTTAAGTTTTGCTTTTAGCCCCAGCACTTCATGTTTTACAAATTAAGCCATGGATGTGGGCCTTTATTTTGGACTTATGTGGCTGCAGAGTAGAACGTGGCAGTTTCTGCTTTTAGCCCCAGCACTTAATGTTTTACAAATTAAGCACTGGGTGTAGGCCTTTATTTGGGACCTATGTGGCTGCAGAGTGCTGGAGAGTATTACACGGCATTTGCTGCTTGTTTGATTTTTAATATGCAAGTCTGGTTATTTAATTGAAAATGGTTTGAAGACAATTCATTCAAGGGAATAAGTATTTAGAGTCTACTTTGTCATCAGGTTTTTGATGTGTTTTTGGTCATTTTTTAAGTTTTGCTTTTAGCCCCAGCAGTTTATGTTTTACAAATTAAGCAGTGCGTGTAGGCTTTTATTCATGACTTATGTGGCTGCAAAGTGCTAGAGCTTGGAACTTGCTGCTTGTTTGTTCTCTGATAGGCAAGTCTGGTTTGGTGCTTTTCTCTAAATCTGCATTTACACTTATGGTGTTTGTATCAAAGGTTGCATGTTTTTGGGGAGCAGCTAGGCAGAAAGAGCTGGAGTACGTCTAATGTGACCAAATAGGCAAGTTAGCATAGATTAGCATTATAATAATGCTCTTTATTAAAAACTACAACACTAAACTCATTAATATGGTGAGACCGATTGGCACTGCCAATGCTTGTTTTAACATTGCCACTCCTTGTTCTCGTCTTGATAATCTTCTCTGCACAAGGGATAAAATGACTTTTCACTAACTACGTGATTTCCATTTTACAGAAGCATACCAGTCTCCTTTCTCTGACAAAGATTACTAGGTCTCCAGTACTCGCTATTCCACATATTTCAGTGTCTATGCTTTTACTTGTTGAATAATATTTTCAGAGGCGAGATCTGTCGTTTCTAGCACATTTGGCTTTTAATACAGGTACTAGCAATGACCGGGGCTTTGTTTTGTGTTCATTTATACTCTGACGCTATGGTTAATTTTTATTCCTTTAAGCGTGAAGACAAGTGAGGGTGTGTTTTTTACATTGCAGTTCGGTTCTTTGACTGTAATTAATATGTAACACCACCCAGTCACACATAGGTTTTTCGATTGCAGTTTGGCTCATCTTGAAGTCAAATTGTTTCCTCTTTTCTTTCTTCTCTGTCGTGTCGCAGTACTTACATAACTGGTGAGGTGAGGGAGCCCCGAGCCCTCCTCTTCCCCACTTTCCATCCAGCCCCTCCTTCCGCTTGGCACCCTCATTTACTCTCCTCTCTGCCCAGTTTAAAACCCTCCACCCTCTGATGTTGGTAAACTTTCAGTGCATCACTTCTGCGGACCCTCACCTTTCACTTTCACGGCCGCTTTGATGTTTGATCGCGATCACTTTCGCGGCCACAAGGCCGCTTGGCATAGCCAATAGGTCTCGCTTTTGGGACCTTATAAGTATTTAGTTATGCAACTGTTGCATGGCTAAACACTTATAAGGTCCCAAAGGCGAGACCTATTGGCTATGCCAGTGCTTGTTTAACCTGTGTTCTTCAAAACCTGCTTACCATTGTCGCCTTCTCCTTTCAGTGTAAATGTAGCACAATACTTCAGGTCACCAAGGACTTTTTCTCTCCTCAATGCTGGAGTTTCAATAACAACCTAAAGCATTCTGTGGAGTGTATTCCTAGTCCACTTCAGTTGCTCTATCCCAAAAACGATGAATTGCAAAAGAAAAGGCCATTCACAGCTGGAGCACTGCTTCTTGATGACATGGAGCCCGCTGGTACTGTTACCACAGTGCCCTGAGCCCTTCCACTTCCCATTCCCAACATCTTCCCCAGCTCCCTAATTAAAGGTAGACTGAAGGCAAAGGGCTGCAAAATCGGCAGTTTTTTATATGCGGTTATCTCTCGTAATGCATTCTCCTTGGTTATGATATTTTTGTGACTTTTTTGTGCTATATAGTGGAGTGATAGCCTTAAACGCTACACAAGTAGCAGGACTTGTTAGAATTGAAAAGCGAAACCAAATATTCAAAGCAGGCAATCTACTTCCAATTACTGCAAAGTTATAGTACTTTCTTACTACGTGAACAGAATTGTAAAATGGTGTATAAATATCCTTACTTAAATGTTATTGACTGTTGAATAAATTGTTGCTTCAAATTGCTCCTGATAAAATCACCAGCCCCACACCCCTAGCAAACTACTCCTTCAAACGGCGTTAGGATTTTGTAGTAAGATCGAACTGTGTTGTTTGATTTTTACCTTCAATCAAAAAGTGCAAATTATCTGTGCCCTATCTTTGAGTAAGAAATTAAATCTTAATGTTTGTACAAGTTTAGTTCCACGTTTTCTCTTTGCTTTTAAAACTAGCACATCAGTGTAACTGGGTACTTTTAAATAACCATTTTTAAAAAGCCTATTCATGATATATTTGGAGGTTGCAGTATGGTTTCACTATTTGGTATTATTGAGGGACATTGCCAGGAGATGTATGCTTCCGTGGATAAAAAGTAGATAGTTCCTCTCACAACTTCTTTTAAAACAGACAACCTAGCATTTAAACATGGGATCACTAGAGTTGAAATCCTCGTTCTTTGAACCCTTTTATTTTCACTTGATCCACATTCAAGCTCATCTGAAGCCACTGACCTCAACATAGACGTCTTGTCCAATCTTCTTTAGAGGAATGCGTTATTAGTGGTTATCAAAAGGTACTTGGAAATGCATTAACAAAATGAACGATGCTCTACCCCTTAAAGTCCTTCTCTGATCAATGAGGGACTTTGGTCATAAGTGAAAGAACAATAATAAGTAGCAGTAGCAAACACATGGTTGCCATTTTGAGCATGGATTAGTAGTTATTCTAGGAAACAAAATTCAAAGGTATGTCACTGACATACCATATATTTCCACTACACAACTTCACACCACACCACACAATTCCACAGCAAACAATTCCAATCAATCTCTCATGCCACAAAATTCCCCTACAACACACAATTCCACCTTGCACAATTCCACGACTAACAATTTCAATACAACCCACATAATTCTACTCCACACCACATACATCCACTACACTCCAAACCAAAACACATAGGTAAAAGACATTGTCATTTATAGCACCAATAGCTCTAACTCTCCCAAATATTGTCGTACTTTAATATTCGGGACCGCGTAGGGGACAGGGCCCTACCCCTGTCTATCTTGGTATTAGCGAACCGCAAATGGTAAATGCGGCATGTACGAGTGCTTTATATATCGTTCTAGCTATGAATGCACTGTGTACACGTTATTCTGCTTCACTACGCGGGTTCCATTTTGGAAGCAGTGGCCATCTTGTCATTGCCCTCACATAGGCTATAATGGAGTAAATACGAGCCTCACAGTACATGGGCTTTCCCTCTGACTTCTCTGTGACCTGGGCAGCTGGCTCTGCTGCCCCGGGTCAAACCGGTCTCACGAGCTCCCCTTCCTCCGTCCACCTGTGATTAGCATCAGGGCTTGACCCGTCATAAAATCCTTTCATTCTACACAATCCCCCCGGCTAATCTCTTCCACACCTGCTTGTTCCTGCTTTATGACTTGTTTCCCAAAACAGGAGATGCTCATGTTTATTGGGGGGTCTATTTACTTCAAACGTGGGATCTGAACCTTACTGTGTAAATCATTGTGGGCTGGCCGAACTGGAATGTGGGATGGTCATCATGACTCTGCTTTTTCGTTTGTAATGTATAACAACGCCTGCGATGCGCGTAAATTGGGATAAATTATCTGCATGCAAGCAGAAGAAAGATGAGACAGTGTCAGACTTCTTTACTAGGTTTGAAGAAACGTTTATTGATCACAGTGGGCAGGATATGAGTACTGAGGGTGGCCAACGGCTGTTTGTGGATAAGTTCGTGCAGAATTTACTTCCTGACCTGTGTAAAAAGTTAAAAGATTCAGAAAGTTCTTGGGCTGTTTCTTCTTCAGCGCAAATACTGGCTACTGCACAGTATTATGAAAATAGAGATAAAGACGAGAAAGATAGAACGGAGAAGAAAACGAAGGAACTAAAGACAAAGGTCCTTTTACAGCAGGCCTATCCGCCACGTGGAGGTGGTAATAATTATAGGCAACCCCAAGGTGTCTATCACCAACCCCAACAGTTTCAGACAAATCAGCAAATGAACGGGTATTACCAACCACGTGTCCCTGTAGGTCCCAACCAATGTTCATACTGTAAAGAGGAAGGTCATTTTAAATACAGTTGCCCTAAATTAATGCAGCGGAACGGTAATATGTATGGCGCAAGAGGTAGGGGTGGTCAGCAAGCTCCTAGAGGCCGAGGGCGTGGAAGTGTTCCCCAGAACGCGCGTCCTCTGCCGCCTCAAAGTACCATCAATAGCTTTGATCAGCAAGCTAACGCGACTAGTAATACGGCACAGTATTATAATAATGATTATTATGCAGAAGACGGTGATGCAGAGAATAATGATTACTAGGACAGCCATAGACAGAGAGAGGGAGTTGTTTCAGTGCCAGTGGATCAGAGTGGACCGTATGTTGAGGTGACTACAGCAAATGTAACGGAGCCTTTTCTGCTAGACACTGGTGCTGCAAAGAGTTCAATCATGCATTCAAAACTCCCTGGTGCACCTTTGTCTGGCGCTATAAATGTTTCAGTAGGTTTTTCTGGCGCCCCGGTTAGGAACCCGATTTCCAGTCCCATGTCACTTTCTGTTGGACCTTGTGAGCTGAAAACACCCCTGATCCTGACAACAGGTTGTGGTGAGAATTTGCTGGGATTAGATTTGTTGAAAAGATTGCACGCTACACTGTATTGTTCTCCTTCAGGAGTACAACTTACATTAGGTAAGAAAGTGATTTCCCCAATGTATTTGTCTAAAAACACGATGCCACCTGAATTGTCATCCCTTCCGGATGCCCTTTGGGCTACTGGTCCCAATGATGTGGGCCTCTTGGAGATACCGCCATATGTGGTGACTTTAAAGGCTAATGTCAGACTGCCACGTATTCCCCAGTACAAGATCTCTAATGAAGGACAGAAAGCATTGTTAGATATTGTCAGCGACCTGATTAATAAGGGTGTGATTGAAGAGACAAGAGGCAACGTTTGCAATAGTCCGATTTTACCTGTCTTAAAACGAACGGACCCTTCACAGCCACCTGTTTACAGATTTGTGATTGATCTCAGAGAGGTTAATAAGATTGTTGTGCCACAGTTTCCGGTTGTCCCTGATATAACTGCCTTGTTAACGATGATTCCAGCCTCTGCTGCATGGTTTTCAGTGATCGATTTAAAGAATGCTTTCTTTAGTATCCCAATTGCAGAAGAGAGCAGAGATATTTTTGGTTTTAGTCTGGGAGGCCGAAGCTTCCGCTTCAAACGCGCTCCCCAGGGCTACTGTGAGAGCCCATCCATATACAGTCAGGCTCTGAAAGCGCAGCTTGATGCACTTGTTTTACCTAGTGGCGCTATCCTGATTTATTTATTTATTTATTTATTTAATGCCATTTATAGAGCGCGTACAATTACCCTTAGGCGTCTCGGCGCTGAAATTGCATAGAGGTTTCGCCCTGGAACAGAAATGCGGAGATTCAGTACGTGGACGATTTATTGATCGCCGCGGATACTGAAAAGATCTGTAAAGAAGCCACATTGTCACTGTTGCGCCATTTATCCGCTTTCCATCACAAAGTGTCTCTCTCTAAGCTGCAATATTGTCGACAAGAAGTGACCTACTTAGGTCATCTCTTATCGAAGGAGGGAAGGAAACTGACCCCAGAAAGAATTCAAGCCATTGCACAGTTGAGTGTGCCAAAAACACAGAGAGAAGTGCGTGCTTTCTTGGGCATCACTTCATACTGTAGGCATTGGATCCCTAGTTTTTCTTTGTTGGCAAAACCTTTGTTAGCCTTAACATGCAAAGACACACCGAATCCTATCCCATGGTCTGAAGAGTGCCAGAAAAGTTTTGTGGAATTGCGTAATGCATTATGTTCAGCACCTGTGTTGGGTACTCCCGACTACAGTAAGCCTTTTACATTGTATGTTCACGAGAAAGATGGATGTGCGTTGTCAGTGTTAACACAGCCTTTTGGCGACAGACCGCGCCCATGCGCATATTTTTCATCCACCTTGGACCCTGTAGCGAGGGCATTGCCAAGCTGTCTGAGAGCGACAGCTGCTGCAGCGATGTCTATCCGACAATCTGCTGGTTTGGTAATGGACAACACATTGATTGTTATGGTTCCACACGCTGTAGACACATTATTAAATAGAACTAAGACACAACACTTGACTAGTGCACGATTATCGGGCTACGAACTTACACTGTTAGCTAATCACATACACATAAAGAGATGTAATACGCTGAATCCAGCTACATTGTTGCCTATTCCAGCAGACTCAGGTGAAATTGAACAGCATGACTGTCTGTTCAGAACAGAAGAAGAAACGAAAGGGAGAGTAGATCTCAAAGATACTCCCCTGACTGAGTGTGATGGCACTTTATGGGTAGATGGGTCCTGTTTCAAGCTCCCTAATGGTGACACGACTGCTGCATATGCTATCACGACTTTGCACACGGTCGTGGAAACTGCACGAGTGCCACATAATTCGGCCCAAGCAGCAGAATTAATCGCCCTCACGAGAGCATGTGTGTTGTCTGAAGGAATGAGAGTGAATATATACACAGATAGCCAGTACGCCTTTGGCGTGGCTCATAATTTTGGGCGTTTGTGTAAAGAGCGTGGGTTCCTGACGTCACATGGAGCTAAAATTCAGAATGGCAAGTTGGTGAATGATCTCCTTGAGTCACTGACCCTACCGTTGCAAGTTGCGATCATGAAATGTAGTGCGCACAGGAAAGTCACAGATGATGTTGGACGTGGGAATGCGTTTGCTGATGAGACCGCGAGAGAAACGGCACAGAATGTGAAGACTAGAATGTATGTTGCAGGTCCGGCAAGATGGGTTAATGATGTGGGAATGTGTGAGAACACAATAGAGAGTGTGAAGTTGCTTCAAGCTGAAGCCACAGAGGAAGAGTTAAGCAAGTGGAGAGAAAGTATGGGTAAGTTGGATGAGAATGGTTGTTGGATTGATCTGACAGAACATAAGCGATGGTTGTTGCCTGATGCATATGTGCTTCCAGTGGTTACTATGGCACATGGAATGGCACATATTAGTACGAAAGGTATATGCAAGTTGTTGGCTCCAGTATGGCAGAATGCTGGGATTCCCAAGTGTGCAGAGAACGTGGTCAAGAATTGCATAGTATGCTTGAAGTACAACCCTGGTAGGGGAACCCCAACTCCGGCTGGTCACTTTGCACCCCCATCATGTCCATTCGAAGTTTTGCAGCTGGACTTTATTCATATGGAAAGATGCAACAACCTGAAATATGTACTGGTAGTTGTCTGTGCTTTCTCAAAATGGATTGAGGCTTATCCTCTGAAAGATAACACTGCCCTATCCACAGCCAAAGCCCTTGTGAAGGAGTTTTTCCCTAGGTTTGGGATGCCAAGAATGGTGTGGTGTGATAACGGAAGTGAGTTTGTGGGTAAAGTGATGAAGAATGTATGTGAAGGGCTAGGGATAAAGCAGAAGTTCCACGCTGCAAATCACCCCCAATCAGCTGGATTAGTAGAACGCTACAATGGAGCCTTAAAGCTCAAGCTGGCTAAAATCCAGGCGAGCACCGGTCTTAAATGGCCCGACGCTCTGCCCCTAGCACTCCTGTCCACCAGAATGACCATACACTCACGAGTGGGACTTAGCCCTTATGAGGTCGTCTTTGGCCGCCCGGCTAATGTATGGGGCGTGCCGAGACCGGCGAAATTTAGCGAAATAGAGCATCCAGTACTGCTTGATTACCTGTATGATTTGACTGTTAAACTGCGTGTTTTGCACCAACAGGTACATGATACTCTTCCCCAAGCCTCTGAACCTCCCGGACACCCCATCAACCCTGGTACGTGGGTGCTAGTCCGAAACTTCCAGCGCAAGAGCAACGACGAGCCCCGCTGGATCGGCCCCCATCTTGTTCTTCTTTCAACAAGATCAGCAGTGCGAGTGAAAGGGAAGAAGCACTGGATTCATGGTACTCACTGCAAAATAGTCCCCTTGCCTCTGCCATATGACCAGTGGGTCAAGGAGGGTATCGCCGACTCAGAGACAGACATTGTACCTCGCTTTGTACCATTCAGTGACGCACGCTTAAGAGACACAGTTTCAGACAAAGAGAGTGACAATATTCTGCAGGAAGCTGTGCCACCATCAAGTCGACTGGACACCACTGAGCCTGAACTTTTGTTCCAAGACCAAACAGCACCTGGCCGTTTCCGCTATAATTTGAGACCTAGGCCCATGGACAAATAAAGATTTCCTCACTATTTCCCTTTTGACATTTTTGCTCTCCCATCTGAAGGACTTTCTTGATTTTTGTTTTTCGAACCACCATCCGGGTTCTGCCGCAGGGTCGCGGTGCCAAGACTTTGGGGTACATGCCGAAGACGCTAGGTCGACGGTTCTGGTTAGTCTAGGGCGTTTCCCTGGACTGACAGGCGTGCCCCTCAGCAGAAGAAACTCATCCACCGCGAGCGGCCCGAGTAGAGGATGGAGTTTTTTAAGATGGAGAGACCGATTGAGGAAATGAACTTTAACGCAAGGATGTGTAGAATTGTAAAAAGTAAATGTTTTGTCTTTTTGTGCCTTTTTACGCTGTGTAGTATAACGATGTTTATTGTAGGATTTGTGTTTTTCTCCGCTCAAAAGCCCATTGAACCCACTCAACAGCCTATACTTCCTTCTACTGCCTCCTCTCACTCTTTCCACCCTTTGCCTGAGCACGAACAGACCAGACGATCAGAGTTCGTAAATAACTCGTTTATCCAGCTCTTGCACCAGCACCAACTAGTAATGAATACGACCAATTGCTGGGTGTGTGGGTTAATGCCCCATACCATTAACAAAGGTATTCCCTACCTGGTGCTGCCGTACAGTTACAATGGATCGTCATGGGCATTCCAAACCATGTTTCTCTATGCTCTAGATACATACTCCCCTCGCCAACCGCGTTCCATCAGACCTATCACCAATAATAAGGCTTTGATGAAAGGAGTTGCCGATATGAGTAGGGATATTAATGCATACTCATCTATTCCCAAAGAAGAGTTGAGACCTTATGTAGGATGGAACGCGACGGGGTATAGTATTAGTCTGGGTGAAAGACAGCGGAAAATCTCATCTCCAATCTGGGTCGTACCCCACATGGGTCGGTTCTGCTTACAGGGTAATGGTCAGAATCCTAGAGCTCAACTGGGAAGAAGTGACTGTACTGAAACGTACACTTTCCCGTCACAGTTTTCCCCTGCGTTTTTGGCTGCTAAGGGCACATATTTCATCTGTCATGACCGAGCATATACATGGCTGCCCCCTGATTTCTCGGGCACATGTTATATTGCGAACTTGCTACCGCCGACATTTACTGCTGCCTCTGACTATCACAAGACCAGAGTTGTGAGAGGTGTGATTAGTAAGGAGGACACTGCCGGTCAGGAAGCAGGAGACTTCTTCTTGGGTTTCCTGCCGTTTTGGGGACCTATGGTCAATAGTAGGAACCTGAGACAGCTGACTCGTGTAGTTGAATCCACTGTCAATGTAACGGCTGGTGCCCTTAGTAATCTGACAGCTGAGCTCCAAGCGGATCGCCTTATGACTCTGCAGAACCGCATGGTTCTAGACGTTATTCTTGCAGACCGCGGTGGGGTATGCAAGGTCATCCAATCCAGTTGCTGCATTTTCATACCAGATAATGCTCCAACAGTGTATCAAGCCATCTCCAAACTCCATAAAATATCTGAAGCCATACACGTGGATAAGGGAGATTGGTCACTGATGGGGTGGTTCTGGGAATTGATATCTGCCTGGGGTTGGAAAGTTCTGATGGTCATTGGAATGATCTTAGCCATTCTTTTCCTGTTCTGCCTGTGTATACAGTGCGCTCCCGCGATATGTGGTCTCTGTGCTACCTTATGTGTAAGGAAACCTGTATCGAGGGACGAGCTAAGTAATAGGATGATGCTACAGCAACATCTCCATGACTTTGTGAACATTGACCTAGACTCGGATTAAGATGAGTATAGTGATTGCCTATGTAAGGGCAAAAGGAGGGTCTGTCGTACTTTAATATTCGGGACCGCGTAGGGGACAGGGCCCTACCCCTGTCTATCTTGGTATTAGCGAACCGCAAATGGTAAATGCGGCATGTACGAGTGCTTTATATATCGTTCTAGCTATGAATGCACTGTGTACACGTTATTCTGCTTCACTACGCGGGTTCCATTTTGGAAGCAGTGGCCATCTTGTCATTGCCCTCACATAGGCTATAATGGAGTAAATACGAGCCTCACAGTACATGGGCTTTCCCTCTGACTTCTCTGTGACCTGGGCAGCTGGCTCTGCTGCCCCGGGTCAAACCGGTCTCACGAGCTCCCCTTCCTCCGTCCACCTGTGATTAGCATCAGGGCTTGACCCGTCATAAAATCCTTTCATTCTACACAATCCCCCGGCTAATCTCTTCCACACCTGCTTGTTCCTGCTTTATGACTTGTTTCCCAAAACAGGAGATGCTCATGTTTATTGGGGGGTCTATTTACTTCAAACGTGGGATCTGAACCTTACTGTGTAAATCATTGTGGGCTGGCCGAACTGGAATGTGGGATGGTCATCATGACTCTGCTTTTTCGTTTGTAATGTATACTTATAATGGCCATATCGTAAACCAAGGAATGTGTGCCTGGAGCATGATATTTTGTACTTAAGGAGAAGTCCGTTCCTATGATTTTCAGCAGTCTCCTGAGAACATACACGCTGTTGTACTTCTAGGATACCTGTCATTGGTCTGCAGCCAATAAACGATTCTTTGACTTCACCCAGAAGACTCTGTGTTTCTGTAGGTCCGGAACAGGGTGAACCCAGAAGTCATAGGGTGTGTGCCCCTGCACCGCTGGGTCTAAATTACCTAGTACTTCAATATGAGACCTATTGCATTGCAAATGCTTGTATTTTTTGCCGGTTTATATTGCGCAAGCTCTACCAGAAGGTATTGAAGTGCTTTACATGAGAACCGGTTACATGTTTATATTTTGGCTCTAGTGGCGCCCGCTCCTGCATGAGCCGTCACTGTCAAAGTTTTATATTAGTATTTACAGACTGATGCTTCCCTGGGTTTGGCCACCATGCGTGGCTCTCTACAACTTTGATTAGTTCACATTCCTTCTCACGCTCCCTCCCTATATGGAGCCATTAAAGGATGATGGATGCCTTGTTGATGGCAGGAGAAGTAGCACTTTGGAGAGAGAGAAAAGCAAATAATAACCAGGGCCAATATTTCGTTGTGCAGTTTCTAACATCTCGTATTCTTCTAATGTAGGAAAAAAGATAAAGAAAACATGCTACTGCTGCTCTATTGTGGTGTGACAAACCAGCTTCACGCCTCACCAAACTCGAGCGTGTTTGTGGGTCACATCAGCCTCCCCCATTGAAGCGCGGACTCAATTCAAAATCGCTTGCATTACCCACAAAGCGCTGCACTCCGCCTCACGCTCCTATCTAAATGAGAAACTGGACATTTCTGGAGCAAATAGGGGTTCCAGAAAGGCCCAATCTCTGCTACTGGAACCCCCCACTTTCAGTCAAGAAAGATACAAGAACCAGCCTTTCTCTGGAAGTGCCACTAGAACCTTGAACTCCTTACCTCCCTTACTCTGTCTAACCTCTTGCTTCTTCCAGAAGGACCTCAAGCTCCTCCTTTTTGACAGACATGTTGGTTAATTCACCCTCAGACAGATTTATGCACTGGCTGCACGGCGTTCTGACCTGCCTTCCTTATTTGACCTCACTATCTAAATTGATGCTGTGAATGTATATTTCCTCTGCCCAGTTGCTGTAGCTGTTTCTTGTGGTTTCTCCTGCACACATCCACTGAAGTAATTGTTTGAGTTTAGTTACTAGTAATGTAACCAGCTTTACCCTTATATACAGCTATTAGTAAAGCTCTATGATGCCCTCCGGCCATGTATATAAAATTGCAAAAATAATGAATAAATAAAATAGCCTCGGGTTATGGTAACGCCTAATTTATTCCGCTCCGAGGCTGACAATCAGTGCCGGCATTAGGTCACAGCGTCAGGTGGGTGGCTGCAGTGTGCTACAAATGCTTTTAACCCATTGATCACGTTGCAGAATTCCTATGTTCCCAGCGGATAATAAAAATGTCAAGATAACCTGGGCGATGAATGCATCTACCTGCTGGAGCGATCTGAGTTTTATTTAATGGCCGTTTTGGCTTATCCTACAGAGGTTTAGAGGGTTAATGTGCCTCATGCCTGGCACGATGTGTACCATGCAGATAACAGAGTAGTATTTTATGTAGATAGCTCAGCGGGTTACTGCTTTGATCACAGTAATCGTTTTTAGGTCTCGCCTGACCCAGCGCATGCGCTGTCTGGCGAGACTTTTTGAGAGGGCTCCAAAAAGTGCTACCAGGCCAGCCTAGAGCTACAGTGCATGTGCGCGGGCGCGCGCATCGCGATTACTTTCACTTTCGCGGCCGCACGGCCGCTTTAATGTTTGATCGAGATCACCTTCGCGGCCCAACGGCCGCTTGACATAGCCAATAGGTCTCGCTTTTGGGACCTTATAAGTATTCAGTTATGCAACTGTTGCATGGCTAAACACTTATAAGGTCCCAAAGGCGAGACCTATTGGCTATGCCAATGCTTGTTTTACTTGCAGCTAAGTTTCTCCTAATATAGCACAGTGAGCTATGTGTTACCGTCAAACAGCTGCATGCAAACTGCAAGGCAGAGATTTAGAACCTTATATTTTTCCCGCAATTTTTAGTTAATCCAAGGTTGTTGAAAAAAGGGTAGCTTTAGATAGTAATTAATTCTTATCAGTAAAGATATTCTGAAAAGGTACTTTTAAAAACCAATGTAGCTTCCTACTCCTTTGGAAACTCATTTAAAATGTGCAATTGAATTCTAGCCTAAAGACCAGATTGGGCTTTGCTTCTTAAACGTCTAATGTAACATTTGTCTTCTATGATGGAAGCACTTGACTGGCGGCACCTCTCCCAAACAAAGGAGTGTTATTTAGCACCTTATACACAGAAGGGTGGAAATTAGTTGCGTCTCTGTGCCTGTATACATTGGCTCCCTTAACACACTTGCACAACTCTTGCTTTAAGCTTCACTGGCTTGTGTACAACAAATACATGTATGCACAAGTATCTTTATTTGACGTCACAAGATTATTCCTCTGCCAAGACTTCCATTAATCAACGACATGCATGCATATCTCATTTCTACATGTCTGAAGGAACATTAGGCAGTTTTTCTGTGAATGTGTGTTGAGAACGTCCACTCTGAGAGGCTCTGGTGTGTCTGAAAATACAATTACTGAGCTCAGTGATGCACGTCTGATAACATTCTGTGCTGGTCCGACTCATAAAAATAAAAACATCTTCTATTCTACACCTTTGTTGAGCCCTAACGAGCTGAGCTTTCATGATAGTTAATGTGGCCACAGCTGCCTACCATGCAGTGCTTAATTTGTAAACAAATAAGTGCCAGTGTCCTCGTTAGGAGGCCACTGCAGCGTGCACCACTCACTGCCCCTGCCAGCACTTCCAATGTCCTTCCAATACAACTACTGACATCACACTCTTATGAGTGTGACAATTGAGACTATTCCTTGCCCTCAAAGCTAAAAGAATGGCTTGGGCAGCAGGTTTTAGTTATTTTAATACATTCTTATTTAATAAACAGCTGTTGTTTTGCTCATCTCTAAATTAGACAGACAGCGCCATTACATGGCAGACTGTCTTAATTATAAGTCAATGTGGGTGGTGGAATGCACACCTTTGTACTCAATGATTACCTCTTTGCTTAATGCACAATTTCTTCAACACGGTATTGGCGTGCAAACGTGATAGCGCTTCGCCCAGTGCGCTTTGAAAGTACATACAATCGAAGAGGAACTGGGGTAGGTCCCTATACAAGATGCACAGCCATGGTAGAATCAAATGAATCGAAGTCATACATTTTACTCCTCTATTTTATCTTTATTTCATCCGTTATTTTTCAACCATTTACTCAATATTTTCAATTCATTTTATACATTCAATCAATCAATCAATCATAGCATTTATAAAGCGCACTACATACCTGTGAGGGTCTCAAGGTGCTGTGGGGGGGGGGGGGGGGAGACGCTGCTACTGTTCGAAGAGCCAGGTCTTGAGGAGTCTCCTGAAGGTTAGGAGGTCTTCGGTCTGCCGCAGGCGGATGGGGAGGGTGTTCCATGTCTTGGCGGCGAGGTGGGAGAATGATCTGCCGCTGGCGGTCACTCTGTGGATGCGGGGGACGGTGACGAGGTCGCGGTCTGCGGAGCGGAGCTGGCGGGTGGGGGTGTAGAGGCTGAGTCGGCTGTTGAGGTACGCTGGTCTGGTGTCGTGGAGTGCCTTGTGTGCGTGGGTGAGGAGCTTGAAGGTTATCTTCTTGTTGATGGGGAGCCAGTGCAGGTCTCTCAGGTGAAGTGTGATGTGGCTGCGGCGAGGGATGTCGAGGATCAGGCGTGCGGAGGCGTTCTGGATGCGTTGGAGCAGTTTCAGGACTTTGGCCAGGGCTCCTGAGTAGAGGGCGTTGCCGTAGTCTAGTCTACTGCTGACGAGGGCCTGGGTGACAGTCCTTCTAGTTTCGGTGGGGATCCACTTGAAGATCCTGCGAAGCATGCGGAGAGTGTTGAAGCAGGAGGAGAAGACAGCGTTGACCTGCTTTGTCATGGAGAGGGTGGAGTCGAGGATGACTCCTAGGTTGCGTGCGTGGTCGGTGGGTGTATGAACTGTTCCTAGTGCGGTCGGCCACCAGGAGTCGTCCCAGGCCGAGGGGGTGGATCCGAGGATGAGGACCTCCGTCTTGTCCGAGTTCAGCTTCAGTCGGCTGTTTCACATCCAGTCGACCACGGCCTTCATTCCTTCGTGGAGGTTGGTTTTGGCGGTGTGGGGGTCTTTGGTGAGGGAGAGGATCAGCTGGGTGTCATTGGCGTAGGAGATGATGTTGAGGTTGTGCCGTCGTGCGACGTGGGCGAGCGGTGCCATGTAGACGTTGAACAGCGTTGGGCTGAGGGATAAGCCTTGGGGTACGCCGCAGATGATTTTGGTGGCTTCGGAGCGGAAGGGGGGGAGGCGGACCTTCTGAGTTCTGCCGGAAAGGAAGGAGGTGGTCCAGTCCAGGGCCTTCTCTTGGATTCCGGCGTCGTGGAGGTGTGTTCTTAGTGTGCGGTGGCAGACCGTGTGGAAGGCGGCTGACAGGTCTAGGAGGATGAGGGCCGCGGTTTCTCCGTTGTCAAGCAGGGTCCTGATGTCGTCGGTGGCGGCGATGAGGGCAGTTTCGATGCTGTGGATGCTGTGGAACCCGGACTGGAAAGGTCTTTTGTGGAGCACAGGAGAGAAAAACATTTTCACAAGTCATAATATTTTTTTAAAAATCCAATGCATTTCGGGAATTGTTCGTTTCGTCAGGGATATCTTAAATAATTCAAAAAAGACAATCAGTATTATCATCCTACTTCTCACCCGATTTCCAGACATAAAACATTACATACTTAGTACAAACTATGCCTCGTGTATTCCCCATTATGTATCGGAGAACATCATGCAAATATACCCAACTGTTATTCTAATACGAAAAGTAATACCAAAGTAATATCTCAACACCGAGTTGTACATGTTTTGACACCCTATGATGTCGTCCATTGCACCCCCGCGTATCTTACTACAACATTGCCACTGTGTTGAATTGCACCCATCACCCTGTTCACCCTGAATGCCTTTCTTTTACAAACTGTCCTTGACAAACCCTCCGACAGGAATGTGCTTACCGTGACTAAATATCCCATGCTGCCTCGTACTCCATTAGAGCTTAATGCAAACTCCTTACAGCGCTGCTTCACATGTTAAAAAACTCTTATTTGCACCTTCATTCCTTCTCAACTTTAACACGCAGCACCATCAACAACAGCAGCTACATTATCCTGCTCTAAGCGCGCTTAGTTTCTTTAACAACGCCCTTCTAACTATCCATACGTGCATTTTTTAAAGCAACACTCCTCTTTTCCAACTTGACCTCAATTTTCCCCTCAACTGATCCATCAATACTACATTTCCCAACATGCATCAGGGTTTCTTCCATGTGAAATACCTAGCCCACGGCATCACTAATATCCAGCAAACCATACTAAATTAAAAAAAGAAGCAATTGTTATAGAATTAACTGTGCTTTGCATAATCCCTACTACAGAATGTAGTATCCATTATATTCAATATGCCCGGTTTCGCATGTTAATAAAAACATATTACATTTCAAGTCTCTTGGGTTTCCTTGCAGATCGTCTTAAGTGGAAACCGTGAAAACCTCCTCTGTGCTCAAGTTGTGATTTGCAATGTACATAGTCCCAACTTCATTTAGTCCATGTTTAATTTCTCTGTTTTTAATCCTGGGTGCAATCCAACCGAAGGACGAACTGACTTGGGTGGGTGCGCTTGCCAGAGACCGAAAGTCTGCATGAGGGGCACATTTGGTGTCCCTGTGCATAGTTCAGTTCAAAACAGTCCTGGGAGCGGTTGGCTCCTGCTCTGGCCCGACACTGGACAGAGGACATGGGAGTAACCTCCTCACTGTCCAGACCCTCCCCTGGGAGGGTCCTCTGAATCTGTCCAACCCTCTCCCGTGGGTACAAAAGGGCTTACCTGGCTGTAGTACCCTAGATTCGACGTGGACAAGATTCTGAACCAGAAACCACTGACCTTCGACTGTCTCGACACTCTGGACTTTGCTGGACTTCGTTAGGCCCGACTTAGTCTCCCTCTCAGTCGGAAGCATCGTCCGAGCTGCCCGCTCACCAAGTTTGAGGCCAGAATCACTTGTGTGTGCTGCAATACCCGTACCCCTGTGCACCGCGTTCATTTGCAAGTGCATATGCTTGTTGGCGTTTCCAGAACAAGTGCACTGGGCTCCAAGTAGCCCAACCTCTGGCACAATTTCCTACTAAAAACTCCGGCCTCCTTGCACCGAGTGCTCCGTGGGCTGCTGCTTTGTGAAACTGCTCAAGGTCCCCTCGTGACTCTTGTGCCTCTGGCCTGTGGGTTCCCTTGAGGGTTAACACTGCTTTTCTTGGGCTGCCATGGTTGCTCCAGGCTTGCACTGACTCCCTGTTTTGGTGAGTCTCCTGGACCTTGCTGGTCCGAACCGTAACCTTCCTTGACCTTCTGCGTGGGTTCCGCTGCCAAGGCTTGTTGGTGCTCCCACCGTACACCAACCCTCAGCACTCAACATCCTTCGTTGGACAGCTCGTATCCGGCTCCTGGGCGTCCTCGACGTCTCCTGGTCCCTGTGGCTGCAGAGTCAAGAACCCCCTCAACGCACCTGAAGGTCCTGACATAATTGGACATTCGTTTACTGAGTCCCTGGTCACTCCTGAAGGACCCAGACTCTGTCCCTTCTGCTTTCAGGTACTCTTCAACAAGAATCCACCTTTGGATTCCAACAGACACTGTTCTTCCTTCTAGCAGTGGCTCTTCTTCGAAGTCCTCCATTGAGTTTGACTACGGTTTCCGACCCCACTTCAGCCCTATGTACCCGGCTTCCCTGGCATAGGTAACTCTGGTACTACGGTATCCACTGGTGGGGTGGCTCTCCAACCTCCTAAGTTCCACTGGGTTTCTTGGAAGTCCACTTGGAAGGGTCCTTAAACTTTGAAACTTCAACAGCGACTCTCCCATAGACTTGTACGTTGCACGCGGTCGTGTTCCCACACTGCACCCGTCCTCCGTGGGATCCCTACTTACTCACCTTGGGTGGTTCTTTGGGGTTCCAGCAATTCTACATCCTCCAGACACTGCCTTGACTCGAGTCGTGGTTCTTATACCACTATTTTAGTATATGGTCTGGTCTCCCCCTGTAGCCCACTGTGTTTTAGTGCAATTTACTATTGTTTCTGTGCTACAGTATTTTGTGCTTTGTGAATATTTTCATGTAGAGGATACTGTGTCATACTTGGAGTGTATTATATCAATAAATACATATTTTTATAACTACTGTGTGGTTCTCCTTTCATTTAACCAATACTATAAGGTTGCACTCTGGTAAAACATGCTGCTTGACATTCCTTTAAGACTAAGCCTGAAGGCTGCTCTCCACAGCTACCGCTTGGATAGCTTTCTAAGGTTATCTTTGACCTCCTAAATCACCATAAGGGTTGTTTGGACTGGTACAGGGTGCCCACTCTAACTAGTGGACAGCGTATACCAGGCCAGCTTCTCACAGATATCGACAGTGAAGTCGGCGGCGTCCTCTTTGGAATAATCGTTAGGCTCCATAATCACCAGCAGGCGTCTGATATTAATCGCTGTATTATGACCAGGGATAAATCCCATCTGGTCTGAGTGTATTTAGCACTTCATATAAGAGAGCAGACGTATTGCCAAGATTTTACTTGTTTAACATCGACAAAGGTCTGTATGCTGATCAATCATATACCGGCTTACCGGGTTTTAGGATAGGAACAATCACTGCCTTTCTGGTGGTGTCCAGCAGGATATCAGTATTAGCCGCATTATACACCTCCACTAGTTTAGGTGTCAACTCTAAGGAATAGGTGGTATAGAATCCACCGGGAAGCCATCGGTCCCTGGGGTCTTATTCCGCACCATGTGCTTAATGGCGCACAATATTTCCTCTGGGGAAATATCCTCTCAGAGGACTCATGCTTCTTCCCCCTCCAGGCGTGGTAATGGGAGCACCCCCAGGAAAGTCTGAGTCACTATCGCATTCGCTCCCATAATACTCATGAAAAGTGTTCAGTAGTTACAGTGAATATATTGTTAATTCCATCTTGAGAGTACACTCTGTTGCTCCTCTCATCCTCCAGGTCGAGAATCGCTGATTACCGTTTAGACGGGTTAGTGTGCCAGGCCAATAAGGCACCGAGTTGATCCCTTCCAGCATGTGTAATGTCTATATAATGCTTATAGTCAAAACACCTAAGTCTCTCTCCCTGGGTCGCCACCTCCTCACTTGCTTCAAAGAGTCTCCACATGGGTATGGCCGGGTGAGGCTGGGCCCAGCGCAAGCGCAAGAGGGAGGGATTGTTCTCCGATATAGTACGGGTCTAGACTATGAACTCCCTGGTTACATAAGAAGGTGTCTAACCGAACATGCACTTCAGGGAGCCCTGAGAAGGAGTAATCTCTCCCATATGAATTCATCCTCCTCCACATATCCATCAGTCCCCATTGTTGTTGCCACTCTTGAAAAACATGTGCTGTACATACAGTCTGGGAGTCCCTGGGGGGGATTTGAGTGATTCATAAGGACATCTGCCACACAATTGAAGTTGTGCCCTAGATGTCAGAGATGTCAGGTAGGGAGCCAGCCATCGGGACAGGGATGCTAAAAACGTGCCCTGCTCTGTATTCGGTGCATATATATTCACCATGGATATTTTCCATCCCTCCACTCGACCGCTTATCATTACAAATCTACCCACCGACATATGCTGAGATTATAGTGTAATGAACCTGCAATCGCCATCTACGCTGTAGCGCAGGACCTTCTTTAACTGTTAGAATTGTCTTTTGCACGAAGGCCATGTGGATACCGTGACTGTTTAGATAGAAAAGCACCTTATATCTATTGGCCATGGACTGCATTCCCTGGATATTCCAGGACAGAAAATTGTACATTAGGGCCCCCCGTACCCAAACTGTATCGCCCAGCAGTCAATGAGTCCCCCCTGCCTTTTCTCCATTCTCTGTCCTGACATGCCCAGCAGAAGGAAATAGTTGCAGTGACAGAAGACCTCAATAGCCCCAAATTTTAGACTTACAAGCACATAACCAATGCCCTAACGTCCCCTCCTCAGGACAAGTAGATAAAAATCCCCCATCCAAACATTAACAAAAGTCAAGTACAATCGAGGGGGAGGGTTGCCCACGCAGTGTCCAGCTGAGGTGTATGGATCTGTGACCTTCCCGATCAGCCTGCCAGCCATCCATCTCAAAATATCTTCACACTTTCCAACCCTCACTTCGTATATGCAACACAGTGCGAGTACCCCAAGGGGACGCGAAGTAACCCTCACAAAAACATCTGCTCATTACCAGTCTGTTGTAGTGCTCAGTTAATATAGTCTAAAGATCTCTGCATCGCCTTGGGCATCTCCACACTCAAGCTCTTAGAGACACTAGCGCCAGGATCAGAGTCTGAGTCCTGCACCCGCACATCACTCACCCGCGTTGCCGTCCTGTGTCTTTGCCACTAGTCAATGCCACCCCCTCCATCACACTCCTAATTCCCATCTGTACTTCCTCCTGGGTAGGAGCTATGGATTCTCTCTTCTTCCTTCCGCTGCGGGTTCCGGTCTGCCGCACACTCTGACACCTGGGGCCCCGGCGAGGGCCTGCGTCCCATCGGGTCTCCAGCCAATCCCAGGTCTCCTTTGGGGAAGGGAAAATTCCGCTGTGCTGGATATAGCATCGCATATTTGAGATCAAGGAGGCAGAGTTCCTTTTTGACCTCCTGGAAGGAAGCCCTCTGTTTCTGAACTTCTTTAGAAAAGTAAGGGAAAATCCGCACTGTCATAATATCAACTGGGAGATCATATTTACGTCTCGCTTGTGCCAGTATATGATCTCTATCCCTCTAATTCAGAAACTGCGCTATCAAAGGGCTCGGGAAGCTCCCGGCTGCAGCGGTTTTGATTGCTCTTTCTAGCGCATAGTAGGGTGATAATCCTTCCTGTGCCACCTCTGTGTGCAGCCATTGTTCCAATTGGTCCACCATATTGGTGCTGCCTATCTTCTCCAGCAGGACCACCACTCTTATGTTATTCCTACGGTAGCGATTTTCAGCGTCTTCTGCGCGAAACTCCAGAGCGCGCACTTTAGTTGCAACTGCTGTCAGGTGATCCTTTAGGGCGGACAAAGTAGGGGTGGACTCCGTCAGTTGCTCCTGGCACTTCAGGTTGTGTCTCTTGTCTTGTGAAGAGCTGTAATGCAGAATCCACATTTTATTTTGGACTTTTGGACACTAGTATTGTCATGGACAAGGTTCACGTTATGTAAAACTGCCCAAAATTCTCATTGAAGTCTTTATTAAAATTTCTTTAAAATGCACCATTTGCCACTCCTTTTCTTGAAATTTGCTAGGGCACCCTTTATGCCAGTCAAGCTCACTCTTTGCATACTACATAAAACTCATCCCCAGCTTTTATGCCCCACCACTTTCAAATGTCACCAGCTTTCACTGGCAGGGATAAGGAGCTTACCTCAGTCTCCAGGCTCTTAGACACCATTATCCTCCTCCCACACTGAGAATATCTCCAGGATTCTTGGGATCAACTGAATTTCCATTGGCCTTCCTCTAGGGATATGCAGCTAGAGATTGAGGTTCCGATACACACTGCCTCAAATTTCTTTATTCACTAATAAGATGAAACACATTTTATGGAGGTGGGCTCTGGGTTTCCCCAGCAAATCCTGGCCTAGCGAAACATTTTCCATTCACAGGCCTTCACACATTTCTCCCTGTGATGGGATTTCTTAAAGCCACCCTGATTGGCTCTGAGCACAAGGGTGCCACAGGTCAGCATCTTCTAAGCTTTATTTAATTCCCAGTTGTCCATGGACAAACTCCCTCCACTGTGTGTCTATCTGCTGATACTGAGAACGGGCATAAACGAACTTCCGAGTTATTCCTTTATTCCATCTTCAGCTCGGGCTTCTTAGGAAGAGCTTCCAGAGCTTGCCAAGGCTTTTTTCCCTGTAATGACTATCAGCACGCCCTGCATGCTGACATCATTATCAGGGTGCCCTATGTGTGGACATTACTGGTAAAGTGAAAGTAAAATGAGCAGATGGACCTTGTTTTACTTTCACTTTGTCAGTGCTGGGGGGCCTATCACAGCCCCTGAGCACGGATAGTGGTAGGGAAGAATTATTGGAAAGAGGAGAATCCAATAGTATCTCACTCCAGTGGATCCCCAAGCAGGATACCACCCACTGGACACCAGGGATATGATATGATATGGGAGAGCAGTCCCCTAGGCAAGGGCCTGTGCTCCCCCACCCCAAAAATGTAAGTCTGACTGTCTGCGCCCCCCGGCGGCCGGGTGGGGCTGATTACTACCAATATGCCCCCCCAAGTTTGGAAGAAACCCACTAGACACCAGGGTACATTTTGTTACAAAACAACATGGGGATAAGTGCTGCCATACTTCCACCCCAGAAAAGGGTGATTTTTCTGCCACCCTAAGGGCCAGATTGGGAGTGGACTACCCTGGTATCAAGGCATACCCCCACCCCAGACGGGAAAATTGTGTCGATTTGCCTCCCTGGGGGCTGATAGGAGTTTTGTCCCAGTTGGGGAGGTTGCCTCAAATCTGCCCCTTCCGGGTGGGGAGAAAGCTCCCTAAACATGAGTGATTTTGCTAAGAAAACGATGGAGGGTAGTGCCTTCTTAATTGGTCCACGTCAGTGGATAATCAATATCAGAGACATTGCTCGAATGAAGATCATTTGTGTTGTTTTTATTTATCTTTTTATCAAAGGAGCGCAAAAATTTCAAATTGTGAAGAGAAAAACAAAAGCCGACACGTGTTTCGCCCTAGTGGCCCATTGGCCGTGGGCTTTTTCAAGGCGGTGAATATTAATCAACACAGTCTTCCTGTGAGAGTAGAAAAGACGTCTCTGCGGTCCAATTTGAAATTTTTGCGCTCCTTTGATAAAAAGATAAATAAAAACAACACAAATGATCTTCATTCGAGCAATGTCTCTGATATTGATTATCCACTGACGTGGACCAATTAAGAAGGCACTACCCTCCATCGTTTTCTTAACCTAAACTTTTCAATGGCTCTTGGGTGTAGCCATTTACAAGGACTGTGCCACATATAAAATTGGGCCCTAACAACTGCAGCGTCGCAAGTCCAGAACTTTCCACCCATACAGCAACCTATGAGTGATTTTGCATTTGAGACAAAAGAAAGAGGGTGTGGGCATTGCACTCTGGCACTGGCCACATCCCAACCCGAAAAGAGGGACATCCAACTAGTCTTTCTGCCCCCTCCCCAGGGACAGACAGGAGGTTTACCCCAATTTCCTTAGGAAGGGGCAGAAAGCATACTAGGCTCTCGAGAATTTAAAATGGTGCCAAAAAAAACAAAAGGAGGAAGGAGCCTACCCTGGCATCGAGTCATACCCCTGCCCTAGAAGGAGCAATAGTGTCTTTCCTCCTCCAGCTTTCCCAATTGGGGTGGGTGCCCGAAATCTGCTTCCCAGGTGTGTAGAAAGCATACTAGATACTAGGGATTTTGCATTTGGGGCAAAAGAAAAGGGTGAGGGCTTTGCACTCTGGCACTGGCCACACCCCCACCCTAAATGAGACACCCAACCAGTCTCATTGGAAAAAATAAATGTGATGTGTATGTTGTGTATTGGGCGGTTTCCTGTTGCAGACACTAAACCTACCCACAAAAAGTGAGGTACCATTTTTATTGGGAGACCTGGGGGACTGCTACGTGATGGGAAATTTTAGGAAAATGCGTTTTCTTTTAGTCACAGTTTAAGGTTTGCAAGGGTTTCTAGGATTTCTAGGTAAGAGAAACTGGTGAGAGCCACGCAAGTCACTCCACCCAGGATTCCTCTGGGTGCCTAGTTTTCAAAGGTGTACACGTTTGCTAGGTTTCCCTGGGTGCAGGTTGAGCTAGGGCCCAAAAGCCAAAGCTACCAGCATTGCAAAATTAAAAAAAGGGTCTGCTTTCAGTGGATAAATGTGATGTGTCCATGTTGGGTTTTGGCTGTTTCCTGTCTCGGGTACTAGCAGTGGCGGCTCGCCAAGGGAGTGCTGTGGGGCGGAGGAGGGGCAGGGTGGGAGGTAGTATACACTGGCATACGGCCGAATGGAGTTCAGTAAATAAAAAAATGAATAAAACAATTTACATTGCGCGCGCTGCAACACCAACTTGGTAAGGCAGCACGTGCAATGTACAGTGTTTTATTTATGTACTTAACTCCGTTCGGCCGTATGCCGGAGTTTACTACCCCCCAACCTGCCCCTCTCCCGCCCGCAGCACTCCATTGGCAAGCCGCCACTGGGTACTAGGCCTACCCATACAAATGAGGTACCATATTCATTGGAAGACATGTGGGAACATAGAATAGTAGAACATTTGTTATTGCCAATTGGATATCCCTGCTTTTGTGCCTTCGAAATGTAAGTCTGTGAGTAAGAAAGAAGACATTTTGAAAAATGCTCTCTAAATCACATTATAGTATAGATACCCAAAGATCTAAATATGTAAAAATAACCACAGCTCTTAAACTCCATGTCCTGTGCCCATTTCAGAAATTTATAGGTTTCCTTCATTCCCATTTTTTCCCTCCATATTTAACCATATGAATTGCTCTATACACAATGAAAAAAACATTGCAAGGTGCAGCTCAATTGTTGGCTCTGGGTACTTAGGCAGCCTACAAACCCTACATATCCTCGCACCACAAAGGGTATGGCGGACGTAATGGTACATTGGTTTTGTAAATCGCCCATTGTTACAAAAAGTTACAGATACATTTTTTGTCACAAATGGCTAATTTTTCCAACTCATTTTCAATATTTCTTTATTTTAGTTGATAGTTTCTTTGGAAAAACCTTGGTAGATCTACACATATGACCCCTTCCTGAATTCATAATTTTAATTACTTTTCACAAATCTGTAGCTTACCTGGAAAACCCATAGGTTTCACACCAGTTTCCACCACAAACGTGAAGTAAGTTGAAAGCAGAAAAAATAGGAAAAAGGAAATACCCTTTTGAAAAATGCCAATTCAGATCTGCATGTTTCTGAAAGCTGGGAAGATGGGGACTTTAGCACCTCAGACCCTTTCTTTGATGCCACTTTTAGGAGAAAAAAACAGACACTTTTATCCAGACCACTTTTTTCTGATTTCTTCCCCAAACTCAAAATATAGCTATATTTTGGCTATTTTCAGTGCCCCTCTCCAGCAGAATCCACAAACCCTGGGTAGAATCCCCATGATGTAGCGGAAAAAAGGATGAACATTTGGCATAAATATCTTATGTGACAAATAAGTTATGGAGGCCTAAGCGCAAAGGTCACCAAATAGCCAAAAAAGGCTCACCACTGGAGTGAAAAACCCTCATCAGTTAACAGGTTAAACTTCTTTCTTGTCCCCAGTGAAAATCCACATGGTTCAGTCATTGGCTGATATAAATACCCCACAGCTGGATATTCTTCTTGAGCTTGCCTATAAACTAAGACTGAGCTTGAGCCTGACACTGAGATTGAGACTGAGCTACAGACTGAGCTTGAGCATGAGGCTGCAACTGAGCTAAAGACTACGACTGAGCTAGGACTGTGACTGTGCCAGAGCTATAGAGGCTGTGACTAGAGACTAAACTTGAAATTGAGACTGAGCTAGTCACTGAGCCAGAGGTAGACTTGGGACTGAGCATGAGCTACATATTTGAGACTTAGCTAGAGCTAAAGATTAAGACTTAGCCGGAGCTAAAGACTGAGCCAGGGCATGAGACTGAACAAGAGCTAAAGAATGAGATAGTGACCAAGCTGGAGACTAAGACTGAGCTAGCGAGTGTGACTTGCTTGCGACTATGCCCTTGATAGAGCTAAAGACCTTTACTGAGCCTGAGCTAGAAACTTTGACTGCACTAGAGGCTGAACCTGAAATTGAGACTGAGCTTCAATAATAGCTAGCAACTTGGACTAAGCCTGACTTTGAGACTGATTCGGTGCTAAAGACTGAAACTGAGCTAGACGCTGAGCTTGAGAAAGAGACTTAGCTTGAGCTAGAGATTGAGCCAGAGGTAAAGACTAACATTAAGCCTAATGTAAAGATTAAACTAGAAACTGAGACTAAACTAGTAACTGAGACTTCTACTGAAGAAGACACAAGCCTGAGCTAGAGGCGAGTGGCTGAGCCTGAACTTTAGACTGAGCCTGAACTAGAAACTATAGCCAAGGCTTGAGAATGAGAAAGAGCTGGAGATAGAGACTGTAACTGCACCACATTTAGACCCTTAGACTGAACAAAAACTGAGATAGAGCTAATAACTAACCTGGAGCTAGTGAGTGAGGCTTAGTGGGGCCAGCGTTAGAGAATGCGAATGGGCTTGAACAAGAGACTAAGCATGAGCAAGGGAGTAAGAATGGACAGAAGATACAGACTGAGCAGACACTAGAGTTTAAAACCAAATTAGAGACTAAGGCTGAATAAGAGTCTGAGCCTGACTCAGAGCCCCGAGATTGAGATAGAGCCAATGCTTAAGACTGAGCTGGTGCTTTTGCCTGAGCCAGAGCTTGAGACCGAGCTGGAGCTAGAAACTGAAACAGAGTTTGAAGCTAGAAACTGGGTCTGAGCCAGAGCTAGATTCTGAGATTAAGCTAGCAACTGAAACTGAGCTACCTATTAAGCCAGGGCTAGAGACTGAGACTCAGCTAGTGGTAGAGATTGAAAATTAGCGTGAGCTAGTGACTGAGACTTAGCTTGAACTTGACACTGATATTAAGTCTAAGCTAGAGATTTGAGTCTGAACTAGAGAATTGAGACTGAGCCTGTGTTACAGATGAAGACTCAACACAAGACTGAGCCTTAGCTTGACCCTGAGTCCTAACTGGAGCCTGGTACTTAGACTGGGCCGGTGCTAGAGACTGAGATTGAAATAGGAACTGACACTGAACTAGCAACTTAGCCTGAGCTCAAGACTTGAGACCGCGACTGAAATAGAGATGACTAAAAAGGAGACCAAGATTAAAAACAGACAGAGACTGTACCTGAGCTAGAGACTGAGTTTGAGCTAGCAAATAAGACGGAGCTACCGACTAAAACTGAGCTAGAGGCTTGAAACTGAATAGAGCTAGAGGATGAACCAGAGCTAGAGTGTGAGACTAAGACAGAGCTAGAGCATGAGATTGAGCCAGAAACCAAGCCGGAGACCATACCAGAGCTAGAGACTGAACGTGAGCATGATCTAGAGACTGAAAATAAGCAAGAGCTAAAGACTGAAACTGAGCTGGAAATTTATACTTCGTTTGAGCCTGAAGTGGAGACTAAGATTGAGCCAGAGACAGAGCTGGCAACTGACCTAGATGCTGAACAAAAGCTAGGGACTTGAGACTGGGCTATAAGCTTCAGACTGTACCTGATCTAGCTCCTGAGCCTGAACTAACAACTGAGTCTGAGCTAGAGAACAAAATCTAAGCTAGAGTCTACAGTCTGAACCAAAGCTCTAAAATAAGACTAAGCCGAAGCTAAAGAATGACAGTGAACTATAGTCAAATAGTTTAAGGTAGAAAAAGACCAAGGCGAACAGACAGAGATAGAGGCATTTAGGTCTAGGCATACAGATAATGATAGATATAGTGACAGACATTTACAGCAATAGATGGCAACAGATACCCTTGAATAGAGACATAGAGAGAAAGAGACAGATGTGCATCGAAGCATTTGCAGATATCTAGATAGCGATAAAGCCGGAGACAGACAAAGACAGTCACATACTGCTAGTGCTATATAGAGAGTGAGATACTTAGAGAAGGAGATAAAGACAAAGAGAGACATAGACAGATGGAAACAGATGCATAGTAACAGAAGGGTACTGATAGAAGGATAGTTGATGGATGGATAGTGACTGAGATAGAGAGCGTTGGAGATAGAGTGAAATAGTTGCAGACGGAGACAAAGGCAGAGGTAGATAGAGCTAAAGATAGAGGCCGAGATAGTCATAGAGGTAGCTAGATACAGATCAAGAAAGCAACAGAGAGATTGAAACCTATAAATGTAAACAGGCAAAATTGGAGACAGATGCATAGAAAAATAAGCAAAGAGGGAAACAGATAGAGAGAGTAAGTCAAAAATGCAAATAGAATTATGTGCAGATAGTTGGAGACCGGTACAAATTGATGGAGACATTAGGGATACAGAAAAAACATATTATACATATATATGTAGGTAGTTATAGTTAGGGCCTAGTTTCCATAGGAAGAGTGTTTTTTGATTTCCCAATATCTTTGGCGCCGTTTGATGGATCTTCGCAAACTTTTCGAAAATAATGCCCTGCTTCATTCAGCTTCGGTCTTGAAAGTTTCGGGGGTCATTCGTCAAGCAGGGGTCTAGAAAAAAGGGGGGTGCCAAAATGTGTTTACTTCATGTTAATGAAGGAGCCGGGGAGCTGGCTGGGACCGCGGGGGCATTGGGGCTCCCACATGGTCCCCAACGAGAGGCCAAGCCCCGGGGATGGGGTCCCCGGGGTCGAAAATGGCCCGCAAGGGCAGCCACGAGGACCCACTCCCTCAAACTAAAGTTAATTTTTTTTTTTAAAAAGGCAAAGCCCAGGGGGATGGGGTCCCCGGGGCCGAAAATGGTCTCAGGAGGGTGCACCCCCCTCCTATGACATAACAAACTGCAATGTCCCTGGGGTAGGCACCCTGGGACATTGCTAGAGCCGGCCCTGTAGGGTGGTGGTCCAGAGTGCCATCTAGGGCTCCTTGAGGAGGGCCGCACGCCCCTCCTGTCACCTCCAGTAAGTCCCACACAGTGGGATTGCTCAGAGGTCTTCGGAGGCCACGCCCCCCTTTCTCCACCACTCTGCAAATGTGCCTCCTGGCACATTACTGGTTGGGAGATGAAGTCCACTTTACTCCTGAGGGACTTTGGGGGCAACAAGCCCTCCTGGTACCTCCTGTAATCCTACGAAGCGGGTTTCCTGAGCGCAGGACCGAGGCCCAGCCCCCTTTCTCCACCACTCTGCAAGTTATTAACCCATACACCCAGTTAATCACCCCCTCACACGTCCATGCAGGGAGTCATACCCTCCCCCAACCACCCAAACAGACACTTGGGCACCCCTACAGATACTCAGACAACAATAATTAACCAATATAGACACTCATGTAGCTACTCACCAACCCATGCAGCCACTTACACATCAGCTGACAGACTGATACAGACATTGACACTGATTAGTCATTCACCCATGCATTCACTAAGACACATTTAACCACTCACTTATACAGTCAATCACACACCTACTAAATTATCCATTCAGACACTCATACACCTTGATATTAATTATATATATATATATTCACTGAAAAACCATAGGTTTCAGGGACGTTATAGTTAGAAATTAGTATTTAAAAAACCTTTGAAATTCACTGAAAAAAACATAGGTTTCAGGGACATTATAGTTAGTTGAACATTTCACTCATACAAAACCAGAGAAATTCAGCCGTTATAGTTAGTAGAGCTAACTATAACTCGCACCCCCGCAATGCAGTGCTGATGGCGTCACATATTACATCACTCATGACATGGTCAGTGCCATCACTGATGACATCTCAAATGACATCACTGATGACATCACCCAGTGAATGTGTGTTTCTGTAAAGTTTAAATATGTTTTATATATGTTAATGCCAAGGTGTATTGAAGAATGAGTTGGTGTATAAGTGTCTGGGTGGAGGATTTAATAGGTGTGTGACTGACTGTATAAGTGAATGATTGATTGTGTCTTACTGAATGCATGGGTCAGTGCCTAAACTGTGTGAATGTCTGTATCAGTCCGTCTGTTGTTGTGTAAGCTGCTGCATGGGTTGCGGAGTAGCTACATGAGTGTCTTTATGGGTTATTTATTGGTTGCATGAGTATCTGTATGGGTGCCTCAGTGTTTGTGTGGGTGGGTGGAGCTGTGTGACTTTGTGCATAGAAGTGTGAGTGGGTTATTCACTGGGTGTATCGGTTCAAGAGTGCGTCTGTGAATAGCTGTAAAGGTGGGTGTGTGTATGGGTGTGTTCGTGAGTGTTTAGATGTCTCAGTGGTACATGTGTGAGTAACTACATGAAAGGCAGTATATGTGAGTGTTGGAGTATATAAATGACTATATGTGAGTGAGTGATTTGGAGTGTGCCTGTACAGATGAGTGTGCGCTTGTGTCAGTGATTGTATAATAGAGTAAGTATGTGTTAGTATCTGTATAAATGAGTGAGGTGGTGTGAGTTTAACTGTATAGGTGAGTAAATGGCAGTGTTATTGATTCTTTACATAACTAGCTAGGTGCGTCAATAACTCTATGGATGAGTGGCAGTTTGTGAGTGTCTGTATAGGTGTATGAGTGTATATGATAGTGCTGTATTGATGAGTGACTGCATGTATGACTGACTGTATGGGTGAATTAATGGATTTGTGTGTATACCTAGGAATTAGTCAGTGGGAATGTAGTACCTGCTATTGGTTTCTCTATGGTTTCAAAAATGGTAGTATGTATTTTAGAGTGGGTGTATCAAAGGTTATATTAGGGTGTGAGGAGGTGCATAAAATTGGCACATGGATGATGTCATCAGTGATGTCATTTGAGATGTCATCAGTGATGTCACTGATCATGTCATGAGTGATGTAATATATGACGTCATCAGCAGTGCATTGCAGGGGCGTGAGTTATAGTTAGCTCTACTAACTATAACGGCTAAATTTCTCTGGTTTTCTACGAGTGAAATGTCCATCTAACTATAACGTCAATGAAACCTATGGTTTTTTCAGTGAATTTCTAAGGTTTTTTAAATGCCGATTTCTAACTATAACGTCCCTGAAACCTATAGTTTTTTAGTGAATTTCAAAGGTTTTTTAAATGCTAATTTCTAACTATAATATCCCTGAAACCTATGGTGTTTTTTTCAGTGAATTTCTAAGGTTTTTTTAAATGCAAATTTCTAATTATAATGATCAGTAAACCTATGGTTTTTTCAATGATTTTAAATTATCGTCCCATTCTCAACCTGGTGAAAACCGCCGATATCGCCAGTTTTCCAGCGATGGCTTCAGCAAAAAAAATCACCAGAAATGAGAGCGACAACTAACGCTAATGATATGCAGAGTAGGCGTTCCCGTACAAAAATAACATGAAAACACCATTTCCCGATATTCTCAACGACCAGCGAAATCTGTGATGCATTCCAAAAACAGGCGATAAGCCACGTTAGCAGTAGGAATTTAACATCTGCCTTTTACTGGTGTAAAGCAGGACGACTACCTACAGTGGAAAAGGGAGCCCAGCCCAGAACCACATTTGAAGACCAACACATGTCATAGAGCTACTAATCATGCAGCTCCAGCACCCAAGAAGACCACAACACCCACCGCCACCACCCCCAGGACCTCCCTCTCGGACCCCCCCCACTACCACAGAGGCAGCGCAGAAAAGAACAGTGAACCTTGCCAAAACGGCATGGCCCCTCAGCCACACAATAGTTGAATGTTGGTAAACGTGGGAACAAAATATGTGTGAAGGATGCAAGTCACCCATCAATAGCAATGCACACAATGCCAAGTGTAGCGGTAATGTGCTGGACAGAGCTCACTATGTAGAGCACACACAGACCTCTTCATGTGTACATATACTGCTGGCGCTTGTAGTATTGTGGACAGTGCACGCGACCATGATACCTCAGGCAATTGGGAAGCTCTCGGTCATGTAGCTGTGTTGTCCCCCCCTCCCTTTAAGCAGAACCGAAGCGGAGTGGGCTGGTCCAACATACGCCACTCCAGCGTAAATGTGTGAATAAATAGGCCGGGGCTCTGGGCGTGGTTCACTTCTGGGAAGGCCAACGCGTCTGCCATAGCGTCGGCCCTCACCCTGCCATGAAGCCACCGCCGTGACCGCGGGCCTCTTCGACACAGGCCCCTGCGACCCAAGCGGCACAGCACCACAGAGTTATGTCTGTACAGACTACTGCCTTCGATGTACACTGCGGACAGCTGGGCTCACAATTCAGATCGATTCGCGATTGCAGATGACGCAGTCCAGTAGGCAAGAGACATTGCTCCCAGTGCGGCCCGCCCGGACCATGCATCATCGCAGGCTGCGCACACACTGAATTCTTCCTGTGCCACTAAGTGTGCAGCTCAACGCTATGCAACATGCCTGTGGGCCCTTGCTGACTGCTGCCTCCGGCCTACACTGCGGTGAGCGGTGCTCGCAACTCAAATTCAGTCTTGATTAATTAATTTGAGAGTCCAGTAGGCAATTAATTATAACGTCCCCAAAACCTACACATTTAGACAATGTATTCCATACATATTTCATCTTTTGTTACCTACACTGCGGTCAGCAGAGCTCACAATTTACATTGAGAAATGATTTATTAATTGCAGAAAGAATTGCACTCTATGTCCTCGGATTTTGTGAAGAGGAAGTGACAAAAAGCATTCCTCGATGTCTCCGCTGACTACTGCCTTCCATCTACAGTGCGGACAGCAGGGCTCACAATTCAGATTGACTCACGATTGCAGATGACGCAGTCCAGTAGGCAAGAGACATTGCTCCCAGTGTGGCCCGCCCAGACCACGCATCATCGCAGGCTGCGCACACGCCTTATGCTTCTGGTGCCACTAACTGTGCAGTTCAGCTCAACGCCACGTGGCTGTGGGCCCTTGCTGACCGCTGCCTCTGGCCCACACTGCGGTCATCAGGGCTCACAATAAAAATTGAGTATTGATTCATTAATTACAGAGTCCAGTACACAACTAACTATAACGTCCCTAAAACCTACATAATATCCTTTTAGTATCCTTGCTTCATGAACTTGTTTTATATCAATTTTAGCTTTAGTATAATGACCAAATTCATCTTGCAAGTCCAAAGTAACACTGAATTGCAGTCTACACTGCGGACAGCAGAGGTCACAGTTCGAATTCAGTTTTGATTTATTCATTCAGTGAACTGTACTCTATGTCCTCGCATTTTGTCAAGAGGAAGTGACAAAAAGCATTCTTGGATGTCTATGCTGACTACTGCCTTCGATCTACACTGCGGACAGCAGGGCTCACAATTCAGATTGAGTCGCAATTGCAGATGACACAGTCCAGTAGGCAACAGACATTGCTACCAGTGCAGCCCTCCCGGACCATGCATCATCGCTGGCTGTGCACACGCTGAGTGCTTCAGGTGCCCCTATCTCAGTGTACCACAACTCATGAACCCTTTATGATAGAATCTTTTGTGTATAATTTCAGATCTGCTGCCCCTACCTCAGTGCACCACAAATCATGGACCCTTTACGATAGAATCTTTTGTGTGTTATTTCACATCTGGTGCCCCTACCTTAGTGCAGCACAAGTCATAGACCCTTTATGATTGAATCTCTGTGTGTGATCAGATAATTACTGTTGTACTTGTTGCCAGCACTAATCATTCCCTGAGGGCTGGCTTACACTCACCCCACACGCATCCAACACAGACTTCACTGGACATGTGACCTTGTGATTTCAGGTAGGTCGCTCCCCCACGCCGCAGAGCACCACCTGTGTGACTGTGTCCCTCTGCTCTCTGCCACCGCCATAGGCTCTAGGCCCCTCTGCCTGAGTTGTGTTTCACTGTAATTTGTCATTCGGTCATTTGTTGTCTCCTGTTTTTGCTCCTTTTGTCCCCCTTGCCTTCTGTGCCCCTCACCTTGCCCCCGCTGGTCCCCTTTTCTCTCCGTGCCCCCCTGAGTTGTGTTTCACTGTAATTTGTCATTCGTTGATTTGTTGTCTCCTGTTTTGCTCCTTTTGTCCCCCTTGCCTTGTCTTCTGTGCCCCTCACCTTGCCCCCGCTGGTGCCCTTTTCTCTTCGTGACCCTGTGAGTTGTGTTCCGCTGTAATTAGTCATTCTTTGATTTGTTGTCTCCTGCTTTGCTCCTTTTGTCCCCCTTGCCTTGCCTTCTGGACCCCTCACCTTGCTCCCGCTGGTGCCCTTTTCTCTCCTTGCCCTTGTTTCTCACCCATTTTTTCCCACCGCTGCGTCCCCGCACCCCTGCTTGCCCATTCGTCCTCCCGTTCCCGCCTCCAAGCCGCCCCTCCCTCCCATCTCCCCTTATAATGGGCGCTGCTGCGCGGCCGCGCCACTGGCGCGCCGCTGGCGTGCCTAAGGCAAGCCCGTCTGCGCCCGTCCACGCCTGGACCGCACCGTGCGCCAGACCCCTTGGCCCCCACGAACGCCACGACACCCGACGCTGCTACGACGCCAGCACCCTCCACGCACTCAACGCCGGCCGATCCCACACCTGCTTCCAGGCCACCCCGAAGCAGATCCATGGACCCTTCTCCTGCCAGAACTGCAGCTACACCAACCACCAAACCACCACCACGCCCAGCGGGGTAGGTCGCAACAGCCTCTGATGCCTTCTACTCAACACCCGCTCTGCCCACAAACACGCCATTGAACTCTGGGACCTACTCGACTCCACCTCCCCAGACATCGCCTTCCTGATGGAGACCTGGATGTCGCCATAGCCACCCCTGACGGCTACAAGATCACCCGCAGGGACCGCACCAACGGAACAGGAGGTGGAATCGCCATCGTCCACAGAAACACCCTTAGAATCTTGACCAGCACCAAAGACACGCTTATCACCGCCGAACACCTGCACTTCCAGATCCACACCAACCCCAACACCACCCTCAAAGGAACCCTCATCTACAGACCACCCGGTCCCCGGCCACAGTTCAGCGACTCCATCGCCGACTTCGTCAGCGCGCACGCTCTTGCGTCCACAGACTACAGCCTCCTCGGAGACCTAAACTTCCACCTCGAGAACACCAGCGACAGCAACTCCACCACCCTGCTCGACAACCTTGCCAACCTCGGACTCAAACAGCTCGTCACGACTCCTACCCACTCTGCTGGACACACGCTTGACCCCATCTTCTCAGCCAGCAACCACGTCACCTTCAGCCCCACCACCGAACTCCACTGGACCGACCACCGTTGCGTCCACTTCACCTTTGAGAAGCCGACAACACATCACCGCACACAACGGACCCCCCACCGCAGCTGGAGCAAAGTCACCGAAGACCAGCTAGTCACCACCCTCGCCCGAAACCCACCAACGGACACTTCCGACACCAACTCCGCCGCCCTCAACCTCAGGCAATGGATGGACGACTGCGCCAACACTCTCGCCCTGATCAAGAAACCCTCGAACAGACGCTCCGACAGAAAAGCCATCTGGTTCACCACCGACCTCCAGGCATCCAAGCCTGCCTGCTGTAGGCTCGAGAAGGAGTGGCACCACGAACAGACACCAGACAGCAACACAGCCTACAAGAACGCCATTCGCAGACACCACCAACTAATTCGTACCACCAAAAGGACATCCTTCAAAGAGCGCATTGACAACTATGCACACAACAGCAAAGAGCTCTTCAAAATGAAGGAACTCTACAACCCCAGCTCCAGCTCCAACTCCAACGACATCCCACCATCACAGGACCTCTGCGACTCCCTAGCCACCTTCTTCCATTGCAAGATCACAGACATCCACGACAGCTTCAGCATCCAGGCCTCCTCGACTGACACAGACACGTCAGACTCACTGCCCCCCAGCCACATCAACATCGACCCCCTGCTCTCCTGGACCCACGTCAACAACGAAGACACCATCAAAACCATGAACACCATCCACTCCGGTTCACCATCCGACCCCTGCCCGCACCACATCTTCAACAAAGCAAGGTCCACCATTGCACCCCATCTCTGCAAAATCATCAACAGCTCCTTCGAGACCACCACCTTCCCAGGGAGCTGGAAGCACGCCGAGATCAACGCCCTTCTCAAGAAACCCATAGCTGACCCCAAGAACCTCAAGAACTTCCAGCCCATCTCCCTCCTCCCTTTTCCAGCGAAAGTCATCGAGAAAATCGTCAGCAGGCAACTGACCTCCTTCCTCAAAGAACAACATCCTGGACCTGTCCCAAACCGGCTGCCGCAGCAACCACAGTACCGAAACAGCCCTCATCGCCGCAACCAACGACATCAGGGCCATGATGGACAACGGCGAAACCGCAGCCCTCATCCTCCTGGACCTCTCGGCCGCCTTCGACACCATCTACCACCACACCTTCCGCACACGCCTCCACAACGCAGGGATCTGCGACAAAGCACTGTACTGGACCACCTCCTTCCTCACCGGCAGAACCCAGAGTGTCCGCCTCCCCCATTCCACTCTAAAGACACCAAGATCATCTGCGGCGTACCCCAAGGATCGTCTCTCAGCCCGACACTATTCAACATCTACATGGTACCGCTCGCCAACATTGCCAGATCACATGACCTCAACATCGTCTCATACGCCGACGACACCAAGCTGATCCTCTCCCTCACCAAGGCCCCCACCACCGGCAAATCCAACCTCCACGAAGGAATGAAGGCCATCGCCAAATGGATGACGATCAGCCGCCTGAAGCTGAACTCGGACAAGACAGAGGTCCTCATCATCGGATCCAGCCCCTCCGCCTGGGACAACTCATGGTGGCCGGACGCACTGGGAGAACTGCACTGACGCCCGCTCACCACGCACGCAACTTGGGAGTCATCCTGGACTCCGCACTGTCAATGACCCAGCAAGTGAATGCCGTTTCCTCCTCCTGCTTCAACACCCTCCACATGCTCCGCAAGATCTACAGATGGATCCCCACCGGTACCAGAAGGACAGTCACCCAGGCCCTTGTCACCAGCAGACTAGACTAGGGTAATGCTCTCTACGCAGGAACATCAGCCAAACTCCAGAAACGACTACAACGCATACAGAACGCCTCTGCACGCCTCATCCTCGACATCCCCCGCCACAGCCTCATCACAGCCCACCTGAAAGACCTTCACTGGCACCCCGTCAACAAGAGGATCACCTTCAAGCTCCTCACCCACACCCACAAAGCTCTCCACAACACCGGACTAGGTCACCTCAACAAACGACTCACCTTCTAAACCCCGAACCGCCAACTTTGCTCCGCCGACCTCGCCCTTGCCACCGTCCCCCGCATCCGTAGAGCGACCGCCGGCGGCAGATCGTTCTCCCTCCTCGCCGCAAAAACCTGGAACACCCTCCCCATCTGCCTACGACAGATCCAGGTCCTACTGGCCTTCAGGAGACTCCTCAAGACCTGGCTGTTCGAGCAGAAGCAGCATCCCCACCCCCCCCCCAGCGCCTTGAGACCCTCACAGGTGAGTTGTGCGCTCTACAAATGTACTGATTGATTGATTAGTAATAAAAAGGAACCGCGCGCACGTGCCTGTACCCAGTTCCACTATCTATCTAACTGGGTCCGTGTGCTCATTATGTATGCATGATGCTGCCCCTGGGCCTTTCCACATTACATTGTGCTGTAGACAGCGCACGCAACCATGTTACCTCTGGCAGTGGGGAAATCTTCGGTTATGTAACTTTGACTCGGTCATTGTATAAGTACATAGGTAGAGACTGGATCATTAGAGTACTGCAAGGAGATTGTATTGTGAGTTTATAAGTGCTTGGGGATTGGTGGAGTGATTGGATAAGTACATATGTTGGCGGAGCCTAACCCTGAGCACGAGCTTGGCTCTAATTGGCTGCCCTCCATGTGCCAAAAACTGAAATTGGGCTTTGCATGGCTCTGTATTTCTACAGCTGCAACACTCCACTGAATATGCAATAAACATTTATATCCACACAGATGTGTCATGTGCACGATCTTTCATGTGTGAAAGTATGAATGAATGTAGGGTCAGTGATTCCCCCTACCTTCCATGCTGGCCATGTTCTGGGACTTGGGTCACAAGGTCACACATTGGCGCTTGCAGGCTGGATGGCTGCAGCACTACAACAGAGACACCTGCATCAGTTGATTCCTCATACAGCCCAGGATGGAACCACGCCCATAGCTCCAGAGTCATTGTTCACAGCCTCGCGCAGGACTGGCATACGCCAGCCCACTCCACTTACGCTTAAAGGGAGGGACGACAATGCTACATGGCCTAGGTTTTCATTGTAGTGATCTGCTGATCACAGGTCTAGTTCTCAGTATACCAAAGCCAGTCCCTCACGGCTGCTTTACACCCTCACCACTCCCATCAAGCACAGGCGTCATTGGATACGTGACCCTTCCAATAAAAAAGACCGGGCGCACGTGCTGAAGCCCATATCCATTCTCTCCTATGAAATGAAGTATACAGAGTTGGTGGCAGCCGAGGCACTTTGCCCGACACGGGCCTCCCGCCACGTGGCGATAACTTGAGTTCCACTGAGTTAGTGCCACCAGAGCTGAGCGGGTGTGCAGCCTGTGATGATGCGTGGCCTGGATACACCATTCTGGCAATCAAGATCCAATTTGAATTGTGAGCTCGGCTGGACAGCGTGTACGCCAAAGGCAGCTGGCTATACAGACATGACTCCTCGGCAAGGTGCAGCAGGATGCGCTGGGGGCCTGTGCCGCGGAATCCAGCCACAGCTGAGGAGGTTGCTTCGGCACATGGTGGGCCCTCTTACACACTCGCCGGTGGCGGAAGGTGAGCAGAGAGGCTTGTTTGCGCAGCGGCAGGCAGTTACCTCTGGGCTGTGGGAGTGGATGATGTGCAGCAGCCTGGGTGCACTGGGGCAGGCAGACAGCTTTAGGTGGTGGGAGTGGATGGTGTGCAGTAGCCTGGGTGCGCAGGGGCGGGCAGATACCTCTGGGCGGCGGGAGTGGATGGGGTACAGCAGCCTGGGTGCGCAGGGGCTGGACAGCGATGAAGGCGTGTGCAGTTGTATGTACTCTACCATTACTGATTCTATACTATGTTTCAGATGAGTGAGCTTGAGGGCTGCAGTATGTCCCGGCACGTGGTTGGAGACACACCGGTGGCGGAAAGGTGAGCTGTGAGGGTTTTGTCCAGAGTATCGGCACTTACACTCCCTCTCCATCTCTTCCTTTCTCTTTCTCACACTCTTTCTCTCTTTCTTCCTTTCTCTCTCACTATTTCTCTCTTCCTCTCTCTCACACTGTTTCTCTCTTTCACACTGTTTCTCTCTTTCTCTCTCTCTCTCTTTTTCTCTCTCTTCCTCTCTCACTCTTTCTCTCTCTTCCTCTCTCACTCTTTCTCTCTGTCTTCCTCTCTCACTCTTTCTTTCTCTCTTTTCCTCTCTCTCACTATGTTCTCTTTCTCTCTCTCTCTCTCCTTTGATGGGCGCATGACGCACAATCTCATCTTTCTTTTTGTCTTGCAGGCTGTGATTCACAGATTGTCGAACCCCCCCTCCCAACACAGGCCTCTCGCCATGTGGCGATGACTTGAGTTCCACTGAGTTAGTGCCACCAGAGCTGCGCAGGTGTGTAGCCTGCGATGATGCGTGGCCTCGATACACCATCCTGGCAATCAAGACCCGATTTGAATTGTGAGCTCGGCTGGATCGCGTGTACACCACACACTCCTCGGCACGGTGCATTGATATGTTCCCGGCCAGTGCGATATCAAGACCCAGAATCAAATGTGAGACCTTCGTGTCATGGGCCCTCTTGAACACAAGCCGGTGGCGGAAGGTGAGCAGAGACGCTTGTATGCGCAGCGGCGGGCAGTCACCTCTGGGCGGTGGGAGTGGATGGTGTTCAGCAGCCTGGGTACGCAGGGGCGGGCAGACACCTCTGGCCCTTGGGAGTGGATGGTGTACAGTAGCCTGGGTGCGTAGGGGCGGGCAGACACCTCTGGCCCTTGGGAGTGCATGGTGTGCAGCAGCCTGGATGTGCAGGGGCAAGCAGACACCTCTGGGCGGCGGGAGTGGATGGGATGCAGCAACCTGGGTGCGCCTGGGCGGCACAGCGATGAAGACATGTGCAGTTGTATGTATTCTGCCATTACTGATTCTATACTATGTTTCAGATGAGTGAGCTTGAGGGCTAGAGTATGTCCTGGAACGTGGTTAGAGACACACCGGTGGCGGAAAGGTGAGCTGGGAGGATTTTGTCCGCAGTGTCTGCACTCACTCTCCCTCTCCATCTCTTCCTTTCTCTCTCTGACACTCTTTCTCTTTTTTCTCTCGCTTCCTCTTGCTCTCATTCTTTCTCTCTCTTCCTCTTCCTCTCTCACTCTTTCTCTCTCTCTTCCTCTCTCTCGCACTCTTTCTCACTCTCAACTTTGATGGGCGCATGACGCACAATCTTATCTTGCTATTTGTCTTGCAGGCTGTGATTCACAGATTATCGAGGGATGACAAGCCACGGCTATACCTACTTTTATTTTGTTGTTTTTGTTTAAATAAAATGTTTTATATGCAAATCCGTAGATGACTGATTTTCATTTGTCCAAACTCACATGCATCCAGTGCGGCCCGCCCAGAGCACGCATCATCGCATGCTGCGTACACTCTGAGTGCTTCAGGTAACACTAACTGTGCAGTTCAAGTCAACACCACGTGGCTGTGGGCCGTGCCTGACTGCTGACTCCGGCCTACACTGTGATCAGTAGGGCTCACCATTAAAATTCAATCTTAATTAATTAATTTCACAGCCCAGTAGGCAACTAACTATAACATAATCCATGTACAAAAGAGAAGGTGCACCAAAATAAGTCAATTTCCTCCAAGTGTATCCAAACAATATCCTTTTAGTATCCTTGCTTCAAGAACTGGTTTTATATCAGTTATAGCTTTAGTACAATGACCAAATTCATCTTGCAAGTCCAAAGGAACACTGAATGGCAGTCTACACTGCGGACACCAGAGCTCACATTTCGAATTCAGTTTTGATGTATTAATTGCAGAGTGAACTGTACTCTATGTCCTCGGATTTTGTCAAGAGGAAGTGACAAAACGCATTCCTCGATGACTGTGCTGAGTACTGCCTTCGATCTACACTGCGGACAGCAGGGCTCACAATTCAGATCGAGTTGCGATTGCAGATGACGCAGTCATTGCAGATGACGCAGTCCAGTAGGCAAGACACATTGCTCCCAGTGCGCCCGCCCACACCACGCATCATCGCTGCCTGCGCACACGCTGAATGCTTCTGATGCTCCTACCTCAGTGAATCTTTTGAGTATGATTTCAGATGTGCTGCCCCTACCTCAATGCACCACAAGTCAAGGACCCTTTACTATAGAATCTTTTGTGTGTTATTTCACATCTGGTGCCCCTACCTTAGTGCATCACAAGTCATGGACCCTTTATGATAGAATCTCTGTGTGTGATTCGATGATTACTGTTGTACTTGTTGCCAGCACCAACCATTCTCTGAGGGCTGGCTTACACTCACCCCACACGCATCCAGCACAGGCGTCACTGGACATGTTACCCTGGTAATCAAAAGGGGCAAACGTCTGTACCCAGTTCCACTATCTATCTAACTGTGTTGGTATGTTCATTATGTATGCATGATGCCCCTGGACCCTACCACATTACATTGTGCTGTGGACAGTGCACGCAACCATGTTACCTCTGGCAGTGGGTAAAACTTCATTTATGTAACTTTGTCTCGGTCATTGTTTAAGTACATGTGTATACACTGGATCATTAGAGTACTGCAAGGAGAGTATATAGTGAATTTATAAGTGCTTGGGGATTTGCGGAGTAATTGGATAAGTACATATGTTGGCGCACCCTAACCCCCGAAACACAAGTTTGGCTCTATTTGGCTGCCCTCCATGTGCCAAAAACTGAAATTTGGACTTTGCATGGCCCTGTTTTGCTACAGCTGCAACACTCCACTGAATATGCAATAAACATTTATATCCATACAGATGTGTCATGTCCACGATCTTTCATGTGTGGAAATATGGATGACTGTAGGATTCCCTCTACCTTCCATGTTGGCCATGTTCTGGGACTTGGGTCACAAGGTGAAACATTGGCGCTTGTGGCCTGGGTGGCGGCAGCACTATAACAGAGACACCCGCAGCAGTTGATTCCTCATACAGCCCAGGACGGAACCACGCCCATAGCTCCGAAATAATTCTTCACAGCCTCACGCAGAACGGCATACGCCAGGCCAGCCCACTCCCCCTACGCTTACAGGAAGAGACGACAACGCTACATGGCCCAGCTTTTCATTGCAGTGATCTGCTGGTCACAGGTCTAGTTGTCAGTACGCCACAGCCACAGCCACTCCATCACGGCTGGTTTACACCCACACCACACCCATCAACCACAGGAGTTACAGGACACGTGACCCTGCCATTAAAAAAGATCGGGCGCACATGCTCTACACCATTTCCAATTCAGACTTGCTGGCACTGGATGCACTGCAGCCGGCACAGGCACACCGCCACGGGACGGTGACTTTTGGTGCACTAAGATAGGGGCACCATAAGTGCTGAGTGGGTGTGCAGCCTGCGATGATGTCCTGGCGGTCCGGACAGCTCAGGTTTGGTGTGCACTGCTGGACCGCAGTGTAGGCCTGAGCCATCGAACAGCGGCGGCCTACCGCCACGTGGCGTGGCGTCGCTGGTCACAGAGTTAGTGGCACCGCAATAACTGATCGGGTGTGCAACCTGCGATGATGACGGGTGCACTGGTATGTCCTCTGCCATGGTAAAATGAAGATGCAGCACCAAATGTGAGACCTGGTGCCGTGCAGAGCGGGGCTGCATGATGTGGAGGGTGCCCTGTCTGCGGACCTCGGGCTTGCAGCGGCACGTGGTGGGCCCTCCTTTCTACACGCAGGTGGCGAAAGGTGAGCAGTGAGGCCTGGGTGCGCAGGGACAGGCAGACACCTCTGGGCTGTGGGAGTGGATGGTGTGCAGCAGCCTGGTTGCGCAGGGGCGGGACAGCGACAAAGGCGTGTGCAGTTGTATGTACTCTGCCATTACTGATTCTATACTATGTTTCAGATGGGTGAGCTTGAGAGCTACAGTATGTCCCGGCATGTGGCTGGAGACACACCAGTGGCGGAAAGGTGAGCAGTGAGGCCTGGGTGCACAGGGGCGGGCAGACACCTCGGCGGCGGGAGTGGATAGTGTGCAGCAGCCTAAGTGCGCAGGGGCGGGCAGAAACCTCTGGGCAGTGGGAGTGGATGGGGTGCAGCAGCCTGGGTGCGCAGGGGTGGGCAGACACCTCTCTGTGGCTGGAGGGGATTGTGTGCAGCATCCTGGGTATGCAGGGGCGGGAAAGCAATGAAGGTGTGTGCAGTTGTATGTACTCTGCCATTACTGATTCTAAACTATCTTTCAGATGTGAGCTTGAGGGCTGCAGTATGTCCCGGTATGTGGTTGGAGACACACCGATAGCGGAAAGGTGAGCTGTGAGGGTTTTGTCTGGAGTGTCGGCACTCACTCTCCCTCTCCGCCTTTCTCTCTCTCACACTCTTTCTCTCTTCCTCTCTCTCTTCCTCTCTCTCTCATACTTTCTCTCTTTCTCTGTTACTCTCTCACACTCTTTCTTCTTCCTCTCTCTCACTCTTTCTCTCTTTTGGTCTCTCTTCCTCTCTCACCTTTTCTCTCTGTCTCTCTCTCTTTTGATGGACGCATAACACACAATCTTAACTTACTTTATGTCTTGCAGGCTGTGATTCACAGATTGTCAAGGGATGACACACCATGGCTGTACCTACTTTTATTTTGTTGTTTTGTATAAATAAAATGTTTTATATGTAAATCCATAGATGACCATGATTCTCACTTGTCCAACCTCACATGCATCTTGATTTTTATAATTGTGCGATATCAGCCGATTTGTTACGTTCCAGATTTCAGAAGGTTGCTATCACATTTGTTTGTGGGGGGTGAACGGGGGGAGGGACGTGATTCAATTTTTTTTTTAAACGTTCATTTTCAATAGATGGCCCCCCTCCCAGGCCGCTTCTGGCCCCAGGGACCCCATCCCCCAGGGCCTGGCCTCTCTAATGGGGACCATGGGGGGAGCACCAATGTCCCCATGGTCCCACCGGCTCCTCGACTCCTGCGGAAGCCGCCATTGCTTTTGGACAACAGGAGCTGCGAACATGCAGCTTCCCTTGCCCAAAAGCAATTCTCCTTCCTTTATTGAAGCGAGACGAGATTTTCCTCCTCTCGCTTCAACAAAGCAAACTACAGTTTGCCATCACAGGGTGTAAGCCATGCTCCCACCCTGTTATAGCAAACGGCAATGTCACTGGGGTGCACACCCCGGGACATTGCAGGAGCCGGCCCTGGGGGGTGGCGGTCCCCAGAGCCATCAAGCGCTCCAGGAGGGGGACCACATGACCCCCCTCCCTCTATTTTCAAAGCCCCGGGGAGGAGGTGGTCCCCGGGGCTTCAGGGGTCCCGCAAGGCCCACCCTGCATATTTAATTAAAACCCCAGAGGGTGGTGATCCCTGGGACTCGGGGTGGCCTCGAAAGCCCCCGAACAATTACAAAACAAGCCCTGGGGAGGTGGCGATCCCCGGGGCTGCAAGAGGGCCGTGTGCCCTCCTGCACCTAATTTACATAGGAGGTGGCGGTCCTCGGGGCTGCGGAGGCCCCGCAGTTCCCCGCGATATAATTATAGGATTGGCCCTGGAACCTGGCCCACCCGGGGGCTCTTTTAAATTCAGTGGGGGATTCTCTGCTTAATTGGGGGTTTTTTTGTCTGGATTCGCGCACCCAGCGCGCATTCTGATGTTTTTTCTAAAAAAAATAAATATACATTTTTAGGCCTGGGGGTCCTTGTGGAAGCCCCGTGAGCAGGACTAGGGGGTCAGTGTGTTTCTACCATGCCCCTTTTCATCTCTTTTAATCTTTTTTCGACTCTTTTCTTGTAACTCGGGTCTACCGAGTCATAAGGTGGCTGCCAACACTTCCTGGTTTTGGAGTGTTGGCAGCCAATCACAGAGAAGCTCGTGGTCATAGCACCCAATCACAGTGAAGCTCGCGGTCGGGAGGGTGCGCGAACCCACCGCTGCCCCAGATATCAAAACTTTTTTTTTTGTAATTTCTCAGCAACTACTGAACGGATTTACACCATTAAAAAAAAACATTTCTGAATCAAGCACTACCTTTTTGCCAAATTTGGTGTACTTCCGTTCAGCAGTTCGGGGTGTAGCTTTGCCTAAAGTTTCTTATGGGAAAATGATTTTTTGACTTTTAGTTTTTGAATTTCTCAGCAACTACTGAACGGATTTATACCATTTAAAAAAAAAAGGTCTCTTTCGGAACCAAGATCTACCTTTTTGCCAAATTTGGTGTAATTCTGTTTAGCAGTTCGGGCTGTAGCCTGTAATAAAAGTTCCTATGGAAATGGAAATTAACATGGAGAAAACACTTTTTGGGACCCCTCTTTTTCTCAGTCCCCGCTTGACGAATCTCCCCCAAACTTTCAGGATAGGAGCTGACCTGGATAGACCTTTTTTTGGAGAATTTCGCAAACATTCGTCAAACGATGCCAAAGTTATCAGAAAACCAAAAAAGGCTTTTCCTATGGAAACTAGGTTCTAACTATAACTACCGCCAGTAGGTAGTTATAGTTAGGACCTTGTTTCTATTTAAAAAGCTTTTTTTCTTTTCCCAATAACTTTGGCGCCGGTTGACGAATCTTTGCGAAATGTTCTAAACTAGTGGGGCGCTCCAGTCAGCTTCTGTCTTGAAAGTTTCAGGGTGAATCGTCAAGTGGGGGCCGAGAAAAAAGGGGGGTCCCAAAACGCGGTTTTCCCAATAATATTTTCCATAGAAAACTGTAGACAAAGCTACAGCCCGAACTGCTGAACGGAATTACACCAATTTGGCAAAAAGGTAGCCCTTGGTTCAGAAAGAGCCCTTTTTGTTAAATGATGTTAATCTGTTCAGTAGTTTCTGAGAAATTAGAAAAAGAAAAAATATGACGAATCTTCACGAAATTTTCAAAACTAATGGGGCGGACCGGTCAGCTCCTGTCTTGAAAGTTTTGTAAGTGAGTCATCAAGTGGGGGTCGAGAAAACAGGGGGGTCCCAAAACGTGTTTTCCCCATGTTAATTTCCATGGGAATTTTGAAACAGGTTACAGCCTGAACTGCTGAAAGGAATTACACCAAATTTGGCAAAAAGGTAGGTCTTTGTCTAGAAAGCGTGCTTTTAAAAAAAAAAATGGTGTAAATCTTTTCAGTAGTTTCTAAGAAATAAAAAAATAAAAATATCGATATCTAAGTGGAGCCTAACCACACATCTCATCGTGAGATCTGATTGGATGTCAGCGTCCCAAACTAGGAAGTGTTGGCAGCCATCTTGTGACTCGGTAAACGAGTCACAGGAAAACAGTGAAAAAAAGAAAAAAAACAAGAAAAGGGGAAGGGTAAAAACACCCAGACCCCCTAGGTGTGCTCAGGTGGTCCCGCCCAAAAAAAGCATTAAAAAAAATGGCAGAATTCACGCTGGGTTCCTGAATCCTGCTGAGAAAATTTAAAAAAGTAGCACGGGCTTGCGCGCTTTGTTATCTGTAAGCCCCCAGGTAGGCCAGGTCCTGAGGGCTATGCGTGGTAAATTAGGGGGGGACCCGCAGCCCCGGGGACCGCCACCTCCCCGGGGGCTTTCTTTAATTATATGCGGGGTGGCACGTGGCCCCCCAGCAGCCCCGGGGGCCGCTACCTCCCCACAGCTTTGTTTAATTATATGCGGGGGGCCTCACAGGCCCCCTAAGCCCCGGGAACCACCATCTGCCTGGGTCTTAATTAAAAAAATTAACTCCCCGGGGCACTAATTATTTGAATGCAAGGGTCCTTTACGGACCCTTGGCCCCGGGGACCACCACCTCCCTGGGGCTTTGAAAACGTAGGGAGGGGGGGCACCCTCCTGGAGCCCTCGATGGCCCTAGGGACCGCCACCCCCCCTCCCCACCGGCCGGCTCCTGCAATGTCCCGTGTTGCCCACCCCGGCCCATTGCTGTCTGCTATGGCAGGACGGGAGCACGCCTCCTGCCCTGCCATAGCAAACCCTGCTTTGCTTTGTTGAAGCTAGAGCAGGAAAACCTGCTCTTGCTTTAACAAAGCAAAGCAGGATTGCTTTTGAGCAAGGGGAGCTGCATGTCAGCAGCTCCCCTTGCTCAAAAGCAATGCCGGCTCCCGCATTAGTGGCCCGGGAGGGGGGCCAGGTGGCCCCCTCCCCAATTTAAAAAATGTAAAAAAAAAGAGGCCAGCCCCAGGGCATGGGGTCCCTGGGGCCAGGAGTGGCCCAGAAGGCCCCAATTAAAAAAATGTACAAAAGAGGCCAAGCCACGGAGGATGGGGTCCCCAGGGCCAATAGTGGACCGGTAGGGGGCCACGCGGCCCCCCGTTCCCTAGTAATATATTGAAAAAAAGGAGGCCATGCCTCAGTAAGTGCCACAGCTGTATTGCATAGAGGTGGTCCGAGGACACGCCCCTTTTTACACCACTCTGCAAACGCGACTCTTGGCGCAGTGGTGGTGGGGCAATGAGGTCCTCTTGTGTCCTGAGGACACAAATAGACTTCATCCCCGAGCAGCAGTGCACCAAGAGGTGCGTTTTCAGAGTGGTGTAAAAAGGGGGCGTGGCCTCAGACCACTTCTCTGTGATTCAGCTGAGTGGCGCTTACTGGAGGTACCTGGTGGGCTAGTTGGCCCCCAGGGACCCTCAGTATTGAAGGGGACTTAATCCCGAACTTAGAATGCGCCAGGGGGCAAGTTAGCAGTGTGGTGGAGAAAGGGGGCGTGGACTGTGTCCACCTCTCAGCAATCCCACTGTGTAGGGCTTACTGGAGGTAAGAGGTAGGCTAGTTGGTCCCTAAACCCAGCAGTGAAGAGGACTTCAATCCCCATTCAAAAGCGCACCAGGGAGCGCGTTTGCAGAGTGGTGGGCAAAGGAGGCGTGGCCTGCTATGAGAACTTAGCAATCCTGCTGTGTAGGACTTTCTGGAGGTAATAAGAGGGGTAGTTGCCCCCCAAGGATGTCCTTGCGGGCCAACTGCCCCTCTTGTTACCTCCAGTAAGTCCCACACAGTGGGATTGCTAAAACGTCTTTGGAGGCCATGCCCCCCTTTCTCCACCACTCTGCAAACGTGCCTCCTGGCAAGCTACGGGATGGGGGATTAAGTCCAATTTACTCTTGAGGGACTTTGGGGGCCAAGAAGCCCTTCTGGTACCTCCTGTAAATCCTACGCAGTGGAATTCTTGAGCACTGATTGGAGGCCCAGCACCCTTTCTCCACCACCCTGCAAATGCAACTACTAATTAAAGAAGCGTTTGTAATGTAATAGGTTTCGCAGTTGCGAATTAGAGCTATTGGCGTTGTAAATGTAAAAGTTTTTTACTAATGTTTTTGGGAGTGGAGTGGAGTGGATGTACGTAGTGTGTAGTGGAATTATGTGGTATGTTGTGCAGTGAAATTATGTGGATAGAAAGTTAGTGTATAGGGAATTATGTAGAGTGGGATTATGTGTTATGGAGAGTAATTATGTGGTATGGTAGTCTGTGTTATGTAGTGGTAACCTCAGGTTTAGTCCTCCTCGTTTCCATAGAAGCTCAACTATGTACTCAGTGAGACAAAAAAAGAAGTAATCACTGAGGAGCACTTGTGGACCTAGTCAGAGGAATGAGCAGGGCCGCTGGAATCATGCGACTGTATGGCTGCACCCACTTTTGCACAATTATACATTTTCTGCATTAGCCACATAATTCATCATCTGCTCCCTATTCTGCAGATTTGAACAAAAAAAGCCGTGTTTGTAGCCCAAACAGGTCAAACGTTACCAAAAATGCAGCGACAAGTGTTACAGTGTGGTGCAAGGCCCTTTGCAAACCTAGAATGGTCACCTGTTACTTATTGCTAAATGTGGGTGTTAAATTGGTACTAATGGTGTGCAAGCCACTCTTGGTTCCTTCTCCGCCTCTCTTGCCTCTTTCTGCATTTCTGTTGCTTCTCTCTGCACATTTCTATCATTTTCTGCACTTCTCTTGCCTCTTTCTGCAAATCTCTTCTTCTTTCTGCATCTCTCTTCCCTCTTTCTGTACCCCTCGTATGTCTTTCTGCACGCTTTTTGCCTCTTTCAGAATTTCTGTTGCTTTTTTCTGTAGTTCTCTTCCAGCACCTCTGTTGGTTCTTTCTGCACTGCTCTTGCTTCTTTCTGCACCTCACTTGCCTTTTTCTGTACTTCTCCTGCCTCTTTCTAAACTTCTGTCGCTTCTTTCAGCAAATCTCTATCCTCTTTCTGCACTTCTCTTGCTTGTTTCTGCACCTCTCTTGCATCTTTCTGCACCTCTGTTGCTTCTTTCTGCACTTCACTTGCTTCTTTCTGCACCTCTGTTGGTTCTTTCTGCACTGCTCTTACTTCTTTCTGCACCTCTCTTGCTTCTTTCTACACCTCTGTTGCTTCTTTTAGCAATTCTCTTGCCTCTTTCTGCTCTTCTCTACATTCTTTTTGCACCCCTGTTGCCTCTTTTTATACATCTCCTACCTCTTTCTTCACCACTCTTGCCTCTTTTTGTACTTCTGTTGGTTCTTTCTGCACTGCTCTTGCTTCTTTCTGCACGTCACTTGCCTCTTTCTGCGCTTCTCTTGCTTCTTTCTAAACCTCTGTAGCTTCTTTCAGCAATTCTCTTGCCTCCTTCTGCACTTCTCTTGCTTCTTTCTGCACCTCTCTAGCCTCTTTCGGCACCTCTGTTGCTTCTTTCTGCACCTCTCTTCCCTATTTGTCTAACTCTCTTGCCTCTTTCTACACATCTCTCCCCTCTTTCTGCACCACTCTTGCCTCTGTCTGTACCTCTGTTGCTTCTTTCTGCACTTCTCTTCCTACTTTCTGCACCTCTCTTGCTTCTTTTTGCACCTCACTTGCCTCTTTCAGCACCTCTGTTGCTTTTTTCTGTAAATCTCTTGCCTCTTTCTGCACCTCACTTGCCTCTTTCAGCACCTCTGTTGCTTTTTCTGCAGATCTCTTGCCTCTTTCTGCACCCCTCTTTTCTCTTTCTGCACCTCTCTTGCCTCTTTCTGTACCCCTGTTCCCTGTTTCTGCACCTTTCCTGCCTGTTTCTGTACCTATTTGCCTCTTTCTGTACCTCTATAGTCTCTTTCTGTACTTCTCTTGCTCTTTCTGCACCCTTCACGCCTCTTTCAGCACCTCGGTTGGTTCTTTCTGCACTGCTCTTGCTTTTATCTACACCTCACTTGCCTTTTTCTGCACTTCTCTTGCTTCTTTCTACACCTCTGTTGCTTCTTTTAGCAATTATCTTGCCTCTTTCTGCACTTCTCTTCTTTCTTTCTGCACCCCTCCTGCCTCTTTTTACCTCTCTTGCCTCTTTGTGCACCCCTCCTACCTTTTTCTGCACTCACCTCTTTTTGAACCTCTGTTCCCTGTTTCTGCATCTTTCCTGCCTGTTTATGCACCTTTCTTGCCTCTTTCTGCACCTCTGACTTAAAGGTAGTTTTAATCTCCATGCCTTGTTATGTACTAGGGCCCTACAGGGGAGGTCATGCCAATACCAGCGGGGGCGCCGGGATTAGGCACGGTAGGGTGTCAGACATGTCAGAGCTTCACTAGCGGTGTGAATACATTCTACGTGGATTCATTGTATGCATAGTCGCCTTTTAATGAATATCACGCAAATCGTCGTGGTGATAGGTACATACGGTTTGTCCAGCAACACAGCCCCCCTCCTAAAGAATAAAAAAAAAAGGCCATGACCCGGGGGTTGGGGTCCCCGCCCGGGGCCGATTAAGGCCTTGGGAGGGCCAAATACATTTTTTTTCAACAAAATATTAGGGTGCAGGCCCTGGGGGATGGGGTCCCCAGGGCTAATAAATTAGAAAAAGAAAGGGGCCACACAGCCCTCCTTCTTAAAAATAAATAAATAAAAGACCGGCATCGCGCCGGAGGCCATGCCCGCTCCTTGCAGCACTCTGCAAACGCGCCCCCTGGCCAGTTGTAAGTTGAGGAATTAATTCCCCTTCAATACTGAGGGTCCCTGAGGGCCAACTAGCCCAACAGGTATCTCCAGTATGCGCCAGGGAGCTGCGTTGCAGACAGGTGTTCTGAGGCCACGCCACTTTTTACACCTCCATGCAACGCAGCTCTGTGGCGCTTACTGGAGGTACCTAGTGGGCTAGTTTGACCCTAGGGAACCTTAGGATTCAAGGGGACTTAATCTATCAACTCAGAACGGCCACAGGGCGCGTTTACACAGTGGTGAAGGGAGGGGGCGGGGCCTGAGGTGACGTGTGCAAACACGCCCTGTGGCGCATTTTTAAGTTGGGGAAATAATTCCCTTTCAATCCTGAGGGACCCTGGGGTCCAACTAGCCCACCAGGTGCTTCCAGTAAGCACCACTGCTCTGCGTTGCAGAGAGGTGGTGCAGGCCGTGCCACTTTTTACACCTCTCTGCAACGCAGCTCTGTGGCGCTTACTGGAGGTACCTAGTGGTCTAGTTGGACCCTAGGGACCCTCAGGATTCAAGGGGACTTAATCTCCCAACTTAAAATGGCTACAGGGTGTGTTTACACAGTGGGGAAGGGAGGGGACGGGGCATGAGGTGACGTGTTCAAACACGCCCTGTGGTGCGTTTTAAGAGGTAGTTTTAATCCCCTGCCCTATTATATACTAGGGCCTTACAGAGGAGGTCATGCTAATCACAGGGGGACCCCAACACATAGTGTGCCCTAGTGCATGTAGGTGTTTTCACTGTATTCTGAGTGTCTTTTAACATAGCACTGGCTCTAGGACTGCTTAGGCAGACTCAGTTACCACCAGTATCCGTCTGAAAAAGTTGAGGGTACTGGATGATTTTGCAACAAGGCTTCTTTCTGCTCTTCTGTTTGTTCTTTCTGCACGTTATATTTCTTCCTGCACTTTTCTTCGTCTTTGAGGACTTCTGTTGCTTCTTTCTGCATTTCTTTTTTTTCTTTCTGTGCGTTTTTCCTTCTTTCTTCACATGTCCTATCTCTGTAGGCATAGTTAGAAATTAGCATTTAAAAAACCTTTGAAATTCACTAAAAAAAACCATAGGTTTCAGGCACGTTATAGCTAGGAATTAGCATTTAAAAAACCTTAGAAATTCACTGAAAAAACCATAGGTTTCAGGGGCGATATAGTTAGCTGGACTTTTCACTCGTAAAAAACCATAGAAATTCCCCCGTTATAGTTAGTTCAGCTAACTATAACTCGCGCGCCCGCAATGCACTGCTGATGACGTCACATATTACCTCACTAATGACATGGTCAGTGACATCACTCATGACATCACTGATGACATCATCCTTGTGATAGAGTAGCAGACCTCCTCTCCCCCTAATATAACCTTTCATACACACATTCAAAAATAGAAATTAAAATTTTCAAAACAATGGACATACCAATACCAGTTACAACAACCTATTCAGTAATTGTAAGATCCACATACACATCCACTCATTCACCAACAGTCCTATACAGTCACTCATACATGCACTCACTCATCATATGTACTCATACACCTATACATTCTGTTACACAACGCCACTCATCCATAAAGTTACTCACACACGTAGTCACTCATGCTAATAAAGAATCAAACATCCGTTTCCCTGCATATTCAGTTATACACACACCACCACACTTACTTCTACAGAAACTTGCACATACTTAGTCTTTTAAACAATCACTTATAGAAACTATTATTGGCTGAACCCTAGGAATCTTAGATTTATCACTCAGATTACACAAAACACATTCACGAATCTCTCGCTCAATAAACTTGTCCATACCTGGCCACCAATAAGATGACCGCAACCTCTCTTTGGTTTTAGTAATCCCTGGATGACTATCATGACCAAGGTCCACTAATTCCTTCCTTAATTTCACCGGAGGAATAAGTTTAGAACCCCTAAACAGAATACCTCCATCAACCGCCAATTCATTCTTCACGTACCAAAAAGGTCTCGTCATATCAGACCCACACTTCGCACTCAACCAATTGCCACGCATTAACTTCATTACCTCACAAAGAGTACCATCCAGAGCTACTTCCTCAGACCATTTTTCTTCTGAAATATGATGCGGTTCAACCATACAAACACATTCATCACCTTCGTCGACCTCATCACCATCAACACAATACTGAGGGACCAACCTTGAAAACACATCCGCAACCATATTATCCACACCAGGAATATATCTGACAGAAAAAGAATACTCCTGAAGTCCGATCACCCATTTGGTAATCCTACTAGATATCAAATCCAAACCCTTCTCCTCAAATATTTCCACCAAAGGCTTATGGTCTGTTCTCACTTCAAAGTCAATTCCCCACAAAAACTTCTTTAGCTTTTTCACAGCCCAAAAAATTGCAAGGGACTCCCGCTCAACCACCGAATACCGTGACTCCGGTTCCTTCAAAGCACGAGAAAGAAACATGACAGTTCTCACACCTTCTGAACCCACCTGCTGCAACACAGCACCAAGACCCTTCAAACTGGCATCAGTAGTCAAGATAGTTCTCAATCTAGTGTCATAACTTTGCAAAAATGGAGCAGATGCCAATTTTTCCTTAATACTCAAAAATTCCCTTTGACACTCACTTGACCACACGAAGGTAACACCCTTCTTAAGTAAGGATCTCATTTCTGACGTGTGTTCAGAGAACCCTTTAACAAACTTCGCATAATATTCAATCATGCCAAGAAAACTCATAAGCTCATCCTTAGAAGTAGGTGGAGATAACTTGTGAATCGAACTAAGCAAATCTTCTTTTGGTCTAACACCCTTCCCAGAGATGTTATGACCTAGGTAATTCAAAGAATCAGACCTAAATTTACATTTCTCAATTTTCACAGATAAATTACCACTAGCCAACTTTGACAACACAGCTTCCAGACGAGCATCATGTTGCTCCGCATCATTACCGAACACCAGAATGTCGTCTTGATAAACACATACGCCCTTCACACCTCTAAGCAAACTGTCCATAACCCTCTGGAAAACCGAGGAAGCAGAAACAAGACCAAAAGGCATCCTAATGAAACGGAAAGTTCCAAATGGAGTAATAAATGCCGTAAGATCACGACATGATGGTTCCAATTCAATTTGGTGGTATGCCGACGTAAGATCGATTGTACTAAAAACCTTAGCACCACCCAGCAAAACTAACAACTCATTTATATTAGGCAAAGGATACCTATCCACAATCACACATTTGTTCAATTGGCGCAAGTCTACACATAGACGCAAATCGCCATTGGCCTTCCTAGCTGCGACCACCGGAGAAAGCCACTCAGTACCTTCAACCTCTTCAATTATTCCATTTTTTTTTAACTTTTCCAGTTCTTTCTCTACCTCATCCCTAACGGACAAAGGTACGCCCCTAACCTTTGATGTAAAAGGAATCGAATTGTTCTTAAGCTTAATCCTATGCTGATACCCTTTCAAACAACCCAAAGTATCATTGAATACACTGGGAAATCGCACCTTCAATTTTCTAGTAAATTCACACTCATCACCATTACCAACTGCACACACAGGATCCCTCAGCAATATCTGCGGATCTGAATTGGGATCCAAGTACACACCAAGATCACCCTGATGTAACCAACTTATCAAACTATCACCCTTTTTCGATACATACACCTTTCCAGAAGTCATCCTTCCTTGATACTCAATCATGCCCACAAAATACCCATGTAACTTTATTGGTTCGCCCCCATAAGCAACTGGCGTTATATCAGGTTTAAACAATTTCACTTTGTTTCTCAAATGCTTCACATAAAAATCATTGGACACAATTGTTATCTTAGCACCAGAATCAAATAAGACACGAGTCGAATTCCCATCCACAAGGATATCATCAAAAGGGCATGATTTCTTATTGCCATTACAACTCACCTCCGAAACAATCTGCCCACACTCATACTCATCTGCACTCGTAGATTCAATAACATCCTCACATACATCCACTCTCTTAACCCTTGTAGTGGGTTTGGTTCTACAAACAGAAGGATAATGCCCCTTCCTCTTACACTTAATACACGTATTACTAAGAGCAGGACAATTTCGATCATTTGCAAGATGACCAGACTTATCACATCTAAAGCACCTAAAAGAGGAAGGCATGCTATTCATATGCTTTTCTTTAGTATCCTGCACCCTAGGAAACACCTTCTTCTCAATCATAGGTCGCACCTTTTTCTCTCCTACAGCTTGCACTTTTGTGCCATCAGACTTATCCTTACTAATTATCGCCACACACTTCAAAGAATGCTCGATTCTTTTGGCCACCGCAATGACCTCATCCAACGTTGGTTCATCCCTTGCCCACAGTTCCTCTCTAACCTTATCCATATTGCAACCCAACATGAACTGATCACGTAAGTGCTCATCCAACAAAGCATCAAACTTGCATGAAGATGCTAACTTTCTCAAGTCTGTTAAATAACTTTCAACCGTTTCCTCCTCCCGTTGCATCCTCTTGCCAAAATGATACCTATCCAAAATTGTGCTTACTTTGGGAAGGTAATGTTTATCCAATTTAGATATGCAGATTTCATAATCATTCAAACCATCAGCTTCATTAAAAGGCAAATCTGGTAGATGATCAAAAACATCTTGCCCTTCTGATCCTAGACAGTGAAGTAACAAAGCTGTTTTCCTTTCAGCACTTAATGATGCACCACATACCCTCGCATATCTCTCAAAAACTTTTTTCCATTTTTTCCACTTAATGGTAGGCTCACCTGGAGAACTCAAAAAAAATGGAGCCGCAGTAACATTTTGCATTGCTCCAAACATCTAATGTTCCCCTTTTTAAAATAAAACTATATTAAGTAAAACTCCTTAATATCAATTGCACATTAGAGAAAAATTAAAAAACATAATGCGCAAATACAGAGTATAGCAGTGAACCTATAGCAATACAAGCACAAGAGAAGTGTGCGTGTCACTGTCGAATTCTAAAAAAAAAATATATGAAAAGTACCAAACAAGCGTGCACCTCGCAGTAAAAGCACGTGAATATTTTCAGCAAAACAGTCACCAGAAAAGCGTGCTTATCGCTGACGAAATGTCTACACGACGATAAGTGTCTTCGATGAATACCTGGATTAAATACACATGTCTGAAGAGCAGCAGAGAGATATAAGGCTGACCTTAGCTTCAGCGATTCAAAACCAACACGAACTTAGAAGCAGAGTGACTGACTTGACATGTCGCTGAAACTGACACTGGACTCGATGGATAGAATGCAGGTCCAACGTACACACACGCCTTGACAAGCTGCCGCCTGACGGAGACACGAACTCTGCACTCTAGACGTCGCTGAAACTGACACTGGACTCGATGACGTTGACACGGCAGAAGGAACGCTCACGCTTCACCAATCAGAGACGCTCACGCTTCACCAATCCCCTTTGAACATTCCACTGCGTCATCAAAGCAGAAAGAGCCTCAGGGAGAACGGAGCTCCGATTTCCAACGGTCACCTCACGGCGCTTCCAGAGAAACCAGATCCAGAGGAACACAGGACGCTGAATCGCCGCCTACAGCACCGCAGGCAACCACAGACAGCAAGCTCCTCCGATTCCAGCACCTCGGCATGCAGAGCACAGCAAGTAGATCGTTGTCTCCCTCCTTTTAAAACTGTTGTTCTTTTGCCAGTGACCAGTATCGGTGATAGTCCAAAGCATAGACCAGTGTGAACTGACCAAGTATGTCCCTCGTAGCAGTAAAATACGATCCTCTTCTTTTGAAGAGAAAGATCTTCGAACTAATAAAAGCAAAGTCTTATCACCCAGCCTCAGCGTTGATCTTTAAGTCCTGTGTTAGGATCTTCCTTGGATGTGATCAGCTGCCGACTACGCCAGTATTATATTCCAAAGAAGATGCTCAAACCAGATGTAGATGTTTGAATGGTTTAATCCATGAAGAAAGATCCTATCCACCAGTAAGCAGGACAACAGCACAACTCCAACTGACTTATCCAAGAACTTTTCCTTCCCCAACCTTCCACCCAATAGACTGTACATGTCATACATGGCAACATTAGAATAACTAACTATGTCATACCTAGCAACCAGCTAGAGAAGGAAGATACCACAGAAACACATACTTATTCATACAGGAACTCTTTCAATCTCTCACTCTCACATATACTCACTTATATACACCAATAGTCACATATACTAGTTTAAAACATATGTAGTTACTCATAGAGACACTATTGAGAAAGCCATTCACTCACTAACACACCCATGCACACACTCATCCACCCATACAGTCCTGCACACATGCTGTCTTCAACACATACAAACAGTGAGTCACTCATTCATGCACCTATGCACTACGTAATACCCCCCACCGAACCATACAGACATCAGATACTCATACTGATACTCAAAAAATCAACTAATAACCTATATAGACACTCATGTAGCTACTCACAAACCCATGCGGCCACTTATACACAAAGTGAGAGACTGATACAGATATTTACATATTTAAACATTACTCACTAAGATACACTTAATCAGTCAGTAATACAATCAATTTTTCAAAAACAAATCATCCATTTATATACCCATTTATTCTTCCATCGACCTTGAGATATACATATATAAAACATATATAATTTTAAGAAAAACACACATTCACTGGATGATGTCATCAGTGATGTCATTTGAGATGTCATCAGTGATGTCATGAGTGATGTCACTGACCAAGTCATGAGTGATGTAATATGTGACGTCATCAGCAGTGCATTGCGGGCGCGCGAGTTATAGTTAGCTGAACTAACTATAACGGGGGAATTTCTATGGTTTTTTACGAGTGAACAGTCCAGCTAACTATATCGCCCCTGAAACCTATGGTTTTTTCAGTGAATTTCTAAGGTTTTTTAAATGCTAATTCCTAGCTATAACGTGCCTGAAACCTATGGTTTTTTCAGTGAATATATATATATATGTGTGTGTGCCAAGGTGTATTGAAGAAAGAGTGGGTGTATAAGTGTCTGAATGGATGATTTAGTAGGTGCATGACTGACTGTATAAATGAGTAATTAAACATGTCTAAATGAATGCATGGGTTACTGACTGAACTGTGTGAATGTCTGTATCTGTCTGTCAGTTGGTTGGTGTGTAAGCAGCTGCATGGGTTGGTGAGTAGCTACATGAGTGTCTATATGGGTTATTGATTGGTTGTCCGAGTATCTGAGTGCCTGTGTGGGTGATTGGGGGGGTGTGACTCTGTGCATATATATGTGAGTGGATGATTCACTGGTTGTATGGGTTCAAGAGTGCATCTGTGAAGGGCTGTATTTGTGGGTGATTGTGTGTATGGGTGTGTTGGCAAGTGACTTGAGGTCTCAGTGGTACATGTGTGAGTACATATGTGAAAGGCACTATATGTGAGTGTTGGAGTATATAAATGACTATGTGATGTGAGAGTGAGTGATTGTGAGAGTGGCTGTATGGATGTGTGCTTGTATCCGTGATTGTATAAGAGAGTAAGTATGTGTAAGTATCTGTATGAATTAGTGAGGTGGTGTGTGGTGTGTATAACTTTATAGGTAAGTAAATGGGAGTGTGAATGATTCTTTGCATGATTGACTAGGTGTGTGAGTAACTATGGATGAGTGGCGATGTGTAATTGTCTGTATAGGTGTATGAGTGCAAATGATAGTGCTGTATTGATAAATGACTGCATGTTGGAGTGACTGTATGGGTGCATGAGTGGACGTGGGTGTAAACCTAGGAATCAGTGAGTGGGTATGTAGTAACTGGTATTGGTGTGTCTATGGTTTTGAAAGTGGTAGTCTGTATTTTAGAGTGGGGGTATCAAAGGTTATATTAGGGTTTGAGGAGGTGAATCAGATTATCATGTGGATGATGTCATCAGTAATGTCATTTGAGATGTCATCAATGATGTCACTGACCATGTAATGACTGATGTAATATGTAACGTCATCAGCAGTGCATTGCGAGGGCGCGAGTTATACTTAGCTCAACTAACTATAACGGTCGAATTTCTCTGGTTTTGTACGAGTGAAATGTCCAACTAATTATAACGTCCCTGAAACCTTTGTTTTTTAGTGAATATATATGTGTGTGTATATATATATATATATTCACTTAAAAAACCATAGGTTTCACACATGTTATAGTTAGCTGGACATTTCACTCGTACAAAACCAATGAAATTCCCCCGTTATAGTTAGTTCAGGTAACTATAACTCACGCGACCGCAATCCACTGCTGATGACGTCAGATATTACATGACTGTATTTAGACACTTATTTACCCATTTATTCTTCCATTAATCTTTAGCTATACATATATTACAAATATTTATTTTACAGAAAGACACATATGTCATCAGTGATGTAATATCTGACGTCATCAGCAGTGGATTGCGGTCGCGTGAGTTATAGTTACCTGAACTAACTATAACTGGGGAATTTCATTGGTTTTTTACGAGTGAAATGTCCAGCTAACTATAACATGTGTGAAACCTATGGTTTTTTAAGTGAATTTGCAAGGTTTTTTAAATGCTAATTCCTAATTATAACGTGTGTGAAACCTATGGTTTTTTCAGTGAATTTCAAAGGTTTTTTAAATGCTAATTCCTAACCATAACGTGTGTGAAACCTATGGTTTTGTTAGTGAATTTCAAAGGTTTTTTAAATGCTAATTTATGTATGTATTTTTTTTTAATGGGATTTTCACCGTACGCGCACGGTGCGCGCACCTCGCGATTTTTTGGTAAAAAATTTAAATGTTTTTTCTCACTCTTCGGGGTCCTTCAGGGACCCCCTGACAAAGGCTAGGGGGTCAGAAACTCTCTACCCTGCCCACTTTTCACGTTCTTATATATATATTTTTTTAAGGGTTTTTTCACCGTGCGTGCACGGTGCGCGCACCCCGCGATTTTTGAAAAAAATAAAAATGTTTTTTTCACCCTTGGGGGTCCTTCTGTGACCCCCTGACAAAGGCTAGGGGGTCAGGAACTCTCTTCCCTGCCCCCTTTTCACGTTTTCCACCTTTTTTCCACCTTTCCTTTTCAGTGCGACAGACAAAATGGCGGCCGACACTTCCTGATTTCGACCGATTCGAATGTTTACTGACATCTAACAACCAATCAGAATTTCGCTCGCGCACGGCTTCGTGCGCGCACGGTGCGCGCATGGTGCACGCGTATAGATATTTATGTACTTTTAAATGCTATTTTCTCAGGAAATACTGAACAGATTTACACCAGACCTGCAAAAGGCACATCTCTGACCTGAGGACTACCTCTCTGCCAAATTTCAAGTAATTCTGTTCAGCCGTTCGGGCTGTACCTTCGACTAAAGGTCCCTATGGAAAAATGCATGGGGAAAACGCATTTTCGGACCCCCCTTTTTTCTCGGCCCCCGCTTGACGAATCACCTCGAGACTTTCAGGGTAGGAGCTGAACGGAGCGCCCCATTAGTTTTGAAAAGTTCGCGAAGATTCGTCAACCGGCGCCAAAGTTATTCAAAATAGAATTTTTAGATTTCCTTTGGAAACACGATCCAAACTATAACTATCTACTGGCGACCGCCAGTAGATAATATATATATATATATATATATGTATAACATTCTTAAACTTTTTAGGAACACTCAGTCACTGGATGATGTCATCAGTGATGTCATTTGAGATGTCATTAGTGATGTCATCGGTGGTGTCTCTGACAATGTTATGAGTGATGCAATATGTGACGTCATCAGTAGTGCATTGCAGGGGCACAAGTTATAGTTAGCTCAGGTAACTATAACAAGCACATTTCTCTGGTTTTGTACGAGTAAAATATCTGCATAACTATAAAGTCCCTGAAATCTGTGTTTTTTTTCAGTGAATATATATATATATATATATCCTCGAAATCCAACTAGTTCGGAAGAATCGTGCTGCTAGACCTTCCGAAAGCAGGAAACGGACACCAACTTGTGCTTAATTACTTTTATTACCCGCAGTAGATGCCGCCATGACGCGTTTCGGGCCCGTAAGCCCTTGATCACATGAATATATATATATATATATATTCACTGAAAAAACCATAGGTTTCACACACGTTATAGTTAGGAACTAGCATTTAAAAAATCTTGCAAATTCACTTAAAAAACCATAGGTTTCACACATGTTATAGTTAGGTGGATATTTCACTCGTAAAAAACCAATGAAATTCCCTCGTTATAGTTAGTTCAGATAACTATAACTCGCGCTCCCGCAATCCACTGCTCATGACATCACATATTACATCACTCATGACATGGTCAGTGGCATCACTCATGACATCACTGATGACATCATCCTTGTGATAGAGTGGCGGTCGCGCGAGTTATAGTTATCTGAACTAACTATAACGGGGGAATCTCATTGGTTTTTTACGAGTGAAATATCCACCTAACTATAATATGTGTGAAACCTATGGTTTTTTAAGTGAATTTGCAAGGTGTTTTAAATGCTAAATCCTAACTATAACGTGTGTGAAACCTATGGTTTTTTCAGTGAATTTGTACGGTTTTTTAAATGCTAATTTATTTATGAATTATTATTTTTTTTATATATTTTTTTTCCTTTTTATTTTAAAAGATTTTTTTTTCTTTCTGGTTTTTCACCGTGCGCGCACGGAGCGCGCACCCCCGCGATTTTTAAAAAAAAAAAAAACCTTTTTTTTTCTGCCTTCGGGGTCCTTCAGGGACCCCCTGACAAAGGCTAGGGGGTCAGGAACACTCTACCCTGCCCCCTTTTCACGTTCGCCACCTTCCTTTTTCACTCTCGCACTGAAAACAAACAAAATGGCGGCCGACACTTCCTGATTTCGACCGATTCGAACGTTGACTAACATGTAACCACCAATCAGAATTACGCTCGCGCACGTTAGGGTGCGCGCACGGTGCGCGCGTATAGATATTGATATGCTTTTAAATGCTATTTTCTCAGGAAATACTGAACAGATTTACACCAGACCTGCAAAAGGCACTTCCTTGACCTTATGGCTACCTCTCAAGTAATTTTTTCAGCCGTTCGGGCTGTAGCTGTGACTAAAGGTCCTATGGAAAAATGCATGGGGAAAACGCGTTTTGGGACCCCCCTTTTTCTCGGCCCCCGCTTGACGAATCACCCCGAGACTTTCAAGGTAGGAGCTGAACAGAGCGCCCCATTAGTTTTGAAAATTTCGCAAGGATTCGTCAACCGGCGCCAAAGTTATTCAAAATAGAATTTTGAGATTTCTTATGGAAACTCGGTCCTAACTATAACTATCTACTGGCGACCGCCAGTAGATAATATATATATAATTTGCATCCTGATTTACTCTTCACATCCCCCAAGTGACCAGGTACAGATACCAACGATCTCCAATTGTACGTTTATGCAATGTTCTGCTTGTCTGCATTACAGGTTTCGGTCACAGACGTAACTTTGTTCACATAGCGTGCTGTGCTTTGCTGACCTTTAAATACTGTCACATGGTTCTTTCACAGAGAAAAGAATTTGCTGTAGGTGCCGTGGTACTAACAGATATTCCTTTGTTATATCAAATGATACATTGTATGATATTGGCTGCAGTGCGTGCAAGGTTGAAGACATCCCTGTGTATTCAGTACCAATACATATGATGTGTGAATCCACATTTCTATTATCCCCATCTTCAAGGGGCCCATAATCTCTGCCTTAAAGCAAGACATTTCCCACACGCCTCAAAAGATATCTTTTGAAATTCAAAGGTATCATCAATTTAAGATTAGAAGTTGAGGGAGGCATCAATAGACATAGTAGAAAGAAATATTCGAGGCTGCCTGAAAGAGAGATATATAAAAAGGAGAGAATCAATATACAAATAGGTCTAAAATTGACGCAAAGGAGAAGAAGAAAGAGAAAGAAGAAAGAACAAGATAATGGTAAATAATACAACCCCTCTGTGTTTCCATCTGAGTTGATTCATTCCTGTTTAAATTCCTCCCATTTGTAACACCTATATCACAGGTCTCATCACTCTTGATTGTTTTTGGCAGCCTAAAAGTGTGACTGGGCAGCTTGCATGTTGCCCCTCACTTTCAAAACACCTCGGTCCTGCCTCCTATTGTTAAAGTTTTATTGGGGTTTTGTTTAGTGAAGTGGTTTCTGCTGATGTTGTATACCTGAATGTCATTGTCCCATGGCACTGTTCTAGAACTTAACTCTTTCTCAATGTAGGTTCCGTGTATGATTTGGAAATCATTCAGGAAAGTCTAACTACTTGTAATTCACAAGAATGAATACAATTCCTCCTCCATGTTCAAACCATTTGGGTAATTTAGTGTTCATATTGACTCAGCTTCCATTCTGGGTTACCTCCGCTCACGGATTTTGGAACAACATCTACCACAAAATATGATAAAAACTTTGCATCATTGTCATGTACCTCATGGACATGTCTAGCTACTGGGTAAGGGAAATCCTTATTTTTGACTGCTCTTATGTGTTGGCATATCCTACAGTGCACCTGCAGGACTGTGCTCCCTACATATGACATGCCGCATTTGCAAGATAGCACATACACTGCAAATTCAGTTTTGAAATTGAAAACACCCTTGTTTTTATGGATTTGATACTGAACGGTGTTGTGTACTCTAGGGTGTTCACTCCCTGTGTGCATGCTTTGCACCTGTGACATTTACAGAACCCATTTTCCTGTTGGAACCAGGATCTTGGGCTTTTGACCTCAAGACTACTGTGTACCAACACATCTTGCATGGACTGGGCTCTCCTGAATGTTAATTGAGGATTCCTAGACATAGTAGGTCCCACCACCAAATCCCCCTTGATCTGGTGCCAGTGTTGTTGGAGAATTCTCCTAATCGCCCCTTCCTGTTCACTGTAAGTTATGATCATCCGTATACAGTGTTTTGTTTCTTTCCTGTTTTCCTCATGGAAAAGGATATATTATTTGTTCTTCAATTGGACCTTGGCTAGGACTGTCTCTAATGTGGTTATGGAATATCCCTGCTGTTTGAAGCGTTCCACCATTTCTAACTTCCTAACATTCCAGTCTTCTATTGGACTTCTGTTTGTTTCTAGTCTGAGTAATACCCCATAGGGGATACTTGCTTTCAGATGAAAGGGGTGGAAACTATTTGCATGAAAAGTTGAATTCACCGCTGTCTCCTTTGTGATTAATTTGATCTGCAGTTTATTCCCTCTTACAAATATCTATAGATCTAAGAATGCTACCTGTGTGGTGCTGATGTTTCCTGTAAAGTGCAGGTTCAGATCATTGTGATTTATTTGTTGGATGAAATAAATGGTTGACTGATGGGACCCTTTCCAAATTACAAAGAGATCATCAATAAAGTGCAGCCATAGAATCACATGCTCTTCCCACATTCTGCCTTGGTCAGCCATGAGTACCTGCTACTCTCACTAGTCCATATGCATGCAGGCATAATTGGGGGCGAAGCAGGTACCCATCGCCGATCCTCAGACTTGACTATACACTTGTTTTTTTAATAAAAAGAAGTTGCTGTTAAGGCACCACTTAATCATTGCATTCAACATTTCTGTATGTTTATACACCGTTAATGGACTTTTTTGCAACAAATTTTCAACCGCCCGGATCCCATCATTGTGTTTATTGCTGGTGTACAAGGTTGAAACATCCAGAGTCATCAGAATGTATTCATCACTCCATGGTATGTCATAGATTTGCTTAAAAAAGTCCCCAGTGTCCTTGATGTATGATGGTAAATTTTTGACATAACTCTGTAAATGGAAATCAATGTAAACTGAGGTTTTCTCAAAAAGGCTTTCCTTGGCATAGATAATTCGTCCGCCCTGTGTAGTTAGAGTTGGTCCAGAGTTTCCATAGGTAGCGCATTTCTTGTTTTACTTATAACTTTGGTGCTGTTTCAAAAATTCTCCCGAAACGTTAAAATAAATCCACCCACGTCCGGTCCTTCCTTCCTGGAAAGTTTTGGGGTGATCCGTCAAGCAATGGCCAAGAAAAATGGTTGGTCACTAAAATGTGTTTTCTCCATGCAATTTCAGACACTGGTACAAATAAAGCAGCTGAATAGAGTTACACCAAATTTTGCTGAAAGCTCGATCTTTACTTAGCAAGCATGCTGTTCATTATCGGGTTTAAATCTGTTCAGCCATTTTTAAGAAATAAAGGTAAAAAAATGTAGTTGCCTGGACAATTGATCCAGCGGGACCGCAAATAAAAAAACAAAAGAGCATTCTAATTGGCTCAGAGGGCTTTTTTCCTGTCTGCCCTCTTGGTACAGCAGGACTGGCACTGACTCACAGTACAAACGATCTGATTGGCTGGCAACAACATTTCAGATAAATGATGCTTCTGCCATTACAGAATACGGGGTTTCGGTCCGTGTGTTCTAAATTTGTGTAAAAGATCAGATATAAGGGGGAAGGGTATTGTTCCTTTTGAGACAGGGAGCAAAATAATAAAAAAAATATTGCCCACAGTACTCTTGCGGGACGGTCTGGCGGGGTACTGCGAGGCACCCAATTATTCCAGCAGGAGGTCCTTGGGTGTACCAGAGGACTGAAATAAAAATTAAAACATGGCCCTGCGCCCAACACAACACCACATTGCACAGGACCTTGTGCTGCTTGGGGTTGGCCTTTCACGGGAGTTTGGGAAAAAGGCCTGGTGCAAGCCAAAGGCCGTGCTCAGTGGATTGTTGGTTGCCTGCAGGGGGTTGGGCCAGGCCCTGCATCTAGACACTGGGTCAAACTCCCACCTGCGTACGGTCAAAAGGTATGCTCAGTGAGGAGATCAATAAATGTGATCAAAATCTCCCAGAAAATCTCTAAAAAAACAATGGATAAGGTAAGCGGTATAGTTAGGTAAGGTTTTAGGATCTTACTTTATGTTTTTTTTTCTTTGTTTATTGATTATGTACAAGAATAAAAATGTGTTACAGTGCAGTATCTGCTAATTCTCACATAGAAATGCTCTACATCATCAAACCACTCAGGACAGTCAGCCTATAGCAACTCGAGTGACAGGAGCTGGGGGAGAGCGACGTAACAATCTGGCCTACTGCCCCCGCCATCACACATCCCGCCCCACCCCTATGGTTTCCACCACCCTCCCTATCGCCTCAAGGCCCGATGTGCTGCCCAGCATTCAACGGACCGCAACCAGGATATGTACAGCCCGGCTATCCACAACCCTTCTTTCCTAACCCGCCACCTTCTTTTCAATACAGAGGCAGGGGGTGAGGCAGAGGGAGAAGAAGAGGTCAGAAGCAAGTACAGTGGCTAGACGCCGGTCAACAACAACAACAACAACAAAGACAAACCAGGAGCATGACACACCAAAGACCCTAATTGGCAATCTCTTCAAGAAACAATTGAGCGAGGAAGAAACCTTAGCTCTAGAATTAGGCCTTGGTTTTGTCCCTACCTCAAAGGAGGACAAATTCAGAATGAACTAGGAACTACATCAACTGTTCAGAAAAATCCGACTCCAAGCCTTTTTTCTGGGAAAACCAACCCAGGAGAGAAATGACTCTGGATTCAGACCCCCATCCAAATTCACACCTACCACCTCGATGGTCCCCCCTGAGGTCCTCACGTTTGAAAAAACGGTTCTCAATGAGACCAATCGGCTGACACAGGGCACACCTTACAATAATCTTCCAAATAAAGTACTACGAGACTGAGTGTGACAAACAACTCAGTAGTACCAGATACTACCGTAAACTCAACACAGACCCTACTGAGGGACTATCTAAACAAATCGGTATGTTGGTCAACGAGGCGAATACAGAGGGTTGGATTTCCCCCCCCGGATGGCGGCCTTCCTAGTTAACGACGACCCTAAGACACCTTACTTTTACGTCCTCCCGAAGATACACAAAGGAGTGACTCCTCCGCCAGGACGACCGATTGTCTCTGATATTAACTCTCTCCTGGAACCATTGAGTCAGTTTAGCGACCACTTCCTCCGGCCGTTGGTCCAGACTACCACCGCTTACCTCAAGGACACACGCGATGTGCTCAACCTGATAGAGGCAATCAACGAGGATAACACTGAACCCATTGACCTACTTCTAACTTTGGACGTAGAAGCTTTGTACACCAACATTCCTCAGGATGCCACCATCGAGGTTGTTGAATATTTACTACAAAGAGCGGATCTCCAAACCAACACGCCAGTGGCCTTCATCGTGGACCTGATCACCATAGCCCTGAAGCAAAATTTCTTCATGTACAAGACCTCCATCTTCCACCAGATACAAGGTACCAGCATGGGGAGCACCTTTGCGCCGAGCTTGGCTGGATTGTACATGGCATCCTTCGAGGATAGACAAATCTTCTCAGGTGAAAACCCATACAAAGAGAATCTAATCACATGGAAGCGATACATAGACGATATCCTGGTCTTCTGGAAAAGAACCAGAACCACCTGTGATGCCTTTTTAGAATGGATTAACCACCTCAACCCACATCTCCGATTTACAGGGACAGTGAGTGAATCAACCATACCTTTCCTGGACCTCAGAATCATCCTGGAAAATGGTGTTCTTAGAACCACACTACACAGGAAACCTACAGACTGTAACAGTCTCCTAGATTTCAACAGCCACCACCCCAGGGCCCTACGAGAGAATCTACCCTATGGACAGTTCCTACGAATACGGTGCAATTGTACCACCAACCAAGACTTCGATACCGAGGCCAACCACCTGGAGAAGAACCTCTTGGAGAGACATTACCCCAAGAGAGTCGTTACTCAGGCAAGGAAACGAGCCCGATACAACCATAGAGAGTCCCTTCTTGAAACCAGAATAAAAGTACCCAACAATTCCATCACATGTGTGACCACATGCACACCACTATCCAATAGGCTCAAGAAGATCATCAAACGTAATTGGAAGATCCTTAACACAGATACATTAGAATTGGAACAACCACGGTTCGCTTTCAAAAGGACGTCCAATCTACGAGACACACTTATCAACACACGCCCAGTGCACAAAAGATTGAGCCCACGGAACACCACACTGTGGAGTCTACCTCCTGTGACAGGTCACTACCCTGCGGAAACTGCCATGTCTGTTCCACGACGACCCATAGCAAACTACTGACCCTGGACAACTTCATTTGGGAACAACGAGGGCACTCCAACTGTAACACCAAGAACTGTATATACCTCATCACGTGTCCATGCGGGCTCAGATACATTGGTATGACCTCACGCCCTATCAAGACACGAATAAGTGAACATAAAAGCACCATCCGACGAGGGAGGTCAGCCACCAAACTGACCAACCACTTCTTGGAAGTTGGACACAACTGTGACCAAATAACGTGGACTATATTGGAATCCAGATCCTCTTGGAACACCCAAGCTCTGCTACGACAGGAACAACGCTGGGTGTTCCGCCTCCACACCCACATCAAGGGACTGAATGAGGAAATACCCTGGATAGAACTCTGACCCTGTTCAGTTTATCAGATCGTGACCCTAAAACAGAAAATCCCACACCTACACATTTACCATATGCACCACTTAGAGGGCTATGGTCCCTGTTGTACAACTCTCTGAGTAGGAAACATCTACATCTGGCAATATTGTAAAATATGGGCCCTCCATTCAGCCCACTTAACTTTATTAATTTGTTTCCGGGTGGACACAGTTTCATTAACAAAACACCCATGGGGCTCTTCTAATAAACGCATTGGTCACACAATACCTTACATATAGCTTAAGACGCTATGCGCAGGCTCACTCAAGTTCCGCCCTCAAACACGCAGGCTGCCTATCGCGCATGCGCATAGAATCCTTCTACATCCGACACGCATGCGTCGGACTAAGGCTCTTCTCACTACGCATGCGCAGCACCTGACGGCCATGACGGAGCCCGACACACGAACGAAACAGGAAATAGGAGCCGCCTCAGAAACAACTACTTTAGAGAGATATCACACACAGCCCACACTACTTGCAGGCAGCCGTTGACAGAGGGTAGGTGCGGAATGAGCCGGCACCCAACGCAACCGTGAATACTCTATCCCACTGTGAGAAGTTGGCCTGGCATATGCTGGTCACTAGTTATAGTGGCCACCTTGCACCAGTCCAATTCGACTGTTATGATGTTAGGTTTAAAAGACAACCTTTAAAGAAAGCTATCCTAGTGGTAGCTGTGGAGAGCAGCCTTCAGGCTAAGTCTTGAAGGAGTGTTAAGCTTATTGTTTTACCATAGATAACCTCTTGAATGACCAAATGAAAGAGTATTCCACACAGGTATATATATAAAATATTTGTATTCATTCTAAACAGAATCCCACAGTCTCTTTATGAGGCTACGGCAAAGTTATACATGAAACACGCATTGATAGATACAAATAAATAGCACTGTTAACATTGGGCCCCAGGGGGGGACCAAACCATATACTAAAATAGTGGTATAAGAACCACGACAATTCTACAGACAATGCCAAGGGCATTTAGGATCGCTGGCCCCTTAAGAATCCACCCCAAGTAATGAGGAAGGGGACCCACGGGAGGCGCATGCAGTGGAAGTAGCTGCTATCGGGATCTCTATTAAAGCCTATGGAGAATGTCGCGGTTGGAAATAAATCATTTAAAAATACTTCTAGCAGGAGTACAAAGTTAAAACTTTAGAGTTAAGCTTTTGAAGAGCCCACAACCTCGGGAGTACCGTAGTACCACTGTTACCTGCCCCAGGGAAGCCGGGTGCATAGGTCGATTTCGATGTCGGGTCGCGGGCTGATTTTCAATGGGAAAATAGTCAAAAGTTTTGCTAGCCAAAAGCGTCGATGATGCCATGAAGATCAAAGATGTGAAGATTGAAGAAAAGGACCTGAAAGCAGAGGGGACAGAGTCTGGGTCACTGCAGGGTGACCAGGAGGCTCAAAGCAAAGAGCCCTTCGATGTCGGGTGCTTCAGGTTGAAGGTGGTGTAGCTTGGATCTGCAGCCACGGGCTCCGGGAGGCTTCAAGGAAGGCCAGCTTCTGGAGGGCGACTGTCCCACGTCGGATGAGGGTCGCTGCGGTGTTAGTGTCCGGATTGGATCCACCAAGCCTTGGCAACCGCAACCCACGCAAGATGAACAAATCTGCTACGGTGCAGACCCACGAGGTCTGAGAGAGGTCTCCTTCGAGGAGACTGTAGAGCAGGCCTGGAGCAACCAGGGGAACTCTTGTTTGTGAAGATTGACCTCCGCTAGGGCCCACAAGTCGAGAGACAAGGGACCGCGGGAGGCGGCAATTTGGAGTGCGTAAAAGGGCACCCACGGGCCACCGGAGGGGGTTGGGCGCTGATCTATGGCACAATTGCTGTAGAGTGGTTAGCTCGAAAACGGGCCAAAGCACAACTTCCCCGCTGGTCAGGGTCGTGTGCTATGCAAGAGGTGGCCGGTGTCCTGGGGTATTGGGGATCTCGGCACCCACGCGGTCCACGGTGCCCAAACTCGTTGAGCACACTCACTGGCCTCTGGGATGCGCTGGAAACCCACCTCAAGGGAGCTGGAGGTCGTCGAAGTCCGATGGAGCAGCGAGGTTCCAAAAGGGTCACTTGCAGTGTTTCAGGTGCCTGCCAAGCAGGGGGATAACTCCTTTATCCCAAGGGAGATTTCTTCCGTCAGCTGGGCAGCAGCAAGTCGAAGATCAACAATGCAAAGTTCAAGAGTAATCTGAGGCTCTGGGGCCACGTTATTCACCTTTATCCCCAAGATTAGGGAGTGTCCATAGTAGTGTCCACCAATGAGTGGTGAGGCAGGAAAGGGTGGCTACACCCTCTCCCCTTTGTGTGTTTCCCGCCTGGGCGAGGGGCAGGATGCCCCTGAACCGGTTCCAAGCGGTGTATGCAGAATGCAGGCGCTGGAGCTGCCTACGTGCAACTCTGAAAGGACATTTGGTGCACCCACCCTGTTCCAATCCACATATCCTGTCTGGGAAGGTGCTGGCACCTCCCTGCCACAGGAGCCCTATTGTCAAGCTGTCGAGGCTGGGATTTTCCCCAGCAACAGGCAGCCAGAGTTGTGGAGGTGGCCGGTAGCATCCATTTTGTGTTACCTGTGCACTTTTAAATTGGTGTCTAAAATCTACCGCTTTTCCCATATCGCCCCTCTAGCAGGGGGGAATCGTACCCTCATGCCCATGGCTGGACTGGGGGTATGATTCCTACATGTTTGACACCAAACACGATATGGTTCTCTGTAGCCATTCTCACGTTATCGCAATGTCGCGATTGACTTATAATGCGGTTAAGAGTATATGGTATGGCTACACTTCAAACAACCCATCAATGGTTTTACGAAGGTTGCAGAGGGGTCCTACTCAGGTAGGGGTCCCCCCTCACACATACCTCAGCACCCTGCCTTGTAGGATTACCAAGGCCTGCTATAGGGGTGACCTATGAGAGTACATGTATTGTAATGGGGTGGGATATAGGCTACCTATATCCCTGTAAGGGGTGCGAGCACCACCTTACCCAGACTACAGTAGTGGTCTGGTGGTGTCATTTTGTATGGCTGTCCCAGGGTGGCACAATAAGTGCTTCAGCCCTGGTAGGCCTACTGAGGGACCCATGCCCTGGGTACCTAGGGTACCATCTACAAGGGACTGCCAGGGTATCCTCAGCATCCAATTGGTTTGTACCTAGGGTACACACATTTAGTTTTTAGGGAGAAAGCAGATAGGCTGGGGTCCTGAATAGCAGGATCCCAGCCAGACTAGTCAAAAACCACTCAAATACCAGGCAAAAAGTTGGGGGCAACCATATAGTCAGATTCCACCTTCCTACATAACCCCCCATCCCCCAAACGAAAGGAGATAAGGCTAACCTTGTCCTGATAAGCCTTTATTTCCTGAGTGGCCATATAAGGAAGAACCTGCACTAGCATGGTTGCTCCCTGTCTCATGGTCCACTTGGGAAATCCTACCCCAAGGGGTTTTTGAGTTTCTCCAAAGCCTAGGGAAATTACCTGTATTGGGTTTTGGTGCAGAAGCAGGCTGGTGGGGTGGCTGAGTCTGGAAGTGAGGCCCTATTTGGGGTGGTCTCAACCTCCTCAGGTCACTGGTCACCATGGAAGCCTGTCTGCCCATGACTGTGTCACATCTGGACCTAAGGGTCAACCTCTGGCTGCCTACAGCTGGGGGTTGGAACCCTTTGGTTGGAATAATGGAGGGCACTGGAAGGTTTGGGGCAACTATGCCCCAGGTTTCCCTGGGCCCAACAACATCCATTTGAGGGATACCTGTACCTAGGGGTAAGGGGGATCCCTCAGTTTGTAGAGGAATATTCACCTGGCTATAACTATTCTGCTGGGTGTCCCTAATCTGCTGATGAGGGGTTCCTCTGGACAGGGGCCCATTAAGGGTCCACTGACCGCCCTGACCTCTGCAGCCCTGGGCTGACTGAGGCAGGGTAGAGAGGGACAGGATACCTGCTCCAGACTGGGTACCACCATGGAAGGATCCCCTGCCATCAGAGAGGTGACCAGGCCAGACCTGTCCACTTCTGGGGCAGTTACTTCACAAGGGGCAGGATCAGTTCCTTGAGAAACTTCACCCTTACCTTTAGTCTGGTGGGGGAAGGACTGTTCCTCACCCCCCATGCTCTCTGTTTGGGTAGAGTGATCCATAGTTTCAGGCTTCACTCCCTTTAATTTCTCCTGGGGTGGAGGTGAGGCCCTCAGGGTCTCATCCACTCTCTCAGGGATTCCTACCATCTTTAAATGGGCTTTGTGGTCCACCTCAGCCCAGGCTGAGATTTCCAGATCGTTCCCCAGTAGAGAGTCTACAGGCAAGTTTGGGGACACTGCCACTCTCTTTGGGCCAGTGACCCCTCCCCAGCTGAGATTTACCACTGCCATGGGATGGTCTGTCCTAATTCCATCTATATTGGTCACCTGGTAGCTAAACCCAGGTAAAGGCTGTTCTAGGGGCACTAGTCTCTGGGTCACCATGGTGACACTAGCCCCTGTGTCCTTGTAGGCCACAGCCTTCTGACCATTGATCATAGGCTCTTGTCTGTACCTGCCCAGGATACTGGGACTCATGGTAAAGTTGGCAAACCCCATGCCACCATCACAGACTAGAATTGCTTGAGTAGGGGACCTGGTTAGTCCAGAGTCCACCTGAGTTCCCCAAGAAAGCCCAACTAAGTTTTTGGGTGCACTCCCACCACCTGGGGGATTACTACTAGTAGTAACAGGAGGTGTTGGAGCTGCAATGGGAGGAACATTTTCTTTATTGCCATTCTTTGGACTACTGGAATCTGTTTTCCAGTGGCCAGGTTGCTTACACACATGGCAATATGGTTTCTTGTTAGAAGAGGAAGGATTTTGGGACCCACCCCCAGAACTGGGTTTTTGGGGCCCTTCAGAGGACTTTTCTGCTTTATTATCCCCACCTTTCTCTTTGGGCTTAGTGGAATCTTTCTTCTGGTCACCACCTTGGTTCTTGGGCCTGATCCTGGTTCTGACCCATTTGTCTGCCTTCTTTCCCAATTCTTGGGGAGAGGTCAGATCAGAGTCCACCAGGTGCTGGTGCAAGAGTTGATTTTGACAATTATTAAGAATCTGCTCCCTCATGATGAGATTGTACAATCCTTGATAATCTTTTACTTTACTGCCATTTAACCAACCTTCCAATGCCTTGGTAGCAAAATCCACAAAGTCTACCCAATCTTGATCCTGTGCTTTCTGGGTGTCTCTGAACTTAAGTCTGTATTGATCAGTGGTTAAGCCAAACCCATCTATTAAAGCATCTCTCAAGATATAATAATCATCAGCATCCTCTTCTCTTACAGAGAGGAGCTTGTCTCTACCTTTGTCTGCAAAGGAGAGCCACAGGATTGCTGCCCACTGCTCTACTGGGACCCTTTGTACTTTACAGGCCCTCTCAAGTGCAGTGATCCATTTGTGGATATCATCCCCTGTCTTATAGGGGGCACAATCTTATGGAGGTTCCTATTGTCAGGAGTTTTCTCTCTAACTCTAGGGGTTTCATTACTGCCACCAGGGATCTCTAGACCCCACTTTCTTGAAGCTTTCTGAAGCTCCAGGGCTTCCCTGTCCAATGCTAACTGTTCTCTCTTAAGCTGTAGCTTAGCCTGCTCAAATTTGATCAGTCTGCATTTCCTCTCATGGGAGGATTCTCTTCTCTGAGAAGAGGCAGAGGTCCCTTTGGATCTCACAGAGTGGTTGGATCCCACTGAGGGGGATCTGTTCCTTCTGTTTGGATCCACCATTCTCCCATTAGGGATGGAGAGAGTGCCTTTTGGGCCATCACCTCCATGTTGTGAATGGTCTTGTTCATCCAGGTCAAGTTCATCTTCCTCTTCCTGGTCCTCATCAGATTCCACCCCTTGGGTGTCCTCTTCTGGGGGATGCCCACCCAACCTGTCTACCCCATCAGACACTAAAGTCTGCTTGAAGTCTGCTATGAGCAGGATTTCCCTGAGGCGCTGAGTGTTGGCACCTTTGTTTGTCTTAAGTTTCCTAGAGGTGCACATCTCCCTAAGCTCAGCAAAAGAGAGATGGTCATACTTGTCGACTGGGACCCTATGGGGTCCTTCCAGAGCCTTATGGGCACCTGAACTTAAAGACATGTCTAGTGTAGTGGTACTGCTGTATCTACCTACACTATGTGTGGCCTACTGAACCCTCTCTTGAGTTGTAGTCAAGGTGTGCTAAACCCTCTACACACAACTCCTAAGTTCAGTAGAACTTATTGTATTCTAAGCTTGAATTTTATATGTACCTTTGGTACCTAGTGGTTTTCACTTTAGAAATTCAATTTGTTATCTGGTAAAACAATGGCAAGCTTGAATCCAACCGCTGCACACCAATGTGAGAAGTTGGCCTGGCATATGCTGGTCACTAATTATAGTGGCCACCTTGCACCAGTCCAATTCGACTCTTATTGATGTTAGGTTTAAAAGACAACCTTTAAAGAAAGCTATCCTAGTGGTAGATGTGGAGAGCAGCCTTCAGGCTAAGACTTGAATGAGTGTTAAGCTTATTGTTTTACCATAGATAACCTCTTGAATGACCAAATGAAAGAGTATTCCACACAGGTATATATATATATATATATATAAAATATATGTATTTATTCTAAACAGAATCCCACAGTCTCTTTATGAGGCTAAGGAAAAGTTATACATGAAACAAGCATTGATAGATACAAATAAATAGCACTGTTAACATTGGGCCCCAGGGGGGGACCAAACCATATACTAAAATAGTGGTATAAGAACCACGACAATTCTACAGACAATGCCTAGGGCATTTAGGATCGCCGGCCCCTTAAGAATCCACCCCAAGTGATGAGGAAGGGGACCCACGGGAGGCGCGTGCAGTGGAAGTAGCTGCTATCGGGATCGCTATTAAAGCCTATGGAGAATGTCGCGGTTGGAAATAAATCATTTAAAAATACTTCTAGCAGGAGTACAAAGTTAAAACTTTAGAGTTAAGCTTTTGAAGAGCCCACAACCTCGGGAGTACCGTAGTACCACTGTTACCTGCCCCAGGGAAGCCGGGTGCATAGGTCGATTTCGATGTCGGGTCACGGGCTGATTTTCAATGGGAAAATAGTCAAAAGTTCTGCTAGCCAAAAGCGTTGATGATGTTGTGAAGATCAAAGATGTGAAGATTGAAGAAAAGGACCTGAAAGCAGAGGGGACAGAGTCTGGGTCACTGCAGGGTGACCAGGAGGCTCAAAGCAAAGAGCCCTTCGATGTCGGGTGCTTCAGGTTGAAGGTGGTGTAGCTTGGATCTGCAGCCACGGGCTCCGGGAGGCTTCAAGGAAGGCCAGCTTCTGGAGGGCGACTGTCCCACGTCGGATGAGGGTCGCTGCGGTGTTAGTGTCCGGATTGGATCCACTAAGCCTTGGCAACCGCAACCCACGCAAGATGAGCAAATCTGCTACGGTGCAGACCCACGAGCTCTGAGAGAGGTCTCCTTCAAGGAGACTGTAGAGCAGGCCTGGAGCAACCAGGGGAACTCTTGTTTGTGAAGATTGACCTCCGCTAGCGCCCACAAATCGAGAGACAAGGGACCGCGGGAGGCAGCAATTTGGAGTGCGTAAAAGGGCACCCACGGGCCACCGGAGGGGGCTAGGGCGCTGGTCTTTGGCACAATTGCTGTAGAGTGGTTGGCTCGAAAACGGGCCAAAGCACAACTTTCCCGCTGGTCAGGGTTGTGGGCTATGCAAGAGGTGGCCGGTGTCCTGGGGTATTGGGGATCTCGGCCCCCACGCGGTCCACGGTGCCCAAACTCGTTGAGCACACTCACTGGCCTCTGGGATGCGCTGGAAACCCACCTCAAGGGAGCTGGAGGTCGTCGAAGTCCGAAGGAGCAGCGAGGGTCCAACCGGGTCACTTGCAGTGTTTCAGGTGCCTGCCAAGCAGGGGGATAACTCCTTTATCCCAAGGGAGATTTCTTCCGTCAGCTGGGCAGCAGCAAGTCGAAGATCAAGAATGCAAAGTTCAAGAGTAATCTGAGGCTCTGGGGCCACGTTATTCACCTTTATCCCCAAGATTAGGGAGTGTCCATAGTAGTGTCCACCAATGAGTGGTGAGGCGGGAAAGGGTGGCTACACCCGCTCTCCTTTGTGTGTTTCCCGCCTGGGCGAGGGGCAAGATGCCCCTGAACCGGTTCCAAGCGGTGTATGCAGAATGCAGGCGCTGGAGCTGCCTACGTGCAACTCTGAAAGGACATTTGGTGCACCCACCCTGTTCCAATCCACATATCCTGTCTGGGAAGGTGCTGGCACCTCCCTGCCACAGGAGCCCTATTGTCAAGCTGTCGAGGCTGGGATTTTCCCCAGCAACAGGCAGCCAGAGTTGTGGAGGTGGCCGGTAGCATCCTTGGCCGGTAGCATCCATTTTGTGTTACCTGTGCACTTTTAAATTGGTGTCTAAAATCTACCGCTTTTCCTATATCGCCCCTCTAGCAGGGGGGAATCGTACCCTCATGCCCATGGCTGGACTGGGGGTATGATTCCTACATGTTTGACACCAAACACGATATGGTTCTGTGTAGCCATTCTCAAGTTATCGCGATGTCGCGATTGACTTATAATGAGGTTAAGAGTATATGGTATGGCTACACTACAAACAACCCAGCAATGGTTTTACGAAGGTTGCAGAGGGGTCCTACTCAGGTAGGTACCAAGGCCTGCCATAGGGGTAACCTATAAGAGTACATGTGTTGTAATGGGGTGGGATATAGGCTACCTATATCCCTGTAAGGGGTGCGAGCACCACCTTACCCAGACTACAGTAGTGGTCTGGTGGTGTCATTTTGTATGGCTGTCCCAGGGTGGCCCATAAGTGCTGCAGCCCTGGTAGGCCTACTGAGGGACCCATGCCCTGGGTACCTAGGGTACCATCTACAAGGGACTGCCAGGGTATCCTCAGCATCCAATTGGTTTGTACCTAGGGTACACACATTTAGTTTTTAGGGAGAAAGCAGTTAGGCTGGGGTCCTGGATAGCAGGATCCCAGCCAGACTAGTCAAAAACCACTCAAATACCAGGCAAAAAGTTTGGGGCAACCATATAGTCAGATTCCACCTTCCTACACCCACACTGGTGGGAGCCAGCATACAGCATCCATGAGAACCACAAGCAATATTCATACGCTCAGGTGTACTTTTGATAATATTGCCCCATGTGTTGTGTTTCTCTCTATCCAGCAAATAGGGTGCGGGCAACCAACGGTCAAGCCTAGGAAACCCTCGATCATGCACACGAGGGTAAGCAGAGCTGTAACCTTATCGTTGATCATAACATTTCAGTTTGCTTGCGCATACTTTACCTTCTTTACCTCTGTGGGGTTACTAAAGTGTTTAGATTCGCACCTGAGCAAGAACTAGGATAACGTTTTAGATCACGACATATTCAGGGCCGTTGTGATGGTTGGCTTACATCTATTCCATCATTAATTCATTCTCTCTTAGTTCTGATATCGCCTTTCACTGGGGCTCCACATACAGTCTAACGTGGCATGACATGGTTCACTTTAGTATCTCGGCCATTACCGCTACATGAGAGGCACCCTATGTTGGTCCCTGACCATACTTATGACCACACAGGTCGACCACCATGACCGAGGAAATGCTGTGACCACCACGATATACCCGCGTATTTTAAACTCATGTGTATATCTTTACTGCAATTGATGTTTGGTATGTATGTCTTTTGTTCGATGTGGTACTATTAATGTTTTTTTGTTCTTTTGACTTTTTAAGCCATCATGTGACTGACTGAGACATCATTGTATGGATGGCAGTCAGGGGTGTGGACAACTTTTGCCACACGTCACCAAATATGTGATTATAAACCCCTCTACCTTTTGTGGTCATATATATATATATATATATACATTTTTTATCTTTGTGTCTCCTCCCTTCCCCCCTTTTATATCCCTACCAGGTATCACGAGTCTTGGGTCATTCAAAGAAGTTTAACGTAGACATAGACTGCACACTAGGTCAGTGAACCTCGCAGTCTCCACCCAAGCACACCTTCACGCTCACACGGGTTACTTTATTTAAACCCGGAACCCCCATTTACACTGTTCACAACCATCTACAATAGCTAGGTCCTGAAGAAACGCCATTGATCTTTTTAGGCTAAGCAGGCGTGAAACATGTCCACCTGATTTTGAGTTACACGGGCACATTGCGCCCACAAGTGACTCACTGACCTCCGGGTCTTTTTATCCTACATGGGGTCCCACAATATTAAATAACTTCATTTGGACTCCCCTAGGAAATTTTATCCACATACCTTTGCACACACGTAATCACTAACTCTTTGGACCAACCCCCTCCCTTTTTTATCCCACACAGTCGCACTCACCTATCGGCTTTTCTCTTTAAAAGATCTCCGCGAAAGAGACCCTTCGGGGGACCGTCGGGCATTGCAGCGCCGGCCCGACGAGGAGCAAAAAAAGCCCGATGATGAAGCATGACATCCTTCGGGGTGTGTGAGGGCAATTGAGAGGCAATATTGAGCCTTCCCCTTCGGGACTAGGTCCTTGATACCGGGGATACCTCTTCGTCTCTTTCACCTTCACCTCTCTCCCCCTTCCACTCTCTCGACCCCCCCGTTTTTTCTTTCCTACTCTCTGATCTTTCTATCTCCTAGTTGAGCAGGTGTTTAGAATAGTATTTCTCACCTCCATCCCGGAACAATGTCCTCATTGATTTAACATTAATAATATACATTGTGCAGGCGCGTACAATTAATTCCAAAGCTAGATCAATGTTGCATAACGGTACAATAGGTGGATGTAACAATTACAGACACTTACATCGAGTGCAGTATCACATTCATTTCTAAAACCTCTCTCTCGACCTCAAGGGGTGCGTTCATTCAGTGGTTGGGAAGTTACTGGCATGGCTGTAGTATCTGGAGTGTCCCGGAGGTAAAGGTGTAATGGTTGCCATATATCTAGGGGTCTTGCAGTGGGCAGTTGTATTTGTGCATAGTTGTCGCTGTTAGAGTTACAGTATGTCATGACTTGGCCGTTGGCGTGCGTTTACTACCCCAGTTTATTGCCACTTCATGCTTAGCAATAAGCAGTGCAATAGCAACAAATTGTCATTTGTATTTGGGGAGGTCGTGTGTATACCCCAGGAGCGCCATTAGGGGTGTGGGCGTGTCTGCGAAATCTATCATTTTGGAGATTTCCACAAAAGCAGCTGACCAAAAGCTGCCTATCTTTACACAAGTTCATGTGAGATGCGTGAAGTCGACACCAAGAGAGCGACATTTCGTACATAAATGCGATTTAGATGGGTCTATGTGGTGTAGCGTACTGGGTGATTTGTACGCCCTCCAGAGAAATTTAAAATGTAACAGTTTAGGCCTGTGGTTTCAAGAGACACGCCGGATTTACACACAACACCTGCCCCATTGTGTGTCAGTGATGGGGTGACCAAGATCGCGCACCCAGGCCCCCCGTATTTCTGCATCGCAGGAGGGCAACATGGCCACCGCAGCCTTGTACATTCTAGCCACAAGATGTGTGCCATCCCCATCCTTAATGATGCCCGTTAATAGAGGGAACTCAGGGGGTTCCAACGGGTAGCTGCACATAGTGGCCTTCAGAGCCCCCTGCAGCCTCTGGAGTACAAAGTGATCCATAACAGTTGCGTCAAGAAAATGTTCATCCTCTGTACGGGAGAATACACTAACTGTAGTTTGGCTAGCGTGAGTTTCACAAGCGTTTCCTGCAGGATGGGGATCCATCCATTACCCGCCACTGGCAGTGCAGATGAGTACAAAATCCGTGAGCCTGTGATTTTCAATAACTTGTGCCATGCCCAACTAGTTGTAGATAATGTTTGGATATCCTTAGGGTCTTGCGGGTATCCGACTGGCAACAGGGACCCAAGAGATGCAGGAAGTGCCAAGTCAGCTTCGGGCTGGTAATAGGGAATTTGTATGTCCGCATGATACAAGTAGTGCGTAAAGCTCGCCTGTGCCACCAGGTAGTAAACGTGGAAGTTTGGCACCCCAGACCCTCCCCTCTCATAGGGTAGCATGAGAGCATCCCAGCTGATGCAGGGCTGTTTACCGCCCCACACCAACCGTATCAACAAGGTACGGAGGGAGGAAAAAAAAACGTTATACAGCGGGATTGCCATATTGTGAAATAGACATAGAAATTGTGGGAGGACCACCATTTTGATGATTGCTTTGCTATGCTATGCAGTTTTATATAGCGTACAGCTGCCCTGGCAAAGGGGCCTCCCAGCGCTGAACAGAAAACAGCAGAACAATAGACAACATACAACAGTTTATAGCGGGGGAAAGAGTTGCGTTTTGATAGCCTTACGGAAAGCCAGGTAGTTTTCCATACTACTAATGGCGGCGGGGAGTTCATTCCAAAGTCTGGCTGCCAATACACCAAAGGAGCGTCCACCAGCATGAACCCTCTTCGCCCGCGGAACAATCGCCAAATGCGATCCGGAGTTGGCGGGAGGGGGTGTAAGGTGTAAGCAGATTGGCCAGGATGTCTGTAGAGGAAAGTTTTAAGATTTTAAAAGATATTGAAAGAGTCTTGAACTCTATGCGTTTTGCCACAGGCAACCAATGTGGCCGACGGATAGTACTGGAAATGGGGCATGTCCTGGGCAGACCTAACAAGGCTCTAGCTGCAGCGTTCTGGACCCTTTGTAGTCTTGTAATTTCCGCCTTATTAACTCCCAAATAGAGTGAGTTGGCGTAGTCCAGTCTAGATAGAATGGATGCCTGGACAATCACCTGCCTCATGGCCGGGTCAAAGAACTCCAGCACTAGTTTGAGCCCACGTAAAATGCCAAAAAGGTTCCTGCTACTTTATTTGTTTATGTCTGAAAGCTAAGGGCGGAATCTACCCACACACCCAGATTGTTTACCATCTGTTTGGGGGCGGGTGCACAACCCAGCTTAGCAGGCCACCAGTGCTCGCTCCACAGCTCGGTGTTTCTCCCGACCAGCAGGACCTCGGACTTGTTGGCATTTAACTGAAGACAGTTGGCAGTCATCCACTCAGATATGATCTCTAGATCCCTCTGGAACTTACATGCGCCCTGTTCCGAGTCATCTGAGAGTGCCACTACCAACTGCGTGTCGTCCACATACGACACTGCTGTGAGCCCTCTGCTTTTTGCTACTACTGCCAAAGGTTGCACATATAGGTTGAACAACGTTGGGCTCAGAGCTGATCCCTGCGGTACCCCATATTTGATGGTATGGATGGTATTTGAGTGCTATTATCCCAGCCATGGACAGAGGCAAGGACAACCACCTGTCTACATTCTGCCCTAGCCGTTCAAGCACCGGACCGTAGTTTTATTGTAGGATACGATCTTTTTCCCTGTGGATGTGGATCCCGAGACACCTAACGGAGTCCCCACACCAGGCCAGAGGGTAATCACACAATTTGCGACAGGGTGCCACAGCCAGTGGGAAAACTTCTCCCAATTAATACACAACCCCGACAGACTGCTATACCTAGTGACCTCGGAAAGCAGTGGTGACAGATTATCATTGTAGGAGAGTAGAATCTTCTTCACATGGTTGCCCCCACTTTTTGCTGGTGTTTCACTGTTTTTCGACTTTAGTCTGGCCGGGGCCCTGCTATTCAGGGCCCCAGCCTAGCTGCTTCTTCTCTAAATTGATTCCCTGTACTTTAGGTACACCGCAGATTGGATCCTGAGGTACCCTTGTGAGTCCCTTGTATATGGTATACTATGTACCCAGGGCATGGTTACCACAGAGGCCTATCAGGGGCTGAAGCATGTATTATGCCACCCCTGGAAAGCTCTAAAAAATGACACCACAGGTCTGCTACTGCAGAGTGGGTAAGGTGGTGCATGCACCCCTTAAGGAGGTATAGGTTCAGTATACCTCACCTATCACTGCACATAGAAACCCATCAGTCACCCCTATGGCAGGCTTTATCAATCCTGAAGGCAGGGTGCTTGGTTATATGTGAGAGGGTGCCCAGGCATGAGCTGTGCCCCTCTGCAGCCTTCGGAATCTCTTCTCCAGGGTTGTCAGTCGTGCAGCCTGACCATATACTCTTTAAGGGCATTATAACTAAAACGGTTAATGCTAACTTTGGACTGGCTGCACGGAAACATGTCGGGTTTGGTGTCAAACACCTTGAAATGATACCCCCCACATCAATTCCTGATTTGAGAATATGATCCCACCCTTCTAGCGGGAGAGACATGGCAGTAATGGTATACCCGGTAGAAACTTAACAGAGCCCTGGCTTCACAAAATGGATGCTGCAGCCACAGACATGGGTCTGGCCTCCTGCTGCGGACCAAAACTCCGGCAGGGGAGGCCTGGACAATAGGTTTCCTGTCACAGGGAGGTGTACCCATCTCCCAGACAGGATGATGTGTATTGGGGCTGGGTGGGAACACTCTCAGTGTGCTTTGAAGTCCTGCACTGGGGGCACATTTGGTGTCCCTGTGCATAGTCCAGCTTAACCGGTTCAGGAGCTTCCAGCCCCTGCTCTGGCGCGAAACTGGAGAAAGGAAATGGGTGTAGCCACCCCTCTTTCTAAACCCTCCCATAGGTGGGTCCCCAGAGCTAGTCCAACCCCTTCCTTAGGTATAAGTAAGGAACCTCTGTAACCAGAACTTTAGATATCCCTGGACGAAACTCTGAAGCTGAATCCTGGAACTTCGACGCTCTACTCAAGACTAGAGTACTGAAAAAATCTCCCTTGGGGTCAAGGAGTGACACTCCTGCTTGGCAGGCACCAACGAAGCATTTTGCCGGTCTGCATTTCTGAACCTCCCGCTGGACTCCGAAGTATTTTCAGCCCAGGAAGAGGATTTCCAGACATTTCAGAGGCCGACCCGAGTCCCCAGCAAAGCTGAGACCCGCAGTCCTCATGAGTAGCGTGGAACCGGAACACCTGGTCACCGAGCACTTTTGCAAGTGCATTGACTTCTCAACGTCGCTTGAAGTCGTGCTTGGGGTTACTTGTAGCCCCCACCTCGAGCAGAGAATCCACCAATGATTGCGGCCTAGTCACTCCGAGTGACCCGTGGGCCGCCATCTTGTGTTTCCCCTCGAGGTCCCTTCGTGATCCCTGGTCCGTCGACTGGTGGGTCCCTATGAAAGTAACTTTGATTTTCCTTGGGCTTCCCTGGTTGCTCCAGACGTGCCCTGACTCCCTACCAAGTGGTGAGTCCCTCAGACATTGCTGGTCTGCACCGAAGCATCTTTCTTCTTTCTGCGGGGGTTGCTGTTGCCAAGACTTGTTGTGTCCAATCCGGGCACCAACGCTGCAGCACTCGACATCCTTCATGGCACAACTCGAATCCAGCTCCTGGTCGTCCTCGATGCCTCCTGGTCTTCGTGGCTGAAGAGTCAAGCTTCACCTTCTTCACCTGAAACACCTGACATCGGAGGGCGTTCGTCTATCGTGCCCCTGGTCACTGGCAAGTGACCCAGACTCTGTTCCCTCTGCTTTCAGGTTCTTCTCGACTTCGATTCAGGCTTGGATCTCTTCGGACACTTCTCATCGTCCCGGCAGCAGCACTTCTTTGCCAGCTCCCATTGAAAACGAGGACGCAACCCGACACCATTTGACACCTATGCACCCGGCTTCCCTGGGTGAGGTAACACGAGTACTATGGTGCTCCCGTGGGTGTTGACCCTAGAACTTCCTAAGTCCCAAAGGGTTTGGTCTTGACTCATTTCTAAGTGTCCCTAATCTTTAAAAATCTAACTTCGACTTTACCCATAGAAGCTAACGGGAGCTCGCTCCTGTGTTCTCACACTACACAGGGCCCCCGTGGGTCCCCTGTGTCACTACCTTGGGTGGTTCCCTGGGGTCACAGCGATTCTACAGGCTCTTGGCCTTGTGTCTAGTTAAGTCGTGGTTCTTATACCACTATTTTAGTATATGGTTTGGCTCGCCCCTAGGGCCGGATGTGTATTTGTGCTATTTTACTATACTATTTGAAATGTAACTTATGTGTTTTGACCTCTAGTCTCATAGGAGGGTGTGTTTAGAAATAAATACACATTTTATATATATATACCTGGTGTGGTGTCTTTCATTTAGCCATTCAAGAGATTATAGACTGGTAAAACAAGCTGCTTTACATTCCTTCAAGACTTAGCCTGAAGGCTGCTCTCCATAGCTAGGATAGCTTTCAATAAAGGTTGTCTTTAACCTATCATCAATAAGGGGTTGTTTGGACTGGTGCAAGGTGCCCACTATAACTAGTGGAGAGCATATACCAGGCCAACTTCTCACAATCATCTGGATGAGTCTAGTATGATGTCATCCGCATATAGGGTGAGCAGCAATGGGACAGTGTTAAACTGTAAACCCCTATGAATTTGTCGCTCCTGTAGGTGTTGCACCAATGGATCTAAAGCCAGCACAAACAGTAAGGAGGACAGAGGGCAGCCCTGACGGGTTCCGCGTTCAAGTAGGAAGTTGGGCTACAGCTTTCTGTTAAGTCGAACACGCGCTGTAGGTTGTGTGTACAGCAATCGCACCACCGCCAGGAACCGGTCTGGCATTCCAAGTCTGCTCATTGTGGGATAAAGGAAAGGCCATTCGAGCAAACCGAATGCCTTTTCGGCGTCAAGCAGCACAGCCACTGGAACTGAAGGATCCATTCTGTGTAGTGTTGCAAATAATGTATGAAGATTTAGTGCAGTTGATTTGTGAGGGATAAATCCAGATTGTGCAGGGGAAATCAATTTTTCAATTATGAGTGCAGCCCTTTCAGAGGTTATCAGGCTGGACACAAGTAGTAAAGTCGGTTGGATTGCCAATGCCAAGAAATTGATGACAGCCATAGGGCTTAGAGCTCATTGGGATAAACAGGATCCACCGAGGAAAGAAGTGCTCAAGGGTTCGAACTGGGTTTGGGTGGACCAGCAAGAATTCAGCAACCCAAACTTGGGGAGATTGACCTCAGAATTCTTTTTCCACAAGCAGGAAAGACATTTGGAGCCTTTCCTAGATATAATCCAGGTCCAGTAGGATAGGCTCTTATATACTCATTTCAGGTTTGGCACACTTCCTGTTAATGAAACCTTAGCTAAATGGCACTTAGGCAACCCAGCCCCTAAGGATTGGCCGTACTGTAAGGCCCCTAAAGAAAGTGTTGCCCATGTCTTGTTTGTTTGCCAGGCATATTCTACACCTAGGGCAAAGTGGTTAAAACCGTTTTGCCGGCAATTGGGCACTTGGGAGCATCACGTTGCCTTGCATATTCTTAGATCGGACACGAGACCACTTTTCGTCTGCAGTGTGGCTAAGTTTTTAAGCCAGGCATGGCTAATTAGAAGGAAGGTCCTAACAGGAACATGGCAGCCCACAGACATATGAGGCTTACGCGTAGCTGGTGCTGGGCTTCCAAGATAACACCCTAAGGCTTTTTCATATTTTGCATGCATCCTTTCCTGTTCTCATTTTCTTGACAATGCTTCCTGGCTGGGCGCTTGCAAATTAGGCCCAGCTGAAATTGTAACACAAAATGGAAGTTATATTGCTATGTTTTACTTTTTAAAATGTCAATCATGTTTATTTAATTCTTCTATGCACTATTGATAGTCTTGTCCGCGATGCACTGACAACAGGATAGATGCAGGCTCAAGCATGATATTAGTGTGGCCCACTTGTATGTATTTGTTGTAGCACCTTTAGGATGATGGAACTATTTTACACTGTTTCACTTATCAAAAATGGCGTTTTTCTCCTTTATTACCTTTTACGACATGAGGGTCGTATTAATTAGTATTAATGTTCATACAATTGCAATATTTTTTAGTGGGACACTAAACGCATCAAAAAGGGGTTTTTAGGATGCCCATGCTACTCTTATTCATTTTAGTTGTCATTTTGATTGTCTTTTTGTCTGGAAATATTCTTTTATTAATGTTTTTAGAAATGTATTTAGTGATTTTTTTCTTTTTTATCATAAACTCAAACTTGAAGATTTGTCTTCTATGTACTTGCACTTTTTGGTGTTGATTGTGATACACTCAATGTTGTTTTTTAACAAGCTCAGTCTCCCAATGTTATACTGTATGCATTGCACTCTTATGGTCACAAATGACCGAAATAAAGTTTGAAAGATAGAAAGATTTATGAGTGCAAGCCTTGTAGCCAACATCTTGGCCAACACCTTGTTATTGAAATTTAGAAGCGACAGGGGTCTGTAAGACCCACATCGCAGCGGGTCCTTGCTCGGCTTTGGGAGTAAGATTATAACTGCTTCCCTTAAGGTAGGTGGAAGTTCCCCGGAATCTATGGCGTCCTGATATACATCAATTAAGTAGGGTGCAAGGACATCCTTGTACTTTTTGTAGGAACAGCCGGTGAACCCATCGAGCCCCGGAGCTTTGGAGCCATCTAGCGCATCAATGGCATCCGTGCCCTACTCTTTGGAGAAGGGTTTCGCAAGAAACTCCTGATGAGCTTTCTCCATCCAGACCATGTCTGTGAGAGTCCCTGGTTGCTCAGTCATTCTGGATGAGTACAATGTTTTGTAATATGCAAGCACTTCTCCCAAAACACCCACAGTGCCAACTATGCGTGAGTTTTCGGTGCCCGTTGGCTCCACAACATACGTAGGTTTACGAGATTGTTTTAGTACGTTGGCCAGGGTTCGTCCCGCTTGTTCACCCACCCCATATGTCCTAGCTGTTGCATACTTGCCAAGGAAATGCGCCTCACGCTCCGCTGACTCCCGAAACTCTGCCATAAGGGCCGCCCGCTGTTGCAAGCTAGAGGGAGCAGCAGGGTGACTGTCTTGCCTATCTATGTCCGCCAATTGCGCTTCAATGCGAGCAAGCGTGTGCCGTAGGTCCCTCAGGATCCCTGCATTTTTTTAGATGCACACTCCCCTAGTGCATGCTCTAAACGCCTCTCATAGTGTGGCTTTAGACGACACAGAGCCCACATTCAGCCTGAAATATTCACTAATGGCTGCACCTAGTTCCGCAACAAATACCTCATCCCTCAATGTCATATCCGGGTACCGCCTAGTGCGCTCCACTACACCTGCACGCGGCGTGCGCATCCTAGCCACCACCGGTGAATGATCTGACAATGTACGGGGGGGTTGTCATTTCGTTTACCCACAGCGCCTGCCCAAGTGACAGGAACGAATAATCAAGTCGGGTCCGTGTTATGTGGCGCAGAGTAATGAGTGTAACCATCCTGTCTTTCATTACTGTATCTCCACAAATCTACTAGCCGATAGCTATCGATAATGTCTAGTAATAATGCCTCTGTTTTGTGTCCACTGTGGTGGCACTGCTGCCATGCACCAGGTCAAGCAATACATTAACATCCACCCCCCATACAGATCAGGTCTGCCCCCATGCGTGTGATGTGTGTGTGTGGATGGCCTCAAAGAACTCAGGGTCATCAACATTTGGCGCATACACATTCACAAACAGTACAGAGTATTCCAATATGTAACCATTGAGCAGGATATAACACTTGCACGGTACACCTCCACATCTCTGAAGGGTACTCTCTTATGTATCAGTATCACCACTCGCCTTCCATATGAACTATATCCAGCATAATAACGGTGTGCTCCCCAACCTCCCACTAAGGCCGAATTCGTGGAAGGGTTTAGATGAGTCTCTTTCACGAATGCAACATCCACCTGGTGACGCTGCAAATAATCAGCCACCAATCTGCACTTGTGAGTGTTATTAAGACCCTTTACATTCCAAGTCATTAACCCAATCTGTGCTTCAGCTTGGACTTTGTTAGCCATTTCCCAATAGGACAATTATTGCGGGCACCTGCATCCATAATACCATTCCTGCACTGTTACTTAACAAATCCAATAAGTTGTAGAAAAAGCAATCTTTGACAAGAAAACCCAAGCCCCTCCCCTCCCCCCCACCCCCCCCCCACCACCACCCATCCTCCATTTCAAACTTACGGGGAAAAACCTAAGCCCAATCAACTAAGATACAGCATGAAAAACACATCAATAACATCAAAAACAACGCCAATTGAAGTGGTGCGTACGCACAAAGGGGGTGGCAACACCACTCTGCAACTCCATGGTATTGGCGCATAGATGAATGTAAAAGACCAAATCCAACAACCCATCCCGGGGGTTATAACAGTAAAGAGCAATTCAAGTATGCGACTGACTATGCCAGGTAGGACAATGAGCTAGTCCATTAATCCTTAGTACCCCCAGGGGCACCCCGCTTTCCCCCCTCCCCCCAAATTAGGTTACCCAAAGAAGACACAAGAAACAGTTGTAAGTGGGTAACAAATGCTGCAGGATTTATTACATAATTCCAGGATATGTAATAGGTGGGTTATCTTACGGGCGATCCAAGGGCAGGCGGCCATCTACTTCACCTGCCCCGCCTGATGAGCCGGGCAGCACGGGAACGACCCGCAAGTGCTGCCCCCCAAGTGATTCTTTTTTCGATCACGTGCCGTTGAAATTCTACTCACACCCCCCCTCTCGGGGCGGAGCGTCGCATAGCAAGCCCCCAGTTGTTCAGGCCCACAACCGCCCGCAGGCCTAGCGGGGCGCCGACCGGCTTCCGGGACCTCTCTGGAGGCTCCTCGTTTTGGCTCAGGCACCACGTGGTGCCGCGCAGAGGTACCCTTTGTACCGGCCTGCTTCCAGATCGCCCTGTAACTCCGCCTGCAACGAAAAGGAAAACATTAAAACGTTCAGCAAAAAACTCCACCCCACCACACCTACGCCGGGTAAGCGGTAGGGAGGGTAAAAAGGCGAGGTGGGCGACAAAGAGGTCGCCAGTGAGGGTGGGGGAAGGCTAAATAGCCTTCCCCTCACACCTGGGCCCGGAAGTGACGCGCATTGCGCGTCACTTCCGGCCCCCGACACGGAGGGGGGCAACAGTCAGGATCCCTGCCCCCGCCCCCCCCGAAGGAGGGAGTGGGGAGGGGTGACCGGGGCCCCGGGGCCACTAAGGCGCCGACCGCCGAGTGGCCCCCTGCGGGGGCCGCGGTCAGCGGCATAGTACCCCCAGGGGCACCCCGCTTTCCCCCCTCCCCCCCAAATTAGGTTACCCAAAGAAGACACAAGAAACAGTTGTAAGTGGGTAACAAATGCTGCAGGATTTATTACATAATTCCAGGATATGTAATAGGTGGGTTATCTTACGGGCGATCCAAGGGCAGGCGGCCATCTACTTCACCTGCCCCGCCTGATGAGCCGGGCAGCACGGGAACGACCCGCAAGTGCTGCCCCCCAAGTGATTCTTTTTTCGATCACGTGCCGTTGAAATTCAACTCACACCCCCCCTCTCGGGGCGGAGCGTCGCATAGCAAGCCCCCGGTTGTTCAGGCCCACAACCGCCCGCAGGCCTAGCGGGGCGCCGACCGGCTTCCGGGACCTCTCTGGAGGCTCCTCGTTTTGGCTCAGGCACCACGTGGTGCCGCGCAGAGGTACCCTTTGTACCGGCCTGCTTCCAGATCGCCCTGTAACTCCGCCACAGCCCTGGAGGCGGCTAACCGTCGCAGCCAGGGCCCCCCACCAACCTAGCTCTTTACCTGCACCCTCTATTCACCAATGCTTCGCTTAAATCCAATAAAAACAGGTCCATGCCTATTTGGGAGAGGTGTACTCCATCCAAGTCGAAGTACCCCTTTACATTCCCCCGAATCATCTCATGGCGAATAAAGCCCAAACCCCTTTGGGATGTGAACTTACGCATTGCTCCATTAATGCGCCTCCTGGAGTGCTCTACCGCTTCTAAGGATTTAGCTCCCCGCCAAGACCTGCGGGGGATGATCTCCGACCACACGATCTCACACTCGCCCAGACGCTTGCAGATTTCCCCTAAGTCTCTTTTCATGGCTAATAACAGCAATCGTCTCCCTAGGGTAACAAGGTCGTTTCCACCCAGGTGTATCACCAACAGGTGGGGCAAGGTGGACCCGTGTGCTCTTAGTCTCTGCTCGATCTTATTCCTGAGTTCGAACCATCTCATCCCCGGCACCCCCATCCATTCCACTTCAGTCTGAGGGAAGTGTCGCATCCAATTCCGGTGCGATGCCCATTGGGCCGCCCGGGCGACAAATGAATGCCCGATCACCCACACCACTCGTCCTAATAAAGAGGAGACATGGTGTACACACAAGTTATTTAATCAGAAAGGGTGATTTCAACGATACACACTATAAAATCACAAACACATTACTAAAAGCTGCCTCACGGGCGAACATATATCTTATAGCAATCAGATTCCCAACGCCCCAATTTCTTCACCTGAGCGGCCTCTAATCCCGCCAGGTGAGTGGCGGTGGCAGCGCCAATGCGGAAGGAGTGGCTGGAATACCTTCTGTCCGGCCGGGCGAGCCCCGCCTTGGCTAAGCTGGCCCTGAATACCTGCTCGAACTGGTATCTAGTTACGGGGGTACCATTTGAATGCAACAGAAGATAACCAGGGCCGGGCGGTCTGTACTCCAACAACGCCTTTACCCATTGTACTGGGCAGAACCTGGGGTCACCTAGGGGCTGAAGAACCACCCTGATCCCCCGCCCCGCCTGGTCAGTCTTGGACTTGCGTAAATGAATGGTCAGTGACCCGGAAATGGACACATCTGAAATTGCCAGCGCATCCCCTGAAAAGTCGACCTTGGACCTAGCCACTAACTCGCTGACTCTGAATGCCCCAAAAAATGCTAAGCAGAACGTGGCTGAAAACAGCGTGGCCTCGTAATGAGAGTAGGTGACTAGCTCGAGAGCCCCTAGCATGCCTTTCAGGATTTTGAAATCAATGGGGGCCCGATTATCAGGGGCCCTGGGCTCCTCCCTAGCCCAGCCCTTCAATGCGGCCCGGATGGGATAGGAGTTAGTGGGATCCGCCCCGCCAGACAACTTGGTGTCGTGGCTTACGGCCGCCAAGTGGCTGCCTACCCATGAACGGCTTTTCCCCTGTCCCCTAGCCCACACCAGAAATGCTCGGACCTGGGACACCAACGCAGCCCCTGAAGTACCCAGCGCTACAGAAGTTGCTCTGAATGTTGCCATGTGGGCGCTGTAACGCTTTCTGGTACCTGGGGCCAGAGCTCTTTCTCCCATCTCCTTCAGGCTCAGTCCCACTGCAGGATCCTCCATAGATGGTCCGGGAATGGGGTCATCTGCGCTCTCGCCCGCGGCCAGGCCTCCCTGAATCGGAGCCACTGAAAACGAGAAAGAGCGTCAGCTGCCACATTTTGAATACCCTCAATGTGCCTGGCTTTAAACTCGACATTGATGCGCAGGCATGCCCGGACCAACTCCCTTAGTAAGCACAGCACCAGCCGGCACCTAGCGGACTGGTTGTTAATTGCATGAACAACCGCCATGTTGTCAGACCAAAATACCACCTTCCTATCTGACAACGCCGCCGGCCATAGGTGTAGTGCAACAACAATCGGGAAGAGCTCCAGAACAGTCACATTTTTGGTGATCCTATGCCTGCGCCAAACATTGGGCCATCCCTGCGCGCACCATTCCTCGCCCAAGATAGCCCCGAAACCTTCCCTGCCTGAGGCATCTGTGAAAAGACAAAGTTCCTGACTATCAATCCAGGGCTGCTTCCAAATAACCGTCCCATTAAAGCAGGCTAGGAATTCGCTCCATACCACCAGATCCTGCTTCAGACCTGTCCCCAGCTTGACCCAGTGATGTTTCTTTTTTATACCAGCGGTCGCCCTTGCTAACCTGCGTGCAAAGACCCTCCCCATGGGTATGACCTTTACCGCAAAATTCAGGGTCCCTAGCAGGCATTGGATTTCACCCAGAGTAGCCTTGTCCCTACCCAGTAGATCGCAGATCTCCTGACGCAAGGCCTGTACCTTATCCGCAGGGAGTCGGGACACGCCCTTTACCGTGTCCAACTCGATGCCCAAGAATACCAAAAACCTGCGCCGGACCCTCGGTCTTACCAGGAGCTAAAGGTACGCCCAAGTGTCCTGCCAATTCCTTGAAACATTGCAGCGCCCGTGCACAATCTTGCGAGTCAGCTCCCCCGATGAACAGGAAATCATCCAGGTAGTGGGTCACTCCCTCAATGCCATACCTGTTTGTTAAGGCCCACTGTAGGAAGGAGCTGAACGCCTCAAAGTACGCACAAGACACCGAGCAACCCATGGGCATACACCTATCATAAAAGACCTGGTCCCCCCACTTGAAGCCCAGAAGGTGTTGGCTGTCCGGGTGTACTGGCAGGAGCCTGAAGGCCGATTCGATATCAGACTTGGCCAACCAGGCTCCCTTCCCTGCCCTCCTTATCATGTCGACTGCCAGGTCTAGGGAGCAGTAAGACACTGAGCATCTACCTTCGTCAAGCCAGGAATTCACGGAGTCCCCTTCAGGGTGTGATAGGTTATGAATAAGACGGAAAGCCCCTGGCTCCTTTTTTGGTACCACCCCCAGGGGAGAAATCACAAAGTGGGGCATAGGGGGTGAGGAAAAAGGGGCCCGCCACCCTGCCCAAAGACACCTCCTTCGCTATTTTATCCCGCACTACCTCCGGGTGCTCCCTAGCTGATTTCTGATTCTCCGCATCCCTGCTCACTAAGGGGCCTTGATAAGGAATGCGGAAACCGTCTAAGAAGCCCTCAGAAATGAGGGACCCTTCCCTGCTAGTGTATCCGCGGAGGGCGCTGAGGAGGTTCTTTACGCTGATGGGAGAGGGCCCTTTCACATGGTCGTGTGGGGCAAGGGCATGCGCGCTAGCAGATGTGTTCGCGGGGGGCCAAAGCGCGGGAGGGGGAACCCCCCCTGGGCTACTTGCTCGAGGAAGGCTTGTCGGGAGTGTCGCGCTTGGAGCATACGGTGGCGGCATGGGGTGCCCCGCACACACTGCAATTGTGTGAGAAACGGCATGTTTTGTCCCAGGAGCAGAACCCTGCATTAAAGAGCCTGCAGGTCCCAGAAGACCGTGCCCGAAAGCCAGGCCTGCGACCCCCCCCACGACCGCCCCGAAAGGACTTCCTGTTCTGCCATTTCCTCTCCTGTTTATCCTCTTTCTCTTTGCTCTTTACACCGCTCTCTGTCCCTGACTTCGCCGTAGACCCCTCAGTATGCTTGCCCATGTGTTTTACCCATAAACGGACCTCCAACTGGTCCCACTCAAGATCTGGGCAGATTGCTCTTTGTCTACGGAAGTCACAGTCGTAGTGGTACCATCCCATGCCCCCACCCTTAGCAGCCTCTTCTGTAATCACGCTTGCATAGTGGAAGAGACCTGGCCCTTCATCTGGGAATTTCTCCACTATTACTGCCGCAAAAATGGCAAAGGCCTGACCCCAAGTCACAATATTTTTGGTGGGATATAAATGATACCGCACCCTCTTGTCCTCTTCCTTGTTGCCCATCCTCCTGGTATCTACCCCCTCCGCCCCATGCATGAGAAGGGTGAAGATATCGATAAATTCCCTGCGCCAAATCCCTTCTTTGGCCACTAAAGGGACCATCCAAGCGAGTGAACAGCGGCCCGATACTAGCGGGGCCGTGGTAACTAGAGGCTTAGGTGCTACGGCTAGTGTTGGTGCCGGCGTCGGTACCACCGGGGGAACCACTACTGCAGGATCGACCGCACTTGCCGCGCTCTCGGCCACAGCAGCAGCTGGGGGTGGGGGCCGCGGAGGAGGTTCCAACGCAGCCGGCGGCTGACCCCAGACCTGCGTGAAGCCCCCCGGCGCCGGGGTCACACTCGGCGGCGGTGGGGCGGACGGGCCGACCCCTAGGGGTGACCTGGCAAGCAGAAGACCGGATCTGACCTCAGCCATGAAGTCTTTTAAAGTGTCTGAAAGCTTACCCAGATCCTCTGCTGAGGCAAATGTCGCCTGGGGCGGGCAAGGCAGTACGTTGTGCGTCCCCGTCCCCAAGCTAACCGCCGCCTGGGGGGTCGCTGAGGCCCTGTGAAGAGGGGCCGCTCTATTTCGAGCCGGTGGTTGCTCAACCGGAAAGTCTTTGCTCGTGGGGCGGCGGATTCTTTTCGACCGTGACGGGCCCCCAACCTCCCCTACATCCTTATCCGTAGCCGGACCGTCCATCGATATCCCAGAGTCTGGGGGGGTACTGGCTTTCAATAGTTCAGTCGCCCAAGCTAAACCCTTGGCCCTCGTCAGCTCCAAGAATGCGGCAATCCGGGCTTCCTCCGAAGTGTCCGGCACGGACTCCTCAACCTGTGTCCCTGGTGTGAAAAGGGGGGGGGATAATCCTTGGCTGTCCATCACTTAGCAGTTGATCTCTCTTATCTGCAATTGGGAAAGAGAGAAAGTTAACCGCCTGTTCGCCCTCTTTGAGGCTGATTCTTCGCTCCTGAGTGCCACATGCTACTCCGAACGGTACCCCCGTCCCCCACCTGCCCGTACTTACTCCCGTCCGAGCCCCGAATACGGATGATGTTTGGCTCGCGTCTCTCTGTCGCCAATTAATAATCCTCCAGTCACCGAAAGCGGACGAATGTACTGAAAGAGAAACCAGCATAAGCACAAGAAATATGCATACACGAAAAGGCGTGACTGAACCGCAGAAAAAGGGGGGGGGAGGGGGGGGGAGGACACAGGTGCTCATACAAATCACTTTTAACCATGCACACCCTGTTCGCGTCTGCCCCTATCCCCACCTTGAACCTGGCAAGCAGCATGGTGCTCGCTTGCGCCCCACCCCCATACTACTTTCCTGGTGCCCATTTGCCCCAAAATCACTGTCTCGCGTGAAGCGAACGCGTCAAATCTCCATTCATTCGCCTTTATATAGCGTGCACTACGAAATTATTGGCGCGCTTTACATTACATATTCAGGCACGGGGGCCAATTCACTGTCCGGAAGTGAAAATTGTACAGTACCCGCGCTGCCCAAAAAGGGAGACGCGACCACGAGGCGCAGCCTGCTTCCCCGACCTAGGATGTCCGTTACAAATTTCATTTCGACTACAAAGCAACTACGCGATCCCCTGCCGGTGACCCGCACGCGCGCGGCATTTCTGCACACAAATGCCTTTGTTTAGGTTGCCGCCTCAATATTGCATGAAATACGATGTACTGACGCTACTACGTTACTCAATTGTATTCATTGTGTTTATTAGCCTCTGAAAGTTGAATTGGTTAGAACCTGCCTTGCCGAGATTCAAACCCAAGAAACCCGTGAGCTCACTGCCGGTGTTCACACATATCGCTTTTCGGGCTGGTAGTGCGCTGGCGGGGGGGGGGGGGGTCTGGGTGGGGCGCAGCGTGACCGCGCTGAGCGAGCCCCTTGAGCTCGCACGAACAGAGCCATCTCTGAAAAAGCGCAGCGAAGTCCACATTTCATAGGACTATGTCTGTGTCACACACACTTAATTGTCCACATTTGGCAAAACTAAACACGACGTTTGATCTTGGACAAGCACCTGCGGACCTCAGCACACAAATATGTCCGACATTGAGACCCACGAACAACCGGCCAATCGCACGTTGGAGCATAAATGCTGTATTTCTATACCCCCCTTTATCGAGCCATTGTCACCTATGTAATGCCGCGACGCGCGCTAGCTAGGCCCAACGTTAACCCAGCGCGTTAAATGAATCGTTACACTTTCCACCTCGTTCGATTCATAAGGCCTGACATGCTTAAAATGGCGTGCTCGACCCGAAATTCTCGGAGCTCAAAGAATCGTATCCGCATTCGAATGGGCCTGTCATGCGCACGCGTGCCGGCCCCCGCATCGAGGGGCGCTGTAAGCAGGGGGCAAAAGGAGGCACCAGCCCAGCGCCTCTGCCACCAGTCATTGGTGCCCCTGACCCGTGTCCGGGGGGGGGAGACGAACCTGACCCGGACCGTCGAAGGGCATGAACATACCCAGCTCCCAGTGCCCGCCGACACACACGCCCCCCCCACCTATTCGGAAAAGCTATCCCCGCACGCCAGGCGAAGCAGCTCTGACCACTCGGCCACGAAAACCTTTCCGCGAGGCGCCAATAACATCCCAATGTGACACGAAAACATAACCATGCATGCTTCTGTGCCCCCAAAAACAGCGTCCCTCCAGGTGCGGTACGGTGCGCACTAATCATTAGGCCCTCCCTCAAACAACACACAGCCAGGGCGTAAAACGACAATAATTTCGTTACTCGGCACATAACAGTCGCACCGGTAAACAGAACACACACGCGCTCTAAATTACAGGCAAGCGGACCGAAGAGGTCAGAGTTAATATTCAAACCCAAGCTGGGTTGTACTCTACTATCCGCAGTGGTATACGAAACCGCGAAACGTTTCCTAAGCGCCTTCGACTGCTCCGTTATGCGCATTAGCCCACTGAGCTGTCCTGCCTGCTCAGCCCACTCGCGCCTCGCTGAGCCCTAAGAGCATGCTGATATCCCGGATCGAAGCGCCGAGATGCCCCGTGAGCACCCGCCGGGGCAAGGGGGAGAGGGGCCGACAGACGAGCGAAATTCCCCCCCCCCCCAGCCATAAACCCCAGTAGAGGTTAGCCCCTTAACGCTTAGCACGCAAAGGACAACACCGCACACAAGGCCCCGAGCCATCGTGGCCCAACTTGCGCCCTCCCCGCCCGCGGCCATCCGGGCCACAGGGCCCCGTCGACCTGGTACTGCCCAGGGACGGGGCCGGGGCGAGAAGGGTTAAGCAAGACTCACCTAAGTACTAAAATGGTGGCGGCGGGACCCGCGAGGCGAAGACGACGGACCGATGCGGCGAGGTCAAAGGCGAGGTGGGCGACAAAGAGGTCGCCAGTGAGGGTGGGGGAAGGCTAAATAGCCTTCCCCTCACACCTGGGCCCGGAAGTGACGCACATTGCGCGTCACTTCCGGCCCCCGACACGGAGGGGGGCAACAGTCAGGATCCCTGCCCCCGCCCCCCCCGAAGGAGGGAGTGGGGAGGGGTGACCGGGGCCCCGGGGCCACTAAGGCGCCGACCGCCGAGTGGCCCCCTGCGGGGGCCGCGGTCAGCGGCATATACTTGGGACACTGAGTGCATTCAGCTAGCCGCGGAAAGATCTGCGCTGGTGCCAGAGCTCGGGACACTCTTCGACTGCGACGGGTGGGGGAATGTTACGTTGCTGCCTGACTTGGATTAAGTCTGGCAAAATTCCTGGGCCTCATGAGGTGAGTCAAAGATACGGGATCGTACATCCACCTTTAGTCGCGCAGGGTACAGCATCCCGTATCCCGCATCCCGTATCGCAGCCCCAGCTTGCGAAGACTCGCTTTCACTCCGGCGTATTTCCTCCTCGCCTCCTGCACCATCGCCATGAAGTTTGGATGCAGGGAGATAGCACCATTCTCAAAACAGTGTCCCAGTCTCTGAAATTAAGCAGATGTGCATTGATCGGTCTCGGCGGGCAGCCAGATTGGGTCGGGGCCTAAGAATGCGGTGTGCACGCTCCACTACGTATGTAGTGGTGAAGGCCTCTGCCCCGAACAGGTCGGTGAACAAGGATTCCACAAACCGGCTCCAGCCGCCCTGTATTTGTAGATTCGGGCACACCTATAATTCAAACATTATTTCGGTGCCCCCTAGCTTCCAAATCCTAATTTTTTACTGCAACGGCTTGGAGGAGCTTCTCCATGCGTTCCAGCCGCCTGGTGGATTGAGCCATGCCATCCTCTAGATCTGAAATTCTCCCTTCTGCAGTGGTTAAGCGACCCTCCTGATTATTGAGCCAGGCCCCCAGCGCCTCCATTTTCTTGTCCAAACTGTCAAAGCGTGTATCCGGGGCCCAAAACCCAGCCCTCAGTTCTACAAGAACAGCATCAGGCCCCCCACCGTTTCTGCAGTGGAGGATCCACCCCCCTCCGCCATACTTGCTTCTTTGGTGGCTGCCATGTTTCCAGGTGGCTTAAAGGAGAGGGTGCTTTGTTTGGGGTCCTTGCAACCCATGCCACAGTTGCTAGGCCCCTCCGATCTTGCGTTGCGGGCCTGCCCCAGTCACTTGGCTCCCGGGGACACACCACACAGAGTAGTCTCAGATGTCCACTGCCTGTAGATAATACGGACGGCCACAGAGCCCAAGCTGCACCAGGTTGAGGAGGGGAGGCTGGCAGCTAAAGATGTAGCAGAGGGGGCAGTGTCTGCCACTCTGTGCACCCAAAATGAGCCACCAAGCACTCACACGATGCAACCGGCCTGCTGGACGGACCCCTGGCGCACCTGCTGCTCCCGTCACCGCGGGGCCCCAGGGGGTGTGCTCGCCTGTCTGTGGACAGTTGCAACAACTCAAATCGGTAGCCCTCCTCCTCCGACCCCTGGACAACAAGCGGGCACCCACCGCTGACTCACAACTCATAGGCTCAATATGCCCCCGATGTCTTATGGGGAAAAGTGAAGCAGTACATTAAATCTGGGGCCCCCAGGGTGATATTTTGTCGTGGAGAGAGAGAATTCAGCTCCCCATGCATCCAACGCGCCGTTCCTGTAGGCGGGGGGAGGAAGGGGGAGACTGCCAGTTAGGCCCCCGCAGCACCCTGCCCGCCGGCTGGGCCCAACAGGAAAGCAGCGCGCTGTGGCAGTCCCCCCCCCCCCCGCCTCCGCTCCTTAACCCCACCTTCCAGCCTCAGGTGCACACTCCATCTACGGCTCCAGCTCTTCTTAAAGCACCGCAGCACTAGCCGCGCAAGCCACGCATGGCCCCGGCTCCGCCTCCTGCAGCCAGGCCTTGACAGCACGCAGAGGCCGGCGTCTGTGCAATCAACCCTGAGCTGCACAGGAGCCCTCCAATGGGCGCCAGAACCACTCCCTAGCCCTCGCATGCCATTTGACAGTTGCTGGGCGCCTGGATCTGCCCCCTGGAGGGTACTACGCCATGGATAGGCGGTGGAGCTTCAAGTCAGCACAGCCATACTGGTCGGTGGCTTGGCCATGCTCCCTAGGATCTTACTTTATGCTTAAAAAGAAACCTCAGAAATTCACTGATAACAGCTAAAAGGTTAAAGTAACATTCTAGTTAGGTAAGGTACTGAGAATTTGAGTTGCATAAAAAAAAACTAGAACTTAACTCAAAGAAAAACATAGGTTAAATTGACATTATGGTTTGGCCTTGTAATACTATAAGAACTAGCGTTTTAAAGCAACAAAAAAACCCACTGAAATTCATCAGTTTATTGAGCTAACTACAACTTGCACCCCCACTATGCACTGCATGTTCAATCAATCAATCAATCATGACATTTGTATAGCGCGTCTCACCCGGAGGGTCTCAAGGCGCTTGGGGTAGGGGGGGGTCCGCTACTGCTCGAACAGCCAGGTTTTGAGTTGCTTCCTGAAGGAGAGGTGGTCTGAGGTCAGGCGGAGGTGGATGGGGAGGGAGTTCCAAGTCTTGGCTGCCAGGAAGGAGAAGGATCTTCCTCCCGTGGTGGCTCTTCGGATGCGTGGAACGGAGGCGAGGGCGAGGCTGGTTGATCGTAGCTGGCGAGTGGAAGCGTAGAAGGTCAGGCGGTTGTTGAGGTACCTGGGTCCCAGGTTGTGGAGGGCTTTGTGTGCGTGGGTGAGGAGTCGGAACGTGATTCTTTTGCTGACGGGGAGCCAGTGCAGGTTTCTCAGGTATCCGGAGATGTGGCTCTGTCGGGGGATGTCCAGGATGAGTCGTGCCGAGGCGTTGGAGTCTTTTCTGCAGTTTGGCTGTGGTTCCGGCGTAGAGGGTGTTTCCGTAGTCCAGTCGGCTGGTGACGAGTGCCTGGGTGACCGTCTTCCTGGTTTCGGTGGGGATCCATCGGAAGATCTTTCGGAGCATGCGTAGGATGTTGAAGCATGACGAAGAGACGGCGTTGACTTGTCTGGTCATCGAGAGGGAGGAGTCCAGTATGAAGCCCAGTTTGCGTGCGTGGTCCTTTGGTTTGGGTGCGCTGCCCAGGGCCGGGGGCCACCAGGAGTCGTCCCAGGCGGAGGGTAAGGTCCCAGAATGAGGACTTCCGTCTTGTCTGAATTCAGTTTCAGGCGGCTGTTCTTCATCCACTCGGCTACATCTTTCATCCCTTCGTGTAGGTTGGTTCTGGCGGTGGCGGGGTCGTTGGTGAGGGAGAGGATCAGCTGGGTGTCGTCGGCGTAGGAGATGATGTTGAGGTTGTGTTGGCGTGCGATGGCCGTGAGGGGGCTCATGTAGATGTTGAAGAGGGTGGGGCTGAGGGATGATCCTTGTGGTACGCCGCAGATGACTTCGGAGGCCTCGGATCTGAACGGGGGGAGGCGGACTCTCTGGGTTCTTCCGGTGAGGAACGAGATGATCCATTCCAGTGCCTTCTCTTGGATTCCGATGTTGTTGAGGCGCTGCAGTAGGGTGTGGTGGCAGACAGTGTCGAACGCTGCGGAGAGGTCCAGGAGGATGAGGGCCGCTGTTTCCCCGTTGTCGAGTAGGGCACGGATGTCGTCAGTGGCTGCGATGAGGGCGGTCTCGGTGCTGTGGTTGGCTCGGAAGCCGGATTGCGAGTGGTCGAGGGATCCGTTCGTCTCGAGGAAGGCGGCCAGCTGTCTGTTGACGGTCTTCTCGATGACTTTGGCAGGAAAAGGGAGGAGCGAGATGGGGCGGTAGTTTTTGAGGTCGGTGGGGTCCGCTGATGGTTTCTTCAGTAGGGCGCCGAGTTCGGCATGCTTCCAGCTCTCCGGGAAGGTGGCAGTGTTGAAGGAGCAGTTGATGATGTCCCGGAGATGGGGTGCGATGACGGAGTCGGCCTTGTTGAAGATGTGGTGGGGGCAAGGGTCGGTTGGTGAACCGGAGTGGATGGTGTTCATCGTGCGAATGGTGTCTTCGGTGCTGATCGGGGTCCAGGCGCGGAGGGTGTTGGTGGGGGGCGTCGGTTCGGTGGTAGGATGCGTGGGCTGTGTGCTGAAGCTGTTGTGTATGTCTGCGATCTTGTTGTGGAAGAACGAGGCGAGTGAGTTGCAGAGGTCTTGCGAGGGAGTGATGTCGTTGTTTCCGGCGCTGGGGTTGGAGAGCTCTTTGACGATGCTGAAGAGTTCCTTGCTGTTGTGGGCGTTGTTGTCTAGTCGTTCCTTGAATGCTGTCTTCTTGGTGGTGTGGATCAGCTGGTGGTGTTTGCGGGTGGCGTGCTTGAGGGTGGTCATGTTGTCTGTAGTCGGGTCGATGCGCCAAGCTTTCTCGAGGGTGCGGCAGTTCCTCTTGGAGCTCTTGAGTTCGTCGGTGAACCAGGGGGCTTTCTTGCTGCCGGGTCTGCTGGGGGGAGTCTTCAGTGGAGCCAGGTCATCTGCGCAGATGGTGATCCACTGTGTGAGGTTGTCGGCTGCTTGGCTGGGGTTTGTTGATCTGGCGGGGGTGATCAGGGTCAGGGATGTGGTGAGCTGGTCGTCGGTGATCTTGTTCCAGCTCCGGCGGGGAACCTGTTGTGGGTGGTGGTGGGTCGTGGTCTTTCGGAAGCTGAAGTGGACGCAGCTGTGGTCTGTCCAGTGAAGTCCGGTAGCGTGGCTGAAGGAGATGTACTTGCTGGATGAGAAGACGGGGTCAAGCGTGTGTCCGGCGTAGTGGGTGGGGGTGGTCACCAGTTGCTTGAGTCCGAGGTTGGCGAGGTTGTCCAGCAGGGTGGTGGTGTTGCTGTCGTTGTTGTTCTCCAGGTGGAAGTTGAGGTCCCCAAGGAGGATGTAGTCGACGGAGGGGAGGGCGTGCGGGCTGATGAAGTCTGCGATGTCTTCGCTGAAGTGTGTGCGGGGTCCAGGGGGTCTGTAGATGAGGGTGCCTCTGAGGGTGGTCTTGGGGTCGGTGTGGATCCGGAAGTGCAGGTGTTCGGTGGCTGTGAGGGTGTCGTCTGTGTTGGTCGTGATGCGGATGGTGTTTCTGTGGACGATGGCGATGCCTCCTCCGGTCTGGTTGACACGGTCCCTCCGGGTGATCTTGTAACCGTCCGGGATGGCGATGGCGATGTCGGGCGCTGAGGAGGCGTTTATCCAGGTTTCCGTGAGGAAGGCGACGTCTGGAGATGTGGTGTCGAGCAGGTTCCAGAGTTCCACGGCGTGTCTGTGGACGGAGCGGGTGTTGAGCAGGATGCACTTCAGGTGGTTGCTGCTGGGGGTCGGCTTGGCGGGTGCTGCGCAGGTCTAGAGGCAGGTGAGCTTGCAGGATCGGCAGGTGAAGGGTCCGTGGGTGCGTCTCGGGGTGGCTTGGTAGCAGCCGGGGCTCCGGCCGGCGTTGAGTGCGTTGAGGGTGGCGGCGTCGTACGTTAGGCGGATGGGCTGGAATCTGCGGGGGCCAGGGGTCCTGGCACTGGGCGCGGTCCAGGCGTGGACGGGCGCAGACGGGCTTGCCTTTGGCGCATCCGCTGCGCGTGAACGCTGCGCGCACGCGTGGTCTCCATTTAAGGCGAAGTGGGAGGGAGGGGCAGCTGGGAGGCGGGAGCGGGAAGGGCACAGAAGAAAAGGGGGCGGGGCCGCGATGTACGGAGGCGGGGAGCGGGGGGTCACAGGGAACAGGGGCTAGAGTACAACAGGAATACACGGAGCAAAACAAAAACAGGGGCAATCCAGACAACAAGTGGAAAAATAAAACACAGGGCACAGCACTTATCAAAAACTGCAACGATCAGCAGCGAGCGAGGGAGGGGGCACACAGACACAGCTGGAGTGCCGTGCGGCGTGGGGGTGTCCTGAGGACAGGTCACGTCATGTTCAAATGACATCATCGATGATAATACTGATGTCATTTTTTTTTTTTTTTTTTAAATCTTTATTGTTTTAAACAACAAGTACATACAATGAAGCCAAGAACTAAAAATACGGTGCATCAGGCATCATATAGTCCAGGAGAGTGTCCTAAACAGCATTAGACAAATAACAAGGCCTATAAGTAATTGTTGCAGAGGTGCTTATAATTCAGAGTTAGTATCAAAATAAGACAGATCTTTCAGCCTGGCTGCCACTGTTGAGAGGGATTGGGCACCCAAGTGATGCGAGATTTGCCATTTGGCTAGAAATAAAGCAACAGCAGTAAAACAACATTATCCTAATGGTAATGGCTTAACGTACCCCAATAAAGCCATCAGGGGGTCAGGTGAAAGCGGTCTTCCAACCATGAGAGACAAAGTGGAATAGATGTCCCCCCCAAAAGGATGCTATCACCCTACAGGTCCATGCCAAGTGGAGGAAGTATGCATGGTCCACCTGGCACTTAGGTCAGCAGTGGGATCTATTAGGATCACATTTTGCCAGAGCATCGGGAGTAATCTAGGCCCTATGGAAATACTTAAAATGCAGCAGTTTATGATGATGGTTGCCGGAAATGAGTTTAGTCTGCGTACAGCAGTAAAACCAAGTCTTATCCAAAATAGAGATCTCGAGTTTGTGTTTCCATGCAGCCCCGGCTCCCTCCGCCCCAGTGGGCTTCAGTTGTAAGGAAGGGTGATATAATATGGCTGTTGTCTGGGGAAACAATCGCCAACGTGAGTGATGGGAAATCTTTAGGTTTAGTCAGATAGGTGGGTAACACACCCTGTAGTGTACTGTGTAAACAATGGAATGTAAATTTCTCCATAGTCGTCAACTGTTTCCCCTTAGCCATAGTGAAACTGGGTTTGAGTACACCATTTGTAAAAAGGTCGCCCCGTAAGTCATGTGCACAAAGAGAGCGCTGCACCAGCTGTTCAAGAGTGAGTGGAGCCAAGAGTTCTTTTTAAGTGGAAGATGCATGGAATAAAGAGTATCCCCACCAATGAAGCACAGGAGTTTGAACCATGCCCAACTAATAGTAGCGAGTGTCTGTGTGGTATTATAGTCGTGCAGGAGACCTTGAGGCAATATGATTGTCAGTGGGAGATGTGGTAGCTGTGTCCCATCAGGTTTGAGAAATGGCAAATGAGCATTAGGGTGATACCATTAGTAAGCATAATGGTTGTGTGCTACGTAGAAGTAAAGTTAGATGTCAGGGTCTCCAAAGCCACTGCGTTCGTGGGGGAGTTTGAGTATATCCCAACGGATGCAAGGTCATGAACAGGTCCATATTAGTCGAATGAGTAGCCTGCGCAGGGAGGTGAAAAAACTGCCAGTGGGGGCATGAGGGCAATGGGAATATATATATATTTTTAAAAAAGTGAAGCAGTACAATCATTTTAATGATGGCTATGCACCCAGCCATGCCCAGTGGAGGCTTCATCCAGCGCTCCACTTGTATCTCGAGTTTTTCCAGAGCGGGTCCATAGTTGCAACGGATTACTTCTGAGCAATCTCTAGGAGTATGGATGCCTAAATAATTGATCGAGTTTATGCACCACGTTAGGGGAAATTCGAGATCACAAGGCCTAGTGGCGTCTGTAAGTGGTAATAATTTGGATCTGCTTCAGTTAATATGCAAACCGGAAAAGACGCCGAATTGCTTGCACCTCTCGAACAAGTGTTTGTAAATTAACAGGGAAGTCGCGAATGGACAGCATTATATCGGTCGCTTAAAAGGAAGCTAGTAGTGTCCCAAGCAGGAAAAAGCCTCTATGGAGATGATATTCCTGTTAGGGCATGGCCAACAGGGCCAAGATGGCGGACGTACTCTGCTGAAGCTCTAGACTTGGACCCCATTATCTGGCCTGAATCGTTCTTAATGATAGCCATCTGCATCTGGGAAGCTTCGCATGGCCCTTTAAACTGCAGGCAACACGTTTTTGTGGTACTTGGAAATGCTCAAGTATGGCACTGGGGCGTCGGCCACTGTTGGAGCCTGAGTCCTCGTAGCACGAGGAGGGCGAATTGGCCGGAGACCGGTGCTTGTCCAGCAGAGAGGCGGGATTTCCCGGCCCTGCCTAGATGAGCCGTGGGTGCTTCCCTGAGTTTGCAGCACCACTGCCGGGGACTGAAGAGGCAGCTGTCAGAGACATAATGCGGCCTCTGGGGAAAGGGATACATTAAGGCCTGCGGTGCTCTGTGGCCTTGAGCTTCCAACGTCTTTGCAGGTGAGGCAGTGCTATACCATCAGCGGGCATACAGTCCACATATTACACAGTTCATGGCCATGATCAGACCAGGGGGCTGGATCGAGCCCAGGTCTGCCCAAGCGGCTGTGTGTTTGTTTGATCACCCAAGAGAAGGTGTAGAGCTTGCTGCAGGGCTCAGGGGTCAGATTGGACCCAGGCCCTGTGGTGCTGTTTTACTGGATGCGTGTCCCCTTGCACTAGTGTCCTGACCTGATCTCAGCAGCCCCCCTCTCAGGGAACTAAATGATGGATACCAAGTACAGCTGCCACATGCAGGGGCCTGAGATGCATAGCGCTACCACCCAGGCAGGAGCTGCTCCGTGAGCCATGGTGGAGCGAGTCCCTAAAAGCAGTCTGCACGTTCGCTCATTGAGATCTGCGGCCCAGCTCACTCTTAGCAGGGCCTGGAGGTCGGATCAGGCCTAGGCCCTGTGAAGACAACTGTCTACCCTTTTCCACTCGGGATGAAAGAGGTGTGGGCTGGCTGCAGAGGGGGTGGCCCTCTTTCCCCCCTCCTGAATCTAATTGACACTGTTACGCAGCCTGTTTTTCAGACTCATGCAGTGGCACAGAGGTGCTTAGTGGAGGTGACACGCGTTGTCTGGGTGTAGCATGGGGTCTTTTTCGAGCCTGCGCGACCTCGCCTTCGGTCGTGCAGTGGGACCAAGTTGTGCCGGTAGAGAGAGCTGTTGCTGGCTGCTCTGGCCGTGAATGGTACAGACTCACTCTTGCATATGAATGCTTATCTATCAATACTTAATACAGACTGCACTGTGAGTGTGGTGGGCAATCTGATCTGAGATGTCGAGCTGAGATCTGGGTCATTAGCTGCCAAGACCTCTATGCTAAACAGCCGCACACCCAGTGGGAGGCTTCACTACTGCCATGAACACTGTGGCCTTACACAACTAAAGATGGGGAGGCAACGATCAGTGACCCCGTGTGCTGCTGGACGCAGTGAAAGTGCACACACTGTAGCTGACGGCAACGCAACAAACTGTGTCACCCCTGGCCTGTTGGCGACTACGGAATGTAAATTTGATGCCCTGCTAGCTCCAAACTGACATCACTGGCTGCAGGTTCAGCCATCAAGTTATTGTCTGACCGAGTGCGGAAGACGCTGAAGGACGCTCAAGAAGGAATGATATACGGATAGTGGGAATGCCAGAAACGCAGAGGGACGACATGCCGCTGCCTACGTTGAGAATTGGATCAGAGACAAGAAAGGGCAGTTTTGGCTAAGCAATGATCACACTCGAATCTATCTATGTTATCAGTTATGAAAAACATTCTACTGTTAGTGATCCTACTTCCCAAAAATCCCTCCAAATAGGAATTCCTTTACACAAGCAAAAACAGGAGTGTTTGTTATTTAGAGCGTTTCATTTTCTTGTCGTGCTAAGCGAGTCTCCACTGAGCTCTGCTCAGGTTTTCCTTATCTCTTGGATTTAAGGTATCTTCTTCGGATATTTCTCTATCTGAGTGAAGTCTTTGCTGTCTTCATGTCAGATACTCCTAACAAAAGGCCTTTTTAGGCCATGTGATACCTGCAAAAAGAAGAGATTGCATATCGATGACCAACATAAGGACTGCCTCTACTGTCTTTATCCAGACCATATTCCTAAAGACTGCAAGGTATGTCGTACCTTTTCTACGATGACTTTAAAAGATCGTGAGGGAAGGCTTTTAACTTGGCTGCAGAGGCTTAAGGAGGCTTAAGGACAAAGAAGACCCCTTGTCCTCTGAGGAGAGTGAGAGCTCATCCAAATCCGCCTCAAAGACTCCTCAGAAAAGGCCCAGAGACGCTTCTCCAGGTCCTTCTACGCAGCAACCTCAAAAGAAGACGCAGAAAAAGTCTTCAGAGGCTCCAAAACTTAAGGATTTACCTGCCAGGGAGTCTTCTCCCCTTCAGGGGTCAAGAAAACCAGCTTCAGACCCTTTAACTCCTCCTCCGAGGGTAAAACACACTTTTAAAATGCCTTCCTCAGCCCTGTCGACTACCACCTCGTCGACGATGGCCTTGACGATGACAAAATCTCCTCATACAACCATTGGAGTGACTTCGTCGACGACGACCATTTCTACTCTATCAGTCTCGTCGGCATCCTTTTAGTCGACGACATCTTCGTCGACGGCACGGACACCTTTATCGTCGACGATAAAGATAAAGAAAACTTTGTCGACGACCATCCCGTCGACGACCACTTCGACAAGAGGTCCCTCATCGACGGTGGTGTCTATAGTAACCATCGACGATTCCTCGTCGACGACGCCTATATCGACGACGGCCTCGTCAACGACAACTAAATCAAGGGCAGAAACTACATATTTTCAACAAAAAATAGCGAAACATAGGCTAACGCCCTCACTTACTTAACCCAGTAGGGTTCAACCATTACTTCCCTCTCACCTTTTGGATGAGGATGATGATTCGGATGAGGACAGTATCTTTAGAGATGCAACAAGTCCCTCTGAACTTAATGTGAAATATCAGGAAGACTCTGATTACGATGATCAAGACATGGATGAGCAGGAGTACTATCATGACGACAGTCCTCATCAACAGCCACAGATGGTTTGCCTTCCTTCAGCCTTGGTCTCTGACCTGCAATTTATGATATCTGACTACAAAAAGAGGTTCCCTACCTCTGCGTTGTTTCCTGTTCCAGTTCTCTCTCCGCCACGGAGAACGCAAGTTCCACCTCCACCGCATTCTACCATTGAGGTGCCTGTACCGCCTCTTCCATCTACGGACGATGATGATGATGATGAACAAGAAGAATGGGAGATTCAGGATACGCAGTCACACCACGATGAATGGGACGACTATGTTATCCCTGTTCCAGCATCGCCATTGCCTCCTCAGGCAGACTCGCCTCCCGAAAATATAGGAGGTTTCCATAACCTTCTAGAAAGGGCAGCACAACGGTTCCAATTGCCAATGCCTTCTCACCAACAGGACTGTTTCCTTTACGATTTCAAGGAACCATACAAAAAATCCGTTAGGTCTATGCCTATCATAGACTACATTTGGAATTGAGGCATCAAGATAATGCAAAATCCCTCTACAGTTCCTCCAGTCTTGCCAAGATTGGACAAGAAATACAGGTCTCCAGACACCGCTCCAGCCTGCCTCATTGGACATTCTATATATATATATATCATTGGACAAGCCTGATTCGGTCATTACTCAGGCAGCTCAACGCAGATCGAAAAACCCTTCTGCCCCACTTTCAGCACCCCTGATAAAGAGGGCAGACGCCTGGACAATATTGGAAAGCATTTTTCCTCCATGTCGGCGCTAACAGTACGAGCGTCTAACTCTTTAGCGCTATTGGGACGCTACAACAGGCAGATGTGGTCAGATATTGCACCGTACTTGGAGTCCTTGCCGCAAGAATCTAAGGAAGAAGCAAGAAAGGTGCTTCTGGAAGGCAAAAAGGTCAGCTTCTGAAATTATAGACTGTGCGATGGACATCGCATCCACTGGTTTCTGCTAGCTGGCTGGGGCGGCAGTACTGCAGCGCCAAGGGTGGCTTAAGGCAACGACATTCCGGCCTGAAATTCAAACCAAGATCCTTGACATGCCCTATGATGGGCAACTCCTTTTTGATGCCCATATTGACGAGGCCCTCCAGGGTATCAAAAAAGATATGGATACGGCCAGAGCTCTGGGTACCCTTCAATATAAAAGCACCCCTTTTCGAGGCTCAAGGGGTAGAGGGCAATATTCTAGCAGAGGAGGCTTTCAGCAATATAGGTCTTCATACTCCTCCTCTAACCAACAATACCGACCACAATTTCAGCAGAGACAACAGGCGCAGACTTCATACAACAAGTCTTCTTTTCGCGGAAGAGCCGGACGACAGAAGGATTCTGCCTGTCGCCAATGACTTCTCTCTACTGCCAGTCTTTTCCACCTTCCAAAGTAGGAGGAAAAATATTCCACTATCTTCACAATTGGAATCAGATCACAATGGATCGTTGGGTTCTCCAGCTGGTGCAGTGTGGACGTTCTCTGGAATTTGTGCAAACTCCACAGCCAACGTCTCCTCAATATATGAATCACAAACATTTACACCTCTTACTCCTGGAAATATCATCAATGCTCCAGGAGGGTGCTATAGAACGGGTTCCTGTTCGTCAACGGGGACAAGGTTTTTACTCCCAGTTCTTCTTGGTGCGCAAGAAGGAAAAGAAATGGAGACCGATCCTAGATTTAAGAAGTCTAAACAAGTACTTGAAAAAGCAAACATTTTGCATGGTCACTATCCAGGAAGTCCTGCAACTTCTCAATGCGAACGACTACATGGTATCCTTGGAACTCCAAGATGCCTACTTTCATAGCCCTATCCACAGAAGGCACAACAAGTTTCTGAGGTTTGCTGTGGCAGGCAGACAGTACCAATTTCGAGTCATGCCTTTTGGGCTCAAATCAGCCCCACGCATTTTCACAAAATGCCTTTCTCCACTGGCTGCATACCTCAGGCAACAACATCACCAAATCTTTCCTTATCTCGACGACTGACTTGTCAAGGCACCCTCTCTCAACAGCGCGAGAAAGTCTTCCAAAAGCCTGTCTGCAGCTTTTCAAAAGATTAGGTCTTACCCTCAACCCAGACAAGTCAGTCCTCCAGCCTTCTCAGCGTATAACATTTCTGGGAGCTGTCCTGGATACGGTCCTGAAAAAAGCTTACCCATCGCAGGAGCGACAACAAAAACTCTTGCGTTCGGCAGAACGCGTACGCAAAAGAAAATCTCTTTCAGTGCGCCTATTCAAATCCCTCCTAGGAATGATGTCTTCCTGCATTCTTCTTGTCCCTTACTGTCGCCTCCGCATGCGTCCTCTTCAGGAGGCTCTCTCCGCTCAGTGGATTCAAATCAGTGGATCCTTCAACGACATTAAACAGGTGACTCCTCAGATGGTCGCTGCTCTAAACTGGAGTACTCAGCCACAAAATCTGTCTCGAGGCCTATTCTTCCTAACTCAAGCCTTCCCTAAGTTATAACCACAGATGCATCTCTAGAAGGTTGGGGAGCCTTCCTTCAGGAGCTTCAGATCAGCGGGAAGTGGTCGTCTTCAGAGCGGAAGCTACACATAAACCTACTGGAACTCAGAGCTGTCTATCTAGCCCTCCTGGCTTTCCTTCCTAGGATAAAAGGTTCACAAGTGCTTGTCAGAACGGACGATATTACGACAATGCACTACCTGAACAAGCAAGGAGGGACTTGTTCACTCTCACTCTCTCAAGAATCTCAGAAAATTTGGAACTGGTCTCTTCAGCAACAAAGTTACCCTACGAGCGGAGTATGTTCCAGGAAAAGACAATGCATTGGCAGACTCGCTAAGCAGGATGCAAACAACCTGCCACGAGTGGGAGTTACACCAAGATACTCTCAACAGCATCTTCTCTCTGTGGGGCGAACCACTCTTGGATCTGTTTGCCACACAACAGAATGCCAAATGCCAACACTTCACAGGCTGGCATCCCCAACAGGGCTCTCTGGGTAATGCATTTTCAATAGCATGGGTTGGCGTATTCGCGGATGCATTTCCACCGATTCCCCTGATTCACAGGCTCCTCAGGAAGATGAAGGCAGAGTCTTGCACGCTGATTCTAATAGACTCAGCATGGCCTCGCCAACATTGGTTCACGGAACTTCATCTCCTCTCCCTACACACTCCAATTCTGTTGACACCATTTCCATCCCTCCTCACAATGAACCAGGGACAAGTCCAACACCCGGATCCAGCATCTCTCAAATTATTGGCCTGGCTCCTGAGTTCCACAAATTTCAGGACTTAACCATTCCTACGGACTGCAGAGCCATTCTATCTCGCTCCCGAGCGGATAGTACAAACAAGACTTACTTCTTGAAATGGAAAAGATTCTGTATCTGGTGCAGGTTGGCTAAGGTGCATTCCTTCACATCCTCTCCAGAAGAGATATTGCCATACCTCCTTCATTTAGCTACTTCAGACCTCGCTCACGCTTCCATCAAAGTTCACCTGGCAGCAATATCCCGTTTCAGAAGATCTTCTACAGGACCTTCTCTTTGGTCACACAGATTGATAAAGCAATTTCTCAAAGGTCTGTTTCGGACTTTCCCTCCCGTAAAGTCACCTCCTCCAACATGGCAACTAAACACAGTCCTTGCTCAGCTTATGAAGCATCCTTTTGAGCCAATACACAGAGCTGACCTCAAGTTCCTTTCCTGGAAGACTGCACTCCTTCTAGCCCTTGCATTTGCAAGATGAGTCAGCGACCTTCACGCTTTCACAATACAAGATCCCTTTCTTCAGTTCAAGAACGACCGAGTAATTCTTCAAACTCATCCAAAATTCATTCCAAAAGTTCCGTCGGACTTCCACCTAAATGAGCCTATTGTCTTAAAGACTTTCTTTCCAAATCCTCAAACAGCAGCTGAAAGAGCTCTACTTTCACTGGATTTGAAACGCTGCCTTAAGTTCTACCTTGACAGAACAAAAACATTCCGCAAGTCCAACCAACTTTTTGTGGCTTACAGTTTGCCCAGGAAAGGTTTCCCCCTTACAAAACAGAGTATTTCCAGATGGATTTCTGGTGCTATTGTTTTCTGTCACCAACAAGCTGGTCAGCCTGTACAATCAGGAATTTGTGCCCATTCCACTAGGGCAGTCTCTACTTCTATGGCACTGTTTGCAGGTGTGCCTATCACAGACATTTGCAGAGCGGCAACATGGAAGCCGCCGCATACATTTACCAAACATTACTGTTTGGATACGGAGCTAACAAAAGATGCTGCAGTGGAACAGGCGGTGTTGCGTCACCTATTTCGATAGAGGTGAGCCTTCCTTCTTAACCCACTAGCCTTTCTCTTATTTTCCACGCACATTTCTCTGTCACTGTTATACCTTTTGCCAGAATTGCATCTGATTGCTTTACATTTTAATGTTGATATATATGCATATATATTTATTAACTAATGCTTTTTATATTCTTTGTGCAAAAGGGAAATGTGTTCATCATTGCTTTCTATTCTGATTCAGGCATGTGAATCTATGAAAGATACCCTATTACTGGATAAGAAATGAGTTACCTGTACCTGCAGTTATCCAGTATTGGTATTTTTCATAGATTCACATGCATCCCACCTTCCTCTATATAGCACTGTGCTTACGAAAATCTGAGGGACTAGAACTCCTTCCAGGAAGGTTCCAGAGGGTGGTGGCAGCTGATTGGTTGCTCTCTAGAGTTTGGGCCTTATTACAAAAGGACCTGGATATGTTACTAATGTGAGGCCTTTGGCCTATTACTCTATATGTCTAATGGGACATTACTTTATTTATGTACCGGGGACTCGCATCCCGACGACGGGGAATGATTCAGGCATGTGAATCTATGAAAGATACCAATACTGGATAACTGCAGTTACGCATTTCTTTTTCCTTATATGCATGTGGAATGCTTGTGTGGGTTCGGCCAGGAGTCCAGTTGTGTGCAGAAGAGTCGGTTCTGAATCCTGAGGGTAGATACGCTCTTGTGCTGGGTAGGTTGGATGGCAGACGAACACTGATAGGAAGCCTCTATTCCCCAAATACAGATCAGCCAACATATCTTAAAACGCTCTCAGGGATCCTTTCACACTCGAGTGTCATACCGTGGCTGCTAGCGAGTTTAATAGAGTACTAGATGTAGACCTAGATAGGTTGTTCCCCCTCTACGATGCACTGCACCTACATTGAACGCCAGGCCTTTAATGAGCTGGTTAGTCAATTAGGGTCTTGTAGATATATGGCATCGACGTAATACTGCAATTATAGATTTACTCCTTCCACTCTGCGCCGCACACATTACATGTACAAATAGACAGACTGGTGAGCACACTAGATGTAGCGCAGCATGTTGCATGCACTGATTACATGGGCTACACACATTCAGACCATAATCCACAGTATATACAGTTGTCATGGAACACGACACGCCCACCGATCCACACCTGGAGGCTACAGCCCGTTGCCCTGGAAGAATCTTCCTTTCATGTAGCAGTAAGCACAGTAATCACAGAGTACTTTAATAACAATGATGGCACATCAAACTTGCGCTTGCTAGAATGGGACGCATTCAAAGTAGTGCTTTGAGGCACGTGCCTAGGTTTAACGTGGAACACTCATAAATTGCTTGATGCAGACCTGATATGAGTGGAACATAGGCTGTTGCGGTTAGAAATCACGGAGGTGGATAATCCTACTGCTCTCTGATACTTGGCAGAGGAACATGCTGAGCTAGCAGCGCTACTGGAACAGTTGCTCTGCCTATAATTACGCGACACACTTGGCCAAAACTCATGCTGATGCTGACCGGGTGGGATCCCTTCTAGCCTGGCTGATCCGACAAGATCGCCCAGGTGGCCCTATTAGCAGGCTGCGATCGGCAGGCGGCACTCTCTTACACTCGCAGGGCAATATCCACGCAGAACTGATATGCCATTACACAAAACTATACCGCTCACTGGCACAGACAGTTACGTCCTTCATGAATGAATGAATGATTGAAGCAGCATTTATAGAGCACATAGCTACTCGTGGGCATCCCAGTGCTTGAGAATAACTGAAGCTTCCAAGAATCATTTAGGGAAGAGCCATGTTTTCAGCAGCTTGCGGAAGGCCAGGTGATTAGGTTCCTTTCGTATCTGGAGAGGGAGGGAGTTCCAAAGTTTGCCGGCATTGTATGAGAATAGCCGACCACCACTTCTGACTCTCTTATTTCTGGGGTCGACTGCCAGATGTTGCTCGTCTGAGCGTAGGTGCCTGTTGGCTCGGTAGGGCTTGACCATAGAGGAGAGAATCTCTGGTCCTTTCCCTCCTATCAGCTTATGAGTAATGCATAGAGCCTTGAAGTGCACTCTCTCCCGGATGGGGAGCCAGTGGAGAGCTTTCATGGCGGGTTTAGTAGATTGCCGATTCTGTATACCCATGAGGATCCTTGCGGCACAGTTCTGTACTATTTGAAGTTTGGCGAAGACCGAGCTCGGGGCACCAAGGTATAGTGCATTGCCGTAGTCCAGGCATGACAGAATAAGCGCTTGGACAATGAGCTTTTTTGCCTGAAAGGGGAGCAGGGGAAGCACTTTGCGAAGCGTCCTTATGATGCCAAAGCAGGAGGTCATCAACTTTCTGGCCTGGACTTTAAGGCTGAAGTCTGAGTCCAAACAGAAGCCCAGGCTTTTTATCTCTGACTTGGGGACGGGTCCCGCACCCATTGAAGATGGCCACATCGTACCTGCTCTGAAAAGTGAAGGATTGCCGAGGAGCATAGCTCGGTTTTATCGCCATTTAATTTTAGGTAGGAGTGTTTCATCCACTTGGCTACTTCTTCAAGGCAGGTGCAGAGGCAGGTGGAGGCCATGTCTGAGTGGTTAAGTGCAACTACCAGCTGGGTGTCATGTCTACTGTGACCCAACCCTCACTCTCACTAGAGCAAAAACAGGACCTTGATGAGCCTATTACATCCCTTGAGATACAGGACTCAATAAGAGCCTTGGCGACGGTCATAACCCCAGGCTCAGATGGTCTGCCAGTGGCGTTCTGGAAGACTTATGTTTCGCTGTTGGCGCCCCACTTGCAGACTACGTACGTTGAAGCTCTGGAGACGACCTGCCTCCCACCCTCATTGCGTGAGGTGCTCCTAGTTTCAATACCAAAGCCTGATAAAGACCCAGAGACTTTTGGCTCTTTTAAAAACAGATTACAAGATCTTGGCGAAGGTGCTTGCGGATAGGCTATCTCTGCTGACACCCTCATTAATACATGCAGACTAAAATGGCTTTGTTCCAAATCGCACAACCTTTCTGAATCTGCGCAGGTTTCTCAAAATATTGACATATGCCACAGAGTCTTGGCCATGTTCGGGATGCGCTCGATCTGGAGAAAGTGTTTGATAAGCTAGAGTAGTCCTATTTATTGGCAGTGCTGCCAAGCTATGGCTTTTGGCATCCAGTTTCTTAAATACATAGGAATCCTCTAAACGCTTCCCCTCTCCAGAGTGAAAACGGGATCCCTGCTGTCAAACCTCTTTCGCGTAGGCCTTTGCAGCAGTGAAGGATGTCCCATATCGCTGTTACTCTTCTCGCTGGCAGTGGAGGCCTTAGCATCCCGTCTACGGGCTAATGTTATGGAATGGGGCATCCTATTGGGGAATGGCACACATTCAGTATTTCTATGTGCGTATGATTGACTTATCTATTTGCGAGATGTCAATGATGGCCTATGTGTGAATTGGAATAAATCGTGCTCATTCCCATTTGACCCTGCTGTGCCAGACCCCAATATCCTAGTGGACACAATCCAGCTTACCTGGCTACGTAATGTCTTTAGCTATCCGGAGATTCGGATTTATCATTCCTCTTTAGACCTATCCGAGGGGAACATGGACCGATCTGTCATGTTGCTACATGCACCGATGACCTTCTGGAACTTGCTCCCGCTATCTGTGATGGGTGGTGTGGTATTCTTGAAAATGGTGGCGATTCCCCGACTACTATATTATTTTTCCAATTTGCCACTGTATGTTAACACCTTGTTTTTACGATCCTTTGAGGGAGCGATGCATGACTTCACTTGGAAAAACTCACAATGCAGGGTTGCGATGTCCAAAATATACCTGCCAACTAATCGCGGGGTCTTGCAGTGCCCCACTTTGAGCACTACTATTTAGCAGCACAGCTGCAGTGGGTGGCATGTTGATTTGCTGCACTGTATCTAACTGATACAGTCTCAACACTGCCGGCCTGGAGCCAAGCTGCCCAATTAGAAATTTATAATCCATGCACCTGACCTCCAATGCAAAAACCTCTGTTTATACAGGTAGCTTATCTCAGTTATAAGCGTTGTCTATTCATTACATGCTGCACTCTCCCATACGCCCCAGCGCTGGCGCTATTAGGTGCACCGTGCTGTAACAGATTCACCTCTAGAGCAGAACTCGCGGACTGGGAGGCGACTGGAATACAGACCATGGGCGACCTTTATAGGAATGACGCACATTTACCATACAACACTTTGCTTGATAAAGACTGACTTCCTCCAGGTCAGTTTCTATTGCATGCTTCACTTATAGGGACCTTGAGCAAAAATGGGGAGCTATGACAACCGAATTGCCCACTCACCTCACTCTGCAGTCCTTACATGTAACATCTCATCCACTGGTTAGCAGATTCGCTGTGCACTTATGCAGCCCCACCCCCTTACATAGCTATTGGGCAAGTGAGAAACAGATTTGAGCCAACCATACACTGACAAAGAATGGGAGATTCCGCCTGATCCAATAATATGTTGTACATAGGGCTTATCTCACCCCTGAAAAAATCAATCGTTACTTCGGGGACGAGGGTGCCATTTGCCCTCATTGTCAACTGTTGAACGCGGATCTGCTCCACATGCTATGGACCTGTCCTCGGCCAACACATTACTGGCAGGCCATAATTAATCGCTTGCAACATTGCACAGACAGAGATCTCGCGCTTAAACGGGAGGTATGCATACTAGGTAAATATAGAAGAGGCAGAAGAAATATAATCACATCTCGCTTTATTGACTTAGGATTGATACTGGCTAAATGCTTACTTAAGCGTAGCTGGACGTCCTCCGATCCCCCGAGCTAAATAGCCCGGCTGTGCTAATTCACAAACTGGGCACAGGTGGAAAGCACGGCCCTCCACACGGAGGACAGTTGGGCCTTAGGAAATACCTGATTGCACAACAATGGGATGCGTTGATGGTGGAACTACATACTGACACAACGCCCGACCCACACACACCTGAGTCAAATACAAGCGTAGCTGAGGGGCAGCTGGGAATTTGTGATGCAGTACCTCCTATTTAGGTAAGCATTGTCAACATATCCCACCTTAGCAGAAAAACAGTTGACTATGTGATACTCTAGGGAGCTACTCCATCAGGGGGAGCTAGCATTATAATCCGTATATGTCTATATAATGCACATGCCACAAGAGAATTGAGCCTAACTGCTTAAATAGTAATGTTGTCTCTTAAAAAGAATGGCACACACCTTATACTACCTGGAAGTTACATTTGAATTGTTTGTCATGACATGATACCTTGCAAAAAATAGTTTGTCTGTCGCCTAAGTAATCTGTAAAAGACGCGCCTACCGGCGATCCCTAATGATCATTAGTATGTAAATGCCACTGCTGTATCATTGGAGTATACAACATGCTGTGACATATTGATTGACTTACATGTATGTATTTCATATCTTCATTAACACCCTGCAATGTTACTGCCATAGGAATGTCTGTATTATACAAACTAAAGATAATTGATAAATCAATAAAACGGGTTCAAACCTAAAAATGGCGATGTTATTCCTGGAGACAGAATATTCAGTTGGAAATGTCGACTTACACAAATATCTATTTGGAAATATCGTGATTCAGAAATATCGACAGCAAGAATATCATGGTCAAGAATATCGAATTTAAGGTAAGAAATATCGTTTTTAAAAATATTGAAGTCATTATTATTGTTTTCAAAAATATAGATGTTTAAAATATCGATTTTTATAAATTAGTGTTATGTATTTTATTTTATATTTCAAATGTATGTGATGTATTTTTTTTGTATAAGTATTGGTTATGTTTTTTAATATATGTGTTACATTTTTAGTAGTTATGAATTTTATTTTAATTAAATTTTGCATTTTTTAGTTCCGTAGTAGGTTGTGGGTTTACCGGGGAATAGGGTGGGAAGTAATTTATTTATAATAAATTGATGATTTTTTTAAAATTATTTAATTTAGGTTTTATAACGTTAATTGTGGTAAGTAATTTATTAATTGGTTGTTAATTATGATTAATACATTTCTAATTATGGTAATTGTGCAATTTCCTTTAATTGTGGGTTGTGGGGTTTATAGGGGAAAGGGTGTGAAGTAATTTATGTTTAATTGATTAATAATTAGTTGTTAATTTATATGAACTAATAAATTGATAATTATGGTAATTGTGTGATCTTTTTTGGTTGTGTTTTGTGGGGTTTATGGTGTCACGTGTAAGAAGTAATTTATTTTTAATAATTATGATTTGGTTCTTAATATTAATTAATTGATAGAAAATTAACTACGGAAATTGTCTAGTTAATTTTAAGTGCAGGCTGTGGGGTTTCTAGGGGTAAAGGGTGGGAAGTAATATGTAATTTGTGTAATTAATTTTAGGTGTGGGTTGTGGGGTTTATAGGGGTAAAGGGTGAGAAGTAATTTTTGTTTGATTAAAAATTAGCTGATCATCAATATTAATTAATTAATTTGCATTTAATTAGGGTATTTGTTTACTTTTTTGTGTGTGCGTTTTATTGTTATAGGGGTACAGTATGGGGAGTAAATACATTTTACTTACTTAATAATTAGTTGTTAAATGCTATTCGTTTTTTTATTGAAAATAAGTTGGAATTATGTAATTAATTTTTTTACAGTTTAATTTTAGCTGTGGGTTGTGGGGTTTATAGGGGTAAAGTGTGGGAAGTTAAATAATGTTTATGATTTTTAATTAATAATATTGCTTTAATTGATAATTAATTATGTTAGTTGAAGTACATTTTTTTAAAATTTAGATGTGGGTTGTGAATTGTGTGGTGTTATAGGGTAGGAAACAAAAAAAGTAAATTTATGTAATAATTAATGTTTTTGTTTCTAAATAGATTTTAACAAAAAATATGTATTTGTTTGGAAATTATTTTATTTAATGCAATATTTGTAGTATATGTTTTTTTAAATTTAATATTAAATATATTTGTATTTGAATCGTTAACGTGTTTATATATTTCTAATTTCTTTTGTTTTTAAAATATTTTTATTAAAATTGTGTTTGAAGTAACTGGAGTGAGAATATTAATTGTTACTCCTCGGCAATTCAACACTTTCCCTACTGTTGCTCTCACTAGATTTTTGGAGTGGGAATAGTACATTTGATCCCACCACTATCCAACACTTTCTCAACTGTTGCACTCACTGGAGTGGGAATAGTACTTTTTACCCCTCCGTTATCCAACACTTTCCCTACTGTTGCACTTACTGGAGTGGAAATAGTAATTGTAACCCTCTGCTATCCAACACTTTTCCTACTGTTGCATTCACTGGAGTGGGAAATTTAAGTTTGAAGATTTTTAATAAGTTTAATGTTTTAATTTATAATAGAATGTTTTTTAAATTAGAGTTTATGTTATTGGTACACACACAGACACACAAACATATATATATATATATATATATATATATATATGTACATTTTTATATAATTTTAAAATGATAAAAATTTAAATTTATAGTTTGTTTTAAAGTAAATCTATATGAATTATTATGTATGTGTGTTTAACTTTTTTAATTAAGTTTGTTTATTATATTTTTTTAATGTATATCAAATCTAATTTGTTTTAATTAATGTTATTATTTAACATATTCAATATGTATTATGTTATTGTGTATATATATATATATATATGTGTGTAAAATTCGATATTTTGTACAACTATATTTTTTACATTGATATTTTTTTTCTCAATATTTTTGTACTTACCTGTTACAGTATAGGGAGTCGATATTTTTGCATTCTATATTTTTGCATTGATATTTTTTACTTCTATAATTTTAACATCGATATTTTGTCAGTGAACCGTTATTCTTGTAAGTGACGGACTAAAGGGTCCATGGCAATTATAAACAAAAGGGGAGAGAGTGGGTAGCCTTGCTGGGTACTGCGCGCTAAGGGGAAAGGCTCTGTGAGTGTACCATTGAGCCGTTAACGGGCCAAGGGATCTTGATACAGCAGGTGAATCAGATAACGGTAGCAGTTAGGCATGCCCAAGTTTGCTAAAGTGGCATGGAGAAAGGACAATTTAAGTGAATCGAATACTTTTTTGGCATATTGCAGAGCATTGCCGATGGGGTGGTAGGGGACATTTGATTGATCACTGCAAAAAGGATACAGACATTAATTGAAGTGGAACTGTGCGGTACAAAACCGGACTGCAAAGGAGAAATGATGCGGTCCATTAATAGAGAAAGGCAGTTGGCTAATACTGTGGCCTTTTGTCCTCTAAAGGAACCACAGATGCCTTAGGTGTCTTTAAATCTGGTAAAACTTAAAGGCTTGTATTCTTAATAACAAGATATTTGCTTTATATCTCGCTTACAAGGATGAGGCAGTTATCTGTTATCTAGGCATTAATATGCTCTACATCTGTTGCAAAAAGTGTCCAGTTCTTGAGATCTTATAATAAGGATAATTTTAGTCCCCCCATAACTGGTAAATATTTTCACGTATTTGGAATTAACAAAAATTTCCCACTCAAATATTTTATGTTTTGCTTACGTAATTGAGCTGTTAATTTTCTGCTTTACGATCCGTTTCAACATTTTAGTATTTTACTCTCTCTTGTAAAGTTTTTATGGTGTATTGGAATTGTTTGGTATTTTATGTGAATGGTCTTAAATGATCCAATAAACAACTACTACTGTGGGCAGTATTTTAGTATCCTGATTTATACTGGACATTGGCCAATACAAAGATCAGTGATAAGGAGGTTTGTTGGGTTTGAGCAGCAATGTAATGACAGCTTCTCGTGGGAGGGAGGGAGCCATGGTCAACCGATTCAGCATACATCTCCAACAAATGTGGGACCAGAAGCAGTTTGTACGTTTTATAAGAGTTGCCAGTGAACCCATCCAGTCCTTGAGCCTTAGAGCCGCTTAAGTCATTCGATGGCCTTTGACAATTCCTGACACATTATGAGAGAGGCGAGAAATTGCTGTTGACTTGTTTCAAGGCAAACCATAGCGATTTCAGATAATCAGCCAAAGCAGTAATCTGTAAAGTCTGCCAGAATGGTAGCTCTGTCTGTGACGTCAGTGCCATTGGGCCGCCGCAAGTGAGTCACATATGTGGCATGACCATGGAGAAGCAGCAAATGTTTGACCAGATCGTTCACCTTCACCATACCGGCCCACCCTTACATACTTCCCCAAGTAAGCGACTTCTCGTTTGGCGAGGTCATAAAACTTGTGTAGCAATTTTGACCCATCATGGAGATGATGTGCATGCGGTGGAGCTCTATCATCGGAGTCGAATGCGTGGTGCTTGTCCTGTACCTTGGCAAGATCATTGTGAATACTGCGGAGAACTCCTGCATGTTTCTAAATGCAAATTCCTCTTCAGGTCAGTTCAATTTCTTTATTCGGAAGGTTCACCCTTCCATAAAAGTACATGCATATAAAACAATCATCATCACATCATCAAGGTACATTATCGCATTATTATAAATCAAGTGTACCACTATGTATTAAAAACAAAGATTAAAAACAAGAAATAGCAGCAAACTGTTATAGTAGTAAAGAGCCACGTGCCCTCACAGCATGTCTTAAAAATAAGCTTACCTGTAAACATGTTTCACTATCAGATAGTTGGAAAATTCCTCTTATATAGGCCTTTAGGCCTTCCATAGGGTGGAGTGTTTCTTGACGGAGCCAACGTTCGTGGAGAATGTTCAATGATAGCCTTCTGGACTTCAGAGCAAAAGACTGCATCATACAATGTGCTAGCAGGAAAACTCCAGTGACAGATCCTGGGGACATTCATGGGTATATGTAGTTGGACTAGTACAGGGGCAGGATCCAACAGTGTGCAGTGGAAGTGTGCCATAATGTGTAGCCACTAAAGAGTGCCTTGAGACATATACCGCTGGTCAATGCGAGTCTACATATTGGAAGTTTCATTATTATAATATCATAATGTTGGTAATACATGCAGAAATATAAACATCAGGTTTCTAAGATTATGATATAGTTTCACGTTTTTACAATTATACATACTGCATCAGCCAACACAAACCGTTTTATCAAAGCGTTTAGGACCTTATTGGTATTTTGGCTACCAGTATGTGGAACAAATCCAAGCGCTCCAAAACTAATTATATTTAATTAATAAGTCCTTTTGATTGATACATGGCAAGGAATAAGTTCAGAAGGAACGATGTAATTATTGCCGAATGAGTGGACTAAGAGGCAACAAGAAATTCTTCATACAATAACTGTGAAGCTGTTTAGAATACTGGAGTTATATATATGCAGTCACCTTCTAATACAGCGTATCCCTCATTTGTACCATAAACACATAAGAGACAAATTAGTAGTTCTCCGAAAGCCTTTTTGAGTGCCTCCAAATTGTATTTTTGTTAATATATACAGACAGATGTAAAGGGAAATGATTGTAGATGGAGATAAATATAGATGAAATACAGATAGTGATAGATATGGTGATGGATAGAGATAGGCAGAATGATAGAGCAAAGACTGATTAATCATGTAAATAAAGATAGACACGGGCAAGTAAAGACATATAGAGGGAGACTGATTGAGGCGTAGATAGAAGCAGTTAGAGAAATCTCACCATCCAGCCGAGCCAAAGTATTGGGTTGTAAAAGATTTTTAAATTAACAAAATTGACAGACCACTATGGTACCAAGGAATCACACTCTACAATACAGAAAAGGGCTTCCATTACCAGCTGCTTAGCCAAAACGTTCAAGTACAAGTTTAAAAACAAACTATGAGTCCAACTACCCACAGGCATGAGCTCGCCCACATTCTATCTGTCCTGGGCGCTGAGTCAGCTCTTAATAGAAATTAAAGTAGGCCATACTTAGAAATGAAACTCATTCATTTTACTCGGTTGTGTTTTATGCTGTTGAATATATGATCTATTGGGAACCTTCCCTTTGGCTGAAACCACACAGTATCATTTACATCAATGGTCAAATCCCATATGCATATATTGTGGAAGCTTTTTTGGACGACTGGGGAAAAATATTGGTAACATTTTATTTATTTAATTCATTGTAGTGACCTGGAAAAGAGGGCACTAGGACCCTGCACCCGAATGTGGAGAGGGGACAGGAACCGGACACCACTTCCAGTCAGGGAGTGTGGAGGGCATTAATGGCAACGAGGGCACAGGGCCGACGTACATGTGGGCACGAGAACAGGAAATGTAATAAAGCATAGATACTGACCTACCTGCCTCCGCGTGGCTACTGCCTACCGCGACACGACAACTGGCGACGAAGGTGGGATCTGAAATCCAGAAGCGACCAAAAGCGAGTGCCCCCACAACACCTAAACGGAGCCAGGAGTCCACCCTGGTCCGCCAACTGCAAAAGAGAAAACGCGACGTCGGGAGTCCACCCCAGGTTGCGAGGAAACAGAACCAGGATCCTACCCCGGTCTGCCGAGCCCCCAAAAGAAGAAAAGCGAAGTCGGAAGCCCACCCCGATAACAAGTAGAGCGGAGCAAGGAGCCCACCCTGGTCTGCGTACAGAGGCCTGCAGCACAATCGGGAGCCCACCCCAGCCGCATCAAGTGCACAAGGTGAGGAGGAAAGAAGTTGTGCACCCGGCCTTGACCACAGCTGCCCGCCGACTGGAAGGATAGCCCTGAGCCTCCTGCGTGTAGATTTTAAGGTGAAATCTTGCAAGAGCTCTGCGGCCATCTTGGAGTCAGGCGGGAGAGCCAATAGGAGGCTGAAGAAGGCCCGGCGGTCATTTTAAAGTCAGGCGTTAGAAGAAAGAGCAAGTATTGCCCTACAGAAATCCCGGCGGCCATCTCAAGGACAGGCGGGAGAGCCAATAGGAGGCTGAAAGAAGGCCCGGCGGCCATTTTAAGGTCAGGAAAGACTAAAAAAAAAAAAAGCATAAGTAAAGGAAAAAAGGTGAAAGCAAAAGGAAATGACAACACAAAGTTGAAACAAAGGAAGACAATTTGAAATAAGAGGAAATTACAACTAACAAAGGTAAAATAAAGAAATAAAAGAGAACAAAATGACAGAAGACGCAAACGACAAGAATAGCGCGAACGCAATCTTCCGCAGACCACTACCGTTCAGTCTATCAGAACCACAAACAGGCATTCAGTGGGAAAGATGGATAAGACAATTCGAACGATACATGTGTGCCACATGCAAGGCGTACACAGATGAGCAAAACATAGACTTGTTCCTTTGGAATATTGTCAGCAGCAGAGATATTTCAAGAGATCATAAGGCAAGTAATAAGGACAGTAAAGAACAGTTTGAATTACATTGATGACATCCTGGTGTTCAGCCGCTCAGATGAGGAGCACGATAAAGCTCTACGTGAGGTCTGCAACCAGTTGGAACAAGCAGGTTTGACCTTAAATGAAGACAAATGCGAACTGGGGAAAAAGGAACTAGTATTCTTTGGACACATCTTTTCAAAAAAAAGGAATGAGGCTGGACCCCAGCAAAGTAGAGACACTATAAAAGCAAGGCCTCCAACAGAAGTAGCGGAAGTGAGGTAATTCCTTGGTTTAGCAAGCTACTGTGCCTACTACATGAAAGACTTTGCCACCGTGAGCACACCGCTTCGAGACCTAACAAAGCAGGGTCAGAAATTTCTCTGGACACAGGAATGTGGGAGGGCATTTGAGGACATCACACACGCAGTAATGGCTGTAGATCATCTTGCTTATTTCGATCCATCGCTATGCACTGAGCTCACCGTTGACACCAGCCCGGTAGGTTTAGGAGCAATCTTAGCACAATACATGCTTGGAAGAGACTCGCCCAGACAAATTGTCCCACATGCGAGCAAGAGTTTATCTGACATTGAAAGGGCCTACTCCCAGCCAGAGAAGGAAAGTCTGGCAGTAGTATGGGCGTGTGAACACTTCCACATGTTTATTTATGGAAAACCGTTCACGATTGTAACAGACCATCAGGCCCTAGTGACCATATATGGAAACCCGAACGCAAAGATACTGCCACGCATTGAAAGATGGAGAATAAGACTGATGGACTATGATTTCAAGATCGTGCACAAGTCGGGAAAAGAACACAACCCAGCTGACTACATGTCACGACATCCCCTACCACAGACACCAGAAAACACATCAATGGCAGAAGAATACCTAAATTTTGTGCTAAGACGGAACACTCCCACACCAATAACAATTGAAGAACTGGAACAAGAGACAGCAAAGGATGCCACAATGCAAGCAGCTAAACTGAGCACACGACAGCAAAGGTGGAGACACCTAAACACCAACAGCACCATGGGAGAAGGAGTGAACGGAAGAAATGCTTGCGATCAAAAACATACAAGACAAACTTTTGGAAACAGAAAGAGGAATTATACTAAGAGGAACAGGGATAGTAATGCCAAAAGCATTACGGTGGCAGACTGTAAACCTGGCACATGAGTCCCACAGAGACATAGTAGCAACAAACCAATGCTACGGGAAAGAGTATGGTTCCCAGGCCTGGATCGACTGGTGGAGGACACCATCTTAAACTGTCACTTATGCCAAATAACAGGACGACCAGCAAAGCCAGAACAGCTACAGATGTCGGAGCTTCCAGGGGCTGTGTGGACAACATTGGCAGCTGACCTCTATAGACCATTGGACACAGGCAACTACGTGCTAGTGGTCATTGATGAGTACTGCAGATTTCCCATAGTACAAAACGTCTTGTCAACATCACCGACCGCAATGTTGCCAATACTTGATGACATCTTTGCAACCTGGGGCTCGCCACCAACAATGAAGACAGACAGTGGGCCTCCTTTCTCAGGAGAGGAGTTTCGCAAGTTCATGGCCTACCTGGGAATTTACCACCGGAAAATAACACCCCTATGGCCACAAGCAAACGGCATGATGGAAAGGTTCATGGGCAACATAAAGAAAGCAGTCCAAAGAGCAAAACTGGCACAGATCTCCATAGGCCAGGCACTCTGTAAAATATTAAGAGACTACCGAAACACCCCTCACAGCTCCACGGGACGATGCCCAGCAGAACTGGTGCTAGGAAGGACAAGAAGTTCAAGACTGCCACAACTAGAGGCAAAAGTGCCACCAGAACACAACAACATTGCAGCAAGAGATCAGGAAGCGAAAAACAAGATGAAACTACATGTGAATGCCAGGAGACATGCCACATCATCACACTTAAGGCAAGGGGACTTAGTTTTGGTGCGCCAATGGCAATCAAGAAAATCAGAGAGTCCGTTCTCAGATGAACCGCTGACAAGAATAAATGTTGAGGGGCCAATGATAACAGCTGCATCGGGCCCCTACCGGATCACTAGAAATAGTTCTCACTTCAAGAGACTACAGACATTAGATGAGGACGGAGGAGATACAGCACAAAAGAGCAACGTAACACATGAAAATGAGGAAGTTATGGACAGCATGGCAAGAAGGGCACACGACAGTGAGAGACAAGAAGAGGTACCAAACAAGGAAACGGAAGGATCATGTCCAAGGAGAGTAAGCAGAAGGCCAAAGAGACTGATTGAGGAAATGTAATGGTGGGAATCAGAAACACCATCTCTCTCTCTCTCTCTTTCTCTCTCTCTATATAACTCTCTATATCTCCTCCGTCGTTTCTCCCTTTCCACAAAGGGGGAGATTTAGTGACCTTGTGCATAGGGCACTAGGACCCTGCACCCGAATGTGGGGAGTGGACAAGAACCGGACACCAATTCCAGTCAGAGAGTGGGGAGGGCATTCAGGGACAACGAGGGCACAAGGACAGACATGCATGTGGGCACGAGAACAGGAAACATAATAAAGCATAGACACTACCTTACCTGTCTCCAAGTGGCTTCTGTCTGCAGCGACACAACATTCATAAAAATCATTGTTTGTATTCACATACATGGCACACCTCTCCAGCCCAAATAAGACTGGAATGTGTGCTTTGGAGGCAGAACCTATCCATTTTAGGCCTCCTTAAAGACCTATTTACAAATTTAAAAAAGAGCCAGGTGGCACATTAAGAAATGTTTTGTGGAGTGCTATATGTGATCCAAGTAATACCCGGGCACATGAATATATGAATTTGGTTTAAAAAACTTTTTGGGCTGAGCCACTTTGGGTCTTGAACCCTCACTCGCTTTTAAGAGATCAATCAATTCAGCAGCCAAGATGCTTTCTTCCCTCACCTGCATAGCCACTCTAACTAAGAAATCACACACTTGGATGACAATTGGCACATACAGTCTCCTGAAGCCACAACCGTTCTTAGGAGAACTGTTTGGGCTAAGGCAAAGCTCAAGTTGCTGAGTTACAGGTTGGGTAGTTTCATTACTTCATGTAACTCCCCTGCCGGGTTGTGACAAACCACTGAGATCTCATGCCGGTTGTGTCAACATGCAAAGGAAGCAAATGACACACAATTGATGGCTGGAATGCAGAACAAATCAAAACATTCACCCCCAGTCAAGAGATCGGGGTACATCTATCATTCTTTTACTCACCATGCCACCCCAGTTTAGACCAGGCCATATGCAAATCAGTCTTGACTCTGTGCCTCATGGGAACAGTCCAGCCCGAAAAATAAAGCCAGGTCTTCCCTGGACCAGAAACAAGCAGCCTAGGACCGGTTTCGAGGTTTCACCCCTCATCAGCCAGGATAGCTTGAATCCAGTGAAACAGTGAGCCTGGAACTCAAGTCTGGGCATACCCGGCACACTTAAGGCAAGAAAGCAAAAGACACACAATTGATGGACGGAATGCAGAACAAAACAAAAGATTCACCTCCAGTCAAGAGATATTGGTTAAATCCTTCATTCTTTTACTCACTATGCCACCCCATGCACAGGAAGACATCAGCCACATTGTTTGTGCATGCCCAGCACTGATAACAGAGAGGAAAGGAGTTTTGAAATCCCGCTTCCTACGGAAAGTAATGTTAACGTGCCGACAGCCAGTAGTATCTGTCTTCAAGGAGAGGACCTCATGCTCTCCGGGAAATTTTTTAAATGTATGTTACTGGCAGTAAGAAAGCTAGCTAAGCAAATTCTGCAGTGACAAGATACAGTTTTTACCAACTATGTTCCGACTGCATTTTGCTTATTTTAACCGAGCACTTTGTGACCTGCTAATGTACTTGGCACTTTCAGTTAGTGAGCCTGTAAGATCATGTTCACAATTCTCATCGGTCACGCTCTCTGATGCTCCTCGTCCACTTTAATGTAGTACTGTAACCTGCTAGGCACTAAGCTCTTACACTTATTGAGCCTTTACAATCATGGACGCACTTGTATTTAACTATGCCCTTTGCACTCTGTACACTTTAGCTTAGTACTGTGTAACCTGCTAATGCACTAAGCACTTTAATCTAGTGAGCCTTTAAGATCATGGTTACAACTGTCATCAATAATGCTTTTGATTGTTCTTTGTACACTTCAATTCAGTATTCCGCAAATCTGCTAATGCACCAAGCAGTCTAATGTATGACCCGTCAAGAGTATGGCCCCGTTTCCTCTCCATGCTTCTCATACTTAGACCTTGACTGACAACAATACGAGATAGTTCATAGAAATTGCCGTAGATGGAGACAGGGTCACTGGGTTTGAGGAGGTAAAAATATAGGGACAGTTGTAATTTTATTGTGGTCTTAACTAAATTAATTGCTTTCTTTACCTGTTTTCAATTGTAAGTTTATTGAGCTGCACAACAAAATGATTCATTCATATTTACAGACAAATACGGATTGGAGTATGTTTCCAGTTGGAATTTTGAAACTTGGAATGAACCAGATCATCATGATTTTGATAACGTTACTATGACTATACAAGGTACGTTTTTCTTTGCTTTTGCTGTCTACCTCTTTGATACATTTCTTTGTTGAGTAGTGCTTTTATATACAAAAGACTGACTCATATTTATAACGTAATAATTGACAAAGCAATTGGGTTGAATAACAAATGGCATAATACTCGTCAGTAGGTACCTGATTTTTTATGGCACATTTGTATTGTCACTTTAAACTTTTAATGCTCAGGTGACAGTGCTAAGTTGTGGGAAGGTGTATGGGAACATGCAGAGGAGATGGTGCGACTGCATTAGGAAAGGAGAGAGAATGCAAAGGTGGCAAGTTTGCTGCAGTAGGGGGAGAGTGGAGCAACACAACAAGTGTCAGTACTTCCAACTTTGACTTCCTACTGTCGCCATTGACTTCGGCAAGTGCTACTTTTTATTGTGCCTTTGACTTGCTACAGTAAGCAGGTGATGGCAGAGCTTAAAGTCTTGCTTTGATGATGTAAAGTTAATTTCTAGCAATCAAAGCGGTTCAGCTTGGTCTGGTGTTGGTCAAACGCATAATAGCGATTCATTGGGCAGCACCACAAGCCCTTCGGGTGCAGATGTGGAGGAAAGATTTACTGGAATGGCCAATTAAGGAAGCTCAGCACATGCACAATCAAGACCAGTGGCGGGTGGCATCTACTGGGTACGCACAAATATTAATATTACAAAACTTTATTGAACTGACGTCCTCTGTCCCCCGCTCCAGACCTCTTCTCAGTAACTGGATGCAATGCGGACACCAATCCTGGCGCTGCTTTCATGCTGTGGGAGCAGCGCCCTGATTGGAGGGACCGGCCTCACTCGGTGCTCCCTAGCATCCTGGAGGACTGCACATACTCTGACATAGCTGTCTTAAGACAGTTGGGTTAGAGGTTTCAAACTGTGCATGTCTGGCTGGCCACCGTAAGACGGCCTGCTAAAGGGACTTGCGCACTATGAGAAGTGCCCCAACAGCCCACCCTCCTCCCTGCTGCTGTCATTCAGCATCGGCCCCGCCCCATCCTGATGCTCAATTCAGGACGGGAGGATGAAAAATACAATGGCAATGAAATACCATTTTATTTTTTCATCTTTGGGGGTAATTTCTGTAGGGCGACGCTCCACCGGAGGAGCCGCCCCTGATCGAGACATGACAAAAAGGTGGAGAAATGGGGCTAGAGGATCAATAGAATAGAGGGACACCCTGATGATGATCACCTGCCTAGCGAGGCCACAGATGGAAGTGGGGACACTAAATAGCACTGCCTATGTACAAGAGCGCAGCAAGTGATACAGACACGTGAGAGCCAGCTATACTGTATAAACAGAATGCCTGAGGCTTTTGTATACTACTGAGATGGTTGCAATTACAATGTTTGTGTTTATTTTGTTAAAAAATCATAAAGTGATTTAAAAAAAATCTGAGCTTTACATATTAGATCAAGCATTTCTTTTTTGTTTTTTTAAATGTGACCGTGCTTCTTCACTGATTGCCGAGTTTGAGTATGGTAGCAATGGGTTAGTGGCTACAGTTGGATAAAAGGAATAAGGAAGTGTTGCTGGGTATGAATTATAACTGAGTGATACTACAAGTGGAGGCATTCATGGGTGAGTGTCTAAATGGATAATTTGCGTATGGATGGATACATTTTACAACAATTTTACTGGCAGAGGCTTCAGACAGCAATAGTAATATCACAAAATGGCAAAAGTTACACCTGTTTATTAGAGTATGTATATACTGGGCCACAATTATGCCAAGAATGCCCAAATATGCAAAGAATGATTATACTTATGCATTTTTATATTTCACCCATGTAGGAATTTGGGTTATCAGCAGAGAGTGGTGAAATCCTAACTCAAATAATTAGCAAAGTCCTTGTCAGAGTGAACCATAAAAGTCACCAGATTAGCCTATGCTTACTCCTCTGGTAGCTTGGCGCAAAAGCAGTCAGGCATAGCTTAGAGGCAATGTGTAAAGTATTTTTTCAACACTCAAACAGTAATAAAGTGAAAATACAACACAAGGAAAGTACCAAACCGATTCAGAAAAATAGAGTTAATTTTAATAAATAAAACAACACTATTGTAGGAGACTGGCTTACTATATGGTGCTCACTTATGTAAGTGTAGCACCCTGCACTAATCCAGACAACCCTTATGGTGTTTTAGTGGTCTTAGACAACCTTAGAAATCTCTCTAAGTGGTAGCTGTTTAGAGCAGCCTTCAATCTTAGTCCAGGAGGAGTGTAACGCAACTTGTTTTACCAGTACTAATTATATAGTGTAGGTTAAGTGAAAGAGAACCACGCAGTGTAGGTATAAAAATATGTATTTATTATAAACACGCACTAACACATTGCAATATCTCCTACCCGGAGATATAATCATAATACACACAATACTATAGTAATATAACACTTAAGTAGCACAAATACACAGTGGTCTCAGGGGGGAGACCAAACCGTATACTAAGAAAGTGGAATGCGAACCAAAACCTAAGTAGAGACTGGACCCAGAAGACGTAGAAGAGTCGGGGACCCAAGGAAACACCCAAGATATGTACCCCAGAACCCCACAGAGGCCGTGTGCAGAGTGGAAACATGACCGCACGCTCAGTATAAGTCAATGGGTAAGTCGCGGTTGCAGTTTTTAAGAAGAAGGAACCTTCCCAGAAGACCCTAAAGAAACCCCGTGGAAGGTGGAAGGTTGGAGAGTCACCACATTCGTGGATACCCGGGAACCAGGATACCTACACTAGGGAAGTCAGGTGCATAGGTGAAAAAGTGACATCGGAAACCGCCGTAGACCACAATGGAGGACTACAGTGAAGATGCCGCTAGCGAAGAAGGTGTGAGGTTCTGGACTTTTAAGAGTCCAGAGGTGTCAGGGAAACAACACCCGAAGACCCCTGAGTTCCTCCTGTCCCGGTGCACAAATAAACAGAGACACGGGCTTCTCGATGGCGGCGTCAAAGACCAAGGTTTATTTACTGCAGGGACACAGAAATCATAGGAACCACACAGAGGCAGAATCTACGAGACTGTTCAAATTGCATTAAGTGGGTTACTCTTTAAATACATGCAAAATGTCTTTGGGCTACATTACACGAATATTTCTCATGCCTAACCCGGTATCCCAAACAAACAGTACATTTGACATCAAACAATAATTAGTCGCAGGTTTTCGGTATTCGATCAGGCCCTCTCGACAGTTTTCCATTCTTTGCCCGATCCTCCCATCATAAAAATCGTAACCTCCCCATTGTAAAAGCCCAGAAGGTAAGGAGCAGAGCCAGGTGCACAGGATTGAAATGTAGGATAAGAGGTGTTTATGGATCATAAACGGGCATGGCTACCGTCTTCGGCCTTTCAGTCAGGACAACGGACACGAGAACCAGTATAGCAGGAGTGGCCCCAGGCAAGGGAGGTAGCTTGATTCTGCCTAGTCATGCAGCGTCAACCTTTCTCGGGGCTCGAGCTTACGTGTCCTTAACAAGGTGACTCTGCCGAGGTCATCGTCCGTTCATTGACTATGTGAGGGCAAGAAACAAAATGGATGCCGTAACTAAAATGGATGCCATGACTTTAGTGACAGAATGTCCTATTTTCCAGTGAATTCATGCTAGTTGCGCAGCGAAAACACTGTCATGTATATAATGGATCATTTGTGGTTCATTGGTACCAAAATCGTGTCAGTACCACGATACCGAATTCACGGGTTTGGATCGCTACAGAACCTCAGACCGTCCTTTTGCCCTTACATAGGCAATAGCTCACTCTATGTCAGAGTCCATTTCTATGTTCATCAGGTCACTGATATGTTGTTGGAGCATTACTCTATCCCGTGACGTATCTCTAAAAACAGGTGGTCTTCTTACGCATGTAGAAATGCAGAGATTACATAAGGCAGGACCACACTGAACAATGAGACAGCACGAAAATAAAAATACTAATGCAACACCAGTGACTATCAGAACCTTCCATCCCCACGCAGACAACAGGCTCCAGAACCATCCCATTAATGACCAGTCACCTTCCTCTACATGAATAGAGTCAGAAATCTTATGTAACTTAGAGATGGCCTTGTATACTGTTGGCGCATTATCTGGAATAAAAACGCAGCAACTTGATTGGATCATCTTACATACTCCACCTCGATCTGCAAGTAACACGTCAAGGACCATACGGTTCTGTAACGTCATGAGGCGATCCGCTTGAAGCTCAGCTGTCAGGTTACTAAGAGCACCCGCCGTTTCAGTGATAGTGGATTCAACTACCCGTGTTAGTTGACGTAAGTTTCTACTGTTGGCCATAGGCCCCCAGAATGGGAGGAAACCCTTGAAAAAGTCTCCTGCTTCTTGGCCAGCAGTATCTTCTTTACTGAAAACACCTCTCACAACTCTAGTTTTGTGATAGTCTGGTGCAGCAGTATATGTCGGAGGTAACAGTTGAGCGATGTAACATGAGCCTGAGAAGTCAGCAGGCAGCCATGTGTATGCTCTGTCTTGACAAACAAAATAGGTACCCTTAGCGGCTAAGAATGCCGGGGAAGACTGTGACGGAAAAACATATGTTTCGATACAGTCACTCTTCCCTATTCGAGCTTTCGGATTCCTCCCATTTCCTTGCAAACAGACTTGACCTTGGTGGGGTACGACCCAGATCGGAGTTGAGCTCTTACGTTTGTTCTCACCCAGAGTAATGCCATATTCCGTAACATTCCAACCCATGTAAACTCGCAATTCATCCTTGGGAATGAACGGAGTATTATTGACATCTCTCACCATGTCAGTGATTCCTTTTACCAAGGCTCTGTTAGCAGAGTTATACCGGGTGGAACGCGGAGGTCGTGGAGGATAGGTCTCTAGGGCATAAGCGAACATGGTCTGAAATGCCCAGAATGATCCATTATAACTAAAAGGCAGAACCAAATAGGGGATGCCTTTGTCCATGGTATGTGGTATCAAACCACACACCCAGCAGTTTGTTGTATTAACCACTAGCTGATGTTGGTGCAAGAGTTGAATGAAAGTGTTATTTATAAACTCAGAGCGTCGAGCTTGCTCGTGGGCAGGAAAAGGATGGAAAGAATGAAGAGAAACAACAGTCGGAGAAACAGGAGCATGGGGAGATACTGTAGATGCAACAGGTGTAAAGATCAACTGAATACCAAAAATAATTCCGCCTGCCAAAGTTATTAAAACAATTAGAAGTGTCAGAGTACATTGCATTAGAAAACATTTGCTATACAATATGTCATATAGCTTTGTCTTGTGCACATTTATGACATTAACCCGTCGTAATTCAGGAAGCTCCATCTTCTACAACCGTTCGCAACGGATGGTTTGTACCTGTTAAAAACTTGCCTCTGTTTATCCTGGGAGTTCCCAAGACAAACAGAAGAAACCGACCTAGTGTCTGATTCCCTGCAAATTAAAACAAGGCACACGTTACGACCCTACGGTAACCCAGATGGCAAGGTGAGAGAAATAATAAAAAAAAAAAAAAAGATAAACATTTTGAGCAAACTTCCTGACTGAATGGAATGCAGTAAGATCAAAACAGTTTTCAAACAGAATGGTAATTATGCAATGTCATTAGTTCATAACATGAGAACGTAGATTATATCTGTACTTTCCGGGTCTTGTCTGGTCTTGAAATAGCTGGTCTATAGGTGCGGAAATGTTCGACTCCACAGGCGACAAATGTTCACTTTGTACAGTACTTGGTTCGGGATTCAAAGGAGTAGTTGCTGCTGAGGTGTCAAAGTTCTGTGTTTCCGTTCGTGGGTGGTCCGTTATGTATTCTGCATCACTGAAAGGGATGTGCCTAGGAACAGGTTCTGTCTCAGATATACCAATTCCCTGTCTAACCCAGTTATCATAGGGGAGTGGAAGAGGGACACGCTTCGTATGGCTGGCGTGCACCCAGTTTTTCCTTCCAGCTAGGCGTACTGCAGTTCTTGTTGTGAGGAGGACCTGGAACGGACCAACGAATCTTGGCTGGAGGTTTCGGGTACGTTCAAAGTTCCGAACCACCACTTGGTCACCTGGTTTCAACGTGTGGCCTGGACTCTCCGGCAGTTTAGGCAAGGATTCGAATACCTGTTGATGAATAAGGCTCAATTTAGCAGTCAGATCATGAAGGTAATCAATCAACATTGGGTATTCAATCTGTTTGAATTCCTTTGGCCTAGGGACTCCCCAAACATTAGCAGGGCGGCCGAACACAATCTCATATGGGCTAAGCCCTACTCGAGAGTGTACAGTCGCTCTGGTGGACAGTAAAGCTAAAGGCAGTGCGTCTGGCCAAGAGAGACCAGTGGAAGCTTGAATTTTCGCAAGTTTCAGCTTCAGAGTGCCATTGTACCCTTCAACCAAACCCGCTGATTGTGGGTGATTCGCACTATGGTATTTTTGGGAAATACCCAGACCCGCACACACACTCTTCATAACTTTCCCTACGAACTCACTTCCATTGTCCGACCAAACAATCCGTGGCATACCATACCTGGGGAAGTACTCTTTGAGGAGGATTTTGGCAGTGGACATGGCAGTGTTGTCCTTTAACGGATATGCCTCAATCCATCTCGAGAAGGCACAGACTACCACTAGGACGTATTTGAGATTTTTACATCTATCCATGTGGATATAATCCAACTGAATCACTTCAAAGGGACAAGAAGGGGGAGCAAAATGGCCAGTTGGGGTTGGGGTTCCCTTGCCAGGATTATGCATCAGGCATACCATACAATTTTTCACCACTCTTTCTGCACACTTAGTAATTCCATCGTTCTTCCATACTGGAGCTAACATTTTACAGATCCCTTTCGAACTGATGTGCGCCGCTCCATGCGCCATCGTGACTACTGCAAGTACATACGCGTCAGGTAACATCCAACGCTGCTGCTCAGACAAATCGACCCAACATCCACTTGAATCCATTTTACCCGTTTTCTCCCTCCATTCATTCTTCTCATTTTCAGTTGCTTCATTCTGGATTGTTTTCACACTTTCAATCGTATTCTCACACATTCCTGATTCAGCAATCCATCTTGCAGACGTTGCAACATACATTCGGCTCGTCATGTTCTTGGCCGTCTCTTTGGCGACCTCATCAGCAAACGCATTTCCACGGCCAACATCATCCGTAATCTTCCGATGTGCACTGCACTTCACAATTGCAACTTCATTCGGTAGAGTCAGGGATTCCAATAGATCGCTGACTAGCTGTCCATGTTGGATCTTAGTCCCATGGGACGTGAGAAAACCTCTTTCTCTCCAGAGACGCCCAAAATTGTGTGCGACGCCGAAGGCGTACTGGCTATCAGTAAACACATTCACTCTCTTTCCCTCAGCTAAAACACACGCTCTTGTTAATGCAATTAATTCTGCAGCCTGGGCAGAATTTTGACTTACTCTTGCAGTCTCAACAATCGTACTCAAGGTCGTAACTGCATACGCGGCCGTCACATCACCATTCTGTAATTTGAAACAAGAACCATCGACATATAAAGTGCCATCTGGATCTAGTAATGGAGTGTCTTTTAAATCAATCCTACCTTTTGTTTCTTCCTCAGTTCTGAAACAACAATCATGGGACTCTGAATCACTCGACTCTTGAGTAATCGGCAACAATGTTGCTGGATTCAATATGTTGCATCGCTTGATCTGAATATGACTTGCCAAAAGCGTCAGCTCATAGCCTGATAGTCTAGCACTGGTGAGGTGCTGAGTTTTCGTTCGATTCATGAGTGTATCCACAGCATGTGGAACCATGACTACTAACATGTTGTTCATGACTAGTCCGGCAGACTGTCGAATAGACACTGCAGCTGCTGCTGTAGCTCTCAAACAACTTGGCAATGCTCTGGCTACCGGATCTAATGTGGATGAGAAATATGCACAAGGCCGCTGTTTGTCACCAAATTGTTGCGTTAATACACTCAAAGCACAACCTTCTCTTTCATGGACATATAGAGTAAATGGCTTACTGTAGTCAGGAGTACCCAACACAGGAGCTGAACACAGCTCATCACGTAAGTCAGAGAAGCTCTGCTGACATTCATCAGACCATGGCAAAGGGCTCGGAACACCTTTTCCAGTCAGGGCTACCAATGGTTTCGCCATGAGAGAAAAATTTGGGATCCATTGCCTACAGTATGACGTAATACCCAAAAACGCACGCACTTCTCTTTGTGTGCTTGGTACAGTCATCTGTGAAATTGCTTTGATTCTCTCTGGGGTCAACCTTCTTCCCTCCTTTGACAAAAGATGACCTAAGTAGGTCACTTCTTGGCAACAATATTGCAGTTTAGAAGGTGACACCTTGTGATGTAAGTCTGACAAATGACGTAATAAAGAAATTGTAGCTGCTTTGCAAGTTTCCTTGTCATCAGCAGCCAGTAAAAGATCATCTACGTATTGGATCAGAGCAACACCATGAGGAAGTACAAGGGCATCTAATTGACTCTTCAATGCTTGGCTGTAAATTGAAGGGCTCTCACAATAACCTTGTGGAGCGCGTTTGAACCTGAAGCTGCGACCTCCTAAGGAGAAACCAAAAATGTCTCTACTTTCCTCGGCTATGGGAATGCTGAAAAAGGCATTTTTCAAGTCGATCACTGTAAACCATGAAGCTGAGGCAGGAATCAACGTCAGTAATGCAGTGATATCTGGGACTACAGGAAACTGTAGAATCACTATTTTGTTGACTTCTCTGAGGTCAATCACAAATCTGTAAATTGGAGGTTTGGAAGGGTCAGTACGTTTCAAAATCGGCAGAACAGGACTATTGCAGACGTTCCCTCTAGTTTCTTCAATCACATCTTTCTGTATTAAGTCTTTCACAATCAATAAGAGTGCTCGTTCCCCTTCATTCGAAATCCGATACTGTGGGATTCGTGGGAATTTAACATTAGCTTTCAGACTTACCACATAAGGGGGAATTTCCAAGAGGCCTACATCGTTAGGACCAGTCGCCCAAAGAGTATCAGGGAGAGAACGCAGCTCCGGTGGGAGCTTATCCATCGACATATACATTGGAGAGATTACTCTTTTGCCTAATGTGAGCTGTACTCCTGAAGGGGAACAGTACAGTGTCGCGTGCAGGCGTTTCAAGAGATCTAAACCAAGCAGATTCTCATTACAACCGGTTGTTAAGATAAGGGGTGCTTCTAGTTCGCATGGCCCAACAGATATTGACAAAGGACTAGAGACAGGATTGTGAACAGGGGCGCCTGAGAAACCTACTGAAGTGTTCGTTAAGCCAGACAAAGGTGCGCCAGGGAGTTTCGCATGCATAATTGAACTTTTTGCCGCACCAGTATCCAACAGAAACGGTTCGACCACGCCTGAGGTAACTACTGCGACATAAGGTCCACTCTGATCAACTGGAACTGATACTACTCCCTCTCTTTGCCTGCGGCTGTCCTAGTGCTCGCTTCTTTGAATCTCCTCATTATGGTCATAGTAATCTTCAACGTGGTACTGTGGAGATCTACCTGTTTGCGCAAATTGTGCATTTCGCTGATCGAAATAATTCGATTGGCGATCGGCCTGTGGTGTCATCGTCCCACGTCCTCTACCTCTAGGAGCTTGCATAAACCCTACATTACCTCTCTGGGCTGGGACACCACTAGTTTGTGGGTGCAGTACTGGACACTCATTCTTATAATGACCCTCCTTTTTACAATAAGCACACTGATTCCATGCTAACTGTTGTCGCGGAAAACTATAATTAAATCCTTGGGCCGTCCCTTGCTGGAATTTTGGTTGTGGCTGAAACTGGGGTTGCTGTCGTAAATCTGACTGATTCGAACGAGGCGGATACGCCTGTTGCAGAAGAACTTTAGTCTTTAAATCTTTTGTTTTCTTTTCTGACTTTTCCTTCTCTTCCTTCTCTCTGTTCTCGTAATACTGAGCAGTTGCAAGTATCTGTGCTGTTGTCGACACTGCCCATGCACTTTCAGAATCCTTTAACTTGTTACTAAGCTCAGGTAGTAAATTAAATACGAACTTGTCGACAAACAATCTCTGGCCTCCCTCAGTACTCATATCTTGCCCACTGTGATCTATGAAGGTCTCTTCAAATCTAGTAAAGAAGTCAGAGACGCTTTCGTCCTTCTTTTGCTTGCATGCCGATAATTTATCCCAATTGACTCGTAACGCTGGCATCAGCGTTTTCATTAGAGTAATTATTCTGCCAGGTAAAGCAGCAATCAGAGGTTCAGGTTTAGCACCGCCAATTTGTTGCGCATCTGCCGCTATAATAGCTGCCCAATCACCTCCTAAGGCGACTGGGTGGTTCTCTTGCCGAATTTTGGCCCATATAGGCTGTGGCACCACATTACCAAATAGCATTTCAATGTCTGCTAAATTCATGACACACGCTTGAACTGTTTGCGTTAACTCTTTGTAATAACCAGCAGGATTTTTACGTGGGTCTGGTAATGCTTGTTTTACGGCTAATACTTCGGCCCGTTTCCAAGGGATGTGTATCCACACTCTCTGGAAATGTGCCGGAGCAGCTGCAATACCCAAGTTCCCATCAGCTGCAACTGCATCACGCCATATCGGTGGAACTTCCCTCATCGGATATTGACCTCGTTTTTTCCTAGTAGTAATCGGTGAACCATCAGGGTCTCTTGTCGCTCGAAGAGGGGACTCATCCCTATAAGCTAAAATCAGTTCTATCGCTCCCCTTACTTCTGGACCTATCACCATTCCTGCGGCAAATTTCTGTTGAATATTTATCAGGTCAGAGGGGACGGAGTCTAAATCATCATCTTCCCATTCTTCACGTACAAGATAACACATCACGTCAAAAACATAACGTTGGGTTGGTTCATTCCATTGCATAAAGGTATCTAACACTCTTCGTGCATCATACTTCGCAGCTTTCGACATCCACCTAAGAGCTGTCGAATCTAACGTGTCTCGTTCCTGGGGACCAGGAAACTGGCTACGTCTCTGTATAGAGTCAGAAACGGGGGTCCCAATTAAAGACCTGTAGAGAGGAGTTAAGATATTAGTTACAGAGTCGGTTATTTTCCGACGAACGGAAAGCGGAGTCAGAATGTTCACAGGGTTCGGGGACAGAACAGCTGAAGCAGATGAAATAGTAAGGGTAGGAGTAGCAGGTAAAGCAGTTTGCGAAACGACAGGCAAAGGCGGAACGGGCGCCCCAGGAAGAGGGGGTGCCGAAGGAACATTAACCACGGGAAGGATAGGAGCTGGAATCAAAGGAAGTGGAGCAACTGTTCCAGGCTGACCAGCAGATGGCTGTACAACAGGTAGCAACTGTGGTGCTGTAATACCCTGTGCATACGGTGGGGGTGAATTCAACAGGTAAGACAACAGAGGATCCTTTTCATGATCCTCCATCGGCTTAGTTGGACAAGATGGCAATACAGGGTAACATTTATCAATTGCCAAATTATATTTTCTATTCTCCATCTCCATTGCTTTCTCAGTCTCGTTGACATGCAGCTGCCTAGCAGACTCCATTAAAGTCAACCCTTTCTCTTTCTGTTCTTTCTTCGTTTTCCTAATTTCTCTCTGTTTGGCTTCTTTGCGCCATACGCGAAAAGAATCAAACATTGCCGGCCGGGCTTTTTTCTTGAACAACTTCATTTCTAGATTGTCTAGTATTTCCGTTTCGAAACTACCATGCGGTGGCCAACTAAGGACACCATCTTTTTTGGTATAACGGACCCATACTTCATTATACGTAATAGGACCAACACCATGTTTACAATAGAGCTCATATGTAGGAGTTCCAATCGGAGGAACCAAACACGAATCCTCCAACCGGGAATCCCCGTTGCAACGTAACCAGGACAAAAAACAGTTACTACTGGTAGTCATGACAACAAAGACAAATTCCAACCAAAATGCGCAGAGAACTTAGGCCTACCAAAATGAACCAATACCAAAACAAAGATTATCTAAACAAGAGCAACCAATGATAATCTACGAATTAAACCAAAGCAACAAGGAACAACCAAACTGAGCGTAGCCCACTTAATACTTAACTGAAATGTGGAAGACGTCACCAAGGAGAACCCGTCTACGTCTCGCCGTACTAAGGTCTGCACCTCGGGTCCAAGACAGGGCGACAGTCAAGGCAGCGGTCCTCTGTAGCCGTCTGGGAACGGGAACCCTCGTGGAAGAGATCGTCGGGCCACTTTTACGACATGCAGGGATCGATGAAGCGGGGTACCTCCCTCCGGAATCTTCACACAAAACTTCTCGAACTTTTCAGGCTTTGGACCGGTACCGGATGACGTCGGCCCCACGTTGGGCGCCAATTTGAGGTTCTGGACTATTAAGAGTCCAGAGGTGTCAGGGAAACAACACCCGAAGACCCCTGAGTTCCTCCTGTCCCGGTGCACAAATAAACAGAGACACGGGCTTCTCGATGGCGGCGTCAAAGACCAAGGTTTATTTACTGCAGGGACACAGAAATCATAGGAACCACACAGAGGCAGAATCTACGAGACTGTTCAAATTGCATTAAGTGGGTTACTCTTTAAATACATGCAAAATGTCTTTGGGCTACATTACACAAATATTTCTCATGCCTAACCCGGTATCCCAAACAAACAGTAAATTTGACATCAAACAATAATTAGTCGCAGGTTTTCGGTATTCGATCAGGCCCTCTCGACAGTTTTCCATTCTTTGCCCGATCCTCCCCATCATAAAAATCGTAACCTCCCCATTGTAAAAGCCCAGAAGGTAAGGAGCAGAGCCAGGTGCAAAGGATTGAAATGTAGGATAAGAGGTGTTTATGGATCATAAACGGGCATGGCTACCGTCTTCGGCCTTTCAGTCGGGACAACGGACACGAGAACCAGTATAGCAGGAGTGGCCCCAGGCAAGGGAGGTAGCTTGATTCTGCCTAGTCATGCAGCGTCAACCTTTCTCGGGGCTCGAGCTTACGTGTCCTTAACAAGGTGACTCTGCCGAGGTCATCGTCCGTTCATTGACTATGTGAGGGCAAGAAACAAAATGGATGCCGTAACTAAAATGGATGCCATGACTTTAGTGACAGAATGTCCTATTTTCCAGTGAATTCATGCTAGTTGCGCAGCGAAAACACTGTCATGTATATAATGGATCATTTGCGGTTCATTGGTACCAAAACCGTGTCAGTACCACGATACCGAATTCACGGGTTCGGATCGCTACAGAACCTCAGGTGAAAGTGTTATATTCCATATAGGTACCCCAAAATAGGCTTGGGTGACATCCCAACCTTTCACCGGTTTAACATATAGGGGTCTCTAGGTAACATTTGTGATTAAGGCACACAAATCATTTAGAACAGAGGTATTCTATTCATGGGTTTCATTCCCAAAGGCGAATGCATTAACAAACAAGTTACTTACCTTTGGGAATGATATATCTGTAAGAAACATTAGTTAGTTATAGATTCCTTAGCTTAGAATTACCCCCAGGCGTCAGACCGGATCTGGAATTTTTTTTCGTCAGCAGTACCTCTGCGCGTTGGAACGTGGTGTCAGTCGGATCCGTGACCGCCGTCGGCGTCGCCGGGATGACTTTGCGGTAGCTACTTAGACGCCACCTGTAGGAGAGTAGGGTCTGCTTTCTATGTTCACCCCCACTTTTTGCTTTTGCTTTACTTGTTTTCGACTTAGATGTGGCTGTGGGCCTGCTAATCAGACCCACAGCCCTGCTGTTCTCTCTCTAAATTAATACTATGTACTTTAGGTACATAACCCATTTGGATGGGATCGCCTTATTGGCCCCTGTACAGTGTACCCTAGGTACCCAGGGCATAGGTGTACCCTAGGCCTACCAGGGGCTGCAGCATGTATTATGCCACCCCTGGCCTGGCCTTCCATTTTGACACAACTGGCTGATCACTCAGCTGGGGCAAGGTCGTGTAATCACCCCTTGCTTAGGTGTAGTATTCCTATACCTAACTTACATATAGACACATGTGTACCTATCAGTCACTCCTATGGCAGGCCTTAACAATCCTGGAGGCAGAGTGCTTGGTAACATGTGAGATGGTGCTCTAGCATGAGCTGAGCCTGTCTGCAGCTTTCGGAACCAAGTCCTTATAGCTGTTCTATGATATAGCCTACCATATACTCTTAAAGTGCCTTATAATCTTAGACGGTTATGGTAACTATGGTTTGGCTTTATCGAAACATGTCGTGTAAGGTGTCTAACACTGTGGAATAATACCCCCATACCATTTCTGGACATGAGGATATTATTCCCCCCTTCTAGAGGGAGAGACATGTTAAAATCATACTTCACTGTTAGCCTCTGACCAAAGCCTCAGCATCACAAAATGGATGCTGCTGCCACAACACAAGTCTGACCTCCTGCAGCTGGGAGTGATCCCAGCCAGGGAGGCCTGGACAATAGGTTTCCTGCTTGGGGAGGTGCTAGCACCTCCCCAGACAGCCTTTAGTGTATTGGGGCAGGGTGGGCTGAAAGGAATGAGACATGCCTGGGGCACACAAGGTGTTCCTTGCATAGTCCAGTTCAAACCGGCGCTGGGGCACTCCAGCCCCAGCTCTGGCGCGAAACTGGACAAAGGGAAGTGGGTGTAACCACCCCCTCCCAGGTCCCACCCATAAGGCGTGACCTAGCAGGTATCCCAGCCCCCCAGATTAGTATAAGAGTGGGAGTTGGGCCTCAAGACTTTAGATTATCCTGAACCTGCAAACTTGAACAGAAACTCTGGACCTTCGACATTCGACGAAAGAAGAAGACTGAAGAATCTCCCTTGTGGCCAAGGAGTGGCTACCCTGTGCAAACAGGCACCATCAAGAGACTACCCTTTGCTTTGCCCACGTTCTACGAGGAACCGACTGCAGAGCCCGACCAGAGCCTTGACTTCCAGACTTCTCCGACCCTGATCCACATCCACAGCAAAGCTGAGATCCGTGGAGGCGACGAGCGACGTGGGACCGGCTACCTGGGAAAAGTGGCTAGTAACTTCAAGCGCAGCTTCTGAGGCACCCTCGAAGTTGTGCACCAGGGATTGAGAAGCCCCAACCCCAAGCACCATCTGCACCGAAGATCAGCCCCCCACACTCCACGAGTCCTGCGTGGGGCCCTTCTGCATTTTCCTGCTTGCCGCGTCTGTCCGGTTGCTTGCCCGCTGGCTAGTGGCCTTTGTGACGACGCACCCTGAAATCTTCTGCGCTGGTTTGGCTCCTCCAGACTGGCTCCCGCTTCTCTGCAAAGAAGAAGCACCCCAGACCTTCCTGGTCTGCACCAGAAGCAAGTCCTCCGTTCTTCGTGGGTTCCGCTTGCCAAGGCTTGGTGAGTCCTAGTCCAACTTCGACGCCGCCGACAGCAAGAGCCTTTGTGGGACAGCTCGCCTCCTGGTCCTGGTCGTCCTCGACGCTTCCTGGTCCTCCTGGCTGCAGCGACAAGCTTCACCTTCACCTGCAATCTTCACGACATCGCCTGGTTCCTTCCTGGTTCCACGTGGTCACTGTCTAGTGACCTTGACTCTGTCCCTTCTGCTTGCAGGTCTCCTCTCTTCTTGATCCCAGCCTTGGGATCCACCGGACACTCTTCACTGACTGCCTGTCAGCATCTTTCTTCAGGCATCCATAGGAGTCGACGACGAAAACCGACGCAACTTCACCCCTATGCACCCGCAGCCTGTGGGCTAGGTAACTTGGGTACTCCGGTGCTCATCAGGATAGTGACTATCCTAGTGTCTAGTTTTCCAGTCTCGACTTCCTAGCTACTCCGGAAGTGTCCTAAATCTATCGTTTTCTAAACTGTACTATTGCTAGTGACTCTTACGCATTACGCGTGAGTGTTTCCACTCTGCACACGAATCCCGTGGGCCTCCCACTTCCTAACTAACGCTAGTGTAGTGTAGCCCCAGCGATTCCCTAGGCCTAGGCCTATTCTATTTCCGTGACAGTGGTCCTTATACCACCTACTTAGTATATGGTTTGCGTGGCCCCTAGGGCCTAACTGTATTACTTACCTGTGTGACTTAATGTATGCTTAAATAAGACTGTGTTGTACTTACCTCTAAACTCATAAAGAGTGCTGAGGGTTTGACTAGAATAAATACACTTTATTTTATATATATATCTGTTGTGGTGTCCTTTCATTTGGTATTCAAGGGATTATATATGGTATCACAGCTGGCTTCACATGCCATTCAGAGTTTAGCCTAAGACTGCTCTTGTCCATGCTACCACTAGGATAGCTGGTCTATAAGGTTGACTTTACAACCAATCACCATAAGGGTATTTGGACTGATATAAGGTGTACACTAGAACTAGTGACATCATACATCAGGCCAACTTCTCACATTGGTGAGCAGCGGTTGGGATCTGAGCTTGCTGTTGTAATACCATTGTAATCTTGAGATACTAAATTGAAAGATCACACAGATATTGTCTAGGTACATATAACATAGATTATAATACTTAAGTCCTACTGGACTTAGTAGTTGTAGGTTGAAGTGAGTAACACACCCTGACTACAACTACTAGAGAGGTTTAGTAGAAACAACTAGTGTAGGTAGGTGCACACACCACACCCTCACTAGATCATGTCTCTGAGAGGAGATCAAGTAGATGCTCTCTCAGGAGGGTCAGGTTTGCAGAAGACCCCCTCTAGATATGATACCTTAACATTCCAGGAGATGAGACAATTGTGTACCTCCAGAGGAATAAAACAGGGTGCAAACCCTACCCTCCTTCAGTTAAGACAACTCCTAGAGGAGTATGATACTCTTAGGGCCTCTCAGGCAGGTACCCTAGGTACAGAGGAGGGTCTACCCACCACAGAGGAGTCAGATGGGGCTTCAGATGGAGAGGTAGACAGCCAGGGCCAAGTAGGAAGACTTAGCCAGGCTAACCTAAGTTTACATGGGAGTTTGCATGGGGTCCCCCCATACAGACCCCCAAGTGGGCTTAACCAGAGAAACAGGAGGGACAGATCCCCTTCAAGGGAATCCATCCACTCCCATGTCTCTAGCATCTCTAGTGTTTCCTCTCACAGGGGAATGACTTCCCCTGAGAGAAAGGAACATGAAGCCAGAATGAGGGAAGCTAATCTGAGGATTCAGAGGGAAGAACTTGCCCTTGCCAAGGAGAAGCTTGCTCTGGCTAGAGAGCAAAAGTTAAGTGGGTCAGAACCCACTGGTGGCAGCAATATCCCTAAGGATAGAGACAGGCACTATGATAATAGAAACCTGAGCAAGATTGTCCCTCCCTACAAGTGTGGGGATGACATCCACAAATGGATAACTCCTTTGGAGAGAGCTTGCAAAGTACAGCAGGTACCCCAAAGTCAGTGGGCAGCTATCTTGTGGCTCTCCTTCTCTGAGAAAGGTAGAGACAAGCTCCTCACAGTTAGTGATGAGGATGCAGATAATTACACTGTCCTGAAGAGTGCTCTGATTGATGGGTTTGGCCTAACCACTGAACAATACAGGTTGTTGTTCAGGGATACCCAGAAGACACAGACTCAGGACTGGACTGACTTTGTAGATTGTGCCACTAAGGCTCTGGAAGGCTGGCTAATGGGAAGTAAGGTTAAGGACTATACAGGATTGTATAATTTGATCATGAGAGAACAAATACTTAACAACTGTCAAAACCAGCTATTGCATCAACACCTGATTGATTCTGATCTGACTTCTCCCCAAGAATTGGGAAAGAAGGCAGATAGATGGGTCAGGACTAGAGTTAAGCAGAAAAACCAGAACCAGGGCGGTGATCAGAAAAAGGCAGACCAGAAGGGTAATGATCAGAAACAAAAAGACCAGAAGTCTTCACCAGGCCCCCAAAAGGCTCAGGGGGAGGGTGGTCCCAAAAAGGATAAAAAGAAAGATGGCCAAAAGAAACCATGGTGCAACTATTGTAAGTCCAACTCACATTGGTTTAGTGAGTGCACCAAAAAGGATAAGCCCCCAGCCACCATTGCCCCTAAGGCAACCGTACCCCCTAGTTCAGCTGTAAGTGGTGGTTCCCAGCAAAAGGGTGTAGTAGGGTTAACCCTGGGAACTGAGGAGGATTCTGGCCTAGTCAGAGTACCTACTCAGGCTGTTCTGATCTGTGATGGGGACTTAGCTTTGTCCTCTACTGTAGGCCCCAGTAACCTGGGCAAGTACAGACAGACTCCTTTTATCAACCAAAGAATGGCTCAGGCCTACAGGGACACTGGGGCTAGTGTCACAATGGTGACACCTGCTTTTGTGGACCCTGGACAGATCATACTAGGTGAGAATTACCTAGTGACCAACGCTAGCAATGCCACTACCTCCCATAGTGTGGCTATTGTTAACTTCTCCTGGGGAGGGATAACTGGCCTCAAGAAAGTTGTTGTTAGTTCAGACCTTCCTGTAGAGTGTTTACTGGGCAATGATCTTGAAACTTCAGTTTGGTCTGAAGTGGAGTATAGGACCCATGCAGAAATGCTGGGGATAGATGCACATGTCCTTGCTGTGACCAGGTCACAGGCCAAAAAGTGCACCACTGAACAAGTGCTGGATCCTGAAACTATGGACCAGTCACAACCCAAGAGAAAGAGCAGTAGGGTTAAGGCTGTGCCTTCCCCCCTGCCTCAGGTGATGGATCAGCCCTCCCAGGAGGATGATTCTGAGAGCCCTGAAGGAACTGTCCTAGAAGAACTTGAACTTGATCAGGTTGAGTTTCTTGGGACAGGGGGACCTTCAAGGGCAGATCTGAGGCAGGCTCAATTAGACTGCCCCTCTCTTGAACCCCTCAGACAGCTGGCTGCTGCTGAGGCTGCAGGGAATGCTCAAGGTACCCATAGAGTGTATTGGGATGAGGGGCTACTGTATTCAGAGGCTAGAGACCCCAAGCCTGGTGCATCCAGGAGGTTGGTCATACCACTGAAGTTCAGAGGCTTCCTTCTTACCTTGGCCCATGATATTCCCCTTGCAGGACATCTAGGCCAGAACAAGACTTGGGACAGGCTTGTCCCTCACTTTCACTGGCCCCATATGTCAGAAGATACTAAGGAGTTTTGTCGCTCCTGTGTCACCTGCCAAGCCAGTGGCAAATCAGGTGGCACCACAAAGGCCCCCCTCATACCACTACCTGTGGTGGGGGTCCCCTTTGAAAGAGTGGGCATAGATATTGTAGGACCAATGGACCCACAAACAGCATCTGGGCACAGATTCATACTGGTGATAGTGGACCATGCCACCAGGTACCCAGAAGCAATTCCCCTGAGGACCACAACAGCTCCTGTTGTGGCAAGGGCCCTGCTTGGAGTATTCTCCAGAGTGGGCTTTCCAAAGGAGGTCATTTCTGACAGAGGTGCCAACTTCATGTCAGGATACTTGACTGCAATGTGGAAGGAGTGTGGTGTTAACTACAAGTTCACCACACCCTATCACCCACAGTGCAATGGGCTTGTTGAGAGATTCAACAAGACCCTAAAGGGAATGATAAAAGGATTACCAGACAAGCTTAGGCGAAGATGGGACATCCTTTTACCCTGCCTTCTGTTTGCTTACAGAGAGGTCCCTCAAAAGGGGGTTGGCTACAGCCCTTTTGAGCTTTTGTTTGGGCATCCTGTAAGAGGACCCCTGTGTTTGGTGAAGGAAGGATGGGAGAGACCTCTCAGACAACCCAAACTAGACATAGTGGATTATGTACTTGGTCTCCGCTCCAGGATGGCAGAGTATATGAAGAAGGCTTCTAAAAACCTTGAGGCAAGCCAAGAACTCCAAAAAGCTTGGCATGACCAAAAGGCTGTACTGACTGTTTACCAGCCAGGACAGAAAGTGTGGGTGTTGGAGCCAGTGGCCCCAGCAGCACTCCAAGACAAATGGTCTGGACCCCACACTATTGTTGAGAAAAAGGGAGAAGTCACCTACTTGGTGGACCTTGGGACTCCCAGAAGCCCCCACAGGGTGCTTCATGTCAACAGGTTGAAGGCATATGTTGACAGGGCAGACATGGGGCTACTCATGGCTACAGATGAGGGGCAGGAGGAAGAGAGTGACCCTCTCCCAGACCTGTTGACTCAGAACCCTGATGATGGCTCAGTTGATGGTGTGGTCTTTTCTGACAGCCTCACTGTCCATCAGCAACAGGACTGCAGGCAAGTTCTGCAATCCTACAGACATATGTTCTCTCTGACCCCAAGTCAGACAAACTGGTGCACCCATGAGGTGGACACTGGTGACAGTCTGCCTGTGAAGAGTAAAATCTACAGGCAACCTGACCATGTCAGGGACTGCATAAAAGTTGAGGTACAAAAGATGTTGGAGCTGGGAGTCATTGAACCTTCAGAGAGCCCTTGGGCTAGTCCTGTAGTTCTTGTGCCAAAACCTCACACCCAAGATGGTAAGAGAGAGATGAGGTTTTGCGTGGATTACAGAGGTCTCAATGCTGTCACTAGGACAGATGCCCACCCAATACCTAGGGCAGATGAGCTCATTGACAGACTGGCAGCTGCTAAGTTTTTGAGCACATTTGACCTGACAGCAGGCTACTGGCAAATCAGACTAGCTGAGAGTGCAAAGGCCAAAACTGCTTTCTCGACCCCAGAAGGACATTATCAATTTTTGGTAATGCCCTTTGGTTTGAAGAATGCACCTGCCACTTTCCAAAGGTTGGTGAATCAAGTCCTTACTGGGTTGGATGATTATTGTGCAGCTTATCTTGATGATATTGCTGTCTTTAGCTCCACCTGGGAGGATCACCTGGTCCACCTGAGGAATGTTTTAGAGGCCCTGCAAAAGGCAGGCCTCACTATCAAGGCCACTAAGTGCCAGATAGGGCAGAGCAAGGTTGTATACCTGGGCCACCTAGTTGGTGGGGGTCAGGTTCAACCACTGGAAAGCAAGATCCAGACCATAAAGGACTGGACTCCTCCAACTACCCAGACTCAGGTCAGAGCTTTCTTGGGCCTGACTGGGTACTACAGAAAGTTTGTTAAGAACTATGGGTCCATAGTGACACCACTTAATGACTTGACCTCCAAGAAGATGCCAAAGAAAGTTCAGTGGACAGTAAGCTGTCAAAAAGCATTTGATGACCTGAAGCAGGCCATGTGCAGTGCACCTATTCTGAAAAGTCCAGACTACTCCAAAGAGTTCATTGTCCAGACAGATGCTTCTGAGTTAGGTGTGGGAGCTGTTCTTTCACAACTGAATGTAGATGGTCAAGACCAGCCCATTGCTTTTATAAGTAGAAGGCTGACCCCTAGAGAGAAACGTTGGTCAGCTATTGAGAGGGAGGCCTTTGCTGTGGTTTGGGCCCTGAAGAAGCTGAGGCCATACTTGTTTGGCACTCACTTCAAGATTCAGACAGACCATAAGCCCCTCTTGTGGCTAAATCAGATGAAGGGTGAAAATCCCAAACTTCTTAGGTGGTCCATTTCCCTACAGGGGATGGACTTCACAGTGGAACATAGACCTGGGACTGACCATGCCAATGCAGATGGACTCTCCAGATATTTCCACTTAGAACATGAAGACTCAACTGGTCAAGGTTAGTTTAATGTCCCTAAGTTTGGGGGGGGTTGTGTAGGAGAGTAGGGTCTGCTTTCTATGTTCACCCCCACTTTTTGCTTTTGCTTTACTGGTTTTCGACTTAGATGTGGCTGTGGGCCTGCTAATCAGACCCACAGCCCTGCTGTTCTCTCTCTAAATTAATACTATGTACTTTAGGTACATAACCCATTTGGATAGGATCACCTTATTGGCCCCTGTACAGTGTACCCTAGGTACCCAGGGCATAGGTGTACCCTAGGCCTACCAGGGGCTGCAGCATGTATTATGCCACCCCTGGCCTGGCCTTCCATTTTGACACAACTGGCTGATCACTCAGCTGGGGCAAGGTCGTGTAATCACCCCTTGCTTAGGTGTAGTATTCCTATACCTAACTTACATATAGACACATGTGTACCTATCAGTCACTCCTATGGCAGGCCTTAACAATCCTGGAGGCAGAGTGCTTGGTAACATGTGAGATGGTGCTCTAGCATGAGCTGAGCCTGTCTGCAGCTTTCGGAACCAAGTCCTTATAGCTGTTCTATGATATAGCCTACCATATACTCTTAAAGTGCCTTATAATCTTAGACGGTTATGGTAACTATGGTTTGGCTTTATCGGAACATGTCGTGTAAGGTGTCTAACACTGTGGAATAATACCCCCATACCATTTCTGGACATGAGGATATTATTCCCCCCTTCTAGAGGGAGAGACATGTTAAAATCATACTTCACTGTTAGCCTCTGACCAAAGCCTCAGCATCACAAAATGGATGCTGCTGCCACGACACAAGTCTGACCTCCTGAAGCTGGGAGTGATCCCAGCCAGGGAGGCCTGGACAATAGGTTTCCTGCTTGGGGAGGTGCTAGCACCTCCCCAGACAGCCTTTAGTGTATTGGGGCAGGGTGGGCTGAAAGGAATGAGACATGCCTGGGGCACACAAGGTGTTCCTTGCATAGTCCAGTTCAAACCGGCGCTGGGGCACTCCAGCCCCAGCTCTGGCGCGAAACTGGACAAAGGGAAGTGGGTGTAACCACCCCCTCCCAGGTCCCACCCATAAGGCGTGACCTAGCAGGTATCCCAGCCCCCCAGATTAGTATAAGAGTGGGAGTTGGGCCTCAAGACTTTAGATTATTCTGAACCTGCAAACTTGAACAGAAACTCTGGACCTTCGACATTCGACGAAAGAAGAAGACTGAAGAATCTCCCTTGTGGTCAAGGAGTGGCTACCCTGTGCAAACAGGCACCATCAAGAGACTACCCTTTGCTTTGCCCACGTTCTACGAGGAACCGACTGCAGAGCCCGACCAGAGCCTTGACTTCCAGACTTCTCCGACCCTGATCCACATCCACAGCAAAGCTGAGATCCGTGGACGCGACGAGCGACGTGGGACCGGCTACCTGGGAAAAGTGGCTAGTAACTTCAAGCGCAGCTTCTGAGGCACCCTCGAAGTTGTGCACCGGGGATTGAGAAGCCCCAACCCCAAGCACCATCTGCACCGAAGATCAGCCCCCCACACTCCACGAGTCCTGCGTGGGGCCCTTCTGCATTTTCCTGCTTGCCGCGTCTGTCCGGTTGCTTGCCCGCTGGCTAGTGGCCTTTGTGACGACGCACCCTGAAATCTTCTGCGCTGGTTTGGCTCCTCCAGACTGGCTCCCGCTTCTCTGCAAAGAAGAAGCACCCCAGATCTTCCTGGTCTGCACCAGAAGCAAGTCCTCCGTTCTTCGTGGGTTCCGCTTGCCAAGGCTTGGTGAGTCCTAGTCCAACTTCGACGCCGCCGACAGCAAGAGCCTTCGTGGGACAGCTCGCCTCCTGGTCCTGGTCGTCCTCGACGCTTCCTGGTCCTCCTGGCTGCAGCGACAAGCTTCACCTTCACCTGCAATCTTCACGACATCGCCTGGTTCCTTCCTGGTTCCACGTGGTCACTGGCTAGTGACCTTGACTCTGTCCCTTCTGCTTGCAGGTCTCCTCTCTTCTTGATCCCAGCCTTGGGATCCACCGGACACTCTTCACTGACTGCCTGTCAGCATCTTTCTTCAGGCATCCATAGGAGTCGACGACGAAAACCGACGCAACTTCACCCCTATGCACCCGCAGCCTGTGGGCTAGGTAACTTGGGTACTCCGGTGCTCATCAGGATAGTGACTATCCTAGTGTCTAGTTTTCCAGTCTCGACTTCCTAGCTACTCCGGAAGTGTCCTAAATCTATCGTTTTCTAAACTGTACTATTGCTAGTGACTCTTACGCATTACGCGTGAGTGTTTCCACTCTGCACACGAATCCCGTGGGCCTCCCACTTCCTAACTAACGCTAGTGTAGTGTAGCCCCAGCGATTCCCTAGGCCTAGGCCTATTCTATTTCCGTGACAGTGGTCCTTATACCACTTACTTAGTATATGGTTTGCGTGGCCCCTAGGGCCTAACTGTATTACTTACCTGTGTGACTTAATGTATGCTTAAATAAGACTGTGTTGTACTTACCTCTAAACTCATAAAGAGTGCTGAGGGTTTGACTAGAATAAATACACTTTATTTTATATATATATCTGTTGTGGTGTCCTTTCATTTGGTATTCAAAGGATTATATATAGTATCACAGCTGGCTTCACATGCCATTCAGAGTTTAGCCTAAGACTGCTCTTGTCCATGCTACCACTAGGATAGCTGGTCTATAAGGTTGACTTTACAACCAATCACCATAAGGGTATTTGGACTGATATAAGGTGTACACTAGAACTAGTGACATCATACATCGAGCCAACTTCTCACACCACCCTCACACGCTGACGTCAGTTCTGTACACGAATTTCCGCGCCAGAAACGCAGAGCCATGCAATACACTGACCACTGGTGCACAAAACTAGGGCCCTGAAAGGATGTCCTTAACCCTAGAAATCAGTTTGCAGAACGGGGAGGATGGGTGGGGCAGTAAGGAATCTATAACTAACTAATGTTTCTTACAGATATATCATTCCCAAAGGTAAGTAACTTGTTCATCTGAAACAAACACGTTAGTTATAGATTCCATACCTTAGAACAGATGCCCCAGCAATACCAACCACGGTGATGGGTCTGCGAACCAAGATCACACCAGAAAGTCCTGGAGAACAGAACGGCCAAAGAAGCCGCCTCTCTGGACTTGGCCGTCCAGGCAGTAGAGTTTTGTAAACGTGTGCAGTGATGCCGACGTGGCCGCCTGACAGATGTCATGTAGAGGAACTCCTCTTCCCAAGGCAGTAGTGGCTGTCGTCGCCCTGGTGGAATGGGCACGTAGCCTGACTGGAGGCTCCTTTTTAGCCAGAGAGTAACATGCCTTAATACACAAAATGACCCATCGAGAAATGGTGCGTTTGTGTACGGCCCGACCTTTCTTTTCGCCCACGTAGCCAACAAAGAGTTGGTCATTCACCTGGAACTGCTTTGTGCGATCCAGATAGAAGGAGAGCACACGTTTTGGGTCCAGACGGTGGAGCCTCTCTTCCTCCTTCGAAGGATGCACAGGCGGAAAGAAGGTGGGCAAAGTAATGGTCTGCCTGATGTGGAAGGCAGAGACACTTTAGGAAGGAAAGATGGACGAACCACCTTGTCCGGATGGACAGACAGGAATGGAGGTGTCGTGGGCGCCACTGAGTGCTCTCCTCGGGTTGACGCTTATGCTATATCCTATTCCCCAGTCCGGAATAGGTATAGTACACTCGGACTCGGGAGACAGGTGGGTGAGGGAAGGACGGGAAGGTACTGCAGGGAAGGAGACCTGAAACGAAACAAGCAGACGATTAGACCGGTGGCAACCTCACCTCTTCCCTCCTTCTTCCCAGGACTCAAACTCTTGCTGACCCCTTCTTTTACCTGACTCCCCCTCCCGCAATCCGGGTCTTTTCAGAACTAGAACACCACTGGCCACGGACCAGTTTATATCCACTGGGAGGCGGTCCTGGGCGTAAGGTGTAGTCTGAGGAGGAACACAGGGAAGGAAAAAGAGCGAGCGTTGGGAAGCAAAGGCAGCTCAATGCGTCTTGAGCTTGATGCTCCGAGGTCTCGACTCCCTCTCCCCTTCTCCTACCACGTACCCACCGCCCCGTTGTATTCACGGGAAGGTAGGGCCGAGGGCGTGTCGTGGCAGGGTGGAGCAGGGTGGTGGAAGGGTGACTGACGTTGGCGCTTCTACTCCAAAGCCCGGAACTCCGTGGGCCGAGGAGCGCCGATGCTGATGTTTCCCAGGCCAATAGGGTCTTGGCCTACAAGTAATCGTTTTCGAGCGGTATCTCTCTGCCCCGAGAGTCTAGGGAGGAAGAGAGGCTCGATACTAAGACCAAGGGTGCCCTGAATTCCAAGGGGTAACTGGAGGGTGCCCGCGCTGCTACTCGATGCTCAGGCAGGGAAAGCAGAGGAGCGCGCACCCTTGAAACGATGGCCCGGAAATCCGTGGGCGTGATAAATTGCTGGTCGCGCTAGCACTCACCTCACCTGGGGGCTGACTGAGGAGAGGAGCGCATGTTCTGGGATCTGGGGAGTCCCAGGCGGAAGCTGGATACGGAGGAATCCGAAGGTCAAGGAGCTGCAGGCTGGGAGCTGCGATAACGCGGGCCACCAAACGAAGACGAAATGCATCCGGAATCTTTGGCAACGCCCCCCCAGTCGTCTCGACCTATATCCACTCTCTGGGCGTGTCGGTTGGTGCGTGAGGCGTGCTTTCTCTGAGGCTCCCGGGAGTTGTAGTTCGAGCCAGGGCTCGCGTGTCTTTGACGGAGGTCGTGTCTTCGCGGCTCCGCGCCGGTCCGGACTTGTGATCATGACAGGAGGTTTGAAGAAAGGGCCTGGAGCTCACTCACCCTTCTAGGAGAAGTGATGGCTACCAGGAAAGCAGTCTTAAGAGTCAGGAGTCTTTAGGGACAGTTATGAAGCGGCTCAAAGGGAGCACACATTAAATAGGTAAGAACAAGATTCAAGTCCCACTGAGGCACAACAAAGGGGATTGGAGGAAAGAGATGTGTTAAGCCTTTTTAGAAAAGGTTAATTACCAGGGACTTGAAAAGAGAAGGTTGATCTGGCAACCGAAGGAAGACAGAGATGGCTGAAAGATAGCCCTTGATAGTGCCCAGAGTAGAGCCCTGCTGGGCTAAAGAAAGAAGGAATAAGAGAACTTCAGAAAGGGGATCCACAGCCTTTGAACTAGTTCCACCGGCAGGCGTATACCGTTTTAATGGAGGGACGCCTGGCTGCCAAGATAACGTCACAGACTTCGGGAGGCAGGTCGAAAGACGTCAATTGCCTACGCTCAATCTCCATGCAAGGAGTTGGAGACTGGACAGGTTTGGGTGGAGGACTGTCCCCTGCTGCTGCGACAGAAGATCCTCCTGAAGAGGCAGTCTTATCGAATGATCGATGGCCATGTTGAGCAGCTCGGGATACCAGACTCTTCGTGCCCAATCTGGAGCCACAAGAATGACTTGGGCCCGGTTGCGCCTGATCTTCTTCAGCAATCTGGGCAGACGTGGTATAGGCAGAAAGGCGTACAATAGACCTCAACTCCACTTTCGACGAAAAGCGTCGCCTAGCGAGTGCCGCCTTGGAAATTCCAACGTGCAGAATTGCTGACATTGTGTGTTCTCTTCGGTGGCGAATAGATCTAACCAAGGCTCTCCCCACTGTCGAAAGAGACCTTGCACCATCTCCGAATGAAGACGCCATTCGTGATCTATCATGCACCTGTGGTTGAGTTTGTCCGCCCTGGAGTTCAGGGATCCTACCAGGTGTTGAACCACCAGGGATATGCCCTGATGTTCCAGCCACGTCCTGACAGAGGGTCAACGACCCCACCCTGTTTGTTGTAGTACCACATGGCGGTGGTGTTGTCCATGAACACCTGCACTACTCTTCCCCGGACAGAGGGAAGGAATGCTTTCAGTGCAGACGAATCGCCCGGAGCTCCAGAAGGTTGATGTGAAGCCCAGACTCCACTGGTGACCAGAGTCCTCTGATCTCCGCCTCACCCATGTGGCCGTTCCATCCCAGAAGGGATGCATCCGTCACCACAGTGTGGTCTGGTTGGGGAAGGGATCTGCCATTGACCCAATCCTGGTTCGTGAGCCACCACTGCAGTTGTCGTGCAATGCCCTCCGAGATCTGGACGCAATCGAACAGAGTCCCCTGATGCTGCGCCCACTGGAACTTCAGGTCCCACTGCAGAGCCCGCATATGCCACCTGGCATGATCGACCAGCAGGATGCAGGAGGCCATGAGGTCCAGCAGCCTAAGAGTTATTCTGACCGAAACGCAGGATAGAGGTTGAAAGATCGGAATCAAAGCCCGAATATCCCGGACTCGCTGTTCAAGAGGATAGACCCGAAACTGCGTTGTATCCAGAACCGCTCCAATGAAGAGGAGCTTCTGAGAGGGAATCAGGTGCAACTTTGGCATTTTGATGGAGAACCCCAGTAAATGCAGGAGGTCGGCCATAGTCTGGACGTGGGAGACAACTGTGTGGGGCGAACCCGCCTTCAACATCCAGTCGACGAGATAGAGGAAGACTGAAACCCCTGATCTGCGCAGATGAGCTGCGACAACCGCCATCACTTTCGTGAACATCCGAGGGGTGCTGGTAGGCCAAAAGGGAGCACGGTAAATTGAAAATGCCTGTGGCCTACCGTGAACCGTAGGTAACGCCGGCAGGACGGGGATGTGAAAATATGCGTCCTGCTAGTCCAACGCTACCATCCAGTCTTCCGGGTCGAGGGCAGACAAGACCTGAACAAGCGTCAACATCTTGAACTTCTACTTCCGGAGGAAGCCCTTGATGTCCCTGAGGTTCAAGATAGGGCGCAGACCCTTGTCCCTCTTGGGAACCAGAAAGTAGTGGGACTAACAGCCACGACCTACTTCTGGGAGAGGAACATGCTCGATGGCTCCCTTGGCCAAGAGAGCCGTAACTTCCTGCTGGAGAAAGGCCAGATGATCCTCCGACATGCTGTGGTATCTCGGTTGCATGGCTGGAGGGGTAGTCTCGAAGGGGAAGGAGTAGCAATTTCGAACTATTTGCAAAACCTACCTGTCCGACGTGATGGTGCGCCAGTGGGGGAGGTGATGGCGGATCCGTCTGCCCACTGGCATTTGATGGGCCTGAAAGGTCGGACTAGGAGGGTTTGGAGGCTGCTGCAGAGGGGGGACTGGCCTGCCCGCTGGCCCCCGGAACCACGACGGTTGTTCCCACGTCCCCGGCCGCACAAAGGTGGGCAACTTGCTGCGGGCTGTGGCTCTGGGCGGAACATAGCAGGGCACCCCTTCCGTAGCCACGAAAGGAGCGAAAATCAGACTGTGCAGGGCGGGTGGAGAGGCCTAAGGACTTGGCCGTAGCCCGTGAGTCCTTGAAATGCTCTACAGCGTTGTCTGCTTTGTCGCCAAAAAGGCGATGGCCATCAAAAGGCATGTTCATTAAGGTGTTCTGGATATCCCCTGAAAAGCCAGTGGACCTCAGCCAGGCGTAGCGACGAAGCGCTACTGACGTGGAAATATTTCTGCCCAGAGAGTCGGCGGTGTCCAGCCCACAACGTATTTTAAACTGCTACATCCCTCCCGGCGGCAACAGCCTGGGAGAGCACTGCCCGGGCCTCCTCTGGAGGCAGCACCTACGCCACCGTATCCCACACCGAGTGGGAATAACGGCCCAAGAGACATGCGGTGTTTACGGACCGCAGTCCTAATCTGGCGGAAGAGAACATTTTCTTACCAAGGTGGTCCAGGTTCTTGGATTCCCTTTCCGGTGGAGCGGTAGGGAAGGCGCTTTTGGAAGTGGAGCCTTGGACTACCAAGCTGTCCGGGGTGGAGTGTTGGGAGAGGAAAGTGGGGTCACCTGGAACCGGGCGTTGGCGTCGGGCAATCATCCTGTCCACGGGAGCCCCCGTATTACGCCTGGACCACGTGCCCAAAAGGATGTCAGTGAGGGCCTCATTAAACGGCAACAGGGCCTCCCCAGAGCTCGCAGCCGGTTGATGCACTTCGGTCAGATTAGTCCTGACTGCCACCGTATGAAGCTCGAGGTTAAGAGCCTCAGTCGCCCTGCGCAACACCACTGCATACGACGCTCCCTCCTCCGTAGCTACGGTAGGAGGAGACAACATGCCAAGGTCAGGTGAAGTGTCAAGACCACTGTCATCCCCCAGTTCCTCTCTCCAGTCCTGGTCAGAACCTAGCTGATCAGTTTAAGGGTCCCCTGTCCCCTCCCAGTCCTCCTCCTCATCATCTGGTTGCCACTCAGGTTGAAAAGTGGCTCCAGAAGTGAACAGGGGCACAAAAACCCCACTCGGCACCGGGTCCGGCGTCGGACAACGCCGGTTCAGCTCCGTGTCCACATCGAGATGGAGGCCGAGGTCGACGCTGGCCGGAGGGCCCACCGGCGCTGAGCGCGGTAGTGGTGCCATCGGAAGCGGTGCCGGTGGTGGTGTAATGAGGTCAACCCGCGCCGATCTGGATCCAGGCCTGGATCCAAGGGGGGCCTGCGGAGCCGGGGCCGGAGCCTCCGACAGCGAAGACCTAGGCCCCCCCAACTGAGTCCACAGAGCCCGCAGGCGCACTAGCAGCGTCGGTATGCCCAAAGATGGCATGCATCGCCTTGTAGAATGTACAAAGTTGGGCGGGAGTCGCTCGCTGTCCTGGAAAGGGAGTGAAACTCGGATTCGACTCTTCGGGCACCACGCGCGGAACCGCGGGAGGTGCACCGCCCGCATGCCTCGTCGGATCGGCTGACCGATGAGGAGAAGTGGAGGAGCAACGATGCTTCTTCGACTTCTTATGCTTCAACTTACTCAATCCCAAGTGTGAAGACTTCGAAGATTTGGAACCGGAATGGTGATGGCTCCGTGACCGGTCCCAAAACCTCCCTCTCGACCAGGACCTCGAACGGTGCGAAGCAGCTTTCGGGACCGCTCCCGCAAAGCCTTCGGCGCCATCGACCATCAGTCGGAGCACGACTTGGGGACGTAGTCACGCTCCAGGCAAAAAAGACACACGCAGTGCGGATCCGTCATCGACATCATGCGATGACAGGAACCACAGACCTTGAAACATGGCTTCCCTTGTGAAGACTCGAAAAAGAAGTCGACAAAAGTCGAGAAAAAGTTAGTCAAAAAATGACTTAGGTACTGCTTCTCCCAGATCTGCGCTGGCTGGCGCGGGAAAAGAAAGAACTGACGTCAGCGCGCGAGGGCGGCATCTAAGTAGCTCCTGCGACGTCATCCTGGCGACCACGACGACGGACGCGGAGCTGACCGACGCCACCTTCCGACGCACAGAGGTACTGCTGCCGAAAAAAAATTCCGGATCCAGTCTGATGCCTGGGGGTAATTCTAAGGTAAGGAATCTATAACTAAAGTGTTTCTTTCAGATAAAGACATTTCATTACTATACAGAAGATGAAATATCTAACGAATATTGTCCGAGCGAGGACATTGAAATTCCACTCACTTACCACTGACATTTATACTGGTTTAACGGCGCCCTACCCGATACAAGAAATAGAGTAAGAGACAGCGCAACATGGCCAGTACTAGCGGCCTACACACCACATCCTGACATTGACACAATGCCCGGAGGAAACTTACTTAAACAGCATAAAGAATTATTAAAACTTTACAGAAACATGACACAGTTTGTGATGAGAACACTCACAATCCAGCGAACAACGGCTACACAAGCAGGATCAGTTCAAGCTTGTACAACTAAAAATACGCCACAAACACTGCACGCAGTAATGGGTAAATTGCCCACTAAACGAGAGCAAATGCCTTTCTGGATAGCTCAAAAAACAATACAGCTAGAGGCAATATTTCCACACACTGGTCCACACAAAAAGCATAGAATGCTAACAGTTTGCTTGGCAATGGGTATAGCTCCCCCGATAGAGGATTGTACTTCTTGGGGTATAGTCTTCGCTGCAATATATACCAGGACTCATGGTATCCCTTCATTAGCAGTAATAACAGACGTATTGGGAGATCTACAGAACGAGTATGGAGCAGAACATGGTCTGAATTTAGGGATTATATAACTTCGCCCAGGTATCAGCTATATTATTAGCAAACATTAAAGGGAAGGCAGCATCAGTGGCAATACGCCAACGCCTGAGAGATTTTAGTCCTTTACAACAGGAGACAGAATTACCTAAAATAATTGAAACTGCTTATGCAGAATTAGGGAGAGATAGTTTGGGAGCTAGACCAGTAAAACCTCAACTAATGGGGAGTCCTGAAAAGGATACCTTTAAGCAAGCACCTGCTTCTTCAAAGAAGAAATGGGACACTAACAAACAACAAAAGGATAAAGACAATAGATCTGAATCCAGAGGTAGATCTCCTCAACTGGAGCCCTCTGAAAGGAGGTATAACTTTAGGAATAGAGACAACATTAGAAAACCTGACAGGTGTCAGGACACTGATACACATTCCTCTCGTTCCTTTCAGGGCTCATCGAAAAACTCAGAGATAGAAGGATGGTCGGAAGACAGACAGGAAGTGAGTACAAAGTCCAGAGACACGCAACGTGCTGCAGACTACGCACCTAAGAAAGAAGAAAAACAAAAACCTAAACCTCAATTAAAAAAGAAGAAAGTAGCAGATCTCAAGATCAGACATGCCCAGAATTCTGAGGACTCAACTACTGAATGGGGAATGGGCTTTGACGATGCTAGACAGCGCAGCAGACGTAACAATAGCTCGCCAGAACCTGATGGAATTTCTGGTGACAGAGGAGTTGAATGAACATATCACGGTGGAAACGCCTGATACTAGGGTAAGCTTGAATGGGGAATGGGCTCTGACGATGCTAGACAGCGCAGCAGAAGTAACAATAGCTCGCCAGAACCTGATGGACTTTCTGATAACAGCGGAGTTGAGTGAACATATCACGGTGGAAACGCCTGATACTAGGGTAAGCTTGAATGGGGAATGGGCTCTGATGATGCTAGACAGCGCAGCAGAAGTAACAATAGCTCGCCAGAACCTGATGGAATTTCTGGTGACAGCGGAGTTGAGTGAACATATCACGGTGGAAACACCTGATACTAGGGTAAGCTTCCCACATAGGTTACATGAGATAACATTCATGATGGAGGGGGACAAACCAAGGAGAATTAAAGGTCTCTTTTTGGTAGAACCTTTGGCAATTATATTTTATTAGCTGAAAAAGATTGGCCGCCTGCTATTGTTATGGGTTGCCCAAAAAAGGCAAACAGTTATTATGCCAGCTTTTTCCGACCTTGTTCCCCATTTTTTAAAACATACATATGCACAGGAGTGGGCAGTAGCCCTTGCTCCAGCACTATATCGAAACCATGTTGGATGGGATGAAGAGTCGACCCACCACGTGATACCACTAAAATCTACTCCAACTCCACAGAGATAGTATCCCAATAATGCAAGAAGCTAATAAAACAGGTCAGGGAGATCTTAGATCAACTTCGATACCAGAGGTGATTGAAACTTTCACCTCTTCAATGAATAACTATTTGTTTCCGGTAATGAAACCTGACAATACATATCATCTAGTTTTGGATTACAGACACCTAAATTCGTGCACAAAAACATTTGCAGTACAAAATGCACACAGTGCCGCATTAATGAATAACCTTGTGCTGAAAAAATACAAAACAACACTAGACATCTCAAATGGATTTTTCTGCCAGAATATAGCGCTTGAGAGCAGATACTTGATGGCATTTTCAGCGCTAGGGTCACAGCGGAAATTTTGTCAACTACTCCAGGGATATAAAAATAGCCCAGGGTTGTTTTCCGCCAGAGTAACTGAGTTACATCAAAATCTGGATGAGGAGGCATTGTCCTTTGGAGATGATATGTATCTGACGGTTGATGACCTGGAGGAACACTTGACGAGGGTGAGCACCATAATTTTGGGATTCGCCTCAGAAGGTTACAAATTTAACTTCAAAGAATCAAAAATAGCCCACCTCAGTGTCCTATTTTTGGGATATGAGCTTTCAAGTGAAGGGAAAAGCCTGGCAGACACCTTTTTAGAAAATTGTGCGCTGCTCCAACCTCCAAAATCACTTAAAAAGTTACAATCAATACTGGGATTCCTAAATTTCGGCAGAACATACATTTTGTATTGCGCAGAAAGGATTGAACCTTTGTACGACCTCATAAGACCTGATTTTTCAGTTAGGCAATGGACACAGGGACACACAGATGCACTTTGTTCCCTCCAGGTTGACATGATAGCGTCTAAACACTTACAGGCACACGTAAATGTCCACAACCTGGTGATCCGTATAGTTGCGGGTCAATCTGGGTACACATACCTCACATATAATGAAGGCGAAACGGTACCCATTGCTTACAAATCACACTTGTACACAGATGCTGATATGTGTTTTGCATCCACAGAAAAAATACTGACAGCAGTGCAGACTGCTGTAGTGAGAGAAAAAGCACTAGCTCAGGGGGAAACAAATAATTGCCGTGACTCCAGTACCAGCCTTAGAGGCTGCGAAAAAGGCAAGCGTTCCTAACGCTAAAGCGTTACATCCGAGATGGATACAGTGAGCTAATTCTCTCACTGTATCAGATGTAGAATACAGATATGATCCAAATCTGAAAACACAAGCATTTCTGCAATATGAACAAGAATATCCTCTCCCGAAAAAAATAATGCCTCTAGATCTGTATGAATACATAATTTACACTGACCGAGCCGCACAACCGGCCATAGGAAATAAATAACATTGCAGCTCTGCGTGTATAATTGTTAAAGGTCGTATGCGAGATGGTAAATTCCATTCTAGCTGTAATGAGACTCAGTCTCTAGGAGACTGCACGGCACAGTTAGCAGAACTAATAGCTCTTTTAGTGGCACTAATAATTACAGATTGAGGATTCCCCACACAAATAGGGTGCGATTCTTTTTATTGTGTCCACTCATACAATGAAAATCTTCATTATTGGGGACCTTCGCTGATCCTGTTTCTAATAGCAGGTATCCTGATTGTAATTTTTCTGCAGCGCAATGGACGTCCCAGTCACCAAGTGCTCTCCATGCCACTGGAATCAAGCTATCCTGGCTGCAGAGGGGTGAAACTCCGAAACCAGTCCTAGGATGCTTGTTTCCAGTTCAGGGAGGACCTGGCCTGGCAGTTCAGGATTGACTGTTCCCATTGGGCACAGGGTCAAGACTGATTTGCATATGGCTGGGTCCAAACTGGAATGGCATGGTGAGCAAAAAAACGATGGTTTTAGGCCCAGATCTCTGTACTGGGGTGAATGTATGACATTGTTCTGCATTCTGTCCATCAATAGTTCTTTTTGCATTTGTCACCCCGAGTGGGACGGGTATGCTCAGACGTGAGTCCCGTGCTCTCCATGCCACTGGAATCAAGCTATCCTGGCTGAAGAGGGGTGAAACCCCGAAACCGGTCCTAGGATGCTTGTTTCCAGTTCAGGGAGGACCTGGCCTGGCAGTTTGGGCTGCTCTGTTCCCATTGGGCACAGGATCAAGACTGATTTGCATATGGCTGGGTCCAAACTGGAATGGCATGGTGAGCAAAAAAGCGATGGATTTAGGCCCAGAACTCTGTACTGGGGTGAATGTATGACATTGTACTGCATTCTGTCCATCAATAGTTTTTTTTGCATTTGTCACCCCGAGTGGGACGGGTATGCTCAGACGTGAGTCCCGTGCTCTCCATGCCACTGGAATCAAGCTATCCTGGTTGAAGAGGGGTGAAACCCCGAAACCGGTCCTAGGATGCTTGTTTCCAGGTCAGGGAGGACCTGGCCTGGCAGTTTGGGCTGGACTGTTCCCATTGGGCACAGGGTCAAGACTGATTTGCATATGGCTGGGTCCAAACTGGAATGGCATGGTGAGCAAAAAAACGATGTATTTAGGCCCAGATCTCTGTACTGGGGTGAATGTATGACATTGTTCTGCATTCTGTCCATCAATAGTTCTTTTTGCATTCGAACTATATATACAGACATATTAGAGCTATGGCTTGAGTGACAATTTTTTTCTTTTTGTTTGTTTAGCACTTTTTAGAGTTTTTAAACATTTTTAGCATTTTTTTGCGGAACTATGGGTTTTACTACATATGTATGCGTACCAGTACCAGGACAGGTAGTACGTTAGAATCAGCTTATGTCGTCCAGTCGGATGAGGAGTGGGTGTTATATAAATACCTCAAAATACACTAGAGTGACATCCCAACCTTGCACCTATATTCATCTCTACACTACATACATAACGGGCTGCTAGGACTGACCCTTTACCTAGTTACAGTACTGCTTACAGACCCTGGGGTTTTCCCTGAACAATAGCCTCATACATTATGCATGATGATCCTTGGATTCTTGGAATCTCAGCAGCACTACCATCTCCCGCAAAATACCTATTTACAAAGTTCATTCCCGACGTCATCCTAAGTCCGACAGTGGCACAGCAAGGTAGAACCCCAGGGGATACCTTCAGGTATATAAGCATCACATCTTGCTGAGAGTCAGATGAGATCAGGACTTCCATGCCAACACACTGACGCGAGATGCTGAAGCACCCTGCAAGCAGATACTCCAGCGCGCAGTGGTCTCACATCTTTTGCGGTGTGTCCAATCTGAAACCAGGGCGAGGTCCCACAGTTTCTCACTTCAGGTAATGGGGGTTGACTCTATCCTAGAGGTATTCTGGGCTTAACATCTACACACATGCTAGGTACATTTAGGTACATTTAGTTAAGGTTGCATCGTAGAAGTACACATTTTTATTATCATGTATTTACCTGTATTCATGGTTATAGCAAAATGGTAGAACGCTACCATCCTTTTACTTTGCTAATGCTTCTAATCAGTTCTATGTGTTACTGTTTAATGATTGTTTCAGCACACCTATTTTACTCTAGAATAATGACTGTTCAATAAATACTTATTGAAAACGTCCCTACTGTTTATTCTGTGTATCTCTCTGAGACTAAGTGAGCACGAGTGACTGAGCGAAAAGTAGTACACTGTTTCCATGGTCCTGAAGGATCAGGGTTTTTATGTTCGATAGTTGCCAAGAACTATTTTCTCCTTGGTAAGAGGAGTTTCTCTTGGCACTGTGAGCTAGCTGGTATACAGGCCAACATATCCGGTGGGGTGTCTGGAATCATTCTGGACACCAAGCCTGCAGTGTATGTTGTCCAAACACGCAGATCCTGTATAGGTTTTATAGGAACCCAATGGTGGATTCAAGATGAGAGGTACCTGCAAGCAGAGGGGACAGAGTCTATGCCACTCAGAATTGTCCAGGAGGCACGGAAGACGAATGTCCACTGATGTCTAAGATGCAGGAGAGTTGACCGTGACCTCGGCGCTGCAGCTGTGCGGAGCAGGCGACGCTCTGGAAGACCAGGAGCCATGCACTAGCTGTCCCATGTTGGATGTCAACAGCCAGGGGGTCGGTGTCTGCCGGGAGCACCAACAAGCCTTGGAAATGGCAACAAACATAGTAGACGAAAAAGGTGCAGTGTCGGAAACAGCAAGGTCCAAGTGACTCACCACCACTAGGTAAGTCAGAGCAGGCCCCGATCAAGCAGGGGAGCCCACTGGAGCCAAAGAAGACGTTTAAGAGGACCCATGGCCCGAAGGCACATGAGTCGTAAGAGGACCTCGAACAGCTCGCCAATGCTCACCAATGATGAAGACTCACGGTGTAGAGGATGTGGTGAGGACACAGATCTTGGTAGCAAGAGAAGCTTGAGGCTGGAGCTTCTTAGAGCCTGAAGATCTCTGGAGGAGAGAGTCAACAAGCCTTGGCAAAGGCAAGTCAACGCCCTTCAGCGATCTCAAAGAGGGATACTGGCTTCAAACTTGCTGAAGACAGTGCAGGCCTCAAGGGAGTTGTAGAACCACCATCTGTGTTGCTGACCCTTCCGGAGTTCATAGGAGCTCAGGAACAGCAGACGGGTCAGCTTCATTATGGTGCCTGCAGGTGCAGGGAAGTGACTCCTTCACTCTAAGGGAGATTCCTTCAGGAATCTTGGAAGTCCACAGGCCTGTAGAAGAACCTGTATGGAGCACAGGCACAGACGACGCAGAAGACTGGCTCAACGGTGAGACCAGGAGCAGCATGAGTCGTCCCAGTTGCAGTCTCAGTTCCCAAAGCAAAGTCCAACGAAGTCCAAAGTCTGAACCTTGTCCCACGACGAATTTAAGGAACTACCCACAGGTAAGCCCTTAGGTACCCTAAGGAAAGGGTTGGGACGGTTCAGGGGTCCCTCCCACAGGACGGGCTGGACAGTGGGGAGGATACTCCCATGTCCTTTGTCTAGTTTCATACCACAGCGGAAGCCAATGGCTCCCTGAACTGGTTCCAACCGGAGTATACTAGGAGGGCACCAGATGAGCCCTTTAAAGAAGCCTAGTTGTGCTAGCAAGTGTCCCCACCCTGATCCAATACACTAAGTCCTGTCTGGGAGGTGGTCACACCTCCCTGTGACAGGAGACCTATTGTCCTGCCTTCCCCTGCTAGAGCTTGGCTCAGCAGCAGGAAAGCAGAATTGGGTCTCTGGTCGGCAGCAACCTGAGTTTGCTGTCCGGGTCTGAAAGACTGATACCAGGAGCACTGAGGGCTTCCTGAAGGGACCCCATGGTGCATGGAATCATACCTCCAACACTGTTTATGGTGTTGGGGTATGATTCCAACATGTTTGCTACCAAACACGCAAGAGTTCATTACAGCTAGTTTAAAGTTAGCCATCGCGTAATGACGCATGGCCACTCTATGTATTGTAATGGCTGATGCACTTACAACCCGGGAGAATGGACTCAGTGGATTGTAGGGGTGTCCTGCTCATGCAGGGGCACCCTCACACTTATAACAGAGCACCCTGCCTTCAAGATTGAAAGGCATGCCTTAGGGGTGACTTATAGGAATTAAGTGCAGTGACCTCATTTATAAGAAAACGTATATCTGTTGTAAGTAGTACTAGCACCAGTTTACATAGGCTTCAATGGCAGGCCTGTAGTCATACTTTGAGTGGTCTCCCATGGGTGGCATACTACATGCTTCAGCCCATGAGGGACCCCTGGTAGACCTATTCCCTGGGTACCTTAGTACCATATATCATGGACTTACAAGGGTACCCCAGTAGCCAATCTGGGGTGTACCTAAGTACTCACCATGATCATATTTAGGGAGGAAGCACAAAAACTGGGGTCCTGATTAGCAGGATACCAGACAGACTAGTCAGAAAAACATAATGACATCGGTAAAATGTGAGGGTAAACACGTAAGCAGATCCTTCTTACCTACAAACACCAAAACAACAAAATTCCAATCAGTAGAACTGGAGTGATGACTTTTTAAAGGTTCTAACGAAAGCAGCACAAAAAATCATGTACCACCACTTGCGGTTATCTGGTTGGGGTGGACAGTGTCAAAGTCACGAGTTCAGGCCAACCACGATGGAGCACGGGTTAGATACAGAGGCTAGGTTCATCTCGCTGATGATTTTACCTTCTCTGAGTCCATGTCCACAGGGGATCTGCAGTAGAGCTTCCAGTTGGCGGTCGACCCGAGGAGCAGGTCAGGAGTCATGGATGGTAGTTGCTGTTTGGTGCAAAGAGTCAGTCGTCATTGGAGCTTGGCTTTGACAGTTGACTCCAGCTGTCGCCGTTGGTGCTGGTTCTCGGATCGGACATCGATTCGAGTCGGATAACGTCTCAGATGATAGTTGGGCGAGACGAAGAGTCCGTTTTCGGTCACCAAAAGCACAAAAAAATCCTGGAACTCAGAACTTGTAGTTTTGAGGCAGGACAAGTGCACTCTTATGCCAAACAAGGTCTATGACCTGTAGGAGCATCACTTGGGGATCAGGACTCGCTCCAGCAGAGGCCAACAGAGGGCTCAAGCAGGTCCATTCGGTGCTGGTCAGCTGGGCAGTTCTAGGGAGGCCACTGAAAACTTGTTGTGTCCTTGTAGCTGAAACAGGAGGCCTGCCAACTGACCCTTGGAGTCACTTCTGGGAAAACTGAGTTCAAGGCAATCGTTCTTCTTTAGACAGAAGGGCAGTCCTTCTTCTGAAACTTCCACAGGTGATGGGGTTTTCTGATGAGAAATTCTGAAGGTGCAACTTTTATCCCCAGTGACAGCCTGTGGGTGGGGGATGCCCTCTTTGCCTATCCTTCCCCCTTTCTGGAGTTTGGCTCCAATCTGTCTAGGGTAACAAAGTGCAAGCAGGCATAGGTGTAGGCTGCATTTGTCAATGGCAAGGTAGGCAGCCCTTAGTAGTCAGGATGGGGCTGGGTATGGCCCTCAGGCTACTCTTTGAAGCTCATTGAGACTGATTACAACCCCTAATACATTCTGCTTAGGAGAGAAGCACCCTTCCCCTCACCCAAGGTCCTTTTGTTAGAATACGCAAAACAACAAAGGAGAGCGATTCTCAGTCAGGTGACTCTTGACACTGACAAAAAGGCACATTTGCTGTAGGCAGAAAAATGCATCCACCCTAGAGGTGGTTAGGGCCTACCTTAGGGTTGACTTATAAGTATTAAAAAGAAAGGTTTAGGCCTGACAAAATGGTTTATTTTGCTAGGGTGAAATGGCAGTTTAATACTGCCCTTCAGGCTGCAGGGACAGACCTGAGACATGTTTTATTTACAGTGTTACTGTAGTGGGTGGCACATTGTGTGCTGCAGGTTTTTGGGAACATGTATTACAATTATCTAGGGACTTACAAGTAAACTAAGGGTACTAATCACATGTAGACCAAATTTACCATGTTTAGGGAAGTGAGCCCTAGCACTTTACCACTGGTTATCAGGGGAAAAGTGTGGAGAGTCCTAATGCCAACAAATCAGAGTTAAGCAAAAAAAAGGGATTGAAGGAAAAAAGTCTGAGGAAATACCATACCAAGGATGTCCGGTCTGACGTGCCCCCATAGCAGAAAGAAGGGAGAAATACACTGCCTCATGGTATTTTTCTTCTCTAAGGCAGAAAAACCACCAGCATAGACATTGTCAGTCCCAGGGTGGTGATCCAGGGTAAAGTCCATTCCCTGCAGAGAGATGGGTCACCTCAACAGTTTAGGATTCTTTTTTTTTTTTTTAACATATTTTTATTGCCATTTTCATATTTCACACATTGTACATCATACACAGTTTTCGAATAGTTAAGTCAGACTGTACGTCCAGTGGTGGTACATAACATCTGTATATACTGGTGATACATCAAGTGGGAGCATAAACATCTTACAGATATATCGTGATGTGTATACCCTGTTGTCTCAGGTTCCGCATATGGCACAGGAACTGGGGCGTAACGGGGATATAACCTAGGGAACGGGCATGGAAGAACATCTCCAGAATCTGTAGCGAGGGTATGGAACGTCGTATGGGTAAGGCACTACTGTGACTCACGGTTGCCTATCATATTCGATTCGACCTGAAGCCGTGGTAGCACACCTGATGCCGGGGTTTGTGAGGAGTTCATGCAGTCGTCATTTCGAGAGATTGGTTGGGTAGGGTCTGTGACTGCGTGTGCCTGGCTGGCAATGCGGGTGGGCCGTCTGTTGGATCTGCTCCCGGGGTTAGCTGCTTGAATTGATATAATAGCATGGCCCATTCCATAGATATAGGGTGTTTGCGGACCCCTCTCACCTCCTCCTCCCGTAATGTCTCCTCTTCAGCCAGCGCCCATTTGTGTGTAGCTCCCACCCAAGCCGCCAGCGGTGGACCTGTGGGGGAGCGCCAGTGCATGGCGATGCTGCGTTTGGCTAAGAGCACCGCAAGGGAGAGAAAACGGGTCCGCACCTTGTGCTGTTTACTTGCGCGAAAGATGCCTATGGCGCTGGCTTCCCACGTGTTCATGCAAGCCAGCCCTGTGAGGGTACCCAAAGCAGTGTGAATGTGGTGCCAGAAAATTTTAATGATGGAACAATTCCAAAACATATGTTGGAAATCTGCATTCCGTTCAAGGCATCTGGGACATAGGAACTGAGTGTCGGGGTAGAATCGTTGGAGGCCTGCAGGTGTTAAATAGGCCCTGTGCAGAATGTAATATTGGATATTCTTAAAGCGTGCATTTCTAGAGACCTTCTTAGGGTACTCCAAAGCCCTCTCCCACTCCCTATCATGGAGTACGCGCCCGATTTCTGCCTCCCAGGTAGCCCTCAAGGTCTCCAGTGGTTTATTAGTCAGTTCCCGAATGGCTTTATAAAGCCATGTAGTTAGATGGCACCCTGCTCCCATGTGTAGGATCGTGTGAAGAACCGGATGCGTGTGTGGTTCCCCTTTGGTTAGGTCCTGATACGGTCGGTAGCTATCTAGGAGTTGGCGTTGAAGCAGGAATTGTCCCGGGGGAAGATCGTATTCTTCCACAAGGCTGTGGAACGGTCTTAGTTGCCCATCCTCAAAAAGGGGGTCCACTTCTGTTATGCCACACGATGTCCACGTGCGGACCGCGCTATTTGTGTAGTAGTGTTCCTGTTTGGGCCATCCCACCAGGGTGAGTAGCGGGGAGTACAATGGGGTCCCCGGGGACATGCGGTGTATCCTCATCATGCACCTACGTGCCACCGACACTTGCAGAGGGTATGTGCGTTTTGGTTTGGTGCCAGGGAGGAGTAGGCGACGGATCTCCGGAACCGATATCCGTCCTGCGATGGTGTGAGTTTCCACAGTATACCTGTCCGCCGTCCAGTGAGACAGCCACTGCAGCTGTGCTGCCAGGAAGTAGGCCTCGAAGGAGGGGGCTCCCAAGCCGCCCTGTGAGGTGGGCAACTGCAATTTTTTCAGAGCTATTCTGTGTCTGGCGGACCCCCAAATGAGTGCGCTGAGGAGGGAGTCTAAGTCCCGAAAAAAGGCTCTGGGCGGGATTACTGGCAGATTGGTAAAGAAATACAATAATCTTGGGACCAAGATCATTTTGGCCAATGCCACTCTCCCAATTGGAGCCAACGGAAGGCTCTTCCAAAATCCGACCGTAGCCCTAATACTCGCCAATGCCCTGTTATGATTACCCTCGAACATATCTGTGGAGGAGTGGTAAAGGCGGATCCCAAGGTATCGAGGGGCCTCCGCACTCCAGGGCACCCACTGAGCGCCTAGGCCATTTGCTGCGGGTCCCTATGGGGTTTCAAGAACGATACGATTACGGATTCTCGCATGGATTTCGGTAGTTCCCCCTTCTTCAGTGCCGCCGCAAACATTTCTACCAATCGAGGAACTAGGTGCACCGAGAATGTCGTGTAATATTCTAAGGGGAACCCATCCAGCCCTGGAGCTTTATTGCGGGCTAGGGCCCGCAGGGCCCGTGCCACATCTGCCGCGGTGATTACGGCGTCTAAAGCCTCCCTCTCCGTCCTCGTAATTATTGGGATGGGTACGGGATCGAGAAATCGATCCACTACAGCTTGTGGGGTAGAGGCAGGGTCGCTATAGATCGACGCATAGTAGTCGCGAAAAGCCCCGAGAATCCCTGCCTGGGAACGCACCAGTACCCCTTCAGGGTCCACTATCTCGGTAATGGGCTTGACGTCTGTGTCCTGCTTGGCCAGCCACGCCAGGAGAGTGCCCGTTTTGTCCCTCTCTTTATGCATCCGTGTAGCGTACGACCGGAAGTTGTACCTTCGCAAATCCGCGGAGGCAGCTTGATAGGCAGTTTTTGCTTCGGCTATACGCTGCGCCTCCCCCTCGGACGTGGAATCCCATTTGGTGAGAACAGCCAAATGTTGCTCCGCCATGGTGAGAGCCTGTTCTAGCACTCGCATAGCTCCCGCTATTTGCTTCAAGCACTCTCCCCGGGCCACCACCTTAAATGCATCCCATTCCACTAACTTGGATGATGCTGTGCCTGAGTTGCGGGAGAAATAGTCTTGGATGCTACTCTCCTGTTCGTGCCGAAAGACCTGGTCCGATAGACAGTCCCGCGGCAAGCGCCAGGTGGGCACCGGCGGGTGTGGGGGCTGCCAGTGTAACTGAAGAATGTGAGCATCGTGATCGGATATGACCCTGCCCAGGTAGTCCGTGTGGGCAATCTTGGGCAATATAGTCGCCGAGCATAAAAATCGATCAAGACGAATGCTCAAATTGTGTGGGATGGAGTGGAAAGAGTACAATCGGATCGAGGGGTGACGCATGCGCCAGGCATCGGTGAGCGACCAGTGTGTAATCCAAGCCCGGAATCTGTCAGTTTGCCTATGTGCCGGGGAGTGCGGCGGAGGGGGTTGTGAGCGGTCAAGGTTCAGGTCGAGTGTGCAGTTATAGTCTCCTCCCAAGACCCAGGGTATGGAAGCAAATGGGGCAAGGACCCTTGTGAGATGGTCCCAAAACGTATCTTGTTCTACATTAGGGGCATAAATGCTACCGAGAAGTACAAGCTGCCCATCCAAAAGACCCTCCAATAGTGTATATCTACCTTCTTTGTCTACCACCCTCCGAAGCTCCTGAAAGGGGGTTCCCGGTCGCACCCAGATCAGCGCCCCCCGTGCATACGCAGAATAAGTCGTGGCGCAAATGAGACCCCTTCATTTTGACTGTAGTTTCCCAACCTCTTTCACAATGAGATGTGTCTCTTGTAGAAAAACTATCGGGGTGTTGTAACGCTTTGCATAGGAGTACACCGCATAGCGTTTGCGCGGAGTGTGAAGCCCCCTAACATTTAGGGTGAGGATGGTGACATCAGTGTGAGTCGTATGAGGTGTCATGTCTTTGTGTCTCCTCGCCATGCGCGGGGCTGCGTCTATTGAGGTGTGTAAAGCTTGGTCGAGCTAACTGACTAAGGGCGCCTGCATCCCCCGACTCTGTGTAATCATGAGTAGCGGTTGTCTGGAACCGTGTCCTTCCATGTAAGGGGTTAGGGAAGTGCTGAACTGGGACAAGTAACTGAACAATCGGGGTCGGGGAACATTCCCAATGTCTAGGGCCCATCGCCAAAAACGATGCGTCTAAACCTGTTTACCCAATTAAGGGGGGTAGAACTATAGACGAAGGGGGCAGCGGTGCATGCATACTGGGCCAGAAACGAGTCGGGCCATTAGCAAAGAAAATGGGCGTTGGTCCTGCTTTAGCGAGTAGTGAGACTGATGTTTATGTTCGACGGGTGAGGAGACAGTGTACTTAGCTCTATGCCAGTTGCAGAGGTCCCGTCTCATTTCGCTCGGGAGCCAGATTGTTCGTCCAGAATAAGGTCCGCCGTCTGAGGAGTGACCATGGGGGCGTCACAGAGTCTTCCCCCGACACCGTTCCATCACTTTCATTCTCCCCTTCCGAGGTAAAGATATGCGGTGGTCGGTCTATGTCGTCCGACGGGGTAGACGCCTGCAAATCGATCACTGCTTGCAGGGCCTCCCTCCGCTCTTTCACAATTTGCTCTAGATCGGGAGAGTCCTGGGTGCGTGCACGGGTTCTGCCACCCACTCCACTTCGTGGGCGCCGCTGTGATCGCCTTACAGAACGTGAGGGCTGAGGGTGCGGGTCTCTTGCGATCTCCGCTCTAGATTGTCGTGTGCAATGTAGGTCTGCCCAATCCTGTGCTTCCGTGGCATTAGCGAAAAATACAGTGGAATCCGCGTGGACCACCCTGAGGCGAGCCGGGAATAGTAGGGAGTATTGGATATTGTTCTCACGCAGCCGGCGTTTTACATTCAGAAAGGAGGCCCGTTGTTGTTGAACTGCTCTCGCATAGTCTGGGAACACCATGACACGGTGATTATCGACCTGCAGGACGCCCGCCACTCGTGCAGCGCGTAGTACTGCATCCCTGTCCCGGAAATGGAGGAACTTCGCCAGCATCGGCCGTGGGGGCGCCCCAGGGGGCGGCCTGCGGGCCGGAACCCTGTGGGCTCTCTCCATTGAAAAGAATGCGGAGCGATCCTTTTCCGGAGTGAAGGATTTCACCCACGTCTCCAAGTATTGCAGGGGGTTCGTGCCTTCAATTCCTTAGGGTAGCCCCAGGACGCGAATGTTGCAGCGTCGTGAGCGTCCTTCTAAATCGTCCGCACGTTCCTCTATGATTGTCAGGCGATGTAGCACCTCCTGGAGAGTCTGCTGGTGCTTATCGATCGTTGGCTGTATGTCCTCTATCTTCCTCTCTCCGTCTTTCACTCTATCCACCAGTTTCCGATGGTCGTCCCGGATAAGGCTGATGTCCGTCGCTAGCGTCCCGAGCCGTTCCTCCATCGAGACTCTGGAATTTTCAATAGCGGCTAGAACCTGGTCCAACTTGACGGAGACCGAGGAGTCGGGCTGTGTCTCCACCGCACCCACCCATGTCCGTGCTTTGGGCATCTTCTTAGGGGCCGTCTCGGGAACCGCCGTCTCTTGGGTCCCCCGGGATTTCCCCATGGCCGCTATCAGGGTGCGTCAGTGCCTCGAGCCCGTCTGCCGAATTCGTGGGGCCCCTCTCCCCCCAGGGAGGCTAGAGGGCGCCTCGTTGTCAGTCTTGCCCTCACCAGCGATCTGCGTCCCCGCTGGGGGCGTCTGTACTCTGCTGTAGGCTGCCTCAGGCCCCACGGACACTCTGCTGCTCTTCCCCCGCCTGTGGGTCACAAGGAGGTTACCAACTGTCGCCTCCAGGGATTAGTGAGTAGAGCTTAGGACAGGAACCGTCCAACCTTGTGGCTCCCCGTGAAGCGGGCCGCCTCAGGTCCCGTGGACACTCCGCCGCACGGCGCTCTGCAGTAGGTTGCCAGGGGGCTGCCCTCCGGCGTCTCGTGGGGCGCTGTATTATTATTGTAGCCTGGTGTCAGCCAAACTTGTGTCCCCCTGTAGGGTGGGGCGTCCCAGGCCTGATAAGGGGAGAGCGCAGGTCGTTCCCCGCCGGTGCTGGCCGTTCCGTCTCCCCGTCTCGGGCTCCAGGCTCTGCTATTGCAATGTCCCGCCAGGCGCCATCTTAGGGTCAGGCGCCCCGATCCTGCACCAAGACACACCAGGACTCCCCTTCAGTGCCGCTCTCCCCGCAGATGTCACAGCCTCGCAGGGGATGAGTTGTCCCGTGCCTGCACTGCCTCGCCTCCTCACCTGGTTGCCAGGGGGCTGCCCTCCGACGACATGTGGGGCGCTGTATTAATATTGATGCCTGGTGTCAGCCAAACATGTGTCTCCCTGTAGGGTGGGGCATCCCAGGCCTGATAAGGGGAGAGCGTAGGTCGTTCCCCGCCGGTGCTGGCCGTCCTTTCCCCCGTCTCGGGCTCCAGGCTCTGCTATTGCAATGTCCCGCCGGGCGCCATCTTAGGGTCAGGCGCCCCGATCCAAGACACACCAGGACTCTCCCTCAGTGTTGCTCTCACCGCAGATATCTCAGCGTTTAAGCGCCTTGCAGGGGATGAGTTGTCCCGTGCCTGCACCGCCTCGCCTCCTCACCTATGAAGCCGGTCACTGCGTGAGGCGCGTGTCGCTGGTGTCATGGCCGCCCATCTTCTTCGCGCTGATGCAGGGAGGAGGACATTCACTCTCTCGGCAGGCCACCAGGGCTCCGCCGCCCACCAGCGCCGATCATCCGCCACTGCCGCCGCAAGCGTATGGCACGGGGGAGCTTCACCGGCTATAGAAGTGTCGGGGCTGTCCTCCGGGTGCTCTATCGCGGACCTCCGGGATCGCTCGCCGCAATCTTGGGACATCGAGTCCCGGTCCGATGTGTCATTGTGCCTCTGTTGCTCTTCTCCCCTTCAATGCCCCGCGTCAACACAGCAGCGGACGCCCGGACCGTTCCGGTGCCCAGGGTTGCGTTTCTGTGCAGGAGCAACGCCTGGAGACGATCAATTGTCCGGCCCGATCTCGGAGCCCTAGCAAGCTGCAGCCGCCATGGTAGCCGGCTTGGCCACCCTCAACAGTTTAGGATTCTTACCCCTCATCTGCATCGGCCATCTGAGGGGGTCTGTGGTCTCTCTGAACACGGAAGTGAGTCTCAAACAAGTATGATCTTTATGTCTTCAGCGCCCAGACTGATGCAAAGGCTTCTTATCCTATTGGACTGTTTTTCTGTTCCCTGGGAAGTAGCTTCCTGCTGATGAAGACAGCAGGTTGGTCCAGGCATTCATTGTACAACTGTGAGAGAACAACCACAAATCTATGCTCTGATGCATCTGTCTACACAAAGAATTATTTGGAGGCTTTCCTCCTGTTCTCGCTTAGGGTATTTAAGATGGTCTTGAAGCGGCCAAGTTAACTATTAGTTGTGACTTTGACACCACAGATTCCAAAGGGTGGGTCATAGGCTGCCATGCGTGGCTGCGCTCTACTAAGGCGATGTCCCTGATGGAAATGCCCTTCGATGGGACTCGCCTGCTCGGAGTCAAAGCTGATTCCATTGTAAAGTATTTTGAGGAGAGCAAGACTACTCCTCGCTCTCTGAGCCTTTCCCGACCCATCTTTCCAGTCGCAAATGTCCCACCGCTCCAATTGTGGATTTGACCAAGGTGCCCCATATCACCATCCTGTCCAGCCTCCACAATGAACCCAGCAGTTTTCAATGATCCAACCAGTCTACTACCCTCGTGCAGCCCCACGTGCGAAGCCTCTTTAGCGTGCCCTTATAGGAGCACAGCCAACCAATGGGAAGCAGAATCCACCAGTTCTACCCGGTCGGCAGGAGATAACTATAGACAGGTGTGTTCTACAAGTCATTCACAGGGCCTACGCCTTAACCTTCCTTTCATCCCCACCAAACTTTCACTAGCCTCCCTGTAACCGTCAGAGGACTACCTTTTTATTTTGCGGCGGGGAGTGCTGGCCCTTTTGGCTAAAGGGGCTATTGAGAGGGTGCCTGTATCAAAAGTAGGATGTGGTTGTTAATTCTCAGACTTCCTGGTGGCCAAGAAAGATGTAGACCTGCAGCTTTTTTTTAAGACCTGCACCCTCCCAATTCCTTCATCTGGAGGGAAAGTTGAGAAAGTTCACAATGGCCCAAGTCTTGCCTGTCCTCTACCCTGGAGACTGGATGGTGGCATTGGACCTGCAGGATGCCTATTTCCATATACCCCTCCTTCTGGCCCACCGGTGCTACCTGAGGTTTGTGGTGAGACAGGAGCATTTTCTTTTTTTGTTTGTATTTCTTTTTATTAATATAGAACAAAACAAAAATCAGCACAGATACGCAAAGCATATTCACAAATTATATAAGTAGGAGGAGTTCATACAATTACATTTTGATAAATCAGAGTAGCAATCAAAATAGAGCCCCAGAGCACGGTTTTAACAAATCAAGGTGTGGCTAGGTCAACCAGGTCAATGCTACGTTGCGTACTACAAATCTCTCCGCGGTATGCGTTCCAGGCACCCCAAATTAATGACCACTTCTTCGGGCACCCCCTTGCAACATAGACAGTCTGTTCCCATGTTTTTCTTCCATTCTGTGAGTGTAGGGGGGTAAATGGCTCCCCATTGTTGAGCTAAATTTCTTTTCGCCACCATCAGCCCCAATGTCACCCAGGTCCTGCCCATCCTTCCCAAATCTGTAGGTTCCCACACGTTCAACAAGCATCTCTTCGCCCCGAGATCTAGTCTCAGTACAGTGTGAATTTGTCGCTTGTATCTTTGAATGAGGTTGCACTCCCATATTATATGCATGAACGTTCTCTCCAAGCCGCACTGACGTCTGCATTCACTCCCCTCAGCCCTCCCCATTTGGACCAGACAGGGCCCAGTGACATACACTCTGTGGAGGATTTTAAGCTGGACAAGTCTCAACCTGGTCGATATGGCCACTTCCTTTGGGGAGGATAAGGCCTCCTGCCACTCCTCGTCATCTAGCTCGAGGCCATCCCTCTTCCACTTTGCCCTGAGTCCCTGTAGGGGTTCAGCAACGTTGTTGATGAGTTTTTTTATAGGTGAGGGATATCGTTTTAACTGGTAGGTAACCGTCAAGCAGTCTGTCCTCGAGAGGGGTATGCTCTGGGAGTGAGGAGCCTGTGGGTATGTGTGTCTGTAATGCATGGCGGATCTGGAGGCAACGGAAATATTCTGTGTTGGCAAGTTAATACTTCTGTTGTAAATAGGTAAAAGGAACCACCGCCCCTTTAACCCACACATCCCCAATGGTTGAGATCCTGATAAGGTCCCACTTGACTTCCAAAGATCAACTAGGATTTCGGAGTCCCAGAGAGGCGTGTCTGCCGTCAGTTTCTGTTCCCAACCCAAACTTTTGGTGGCAGTGTGCCAGACCTGTACTGAGTGCTTCGTCGGACCAGTCAGGGGAAATCCCTTTGGTCTGGAGTACAGTGCTCTGTAGTAATTCCCACCCGGGAGCAGCCACCGGTCCATTGCGTAGCCCGGGTCGTCCATTCTTCAGTACGTACAGTGGTTAATAGCCACGAGGTGTGCCGTCCAATAGTATTTCTTGAGGTCTGGGACACTGATACCACCATCGTACCAATTAAGGGCGAGTTTGTGGAGTGCTATACTGGGCTTCCCACCCCATTATAAATCTCTCTGCATACCCTTGATTTCTTTGAAATAGCTGGCAGGTACCGGGTCTGGGAAATTTTGTAGTACATATAGGAAGCGAGGCAGGGACATCATCTTGAAGAGTGACGCTCTTCCCAACAGCGAGAGAGGGTGCGCCCTCCATGCTGCTGTGTCTTGTTTCAATCTTTGTAGTGGCGGGAGTAGGTTACGGTTATAATTGATCTGGGGGTCGGACGTCACATATATACCCAAGTATGTAAAGCCCTCTGTAGTGACTTGGATTGGGCAGTCTCTTGGGACAGCGGGGCAGTCCCCATTCAGTACGTATAGAAGGGATTTGCCCCAGTTGATGGAGTAACCGGAGAATCTCCGAAAAATTGCAAATATATCCAACACTGCAATCAACGACTTCGTGGGGACGGCTAGGAACAATAGGAAATCATCGTGCATATAGTGAGATGCGGTCCTCCCATGACGGAGCCATCTCAATCCACGTATGACCGGGTCCCTCCGGATCCATGCCGCCAGGGGTTCGAGCGCTAGGGCAAAAAGTAGAGGGGACACTCCTGTCTGGTACCATGCCCAAACGCGAAAAGCGTAGATCTTCTATTGTTTACCATGACCTCCGTTAAGGGTTTGGAATAAAGGAGCCTGATCCACCGGATAAACCGCTCCACAAATCCCATCTTCATTAACACAGCAAAAAGGTAGGGCCATTCTATGGTGTTGAATGCCATTGTGGCGTCTAGTGAGACTACAATTGCTGGCTCTCATAACGTATCTTACCGCCCCATTACTCCATGCAACCTCCTGAGGTTCAAGGCTGTGTTATGGTGGGGCATGAAGCCCGATTGGTCTGGGTGCACCAGGTCACCGATCACTTTGACCAGACGGTTGGCCAGCAGTTTAGCAAGAATTTTGGGCTCCGCGTTTAGGAGGGAGGTGGATCCATTGGACGTACAGTTCGATCTGGGATTGCCCTCTTTGTGAATTGTGACAATTGTGGCAATACGCTGATCTAGCGGCAACTCCCCTCGCTCCCTACTCTCAGAAAACATAGCCCTCAGTCGAGGAGCCAATTCGTCCGGCGCCAGTTTGTATAGTTCATTTAGGAGGCCGTTGGGGCCCGACGCTTTGCCCGCCTGGAGGCATCGAATTGCCGCCGCAATTTCATCATTTGTCAAGTCACTGTCTAAGAGTGCTCGCTCCTCGGATGGCAGGAGGGGAAGGGAAATATCTCTGAGTAGCGATTGGGAGTCTTCTTCCGAGTATTGTGTGTGTGTGTCGTATATGCTACTATAATGAGCTGCGAAGGTGTTAGCTTTCGCTTGTGGGTCTGTGAGTGATTTACCGTCTTTATTGATTATTTCCGGCACCAATCTGTATGCCCTCTCTTTTTTGTCCAACCACGCCAGGAGTTTCCCGGCTTTATCACCCAGGTCATACACCCTGCCCGCAGATTCCCTCGCTAAGAATTTCGCCCTCTCCGTGGCTATCGCCTTGTATTCATCCCTTTTAAGCTGCAAGGCGTGCGTCTTTTCCGGCGTCACCCCCACCTCTAACTCTTTTTTTAGACCGAGGACCGCACTCTCGACTTCCACCAGGTCTTTCATTCTATCTTTCCGCTTACCCGCTATTAGGGAGAGCGCCTGCCCTCGCATCAGTGTTTTAAACGCTTCCCACAATGTCTGAGAGGAGTCAACTGTGCCCTCGTTTTCCTGGAAGTATTGATCTATAGCCAACATTAGGGCCTTGCGTATTGCAGGGTCTCAGAGGTGCCACAGGTTGATGGGAGCTACTCTACCTGCTCCCCCCGCCACAGGGGTCCATACAGGGGAATGGTCAGATATACCTCTTGCCAGAGGTCTTAATTCACGGATAAATGTTAGTTGTGTAGCTGGGACGACGACATAGTCGATTCGTGAAAAACTTTTATATGCCCCCAAATGAAACGTGTGTTGGACACTGTCTGGGTGAAATGCTCTACATGCATCGGCTAATCCAAGTGCCTCCAGAAAGTCCGGTAGCCATCTCGCAACTGTGCCAGTGTCCCGTGGGGGATATCTGTCTAACCTTCCAGAGACCACTGAATTAAAGTCCCCTCCCACCAGCAGTTGGATTTCCGGCAGCGAGAGCTGCACTGTCCCAAGGTCTTTGAATGTGCGAGCCTGCAGGCCAGGTGGGATGTAGATTGACGAGCAAGTGACTATGCGCCCCTCCCATTGTCCCGTTATACCTACGTAGCGCCCTAGATCATCCGTCCATGTGGATTGGATCATAAAGGGAAGGGAATTTCGCACCATTATACCCACTCCTCGAGAACCAGTAGCGAAGCCTGCAGGCGCTACTAATTTGTAGCCCTATCTGTTTAGCGCCTTGCAAGTGTTGCCCATCAGATGGGTCTCCTGGAGGAGGACCACATCCGGTGCTTGCCTCCTGATGTATTGTAACACAACACAGCGCTTAATCATGTCACGTAACCCATTTACGTTCCAGCTCAAAATCTTGAGATTGCCGTCCCCGAGCTTGTGTATTCAAGTGGTCCAAAGCCAACATCTCCTCCCATGTAAAGATACTTTTGCGTGCTGATTTAGAACAAACAATACGAACAACACTACCCCGATCCCAACAGCCCCTCTCCCTGCCCCCCTGCACTTTGGGCCTTAAACTGCCCATGTTCCTAGCTTGCAGAGTCGCCCAACTTAAAACTAAAAGTAGAAACGTGAGTATGAAAGAGTCGCTGCATCCCTCCCCCTTCCCCCCCAAAAGACAGATAGTGTCTCTTCTGCTCTTCAAGATGGCGAATCCCAAGCCCCATGCCTCTCCAATCACTGTTGAGCCCCTTAAAAAAACGACCAACCCCATGTCCTGATACCTGAGGCCCCGCCGATGCTGGGAGCCATAGAGTTGCACAGGAAGGTTCATTGTTCCCAAGTCTTTTGCCAATTTTATGTCCAGAGTAGCGCGCTAGTCAGCAGAGCCGAGGTCACGCTCCCTGACCCCCGCCAGTTCTCCAGCAAGTCTGATGCCGATTCCGGGGTGTCAAAGAACCAGGTTTTCCCATCGTTCTCCACCTGTAGGCGCGCGGGGAACAACATAGCATATTTCAATCCTCTGTCTCTGAGCGTCTTCTTTACCCCTAGGAAGGATCTGCGTTGCCTCTGGACTGCCTATGTAAAGTCCGGGAAGAAGGAGATCATGGCATTTTCGTACTTGAGTGGTGGGCCAGCCCTGGCGTTCTGAAGGATTACTTCTCAGACGCGGTAGTTCAATACTCATGCCAGCATCGGTCACGGGGGAGCTCTAGGTTTCAGCCGTCCCCCCAGGGACTCTATGCGCCCTTTCTATCACGAAGAATAATTTAGAAAGTCCTTTAGGTTGGAGGTGGGTGAGTATGAGTTCCTCAACGAATAGATCTGGGGCCTGCCCCTCCGCGTGCTCCGGCACCCCCAAAATGCGCACTTTATTGCGACAGGTGCGTCCCTCGTAGTCAACGAGTTTACTCTCAGCAAACCTACGAAAGGATTGCAACTCCCGTATCTCGGTCTGCAGCTGGGAGGTGTCGTCTACTAGGCTAGTTGTGGTGATCTCCAGTTGTTTGACCTTTACGTTTATCTTCGAAAGGTCTGCTCATATCAGCGTGACGTCTGTGGATATCACATCCATCCTCTGTTCCAGGGACGACCTCACTCCAGAGATGGCCTCCATGACGTCTTTAAGCGTGAGCTTTGTGGGGTTGTCCTCAGTTCCACTGCCCGTCTTGTCTCTGGTCTGCTGGTCTTGAGGTGAGGCCTTCAGACACGTTATTCTGCTGGACCAATCTGGACCCCTTTGAGCCCGACATGTTGGATGGGATCGGCGTTGCCCCAGAAGTGGATACAAGTGGTACCCCTCGCGGTCCTCGGGCCCCCATGCGAGTGTCCCGTCAAATGGGGGTCCCAACCCTCACCCGCGGCCTCGTCACCAGTGAGTTCAATAAAAGGGGGTCTCACCTGCCAATCGCAACAAATTGGCACTACCAGTTCAGCCGGCTTGCAGTCTGCACTTTCAGGCCCCTCAACGCACGCAGTTCTTGGCCACGGACTGAAGCAAGCTGCTGGGGGTCTGTCACTCCTTATAATTGAGCACCAGCACTTCGCCCCCCCACTGCTCCACTTGCCCACGTGTGTAAAGTGGTCAGTTTGAAGTCCACACCAACCACCACAATAGGTGGGTGTGCGGCTGCAGTCCGGATCAGTCACGAATAACGGGTGCCAGGTCAGGAAGACGTGCCCGGATGGGCCAATATGGGCCGGACATCCCCAGCACAGATGTGAGCGCCTCAGGGGTGCAGGATTTAGCGCTAGTACAATGTGCTTCACTCACTTGCGAGAGGGTGAACGACCGCCTTCGCCGTGTGTGGAGCTCCAGATGACGGGACCTCCCCGACGGTCGAGGTCCCCTGATGGCGCCCGGTCGGCGCCGCCGTGCATCGTTACGTCATCAGCTGCTCCCACGACTCCAGCGCCCGGCCTCAGAGCTCACGGAGGGCGCAGTTAGTTGTTGCTAAATCTCTGGATTGCGAGGGCGCACGGCCGTAATTAAGGTAGCGGCGAAGTCAGCGGAAGCTCCGGTGTCAGATTAGGAGCATTGAGACCGGATAATTGTGCCGGATAGTTGTGGTGAAGGGGCCTTAGGACCGAGCTTGTCTAACCAGCAGCCGCCATGTATCACTGCTTAGCCACACCCCTGACAGGAGCATTTTCAGTTTGCGGTGCTCCCCTTTGATCTTACCAGTGCTCTTTAGGTGTTCACTTAAGTGAATGGCGGTGGTGGTGACACACCTTCGGAAGTTAGGGGTGCTAGTTTACCCCTACCTCGACGACTGGCTGCTAAAGGCGGACCCGTCCCAGGCAGTTGCCACCCACTTCAGAACAACGGCAAACCTCCTGTCATCCTTTCAGTTCACTATCAACGTTCCAACATCACACCTGACTCCTTCTCAAATGCTCTTCTTCATCTGAGCTATTCCAGAAATGGTTTGATTTTGTGCCTTCACCCCAGGATAGAGAGTCCAGGACATTTAGGCTATGATTCCAATCTTTCAGCTTCGGTCCTGGATTTTAGTGAGGGCAACTCTGAGGTTTCTGGGACGGATGACATCCTGCTGGTTGAGGATACCAGGTGGCATATGCAGTCCCTGCAGTGGGGCCTGAAGTCTCAGTGGGCCCAACATCAAAGGGAACATTTCTGACCATGTTCAGATATTCAAAAAGACCTGCAGTGCTGGTTAGAGCGATTGGGTTAGCGGCAGACCCCTCTCCCTTCCCCACCCAAAGCTGACAGTGGAGACTGATGCACCGCTGCTGGGATGAGATGAGCATCTGGGAGAGGTGGAGATCTGAGACCTCTGGTCTGTGCAGAGTCCTGGCTCCATATCAACTTTCTGGAGCTGCAGGCCATCTTCTTGGTATTGCCTTTCTTCCATCCATCAAAGGGAGTCTGGTACAGTTGTTCACAGACAACACTAATGCCATGTGGTACTGCAGTAAACAGGGTGGGTTGGGATCACAAACCCTGTACCGGGAGGCCCTGTGCCTCAGAAAATGCTGGACTGTCATGGGATCTTCTTGGTAGTAAACCACCTGGCAAGCTCTTTGAATGCCAGGGCGGATGAACTTAGCCATCCATGCCTAGCGGATAATGAGTGGCAATTGCATCCGAGGTGGCACAAGCTCTCTACTGTTAATGGAGAGATCCTTGGCTTGTCTGTTTGCCACTTCCAAGAACACACAATGTCAGAACTTCTGTACGTTGTGGTTTCCAAGGTGTCTCTTGATTGTAGACTTGTCACACCTCTAATAGAACTTGGGGCTTGAGTATGCCTTTCCACCGATACCATTCCTGCCCCATTTTCAAGAAGATCAGGACCGACCAGGCACAAGTCATCCTGGTGGCTTTGGATTTGGCAAGTAGAGTATGATATCCAGAACTCCTAGACCTGGACATCTGTCCTCCACTCAGGCTTGCCTTCTGGTAGGACCTGCTGTTGTAGCACAGGGCAGGGTACTGCACCCGGTCCTTCGAAATCTCCACCTTCATGCTTGGATAGCGATCACTGACAGCTGAACACCTTTAACCTTCCTCCAGAGGTGGTTGATATCATCTTGGAAGCCAGGCGTCCCTCGACGAAGATTGTATATGCCTACCATTGGGACAAATTTGTGGTTTCATCTTGGAAGCCAGGCGTCCCTCGACGAAGACTGTATATGCCTACCATTGGGGCAAATTTGTGGTTTGTTGTCAGGCCGAGTTTTCTGGCCTTCTGTTGTTTGTTTAGTTAACTTTCGGCCCTTTAAGCCTTCTTATGGTTGCCAGATCAGCCCTATATCACTGGTTGTGATGCGATAATGGAAAAGGACACAACATATGTTTCCCCCTTCTCCCTTTTTCATGCCCCAATGGAACCATAATCTATTCCTCACTAACTTGATGTCCACTCTGTTTGATCTGCTTCACAACGGTCCCTTACTGCTCCCTACCATTAAGAATGTATTCCTCGTCAAAATCATCTTGGCACGACGAGTGTAACTCCACCTTACACTACCTTCTTCTCAGACAAACGCTGGTTATGCGGATGCAAGCATCATTTTTCCCTAAAGTTGTGACGCTGTTCAATATCAGCCAAACTCTCCCCCAGATGGAGTTCTATGCTTAATTCTCACCCCTCTAAGAAGGATGAGAGACTTCATTGTTTAGATCATACAAGAGTTCTCAGCTTTTAAACTGATTGCACCAAGGAACATCGGGTAGACTATCAGCTCTTTGTGGGGTTCTCTGGAGCAAAGAAAGGCAAAACAGTGCAGAAGAGAACCTCTTCCACTGAATCATACTCTGCATTAAGATCTGCTACACATTGGTCAAGAAGCAGCCTCCAGAAGGACTTTGTGCTTCGTCTACCAGGGTCAAAGCTGATACCACTGCGCTAGTGCACTGAGGTTGTGTCCTAGACATGTGCCTGGCAGCTCAAGTCAAGTCAAGTATGCTTTATTCGAAAAATATTCATAAAAGCAAAGACAATAATACTATAAAGGCAATTCATACCATTAAAAAAAGAATTAAATTCAATCGATGATACCAGAATAGAAACATACTGAATATAAATTACAAACTTGGTTACTGGTCCTATTTAAACAAGATAATATTCTATACAAGAGTAGTAAAAGTGAATCAATCCCGGGAGTTAAAAATGCTATATAATTTAAGAAAGTTAAAATGGATTAAAAAATGAATTAAAATGCAGACAGATAAATATCAGAGAATAGTCAGATGACTAGCAGTCTTTATCAAGCGAGAAAATAGTCAAATGACTAGCAGTCTCTGTCTGGGCAAGAGAATAGTCAAATAACTAGCAGTCTCTTTCAAGCAAGCAAATATTCAAGTGGCTAAAAATCTCTGTCTTATCGACCATGCCCACCCTAGGTATTTTGCAGTGGCAACTGATATCCAACTCAAAGTATTAGTGCAAATAATGCGCAAAGCAACAGAGCTGCTGGTGGTCCCTAGATTTTTACACAACGGGGACAACCAAATGCGCCTTGGAGCAGCATAAGCTTTGCATGAAATCAAGAAATGGCCAATTGTTTCTTTAATAAAGCCACAAATAGGGCAGCTACCACAAGATCCACCATCCCACTTAACTGTCAGATATCTAAGGGGAAGAGCGCCTGCTCTAAGTTGAAAAAGGAGTTTTCTTTCACCCGGCTTATTTATGATGTCCCAAAATGGTTCTAAACAGGGGTATAACTTAGCCTCCAAGAATTCTCCAGTCATAGACCCCGCACTGGAGCTACTCCAATGCCGAGAGGCGACCATCTCCCAATAGATATCTTTTAGAACACATTTTGTGGGGAAAATTGCACTCTCCGGGTCTTCCCAAAGTGAGCGCAGACCAAGCTCAGTCAAGGTTATCTTAAGCGTTTTTAACCATCCAATTTTGTGGAATACATCAGTTCTTATTATGTCTAGAAAACCCTCAGCATAGTGAGAGAGCACAGGAGTCGTCCATATCCTATGCCAATATAAGATTGGGCGAAGCTTAACCAGATCTGAAACTGCTCTTCTACCCAGGTCGTATTTAAGGGGGAGCAGAGGGGTGCTTTTAGGAACACCCGTTATAGCCCTGAAAAATTTATTTTCGGAAGATTGAAGCACAACCACTTTCTCAAAGCCCCAGAGCTCAGCACCATAAAGGGCGGAACCTAGGGCCTTTGCTTCATAAACCTGTAGGGCGGGTTTAATTGGTTTAGTTAAGGATTTCCTGTGCTCAGCACAGATAGCAACAGACAATTGCCTGTGTCTAAGTGAGGCAATGTCGATATGACGGCGCCAACTTTTATCGCTAGAAATATGCATGCCTAGGTATGTGAAAGATTTCACAACTTCTAGCGGGCGGTCATTTAGAGTAATTTTGGATTTAAAATTACGATGGGGGTTAAAGGACATAAGTTTTGTTTTAGCTGAATTAATTTCTAATCCATACTCCCCACAAAATTGGTCAAAGATAGATAAAGCACGCTGTAAGCCACTAGGGGTTTTAGATAAAATAAGCGTATCGTCTGCGAACATTAAAATGGGGATCTTAATCCCGGCTAAAAACGGAGCATCCACTTGGTCAGAAAGCATGCGGTCTACAACCTCATTAATATACAAAGCGAAAAGTATAGGGGCCATTGATCAACCTTGTTGGACTCCTCGCTCAACTGGGAAGTCCACTGTAACTGATCCTAATCCTCCCCATTGTATTCTTGCAAAATTAAATTTGTGGAGTCTCATTATCAAAGATAATAGGTCATCAGGTAGACCCTGCTTCTTAAGGACCAGCCAAAGCTTAGAGCGGGGAACGAGGTCGAAGGCAGCCCGCAGGTCTACAAAAGCCGCATACAAGCTGCCCTCGCCTAAAACAACAGTCCGCCATTGCAGCATAGTAAAGCGAAAAACCTGGTCCACCGTGCTTGTGAGCCTTCGGAAACCTGCCTGGAATGGTGATAGAGCCTTAAACTCCTCCGCCCAGTCAAGAAGCCTGTTGGCAATCACACATCCGACAACCTTTTGAATAGTATCAATTAGGCTTATCGGTCTGTAATTGCCCGGCTGTGAACGATCACCTTTCTTGTAGATAGGAATGATTACGGCAGCCTGCCAAGAGGTTGGTACCGCAGCACCCGATGCTATAGCATTTACAAGAAGACGGATATACTTGCACCAGCGTTCTTTGTCATTTATAAATACATCAGCTGGAACGCCATCAAGACCGGGAGCACGGCCTGGGGCTACTGAGTTAATGGCCATCATAATTTCATCAGTGCTAAAGAGGTGATCTTGAAACTGATTTACACTGGTGTCTGGCCCTAGTTCAACAATGTTGGGCTCTGCATACTGATTTTTGAAAAATTTTACCCATTCTTACTGTGGAACATTATTGCACGGGGGGTCGGGCAAACCTGAGCTACCCCATTTAACAATATGCCAGAAAACCCGAGAGTCCTTCTTGTCACTGGCAGCCTTTAGCTCAGACCAGTGGTGCTCATCCCAGGCTTTTTTTGCCATTAAAATACTGGTTTTATAGTCTTTTCTGGCGGATTTTATTGCGATTGACTGCCCGCCTTTGATGGCTTTGCCTAAAGCAAGACGTGCAGCCCTACACTGATCGTTATACCATTTTGCAAGTTTTGGGGCTCTAGCTCCTTTATTTTTCACTGGTATAAGAAAATGAGCTTTGATTGTAGAAAAAAGACAATTATGAATTTCTAATATATTGTCCATACCAGAGCTAATTGATTTAGAGTGCTCTATAGCCAATATTGCTTGGTCAACCTGATCGCTGATGTTAGCAATGATCTGTTGATTAGCCTCTATGTTTTCCCACCTTAATCTTCGCATATCATTGGTGGGAATGATCTTGGGGGGGATCAGCTCGGTGTGACCAGAGGACTGGACGGTATGGGGCCACCATTTGTGGGTTACGCACATGGGGTTGTGGTCACTCTCTATTCGCCAGGCAACTTCCATGTCGCTAATCAGGGGCCACAGTTTAAGACTACATAAAACGTAGTCAATCCTGCTATTATATCGCCCATTATCAAATGTGCTTGTCCCATTCTTATCACTGCAGGTCCTTCCATTTAATGCTCTTAGACCCTTTTCATAACATAGAGCATTTAAGCTAATCACATCTTCAGTCCACCGCACGACCGGGTTGAGCTCCAGTTCAGGGATTCCCCATTGTCGATCCTCTTCATCACCAAAGAGGTCCTCATCACTAATTAAGAGTTCGAATGTTCTGTTAAAGTCACCCCCTATAACAATATTATGATTTAGGGAATGAGTATCAAGAACACAACCCAAGGTTGATAAAACCTCGGTCCTCTCTCCCTTATTACACCTAACATAGGTGTTATAAATATCCAAAATCCCAAGTTTATTTAAATTTATCCTAACAAGTTGGATATCTCTATGGTTGGTGTCTATAACTTTAATAAGGAGCTTTAAACTCTGGCGAACCCAAATAGTTAAACCCCCCATAGGCCTCCCCTTTAGGCCCTTTAATGCAGGGACAAAATAATTTAAATAACCCTGCACAAAGGATGGTTCACATGACCAGGTTTCCTGAAATAAACATACATCAAAATTGTTGATAAAACCTAACCAATCATCGCACTCCATTTTAGAAGTCAGCCCTGCAATATTCCAGGACAATAACTTCCCCGATATAATCTCTGAGTCAGCCGAAAGGCTGGCAGAGTATGGAGAATCCGTAACAATGAGATGGTTGGTACGGGTAACAACACTGGCTTCAGGAGCTTGAATTCCTGGCTCATTAAAAAGTGTAGAAGAGACATGAAAAGTTAATTCAACGGGGGTTAATAATGAACCCTTGGGGTAAGTAAGTCAATCTACTTCTTCGAGGTTGGCTAAATCCTCGTATCGGTTTTTAAGGGGTATGGGAGGGTTAAGCCGACTGCGGAGTGAAGCCCCGGCATTAGAAATGGGAGCTGAAAAAGAGCGAGGATAAAAATAAGTCAGCTCCCAGGTAGTAATAAAAGACATAGCATGATTTTCGTGCCAATTAAGGATATGATTCACCGCTCGAGGATCTCTAAAATTAACTATTATAATGTCCCCATTTATATTCTTTGGGGTGTGGCCCAGCCAAGGTAAACGCCGAACATGTAAAATTTCCCCATTTATGTATGAAGGAAGAGGACGATTTTGGCCAAGCCAATGAATCACTTTGTTTTTTAACTGGGGATAACTCTCAATTACGTCATCCTTTAGAGTAGGAACACCAGCAAGGACTACCACCAGGGGCACAGCTTCTGGTGGGAGTTCAATACATAAAGACCTACACATCTGTGGGATAGGAATTGGATTATTAACTTTACTATCACAGAATATGCCTTTTGATGTTGCCTTTATCCCTCTTAATGAAGCTCTTTCTGCAGCTAAAGTGGGAGATTGCATTGAAATTGGGGGATTGGTTCTTCCTACATTGTTATGAGTTACATTAGTAACTTTTGAGTAGTTTTGTGAGATAGGCTTTGGTGGTACAACAGGAGGAGGTAATGTAACAGGAGGGGAGATAATAGAAGAAGGAATAGTGGGGGGTGCTATAGTTGGTTTGACAAAATTCCTAATTAATTCCCTGTTACTCTCTATTACCGACTCAACTTTATCAAGCCTACTATTAATGGATTTCAAGCTCTCAATGATAGGTGACATAAGAGATTTCAATAGCCAATCAATCTGAGCCAATAACTCTACAGTAGCTGAATCTTTTACAGGACAAGATGCATGCATAACTTTGGTCTGTGGATTAACATCAGAGAGTATACAACTATTGTCATTGGAAACCAAGTCAATATTACAAATACTTTTTGCTGTTTTATTATTTGGCTGGACGGAATCTAATTTCCTCCTTTTTCTAGGGATTAGACCAGACTTTTTAACATGCCTGGACGAGTTAACCTTACGGGGTAGGGGTTTAGTACCTTGCAAGGGTAGCCCTTTAGATAAGGCTACTTCAGGAGATAAATTAAGAGATACAAGTGATCCTGTTGCGAGCATATCCTTAGGTTGCTCAATTATGGAATTTACATTTCGGGATAGCGTTGGTGAATCAGCATTACTAAGAGTACATAAAACCTCTTTTTGAAACAGCACACTCGTAACCGGAGAAATATCTGCAAGAAGGGGGGGAGCCACAGGAAGAAGCGTATTTTTGATGTGCTCAATAGAACAGCGACGCCTAGCCCTTAATTCCGCAAGAGTGGCATCCCGATCATTTCCGGACATGACTTTAAAAACATAACCGTCAAGAGTCCCCTTACTTGCACCCTCAGCCATATTCATACAGCAGGGGCGAGTATGAAACTACAAAGTAGAAATACAGCCGATTCCACAGCAACAAGCAAATTAGTAGATATCAAATACTACATTAACATTACGATACCAAATGTAACATAAATAGGATCAGTTAGCACAAAGAGTTAAGGAATAGGCCCTGCCCGGCCTCCTTCAGGCTCCGGAGGGCTACAGAGGGCCCGCCCTTGTCCCGGGCTTAGCCCGGCGCCGCCCGCGTGCGACCCGCTCTGCCGAGGAAGTGCCGGGCTTTTGAGCACCTCCTGGCGCGGGAAGCGGTGTCAGCGGGTCTCCTACCGCACAGGCTGATGGGAGTTGTGGTTCGTCCCCACTCGGCGGCCGCTGTTGGTACTGGCGGCGGCGGAGGACGAAAGGCGTCAGCAGGGCGATACACACAAGGTGAGTGGGATCACAGGCACTAGTAGCACAACCACAGGTCAGCGGAAAAGGAACCCGCTCTGCCGAGGAAGTGCCGGGCTTTTGAGCACCTCCTGGCGCGGGAAGCGGTGTCAGCGGGTCTCCTACCGCACAGGCTGATGGGAGTTGTGGTTCGTCCCCACTCGGCGGCCGCTGTTGGTACTGGCGGCGGCGGAGGACGAAAGGCGTCAGCAGGGCGATGCACACAAGGTGAGTGGGATCACAGGCACTAGTAGCACAACCACAGGTCAGCGGAAAAGGAACCCCACGGAGCGATAGTTCCTGGCTTTTGTCCACCTAGCCCCCAGAACCTAAGCACCCTCTGGAAACAACAAAATAGAGTACTCACAACAGTGAAGAAGTCTTTCACCCCTTGACAGTCCTGGGGAGTAGGATACAATGGGAGGTATGCAAAGGCATTTAGAAGGTTAATAATCCTCTTCTGGTCGCGTGGGCACGGAGGTGCTAAGAGTTTCAAGTTCGGCGGACAGGACTCCTGGCAGCTACTTGGGCATCCCTCCATACGGTCGCCAAGCACAATTGTCTGGACGACCAGGTCCACCAAGAGGGGCATTTTGCCTGCTCGGTCCTGTAGGATTTTCTGCTTTAAGTCCCTTCTTAGACCCACCTCTAAATAGGTACTAATTTGGTATCTGTTCGGGTGAGGAGTCTGCTAGAAGTCCCTATCAGATGAACATGTTACTTACCTTCAGTAACGCTCGTTCCAGCAGAGACTCTATCTAGCTACAGATTCCTTACCCACCCTCCTGTCCTCTCTCCTCTGTGATTGTTCTCTATCAGTTAATATGATTCCAAATCTAGTGTGCTACACACTGGTCACAACAAATTTGCTCTTGGAGTTCTGTGTCTGGGGGAGCAGATTGCCTAGAAAGCGACTGATGTAGGTACGCAGGGGTGGCGACTATATAGACTCTGCAAATCATTTTTATAGCAGAATGGCATTAGTGCAGAGCTGCAGGATGCCACCTGATGGCATGCTGAGTTACTGCTGAAAAGTTTCCGGATCCAGTCTGACGCCTAGGGAGTATTCAAAAGGTGAGCAATCTGTGGCAATATAGAATCTCTACCAGAAAGGTAAGTGATGTCTTGTTCTTGACAGGCATGCTGTTCCCCTGCCAATATCATGGGCACATCAAGTGGTGTGCCCAGAGGTAAGTGAGAATACGGATGAGAATTGCTTGGGTAACTGGCGGCATTATCTCTCCTAATGTATAGTCAGAGAGGGTAATAGGTTCACACCATCTACTGAACCATCATGCTCTTGTGAGGAGAGGAGATGTGGGAGAGGTTCCCTCTCCTCTTCCTCCTCACCTCCATCTGTCGCTAAGAGCATGATGATGTTGAACCTTTTCAAAGTGGGGTTTGAGGTGGTTGACATCTGTGGGTCTGGAGGTCACCAGGTAGGTTACCTCTTCATTGCACTCCATAATCTTGCAGGGCCCTGTCCACCAGTCTTGTTGCTTGTACACAAATCAATGAGTGGCACTGCACTAACACAAGTACTGGATTCCACCACTGAACACCAATGTATGAAATTGGGTTATTAGTTGAGAGGGATGGAAGCCCCACTCAAATATTAAACTCAATCTGTGTCAGGATGAACCACAAAAGTTACTAAATAAACCTCTGCTTAAACATTTGGTACCTTGACACAAAAGCAGCCACGCATAACTTAGAGGCAATGAGTGACATATTTATGCAACACTCAAACAGTAATAAAGTGAAAACACAACACAAGAAAAATCCCAACCCAATTTAGAAAAATAGAGTAAATTTAACAAAGGTAACAATTGCCCCTGAAGAGCCCATGGTGTGTGTGTGTGTGGGGAGTGGGGGGGGGGCTGAGCTCTAGGGGGCTCCCTACTGCCACTGTGCACGGGCGTTAGCTGAGAGCTCTTGACAGGGTACGGAGCATGGGGTTCCCCCTCTCTGTACTTTGAAGGGGGGCCCCCTCAAGTTTCGGTACTGTGTCCGGGCTAGCTAAATCTGTATCTAAATAGACTGAAAAAGAAGCCTCTGATACATATTACTCCTGCCATTCTCTATTGCAAATGTAGCAGTGCAAATTGTAAGTGAGGCCCACTGGATAAAGGTTTGTTGTGAGAAGTTGGCTTGGCATATGCTGGTCACTAGTTAAAGTGGCCACCTTGCACCAGTCCGATTCGACTCTTATGGTAGATAGGTTTAAGACAACCTTTTAAAGAAAGCTATCCTAGTGGTAGCTGTGGAGAGCAGCCTTCAGGCTAAGTCTCTGAAGAATGTAAAGCAGCTTGTTTTACCTTATAATCTCTTGAATTACCAAATGAAAGGACACTACACAGGTATTAATATAAAATATATATGTATTTATTTCTAGACACACTCTACTAATCTCTTTATGAGATTAGAAGTCAGGAACATATGCATAAATCAATGTTTCACAACAAATTAGGCACTTATAGGCTGGGGCCCTAGGGGCGTACCAGACCATATACTAAAAAAGAGGTATAAGAAGAACGACTTGAGAAGGGAGAAGGCCTAAGGCATTCAGAAGCGCTGGGGCCTCACTAATCCACCCAAGGCAGGTAAATAAAGGACCCACGGGAGACGCATGCAGTGTGAGAACACAGCCGCGGATCCCAATAGATTTCAATGGAGCAAGTCGCGGTAGGTTTTTGAAAGTTTTAGGATACTTCGGGAGAGTCTACAAGCAAGTCACTTACAGGGTAAGAAGTTCTAGAGCCAACACACACAGGAGCATTGGAGTACTCGAGTTACCTCACCCAGGGAAGCCGGGTGCTCAGGTGTCTTTTGGTGTCGGGTCGCGGCGTCGTTTTCAATAGGAGCTAAATAAGACTTGCTGCTTGTGAAGACAGGAGAAGTGTCCGGTGGAATCCAAGACTGGATTCTGAAGAAAGAAGACCTGAAAGCAGAGGAGACAGTGTTCAAAGTCACCTGCCAGTGACCCAGGGCCAGGAAGCTGGATGCCCACAGAAGTCTGGTGTTTTCAGGTGATCAAGGGTATCTTGACTCTTCAGCCACGAGGTCCAGGAGGTGTCGACGAAAACCAGGAGCTGGTTTCGGAGTGTCCCACGAAGTCTGCAGCTTACTGAGGTGTCGGCAACCGGATTGAAGCCAACATGCCTTGGCAACAGCAAGTCTCGTGGAATTTGAAGAAAGTCAGCGGCGCAGACCAGCAAGGTCTGAGGGACTCACCCAGCAAGGGTAAGTCAGGGCAGGCCTGGAGCAACCAGGGGAGCCCTTTGGTTCGATGAAAAAGTCTTCAGGGGACCCACAAGCCAACCGGCAAGGGATCGCGAAGACGCCTTGTGAGGATTTACTTCACAGGAGTCCACGGTCACTCGGGACGAGGTAGGCCTCTGATTTTCGAAGGAAATCCTGCTGGAGGCTTGGACCACACGTGGTCCAATGCACAAGTTCGTAGAACGTCGTGAAGGGGTTGCACTGGACAATAGTGTACGGTGCCAGGGTATTGCTGTTCCTCGTCACTCGTGGGGTCCACTCGCCTCAGGTTTGCTGGGGACTCACAATGGCCGTCAAAAAGTCAGGAAATCCACTTCCGGGGCTGCAGGGACTTCGGACTCCGGCGGGAGCGGGAAAGTTTGCGACTGTTGATGCAAGGTTTTAGTGCCTGCCAGGGGAGTCACTCCTTGACTCCAAGGGAGATTCTTCAGTCTTCCAAAGGTAGTGGAATGTCGAAGGTCCAGGATTCTTCTTGTAGAGCGTCGTCCAAGGATATCTAGTTTGCAATGGCAAGGGTTCCCTATCTTATACTAAAAGAAAGGGAGGGACTAGCTCTATGACCACTCCTCTGGGAGGGTATGGGGAGTGGGTGGTTACACCCACTTCCCTTTGTCCAGTTTCGCGCCAGAGCAGGGGCTGGTAGCCCCTGAACCGGTTGAGCTGGCATATGCACAGAGGAGCCTACTGCTCCCCCAGTGCAGGACTTCAAAGCACTCTAGGAGTGCACCCACCCAGCCCCAATACACTAAATCCTGTCTGGAAGGTGGTTACACCTCCCTGTGACAGGATGCCTATTGTTGGGCCTCCTCCACTGCGAGTTTCGGTCAGCAGCAGGAGGGCAGCCCAGTGTCTGTGCTGGTGGCATCCATTTTGTGATGCCAGAGCTCTTCAGGATTCTACCGTGTTTCCACAGTGGGTACATGTCTATCCCTCTAGAAGGGTGGGATCATACTTCCACACCAGTTACTGGTGTGGGGGTATGATTCCAAAGCGGTTGACACCAAACACGACATGTTTTGATGCAGCCATCCCAAAGTTAGCATTTACCGCTAGGTTATAATGCACTTAAGAGTATATGGTTTAACCACATCCACAAACAGCTACAGAGAATATACTCTGAGGGCTGCAGAGGGGCCCTGCTCAGGCAGAGGCACCCCCTCACATGTAAACCAAGCACCCTGCCCTCAGGATTGATAAGACCTGCCTTAGGGGTGACTGATAGGTTTATATGTGTGTGCAAGGTGAGATATAGGAACCTATACCTCAGTGAGAAGTGCTAACACTACCTCACCCAGGCTGCAGTAGCAGGCCTGTGGTGTCAGATGTAGTCTGCTTCCCAGGGGTGGCATAATACATTCTTCAGCCCCTGGTAGGCCGTTTTACAAATATGAGAAGCAGTGGCTGAGTAGATCAATGTTGAGGCCCATTAAGGATTTTCAGCAGTCGAGTGATTTATTGTTTCAATGGTTGCAGATAGGTCAAGGAGTATGATGGGACAGGAGTCAATTTTGTCCAAAATGTGGCTGGCGTCATCAGCTATTTTTATTTCAACTTTCCTGTCTCTATACTGGAACCTAACCTGAAGCCAGATTGGAACTCACATAGAAAGTTGGTTTCACTATAACTAGTTTCAGCATCGACTAACGCAGGTATGTAGCACATTAGCCATGAATGGTAGGTTAGACATTAATTATATTATCTGGATTTGACCCAAGTTTTTTTTTTTTTTTAAATTGCATCTTTTCAAAGAAACATTACAACCAAGTTGGGATTAAACATGGCTATGGCCCATGAAAAGCCGGGCCATGCACGAAAATATGTCAAATAGATAACATTTCTCTTGCAATCAACTCAACACAAAAGAGAAAAGAAAAAAGAAACAGTTACCTGGAGCAGCAAGTAAATAGAAAAAATATTCTAGCAATAAATACAGCACAGTGATCACTCGGCTTATCATCATAATACATGCTGTTGCGCACTCGTGTATTTCCTGTAGATCCCATGCCTATCAGTATGTGACTAGTCCCAGGTCCAACTGGGGGTAATACACTACCTATATAAGGGGATAACTATATCAGTTGTCGTCAGTGAAGTGAGTTTGTAAATAGCTTTTGAGTGGCTGCCAATAGTCACGGGGACGGGAAGTGACAGGTAGAAGTGTGGCTTATGTGTCTATCATGGTATCACAGTAAGTGAGGTCTCGGATCCAGTCTTGTATCGTCGTTGTTCGCATTCCCCCCCCCAGTGTAAGGATACCTGCCGTTTAGCCACCAATAACGCCATTGCCGAGAATCTTCTAACGCACTTCTTCAATGACTTCACATACCCCAAAAGAGCTGTTAATGAATTGGGGGATATAGTTTGGTCTACCATAATGGATAGCTGCCGGAATACCTCCCCCCAGTAAGTGTTCACTGGTGTGCCATGCCACGCTAAGTGTGAAACATCAGCATCCAGAGCCCCACACCTCCCACATGCGTTGGATACTGAAGGATTAATTTTTGCTAGCAGCTTACGGATGACATACGCTCTATGAAGATATTTAACATGTAGTAGCGTATGCATATAGTTTCCAGAAATGTAGCGTGTTTGGGAACAACAGTAATGCCAAAAGTCATCAGTAATAGTGAGTTCAAAGTCTCGCTCCCAGGCCAGATGTGCTTTAACGCCCACAGGCGGACAAAGAGAAAGCGATAAATGGTAGATACGAGACACCAAATGAGTACTATCAGGCGATGTTATGAGTAATGTAAGTGGGGTAAATTCATCTGGTTCCGTCAAGGCATTGGGGAGGGTCTTCAACAAAGAACTTCATGTTCTATGTAATAAGAAACTGTCCATAAATGTCGCAGTACCTTGCGAGGTCAGTTTAGCTGTTGAGCAGGGTCTAGCATCATGGAACAAGTCTCCTAGTTTGGTGAGTCTATGTCATTGCAGTGTTGGCTTGGTGAGTGATTCCATGGCAGGGGGAATCCATGGATTGTCTACCAAGGGTATATGTGGTGAATATAAGGAATTGTATTGCAGATATCTCCGAAGTTTAGACCACTCCCAACATGCTGTGGGAACTGTTTGAATTTCTGCAAGGCAGCACAGAAGGCCCAGTGGCAACAGCGTCGATAAAGAGCGGGGATGTATCTGCGAGCCATCGGGTTTAAGGTATTGAAGTCGAGTATCTGGGTGGAACCAGTAATACGTCAAGTGGATTTGGGCCACCAGATAGTATAAATAGAAGTCAGAGACCCCTAATCCACCCCGTTCAAATGGCATGGTCAGTGTGTTCCAATTCACCCGTGGTTGTTTACCCGCCCAAATCATGCGTATCAAGAGGGATCAGAGTGTGTTAAAAAAAGGCAGCGTTAAAGGAGTGGGGAAATTTAAAAAAAGGTATAAAAATCGTGGTAGTATTACCATTTTAATGATGGTGATCCTACCAGCAATGGACAGCAGAAGTTTTGTCCACTTATTGATTTGTGTCTCCAATCGACTACTTGCGGGACCGTAATTCAGCCTGATAGCCTCTGGGGCACTGCAGTGCCGATAGATGCCCAGATATTTAGGCGGATCAATGCACCATCGCAGGGGGAATTCGAGGACACACGGAACAGTGGCAGGCGTCAATGGGAATATTTCAGACTTGGTCCAGTTGATGTGGATCTAGAGTGTACTCCAAAGCGGACCAACTCTCACAGAAGCGGGGGAAAATTGTCCGTTAGCTTATGGACAAATAGCATCACATCATCGTTTAATTTAAGGCGAGCAACCGGATTGGAATAAAGTAAGCGGACAAGCTTTAGGAAACCGATAGGAATGCCTAATTTTTGCATTACAGCATACAAAAAGGACCACTCTAGGGAGTCCAAAGCTTACTCTGCGTCCAGCGTAACTGCTGCTGCCGGCAGAGAGGGTTCCATTTGGTTTATAACTGAAAATATTGTACGGAGATTAAATGTTGTAGACCGCCCCGGAATGAATCCTACCTGGAAAGGGCATAGGATGGTATTAACCAGCAATGCCAGTCGAGTAGCCAGTATCTTAGCCATTATTTTATAGTCATGGTTGAGTAGGGACAATGGCCAATAGGATTGGAGTTTGCGGGGAGACTTACCTCGTTTAAGCAGTAGCGTAACAATAGCTTCGCGCATTGTTGGTGAGAGTGATCCGCCTTGTAGAACCTCATCATAGACCTCCAGGTGGTAGGGGGCGAGTTTGTGTTGATAGGCTTTATAAAAATCACCAGAGAGCCCGTCAGAACCCGGGGCACGACCGCTGGCCAAGTCTTTAATGGTCTGCTTGATTTAATCTGCCTCTATTGGGGAGGCTAGGAATTCACGCTGTCCCTCCTCCAGCCACATCATTGCTATTTCTTGTAAGTAGCTAGACAGAGTTGGACCCGTGGGTGGACATCGCGTCTGATATAATTTAGTATAGTAATCAAGAAAAGCTGCAGCAATGCTTGATCCTGTTGTGAGTGACACTCCTGCGTTTGTGTCTAGTTGGGTCACGTGCAACGATTGATACCACGGTCCAAGGAGCTGTGCGAGCGTTCTGCCAGGTCTTTCACCTTCACCGTATACTCAGGCCCTGGCGTATTTGCCCAGATATTTAACCTCACGGGCAGCAGCATCATTAAATTTGATCATTAACTGAGAGCGATCGCGTAGGGATATCAGGGTCAGGGAAGTCTGTGTGGCGGTGACAGTATCTTTTAGTTGATCTTCGATTTTCCCCAATTCGTTTCGGGTAGAGCGCAACACACCAGCATCCCAAAGTACCAGCTTTGAGTCAATGGTGCCCACATTCAACTCGAAGTAGTCTGAGATAGCGGCACCCACCTCAGAACGGAACACTGAATCCAACAAAGCATGAGCCGGGAATCGCCATAAGGGCCGTTGTGCAGGGATTGAGGGAAAAACAATATACAGTAGAACCGTAGAGTGGTCTGAGAGAGTGCGGGGTAAGTATTCAACATTCCGCACGTCAAAAGGAGTTGTGGCATAAGATACCAGTGATCAATTCTGGACCAAGTGCCGTGTGGGGCAGAATAAAAGGAATCATTCCGGGAACCCGGGTAAGTAATGCACCAGGGATCCCCTAATAGGTTCCCATGTAGAAGGGAGATGAGGTCTTTTGTGGCATGTGGTTTCATGATGCGGCCAGACCCGGTGGTGTCAGTGGTGGGGTCCAATGCGAGATTAAAATCTCCTCCCATTAATATTGTGTCGGTATTGAATCGGTCCATATGAGATGCTATTGTGGAGAAAAACTCTGATGTATCAATGTTTGGGGCGTATATGTTAATGAGCTGTACTGGCACACCTCCTAGCGAGCCATGAACCAATAGGAACCTACCCTCTGGGTCCCATACCTCCGATAGAGTCTGGAAAGGGAGGATACGGTGTATTAAAATGCACACCCCTCTAGAATAGGAGCTATAGCAGGAGAAAAAACGATTCTGTCCCTATGACGCTGCGAACCCGTGGGTAGGCTGTGGAGTGTAGTGTGTTACCTGTAGGAAAGCAATCTGTATGGAGTGTCTTGTCAAATAAGTTGTTACCTGCCTGCTTTTTTTGGGGCACGAAAGGCCTCATACATTCCAGGATACGCATTTGAGTCGCAAACTATTTCTGTGGGAGTCTGTAGTGCCTATCTAGCCTCAATAGAAAGCGGGATATTTGGCTGCATCTGGCTATGTTGTACTGAGTAATATGCTCCTGTATATAATTTAATAAAAACCAAACAAGAACAAACATCCCATATCAACCCCACCCACCACCCCCATCGGATGCACGAAAAAAGGCACCCGGTGAATCCCAAATTGGATACAAATAAAGGGAGGGAAAGGGGGGAGGAGTGGGAAAGGGAAGGGGAAGGTTTGCAAGGCAGGAACTTATCCTGTGGGGGATGGCAACGCTCCAAAGGAGCCATCGCGTTGCTGGATAGTTGTTGCTGATAATGTGTCCTCGTCTGCTGAGTAGTTGTGGGTGCAGGACCAAGTCATTTCGATATAACAATATATGCGGGGCCTCAATTGCAACATTCGTGTACCCACTGGAATGTCTCAGTATAGACACTTCATAAGTTAGGCAATGCTACTGATCACTACAAAACTGCGGCTCTTTGTAAAGTAATACATCAAGAGTCTGGGCTTGCGAGCCCCTCATTGTTCTGCAGCTGTGCCGTCTGCTGGTGATTTTTCCAGAACTTGGCGACTGCCTCTGGTTTGTCGAAGAAATGTGACTTATTCCCTATCTGCACTCTGAGTCTAGCTGGATATAACATAGCATAGCGAACATTAGCCTTCTGAAGCATGCGTTTCACCTCGGTATACTTGCGGTGGGCTTCTTGCACTAAAGGCGTGAAATCAGGAAACAATGAAATATTTGAGCCCTGATGTGATAGCGAGGCTCGTTCCCTGGACAGCCGGAGCGCAGTTTCGCGGTAATTATAGTTCAGAAGTTTAGCGATAATGATCCTTGAGGTTGCCCCGGGTGGAGGAGGGGGTTCCCAGTGACCGGTGCGCACATTCTACAGAAAATGTTGCCGAGAAGGACTCCCTACCAAACAGATCGACTAGGAGGGAGTCAGTGTATCCGGGCATGGCGCCCGTATTGGTCGATTCTTCAATGCCAGCTATGCTCAGATTGTTCTGGCGCGAACGTGCCTCCAAATCCTCGGCCTTAGTTGCAAGCTGTTTGAGCAGGCCCTCAGCTATGTCCAATCTTTTTTGCAAAGTGTGTTGAGCATCATCCAGATCCGAGATCCGGTGTTCTGCATTGGACCCAAGTTTTTTTAATAATTATTCCTGGGAGACCTGCCTATTGTTAGAATGTTTCTGACTTTTCCTTGATGAGGCTTTAATACAGTTGGGCTGATCACTTCTAGGAGCAAGGAGGGTCTGAGTTCTGAAAAATTACAGCAAGCTTTTGTTAAGAATGATGAGTGACTTCTCTGAAGTAAGACCCTGGGACCTTAAATTGTTGGATTGTTTCACCTTGTCAGAACTCAGTAAATCATTTTGTAATTCTTGTTGCTTAAGATATTTATAATCTCAAATATTATTTCACATTCTAATTTTAATGATGTAACTCCAACACTTTGTTCCTATTTTCAACGTCCTTTCATTCTGCCCTCATCTGTTCATTCCTAAAAAAAATTATACAATACTTCCATTCGAATAAAATACTTTTTTATTGATTGATAAGATGAAATGTTGATACTTGATGCGATATATGATAACCGATCATCTTTTTTATAAAGTAATTTACCTTAAGACTAATGTATTCAGCATGGGCTCATGAAAAGAAAACTCTGTACCCACGAGTTGATTATTATGGAAAATAGTAAAATGACATTTATTCCCATTTATTTGTGGTATCACGGGGGAAATGCTAATGTGAGGAGAATGCAGGTTCTTCTGTACCTCGTGCACGTGGACTTTGGTATGACACACAAATCAAGAAGTGATAGTGTATAAATAGTTGATAAAAATCATAGCATACACCAAAATAATTTTGAATGAATCGCTGCCACAGCGAACGTCCATAATAACATTAAAACAGAAGGTATTAATACACTTAGTATTACAAAAATGATTAATAAAGTTCACAATCCTTAAATTTGTGTGCAACTTGCTTTAAAAATAGAACAGAATAGTGCCCGTTGGCTTAAAACACGTGATCACAGGCTGTCTGCAGGATTGAATACCTCGTTGATTAAAAAGTGCTAAACGACTTGTTCCTTGATTTCCTATAATACGCCAAATATAAACTGCATTGTACTTTATTGTAAGTTTATAACGTATACTTATTATAATGCGAATGAAGATTGTGATAGTCATAGAACACCTGTATATATATCTTTCCAACATAACTACAACTCCTACTGTAATGCACTTGGATATCTTGCTGCCTTTTCTTCTTTTTTCTTTGTTTTGCATTGTTTTTATTTGCCTGTACTTTTAGAATTATTATTATTATTACTTTATCTATCATTTATTTGTTCTTTCTGGAAAATTCAATAAAAACTATTTGGGATGAAAAAAAAGTGCTCTCAGAAGGCTCATAGGGCTTATAAGGCCTGGACAAATACAGATTAGATGAACAAAATGTTCTTCTCCCAAATGGCACAGCCTACTTACTGATGTTTCTCCTTTCCGAAGGCTCTGCACCGTGTGGGCGTGTCCAGGAAGAGGGCTGAAGTGGTGCCTGATACAGGACTCTTAGTTTGTTGGACCAGCCAGCCTCCAGATAAGGCTGAGGTTTAAGCGCTTTGTAATCATTTAAGACTGTCCAAGCATGTGTCCCATAATGTTCACACACCAAGTCCTCAATGGCTTAGTCTAGGTACCGGCGGGCAGGAGCATTTAGGCTTTTTGGGATTTCGTGCCACAGGGCTTTACTCAGTGGGTTGGCCAACAAAAAATGTATTCTTTTCCACGTTTCGATGTATGCCTCCTTTATGGGAGTCAACTGATTTATTAAGCCAAATTCAAATCTTATATGTGCTGGGGAGGCATTGGGAGGAAGACAGAAGAGGAGTCTATATGTTATTGTATTGAGTTCAAAGTCACTGCGTCTTTACCTCATAGAGCCCCACTTCCATAAAATAGGATTGGGATTAATTTTCCTGCTATAGGTGCACAGCTTGGCTCGTCCAAGGATTTCTGTAGTATTCGAAGTGACAAGGCTAGAGCGCTACCCTTCCTTTGTAGCTCCGGCCAATGCTGGTGAATGGAGTTTCCATCATCTAATAACATGTCAAGGTATCTGTAGGTTTTCACTGATTCCAGCTGGTGTCCTTGTAGATACCATCGGTACGTTTTCTGTATTCTATTACTCACCATCATGACTTTGGTTTTCTTTTGGTTTATTGACATGCTGTGGCTTACTGATTAATTGGATAGTTTGGTGATGAAGCTTTGTAGTCCCACTTTTGTCTGGGTACAAGAGATTAGAAATATGGAGGTCCGTAACCTTATCCAGGGCTGGAGCCAGGTCTGCCAGAAATAGATTTAATATATATGGAGCAATTACATATCCATGTTTTAAGCCTTGATAGGTGTTTATTTCCCTGGACAGAGAGGTGTTTTCCCCAATTCTCACTCTTGTCAAAGTGCTTGTGCAGAGCATCTGTATTGCTTTATAGAGGCGCTCGGGATGCCCCAATGTGACAGTTTCAGCCAGATGAGGTTGTGCTGCACACAGTCAAATGTGTCTTTTAAGTCCACAAAACAGAGGTAAATCACTTGCTTATTTAACTTTCATTCGTCAATTATTACTGAAAGCACTAGGATATTAGTTGCCGTGCCTCCACCTTGTGTACAAGCAGTTTGATTTGTTGGGGGAATGTTTTTTCTTCTGCCCAAAGAGTTTGGCTATTAGAAGGCCTGCAAAATGCTTTGCGTCTGGATCTAAAAGTGTAATGACGCGATAATTTTCCGGTTGTTGGCGATCTAGCTGCACATCGATATTAAAAACCACCATTAGTCTTTTTGCCGACAAAGTATGGTTGGTTCTGTACAATGCTTGTGGTGTGCCATTTGGTCCAGGGGCTCCATTGCGTCTGCACTTCTGGATAGATTTACATACTTGATCTTCGGAAAAAGTGAGGACGATGTCATCCAGAAGTGAGATCATTGTTGAGGTTGTACTTTTTATCAGATTCTTACTGGTTGTTGTTTAATCCAAGGATTGATTGAAGTATTTAGATAAAACGTTAGCCCATCTTTTCTGTAAGATTTTAATTATTTACAGCTTTGAGAGCCCGGTTTAAGTTTTTCACCATTCTCCAAAAGTCCATTGAATTATTCTTCCTGCTGAGATACAGGTATTTTGTGTTTTGACCGAAAGGTCTGTCTTACTGTGATTTTCTTCTCTAAGGCCTTCTTACGGTAGGACTCATTTATTCACTTCACCTTGCCTTGGATCAGAGGATTACTGGGCTGCCTCGGAGCCAGTCTCACAATTCTTTTGCGTTTCTTCTTTACATTTTGACATAAAACCGATATAGGGCTCCATTTTTGGTCTCGAGAGTGATTCATGACTTGATGTGTGATTGGCGATTCTTGGACAGATATGTACTTATTAGCTTCATTTTAAAAAGTTCCCATTTGGAGATCGGGGTTAGGTGTTTCTTATTAAGGCACTATCCGATAAGGTTTGCTGCAGCTTCTCCAATGTCACCTATGGTATCATCAGTCCACCGTAACTTCTTAAAGGTTTATAGTTTCCATTAACCACCGCAGGATACTTGCCTGCTGATAGAAGGGGCAATTAACATTAAGCTCTATAATTTCCAGACTGTGATCGCTTTCTGCCCTTTTTAGGTCAAGCCTGAGTCAGCGCGCATGCGCTGCTCAGCGAGACTGCTGTAGTGGAGTATGGAAGAGAAGCTCCGCCCACTCTCCGCTCATGTTTGTCATTGACTTGTGTCATTGTCCTTCCTAAATGCTGGCGTCTAATTCATAAAGAGGCTTGTTAGTCCCTCCTTACTACCGCCTTATCTTCATCTGTAACCTCCCATGGCGACTGGCCCCTTTACTTCAGTGGTAAGCAGTACATGCTCTTAAGTGTCTAAGCACTATTTTCTTTATTGAGTTTCTCTTGCCGCAGGCATGACGTGCTTTACTTACATTCAGCGTGCCATGCCCTCTTTCGAATCAGCTGGGACAATGGCGGCTACTTCTTTGAAATGCACTAGGTCTAGCATTTAAATGCGAGACCTATTGCATTGCAAATATTTTTTTATGTCAGTTGCATTCTTTTCGGATGATGCTTTTATGTTCGGCTTCTCTTTCCTGCTCGGACAGGCTTTTTAGAAGCATTCTGCAAGGATAAACGCTCTTATACGTTTTTTACTTATCGTGAACGCGAACTTAAGGGATAACTACAGCATAGGACGCGTGTGGGTGTGTGCAGCGTTAACTATCTAAAACGAGGCTCACCTCAAGAATGTTCTCACTCGATAGCTCGGCAATGCCAAACGAGCAGCCCACCTGCTTCCGAGAGGCGACTCCGCCTGCATGCTCCTATTGGGGAGGACAAACAGCTAAGGCTTTGCTATTGGCTGTTGAAGAAGCCCATCAGAATACAGCCCGCAGTGCCCATTAATGGCCAGTCCACTCGTTGTGATACAACCTACTCCCTAGTTGAAAGTGCAGGTCCTGTGGTACTTGGTTGTGTGGAGTGGGCAGAGTTGATGTTACTCGCCGCCATCGCTCTATGCTCTTTCAGAACAGACCAAGTACACCGGGGCATGCCTCTGCAACAACCACCCACAAAACCATGATCATCTCTGCATAATGTAGATGAATAACAGGGTAGTAGTGAGAGAGGACTACTTACTTAATGCAAAGGTAGGGTCACGTATTGAATACAAACTCCTATAGATGTGTGAAAAGCACGTATTTGGATTGATGTAGGTTTCTAAAAAAACATACCCCCTGCAATTTTATCTTTTTTCTCAGTCAATTATGTATGGTCATGCACAACAATGGTATCGCGCATAGCACGTGCTTTTCTTCGTACCAGTGTTACAATCAGTGCTGGGTTTGGAAACGATGTACTACAGGAACCCATGAGTTAGGGGTGAAGGTTTGGCAGCGGAAAGGGTATGGCGCCACTGGGGTCGGAGTCATAAAAAGCGCAGTCTGACAGTCAATTTACGCTTAAAAGTTTCTATTTAAAAAAAAAAAATTAACTATGCCACAAAGAAATTGGCAACAATGACAAACGGGAGAGCAAATCCTTTGTGGCTTACTAAATTAGTTACAAAGAGGCCGCATTTTAAATTATTTTATAATAAAGGCCTATGCTACTGATATCTTGGAGTGTCCATCAATTTAAAATAATGGGAAGATAATGGAGGCAAATGCACTTGCTGAGATCAGTGTTTTGTCTAGTCACATTTTCGACTCAAAGTATCAGTCAGTCAAATTCACTTTATTCGGTTAATTAAAACCATAAAAGCATACTACAAAAAACACAGTAAAAATATTTTTTTAATTATTACAAAATCACGTTCATAACAGAATACCAATGTCAAGATCTAAATCATCAATATACTCATAAAAATGTCATGAGATTTCTAAAAGGAATGCTCATTATTAACAATTCTTCCTTTTCTCCTTAATCTGACAGCTGCTGTCAAAAAGCTGGTTATATTAACATTTTCCCAAACGTTATTCAACATTTGTAAATATATAAAAGCCGGTCTAGCCTGGGTAAATCCTTTGCCTTTTAAAATGGGTAAAATGAACCGGTTTCCAATGTGCAATAAATAGTCACAAAATAATACAAAGTGCATTGAGTCCTGTATGTAAAAATGATCGCAAGTACATACATTTAAATCTTCCAGCTTTATCCATCCCATTGGTTCAGAAAGGAGCAAATGTAATTGATTCAATCTGAATCTCACCAGAAAAAAACGATGATGCTGATTTGTAACTATAGTTAAATATGGCTCAATCGTTTGTGATGTACATAAACTGGTGTGCCCGCACAAGGGGTTTCCTTAATTCCCTGGACTCTCTATCGATTTGTGAATACTGCACATACGTGCTTTTAACCCAGAGCATGTCCGCCGTTAGGAGTTTCTCTGTGGAGCTAAATAGCTCAGGTCTCCCCAAATAAGATGCAATCCTTTTTACATAATTTAACCACTGGATACTACTAGCTAAATCAAGAGTTAAACAATCGCAAATAATTTCGTGGTTCATCTCAAGCTCCGGGGTTGTCCAAATACCTATCCATTTAAGTAAAGGGGCCATTCCTATGATGTCTGATATAAAACCTATACCCATTTCTTGGTGTATGATATAGGTAGATGTCGATTGCGGCACGGATAGCAAATTTCTTAGAAATGTATTTTCCACTATTTGGACATCACCGGCATCTCTGTATCCCCAGAGATCAGAACCATAGCTAGCTATAGCAAGGCATTTAGCCCTGTAGATATTTAACATAGAATGCATAGGTTTCGATCCCAGTCTGCGGGCGAAATCTAGGACTGTAATGGTTGATCTGGCCATTACATTTCTTTTGGCTTTTATTTGTAGGATCCATGTGCCCTGTTTATCAAATAACACTCCTAAATATAACAAGCATTGGCATAGCCAATAGGTCTCCAGGAGTTAGGTCGGAGGTTAAACAGTGAAGGAGTGTGTTGTGGAACTTTATTTTATGCTAATAATAATTTTTTGTACAAGAAGTCACGGCTGCTTGATTACAGATGAATGACCAGCAAAACTAAATGCCGTCACTTGTTTACCGAAAGACTACATATGGTTGTCATTTAACTTTAACAACACGGGCGCAGAGCGGCCACAGCACCCTCCAGCTGCGCTTTAATTGAAGTCTAAAAAAGAAGTGTGCGCCCGTGTTGTTGATCTAAAAGTAGGGTGACCAGATTCTCAAAAAAACAAAAAGCAGACATGGAGGAGAGAGACTGTATAATGCGCTCCAATACCTTCTGGTTAACTTTGCGCTATATGAACTCCAATGGCAATTAAAAAAAAAAAGCTTACCTATATACAACAAAAACAAGCATATACACTGCAACACCAACATGCAAGTTAGGAAAAAAGAGCTCGAGATAGAGATAACAAGCGTGCGCAAAAAGCATTGGCTGCGCGGGCGCCGAAAGTTGAAGTGATCGCGATAGCGATGCACTTAATTACCCATGACGGAGAAAAGACAGATGGCGGCTGCGCGCGTTCACGCGAACATGCACGCAAGCTTTAGGCCAGCAAAGCCTCTGGTAGCATTTTGAAAAGCCCCTTACTAAAAGTCGAGCAAGCAACGCATGCGCTGCTCTAGGCTCAACCTAAAAACAACGCCACTCATGTTAGTTCATTCCCTTCACAGTATTGGGTCTTACATTTCTTAGGCTTTACCCCATAATCATAATGTGAGACTTAGAGAAATTAACATCTAAGTCCAAAGACTTCATAAAAGTGGCAAAGGTTGTTAAAAGATGGTGTAGGCCGTTCGCCGTTCTTGCTAATAAGGCAGCGTCATCCGCGTATAGGAGAGCCGAAATGAATTGCTCTCCTACACGGGGAATGTCCAAACTAGCACCCACTAAAACTCTCACTCCAGTAAACAATCGGAGCAACTATGTCTGTCTTCATAATGTATATGGATCTATGTTAATGATAAATGGAATGTCCCCATTGTTTAGTGATCAAACACTGTTTACACTCAGACTAATAACAATTTGAGCAGTAGAGGAGTCATCACGAGGTAATTTTCCGAAGGTTTTGGCTTTAACAGCATAACCATGGCAGACATCTTGTATTCTCCTGGTATTCAAGATGATTTTGTAGTCCTTTCTTTATTCTTCTGAATCCGGGATGGGACACGTCGCGTTGAGCAAGCTCACGTTTGGGAATGAGGGGATAAGTTTAAATGTGGTGGTTTGCACTGCTCCGGGTTTAAGCTCGAGCTATTCAAATCACAGTGGCAGAGTATTTAGAAGGCTTCACGTCTAGCAAGTAGATTCTCCAAAGATTCAGGTTAATGCGTGAGTCGATACATGTTTCGCACTGATCACCAACTAATGGCGATTAGTTTTCGTTTTTTAGGTCTCGCCTAGCGATGCACCGCATGCGCTGCTCGCCTTGGCGAGATCTATTGTTGTCTGTTTGTCGGTGGAAGGGGGACAGGAGATGTGCACGCGTACGGAGGACAGGAGATACGCACGCGTACGGGCGTTTCAGCACAACGTGCGCATGGCGCGCTTTCACTTTTCCTCCATCTCGGACAGGAGATGTGTACGCGCCTGGACAGGACATGTGCATGGGTATGGTGTGCGGAAACAATGCGCTTCCACTTTTTTTACTCCCCCTGCGTTCCTTTTCTTCTTGTTTTTATTGAAAATCTGGCAACCATCCGGATCACCACCTGGAACCCTTGTACTTTTCCTAGCTGCTTGCCCCGCCACAAGTGCAATTTCGCAGCCCCAACGCTTACTCAAATAGCTTTGCTATAGTACCCCCAGATGAACCTCGATTGTCGGTTGCTACTAATCGCTTAGCGACAGCCTGCTACAAAGTTTACCGATTTTTTGTCAGCTAGCGTTCCTTTCGCAGTTATGCATGCGCGTGCTTCCGTTCCTGTCCTAACCACGCCCTTGAAACACTTTTTGAGGAGAAGCAGTGTCTGTCAGAACACCGGATGTGCGTGTTGATGCGCGTGTTCTTTCCACGCTAAAGATGGAGGTGCCCTGACTGGATCTCCGTTCCGAAGAGCCATGATTTAATGTGAGCCTCGGCGGGTGCCTCCAGGTGAGAAACGGTGGCCAAGAGTGAAGGGACGTTACATGGATGTCAATAATAGCTAGTGACCTAGTTGTCAATGCTGCTTCCTATAAGAGTTTATCCTATTGAGATTTAAAGTGAGGGCAGGTGTATGAGAGACAAGTGTTTAACTTATCGACGGTCCTAGCAGTGGACCCAAATAAAAAAAAGATAAAGTGGGACGGCAGAGACGGTGCAGAGGGGGTTTGCTTGATGGTTGGTCGTAAGGAGGGTTTTAAGAGATTCAAGTGGGAGGGACCATGACTTTTGAAAAGTAAACAACTTTTTTGAATCCCTTTACATGTATCCTATCGTTCAGGGCTTAGTACTTGTAAGAAAATAGCTCGAGAGAACGCAGCAACAGAGGGGTGAGTTGAGCATGCCACGGAGACTGTCAGTTGCAGGTTCCGCAGTTCAGTGAGATGGTTGCCGTGATCTGTGTGCATTCTGTTACAGGCTTCTATTTCTGAAATGCAGCTTGCTGAATTAATCCAGCTGCTGCTCGAATGTATGTGTACCTTCAAGTATATTTTATATCTTTATGATATATAGTTGAACTAGACTTCCCTCTTCAGCTATGCCGTCTATGCTAGCAGAAACCTCTACAACTTTAGGTTCCATATACAGAACAGTATTGTGTTTGGTTGAAATCATACTCTTTCATACCCTCTGCAAGCACTGACAATGGCAGTTGTTTTAACGTCTGTAGTGAAACGGTTTTACTAAGCTTCGCTCATGCATAAGCTCTGTAGAGATCGAGCAAGCTCCCTTATCAAAAAGCGGTGTATGTATATTACTGAAAGTAGCATTACAAGGCTGCCCTACAGAAACTGCCCAAGTACAACACCGATATCATCATTGCATGAATCTATGTAGATTTTAATTCATTGTTATACTGTTTTCAGATAGATAATACGCAGGCAATGACTGAGGCAAAGCTTTTTGTTTCAGAGGTGTGGTGCTGAGTGCAGTGGCCCCAAGAATAGTGCAATAACTCAAAATGACAATATTAACTTTGAGCTCAGTCTCCCGCATGTGGAGACCTGCAAAAAATGAAACAAGCATTTGCAATGCAATAGGTCTCGCATTTGCGAGAGTTTAAACTATTGGCATTGTAAATAACAATGCCTATTATTTATATGTTTTGAAAACCTGCAAGCGGTGTGTAAACACTCACTTTGTACTTATAGTTGTTGCTTACAAGAAGCAAGGCTGGCAGTAACTGCGCCTCTTTTACTGCCAGCCTTGCTTCTCGTACGCAAGGGCTATAAGTGCAAAGTGCATGTTTACGCACTGCTTGCAGGTTCACAAAACACATAGATAAAAGGCATTGTCATTTTCAATGCCAATAGCTCAATCTCTCACAAATGCGAGACCTATTGCATTGCAAATGCTTGTGTTCCTCAGCTGGCGTCAGGACACTGTTTGTATGGCAGATTGGCACAGGTTTAGGTACACGGCACAGGAACACGCTCAGATTCTCCCCTAAAGTAAGCGGCTTCCTAGAGGGTTGGCAAGTGGGTTTGAACTCTGGTATATTAGAATTATGTCTTCACAGGGTCACTCTCCATTTTCTTAGCTTATGATATATACAGAACACCTTCGGGCTCCGCATATTGGTTTTGAAGAACTGACGTGAAAATCTGGTGAGTCAACTAGCAGTCAGTGGCATCTTACGGTTGGCATATTGAGTATGTTAGCACAGTCACTCAACTTTCTTTTTCCATCTTTTTGGGTACTAATTAGGTATCGTCAGTCAGGATCTTGAGTTAGTATCAACACCAACCTGTCTATATTTTCATGGACTGTGGGCACAGTTTCATGACTCTCATTTGGAGAGTCCTTATGATTTCGTTGTAAGCCGGTTGACGAATAGAAGAGTGGGTGTGAAGGTATAGAATAATTGCTCACATTTTTTTAGTACGAATTATCACCAATTTGCATGCAAATCGTGTCATTGTGGTCACAAGCACCTGGATCACATTCACGTGCATCGTCATTTCAGTTTGAACTTGTTGGTAGAGTGAACCAGTTATGCGCCGGGGACTGCATGTTGAGGGTCACGTGGTTATTAGCATGCAGAGTATCTTCTATTAAGTATATCCAGAAGTCACGTCTAATTCACCAGTCTCTCTGAATGACTTGGTTTTTTTTTAGTGTGCCTTGTACACGCTACTCATTCTCTAATTTTTCAACACACTTTAGACTTTTAATATCTTTTAGTTGTCCAACTTAACCTCATGTGCATGCAGGCCTTTTGCAAGTTTATATGTTTCAAGAGTTTGTATTGTAATACCTATTCATTTGAGTTATTGTTTGCCCTTAGATTCCCCTGAGGAAGGGTGCACTCAGCACCCGAAATGCATTGGGATTGAGTGACTTACGCCTATTACTCATGATTTCCTTTTGTAAGAAACTCTGTTAAAGAGAAATAAAATACAAGCGAATAAACGAAGATTCATGAAGGAATGAATTTTTGAAACTTCGATCAAGTGTTGGATCATTTTGTTTCACACTCATAATGTGGATGTTGTTTGATAATGTACTATTGTAACACTTATCACTGAAATATCGGTTAACTTTGGAGTGACGCTTCATTAAGCGCAAGAGTAGTGCACACTCTGTCTAAGACTTTTAGTCCTAGTAGTTTCATTGATATAGCATTGGCGGGGGTGGTACCGCCACAGATGGTGCACACTAAAAGTTTGTATTTATAGTGTCTTTGGTTTACTTGTTGACTGTTAAACATTTGAGTGCAAAAAAAGCTGTTTTCTTTTCCCCAACTTTCTAAAAGTGCCATTTCTAAAACAGTAATTTAAAATCCAACTTCACCAGGTAGTAGGATTTATCATTACCATGCCATAGATATAAAACGTGCAGTAGCTACTCCTTTCTGATCAGGAATTACCACTGTATAAGGGAATTACCATTGCTAACCTATGAAAGAAGTAGGCATCACAGTAGTGACAAACAAATTTAGCTGTTTGTCACTACCAGGACATGTAAAGCATAAAAGTGCATGTCCTAACTTTTACTTACATAGCACCCTGCCCTTAGGGCTACCTAGGGTCTACCTTAGGGGCAATGTGCATGTTGTAAAAAGGGAGTTTAAGGTATGACAAGTAGGTTTGAATGCCAAGTCGAAGTGGCAGTGAACTGCACACACAGGCCCTGCAATGGCAGACTTAAGACAGGTTTGAAGGCTTACTTGTGTGAAAGGCACAACCAGTGCTGCAGGCACACCAGTAGCATTCAACTTATAGGCCCTAGATATATGGTATACTAATTTACAGGTAAATTAAATATGCCAAACATGTATACACAAATTACACACATGTTTAGGTAAGAAGTGCATGCACGTTAGCACTGGTCAGCAGTGTTAAGTGCTCAGAGTCCTAAGACTAACAAAGAGATTAAGCAAAACGTGGAGGTCAAAAGCAAAAGGTTTGGGGGAAGACCACTCTAAGGATGACAGGTTTAACAGTCATGTAAGCTGTTTAAAAGAATATTTGGTAGTTTAGGAATCAATCTGTTTATTGAAAGGAAGAAATATTTGTGAAACACAGCTTTCTGCCTACATCCGGTGGCCGGCAGAGCGAGCAGTAGGAACAAATACACAGCGTTTAAGCCACAACCCGGAGGCCGGCCGCGTACATCCATAGCTAACAGGCTAATATAAGCATCTTCCAAGTTTTGACGAGTAAAAACAAGAATATTTACAGAAAAATATAACAATCAAGAACCAAGGAGAAAACAAACCCTTCCCAACATCCCTCCCGCCTCCCCACCCTCCACACCAGCTAATGCTGCTATAGGCGAAGTTAAGCATCAACAGCGAACTTGGGATGAGCCCCCATTTACTCCACTAGGGGAGCGTCTGAGGATGGTTTCTCCAGCGGTAGTAGGCGTAGGACCTGCAGGTATTTGGGGCACGTAACTTCCCTCATTATCTCGTGACAATAAACTCACAAAGGGACCTCGCAGAGTAGCGAAGTCTCTCCCTTCTGCTCTGAGAGACAAACGCTCCATAGCTAATAGATCCCATAAACGGTGCAACCAGGACAGTAGCTCTGGTACTGCCACTGTGCCCCATTGTGCTAGGATAACCTGCCTGGCGGCCAGCAGCGCTAGTGCTATTTGGAGAAGTGTGGCTCAATGGTTAGAGCGGCAGACCCTGATGCAGAGGTCTGGCCCGGGACCAGGGTTCAATTCCCGCCTCGGCGGGTCTTGGGCTCAATTTCCTCAGACCTGTTAATTCTCACCTCGGTGCCTATTCTAATCATGGGTCCCACTCTGCAACTCTGGGCAATAGCTTGCTTAATCTCCACAACGGCCCCAACAGCACTGGGATGCCTGGCTTCACCTTGGGGGTGCCCAGGAGTGGACATTTCACAGGGAAAAGCCAGGAAGGGTTCCACAGCGGTATGAGTACAGCGCCAGGACACCCTAGGGTAACAGTGCGCTATACCAATACAACACATTTACATTTGTCTACCCCTAAGGGATGTCAGGGGGAAGGCCTTAGAATGTGAAAGGCCAAGGATAGTGTACTCCGGGGCGCGGGCAGTGATATGTCAAACGCTGCATCAAGTTATCTAAAACCTCACCCCAGTATCGTTGTAATTTCGGCCAATGCCTGAGTAAATGCCCGAGAGTACCGGTCATTCCGCGCCCACGCCAGCATGGGTCTGTCTTACTCTTTTCCCAGCTATGTATTCGTGCAGGTGTATAGTACCAATAAGAGAAAATCTTGAAGGAGTATTCAGCCCCCGCCACACTGTGTGGTGTGTGCGATATAGGATACATTCCCATTCCTTGGAAGTGAGTGGTTTACCCAATTCTGTTTCCCACCAAACCTGCGCTTTTGTGCGATGTCCACTCGGCCCAGTTAGAAGCATGTTATACAGCTCGGATATGAGGCGACGGTCGTCCTCCTTGCGCAGCAGCCATTTCTCAAATGATGTAAGCAATCTCGACATTTGAGCTTAGTTGGCAGGCCCCGTAACCCAGTGTGCTAGTTGGCGATAGGAGTACGCATCAGTGGTGAGCAAATCTTAACCCTGTCGCAACTGCGGGAATGGGATCAACCCCTCTGCATCGAAGAGGGACCCTACGCGCTTGCAGCCCTGCTCTCGCCAGCACTGGAATATCGTTGAGTCCAGACCCGGGGGAAGTCTGGGTTATCTACAATGAGGGTCATCGGCGAAGGGAAAGAGGTCCAGCCCCTTTGGATCGCCAACCTGTCCCAAACCTTGAGTGTTGGCGCCGTGACCGGCGAGGAATACAGGCCCCAAGCCCTGTGCTTACGGGGTAGCCATAGTTCTCTCCAGATGTTTTTGCCCGCCACAGACTAGTCCATGAAGTTCCAGTGCTTCTCTGATAGCGGTCTGTTCCATTCAACTAAACATCGAAGGCATGTTGCTTGATAGAATCCACCAATTAAAGGCAAGCCCAATCCACCTTGCGTTTTCGGGCGCGTCATCTGTGCAAGTGAGAGGCGTGGCCTCTCTCCCCCCCAGGCAAACCTATTAATGAGGGCTTGCAATTGTTTGAGTGCTCGGGCCGGGGGCGCCATGGGTATAATTTGAAATATATAAAGAATGCGTGGGAGAATTGAGATTTTCACCGCCGCTATGCGTCCGAACCATGCGAGGCGCAGTCTTGACCAGGCATCTAGGAACTTTGTGGTCTGTTCTAGCAGTGTCGAGTAATTGAGCTTCACTGTACGGGCAAGGGTCGGGGCCAGCTGTAGACCCAAGTACTGTATATCGCTCTGCGTCCAATGAAACGGGAATTGTTGTTCCATAGCAGTCACTTCCTCGGGGGGGATGGCTACATTCAGGATAATAGATTTGTGCAGGTTCACTTTAAACCCCGACACTTCCCCAAAAGCCGAGAACTCTTCCATCAGTGCCGGTAGGGAGGTCTGCGGCAGCATGAGGGATAAGATCACATCGTCGGCAAATAGACTTATTTTGTGGCTATCCACCCCAAACTTCATACCTACAATGCGCAGGTCTGCCCAGATGCGCTGGGTTAAAAGGCTCCATGTAGACCGCAAACAGGCGTGGTGACAAAGGACATTGCTGTCGGGTCCCTCTGGAGATTGGGAAAAGCGAGGATCTACAGCCATTCGCGCGCACAATAGCTGATGGGGCCCAATAGATACACCGGATCCACGTAAGAAAGTTTTCACCAAAGCCGAAGCGGTGCAAGGTCTCGAACAGGTAGCCCCAGTCCACCCGATCGAAGGTCTTCTCGGCGTCGATGGCTAACAAGAAGGCCCTCTGATCTGATCTCCGTGCACTGTGTAACAGGTGAAAGAGCTGCTTGGTGTTATCTCCCCCCTGGCGAGTGGGAATGAAGCCCGATTGATCAGGATCTATTATTCCCGCTATGAGGGGGTTAAGGCGGGCTGCCAATACCCAAGCAAAAATCTTCACATTGATATTAAGGAGGGAGATGGGCCTGTATGATCCGCACTCCTTCGCATCTTTGCCTGGTTTTGGGATAACAGTGATGGCCGCCTCAGACATAGAGGGGGTAACTTTCCCGGTCTCTAGAAACAAATGGAATAGTCTGGTTAAAAGGGGAGTCAGTTCCACGCAGAAGGCCGGAAATCCATCGGGCCAGGTGATTTGGCCACCTTCAATCGAGAAATAGCCGAAATCGCCACTTCTATTCTAATCTCTACCTCAAGCCCGTCTGCCGCGAACCTAGTGATGGGCGTAATGTCGCAGGTGGCTAGATAAGCTCGAGGATCGCGGGTGGGCATGTCCTGACCAGTATAGAGGGCACTATAAAACTGGCGAAAAGCATCAATTATATTTTCATCTGCCGTGTATTCCACCCCATTATGATAATGTATCGCTGGGATTTGCGAGGCTAGCGTTTTGGCACGTAGTCGGTGGGCTAGCATCTTGCTGCATTTGTCGCTGCTTAAAAAGAATTTGTGGCGTAGGCGGAGAAGAGCATATTCGGCCCTATCTAAGTCTAAGTGCTTTAACAGGCGCCTCCGGTTTTCTAATTCTTTCCAGACTCTCTGAGCACCGGTGCGCTTATGGATCGTTTCAAGTTCTAGAACCTCTTTCCCTAGCTCTTCGCGCTTCTCTTTGCGGAGCGTATTATATGCAGCTGGGATACCGATAAATTCTCCTCGCATGACCAGTTTCAGCGCCTCCTAAAGGGAGGACAGGGGTGTAGTGGCGGTGTCGTTGTGCGCTAAGTAGTCTGTGATCGTCGCTCTAATGCCCTGCATCGTCTCGTCTGAGTGTAGTAGGGTCTCGCGAAGACGCCAGCTCGGAGGGAAGGTGCGCAGGCGCTGCGCTGGAATGTGGACAAAGAGGGGCGCGTGATCTGAGAGAGAGCAAGCTTCTATCATGGACGTGTGCAACAAAGGGAGCAGGGCGCTAGAGGCCAAATAGTGGTCTAATCGTGCGTATGTCTTGTGAGCCGCTGAGTAGTAGGTATAATCCCGCTCCCCGGGGTGTTGCTCGCGCCAAACATCATGCAATCTGTTATCCCTCAACCATTCCCGCCCTTTGGCAGAAAGCTCCCTCGCCTGGCCTGTGCGCTGCCCTGACCTATCTGTATCAGCATTCATGCCGAGATTCAGATCCCCCTCTCACCAAAATGGCTGTGCCAGGTGTTATAAGAATTTCAGTAAGTGCAGAGAGGAGTAAGGGTTCTTGCTGGGTATTAGGGGCGTATAAGGAAGCAATGGTTAAAGGAGTCCCTCCCCAGAGTACCCTGATGGCCTAGAGGCAACCCTTTATTTCAGCTATTGTCGCTACCACTTTCCCGGAGAAGCGAGCTCCCAGCAGTATGGCCACCCCATTCCTCTTAGATGGCCCTGCAGACCAGAATTGTTGGGGAAAGCGCCTATCGCGCATCCGTGTGGTGTCTTTGGAAAGGAGATGAGTCTCCTGCAGGAGACAGATGTCGCACTCAAGGCTGGCCAAAAGGGACAGCACCGCTAGTCTCTTCACTGGGTTTTTGAGGCCTCTAACATTGAGGCTAATTACTTTAAGGTCCCTCCCCATCAAGAAGGTGTGGGGCCCTGGATGTGGGCCGGTAAAGCAAGCTGCCGCTTATGACTGTATGACGAATGCTGGGACATAATGGAGTCACAAAGGCAGTATTAGCAAGGTGGCTGGTGCGGAGGCCCAAAAATAAAAACCCACTTCAAACCCACCAAAAAACATACCCAACAACGCGGAGCAATTGCCCCAAAACAGCAACGACAAAAGTATGTCGAAGTAAGGAAAAGCCAATGGAATGTGGCACAGGGGACGAGGTGGGCTGTAACAGGCCAGCCGTACACCCATCCACCAGCGGTTTGGATGTCGGGAAACAACTAGTCCGGGCGCTGCGTCCCTCCGACATCACGTTCAGACCCTCTCCCAGGGCCCAATCTGAGTGTCTCACATGGGACTATTTCGTTCTCCTAAGGCCCCCCACCGGAGCCCCGCAGGGGTTCCTCTAGTTGCTCTGTGACCTGTGCAAGTTCAGTGATCACCGCTGCCCTCTCCTTGTTCATTTTCACACAATCAGGCTTCTGGATCGTGCTGCGCTTGCCAACTTTCTGCCACTCAGTTGCACGACGAGGTGCAGATTTCTGTTGCTGGGTTGCGGAGTCCGTAAACGTTTCTGCATCGAGCCCGAGCAATTTCGTAGCCTCAGCTAGTGAGCGAATCTGGTGCAGCTTCCCATTGAATTTAAAGATAAGTCGAAAGGGGTTGTCCCACGAGTAGGGGATGCCACGCTCTCGTAGGTGTGTGGTAGCTGCACGAAAGTCTAGCCGCTTGAGGAGCGTGGAAGCCGCTAGGTCTTGATAAATTGCTGGAGTGCACCCACGAAAGTTCAGGGGTTGCATTTCTCGTGCTTTGCGGATGATGCACTCTTTTAATTGAAAATCGTGGATGCACACAAGAATGTCCGGAAGGCGTACCCTGTGAACCCGATCCATCTGAATATCCACTGGCTGGGGTTCGCCCAGTACCAGTTGGAAGAGCGCATCCACATATGCCCGCAGGTCATCTCCCACGGCACGCCTCTGATGCGTACTTTGTTGCGCCGAGATCTATTCTCTAGGTCTTTCGGCGTGGGCTTGCAGATCCAGGTGTTGTTCTTGGAGGCGCAGCAGGTCTTGTTGCAGTTGGTGGAGTTCCTCTCCCTGTCCGAGGTCATGCTCCTCCAGCGTGGCCACTCTCTCCCCTAGACTATCTACATCTCTCCGCACGTCTCTGAGGTCTGCCGCTAATTGACCCTTTAGCTCCTGAATGTCCTCCTTGATGGCCGTAAACAACTCCAACATGCTAGGAGGGCGTACCGCCCAGTCGTGAAGTCGCCGGCAGTCAGACTCAGGGCAGCCCCCCCTCCAACCGCAACCTTACTTCAAAAGGGGGACGAGTCCACCTCTCTCCGCCTCATGCCACGTAACTCATCCCTCAGCCCGGCCTCCATCCGCCAGTCGCTGCGTCTTTGCTGCCGCCCGACCGCACCGCAAGATGGCGGACACTCTTACACAACCCCGTAGAAGTACTCACGGAACTCCGGGGGTGCTCATTGCTGCTCCCTCTTCTCGCCACTTGCTTCCGTGAGGTGTGCCGCGCCTCCGCCCTGCCCGAGATGGCACCCAGGGCCTCACCGGCACGACCGCCGGGTCCCCGCACCTCGGCCAGGCTCCCCCAACAATGGCACCCCTCCGTCCTTCCACATGCAGTGTTCGCGGCTAGGTGTCCGTGCCAGCTGCCGCCTCAGTCCATGCCGCACAGACGTTGCTCTCCTTCGCCGGTAGGCGCCGTTCAAAACTCCCAGGGAGACACCTCCAGCCACCGGCTCGCAGCCACGTCCTCAGGCCGGAGCCCCTCACCCTCCAGCTCAGCTAGGCCAGGCCCGCTGCTGCGCCATTCAACGCAGATCCCGAACCTCGGGATCGCACAGCAGGTGCGGTGCAGCGGAACAGTCAGGTCTCGATGTGCAGTCACGGGCCCGGGGAAAAAGGCGCTAATTCAATGCTGTAGTGTGGCGATGCCGGAGGGACACGATTGAGCGTCCTACCGAGCCGATATCTTGGCCTCGCCCCTATGTGGTAGTTTAAATGACAAGGCTTTCCTTGATCCTGGATCCGGATGAATATATAGGTTGATTAGCAGAAGAGGTCTGTCAAATTGTGCATGCCTCTTTGCCAGCTTAACCATTAAGATGTTCTCATCACCTGATTCCACCTATTCACTTTCTATTTTAACTGAGGCTGCCACAAAGGTTGCTAGACCCCCCTTCGGGTGAGGAAACCTCCTGGTTTTGTACGTTGGGCTGAAATAGCCTGCAAGCCCATAGAGAGAAAATGGCAGTGTTGACTATGTTTCTCGTAACAATATAATTTGAAAGTTCCTCAGGTAGTTTATCAGGTCAGGATTTTTATTGTGGAAGCCATTTATTTTCCATGAGCGAAGTTTCATTAAGTCAGGTGCTTGGTCTGTTTTCTGGCTTTGGACGTCAACGTGTCCAGGCTGCCTGCCGCTGCAGGGCTATTGATAGCCAGCCTAACTCTAGTTGCGATTCTTTGAATCCATCTGATGAGGAGTGAACCTTATTTTTGATAGGAGGGTAATCCATGTTTGATTTGCTAGGGTCTTGCCTTTTAAAGCTTGCTGGGGTGTGGGCTCTTTTTGATGAGCGAGTGGGAATGAATATGCTTCTGGATAGTGCGTATAATTCTCATTCCCCAGCATTGGAAACAATCACTTTCTAGGAGGACTTTCCTGGTCGTCAAGCTTGAAGCCCATGTTACATGGGAAAATTCATATGGGTTGCCCTCGGTGGGGGCTAAGAGTTCAACTGACTCTGTCTACGGAGGTCATCTTCTCGAGTGTTGGCACAGCCTGTAGTAGTTTTGAGATTGTCCCGATTTAAGATATCGTGCCTACCCCAATATTGGTATTCTGGGGCGAGGACCATTTAATTGCTGTGCTTTGAGTGTCCAGAAGCTTGTGTGGCACATTATTGCCCTTGGTTTACAGGATCCTTTGCACTTTGTTCGTGGACCAAGAGTACGTTGGCAATCATGCTCTGGGTGAGAGCCGCTACTTGCGTGTGCCATTGGGCTGGCAAATCATGATTCCTCTGCAAGCTTGTAGTTTCTCTTTTTGGGGAGGTAAGCTGAGCGGGGACCATCTCTGAGTTGGTTGTTGATGTTACAGTCAAGATTTCAGGATTGCTGATCCTAGGTACACATTGAGATGAGAGGGGGCCTCTCTTGAGTCATTGTCCACAGAAGTTAGTACTTTTGATGGAGTTATCACTGCAAGGGATGGCGTAGGTGTTATCAATACTTGATTCAAAGATGGTTGCTTGCTTACGACTGTACCAAAGTCATCTAGGGTAGGAATGTTACTGGGTAATCCAGCAATTTCTAACTACTTACCAAATATTGGATAGGAATTTATTTTCTTAGCTGGGTCCCTGCTGGCGTCAGGTCCAGATTGCTTTGTGTCTTCATCTGACGCAGTTGTGTATGCTGCTGTGTTCGATTTGCACTTGTGCAGGGGAAAGTTACAGAGCTGATTTTTGTTTTTATTTCTGGCCTTACCTTGCTTTTTCATTTTGCCATTATGTTCTCTGTTGGAATTTGGGCAGCCAGTTGTGTTATGTCCTCTTGGTCTGTGATGTTTACATTATTAGCCCGGTGTACCAGACCCTCATTTGCATTCTGCATCTCAAGTAGATCTGTTAACCTGATTACAGAGTGAATCTGTGGGGATTCCTAATTTGAGCTGTCCTTGTTTTTATCAGGCCCACAGGACTCCTTCATTAACTTTGTAGATGAACAGTTTTACTTTTCTCCTGCTGCCCATGTATCTTCATTGCAGGAATACTGCCCACTAAGTTACACTAAGAGCGTTCTGTTCCTTATAGAGCATTAGGTGGCTAGATCATCTTTTAAGTCTTCAGTTAAAGTGCCCAGGACAGCTGAGATTGTTGCAAGTTTATCGTTCACTGTTGCACGAGTACAATCTGTGCAAGTTGCTGCTGCGTAGTTTTGGACCCGGGTTATCAACTTATTTAAATCTGCCAGCTTATGGTCAGTGCTAGAAACAAATACTGCTACGGTGTTTAACAGGTCTACTTGCACGTCCGTTTTGTTTGACTGATAGGACAGAGCGTCTAATGTCAACTGTGAAGTTCTAAACAGCAGACACCATACATACCCTGGTCCTGAAGGTGCATTAGGCATTTTGTGTTAGAATGTCTGAAATGTTTTTTTCCTGATATCTCATTCTATATGACTGACCCTGTTTGTGACCCCATATCTGCAGTGCACTCGGTGGAGTGAGGTGTCTCATTTGGGCTATTGGGTGAGCTCACATTGTCACAGGGCTGTTTTAACACCTCTTCTGATGAGTGCTCCCTGCTTAATTGTGTTCTTCCACAGATTCTGACCATTTTATCAAGCTACTGATCTCCCCTTAGTGTTGTCGGGCTGTGTGGCCGTGACTCACCCCCAGTTTGTTTTCGTTGTTTAAGGGCCACATCGAAGCAGGTAAGCATCATCAACCTGAATCAAAAGGCAATAGCATATGTTAACAAGAACAATATATTCAAGCAACACAAGATGGGCCTGGGAGTAATGTTGGTCATCAATAAGTCACATTTAGTACCAGTGCAGAAGTACATCCATAAGGACAATACATGGGAAAGTTGATGTAAAGGCAGGCACCAGGTTTAATTTTTGCCAAATGATGGTGGAGCACAGGCTAGGATATAAAACAACAAATTGGGGTTGGAGGTCCATGGGGGCTCTGTCTCTGCCTCTGAATTGGGTAAAACACTTGCATCATAACTTCCATTGTGCCAGGATGTTTCATCAGCTAAATACATTGGTACCACATCCGTGGAGAATGGCAAAGACCTTTGACCGTTAGGTTTAGGGTAGTCAGGACTGCAAACCTGGGAAAATCTGTATCCAGCCAGATATAGCTACCTGCAACCATCCTGAGAGAAGGAGTCCATGGACTTCTGGAGGGGGTGCTGGAGGCGTCCCTGCACGAACCAGAAGCGTTCTAGAAAAGGGGATCTACTTTAAGTGGGTGTGATGCACAGAAGACTGATCTGGGGTAGGACCCGCTTCGCCAGACGTGTTATTTGGTTTTCTATAGCACAAACCGACCATGATTTATTGGAGTGCTTTAGAGGAGAAAGGTGTTATATTTACAGAGTTCCAACAATATATATCATTAAAAAGCTAAAGATCGGGGGCCGACAGATGCTTCTGTTCTCGAAGTATAGGGTGGGGGGCTGGGATTGTTCTTTCCCAGAGTTTGTTGTTGTTTTTTATTGCTCTTTTGCACCAGCACTCACACGACACTCCGCCTCGCTTCCTTTCGGGGTACGCCAGACCTCACTCAGGCACCCCATCACGCACTCCGGTGCACTCTCTCACGACCATGACTCTCTGCAAGGCTTTGTTCCGCCACTACAATCACCTACCGCCATTACTGACATACCCATCCCAGGGGCTTCCCTTCACGTCTTCTCTTGGAACGTTAACGGCCTCCTGGACCGTTTCAAATACATGGCTGTACTGCGATACGCACAACGCCTCGGGGTAGAGGTTCTCCTCCTTCAGGAGACACACTTGTTGGGTAATCACTGTCCCTTTCTGGAGCGTTATGGGTATGACAGGGTATGGTATTCGGACTTCACCCGGGGCTCCCGCGCGGGTGGCGATCCTGATGAAGCGCTCCCTCCCCTTTGTGACTACACGGGTCATCTATGACTCCCAAGGCACTTCAGTGGCCTTTTGTGGTTCGCTGAACGGCAACCCCCTTAACTTAATATTCATATACACACCCCTATCGATGCTCACGGCGACCCTGGTAAAAATCCAACGAGCTCTTGAAATCCCAGCGCCCTGGGGTTCTACTTTTATTAGGTGGTGACTTTAACGTGGTTTCCTTCCCAGACCTGGATACGATGGGCTTTCCTTCCCACAGTAGACTCATGCAGGCGAAACAATTCACGAACTGGTCCAAGTCACTGGGCCTTTGCGACGCATGGCGCACCTGGCACCCACACACCAAACAATTCACTCATACCTCTGCAGCTCATCACACGCAAGAGTGCATCGATGCGATCTTTGTCTCTGCGACGGACTGCTCCGCTATCCAGAATGTTTGTATCCTCCCCAGGGGTATATCAGATCACTCGGTGCTACTTTCACGGCCCCCCCCTCAGGGGCCAGACATGGAGGCTGAACGCGTGGTTCCTCCAAGATAAGGAGTTCCGGAAGGTTGTGGGAAAAGAACTCGAGCAGTATTTCCTGACCTATGACGGGTTGGTGTCCTCTCCAGGCACCCTATGGGAAGCAAGCAAGGCCACAATCTGGGGTGTCGCCAAGGGCCAGCTCAAGTGCCAGCGGCAAGCGTAGCTGCAACAGATTACTTTGCGAGAGGCGCAAGCGTTGCGCCTCGAACAGTCCTCACCTATGGTTGCTGATACTTCCACGGAGAGGCTTCTGGCTCACCTCCGCACCAAGATTAGACAGCTTAACTCCTCTGGCGATCATCGGTGGCCAGAGTATATGGCTGGGGCGACAAGAACGGCTTAATTCTCCATAGACTGGCTACCTACCCCAGGGCGAATCGCATCATCCCCGAAATATTAGACCCAGACGGATTGGTACGCCGTCCCCCATTAGAGATGGCTCACGCCTTCGCCTCCTAGTTCTGCCAACTCTAGACGGCCAAAGCCCTGACACTTCGGCTCTCGGGCTTGCTGGGTGACGGGAGTGTGCGTCTTCCACACTTGGACCCCTCTGTCCAAGATGATCTGGAACGCCCTATCACCCACGAGGAGATTGGGGAAGCAATAACCCTCACCTCCTCAGGCAAGAACCCGGGTTCGGCTGGCCTTCTTCAAGAATACTATGCTCTGTATCGCGAGACCCTCGTTCCACACCTCGCTAATCTGTTTGGGGAGGCGGCCGAAAAGGGTTCCTTCCCTCCCGAAACAGACATGGCCACCATCATGGTTCTTCCCAAATCTCAGCCAGCCTCCCCACGGTGTGCGTACTACCGTCCCATCTCCCTTATCAACACAGAACTGAAACTCTTCGCCACAATTCTTGCCCAGTGACTCAAGCCCTATCTGTCTGTGTTGGTTCACCCGGACCAGTGCGGGTTCATGCCCTCGCGCGGTACCCAGCATTGTCTCCGTAGGTTGTATCTGGCCTTGGGCCACCATCACGTGCTCACCTCCTATTTGGCGGTCCTCATTGGGGACTTTGAAAAAGCATTTGATTCGGTGGACTGGGGGTTTTTAGATGCTGTCCTTGTCGAGATGGGCTTTGGTCCTCATTTTCGGGGTCTGGTTCGTGTACTATATGCCCGCCCGAGGGCCCACATTCTAGTCAATGGGGTCTTGTTGGAGCCCTTCTCCATCCACCGGGGAACAAGACAGGGATGCCCCCTTTCCCCCTTGCTCTTTGCCTTGGCAATGGAGCCCCTGGCAGCACTGATACAGGCCGAGAGGCATGTGCAGGGATGGGAATGGCCCAATCCGGAGGCCGACAAGATCGCTCTTTACGCCAACGACTTCCTTATCTATCTAGCGGATCCCGCCCAGTCCGGCCCTCACTGTCTCCGGATTCTACATTCTTTTGTGCGGGCCTCCGGCCTCCGGCTAAACCCCGATAGGTCGGTCCTGGTCCCTCTCCACCTGTCTAGACAATGCTACGACTGGCAGTCCAGCATTCCGCTCTGACACCAATCGTTTAAATACATGGGGATATGGGTGACTCTGCTCCCTGAGCTAGGCTGGGCCCTCAACGTTACCCCTTTAGTGAAGAGGGCTAAGGCGGATCTCCAGAAATGACACACGTTACCTCTGAACCCCAAGGGGAGAGTCGCCCTATTTAAAATGATGACCCTCCCCAGGTTCCTCTATGTTCTCCTAAACACCCCGTTTTGCTTTCCGAGGGCCTGGTTTCGGGAGTTAGACAGCATGGCCTCTAAGTTCCTCTGGGGGAAGGGGAGGGTTCCTTTGGCCCTGAGCATATGTAGAGTTCCTTCATTTGATGGGGGTCTAGGGATGACCCATCTATATCTGTATTACCTGGCCACGCGACTGCTATCCATACGCAACTGATTTAACGGGGGCTGGTCCAATCCGGCCTACAGGCTTGAACTAGGCGAGCTAGGCCTGAACAAAATCCAATCTATGTTATATGGGGAACCCATTCCGTCCCGATTACCGGAGGTAACGCGCTCTACGCTGTTGGCCTGCGGGCTGCGCTGCGACACACTAAATGGACACAAAAATTGACCCAGTGCACCCTTCTCTGGCAAGGCACCTGGCTCAGAGAAGTTAGTGGGCTACAAGACTTTAAATCCTGGGACCGTATAGAGATTTCACAATCGGGTAATGTGTGGGCAGGCGGCCAGATGTGCTCCTTCAAGGACATCCAAACCCAGTACTCCCTGCACCAGACACAATTTAACAAATACCTGCAGCTGCGCTACGTCCTCTACATACACCTCACAGAAGACACGTGGATCCCTGAACACAGCCCGCCTGAGGCGCAGATTATGCTGGGGGACCTGGGGAGAGGGAGCGTCTCTCGCATCTACCGGTCACTGGTCAATAAGACCCGATCACGCTAGATCGACTCCGAAACCAATGGGACGAGTGGGTTGGGCACACTGGAGGAGGAAGACTGGCGCGACGCGCTTATGGCCCCCAGGACGGTCATCGCTTCAGCCAGTCTCCGTATGGTCCAGCTCTATTACTTGCACGCGGCCTACCCTCACCTCCTCAGGCAAGACCCCGGGTCCAGATGGCCTTCCTCAAGAATACTATGCTCTGTATCGCGAGACCCTCATTCCACACCTCGCTAATCTGTTTGGGGAGGCGGACGAAAATGGTTCCTTCCCTCCCGAAACAGACATGGCCACCATCGTGGTTCTTCCCAAAACTCAGCCAGCCTCCCCACGGTGTGCGGACTACCGTCCCATCTCCCTTATCAACATGGAACTGAAACTCTCCGCCACAATTCTTGCCCAGCGACTCAAGCCCTATCTGTCTGTGTTGGTTTACCCGGACCAGTGCGGGTTCATGCCCTCGCGCGGTACCCGGCATTGTCTCCATAGGTTGCATCTGGCCCTGGCCCACCGTCACTTGCTCACCCCCTATTTGGCGGTCCTCATTGTGGACTTTGAAAAAGCATTTGATTCGGTGGACTGGGGGTTTTTAGACGCTGTCCTTGTCGAGATGGGCTTTGGTCCTCATTTTCGGGGTCTGGTTTGTGTACTATATGCCCGCCAGAGGACCCACGTTCTAGTCAATGGGGTCTTGTTGGAGCCCTTCTCCATCCACAGGGGAACAAGACAGGGATGCCCCCTTTCCCCCTTGCTCTTTGCCTTGACAATGGAGCCCAATGCGCTCCTTCAACCCGGTACTCCCTGCAACAGACATAATTTTACAAATACCTACAGCTGCGCCACATCCTCCACGTACACCTCACGGAGGACACGCGGATCCCTGAACACAGCCCACCTGAGGCACAGATTATGCTGGGGGACCTGGGGAGAGGAGGCGTCTCTCGCATCTACCGGACACTGGTCAATAACACCCTGACCACGCTAGATCGACTCCGAAACCAATGGGAGGAGTGGGTGGGCACACTGGAAGAGGAAGACTGGCGCGACGCGCTTATGGCACCAGGACGGTCACCGCTTCAGCCAGGCTTCGTATGGTCTAGCTCTATTACTTGTACGCGGGCTACTTGACCCCGTCACATCTTCACCGGGCAGGCTTTTGCCCGACGCCCGCCTGCACCAGGTGCGTCCATGAACAAGATGATTTCTTACACATGGTATGGGCATGCCCCCGCTTGACACAATTCTGGGGGTACATTGAGGAAGAACTCACGGAAATATTGGGGTGGGAAGTCCCCCATGACCCACCGCATGCACTCTTGGGTATCACAGATGGGTTGGATGGGTCCAGAAATGAAAAATTATTTCTTACTACGCCGATGGTGGTGGCCAAGAGGGACATAGCTGCAGCTTGGAAACGCCCTGATTCCCCGTGCATTGGGCAATGGCGGGAAGGGGTTGACTGGTGTGCCACACAAGAGAAAACGATGTACGAGGCACGCGGTTGTCCCAAAAAGTACCGTAGGGTATGGGGGAAGTGGTTGGGGGGATGGTATAGACTGGTATAGCTTTTTCTTGAAGAGTTTGAGGGAGAGGATTCTTCACATCTCTGAGAAATGGCATTCCATAGTCTGGGGGCATTACCTGAGAAGAATTGTTTTGTGGTTTTTCATTCATGTGGTTGTCTTCAGAATTTCAAGAAGGAGAGCATGCCTTCTTATAAGTGTCTTAGCACACCTGAGATATGTATTTTCCTTGAAGCATAACTGGAAATACCTTCCTGCACTGCTTTAAGTGTGATACAGGGCAATTTGAAACTGGACCCTGATTCAGTAATCAGCCAACGAGGTGTGATGTGGTTTCGGTGGAACATGATAGGAGTCAGAGGCAGGCATGCCTCCTTGATGAAAGTTTGACAGCAGGAACGTGACTCCCACCAGACACGCATGAGTCCCGAACAACCCATAAACAGGATTTCCTCCATTAGAAACCTACTAGCAGGTGAGAGCCTTAGGTCTCATGTCTTTGCATGGAACGATGAGTAGGCAGGCAGGGATGCTGACAGCCCTGACGAAGGCCTTGGACCGGATGGGCTTTAAATTCAGGCCAAAACATTTTGGCGTATAGCAGTGTCAATTGAGTCATTGTAGCTCAGATACAACCCACAAACCCCCCTTTTATTATCAGTGCTTAGGGTACACATATAATAAAGGGAATCTCCTTGGGTATGGCCTGAGGCATTTTTACTATTTTCTTTTGGATCCCTGCTTTATAATCCAGTAATGATTTATATAAGAATCCCATTTTTGATCCAGTCAGCCCTGGTGTAGCAATCTTAAAAGGGTGTGATAGGTCCTGATGATGAAGCATGCCACTATCTACTGGATGAGGCGTCTACTCCAAAATCTTAAGATTTCTGATAGTTAAGGTGAGTTTGCAAACAGTGGTTTTACTGAGGGGAGAAGGGAGAGAGAAACTGTAAATAGGAATGGGAGCCAAGTGCTGCAGAGAACGAGGTGGGGGAATTGACAAGGGAGAATGGCATTGGATGAAAAGAAGTGGGAGCAGGAAAGTGCACTGTGTGGGTATGCTAAAGTATATGAGAGGGAGAAGGTGGTTGTTGAGTTTGAGGTCTCTTTGGCGATGTAAGACTAGGGACTGGGGGTAATAAAAGACTTTGACTATGTGGTATTTAGTGATGAGGGTGACTGTGGGGATGTGGCTGGGATGAGTCATGGTGTAGGGTGCTGATGCAGCGTTGGAAGTGTGGGAGAGTGTAGGTGTGGGGAGGGCATAATGCGTGATGTAGAGTGTAGGGGCGGCTTAAAGATGTTGAAAACAGTGTAGGTGAAATGTGGTTTGTTAAATTCAGGTTTGGGTTTAGGGCTAAGGTGGGGAACATAAAGAAATGCCAGATCTTCATCTTCTTGCGAAAGTCAGGAAAAGATGTGTTACGGGAGGTCGATCCACACTTTAGGAGCCATGTATGTTAAGGCGCAACCTCCTGCTTTGCTTTTGTAAATATGCGGGGTATGTGCTACTGAAAGTCCAGCAGAGCGGAGGTGTCTGGAGGGCTTGTGGAAATTAATACGGCTGTTCAGGTAAGCAGGGCCGGTTGTTGTGGAGTGCTTTGTAGGTGTGGGTGAGGGGTTTGAAGTGTGGGTGTTTTTGTATCAGGAGCCAGTGGAGTTCCCTGATGTGTGGTGTGATGTGTGCTCAGCATGGGAGGTTGAAGACTAGTCTGGCGCTACATTCTTGACGGTCTGAAGTCTTCTTGTGAGTTAGTTGAGAGATCTGGGTGACGGGGGCTGGTTACCGGGGACCAAGTGGAATTCTATATGGACTTTGACATGATTAGTTGAATTGATGTTTTTGTTGATGTTCAACAACATATTGAAGTGAGAATCAAAAAGTTTCAGTATAATGCTGGTGGCCTGGGACATGGTTTTTCTATTATCGTAGATGGATATAGTGAGATCTGTCCTTAGCTGAGGTGAGGTTGCTGTTGTTAGTTTTCTTCCATAATGAATATTGGAGCTCTTACCAATATTCTGAGATTGAAGGAAGAAGCTGATCCAAAGAGGGGCGTTATGGTGTGGAAGAGGAGGTCTACCTTGATTGTACCAGGTTTTAGGCTGTGATATTATAGATCTTTAGTGACTAGTTTGTGAGGCCATTTGACCTGGCTTTAGAGATTGCTGCCAGTCCCTGATACTTTGAACAGCACGCCTCACTTTACTCAAGGCCCCTGGAGGGGCTCAGACCCCATAAAAGACTGAGCACGGTCCGGCAGCGGGGTAGACCGTTTGACCGGGCTTTGGAGATTGCTGTAAGTCCATGATACTTTGAACAGCACGCCTCACTTTACTCACGGCACCTGGAGGGGTTCTGACACCATAAAAGACTGAGCACGGTCCCGCAGCACCGGAGACCGTTTTACCGGGCTTTGGAGATTGCTGCCAGTCCCTGATACTTTGAACAGCACGCCACACTTTACTCACGGCCCCTGGAGGGGCTCAGATGCCATAAAAGACTGAGCACGGTCCCGCAGCGTGGGACGTGCCCGGGCTCGGCCCGGGCCAAGACGGGCCCGTCTAAGCCCGTCATAGATCAGAATAGACTGGGCTGGGCCTCGGCTCTTAAGTTTGCGCTCAAGGTACTGTGACTATGAACTTATGGAACCCATATCGTCCTTTAGAGGGAGAACGCTTGCAAACTTTTATGTGTTTTTGAGCATAAGCTGAAGCGGAGCTAGGGTCTGCGGTTCCACAGGAAAGTCTGGGGTCAATGACCGAATTCCATGTCTAAGGCGGATGTAAATAAAAACATCCATCTGAGTCTGCCGCATGCCCTGGAAGATATGCTCAATTGTGCGGAAGCTACCATTATGATATAAGTCCCCCCACGTGCTGATGCATGCACGCTCTTTAAAGTGATGAAACAGCCTCTCCTGGAGCAGGGGTATACTCGGGTGGTAACTAAGAGGCAGCAAGGGGGAATAGAGCAGAGTTAAATTCAGTAGGCGCCCAATACGCTGCCAGGCCGTTACATTACAGGTGAGTGTGGTCGGATTACGGTCTCTAGGTGGGCTCAGGTCATAGAGTGCCCCCTCTAATGGGGTAGGATGTGCGAGCCAATGCTCAGCCGCCACTTGCGGCATGTACCGCGGCTGCTTCACCCAAAACCATGCATAATGGGCTTGTGCACTAAAGTAGTAGAGCTCAAAATTCGGTATTCCGAACCCTCCCTGTGCATACGGCCGTGTGATTACCTCCCATTGCAGCCTCGGCTGCTTTCCTCCCCATACCAGGTTCGTCAATTCAGATCGGAGTGTTCTGAAGAAATAAGCCCCAGGGTGATATGGGATGTTTAAAAATAAATAAAGCAGCCGGGAGAGGATCACCATTTTAATGAGGGAAGCCCGCTCCGCTAGAGAGAGGGGAAGAGCCAGCCATCGACTAATGTTCTCGGTGATGCAAGTCATAGTGACGCCATAATTCAATCGCATGAGTTCCTCCCTATCCCTCGTGACCCGAATACCGAGGTATCGCAGCTCGTCCTCGCACCACTCTAATGGGTAATCTAACAGGAATTTTCCCGTACCCGCCGTCAACGGGTAGATACAGGATTTCCCCCAATTAATTTGAATCCCCGACAGCACCCCAAAGGGTATAAATTCCCGCAATATCAGGTTCAGGTTTTGTTGCGGGTCCCGGATATAGAGTGTAATATCGTCGGCATACAACGATATCAGTATCTGCCGCATATTACACTGCAGAGCCTTGTCATTGTGTCGCTGTCTTAATCGTGCCGCCAGCGGCTCTGTTGCCAGGGCAAAAAGCAGCGGGGATAATGGGCATCCCTGCCTTGTGCCTCTGGTAATATGGAAGGCCTGCGACGTTTGCCCATTAATGAGTACTTTGGCAACCGGCAAATGATATAACAGCCGGATCCAAGATAAGAAGAGTGGCAGGAAGCCCATCCGCAGCATAACCCCGAATATATAATCCCATTCTATGGAATCGAACGCCTTAGTGGCGTCTAAAAATACTGTGGCTAGCGGCAGATCTGGTGAAACATTATTGAGCACAGTAAAAAGCGTTCGTAAGTTATGAGAGGTGGCTCTCCCGGGCACGAACCCCGATTGATCTGGGAGAATCAAATTCTCCATGAGTAGACACAGTCGAGTGGCAATGAGCTTGGCTAGGATTTTAGCATCACAATTGAGGATAGATAACGGTCTGTAGGAGTCACATTGCCTGGGCGATTTCCCTGGTTTCAAAAGGGAGACAATGATAGCTTCCCTCATGGATGCCGGCAAGCTGCCAACCTCCAGCGATTCCTCATACACCTCTCGTAGGATGGGGGCCATGAGATCAATGTATGTTTTATAAAACTCTATAGGGATGCCATCCGACCCTGCCGCTTTCCCCGATTGCATACTCATGATAGCATCCCTGACCTCATCCAGCTCGAAGGGTGCGCATAGAAACTCCCGTTGCCTATCACTCAGCCAGCCCAATGCCACATCATCCAAAAAACTGTCCAAATCCAAGACACTGTCCCTCTGCGTAGTATACAGCTGGGCGTAGTGTTGTGTAAATGCTTGGAGAATATGGGCTGTGTCACCATGAACCGTGCCGTCCGAGTCCTCTACCTCTAACACACAACCAGAATGCCGATCCCGGCTTATCGGCTGTGCCAGGGCCCTACCGGGTCTACCTCCCTCCCTATAACAGCGCGCCACCCATAGTTTCCCCCGGAATTGAGTCTCCCTTTGCGCGGCCTCCATGTAGTCCGAGAGCTTTTCCCTGAATTTAAGTTGCGTAGAGCTACTTGGGCTCACTGCCAATTGTGCTTCCAGCGATCGGAGCTCACCCTCCAATTTACTCAGTGTACGGACTATGTCCTTAAGCACCCCCGCTCCTTTAGCAATACAGAACCCCTGGAGCGTGGCCTTAAACGCCTCCCAGATAGTCTCCACACTATCCACAGAGCCCTTACTACGAACGAAAAAATCCTGTATCTCTTCCCTTAGCTCCACCTGAAACACCGTATCCAACAAAATGGGAGCGTGTAAGCGCCAAACTCGGTGCAGGGCATAGAAGTCTGCCAACGCCAACGTGAGCCTAACTGGGGCATGATCTGAGTACGTTCTAGCTAGATGCTGCACTGAGACTATCGTAGGTCCCAGCTCCCGGGATAACAACCAATAATCCAGACGAGCCCATGACGCCGCCTGTGCCGTAAAATGCATTCCCTCTCTAGCATGCAGGTGGGCGTGTCTCCATGCATCCAACAAATGGTAAGCAGCCATAATATCCTGTAGCGCCGCGCCCGCCTTGGTGTAGTGGTGAGGTGCAGGGTGCGATCTGTCCTGGCCTGGGTCATATGTTACATTAAAGTCTCCCGCCCAAATAACGTGTCTAGAGCCTATGTGAAATATCCTAGCCCACAAGGATGTAAACAACTCCGGCGTGTCTACATTAGGCCCTTAGCAACAAGCTAGTGTAACTGTTACCGATCCCAGCCGTCCCCATACCAGGCAGTAACGGCCCTGTGGATCACAGGTGGAACCCACAAGCTTAAATGGCACCTGTTTCTTAACAAGGATAACCGTACCTCACGCATAGGATGAATAGGAAGAAAAGATTCTGTAGCCCGCCCATTTTTGGGCAAAGGCGTTCGGTCGGTTAGGAGCAAGGTGCGTTTCCTGTAGCATGGCTATGTGTATCCTGTGCCTGTCAAGATATGCTAACAGGTGCCTCTTCTTCCTCGAGTCCCCCATGCCCCTGACATTCCAACTGAGAATATTCAACGCTCTAGCTTCAACATTTGTCATATGTCGCAACTTGTGTCAACAACTTACTTAAGGCCCACTCAAGTGCCCGTCCGCAGCCCCCCCTCAATGCGAATTCCAGTCCTGGACATACATGATGTAATCGCACATTGAAGCAACAGATACTGCCTCCAAAACATAAAGTAAACTCTCGTGTGATATGACTGTCATGTAGGAAAACAACACAACCCCCCCTCCCTCCCCCACCCACTGCAGCAACCCCAACTTGCCAGAATTATGCACCCACCCGCCCTTCCCAAATGCCAACATAAACAAGAGCCCCATTAACATCCCCGCACCCGTTATGCGGAGAACCACCCCAGGGGGATACCCGTTGGGGGACATAGATAGGTGGCGGCACAGAGACCTCTCGCCCCACGGGCCCATCTCTGACGCGCGCCCTAGGCCCGAACAGGCAGAGAGTGCCCGATGTACGTTCATTACCATTCATAGTTGGACCTCCACTGCAATCATTATTCCGGTCACACCATGAGTCCCAGGGTGAGTCAAGCAGCTCAGCACGTCCCTTACCATGTGTAACAGTTTAAAAGAATTCAGAGCATTATGAATCGTCCTCCACTGCCGACGATGCAGACCTCTGCGAAGCCTCCATGTTGCCATCAGTGTGAATCGCTCGCTTGGCACGTTTAAGGAATTCCTCCACCTGCTGTGGCTTTAAAAAAAAATGCTGCTTGCCCTGGTGGGTCACCCTTAGCCTAGCCGGGTACAGTAAAGCATAGTCAATTTGAGCCTTTCGCAGCTTGGCCTTGACATCAATGAACTTGCGCCGCTCCTCTTGGACCATCGGTGTGAAGTCTGGATAAATGGTGAACGTATTCCCGTCGATAGTCAGAGGCTGTTTGTTTCTCGCCACTGTAATTCAAGAGTCTCGCTATGATGGGTCTCGGGGCACTGCCGGGAGGAGGGCGCTGCCCAAGGGATCGGTGAGCCCGCTCAACAATAAACTGACTGGAGAAGAAGTCGGCCCGATCGCGGACAGAAGCATCTTTTCGATATATTCTTCCATTCTCCCCGTGTTTGTGGACTCTGGAATCCCTATTACGCGGATGTTATTGCGCCGACTGCGTGCCTCTAAATCCTCGTTCTTCGATGCGATAATCTTGAGTAGCTTATCCATGTGGGCTAGCTGCGTCGCATGTCTGGAGGTCGCATCCTCCGTATCCGATACTCGCCTCTCCGCTTCCTTCAGTCGCTCGTCATGCTTTTCCAGTTTGTGGGCTATGGCGTCCATTCTCGTGGACATCCTGTCTACCTTATCCACAATAGTGGCGAACGCTGCTCTGATCTCCCGCAGGATACTTTGCACATCGTTGTCTTGCGACGGCGCCCCTCTTACCGCCTCCGGTCCATTTTCCACAGTCCGATCCGTTGGTAAACTACGAGGACCTTTTTTCAGAGACTCAAATTGCAGCTTAGGCTGCTTGGTGTCCGACTTGCCCATGGCTACTGATGACCGAAAGAATGGAATAGCAACTACAAGCAGCTTAGCTCCTCTGGTCCCCTAGCCAATCGATGTTACAGAGGTACCTTCAGAGTCCACTTCGAAGGGCAATCGCTGCACACCAAGGGGGCGGCCCCCACTACCAGTCTACAATGTCAAGCCCAACTGGACAGCAGCCTGCCCCCGACACCCGCGGCACACAGCGCCGAGGCAGCAGTATACCGCTATGGAGCCGCCTCTGCAGGCCCCGATAGGCCGCTCTCAGCGATACACCTAAATGGCGGTGGGGCTTCCAATGCGATGGCCCACGTCTGTGCTCGGTTGAGGCGTGTGGCACACGGCGCAGCAGCTAATGTAGAGTCAGCAGCTATCATGCAGGGCCTCTATACACACAGTCACCACAAGTAAGATTCCCCCAGCAGACAGGCAGCGCCAGCAGCACACTGCCCCCAGTCCCCAGAGCAAGCAAACCTCCTCCTCAGCTCTCACCAGTCCGGCCCCTGACTCTCACACCGCGCTTCCTCTCCAAGGCGCACTCTCCTTCCTGCGGTTTCAATGGGCTGCATACGCACTCCGTATCCGGCAAGGCCCCCAGCCGTAGCTCCAGAAGTGCCGCGTGTAGCGTCGGCTCTCCTGCTATCCGCAGGGCATCCTCAGGGGACACGCTCCTCTCCCACTCCGGACCTCCTTCACCCCCTCGGCTGCGGCGCTGGTCGGAGCCTCTCCCGCCGATGCCGCGCCAGTCAGAAACCGCCACTGATAGATGCATACCCTCGGCAGTCACCGTCCGCAGCTATGGTGCCCCACACACCCTCGTCGCCGCCCGATGGAACTTCTGGGCCTAGCGACCTCGTGGGCAGCCGCGGGCTTTCTTACCAGCCGAGGCCGCTCCAGTACACCACTCCACTCCGACTGCCGCCTCGGTCCAGCCCTCCAGAGGCCGCAATATTAAACCGAGCAGTCCTATGCGGCCGCAAAGCTCAGCAAGTCCGCCTCCAGGCTTCAGACAGCTGGGTACATCGTTTCAAGGCAGTATGGAGTCCAATAAACAGGATAAAAAAAAGGATTAAAACATCGGGCTGACAGAGCCTCACGTCAGTGTGGCCATTCTGCCCGTGCACCACCTAGCGCCCCCCAGAGCAGAGAAAAATCTATACTTAGCTCCAATGCACATACACAGAATGAGGTGGCCAAGATAAAAGTCAAGCTGGATTCTTTAGACACCTTCCTTAGAGATACTCTAAATTATTTAACATGTAGAATTGGAAAAATGGAAGATGCTTTATCCAAATGTCTAGTTAAATTCCAGAACCCTGCACAGGAGTCAGTAGATGTGCAAATGAGTAATCAAGACCAACAAGCTAATAGCACGAGACGTCACGCCACCCACTCTGTCCTTGACAGTCAAAAGGACCCAGCATATGTATCATATAATAGAGTCGACAAAACCTCTACTATTAATCATGAGGCTCTCCCCATACAACTCCCTTAAACTCTGATATTCCCACACACTCTTCAAGCTCTAATTTTAACACCATTAGCACCCAGAATGACAATGAAGGCGAGTAGCATAAAATTTATTTGGATTTACCACCAGCTGCCACTCCCTATGTAGTGGTGTTAGCTAACGTCCCGAGATTACAGACGAGGATGGTTGAATCGTGGGAGATTCTAAGGAATAGATCGCTACATTGGCTGGGCGCCAGGACGGGCCTAACCGAGAGACTGTTCAAAGAATTCAAGATGGCAAGTAATGTGGGTAGGTAGAGGTCGAAAGAACCTGACTGGGGATTGCGTGGTGCTGGCTTTTAAAACACCGCAATTAGTACAACTAATTCTGAACAGAGCTGGAAGTCATACAATTTTGAGGCAGAATGTTAATTTAGTACCATTAGGCTACCCTGGACCAGATGTGTCGGTTTAATGTGCCAACCTTTAACCGCTTTGAGACACTTACCAATCTTGAATCAGTTGACTGACCACGAACGGTGGAACAACAGCAGATTGTAACTTCCAGTAGAATGGGCACTTTGCACAGTGAGGGACCTCTGGCACCACTATCTAGCAATATAAAAAACATTCAACATGGTTCTGCTACGGTAGTAAATGTAGAGACAGTAAATGATTTAGTGTTTAATACTACGGCTGTCTCTATTTTATCCCCTTTTTTACATACTGACTCTATACCAATTGACCTTGTCACTGGGAGGGGTAATGACTGTGGCAAAGAACAGGAGGATAAGTGCCACTTCCTGTTCTGGAACGTTGCTGGTTTAAAATCATAGGTGTCTAATACCCTATGGACCAAGTTTGTGAGAAAGTTTAATATCCTTATCCTGCAAGAAACTTGGGCGGTAGACCCTATTGGCATAGTGGTTATAAAACCTTCTACACTCCAGCTATTACATCATCACATGGCAGAGATAAAGGGGGTCTCTGTACGTATATCTCAAACTATCTGAATATAGGGAAAATTGAACTAAATGTAACTGAACGTTACTATCAAATGATTAGTTTCCACATAGATCAAGCTCTTTGCATGGTCTTGTTGAACTTTTATAATAATGCTACACCCGAGTCGATTAAGGAAGTACTGAAATCCATGAGCCGTCATCTACATAACTTACAGACTCACTCTGCTAAGGAGGTATTTGTCGTATGGGGTGGGGACTTTAATTCTTCCCTATGCCAATATGCTGATAAAGAGGTCTGTGGCTTAACATATAAGAAAGGTTCTAGCTTCCCACATTTTCCACATACATTGTATGGCGTTTTTGTGAATGATATTATGTTTACGTTTGATTTGGGTCTTGCTAATAATTTGTGTTCACCTATGGTTCCCTTCAGCACAACCTTTAATGGCCGAGGTACTTTCTCTACCATAGATTTTATAATAACATCGAGTAGATGTTTTTCACGTGTTAAAGATATTAATACTCATGAGATTGCTTTAAGTGACCATTTCCCCATAGGTGTAGATGTGGTGATGCATAGCCAGGGTACTAATACTAGAGCTAATCCTTCTTATTCTGTTGACGACATTGATCTGAGCAGGCAAAATGGATATGCACTTAGATGGGCTACAGTGGATACTGAGGATTTTATTAGAAAAGTTGTGTCGAACTGCAAAAGTGTGTTTTTATCCTGTCTGGAGGAGTGGTCATCCAAGCAAGATATTATAGAAAAATGTTCGGTTATTTCAAAATTTATTAAAAAAACACTCCTTGTTAAAACTAAGAAGAAAGTTACTGAACTTCTTTGTGTTCTACGTTCCTGCTCCCGTATCTCCAATTTCCTTTTCCACGCTCGCTCAGGGAGCGCTTCTCCGCTCTGCAACGGGGAGCGTGTCTCAGCCGGCGGTGTCCCTTGTTCACCGCCTGTTCCTGGAGAACGGACATTGCCTGCAACCTCTACGCCTTCAGCGCTGCCCCGTATTTATGCCAGAAGAATTATCGGCAGGACGCGGAGTTTCTGGTATGCTGAACTCCGACGCGCCGTAATGTTGAAACAGCGTTTGCCTCTAAATACGTCGGACCCCTTCTTCTTGCGGGTAGGCGGTCGAGGATCTTGCTTAGTGACTGCATCGGCTCCTGTGAAGTAACAAGGAGCTTCCTGATATCTTCTGTCTCGGACTTGGGATTGAACAGTATTCTTTTTTCTTTTTTTGATACTTGTGGAGCATTCAGAGAGCACTCGCTCCAGGAGCTATTTTCTTTTGTTTCGTTTTTTGAGTACTCTCCTGGAGGAGAGAAGTGACTGTTGTCTGAGAGCAATCCACTCACAGAGGGAGAGGATGTAGCCTTATGGCTGGAGCGGTCGACCGCGAAGCTGGGAAACCGGATTCGAGTCTCCACAGCAACGCTCAACATCCTGTGATTCTGGGCAAATCACTTAATCTCCCAGTGCCTAACAAAAATGAATGTGTTCTTCTGTAACAAAACTGGTGCTCATGTAAAGCGCTCTGATACCCGATGTCTTGGGTCTAGTTCCCGCTATATAAAACTCTTTAAAAAAAACAACTAATAAACAAGGGTGGTTTGACACTGACTGTACAAAGGCCTATACTAAACTCAAACACTCAGTACATGCCACAGTGAAAAATAAGGAGCGCATCAGAGAGGCAAGAAGAGATTATAAACTGGCACTAAAAGCGAGAAATACTGTTTTAAAAGAGGAAGCCTGGCGTGCCTTGCACGACGCCTCAGTAAATCGCGATTCTTCTGCCTTCTGGAAGGCGGTGAAGGCGCTTTTTTTGGCTGATAAGGATATAGCAACCATAGGGATTGCCATTACTGAATAAGAGTGGATACTACATTATTCAAAACTGTATAATAACTCAGTGACAGACGATCAAGGCATTATTCTGAATATGGATTTTATTGCGCATCTTCCCGAACCTGTAGAATTATCATTGGATTTTACCCTTAGTGAAGTCACTGCGGCAATTAATTTAAGTTTGGGTGGCAAGGCTCCAGGTCCCGATGGTATTACTGTGGACCTTTTTAAATCCAATCTAGCACTATGGGGACACAAGTTTTTAATGCACGTAGTTCATGTGGTATCCTACCAACTTGGTACAAATCTGTTATTGTGCCGATTTTTAAAAAAGGCGACAAGATAAACCCAGCCTGTTACCGCCCAATCTCACTGTTGGATTCAACAGTCAAGAATATTGGGCGGGTTTTACTAGATAGAATGCAGGTATGGGTGGAGGAACAAGCCATCATATGTGATCTAAAATATAGATTCCGTAAGGGCCGAGGTACAGTCGAGCAGGGCCTTAGTTTACACATTTTACTGGATAAATATTCTAGGGGAAAAAGGGGAAGATTATTTTTGACTTTTGTTGATTTAACGGCAGTATTCAACTGTGTTATTCATGATAAGCTGTGGTAGATTTTAGTGGGCTTGGGTGTGGATGTTTTAATAATCGGATTTTTAAGGCAGCTTTATTCAGGGGCAAAGGCAAGGGTCCGATATGGGTTAGGCGGTGAATGCACTAGTCACTTTAGAGTGTTGAGAGGTGTGAGGCAAGGCTTTGTCCTTTCCCCATTTCTCTTTACTCTGTATATAAATAATTTAGAAACTATTTTAGTCAAAGAGTGCAGGGATCTGCCGACAGCAGCGACGCGCCCTATCCCTGCACTCCTGTATGTAGACGACATGGCTTTAATGGCCTGTACGCCGCTCACTCTCCAAAGGGTCGTTAACTCTTTCTCTAATTTTATGTCAAATTTGGGGCTTATGATTAATTGTTCTAAAACGTTTACAATGAACTGCGGGGTAGGGTTAAATAAGAGGGTAAACTTCCTTTTTATAGACTCGAGGCCGATAGAGTGTACTAAAACTTTTTCATATTTAGGGATATTATTTGATAGGTCAGGAACATGGTTTGAGGCAGCTAAAGCCAGACGATTGTTGTTTGTTGAGTCACTAATGGCATTATCAAATTTCAGTCGAAAATTAGGTAGACGATCACCGGCAGAACTGCTACGCATTTATAGGGCTAAATGTGTGGCAATAGCCACCTATGGAGCTGGTATTTGGGGTTATGCAGATGTAAATGCACTGCAGATCGCGGAAAATATGTTTTTAAATTTCTTCTGGTATTACCGGATAGTTCGTTAAAGTATATCTGTCACTTGGAATTGGGTATGCCATACTTAGATGACATGATTAAGATTGAGCCCGTCCTCTTGTGGCATAGAATCTGGACGGCAGATGAAACTGGTTTTAAACGCCATATATTGACAGATGCTCTGGGGACTGATGGTGTCAAACAAATAAGATGGTTGGAATATGTTAAAATGTTTCTTTTAAAATTAGGACACTTGGAATATTTCACTGAGCCTCTTTCTATGTGTAATGTGTCCAGGAAAGATCTTAAAGCCAGTTGTATGTGTCTTTTGGGCGTAATTAGAGCTACCACCGAAATGAGAAAAACTACGGTTCAAGCACATCATCTAACTTTGTTGACCCCAACTATACAACCATATATTCTTCTAATTACTGGTGATTATGACCGTTTCCTGTTGACACGTTTTCGACTGAATATTTTATATAGATCCCTAAGTTTTCCTGAATGAAATGACTGGTCAAGAGTTCTATGTAAATGCCCGTGCGATGATGTTTCCGTACAGTCAACTATACATACAATGTTCTTTGTAAGAGAGTAGGATCTGCTTCACATGTTTACCCCCACTTTTTGCTGGTGTTTCACTGTTTTTCGACTTTAGTCTGGCTGAGACCCTGCTATTCAGGGCCCCAGCCTAGCTGCTTCCTTTCTAAATTGATTGCATGTACTTTAAGTACAGTTCAGATTGGATCTGGAGTGCCCTTATAAGTCCCTAGTATATGGTCTACTATGTACCCAGGGTATAGGCACCCCAGAGGCCTACCAGGGGCCGAAGCATGTATTATGCCACCCCTGGAAAGCCACCCAAAATGACACCACGGGTCTGCTACTGGAGCCTGGGTAAGGTGGTGCATGTACCCCTTACTATGATATAGGTTACCTATATCACTATATATATACACACATATAAACCTATAAGTCACTCCTATGGCAGGCCTTATCAATCCTGAAGGCAGAGTGCTTGGTTCTTATGTGAGAGAGTGCCCCTGCATGAGCAGAGCCCCTCTGCAGCGTTCAGAGAGCCTTCTCTGATGCTGTTTGTAGTGCAGCTTGACCATGTACTCTTAAGTGCATTATAACCAAATGGTAAATGCTAACTTTGGACTGGCTGCACGGAAACATGTTGTGTTTGGTATCAAACACCTTAGAATCATACCCCCACACCAGTAACTGGTGTGGGAGTATGATCCCACCCTTCTAGAGGGAGAGACATGGCAGCACTGGTATACCCGGTAGAAACTTAATAGAGCCCTGGCATCACAAAATGGATGCTGCAGCCACAGGCACAAGTCTGGCCTCCTAATGCTGACCGAAACTCCAGCAGGGGAGGCATGGACAATAGGTTTCCTGTCACAGGGAGGTGTAACCACCTCCCAGACAGGATTGTGTGTATTGGGGCTGGGTGGGAGCACTCTCTGAGTGCTTTGAAGTCCTGCACTGGGGGCACATTTGGTGTCCCTGTGCATAGTCCAGCTGAAACCAGTTCAGGGGCTTCCAGCCCCTGCTCTGGCGCGAAACTGGACAAAGGAAATGGGTTTAGCCACCCCTCTCTCCAAACCCTCCCATAGGTGGGTCCCCAGAGCTAGTCCAACCCCTTCCATGGGTATAAGTAAGGGACCTCTGTAACCAGAACTTTAGATTACCCTGGACGAAACTCTGAAGCTGAATCCTGGGCCTTCGACGCTCTGCTAAAGTCCAGAGGACTGAAGAGATCTCCCTGGGGGTCAAGGAGTGACTCCCTTGCTTGGCAGGCACCAACGAAGCAATTTGCTGGTCTGCATTTCCGAAGCTCCCGCCGGACTCCGAAGTATTTGCAGCCCAGGAAGAGGATTTCCAGACATCTCAGAGGCCGACCCAAGTCCCCAGCAAAGCTGAGACCTGCAACCCTCGTCAGTAGCGTGGAACCGGAATGCCTGGTCACCGTGCACTGTTGAATGTTCATTGACTTCTCGACGTCTCCTGAAGTCGTGCTTGGGCTGACTTGTAGCCCCCACCTCGAGCACTGAATCCACTGAAGATTGTCGGCCTGGTCATTCCGAGTTACCCGTGGGCCGCCATTTTGTAGTTCGTCTCAAGGTCCCTTCGCGATCCCTAGTCCGTGGACTGGTGTGTCCCTGGTGGGGTAACTTTGAATTTCCTTGGGCTTCCCTGGCTGCTCCAGACGTGCCCTGACTCCCTACCAAGTGGTGACTCCCTCAGACCTTGCCGATCTGCACCAAAGCATCTTTCTCGTTTCTGCGTGGGTTGCTGTTGCCAAGGCTTGTTGTGTCCAATCCGGGCACCGATGCTGCAGCACTAGACATCCGTCGTGGGACAGCACGAATCCAGCTCCTGGTTGTCCTCGACGCCTCCTGGTCCTCGTGGCTAAAAAGTCAAGCTTCACCTCTTTCACCTGAAATCACCCAACATCGGTGGGCATCTGTCCATCGCCTTCCTGGTCACTGGCTAGTGACCCAGACTCTGTCCCCTCTGCTTTCAGGTTCTTCTCATCTTCGATCCAGGCTTGGATCTCTTCGGACACTTCGCCTCTTCACGGCAGCAGCACTTCTTCGCCAGCTCCCATTGAAATCGACGACGCGACCCGACACCAAAACACACCTATGCACCTGGCTTCCCTGGGTGAGGTAACACGAGTACTCCAGTGCTCCCGTGGGTGTTACCCCTAGAACTTCCTAAGTCCAAAAGGGTTTGGTCCTGACTCATTTCTAAGTGTCCCTAATCTTTAACAATCTAACTGCGACTTTCCCCATAGAAGCTAACGGGAGCTCGCGGCTGTGTTCACACACTGCACATGGCCCCCGTGGGTCCCCTGTGTCACTGCCTTGGGTGGTTCCATGGGGTCCCAGCGATTCTACAGGTTTTAGGCCATGTGTCTAGTTAAGTTGTGGTTCTTATACCACTATTTTAGTAATGGTTTGGCTCGCCCCTAGGGCCTGATGTGTATTTGTGGTATTTTACTGTGATTATCGAAGTGTAACTTATGTGTTTTGACCTCTGGTCTCATAAAGAGACTAGGAGGGTGTGTTTAGTAATAAATACATATATTTTATATATATACCTGGTGTGGATATCTTTCATTTAGGAACTCAAGAGATTATAGACTGGTAAAACAAGCTGCTTTACATTCCTTCAAGACTTACCCTGAAGGCTGCTCTCCATAGCTACCACTAGGATAGCTTTCAATAAAGGTTGTCTTTAACTTATAACCAATAAGGGGTTGTTTGGACTGATACAGGGTGCCCACTATAACTAGTGGACAGCATATATCAGCCCAACTTCTCAGATTGGTGTGCAGCGTGTGGGATTCCAGCTTTCTATTGTTTAAACAGATAATCTCAATTGAGTAACTAACTGAAAACTACTAAAGGTACCCTAGGTACACATATTACAATCTTTAGAATACAGTAAGTTTTACTGAACTTAGAGTTGTGTGTTAAGGGCTTAGCACACCACTTCTACAACTCAAGAGAGTTTAGTAGACCACACTAGAGTAGGTAGTGCAATACACCACACCACACCAGTAATGTCTTCAAGGCCAGGAACCAGTAGGTCCTTGCCAGAAGCCAATGGGCTTCAAGATTCCCAGTATGATAAACTCACATTCTTGGAACTGAGAGCATTATGCACAGCTAGGAAACTGAAGACAGGCAAAAGTCCAACCATCCAGCATCTCATAGAGGTACTCAGGCTGGATGACCTTAGCATATCTTTAGGATCTGAAGGGTTAGGCTGAGTGTGTGGGACAGCTCATGAGGAAAGGCCTAGGGGTGCAACTCCCCAAGATCTGACCTCTGAAGCTGGCCAGGCAGATGACAATGATCTGGACCTGGAAAATCCAATTCCCCTAGAAGGTGATGGAGAGGTCCACAATGGACCCCTCTTTGTCCCTCCTGGGAGAGTTGGTGGTGGGCCTAGAAGGTCAAGATCTTCCTCCAGGGAGTCTAACCATTCTAACTCATCCATAGGGACCTCAATCTCCTCTCATAGGAGGGAAACCTCTCAGGAGAGAAGGGAGTGACTGCTCAAGTATGAGGAAGCTCAACTTGAAATCAGAAGGAAGCAGGTAGCCCTAGATAAGGAGGCCCTAGAGCTCTGCAGAGGTAGAATAAAGATGGGACTAGAGTCCCATGGTGGCACCAACATCTCTAGAGATAGAGAGAGGTCTTATGACCATAGAAACCTGAATAAGATTGTCCCTCCCTACCAGAGTGGGGATTACATCCACAAATGGATAACTGCACTGGAAAGGGCCTGTAAAGTTCAAAGGGTCCCCCAGGAGCAGTGGGCAGCAATCGTATGGCTCTCCTCTGCAGACAACGGTAGAGATAAGATCCTCACTGTTAGAGAGGAGGAGGCAGATGATTACAGCAGTCTGAAAAGTGCCTTGATTGATGGGTTTGGCCTAACCACTGAGCAATACAGTTTAAAGTTCAGGGATACCCAAAAGGCACAGAATCAAGACTGGGTAGACTTTGTAGATTGTGGTACTAAGGCTCTGGAAGGTTGGTTACTTGGCAGTAAAGTGCATGACTATCATGAATTGTACAATTTAATTATGAGGGAGCAGATCCTTAATAATTGTCAAAATCAGCTGTTGCACCAGTACCTGGTGGACTCAGATCTGACCTCTCCCCAAGAATTGGGAAAGAAGGCAGACAAGTGGGTCAGAACCAGGGTGAGGCAGAAGGTACAGAACCAAGGTGGTGAACCCAAGAAGCAAGATCATAAAAACTCTGACAAGGGTGGGGAGAAAGATAAAGACCAGAAGTCTTAACAAGGGCCCCAAACATCTTCTTCAGGTGGGGTTCACAGTCTGACAAGGGAAAAGGCCAAACGAAACCATGGTGCAAAATCTGTAAGCAGAAAACTCACTGGACCAGTGTCTGCACCAAGTCCAAAGAATCTACTCCAGTCACCATTGCCCCTAAGGCAACATGGACTCTGGGTTAGTCAGAGTTCCAACTCAGGCTGTTCTAGTCTGTGATGGGGGCATGGATATGTCCCCCTTTGTGAGCCCCAGTAATCTGGGCAAATACAGACAACAGCCTTTAATAAATGGAAAAGAGGCTTTGGCATTCAGGGACACAGGAGCAAGTATCACAATGGTGACAAAGGATCTTGTGGATCCTGGGCATATTATACTTGGTGAAATGTGCCAAGAGACCAATGCTAGCAATGTCAGGACAGACCATTCTCTGGCAGTTGTTAACTTCTCCTGGGGAGGGGTAACTGGCCTTAAAAAGATTGTGGTAAGTGCAGACCTACCAGTACAGTGCTTGCTTGGCAATGATCTAGAGACTTTAGCTTGGGCTGAAGTGGAGCTCATGACACATGCAGAAATGTTAGGGATCCCTGCTCATGTCTTTGCTGTGACTAGGTCACAGGCCAAAATGTCTAACACTGGACAGGCCCTGGATTCTGGAATAATGGACGAGGTGCCTCCCAAGAGAAGGAGCAGTAGGGTTAAGGCAGTGGCTTTCCACCTGACTCAGAATGCAGATCAGTCTCCTCAGGGAGATGATCTTGAGCCTGAAGAAGGAACTGTCCCAGAGGAGCTTGAACCTGACCAGGTTGAGTTATTGGGGACAGGGGGCCCTTTCAGGTCTGATCTGAGCTAGGAGCAGAAAACCTGCCCCTCTCTTGATCTCCTCAGAAAGCAAGCTGCTGATGAGGCTGCTGGGAATGCTAGTGGCACCCATAAAGTTTATTGGGATGATGGACTCCTTTATTCAGAGTGTAGAGACCCCAAGCCTGGTGCATCCAGGAGGTTGGTTATTCCTCTGAAGTTTAGGGGCTTCCTATTGACACTAGCCCATGATATTCCCCTAGCAGGACACCTGGGCCAGAACAAGGCCTGGGACAGAATTTTCCCTCACTTTCACTGGCCCCACATGTCTGAAGACACTAAGGAGTTTTGTTGCTCCTGTGTGACCTGCCAAGTCAGTGGCAAGGCATGTGGAACCACAAAGGCCCCCCTGAGGCCACTACGTGTGGTGGGGGTTCCCTTTGAGAGGGTTGGGATTGACATTGTTGGTCCCATGTATCCTCAGACAGCATCTGGGCACAGGTTTATACTGATGGTGGTGGACCATGCCACCAGGTACCCAGAAGCAATACACCTAGGGACCACTACATCACCTGTGGTTGCAAGAGCTCTCTTGGGTGTATTCTCAAGAGTAGGCTTTCCTAAGGAGGTAGTATCTGACAGGAGTGTAATCTTTATGTCAAGTTACTTAACTGCTATGTGGGAGGAGTGTGGAGTGAATTCTAAATTCACCACACCCTATCACCCACAATGCAATGGTTTAGTTGAAAGGTTCAACAAAACATTAAAGGGCATGATTAAAGGGCTCCCAGAAAAGCTTAGGCGAAGATGGGACATACTCTTGCCCTGCCTTTTATTTGCATACAGGGAGGTGCCACAAAAGGGGGTTGGCTACAGCCCTTTTGAACTTTTGCTTGGTCACACTGTCAGGGGTCCATTGTGTCTGGTTAAGGAAGGATGGGAGTTACCTCTCAAGCCCCCAAACAGGACATAGTGGACTATGTACTTGGTCTCCGCTCCAGGATGACTGAGTATATGAAAAAGGCAACCAAAAATCTTGAGGCTAGCCAGGAATTACAAAAAGCCTTGCATGACCACAAATGGATAACTGCACTGGAAAGGGCCTGTAAAGTTCAAAGGGTCCCCCAGGAGCAGTGGGCAGCAATCGTATGGCTCTCCTCTGCAGACAACGGTAGAGATAAGATCCTCACTGTTAGAGAGGAGGAGGCAGATGATTACAGCAGTCTGAAAAGTGCCTTGATTGATGGGTTTGGCCTAACCACTGAGCAATACAGGTTAAAGTTCAGGGATACCCAAAAGGCACAGAATCAAGACTGGGTAGACTGTGTAGATTGTGGTACTAAGGCTCTGGAAGGTTGGTTACTTGGCAGTAAAGTGCATGACTATCATGAATTGTACAATTTAATTATGAGGGAGCAGATCCTTAATAATTGTCAAAATCAGCTGTTGCACCAGTACCTGGTGGACTCAGATCTGACCTCTCCCCAAGAATTGGGAAAGAAGGCAGACAAGTGGGTCAGAACCAGGGTGAGGCAGAAGGTACAGAACCAAGGTGGTGAACCCAAGAAGCAAGATCATAAAAACTCTGACAAGGGTGGGGAGAAAGATAAAGACCAGAAGTCTTCACAAGGGCCCCAAAAATCTTCTTCAGGTGGGGTTCACAGTCTGACAAGGGAAAAGGCCAAACGAAACCATGGTGCAAAATCTGTAAGCAGAAAACTCACTGGACCAGTGACTGCACCAAGTCCAAAGAATCTACTCCAGTCACCATTGCCCCTAAGGCAACATGGACTCTGGGTTAGTCAGAGTTCCAACTCAGACTGTTCTAGTCTGTGATGGGGGCATGGATATGTCCCCCTTTGTGAGCCCCAGTAATCTGGGCAAATACAGACAACAGCCTTTAATAAATGGAAAAGAGGCTTTGGCATTCAGGGACACAGGAGCAAGTATCACAATGGTGACAAAGGATCTTGTGGATCCTGGGCATATTATACTTGGTGAAATGTGCCAAGTGACCAATGCTAGCAATGTCAGGACAGACCATTCTCTGGCAGTTGTTAACTTCTCCTGGGGAGGGGTAACTGGCCTTAAAAAGATTGTGGTAAGTGCAGACCTACCAGTACAGTGCTTGCTTGGCAATGATCTAGAGACTTTAGCTTGGGCTGAAGTGGAGCTCATGACACATGCAGAAATGTTAGGGATCCCTGCTTATGTCTTTGCTGTGACTAGGTCACAGGCCAAAATGTCTAACACTGGACAGGCCCTGGATTCTGGAATAATGGACGAGGTGCCTCCCAAGAGAAGGAGCAGTAGGGTTAAGGCAGTGGCTTTCCACCTGACTCAGAATGCAGATCAGTCTCCTCAGGGAGATGATCTTGAGCCTGAAGAAGGAACTGTCCCAGAGGAGCTTGAACCTGACCAGGTTGAGTTATTGGGGACAGGGGGCCCTTTCAGGTCTGTTCTGAGCTAGGAGCAGAAAACCTGCCCCTCTCTTGATCTCCTCAGAAAGCAAGCTGCTGATGAGGCTGCTGGGAATGCTAGTGGCACCCATAAAGTTTATTGGGATGATGGACTCCTTTATTCAGAGTGTAGAGACCCCAAGCCTGGTGCATCCAGGAGGTTGGTTATTCCTCTGAAGTTTAGGGGCTTCCTATTGACACTAGCCCATGATATTCCCCTAGCAGGACACCTGGGCCAGAACAAGGCCTGGGACAGAATTTTCCCTCACTTTCACTGGCCCCACATGTCTGAAGACACTAAGGAGTTTTGTTGCTCCTGTGTGACCTGCCAAGTCAGTGGCAAGGCATGTGGAACCACAAAGGCCCCCCTGAGACCACTACGTGTGGTGGGGGTTCCCTTTGAGAGGGTTGGGATTGACATTGTTGGTCCCATGTATCCTCAGACAGCATCTGGGCACAGGTTTATACTGATGGTGGTGGACCATGCCACCAGGTACCCAGAAGCAATACACCTAGGGACCACTACATCACCTGTGGTTGCAAGAAATCTCTTGGGTGTATTCTCAAGAGTAGGCTTTCCTAAGGAGGTAGTATCTGACAGAAGTGCAATCTTTATGTCAAGTTACTTAACTGCTATGTGGGAGGAGTGTGGAGTGAATTCTAAATTCACCACACCCTATCACCCACAATGCAATGGTTTAGTTGAAAGGTTCAACAAAACCTTAAAGGGCATGATTAAAGGGCTCCCAGAAAAGCTTAGGCGAAGATGGGACATACTCTTGCCCTGCCTTTTATTTGCATACAGGGAGGTGCCTCAAAAGGGGGTTGGCTACAGCCCTTTTGAACTTTTGCTTGGTCACACTGTCAGGGGTCCATTGTGTCTGGTTAAGGAAGGATGGGAGTTACCTCTCAAGCCCCCCAAACAGGACATAGTGGACTATGTACTTGGTCTCCGCTCCAGGATGACTGAGTATATGAAAAAGGCAACCAAAAATCTTGAGGCTAGCCAGGAATTACAAAAAGCCTTGCATGATCAAAAGGCTGTACTGACTGTCTACCAGCCTGGACAGAAAGTGTGGGTGTTGGAGCCTGTGGCCCCTGCAGCCCTCCAGGTCAAATGGAGTGGCCCCCATACAATTTTTGAACAGAAAGAGGAGGTCACCTACTTGGTAGACCTTGGAACCCCTAGGAGTCCCCACAGGGTACTTCATGTCAACAGACTTAAACCATATGTTGACAGGGCAGACATGGGCTTGCTCATGACTACTGATGAAGGACAGGAGAGTGACCCACTCCCTACCTGCTTTCTCAGAACCCTGATGATGGGTCAGTTGATGATGTAGCCTTGGCAGGCAGCCTCACTGCCCAGCCGCAAACTGACTGCAGAAAGCTTTTCAGTCAGTACAGACATATGTTTTCTCTGACTCCAAGTCAGACCACCTGGTGCACTCATGAAGTGGACACTGGGGACAGTCTGCCTGTGAAGAAGAAGATCTACAGGCAACCTGACCATGTCAGGGACTGTATAAGGACAGAAGTCCAAAATATGTTGGCTTTGGGAGTTATTGAACCCTCAGATAGCTCTTGGGGTAGTCCAGTAGTCCTGGTACCTAAACCTCACACCAAAGATGGCAAGAGAGAGATGAGGTTTTGTGTAGACTACAGGGGTCTCAATGCAGTCACTAGGACTGATGCCCATCCCATCCCCAGGGCAGATGAGCTAATAGATACTTTGGCCTCAGCCAAGTTTCTAAGCACATTTGACCTGACAGATGGCTACTGGCAGATAAGACTAGATGATGATGCAAAGCCAAAGACAGCATTTTCTACCCCTAGTGGGCACTATCAATTTGTGGTAATGCCCTTTGGTTTGAAGAATGCACCTGCCACTTTCCAAAGGTTGGTGAATCAAGTCCTTATAGGCCTGGAAGACTATAGTGCAGCATATCTAGATTATATTGCTGTCTTTAGCTCCACCTGGGAGGATCACCTGGTCCACCTGAGGAATGTTTTGGAGGCCTTGCAAAAAGGAGGCCTAACTATCAAGGCTACTAAGTGCCAGATGGGGCAGAGTCAGGTTGTGTACCTGGGCCACCTTGTAGGTGGAGGCCAGGTTCAACCATTGTGGAGCAAAATCCAGACCATAATGGACTGGGTTGCTCCAACTACCCAGACTCAGGTGAGAGCCTTCTTAGGCCTGACTGGGTACTATAGAAGATTTGTCAAGGGGTATGGATCAGTAGTGACACCCCTGAATGACTTCACCTCTAAGAAAATGCCTGACTACTCCAAAAAGTTCATTGTCCAAACAGATGCATCTGAGTTGGGGGTAGGGGCTGTACTGTCACAGTTGAATGATGAAGGTCAGGATCAACCAGTAGCTTTCATAAGCAGAAGGTTGACCCCCAGAGATAAACGTTGGTCAGCCATTGAGAGGGAAGCCTTTGCTGTGGTTTGGGCTCTGAAGAAGTTGAGGCCATACTTGTTTGGTACTCACTTCATTGTTCAGACAGACCATAAGCCCCTCTTATGGCTAAAACAGATGAAGGGTGAAAACCCCAAACTTCTCAGGTGGTCCATTTCCCTACAGGGGATGGACTATACAGTGGAACATAGACCTGGAAGTAACCATGCCAATGCAGATGGACTCTCCAGATATTTCTCCTTAGAATATGAAGACTCAACTCGTCAAGGTTAGTTTAATGTCCCTGCGTTTGGGGAGGGGGGGTGGTTGTGTAGGAGAGTAAGATCTGCTTCACATGTTTACCCCCACGTTTTGCTGGTGTTTCACTGTTTTTCGACTTTAGTCTGGCTGCGACCCTGCTATTCAAGGCCCCAGTCTAGCTGTTTCCTCTCTAAATTGATTGTATGTACTTTAGGTACATTTCAGATTGGATCTGGAGTGCCCTTATAGGCCCCTAGTATATGGTCTACTATGTACCCAGGGCATAGGTACCCCAGAGGCCTACCAGGGGCTGAAGCATGTATTATGCCACCCCTGGAAAGCCACCGAAAATGACACCACAGGTCTGCTACTGGAGCCTGGGTAAGGTGGTGCATGCACCCCTTACTGTGATATAGGTTACCTATATCACTATATATATATATATATATATATACACACACATATAAACCTGTAAGTCACTCCTATGGCAGGCCTTATCAATCCTGAAGGCAGAGTGCTTGGTTCTTATGTGAGAGGGTGCCCTGCATGAGCATAGTCCCTCTGCAGCGTTCGGAGACCCTTCTCTGATGCTGTTCGTAGTGCAGCCTGACCATATACTCTTAAGTGCATTATAACCAAACGGTAAATGCTAACTTTGGACTGGCTGCACGGAAACATGTTGTGTTTGGTGTCAAACACCTTGGAATCATACCCCCACACCAGTAACTGGTGTGGGAGTATGATCCCACCCTTCTAGAGGGAGAGACATGGCAGCACTGGTATACCCGGTAGAAACTTAATAGAGCCCTGGCATCACAAAATGTATGCTGCAACCACAGACACAAGTCTGACCTCCTACTGCTGACCGAAACTCCGGCAGGGGAGGCATGGACAATAGGTTTCCTGTCACAGGGAGGTGTAACCACCTCCCAGACAGGATTATGTGTATTGGCGCTGGGTGGGAGCACTCTCTGAGTGCTTTGAAGTCTTGCACTGGGGCACATTTGGTGTCCCTGTGCATAGTCCAGCTCAAACAGGTTCAGGAGCTTCCAGCCCCTGCTCTGGTGTGAAACTGGACAAAGGAAATGGGTGTAGCCACCCCTCTTTCCAAACCCTCCCATAGAGGGGTCCCCAGAGCTAGTCCAACCCCTTCCTTGGGTATAAGTAAGGAACCTCTGTAACCAGAACTTTAGATTACCCTGGACAAAACTCTGAAGCTGAATCCTGGACCATCAACGCTCTGCTAAAGACCAGAGGACTGAAGAGATCTCTCTTGGGGTCAAGGAGTTACTCACCTGCTTGGCAGGCACCAACAAAGCAATTTGTCAGTCTGCATTTCGGAAGCTCCCGCCGGACTCCGAAGTATTTGCAGCCCAGAAAGAGGATTTCCAGACATCTCAGAGGCCGACCCGAGTCCCCAGCAAAGCTGAGACTCGCAGACCTCGTGAGTAGCGTGGAACCGGAACTCCTGGTCACCGTGCACTTTTGCACGTGCATTGACTTCTCGACGTCCCCTGAAGTCGTGCTTGGGCTGACTTGTAGCCCCCACCTCGAGCACTGAATCCACCGAAGATTGTCGGCCTGGTCATTCCGAGTGACCCGTGGGCCGCTATTTTGTGTTTCGTCTCGAGGTCCCTTCGCGATCCCTGGTCCGTGGACTGGTGGGTCACTGAGGGGGTAACTTTGAATTTCCTTGGGCTTTCCTGGTTGCTCCAGGCGTGCCCTGACTCCCCACCAAGTGGTGAGTCCCTCAGACCATGCATCTTTCTCGTTTCTGCGTGGGTTGCTGTTGCCAAGGCTTGTTGTGTCCAATCTGGGCACCGACGCTGCAGCACTCGACGTCCTTCGTGGGACAGCTCGAATCCAGCTCCTGGTCATTCTCGACGCATCCTGGTCCTCGTGGCTGAAGAGTCAAGCTTCAACTCTTTCACCTGAAATCACCCGACATCGGTGGGCACCTGTCCATCACCTTCCTGGTCACTGGCTCACTGGCTAGTGACCCAGACTCTGTCCCCTCTGCTTTCAGGTTCTTCTGGCTTGTATCTCTTCGGACACTTCGCCTCTGCACGGCAGCAGCACTTCTTCGCCAGCTCCCATTGAAATCAACGACGCGACCCGACACCAAAACACACCTATGCACTAGGCTTCCCTGGGTGTGGTAACACGAGTACTCCGGTGCTCCTGTGGGTGTTAGCCCTAGAACTTCCTAAGTCCAAAAGGGTTTGGTCCTGACTCATTTCTAAGTGTCCCAAATCTTAAAAAATCTAACCGCGACTTTCCCCATAGAAGCTAACGGGAGCTCTCGGCTGTGTTCACACACTGCACACGGCCCCCGTGGGTCCCCTGTGTCACTACCGTGGGTGGTTCCTTGGGGTCACATCGATTCTACAAGCTCTAGGCATTGTGTCTAGTTAAGTCGTGGTTCTTATACCACTATTTTAGTAATGGTTTGGCTCGCCCCTAGGGCCTGACGTGTATTTGTGCTATTTTACTGTGATTATTGAAGTGTAACTTATGTGTTTTGACCTCTAGTCTCATAAAAAGACTAGGAGGGTGTGTTCAGTAATAAATACATTTATGTTATATATATACCTGGTGTGAATATCTTTAATTTAGGAACTTAAGAGATTATAGACTGGTAAAACCAGATTTAGCCTGGAGGCTGCTCTCCATAGCTACCACTTGGATACCTATCAATAAAGGTTGTCTTTAACCTATAACCAATAAGGGGTTGTTTGGACTGATACAGGTTGCCCACTATAACTAGTGGACAGCATATATCAGCCCAACTTCTCACATTCTTTTGTAAATGTTATATTACACCAAGAAGGAGATGGATTATCCCTGTTTTAAAGAACCTCGGACTGAGACAATGTCGCCCCGCATTTTTGGCATTGCAATTCTTAGAAAACGAAATTGTCATTGCATCTGTTATTGCTTTAAAAAAAAAAATTTAATTACCGGAAATCTATTCTATTGTGATTTTTATTTATGCACTTTATTAGCGTTGAAATCATTTTATTATCTGCCAAATGTATTGGGCTTTTATGGTTATTCTTTACAGTAACCGAATAAAGATCTTTGATATTGATATTGGCTAGTTTGTGAAATTTTAGTGTTTGAAGTTTCTTTTCCTGTTTTTAATGAGGTTTGGGTGGCGAGAGGGGTGAAGAATTTCAAATAAGTCGCTGTTTTCTTGAGGATGTCCGCGTGGGTCATTGTTTGAGAGGTTAGAGTTGAGGAGGTCATAGTAAGATCATGTAGCATGCAGGATTATGATGAATTGAGATATACTAAGATAAGGGTGTATTCAGTGCAGGGTATGAAAGGCAGTGGAGGAGGGATAACTTGAGTGGTATTGGGTTTGACTAGATTACTGCTAAGGCAACACTGAGGAGTTAGCAGATAGTGGAGGGCGTTAACGCTATAAGACTTTGGTTCTGTTTGGTGGCAGATTCAGGATCTAAAAATTTATTTCTGCTTTGATAAGAAGTTGTACTATAAAGGGGAAGTAGGTGGCAAAGAGAGAGGTCTGCTGGCAGTAGATTAGAAGTTTAGAGGTACATTTTAATAATATCTTACTTTCTGGTGGAGGTAATTAGAGGAGGTACTGACATTTAAAGGTGGAAAAGAATTGGTGGTATCAAAGTGTTATGCACCTGTATTCTTGTTATACTGTTGTTCCTCCTAAAGGGGGTAAAGGCCAGATCATCATTTGTCCATAGGTGTTGGGAAGGCTTTTTTGAGAAATGGGTCACTTCCTTAGATAGCTTGTTGAAGGATGTCCATTAAATCTTTCTGTGTTTGTGACGGCAAGTTATCTTCAAAGAGGATGGCCTTAAGTCATCTTTTTATTTTAGTAGATCTCATTACCTGTGTTTGCTGGTAGCAGGATCCATCAAGATATTACCAACCCAGGTAAATGACTTGATGTGAGGAAGTTTTGCTGCTACTCCAATGGACAGTTTACCAAAATACTCCAGAGTTCCTCGGCAAGTGGGTGCCTAAAAAGGGTTATGACCACCTTCTACAGCCACCATGAAAATAGACTAGATTATCTGACAGGCCCAGCACTTAGCTGGCTGGTGCACTCTTCAGCCTCTGCCTGAATCATCACTGCGACCTGGCAGTTTTGTTTGGGTGGGGCGTTTGAGATTAGGCCTGAAGAAGCTCAAGTGAAGGAGGACCCACCTACTCTGATCACTGATAGAGGTGCAAGATCACTCCTCATTCATGTCTCACTTCGGGGGTGCACATGCTTATGAACATGCAACGTATGCCGGACTAGCACTGTCAGCCAGTGCAAACTCCATGCAACCTTCCCTACAGCCCATCACAATTTATAAGTGGCAATGGAGCCCCAGTCTCAGCCAGTGAGAGCGACCCAGACAGCAAGAACTTTAAAACAGATACAGTGCATGGATTGTGAGCAAGGGTAAGGGTAATTAATGGACTTACAGGACACTGTGGACCTGGGATTCAGTTTCTACCCAAAACGAATGAGACATGCCTGAGTTTGCCCTTCACTATTGGTGGGGCAATTATTTAATGTCTCTCAATATTTAGTTCTGAGTGATCTGCTTCACACAGCCTCCTTGAGTAAACCTTGGATTTCCCAGCTCCACCACCTTCAGGGTCAAGTGCTAAAATGTAATCTAGGTCCTCAGATTTGGTCTCAATAGTAAGATTACGCCCAAAGACACCAGAGAAAAAGCTCTGATGGTTACAATAAGAGATCCATAACTCCTGACTACTTTGGGACTTCTATATTCAGGCATCTTCCGCAGTGCCCTCAAAATCCCACACTTCAAGCCCATTACAAACAGGAATTTTGAACCAGCAAGCCCAACCAGCTACCAACCAGTCTTCATCAGACCATTCCATGAAAACTATTTGAAAGAGTAGTCGTTATTCAGATCTTTAACATCGTGAAATAAAGAAAAGAGATCTGATCACCAACCAGGCTTCCACCTCACCAAAGAAATGTAATCATATCTGAACCCCATATGGGTTGATCTAAAGACGACGGAAAATAGAAAGAAAGTTTCAAATTCCCCCCCCCTTGTCCATTGGCATATGTGTTAATCACTAAACTCTGTCAATATGTAAAGGACTGGTTGCCTTGTACACACACACACCGAATGAGCATGTGGAGGCAGACTGCAGCAATAAGTCAGCAATAAGTCAGAAAGAAAGAAGGTTGAGAACCACTTCGGAAGGTCACCCACCATTTTCCTCCTTAGCCATTATAACAAATACACAAAATCAATTACATGATGAGAATATTTAATCAGGTCTCCTAGAATAAAATGCCATGAAACAAAAGAAAGAAATCAGTCAGTCATAAGTCTTTATTTCGATTGTATCAATCATAAAAGACAAAAATTTTAAGGTCATATCAAAATTCCATGAAAGAAAGAAATATCAATTCTGTGCCTCACCCATCAAACGTGAATAGCTAAAAACTGGATATAAAACATGGACCCTCGCGTAAAAAATCTACAGACACCCTTGGAGATTCTACCGTATCTCTAAGCATCATTCTCTCTTTTTCCATTGGAGAACATGGATGCAGAGAGTTGGACCCTCACTGTTTAAAATGAAATGCCAGAGCCTCAAGAGTACCACTTGAATATTAAGCTTTAAAGCTTTTTAAAATGCTGCATTGTGTCATCAAGTGCCAATGCCTCTTAGAGCACTTCTTTCTTAGTCTTCTTAGCATAAGTCAATCATTCCAGCCATCATTCTTTTGTATACTTCAGTGCTATGCCTTAACGAGGATTGGTATGCACAAACGTGAGTCCTGTGCACACTCTGCCACTGGAACTAAGGTCTCCTCAATTGATGAGACCTAATAAGACTGAAACCGATTTGGGTTTGCTTGTGTTTCGGTTCAGGGAGGTCCTGGCCTGATAACTCCGGCTGAAAAGTTCCTATTGCAGTAGAGTCAATACTGATTTGCACATGGCTCCGTCCAAATTGAAGTGGCCTTTTGTAAAAAATAACGATGAGGGGTGGGTAATTCATATCGCCCGACGCCTGTGACATTAAGATTTATTGTAAGGGCAAGAAGTTTTATTACTGTTTTGTCCGAAGGACAAGTAGACAGTCAATTATGCTAAACTGAGACCTCTTCAAATTGGAGGTCCGTGTCTCGTCCGTCCACAGTGTAATCATGTAACCCACACACACATGACACAATTTACAGCAGGATGCAGAGGAGCTGTTTTCGATTATGGAGCCCGTCTGGGCAGTCGAGCGAAGCCAGGTGAAATGAGTGATGAATGGCTCTGCTCACCACAGGTACCGATTGTAGTAAATTGTGAGGCGTGATGCAGGCAGTGATTCGTTACCGCATGCAGTACATAGGACACAGCTTTTGGATCTAATACACAGGAATCCACAGAGACGAGGGTGTGCACATGGAGTTTAAGAACTCGAGCTTTGTCTCTGGAGCACAGTGCATGCGGGGTAAACCACGTAACTACACAAAAGATCTGAGACTTATGTCAATTAAGTGCAGTGTATTCATAAAGTAAAAGCACAGCATGAACTTTGTGTAGCTCTGAATTTTCCAAACCAGCACATTCAAGAGAGAATGGTCTTTAGTATTTCCTTAGATCACGGGATGAACATGGAGCTTTTGCAGCTCGAGGACACTCCCAGCAATGGCAGGTAGGAGACTGGCTTCCCTGCTTCTTGCTTTTACCAGACTGTAACTTTATTCACCCTTCTGGTCCATCCCTTTCTTGGCTCCACCCTTGGGCCTCTCGTGTTGAACCCAGGCCACTCTCCTCCCCTCCCCTCCGAGGCTTGCAGTTAAGTACTTTGATTCTTTTGTCATGCAATTCTTGGGCCCCATACCTTCGCACATTGCTTGCCGTCTGTAAGCAGCACTGGGGCGCTAGACTGAGGGTGATTTCTTTAAGTCAGGACAAAAGCCACCTATTAACATCTGCTACATGATGCGACCTCAAGCTTTCAAAGAGACTAGAGCCAGAGCCACTGGAATTATGGGATTTAGCGTCCACCGCGATATTCACATAATTATAGATTTGTTTCTAGCTCAAACTGTTAAAAAAGTTACTAAAAATGAGACGATGCGTTTTGCCGCGCAATGAAGCCCCTTTGCAAAGCTGGACTGGTCACCTTTCTGTTGCTCATTGCTGTATTTGGATGTTCAATTTATACTAATGAGTTGCAACCAATGCCCACAGGGTGTTACAAAGTTCAAAAATGATGAAATAACGAATACTATTACAAAATGTGCCGCATTATGTCACATACATTTTTTTCTTGCTGCATAATTTACTCAACCCTGCCACGTAATTCTGTCCTCTCTTGCCGCATAATTCTAGTGGCCCCGACTACAGCTCTGGTCTGACTGACAACAGGCGTGCCCGCAGGCATTCCAATATCCCACATTTTAATTAATTTACAACAATAACAGGCAAGTCTCTGAAAGCTCTTCTTGTCCCTACTACCCCCTGCAAAATCTATTAAAGTTAAGGTTAATAACAGTGCTCCTGTGCCGTTTAGCAACTTACTGTTGTTTTAGGTACCTCTTATTAAAATAAGTTTACCTTTAAGTGACCACTACGAATCTTGCAAAATTAGGAAATGGAGGATCAGAAAAATAAAACACTTGCCAGGATCACACAATGTGGCTAGGTGGTGGTGAGCCTAGGTTAGATGCGCAACACCTTCATTTGGAAGCCGATAAGCCACATTCCTACAAGAGCCTGGTGCACTGCAAGGTTAGATAAGGCAGGTATGTGGAATGGTTACCTCAAATGTAGCGGGGGGTAAATAAATAAAGGTGCACGTATAACTGGATAGTGTGTTTATGCGGTGCATTGAAATGGGCTTCTTAATAGTGTACAGAGTAAAGCCAACATAGTAATGTAAATGTGTTCAAATAAATCCTGCTTAGAGTAGATAGGTTGATGAGGCCCTCTGTTGCTTCACAACAGCAAGACTTGTGGCTTTCAGGCTGTAAATGCCTCTCTGGGCCTAGACGTCTGTCCTTTGTGTTGTGCTGGTCTACTCAACCCTATGCCCTGGATTCTATATTACAGCTACATCTTGCAAGGGAGTGGTGTTTGAAATGGCAATACAGAGATAAGGTCTGTACCCCGAGGCAGTGAGGAAGGTTTTGCTGTTGGAAAGTAATCACATGTAAAGCAGGTGAATACACTACATGTAGAAAGTCCTATAGAAGCTGGAAACTCTGAAAGAGCTAATGTTACAAACCTCTCCGGATATGCAGCAGAACAAGGGAAATTGTTTGTGAGAAGGGACCGGTTCCCCAGTGTCACTCACCCGTGGGGGTCCGCCATTTACACGGGATTATGGGACCCGTGAGAGCCGCCACCCAACCCCAAAGGTCCATCAAGAAGATCACGGGCAGGATAACATTCCCACCTTGTCCTCTACATTCACAGGAACATGACGTCAGCACCGAGGGCGTGGAGAAAGGAGGGATTGACCCCGGAAGCAATGAGGTCCCGGAAGTGAAAAGGGCCGGGACTCGCAAAGCCGAGGAGGAAGCGGACGGAGTGCGGAAGGAGTCGAGAAGCGGAAGAGAAACAGACGGAGGAAAAGAGGACGGAAACAAGGACGGGACGAAGACTGAAGGCGAAGAGTACCCAGAAGAGGACGAGAAGTGGTACGAAGATTGGTGGTCCCCACCGGAGGAGGCTGGAGAGCGGCCGCAACTCAGGAGAGTTGCGGCGGGGCCGGTGAGTAGCCACAAGCAAGGGTGAACGGGTAGCGGGAGGCGGGAGGTGCATGACCAGAGTGAAGGGAGGGACTTGATTCTGACCCAGGGAATTATTCTTTATGTTTGCACTTGCCTTTTCTTCACTCGCCTGTAGTTTTGTTGGGGATCTGTGTTAGCAGGGGAAGAGGAACAACGGGGGCTTCGGACTAACGGGCACTCCCAGTCGACCTATTGAACCAAACCAACCTCCCCACCCTGATCCCCTTCCCATTACCAGATACCCCACCTGTGACTACTTCCCCCCCCCCTTTCTTTTAAAAGAGGGCTTCACATTCAACCACGGTGGTGCGGTGACGGTCAAATCAGCCCATGGCTTATCTATAAGAAAGTATCTGACGGCTCCTTATTTTCCTCTCTCCTTTGAGCCTCCGTGGGATACCCTTCGGTCTGGGAGAAAACCAAGGGGGCGAGACTTCCGACGACGTCCTGGGAGAAAACCAAAGGAAAGTGACTTCTGAAGCAGGACCAGGAGAATACCAACAGGAAGAGAACTCCGAAGACGGACCAGGGAAAACCGAAGAGCCCGAGGAGAAAGCCGACAGCTCTATAAAGTCTTTAAGTGGCCTAAATCCTGTCATCTCCAATAAAACACGTCGAGCATCACACTATATACAGCCTCCTCGTCTGATTTTCCGGCCTGCGCTCCCACAGGTGGTGTCAGAAGTGGGATCCCCCGGAGACATGGAGACTGTACTCAACAAAATGGCGGAGAATCAAGAGAGTTTAGGAAAGGCGATGGAGAGATTCCTCATGGTGGTGGAAGAAGACCGGGGGAAATTACAACAAGTCCTTACCAATCAAGGCCAGGCACACGATTCTACCATGGGGAAAATCGCTGATGCTCTTGGACAACAGAGAGGCCCCAGTACGCTTCCCTCAGTCATCCTCCAGAAATATGTCAGCGGAGAGGATCCGGAATATTTCTTCAATAACTTCGAGAGAATGGCGTTAGCAGCAGCCTGGCCAGACGACAAGTGGGGGCAATACCTAGGTCCCTTACTATCCGGAGAGTTGCAAGCCTCATACCAAGCCGCAAATATCTTGGGAGTAACTCCCTACCCAGAAATAAAACAGTGTATCATGGAACGTCTAGGCGTCGATGATGAAACATACCGACTGAGACTCCGACAGATCAAAGAGGGACCCCAAGAAACACCCAGGGCCCTATATTTTAGGGTGAAAGATATGGCCGACCGATGGTTAAAACCCACCACTGCCACCAAGAACGACATCATGGCCAAAGTGTATTTAGAACAATACTTATCCTCCCTTCATCCTCCCATTCAAAAATGGGTCAGACAACATGCTCACCTAACCCTAGAGACCGCCGTGGAGATAGCCAGTGCCTACAGCAGAGCACAAGAGATACAGAAGGATCGAGATGAGCACCCATGGAGATCAGGGATGAGTGGGACTCCTCGGCCCTCTCGACTTCCGCTGGGACGAAAGCCAGACCCGGTTACCATCGTCCCAGGCCCCCCCCCCCTTTAGGACTCCGGGTCCTCCCGTTTTTAGGCCTCCTGCTCCAGGACCCCAATGTTTTAACTGTGGGGGATTAGGGCACATAGCCCGGTTTTGTCCTCAGAAGGAGGAACCCATGGAGATTGGCGTTGCTCGAAACTACTGTTGTCTTTCCCAGACCCAGCAACCCCCTCCGTATCGCTGTGGCGTTTATATAAACGGACAACCCATGACAGCGTTAGCCGACACAGGCTGCCGACAGAGTGTCGTTCGACCCCAGGATCTAGGTCCTGAGATTGGGGCTCTTGATGGAACTATACATATACAGTGTGTACACGGGGATACCAAGCATACCCCACCACTCATGTTCGCATACAACATGCCACCGATCCCGGTTTAGATCTCAAAGTCGGTCTCATTCCCCGGCTACCGGAACAACTCATACTTGGAAATGACTATACACATTTGTCCAACTTACTCGCGAAGTCAGCTCCAGACGAGAAGGACTGGTGGAATATTGCTCCCTTCTCACAGGACGAGAGTCCCGAGTGGCCACCCTCTAAAGCCAGAAAATCAAAGAACCAAAGAAGGAAAGAAAAGAGACATCCATTTGCCGCTTTTCCAGTACGGACGGAAGAGAATCCGTGGGAAACAGACCAAAACTTCAGGGCAGCCCAGAGAGAGGACCCCGTTCTACAAGAAGCCTGGAACCAAGCCAAAGACCAGGTAGACCCTCTACACATAGGTCCTGAATTCTTTAACAAGAATGGCCTGTTATACAGAATGGCCAAACCCATATGTAAACCCCAGTTGTTAGTTCCCACCTCTTTTAGGGACAAAGTACTCTACTTGGCCCATAGTCATCTACTGGGAGGTAATTTTGGGGAGGAGAAAACAGAACAGTTAATACTAGAGCAATTTTATTGGCCGGGCATATATAAACAAATAAAGACCTATTGCCGTGAGTGCCCTATATGCCAGAAGAACAGTAGGTATAGGCCACCAAAAGCCCCGTTGCAACCTCTCCCAATAATTGATGAACCATTTTGTAGGATCGGTATGGATCTTATAGGTCCATTACTACCTTCCCGTAGTGGGTGTCGCTATGTACTGGTTCTGGTAGACTATGCCATCAGATTCCCGGAAGCCGTTGCCTTGAAACATCCCGATGCCACCAGCATAGCCAAAGCCATGATAGCGATATTTTCTAGGGATGGTTTCCCGAAGGAAATTTTAACAGACCAGGGAACCCCGTTTGTATCCAAGTTAATGAAACAAGTATGTGCCCAGCTGGGGATAAAACAGATACGAACAGTGGCATATCACCCCCAGACTGACGGTCTGGTCGAACGGTACAATGCCACCCTTAAGACCACATTAAAAAAACTCCTGGCTCTGGAATCAAAACGATGGGAGGACATGTTACCGTTGGCACTATATGCGATCCGGTGTAAAACCCAGAAAAGCACCGGATACTCCCCGTTTCAACTCCTGTATGGACATCAACCCCGATCCTTAATGGACATGATGCGGGAGACCTGGGAGGCGGAACCAGACCATTCCAAACCGCTAGTTGAATATGTAGAGCAGCTTCGGACACATCTGGGACAAATACGAACGATAGTGAGGAACAATATGGAGAAAGCACAGGAAGCCCAGAAAGCACAATACGACAAAAAAACGAAGAGTAGAACCTTTTCGGTGGGAGATGCGGTATTGCTCATGATGGCTTCCTCCGACCACAAACTGTTAGGTCAATGGCAAGGCCCCTATATTGTATTAGAAAGGGTGACACCCGTTACATACAAGGTAGAGCTAGATAAAAGTCGAGGAACCACCCAAATTTATCATGTGAACCTATTGAAACGATGGGAAGGGCCTCTCCCCTCTTTGGTAGGGAACGTGAAGAAGGCCACCCCATTATATGTTCAATGTATTGACACTGAGTTACCCTCTAATTTGAAGGACGAGCCAGTGACCACCCTACTTCCCCTACAGAACATCTTCTAATTAACTCCGGGGAGAACCACGTTGGTAGAACACTCGATAAAAACGACTGCAGTAAAAATGGTACGGCTTCGTCCTTACCGTATACCTGAGGCCCGCAGAAACCTAATCCGAGACGAGGTACAACAGATGTTACGGATGGGTATAATAGAACCCTCTATAAGTGAATGGAATTCTCCTATAGTCCTAGTACCGAAACCAAACGGTTCGGTACAATTCTGTATTGATTTCAGGGAGGTCAATAAGATCTCAGAGTTCGATTCTTATCCCTTGCCCCGGGTAGATGAGATGATAGAACGGATCGGCAAGGCCAAATACATTAGCACCCTTGATTTATGTAAGGGGTACTGGCAAATCCCTCTTAAGCCCCAAGACCGAGAAAAAACGGCCTTTTCCACTCCCGATGGGTTTTTCCAATTTGCAGTACTCCCTTTCGGTTTGCATGGAGCACCGGCCACCTTTCAGAGGGCTATGAATCGTATACTTCAACCACACGAAAGGTATGCCGGGGCCTACATAGATGATATCGTCATCTATAGTGAGACCTGGGAGCAGCATCTAACCCACCTCTATAAAGTGATCCAAGCGTTAGGCAGTCATGGTCTCAAAATCAACCCGGCTAAAAGCCACTTAGCGGCCCAAACTGTAAGATACCTGGGATACCTGTTAGGAGAAGGAGTCATTCAGCCCCAAAACAATAAATTGTCGGCCATTACCCATATCCCCTTCCCTCGTACCGCTCGAGAACTCCGGGCTTTTTTGGCGCTCCTTGGGTATTATAGAAGGTTCATACCCCAGTTCTCCCAGATAGCCACCCCCCTCACCGATCTCTTACACAAAACAATAAAGACCGAAGCTAAATTGAGAAATCCCAGCCCCGAAGTTGTCCTAACCTTTAACACCCTGAAATCCTCCCTGACCTCGGATACAGTGTTGGCCAGCCCCGACTACACCTTGCCCTTTATTCTACAAACGGATGCCTCCGATCAGGGACTGGGGGCTGTCCTGTCCCAAAGAACATCCCAAGGGGAAGAAAAACCCATACAATATATTAGTCGGAAGTTGTATCCCAGGGAACAGAACTACACAGTCATCGAAAAAGAAGCCCTGGCCATCAAATGGGCCATTGACTCCTTGAAGTATTATTTGGAGGGAAGGGAATTCACCCTGTATACAGATCACGCGCCTTTAGAATGGTTGGCCCGCAGCAAGGGAAACAACGAAAGAGTATTACGGTGGTTTTTATCCCTCCAACCATATCGATTTCACACCAAACACCGTAAAGGAAGCGAGCAAGCAAACGTAGAATTTCTATCTCGTTTTCCGCAAGAAAACCCCACTACGGGAAGGATAGCAAGGGAAAGGGGATGTGAGAAGGGACCGGTTCCCCAGTGTCACTCGCCCGTGGGGGTCCGCCATGTACATGGGATGATGGGACCCGTGAGAGCCGCCACCCGACCCCAAAGGTCCATCAAGAAGATCGCGGGCAGGATAACATTCCCCCCTTGTCCTCTACATTCACAGGAACATGACGTCAGCACCGAGGGCGTGGAGAAAGGAGGGATTGACCCCGGAAGCAATGAGGTCCCGGAAGTGAAAAGGGCCGGGACTCGCAAAGCCGAGGAGGAAGCAGACGGAGTGCGGAAGGAGTCGAGAAGCAGACAAGGAAAAGAGGACGGAGACAAGGATGGGACGAAGACCGAAGGCGAAGAGTACCCAGAAGAGGACGAGAAGTGGTATGAAGATTGGTGGTCCCCACCGGAGGAGGCTGGAGAGCGGCCGCAACTCAGGAGAGTTGCTGCGGGGCCGATGAGTAGCCACGAGCAATGGTGAACGGGTGGCGGGAGGTGCATGACCAGAGTGAAGGGAGGGACTTGATTCTGACCCAGGGAATTATTCTTTATGTTTGCACTTGCCTTTTCTTCACCCGCCTGTAGTTTTGTTGGGGATCTGTGTTAGCAGGGGAGGAGGAACAACGGGGGCTTTGGACTAACGGGCACTCCCAGTCGACCTATTGAACCAAACCAACCACCCCACCCTGATCCCTTTCCCATTACCCGATACCCCACCTGTGACTACTTTCCCCCCCCCTTTCTTTTAAAAGAGGGCTTCAAATTCAACCACGATGACGGTCAAATTAGCCCGTGGCTTATCTATAAGAAAGTATCTGACGGCTCCTTATTTTCCTCTCTCCTATGAGCCTCCGTGGGATACCCTTCGGTCTGGGAGAAAACCAAGGGGGCGAGACTTCCGACGACGTCCTGGGAGAAAACCAAAGGAAAGTGACTTCTGAAGCAGGACCAGGAGAATACCAACAGGGAGAGAACTCCGAAGACGGACCAGGGAAAACCGAAGAGCCCGAGGAGAAAGCCGACAGCTCTATAAAGTCTTTAAGTGGCCTAAATCCTGTCATCTCCAATAAAACACGTCGAGCATCACACTATATACAGCCTCCTCGTCTGATTATCCGGCCTGCGCTCCCACATTGTTATTATGCTGTAGTTCAGAAATCACAAAATGCCAACTACAGGGTGTTCCTTGCAAGCTGCTGCAGACTCTTTCTTTTGGATGCTTAGATAGACGTCTCTGGTGCAGTAATGATTCAGGCTTAGTGATTTTTCCACATGCTCTAAAGGGCACTTCATTCCCTAATAATGCTTCTAGGACTGCCAGTGTAATGGCAAAACCTCTACAGTAATAGGCCTAAGTGTGCCCCTTCCCCCCCCCCCCACCCACCCACTCCAATTGTGCCGTTATGTATCACAGTGTCACAGATGGAGTCATCCAAATGAAAACCTTACACACTTTCAGAGATGATGCTTTGATCTAAGTGGAACTGAATCTGAAGATCGGTCCCTTAGGAAAAAAGGAATGGTCTCCTTCCCTTCCCAGGACAGCTAGAAAAGTCATGATTTCCAGAGCAGGACACTAATCTAGACATAATCACAGATCGCATTCATACCCACCCCTGACTATTGCCTGAATCTCAAATGCTTTGCGGGTAGCAGCTTGGTTCTAGCCGCTATATTCTTTGTAAATACCTTATGCAAAAATGTTATTCTGTAAATATGTAATACTGACTTACACATTACCACAGTGTACATTATACGGATTATTTCTGATTCGAATATGCAACCTCTTTGTTGACACTGTTCTCCCAAATGGCAGCTTCAAAAGTATCAAGTGCTTGCATTTCTAAAATGCATTGTATAAAACCTAATTTACACTTTTGCCTGTTGATCATATTGATTTAGTGAAGAGGTAAGGCAAGTAGATTTCTTTGCAGGACAAGTAGATTTCTGTAAAATTGTGTCCCTTAGACAAGTAGATTTGTTGAACAATTCCAGGATCCGATGGACTGGGATGCGATCTGAGCAATTCTCAGAGGCTGAGATTAATTCAAGCATTCCATCCATCGCTTCTTAGCCTATAAGGCAATTAAATAAACTAAAAATTCTATCAGCACTCCAACTCCTTATTTCTTGAGTAAGTACTTTTTGTTAGTTCTAATTAATCAAAGTCCATAATTATTTTTTGAGCTGGCATATGTTGTGCACATTTTTATGTCATACAGTAATCCATTTGAAACTCCTTGCAGCATGAGGTTTGTTCCAAATGAGTTAGTCCATGGATCTTCGTCGGAGTAAGAAACAATAAAAACACTTTATAAGCCTCATTATTTCCAGTTAAATGTAGTACACATTACACCCTGGGGCTTGTTCTGCGTTACATATACGTAGGGCTTATGGTTGCTATTGAGGAACCCTTCCTCCTCCGGCTAGTGGACTGAATTCTGTGGGCAAGTGGAGTTCCTCTGTAATAGGTCTGGGACGGTCCTCTGACAAAGAGCTTGGCACACATACATCTCACCAGCAGGCTCAGTGTTTTGCAGCAGCAGATTTGACTGATTGTGGTGGCATGCATTTCGGCGAGGTGCAGAGTCAACGCTTCGCTGCAAACCCAATGAAATTGCACACTCCACCTTCATATATGAACCCTTCATGCAGGCCTTCTCTGTAGGCCCCAAGATGCTTGACAGTATCAAGTGCCTATCAATAGAGGCACCATTAAATAGCATCTAGAAATGAGAAGTGCACCCATAAGAAACCATAGCAGATGGTGCTCTGAGTTATGGAAGTAGCAAAAAGAGAGCGAGGAACGGCAAAGGGGTACGTCCTTTGCTCCTGACTAACAATAGTTTAGAACAACGTGGACGGACCCACTAGTGAATCCTTATACCAGGACTACTCAGTACTGTACACTGGAATACAAGGAACCCAATGGGTTTGTAAGAAGAACCCTTACCCACCACCAACCTAGTTGGTGGCATGCTTCATCATTGGGTTCCCAGCTGGGCTGCTGAGTGCAACCCAGCTGTGCTACTATGCCTAAGTTACAGCATAGCAGGTTTTTTTTTTTAATAGTGATGTTTGCTCAGAGTGGTAATATTAAAAACGCCTCTGGGATCCCCTGTTGAAAAAGTTTTATTCCCGGGGTCCTAGGGCACAGTTAAAAATAAAATGGGGAAATGGTGAAGATGAAAGATTGGTCTTCGTTATCCCTTAAAGACTGGTTCCATGTTTCAGTCTCATAAACAAGAAAGAGGCCATTTTCAGGCCCATATGACGTGAATTGTGATGTGGCAAAAAGGAAGCCATGTGTGTTATTTTCAGCACACACGCTAAGATGTGCTGTACATGCAGTGGTGTAACCGTACTTATGGACCCACCGACTGGTTAAAACCTGGAAGAAAAAACACAACATAAAGGACATAAAAAAGATGTAGAGAAGTATAATTTTGACTGATCGTGTCTGGATTTGTAATCCTTTTACTTGTGATGTGTTTACTTATACATTCAAGTGCACTCTGTGAGTTGGTTTTGAAAGATTCTTTACATACAATCATTCACACACAGACATGCGACATACACCTAGTGTATGCACATTAATGCATGGATGTTGGTGCAGGCATGTCTCATCATGAACATTCATAACTGGCTTGCGAGGCCACCATATATATATATAATCGCAGCTTGCCGCAAGTCATATTTGTAGGAGATGACGTTTTCATGTTCCGGGTAAATATAACCTGGAAAATGGTGGTCAATATATTTGGTCAAGGACAAAATATGCCTTAGTGTGAATGCATGCGCAACTGAAGGCATGCGATTTAAAAAAACATTTATATTGTCACAAAAGTAAAGGGCCAGAGATATCTTAAACTAGCTACGTGAATAGAGTAACTATAAAGGTTCCAGGAAGGGGCGTACTCCTGTAGTCAAACACTGTCAAAAGACAAATGTGGCATATTGGCTAATAATAGCCCCCATTGTAATGGAAAGTTAAGGCCGACTAGTGCCAGATCGGGCCTGAGTATAATGGTCGAGACTTACTTCTTCAAGGGTGACCGCCCTCCTTCCTCACCTATTCCAGTCTTCTCAAAACCTGCTGGTAATTTTCGGAGGTGGCTTTGGTGTTTTAAACGCTACCCGGCAGTAGCCGGGGGTGTGGCCGCACATGATGATGTGACTGCGTCAGCACGAATACGTGAAACGTGGCGCGTCATCATTAATAAGTGAAATGTGGTGCGTATCAATTCACCACTAGATCACCTGGTACTGGAGCTGCCACAATGCTATGCTCTATGTTATTAAAGGCATGAATGGTAGGGTTATTCCCTGCTATCATGAGTTGGATATTGAGGGGCTTTTCTATTGAAGTTTGTTCAATAAGTTCCATGGGATATTATCGTTTAGTCCGGTTTTATGTGTTGATGGTCGGGGATCAGGTCCGCATCACAGATAAACAGAATCCTCAGGAGCGAAGAGAGAGCCCCCACTCTTCCATAGGGTACAGCCAGATCCTATCAAACAGGGAACATCAGAATACTGACTGCCACCCTCAGGGAGAGAAGAGACACTTCCGGGCCACCAGGAAGAAGTGCAGCGGAGTCAGCCAAGGAAGAAAAGGAATCAAGGAAGGCTTACTCCCAGCTCTTCTGTCTAACATAAAAAACAATAAATAAAGAAAGAAAAAGTTAATACACAAGTTCTTTCTTTTAACAGTATGTTACCATTAACCCAATGTGTACTCTCCCAGACTCACCAACTTTAGGAAGTGTCCCAGGATAAGGAGAGGTTTCTGCATTCATAACATCCGATTATGGAACTGGCATTAACGTGGTCTGCTTAAGTGGCGTTGAAATCATAGATAGGTAAACGTCTGCCCAAAAATTAAAGATAGCAATAGCTGAAAGAATTTTATAGAAGTCCTGCCATGAGCACTTTAGGCATAGAGTTCACTTCCATCAATAATCAAAGACAGCCAAAGGAGCCTGATGAGATAACTTGTTTTGTCTTTTAGCTTCTGGGTTGGCTCCACAAGGAATGAAACAAAAAGATCACCACATTTAAAGGCAGCAGCCCAAAAGCACAAGTAAAATAGCAATGTTTATATTGTGCGCCAATGAGAGAAGAAGCAGTACGATTCCGTTTCCTCTGGAGTGTGAGAGCCGACTGAATAAGAGCTCGTAACGCTCTAATTGAAATAATCACTGCAGAGAAAGTGACAACATCGGTCTCGAGACCGGACGCGGCTTTCCTAAAAGCCGATATTAAACAACAACAAGCATTGGCATAGCCAATAGGTCTCGCCTTTGGGACCTTATAAGTGTTTAGCGAGAGCTGTTGGCTTTGCCAATGTGTTTAAGAGATGATGTAGAGCAGTGTGACTGCTGTACAGTATGTTATAAATTTATAGTAAGTGTTATAAACTTTTTTGTTACCTTAGATATAATTAAGTTATTATGTATAACTGAGCCACTGCATAACAAAAAAAAAAAGAATTAACATAAAAAATGCCATAAAGCATTCTTGGGGGTTGGAGGGCGAATGCTTTTATTGCATTTGCAAAGATTCGTTGCTTTCCCAATTTTTAAATAAAGTGCCAAATCGACGAACCAAGAAATATAAATAGCCCCTGATTTTGAGAAGAGGGTATCCTTCTTGTTTGGTGGTACTAACCCCAGCGTGTTTTCGTTTATGAAACGTTAAGTTGTTGCATGTGAGTGCTGTTCAGCTGCAAGGAAATATTTCTGCGGTTTATTTTTGGTTCTGGCGGGCTGCGCCACGGCCATATATGAAAGTTAAAGGGGGCGTGAGAGACTGGGGCATGAGAGAGAGGCAGAAACGGTCAGTGGAAGAGAGAGAGTGGAACAGCAGGCAAGAGGCAGACAGGTGCAGTGTAAAAGACAGAGACAGTGGGGCACAGAGAGAGGCAGAGGCACGTTGTGGAAAAGATAGAGACAGACAGCAGACAAAGACAAACAGGCGAAGAAAGACGCCCTGGAAAACAGAGAGAGGCAGCGACTGAGGCTCGTGGAGAGACGGACGCAGATTTGAAAAAGGCAGCGACAGACACAGTGGAAAAGAACAGAGACTGGGGCACAGAGAGGTAGAGATAGAAGTGGGAGGAGACTCTTGTTTAATGGGGCATTTCTGGTGAATGTCATCACAATATATTGTACAACACAGCAATACGTCATTGAAAACACAATGCAAACCTACGCGTGCCTGAAAGACAACAGACACGAAAGAACGAGAGTGTACAAGCTAACATGCACACCAATGAGAAACCACAGGAATTGGTGAGAGGACTGGGGCAGCAAAAGGGAGAAGGGTGGGTGGGAAGGGAAACCAGCAGGAGAGAGACTGTGGCGTAACCTACGGGAGAGAGGGGTTGTGAGCGAGGAGGCAACACATGGCCCCAACTCCCCTTTTACTTGTGTTGCTGGAACACTCAATATCATTCCCGAAGCCTTTTCCAAGCATTTAAACTTGCGTGGGTTTTCAAAATGAATGCTTACTTGTCTCGATGGCAACTATATTTTCTCGATGTAAACCCCTGAGAAAACAGCTGATCTGACGGACGAGCAGCCACAAGCATGCTTTGCAGCTCATGTGGCATCCAAGAGTGGCGCCTGTGTACAGTAAAGTTTAACACCATGCACTTAAATCGCCCGGCGTCTGTAGCTGTGATGTCCCTCATGTTGAGCTTCCCCGAGGCACGGACGTGCTTTACTATGACAAGGTGGTAAAGAATGAGGAGGGGAGGGCGGTGCTAAAGGCAACACAGGAAACAAGCTTTCGCCACGCGGCCGCGGCCACGAAAGTGAAAGTGATCGCGATTGCGATCGCGTGCTGCCGAGGAAAGACACATGGCGCTGCGCGCGTGCACGTTCACGTGCACTGAAGCTTTAGGCCACGGCAGCACTTTGAAAATCCCAACTATAAAATGTCTCTCCGAGCCAGCGCAAGCGCTGGAGCTCAGCGAGACCTAAAAAAGACAACGCGTCTTCGCGCTCAGCTTCTAGTTAAAGAAGCCTGGACAGAGCAAGCGAGCGCTGTAGCTCAAAACAAGATGCAGCCGGTAAAAGAAAAACCGCGCTGCCACCAGCTGTCTTTCCGCGGGCTGATTACGGGGAGTTAATCACTCTCTCAGCACGTCCTCGCGCTGAAATGCAGACATGAAAAAGGTTAAGGCAAAAAGCGCAGAGTTCGACGTTCTACAGACTTTTAGATCCAATGATAAGATCATCATCAAACTGGCGGACAAAGGGGGAGGAATAGTACTACAAAACAGGGATGATTACGACTATTCAGAGACACAAAGAACTACAGTCGTTTGGAGCAAGACCCCAGCGAAAGTCTCAGAGCCAGAATAGAAACCCTACTAGAGGATGCAGAATCAAGGGGCAACGTCAGCTAACAGGAGGCTTAATTCTTGACTACAAGCGCAGCAATTATCCCGTACTTTTACACCATCCTGAAAATACATAAAAACAAACAACCCCCTCCAGGGCGCCCGATAGTCTTGGTTATTGGTTCACTATTGGAACCTCTTTCACACTTTTATTATTTCTTCCTACAACCTATTGTGCAGGCAACATCCACTTATTTGAAATACACAAAAGAATTACTAGGACAATTACAAACCCTCACTTTTGATCCAAACACCTCCTTCTTGGTTAGGCTGGACATAGAACGCCTGTACACAAGCCTCTCCCAAGACGACACTAAACGTGCTCAAACTACCCCTTGATGCAACAGCTTGGGATCACAACACTCCCAAATCTTTCGTGCTCCAGTGCACATAACTGGCACTCAAGGACAATTTCTTCGAGTTTGAAGGTGACCTTTTTTTTGCAAACATACAACACATCCATGGGTAGCACATTTGCCCCTAGTGTGGCGGGCTTGTATGTTTTCAACTTTGAAAAAACACATCTTCTTAACTTCTGTATGCCTTTTTCAGCCAACATCAAATTTTACAAGAGGTACATCGATGATGTCTTCCTAATATGGGAATTAAAAAACTCACCCACAATGTGAATAAAGAAAGCATCACCTTTCTAGACCTTGATATCGTATCCGAGGGAGGTCAGTTAAAGACAAAAACTCCCTTCTTCGCTTCGACAGCTTCCACCCCAGGCATTTGCAAGAAACTTTACCTTTTGTGCAATACCTCAGACTGCGTAGAAATTGCAGCGACATAAAAGACTACAAGGATCAAGCATTATCATTGACAACCAAACTCAAGGAACGAGGCTATCCTGACAGAGTCATCAGCTCAGCACAAAAACATGCAAGAAATCAAAACCATGAAGGTGTACTGGAAGAAACACAACGCACATCTTCAACAATACCGTTAACATGCGTGACCACCTATAATTCCATCTCTAACAAAGTGTCATGGACCATACAAAAAAACTGAAGGATACTGACAACAGGAAAACTCAACTCGGAAAAATCAATGTTTTCATTCAGAAGAGCGAGAAGCCTGAAAGATAGCCTGGTGGCAACTCGTCCACAAGACCATACTAACCCTACAAATACAGTGCTAAATGCATGGGGACTCTCTAATGTGACTGGCCATTTCCCGTGTGGGAACTGTAGCGTGTGCCCAGGGGCGTAACACAGGCCCCCGCAGCCTCCAGGGGGGCCCCTCAGCTCAGCACTGCACTTCGGCTGGAGAGCTCCAGATTGAGTTCGGAGGGGGCCCCTCCACGTACCCGGCAGGGGGGCAGCCTCAAGTTTCGTTACGCCACTGCGTCTGCCACCTCACCAAACCCACAAAATCTCTGAATCTGGAACACGGAAGTACCTGGCAGATCAAAAGACATACAAACTGCAACTCCTGTAATGTCATCTGCTTAATCACTTGCCCTTGTGGTCTCCTATAAGTCGGCATGACCAGCCGCAAAATCAAAATCTGAATCTGCGAACATTTGAGTAACATCCGATGTAAACAAAACACCACAAAGATGACGGATCACTCCTGGAAGTAGGCCACACAACAAACAACATAAGATGGGTTATAATGGAACAACTAGAGAAGGACACCACTAATCTACAGAGTTGCCTTCTAGAAAAAGAACAACGGTGGATCTACCGTTCATCAACACATAAAATGGACTAAACGATATTATCCCATGGAACTCATTGAACAGACCTCAATAGAAAGGCCACTCAATATCCAACTCATGGTTGCAGGGAATAACCCTGCCATTCATTTTTTTTTTAAAACAAACTTTAGAATAACCCTACCATTCATGCCTTTAATAGCATAGAGCATAGCATGGTGGCAGCTCCAGTACCATTCCCCACATACTTTGCCCATGTTTTTTCTGAAATCACATATTTTCTGAAACCCTGAACCTGCATAGAGTTAAATGGTCAGCAACACCATCGAAGGCAAAGAACTCTAGCATCGCTACACTTTTGAGCAAAAGTCCGCAACTTATAGCACAGCAATGTGCCAGCTCCAACCACATTGCCTTTTGATCTTTCCAAAACCATGAACCTACTTAAGCTAAATTGATGATGATACCATCGAAGGCACAACACTTTAGTGTCTCTATGTTGAGAGCACAAGTTTAACACACAGCAACTAGCGTCTTCATGTGTATTTCTATACTCAAAAATAGACGCCGCTAATAACAGATAGCTGGCAGCATTCATCTTTAGCCCTTCTTACATTATGAGAACATGTTATCTCTATTTCCTTCTGTAAAAATATACAATTAGCGCAAATTAACAGCCATTATGCAACTTTTTTACAAACATACAGTTTTATTACTTTGTTGCACGTGTCATATGAAAACGAATTCACATCGCCGTCCGCCTTACCACAACTCGAAGAGTCTTCCAACTAGATTTTGCGGTCAAGCAGTGAATTGCTACACACCACGTTTTACCTATTCCTGATGACGCACCACGTTTCACGTATTCGTGCTGACATGTTCACCTCATCATGCCCGGCCACGCCCCCGGCTACTGCCAGGTAGCATTTAAAACACCAGAGCCACCTCCGACATTTACCAGCAGTTTCCCGAGAAGACCGAAATAGGTGAGGCAGGCGGGCAGTCAGCCTTTGTTGCTTGGATCTGCAGCCACGGGCTCCGGGAGGCTTCAAGGAAGGCCAGCTTCCGGAGGGCGACTGTCCCACGTCGGATGAGAGTCGCTGCGGTGTTAGTGTCCGGATTGGATCCACTAAGCCTTGGCAACCGCAACCCACGAAGAATAAACAAATCAGCTACAGTGCAGACCCACGAGGTCTGGGAGAGGTCTCCTTTGGAGAGACTGTAGAGCAGGCCTGGAGCAACCAGGGGAACTCTTGTTTGTAGAAATAGACCTCCGCTAGAAGTCGAGAGACAAGGGACCGTGGGAGGCGGCAATTTGGCGTGCGTAAAAGGGCACCCACGGGCCACCGGAGGGGGCTAGGGCGCTGGTCTTTGGCACAATTGATGTAGAGTGGTTGGCTCGGAAACGGGCCAAAGCACAACTTCCCCACTGGTCAGGGTCGTGTGCTATGCAAGAGGTGGCCGGTGTCCTGGGGTATTAGGGATCTCGGCACCCACGCGGTCCACGGTGCCCAAACTCGGTGGGCACACTCACTGTCCTCTGGGATGCGCTGGAAACCCACCTCAAGGGTGCTGGAAGTCGTCGAAGTCCGTAGGAGCAGCGAGGTTCCAACCGGGTCACTTGCAGTGTTTCAGGTGCCTGCCAAGCAGGGGGATAACTCCTTTATCCCAAGGGAGATTTCTTCCGTCAGCTGGGCAGCAGCAAGTCGAAGGTCAAGACTGTAAAGTTCAAGATTAATCTGAGGCTCTGGGGCCACGGTATTCACCTTTATCCCCAAGATTAGGGGAGTGTCCAGAGTAGTGTCCACCAATGAGTGGTGAGGCGGGAAAGGGTGGCTACACCCTCTCCCCTTTGTGTGTTTCCCGCGTGGGCGAGGGGCAGGATGCCCCTGAACCGGTTCCAAGCGGTGTATGCAGAATTAGGTCTCTGCAGCTGCCTACGTGCAACTCTGAAAGGACATTTGGTGCACCCACCCTGTTCCAATCCACATTATCCTGTCTGGGGAGATGCTAGCACCTCCCTGCCACAGGAGCCCTATTGTCCAGCTGGCGAGGCTGGGGTTTTCCCCAGCAACAGCCAGCCAGGGTCGTGTAGGTGGCGGGCAGTAGCCATTTTGTGAAACTTGTGCACTTTTGAATTGGTGTCTAAATTCTACCGCTTTTCCCATATCGCCCCTCTAGCAGGGGGGAATCGTACCCTCATACCCATGGCTGGACTGGGGGTATGATTCCTACATGTTTGACACCAAACACGATATGGTTCTGTGTAGCCATTCTCCAGTTATCGCGGTATCGCGATAGACTTATAATGCAGTTAAGAGTATATGGTATGGCTACACTACAAACAACCCAGTAACGGTTTTACGAAGGTTGCAGAGAGGCCCTACTCATGTAGGGGTCCCCCCTCACACATACCTCAGCACCCTGCCCTGTAGGATTAGCAAGGCCTGCTATAGGGGTGACCTATGAGAGTACATGTGTTGTAATGGGGTGGGATATAGGGTACCTATATCCCTGTAAGGGGTGCTAGCACCACCTTACCCAGACTACAGTAGTGGTCTGGTGGTGTCAGTTTGTATGGCTGTCCCAGGTGGCACAATAAGTGCTGCAGCCCTGGTAGGCCTACTGAGGGACCCATGCCGTGGGTACCTAGGGTACCATCTACAAGGGACTGTCAGGGCACCCTCAGCATCCAATTGGTTGGTCCCTAGGGTACTCACATCGTTTAACAGAGGAAGCAGATAGGCTGGGGTCCTGGATAGCAGGGCCACAGCCTGGCTAAAGTCATAAAAACAGTCAAATCATCAGCAAAAAGTTGGGGGCAACTATGCAGTCGATGCCACTCTCCTACATAACCCCCCCCCCCCCCAAACGCAGGGACATTAAACTAACCTTGACCAGTTGAGTCTTCATGTTCTAAGTGGAAATATCTGGAGAGGCCATCTGCATTGGCATGGTTGCTCCCAGGTCTATGTTCCACTGTATAGTCCATCCCCTGTAGGGAAATGGACCACCTGAGTAGTTTGGGGTTTTCACCCTTCATCTGTTTTAGCCATAGGAGGGGCTTATGGTCTGTCTGAACAATGAAGTGAGTGCCAAACAAGTATGGCCTCAGCTTCTTCAAGGCCTCCCTCTCTATGGCTGACCAACGTTTCTCTCTGGGGGTCAACCTTCTGCTAATAAAAGCTACTGGTTGATCCTGGCCCTCTTCATTCAGTTGTGATAACACAGCACCTACCCCCACCTCTGAAGCATCAGTTTGAACTATGAATTCTTTGGAGTAGTTGGGGCTTTGGAGCACTGGAGCAGAGCACATTGCCTGTTTTAGGTCATCAAAAGCTTTCTGGCAGCTGACAGTCCACTGAACCTTTTTGGGCATCCTCTTAGAGGTGAGGTCATTCAAGGGGGTCACAGTGGATCCATATCCCTTTACAAACCTCCTATAATAACCAGTCAGGCCCAAGAAAGCTCGAACCTGAGTCTGGGTGGTTGGAGCAACCCAGTCCATGATGGTCTGGATTTTGCTCTGAAGTGGTTGAACCTGGCCTCCACCTACAAGGTGACCCAGGTATACAACCTGACTCTGCCCTATCTGGCACTTAGTAGCCTTGATAGTGAGCCCAGCTTTCTGCAGGGCTTCCAAAACATTCCTCAGGTGGATCAGGTGATCTTCCCAGGTGGAGCTAAAGACAGCAATATCATCTAGATATGCTGCACTAAAGTCTTCCAGGCCTGAGAGGACTTGGTTCACCAACCTTTGAAAAGTGGCAGGTTCATTTTTCAAACCAAAGGGCATCACAATAAATTGAAAATGCCCACCAGGGGTAGAAAATGCAGTTTTGGCTTTTGCAGACTCAGCTAACTTTATCTGCCAGTAGCCAGCTGTCAGATCAAATGTGCTCAGATATTTGGCTGAGGCCAACCTATCTATGAGCTCATCTGCTCTGGGAATTGGATGAGCATCAGTCTTAGTGACTGCATTGAGTCCCCTGTAGTCTACACAGAACCTCATCTCTCTCTTACCACCCTGGGTGTGAGGTTTTGGTACCAGGACTACTGGGCTAGCCCAAGGGCTATCTGAGGGCTCAATCACTCCCAACTCCAACATCTTTTGGACTTCTGTCCTTATGCAGTCCCTGACATGGTCAGGTTTATTCTTGACAGGCAGACTGTCCCCAGTGTCCACTTCGTGAGTGCACCAGGTGGTCTGACTTGGAGTCAGAGAAAACATATGTCTGTAAGTCTGTAGAACCTGTCTACAGTCTGCTTGCTGCTGGTCAGTGAGGCTGCCTGCCAAGGCTACTCCATCAACTGACCCATCGTCAGGGTTCTGAGAGAGCAGGTCTGGGAGAGGGTCACTCTCTTCCTCCTGTCCCTCATCTCTTGCCATGAGCAAGCCCATGTCAGCCCTGTCCACATATGCTTTCAACCTATTGACATGAAGTACCCTGTGGTGACTTCTGGGAGTGCCAAGGTCTATCAGGTAGGTAACCTCTCCCTTTTTCTCCAAAATGGTATGGGGTCCACTTCACTTATCTTGGAGAGCTGCTGGGGCCACTGGCTCCAACACCCATACCTTCTGTCCTGGCTGGTACACCACCAGGACAGCCTTTTGGTCATGCCAGGCTTTCTGTAATTCCTGACTTGCCTCCAGGTTTTTAGTTGCCTTCTTCATGTACTCAGCCATCCGGGAGCGGAGACCAAGTACATAGTCCACTATATCCTGTTTAGGGGGTTTGAGAGGTTGCTCCCATCCCTCCTTCACTAGACAAAGTGGCCCTCTAACAGGATGGCTAAACAAAAGTTCAAAGGGGCTATAACCAACCCCCTTTTGTGGCACCTCTCTGTATGCAAAGAGAAGGCAGGGCAGAAGAACATCCCATTTTCGCCTAAGCTTTTCTGGGAGCCCTTTGATCATACCCTTTAAGGTCTTGTTGAATCTCTCAACAAGACCATTGCATTGTGGGTGGTAAGGGGTGGTGAACTTATAGTTAACCCCACACTCCTTCCACATTGCCTTCAGGTAACTACTCATAAAGTTTGTACCTCTCTCAGACAATACCTCCTTAGGAAAACCCACCCTGGAAAAGACTCCCAGGAGGGCCCTTGCCACCACAGGTGCTGTGATGGTCCTAAGGGGAATAGCTTCTGGGTATCTAGTGGCATGATCCACTACCACTAGAATGAACCTGTGCCCAGATGCTGTTGGTGGGTCCAGGGGACCAACAATGTCAATCCCCACCAGCTCAAAGGGCACCCCCACCACAGGCAATGGTATCAGGGGAGTCTTTGTGGATTTACCTGCCTTGCCACTTGCCTGGCAGGTAATGCAAGAGCTGCAAAAGCTCTTACAGTCTTCACTCATCTGGGGCCAATGAAAGTGAGGGACAATTCTGTCCCAAGTCTTGTTTTGGCCCAGGTGTCCTGCTAAGGGAATATCATGGGCCAGTGTGAGCAGGAAGCCCCTAAACTTTTGAGGTATGAACAACCTCCTGGCTGCACCAGGCTTGGGGTCTCGACCCTCAGAGTAAAGGAGCCCTTCATCCCAATAAAGCTTATGGGTCCCACTGGCATTCCCTGCAGCCTCAGCAGCAGCTTGCTGTCTGAGGGGTTCAAGAGTGGGGCAGCTCTGCTGCTCCAGGCTCAAGTCTGCCCTAGAAGGTCCCCCTGCCCCCAAGAACTTAACCGGATCAGGTTCCAGTTCCTCTGGGGCAGTTCCTTCTTCAGGAGATAGATCCTCTTCTGCTAAAAGAGTCTCTACAGACTGATCCTGGGGGGAAGGCTCGGCCTTACCCCTGCTACTCCTCCTCTTGGCAGGTCCTTAGTCCATTTTTCCAGGATCCAAGGCCTGTTCAGTTCTTGTCAGCTTTGCTTTTGACCTTGTCAGGGCAAATACTTCTGCTGGTATACCCAACATTGCTGCATGGGTACTTAGCTCCACCTCAGCCCATGCTGAGGTCTCCAAATCATTCCCTAGTAAACATTCAACAGGTAGGTCTGCACTCACCACAACTTTCTTGAGGCCAGTTACCCCTCCCCAGGAGAAGTTCACAACAGCTAGAGCATGGTCTGTACTAACTTTGCTAGCATTGGTCACTTGGTATATCTCTCCAAGTATGATCTGGCTAGGGTCTACAAGGTCCTTAGTCACCATAGTGACACTAGCCCCTGTATCCCTGTAAGCTAATGACTCCCTTCCATTTATGGTTGGCTGTTGTCTGTATTTGCGCAGACCACTGGGGCTCACAAACAGGGACAGGTCACCATCACAAACTAGAACAGCCTGAGTAGGAGTTCTGACTAGGCCAGAGTCCTCTCCAGATCCCAGGGTCAACCCTACTAAACCCTTGTTCTGTGTACCACCACCTATGGTTGCACTAGGGGGAGCAGCTGCCTTAGGGGCAGGTGGAGTGGTACTTGTGGAGTCTTTGGCCTTGTTACAGTCTGAAGTCCAATGGGTCTTCTGCTTACAGAACTTACACCATGGCTTCCTTGGTTGTTTAGCTTTATTAGCTGGGGATTTGTCAGATGCAGATTTTTGGGGGCCTGTTGAAGACTGCTGGTCTTTTCCCTTCTCCCCACCCTTCTCAGAGCTTTTGGCATCTTCCTTTTTAGTTGCACCCCCCAAGGGCTGGACCTTTTGCTTAATCCTGGTTCTGACCCATTTGTCTACCTTCTTTCCCAATTCTTGGGGAGAGGTCAGATCAGAGTCCACCAGGTGCTGATGTAAGAGCAGGTTCTGACAATTATTAAGAATCTGCTCCCTCATTATGAGATTATACAATCCTTGATAATCATTTACTTTGCTGCCAGTTAACCAACCTTCCAGTGCCTTGGTTGCACAATCAACAAAATCTACCCAGTCTTGATTCTGTGCTTTTTGGGTATCTCTGAACTTAAGTCTGTACTGATCAGTGGTTAAGCCAAACCCATCTATTAAAGCATCTCTCAAGATATAGTAATCATCAGCATCCTCTTCTCTTACAGAGAGGAGCTTGTCTCTTCCTTTGTCTGCAAAGGAGAGCCACAGGATTGCTGCCCACTGCTCTACTGGGACCCTCTGTACTTTACAGGCCCTCTCAAGAACAGATATCCATTTGTGGATGTCATCCCCTGTATGATAGGGGGGCACAATCTTGTGGAGGTTCCTATTGTCAGGGACTTTCTCTCTAACTCAAGGGGTTTCATTACTGCTACCAGGGGTCTCTAGACCCCACTTTCTTGAAGCTTTCTGAAGCTCCAGGGCTTCCCTGTCCAATGCTAACTGTTCTCTCTTAAGCTGTAGCTTAGCCTACTAAAATTTGATCAGTATGCATTTCCTCTCATGAGAGGATTCTCTTCTCTGAGAAGAGGCAGAGGTCCCTTTGGATCTCCCAGAATGGTTGGATCCCACTGAGGGGGATCTGTTCCTTCTTGGATCCACCACTCTCCCTCTAGGGATGGAGGGAGTGCCTCTTGGGCCATCACCTCCATGTTGTGAGTGGTCTGGTTCTTCCAGGTCAGGATCTTCATCCTCTTCCTGGTCCTCATCAGAGTCCTCTCTTGGAGGGTCCTCTTCTGATGGATGCCCACCCAACCTGTCTACCCCACCAGACCCTAAAGTCTGCATAAAGTCTGCTATGAGCAGGATTTCCCTGAGACGTTGGGTATTGGCACCTTTGTTTGTCTTAAGTTTCCTAAGGGTGCACATCTCCCTAAGATCATCAAAGGAGAGATGATCATACTTGTCGACTGGGACCCTTTGGGGTCCTTCCAGAGCCTTAGGGGCACCTGAACCTAAAGACATTTCGAGTGTAGTGATAGTGGTGTATCTACCTACACTAAGTGTGACCTACTGAACCCTTTCTTGAGTTGTAGTCAAGGTGTGCTAAACCCTCTACACACAACTCTAAGTTCAGTAGAACTTATTGTATTCTAGCTTGAATTTATATGTACCTTTGGTACCAAGTGGCTTTCACTTTAGAAATTCAATTTGTTATCTGGTAAAGCAATGGCAAGCTTGAATCCAACCGCTGCACACCAATGTGAGAAGTTGGCCTGGCATATGCTGTTCCTAGTTATAGGGACACCTTGCACCAGTCCAATTCGACTCTTATTGATGATAGGTTTAAGACAACCTTGTAAGAAAGCTATCCTAGTGGTAGCTGTGGAGAGCAGCCTTCAGGCTAAGTCTTGAAGGAGTGTTAAGCTTATTGTTTTACCATAATAACCTCTTGAATAACCAAATGAAAGAGTAGCCCACACAGGTAGATATATAAAATATATGTATTTATTCTAGACAGAATCCCACAGTCGCTTTATGTGACTAGTGGCAAAGTTACACTTCAAACAAGCATTTATAAACACAATAAATAGCACAGAAATCAATGGGCCCCAGGGGGGGACCAAACCATATATCAAAAAAGTGGTACAAGAACCACGACAATTCTACAGGCAAGGCCTAGGGCATTCAGGATCGCTTGCCCCTTCAGAATCCACCTACAGTTATGAGGAAGGGGACCCACGGGAGACGCGTGCAGTGCAAAGAGCTGCTATCGGGATCTCAATGTTAGCCTATGGAGAATGTCGCAGTTTAAATTATACAGATTAAAGTCACTTCTATCAGGAGTACAAAGTTAAAACTTTAGACTTAAGCTTTTGAGGAGCCCACTACCCCGAGAGTACCGAGGTACCACTGTTACCTGCCCCAGGGAAGCCGGGTGCATAGGTCGATTCTGGTGTCGGGTCGCGGGCTAATTTTCTATAGGAAAATGTTCAAAAGTGCTGCTAGCCAAAAGCGTCGATGATGCCGTGAAGATCAAAGATGTGAAGATTGTAGAGAAGAACCTGAAAGCAGAGGGGACAGAGTCTGGGTCACGGCACAGTGACCAGGAGGCTCAAAGCAAGGAGCCCTTCGATGTCGGGTGCTTCAGGTGAGAGGTGCTGTTGCTTGGATCTGCAGCCACGGGCTCCGGGAGGCTTCAAGGAAGGCCAGCTTCCGGAGGGCGACTGTCCCTCGTTGGATGTGGGTCGCTGCGGTGTTAGTGTCCGGATTGGATCCACTAAGCCTTGGCAACCGCAACCCACGAAGAATAAACAAATCAGCTACAGTGCAGACCCACGAGGTCTGGGAGAGGTCTCCTTTGGAGAGACTGTAGAGCAGGCCTGGAGCAACCAGGGGAACTCTTGTTTGTAGAAATAGACCTCCGCTAGGGCCCACAAGTCGAGAGACAAGGGACCGCAGGAGGCGGCAATTTGGCGTGCGTTAAAGGGCACCCACGGGCCACCGGAGGGGGCTAGGGCGCTGGTCTTTGGCACAATTGCTGTAGAGTGGTTGGCTCGGAAACGGGACAAAGCACAACTTCCCCACTGGTCAGGGTCGTGTGCTTAGCAAGAGGGTATTGGGGATCTCGACACCCACGCGGTCCACGGTGCCAAAACTCGTTGAGCACAGTCACTGGCCTCTGGGATGCGCTGGAAACCCACCTCAAGGGTGCTGGAAGTCGTCGAAGTCCGTAGGAGCAGCGAGGTTCCAACCGGGTCACTTGCAGTGTTTCAGGTGCCTGCCAAGCAGGGGGATAACTCCTTTATCCCAAGGGAGATTTCTTCCGTCAGCTGGGCAGCAGCAAGTCGAAGGTCAAGACTGTAAAGTTCAAGATTAATCTGAGGCTCTGGGGCCACGTTATTCACCTTTATCCCCAAGATTAGGGGAGTGTCCAGAGTATTGTTAAAATGTTTTTATTGAAAGAGTGTCCAGAGTAGTGTCCACCAATGAGTGGTGAGGCGGGAAAGGGTGGCTACACCCTCTCCCCTTTGTGTGTTTCCCGCCTGGGCGAGGGGCAGGATGCCCCTGAACCGGTTCCAAGCGGTGTATGCAGAATTAGGTCTCTGCAGCTGCCTACGTGCAACTCTGAAAGGACATTTGGTGCACCCACCCTGTTCCAATCCACATTATCCTGTCTGGGGAGATGCTAGCACCTCCCTGCCACAGGAGCCCTATTGTCCAGCTGGCGAGGCTGGGGTTTTTCCCAGCAACAGCCAGCCAAGGTCGTGTAGGTGGCGGGCAGTAGCCATTTTGTGAAACTTGTGCACTTTTAAATTGGTGTCTAAATTCTACCGCTTTTCCCATATCGCCCCTCTGGCAGGGGGGAATCGTACCCTCATGCCCATGGCTGGACTGGGGGTATGATTCCTACATGTTTGACACCAAAGACGATATGGTTCTGTGTAGCCAGTCTCCAGTTATCGCGGTATCGCGATAGACTTATAATGCGGTTAAGAGTATATGGTATGACTACACTACAAACAACCCAGTAACGATTTTACAAAGGTTGCAGAGAGGCTCTACTCATGTAGGGGTCCCCCCTCACACATACCTCAGCACCCTGCCCTGTAGGATTAGCAAGGCCTGCTATAGGGGTGACCTATGAGAGTACATGTGTTGTAATGGGGTGGGATATAGGGTACCTATATCCCTGTAAGGGGTGCTAGCACCACCTTACCCAGACTACAGTAGTGGTCTGGTGGTGTCAGTTTGTATGGCTGTCCCAGGGTGGCACAATAAGTGCTGCAGCCCTGGTAGGCCTACTGAGGGACCCATGCCGTGGGTACCTAGGGTACCATCTACAAGGGACTGTCAGGGCACCCTCAGCATCCAATTGGTTGGTACCTAGGGTACTCACATCGTTTAACAGAGGAAGCAGATAGGCTGGGGTCCTGGATAGCAGGGCCACAGCCTGGCTAAAGTCATAAAAACAGTCAAATCATCAGCAAAAAGTTGGGGGCAACTATGCAGTCGATGCCACTCTCCTACAGCCTTGACGAAGTAAGTCTCGACCATTTGACCCAGGCCCGATCTGGCACTAGTCAGCCTTAACTTTCCTTCGCGATGGGGACTATTATTGACCAATATGCCACATTTGTCTTTTGACAGTGTTTGACTACAGGAGTCCGCCCCTTCCGGGATCCTTTATAGCAAATCTATTCACACAGCTAGTGTAAGATATCTCTGGCCCTTTACTTTTGTGACAATATGAATGTTTTTTAAATCGCATGCCTTCAATTGCGCATACATTCACACTAAGGCTTATTTTGTCCTTCACCAGATATATTGACCACCATTTTCTAGGTTATATTTACCCGGAACACCATTTATAACAGAGAATGAAAACAACATCTCCTATAAATATGCCTTGCTGTGAGCTGCTAATATATTTCTATATATCTGTATATCTATATATATTTATATATTACCTACTGGCGGTCGCCAGTAGGTAGTTATAGTTAGGACCTATTATCCATAGGAAATCCGCAACATTCTTTTTGGAATAACTTTGGCGCCGGTTGATGAATCTTAACGAAATTTTCAAAACTGCTGGAGCGCTCCGGTCTGCTCCTATCCTGAAAGTCTCGGGGTGATTCGTCAAGCGGGGGCCGACAAAAAAGGGGGGTCCCAAAACGTGTTTTCCCCATGCAATTTTCCATAGGAACCTTTAATCGCAGCTACAGCCCGAACTGCTGAACGGAATTACACCAAATTTGGCAAAAAGGTAGCCCTTGGTTCAGAGTCGTGCCTTTTGGTTAAATGGTGTAAATCCGTTCAGTAGTTCCTGAGAAAATCAAAAGTAAAATCGCATATATATCTGGGCGGAGCCTAACCACACATCTTATCTTGAGATCTGATTGGCTGTCAGCACTTCATCCAAGAAGTGTTGGCAGCCATCTTGGGACCAATATACATGATAGCACCTCATTAAAAAGAATTGCAGTTAATAGAAGGTTTTAAGACTTTAGTTACATTATAAATCATTTGTTGGGGGGAGGAGCCTTGCGCGCAACCAAGATGGCCGCGTAGGCTTGTGGCTCCCGGGGACCTCCGCAACCTCCCACGTCTATCCTGTCATAATCCTGGCTTTCTAGACGGGCTTTTGTCTATGATCTTGCGCTAGGGTGCCACTCGTTTTCCAAATCGAAATCGGACTCCGGGAACCGGACTGGTGGCGATCTGAAGTTTGCGGCCTTCTCCGGCCTTGGTCCCGTACTCGAGTTGGTGAGGTGCCCAGGCGCGAAGTGAACAACAGCGGCATGCCAGTCTGGGCCTGCCCCGGACCCCGTGCTTTCACTTTCGGTTTCGAGTTGATCTGCGGAAACTGACGTCGGGACTTCGGGTAAGCAGTGCCCGGGACGGAGTGCATGGCCTGATTCTCGGACTCTTCACGGGACTATTCCAGTGGGTGGCCCGGATCTCCTGCAGTGGTCGCCTGGCCTTCCTCCGGGTGCTGACCTTGGTGGTCGCGGATGATGGCGACGAGAGTGGACGGCGACAAGCTGAAACCCAAGTCTACCCGGAGGGGAGCTTATACCCAGGCCAACAACATGGACCGCTATGCGCAGCCAAAAGGATCCCCTAGTGGATCACATAAATCGCCTGAGCTGCCCAAGGAGGCCTCGGACACATCGTCCGAATTGACTCTGCTGGATGCCATGGGGGCCATTGAGGAGATGAAGGCGACTGTGAACCAGCAATTTGATACCCTGGCGAATAAATTGGACTCGGTGTTGATTGACGTGACTCTGGTCAGAGTGGACCTGTCCAAAACAAATGACCGGGTTGACTCATTGACTCAAGCGGCGTCGAGCCTAACAGTGGATGTGGCCGCTTTGCAGACGGAGGTTCGAAGGTTGCGGCTCGCCAGTGACCTGACTGATCGTCGCCTTGAGGATTCCGAAAGCAGGGCCCGGCGGAACAATGTTCGTATTATTGGGGTGCCAGAACGATCGGAGGAGTCCGCTGCGGATCTTTTTGTGGAGGATCTAGTGGTGACTCATCTAGCACCCAAGGGACTGAGCAAATTCTTTGCTGTGGAACGGGCCCACAGGATTCCGGGTGGTGCGCCCAAAGTGGGTGCTCCCCCACGGCCTATCATTGCCCGACTTTTTAACTTTCGGGATAGAGATGCTATCCTTCAGGCATCGAGGGTGGCAGGGCCATTAAAGTTTGAGAACTCTAATGTTAGCTTTTACCCAGACTTCACGCAAGCGGTTCAAAAGCAACGGTCGGGTTTTTTGGCCATCAAACGGCGCTTGAGAGACATGGAGTTGAAATATGCGATGCTATTCCCGGCTAGGCTGCAGGTTGAGTTAGAGGGTCGCTCGCATTTCTTCGACCGGCCGGAGGCGGTTGGAGAGTGGCTCGATGCCCTACCTAGGGGTCGAGGTCGGGAAGGTCGAATGGCGGACAACGGAGAGTGCTCGACGGAGTAGGAATAGAATTGGGATCCTGGCTATGGACCGGACTGGTAACGTTTTGCACCTGTGGCTGCACTGGACTCCAGTTTGTGACACTTTGCCCTTTGGTATTTGGAGGTTGCGGGGGGCTTGCTGGGGCCCTTTCCTCCTTCTGGGGGTTCTTTCTCTGTCTTTTTTGTAGTGAGTTTCATATTGGGGCGACAGGCACACTGCACGTTGGGGGGGCTGTTTGGGCTCACGCAGGGGTGCAGGGAGGGGGGAGTTTTGTTGGGGTTGATGGGGTGGGGTTGGGGTTTGTTTGTTTGCATCACAAGGCGGGGTAATGTTTTCTGTTGTGTTACTATGACTGTGCTCTCCGGGAGGGGGATATTTTGGGCTGGGGGGGATGGAGGGTAAGGGGATGAGACTTCTATCATGGAATGTGAATGGGCCGGGGGACAGGATAAAGCGGGGGGTGGTCCTGCAGTTCTTGAAACGTATTTCACCTGACATCGTGTTTCTGCAGGAGACGCACCTTATAGGGAATTCTTTCCATGCCATGAACAGGCGAGGATATCGCCTTCTGGCCCATTCTGGTTTCACCTCTGGCTCGAGGGGAGTGGGCATTTTAGTTAGGACCGCTCTCCCGTTGGAGGTGGATGAGGTTCTCCACGACGACAGAGGGCGCTACACTGCTCTGGTGGGGAGATGGGAGGGTAAGTTGATTTCGCTGGTTGCTGTCTACGTGCTGCCGGGCCTGCAGGCGGCCACCTTTGCTGATTTGGGGCGCCTGCTACTTGGGCTTCCGGGGGGGGGTTTGGTCTTGGGGGGGGGGATTTTAACGCAGTGGTTTCCGGAGTTGAAGATCGACACCCCCCTAGAGACCTCCCTCGGGCCCAGAACTGGCTGGGGGGCTTTCTGGATACTCTGGGACTGATAGATTGTTGGCGGTTGAAACACCCCGGACAAGCACAATATACTTTCCACTCCGGGGCCCACGGTAGTCTTCCGAGGCTTGACTATATGCTAGTGCCTGCGGCCCAAGCTGGGATGATTGGGGAGGTGCGACACTTGGTCCGCGGTGTTTCTGATCACTCCCCTCTTTTGCTGCACTTAGATATCGCCATGGGGGCGGTGGGGAGGGTGGCACCGATCAACCCCTGGTACTTACGAAACCCCACGATCCGTGCAGACCTGATTAGGTCCCTGGAACACTATTTTAACGACAACGTGGGGTCGGTGTCTTCTGCCGTCTCCCTTTGGGAGGCCTTTAAGACGGTGCTCCGGGGCCAGGCCCTGTCTCTCATCTCCCATACCAAAAAATGCGAGGCGAAAGAGGTGGTTCGATTAGAAGATGAGATCACTGAGTTGGAGATCGATTTGGAGCAAGGTGTTACGGATGACAGACTGCATGTGCTGGGGCTTAAACAGGCCGAATACAAGGTGTTGGTTACTGAATCTGCCAAGAGTATGAGCAGGGAGCAACAAGGGCGTTTGTATGATATGGGTGATAAGGCGGGGAAGTTGATTGCCTGGTTGGATAAGAAGGAGAGAGCGAGTCGAGTGGTGCCGGTTGTTGAGAGGGTGGATGGTGTGTGTGTGACGGACCCCGGTGAGATTGTTGACTGCTTTGCGGAGTATTTTCACGGGGTTTACTCTCCGGTCTCTGAACGATCGGAGGAGGCCTCTCGCCTCCTGCTTAAAGACATCGCTTTGCCATCTCTATCTGATGAGGATAAATTACTGATGGACGCCGCCTCGTCGCCGGATGAGATTGCTTTGGCCATTCGCTCTATTGCTTCTGGCAAGGCCATGGGTCCTAATGGCCTTCCCATCGAATTATATAAGTTGCGCCCAGATAAGATTGCGCCTTATCTCCGGGACATGTTCCTCGAGGCACGGGCAGCGGGCTCCCTCCCCCCTGACCAACGTCTTGCTACTATTGTTGTTATCCATAAGGAAGGGAAGCCGCAGGATCGGTGTACTTCCTACAGGCCTATCTCTTTGTTGAACGCGGAGCCCAAAATCCTTGCCAAGGTACTGGCCAATCGCCTTGTCCGGGTCGTGGGCGACTTGATCCATCAGGATCAATCCGGTTTTATACCCCACCGCAATACCGCTTTGAACCTGCGACGACTGCATGGCGTCCTCGCAAGGGCGCCATTCATGCGTGAGCCGGCCATCTTGGCGTCCCTGGACGCTACCATGGCGTTTGACACCTTGGAATGGCCGTATATTTGGGCAGCATTGGCAAAGTTTGGGTTCGGCCCGGGGTTCATCGGTTGGGTGAAATTGCTTTATGATAACCCACTGGCACAGGTGGTGGTCAACGGACGGGTGTCGGCTCCTTTTGCTTTGGGTCGGGGCACGCGACAGGGATGTCCATTGTCGCCTCTTCTCTTTGCGCTCTGTTTAGAGCCCCTTGCGGAGTGGCTACGGTGGCACCCTTCGATACGTGGCCTTAGATGGACGCTGGAGTACGAGGATCGTGTCTCCCTATATGCGGACGATATCCTCTTGTATCTTGCATCTCCACGCAAATCGCTCATTGTACTGGTGGATGTGTTGAGCTCCTTTGGTCGCAACTCCGGATTGGTCATTAACTGGGCTAAGTCTTGTGTGTACGTTCTCTCCGGGGAGGCCCCCCCCCTTCCGCGGGGGTGCCCTATCCAGGTTGCGCAGTCGGGGTTTAAGTATTTGGGAATCTTTATAACCCTCGACCCGGTGGCCCGTTATGAGCGGAATCTTCTCCCCCCCCCCTTCAGCGCCTAAGGGCGGATGTGGCGGGTTGGCGGCGGCTGCCGCTCTCGCCGCTCGGCCGGGCGGCGCTGTTCAAAATGATGTCGCTGCCACGCTTTTTATACGCCCTACAGAACACTATGGACGTAGTGCCGGCCCGCTATTTTCGGGAGGTGGAGTGTCTTCAGCGTCGATTGTTTTGGGATGGGCGGCCGCGGATCGCTCTCGCCAAACTAACCCTACCGTGGTACGATGGGGGGGTCGCTCTCCCTGATATTAAACGATATTATTGGGCCTCCCAGTTGGCTGCTGTCAATCACGGGATGTATGGGCCTGCTTTGAACCCGGCTTTTGAGATGGACAAATTGTTATTGCCAAGCGGGGATTATAATCGAGCACTATACTCGGGGTCCCTTGATGCGCGGTTGACAGGCCCGACGCGGGCCGCGGTCCAGGTTTGGCATGCAGCCAATGCGGCGATGGGGTGGAGGGATCGCTTGACTCGGGAAACGCCATTGTATGCTTCCCGGCGTTTGGGTTATTTGTGTAATACGAAAGGCTTCGAGAAATGGGATCTGATTGGTATCAGTAAGGTAGGGGATCTCTGGACGATAGGGAAATTTAAGACGTTCGACATGCTGAAAGCCGAATATCAGTTGAACGATAGGGAATACTTTCGGTACGCTCAGGTTCATCACGCTTTGTGTTCCGTATTCCCGGATGTGGTGGCTATTCCGGAGTCTTCCCCGTTGGAAGATAGAGTATTGGACGGCTATGTGCCGGATAGCACCATTTAGCTGATTTATAAGAAACTTATCAACGATCGAATGGGTTTGCTGACCTCATTGCGAGAGACATGGACTGCTGACGGCTTGGAACTTGACGACGAGGATTGGGTGTCAGCGGTGGCATCCCCGAAAGAGGTGGCTATCCCGGCCCGTTTGCGTTTCGTCCAGCTTAAGATACTTCATAGAGTGTACGTTACGGGGCCTGGTTTGATGCGTATGGGGTATTCGGTAGATGGTTTGTGTAAGGGAGGCTGTGGACTACTGGGGACTTTCCTCCATATACTGTGGGAATGTCCGGAAGTGACTCGGTTTTGGTGTAGAGTGCATGCAGTGTTAGAAGAAGTCACGCATGTTGCCTTGTTGCCGGAGGCACGGAGATGTTTGCTGAATGTCTGGGAGCCGACTGATTACAACGTGATGCAGACGCAGTGGGTGACTCTGGGCTATATGGTAGCGAAGCGTGACATTGCACAATTGTGGGGCTCCCAGAGGCCGCCAACGGTCTCGGCGTGGAAGAAACACATGGACTGGTGTATGTTCAGAGAGAAAACGGTGTATGTGGCGAGAGGCAAGCCTGGGAAGTGGATTAAGGTGTGGGGTCCCTGGAACTCCTATCGTGGAGGTATTTGCGCCCCGCCCCAGACGCGAGAGACTGATGTTGCTCTGTCTCCCTAGCCCGCGCATTCCCCTATGCTCCTGCGACATGCGCATTTGGTTTCTTCTGCCTGCCCCCCCCCCCCCCTCTTTCTTCCTGGGTTTGTTGACCCCTTCGATACGGGGAGCACATGTTACTACTATTGACCTCCTCTGCCTTGTGTGTGTGATTTTTTTCGTTTTCTTTAAAAATATGAAACCTTTCTTTGTTTGTCTATGGACTGCGGCTGCGGCTGGCTGAGGTGATTAGCACTCCAGTAGCTCTCCTATTGCTTCACCGAGGTGGCTATTAAGATGTGTCTATGCTTATATCGTGCATTAGCGGCCGGCCTGATGGTTGTAGGCCCATATTTGTATGTCTCTGAAATTGTAATAAAGGTTTTTCAAAAAAAAAAAAATCATTTGTTGATGGTACCATACTCATTTTAGGAATTGTGGTGTGTTCTAAGGTAATTTTACCATGTGAAAAAGCCTTCTGCTGGGATATCATGAATCATGTTTGAGAGAGAACTATTTTCTCATGCTTTTCCCACAGAGGTTTGGAAGGTGATCTATAAGCTAAACTGAGAGCATATTTTCTGTAAATTCACATTATCTTTCTCAGTCATGTGAGAATGAAGTCTGACATTCTCAGTAAAACATGTACATCCAACAAGGGCAGAGACTTTCAGTTGATTCCTTTGTGTTCTACTGCAGCTTCCTAGAGTGTTCTAAAGAACAACTAGAGCGCTAACAGTCCTACTTATGACAAACGTAGTGCACACCTGAAGCCATCTTGATTGGAATAAAGTGGTAACTCTTAAAACATTTAATTTAAAAAGGAACAAAATGAGGGGGTTCATTTTGCCATAGAAAGTATGATTAGTGCTGCAGAAATAAAAATTAGGGCACATTTTGACTTCTCAAATCCTCTTCTATTTCATTAAAAAATTCTGACATGCAGACTGAAACATGCACTTTCAATGCCAGCAGCAGACTTCCCTGGTGAGCAGTAGCTTTACTACAGTGATCTAATGAACAACTAGAGTGCTAACATTCTGAATTTATGGCAAATGTGTGACACATCTGAATGCCTTCTTGATGGAACCAAAGTAAAAAACTGAAAGTATTTCCTACTGAGGAGACTGCAGTAAATGAGGAAATTAGGAAACTTCATAACAAATAAATCACCCAAGATGGCCACCAGAGACAAAAGAGCCCAAATGCAGCACAAATATCACCCAGATGTAGCCCACATGTAGCCCAATGACAGAAGTGTGCAAAACCCGTTTTATTTTTTGTGTTTTTGCAGTTTTATATAGTGCAGACTTGTCAGGTATTGGAGTGCTTTACATGAGCATTGGTTACATCACACAAGAACAAATTCATTTTGGTTGTAGACATGGGGAGATTAAGTGATTTGACCAGAATCACAGAATGTCAAGCTGAAGAAGAAACTCCAACCTGGTTCCCCAGTTGCAAAGTCTGCAGCTCTGGAAGTAACACCACATCCTTTCCCCTAAGTGCGACATTTAATCAAGTGGTTAACTGGATAAAAAAACATAAAGATAACAAATAATTTATAAGTGCTTTGTCACTATTTGAAAACTCAGAAAATATGTCCTCATTTTAGTTTTTTAGAGCACTAACCATAATTTTGATGCAAATAAAACCCTCTCATATATGTAATTTCTAAAGGAAATGCTCTAGGTATTACAGTTTTCATTACATCAAGATGACGTCAGGCTTTCCACTCTTTTGTAATAAATATAGAATGTTAGCAATCTAGTTGTTCATTAGGATACTGTTGAGAGGCAGAGGCCAGGGGCACGGACTCTGAAAATTGAAGGCAGGTAGGAGGGTGCAGAGGCAACAATTTGACCACAGTGGGCAGGCGGGAAGGGCAGTGGCAGCACAGCAAACTATGGAGGGCAGTGGAAAGGGGGGCAGGGGCAACAAACCAACAATACAGGACTGGCAAGAGAGGCTGTGGCAATTTAATAGACCATTGTGGGCAGAAGGAAGAGGCAGTAGAAGTACAACCATACATGCCAACAGACCCGATTCAGCCAGGAATCGTCCAATGTTTTTAAGCTCAAATGGGCTTTATTTGATCTGTCTCCTGTCTATAATCTCCTCTTTTTCAATGTAACTCAAAGGGGAAAATCAATACCCCAGTTTTTTTTCAAAATCTCCCTCTTACCAAGTTCAAAATGTTCGCAAGCATGGTACATTGGATCATGGAAGGCAGGAGGAATTGGGGTAGGGACATGGACTTGGATAACAGAGGACAGGAGGGACATGGAGAGGTGCACCAAACTGACCCTACAGGGCAGGCATCAGGGTTTGCAGCAGCACAATACACCACAAAGGGCATGTGGGACGGGCGTGCAGCACAACAATCCATAGAAAGCAATAGGGAGGGGACAGGAACATGCACATGGACAATAGAGAACAGAGAGGAAAGAGGCAATGGTAGCTAGCTGACCATAAGGGGCAGACAGGAGAGAAAGCTGCAGCATAACAGACCATAAAGGGCAGGAGGGATGGATCAGGGGCATTACATGGAAACAGAGGGCTGGGGGCAAGGGGGCAGGAGCAGCAAGATGACCATGGAGGTCAAGCAGGGTGGGAACTAGAAGCAAGACACACCATGGAGAGCAACAGTGAGACTATGATGGCATACACACAGACCATGGAGGGAAGGTGGGAGGGGGTCAGTGGCAGCTAGCTGACCACGCAGGGAAGGTGGGAGGGGCCATGGCAGCCCAGAAGACCATGCATGGTAAGCGGGAGGGTTAGTGGCAGCACAATGGCTATGATGGGCAAGAAGGAGGGTGCAGGGGCATGCACAAAGGACCATGGAGGATAGAAGGGAGGGTCAGGACCTGGGCACAGACAGGAGAGTTCAGGGGAAGGGGCCGCACAACAGACCACGCGGGGCAGGCAGGAGGAGCAGTTGCAGCACAACAGACCAGGGAGGGCAGAAGGGTGTGGCAGTAAAATGGACCATGGAGGACAGGAGAAGTGGATAGGGGCATGGAATGTGGACAGGCAGGGTGGAGGTGGCAGGGACAGGTTACAGTCATCTGACAATGCTAGGCAGGTGGGAGGGGAGTGGCAGCTCAACAGAACACTCAGAGTAGATAGGAGTGGCAGGTCCATGGAACATGGTGGGCAAAAAGGATGGAGCAGGGGCATGCACAAAGACATCGGAGGGCAGGTGGAAGGAGAATAGGGGCAGCAACCTAAGCACAGAGGCTAATCAGGAGGTCAATGATGGGGCATAAAATTGGGCAATGGAGGGCAGGAGGAGTGGACTGGTACATCATGCTAAATGGAGGGCAGTGGCAGCACATCAGACCATGCATGGCAGGAGGGAGGAGGCTACTCCATGGATTCAGACAACTGAGGATAGGGAGGAGGTGGATGGGGCAGCAAGCTAACTGTTCAGAGAAGGCGGGTATTAGGAACTTTATTGTTTTTAAAATGTGTGTCTGCGAACTACTTAAAATATTAACAAGTATGCAGCATAATCTCACTTTAATCCAGGAAGAAGAGGACGTTTGTGACTGTGACTCCGGGCTCACTTTGCAGAAACACCCCCTGACCCTCCACCCCCCATCGCAAAATGTAATGCCCGTGAAAAGGGTAGGTGAACGCAGTGTTATATAGAATATAGTCCTGAGAGCACAATTGAAAATGAAAACTAGATATAGTGTATGGTATAAACTATGCCCCAAAAAGTGTGATATAAAATGAACCAGGCGTGAAATATAATATGCAATACATTGTGCGCAATGACAGTGTCACATGTGACCATGGGTAAGGAAAAATGAGTTGCTGTACACCAGAGTAAAGTGGATTTCTTGTTTGGTTTTATTTATCAAATTGGGAATAGGGTGACATCTTCCAGCTTTACACGTCGTGTCGTGCTCTTCCACCTTCTATCGCAACTTCCGACAAGGCTCCGAAGGGCGGGGGAAAAAGGAAGACAACAAACAAGGGTACGGATGAGATGGGGGCTTTCATACACCAGGATGTCAAGGGGTTTCGGGAGTGAGGGATCACCGGGGCTACCACCGTTTCTTTAAGTGCTCCACACAATCCAAAAAAAAACGTAAGAAGGTACGGTAGTCGAAAGAATACGTGTGGGGGACCAGAAAGTGAAAAAGAAGAGAGGGCGTCTGCTCACACCCAGCCCCGTGACCTCCCCGACTCAACTAGCCCGTCCCACCCCGTGAGAAGGAAAAGCGTAAGATACGATCCCGTACCTTTCCCAGCCACGCTTCTCCGGAAACGTGGCGGGGCGAGTCGCGGGGTCTTTGGCCTCCAGGCACCAGCGTCTCCTTGGCTCCTCTCTCTCCTCCTCCTCCCGCTTCAGTAGATCTTCTTCTTTTCCCGTCGTCTCCTTCGTCTAACTCGCTCTCTCCTACTCCAACTCCGACTCCTCCACCGGCTTTCGCGCTGTTGTCTTCTTCCGGGTTTCCTTTACATGCCCGGCCGCCCGGGGATTGGTCCGTTGCTGGTGACGTCGTCTCCACAAACCCTGCCTCCGGGACACTCTAGTTCGAATTAAAGGGCCCGTCTGAATCCTGTGGCCGGGGTGGAAACGAAGAATCGTTAATGTCTCCACCCCGACCTTCCTCCGTGATGACCCCGTGACATACAGATTCATTGGAGAGCGCGAGATAGCACAGGCACTAGTGCGTGCTATGCGTTATGCACCTTGGAGTGTAATATGCACAGGGCAGTGTTGTGTAACCTAACTAGTCTCTAAAGTTGTAATATAAAATAGTTGCTGGGGAGTGTAACGTTGCATATGCACTGTGACAAAGATATGGATCCCAGATTGTAATATGTATGGCATAGCGCTGTGCGTTATAACATAGGCATCGAGGAAGGCATGTTAGATGGGGCAATAAAACCCACGCGAAGGCAAGTGTGGCATGTCATATTCACGGGGTGGTGTTACAGTGCACATGGGCTAGAGAGTGTCATAGCATACGCACTAGCTGGTGGAATACAACACAGAGGTGTGTGGCACTCGGCGGGTACTGGTGGGTGTAACACAAACCCTGCCTCCGGGACACTCCAGTTCGCATTAAAGGGCCCGTCTGAATCATGTGGCCGGGGTGGAAATGAAGAATCGTTAATGTCTCCACCCCGACCTTCCTCCGTGATGACCCCGTGACATATCCCTCCCCCAGGAGTACCCCGATCGGGGGAACAAGGAAATCGGGAAAGAAAGTCAGCGTTCCCCTGATGCACCCCTTTGCGATGACGAACGTCAATCTGATATGGTTGTAAGGCCAGAAACCAGCGGAGGATATGTTTGTTATGGCCACGGTTCCTCTGAAGCCAGGTGAGGGGGGCGTGGTCCGTGTAAAGAATGAAGGACCTGCCCTCCAGGTAATAACGGAGCTTGACCACCCCCCATTTTACTGCTAGACATTCTTTTTCCACCGTTGAATAAGCTTGTTCTCTTGGAAACAATTTGCGACTGAGATAAAGAAGGGGCCGTTCTTGACCATCTCCGTCGGTTTGGGAGAGGACCGCTCCTATCCCAACACCGGAGGCATCCGTCTGTAGAATAAATGGTTTGGTAAAGTCCGGGGTCATCAGTACAGGAGAAGTGGTAAGTGCATCTTTGAGGGCCTGAAAGGCCTGGGCTTCCTGATCAGTGGGGGCGTGTAATCGGGGGGAGGTGTGTGTTTTGCGCAAGAGATCGGTAAGGGGTCCCGCTAAATTAGCAAATTGGGCTATGAACCTACGGTAATATCCCACTAACCCTAAAAAGGCCCGTAAGTCTCTTTTGGTCTTGGGATAGGGGACGGCTTGTATGGCGGACACTTTCTCGGTTTGGGGTGCGATGTGTCCCTCCCCCAAAAGGTACCCCAGATACCTGACTTTCTGGAAGGCTACCATCGACTTTTTGGCATTAATGTGTAGCCCTGTCTGTTTGAGGTTTTTAAGGATGTTACCCAAGTGTGTCAAGTGTTCCCCCCAGCTTTTGCTAAACACCACAATATCGTCCAGGTAAGCTGCTGAATATTGTAGGTGCGGAGCCAAGAGGGTATCCATGGCTCTAAGTGGCTGGTGCCCCATGTAAACCAAAAGGGAGATCTGTGAAGTGGTAGTGTCCTGATGGAGCGGAAAAAGCAGTTTTTTCTTGATCCGAGGGGGCCAACGGGATCTGCCAGTAGCCCTTGGTGAGGTCGATTGTTGTTATATATCTGGCCTCACCAAGTCGTTCTACCAGTTCATCTACCCTCGGAAGGGGATAGGCGTCCTGTTTAGAGACTCGGTTTACGGCCCTGAAATCGATGCAAAATCGGATGCTGCCATCCGGTTTTGGCACGAGGACCACTGGGGAACACCAATTACTGTGTGAAGGGACTATCACTCCTGATTTCCACATTTGTGTAATTTCTTCCTGAAAAGCAACCCTTCGAGCTTCGGGTATCCGGTAGGGCTTCTGTTTTACTACCAACCCTGAAGGAGTGGGGATGGAGTGTTCCGCAAGGTGAGTTCTCCCTGGTTGGTCTGAGAAGATATCTGAGTAGCGGAAAAGTAAAGAGCGGATTTCCTCACGTTGGGAGTCTGATAATTCTGGATTCATGGGGGTTTCATTGACGGTGTGGGGTATGTATGAGGCCATCGATACCGTATGAGTCAGGGATGGAGGGGGCCCTAACCACTTTTTTAAAAGATTGATGTGATACATCTGTGATTTGTTCCCTGACAACTGTAAGAGGTAGGTGGTTTTTCCGATCTTTCGGATCACCTTGAAGGGACCTTGCTATTCTTTTTTTAGTTTATGGGATGAAGTGGGCAGTAATACAAGAGTTCAATTACCTACGTTAAGCTCTCTCCATTTCGTGCCCCGGTTGTAGAAGGCCTTTTTTTCGGATTTGGGTTACTGTTAGCTGGTTATGGGCTAAAGCGCGAAGCTTATGCAACCTGGTTTGTAGTTGTTGGGTATAATCGAGTAAGGCTTCGGCTTCTTGTAGCCCTTCCCGTTCCCAGCTGTCTTTCGTAATTTCGAGTAAGGTCTGTGGTTTGCGACCAAAGAGTAATTCAAAGGGCGATGACCGTAGACTGGATTGAGTTTGGCTACGGAGAACAAACAGGGCCAGCAGAAGTAGTTGGTCCCAATTTTTCCCATCCCCAGACAGAAGTTTCTTTAAGGTAAGCTTCAAGCTTCCATTATACTGCTCCACCAGCCCATCTGTCTGGGGATGGTAAACTGATGTTTTGATATGTTTGATCCGTAGTTGGTCGCACACCTGTCTCATAAGTCTAGAGACAAAGGGCGTACCCTGATCGGTAACGATCTCTCTGGGGAACCCCATGCGTGAAAATACCTCCACTAGTCTTTGGGCGATGGCGGCGGAGGTAGCCGCTCTGAGAGGGAAGGCCTCGGGATATCTCGTGGCATAGTCTATTAATACCAGGGCATACTGGTGTCCGCGTCCTGATTTGGGCAATGGCCCTATAAGGTTCATCCCCAGCCTATCGAAGGGGGTTCCAATGATAGGTAGGGGATGCAGAGGGATCGGAGGGGGGACATAGGGGTTACGTCGTTGACATATCTGACACTCGTGACAATACTTTTGGACTTGGGCATACATGCCAGGCCAAAAAAAATGTTGTAAAATGGCCTGCCCTGTCTTCTCCGCTCCGGAATGCCCCGCCTACAAGTGAGCGTGAGCGAAAAAAAGGATCTGGTCCCGGAATCCCAAAGGGACCAATAGCTGGGGAACCGCATCAGGTTTAGCCAGTCGATACAATAGCCCATTCTGTTCGATGAAGGTGGGATAGGTTCTACTTAGAGGGTCTTGATGGTCTCGTGCTTTTTGCCACGCATGAGTGAGGCTGGCATCATTCAAATGGGCTGTCCAGAAATGGTTGTTTCTGGCCCAGGACTGTGGGGTGAGAAGGACGTTATGTTTGGTTGAATTCAGGGCGTCATGCATTAGGGAGCTAAAGCATGGGTTATCTACCCCTATAATGAGCAGTTCGGGGAGACTCTCTAACACCCCCACTACCACCTCTGATTGTGATCCAAACTCAGTACCCAATGAAAGTTTAGCTAACGGGTATTCCTTCACATCCCCATGTATGCATCTAATATGTACGGTCTTTCCAGATATCAGCCAAGAAGGTTTTACCAGTTCCTGCTTTACCACCGAGTGTTTACATCCTGAGTCAAGGAGAGCCCTCACAACCCTCCCTTCAAGGGATACACTTACGTAGACTACAGGCCCGGTCTCTTGGGCGAAAAGAACAGAGTGTGGTGCATAGCTCACGTCCATAGGTTCCTCTTCCTTTTCCCTTTTCTTGCGCCAATACCTCGCTATGTGTCCCCACTCTCCACACTCATAACATTGGGGCCCGAGTATATCGGGTTTTCTGAACGAAATACACAAGAACGTGGGGGTTCTGGGATTGCTCTCATGGTTTTCTTTTCAGGTTTCCCTGGGGTAATAGTTCGACTATTCTTTTCTGGTTCTCTTAAGGGGGCCCGGCCTTGTGCCCTGGCGTAAGATGTTGCCATTTCAATGGCTTGCTCTAGAGTTAATCCGGCGTGTTGTTTCAGCCAGCGTTGGGTTGCATAGGGGAGCGCCTCTAAGAATTGTTCCAGGTAGATTTTATTCATAACCTCTTCCATGTTGGCTTCCTGGGGTTTCAGCCAGAGGTCTGCGGCTCCTTTCAATTTATAAAAGAGTGTCTTTGGTAGGTCCCCCGAGGTTCCCCGTTCTTGACGGAACCGTAACCTGTGGGTTTCTTTGTCCACCCCCAACCGGTCTAAAATGTACTGCTTTACTACGGTATAGGTAGTAGTCCCGTCTTTATTCACCATTTGATACGCCGCTTGTGCTTCCCCAGTCAGGAGAGGGGCGAGGTAGAAAGGCCACCGTTCTCCTGGCCATGCACTGGCCCTTGCGGCCCTTTCAAAGTTAAGAAAGAACGCCAAGGGATCGTCCCCCGGTACGAACTTTTGCAGAGGGACCATGGTTCCAGGTGGGTTACTTTTCCTTCCCTGCCCTAGCGTGACTAACAGCTGAGCATGTCCTTCAGCCAATTTCAACAAGTTATCGGCTTGATTCTGGATCGCAGTGGTAAAGACGGCACGGTCCGCCTCTGCTTGACTGGAGGTCTTTTCTACGGCCCACTCGAGTTTGGCCTGGCCCTCCTTCATCTGATGTATCAGGGCTTCCATCCTTTATCGGACGGAGGTTCCGCGTTCTCCTATCTGGCTCGCCACTTGTCACATGTGACCAAGGGTAAAGAAAAAGGAGTTGCTGTACACCAGAGTAAAGTGGATTTCTTGTTTAGTTTTATTTATCTTCACAAGAGAGTCACAGTAGGGAATAGGGTGACGTCTTCCAGCTTTACACGTCGTGTCGTGCTCTTCCACCTTCTATCGCAACTTCTGTCAAGGCTCCGAAGGGCGGGGTAAAAAGGAAGACAACAAACAAGGGTACGGATGAGATGGGGGCTTTCATATACCAGGATGTCAAGGGGTTTCAGGAGTGAGGGATCACCGGGGCTATCACCGTTTCTTTAAGTGCTCCACACAATCCAAAAAAAAACGTAAGAAGGTACGGTAGTCGAAAGACTACGTGTGGGGCACCAGAAAGTGAAAAAGAAGAGAGGGCGTCTGCTCACACCCAGCCCCGTGACCTCCCCGACTCAACTAGCCAGTCCCACCCCGTGAGAAGGAAAAGCGTAAGATACGATCCCGTACCTTTCCCAGCCACGCTTCTCCGGAAACGTGGCGGGGCGAGTTGCGGGGTCTTTGGCATCCAGGCACCAGCGTCTCCTTGGCTCCTCTCTCTCCTCCTCCTCCCGCTTCAGTAGATCTTCTTCTTTTCCCGTCGTCTCCTTCGTCTAACTCGCTCTCTCCTACTCCAACTCCGACTCCTCCACCGGCTTTCGCGCTGTTGTCTTCTTCCGGGTTTCCTTTACATGCCCGGCCGCCCGGGGATTGGTCCGTTGCTGGTGACGTCGTCTCCACAAACCCTGCCTCCGGGACACTCTAGTTCGAATTAAAGGGCCCGGCTGAATCCTGTGGCCGGGGTGGAAACGAAGAATCGTTAATGTCTCCACCCCGACCTTCCTCCGTGATGACCCCGTGACATACAGATTCATTGGAGAGCGTGAGATAGCACAGGCACTAGTGCGTGCTATGCGTTATGCACCTTGGAGTGTAATATACACAGGGCAGTGTTGTGTAACCTAACTAGTCTCTAAAGTTGTAATATAAAATAGTTGCTGGGGAGTGTAACGTTGCATATGCACTGTGACAAAGATATGGATCCCAGATTGTAATATGTATGGCATAGCGCTGTGCGTTATAACATAGGCATCGAGGAAGGCACGTTAGATGGGGCAATAAAACCCGCGCGAAGGCAAGTGTGGCATGTCATATTCACGGGGTGGTGTTACAGTGCACATGGGCTAGAGAGTGTCATAGCATACGCACTAGCTGGTGGAATACAACACAGAGGTGTGTGGCACTCGGCGGGCACTGGTGGGTGTAACACAGCATTGGGCTCAGCCAGGAGCGCGCTGTGACTCTCAAGAGAGGTTCGTCTCCTTTCCAGAGAGTAAAATAAAAAGTATTACACATCCGGCGATGGATGTGTGTTTTATTAACCGTGAGGGGGGTTTCTTGCATAGTTTTGGTCGAATCCCCTTTGAATGGCTTAGTGTGCTTGTGTATTAAATGTGCCCGTCAATAGCTACCCATGTTTGCATAAATAAACGATAAGGGTGTCTACTTGGAGAGTACCCACCGGCTGGGGTGCCGGGATTAGGCACGGTAGGGCGTCAGACACGTCAGAGCTTCCCTAGCGGTGTAAATACATTCCACGTGGATTCATTGTTTGCATAGTCGCCTTTTAATGAATATCACGCAAATCGTCATGGTGATAGGTACGTACCGTTTGTCCAGCATGTCCTAGGTGTTTCTATAAATATGTACAAAAAAATAAAAATAGGCGTAGCTTGCAGCCGACAGAAATGGCTGCAGCCTAGGAGAGCTCCGCGCTCCCTGACATCTTGCCCCATCTATCCTGTCTTTAATCCGCGTCCACGGCGACGTTCAAAGGCACTGCTGAAGACATGGACGCAGCGGCGACGCCTCGGGGCGGTCGAGGCCGCAGAAGTGACAAACTCCGGGAGACCGGGAGTGAGGCCTGCCTCCCGGGACTGCAGCAGGGGACTGAAGTTGTCGAGCTGAGCCACGGAGGTGGCGCCCGGCGCGACCTAGCGCAGACGGAGACGGCTGGGAGGCGGAGCGGCGAGCCTCAGAGCAGCGGACCCTGGCACACGATACTTCCCGGACGGCGGAACGGGGGCGGACCTGAACCCTGCGGCGCTGAGAGCCCCCCCCCCCGGGGAGAAGTAAGCCTGCTGGACGGGGTGCGTGGTGGGGAACAGGGACGAGCTCGCCGGATGCGGAGACGAGGGAGCTCCTGAAGGGATTGTAGACGTTGGAGCACCAGCCCCCCCGCCGGTACCGAAGACAATTTGGAGACGACATCGGCCCGGCTGCTGGGGAGCCGGAGCGGCGGCCCGGGGTCCGGGTGGGGCGCGAGGTGCAGGCTAATCGAGCCCACAGAGACGCTGCTGCAGACAACCCAGATCTGCGTTTCGGGTTGCCAGTCGCGGCCATGCTGGGAGTGTGACTCGAGGCCACAGATCGACTGGTGACAGCTTCGGTGCCAGGCGACGGGGGTAGAGACTCACACCAACGGCCCCCCCCTCACAGTCCTAATAGGCAATACAGACAGCAGCGCTGCCGCAACGAGTTCCCCGCGGCCTCGAAGGAGTGGGCCTCTGCAGGACAACGACATCTGGTGCCGGGGGCGGCAGGGAGGAGAAGACGCACCGAACAGCCGAGCGCTACCCATACTGGCAACGGCAAGTACTGACTGCCCTCGCACCTGCCCCCTGCGCCTCGAGCCGAGAGACACACAATGGGGGGGAAAGGATAACGTGGGACACAGGCAGGGAAGCTGGACAAATATGCCTACCGCCCAGAGAGATCGGGGGCCCCGGAGACTCCCAAGAAGGGTGAGGACGGAGCACCGGCAGGCCCGCCTGGAGAGTTCACCCTGCAAGATGTCATGCGCACATTGACGCAAATGCAAACGGCGATCGGCACGATCTCAACGGATATCAACCTGCTGCGGGCGGACGTCTCCAAGATGAATGACAGGCTGAAAGAGGTGGAAGTCACGACGACGACCCTGTCCGCGGAAACAACGCAGCTGCAAAACAGAGTGAGATCCTTGGAACAAGTGCAGAAACAACTGGAGGCAAAACTGGACGACCAAGAAGGGCGCTCCCGTCGAAATAACATCCGCCTAGTGGGAGTGCCGGAGACAGTGCGCGGTCTGGCACTGGATCTATTTGTTAAAGATCTGATTAAGACGAAACTCCAACCTAGAGGACTGTCGGGGTTCTTCTCGGTGGAACGGGCGCACAGGGTGCCGGGAGGAGCGCCCAAGCCTGGGGCCCCCCCACGGCCTATACTGGCGAGAATCTTCAACTTCCGCGACCGAGACGCCATTTTACAGACGGCCCGAGTCGCTCCACCGCTACAAGTAGAAAATACCAAAGTAGAAATATACCCGGACTACACAGCGCTTGTGACAAAGCAGCGGAGAGACTTCCTGGAGGTAAAGAAAGAACTCCGGAGAAGAGAACTGAAATATGCGATGCTCTTCCCCGCAAAGCTCAGGGTGGAGGCGGAGGGCAAGACTTGGTTCTTCTCGTCACCTACAGAGGCCAGAGAATGGCTAGAGGGCTGGAGGAAACCCACGGGCCGTCCGGGTGCAAAACAGAGACCGGGACACTCAACGGATGGAGCGGAGGAATCGGATCTAGCCTGACAGGGGGCGACCAGAAAACCAGTTCTACGCCGAACACGCCGCAGGGACCGAAAGAACAGTGACATTGGCTCGACGACCGGTGCGGCCCCGGAGGGGTGGCCCTGGGGGCCGGACTTGGACCTCCGCGCCGGAGACTTTCCCTGGCGCTGCATAAGGGACTTTCGTGGGCGGCGTATGCTGCCATTTTGCTAAAGGCTGAAACCAGGGGCCCGCACCGATGGAGAGGTCGCTACAGCCGTGGACATCTCAGAACTTCTGAGGGGGAGAATGAGACTGGGGGCAACTGGCGTCTCCCTCCTGGCACGCAAGTACAAAGTTAGGGGTGTAATGCACTCTGCTCAGTTGGGGAGGTGGGTAGTTTGGAATCCGCCGGGCAGGGAAGCAGGGAGGGGGATAGGGGGAATGGGTGGTTATCAGGGGGTTTTTGTTACGCACAGTTAATCTGCATACCGAGAATACAGGACACGTCAATACAGACACTACTCACGACGTCCATTGCACAGGACACACACACGACACCATAATCTATTGGACCGGCCAGGAAACAGTCCTTAGGGGAGGCTGACACCCAGAACGTCACCACCCATACTAGCCACGGCAAACGCCTCGCAGTTCTATCGTGGAACGTCAACGGGTTGGGGGACAAGATAAAATGGGGGCTGGTACTCCAATACATTAAACGAAAAGGGCCGGCGGTGGCTCTATTACAAGAATCGCACTTAGTGGGTTCCACGTGTAAAGCCCTAGATAGATGGGGGTATACCATGGGAGTCCACTCGGAGTTCACCTCCGGCTCCAGGGGTGTGGGAATATTGATTAACAAGCGATGTCCACTCATAGTACAACAGACGTGGGCCGACGCGCAGGGCAGGTTTGCGGCGCTGGCGGGACAGTGGGAAGGGAAACTATATAACTTCATTTCGGTATATATCCCGCCGGCTTTGCATAATACAGCGCTCCCAGACCTCGGAGCATTTCTGCTTTCGCTTCCGCAAGGGGCGACAATTATAGGAGGGGATTTTAACGCAGTAATTGACGCGACCGTGGATAGGCGTCCCCCTAGAGGGCCCAGTAGCCCTAGTACCAAACTTAGAGATTTCATAGATACGATGGGCCTTACGGACGCCTGGAGGGCGAAGTTCCCGCGTGATAGGCTTTCGCGCTGTTGTCTTCTTCCGGGTTTCCTTTACATGCCCGGCCGCCCGGGGATTGGTCCGTTGCTGGTGACGTCGTCTCCACAAACCCTGCCTCCGGGACACTCTAGTTCGAATTAAAGGGCCCGTCTGAATCCTGTGGCCGGGGTGGAAACGAAGAATCGTTAATGTCTCCACCCCGACCTTCCTCCGTGATGACCCCGTGACATACAGATTCATTGGAGAGCGCGAGATAGCACAGGCACTAGTGCGTGCTATGCGTTATGCACCTTGGAGTGTAATATGCACAGGGCAGTGTTGTGTAACCTAACTAGTCTCTAAAGTTGTAATATAAAATAGTTGCTGGGGAGTGTAACGTTGCATATGCACTGTGACAAAGATATGGATCCCAGATTGTAATATGTATGGCATAGCGCTGTGCGTTATAACATAGGCATCGAGGAAGGCTTGTTAGATGGGGCAATAAAACCCACGCGAAGGCAAGTGTGGCATGTCATATTCACGGGGTGGTGTTACAGTGCACATGGGCTAGAGAGTGTCATAGCATACGCACTAGCTGGTGGAATACAACACAGAGGTGTGTGGCACTCGGCGGGCACTGGTGGGTGTAACACAAACCCTGCCTCCGGGACACTCCAGTTCGCATTAAAGGGCCCGTCTGAATCCTGTGGCCGGGGTGGAAATGAAGAATCGTTAATGTCTCCACCCCGACCTTCCTCCGTGATGACCCCGTGACATATCCCTCCCCCAGGAGTACCCCGATCGGGGGAACAAGGAAATCGGGAAAGAAAGTCAGCGTTCCCCTGATGCACCCCTTTGCGATGACGAACGTCAATCTGATATGGTTGTAAGGCCAGAAACCAGCGGAGGATATGTTTGTTATGGCCACGGTTCCTCTGAAGCCAGGTGAGGGGGGCGTGGTCCGTGTAAAGAATGAAGGACCTGCCCTCCAGGTAATAACGGAGCTTGACCACCCCCCCATTTTACTGCTAGACATTCTTTTTCCACCGTTGAATAAGCTTGTTCTCTTGGAAACAATTTGCGACTGAGATAAAGAAGGGGCCGTTCTTGACCATCTCCGTCGGTTTGGGAGAGGACCGCTCCTATCCCAACACCGGAGGCATCGGTCTGTAGAATAAATGGTTTGGTAAAGTCCGGGGTCATCAGTACAGGAGAAGTGGTAAGTGCATCTTTGAGGGCCTGAAAGGCCTGGGCTTCCTGATCAGTGGGGGCGTGTAATCGGGGGGAGGTGTGTGTTTTGCGCAAGAGATCGGTAAGGGGTCCCGCTAAATTAGCAAATTGGGCTATGAACCTAGGGTAATATCCCACTAACCCTAAAAAGGCCCGTAAGTCTCTTTTGGTCTTGGGATAGGGGACGGCTTGTATGGCGGACACTTTCTCGGTTTGGGGTGCGATGTGTCCCTCCCCCAAAAGGTACCCCAGATACCTGACTTTCTGAAAGGCTACCATCGACTTTTTGGCATTAATGTGTAGCCCTGTCTGTTTGAGGTTTTTAAGGATGTTACCCAAGTGTGTCAAGTGTTCCCCCCAGCTTTTGCTAAACACCACAATATCGTCCAGGTAAGCTGCTGAATATTGTAGGTGCGGAGCCAAGAGGGTATCCATGGCTCTTTGAAAAGTGGCTGGTGCCCCATGTAAACCAAAAGGGAGAACTGTGAAGTGGTAGTGTCCTGATTGAGCGGAAAAAGCAGTTTTTTCTTGATCCGAGGGGGCCAACGGGATCTGCCAGTAGCCCTTGGTGAGGTCGATTGTTGTTATATATCTGGCCTCACCAAGTCGTTCTACCAGTTCATCTACCCTCGGAAGGGGATAGGCGTCCTGTTTAGAGACTCGGTTTACGGCCCTGAAATCGATGCAAAATCGGATGCTGCCATCCGGTTTTGGCACGAGGACCACTGGGGAACACCAATTACTGTGTGAAGGGACTATCACTCCTGATTTCCACATTCGTGTAATTTCTTCCTGAAAAGCAACCCTTCGAGCTTCGGGTATCCGGTAGGGCTTCTGTTTTACTACCAACCCTGAAGGAGTGGGGATGGAGTGTTCCGCAAGGTGAGTTCTCCCTGGTTGGTCTGAGAAGATATCTGAGTAGCGGAAAAGTAAAGAGCGGATTTCCTCACGTTGGGAGTCTGATAATTCTGGATTCATGGGGGTTTCATTGACGGTGTGGGGTATGTATGAGGCCATCGATATCGTATGAGTCAGGGATGGAGGGGGCCCTAACCACTTTTTTAAAAGATTGATGTGATACATCTGTGATTTGTTCCCTGACAACTGTAAGAGGTAGGTGGTTTTTCCGATCTTTCGGATCACCTTGAAGGGACCTTGCTATTCTTTTTTTAGTTTATGGGATGAAGTGGGCAGTAATACAAGAGTTCAATTACCTACGTTAAGCTCTCTCCATTTCGTGCCCCGGTTGTAGAAGGCCTTTTTTTCGGATTTGGGTTACTGTTAGCTGGTTATGGGCTAAAGCGCGAAGCTTATGCAACCTGGTTTGTAGTTGTTGGGTATAATCGAGTAAGGCTTCGGCTTCTTGTAGCCCTTCCCGTTCCCAGCTGTCTTTCGTAATTTCGAGTAAGGTCTGTGGTTTGCGACCAAAGAGTAATTCAAAGGGCGATGACCGTAGACTGGATTGAGTTTGGCTACGGAGAACAAACAGTGCCAGCAGAAGTAGTTGGTCCCAATTTTTCCCATCCCCAGACAGAAGTTTCTTTAAGGTAAGCTTCAGGCTTCCATTATACCGCTCCACCAGCCCATCTGTCTGGGGATGGTAAACTGATGTTTTGATATGTTTGATCCGTAGTTGGTCGCACACCTGTCTCATAAGTCTAGAGACAAAGGGCGTACCCTGATCGGTAACGATCTCTCTGGGGAACCCCATGCGTGAAAATACCTCCACTAGTCTTTGGGCGATGGCGGCGGAGGTAGCCGCTCTGAGAAGGAAGGCCTCGGGATATCTCGTGGCATAGTCTATTAATACCAGGGCATACTGGTGTCCGCGTCCTGATTTGGGCAATGGCCCTATAAGGTTCATCCCCAGCCTATCGAAGGGGGTTCCAATGATAGGTAGGGGATGCAGAGGGATCGGAGGGGGGACATAGGGGTTACGTCGTTGACATATCTGACACTCGTGACAATACTTTTGGACTTGGGCATACATGCCAGGCCAAAAAAAATGTTGTAAAATGGCCTGCCCTGTCTTCTCCGCTCCGGAATGCCCCGCCAACAAGTGAGCGTGAGCGAAAAAAAGGATCTGGTCCCGGAATCCCAAAGGGACCAATAGCTGGGGAACCGCATCAGGTTTAGCCAGTCGATACAATAGCCCATTCTGTTCGATGAAGGTGGGATAGGTTCTACTTAGAGGGTCTTGATGGTCTCGTGCTTTTTGCCACGCATGAGTGAGGCTGGCATCATTCAAATGGGCCGTCCAGAAATGGATGTTCCTGGCCCAGGGCTGTGGGGTGAGAAGGACGTTATGTTTGGTTGAATTCAGGGCGTCATGCATCAGGGAGCTAAAGCATGGGTTATCTACCCCTATAATGAGCAGTTCGGGGAGACTCTCTAACACCCCCACTACCACCTCTGATTGTGATCCAATCTCAGTACCCAAGGAAAGTTTAGCTAACGGGTATTCCTTCACATCCCCATGTATGCATCTAATATGTACGGTCTTTCCAGATATCAGCCAAGAAGGTTTTACCAGTTCCTGCTTTACCACCGAGTGTTTACATCCTGAGTCAAGGAGAGCCCTCACAACCCTCCCTTCAAGGGATACACTTACGTAGACTACAGGCCCGGTCTCTTGGGCGAAAAGAACAGAGCGTGGTGCATAGCTCACGTCCATAGGTTCCTCTTCCTTTTCCCTTTTCTTGCGCCAATACCTCGCTATGTGTCCCCACTCTCCACACTCATAACATTGGGGCCCGAGTATATCGGGTTTTCTGAACGAAATACACAAGAACGTGGGGGTTCTGGGATTGCTCTCATGGTTTTCTTTTCGGGTTTCCCTGGGGTAATAGTTCGACTATTCTTTTCTGGTTCTCTTAAGGGGGCCCGGCCTTGTGCCCTGGCGTAAGATGTTGCCATTTCAATGGCTTGCTCTAGAGTTAATCCGGCGTGTTGTTTCAGCCAGCGTTGGGTTGCATAGGGGAGCGCCTCTAAGAATTGTTCCAGGTAGATTTTATTCATAACCTCTTCCATGTTGGCTTCCTGGGGTTTCAGCCAGAGGTCTGCGGCTCCTTTCAATTTATAAAAGAGTGTCTTTGGTAGGTCCCCCGAGGTTCCCCGTTCTTGACGGAACCGTAACCTGTGGGTTTCTTTGTCCACCCCCAACCGGTCTAAAATGTACTGTTTTACTACGGTATAGGTAGTAGTCCCGTCTTTATTCACCATTTGATACGCCGCTTGTGCTTCCCCAGTCAGGAGAGGGGCGAGGTAGAAAGGCCACCGTTCTCCTGGCCATGCACTGGCCCTTGCGGCCCTTTCAAAGTTAAGAAAGAACGCCAAGGGATCGTCCCCCGGTACGAACTTTTGCAGAGGGACCATGGTTCCAGGTGGGTTACTTTTCCTTCCCTGCCCTAGCGTGACTAACAGCTGAGCATGTCCTTCAGCCAATTTCAACAAGTTATCGGCTTGATTCTGGATCGCAGTGGTAAAGACGGCACGGTCCGCCTCTGCTTGACTGGAGGTCTTTTCTACGGCCCGCTCGAGTTTGGCCTGGCCCTCCTTCATCTGATGTATCAGGGCTTCCATCCTTTATCGGACGGAGGTTCCGCGTTCTCCTATCTGGCTCGCCACTTGTCACATGTGACCAAGGGTAAGGAAAAAGGAGTTGCTGTACACCAGAGTAAAGTGGATTTCTTGTTTAGTTTTATTTATCTTCACAAGAGAGTCACAGTAGGGAATAGGGTGACGTCTTCCAGCTTTACACGTCGTGTCGTGCTCTTCCACCTTCTATCGCAACTTCTGTCAAGGCTCCGAAGGGCGGGGTAAAAAGGAAGACAACAAACAAGGGTACGGATGAGATGGGGGCTTTCATATACCAGGATGTCAAGGGGTTTCAGGAGTGAGGGATCACCGGGGCTATCACCATTTCTTTAAGTGCTCCACACAATCCAAAAAAAAACGTAAGAAGGTACGGTAGTCGAAAGACTACGTGTGGGGCACCAGAAAGTGAAAAAGAAGAGAGGGCGTCTGCTCACACCCAGCCCCGTGACCTCCCCGACTCAACTAGGCAGTCCCACCCCGTGAGAAGGAAAAGCGTAAGATACGATCCCGTACCTTTCCCAGCCACGCTTCTCCGGAAACGTGGCGGGGCGAGTCGCGGGGTCTTTGGCATCCAGGCACCAGCGTCTCCTTGGCTCCTCTCTCTCCTCCTCCTCCCGCTTCAGTAGATCTTCTTCTTTTCCCGTCGTCTCCTTCGTCTAACTCGCTCTCTCCTACTCCAACTCCGACTCCTCCACCGGCTTTCGCGCTGTTGTCTTCTTCCGGGTTTCCTTTACATGCCCGGCCGCCCGGGGATTGGTCCGTTGCTGGTGACGTCGTCTCCACAAACCCTGCCTCCGGGACACTCCAGTTCGAATTAAAGGGCCCGTCTGAATCCTGTGGCCGGGGTGGAAACGAAGAATCGTTAATGTCTCCACCCCGACCTTCCTCCGTGATGACCCCGTGACATACAGATTCATTGGAGAGCGTGAGATAGCACAGGCACTAGCGCGTGCTATGCGTTATGCACCTTGGAGTGTAATATGCACAGGGCAGTGTTGTGTAACCTAACTAGTCTCTAAAGTTGTAATATAAAATAGTTGCTGGGGAGTGTAACGTTGCATTCACTGTGACAAAGATATGGATCCCAGATTGTAATATGTATGGCATAGCGCTGTGCGTTATAACATAGGCATCGAGGAAGGCACGTTAGATGGGGCAATAAAACCCACGCGAAGGCAAGTGTGGCATGTCATATTCACGGGGTGGTGTTACAGTGCACATGGGCTAGAGAGTGTCATAGCATACGCACTAGCTGGTGGAATACAACACAGAGGTGTGTGGCACTCGGCGGGCACTGGTGGGTGTAACACAGCATTGGGCTCAGCCAGGAGCGCGCTGTGACTCTCAAGTGAGGTTCGTCTCCTTTCCAGAGAGTAAAATAAAAAGTATTACACATCCGGCGATGGATGTGTGTTTTATTAACCGTGAGGGGGGTTTCTTGCATAGTTTTGGTCGAATTTTTGTCGAATCCCCTTTGAATGGCTTAGTGTGCTTGTGTATTAAATGTGCCCGTCAATAGCTACCCATGTTTGCGTAAATAAACGACAAGGGTGTCTACTTGGAGAGTACCCACCGGCTGGGGTGCCGGGATTAGGCACGGTAGGGCGTCAGACACGTCAGAGCTTCCCTAGCGGTGTAAATACATTCCACGTGGATTCATTGTATGCATAGTCGCCTTTTAATGAATATCACGCAAATCATCATGGTGATAGGTACGTACCGTTTGTCCAGCATGTCCTAGGTGTTTCTATAAATATGTACAAAAAAATAAAAATAGGCGTGGCTTGCAGCCGACAGAAATGGCTGCAGCCTAGGAGAGCTCCGCGCTCCCTGACATCTTGCCCCATCTATCCTGTCTTTAATCCGCGTCCACGGCGACGTTCAAAGGCACTGCTGAAGACCTGGACGCAGCGGCGACGCCTCGGGGCGGTCGAGGCCGCAGAAGTGACAAACTCCGGGAGACCGGGAGTGAGGCCTGCCTCCCGGGACTGCAGCAGGGGACTGAAGTTGTCGAGCAGAGCCACGGAGGTGGCGCCCGGCGCGACCTAGCGCAGACGGAGACGGCTGGGAGGCGGAGCGGCGAGCCTCAGAGCAGCGGCCCCTGGCACACGATACTTCCCGGACGGCGGAACGGGGGCGGACCTGAACCCTGCGGCACTGAGAGCCCCCCCCGGGGAGAAGTAAGCCTGCTGGACGGGGTGCGTGGTGGGGAACAGGGACGAGCTCGCCGGATGCGGAGACGAGGGAGCTCCTGAAGGGATTGTAGACGTTGGAGCACCAGCCCCCCCGCCGGTACCGAAGACAATTTGGAGACGACATCGGCCCGGCTGCTGGGGAGCCGGAGCGGCGGCCCGGGGTCCGGGTGGGGCGCGAGGTGCAGGCTAATCGAGCCCACAGAGACGCTGCTGCAGACAACCCAGATCTGCGTTTCGGGTTGCCAGTCGCGGCCATGCTGGGAGTGTGACTCGAGGCCACAGATCGACTGGTGACGGCTTCGGTGCCAGGCGACGGGGGTAGAGACTCACACCAACGGCCCCCCCCTCACAGTCCTAATAGGCAATACAGACAGCAGCGCTGCCGCAACGAGTTCCCCGCGGCCTCGAAGGAGTGGGCCTCTGCAGGACAACGACCTCTGGTGCCGGGGGCGGCAGGGAGGAGAAGACGCACCGAACAGCCGAGCGCTACCCATACTGGCAACGGCAAGTACTGACTGTCCTCGCACCTGCCCCTTGCGCCTCGAGCCGAGAGACACACAATGGGGGGGAAAGGACAACGTGGGACACAGGCAGGGAAGCTGGACAAATATGCCTACCGCCCAGAGAGATCGGGGGCCCCGGAGACTCCCAAGAAGGGTGAGGACGGAGCACCGGCAGGCCCGCCTGGAGAGTTCACCCTGCAAGATGTCATGCGCACATTGACGCAAATGCAAACGGCGATCGGCACGATCTCAACGGATATCAACCTGCTGCGGGCGGACGTCTCCAAGATGAATGACAGGCTGAAAGAGGTGGAAGTCATGACTACGACCCTGTCCGCGGAAACGACGCAGCTGCAAAACAGAGTGAGATCCTTGGAACAAGTGCAGAAACAACTGGAGGCAAAACTGGACGACCAATAAGGGCGCTCCCGTCGAAATAACATCCGCCTAGTGGGAGTGCCGGAGACAGTGCGCGGTCCGGCACTGGATCTATTTGTTGAAGATCTGATTAAGACGAAACTCCAACCTAGAGGACTGTCGGGGTTCTTCTCGATGGAACGGGCGCACAGGGTGCCGGGAGGAGCGCCCATGCCTGGGGCCCCCCCACGGCCTATACTGGCGAGAATCTTCAACTTCCGCGACCGAGACGCCATTTTACAGACGGCCCGAGTCGCTCCACCGCTACAAGTAGAAAATACCAAAGTAGCAATATACCCGGACTACACAGCGCTTGTGACAAAGCAGCGGAGAGACTTCCTGGAGGTAAAGAAAGAACTCCGGAGAAGAGAACTGAAATATGCGATGCTCTTCCCCGCAAAGCTCAGGGTGGAGGCGGAGGGCAAGACTTGGTTCTTCTCGTCACCTACAGAGGCCAGAGAATGGCTAGAGGGCTGGAGGAAACCCACGGGCCGTCCGGGTGCAAAACAGAGACCGGGACACTCAACGGATGGAGCGGAGGAATCGGATCTAGCCTGACAGGGGGCGACCAGAAAACCAGTTCTACGCCGAACACGCCGCAGGGACCGAAAGAACAGTGACATTGGCTCGACGACCGGTGCGGCCCCGGAGGGGTGGCCCTGGGGGCCGGACTTGGACCTCCGCGCCGGAGACTTTCCCTGGCGCTGCACAAGGGACTTTCGTGGGCGGCGTATGCTGCCATTTTGCTAAAGGCTGAAACCAGGGGCCCGCACCGACGGAGAGGTCGCTACAGCCGTGGACATCTCAGAACTTCTGAGGGGGAGAATGAGACTGGGGGCAACTGGCGTCTCCCTCCTGGCACGCAAGTACAAAGTTAGGGGTGTAATGCACTCTGCTCAGTTGGGGAGGTGGGTAGTTTGGAATCCGCCGGGCAGGGAAGCAGGGAGGGGGATAGGGGGAATGGGTGGTTATCAGGGGGTTTTTGTTACGCACAGTTCATCTGCATACCGAGAATACAGGACACGTCAATACAGACACTACTCACGACGTCCATTGCACAGGACACACACACGACACCATAATCTATGGGACCGGCCAGGAAACAGTCCTTAGGGGAGGCTGACACCCAGAACGTCACCACCCATACTAGCCACGGCAAACGCCTCGCAGTTCTATCGTGGAACGTCAACGGGTTGGGGGACAAGATAAAAAGGGGGCTGGTACTCCAATACATTAAACGAAAAGGGCCGGCGGTGGCTCTATTACAAGAATCGCACTTGGTGGGTTCCACGTGTAAAGCCCTAGATAGATGGGGGTATACCATGGGAGTCCACTCGGAGTTCACCTCCGGCTCCAGGGGTGTGGGAATATTGATTAACAAGCGATGTCCACTCATAGTACAACAGACGTGGGCCGACGCGCAGGGCAGGTTTGCGGCGCTGGCGGGACAGTGGGAAGGGAAACTATATAACTTCGTTTCGGTATATATCCCGCCGGCTTTGCATAATACAGCGCTCCCAGACCTCGGAGCATTTCTGCTTTCGCTTCCGCAAGGGGCGACAATTATAGGAGGGGATTTTAACGCAGTAATTGACGCAACCGTGGATAGGCGTCCCCCTAGAGGGCCCAGTAGCCCTAGTACCAAACTTAGAGATTTCATAGATACAATGGGCCTTACGGACGCCTGGAGGGCGAAGTTCCCGCGTGATAGGCAGTACACCTTCCACTCAGGAGTCCACAACAGCGAGTCGCGGATAGACCACATTTTTACCCAGATGCTAGGGCTGGATCAGCTAGCTGAGGTGGTGCACTTGCCCAGGGGCATATCGGACCACTCCCCGATACTGCTCACCTGCTCATCAGGCATCCCCGACCGGCGTAGGCTATTCCCGATTTACCCATATTATCTAACGGTCAAAGAGATCACGAAATCATTGGTCACCACCACCAAGCGTTATTTCAATGAGAATGAACATACGGTGAAGTCACCAGCGGTGCTCTGGGAAGCCTATAAAGCGGTCCTGCGGGGCCAGGCCATTTCATCCGTGGCCCACTACAAGCAGCGCCAACGCCAGCAACTCCATCAGTTGGAAGAGAATCTGCAAAGGGCGGAGACAGAGCACACCGCAGACGTGACGGCTGCCACCGCACACGGCCTGCAGCTGGCGCGACAAGAGTATAGGGCATTTGTATGGGAGGAGGCAAAATCTAGACTTCAGAGTACGAAGAACACAGTCTACGAGCAAGGGGACAAGGCGGGCAAACTGCTGGCCTGGTTAGACAAAAAAGAAAAAGAAAGCAGGTGGATAGCGGAGCTGGCCAAGACAAATGGTGAGGTAATTACGGACCCCCAGGCCATAGTGGAGGAACTGGCGGCACATTATGAACGTATATACACGCCGACAGCCACGGCCACAATTGCTGATAACAGAGACTTACTTCGCGACATCCAAATGCCAAAACTGGCTCCAACAGCAGCACAAGCGCTTGAGGCAGATATCACGCAGGCAGAAACGACCCTGGCGATACTCGCACTCCACACAGGGAAAGCCTTAGGGCCTAACGGTATCCCGGTGGAACTCTTTAGACACCTGGCTACGGTCCTCACGCCCCACTTAGTGAACATGTATAAAGATAGCTTGCAGAAGGGGGAACTTCCCGGGGACCAGCGCCTGGCGACGATAGTAGCAATACACAAACCGGGTAAACCGAAAAACAGTTGCATGTCATACAGGCCCATATCTCTCATCAATGCGGAAGCAAAGATCCTAGCCAAGGTGCTGGCAATGCGACTCCAGCCTCACTTGGGGGCGGTGGTCCACCCGGATCAATCAGGGTTCATGCCGCGCCGGAATACGGCGCTGAACCTGCGGCGAGTGCATAGTGTCATGGCACGTAAATCATTAATTCAAGAAGATACTATAATCCTGTCCCTGGACGCGCAAATGGCGTTTGACATGGTGGAATGGCCATTTTTATTCGCGGTCCTTCACCACTTGGGGTTTGGACCAAACTTCATAAAATGGGTGGAACTACTATATACGAAGCCTATGGCACAGGTGGTGGCCAACGGGAGAATCTCAGGCACTTTTCCCCTGGCTAGGGGAACGCGGCAGGGATGTCCACTGTCGCCGCTTCTCTTCGCACTTGTGCTGGAACCCTTGGCGGCGTGGATACGCCAAGATCTAGTGATCCGTGGGCTCAAGTGGGCGCCGGGCTGGGAGGACAGAGTATCGCTTTATGCAGACGACATGCTCCTCTATCTGGCCTCACCGACCCGTTCGCTCAACTGTCTGATGGATATCTGCGAGGTGTTCGGCCGGGTGTCAGGATACACAATAAACTGGACGAAATCGCTCATTTACGTACTTTCGGGGGGCCAACCTCGACTCCCGCGAAACTGTGCGGCCAAGATAGTGTCGGATGGGTTTAAGTATTTGGGCATATATGTCACGGCGCACGACTCCCGCTTCATAGCTGAAAATCTTCAGAAGCCTCTGGAGCGGTTCCGCAAGGATGTGCAGGGCTGGCGCGCACTGCCGCTTACTCTCTTGGGCAGGGTGGCCCTCTTTAAAATGATGGCACTCCCGAGGTTCCTGTACGCCCAGCAAAACACACCCTTTCCGATACTCCCATCGTACTTCAGAGAGGTCAATAATGAGCTGAACAAGCTGCTCTGGGATGGCAAGGCGACGCGCATAGCGATGCACAAACTAGTGAAGGGTTGGTATGATGGAGGAATAGGGCTCCCCAACATTAGGGTCTATTACTGGGCCGCACACCTGGCGGTAATTAACCAATGGCTTCACGTGGACCAAGCAGACCCGGCCTATCGGATGGATAGACATTTGCTGGGGGCGGACAATCTCATGGGGATACTCTACAACACCAATCAACACAAACATCTAATAGGACCAACAGCTCACACAGTCAGGATCTGGCATGAAGTTCAGAGGGCTATGGGATGGGAGGGAGTCATCACGCGGGCGATGCCGCTCTGGGATACTAACAAGCTAGGGAGGCTCAAGAACACGAAGGGCTTCCGACAATGGGACCTGATAGGTATTTCGAGGGTGGGGGACCTGTGGAAAAAGGGGGAGATCATCACATTCACGCAGCTGCAAGAGAGCTATGGCCTGGCGGACTCGGAGCACTAAAGATACTTACAGATAAGGCACTCATTGACGGCACTCATACCCCAAGGCACAAAATTGCCTGAATCCTCTCCACTAGAGGATAGGCTCCTTACTGATCATATGGCTAAGAAAGCCATATCATTTACTTACAAAAAAATCATAACTAACCAGCCAGATCCTACGCAAACTCTAAAAGCTAGATGGGAGACTGACGTGGGGGAGTTGGATGAGGCGGATTGGCAGGAAGCGTTAGCGTCCCCCAGGGAGGTGGCGATTTCGGCCCGATTTAAACTGGTACAACTCAAGATACTGCATCGTACCTATTACACGAGGACGCTACTACACAAATTACACACAGCCGATACGCCGCTTTGCGTTAGACAGTGCGGGGAACAGGGCACGTTCTGGCATATACTATGGGAATGTGTCGCCATCCAAAACTATTGGAAAGCAACAATACGCACAATGGCGCAGGTGATGGGAGTGACCCTGATTCCCGATCCACGGGGTTGCATCCTGAATGTCTGGGAGGCAGCGGACATCACTCAGACAGTACAAACATGGGTGGCTCTAGGGGTGGCCTTAGCAAAAAGGGATATAGCGCAGCACTGGGGAGCCAGGCAAGCCCCGACACTCAGGAAATGGTGCAGTGGTATGGACGAACTGATGGTAACCGAAAGAGCAGTCTACGTGCATAGAGGCTGCCCCAAAAAATGGACCAAGATATGGGGAAAGTGGAATGTATATCGGGGCAACATCTGCGATCCCCCACAGGACGACTCACAATCAGACACTTCCGACTAGTAGGGGAGCACGCGGAGGGATTGGGGGAAGGAGATGAGGGAGTGTTGAAGGAGACAGGTGTCAAGATAATGAAGAACCCGACAGGGGTCTCTCCTGTTGATTACGATTGTATTCGCAAAAGCTGTAATGTACGTTGTGAAACAGGATATGGTAATGCAGTAAAGGTTGTAAGTAAAAAGGTTAATAAAAAGATTACAAAAAAAAATAAAAAATAATAATAATAAAAAACAAAGGCCGGCTCCGGGGGATGGGGCCCCTGGGGCCATAAGTGGCCTGAGGAGGGGAAGCAATGCAGCCCCCTCCTAAAGAATAAAGAATAAAAAAAAAAAAAAAGGCCATGACCCGGGGGTTGGGGTCCCCAGGGCTGATTAAGGCCTCGGTAGGGGGGCCACGCAGCCCCCTTCCAAATTCTTTTTTTCTAAAAAAAAAAATTAGAGGGCAGGCCCTGGGGGATGGGGTCCCCGGGGCCAATAAATTAGAAAAAAAAGGGGGGCCACACAGCCCCCCTTCTTAAAATAAAAAAAAAAGACTGGCATCGCGCCGGAGGCCACGCCCCCTCCTTGCAGCACTCTGCAAACGCACCCCCTGGCGAGTTGTAAGTTGGGGAATTAATTCCCCTTTAATACTGAGGGTTCCTGAGGGCCAACTAGCCCAACAGGTATCTCCAGTATGCGCCAGGGAGACCCTTTTTACACCTCTCTGCAACGCTGCTCTGTGGCGCCTACTGGAAGTACCTAGTGGGCTAGTTTGACCCTAGGGACCCTTAGGATTCAAGGGGACTTAATCTCTCAACTTAGAATGGCCACAATGCGCGTTTACACAGTGGTGAAGGGAGGGGACGGGACCTGAGGTGACATGTGCAAACACGCCCTGTGGTGCGTTTTAAGTTGGGGAATTAATTCCCTTTCAATCCAGAGGGACCCTGGGGGCCAATTAGCCCACCAGGTGCTTCCAGTAAGCGCCTCTGCGCTGCGTTGAAGAGAGGTGGTGCAGGCTGTGCCCCTTTTTACACCTCTCTGCAATGGCGCTTACTGGACGTACCTAGTGGGCTATTTTGCCCCTAGGGATCCTTAGGATTCAAGGGGACTTAATCTCCCAACGCAAAACGGCCACAGGGCGTGTTTACACCGTGGGGAAGGGAGGGGACGGGGCCTGAGGTGACGTGTGCAAACACGCCCTATGGCGCGTTTTAAGTTGGGGAAATAATTCTCCTTCAATCCTGAGAGCCCCTGGGGGCTAACAGCCCACCAGGTGCTTCCAGTAAGCGCCACTGTGCTGCGTTGCCGAGAGGTGGTACAGGCCGTGCCACTTTTTACACCTCTCTGCAACGCAGCTCTGTGGCGCTTACTGGAGGTACCTAGTGGGCTAGTTGGACCCTTGGGACCCTCAGGATTCAAGGGGACTTAATCTCCCAACTTAAAACGGCCACAGGGCGTGTTTACACAGTGGGGAAGGGAGGGGACGGGGCCTGAGGTGACCTTTGCAAACACTCCCTGTGGCGCGTTTTAAGAGGTAGTTTTAATCCCCCTGCCCTATTATATACTAGGGGCTTACAGGCGAGGTCATGCTGATCACAGGGGGACCCCAACGCATAGTGCTCCCTAGTGTATGTAGGTGTTTTCACTGTATTCTAGTGTCTTTTAACATAGCACTGGCTCTACATGTTTTGTATGTTCTTTATGTTATGTTTTTTCTTCCAGGTTCTAACCAGTCGGTGGGTCCGTAAGTATGGTTACACCACTAAATGCACAGCACACCTTAGCATGTGTGCTGAAAAAGACACACATGGCTTCCTTTTTGCCACATCTCAATTCAAGTCATATGTATTTAGGGGATAACGAAGTCCAGTTTTTCATCTTCACCATATCCCCACTTTGTTTTTAACTCTGCCCTAGGACCCAGGGAATACAACTTTTTCAATAGGGGATCCCAGAGGCATTTTTAATATCACCACTCTGAGCACACCTCACTTTTAAAAAAACATAGCAGCTGCGCTGTAACTCAGGCGTCGAAACACAGCTGGGTTCCACTTGGCAGCCCAGCTGGAAACCCAATGATGAAGCATGCCACCAACTAGGTTGGTAGGTGAGGGTTCTTCTTACAAACCCATTGGGTTCCTTGTTATTCCAGTGTACGGTACTGAGTCGTCCTGGTATTAGGATTCACTCGTGGGTCCGTCCACGTTGCCCTGAGTTATGCACAACAAAGTGTTGGCTATTCTTTTTTGCCTGTGGACATGCTGGATGGGGGAATGAAAACCCAGGGACCTGAAGAATAAATGCAGCAACACTTTCCCTTTCTCAAGAGTTATCTTTCCCAACTTTGGATTGGTGGGAAACATACTGCAGCCATTAACAGGGACTAGGGGTAAATGAGCGTCCTATGTAAGGGACATTCTGGTGGATCTTCTACCTGCAGGTTCCTTGGCTCTGTAATAATCCCAGGTGTGAGACTGGATGCAAAAATGTTAAAGCTCTAAAGTTGCCAGTAGGGGGTGTTGGCTTTCTGTTGACACTGGAAGTGGCATTGAATGATGTCACTAAACCATGTAGACCCCCTCCCCCGCCAATGCGTCAGTTGGCTTTTTCTGTGCCTTCAATGCGGATCCAGAGCTCGCTGTCTTCTGATAGTTGGGAGATTTCCTCCCATATAAAAATATCTTCTGTGCAGTACAATGTCTCCTCTCAAATATTCGGACTTCAAGTCCTATAGGGATTGCAAGGGAGAGATGCTCGGCCATGGGGTTAGACCATGACTCTTGATCTTGTGATTCCTGCCTTAGTATGCACCATAAGGCTATCTGGAGAAAGAAGCCAAGTTACTCATGGCCTGGGCCTCCGATTACAGGTGGAGCAGACATCCCTTGAAACCTTGTTCAAGTTCTCTTTCCTCACATTCTTTGGCAAAAAAGCAGAAATGCAAGAAACACAAAAAACATGGACAAGGTATGTCACCTAGATGCTCTCCATCTCCCACAGGGTCTTCATCCTCCGAGTCTTAGTTGGTTATGGTGGAGCCAACTGAAACTCCCCCAAATGGCTGCACACCTTTGCCTCATCTGGATCCGACACCAGAGCTGGCTAAATCTCCATCGGTACCAGGAGGTAACCATTCAGGTACTGAAGGGGAGGGGGATTAAAGGGTATTGACACCTGGCAACAGATTTTGGAGTGGGGGGGATTGTGGATGGACCGATGTCTTGAACTGTAACCACTATGATGTATGACTTCATGATTCTTACTTCTGGCTTTGGAGTGCACACCTGTATTATGTAATTATTTAAACTTTAAATAAAGTTGTTGAAAAACGAAATCTCCATCGGTACACTACCAAAACTTCTGGGCCTCCAGTGTTTTTGAAATTACCGGTGCCAGCTCCCTCATACCAGGTATTCCCAGTGCCAGGTTCGAACTCAGAAGCTGTGACTAAAGTGGTTTATCATATGGTGCGCGACCACTCCATGTAATTAACTCACAATTCCTTCTTGGGTCCAGTCAGGCTAGTTTGTAAACCTTAGCTCAACCCTTGGTAGCTGTGAGTATGAGCAGTCAGACTTTAACAAAGGAACAAATACAAACATTTAGAAGTACCAAAATAGTTGAATTAGATAGAAGTACAACAGAAAGGAAATCCGAACCCAATTTATAAAAATAGGTCTTATTTTTATGAATCTTTGGACACTAAAACTAACGAAATCCACCAGAGGGTTGGAAGATATATATTATTAAGCAAATCATAAATCACTGCTTTTCACTCAAATTGCAAATTACCATTGGTAACTATCGTGGTTAGCGGTTGCTGTGAAAACTTCTGAAAACTTTAATCAAGTTGTATTTGGGTACTCCAACCTGCTTTGGCTGACCAACTCCAGCAGGGAGCAGTCACAGAGGCCAATAAGGCTTGGCAGGCTAGTTACATTGCAGTGAAAGAAGCTTCCAGTCCAGTTCCAGGTTCTATGGTTGTACCACCATAGGCTTCAATTAAATAGTCCTGATGCAAGGGATAAGGATGCTTAAGATGCTTAAGGATGCCTATGGTGGTCTTCCTGGGACTCTTCCTCAGTCCACAGAGGTCAAAGTCCCTTGACGTCTGGGTGAAGTTAAGCCAAACACCAGCAGCTACTGGTCTCCAGGTACAGCAAAATCAGTAGGCTTATGTTTGTCTTGAGTGACCAGACTGCTCTCAGACGTCTTGACACTTGGTCTCCCAGGCTGCACTGCAGTGGTCATTGGTGATCAAGTGATTGTTGGTACCAACTCGCAAAAGCAGGCCTCTTTAGCTTTTGTGGCCCTGGAACTGTAACAGGAAGTCAGCCAACTGACTCACTGAGTACAACCTCTTCTGTCTGGGGCTTGGGTGACGACTTTTCCTCTAGCGGGGCACCAAAGGCACAATTCTCTAAATTGCTAGTCAAAGAATCAGCAGTTGCAGTCCAGTCATTGACGCAGCCTCTATTTACCAGGTCCTTGGAACAGCAGGGTAGTCCATCTTTGGATCTCATTCCAGTGCAGACGTCATATGAGGTCTGGGTGCCAGTGATGACACTTTTATGCACACAACCTCCCCTCAGAAGATGCTGTGACTACTAGCCAATAAGCTAACAGGTCCCGTCCCTCCTAATTACGATGGGTCGGAGCCCTGACACTGAGGTCCAGTTAGCAGATCTCAGTGCACTCTCAGAGTTGAAAAACCAGCAGCATCAGGCCAAAACTTGGGAGTGATCATGGAGAAAAAGGCATTTCCTAACAGTGACATTTCTCAATGTGCTGTTCAACATATTCCCCATGGCCATCTGGCAAACCCTCATGCCCCCGGACGCCGTACAGCCTACCCATGTTCATGCCTTTGGCGCATGCGCGTTTGGTGCCAGACCATTGGTACTAGTGCTGGCTCTAGCTTTCACTCCGACACACAGCTATGACTATCTTCAGACATCAGTGCCGTGGCCGGCTCATCCACAAGGGTCACCAGTGCCACTGCCTCCACCGCCTCTGGTGCCAGACTCAAAGCAGGCAGAGGATACATGAGCTATTTGGGTCAGACTCTGGCCACCTCAAGCTCTAATGCTTATTGGGATGAGAGAGACCATGGGTTTACAAGTATTTTCTCTGCTAGTGGGCTGGACACCTCGCCAGAAATGGAGATGGAAGTCCTTTCTGGACCACCAATTTCAGTTCCAAGAAAGGCAAAGTCGTCCATTGGAGGACACTGTCCAGGTGTATAATTCTCTGCATCAAGACTTGCTATGCAATAGCCAAGAAAGAACCTCTGGAAGGAATTGGGGGTCATTCCCCCAAAGCCTAGCCATTCTCATGATCTGTTCTTGCCAGTGGGGTTCCAATCTTAGAGATCTGCACGGCAGCTAAGTGGGCATTCCCACACATTTTTGCTAAACATTACTGCTTGGATTCGGAAGTGCGCAGGGATGGCCATTTCGCCAGATCCATCTTGCAAGATTTCCTCATTTGACCATCCTTCAACCCTCCTCCCAGGTAGAGTATTCCTTGGGAATCTGGTCTACAGGTGAGGAACCTTCAGTTAGAAGTATCAATCAGATAAAATAATTACCTACCTGTGGTAACACTCTTATTGTACTCTTATGGTGACTAATGGCTAAGCTATGGTAAAAGGATGACTGGTGGTGATCTTTGTAGGCAGCGATTCATTTACAGGAAGCTCATGTACTAGGACACCCTCTTTGTGTAACAGAGCACTTTAGAACACTTTTGTTCATTAATTTATTCTTTGGGGGTGAAAATAGGGACTTCTAGGGCAGACTGGGAGCTTATGTCCGAATGGCAGGGGGGCAAAGAAAGAAATAGGTTCTCATTTCCCTAACAGACAGACTTGTACACTTCTATTCTTTAGTTTTTATGTAGCTGTTTAATAGATAGACAGGGTTTCCGTTAGCAGAAAAGAGTTTTGGAATATTTAAAAGTTTATACCATCTGGGATAGCAGTCGCTGTTAAAGAAGAGAGCGATAATTGAAAAATGGTTGTGACGCGAGTGGCCAAACTTATCGGAGAAAATATCTTCCAACTATTCTGTAGTTTTGGTTCAATTTCCTTGTTCCAGATATTGTGAAAGGGAGAACTCAGGAGAAATGTGCCCCTACATTTAAAAAAACCTGTACTTCACTATCACAAACAACACCACCTAGAGCTGAGCGACATACTTTCATGGGAATCTACAGTGTGGGGAATTGGATGAGACGACTACCCTATATAAGCACGATTTGGGGCCTTAGCAGCCCTACCAAAACAATAAGTGTCCTAAAGGAACTGGAGATAATACAGTCAAAATGTTTCCACTTATGTGAAACCCTCCTGCTACAAGCTGATCAGGGTTTTTTTTTTAACATCTTTGTTATCAAGTTTTTTAAAGTAGCAACAGCATTATAGAACCTCAGACAGGTCAACATACAGGACAGTGCAATTGCTCAGATCCCACACAGTCACTGGCACCTCCCTTTCCCATACCTCCCTCATGCAGGGTTCCAACAGCTATCTGACCTCAACAGTAATTACTCAGTGACAGAGGGCCTGAGGGCTCGCTTTTGCGGTTGATCCATCCGAATCTGTAGCTGAGCCCCTCTCTGGGACCAGAGCCAGAGCTCCATTCATGCCCCCTCAAAACAGTCCACCTCCACCTTCATCATCAGTCTGGGCCTTTCGCATCCAGTGTTCCTCAGTCAGGAGCCACTGACCTATGTGCCTACTCCACTGATCGTATGTGGGCCCCCTAGGCGACATCCATCTGATAGCAATTCTTCTATTAGCCAACACAAGACCCAGCAATGCAAATTTATAATATATCTTACTCTTACTAGGACATGGTATGCAATGCAACAAACAGTGGCGGACCGCAAGATCCATATCTATCTCGGTCACCTCCTGAAGTTAGCATGTGATCATGCCCCAATATGCTGAAAGACCCCTATCATGATGATATGGAAAGGTGACCGCACCAGCCTAGAAGAGTTTCATGGATGGTTTAATTCCAGGATCCCTCATCTCAATTTTACTATGACATGGGAAACTCAAAAGATTCATGTTTTAGATCTGGTGATTTTGAACCAGACAGGGAACTTGGAAGTGAGCCTTTTTACTGAGCCCACTGACCGTAACATTCTGGTGCATTTCACAAGTGGTCATCCCCGTTCCTTCAAAGAAAACTTACCAAAAGGATAATTTCTCTGAATCTGGAGAAATTGCACCAATAAAGATGATTATTTTGAAAATGCCGAGATCCTCATTAATAAACTGACCAACATTGGATACCCCAAAAAACTAGTGAAAGCAGCGTTTAAGAGGGCATGGTTCACGCCGAGGGAAACATTGCTTATACCCAAAATACGGTCTGAAACTAATCCACTAACTTGCGTACTGATGTACAATCCTAAAGCAAATAAAGTGATAAACATAATACTACAATATTGGAAAATTCCAAATCATTTAAATATGCCTAAACCCGTGTTTTCATTTCTAAGCGCAAGTCATTTCCGCCAACACCTAGTGAAAGCAGCACACCATTCAGAAAAAAAGAAAGGTCCTTAGAGGAAAGTTGGGTCTCCCTGCGGCTGTGGGACACTACAAGTGTCACAATTGTGCCGCATGTCAATTCACAAAAGACACCTAATCCATTGTTATTGCAGGCAAAACACACCAACAAACTAAGTTTTCCAATTGTAACACCAAAAATGTGATTGACATTGAGTCAACACTCAATAGAGCAGAAGCTAGGATGATCGAAAGATTTGGGACAGCCATAGATGGCCTAAATGAGTTTGACAAGAGATGGCCATTAATCTAAATCTTGTGTGTGACCCACATTTCATGGAGATCGCTTTTGAGGAATATCTATTCTGTCACTTGGATATTTCTATGTACATACAACTCGTATTATGTTTTTAGAGCCAGGGGCTTGGGTGCAACTTTGTACATAGAACAATGATTAGTTTTTTTTTTTTTTGATAACACATTTTGTTGACTTTTTTCATGGTACCATCTGGGCAACAGCCCTACATACACATGTTGAAGGCAAAATAATTAAAAAGTACCAAGCTTGTATACATTATTAACTGCAATTTGCATATATAACAACAAAAACGTTGCACAGACAATTCCATTCCTCGTGCATCTTAGTAAAGTGTGGTTGAATACCCATATATGCGATGATGGGATATAATGTGTGGCATGTTGTGGTCACGGAAGTGTGGAGAGGTTCACTCATCAGGGGGTCTGAGAGGGAAGGGGGGAGATCGATACCCGATACTTTGCCCATCGGAACCATATTTTTCTGTGTTTCTGGGGGCGGCCTCGTGCTTGGAATACCGCAATCTCTGCTCCCATCTAGTTCTTTTCACCATCTCCCTTCTATAACTGGGCAATGTTACGCTTAGCGATAGTAGGGCCAGGAAGAGCAGATGCTTTTTATACCAATTACCCCCTATCCCATCGGTACTGTGCAGTAAAAATAATTTTGGGTCGTATGGAAGATCCCAGGATAATACCCTGCCCAGGCAAGTTGAGACTTTACGCCTGAAGGGCTATATAGCTGTACAGCTCCAGACCGTATGTATGAATGTTTCCTCGTCTCTTTCGCAGCGTAAATACTGGTGAACTGGATGACCCCCATCCTCCAGAGACGGAGTCGTGTATAATGTACCCGGTGTACGTATTTGAATTAGATGAGGCTGTATCGAGATGACAACCATGCCACCCCATTTGCCCTACAGTATACCTCCAGACCCGAACAACTGTTTTGCTGGCATGGGATAGGGAGTCTAGGCTCTGTGAACTGTATAATAGCCGAAGGAGGGGGACACCCTCCGTTGCTGCATGCTCTAGTGCGGACCCCGGGTCAATTGGTGAGTTATACCACCATTCATTTATGATTAATAAATGGGAGGCAGTATAATAGGAATATACGTCCGCTGCTGCAATGCCGCCGCAATATGTTGATTGTACGCAGGTTTGTAGTGCAAACCGAACTGCCCCTCCATTCCATAGGAATTTATTATGGATGGCGTTTATTTGTGCGAACCAGGATCACGGTATGTGGTATGGGAAGTTCTGTAGCCGATAAAGTATTCTAGGTAAAGAGACCATCTTAAAAATCGCTGAGCGCCTGTACAGCGAGAGCGGGAGAGGGGACCATATCATTGTCTTATTTCGGAGGCCGGCGAGAAGTGGATTTATGCAATGTGCCCATGAAATCTTTGGGCAAGGTGACATGAAAATACCCAAGTATTTAAATCCCTCTGTCACGTGAGTCAACTGGGCCGCCCATGTGCCTCTACCCTGGTCACCACACACCGGGAACAATACAGATTTAGAGGGGTTGGTATGAAGCCAGGTAATCTGACGGAAGACTCGGAGGATCTGCAGGATACGTGGCCCTGAGATCCATGGATCTGTTATAAAGAAAAGGACGTCCTCCGCATATAACGCAATGCGGTCGGGACACGACCGCGGCCACTCAAATCCCCAGAGCACTGGATCACTGTGAACCCACACCACCAGGGGTTCTACTGCTAGGGCGATTAAAAGTGGGGACAGGGGGCAGCCCTGTCTTGTGTCGCCACGGATGGGAAAAGGGGCCGAGTGGTGACCTACTATGCGTACTGAGGCGGTTGGTTTTGTATATAGTAAACGAACATATGCTAGGAAACGTGGCCCAAGGTTAACAGCTTCAAGGAGTTGGAAGAGGTACTTGCAGCTAAGGGAGTCAAATGCCTTGTCAATATCGGCAAGTAGTATGGCCGTGGGGTGCCCCAGCTCCGAGGCCACAGCCATGGCATTATGGACCCGACGGATGTTGTGGCGAGTGGCCCGGTGTGGCATAAAGCCAGATTGATCTGAATAGATCAGATCTTGTACACAAGCCAGCAGACGATCGGCTAGGACCATGCCCAATAGTTTGGGTTCAAAATTAATTAAGGAGATGGGACGATATGAAGATGGATCTTCCGGTTTGTGGCCTGGCTTTAAGAAGAGGACAATCTTGGCCTGCCGCCAATCCTTAGGTAGTAGGCACTATTCGAAAGCGTCTTGTTTTTTTCCTCATAAGTGTGGGCCTAAGGTGGGCATATGTGACTGAAAAAATTCCATGGGGAATCCATTGGGAGCGGGGGCCCACCCCGGGCGCATTGCCACATGTGCTGCACTTAGTTCATCAGCCGTAATGGGGGCGTCAAGTTGGTCTCTCGTTTGGTCGGTAAGTTTTTGGGGGGGGAATATCCCTAAGGACCTTCGCGTTGAGGGCCTCTGAGAGCTGCTCCTGTCATGCGTATACTGGAGAGAAGTAGCGAGCAAATTCTGCAGCGACAGCCCCGGGAGATGAATGTAAAACACCGTCTTCTCCTCGAATAATTGGGTCAACGGCCAGGGACCACCCCACCCGACACAACCTGTGCAGCATTTTGCTTGATTTGTCCCCCCCATTGATAAATCCGGTGTTGCGACACCAACCAGATTTCTTTCGCCTCATCCATGAGATGTTGTATCTGTTGTTTTGTTTGAAGTAAGTTGCGCTGGAGGGAGGGACTGGGATCATGAATATATTGTGTCTCTGGGGATGCATGATGGGCCTCAAGTTTGGCCTGTTGGGTGGAGTGCTTGCATTTCTCATTCACATGGTAACTAATGTTGTCCCCTGGATTGTGGGCTTTAAAGCTTCCCAAAGGGTTACCTTGAATGGGGCAGAAGTGTCTAGGTAGTCCTGGATTGCCCCAGTGAGGGCCTCCTGATAGTCGGGGTCCCGGAGATGCCATGGGGACATTTGCCACCTAAAGGGAGGTTTTTGGGAGTGCGTGTGGAGTTTAACAGTAACCGTGGAATGATCCGACAATCCCCAGGGGAAGTGAGAGATTTGGGAGAACCTATGAATGTAACTGCGTGGCGTAAACATGTAGTCTAGCCAGGATAGGGAACCATGGACGGTCGACATACAAGTGTACCCTACCTCGGCGGGGTGATACTCACGCCATATGTCTGACCATCCCAGTGTGTTGGCGTGTAGGCACAATTTAGATACATCTGTTGAGGTGCCAGAGCTGGACCCACGCCTTCTATCAAAAGGGTTATGCGGTCCGGGAGGTCACTCCATAGACAGGTGATTTTATCAACGAAAGTAGTCCCCGGGGGGGTGCATAGATACTACCAATGTTAATGTGCTCTCCGTGTATTGTACCCGATAGTATGATGTACTACCCCCCAGATCTACCCAATGCTTTGTGTGAATGAAAGGGATACGACGGTGGATGAGAATAGCTGTCCCACGGCATCCCCTCGTGAACCGAGCATGATATATCAGATGGTATCCAAACCCAGCCAAGCAAGGAGCCTTGGTGTCCATTAAGTGAGTCTCCTGTAGGAGAAGGATGTCGGCTGCGTATCGCTTGGCCTGGCGGAGAATAGCACCCGCTTGATTTTGCTGAGTTACCCCCTGACGTTCCATGCTACCACTGTCAGGTCCCCAAGTGGAGGAACACTAGCCTGAGCAGCCATCTATTGTGCATGTGTGCATACTGAGTACCTATCTTAGCGGGAGTCGGGCTGCATGTCTTTGATCTTTGTCGCTGCTTTGATTTTGTCCTTCTAGATTGATTTTGCTGCGACCCTCTGGAAAAATCAGACTCTAGCGGTGGTGGAGATAGCGGTATATAGGAGCGTATATTGAATATTGAGGTTTTGCAGCCGTCGTTTTGCTGCTATGAAAGATTGGCGTTGTGGTTGCACTAGGAGGGTGTAGTTCGGGAATATCATATTGACTGGGAATCAAGGATAAGTTTGTCATTGTGCAATATAGCAAATTACAATACTGCATCCCTGTCAGCATAGTTGAGCAGTTTAGCGATAACTGGGATTAATTGTTTTTTTAAGCAAAGTTTATGATACACATTTATACTATTTGCAATTGTTTATATATAAATGTTTTTAACTATTCATAAGCAAATGAAGGTGTCCATTCGCATTGGTATGAAGTAATCCGGGCTTTTATTTATTTATTAATATAGTTTACTTTATTACACAATGTAATGCACTCATGTTTTCTTTTTCTACATTACTTCCAAGTGTTATACCACTGTGCAGGGGCACTTATAGATTCAGTCACACAGATTTCCTTGAATAACCCACTTGTTTTAACACAAGACTTTCTTGGCCACTTTGAGATATCCGACACGCTTCCATGGCGAATCACATGACAAACGAATAATTTCTGCCCCGCATGCTTATTCTCACATGGGCGTCCTTCCGCATTTGTTCGGACCTTAGCCACAGCGAGGGCCGGAAGCTAGGAGCTGCTAAAAGTACCCCCGAAGCACAGTAAGAGCGGCACATTCACTTCTTCCTAGGTCTTTCACAATATTGTATAGAGTTGTCCTTCTATGCCGTTCAGTGCGAGGTCTTTGGTGCTTTCCCTTTTTCCATTTACCTTTCCTTTATAGGTCTCAGCTACCATGGGCTGCGCACATGCGCAGTCTCGCTGGCGAGATTTAATGATTTTAGGTATTTTCTGTAAAGGGCTTTAAGCCCCACCTCTCTTTTCCATTGGCTGGCGTCACCGTTTATGCTCAACGGTGGCCAGCCATTGGAAAAGAGCTGTTGGTGACGTTTTCGTTTGGCTTTTTGAGCCGTCCCATTTGGACGGGCCCGTCTGCCTTCCTTCTGCTGTGAAAGCTTTCTTATCTTTATGGGGTCATTTGTTTAAACACCACCTGTGGACTCCAAATTGCCCTCAAAGGTGCACTCTAGGACCTCCAGGATATCTGATCAAAAAGCACCATCCCACAGCACCTCTGGACTCAGGCGACACGTAGGAATAGACAGGACCTCGCGTATGTCATGAGCACCGGAGCGCGATCGGAGAAAAACCGACTCAGGTGCTCTACTACAACCACCTGGTCGGCCAGTCTCCGATCTACAAGCATTCTGTGTAGTCTACTATACATGTCATGCATGTCTAAAAGGTATGTGTACTTCAGTCTTGAAGGATGTATAGCTTTTCTTGCATCAATACAATCCACCCTAGCCATTGCCTCCTCCAGCGCCCTAGACATACCCAGTTTTGTGTTGCACTTACAGGGGAACCTGTCCTCATCTCAATTTAAAATACAATTAAAGTCAGCTGCCCACAGGAGGGGTGTCTCTATGCTTAGCATAAGCATATCCAGCACCTTGCAAAAAGCACACCTATCATCGCAGTTAGGTGCTTATATATTCAAAAACCTTATGTCCGTGCCATCCAACGCTCCTGAGAGAAACAGATAATGGGCCTCAACATATGCATATACCTCCCTCAACCAGAAAGGCAGCCTTAGGGCAATCCATATAGCTACCCACCTCGAATAGAAGGAATAAGTGGATGTGTATAATTAATCCCTCCATTTCTTCTTTAGTTTATCCACCTCAGGGTCAATGTGGTTGTGACTCCTGAAGAAGGGCAAATCCCACCCGATGAAGTTGAAGGTAAGTATGGACCTTGTAAGGTTTTGTGCAGTCCTACAAACCCTCACATTCCAAGTGAAATTTTTCACTTCTCCTCCCATAGGTTCTCAGGTCACCCTGCCCTCCCTCCCCCAAGCAGCACGCACCTCTGCCCCACCGCCCATCGTCTCCCTGAGATGGGTGTAGGAAACAAAATCCATCATCCTGACTCCATCGCCCGCCGTGCAGGCGTCTGTGTGCCTGTGCTCTGCCTGTAAAATATTGTGCCTTGTACCAAATTCAAACCAAGAACAACAACAGAACTAAAAGAATCACACACCCTACCACACAGGTAAACACAAACGTTTTATTCCAGTGTTGTTTTCCCATGTGAGATCCCAATTAGTATCACATCCTCACCCTTGCAATGTTGCATCAACAACCCAGCAAAGGCTTGCAAGCAAGTAACACAAAGAAATTTGTGGAACACAAAAAGGCCCCCGCAAGACTACTAGTCACACACCAGCTGGAACCAGTCATGAGCTCGTACACCTGGATCACCCAAAACCCTATCCCCACCCTATAAGGAGGCCCAGCATAAATCTGGAAAGAAAAAACAATAATATTAAGGAACAAACAAGAAGTGGGAGGGTGTGACACAATGTGACGCTCCCACCACCTTGTGCAGTAACCTCCAAGATAATATGCGCCCCTGCGGTATAAAGGAGCCCAAGCACTATCAGTTGCTGTCTCAAGGACCAACAAAGGGGCATATTCTGTGCAGTACAGGGTTGAGCTGTACAGGGCCCTCTGAAGCCCCACACATGTTCCACAGGTCATAATCCTGTTAGGGAGCAGTGGTCTATGTTTGAGCATCGTCAACATCACCGCCCAAAGCATCTTCCTGAGAGTCAGGCACTGCAACAGCCAACGTGCGTTCTTGCTGCACCTTTACACGGGGGCCACCTTCAGCTGTCTAAATGCCTCATCGTCTCTTTAAAGCAGAGCTGCTTGGCCTGACTGCTTGCCTCTACTCAGGCCCCTGGACCCTCCTGGCACACCGTCTGTTCTCTGCTGGTGTACAATGTCGAGCCATCTCCATACTTCCTCTTGACTTGTGAAGAATTTTGATCGACCACCATGCACCACACAGAGCTTGGCAGGGAATAGCAACATGTACCTGATGTCGAAGAATGTAGCTGTTGCTTGGCAGCCAGAATTGTGTGCCTCAGGGCCTGCACCCTGCTTATATAATCAGAGAATATTCAGGTCGAATTTCCCTCATAGGTAGGATCACAATGTGTTCGGGCCAGTTGCAGGATATTGTCTCGATCACTGTAGTTAAGTACCTTCACTATCATGGCCTGTGGCAGGGCTCCCGGCAGTGGCCAGAGCGCTAACATCCAGTGCACCTGTTCTATCACAAAGGAGGTACACAATTGAGAGGGGCCAACATTCCAGAAATGCTTCAGGAGAGGTTCCCTCCTGTCCTAAGGAAATCCTATGAATCTCAAGTTGCTCCTCTGAGCCCTACCCTCCGAGTCCTCCAGGGCCATTGTTACTGTCTCCTGTGAACCCTCTGTGACATCCGCATGCAGGAGGTTGACCTTTATGGAGATGGAATCAGTCTTTCCCTCCAGCGCCTGTTTTGTGGACGCGATGGCTGCAAGGATCTGGGTGTCCATGGGCTCTCCCACGGCCCGAAGATCCCCCCCTTGTTGATCCCAGAGCGATGGAGCGCAGATCTGGGAGACTCCGTATATTGGTCCATTCTAGTTTTCTGCCACCTGAGGACCTATCTCGGCCCATGCCGACTGTCCAGGCCCCCAACCACCAGCCACTCAGTGGAGGGTACGTCCAGAAAACAAGGTACTCTTTCGTTCCGGAAAGCCTCCCACTCTGATCAGCCCAGCTACCGCCATGCAGAAAAAATTAATCAGGCTCACTCGCTCCCTGAATGTTGGCTCCAGCATCCACGGGCCACACGGCGTCTTAACTGCCTGAGGCCGTATGGCGAAGGCCAGTCAATCCATTTCCCTGCCACACCCAGGCCCCGCGGTCTCAGGATGCTCACTGTTGGGTCAGATTATCGGCCCAAGAAAAAACCAGCCAACATCAGGGCCTGGTGCAGCCAGGATCATCCCAGACCATCGGTCCTGCCAAAGCCCCCCTGGCGCCATCTGCCAGAGTCCCATCATCACAGCTGACCGAAAAGCCACCAACAGCAAAAAGGGAGGGGCCCAATCCCAACAGGCTTGCGTTAGCCACCACACCAGCACACCCACCGCAGCGTGGGCTCCTCAGAGATTCAATCAGTCCGGCGGAACCCACAGCCACGCTGGAAGGCAGGGAGCAAAGGCTTTCACTGCTGCTCAGAGTCCCCACAGCACACAGGCAGGTCCAGGCCTTCACTCCCATCACTCACAGGGAGACCACTGCCACGGCTGCCGATTCTTCCAAGTGGGTTGCCCCAACTTGCAGATCCGGGGCACCAACCCTCGCTATTCTCCGAAGCTGCAGCTGTTGTCCGCAGACGCCTTGTCCAGCTGCACTGTCCCATCACCAGCAGGTGCCGACCCCTGGCTGGTGCACGGCCTCTACGTGGCGAGGGCCACTCCATCTGGTCGCAGCAGCAATTGTCGCCCCTTTCTCGCTGCAGATGCGGCCTGGCCTCTTCTCACCTCCACACCACCGCTTACTCGGGGAGGCCCGAAGTTCTCCAGAACGGGGGGAACTGTGGGGGGTGGGAACTACCATAACCCAAGCGGGCAACTTTGTCGGGGCAAGCACAGCCCTCACCAGCTGAGCTCCGGCCTCTCTCTGCCCCGCAGCGGTATCATGCTCTGTGGCTGTCTGACCTGGTCTCATCACTCAACCACACTGAGGATCGGGCTCTCACCAGCTGCTCTGCCTCTGGTAATCAGACCACTCGCCTTTCAGGGCTCACACAAGGCTGCTCTCTTGATTCGAGTCACATGCGGCCGGGCCTCCCATATCTGTGGGCGCCATCTCACCGCCACTCCTCAAGTCCGGCTAGCTCCCTCATTCGATGCAGGAGGTCACCACCATGGAAGGGCACCATCCCAGAGCCCAATCATGGCCTCAGGAGCGCAGGATGTTGTCAGATTACACAGGGGCTGGCGGAGCCTCAGTTCAGAGCATGCGGTCAGCCATTGTGCAGGGTTAGCCTTGTTCCTTTCAAATAGTCCTGATATAGTTTAAGGTCTACTGATAAGGAGAGGTTGGTGTGTCCTGCTTAAAGGCACACTTAACAAGCTTAATTTTCAGTTGCATCATTGTATGTCTCAAATACATGGGCAGGAACGTTACCTTAGGAAGACTATAGAAAAAATACTGTACAGCCACGGGACCCTTTATAATAGGCGGGAAAACAAAATCTAACCTTCTGATGTCTGCCACTGTAAATAAAATACAAAACGAATACTGAGGATCAGTAGCATTGTCAGGTGAGGGCAAGACATGCCTGGGGGATTCATACAGTTATGGAATTATTAGCACCCACTCGTGACTAATTTTTCTCATTACTCTGTAGTTCTTCATTTATGCTCAATTGAATCACATATGGATGGGTACGCTCCTAGTCTATATGGTAGAATAGATCAATCACACCCCTAACTATATCTGAGCAATTTCCATTCACGTGAACCATAAACTGGATAGCAGGAAGTATGCCTGGGCAGGGTAATCAGTGGTGGTTAAACAAAATCTTATTTAGGAACCAGTTGTTATGAACAACTTATCCAGTTGCATGGAGTGCATCACACACAGTTTATGTGCAAAGGTGAGTACTATTATACTTCGAGGTGCCATGACCGAAGTGGTGGGAGGGTAATTTAGAACTGAATAGGTTTTTATTTTGTTTCCAAGAAAAATTAACAATAATCTTCAAAAAGAAGAAAAACTAGTCAGAAAATAAACTGTCCCTAACTTCCCATGCCCACCCCTAAGGGGAGCACGGTGCAAGCAACCGAATTGTACAGGCTGATCAGAGAAAGCTAAATTCAATTAGTGGTCATCAGGACCCCACCATTAGGGATCCAGACGCCAGTGATAGGAGTTTCTTTCTGAATAGTAGATTTAAAAGAGGGATCCTGGTTGCATTCTGTGACACCCTGCCAGAGAACTGAAAGTCTAGTCTTTTAGTGTTTTAATCCCCACTTTGGAGAGTGAAATGTAGCAAAGAGGTGGCAGAACCTGGCCAGTCTAAGGCATGTACACAAGGATGGTAAACCTGGGTCTGCCCTTGGCTTATGACTAAGAGGACTGTGAGGTTGGCAGTCTGCAGGTGGTGATTTCCATGCCGTGACCGTGAATAGCTCACTGACAAAATAGCATATAATTCGCCTAGTTTCATGAGAGTTTTCGGTGGGGTCTTTGCTCATTCACTGCTCTTACATAATCTCATTTTCTAATAGCAGAAAGTATAATTCGTTGCATTCTGATGATGTCAGGTGATTACCAGAGCCACTTTTATTCAACAGTTCCTGAAATCTTTGCAGACAAGACAGACAATGACATCAAGTGTGGGCATGGCCAGCATGCTACACTGGGCACAGGCGTGGTGGGGAAATCAGTGTAATAAATTTGGCACTCAGAACGCCCGAGTGTGACTGACTCTTTAGTTAGTGAAATTGAGCCTGGTGGCACTGGCATGTGGATTTGTCCCTGCTGCTCCCCCTGTTAACCTAACTGCTTCCGATCTGTCACTTCTCCCGTCCTGGCCCCATGCCAACCCAAGACTCCTAAAACCTAGCCCTACAGCAAAAAATCCATAATTTTAACAGAAAGGGGCATGGATGAAATGGGGGCATGATCCGTGATTGGCTGTAGAAAGCTTTTTATGCTCGGTCAACTACTCCTTTCAAGACACCATTGTACCCCATTCTTTTGTATACTTTAGCACTAGTCCCTCTCATGGTCATTCAGAGAACCCTGGAGATCTAGAAAATATTGAAAGCCCTTATAAGCAGCCAGCAGATTCTGGTCACAGGAAGAGTGGCCATGTATTGTACTAATCCCCATCACTTCTGGTAGGCAGCCCGTTTCCTTCCTGTTTTTGCTTGATCATTGCTGACCAGTTCAGATATTAACCATGTTCCCAGATCTGTCTCTTTGGTCTTCGACCTATCTATTCTGTGCTTTCATGTTCATTCCTTGATTTTGTGAGCAATTTATTTTATTCCTTCTACAACTGAAACAAACAAACCTAATATTTGGCCTTGGAAAAACATGTTTCTGATCTGAAGGAATCAGCAAATCAGACTACAGTGAGGTGCAAAGCTTCTCCTCCCTGTTCTGACATTGGCGATAGAAGAGACTGCTGTGCTGTGTCTGTGTTCTGCACTGAGGTTACTCCCCTTACCTCATTAACCTCTGACTGAATGGGTGGCAGAGATTTAGCTCCAAAAATGATCTCAGTTACTTAGTGTTTGACTTCTGTTTTTTCCATTTTCTATCAAAACACAGTCATTTTCTTCTTCTTCCTGCCTTTTCTGCCTCATCAGTGGATTTTCCCCACTATGAATTGTTAAATTATGCATTTTGCATCCATGTTTTTTTTTTTAATAACAGAGTTTATTGCGTCTTCACTGTACCAGAAGGGCAGAGCCCAGCAAGCAAAGTACAATTGAAATGCAGAATGAAAGTTTTCTCAGGTACTGTGTAACACCCACCCCAAAGGTCTGCAGAACATCAGACCGAGAGAAACACTCATCCCCCCACCCCCAAGCGTTGCCATCCATGTTTGAAAGATGCTTCTCTAGTTTGTCACTATCCTGTCTGGAGAAGGTTACATACTGCAAATAAAAATTAAAGCTATAGTAGATTTTTTGTTTCTTGCTTTAATACTAGATTGTTGTTCTCATATGATTTGTTGTTGACTGTACTCGGATATAGTTAAAAATGTTTGAGAGAGATTTTTGCACATTGCTTTTGACATATAATGTTTATGGGGTTCAAGTAATTGTGGCGAATTGCTGATCAACTTTGTAATGGTTTATTTAATTGTTTTTTTGTGGCAGTAAAAACAATTTGAGTTATATGTTGTGTGTTGTAATCTATTCTTGTATTATATAACTGCTCCCCTATTGGCCTTCTGTTCCTTCCCCTCTTCTTGGTTCCTCCCCTTCCCTTGTTCCCCCTCCTCCCTGTTACCAATGCAATCTCCTTCTGGAGTCCACAGTAGAATGTTGAGTTAGCAGCATTGAGGAGAGTGGATGACTGGAATAAAGAACCTTTTCTTCTACCTCGTTTACTTCTCTTCATTTCTTGAACTTCAACACTGGCGACGATCCGTGTGCAGGGGGCAGCCAGTCATCTCCCCTTTCAGTGCTCTCTCCAAGCTTTGATTTTGTATCTTCATTGAGACAGGCGCTCCTATGACTTTTCTTGGCACTGTCCATGAAGTAGTTACTTGGCGTGACTCTTTTAAATTTGTTTGCCATTCCTGAGAAGTCACGTATCGTTGGGATCCTGCTAAAGTAGTGATGACCTGTCTTGTACAGTTCTTGTTGTGGAATTTGTTGGCCCGAGTAGCCTGTCAGACGGTGTTCCTGTTTTCTTCATTCTTCATCTGTGCTCTGGAGTGTCGCATTTCGGTGGCACGCATTAGTGAGAGTGGAGGCGCATTATCCTGGGATGGCTGTAGGACGTTTTCTGCTCTGTCTTCTTTTGTTACCGCTGCCCTGAGGAGCCCTTTTCAGATTTTCATCATCGTAGGTTCCTGCACTCCCCCGCAGCCTACGCAGCATACACAGCCTCGCTTCTGTGCCTTGGAAGCCTCACTAACCGATCACCTGATCTTCGAGCAGCCGCAACCCCCCATCCATGAACCTCGGCAACGGATGTTGTCAGCGTATTTACTTCGCGCAGCCGCTTCTCTGTATCCAAAGGCCTCAGCGACGCTGATCACCCCAGCACAGCCTCAGGTTTACACGGTCTGCTTCTACGGATCCAGAGCCTCTGCCCTCCAGCCTCTAACGTCATAGGTGGCAACACCGCTTTTGTTTCCCCTCTGTTCAGGGTCTGTAAGCTTTATTCATATTCTTCACGCTTGCATCTTCATCTACACGGTGACACACGCACCGCTTTAGTGTGTCCTTTATACAAGGTGACACACACACACCTTTAATTAATCATTATGATTCTCGGTGACACACTGCCCTCAACTGTGTGTCACTTGCTCCACAGTGACACACACACCACATATTCACCAGATCAAGTATCATTCAGAATATTACTTTTGGGCCTGCTCCCCTCACTTGCCTATTTTTGTGATACTTATTTTAAAACTCCTATTGTGCACCTCTTGTACCAAGGAATTCTTTTGGTTTATGTATTATATTATGCAACGTATTTCATTCAATATTTAGTAGTAATTCCTTCTATATTGTGGGATTTGTATTGAAATATTCTTTTTTTTGTTTTTTAGTACCAAGTGTATCGTCCTATAAAACATGGCAAATACTGGGATCAGTCAACCCCCATCTTTCTTGAATAAAATTGATGAACCAGAAGTTCATTTGAAAGACTGGATAACATTGTTTTAATCTTATTTACTTGCTAAGGGGTTCATGGTCGCAAGATATACGAGACAGTACTAGAACCTGATTTTGAGGATGAGGATGAACAAGATTTATTTAGTGTCACACTATTGAAATTACAAATACACTTTGGGGGACAAGGTCAATGTAGTTCTAGAATGACATAAATTCTTTAGTCGTGTGCAAGGCAAACACAAGTCAGTTATCAACTATGTAGCAGCATTGAGGGGACTGACTAAACTCTGCGGCTTTGGGGAGCTTCATGATTCTCTTATAAGGGATCAGTTTGTTAGCTGCACTAAAAATAGCAGGATCCAAGAGAAGTTGCTAGCGAAGAACCCCACACTCAGAGAGGTAATTACTTTAGCACAATCTATTGAACACACGGCTAAATACATGAAAGAAATGAAAATTAATGATGAGATAGTAGGTTCTGTTCAAGATGGGGAAGTACACAAAGAAGTCTTTAAAGTGAAAAATAAAGATTTAACTGTTAGCAAACCTATAAAGGAAAGTACCAGACTTAAATGTTTCAGATGTTGTAGTAGTAACCACCTGGCTAATAGTTTGCAGTGTTCTGCCCGTAGTGCTATGTGTAAAAGATGCAACAGAAGAGGACACTTTGCCAGTGTGTGTAGGGATGGGGTAAACAACTAAGTTAAAGTTATTAATATTGATGGTGAACAACATCAGAAATTTGTGTTCCAAGTAAAAAATGAAGAGTGTACTTCCAATCCTAACTATCCCAAATGCACAGTTTTCCTTAATAAGCCTGTAGAAATGTTCGCAGATTCTTGTTCTCCGTTCGCATTACTTAATCACTCTGGGCCCGATTCACAAAAGTAATCTGAGACAAAATTCTAACTTTGCGACTTTCGGTTTTCACAAAAGGCATTTATGAGTAGTAAAGTTAGGATTCCTAACTTTTTGTGAATACTGAAAGTCATAAAGTTAGGATTTTGTCTCAGATTACTTTTGTGAATTAGGCACACAGACTACAAAGATGTGCTTTGAGGTTCGGATGTATCTATATGTGAACCTGATGTTTCACAAGAGGGGTACACTAAAGATCGAATTCCTCTGGTGGGAATGGTGAAAGTACACAAACTTTAAAGGGAGATCCACTGTGGGGAAGGTGTACATTGTCGAGAAAGGTTCTAAATTTCTAGGCTGGCAGAATCAGAAGGAGTTAGGCATTATACTTGACCCTAACAACAAATACCAGGTTATTCATGTCGAGTGTTCCACTATTAACTCTACTTTATGTGATGAATTTCTGAAATTATTTACTGAGGATCTTGGCTTGTTAAAAGATTTTCAACATAAAATAAAAGTCAAACATGGAGCTAAACATTGTACATAAACCTCGTCCGGTTCCTCACCCGGCCTTCTGTTCCTTCTCCTCTTCTTGGTTCCTCCCTTACCCTTGTTCCCCCTTCTCCCTGTTAAAAATGGAATCTCCTTCTGGAGTCCACAGTAGAATGTTGAGTTAGTTTCATTGAGTATAGTGAATGGGTGGAAAAAAGAACTGTTTCTTCTACCTCATTTACTTCTCTTCATTTCTTGAAATTCAACAGATTTGTTGTACTCGGATATAGTTCAAAATGTTTGAGAGAGATTTTTGCACATTGCTTTTGACGTATAACGTTTATGGGGTTCAAGTTATTGTGGTGAATTGCTGATCAACTTTGTAATGGTTTATTTAATTGTTTTGCGTGGCAGTAAAAACAATTAGAGTTCTATGTTGTGTTTTACAGGCTTTCAAAATTATTATGATGCATGTTCTGAAGGTTTAAAGGAAGCCAGCACCCTATTGAAATTTGGAGGTCCAGGAGACTCTTGCCGACCTTTGCCCAAATCACCCATCTGTTGGAATCTTCTTAATCACTGCTACAATGGCACAAATTATTTCACTGGAGAAACTGGTGTGCGATTGGACTTCATAGCTCTACATAAAAAGGTAATTTTTTGTGTGGAGTAGCAATTATAACAATTCAGGATTTGCAGTCTTTATCATCACAGTCACCAGAGCATTTCAAAAGACAGGTAAAGTTATATTTCAATTGATATTTTAGTATTGTATTAGATCACTCTAACCCTCAATTAAAAAATGACCTAAAGATATAATGGATTACATTCTCTGCAACATGGGAGGTTGGATTGGATTGGGAAGTCAGTTAGACGATGTGATTGGATTAGGATGTGTTGATACAGAAATATCTGCACATTGAGGAAAGGAATGTGTGTGTGTTAAATTTTTAGACTGCTAAAATTCAAGTGCAGTGTAGTATACGTTTCCTACCTTTAGTAATGTTCTTTCCCATGGATATGCGTCTTCCCGTGGATTACTTATGTAAACTGGATCTGGAAATTTTATAGTACCCTTCACCATTGCTCAGTGACTAACCTCAGCTTTGAGGGTGGGTGGCATCAAGGATTTAATATAGACTGTCATATATTTGATTATTTTGTGGCCTACAGACGCTAAAGACATAACTCCATGGGCCAAAGTATACAAATTTAAACAAGTAAATTCTGAATCACTCAGAAAGGGGAGGTGAGAGGGTGTCAATGAATTTGAAGGTAAATACATATTAATCAAAAAGAAAATTACCAGAGCTAATTAACTTTTTCTTCTAATGATTGCCCCACACCGATTCTTAAGGTGAACCCTTCCTAAAGATGCCATTATAATGAGTGGGGCTAAGTGAAGATAACAATACTATCACAAAGGAAAGCTCTTAAGGATACTTACCAAACTGTGATTCCCCTCTCAAGTGAGTACGCAAACAATACTGTTTAAAAAAGAGTGCAGACAAGACCAGGTAACCTCTTAGCAAATTGCCCTAATCAGAAGACCCTTTAAAAAGTCTTGCCTTTGGCTTTAAAACCAGATTGTAGGGCTTAGTGGCAAGTTTGTAACAAACCTGAACCACCTTGGAAATCGATCTCAAAATGGTTTGCCTTCTGAAAACCTTACAATGCCTTCTCTCTCATATTGTATGTCCGACTGTGGAGCGGTACGTAACGGCGGAATATGCGACCCTTGAACCTCTGATACAGAATAAAAATAATACAGAGGGAACTGGCGACGGTGATTTAAAGAGACATCGTCTCCCTGCAATCTAGAATATTAAATCTTTTTGAAGGATGGATAATTTCGCAAACTAAAGGATCCCACTGACATAACAGGGGATTAGCTCTGATTTGCACTTGAGGTGAATAACCTATTGGACTCCGGACAAGACTCAAGGAAAATTCAGTCTTAATATTGAAAGACATCACTAGTGGATCACCATATCCCATTGTTTTTAAAGAATTTTAATATCGCCAAGGACTCCATATGGCGTTGGAGGGGGGCACATAATTCAATACTTACCGCTAGGGTTACATGAATTTATATTATTAATAGGAGAGGCAATTATTATTCTAGTCCTGATGAAGGTGGTCTTCGAATAATTTACAACCACCAAAACGCTTCAACGGCCTTTTTCTTTAGGGTTATATTCAAGGAACTTTTTTGGGTCCAATCAAACAACTAATCGATGGACTCTCACTAAGTTGATTGATTCTTTTGAAATAACTAAATGATGATGTTTTTAATATTTCACATGCTTTTTGTCTCTCATGTATTCTAAGCGTATTGATTTTTATACTTTTTGTGCTTTTGTTTTGATTTAACTAAGAATAACCTAAAACATATTTTTTATAAAATTATTTTGTAATACTAGTTATAGTCTCTATCTATGTGTTTATAATTGTTCTTTTGGTCCGTTTTTGTGATCATTAAGAGATACCTGAGCGATTTGATGGTTGAGATATGGTCGAAAGAAATCAGAGATTAAATCTTTATAGTCCAAGAGAGTTCTCCTCATATTCAAGAGATTACCAGGACATTTAGAAGGTACTTTAATCTCCCTTTCCACTGTGAACCAAGGCACTGAGACCCTCTAATTCAGACACTTCATGCAGTCCCAACTCCGATGGGGATTGATGGTTGCTCTCCCACTGGGGACACCTCTAACCTTCCTGAGGCAGGTGGCTTTACCAAATCCTTCTAAAAACGAATGGTGGGTCTCTTCTCCTCTCAGGAGGAAGGGAACTGCCAAGGGACTTGGGTCTCATTCCCCCTTGTCAGTAAATAGGTTCTTAATAGCCAGGTTAAAACATTATGACAGCTGCATACATGAGAGACTGAAACTGAGAGAGAGATATAGGATATTTAGTAGCAGTCAGCAAAACTCCATACTTTGGCTTTGGTTGGCTGTGTTCTGAAATACAAGGTGTGACCTTGCCGCTGCTAGCCCACCCTCCAAATGTGCTACACCTTTTTATGGCTGTTTGGGATAGTTCACGCTTAGGCCTCCATAACTTTTTTCCCACATAGGCTTTCCATGCCTAATTTGCTTCTTTTATTTCCAACATCCTGGAGATTCTAAATGACCCAGGCTGTGTGGATTCCCCTGGAGGGGACTGAAAAATTAGCCATTATATAGCTACATTTGTGTGTGTGTGTGGGGGGGGGGGTGTTAGAGAAAAGGTTTTGTGGAAGAAAATGTATTTTCTTTCTTGCAAATGGTATCACCGAAAGGTTTGCATTGCTAAAATCATCTTCCCAGCTTTCAGGAACTGACAGACTTGATTGAGAAAACCACATTTTTCACCACAGTTTTCATTTTGGAATTTTACTGGGAGATAGCCAATTTTTCCTATTTTCTTGTGCTTTCAACCTCCTTCCAGTTTTTGGGGGAAAATTGTATGAAACCCATAGTGGATCCTAAAAAGCTATACATTTCTGAAAACTGGACACACTCTTGGTTGCAACATGGGGCCATTTGTGTAGATCGTTCAAGGTTTTATCAAAGAAACTAAGTGTTGAAATAAAACAATATTACACATTTTCGTCCATTTTTGTCAACAATTTCATTTGTAGCATTTTATCACAATGGCTGATTTACAAAATCAATATACCATTGCATCTGCTAGACCCTTCTGATTGCTGGGATATCTAGGGTTTGTGAGTTTTCCAACAACTTGAGGTACTTAGAGCTCATAACTGAGCTGCACATTGCAATGGTTTTTCATTGTGTACCGGGTATAGACCAATTTATATGGTCAAATATGAAGAGTGAAAAATAGGTATCAAGGAAACCTATGTATTTCCAAAAATGGCACAAGATATGGATTTTAGAAGCAGGGATTACTTGCGCATCTCTGAATTTGTGGATATCCATATTAGCAGGTGAATTAGAGGACCTTTTTCAAAATGTCTCCTTTCTTACACTGGCTTACTTTTGAAGTCCAAAATGTAGAGAAATACAATTTGTAATAACACTTATTATACTATTCTGTGTTCCCCTAAGTCTCCCGATAAAAATGAGGCCTTGCTTTTGTGGATAGGGCTAGTAGCTGTGACCAAAAAAGTGCCAAAACGCAACATGGACATATAAAATATTTCCATTGAAAGCTAACACATTTCTTTGCAATGTGCCTAGCTGTAGATTTTGGGCCGTAGCTCAGCCGGTACCAAGGGAAACCTAGCGAACATGCAAGTTTTTGATAACTAGAAACCTGGGTTAATCCATGGAGGGGTGACTTGTGTGGCTCTCAGTAGGTTTTCTTACCTAAAAGTCCTTGCAAACCTCAAACTTTGACTTAAAAAACACATCTTCCTCACATTTCTGTGATGGAAAGTTCTGGGATCTGTAGAAAGCAACTAATTTCCTATCACCTATTATTCCCCCAAGTCTCCCTATAAAAATGGTACCTCACTTATGTGGGTAGGGCTAGTGGCCGCAACAGAAAAGGCTCCAAAACGCAACATGGACACCAAATTTTCCACAGAAAATTGATCCTTTTTATCTCTCACCTAGGCAGCGCCTGCGCTGTCTCTTCAAGACATTTTGTATTCTGAATATGGGCTTTAAGCTCCACCCATTTCCAAACACTTCCCCGTTACATGTGTTGTAACTCAGTTTGTGAGCACTATTTTTTTCTTAAGCTGGAGCACTCAAGACCAATGCTCATAGTTTACAGAGCTCTGTTGTAAACAGGGCTGCAAAGCTTGCTCTTATTTGCCACATTTGCTGTGCATTCCAAGACCGAGGTCTGTATTTTTTTCCCCATCATTTTGTTTTTGCAGGAATGCTATGGACTACATCAACCGTAAACAGCTACAGACTTTACCCAACGCATTTACACAAGCAATTAAAATTGAATTTTTATTTTCATTAGACGTGTCCCTGTCTTGCACCTTTTAAATTTTTAAAGAAATTGCAAAGAAAAACAAAATATTAGGCAAAAAGTGCTAACATTACTTGCCATGAGCCACACTTGCGCAATGGCGTTTAAGTGCATCCTTCAAATCTAAATTACATACTCTATTAAAAGCAGCACGTGCTCTCCATTGCAGCCCTTTCCCCTTGTTTATTTACTTTGGGTGCCATGCTAATAAGTGTCTCGGCATTGTTTACTTTGCTTCCCATTGCAGCCACGTGGTCACACAGACTTTCCTACAAATAATATAAATTATAATATTGTTGGCAGAGATGCATAGCAGCATAGTCAGACTTGTTGGGGGCTGGTCGAAGCAGTACTTAACATATTTGTTGGTACTGCATATGCCTCAGGATGGCACAAGAAAACAACGATAAACACTGCCATCCCGCAATACAACATCACACTTCAACTTAGAGTGTCTGCGTGGAACAAACCCCGCATTGTGCGTTTTGGCCACTTATGATAATATCATTGTAAAATCGGAACTGGTATTAAGTCTCTGCTTGTTTTGTTTACTTTTGGCCAATCTCTCTCCAAGAGAACATTTCAGCAGTCCGTCCCCCACTGCTCCCTCTCTCCTCCCTTGTCTTTGGCCCCCACTGTCTGTTGTTGCTGCAACCCCTCCTCCCCTCTCGTGTTACATACCCTTAACCTTCATGTGATCAAATGACGAGAATGACCATTTAAATAGGAGGGCAATGTCAAGCAGTTATTTTGCTTCCACTGGGTCATAGACGATCAGGTCGTCAGTGCTGTTTTATTACCAAGAACTTAGATATAAGTAAAAGACATAGCCATTTACAATGCCAATATCTCTAACCCAAACTAATGCGAGACCTGTTGCATCTCAAATGCTTATTTTGCAATGTGGCTAGCTATGGATTTTGGGCCCTAACTCAGTTGGCACCTCGGGAAACCTAGCAAACCTGCAAATGTTTGAAAACTATACACTTAGGAGAATCCAGAATGAGGCGATGTATGGCTCCCATCAGGTTTTCCTACTCAGAAACCCTTGAAAACCTCAAACATTGACTGAAAAACACCTTATCCTCACATTTCTGTCATGGGAAGCTCTGGAATCTGCAGGGAACAACTAATTTCCCACCACCCACCTTTCCCCAAGTCTCCCGATAACAATAGTACCTCACTTGTGTGGGTAGGGCTAGTGGCCGCGACAGGAAAGGTGCCAAAACGCAATATATACACATCACATTTTTTCATTGAAAACTGACCCCTTTTTTTGCATTGTGCCTAGCTATAGATTTTGGGTCCCAGCTCAGCAGGCACATAGGAAAACCTGGAAAACCTGCACATTTTTAAAAACTAGATGCCTGGGAGAACCCAGATGATGTTACTTGCGTTGCTCTAACCAGGTTTTTTTACCCAGAACCCCTTTGCCAACCTCAAACCTTGACTGACAAAACACATTTTCCTCACATTTCAAAGATGGAAAGTTCTGGAATCTGCAGGCAGCAACTAATTTCCTACCAACAACTACCATTCCCCCAAGTCCCCCAATAGAAATGGTACCTCACTTGTGATGGTAAAGCTAGTGGGCGCAACATGAAAGACGGAAAAATGCAACATGAACGCATCACATTTTTCAATTAAAAAAGGACCATTTTCATGCAATGTGTCTAGCTGTAGATTTTGGGCCCTAGTTCTCTTGGCACCTATGAAACCCAGCAAACCTGCACATTTTCAAAAGATAGACACCTTGGCGAATCCAGGGTGTGGTGACTCCTGTGGCTCCAACCCATGTTTCCTACCCTGAAGCCCTTGCAAACCTCAAACTTTGTCTTAAAGAACACATTTCCCTCACATTTCTGTGACAGAAGGTCCTGGAATCAGCAGGAATCCACAAAAGTACTTCCATCCAGCATTCTCCGACTAATCCCAATGAAGATGCTGATCCACTTGTGTGGCTGGGTCTAGTGCCCATGACAGTAACCGATCAAACAAAGGTCAATGAGTGCTCCTTTGCGAGGACTCCAATTGATGTAAGTTGATCCTTTCCTGGTGCGAGCACTATGCCCAGCTACACAAGTGGGGCAGCATTTTTATTGGGACCAGTGAGAAAATGCTTTGTGGTAGGAATTTGTGAATTCCTTATGATTCTTGAAGAATACATCACAGAAATGCTAGGAAAATGTGTGATTTTAGACATTTGAGGTGTGCAGGGCATTGTGGGTAAGAAAACTTTATGGGATCCATGAAAGGCACACCACCCTGTTCTCCCCTGGGTATCTAGTTTTCAGAAATGCCTGGGTTTGGTAGGGTTTCCTGTGTGGCTGCCTAATCCAAGCCCAAAAACTGCAGCTACCCCTTTTGTTGATGGTGCCAGATAACACCCTGCACTTTTACAACCATTAGGTCCACCCACACCAGTGAGGTATCATTTTTATCAGGAGATATGTGAGAACTCTGGGTGGCAGGAAGTTTGAGGCTCCCAGCAGATTCCAGTACTTTGAGGGATCCACGGGAGCCACCCAGGAGTACCCCTGGTGTCTAGTTTACAAAAACATCTAGATTTGGTAGATTTTCCCCTGCGACAATGTACGCCCTGGCAGAGAAAGAAGGAAAAGACAAATATTACTGCACAACCATCTACTCTTCAAGTACACACATACTGGTTAGATTTGGCATGAGAGTGAGTGAAAAGTTAAAAATGTTAATTTTATTGGCAAAAGATTTCACAAAAATGATTTTCAGTATTAATAATTGGAAGTTCAGAATGCTGAACTAATGACTCACAGCTTGTGAGCTGTAAAGCCACAGCAAGGCACCAACCACTTTACAGGCTATTCACACACCTTTCATGCGTGACTCACACAAAACTATTCACAGCGCCAGCTGCTGGCCCAGCACATACAACACTTACATCGGCAAACAGTGATCTTCAGGGCTCATCACTTTTATATGCCCACAGGACTGACACAGCTATCACCCCGATAGCTGACGGACTGTGTGGGCTGGCTTTTAGCTTGCAATGTGTGTGTAGTGACCAGCATCAAGTCACTACACACACACCGCCAGCCAAATGCCAGCTCACACTTACCACCAGCCAAGCGCCAGTTCACACACAGCGCCAGCTAAGCGCCATTTCACACACACACTGCCAGCCTAGTGCCACTCTACACACACCGCCAGCCAAGCACCAGTCCACACACAGACCATCAGCTTTTTTTTTTAAACAAAAAAAAAAATAAGTCAAACTAATTTGAAGGATATGAAAAACCAACTATGACTACAAACACAAGAGGTCTAACTAAATACATCAAACTACTGCCAACTGTGAAACTGTTGTAGGAATTCTACTCGGGAACACAACTATGCTTGGGACCATAGAACGTCAGTAGGTAGGGACTGAACCACCATACCACCTCAGTATCCATGAGCCCGGGTCCGACAAGCTATATTATCTCACTCGTCCTCCTAACCATATCCAGAGAGTCAAGTGAATTGACACCTCAGAACACAACACTCCCAACCCTCTCAGGGATCGCGATAATTGGACACCCCCTTTCGCTCTCACACTCGTACTCATTCAAAATAAGATATAACAGAGACACAAAGGAAGTTTGAAATGTTTATTTAAACTATTGTGGCCTAAAAGCAGTATTTGTGCCACAGTTAGAAAACAAATGCCAAACAAAAATACAGTCAGCATAGTCAGTAAACAATATATTATGAAAAGCCCTGTCATATTATAAAACAGATTAGCCTAACTCCCCATCCCTTCTACAGAAGCTGAATGATTATACAACAAAGATCTCCAGGATTAGTAGTGGACCCCGCATCTTAGCATACACAGTTGGTCGTTCACCATCTCCGGTTCAATGGTGATCTCCTCTCAGAAAGTCTCTCTCTCTATATCTGTTACATTACTGCACATACCTATATGACAAGGCGAATATACTCACAAACAACAGCTGTACTTGTGTTGTGTCTAGGTGCTAGTGCCTGGTCAGAACAAAATAACAAGGGACATTGTTGTTTGACCTTGTCTGCTGTGTTCAGACTAAGTCCCAGGAAAGAACAGAATGTGAAAACAGCTGCAAGCTCTGTGTGAAAATACAATGTGGCACAAAGATGTCTTGTTTATATAGTAACGTGCACATTGCAAATACGGCCTGTAATGTTCCCAGTTAGGCTAACATAAGGAAAACTTCAATGGGCCATGCACTGAACACATGACAGCCTCCCCTTGGTCAGGAAGGTAGCACGGAAAATGATAACAGAATTAGGAAGGTAAACAAACTCAAAGCAGTTCTCAAGAACTAATAATCAAGAAGGGCATGTAACGGGCAGTTTGTTAAAGAAAATAGCCAACCCTTGCATATCAGCGGCATCCAGTATGTGATCAGCCATTGCGAAGGACTCTGACGGAGTCTGACACCCCATAGGAGGATAGGACCACAGCCCAAATCAGAAGTTCTAAAGAGCATACATGAGCATCAGTCTCAGCTAATGCGGAGATAGTCATCGGGCACCCTGCGTTGATTTCAATGAAACTTTGATCCAGTAATCTCTGTGCCGTTGCACAGGAATCCTCGTTGGCCATTGGCTCCAGACTTGGATGATGTAGAAGTCGCAAACCCCAAAAAAACAGTCTGATAATGGGCCACTAAAGGACTCATCAGCAGTTCAAAATCCAGGGCAGCGGGTGTCCGCAAAGCCAGGAATATGTCCAGTGCCCATTGAAAGGGATAACGGATGAAATGAAACATAGGTTGCATGCAGGTGAAATAAGCATATCGAAATGTTAAACACCATTCCTCACCCAACATTTGCAGCAGAAGTATCCCAAAGATCTGAAGCATAGGCTCACAGTAGATTTGGAGCAATGCCAGCTCCCGGGCGTACATTACGGAACAGTGGCAACAGAACGAGAATGCCTCCAATGAAGAATAGCAGCAACTGGAACCCACCAAACACGCTGAAAAAAATGAGGTGTATAAAAGCCGGAATTACTCTAAAAATGGTTTGGAAAGATGGCACGAGGCCAGAGCCTACAAGATTAAAAAAGTGGGCTAGGCCCGCTGTCAAATGTCAAGGTACTTATAGAGCGCACTGTCACCAGACGGCCACCTTGCGGTGTCGCCTTTGCGGTTTCCTGGCGCTGATACTCATACCGCTGTGGAACCCCTACTGTCTTTCCCTGTGAAGTGTCCACTCCTGGGCCCCCCCAGGGTGAAGCCAGGCATCCTTAGCACTGTTGGGGCCGGTGTGGAGGCTAAGCAAGCTATTGCCCAGAGTTGCAGCGTGGGGCCTGTGATTAGAATAGGCACCGAGACGAGAATAGACAGGTCCGAGGAAATTGAGCCCGAGCCCCGCTGAGGCAGGAATCGAACCCTGGTCCCTGGCCAGAACTCTGCTTCAGGGTCTGCCGCTCTAACCATTGAGCCACACTCCTCCGCTGTATCAGAGGCATTAAATATATGATATATTTGTTTTTTTAAATGAAGGGGAAGATTTGTATTTAACAATGATTGTATTTCACTTGAAGTTCTAGCCACCTGAAATTCGAAGGTCTCACGGGCAGATGTGAGAGCCGCTTCTTGTTGGAACAATAATGCTTTGAATCTGTTTAGCTTGTTAAATCTTGCTTTCAAAGTTGAAATGGAAGGCTACAACAAGCTAGCTACACTCCCACGAGGAGGCGGAAAGAAGACATTGTTGTAACAAGTGACTAACTGGGAAACGGATACAATATATGGGACTCCCACCCGCATACCACCACAGTCTTGATTATTACGTATAAGATAGCTTCCATTTGAAAGTATTGTACTGAAGGGGAGAATTGCGGGAACAGGAGCTCCTTTTAAATAACAAGCCAAATAGGGTGCTAAAGCATTACAGGTGCTGTGAATTTTAACGTGCTGACAGACAAGTTAATGTCTGGCAGTAGAGTCACATTCCTCTCCCGTAAGAAAATATGCTCTATCAGCACTTTCACAGCGATAGGTAAATGGCAGGGACCATAACTCATGTATGTAGCTGCTCCCAAGGGGTTCATATCTACCTATTGGAAAATGCTTCATACAAGCTGTAAATTGAAAAGTCGAGATGGGCAATGAAATAACACTGTCTATTACCACACCGCTGAAGGCGTTTTGGCTAAAGTGAATGGGAGTTGCTCTAATTTTTTTTTAATGCAGCATGGTGTAAGTTGCGTCTTTCATAGCCATTATTTGTTGTTTGTGTGTTAAAGTGAATGGCAGAAACAAAGCAGTACAGTTCAGGTAATGCCAAGGAATATGTCAATTTTTGAGTGTTTGACGTGTCCAACTAAAGTGCATAATAGATCTTAACTTACTTTGACCATGATACAATGGTTTTTTTATTTTATATATTTCTTTTTTTATTTCAATTGCCCGAGAAATATGTAATCAGAACAACAATAACAAGTCGTACTTAGGTCAATCATGGTAATTCGTCTTTTCTCAGCCCCGGTAATCCCACATGTCATCAATACATTTTCAATATGCATGCGCAATGTCCTATTCAATTCCCCTATTTACTGGAGATGTCCAAGTTCCCCTACCTCGCACCTTCCAATAGTGTCCATTGACCATCTGGTCGCAGCTAGTCCTGCGCTCTGTCATCTATGGTTTGAGGACCCTCATCACGACAGACTAAACCATAGTGATTCAGCCAATTGCTACATATCCTAGTAAATCTCTTGGGACACCCTCTACTCCTGTGTGTAGCCCTTCCATGTCTCTTTTCCATTCGTGCAGTGTCGGGGTGTCTTGTGTGCCCCGATATTTTGCTTTATCGCGTTTTGCCACTACTAGGCCCAGGGCACTAAAAAGCAACTCAGGTCTGGCCATGTCAACATCACATGGGATGCCCAAAAGGATGAATTTCGGGTCTGCTGGGAGCATAGGTCCCTCGAACATGCACTCCTGAGCGCACGCACATGTCCTTTCTCCAGCGCGTCCACACTGTTCCAAAGCGCGTATGTCAGTAAGAGATAATTTGCAGCCATGTAATTAAAGATCACAGGAGCTGCTCAAACAAGCATTGGCATAGCCAATAGGTCTCACCTTTGGGACCTGCTGCAGAACTAAATACTTATAAGGTCCCAAAGGCGAGACCTATTGGCTATACCAATGCTTGTTTTTCTCAGCTTGGCCTGAGCATTACCTGATCCTCATTGTCTGCCATTTTAGCCCCGCCCCTATTGATTAACATTAGCCACGCCCCTTCATTTGCCAGGTTAGCCCCCCCTGGAAAAATTTCTGCGGACGCCCATGGATGCAACCTAGCAAGTACGCGCCTCAGTGGCCAGAAAGACCGGTTTGAGGCGGAGTCTCCTTTGAAAGTCTAGGGCAGGACAACTGCATAACAAGTGTAACCATAATTCGTGTTTACATTGACATACCCTGCAGTCTCTATTGCCTCCAGGTCCCGCCCAGGCTGGATTAAAGTCTTTTATTGGGAGCACTAGTAATCTTATATAAAGGATCTGTCTTCGTATCTTCCTACTTTAATCTAAGCAAGAACTTTTATAATGCTATAAAGAAGACACTGAACATAGTTCACGTTATTTAGACAGCCACGCATGCGCACGAGCGCGCGCACACACACACTTAACAGGCATTGTTTTCCATGCAGACGAGAGATTGTCCATTGTCTTCAACTGGTCCAGGTCAGCAACCATGCTTTGATACTGCAGAACTGAAGTCTCACCAAACCCATGCTTCCATCTGTCGGCGCATACTGATGCCGAACTGCGCAGCGTAGTCAGTCTGTGAATTATTTTAATGGGGCCCAAGGACTTGAAAGCAATCCGTCACAATTCATTAGAAAAGCTTAAGGCTTTGATGACATTAACCATCATGAGATATTCTGCTTTGGTGCAGGGCGGTTAAAACGGGCTTTCTTGGGAATTTCGTCCTATTTGAGCTTTAATTAACAAGCACTTAACGCAAAGTGTTGCAGAATTGATGGCGCAGAGGGTTTAAGAAGCTTCAATCAGCGGAACATTCAAAGAGTATGTTTCCGTACAATTCCATGGCGTAAGAGGAGAAATGTAACACGGCGGCGCGTTCCATAACTTGTAAATCATGTTTCTAATTGCCCACCTCAACTAGTTAGGGAGGGATTGTAAGCATCGCCAGACATCAGTGCTCGGAGCCCTAGAAAATAAAATCTCAGCTGTGATTCAGAACTGAGATGCACAATTGAATGCGCAAAAAAAATATGCGAAGTAAATGCATTTGCGATGTAAAAACATCGCACTAAAAGCATGCGTAGTAATGGCATGCGAAGTATCGTCTTATATTCGTTTACTATATGTCCATCATGCTGGCCAGTCATACCACACCCCCACCATGGATTTGTGTTTACATTCATTCATCTGAGTGTGGCACTAGTGAAACTAGCAACTATACACTCTTTGGTTATTTGCCTTATTTATAGGTCTGGTCTAAAGTCTCACCAGTATCGTGTCAATAAAAAAAATTAAAAATTTAACAAATAAAAGATACATACATGGAAACATATATTTACATAGAGGGGCTTTTGGTCACCACTGTTTAGGTACCATTTGCAGTTTTCTTCCACCCACAACAGCAAACAGTGTGGGCCAGTCTTATTCAAAACTGCCATTTTACACTTTGAATTATGGCATTTTTATTGATCACATGTGCACATCCACCTAAAGAATAGTACAGTTCAGTGCCAAACACTTCATTTTTGCCCATAAAAAAAAAGCATATGCCCACTATCTGTGTCAATTTACTTTTTGTTATAACATATAATCTTTTAATTTCAGTTTTATATCAGTGCAAAAAAATGCACCAAACATTTATTAAATTATGTGCTAGCAAAGGCCATACTTTTTGGCTTGTCCAGTGCTTGTTGTTAATGAAATTGCCCTCTTAAAGCTGTATCCTTTCTAATGACTAAACAGTCTTGGGGGAAGTCTTAGAATCTCCTATCTCGTCTTTGACTCCTGGCGCCAAATTGACGTTACCGTGGGAGGAGATTAAAGATGCTATTGTGTCATTGTCTGTAGGAAAGTACCCTTGTGCAAACGGGGTGCTGGGGGACCTGTTTAAATCTTTTATGAATTTCTGGGCCTCTCTTCTTGCGTTATAAATTATTGCGGCCTTTAGAAGATCCCTTCCGCAGGCATGACGCAATTCTATTATTATGCGTGTTTAAAAAGTGGGACAGGAATGGCCCTTCTTGTTATATGCTCATTTATCAAATCAATGAGGAAGTTAAGATAACAGACATGGCCCTATTGAAGAGGCTCACCCACTGGGCTGGGAAACATAACATCCTATCCGATATTCAATATGGATTTAGTCCGGGGAGGTACACTGTGGAGCAGAATCTTAACCTACACCTTGTAATTCACAAATATAGTAGAGCCAGAGGGAGTTCTCTCCATCTTGCTTTCATGGATCTCAGTGCCGCCTTAATTAGGTCAGCAAGGATCAGCTCTGGGGGAAGCTGGGATCCATGGGGGTGGAACAGTGTTTGGTGGATTTTCTTAGGGAATTGCATCGGGGACTGGCGGCTTCAGTCTGCTATGGTACCAATAGTGAATACTCGAAGCACTTTGCATTTAGAACGGGGGTGCAGCAGGGTTGTATCTTGGCGCACTTTCTTTTTATTATGTATATTAACCGATTAGAGATGGTTCTTTCCGTGCTGGGCATAGATGTCCCAAGAGTCAGGGTTAGATTGCTACAGACTCCTTAATGTGCAGACAACGCTATTTTAATTGCCTGCTCCGCCATAAGTCTGCAGCGGTTTTTAGACCTCTTTGCTGATTTTATGGGCATATTGGACTTACTGACTAATTTTTTTAAATCGCACGTGATGATATTAGGGCCAAAAAATACGAAAAGTGCCACTTTTTCCGTGTGGGACAGATTTTAGGTAAAGTTGATATTTTACCTATTTAGGAATTTTAATAGACTCCGGGCTTAATTGGCAGCTCCTTATAAAAAAGAATACTGGAAGCCTAAAGAGAGCAAGCGCTGGGGTAAATGACTTCTCCTCACATTTAGGCCACTAGCCTTTTAAAACCTTGTTGGAAATCTACAAAGCCAAGAGCATCCTAATCTCCCCTTTTCGTTGTGAGATTTGTGGTCTATACGAAACTAGGCTCAATGATGGTGGTGAAGAACACGTTTTGTAGGGCTCTTCTGAGAGTAGGGCAAAGTACCCCTGTTAAATGGTAGCGGCAGTTTCAGTCGATAACCTTTCAAGTATTTGCCCGGCGGTAATCGCCTCTCATACCACTCGATAATTTACCAATGAAAGAGGCAGGCGCCGGAGACTGGAAGGCAGGAAACAAAGTTTTATTCCGTCGGAGCAGAACACATCAGATCAGACAGCAAGGTATCGTCACGAGGTGCTCTAACTGCATCTCTGAGACCTGGTCTCTTATACACCGGTTTATTGCTTTATTACACATAGTACATTCTTGAGATTCCCTTGATGCATGAGAGAACATCTCCTGAAGCCCCGGCTCAGATCCGATCCCACACATAGTTACAGTAGAGGTTCCCACCTTACCCGCAGTGGGAGATGGCTATCGCGCAGCAGGGAATTCCGCCAATTCCCGGGGGTGTGTGCGACCGGCCGGGTCTCAGGGGGTAGGGGCTTTGATCCACTGTAATCCCTTTGATGTGGGGTGTTTCCCTTACAGTAGGGGCAATAAACTGCATCCGCAGGGCTAGGTGATGGCCTGGGACCAGTTCGGACAATGGGGCGCAGAGGAAGGGGGTTATCAAAGGAGCGGCATGACCATGTATGGGATGTCGGTCGGATGTGGTTCCGTAGCAGGGTCGCGCTGAAGGAGAGGGTTTATGGCCCGTGTATGAGAGAGCGGGGGTTGCCGGCGCGCGGGGGATGTTCGCGGCGCCAGGGGAAAGCGCTGGTGATCGAGAATGAGCGGGGAGAGAGTGGGGTGCCTAAAATGGCGGCCGTGCATTCGCTGTGCGTGGCGCTGGGGAGAGGCAAGTTGGCGCAGATAATGTTCAGTTTGCAAGCTAAATTTCCACAGTCCTCCCTTTTAACATATCTCGCCAGCTTGCCTAGTTTGGATCTATCCCCATAATACCCCGTACTTCCACCTCATTCAGAGCTTTCATTCGCTCTGTTTCAAAGTCCAAAGTCTTAGGGCAGATGCAGTTCATAAAAAGCGAACATAAAGGTGGCAGACACTGAATCCCCAAGCAACATCCACATAGTATCACAATTGGTATGAGGATAAATGAAAACAGCCTCCATCCCCAACTTTTAATAGTGTCCCAAAACCAACTCCCCAGTGACCATTCTTCTTGCTCTTGATGGACCTCTGTGGACAGTCTGTGGAGGTGTTCAATTGCTTTGTAGACTGAGGGTGAGTTATCCGGTACGTAGGTACAACAGCTGGACCCAATGATGCGGCATGCTCCTCCACGATCAGCCAGAACCACATCTAGAACGAGGCGGTTCTGAAGAGCCACCAGGCGGACGGCCTGAAGCTCAGCGGTGTTGTTGGCGAGGGCGCCAGCTGTAATGTTCATCGCCGTCTCGACTGCCTGGGTTAAGTGGCGGATGGCACGGCTGTTTGCCATTGGACCCCAGAGTGGAACAAGGCCTTTCACTGCGTCCATGAACTGTGCTCCGGCGGAGTCGGCTTGCACAATGTCTTTGGCCCGCTTCTGTCGGTGGTGGTTTGCTGGAGCCACATATGTCGGAGGAAGGACAAAGGCGATGTAGCAGGTGCCTCCCCAACCTTTCGGAAGCCAAGTGTAGGCCTTAGTACCACAGACGAAGTACATATTCGGGGAGGCAACAAAGGAGGGTGGGTCAACTGAGTCCAATGTTTGGGTGATGAGGCAGGAGCTGTGGCCCACCAGCTGCGTCCCCAGGCCTTCGAGGCACACAAATCCAGTGATGTTGATGACGGACAGGGCCACTGTTAGGGTGGCGGCCGTCCGTTTCCGGAGGTAAGAGAAGGTGGGTCTGGCTGGGTTGTTGAACACCTGCATTTCAACTCGTTCTTTGGCAGGGATGTCCATGTGAAAGGAAGTGTTCGATCTCAGAGGGCAGAAGAGGGCAGAAGTTCTTCCAGTTTTGTTCAGCCAGAACCCATGGTAGAAGTGTGACATGGTTCTGCCGGAAGTGGCATTGTCCTTGTAGCTTTCTTGCAGGAGGATTAGCCAGGCGAGGCAGGAACCATGGACAGAAAAAGGTGAAGGGATGAAAGGGATAGAGTGTCCAGTGGCATGTGGCAGCAATCCACAGATCCAGCAATTGGTGGCGTTGGCAGCAAGATTGTGTTGGTGGAGCAACTGCACAAAAGAGTTATTCCAGAACTCCTTACGCCTTTCTCGGAGTTGGGGTGAAAGTGAGATCAGATGGTGTTCTTTCGTGGTGGTAGGTTGAACGGTGGTCAGCAATATCTTATGAGCGGGTGTGCCCTCCTCCATGATCCAGAAGGTGGCCACGAGGAGAAGGCAAAAGAGAAGGGTAATGAAAAGTGCGATAGTCTTGAAGCTGTGCATTCGGTCAGTCTTTGGGTTTTTGTAGTGGATCTTCGGACGTCCGGTTGCTTCCATCATCTTCATGTCGGGCGCTTCCATCACCTTCAAGAGACTCGGTAGCGGGCAGAACCACAGACTTCGCTTAGTTTCTCTCCCGGTGGCCTTTGAGGTGACTAGGCTACCGCTCTGAGATTTCCACTTAGCCTGTGGTCTGCTTAGCCGAAGGTCTCTCCTTTCGTCGCAAGTTATACCCTTCCTTGGATGGCACGGTGGGATCAGGATATCTTACTAACTCGAGTGTCTCTGTATCTGGGCAGCGGCTCAGGGATGGTCGGTCTTTTTCCAGAAGTTCTTCTTGGGCGGTGATGTTGTCCGTGGTTGTCAGGGTCGGTGATACCTTCTTGCAGTGGTGTGCATGCAGCCAATTGCGTTTCCCCTCCACTCGAAGAGCTGTTCGGGTGGTGATCAGGACTTGCAGGGGGCCCGTCCACCGGGGCTCCAGACTCTTGGTGCGCTGGAAGTTACGCACTAAGACGAAGTCACCGGGTTGGATGTCGTGTCCCGGGCCCCTGGAAACATCGGGAATGGCGTGCAGCACCTGCTGATGGATAACAGACAACGTCTTAGTTAGGTTATACAAATAGTCAGACATGAGGACGTCCGGGACGTCGTGGATGGATGTTGGTTTTGGTGCAGTCCAAAGGTTCATGGGCCGCCCAAAGACGACCTCGTAGGGGGTTAAGTGGTGTTTGGTGGGGGTGGAACGCATTGATAGCAATGCTAGTGGGAGAGCGTCTGGCCATCTTAGTCCTGTGGTGGCGACTATTTTTGCTATCTTAAGCTTCAATGTGGCATTGTGTCGCTCAACCAGGCCTGCAGATTGGGGATGGAAGACCGCATGGAATTTCTGTTTTACACCCAACCCCTTTAAGATGAGTTGGATAACTTCGGCTACGAAGTGGGGGCCGTTGTCGCTCCACAAAATTCGACAAAGGCCGTATCGGGGGAAGAATTCCTTCAGTAGTACTTTTGCAGTAGTCATAGCGGTGTTGTCGTGGGTTGGGTAGGCTTCCACCCACTTGCTGAAGGCACACACAACGACAAGTACGTACTTCAAACCTTGGCACCTTTCTAACTGGACATAGTCCATTTGTAGGACTTCAAAAGGGTGATTGGGGACCCCGAACCCTCCCCGGGGTACAGCAGTTCCTTTCCCAGGGTTGTGTTGGAGGCATACTAGGCATTGTTGGACCAGACGTTTGGCTGAGTCTGGGATCTTGTCGTTGTGCCAGACTTTGGAGACGAGTTCGATCATGGGGGCAGACCCTATATGTGCGGGGGAGTGTGCCATGGTCAGCATGGGGATCAAGTATGAGTCTGGTAGCAACCATTTGTTCGAGTCCTTAGTCCGCCAGCAACCATCATCGTCCTTCAATCCCACCCGTGCCCATTCAGCTAACTCGTGTGGTGTACTGGCTAATTGGATGTCCCTAATCGTTTCCCCAGCATCCTTCCATTTCTCAGCTTGTGACCTGGTCACGTACATACGGGTCGTGGACCTATTCTCGGCTGTGGTTCGGGCAGTAATGTCAGCTAGTGCATTTCCCTGTCCTATAATGTCTGTCACTTTCTTGTGTGCTTGGCATTTGATCACAGCCAGCCGTGTGGGGAGGAGGACCGCTTCGGTCAGGGCAGAGACTAGATCTCCATGCAGGTTGGGTGTGCCATGAGAAGTCAAGAATCCCCTCTCTTTCCATAAGAGCCCAAAGTGGTGAACTACCCCGAAGGCGTACTGACTGTCTGTGTAGATGTTTGCGGTTGTCCCTGCTGCCAGGATGCAGGCTCGTGTGAGAGCAATTAGTTCCGCCGCCTGTGCGGATCGCTGTGTGATGCGGGCTGTCTCAACAACTGTTCGGGCTGTGGTGACTGCATAGGCAGCTGAGGTGGTGCCATCGGGGAGCTTGATGCATGAGCCATCCACCCACAGTTCTCCGTCAGGGTCCGGGAAGGCAGTATCTCGGAGGTCGACCCTACTCTTGGTCTGTTCGTCGGTGAGGGTCACACAGTCGTGTATAGGGGACGCATTGGGATCAGTGTCAGGGAGAGGTAGTAGGGTAGCTGGATTCAGAGTGGTGCATCGTTTCAATGTGATGTGGGGGGCAAGCAGAGTCAGTTCGTAACCGGTCAGTCGTGCGCTAGTCAGGTGTTGAGTCTTGGTCTGGTTCAGGAGGGTGTCAACCGCATGGGGTACCAGTACCGTGAGGGGGTTTGAGAGTACGATCCCCTCGCTTTGCCGGATAGAGATAGCCGCGGCGGCTACTGCTCGAAGGCATGCGGGCAAAGCTCTGGCTACAGGGTCAAGAGTGGCAGAGAAGTAGGCACAAGGGCGTTGTTTAGGGCCTATGGACTGGGTTAGGACAGACAACGCACATCCCTCCCTTTCGTGGGTGTAGAGGGAGAAAGGCTTAGTGTAGTCTGGGGTTCCTAGGACTGGGGCCGAACAGAGGGCGTCTCGTAATTCTTTGAAGGAGGATTGACATTCGGGTGTCCAGGGGAGGGGGAAGGGGACATCTTTAGCCAGCAGGGAAAGCAGAGGTTTTACGATAAGACTGAAGTTGGGCAACCACTGTCGACAAAAGGAGGTGAGGCCTACTAGGGACCGCACTTGCTTCTGAGTTTTGAGAACAGGGGTTTCTAGGATGGTCTGAATTCGGTCAGGGGTAAGTTTCCTCCCGTCTTTGGATAGTAGGTGGCCTAGATACGTTACTTGGGGCTGGCAGAATTGCAATTTCTTTCTGGAGACCTTGTGACCGTTCTCCGCAAGGAAGCGGAGGAGGTGAATGGTGGCTGTGACGGCAAGTGGAGTGGTGTCGGCCGCCAAAAGAATGTCATCGACGTACTGTATCAACACCACTCCATCGGGTAGTTGGACTGCATCTAGCTGTCTCTTGAGGGCTTGGCTATAAATGCTGGGACTCTCAGTGTAGCCTTGGGGTGCCCTACAGAATCTGTATGAACGGGCTTTTAGGGTGAAGCCGAAGAGGTAACGGCTGTCTGGGTGGATGGGGATGGAGAAGAATGCGTTTTTGAGATCAATAACAGTAAAGGTGGTGGCTTTGGATGGAATCAGGGTGAGGATGGTGGTGATGTCTGAGACCACGGGGTACTGGGGTATGACTACTTTGTTAACCTCTCGCAAATCAACAATGAAACGGTAGGCTTTCTCATCTCCCTCGCCTTGCTTCTTTACAATGGGTAGGATAGGGCTGTTGCAAACATTACTGACTACTTCTTCTACCACTCCTGCCTCGACTAGGGACTCGATGATTTCCACCAATGCCTTCTCGCCTTCGGGTGATATCCGATACTGTGGAAGCTTTGGGAGCACTGCGTCTGGTCGGACGGTTATGTGTACTGGGTCAATCACCATGCGCCCTACATCTGAGTCGGTTTTAGCCCATAGATGTGAAGGTAATGTATCGAGTAGGGACATGTCAGCATCGGTTATAGAGAGCATACGCCGTGTGTGACAGGGTCTGGACAGATCTGGGTTATCGTGTAGGATGACTCGAACTCCGTCTGGGGAGCATCTGATGGTAGCTCGAAAATGTTTTAGCAAATCAAGTCCCATAATAGCATCGGGGGTGTTGGAGGAGAGCAGAAAGGTCGTGTCAGTGGTATTATCTTCTAAGTCAAAGGAGATTGGTGCTGATAAGGGGTTAGTGGAGGGCGTTCCATCGAAGCCTATTGAGGTTACATGTGAGCCAGACAAGGGTGCCCTAGGGATCAGTCGTTTGGATAACGCACTACGTGTCGCCCCAGTGTCTACCAGGAATGGAGATTTTGTGCCCAAGACCTTGGCAGTGACGTAAGGACCTTGCTGGTTAACACGGAGTTCGACTGGATCCCTCCCTTGCCCCTGGCGGTCCTATGCAAAGTCATGGGTGCTTTCGTAGTCGGACTGCTGACACTGGTTTTGTCGGGGGCGATCAAAGGTGTTTGGTTTGCCTGGCCTGACGTTGGTTGCGTCGTTCGTGTGCCCTCGTCCCTGTCCTCTGTTTCTGGGGTCATATGCTGTGTCTCTGGGATCCCTATTTTTGTTTAGTTCCAGAAGGACCGGGCACTGGGATTTCCAGTGTCCGAACCCTCTACAGAACGCACATTGGTTCCCATCTAAGTCTCTCCGTCCGTTGTAGGGTGCAGGTGTATGGTCTCTAGGGGGTAGCTTTCTAGGGGCGGTTGGTTGGTAATTCTCTTTCGGGGGTTCCCTTCCTATGGTCACCCCTTGCAACTGCGCTATCATTACCCTCTCCTTCAGTTCCTTTTTCTTCTTCTCTGACGCCCTATCGTTCTCGTTTTTCTGATTTTCGTAGTATTGGGCTATCTGGAGAATTGCTGCGGATTTGGAGGCTGCCCAACTACTCTCGCTGGTCTGTAGTTTTTGGGAAACTTCTTGTGACAGACCCTTCACATAATTCTGGACAAAGAGGTGATGTCCGGTTGCGGTGGTCATGTCTTGGCCACTGTAATCGGAAAACACAGTCTCGAATAGGGAGAAGTATTCAGACACATCCTCCTGGGGTTTCTGGCGGCAAGCCGTCACTATCGACCAGTCTACCTTTCTTTCTGGGATTAGAGTCTTCAGCTTTAGTACAATCTTGTCTGGGAGCTCTAATATGGCTTTCGGGGGTTTCTGTCCTGGTTCTCGCTGCTTATCTATGGTATCGAGTTGTACCCAGGTATATCCGAACGGCTCAGCGTGGTCAACTTTCCGGATTTGTTTCCACACATCAGCCATCAGACATAGCCCAAAGAACAAGTCGATATCTGCTAAAGTCATAATCGTAGAACCTAAGGCTGTACCCAGTTCAGTGTAGAAGGCAGTCGGGTTCTTTCTTAAGTCGGGTAGAGTTTTTCTAAAGGTCAAAATATCTTGCCGGTCCCACGGCTGGTAGACCCAGTTATATACAACCCTCCCATTCGCATCTTGGTGGTTGATGTCGTCATGTGTTCCCTGACCTCGTGGGGGGACCCAGTAGGGGGCAGCTTCTTTGATGGGCATCATGGCATCAGCCCTTCCTTCCTGGGGCTTAGTCACTATGGGGGTTTCTGCTTTGGTGGTCTGCCTATGTTCTTTAAGGTGTCGGTAGACCTCGAGTGTACGAGTAAAGAGGTTCGTCACGTCGCCCTCTCTTTCTTCTCCGATGTCTACCTTCCTATATAGGGCCGCTAAGCCTTCGGGACCTTTATCGTGGTATCTATCCTCATATGCATTCAGGGCGTGATAACAGAGCCGTACGACAAAGTGTCGTCTGCGGCTGTCGGCATACGAGTTATACACGTCTGTTATATACTCCTCACTTTCTTTTCGCTCCACCAGTGTCCCTACTATCTTATCAATTCCTGCTCGTTCATCCTTCGTTAATCGATTCATTCTGGTGGAATCTTTCTTTCCCATCTCATGGTCATCTAGCGTTATTGCCGACGTTGTGTTCAGCACAGGAGGCTCGGCCGGCGCGGAGGCCGTGAGGACCGAGGCCCCTGTACTGCTTTCGCTCGTGTTCGGGGGTTGTGGGTGTTGCACCACTAACTGGGAGGGTGCATATGGAGGGGGCATGTAAATGATCGGGGGACCTAACAGCAATTCGTCATTCGTTCGCTGCTTGGAGGACAACTCAGGGTAGAGCAAAGAAGGGGTCCTAACAGCGTACTGGCCTGATGTTTCGGGCTCCTGTCTTAGTTTAGTTTCCCTTCTCTCCTTTATTTCTTCTTCTAACTTTCTAGCGGCAAGGTGAGCTGCCTTTCGTAATTCCTTTTCTGCTTTTACTTCTTCCCTCTTTTTCCGTTGCGTTGCTTCTTTGCGCCACATGCCAATACTGTCAAGCATAGTAGGCGTTGTCTTATTGCTACGCAGGGCTATTTCTAGCACTTCTATCTTATGGTCGTCGAAGGATCCCATCAGTGGCCACTGACTCTCGGGGTCCTTCTTTGTATATTTATGCCATAGCTTGGTAAAAGCTACGGCGACTAGTCCATATTTAGTGAACATGTCCTTATTAGGGGTGCCCTCCAGTGGAGCCGGATGGTTCACCTCTAATAAGCGGTCCGGGCAGAACCAACTACCAATCAGTGGGGAGAAGATAGGCATGACGGGTTTCAACGGGGACAAAAGTCAGCACTACCTATCTTTTCACTGCTTGCAAAGACTAGACAGAATATCTCTATTCTTCGTTATTTGTAAGCAGAGAATACCTCCAAAGAACCAATATCGAACAACTAGTGTTCGGACAATCAATCAATCAATCAATCAATGGGAGATAAAGATAGGCATGACGGGTTTCAATGGGGACAAAAGTCAGCATTACCTACCCTTCACTATTTGCAAAGACTAGACAAAATATTTCTATTCTACGTTATTTGCAAACAGAGAATATCTCAAAGAGCACTATTCTTCAAAACAATCAATGTTCGGACAATCAATCAGTGGGGAGATAAAGATAGGCACGACGGGTTTCAACGGGGACAAAAGTCTGCGTTACCTACCCTTCACTATCTGCAAAGGGAGAGAGAGAGAGTATTTCTACTCCTCCCCGTTTGTAGACAGCGAATATCTCAAAGAGAACAATCAATGAGCACAATCAATGAGCAATACTAGTATTCAAAAGCTTCGGACAATCAATCAATTATTTCGCAATTTGTCGTGTATCACGACCTTACCTGGACCGCGTGGACAGTTTCTCGTCTTCCGCCTCCAGCGCCCGATCGTCCTCTACTCTCCGTATTTGCCGCGGCACTCCTGATGGTTCCCAGTCAGGACCGTAGATCACTCGAGAGAGGTCTGCTCGGAACCAGTGAAGTTCGGATGATCGGCTGCCAGACGAGGGTCTATTGGGCAGGAGCTCTCCCGATCGTTGCAGTCGTTCACTCTGTCGTCGGGACCTCTCCCACTGGATCCACGTGTCGCTGATGGGCCCCACGTTTGGGACGCCAATTGTTAAATGGTAGCGGCAGTTTCAGTCGATAACCTTTCAAGTATTTGCCCGGCGGTAATCGCCTCTCATACCACTCGATAATTTACCAATGAAAGAGGCAGGCGCCGGAGACTGGAAGGCAGGAAACAAAGTTTTATTCCGTCGGAGCAGAACACATCAGATCAGACAGCAAGGTATCGTCACGAGGTGCTCTAACTGCATCTCTGAGACCTGGTCTCTTATACACCGGTTTATTGCTTTATTACACATAGTACATTCTTGAGATTCCCTTGATGCATGAGAGAACATCCCCTGAAGCCCCGGCTCAGATCCGATCCCACACATAGTTACAGTAGAGGTTCCCACCTTACCCGCAGTGGGAGATGGCTATCGCGCAGCAGGGAATTCCGCCAATTCCCGGGGGTGTGTGCGACCGGCCGGGTCTCAGGGGGTAGGGGCTTTGATCCACTGTAATCCCTTTGATGTGGGGTGTTTCCCTTACAGTAGGGGCAATAAACTGCATCCGCAGGGCTAGGTGATGGCCTGGGACCAGTTCGGACAATGGGGCGCAGAGGAAGGGGGTTATCAAAGGAGCGGCATGACCATGTATGGGATGTCGGTCGGATGTGGTTCCGTAGCAGGGTCGCGCTGAAGGAGAGGGTTTATGGCCCGTGTATGAGAGAGCGGGGGTGGCCGGCGCGCGGGGGATGTTCGCAGCGCCAGGGGAAAGCGCTGGTGATCGAGAATGAGCGGGGAGAGAGTGGGGTGCCTAAAATGGCGGCCGTGCATTCGCTGTGCGTGGCGCTGGGGAGAGGCAAGATGGCGCAGATAATGTTCAGTTTGCAAGCTAAATTTCCACACCCCAACAGAGAATCTTCACAATGAGCTCAAGATGAGTTATATCACAGATTGTATTCATATGCATCCTCTCTTGTAGTGGTATGTTGTCTGGTTGAAGGAAGAATGGAGTCTCAACAGACTAGTTGTTAAGGACTGTATGTAACTGGACAACATGCATAATATTCCTTAGCTTGTTTACATCAAGGAAGATTTTAGTGCCCTTAAGAGACGAGAGCTATTTTCCCACCCAGAGAGCATTATTAAACAGGATATTGTGTGGTTGAAGCAGACATTTCCTCCCAGGATAGCAGCCGAGAGAGGCGCCTCAGCCCTGGTCAAATTACCATATAGGAAATTTATCATAGTAAAACCAGCACCCGAGATAGAGCCTTATCTTCATTATCAAATACCAAATTATAATTTGTCTTTTGACTTATTTCAGGTTGGGCTTGTTTCACCCTCGCTATACCGATGATGCTCTATCCTTTGATATACAAAATGCTAGTGTGCGTCATACCTCAACAGGGGTGGAGGTTAACTCAGTACATGGGCAGCTAATGGAAGAATGTACCTCATTTGGTGGTTCTTAAGGCAGCTGAAGTACTGTAATTACAGATGCCCGCTATAGAGCCTAAAACAAATGTACTGACAGAAATCATACAGCGTGGGCATCAACATCTGAGTCCATGTTTCCATTTAATGATGCCCATATAGATACCTTGATGGCTACTTGATCAAAAGAATGTCCTTGCCTGCCTGTTAGTTGGCAGGTATCCTGACTTCCTACGCCGGTGTCTGGTGTTCCAGACTTTCTCACCAAGCCCCCTACTCCAGAGAATCTTATTGTACTGGCCTCAACAAGTAAGTTGTACTCTAACTTGTTTCCAACCAATCCTTTGAGTAGAGAATCCAAAAGGTTTGATGCTTCCGCCCAGGCCGTTCCACCGTGGAACAATGTTTATATCTGTACATGGTTCTGACTTAGTATACTGTGGCGCGTTCCAGCACCATATACCTAGCCTTTATAGACCTATCCCAAGCGTTCGACTGTGTCAATAGATCTGAGCTATGGCAGTTGATGTATACCATTGGAATTGATAGTAACATTACTTTATTTCTCAAGGACCTTCATCGAGACTCAAGGGTGGCTGTTCGCTATACAAAAGACATGAAAGTGACCCGGCAAATAAATATTAAGAGAAGGGTGCGTCAGGGGTGCATACTACTAGCACCCTTCCTTTTTAACTTATATATTAACTCTCTAGAGAAGGCCCTTTTGGCCACAAAAGCTGATTGTCGCCAGGTAGGTAAGCGCAGTTTGCCAGTCCTACTATACATTGACAACGCGGTCCTCATGACGAGGACAGCGAGGGGCCTACAACCTTTATTGAGTTCTTTTACTCACTTTATGGAGGACCTGGACCTGACGGTCAATCACTCAAAATTGTTTATAATGCAGGTGGGACCTCATTCAGCAAAGCAGTTCACCTTTAAGCTAAGATCATCACCAATACCCAAGACTAATGTCTTTTCCTATTTGGGGGTTTTGTTCGATAACTCCTTGAGCTGGTCCCCCTTGCTCACTCGGAAGAAAGGGGAACTAGTGAAATCTTCTCCAGCTATTTTCAACTGCCACCAGAGTGGGAGGGAAACCAATAGGGGCACTCTCGAAGATTTACCAAGCAAAATGTATTTCAAAGGCCAGTTACGGGAGCGAGATCTGGGGCCATATTGGGGTCGGGCCCTGCAAATCGCCGAAAACTCTTTCCTGCGATGGGCCCTTTCTGTGCTGCAAAGTATTTCTTCGTACGTTATGCATGAAGAACTTGTGATGCCTTCCATCTCCAATGAATTGGCTTTTCGTCCCCTGGCTTTGTGGCTCAGGATTTGGGCCAAGCAGGAAAATACACTTAGTAAACACATCTTAAAGGACTGTCTTTCGCTCGACCATCTTTAGTGTACTCGATGGCTTCAGTACATAAGAGTAGGCCTTTTGAGGCTAGGCAGAGCAGAACTATTCACTAATTCGGAGAGTATATGTAAGAGGGACTATGCATGGGCCAAAGTGTGTTTTTCAAGAAGGAGCCGTTGCGAAAGAGAGGAAATACAGCTGTGCAAGTCCAGTGTGCACAGGCACATTATGTTAAAAACGGTGCCAACCAAAGAACCATATCTTTTTTTTTTGATAATCAAGTTTATTGTATTAAAGGACAACAATAAATTCATTGGCAACAAGGCAGACACAATACACATGCACAATGGCTTTGCACAACTGCGTGCAATGTGTCATGACGTTGAAAACTGTTTTCCTCGTTGTGATTATGTCAGATCATCACATGAGTGAACTGAAGGCACCGTCTGTGCACCTGCCCTCCACAATGTTTTTTTCTGGACACATTGGTGCTACCTTTGTACCAAAAGGTCTACCAGCATGTTTTGCTCCCCTTGACTCCTCGAAAGAAAAGAGGCTCCATTGGTTAAACCTCAAAAGGGCTTTAGATTTTTCCATTAATCATACCAAAGACCATGAAGTAGACAATCTACTTTTTTGGGGCTTTTCTGGAGCAATGAAAAGGAAGTCTGTGAAGAAAAGGAGCTTGCCAGGATAGATTGTCCTCTGCCTTAAGATCTCCAAAACACTGGACAAGAAGCAGCTCCTAGATGGTCTGAGAGACCTTTCCACCAGGGCTAACGCTGCTAACCCCGGAATGGGCATACCTGCCCTTGACATGAGCCACACTGTGACGTGGGCATTGGTGTATAGGTTCGCGACATGATACTCCCTCGAAAGCCAGGTCCCCCTGGAAGAACACTCCACGCTCAGTTCTGCATTCACCCACTCAGTCCTGCAGGACTTTTTGATCGGTACCCACTCCACAGACTGACCAAATTTGGGATGTACTGATTTGTATTCTAATGTGAGGAATCTGCAGTTAGAATGCATCAGAAGAACAAGCTACTTAACTACGGTAATACTCTTCCTGGTGGATACTCCGTCTAACCACAGATTCCTCAATGCCCTCCCAGTTCTGTGCAGTGAGCTCTTTATACCATCTAAAAAGGTCCCAAGTTAAACAAGGAACAGACCTGAGCGCTTAGGGCTGGCCCTGATATGCAACTCCACTCTGTCACTTCCAACATGGAGCCGCACAAGTCACATATGGGTGCAAGGGAACACTGCTACAAAATGTTCCAGATTCAGTCTGGCACCTGGGTATTTTAAAGTGAGGAGTCTGCGGTTAGACAGAGTACCTATCAGAAAAAGCCTTTTAAAGTTAACTAACTTGTACCACAGGACAATACCACTTTTTTTAACAGACCTTAGGAAGTGTGGCCTTTCAGCAATCTGTTATCCTAAAAACACGAAAATTAATGAAAAATCTAATGTGACCTTTTCTGATCTCTGACTGATAGAATTGTCTTGTGATTAATGATATTTGTGCACTGTTCACTACAACAGCTCATTGTTTTTCGGGGCTAGCACTCAGGGACGGAATCACAAAGGTAAGTTACACTTTTGAGTACATTTACACTTTGTAATTAGTTTACTACTTTCTGTGTTCACAAACTCCGAGTGTAAGTTATATGTCTCTACCCCTTGAGGAAAGCAAATAGCTTACTCTTGTGTGGTGGGGGAATGACCCTTTCTAAACCCATCTTATTCATCCCTTTTTAGGAGTAAGTCAACCCTTTTCCCACCACTCCCGTGTCTCTCCCACATTTACTTCTAAAATCTATACTTACATGTGCGGAGCCTCCTCATTCTGAGCGGAGAACTGAGCACATATGAGTACAGGCAAAAGTTACATTTTGTACCATGTTTTGTACTACTTTTTGTAGTGCTACAAAATGTACTACAATGTCCAGTTCGAGAATCAGGCCCTCAGTATTTAACTACAGAGTTGGGACTTGCAGCATGCTCTGTAAATGGCTATCACTAAATTGGTTAAAGTGGTCATGTAGCATCTGGACAAGCTTCAGATTGTACACTAAAATCTACCAGTTTGACCATGCCAATAGATCTGTTTTAATCTGAACCTTCCACATCATTGATTGGTCACTGTGTGTGCATAGTATTGAGGAGAGGTGAGTGGTTGAATCCCAGAATGTTTTGATGGGACGATAAACCAATGAGTGATCCCATGCCTGGTAGATGATGGACTGAGTGCTTAAATGGCTGTATTAAAAACCAGGCATAATGACTTTGCTGGTGCTTATTGGAAATATTGTTGCCTTCACAAGCCTCCTTTCTCATTCTCCTGGGAATTCCCTTTTTGCTATCCTCGTACTTCCAGCGTTTTTTAGGTTGCATTTGATTGTCATAAATCACTATTATCGTCGTCTTCAGCCCCCTCACTTGAAGATTTAGTAACCCCTTCCTCAATACATTAGACTCTCATTTTTGCATGTTTTCATTTTACAAACACTCAAGAAATGTCCAATTTTCCCACAAGCACTGCACTTTTGCTTTTTAGCAGGACAATTTTTGTAATTTGCAAAGGGATACTTACTATCATATCTATAACGCCTAAATTCTTTGCTCATTGACTTTTTTTTCCTCCTCTCTTAGGCAACCCTTTGCTAGACTTGAACACCTTAGGTTTGTTCACCGTAACTCTAGCAACTGTTTCATGACCCACATCTGTGTCTTTCTTGAGTGCTTTATCACTTCTCCCGGACAACTCAGCCTTTCTTACAACTGACCTTACAACTTTCAGAGGTCTATCTCCATTGATCCACAACCTTTCCTGAATTGAGGGATCATGGGCATGCATTACAACCTAATCTCTAATTAGCTAATCCTGTATAACCCAAACCTGACAATCCTTGGCTGTTTTTTTCAATGCAGTTACATACTCTTAAATCGAGTCATTCTTCTCTTGTTTCCTGTGGAAAAAACGTATAATGTGTTATGACAATGCACACTTTAGGGAAGAATGTGTATCCACACCAAAACTACCAAAAGAAGGATATTCATACAACAAAAGCCGCCAGGTAAAAAGTCTGAGTATGAAATGTGATGTCACTCAATCACGTGCAATGCATGAGCAGGACGGTTTTAGGACTGCGTAGGTGGGCTCGTGAAGAAGCGTTCAGGGTCGTGTGAATGGTCTTCTGAAGTGTAGAGCGCTTCACAGTGCGCTCGAGCACAAGATAAAATTAACTGTCTGACAGGAAAATGCAGCCTGTAAAGATGAGGCCTCGTGCATTGAAGGAAGTACAAGTCTTTATTATGCTTCCAACACACATGGGAGGGGATATGAATGGAACAACAGCATTCCATGTCCTCTCCGATCAGTCACCAGCTGTGCATCTGTTAACATTCCAGAATGCTCAGCTGAGGACAATGACATAAGAGAGACGCAGGTATGGTGTCATAGAGGGGACACATGTTAATACAGCACACAACACATCTCTCCCCTTTATATAACTAGACAAAAGTTAAAAAATACTGCAAACTACTATGTAATAGACAATGTAAGAGAGTAGGATCTGCTTCACATGGTACCCCCACTTTTTTTGCTGGTGTTTCACTGTTTTTCGACCTTAGTCTGCCTGTGGCCCTGCTAATCAGGACACCAGCCTAGCTGCTTCCTCTCTAAAATGGTTTCCATGTACATTAGGTACATATCTAATTGGATTCTGGAGTGCCTTATAAGCCCCTAATATATGGTATACTATGTACCTAGGGCATAGGTACCTCAGACGCCTACCAGGGGCTGAAGCATGTATTATGCCACCCCTGGGAAGCACTCGAAAATGGCACCACAGGTCTGCTACTGCAACCTGGGTAAGGGTGTGCTTGCACCCCTTACTGTGGTATAGGCTACCTATATCACTGCCATTGCACACACATATAAAACCTATAAGTCACTCATATGGCAGGCCTTAACAATCCTGAAGCCAGAGTGCTTGGTTTTTATGTGAGAGGGTGCCCCTGCATGAGCAGAGCCCCTCTGCAGCATTCAAAGTACCTCCTCTGATGCTGTTTGTGGTGCAGCCTGACCATATACTCTTAAGTGCATTATAACCACACAGTAAATGCTAACTTTAGGATGGCTGCACAGAAACATGTCGTGTTTGGTGTCAAACGCTTTGGAATGATACCCCCCGCCAGTTCTGGCGGTGGGGGTAGCATTCCACCCTTCTAGAGGGAGAGACATGTTCACACTGGTCTAACCCGGTAGGACTTTCTACAGCCCTGGCATCACAAAATGAATGCCTCTGCCACAGACAAGGGTCTGGCCTCCTGCTGCTGACCGAAACTCCGGCAGGAGAGGTCTGGACAATAGGTTTCCTGTCCCAGGGAAGTGTAACCACCTCCCCAGACAGGCAGATGTATATTGGTGCTGGGCGGGAGCACTCTGGTGCTTTGAAGTCCTGCACTGGGGGCGCACTTGGTGTCCCTGTGCATAGTCCAGTTCAAACCGGTTGCAGGGGCTACCTGCCCTTGCTCTTGTGCGAAACTGGACAAAGGAAATGGGTGTAACCACCCCTCTTTCCAAACCCTCCCATAGGTGGGTCCCTAGAGTATGTCCAACCCCCAAACTTATTATGGGAACCCAGTCCTTGCGACTTTAGATTACCCTGGACGAAACTCTGCAACATATATCCTGGACCTTCGACTTTCTATCCTGACTAGAAGACTGAAGAAATCTCCCTTGGGGTCAAGGAGTGACTCCCCTGCTTGGCAGACACCAAAGAAGCAACTGACTGGTCTGCATCGCTGAAGCTCCCGCCGGACGCCGAAGGCTTTGCATCACCAGAGGTGGATTTCCAGACTTCCCCAAGGCTACCCTGAGTCCACAGCAAAGCTGAGGCCCGTGGCTATCGTGGGTGACGTGGAACCGTGACCCCTGGACACCGTGAACTTTTGCAGCATCACCATCTTCCTGGTTTCCCTCGAAGTTGTGCTTTGGGCTCCGAGTAGCCCCAGCCTTTAGCATCTCCTGCACTGACGATTTCTGGCCTCCACTCCACGAGTGAGCCGTGGGCCAGTTTCCAGTGCGACCGCTCGAGGCTCATTTGCGATCGCTAGCCCATTGGCTAGTGGGTCCCCATGAAGGCAACTCCTCATCTGATTGGGCTTCCCTGGTTGATCCAGACGTGCCCCGACTTACCCTCGCTGGGTGAGACACCCAGACCTTGCTAGTCTGCACCGCAGTCCTTTCTCTGATTCCAAGAGACTTGCCGTTGCCAAGGCTTGTTGGGTCCAATCTGGTCGCCGACACCGCAGCACTCGACAGACTTCGTGGGACAGCTCGAATCCAATTCCTGGTCATCATCGGCGCCTCCTGGACCTCGTGGCTGAAGAGTCAAGACACCCGTCAACTCACCTGAAGCACCCGACAACTGTGGGCATTGGTCAATCGTGCCCTTGGTCACTGGTAAGTGACCCAGACTCTGTCCCCTCTGCTTTCAGGCTCTTTCCATCCTAGATCCAGGCTTGGATCGCTTCGGACACTTCTCCTCTTCACGGCAGCAGCACTTCTTCGCCAGCTTCCATTGAAATCGACGACGTGACCCGACACCAAAAGACACCTATGCACCCGGCTTCCCTGGGTGAGGTAACACGAGAACTCCGGTGCTCCCATGGGTGCTGGCCCTAGAACTTCCTAAGTCCAAAAGGGTTTGGTCCTGACTCATTTCTAAGTGTCCCTAATCTTTAAATTTCCAACCGCGACATTGCCCATAGAAGCTAACGGAACCCGCGGCTGTGTTCACACACTGCACACGGCCCCCTTGGGTCCCCTCTGTCACTACCTTGGGTGGTTCCTTGGGGTCCCTGCAATTCTTCAGGCTCTAGGCCTTGTGTCTAGTTCAGTCGTGGTTCTTTTACCATTTTTTTGGTATATGGTTTGGTACGCCCCTAGGGCCCAAACGTGTATTTGTGCTATTACTGTTGATTGCTAACTTGTAAATTAAGTACTTCGAACTCCAGTCTCATAAAGAGACTAGAGGGGTGTGTTTTATCTTATATACATATATTTTAAATATATACCTGGTGTGGTTGTCCTTTTATTTGGTCATTCAAGAGATTATAGACTGGTAAAACAAGCTGCTTTACATTCCTTCAAGACTTACCCTGAAGGCCGCTCTCCATAGCTACCACTAGGATAGCTTTCAATAAAGGTTGTCTTTAACCTATTCACAATAAGGGGTTGTTTGGACTGATACAGGGTGCCTATAATTAGTGGACAGCATATATCAGGCCAACTTCTCACAGACAACACAAGACATTTGTTGAATCATATTTCCATTATATGCTTACACAGTTAAATAATACATGTTTACTTCGGTAACATTAACATGCCGACAGGTAACCCTAGGAGAAGGTGATACTCACAGACATAGTCTTGTAATTTTCTTGGTTTGACCATAGGATGGCATACTCTACTTCATTTATAGCTGTAATGGGCCACTTTGTTATTGCGAGTTGAGGATTCTTCACTTACCAGTAGTTCTTGGTGAATGGGGTGATACTGAATGTTAGGTTGATCACATTCATTCTTATACCACCATCTGCCATCATGTCTCGTGGTACCTTCTTTATTTTTTTCCTGAGGCATATCAGATGTGAGGCATATCATTCACATCTTTATGCTTACATACAGAGATGGCAGAGAAATACCCTACCATCACTTAATAATGCTGCAATGCAGTAAATGTTTTCCACTGTAAGGGGGTTGGAAAACCCTGCTCTGGTTCTTACCAATGTGCCCCCTTCTTTTCACTCTTACCAAATCTCCATTGTTTAGTTGTCTTGCCCTGCTGTTATGTTTCAAGTCATAATATTTCTTACACACACTGTGGATTCTCCAAGTTCACCTTATTCACCTCAGGTGACCAATTCACTCTTCTGGTTGCTTCCATCCAACCTACTCTACTGTTGCTGGGTAATCGACTGATTCCCTTGATAACACGGTTGAACCGTTCAACTGCCTTATTACCAGCTGGATGATACACAGACGTGGTCTTGTGCACAACACAATTTCTACGTAAGTATGCTTTAAAAACTGTCAAGACATAAATTGAGGGCCATTGTCACTCAAGACACTCAGATGAAAGTTTTGCCCAAAAATATTATGATGCTACATACATTAACCTATTGCACTACATCTATTTCTGGCCATTTGGAAAAGTAATCGATAAGAACAATCACATACATCTACTTATCCTGTTCCTGAATTGGTCCCATTATATCTGTGTACAAAAAGACCTGTTCACAATGTGAACACTTGTTTAATATATCCGTTTTAATTATCATAAATTTTAGACACTGTTTTAGCTTGCGATTATTTCGTCTAAGCTGTTAAACGGTATAGTTCACTTCAGAAAGAAAGAAAGAGAAATTTTGCATACGAGGTAAGTTAAACTAACTATCAGTGTGTCTTAAGCTTATGTCTCCAACACCCAATGTGGTGAAAAAAAGAGTGAGGAGGAGTGTTGGTGCCTCACGGTAGCGCCACCAGAGAGGGTTAAGCAGGATGGTACTCGCCTGCTACCTCAAAATCTCATCATCAGCTACCAACACTCCAAAAGCATGAAAATTGTGTGGAGAAAACAATAGTTAGCTGTACAGGTGCTAAGGTGTGAGATTGAAGATGAAAAAGAAATAAAGAACTGTGCTCTACTGTGTGCACCGTATCGAACCCCATAAAGATATACACTGATATCGTAAAAAGAGCTAATTCACACTGGCTTGCATATTTTATTCTAAGCTGCGTGATGGCTCATATGTTTAAAATGCCGACATGTTTCATTGCCACTGGACAAAACTCACGGCAATTTCTTCAGGGCGTGGGGTTTGTTCGTTTCACCCTGCACCTCAATTTATCAATTAAAAACAGTTCTGTAGGAGACAATAGAAAACATACACAGACATAACAACACAGATCAAACTTGGTTGGTAACCTGTTAACTTAGGACAAATGTCCTATGTATTGTGTTACAGAACACGCATTAACATATTTACCGGGATCTTGCCCACCATGGGCATACCTTTACCCTTTAGTCCTTGCGGCTATATGTACGCGTTCAAGGCTCTACGTATTCCACATCACTCGTAAATCTGTAATATATAATGTACAGTGAGGATAGCATGATTGACAGTATTTGGTGTCTCAATCATTATTAGTGCGGAAGTATCTCCCTCCTGTTTCAAGTGGTTCCCCCCATCTCGGGATTTGAATAACAAATGTCTCGTGTTTGGCATCCTATTAAAAAAATGTTGAAAATGTTAAAAAATGTTCCCTTTAATATGGCAGACCCTTTATGAAGTTGTAACCTGGCCCATTAAACTTCCAAGACTCCCGCTCTCGCCTTGGTGTCCCAAACTGCCTGCTCTTTGGCCTGAATCAAAACTAATTCCCCGATTGAGAACCGTCTCTCGAGACTCACCGTGATAGTGTTCGTAACTGGCGTTGACTCAGCCCAGCAACAACACGGGCATTCAATTGCGCAGTTTAAAAACGTCATTGCGTGTACCACGTGACTAGCCTACGTGGGACCCATTCAAACACAAGGCTTGATGTGCTGTAAAAAGGGGTTGCCATCTTGGAATGGGAAATGCCGTATTATGCCTATCCCCATCGATCTACGCAGACAAACTCCTGCATGTATTTATTAACCAGTGTATAATGATAATCACTGTATATACCCCCACCTATTGACGGCCTTCCAAGACACCAAAATGGTGTATTTCATGGGGCGCTCCTACACGTGTGTGTCTCTATGTAGTTTTTCATTTGAGGTATTACGTGATTGGATGTCACGGATACCATTCAGAAGGCTTGGTGTGGTATGAAGGAAGTTGCCATCTTAAAATGGGGAATATCGTGTTATGTCTGTTCCCATTGTTTTGCAAAAACGTACTACTGCTAGTATCGGCTACTTCCCAGTGAAGGGTACTGAGGAATGTGTGTACATCAACCAATTTACCACCTTAAAAGCACCCGAGGTAACGTATTTTCCTAAGATGTTCCTACAAGTATATGTCCTTATGTAGTTTTCCATTGGGAACTATCCGAGTCATAAGTATGGTTAATCCACCCTGTTTGGTAACCCTCGTGTGTAAACGGCTAATACATTGCTCATGGCTTGGCACTGAAGACTGGTGACTCTCAATGATATGGAGGAAGGGGTCCATGAATCATACGTTCACCTTGCTCCATTCAATAAGGTCATTTAGTCCATTTTGGTCCACACCCTCTTGATAAATCCACCGTGCTTCCCTGCTACTCAGTCTGGATTCAATATTAAACTGGTCGCCTGTAACTCTTTCTAGCACTGTCCAGCGCACTTCTTGAGCAGTATGTTTTTTTGTTTGAAAATGTTGTACCAGTTTGGTACTCAATTTGCCTGCACGGAGTGTGCTTAGATGTTCTTGTATTCTTGTTTTTACCTTCCTGGTGGTAAGGCCGATATAGTGAAGGTCGCAGGGGCATGTTAGTCTATAAATAACATGCGAGGTGTTACAATTGCTGAATTTGTTTAAAAACCAGATCTTGTTGTTTGCAAGAGTAACATTTTTAGTGGGCGATGTAAATGTGCACACAGAGCAATTTCCACAAGGGTAATGCCCCGGGGGGATGTTTGTCTCACGTGGAGTTATTTTAGGTCTGGTGTGGACCAGCCGGTCCCGGATGTTCGCAGATCTTTTGAATGCAAAACGGGGTGGAGGCATTTGCATATTGGTAGTGCTAAGCAGATGCCAATGCCTACGGATAATCTGCCTGATTTTGGTGGAAAGTGGTCCAAAGGTAGTGACCACTGGAATACATTCACCTTTTTCCCTAGAGGTCTTTTCCAACAGGGCTGCACGGGGCGTGTTGTATGCTCGTTTTTTTGCCTGTCTTATGACCTTCCTGGGATATGCTCGATCTTGTAGCTTGGTAGCCAATACATTGGATTGTGCAGAATATTCCTGTATGGTAGAGCAGTTTCGACGATATCTTAAAAACTGTCCTACGGGCAGGTTGTCACGGAGGGCCCTAGGATGGTAGGATCTGTAATGTAAGAGGGAGTTTTTGTCTGTTGACTTATGATGAACCCTGGTCACCAACCCCTCATTCTCTGCTTGAATGTCGAGATCCAGATATACTGCACTAGTTTTGCTCATTTCCCACGTGAACTTTAAGCAGTCGTCAAGGCTGTTAAGCCAGACAAGAAAGTCCTTCAGTGCCTCCTCCGACCCTTCCCATTTACAAAGTACATCATCTATGTATCTCTTCTAGAGGACAATGTTCCTCTGGAAGAGATTGGTGTCTGAATGGATATGGTACGCCTCGAACTGGACCCACATAGATGCAGGCCAGACTAGGGGCAAATGTAGCCCCCATCGAAGTCCCCGACACCTGGAGATATATTTGGTCCTTACATGCGAAGAAGTTTTGGGTCAGTGCGATCTCTATGCACTGAAGGACGAAGGTTTGGGGGCAGTCATAAAACCATTCAGAATCCCTCAGGGCACGCGCTGCTGCCACCAGCGTGGCCTCCTGAGGGATACTGGTGTACAACGATTCTATGTCGATGGTTACAAGATATTGTTTTGCTGGATTATATGTGATATTCTCTAAGGTTCTCAACACGTCCGTGGTGTCCTGGACGTATGAGGGTTGGGTGATGACACATTCCCTTAGGAAAAAGTCCGCAAACTGGGATAGCGGTTCTAATAGCGATTGGATGCCGGAGACGATAGGTCGTCCCGGAGGAGGCTGTTGTTTCTTGTGGATTTTGGGTACAATATAAAACGCCGGCATTCTCGGTTTCGTGTTGATCAGGAATTCGGCTTCCCTATATGTGACCCATTTCTTTTCTTTGGCCTCGGTTACCAGTTGGATAATGGTCGCCTGCAGGTCATTGGTGGGGTCCCTCGCTAGAGGTTTATAATTGCAGCGATTCCCCAACAATCTAGCCACCTCTGTGTCGTAGTCGGGTGTATCCATCACCACCACTGCCCCGCCTTTATCGGCTGGCTTAATGGTGATTGTTTGATTGTTTTGTAAGCTTTTCAATGCCTGCCAATCTCTAGAAGTCATATTGCTATGGTCCACAGTCTGCATGCTTTGTTCAATCTGACCAATATCCTGTAGGATCTTCTGTTCAAACACCACAGTTTCTGGACCTGTTGTGTTTCCAGGGGGACAAAATTGAGAAGGGCGCCGCAAATTAGTACAAAAATTGGATGTAGTGTCCTTTTCCTTCCCGGCAAAAAACTTTTTAAGTTTAATCTTCCTCATTAGTCCATACAGTTCTGCCCGGAGTTGAAACCCATCATGCCGGGGGGTGGGGACATATCCCAACCCTTTGTTGAGTACAGCAGTTTCCGCGTCTGTAAGAGGATATTGAGAAAGATTGACCACTATGTTGTTATCATTGGCAGTTATAGGGGTGTTCTGCCTCTGCTGCGAGTGATCCTCGGGGAGAAGGACTGCCAAGTTGAGTTCAGGTTCTGACGAGCCCGACCCCGTCCTCGGCCTCTGTAATTGTTCACCCTTTGGTCTGTTGTGTTGTGTGTTTGTTGACCTAAAAAAACCCTGAACATTGCTCCCAGGTCCTCGTTAGTTCTATCCTGGGGATTGAATCTGACCCTAGGGTTAGAGGTAGACGTTTGGGCACCGCTCTCATCGTCTTCGCTGCCTGTGTTATCAAACGTCCAGTTGTTAGGTGTCCTCCTGCCCTGTTGACGACCTCCCCGCCCGCTATGTGGGACCATGGGTTGTGATGGTGGTTGCTGGTAATACTGGTCTTCGACATACGGAAAAGCCCATTCATGGCTGAATCTCTCTAGATTACGCTTTAGGCCCTTTATCTTTTGGTTGACCATGTATGCCTGATATTCTCCAAGGTCATTTTGAATTCTAGCCAGTTGTTCTTTCGTATCAGTGATGGTGGTGTCCGCTTTCAAGGTTTCCTCTATATCCAAGATTTCTTTAAGGAGTTCATCACTGAGTCGCTTGGCTGTATTAATTATTAGAACAAGCCAATCCCGGGTGCACTTATTCGCTATGTAGCTCCAGTCCACCCGGAATCTTTTGTCCTCTAAAAAGATCTTTGGCTCAATGCACACTAGGAGACTAGCTGGAGCTGCTCCTGCTCTAAGATATTCCGTCATGAGCGCTCCATGGAGTGCAATTCTTATTTGTCTTTACCTAGTGTTAGACAGTTTTTCCCATTCATCCCTAGCTGAAGTTGTCCCATTCAGAGGTGCATTGGGCAGGAGGGAGGGGCCTGATAGTATAGACGCAATATGTTCGTCTGTAAAAGCTAGACAAAACTTGTCCATCTCTCACCGTAATGGATCGTATTGATGACGTATATACTGGTGAAGAGAAAAGGAGAAAGGAGAAGTGTGTTCTATTATGCAGGTAGAAGTGTGTTCTATTATGCAGGTAGAATCTGCCAACAGGCAACCAACCAAGTGAAGGTATTCTGTGTTGTGCCTCGTGTGAAAAATGAAAAATCTAAAATAAGCTCTCACGGCTAAGCTGCCGTTCTCAAGACCAGTCTACAATAAGGAGCTAAAGGGGCAGAGAACAGGTCATCCCCCACTCAATATACTGTATACAAAAAGACCTGTTCACAATGTGAACACTTGTTTAATATATCCGTTTTAATTATCATAAATTTTAGACACTGTTTTAGCTTGCGATTATTTCGTCTAAGCTGTTAAACGGTATAGTTCACTTCAGAAAGAAAGAAAGAGAAATTTTGCATACGAGGTAAGTTAAACTAACTATCAGTGTGTCTTAAGCTTATGTCTCCAACACCCAATGTGGTGAAAAAAAGAGTGAGGAGGAGTGTTGGTGCCTCACGGTAGCGCCACCAGAGAGGGTTAAGCAGGATGGTACTCGCCTGCTACCTCAAAATCTCATCATCAGCTACCAACACTCCAAAAGCATGAAAATTGTGTGGAGAAAACAATAGTTAGCTGTACAGGTGCTAAGGTGTGTGATTGAAGATGAAAAAGAAATAAAGAACTGTGCTCTACTGTGTGCACCGTATCGAACCCCATAAAGATATACACTGATATCGTAAAAAGAGCTAATTCACACTGGCTTGCATATTTTATTCTAAGCTGCGTGATGGCTCATATGTTTAAAATGCCGACATGTTTCATTGCCACTGGACAAAACTCACGGCAATTTCTTCAGGGCGTGGGGTTTGTTCGTTTCACCCTGCACCTCAATTTATCAATTAAAAACAGTTCTGTAGGAGACAAAAGAAAACATACACAGACATAACAACACAGATCAAACTTGGTTGGTAACCTGTTAACTTAGGACAAATGTCCTATGTATTGTGTTACAGAACACGCATTAACATATTTACCGGGATCTTGCCCACCATGGGCATACCTTTACCCTTTAGTCCTTGCGGCTATATGTACGCGTTCAAGGCTCTACGTATTCCACATCACTCGTAAATCTGTAATATATAATGTACAGTGAGGATAGCATGATTGACAGTATTTGGTGTCTCAATCATTATTAGTGCGGAAGTATCTCCCTCCTGTTTCAAGTGGTTCCCCCCATCTCGGGATTTGAATAACAAATGTCTCGTGTTTGGCATCCTATTAAAAAAATGTTGAAAATGTTAAAAAATGTTCCCTTTAATATGGCAGACCCTTTATGAAGTTGTAACCTGGCCCATTAAACTTCCAAGACTCCCGCTCTCACCTTGGTGTCCCAAACTGCCTGCTCTTTGGCCTGAATCAAAACTAATTCCCCGATTGAGAACCGTCTCTCGAGACTCACCGTGATAGTGTTCGTAACTGGCGTTGACTCAGCCCAGCAACAACACGGGCATTCAATTGCGCAGTTTAAAAACGTCATTGCGTGTACCACGTGACTAGCCTACGTGGGACCCATTCAAACACAAGGCTTGATGTGCTGTAAAAAGGGGTTGCCATCTTGGAATGGGAAATGCCGTATTATGCCTATCCCCATCGATCTACGCAGACAAACTCCTGCATGTATTTATTAACCAGTGTATAATGATAATCACTGTATATACCCCCACCTATTGACGGCCTTCCAAGACACCAAAATGGTGTATTTCATGGGGCGCTCCTACACGTGTGTGTCTCTATGTAGTTTTTCATTTGAGGTATTACGTGATTGGATGTCACGGATACCATTCAGAAGGCTTGGTGTGGTATGAAGGAAGTTGCCATCTTAAAATGGGGAATATCGTGTTATGTCTGTTCCCATTGTTTTGCAAAAACGTACTACTGCTAGTATCGGCTACTTCCCAGTGAAGGGTACTGAGGAATGTGTGTACATCAACCAATTTACCACCTTAAAAGCACCCGAGGTAACGTATTTTCCTAAGATGTTCCTACAAGTATATGTCCTTATGTAGTTTTCCATTGGGAACTATCCGAGTCATAAGTATGGTTAATCCACCCTGTTTGGTAACCCTCGTGTGTAAACGGCTAATACATTGCTCATGGCTTGGCACTGAAGACTGGTGACTCTCAATGATATGGAGGAAGGGGTCCATGAATCATACGTTCACCTTGCTCCATTCAATAAGGTCATTTAGTCCATTTTGGTCCACACCCTCTTGATAAATCCACCGTGCTTCCCTGCTACTCAGTCTGGATTCAATATTAAACTGGTCGCCTGTAACTCTTTCTAGCACTGTCCAGCGCACTTCTTGAGCAGTATGTTTTTTTGTTTGAAAATGTTGTACCAGTTTGGTACTCAATTTGCCTGCACGGAGTGTGCTTAGATGTTCTTGTATTCTTGTTTTTACCTTCCTGGTGGTAAGGCCGATATAGTGAAGGTCGCAGGGGCATGTTAGTCTATAAATAACATGCGAGGTGTTACAATTGCTGAATTTGTTTAAAAACCAGATCTTGTTGTTTGCAAGAGTAACATTTTTAGTGGGCGATGTAAATGTGCACACAGAGCAATTTCCACAAGGGTAATGCCAAAAGATCTGCGAACATCCGGGACCGGCTGGTCCACACCAGACCTAAAATAACTCCACGTGAGACAAACATCCCCCCGGGGCATTACCCTTGTGGAAATTGCTCTGTGTGCGCATTTACATCGCCCACTAAAAATGTTACTCTTGCAAACAACAAGATCTGGTTTTTAAACAAATTCAGCAACTGTAACACCTCGCATGTTATTTATAGACTAACATGCCCCTGCGACCTTCACTATATCGGCCTTACCACCAGGAAGGTAAAAACAAGAATACAAGAACATCTAAGCACACTCCGTGCAGGCAAATTGAGTACCAAACTGGTACAACATTTTCAAACAAAAAAACATACTGCTCAAGAAGTGCGCTGGACAGTGCTAGAAAGAGTTACAGGCGACCAGTTTAATATTGAATCCAGACTGAGTAGCAGGGAAGCACGGTGGATTTATCAAGAGGGTGTGGACCAAAATGGACTAAATGACCTTATTGAATGGAGCAAGGTGAACGTATGATTCATGGACCCCTTCCTCCATATCATTGAGAGTCACCAGTCTTCAGTGCCAAGCCATGAGCAATGTATTAGCCGTTTACACACGAGGGTTACCAAACAGGGTGGATTAACCATACTTATGACTCGGATAGTTCCCAATGGAAAACTACATAAGGACATATACTTGTAGGACATCTTAGGAAAATACGTTACCTCGGGTGCTTTTAAGGTGGTAAATTGGTTGATGTACACACATTCCTCAGTACCCTTCACTGGGAAGTAGCCGATACTAGCAGTAGTACGTTTTTGCAAAACAATGGGAACAGACATAACACGATATTCCCCATTTTAAGATGGCAACTTCCTTCATACCACACCAAGCCTTCTGAATGGTATCCGTGACATCCAATCACGTAATACCTCAAATGAAAAACTACATAGAGACACACACGTGTAGGAGCGCCCCATGAAATACACCATTTTGGTGTCTTGGAAGGCCGTCAATAGGTGGGGGTATATACAGTGATTATCATTATACACTGGTTAATAAATACATGCAGGAGTTTGTCTGCGTAGATCGATGGGGATAGGCATAATACGGCATTTCCCATTCCAAGATGGCAACCCCTTTTTACAGCACATCAAGCCTTGTGTTTGAATGGGTCCCACGTAGGCTAGTCACGTGGTACACGCAATGACGTTTTTAAACTGCGCAATTGAATGCCCGTGTTGTTGCTGGGCTGAGTCAACGCCAGTTACGAACACTATCACGGTGATTCTCGAGAGACGGTTCTCAATCGGGGAATTAGTTTTGATTCAGGCCAAAGAGCAGGCAGTTTGGGACACCAAGGTGAGAGCGGGAGTCTTGGAAGTTTAATGGGCCAGGTTACAACTTCATAAAGGGTCTGCCATATTAAAGGGAACATTTTTTAACATTTTCAACATTTTTTTAATAGGATGCCAAACACGAGACATTTGTTATTCAAATCCCGAGATGGGGGGAACCACTTGAAACAGGAGGGAGATACTTCCGCACTAATAATGATTGAGACACCAAATACTGTCAATCATGCTATCCTCACTGTACATTATATATTACAGATTTACGAGTGATGTGGAATACGTAGAGCCTTGAACGCGTACATATAGCCGCAAGGACTAAAGGGTAAAGGTATGCCCATGGTGGGCAAGATCCCGGTAAATATGTTAATGCGTGTTCTGTAACACAATACATAGGACATTTGTCCTAAGTTAACAGGTTACCAACCAAGTTTGATCTGTGTTGTTATGTCTGTGTATGTTTTCTTTTGTCTCCTACAGAACTGTTTTTAATTGATAAATTGAGGTGCAGGGTGAAACGAACAAACCCCACGCCCTGAAGAAATTGCCGTGAGTTTTGTCCAGTGGCAATGAAACATGTCGGCATTTTAAACATATGAGCCATCACGCAGCTTAGAATAAAATATGCAAGCCAGTGTGAATTAGCTCTTTTTACGATATCAGTGTATATCTTTATGGGGTTCGATACGGTGCACACAGTAGAGCACAGTTCTTTATTTCTTTTTCATCTTCAATCACACACCTTAGCACCTGTACAGCTAACTATTGTTTTCTCCACACAATTTTCATGCTTTTGGAGTGTTGGTAGCTGATGATGAGATTTTGAGGTAGCAGGCGAGTACCATCCTGCTTAACCCTCTCTGGTGGCGCTACCGTGAGGCACCAACACTCCTCCTCACTCTTTTTTTTTCACCACATTGGGTGTTGGAGACATAAGCTTAAGACACACTGATAGTTAGTTTAACTTACCTCGTATGCAAAATTTCTCTTTCTTTCTTTCTGAAGTGAACTATACCGTTTAACAGCTTAGACGAAATAATCGCAAGCTAAAACAGTGTCTAAAATTTATGATAATTAAAACGGATATATTAAACAAGTGTTCACATTGTGAACAGGTCTTTTTGTATACAGTATATTGAGTGGGGGATGACCTGTTCTCTGCCCCTTTAGCTCCTTATTGTAGACTGGTCTTGAGAACGGCAGCTTAGCCGTGAGAGCTTATTTTAGATTTTTCATTTTGCACACGAGGCACAACACAGAATACCTTCACTTGGTTGGTTGCCTGTTGGCAGATTCTACCTGCATAATAGAACACACTTCTACCTGCATAATAGAACACACTTCTCCTTTCTCCTTTTCTCTTCACCAGTATATACGTCATCAATACGATCCATCACGGTGAGAGATGGACAAATTTTGTCTAGCTTTTACAGACGAACATATTGCGTCTATACTATCAGGCCCCTCCCTCCTGCCCAATGCACCTCTGAATGGGACAACTTCAGCTAGGGATGAATGGGAAAAACTGTCTAACACTAGGAAAAGACAAATAAGAATTGCACTCCATGGAGCGCTCATGACGGAATATCTTAGAGCAGGAGCAGCTCCAGCTAGTCTCCTAGTGCGCATTGAGCCAAAGATCTTTTTAGAGGACAAAAGATTCCGGGTGGACTGGAGCTACATAGCGAATAAGTGCACCCGGGATTGGCTTGTTCTAATAATTAATACAGCCAAGCGACTCAGTGATGAACTCCTTAAAGAAATCTTGGATATAGAGGAAACCTTGAAAGCGGACACCACCATCACTGATACGAAAGAACAACTGGCTAGAATTCAAAATGACCTTGGAGAATATCAGGCATACATGGTCAACCAAAAGATAAAGGGCCTAAAGCGTAATCTAGAGAGATTCAGCCATGAATGGGCTTTTCCGTATGTCGAAGACCAGTATTACCAGCAACCACCATCACAACCCATGGTCCCACATAGCGGGCGGGGAGGTCGTCAACAGGGCAGGAGGACACCTAACAACTGGACGTTTGATAACACAAGCAGCGAAGACGATGAGAGCGGTGCCCAAACGTCTACCTCTAACCCTAGGGTCAGATTCAATCCCCAGGATAGAACTAACGAGGACCTGGGAGCAATGTTCAGGGTTTTTTTAGGTCAACAAACACACAACACAACAGACCAAAGGGTGAACAATTACAGAGGCCGAGGACGGGGTCGGGCTCGTCAGAACCTGAACTCAACTTGGCAGTCCTTCTCCCCGAGGATCACTCGCAGCAGAGGCAGAACACCCCTATAACTGCCAATGATAACAACATAGTGGTCAATCTTTCTCAATATCCTCTTACAGACGCGGAAACTGCTGTACTCAACAAAGGGTTGGGATATATCCCCACCCCCCGGCATGATGGGTTTCAACTCCGGGCAGAACTGTATGGACTAATGAGGAAGATTAAACTTAAAAAGTTTTTTGCCGGGAAGGAAAAGGACACTACATCCAATTTTTGTACTAATTTGCGGCGCCCTTCTCAATTTTGTCCCCCTGGAAACACAACAGGTCCAGAAACTGTGGTGTTTGAACAGAAGATCCTACAGGATATTGGTCAGATTGAACAAAGCATGCAGACTGTGGACCATAGCAATATGACTTCTAGAGATTGGCAGGCATTGAAAAGCTTACAAAACAATCAAACAATCACCATTAAGCCAGCCGATAAAGGCGGGGCAGTGGTGGTGATGGATACACCCGACTACGACACAGAGGTGGCTAGATTGTTGGGGAATCGCTGCAATTATAAACCTCTAGCGAGGGACCCCACCAATGACCTGCAGGCGACCATTATCCAACTGGTAACCGAGGCCAAAGAAAAGAAATGGGTCACATATAGGGAAGCCGAATTCCTGATCAACACGAAACCGAGAATGCCGGCGTTTTATATTGTACCCAAAATCCACAAGAAACAACAGCCTCCTCCGGGACGACCTATCGTCTCCGGCATCCAATCGCTATTAGAACCGCTATCCCAGTTTGCGGACTTTTTCCTAAGGGAATGTGTCATCACAGAACCCTCATACGTCCAGGACACCACGGAAGTGTTGAGAACCTTAGAGAATATCACATATAATCCAGCAAAACAATATCTTGTAACCATCGACATAGAATCGTTGTACACCAGTATCCCTCAGGAGGCCACGCTGGTGGCAGCAGCGCGTGCCCTGAGGGATTCTGAATGGTTTTATGACTGCCCCCAAACCTTCGTCCTTCAGTGCATAGAGATCGCACTGACCCAAAACTTCTTCGCATGTAAGGACCAAATATATCTCCAGGTGTCGGGGACTTCGATGGGGGCTACATTTGCCCCTAGTCTGGCCTGCATCTATGTGGGCCAGTTCGAGGCGTACCATATCCATTCAGACACCAATCTCTTCCAGAGGAACATTGTCCTCTGGAAGAGATACATAGATGATGTACTTTGTATATGGGAAGGGACGGAGGAGGCACTGAAGGACTTTCTTGTCTGGCTTAACAGCCTTGACGACTGCTTAAAGTTCACGTGGGAAATGAGCAAAACTAGTGCAGTATATCTGGATCTCGACATTCAAGCAGAGAATGAGGGGTTGGTGACCAGGGTTCATCATAAGTCAACAGACAAAAACTCCCTCTTACATTACAGATCCTACCATCCTAGGGCCCTCCGTGACAACCTGCCCGTAGGACAGTTTTTAAGATATCGTCGAAACTGCTCTACCATACAGGAATATTCTGCACAATCCAATGTATTGGCTACCAAGCTACAAGATCGAGCATATCCCAGGAAGGTCATAAGACAGGCAAAAAAACGAGCATACAACACGCCCCGTGCAGCCCTGTTGGAAAAGACCTCTAGGGAAAAAGGTGAATGTATTCCAGTGGTCACTACCTTTGGACCACTTTCCACCAAAATCAGTCAGATTATCCGTAGGCATTGGCATCTGCTTAGCACTACCAATATGCAAATGCCTCCACCCCGTTTTGCATTCAAAAGATCTGCGAACATCCGGGACCGGCTGGTCCACACCAGACCTAAAATAACTCCACGTGAGACAAACAACCCCCCGGGGCATTACCCTTGTGGAAATTGCTCTGTGTGCGCATTTACATCGCCCACTAAAAATGTTACTCTTGCAAACAACAAGATCTGTTTTTTAAACAAATTCAGCAACTGTAACACCTCGCATGTTATTTATAGACTAACATGCCCCTGCGACCTTCACTATATCGGCCTTACCACCAGGAAGGTAAAAACAAGAATACAAGAACATCTAAGCACACTCCGTGCAGGCAAATTGAGTACCAAACTGGTACAACATTTTCAAACAAAAAAACATACTGCTCAAGAAGTGCGCTGGACAGTGCTAGAAAGAGTTACAGGCGACCAGTTTAATATTGAATCCAGACTGAGTAGCAGGGAAGCACGGTGGATTTATCAAGAGGGTGTGGACCAAAATGGACTAAATGACCTTATTGAATGGAGCAAGGTGAACGTATGATTCATGGACCCCTTCCTCCATATCATTGAGAGTCACCAGTCTTCAGTGCCAAGCCATGAGCAATGTATTAGCCGTTTACACACGAGGGTTACCAAACAGGGTGGATTAACCATACTTATGACTCGGATAGTTCCCAATGGAAAACTACATAAGGACATATACTTGTAGGAACATCTTAGGAAAATACGTTACCTCGGGTGCTTTTAAGGTGGTAAATTGGTTGATGTACACACATTCCTCAGTACCCTTCACTGGGAAGTAGCCGATACTAGCAGTAGTACGTTTTTGCAAAACAATGGGAACAGACATAACACGATATTCCCCATTTTAAGATGGCAACTTCCTTCATACCACACCAAGCCTTCTGAATGGTATCCGTGACATCCAATCACGTAATTCCTCAAATGAAAAACTACATAGAGACACACACGTGTAGGAGCGCCCCATGAAATACACCATTTTGGTGTCTTGGAAGGCCGTCAATAGGTGGGGGTATATACAGTGATTATCATTATACACTGGTTAATAAATACATGCAGGAGTTTGTCTGCGTAGATCGATGGGGATAGGCATAATACGGCATTTCCCATTCCAAGATGGCAACCCCTTTTTACAGCACATCAAGCCTTGTGTTTGAATGGGTCCCACGTAGGCTAGTCACGTGGTACACGCAATGACGTTTTTAAACTGCGCAATTGAATGCCCGTGTTGTTGCTGGGCTGAGTCAACGCCAGTTACGAACACTATCACGGTGAGTCTCGAGAGACGGTTCTCAATCGGGGAATTAGTTTTGATTCAGGCCAAAGAGCAGGCAGTTTGGGACACCAAGGTGAGAGCGGGAGTCTTGGAAGTTTAATGGGCCAGGTTACAACTTCATAAAGGGTCTGCCATATTAAAGGGAACATTTTTTAACATTTTCAACATTTTTTTAATAGGATGCCAAACACGAGACATTTGTTATTCAAATCCCGAGATGGGGGGAACCACTTGAAACAGGAGGGAGATACTTCCGCACTAATAATGATTGAGACACCAAATACTGTCAATCATGCTATCCTCACTGTACATTATATATTACAGATTTACGAGTGATGTGGAATACGTAGAGCCTTGAACGCGTACATATAGCCGCAAGGACTAAAGGGTAAAGGTATGCCCATGGTGGGCAAGATCCCGGTAAATATGTTAATGCGTGTTCTGTAACACAATACATAGGACATTTGTCCTAAGTTAACAGGTTACCAACCAAGTTTGATCTGTGTTGTTATGTCTGTGTATGTTTTCTTTTGTCTCCTACAGAACTGTTTTTAATTGATAAATTGAGGTGCAGGGTGAAACGAACAAACCCCACGCCCTGAAGAAATTGCCGTGAGTTTTGTCCAGTGGCAATGAAACATGTCGGCATTTTAAACATATGAGCCATCACGCAGCTTAGAATAAAATATGCAAGCCAGTGTGAATTAGCTCTTTTTACGATATCAGTGTATATCTTTATGGGGTTCGATACGGTGCACACAGTAGAGCACAGTTCTTTATTTCTTTTTCATCTTCAATCACACACCTTAGCACCTGTACAGCGAACTATTGTTTTCTCCACACAATTTTCATGCTTTTGGAGTGTTGGTAGCTGATGATGAGATTTTGAGGTAGCAGGCGAGTACCATCCTGCTTAACCCTCTCTGGTGGCGCTACCGTGAGGCACCAACACTCCTCCTCACTCTTTTTTTCACCACATTGGGTGTTGGAGACATAAGCTTAAGACACACTGATAGTTAGTTTAACTTACCTCGTATGCAAAATTTCTCTTTCTTTCTTTCTGAAGTGAACTATACCGTTTAACAGCTTAGACGAAATAATCGCAAGCTAAAACAGTGTCTAAAATTTATGATAATTAAAACGGATATATTAAACAAGTGTTCACATTGTGAACAGGTCTTTTTGTATACAGTATATTGAGTGGGGGATGACCTGTTCTCTGCCCCTTTAGCTCCTTATTGTAGACTGGCCCATTATATCTGTGTCCTGGTTTTCTCAAGGCATATTAGGACACATAATGCGATGCAGGGGTGGTCTGAGTGTAACTTGAATTTTCACATTGTAAACAATCTCTGACAATTCCTTCTATTTGCTTATCCACTCTAGGTAACCAGTGCCAATTCTTCTGTATACTCTTAGTTTTGCCTATTCCTAGATGCTGTTCATGACAAATTTAAATAATTTTGCATCTCAATTTGATATGGGGTATGACTCTACCATTCCTTAAGAATAAACCAGCTCCATCTGACAGTTCATGCCTTATCTCACAGAAGGGAAACAATTCTTCAGGGACCACCTTCTTGATATCATGAGGCGAACACTAGTAAGTAATATATCCTGTTCAATTTTCCACTCATCCCACGTTATACCCGGAAACGCCTCTGAGATATTTGCCACACAGAAATCTTTCCGATGTCCTCACTAAATTCACTCAATGGTACAGGCATGTGGCTAAGAAATTCTGCCACCACATTCTCAGTCCTAGGTACATACTGTATCTTGTAATTGTAAAACCACATGCAGACAGACATGCAGGCTAATCTTGGGGAAGCTGCACAAAGTTCTTTAGGGGTCAAGACGCAGGTAAGGGGTTTGACACCATTGCATATGCAGATGATACTCAGCTCATCCTAATACTGGAAAATGATACCCAAGAAGCCGAAAGAAGGCTCCAAAGCTGCCTTACCGCCACTTTCAGATGGATGAACTTGAATCATCTCAAGTGCAATACTGGGAAAACAGAAATCCTTCCCTTTGGTAAGGATAATTTCTTCAATCCCTCAGTATGGTGGCCGGAAGATGCCATTGCTCCCCCTAGCACTGCCTCCTCAGTCCGTAACCTAGGGATCAAATTTGACCCCACCCTGAGTTTCAAACAGCAAGCCACAGCCGTAGCAGGGACCTGCTTCGGAATCATTAAAGGACTCAGGAAATTCTACGACCTAATTCCCCTTTCTGCAAGGAAAACGGTCGCAGTAGCCCTTATCACCTCCCGCATCGACTATTGTAATAGCCTATACGCAGGGACTAACAAAGAAGTCCGCCATAAATTACAAATTGTACAGCATGCGGCTGCCAGATTAGTACTAGGGTGGAAAAAGAGGACCTCAGCTACGGCAGCAATGAACCTCTTACACTGGCTGCCTATTAACAAAAGGGTGCTCTTTAAAATTCTACTGATCACCTTTAGGGCTTTCAATGGAAAGGGACCCAACTACATACTAAAAATGTTTAAACATTATAACCCCACGCGATGCCTTAGGTCTCAAACGGCCAATCTTCTTACCATTCCTAAGTTCAGACTCAAGACTAAAGGAGGAAAATCTCTGGCAGTACTTGGGTCCAAGGCCTGGAACCTTCTTCCCTCCTCCCTCCGTCAAATCTCTACAGAAGCGACTTTCAGAAAGGCCCTCAAGACTTGGATTTTTGCTCTCCCTGAATGGCAGTGCAAGAATCTAGTCTAATTACCTTCCGCATGTATCATCATCAGGATCTGATTCTTCTCTACAGCGCAAAGATGCTCCCTGGAGTGCAACCTGCGCTTTATAAAAACCCATTACATTACATTACATTGTGGTCACTACACAAAGTACATTTTGTTTCACCAGATGCATCGTCTGAGGTGTTCTAACCCCTAAGCACATGCCAATGCCTCCCGCTCTGTGACCAAATACTTTTCGTCAGTTTGGGTCAGTGAGTGGGACGTTAATGCTATGGTATCTTTCTTGCCCAAGGAATTGTTTTGGGTGAGTACAGCACCTAGACCTCTACCACTGGCATCAGTAGTGACAATATTGGTCAGGTAAGGGTCAAACGCTTGCAATGGAGGGGCTGTGCACAAGTAATTTTTTGAAGAGTAAAATCCATCTTGACATTTACTAGACCATTCAAATATGTTTCATATTTTAAGAAGGTGTCTCATATCATACATTTAGGGAAAAAATCATTAACAAATTTGGAATAGAATTCCACCAAACCTAGGAATGCACATAAGACATTCTTATTCTTTGGTACAGCTGCATTCCTAATGGCATCCAATCATTCTTTCTTGGGTTTTTTGCCATACCCTGTGAGCAGATGTCCCAAAGATGTATCCTCTTTGCATGCAAATCTTTATTTACTATGTTTTACAGTTAACCCTCTGTTCTCTAAAATACTGAGCACTTGGAACAATTTTTGATTGTATTTTTTTTTGTTTTGCCTCTCACCAAGAGGTTATCCTGGAAAATTAAAAGGTCCTTTACATCTTCAAAGATCACATGCATTAGCTTCTGATACATGGCGACAGTAGCGGCCAGTCCAAACGGTACTCTATTAAACCTGTAACACCTGAACGGTGCAATAAACTTGGTGAGACTTCTGCTATCTGTGTGTAAAGCAACCTGATAGTAAGCAGCTCTAAGGTCAATAGTAGAAAAACAGTTAATACCCTTGGTGAGGGCAAGCATTTCATTAATTCGTGGTTGAGGAAATTGGTCGATGAAAACATTATTATTAAGTTTGTGAATATCTATGCATAGCCTCAACTTGCCATTGGGCCTTTTTGCGACTGCTAATGGAGTCACCCACTCTGAGGACTCCACTTGTGATATGACTCCCTCCTTTTCTATTTTTCCAATTGCACCGTAACCTTGTTTTTTAATGGAAACTGAATATTTCTAACCTTATGAACTTGGCGTTTGGTATCATGATTTAAACAAATCTTATGACTAAATCCTTTCAACTTTCCAATGTTTCCTGAAAATACTTTAGGGAATTGCTTTGATTTAGACTTGCTGACTTCTTCCTCAGGTTGCATCATAAGTACAGGTTCAGGACTGCTAGGATTCAATGTGATACCTTGCTTACCTTGGTCGATCCATCCGAAAAAATGTTGGGCCAGTGACTGAAACATACGTTTTTTCTATGGGCTCTCTGTCCTTAAATTGGAATTTTAATCTCATATACCCAACCATGTCTATGGCTTGCACTGTGAATGTTTTGATAGAGGTGTCTGACTGTTCTAACTCATTACCTAAATCCTGTACAAATGTTACTTCCCATACCTCTTTGTTAACAATGGTGTATGGAAATCCTGAATCTGCAAAAACAACAGTTGATGGACAGAATGCAGAACAATGTCATACATTCACCCCAGTACAGAGATCTGGGCCTAAATCCATTGATTTTTTTGCTCACCATGCCATTCCAGTTTAAACCCAGCCATATGCAAATCAGTCTTGACCCTGTGCCACATGGGAACAGTCCAGCCCGAACTGCCAAGCCAGGTCCTCCCTGGACTGGAACCAAGCATCCTAGGACCGGTTTCGGGGTTTCACCCCTCTTCAGCCAGGATAGCTTGATTCCAGTGGCATGGAGAGCACGGGACTCACATCTGAGCATACCCGTCCCACTCGGGGTGACAAATGCAAAAACAACAGTTGATGGACAGAATGCAGAACAATGTCATACATTCACCCCAGTACAGAGATCTGGGCCTAAATCCATCGTTTTTTTGCTCACCATGCCATTCCAGTTTAAACCCAGCCATATGCAAATCAGTCTTGACCCTGTGCCACATGGGAACAGTCCAGCCCGAACTGCCAAGCCAGGTCCTCCCTGGCCTGGAACCAAGCATCCTAGGACCGGTTTCGGGGTTTCACCCCTCTTCAGCCAGGATAGCTTGATTCCAGTGGCATGGAGAGCACGGGACTCACGTCTGAGCATACCCGTCCCACTCGGGGTGACAAATGCAGAAACAACAGTTGATGGACAGAATGCAGAACAATGTCATACATTCACCCCAGTACAGAGATCTGGGCCTAAATCCATCGTTTTTTTGCTCACCATGCCATTCCAGTTTAAACCCAGCCATAGGCAAATCAGTCTTGACCCTGTGCCACATGGGAACAGTCCAGCCCGAACTGCCAAGCCAGATCCTCCCTGGACTGGAACCAAGCATCCTAGGACCAGTTTCGGGGTTTCACCCCTCTTCAGCCAGGATAGCTTGATTCCAGTGGCATGGAGAGCATGGGACTCACGTCTGAGCATACCCGTCCCACTCGGGGTGACAAATGCAAAAACAACAGTTGATCGACAGAATGCAGAACAATGTCATACATTCACCCCAGTACAGAGATCTGGGCCTAAATCCATCGTTTTTTTGCTCACCATGCCATACCAGTTTAAACCCAGCCATATGCAAATCAGTCTTGACCCTGTGCCACATGGAAACAGTCCAGCCCGAACTGCCAAGTCAGGTCCTCCCTGGACTGGAACCAAGCAAGCCTGGCTGAAGACGGCTGAAATGCCAGAAACCGGTCCTAGGAAGCTTGTTTCCGGTCCAGGGAAGGCATGGCTTCGCAGTTCGGGCTAGACTGTTCCCATGAGGCACAGGGTCAGACTGATTTGCATATGGCCATGTCTGAACTGGGGTGGCAGAGTGGGCTAAAGAACGGTGATGGATCAAACCCAGATCTGTTGACTGGGTGTGAGTGTTTGATTGGTTCTGATGCTCCGTCCATCACCACCCCCTTTTGTACCGCTTTTTTCGCCATAATTTGGTAGGGTATGCTCAGACGTGAGTCCCTTGCTCACTTTGCCACTGGATTCAAGCAAGCCTGGCTGAAGACGGCTGAAATGCCAGAAACCGGTCCTAGGAAGCTTGTTTCCGGTCCAGGGAAGGCATGGCTTGGCAGTTCGGGCTGGACTGTTCCCATGAGGCACAGGGTCAGACTGATTTGCATATGGCCATGTCTGAACTGGGGTGGCAGAGTGGGCTAAAGAACGGTGATGGATCAAACCCAGATCAGTTGACTGGGTGTGAGTGTTTGATTGGTTCTGATGCTCCGTCCATCACCACCCCCTTTTGTACCGCTTTGTTCGCCATAAGTTGGCAGGGTATGCTCAGACGTGAGTCCCTTGCTCACTTTGCCACTGGTTTCAAGCAAGCCTGGCTGAAGACGGCTGAAATGCCAGAAACCGGTCCTAGGAAGCTTGTTTCCGGTCCAGGGAAGGCATGGTTTGGCAGTTCAGGCTGGACTGTTCCCATGAGGCACAGGGTCAGACTGATTTGCATATGGCCATGTCTGAACTCGGGTGGCAGAGTGGGCTAAAGAACGGTGATGGATCAAACCCAGATATGTTGACTGGGTGTGAGTGTTTGATTGGTTCTGATGCTCCGTCCATCACCACCCCCTTTTGTACCAATCCTGAATCTGCAACAATATAAATATCAACCCCTCCCATTGACTTTTCGCATAGGAGTTTCTTTTTCTAGCCTATTTCCTCCTTGTCAATTTGCAACACCTGAAAATCTTCTGCACTGAGCACACACATTTTCAATTCTTCGTCTTCAGACATACTGGAAGGACAACCATCGTCTACTTCCACTATCTTGACCATATTGCCCAACCTCTTCTGTCACACTTTCTGAAAGTGTCCTATAATTTCGTGCTTGGAATAGTTCTGTTTCCGTGTCGAGCATTTTTTGTCATTAGCCAATTGATCGGTGCTACCACACCTATAACATCTTCTGTTGAATCCTTTTAAGCTTTTACTTTCAGGGTCCTGAATGCTCGAGTTAGAGGCTTGCATCACAATTTGATCTCTAATTAGATCATCGTGTAAGTTTCCAAAATGGCATGTCTGGGCTAGATTTTTCATAGTAGACTCGTAATCTTTATTGGCTCGTCCTTACCCTGTTTGCTGTGAAACAATTTGGAGTGAACCACAGCAAACAAACCGCTGGCTTGTAATAAGAGTTTAGATCCTCAAGAGCATTGGTGTAGACATCTCCTTGCCCCCCCCCCCACTCTTGTTTTTTTGTTTATGCGGTTTCACACTTTTAACCCACCCGAACCTAGACAATGTAACAATATTTCAAATTTCTTTTCTGCAGTACAATCTTCATCATCATAAAATGTAGAGATGTAATTCGTGAAATATTCTAGCCATTCCTCCAATTTAAGTGCTGGTTCACCAGAAGCTGGTAGAAAAGCTTACGGTGGTGAAAGGTTCCACACATTTCCTGACGCCATGTGTGCGCTACCTCTCTTCCTCTACCACACAGCAATCAATAAGTGAGATTATATGAATGCAGGAAGAACAGAATGCCTCCTTCAGAATGTACTAAGGGTGAAAACAAGATCTAGGTACTCAATGTCCACAAGGCATCATGAAGTATAATACCCCTCTGCGCCAGTCTTTAGTGCAGCGCGCGTGTTAAATGAATCAGAAGCAAGTACTAGATAGCGCGCCAACACACATGCAGTACCTGCAAGAGCGGTTGAAACTTTCTGGTGGAGGACAGGGACGGATTGGCAATATGGGCAGTTGGGCATTGGCCGATGGGCCAGTGTCTTGGTGCCCTCTGTGGGCCTTTTTTTTTTCTTTCCCATCCCACAGAGGGCACCAAGACAGGGAGAGTAAAGCAGCATCGCTTGGGGGGTGGTGATATGGCCCTTGGGCGAAGATCAGCTGTGGCTTCTCTTTGCCCCCCTGCCATGCCAAGTTATCACCCTGATAGTGGGCTGGGGAGCTGAGTGAAGGCGGACGAGAATCAGGCTTCCTGGGGGCCAGGTGTTGCTAAGGCGATTCATCTATTGTCATCTCGGCCCCCCTGGGGTCAATGCAGCTCAGAACCTGTGTTTTTGTCTGACACCTCAGCACATGGGCTTTCTCATTCAGGGCAAGATGGGCGGAGAAGGGTGGGTTTGTGCTCTGGCCTTGCTGTGGGGGACGGGTGACGTTGTGCACTTGGGCCATCTTCATCTTAACCCCAGCAGTCGTGGTTTATGCTTAATCCCCTTCCCTGCTAGGCCATTGCCTCGAGGCAATGGAGGGCTGGGGAGGGGTTGAGTAATTTAGTAAGGGAATGGGCCTGGCTGTTGTTCCATTGCTCAGGCTGTAAGCCATTGTCTCCTTGGCCCCAGTGTCCTTACCAAGAGCAATATCCTCCAACTTCCATGCCTAAGCATATGTGGCCTGCAGATCAGAGTTGCATGTAGAAAGGGGGGGAATCAGGTTCGAACTTGGCATCAGCTCTCAACAGCCTGTGATTCTGGGAAAATGACTTCCTTTCCCAGGCCCTTAAATAAAAAGAATCTGTTCTTGTGTAGTGTAATTGATGCACATGATCAGGGATCAAATAACTGCTCACACAATATAAAGCTGTCAAAATGAAGAATAAAAAAAACAAGCATTGGCAATGCCACTAGGTCTCGCATTTGCGAGAGTTAAGAGTTTTTGGTGTTGTAAATGACAATGCGTTATACCTATGTGTTATGGAGTGGAGGTATGTTTTTTTTTTTATTGTCCTCATTTATGCGATTATTGAGGTTATGGTAGACAAGGTCCCCTTATCACGTTTCCTTTCGAGGAGATGAAGACCGCCTTCTTCGTATCAAGCTCGGGTCATGTCCAAAAACCCTCAAATTCGTTGAGTTAATCAGTCATAGGTCCACCATGCTGATTCTTTTGAATTTGTTAGATCGCATAGGGTAAAATCACTGGACAACCCTTCCTACCCTACCTCATATTCTTGTCCCAAAGTTCCCAGTATTTAGTTCTATTACCTCTCCCTCTGGAGTTATCAAGTATCCTGACCTTCCTTACTGAACAAATACATTCTACCACTTCAGGAGGAGTAGCAAGAATCCAATTTACGCATATTTTGCGTCTTGCTAATAAAATTAACATAAATAATAAGCATTACAATAGTGGAATTATTGTTATCCAAAATGCCGAAAATGATGATAAATGGACTTACCTCAATGGTCGTATCTAATACTTTATCGATAATCTTACCCCCTTCTTCCCAGAAAGTTTCAAGTTGAGGACACAGGCAAAACATATGGATATTGTTCGCCCTTGATTCCCCACATTTTGAGCACTTTTTCACCACTTGATTATTCATTTTGGATAACTGTTCCGGTGTCCAGTATGACCTGTGTAAAGTAAAAAGGTGATTTCTCCTAAGAGGTGCAGAAACTATAATTTGCCATAAAAAGGTGCAGGATACTTGCCAATAATGTTGCAAGTCTTGTGCTGGGAAGGTCTTTTTCCATACATCATCTGGGGTTGTAAATTTCTCATCTCCTATATGTATCAGATGCCAATACCACTTCGATATTTCCTTCCGGGTCACGTATTTTAGTATCTTGTTGTTCCGTGGTTTCTAAAATTTTCTCTTGGTCCTTTGACCAACTCAATAGTTGATATTATTCAAATCTGGATATTTTTCCCTGTGTACCTTCAAGCATTGAGTTCCAGCTTCTTAAAGTACCAGAAATCCAGAAGTTGTCCCTATTTTGTTATTCCTACTTCCCTCAACCCAACTGCTAAAGAATCTTTTAGGTGCTAACCGACTGTAGTAGGGAATCTTCTACCTTCTTCTTATTTCGTACCATAACTTATATGCTGAGCCCAATACCTTTAATTTAATCTTTTTGAAGTATTTAGGATGTCCAACTTTGTACAGACAATAGTCTTCCCCTGTAGCAGCTTTCCAATAAGAAAAATAGGAGGCATGGGGTCTGAAAAGGATTCTTAGATTTTTAAATTAGAAAGCCCAAAAATAAGAAAGTATATCAGGCTTGCTATGCTCCCTCGATGTTTTTTCTGGCACAGCTTTTTCCACGCTATTCTCATGCCTTTAGAGGCCCATATGAACCCATTAATTTTGCTTTGAATCTTTTTTAACAATTGAGTCTTGAATTCCAGTGGTATTGTATTAAAAAGAAAGGTGAACTTTGGTAGAATGGACATTTTGATAACATTCAATCGTCCCAGAAATGAAAGAGATAAAGAGCTCCATTATTTTAATAACTTCCTCATTTCCTTAACTTTTAATTTCAAATTTTCCTGAGCAATTTCATCTATGTTTTTTAATACCTCTATTCCCAAGTATTTAATTTTGTTTTGTGTTCCAGCTATTGATGAGTATAAATTCCAGTACATTTTTTTTTGTTTTTTGAATTCTGAATATTAACTTGGTAACCTGCAATCTCTCCAAAGTACGTTAGAAGCTTTGTAATAATGGGTAAGGATTTGTTTATATCACTTGTATAAACCATTAAATCGTCTGCGTATAGGGCCACTTTATTGATCCAGCCCTTAAATTGAAATGGGACTTTTTCCTGGGACCTCCTTATCATATTTGCCAAGGGTTCTATATATAGGTTGAAGAGGTGGGGTGACAACGGACAGCCCTGTCTCGTCCCTCTTTTAATTTGAATTGCTTTTGATAAGCTGCCGTTTATAGGTATTTTTGCTGCTGGGGCAGTATATATGGTCCCTACTGCTCTCGCAAAGTTCCCTCCTAGGCCATAGTGAAATATAGCTTTCTGCAGAAATGACCAATTCACTCGATCAAACGCTTTGGCTGCGTCGAAAGTGAGAACTGCTAGTGGGATCTTTTCATGAGTTGCAATATTGATAGCTCCAATAAGCTGATGGGTGAGGTCATGTAGTTGTCTCCCCCTTATGAAGCCTTTTTGATCGCTATGTATAAGTTTGCCTGTGATATTCCCTAGTCGTGTAGCCAATATTTGTGTAAACATTTTGTAGTTGTTATTTAAAAGAGATATGGGTCTATATGACTCACATTTAAGGGGGTATTTCCCTGGTTTCAGGATCAAGCTAATGGTTGCATCGTTCCAAGATTTAGGGAGTGCGAATCCTTCCAAATAAATATTATTAAACCGGTCCACTAGTCCAGGGTCAATGTTTCTTTTAAAGCTACATAAAACTCATTGGAGATGGCATCTGGGCCTGCTGCTTTCCCTTTATTTGTTCTATTTAGTGCATTCAGCACTTCCTGAGATTGGAAAAAATCTTCAAAGGCTTCTACTATTTCCGTCTTATTCTCCACCTTTCCACCCACCAGACCACTATGTATTGCCATAATTTTATTCCTGTTGAGGTCAGTTTTAATTTTCCATGCCAAAAGTTTCCCTCTATTTTCCCCATATTCATAATTTGACAATCAGATTCCCATCTTTTCCTTACCCTTCCCTCCAGATAGTTTGATAAGTCACATTTCTTTTTGGAGATTTCCTCTTTTGCTCTCTCCCATTCTATATTAGAGGTCGTTGTCTCAAAAATCCTATACTGATCTAAAATGTCTGATTCTAATTGACTTAGTGTATATCTATTCTCCTTGTTTCTTTTTGCGGCTAAGCCGATCAGGATCCCCCCGACAACCGCTTTATAAGCGTCCCACACTGCTTGCATGGGAACATCTCCATTAGCATTAATTTGAAAGTATTCTTCTGTTATATCCTTCAAATCCTCGTCAGTCAAAAGTGTGCGATCTAACGTCCTCCTAACCTCCCCCTGAAGGTAACCTTGACTTATTTCTATTTAAACTAAAGAATGATAGGATAGGTGGGCAGGTACATGTTCTACTTTGGTTACACTTTTGCTTAACAATTTATCTATCAAGAAAAAATCGATTCTTGATGCATGACCATATTTTTGATTTTTATAAGTGATTCTATTATTTCGATCGCCTTTGTTCTTCCAAATGTCCACTAGACCCAGATCCTCTTTAAGTCTGTCCATCCGTTCCCTCATTTTAGGGAGGTTTAAAGCTCTCCCTGGCGGGTGTCTGTCATTTATTTATTTTTTTTTAATTTTTTTTTTTTAAACCGTTTATTACATGTTAAAAAAGGTTACAAGTATGGGCCTACAACCATCCGGCCGGCCGCTAGAGTGGCAGAAGCATATGACATACCTACAGTAAGAGTCTCTTGGCGGTGCAGATCGGTAAATCAGGAGATATCAATAGCGCAGGCCCCATAACTCCAAGCCCACAATACGGTTTCCTTTTTTCAAAACAGAACAACACAAAAAACCACACCCGCAAGGCAACCCCCCATCCAAAGTGACGGCACGTGCTCCTTAAGTGGGGGATCCCAACCAGCAGCCAAACTCTGAAGAGGGGAATGGGAATAGATCAGGGACAGGGGAACCACATGCCCGCGGCTGGGGGAGGGGGTCGGCTAAGGGGACGGAGCTGGTGAGGCGGCCGGTAGCAGTGGCGGCTCACAAATACCCCCGCGATAGGCGTTCCAGGGGCCCCAGATTTTCACCCACGCCCCAGGCTTACCCCTCGCAACATACACCACCTTTTCACGAAACATACACCAATCCATGTGTTCTTTCCAGGCCGACACCGCCGGGGGCCTCTGGGATCCCCACAATTGAGCAATGTCACGCTTAGCTATCATGTATCCCAGAGTCACCCACCGCGTCTGCGGGACCGAATAGTCATTTGGTTCCCACACATTCAGCAAGCATCTCCTCGCTTCAGGCAACAGCGCAACACGCGTCACCACACGCAGGACCTCATGCACACCACGCCAGAATCGCTCCACCTGTGGGCATTCCCACAGAATATGCATGAAAGTTGCCAAGGCACCACAGCCACGCTTACACAATCCGTCACCAACAAAGCCCATACGTAGAAGCCTTGGCCCCGTCACGTAAACCCGGTGGAGGATCTTAAGCTGGACGAAGCGAAGGCGAGCCGGGATGGCCACCTCCTTCGGAGAGGCCACCGCGGAAATCCAGTCCTCGTCGTCCAGTTCCAGCCCGTCGGCAACCCAGGCCTCGCGGAGACTAGTCAGCAGGCACGATCTGTCGTTGATCAGTTTTTTATATATAAGGGAGATCGTGCTGTCTGGGACATGGCCATCCAGCACTCTGTCCTCCAGGGGGGAAGACTCCGGAATGGACGCGACATCAGGGAAGACGGAGCCCAGCGCGTGGCGGACTTGTAAGTACCGAAAGTACTCACTGCCTTGCAGCTGAAATTCCGTCCGCAGCGTCTCAAAAGTTTTGAATCCACCCCTTGTCCAGAGGTCTCCCACTGTGCTGATTCCGATCGTGTCCCACTTCTCGAAGCCCTTCGATGTCCACAGGGAGCCCAACCTCTCAGACGCATATAGCGGTGTCGCCCGGGTCAAACGGTCCTTCCACCCCATCGCTGCATTAGCCGCGTGCCAGACACGCACCATGACACGCGTCGGTCCCGTCAGACGGGAGTCGGGCGCGCCAGAGTAGAGCGCTCGATTGTAGTCGCCACCGGGCAGGAGCATCTTGTCCATTTCAAATGCCGGGTTCAGGGCGGGCCCGTAAAGGCCATGATTAATCGCAGCTAGCTGGGAGGCCCAGTAATACCGTTTAATGTCCGGGAGGGCAACCACCCCATCGTACCACGGGAGCGTCAATTTAGCCAGAGCAATACGCGGCCTCCCGTCCCAGAACAGGCGCCGCTGCAGGCTCTCCACCTCACGGAAGTAGCGCGCCGGAACCAAGTCCATAGTGTTCTGAAGCGCATACAGAAAGCGCGGCAAGGACATCATCTTAAACAAGGCCGCTCGGCCAAGCGGCGAAAGCGGAAGACGCCGCCAGCGCGCAACGTCCTCCCGCAAGCGCTGGAGGGGGGGTAGCAAGTTCCGCTCGTAGCGGGCCTCCGGGTCTAGAGTAATATATATACCCAGGTACCGGAACCCCTGGGAGGCAATCTGGATCGGGCAGTCCCGTGGTAGGGCCGGAGCCTCCCCGGAGAGCACATACACGCAGGATTTCGCCCAGTTGATGACAAGGCCTGAGTTACGACCGAAGGAGCGCAAAACATCAACCAGGACAATCAGCGAGTTACGCGGGGAGGCGAGATACAAAAGGATATCATCGGCGTAGAGGGACACGCGGTCCTCATGCTCGGGGGTCCAGCGGAGACCACGGATGGAGGGGTGCCACCGCAGCCACTCCGCCAAGGGCTCCAAGGCCAATGCAAACAGGAGCGGTGACAAGGGGCAACCCTGATGCGTGCCTCGCCCCAGCGCAAAGGGGGCCGAGACTCGCCCATTCACCACCACCTGCGCCAATGGGCCCGAATACAACAATTTGACCCAGCTGATGAATCCCGGTCCAAATCCAAATTTCGCCAGCATCGCCCAGATGTATGGCCATTCAAGCGTGTCAAACGCCATGGTGGCGTCCAAGGACGCCAAGATGGCCGGCTCCCGCACAAACGGGACACGCGCGAGCACCCCATGCAAGCGTCGCAGATTAAGAGCCGTGTTGCGATGGGGTATAAAGCCAGATTGGTCTTGGTGGACCAAATCGCCCACCACGCCAACCAGCCGGTTGGCCAGTACCTTGGCGAGGATTTTGGGTTCCGCGTTCAAGAGCGAGATAGGCCTATAGGATGTAACCCGCTCACGGGGTCTCCCCTCCTTGTGGATCACCACGATTGTGGCCAGACGCTGGTCCGGCGGGAGGGAACCCTGCGAGTGGGCCGCCAGGAACATGGCGCGCAGGTGGGGCGCCAGTACATCCGGTCGCAGCTTGTAAAGCTCGATGGGGATACCATTGGGGCCCATGGCCTTGCCGGATGCGACCGAGCGAATAGCCAGGGCAATTTCGTCCGAGGTGGGAGGAGCGTCCAACAAATCCCTGTCCTCCACTGTAAGGGAGGGCAGCGCGATGTCCCGAAGCAGGGCATGGGAATCTTCCTCCGAGCAGGGAGAAACCGGGGAGTACACCTCGCGGAAGTAATCCGCGAAGCAGGAGACAATGGCTTCCGGCTCGGTGACAGGCACACCATCCATCCCCTCAATCAAAGGAACCACACGACTCGCTCTCTCCCGCTTGTCCAACCACGCAATCAATTTACCAGCCTTATCACCCACATCATACAGTCGCCCCTGTTGCTCTCTACTGAGGCCCCTGGCCGCCTCCGTGACGAGGGCCCTATAGGCCGCCTGCTTGAGGTGCAGAACATGCAGCTTGGCGTCTGTTACCCCGCTCCCCAGGTCACCCTCCAGCTCCGCAATCTCGGCCTCCACCCGGGTTACCTCCTCCCGCTCGCGCCTCCGGGCATGGGAGATAGAGGAGAGGGCCTCCCCTCTGAGAACTACCTTAAAAGCCTCCCACAGGGAGATGGCCGAAGGGACAGACCCCACATTCTCATCAAAGTATCGCTGTAAGGATTTGATCAAGTCGGCACGAATAGTGGGGTCACGCAAGTACCAAGCATTGATTGGAGCCACCCTGCCCTCCCCCCTAGGGAAGACATCGAAATGTAACAGTACTGGGGAGTGATCTGAAATGCCCCGCGCCAGATGGCACACCTCTCCCACCCTCCCAGCATAGGCCGCCGGGACAAGGATGTAATCGAGCCGCGAGAGGCTACCATGGGCACCCGAGTGGAAGGTGTATTGCCGCTGCGCGGGATGCTTTAGTCGCCAGCAATCCACCAGGCCCAGAGTATCTAAAAGGCCGGACAGCCAGGCCCGTGCCCGGGGGAGGTCCCTAGGGGGATGGCGATCCATAGACCCAGAGACTACCGCATTAAAGTCCCCCCCGACCACCAGCAGGCCACCCGGGAGGTCCAGGAGGAGGCGCCCCAAATCCGCAAATGTAGTAGATTGTAACCCAGGCGGGACGTACACTGATATAAAAACAAACACTCTACCCTCCATTCTACCCACCAGAACAGTGTAGCGTCCCCTCTCATCATGGCGCACCTCATCAATCTCCAACGGGAGCGAGTTCTTAATCATGATACCCACCCCCCGCGAGCCCGAGGTGAAGCCCGAGTGGGCCACCAAACGATAGCCTCGCCGATTCATGGCATGAAAGGAGTTACCTATAAGGTGTGTCTCCTGCAGGAAGATAACATCTGGTGAGATACGTTTCAGGTACTGCAGGACCACACCACGCTTAATCCTGTCCCCCAGGCCGTTAACATTCCATGACAACACAGTCAAATCCCTACCCCCCATCATACGTAGAAGCAATCAGTCGTCCCCCACAGAGCATCTCGAGAGCAACAATACAGTAAAGGGGTTGCCTTGCGGTGCAAACAAACAACACACCCCCCCCACCCCCCCATCCCAACAGAACTCCCCCCTCCCTGCACCCCTGCATGAGCCCAGACAGCCCCCCCAAAGTGCAGTGTGCCTGTCGCCCCATAGATGAAAACTAACTAGTCCCCCAGAGGAGGAGGGAAGCCCCCAACAGACCCCACACGACCTCCATCGGAGGGGAACCTAAACGATCAGTAAATGGTAAAGGAATGTTGTCCAGAGCAAGGCCTATTCTACACCCCTCAGTTCTGATCCGGCGGGCCCTCCCCGCCAACCGCACCCCCCCCACCCCCTCGGCCCCGATCTCCAGGCAGAGTGTCCAACCAGTCCCCAGCCGCCTCGGGTCGGTCAAAAAAGTGCGTGCGTCCATCCACCTCCACCCTTAGCTTAGCTGGAAAAAGCATTGAGTACTTAAGGTTCAGGTCCTGTAGGCGACGTTTAACTCCGAGAAAACTCAATCTCAGTTTTTGGACCGCCGGAGTAAAGTCTGGGTAGAAATGCACATCCATGTTATCAAGCTTGACCGGTCCCTGTTGCCTGGAGGTCTGCAGGATAGCGTCTCTGTCCCGAAAATTAAAAATCCGGGCAATGAGAGGCCGCGGCGGGGCACCGGCCTTAGGTCTGCCCCCAGGGACCCGGTGAGCACGTTCCACCGCAAAAAGCTTACTCAGCCCCCGGGGCTGGAGATGGGTAAGGATCAAGTCTTCCACAAAAAGATCTGCCGCCTCCGCCTCTCGTCCCTCCGGCACTCCCACAATGCGAACGTTATTCCTCCGGGCCCGACCCTCGGAATCCTCCAGTCGCCGGTCCATCAGGGCGCTCGCCTGACCAAGCCGGCGCACCTCCTTCTGGAGGGCCACCACGTCCGTCGTGAGGCTCGTTGTGGTGTGGGCCAGGGAATCGACCCGGTCGTTGGTTTTGGACAAGTCAGCCCTCACAAGGCTAACATCCACCAGGACCGAGTCTATCTTTTGCGCTAGGGTGTCGAAGCGCTGGTCCACCGAGGCCTTCATCTCTGCGATGGCGCCCATGACGTCCCGGAGGGTCAGATCCACCGGTTGAGCAGATGCCTCCGTCGGGCCCGCCGGGGATGTGCGCGATGTCTCCGGAGATCCCTTCTGGAGGGTGTAGCGGTCCATACTGTTGGATTGAGGCGCCGGGCCGCGGCGGGTCGTCTTCACCTTCGCCCGGTCGCCATCTTGTTTGGTGGACATGCCTGCTCTCCCACCGTCGTGCCAATCTCCTCGAAAGGGCCAATAAACCAGTTCACGGGTTCCGGGGGGGGGAGGGCGACCACTGGGCCGCGGGACGACTCGCGGCCGGCGGGTCAGCCGGGCACCTGGACAAGGCCACACCACCGCACCCCGCTCCGCAACCCTACCTCGCTTGAGGGCAAGGAGAGCGCAAAAGCGAAAGTGAAAGCACGGGATACGCGAGTCGCCCAGCCCTGCCCGCCGCTGTTGTTCGCTTTGTCCCCGGATCGCCCCACTACTCCAATCCGGGGGGCCAGCGCGGAGAAGGCCGCAACCTTCAATCGGTGCTCCCACCGGTGTCCGGGGTCCGATTCGAAAAGGAAAAACGGATGGCGCCCCAGCTCGGGTTCACCGATGCAGTCCCCTCAACAAGGACAGGATATAGCCAGGATTAATTCAAGAGGTCGTGGTGGTCCTCGGGAGCCTCGCACCTACGCGGCCATCTTGGTTGCGCGCTAGGCTCCTCCAGCGTCTGTCATTTATTGGATCTAGTAATAAGTTAAAATCTCCACACAAAATAATTGGAATGGATATACTAATTAACTGAGTATATAAAGACTGTAGTGGAGCTGGGTCGTACGTATTTAGACCATAGTAACCAACTACAAAAAAATACTTCTCCTCTAATTTAATCTTAGCAGCTGCCCATCTGCCTTTCGAGTCAATGTACTCTTATACAATAGTTATTTTTGAAGGTTTTTTAACAAGTATTGCCACTCCCTTAATACAGCACGTCTGGTTTGTACACACGTATTTATCCACCCATTTTTCGTATTTTATCATTTCATGCCATTCAGATTTTGACAGATGGGTTTCCTGTAAAAGTTAGTACATCACATTTTAATAATTTAAGGTATTCAAAAAAAAATTGTCGTCTTCTCCTTACTCTCAGCCCATTTACATTCCAGGTTACAATCTTTATTTTACCCTCAGAATCAGTCATCTTTATTTCCTACTCTCTTTCCTCACCGACCTTAGGAGTATTAACCTGGTTATGCAATTGCCGGGATCTTGGCTTTCTTGTACCTTGCATATCGGACAATTATTTGTTTTGATTTTCTCCCCAATTGCTCCCCACCAAAGAAACTGTAAACTTGTGCTAAAAAAAACACAATAACATTGCACCCATCACCTACCCCTGGAGAACCCTTCCTGTTATCATTGGACAATCATGATTGCCCTTTTGAGCTCCGCCTTTATGAGGCTTTATATTATGTCATATCTTATCTGGCCCTATTTTTTTGCTTTAATTTGTTCAAGTAATATCTCTACTTCTTTCGGATCCCTAATATTGTATGTCTTGTTATTCCACATGATCCTTAGTAGAGCTGGGAACTTCATCTGAACTGTGGCTCCTAGTGTTCTCAATTCTTGCATGTAGTTCCTGAGTGCCCACTGTCTATCTAGTGTAGCTTTAGATATGTCCGATCAGATTTTAAAGCTATTTTCCCCCTGGAGAAAGTACCTACTTTTAAGGCCATATTTAAAATACTTTCTTTCAAAGTGTAGGTTTTAAAATTTACGAGTATTTTCCGGGTGTTTTTCCTTAATTTGTTCTGTCTAAAAGGGTCTCTATGTACTCTTTGAATATCTTCGTCTAAAGTTTTCTCGTCTAGCTCCGGAAAAAATTATTTCAATAGAGTTACCAAACAATTTTTTATATTCTATCCTTCTGGAATATTTAATATTAGTATATTATTTCTCTTTGAATTATTTTCCAAAGTCTCGATCTTATCTCTAAGCTCTTTTTCGCTAGATCTTAGTTTGTCTATATCACTCTGACACGTTTTCACCTCTTCCCTGGTTTACTCTACTTTATTTTCCATATCTGATACCAGGTCTATTAAGGCGTTAACTCTAGACTCCAGTGCCTCACAGGATGCCTGTATTTTTCTCCTGATTTTTTTCCAGATTTGGCGAACCCCAGTTTTATCTCTATCATTAGTGCCCCAGCAAGTTGCTCGCTCCACCCTGCAATGGTGACCCCAGACCTTTTCCCTAGTCACTAGAAGGCATATTTTGATTTAGATTGTTTTCTGTCTCTACGCCTTCCTCGACATCTGAACTGTTTTCCTTTACACGGTCTTTCGACATAAGGACTTGGAAAGGGTTTGGAGACTCCACACCTTTGTCACCGGAAAGAGATGTTACTTTCTGCATTTTTTTAACCTCTCTGTTAACACTTCCTTCCTTGTGTAGTGTATTTTTACTTTCCAATTTTTCTTGTGCTTTAAAGAAGGAGTGAAGTGAGGGCGTTACTTTTAGATTAGCTCCTTTCCTGGCTTGTTCAATTTTTGCAGCCTTGGCAGTTCTAGTTGATACTACCGCTGTAGTTCGGCCCTTTGTTTTCTGACCTTTTTGCTTCTTATTTGAATGTTTTGTTACGTCTCCACTTGGGGTAGTTGCTTGTTCTTCCCCAGTTGAAATTTGACCCGTCTTCCCTAGTGGGTCCAGTGTAGAGCGTCTGTTCCTCAAGGAGTAAATTGTACCTTGGATACGACTTATGGTGGATTCTTTATTTGAGAAATCTTTTAATTCTGTTTCACCCTCTTTTATGGAGGCTAATGCTGGAATTGCTGCTTGCAGCACTTGTGCCAATTCTTCCTGCGGTAACTTAGTTTTAAAGATTGAAACAGCCCCTCTCTTAGCCCTTCCCCGCCTCCTTACCGGATTCATGCACCCTAATTGTCCCGGCTCTTCCTTCTCGTCTTCCTTCCCTTCACACCGTCCTTCTGAGTCCACGAACCATGCGAAGCAGCTGCTCGACAGACCTTTGAAACTCACTCTTGCCGATACTCTCTTTCGCATCTGGAACCCGACCGCTGCTTCTGCCCAAACGCCTCCCCAGCTCGGCAGGCAGGGGCGTAGCTTCCCGCAGGGCACCGCCTCCTCCTCCTCTCCGGCGGTGCACTGACCTGGAAGCCGGTTTTGAATCTCTGGCGTTCCTCTCATGGAAAAAGCTCCGCGGAGTCACGAACGAGGACGGCGTGCTAATACCGGTACAGAACGAATGAACCCAAATGCACTTAAAATGCTCTTAAAGTTTCCCGTCTTAATTATGGGCAAGGATCATGTCGTCTAAAGGCTGTATCGATCTATTTTTGTATGCCTCTAACGGAGCTCACTGCCGGACCTCTTAGCCGGCCGCCATGTTCTCCCTATCTCCCCATGGAGTGGAAGTATGTTGTGTGGAGTGGAATTATGTGGGTTGGATTAGAATTGTTAGTTGGGGAATTGTGTGCCATAGAATTATGTGACACGGTGTGCAGTGGAGGTATGTGGATCGTAATTGTGTGGTTTTGAGTGTACTGGAATTATGTATAGTGGGATTGTGTGTCATGTAGTGCAATTATGTGGAATGGTCTTTTGTGGTGTCTAGTGGTATGTTGTGCAGTTTAATTATGTGGTGTGTTAAATTTTGTGGCATGATGTAGTATTGTGTAGTGTGGATTGGATGTATGTGGTGCATTGTGTAAATGTGTTGTTGAGTTGATTTATGTGGTGTGTTGCTGAGTTGTGTGGAATGATAATGTGTGGAGTGGAACTGTGTAGCGCTGAATTAAATTATGCTGATTAGAATGATGTGGTATGATGTGGAGTATATTTATGTATATTGTTGCTATGTGGCATCAAATGAACTTAAAAGCAGATTGCAATTCAGATACCAGCAAAACAGTTGTGAAAATGTAAATAAGACTGAGGGCTGCCTTTCATCCCACAGAAACACATGCTTAATTAACATATTGTATTTATATAGCACTTCATAACCCCGATGACAAGTTGAAGTGCTTTGTTATGAGTAGTACACTACCCCGGAACCCGTGCTTCAGATTTGGTGCTACAGCATGTGTCTTACACATGGAGGGCATGTGAAGAATTGTGAGGGATTGTTACACAGATGGTATATTTAAACCAATATCACTAGTTCTCTTCAGGTCACTTGAACCATGATTCTTAGAACAGAGGGTGTTTATTGTTTCTTCTGAATTCTTAGTGGCATTTGATAAATATTCTCTTTGGAAGAGTTAAGAAGGTTCACCTTGCAGTTTTGAATGTGTTGGTCTATGACCATAAAGTATTATCTATATTTCTTACACTCATCTACCTACCTCTTCATCTTTCTAAAGCTATGTACCTTTTCTTCTGGCTACCCGATCTTTCGGTCTTTAACTTATGTCTCCCCTCATCACACATATCACTTCCTGATTTCTAGTTCTACTTCACCTCTCAAAATTTGTGAGTGAGGTAGATTTCATTTCTTTTGAGTGTTTTGCGAAATGTATTTCTTTACTGTTTGTCATTAGAGGTTCTATTCTCCAAGGCAGAGGTTCAGAGCAGCTCTTCCTCTTACTTTTGTTATTATATGTTCTATTCTCAGAGATTCTAGTCTAACTCTTTCCCCTCGACTTTGTACTAGATCTCTGATTTATGTGATGATCAGTGTCAAGGAAATAGCTGGTTGGGAAAGAGTATTTGACTACATTGTGCAGGTTGTTAGGACTGCAATCAAGTACTCCATTTCCAGAACTGCAGTGCTCCGTGTCGGTCCATTTAAGCTTTAAAATGATTAATTTACCAAACATTTCTCTACAAATGAGACCACCGAGATTAACCAAATAGTGTTTCATGAAAGGGCACGCCCCGCGAATGTGGGCCACTTTTTGGGACATTGCCCGGGCCAAATTGTGATCCCAATCCGACCCTGGTGGAGTACGCACGTGTAGAAGAGAATAGTGTGCTTTGCTGTAAAGGGCGATTCTACATATCAGTGCGCAAATTGATTGCATGAAGAGAAGTACGTACTTGATAATCATAGGGATGCACATACAAATTCCTGATCAATGCAGTTAAGTGCGCTTACGTTTGAGGTACCGTTATGTGTGACAAGATGAATGTGCACAATCATTTCTGAGTAAACGCAGTATAGCTGAAGAGTGACATAGCTTATTGCCGAAGACTAAGATGAGACGAGGCCTGGTGTTAACTGGTGGCATACACGTTAAATCATGCATAAGTTATCTAGAGTTAGCCGTCTATACCTTGCAAAATGGTTCCAAGATGTCGGAATGCGTGAAGTTGCGCAATGACGTTGGAGGAATTGACAGTTGAGGAACAGCCGTTGGAGCGGTTGAACTGATGTGCAAAAATCGCTTTGGAATACAATTTCCTGTACTACGACAAGGTAATAAGGAGTATAACAGGCTGGAAGTTTGTTTATTACCTTACTGAATTCCAAGAATGGTTCGTAGTGACCGCAAATATTGGCGAGGCCAGCTGAAGGAATGTCGCTGAGAGAAGTCACTATGCTTGGAGGTGCAATGGTGCATGCTTACAGTTTATGTGTTAAAACTTGTCGCCACTTTTGTAAAGACAAGTCCCCACGCATTGAAGAAAGTGCAAGTCTTTATTATGCTTCCAGGCCACATGGAAGAGGTTATAAATAGAACAACAGCTTTCTGCGTCCCTTCCGGTCAGTCACCAGCTGCACGTCTGTCAGCATTCTAGAACCCTCAGTGGGTGACAATGACATAAGGGAGACGCCAGGTACGGTGTCACAGAGGGGTTAATACAGCACGCAACACAACCATTACCACACTTTTTGAGATCCTTTGAAAGTCTTGAAACACTGCAATACACCAGAATAACAGGATCTAGAGTGCCTTCCTTCTTTATCAAGGATGTCCTGGGCTCCTAGAAGTCCCGGTCGTCTTACCTCCATACTGGATTCTTGAAAGCCAAAAATCGTCACCAAAATAGTGAAGACTTCACAGCAAGCACTGCTGCGAATCCATAACAGATTTATTGTAGTACAGCGCATACATAAGAAATCAGCATAAAGAGCCCAGGAGTTACTGCCGGTCATCAACTGCTTCTCTGGCCAACATCTTATGATATCTTTACATTCCACAATGACATCTATACATTCCACAACTACCTTAGCCTTCTCAGGCCTAAGGGAAGTCAATAAAGTGTAAACAAATAAGAGTGACATGGTATGATCTCTTAGATCTGAAGATTAGGCGCACTGCACATTGAGAGTTGCTTTTAAGGGAATCAGGTGACGTTTTGGGATCCCTGTCAAACAGTGCTTATGTACTGTCTGTCTCTCTTCTTCCTTGCTCATCCACTGTTGTCACCTTGTGGAATGTTTGCATTCATTGATGGTGTATTAGAATGTTGGTTTCCCTGGCTCTGAGGAGTTCAGTTGGGAGCTTGGGGCTGAGCAGAAAGGAGCCTGCTCCTGGTGGGGTTTTTGTTCTTACTTATTATCTTTAATTACTTCCTATGGACATACCACCTTGTACCATCTACTTGAAATAAATATACACTTGAAACTTCATGAATCCTGATCATCCTTCACTACAATTTTGGCAACGATTTGGTCTTCAAACCCTGCGTGGATTCAAATTCTATAGACTTACACTTTAAGTAACCTTCCTTCTGCAACTAAGAAATCTACAATTCTGCAACTACTTCAAAGAACCCAAGCTTGGTAAATCTACGCGTTACCTTCTGGCAGTCCTAGCCCCACCAGTGACCAAACTACACCGGTCAGTCTCACGTGGGTTTGCCATCAACTCAAGCTTGGTGAGTTATGTGCTGCTGTGCCGTATGCTGTTATACTTGTTATCACCAGTGACTGCCTGAGCACTAATTAGTCATCTACATGGCATCTTTCGTGTCAGTGATTTCTTTAACCTGCACTAACTGGCTTCTTTCATGCCTGTGATGCTTCATGAATGAGAAGTACTGCGCTATATACAGTGTTTAATTGTACTCACACCATTACTCAACCGGCGTGGGACATTGTTATTGCCATATGCTGACTTCTACAAAAACAACTAGCGTGTACATATCTGACAACTAATGGACTTTTTCTCGAAGCACATTCAAAGTCCATGCACTTAGTTTTTTTTTTCAAGCTTCTCTTTTTACTGCCAGTGTTTGATTGAGGCGTTGTGAAGGCGTGCACTCTTTGCGAGATATCATCGTTTTATTTATTGTCCCGTAATGTGTGCCAGTTCAATTGTTCCCCTCACTTCGTACTGGATGTCGCCTCCTTTTGTACGAAATGTGCCACGTTTGGGGCATTGTGACTATTTTTGGATTTGTTATACTTTGATCTTTGCTGCGCCACACATATTTAAATTTTTATTGGAAACCGTCACCCACCTTCAACGGTCTCCTTTCGCGCGCAACAACAGAGGAGCTCCTGATGACGTCCTCTCCTCCTTTGAACAGTGTCTGCATGCAACGACGTAATGAGAGCCATCCAGCATTGCGTAATATGCGTGCCACCATCTTGTGAGTGGCGGCGGCTTTCTCTTTTCTCCTTGATGCTCCCGTTTGGCAACCACGTCCTCCGCGTTGCATTTTACTGTGGCAGTTCACATTATATTCGACTGCTTCCACCGGGATGACCTGTGTGTTGGGTGATGTCCCGACTTATGTATATCGGACATTTTACCACTTACTTCTGGCACCTTAAAAAAAAAAAAAACCTTTCTCCAACAAGCCGCAGGCACATACGTCTTCTTGTATCCTTCTTTGAATTCGTCTTGAAAGCGTTCAAGCATCGGTACTGTATGGAAGTCGAGTGATATACATTCCAGCGTCCAAAAGATCACGGTGACTACTTGTAGGAGAGTAGGATCTGCACCTTATGTTTCCCCCACTTTTTTTCTAATGTTTACACTGGTGTCTGGTTCTAGTCTGGCTGGGACCCTGCTAATCAGGGCCCCAGCCTCTCTGTTCTCTCTAAACAACTTGGAGTGCATATTAGGCGCACTAGTGATTGGATACTGTGGTACCTTATGAGCCCCTAGTATATGGTACCTTAGGTACCAAGCGCATAGGTACTTCACAGGCCTACCGGGGCATCAAAACATGTCGTGTTTGGTGTCAAACGCTTTGGAATCATACCCCCACACCAGTAACTGGTATGGGAGTATGATCCCACCCTTCTAGATGGATAGACATGTACCTACTGTGGAAACGCGGTAGAATCCTGAAGAGCCCTGGCATAACAAAATGGATGCCACCAGTCACAGACACTGGGCCGCCCTCCTGCTGATGACCGAAACTCGCAGTGGAGGGGTCCCAACAATAGGTATCATGTCACAGGGAGGTGTGACCACCTCCCAGACAGGGTTTAGTGTATTGGGGCTGGGTGGGTGCACTCCTAGAGGGCTTTGAAGTCCTGCACTGGCGGAGCAGTAGGCTCCTCTGTGCATATGCCAGTTCAAACCGGCTCAGGGACTACCTGCCCCTGCTCTGGCGCGAAACTGGACAAAGGGAAGTGGGTGTAACCACCCACTCCCCTGACCCTCCCATAGGAGGGGTCACAGAGCTAGTCCCTCCCTTCCTTCTAGTATAAGTTAGGGAACCCTTGCTATTGCAAACTAGATTTCCCTGGACGACGCTCTGAAGAAGAATCCTGGACCTTCGACGATCCATTACCTCTGGAAGACGAAAGAATCTCTCTTGGAGTCAAGGAGTGACTCCCCTGCTGGGCAGGCACCAAAACTTTGCATCAACGGTCACAAACTTTCCCGCTCCCGCCGGAGTCCGAAGTCCCTGCAGCCCAGGAAGAGGATTTTCTGACTTCTCCAAGGCCATCGTGAGTCCCCAGCGACGCTGAGGCAAGTGGACCCCACGATTGATGAGGAACCGCAATCCCTGGGTACCGTGCACTATTTTGGAGTGCAACCCCTTCACAGCGGTCTACGAACTTGTGCATTGGACTACATGTGGTCCAAGCCTACGGCAGGATTTCCCCCGAAGATCAGAGGCCTACCCCGTCCCGAGTGACCGTGGGCCCCTGTTGAGTGAATCCTCCCTAGGCGTCTTCGGATCCCTTGCCAGTTGGCTTGTGGGTCCCCAGAAGACTTTTGTACAGTTCCAAAGGGCTCCCCTGGTTGCTCCAGGCCTGCCCTGACTTACCCTCGCTGGGTGAGTCCCTCAGACCTTGCTGGTCTGCACCGCTGACTTTTTGTCCTTTCCATGAGACTTGCTGTTACCAAGGCTTGTTGGCTCCAGTCTGGTCACCGACACCGCAGTAGGCTGCAGACTTCGTGGGACACGTCGAATCCAGCTCCTGGTGGTCCTCGACGCCTCCTGGACCTCGTGACTGAAGAGTCAAGACACCCGTGATCACCTGAAATCATCCGACGACTGTGGGCATCCAGCTTCCTTGAACACTGTCCCCTCTGCTTTCAGGTCTTCCTTCTTCTGAATCCAGCCTTGGATTCCACTGGACGCTTCTCCTGTTTTCACAAGCAGCAAGTCGTCTTTGGCTCCCATTGAAAACGACGCCGCGACCCGACACCAAAAGACACCTATGCACCCGGCTTCCCTGGGTGAGGTAACTCAAGCACTACGGTGCTCCTGTGTGTGTTGGCTCTAGAACTACTTACCCTGTAAGTGACTTGCTTGTAGACCCTCCCGAAGTATCCTAAAACTCTAAAATTCCAACCGCGACTTGCTCCATTGAAGTCAATTGGGATCCACGGCTGTGTTCTCACACTGCATGCGTCTCCTGTGGGCCCTTTACTTACCTGCCTTGGGTGGATTAGTGAGGCCCCAGCGCTTCTGAAGGCCCTAGGTCTTGTTCCTTCTCAAGTCGTTGTTTATAAGTCTCTTTTTTAGTATATGGTCTGGTACGCCTCTAGGGCCCCAGCCATATTTGTGCTTAATTTCTTGTGAAACGTTGATTTGTGCATATGTTCCTGACTTCTAATCTCATAAAGAGATTAGTAGAGTGTGTCTAGTAATAAATACATATATATTTGATATATATACCTGTGTGGTGTCCTTTCATTTAGTAATTCAAGAGATTATAAGGTAAAACAAGCTGCTTTACATTCCTCTGAAGACTTTGCCTGGAGGTTACTCTCCACAGCTACCACTAGGATAGCTTTCTTTAAAAGGTTGTCTTAAACCTACTACCATAAGAGTCGAATTGTACTGGTGCAAGGTGTCCACTTTAACTAGTGAACAGCATGTACCAGGCCAACTTCTCACACTACTTCCTTTATTTTATTTTATTTTATTATTTTCTTGGAACAATAATTTTTCCTCGGGTGAGAATTCGTTCACCGGAGTTTGCTTCTGCAATATGTATTTATCTAATGTTGTGCTTCCTGAATGTGTTTATTATGATTTGTTTTTTTCTGCGATTTATTACTTTTAATTCAGAATGTGGCATGAATTTTACGTTTTAACTCTTTAAAAAATGTATATTTTCACATATTCATAATTTTCGCTGTGTGGTTGTGAACTTGTTTTTACTTATAAAGTGTGTTTCTCGTGTTTAACTATTCTTCCATGTTTTGGGAACACCGTTCTTGAAATTGTTCTGTCTTTCTTCATGATGGTGCACATCTTGATTCTTTGTTATTCTATTGAGCATTTCATATATCTCATTTCCTCTTTGATACTATTTATACTAGTTTTAGTGCTCAAGGTGCTGTGTACCCTATTCATACATGTTTCATACATGTTTAGTGCTTTGTTCTAATTTCATTTTATGATGCATTTTGCTATTATAATTGCTGATGTCAGTTTTCAACTTTGATGGTTTTGTGCACGGAACATTCAATATTCTTCTTCATTATTCTTCTTCATTATTCTTCTTTCATGAGCTCTGTGATTCTTCAACAATTGTTATGGCAGTTTTCTCCTTTGCGCAAAAAAATCTGTTCATTCATTTTCCTGGCAATTAAGGTTTCACCTTAAATTTAATTTATTTTCGTATTCCTTTTAGGTGTCATGTTATCACCTTTCTTTCCGCTATTTAGCTTGAATTTTCCTTCTGGCTTCTTCTTTCAGGAATACTTTTCGTATATATTATGGTTGTTTTCTTCCTATTTCAATGACGTTTTTTGGTGTTCCTCTCCATACCTGTCTGGCCAACAGTTGTGTTTTGATGTAACCCTCAATGTTTTGCCTTTTATTTGTATTTTTTTTGTCCTCTTTTCGATCTCTTATTTCTGTGTTGTTACTTCTTCTCTTTCATTAATGTTTAGGGAGAAGATGGTATATCTCCTTTATCTTCTCTATTTCCTAATTTTTTCTATGAAATTCTTTCTTTCATCCTTACATGTTTCTCTTATGAAATTCCTTCTTTCATCCTTATATTGTTCTTTCTTTCCTTTCTTCCTTTTCTATTTTTTTTTTAATTATGTTTCCTTACTATTCTCTTTTTCTATTCTTTTCATGATGTTTCCTTATTATTCTCTTTGGTTCATTCGCTAATACTTTGTGACATCGTACATATTGTTTCCATTATAAAAGAGGGTGATGTATAGTGTCTGTCTCTCTTCTTTCTTGCTCATCCACTGTTGTCACCTTGTGGAATGTTTACATTCATTGATGATGTATTAGAAGGTTGGTTTCCATGGCTCTGAGGAGTTCAGTTGGGAGCTTGGGGCTCAGCAGAAAGGAGCCTGCTCCTGGTGGGGTTTTCGTTCTTACTTATTATCTTTAATTACTACCTATAGACATACCACCTTGTACCATCTACTTGAAATAAATATACACTTGAAACTTCATGAATCCTGATCATCCTTCACTACAGCTTACTTGAGCCTGTCTGCAGGTGGGGCCCACTGGCAGTCATTTCTCGGAACCAGCACTTCTTTTTTCTTTTCAGAATTTGACCCAGAGCAAGAGAATGAAAAACACACAAAGGGGGGAGAAGGAGGAAGAGACAGACTGAAAAGCTGTGACAAAAGGACAATGCAGGAACCTGCAATAATGAGAACCAAGCATTGCAAATGCAAAAGGTCCCGCATTTTTGGGAGTTAGAGCTATTGGCATTGTAATTGCCAATATTTGTTACCTATGCAATAGATATGCCCTACCCACCTTAATAACATAAAGTTATGTTTTTTTTAATGTGCAAACAACTGCTGTACTGACCTGATGAGATGAGAGAAGCAGACAGTCACCCCAAATGCTAGCACTTATTTAATTTTTTTTTAGTTACTGATCCTAGTTAATTGGGGTGGGCTGATATGGAAACAAGGGCACGGAATAGCAAGCAATGGCGGAGGCAGAAGCAACATGAAGGAGACTGATTGTTAGGCGAAGCAACACGGGGACGACAAAACAACACAGGATGGAGGGAGACGGAGCAACACCCGTAATATTACTATGGCGGAATTGCTTGCTGTTATTTTCTGCGTTCTAGCCCACAGTGCATATCTCCCCTGGGAGTGTTTATCTTTTGGTGAACACGCTGTGCTTTCCCCAGAGCACGGAGGTCTCCTTAAAGCACACTTTCATACAACATACTAATGCAAGCAGCGACGAAAGGAAGCCCGCACAACAATCCAAAATAAACAATTAGGGCTTCAATACCTTTGAGGCGAGCCTGCGCTATAACAGCCCGTTCACAAAATAAGGTTGTACACCCAGGGGGAGCTTTCAAACAGAACATTTAACACCAGAGGCAGGCCACGACAGTCTACTCTGCTGTATTTCACTCTACTCTACAACACTCTACGCAACGCTATGACACTCTAGACCTCGCCATAACACTCCACTCTCCTTTACCCCCTAACTTTTAGCCATGATAAACAGCAGCAACGCTGGCATACAACACGGCTAAAACAGATTGGCAAAGCCAATAGGTCTTGCATGTGCAAGACTTATTGCCTTTGCCAATGCTTTTTTAAAATAATTTCAATTAAGTCCTGACTGCATGCTTTCCTTGCCGAAGGGTGGAGCGGCTTTTCTCCTAGAGAGACATACCAATTTTCGCTATCCTCCTAGAGAGACATACCAATTGTTCTGTAATCAATATAGCTAGGAAAGACAAATCGGATTTTCTTCTCCAAATTAAGCAGCAAGTTCCATATAGTTGAACAGAAGCAGCATGTTCTGATTTATATGGGCAGAAAATGAGTGGCATCAGTATAATGGAGAGAAGTGATGGGGTGATTTCTGGCCATTTGCCCTCATCAAACTCCTCCCTGAAGGAAGAGCCAGGAATAGATACCTCACAAAGAGTATGGCAGCTCCTACTTCATCTGAACAAACATGCCAGGCCGAGCATGAATAAATAATCTTGTTGACGGATGAGGGTTTAATAGAAAAAAACAACCTTTCTGCCACACACAGCTCCTGATTTATGTGTCTCTTAAGTCCGTTCCGTGATTGTGTGCCCAAGATCTAAAAGGAGCACAGTCAATTTTTCTGCCTAACCTGAAACAGACGATGTGTGTTCTGATGTCAAAGATGTGAACAGATAGAACTGCAGAACCCAGTGATAGGAGATGCCTTGAACCTGGATTAAACCACTGGAGGTCAGTCAAAAGCACCACTTTTCGACTGACCTGCTTGTAGGCAACATATCCAGCAGAAGCATTTATGACAAATCCTTCTCTTGCGGAGAACTGGGACCCACAAGTTTGCATGCTGTACCAGCAGATTTTGTGCCCTGAGTGATGTAGTTATGCCCGGCATTGAACCCAGGGGATCCTGGACAGCAGAGCTTTTAAAATAATGTCATGGTAATATCTTCACTAAACCACTCCGTAGGCTGCAAATACTGCCTCGGCTGTACAATTTCATGTGATTCTCAAGAGTAACAAGCAAATATACAAACTTTACACCATCCTATATAGTCACAGCAATTGAACAAGTTAATTTTAATCTTGGGCAACCCTTGTTTTCCTCACAACAATGGATATACATGAAAGGTGGGTAGATACCAAGAGACAAAACACTTGTAGTGTGTGAAAAGTTCAAAAAGTAAATCACCATTAAATTAGCTGCCAAATGATTCAGCCAACATCTTTCTAATCTGAACACAGCAGGCAGAAACCGTTTATGAATCTGAGGGATGGTCTTAAGAGTCAACACACAAGGCCAACAGTCAAATGATCAACAAGATGGCAGAACGCAGCAATCAAGTGGTAATGATATAGACATCCTCTTCCTGCACTTCAATAAAACAGCACCCATCAAATCAAACTCCACTAATACAGGAACAGTCAACCTGGTCTTGAAAAGTACCAACGAAAGTCCTCAAGAAGTTCAACTATGGCACTTTCCAGAACTTTCTCTGCTCTAGAATTTTCATTGCAAGAGTAATAACAAAGCAGCATCAGAGACCAACACACTACCCAGAGCCATTAGTTAGCTCCAAAGTCTTAAAACAAACAGAATGTTTGCACAAGACATTTGTGAACACGCTTACATTGTGCTGGAGGAGTATCAGCAAGCAACCAAAGTGTTCTTCAATATTTCTCCAGACTACAACACAGTAGAGCACCAGATCTTGCAATGAGCCATTCCTTTTTTTAGTGTCAAGTTATACTGTGGGGTGGATCACATGGCTGCTCCCAAACAGCAAGCTAACAAGTAGGCTGTTATGCTCTAACAATATAAAATAATTACCTGCTGGAGCCATTGCAGCTATTCAATGGATGTATGCATCATTTGCCCAAAACGCAACTTCATTCCAGATGTATGCAGAAGACACCATGATTCACTTCTCACTGGATGGCATACCTGGGAACTGACTCTATATCTCAGTTCCTAGAGGACATTCTTCTGGATGAGTGAAAGAATTAATCTAGTACAACTAAGATGTTACTGATAGGGAGCGCCGCTCCCCAGACAAGGTTCCAATCCCTAAGCAAGCTAAAATTCTGGATGCTATGCTTGATACAGTGATGTCCTTTGGCGCTCAGATACAGTCAGGAGTTAAGGGAACCCCCTTTACATTTACAATGTTTGCTGCTCCAGGCAAATCAGCGCATAAAACCAAGCATGTCCTTAATAATAAAGACTTGACTACTGCAATACCCTATATGCGGGCCAGCAGAACCCTTAAATCCATTACATTTGAATTCTACAGGAGACACAGAATAAAGTTACCAGGGTGTGGTTAAATCTGAAAACAAATATGAGCACGTAATGTCCCACTTTAAAAATCTATCAAGGGAACAGAATTCACCATACTCTCACTATTTCAGATCTAGAAGGAACAAGGCACCAACCAGCTTTCATTAAATAAGGCGGAACAAACATGAAATTATAAGCCAGTGACCAGAAAAGCACCTACTCTAATAGAATATGCACAGTCCTGGAGTACCCATCACTTTACAGAAAGTTCATGAAAGACCTCAATACTGCCTGATTGAAACAAACATTTAAGGACTGGCTTGGAAGAACCAGAACGGACCTTCTTATAAATGAGTCTCAGCATCTTTGCCAAAGTATCCCTCTGCATTAGACACAATAATAAGCAATAAAGGTTGTTTTGTTACTGACTACTAGTAAATTACTTTTTTCAAGTGCAAACAATTCCTAAATGTATTCTTAGCTGTTGAGACATTTATGTAAAAGGATGACATCATTGTGAGCCTTTAAAATTGCATTTCTATATGTGTTCTTTTAATTTCAAGTCTCCCTGTATTATTTTACTGTCAACATTTTTATTATGGTCGATTTCTCTTCTATTGAATACGAAGGGTGGGTTAATATCAACCATAAGGCTTCAATTTCTATTTTGGATTCTGTCACAAAATGGACACAGGTTGGTTTGTAGAATTAACCAGCTAGACATGAAGTAAACCTGCATACAATTGGAAGAGATTTTGAAGCTGCTCACATGGTTCTCTTCTAAAACAAGTTTGACCCATGATTTTTTACAGATTTGAAACAAAAAGAGCAGTTAAACACCAATTACTGTAAAGACAAACTGGTAAGAATCTGCCCAGTCTGATGACCAATTCACGCAGTGAGAGAGAACCCAGCTATTGCATGTCACCTAGTGTATGTCCAGTTAGTTGACATTGAAATCTTTTGCCAAGTTTGAGTTAAACCATTCTTTAGAGCATCTTTATTGCATACTAACCAAGGATTATAATGGAACAATAAGACTTCAACTGCATGCTAGAGTTAAGGATATATGCATGACTCAAGATGATGGGAAATTTTGCAGCAATTCATTATCAAACAAGATATTGAGGTTTTTGGATATATAAAGATACCCTTGCCAAAAGGTTTTAGAATAATAGTATGATCTACTAATAGTCCTAAATAGGTATCAAGTTCTTAGACGCAAAAAAAGGTCTCTCAAAACCACACCCATTAAAATAATAAAATATGCACTACAAAACGTTATCACCGATTTAATAATGTTTCTCGTTTGATTTTGGAAACGGCAAATGTATCAAGATATTCATTTCACGCTTCTAGTTTTGTGTACTTGCAAAACTGACATTTCCTCCCTCCCGAAAATAACGAGTCACCACTGACGACCGAATGTGTGACAAAAACACAAAAAACGGGTAGCTTTTATGTGGGCGAAGTACACATAAATGCACGTTCTAGTCAATTACCATATACATGCAAGTGTGTCAACAGAAACATGCACCTGAAGAGGAAACGGGGTGAAGTCTATTTTCATCGACAATTCTCATGCACCCATGACACGCTAACCTGTTAATCCCAGTTACAAAAACCCCCCTAATCCCCACACGAGTGCTGCACGCAATACAGATACGTAACCTTTCCATTGAATCAGTAATGACCTAGCACATTCTCCCGACACTGATGTACTTCGCCTTTATATGTCAATCTCTGTCATATAATGGTCTCAATACTGCATGATTCAGGAATGTCCCTTTTCATAAGATGAGGAATACACACACATCCCTTCTTAGCACACGTGTGTGATGGTCTCTCTGCCTCACCATCTACTCTTCACCTCGGTGTGCAGAGGGCAGTGGCACATGACAGGAGAGGGCAAGAAGCAAGCATCGGTGTCTCTGGGTGCCCCCTCCCTCCTCTGTACTCCGGTTAAAGTGAGCCAAAGTCACCGAGCTAAACTCATTGCGCCTCAGCAGAGGCTCAAGCACTCCAGTGCCCGCCATCCACATCTCCATGCGCCCTGCATCTCATTTCACGTCACTTCTTCCTCATTTGCCAGACAGTGATATGCACCAGATGGCCGCCTTCGCTCCCCCTGGAGACTCGGCTCGGTATCTGTGCAATGTTGACACTGGAGAGGGGGAGGGGCCGAGGCCCAATCCGGAGCATCGGAGCCTGGTGAAGACATGACTCGAGGGAGGGGGACTAATTGAAGGAGACAGTACAACGCGCATGTAAAAGATCCAGTCCTGATGGGCAGTCCTAAAAGGAGACAGAGCGGTAACAAGGAGGGACTAAGAAGCCTCATTATCAATCGGAAGTCAGCGTTTTCCATAGATGATGACGCCAGCCAATGAAAAATGAGGCGGGGTTTCTGTGGTGTAGCGGTCTAGCGTTTGCAACGCGCGCCGCGTGACGTCACCGGACGTCCGGCGGCGGCCATTTCCCGGCGCATTAGAGCGCCGAATTCAAGGTAGAAAGAGCTCCGCTCCGGCGCTCCCGCGAGTATACAAATAAACACAGTGCACCACGAAACAGCGTCTGCGTGATCCTTGCAGCTGGTATACACCTAGGCACATCATTACAATGGCGACGAGGTGGTGAAGGGGTGTCACACACGCACTTTGGACCCAAGCCACGGTATGAGCGGGATACCCAGCTGAGATCACCAAGGGCACGACCGCGGGAGCGCGGCAGAGAAGCGGGGAAGGCGCCAACTGCCACGAGTGAGGAAATTTGCGTGCCAGGCGCACCAGGCTTCTGCAACCGGCGGGAAGGGCCCGTAGCAAGTTACCACGCCCCGGGAGGGGGAAGAAGGTACGTGCTGTGACCACCAGGCAGGGTAGTGGCCAGCATCCTGGAGGAGGTCAGTGGCAGTCCCGCGGCGAATGGGGAATCCAGCCAAGAGGAGGACGAGAGGGGCAGAGACGTCCAAGAAGAGGGGACACCGGACAATTCCACACAGAGAGAAAGGCGCGCCCGCGGCAGGGAGAAGATGACCTCTCAGACATTCTCATTGACAAATCCAGTGCCCTTCTTGGCTAAAACAGGGGAGCCCGAAATGCGGTGGGAGGACTGGAAAAGGTATTTCTTAAACTACCTCGCAGCCCTGGAAGAAGAGGGCGAAACCCCGTTCACGAGCTCGCGGCAGAAGAAAATTCTCCTCCATCATCTGGGCCCAACAGGGCAGAGAGTGTACCAAGACCTGGTGAAGGAAGATAGAACAGCTGCAGGCGATGACATGTTCCAACACGCGATAGAAGACCTGGACGCCCACTACCGCCCGGTGGTATGCACAGCAATAGATCGGTACAACTTCTACCATAGGAAACAAAATAAAGGGGAATCGGTCGATGAATACGTGGCAGCCTTACAGAAACTGGCCTTAACGTGTAAGTTTGGTACCCTACAAGAAGACCTAATAAGGGATCAAATCATCATGCACACGGTGAATACCGCAATCCAAGAAAAGCTGTGGACGAACGGCGACGCACCGTTGAAGACCGTCGTGGCCTTAGTAAAGAAAGCAGAACTGACCAGGAGGTGCGCGGAAGCGGCCAAACGCGAAAGCCACCCAGAGCAAGCGGTATGCAAGGTGGAAGACCGGAAAACCCCAGACAGCAAACAACCGGCATGGCAGCAAGGGACACGGAACTATAAAAAGTTCAATGCCAGAACGACAAGACCACAAGGGCAAAGGCAGTGGAGCAAGACGGCCTGCTACAGGTGTGGCAGCGGCACCCACACCGCCAGCGACAAGGGATGCCCGGCATTTGGCGCCAAATGCGCTTATTGTGGACTCATAGGCCACTATGAAAAGGTGTGCAGAAGGAAGACCTCGAGGCAAGAGGTGAAGTACGTAGCACAAGGGGCACGCGAAGAAGACGAAGAAGAGGACAAAGAAGAGGACGATGAGATCCTGATAGTGGAGGAACAAGTACTGGGAATAGAGAGCTCAGCGGACAAGAAACCAAAGTGCGAAATGACGATAGGCGGCATAAGAGTCACCATGGTAGCGGACTCAGGATCGCCCTACACGATCATACAACGGAGGATATGGGAGGAAGATTTCGCAACAAGCACGGCGTATCACTTGAGACCCACCGACATTCATCCGGTGACGTTCACGGGTGAGCCCATACCCATGGTGGGATATTGTCCGCTGTCCTTCGAGTTCAGGGGCCGAACATGTGATGGAAAACTGTATGTGGCAGAGAAGGGACCATCGGTATTGGGCTGGAGAGACCAGGGAGCTTTAGGAATGAAGCTGAACCCAGGAGGGCACATGCAAGTCCTCATGACCGAAGACGGACCGGATCATGACGCCCAACGATGGAAGGAAGGTGTTCAAAGACTCCATTGGCCGCATGGCGAAGTTTACGCATAAGATCCAACTCAGAGCGGGAGCTCAACCGGTGTCCCACAAAGTGCGCAACATTCCATTCCGAACAAGGGCTGCAGTACAAGAAGAGCCACAGAGGTTGGAAGACAACGGCGTGATAGAAGCGATCGACAACGCGGAGTGGTTGGCCCCCTTAGTGGTAGCGCAGAAACCCAATGGGAAGGTGAGGCTATGTGTCGATCTAAGGGAACTGAACAAGAACATCGTGGTGGACAAGTTCCCACTTCCGAGGATCAACGAAATGTTAGCAAAAACCCAAGGGGCGCAGTGGTTCTCCACTATAGACTTGACGTCCGCCTACCACCAGATCGCCCTACACCGATCATGCAACCACCTGACGTCGTTCATTATGCCGTTCGGGTGCTACAAGTTCCTGAGGATGCCGTTTGGACTTGCCTCGGCGGCAGCAGTCTTTCAAAAGTTGATGCACAGGTTGTTCCATAAGAAAACAGGTATCCAATACTTCCAGGACGACATCTTGGTGATGGGAACCTCCAGAGCGGATCACAACAAGAAACTAGCGGAGGTCTTGACGGTGCTGAGGCAGAACAGACTCACGGCCCAATGGGACAAATGCAAGTTCGGACTGAACACAGTCACGTACTTAGGGCACGAGATAAGTCGGCATGGCATAGAACCCAAAGCGTCCAACGTCGCAGCAATTAAGGAAGCCCACACCCAAACGAACAAAGAAGATGTCCGAACCTTCCTGGGGATGGCGCAGTTTTATAGCAAGTTTGTACCACACTTCGCTTCCAAGACCCATCAATTGAGGTCGCTCCTCAAAGACAAATCCATGTTCCAATGGACGGAGGAGCATCAACAAGAATTCGAGGAGGTGAAAAGACACATCAGCGAGGCAGTGCCCATTCACGGATTCGACCCAAACGGTCCAACCATGTTAACCACGGACGCCAGCGACCGAGGACTAGGGGCGGTGCTAACGCAAAGGACCTCAGATGGGGCGATAGCCACGATTAGTTTCGCGTCCCGAGCGCTAGCCCCGAATGAGAGTAAATTCAGTGTCATTGAAAAGGAAATGCTGGCCGCAGTGTGGGCGATGGAGAGATTCCGGCAATTCCTGTGGGGCGGAAGGTTCCTGCTACGCACAGACCACAAGCCGTTGGTGAAGGTCCTCACGTCATGCGGGCATGAGCATGCCACTCCACGAATTGCGAAGATGACGCTCAGGTTACTGGACTACGTCTACGATGTAGAGTACCTACCAGGGCACAAGAACAAAGTGGCGGACTTCCTGAGTAGAGCAGCATCCAAGGAAGTCTCGGAAGTCCAGGACGAAGGCGGATGGGAAGACTATGCGGTAGCATTCACTGGTGATCATGAAAGAGCAATAAGTGCCCAAGAATGGGAGATGGAATACGGAAAGGACGAGAAATTGAGCGCCATAAAAGCGTACGTAACGAACGGATGGCCAGATAAGAGATTGCTGGAGGAAGAGTTGAAACAGTATTGGAAGTAAGGGAAGAACTGTCCATAGGAGACAAGCCATGGTTCCTGCTAAGCGGCAACAAAGTGGTCCCTCCGTCCTCGTTGAGGCAACGCATTGTAGCCATCACACATGAGGGCCATCTGGGTATAGTGAAGACTAAATGGAGGGCTAAGGAGGACTACTGGTGGCCGGGGATGGACATGGCAGTGGAACGCCACGTAAGAGAATGTGAGCAGTGTAGCAACGCGGACAAGACTCAGAAAGTGTTAAGGCCGCCCCTGGGCCGATATGAATGTCCGGAAAACCCATGGGAAGAGATTTTCATTGACGTCCTGGGACCCATAACGGACACAAATGACATCCAGAAATACATCACAGTGGTTGTAGATCGCTACTCCAAGTGGCCGGAAGTCCACGTAGCGGACAACGCGGAAACAGAGACAATCCTAGAATTCCTGACGGAGGTCTTCATAAGGGAAGGAATCCCCAAAGGGATCCTGAGTGACAATGGCCCGCAATTTACATCTAGCAAGTGGGAAACCTTCATGGACAGGAACGGCATCACAGTTCGGCACACCCCGATATACCATCCCGCCGGGAATGGAGCGGCGGAAAGATTCAACCGGGTGATAATGGGGTCGGTACAAGCAGCGATCAGCCTAGGAAGCAACTGGGAAAAGGAGCTGAAGCGGCTGATGTGGGCCTATCGGATAACGCCCACTACAACGGGGCACAGTCCGTTCCGAGTGTTGAGAGGAAGAGAGCCCTTCACGAAGGACAACGTGGCTTGGAAACGCCTTACGGTCCAAAGCCATTGGTCCCCAGCGGTAGTGCGCAAGAATCTGGAGAAAGCACAGACAGTGTACACGGAACACTACTATAGGAAGCACAACTCTAAAGAGGTCGCACTGGAGAAGGGGGAATGGGTAAGAGTCAAACTACCTATCCAGAGGAAGAAAGGAGACAGTAAGTTCACCCCCCCTTTCCAAGTGATGGAACCGTTTTCAAGATCAGCCCTTCTCAGTGATAGGAAGATATGGTCGCAAGACCACATGGCGAGATGCATGCCTACGGATGGGAGGAAGACAAAGGAGGTGTCAAACCACCCAGGAACACCCAGCGTAAGGAGGAGCCCAGTGGCAGAACGGGAGAGTCCCCAGCGAGGAGAAGAAAGAAGTCCCCAGGCAGGAACAGGAAACGGAATCAGTGAGGAAAGGAGTGGTCAGGAGGCAGACACCCAAGAGGGGACTGAGAGAGATGAGTGGGAAGAAGCAGGACTGGAGAGCAGTGAAGGGGCACCCAGCCCAGGAGGCGTTGTCACCACTCCGAAAGTTGGGGAAGGCAGTAAGTGGACACGGCGAGGAAGGAGAATCATACTGCCCCGGAGGTTCGGGGAGTTCAGCATGGACAAGTAAGACTGTATATGTTCCAAGGGGTTGTTAGGTTTTGTGTTGTTATAAAGGGGGAGATGTGGTGTAGCGGTCTAGCATTTGCAACCGGACGTCCGGCGGCGCATTAGAGCGCCGAATTCAAGGTAGAAAGAGCTCCGCTCCGGCGCTCCCGCGAGCATACAAATAAACACAGTGCACCACGAAACAGCGTCTGCGTGATCCTTGCAGCTGGTATACACCCAGGCACATCATTACAGTTTCCACCCCACTTCTAAAATATACTCTAATACAGCATGCCTCGCAAAGCGAGCAGCGCGTTGCTCTGCAACCCTACGCGAGACCTAAAAAGGGTCAGGGAGTGCCTGGTACTGGATTAAAGAAGCATGAGGTGGAATCAAGACGACGCAGCCTTTGGGATTCAGCACACAGACATTCAGCAACACATGTGGCCATTTTCTGTTCAAAACTTTGGGCCCTGGCAGTTACTCTTCTATAAATTAAGCACCGCTTTCAACAGGTATTTGTTGTAATTAATTGTAGCGAGCACTATGGTTTATACCACCAAGTCGAAGTTTTCTCAAAAAATAAAATGCTTCATTATGCAAAGAGGCCAAATTTGGTAGTATCATCTTCTCGCCAGGGTATTAATGTGGACCTTCATGGTGAGATTTTATTTTCTAGAGTAGATCTTAGCACTTTAGCAATGTTAGCGTTTCTGGAAAAGGGGCAGGTGAGGCAGATATGGTTCAATTCCGTTTTCAGAGAGTTTAGTTTGAGAGAGTGTTGAGACACCCTTGATTTTGGGATGTTTAAGGAATTGGTAAGTTTGACGATCTCCTCTGTAGAGGTAACTCTAAGCTGAAACTGAGCGTCTTCAATGGAGCTGTGGATAGAGACATTTGAATGATTTGGGGGCTGGGGCAGATAGGCTCCATGTAGAAGTTAAAGCATATCTAGGGGGAAAGTCGAGCATTTCGCGATTGCCTGTTGCATTGGGGTTAGATAAGATTAAAACTTTCTCAGCACTGCAACACACTTCCATTATGCAGTTCCATGGTTTTTACTAGAGCGGCATGGTTGATATATAAAATGCCGCTCACAAGTCGAAAAGAATAAGAAGATACAATTCTTCTTTGTCTAGCATGCAGAACCATAGTTGGCAATTTGTAATATAACACTCTCTGTGCTGCAGCCGGATCAAGTAGGTGATTTACCGTTGATAACTGCTACTTGATTTGTCACACGTTTCTCCAGACCTTTAGCAAGGAAAGGGAGATGGGATACCTGTCGAAAGTTATTTAGGACTAATGGATCTGCTTCCTATTATTGTTAAGTAATGGAATTATCTTAATAGACTTTAGGATATTTGGTACTAAGCAATATTTGAGATAGAGTAAACCAAATCTATAGGTTAAAGGGTAATGGGCCATACTTAGGCATAATGTGATGTGCATCCAGTGGTTCCATAATGCATAGCACCCGTTTTCCTCTAAGAAGCATCACCCAGTGCTCCCCGTAGATACATCATCCGGGATGCTCTTAAGTACATCACTGATGTTCAGTGGTGCACAGTGCCTTCTGCAGTGCTACTGCATAGGACTCTTGGCTCCTTACTTCAAATTACCATTTTCGGCTTGCAGTATATTACACTGTGCCCCCAAGGACTATTAACAGTCAAACCTATTTGTTTTGTCGGGGGTTTTTGTTTGGACTCTTCACCAATAAGTCAGTTTTGTTTTAAAACTAGAACTGGCGCAAAACTAACCTCAGTGCACATGCATAACACTTAAAAATGTTTTGCTGTAGAGACACACTCTACTAAAGTTTTCTGTTATCAACAGCATTACATTTAGAAGCTTTTCCTGCGTGACACACGCAACATTGACCCTGGAAGTTTCCTTGGAGCTGTGTATCATTCATGTGTGTCAACATGGCACCAATTGGTTGAGCAACCTTTCTGTTTGTGGGCAAGAAACTAGAAATATAGGACTGATTAATGATAAAAGTGAAGTATTAGCAAATATTTAATCAATCAATCAAAATCAAATACTCATAAGTCTTGAGTACATGTGATTTGTTGCCGAGAGATTAATATTATTTTGTTGCATTCATTTCAAATGCAACTAAAGACGAAAATCCTTCTAAACCTTTTATACAGCTTGCAAGGATTCTTTCTGAATTCTAACATGGTGTTAGAAATTGGGGTCTTTAATTGGCAGTGGCTTACACCCTGTCCAAGTAGGGACCCTTATTCTAGTCAGGGTAAGGTAGTTACACACCAGATATAACTCCTGCTCACCCCCTTCGTAGCTTGTCACGAGAAGTCAGGCTTATATCAGAGGTAATGTGTAAAGCATTTGTACATAAACACACAGTAACACATAGAAAACGCTACAAATGGACACCACACCAGTTTAGAACAAGCATTTGCAATGCAATAGGTTTCGCATTTGTTGCAGTTGGAGCGACTGGCATTGTAAATGGCAGTGTTTTTTATCAATGTTTTTGTTTGCAGTGGAGTGATTATTTAACAATTACACACTATACCATATTATAAGCTATTCTAGCAACTGTACAGTAAAGCTATGGCTATTTTAACGTAAAAGAGTGTGAATGGATGAATAAAAATACAAAAAACAGGATCTAAACATTTACGATGGAATGTATAGCAGGGGACAGGGACTACCGATCACAACAAATGTACTTGAAGTGATTGGGGCATCATATGCAATAAAAAAAATCGGTAGTACGGGGTGTCAGCGACGCTTGTGCAAATGTTGTTCAGCTGGTGAAGTGGTCAGCTCTGTTTGCAAATGCAAAGTGGTGAAAGGTGAAGTATTCAGCTCTGTTTGCAGGCACAAAGGGATGAATGGTGAAGTGGTCACTCTCTTCAGCGGTGAACATGCTCTTTACTGTTGCTCATGGGCATCAAGAGACTCTGCCAGGTCTAAGGCATTCCAGAGACCTTATATGATGGCTGGGGTTTGTAAATGAACCTACATTAAACACCACTAAGAGATGAAGCGATTTCTGCAACATCACATGATTTTTCTCCAAAATGTGTTTTTTCAGTTTTACTTTTTGGATTCTTGGGATGCTCTGGCATAAGATTCCCGGTTCCACCATGATTCATTTGGTACAGTAAATAAACACAATAACCAAAAATACTCTCAAACTGCAGTTTAACGGAGACGTGGTTTTCTGTGTAACAGACAAACGCCTGACCATGGTCCCAGCAGGGGCACGTGCCACCTAATCTAGAGACACTTCTCTCACAGGAGTTGTGCCAACTCACCTGCAGCCAAAGCTATGGGTCACGGGAAAATGGGATGGAGAGTAAGGGGGGTACAGGGAGAGAGAAATGGGGGCATCGAGAGAAATGGCGGACCGAGAGAGAACGGGGTAAGAGAGGCTGGAAGGGTGAAAACGAAAGGGAGAGAGGGCACTAGTGAGGGGCGTACTGGAAGGGGAAAGAGGTGGACAGGTGATATATATTTTAAAAAGCAGGTCTTTGGCAGTAGGTGATGACTGCTGGCAAGGACCAATACCCGGAAAGGAGGTTTGACATCCGAGCCCCCACTATTATAATGTGAAACTATCATGCAACTGCAATATCACAAAAAGGTGCTAGTTTTCCAAAGACACATGACCCGCCTGATGTACACACTACAAGATTCTTATAAGTCCCAAGAACATAAAGACAAATTCATCTGGCACATTGGAAAAAAATTATACTTTTCAAATAGCCCTCCGTATTAAATTTGCTCCATTTCTACGCTCGGTTAACAGATATAACTACTACCCAATCAATGGTATTCAATTGATCCACCTCGGAAGAATGAAGGCTGAGGCAGACTTGCCGGGAGTGTAACCTCTGCCCCTTACAAGTGTACGTCTCACTGAGCCCTTCTGCCGTTATTGTGTTGGACAGCTGGTTACAATTCGATCAGTTGAGCCCCTTATGTGTAGCCTTTAAACAGAAACACAGCAAAGCCCGCTTTTGTATTCGCCAGATAACTAGGAAAACCAGCTATACACGAGGCGCGAGCAGCAACCGGAGTCACAGAGGTAGAGAGACCAGCCTTGGCTCCGCCGGTTATGAATAAATTAATATCCACGTACCTACCAAACATGAATGTGTCCTTCTATAATGGATGTGGTATACATGTAAAGTGCTCCAATACCTACGGATTGAGTCTGCGCTAAATAAAAAAAACTAAAAAATAAATACAAACACCTAACAGATCTGTTCCAGGTCAGGCAGCGGAGTCATAGTTCGCCCGACCCTTGTGAAGACAGAGCAGCCGTCCCTGAAAATCAGCAGGGCAAGGGCGAGGATGTGGTCCGTCGGCTAAACTGCCGACTTTGGTGCTGGAAACCAGAGTTTGAGCCCCGAGGTCGCATCAACATCCTGTGATTCTGTGCAAATCACTTAATCTCCCCGTGCCTGAATGTGTAATGTAAATACGGTGCTCGTGTAAAGCGCTCCAATAAACTTCGGGTCGAGTTCGTGCTATATATATATGCAAAAAAAAACAAGTGCAAAGGCAAGTAACAATACAAGGACATGTCGCCAGCTAGTCACATGCACTCATAACCACACCTACAGGTGACGCAACAGCACAGTGAACCCATCTGCCCAACACCGGACATTTTGCAACTTGCTTTTATATGGTGTACGCATACTTATACATTTGCCAAACTTGCCTCATACCATCATCTCCTGCATATTTTTCCATTTCTCGCATAATTTATCCAACCCTGCCAGTTATACTATAATAAAGTAAACAAACTAAACAGTTCACAGAACTTACCCCAGTAAAACAAGCGTCTTCAAATAGGTCGTGTCTCCAATGAATGTCGCTGATTCGCCTTCTTTGAAAATGTTCAATGCTGCACGTTTAAATAGAGCATTTGATGCACGAAAGATATCACTAATAGCACTAAGTAAACAAAGTAATTGCTAAAAATGTCCTAAAACATGCCGCCCTAATTATCGCTTGCCATGCAGCTTTTATGACTAATGAAGGCATGGCGGTGGCGCCAGTAATACGCCTGCTCCCGATCACAACACAGAAAGTGAGAATTATCACAGCATGAGACCCCACAGTAATCATTAGCACAGCATGTTGACAGGCGCCCCAGGCTGCTGGAGCACTCAACTATAATTAATGCGCAGCACGTCTTCCAGAGACGAGCACTCAACTGGAATTAACGCGCACAAGCTGTTCCACTGTGAAGCGCGTTCACAGACCAGAATCGGCTCGTGCCCAGACCAGAATCGGCGCAGCACGTCTTCCGGAGACGAGCACTCAACTGGAATTAACGCGCACAAGCTGTTCCACTGTGAAGCGTGCTCACAGACCAGAATCGGCTCGTGCCCAGACCAGAATCGGCTCGTGCCCAGGTCTGTCTCCCTTGGGAGTAAACACGGCAACAATAGTCTCGTTGGTGGCAGCGCTTCGCGCTGCAACGCCAGCGAGACCTAAAAATAACCAATCTTAAGTAAAACCAGACCAAAATGACACAACTCCAACATACACAAGCAAAGGTATAATTTTAAAAAGGTTCAAAAGAGTTCAGTTCATAGAAAACAATGGATGCGTCACTTTTTAGAGCAAAGCACCTGGGTTGTATCAAAATCAAGGATGAAAACAGGCGCAGGGGATTTGAGGCTCTGAAAACAAAGCGATTTGTAGGTTCCCTTTTCTCAGGGGAGGGGATGTGCCGATTCCTTACTGCCAGAGGAGGTGATGCGTCAGTTCCTTGGTACGGTGCAGTGGAGGTGATGTGTCGGTTCCTTGCTGTCAGGGGAGGTGTTGCGTCAATTCCCTTTCTGCAAGGGGTGGTGATGCGTTGAATCTCGGACACGTGGCCTCAGTTCCTTAGTGCTGGGAAATGTCGATCAAGACTTGGCGCACAGGTGCGATGCATTGACAATGCGGGCTTGCTGGGGTTGATGAGAAGGCAGCGAAACAGGCACTGCATCGATTCTCCCAGCCGTGGGCTGGTGATGCGTCAAATCTTCAATCGGAGCAGGTGTCGCGGACATTGGAGACACAGAGCTCGGGACTTAGGCTGGGGCTATCTTGAAGACACACAACAGGCACTGCATGTATTCTCTGGCCACACCTCGGCGATGCATTGGTTTTTCAACTGCACAGCAAGTTTGCGGTAGGAAAAAACAGGCACTGAAGACCTGTATGTGGGTTATCTTCTCTTCTTGCAGCAGAAACCACCTCCTAGGTCTCAAAACTAGATTTGGCACCACTTGGCAGGTCAGAACCTTCAGCAGAGGAGTTCAGGGGCTGCAGATGAAGTCTGATGGCCCTGAGACTTCTTAACAGGAGGCAAGCACACACAAGCCCTTGGAGAACTTTGACAAGCAGGGTAAAAAAGCAAAGTCAAGTCCTTTCACTGTCCAAGACAGAACCAGCACACAGTTGGCCAGCCCAACACAGCAACAAGTAGACTGGCAGCTCCCCTCCTACAGCTTCTCCAGCTCTTCTTCTTGGCAGAATCTCCTCTTGATCTAAACATGTTATAAAAATGAGGGGTCACAGGTCATATACTTATACCCCTTTCTGCCTTTGAAGTAGGCATACTTCAAAGGATAGATTTTGAAGTGCACAGGTTCCTGCTTTGCCCTGACCTAGCTCCAGACGCACTTTAGGGGGGTGTAGACAGCTTTCTGCAGGGAGAGGCACAGCCCTATTCAGATGTCAGTGACAACTCCTCCGACCACTCTAACTCAGAAAGGCCCATTAGCCTGGTGATGGGCCATCAGGATATGCAGGGCACACCTCAGCTCCTTTTGTATGACTGTGCACACAGCCAAACTGTCAGCCTGAACCAGATGTGGATTCCACAGGCAGGCAGAGGCACAGAATGGTAAGGCAAGAAAATGCCCACTTTCAAACACACAATTTAAAAACTAACTTCACAGAAGGATGTATATTTAAATTCTGAGTTCAGGGAACATAAACTCCAAATCGCTATTTCTTCCCAATTGAATGTTACACTTGTAAGATGTTACATGTAAATCACACCTACATATGCCCTATCTTTCACATACACTGCACCCTACCTTGTGGATGCCTTACATGTAGAAAAAGGGAAGGTTTGGGCCTGGCAAGTGGGTGCACTTGCCAGGCCGACATGACAGTTTCAAACGGCTCTCACAGACACTGAAGAGGCAGGCCTGAAACGTGGTTGCAGGGCTACTAATGTGGGTGGCATAATCAGTGGAGCAGGCCCACCAGTAGCATTTGATTTACAGGCCCATGGCACACGCAGTGCACTTTACTAGGGACTTACTAGTAAATCAAATACGCCAATCATGGATAACCAGCCCCTGGCACACGCAGTGCACTTTACTAGGGACTTACTAGTAAATCAAATACGCCATTCATGGATAACCAATCACAATTACAATTTAGACAGAGAGCATGTGCACTTTAGCACTGATCAGCATTGTTAAAATGCCCAAAGTCCTTAAGCCAACAAAAACAGGACAGAAAAAATAGAAGGAAGAAGGCAAAAAAGTTTGGGGATAACCCTGCAAAAAGGGCAAGATCCAACACATGCTTAATCTTTTTCCTTTGTTTCTCCCATCAGCTGCCACCACTGACCACATGTATTAAATAACTTTTAGTAAACAAGCGTTGCAAATCCCCTAGGTCCTGTTTTTAGGCTTTACCAAGAGCTTCTGTCTTTGACAGTGCTTTTTTACCGATACTATCAGCATCAGCAGAGATAGGGAAAAAAGACAACAATGCATACGTGTGCATTCGTACATAAGTGTCATGATAGTCGGCAGCCCCAGTGTCACCACTCATGCATGTGCATGCATGAGATGTATTTTGGTTTTTGCTGCTTATTCACCATGCCAAGATAGTAGACTCCCATCTTGGTCAATAATAAAAACATTAGAAGTGACCAGAAGCACATTTTTGTATGATGAAACAGACCAGCAGCAAATTGCAGCTGACGAGCCCTCCAAAATATAAACATATTGTTTAAAAGGAGACAATGAGGTGGGTGAGTAGATGGGAGAGTAGTGAGGGGTTTCAAATTAAAAAGTGGTGGTAGCTGTGGGGTCAGCATCGAAGAAATTCTGTGGGAGTATTGGGTTAAAATGAATAAAAAATAAGAAAGACCTTTTGTACTGAAGAAGGAGGGACTGATGAAGGGGGAGAGCATCACAGACAGTGCATGGTGCTGTGCAGGAGAAGCAACAGATAAGCAGAAGGGGAATGTAGAAGCAACATGGAGAGCATTGGGGTTATTTCACTTAGGAAGCAGCACATGAAGGAGAGAGATAAAAAGCATGTACTAGCATAGAGTGCTGAAAGAAAAAAAATATTTCCCTGAATTTAGCAATGAAGCAAGACAAGTTGCCTGTTCAAAAGGATGGTAGAGCAGCCATCCTAAGGGGGAGAGATAAACACAAGAAGAGGAAGTAAAATAATTGAATATGAACCAAGCAAATGAGATTGACTAGAAAGCCAACCATTGGTTTGCACTGGGCTGCCCCAAAGCCCACTGTAAGTTTTAGTAATGTGGACAATACATTTAATGCATGCCAACAGACCCGATTAAGGCAGGAGACTCCCAAGTTTGTACGCCTAAATTAGCTTTAATTTTGCTGGCTCCCCCCCTCCCCCTGAAATAGCCCCCACTTCAATACAAATGGAAGTGCAAAATACACCACCCAGCCAATTATTTGTATAACATTTTCCTCTTTAAGCTAGACCTAAAAACAAAACTGGTAGCTTAATTGTAATCACTCAGGTGGAACAGCTATAATTCATCTTAGGAATTGCAACAAGTCTAAAGTTCCTTGTGACCTCCGTTTCTTGAAATAGTTAATAACGCGTTTTTGCTGTTTGTGACATTGTTTGCGGTTGTTGATTAATTTGATCTACAATCCCTTTCCGTTTTGTGAAATTTGACAAACGTTGCATCTATTTTTTTCTGACTTTTCTTTGTGCAATGATATATAATCGTGCAGCTCTTTTAGTGATACACTACATGTATGATAGCGATTTCCCTAGCACTTGTGAAGTCGTAACTGTTGATGACTCTTTTTGTGAGCCTCTTTCAATGCAACTTTACCAATTCCTACTCACCTTTATTTTAAATATCTGACCGATTTGTGCTTTGCAGGGAGCAGGTAGTTCTTTGCAAATTCTGGAGCAAGAAATTGAAACCGTTAGAGAAATCCACGAGCTCTTCCCGCGCTTTGTTTCAGTTCCTATATATAACGATGAAGCAGATCCATTGGTTGGCTGGTCTGAGCCACATACGTGGCGAGCTGATGTTACCTATGCTGCAATGGTGGTGAAGGTACGTCATACCATTTATATTTTTGTCCCAAAATTAGAATATACTTATTAGTTCTAGCTTAGAGACTGCTGTAGCTGAACGCCCTACTTTTGCAATAAGGAAAAAAAGGTTTCTGAAACTCACAATTCTTCCTTTAAACTTTAAAATCAATGCAGCTGAAACAGAGTTTAATGTTCGTGTCAGTAAACAGACTGAACCAAGTTGAAGGAAAAGTATTTGGAAGAGCTGAAAAGACCATTTTATTTTATTTTTATTTTTTTTATTTCACGATTCGTTTAAAGCAATGTGATAAATGTAGATGTCAGGGAGCTTTGTTTTGTTATGCCTTTCTGAATTAAACAAGACAGTGCGATTTTATACATGCAAATGGATGCCAATAAAAAGCTGAGTGAATTACAGGCAGCCAATACATATTGTCTACTCAAAAAAAGAAAATAATACATATAGGAGCTTTAGATCTGTCACATTTAGCTATTACTTTGCTGGAGCGTCATTAAAATGTTGGCACCAGCTTACAGGGCACAATATGTGGAGTAGGACAGTGGGTCAGCATCCTTCCGCCATTGTTTGTTGCTGTTGCCATTCACATTTTGTATCAGTCCAAAGGACAGCTTTAGATAATTGTAGTGTCACTCAGTGTTATAGTCTGCATTTTGCTTCCTTACTCCTGGACCCACCTCAGGGGAGGTGAGCAACAGCAGGCCAAGAAGTCTGCCTGCAGACACATAGCTTCACACGCAAACACTTCATGGAGCTATCGTGTTGAGCTATCGTGTTGAGTTCAGGTGGTGAAAAGACTGCAAGAGATTCTGCACATGGAGAGGAACTTAAAGGAATCTTTCATTTAGACATGAAAAATGCCATTTCTAATTAAGTTTATATATGATTTTCTGAAGGATAAAACGAACAGCAGATTCCTCACCTTTACAATATCACCAGGTGCCAGACTGGATTCGGAAGATTTAACATTGTTGGTAGGTGGTGCTGTGTGGCTCCGCTTTGACTTTGTGCTGCCCTGGAAACGAGTACCGGAAGAGATGACTGGAGCCGCATATAAGCTGTGTGCCAATTTCCGTTCATTTCTTGCTGTGTCTTTTTACACTGGTCCATAGCTCGCTACTACTTTTTTTCTCATCAGTTGACTAGTTTTGTCTTTACATTTAGTCTACAAATGTGTGTGCCAGGAAATATATCCCCTCCTAAAACTACAGGGTTTAAGATTTGTCGAGACTGTTGCAAGCAAATATCTGTGACAGACCCATATGAGGTATGTCTTTGGTGTTTGGATTCTGGGCACAAATCCAAGTCATGCGAAGTGTTTGCCCTCATGAATCCGGAGGGAATCCAGGATTGGGAAGTGAATCTGTACGTCACAATACACTAAGAAATCATGTGAGTCCCACTCGAAGTCAAGGGCAGGGACCCTCTATTGCTCTTAGGGCTATTCCCGTGCCAGTGTATCATCCGATTCAAAGTCTTCCAGTAAATCGAAGTCGAAGCAGAACCACAAGTAGGCTAAGTGGGAATCGTCCCAGTCCTGCCACTCTCTGACTGAGAAGTCACAAGGATGTCAGGGTGTCTCTTGTTCTTGCACCCAAACCCCAACTGAGAAACCAATTCCGCAGCTGATGCCGATGCCGATGTACGTAGTTTCCCATCTGCGACATTGCAATTGATTAAAGCTTTTAAAGCGGCCCCGTTTCTGATCTTTTTCACCCTTCCAGCTTCCTCCTACACTACTTTGGGCTCCAAGGATTCACAGAGGCCTCCATATGGGTTTCCACCAGTGCATCCTGTCTGTGCCTTCTGAGCACATCTCTGGTTCCCCAAAGCCTTTGGTCCCGACACCCACTCCAGCTCCAAAATCCACACCAATTCCTTTGACATTAACATGGGTTCTGACACCACCGGTGCCAGAGGAGAACATTGTACCAATAGCTGTTTTTGTCTACGAGCTGAATTCATCTGTGCTTTGACTGAGGTTGCATCCCAAATTTGCAGATTCAACTAGCCTTCATAGATGACGATGGAAACTATGGGTATGTTACCCCACACTACAATGACAACTTTTATGTTTATATACAGTAGGTCAGTGGGTTGGACACTTCCCTGGACACTGGCCTGGTTTCCCTCGCAGGCCATTGACAGAGGAAAGTGCTTTCTTTGCTATGGTGACACGCTATGCACCCGAGTTATTAGACTTGCGTCGTCCTTCAACGGAAGTCAAAACACACATCTTAATTGACTTTCTGCAGCCTGGACAAGCCTCTTCCAAACATCTGCTGCAAGTCAGTGTGGCCCTGACCTACACACTACTGGGCTCCAGGGCTAGACCTTGTTCGTGTCCATCAGTGAACAGGCAGGTTGTCAGACATCACTACAAATAAGGGCCTCCTCCTCAGTTTTTGAATTCTGCAAGAAGCTGAAGAACTGGCTTTTGGAGTAGTCCCATTAGGCCCTAGGTGTGCCTAGACTCACACCTGCTTAGCTCCGGGATACCCTCCCGGGTCATAGTGCGCTTTACAGATCTGCATAACCGACGATAGGTGACCCTGATTTTTTAACACAGCACCCTATGCAGAAAGTCTGGTGGTTCAAGCTTCCACTAGCAGGTTAAACCCCAATTCTTTCCATACAACCCTCCTGCCCCCCCAAGACAGAGAGTCGAAGAGAATTGAGACAGTTGGGAATCAAATGTTTTCATAAGGCGGCATGTTTCAGCAGTCAGTCAATACCTGCTGCTTGTTAGGATGACAATCACATGCACTCTGGGACGCGGCCAAGGAGATCTTGCCAGCATGCTTTGAAGAATTTCAGACCTCTCTGGCGCCAGCCATTCAGAATGCAGAGGAGGCAGCCATTATATGTTATGCTTTCCAGATTGGACACTACTGATTGCTTGAGCAGAGTAGTTAGAATCAGCGTGGTGCTTTAGTATCACACATTGATGAGATCCACGGTCTTCTCTGGAGACGTGCAGGCACCACTAATGAACCTGCCTTCTGACAGGTCTTGCTTGTTTGGTGAGAGGGCTGATTCTGCCCTGGAATGTTTTAAATAGAGCTGGACCACTGTGCATTCCTTGGGTCTTTCTACTCACTGCTAGGCAACTTCCTCATAATTTTTGTCCCTTTCGGTGTTACTCCGGATGTTTGTCGGCATACTTCTCGCCCTGCCCCACCCAGAGCTGACGGTGATGACTGATTTGTCACTGATAGTTTGGGGAAGTCATCTAGGAGAGGTGGAGATCAGAAGACTCTTGTCTCCAGCAGATACTCAATGTAGCACCGACTTACCTGGGGTGTCTAGTCCGCTCCTATGATGTTCTGTGTTCCTGCAAACTGTAGGAAATAGAAAAGACACACAGTTAGAAGTGAAATACACACTACGTAGAGAAGATAGGGCAGAAAGGGAAAAGGGACAATCAATTGGTGGATGGCCAGAAAAGAGAGACTACTTAAAGTGGATTGCAACGTCTTGTGGCTTGAATAGGTACATGGAGGCAAGCCATAACCCTCCACGGAAGAAGCTGACAGCCCACCAGAGACTGCTGTGGGACCCAAGAGAGAAACCCAAAGCCCAAAAAAGAGGGAACACCGCTGCAGAGGCCCGGACGACTTGGAAGAAGGCCAGAGAGCAAAAATCGCTGCAGACCTGGGGTAATCTGAAAGGCGCAGGGGAGTGCAAACAATACAAAGCCCTTAACCTAGATGAAGGAGAGCAGGCACCCGAGGAGACCTGACTTTTCACTGTACCGGACCTGCCACGGCTTATAGGAGGTTCATGACTCCTAAGTTGTGGTCTCAGGTAGACGGGGTAAAGAAACCCTCATTGCAATGCAGGTGGGAAGATAGAGCAGGAGGAAAAACTTCAGTGCCAATAAACCCCACAAATGCAACCATGGGAAAGAGAATGGGGTCATTTGTTTTTGTCTAAATCATTTTACTGATACTAATCTTATTTTCTGCCAAGGGTCCTTGGCCCACGAGACATGAAGTCCATAGGAAAGAGATCCTACACCATCCACATTGAAGGAACAGAAAGAGAGACATTGCTCATTGGGCCAAAAGAACCTAGAGGAAAGTTCAAATAGGACACTCGGACTACAATAATTGTTGGAAGTATTTTGACACTTTATCAGGGCTTTAATAATAAGGCCAATAAATTCCCCTTCTGTGTTTTTTTTTGTCAGGAGAGGTGTGTTTGGCAAAGATTTATTGGTCAACCTGTACCACTCCCTCCACAAGTGGTGTCAGAAGTGGGATATAACTAAAAGGAGTCCGTATTTTTTTTAACTTTATTTTTGAGTTTACAAAATACAAATACAAAAAAAAGAAGCATTTGGCATCAAGTCAGTATATGTAGGCATATCATTGATATTATCAATGGCTTATAGGGCACTGGCGGCTCCTTGTTTTGAACACTACTACCTGGCCGCTCAGCTACAATGGGTAGCCCGCTGGCTGGCTGATAGAGGCAGGGACGACACGGCCACGGCAGAGGCACCCTATTCGCTGGAACGTGTGACCGGACTCTTTCACCCCCTAGCTACGGTCACGGGACCGCTGCCGCTCCTCCTAGCTGTGGCACACAGGTGCTTCCGGAGGGCTCTGTACCTCACTCGCGCGGTTGTTCCATACGCGCCGGCAATACCCCTGGAGGGCTCCCCCGGAGGCGGAGGGGTGCTTGCGGCCCCTGCACTGACGGGCTGGTGGGAGGCAGATGTGCACACGCTGGGGGACCAATACAGAGACGGTGAGCTTATACCGTATGAGACCTTGGTGTCGGAGGAAGGGCTCCCGCCCGGCGGGTTCCTCACACACCGCTCGCTCCTGGCGAGGTTTACCGCCAAATGGGGGAACATGACTACGGAGCCTCGCCAGCACCTAACCATGCAATACCTGCACGTCATGGGGAGGGGCGGGCATCTGGTCCGCTGGTTCGCGGCTTCGTTGCGGGAGCACACGGCGGTTAGTCTGAGCCCGCTCCGCATCGAGTGGGAGCAGGACCTGGGGAGGCCATTCGCAGACAAGGAGTGGGAGAGGGTTCTTAAAGGCCCAGTGCGTGCCCCAGAAATATGCGGTTCCGCCAAATCCAGCTGTTCATAGTACACAGGGCCTACCTCACACCTGAGTTGATTAACAGGTACTTTCGCCGCAATGACGCACTCTGCCCTAGGTGCGGAGAACTGGGGGCGGGGTTTTTACACATGCTGTGGAGCTGCCCTGGGTTGAGCGCCTATTGGAGAGAGGTCAATGGGCTGCTGCAGGGGAGTGTGGGTCGCAACATCCCATTTGACTGGCCCGAGCACATTTTACAACACTTCAAAAGATCGCCCAAAGACAAGGCAACGTCCCGATTCATGGACCTGGGGCTCGTAGTAGCAAAGCGCCTCATCACCAGGAGATGGAAGGCACATGACTCACCACACACACACGGGCATGGAGCTCCTCATTCCAGGCGTGGGCTAGGGCGGAGGGGACGGCCATCCGCAGGGAGGAAACCCTGGGGCTGCGGAAGGAACCTATGGCGGATCGCTGGGAGCAGCTGCTTGCTGAGCTCTGGCGCTTAGAGGGGGAGGGTCACACAGGCCACGCGGGGATGGCTGGGAATGCCTGCGCGAGCGACGGCGTGCTATCGGCTGCCCCGTAGACGGGATAGCATAGTCCCTGCTGCCTCTGACTCGCAGATAGGGGCGCCTGCGGCCACATGGGGACGGTTGCAATCATGGGGGTTGGGGGGGCGATCCCGGGGATGACCGGAGGGGGAGGGGAGTCGTGGGTGGGACAGGGGGGGAGCACTCTGTGTACAACTGTTCACGCTGCCACTGTTCTGAGTTTTCTTTGGACTTGTTTGTGACTTATCTGTTCTCAATGCCTAAGTTGCTTGGGCGACATACATTTGCATGTACGGCTAAGTGGCTGGTATATGGTGGCTGCTGCCCCTCTTTAAGAGACAACACCAGAACTGATGAGGTAAATGCAGCCGGCTCCCGGGCGGGTGGCGGTTGGCACATTACTTGATTGCGGGGGATATTCAGCTTGCTAGGCCGGGCACGGATCAGCAACCTGCATATGTTCATGTACTTCTGTGTGTAATGTATCCTACCGAACCATGTATTTTTCTTTACTATACCTAAAAAAGCAATAAAAACAGATTTGCAAAAAAATCAATGGCTTATAGGGCAAAAGGTGGCATCCGGGAGGGAAATGTACAGTGGGGAAAAGAGAAAATCATTTACAATCATATCACAGTGAGGGAAGAATCCGGGCACATTACTTAAGTCCACTGCATACCTTACTAGGGTCAACTCTCCCGCCCCCCATCGTGATTGGACCCCCACCAATATCCAACCCACTCCCCTTGCTGTCGGTTGCCTCTTGTGAAGAGGATCCCCCCTCCGCCAACCCAGAGTGACACGTCACGCCAAAGTAGTAGATCTTCTTGCAACTTCTTATCCCTCCTGGTAAGTTTCATGTGGACCTCTTCAGCTAGGGACCATTCACAAACGCACCTCTGGGGCCCTTTGCCCCATCCAAGTTATAGCTACCCTGTGCCTGGCGAGCACCAGCATTAATTGTAAAAGCTTATATGGGAATTTCTGTTTCTTAGGCTTCCGGACCAGCGCCAACAAACAAGACAAGGGTTCAGGCGCCATCCGAAGGCCAGTGGCTGCCACAATCCTTCCCACCACCTCTATCCAGAAGTGCCGGACCATTGGACAATCCCATGCCAAGTGTAAGAAACCCGCCTTCTCCGCGGCACATCTAGGGCAGCAATCTCCCCTGTCACTAGAGATATGTTTTAGGGACACCGGGGTTAAATAAGTTTGGTGTAGGAAGTTGAAATGCTTTAACTTAAACCTGGCGTTGCATGACACTGTGCGTGTGAGGGAGCCTATGCGTGCCCATTGTGTATCATCTAGTTGGATTGCAAGGTCCCTTTCCCAGGCCGCTCGAGACGGCGGTACCGGGGGGGGGGGGGGGGGGGGTTGAGGCCTGGTTCACCAATTGGCTGAGGAACAGAGAAGTTGGAATGGGCCTTATAGAAATATGTGAAAGTGGCAGAACAGGATAAGAAGAATTTCCAACACAACCGCCAAATTCAAGCCAAACAATTGACTCAAGTGGTATGGCCGAGTCTGCCACCATGGGTAATTTAGTGGATGTGCTATCACAACCTAGGGGCAACATGCATATGATCTCCATTTCCTTACAAAAATTTACTCCAGGGGAGGACCCTGATAATTATGTGATTAGTAAGTTTAAACGTACTGCAGAGGCGGCAATCTGGCCGTCAAAAGAATTGAGAAATTATCTCGGGCCAGTCCTTGTGGGAGGCATCCAAGTAGCCTACCGATCTGCTAATCCCTTTGGGACCACCTATATTCAGATATTAAAGGAGCCATTTTAGAGCAGATAGGTATAGATGAACAAACATATTGAATTTGATTTAGCCTGTAAAGAGACTTACCAGGAGACAATACCAGTTATCCTTTTTTCTTTCTTTCAATTAAGGATTTGGGGGGCAAGTAGCTCTTCAAAACAAGAGATAGTGGATAAAATCTATTCAGAACAGTTTGTGAATACTCTTCCTCTTAACTGTCCAAAAGTGGATAAAGCAACATGACAAGTTAACTTTGAATACTGCTATTCAAAGCTCCACGGGCAATGAAGGGCACAGTAGTGAGGACAATACAGGAAAAGCATATAAAAAAATCTTCAACTCTGAGGTGTTCAGGGAAAGTAGCGATGACTCCCTGCTCGGACGTATCATCATTTACGACAGAGAAGAAATCCCCTCCCTCTTCTAATAACTTCACTTTCACAGTGTTTGACTGTGAGAATGTGGGGACATATAACCTGGGCTTGTCCCACAAAGTGGAAAGATGTAGTAGAACTCATGGATGCTAGTTTTGGTACTGTCAAGTATGTTTTGGGTAACACTCTTTTTTTTTAAAACTGTTTTTATTTATTTTCAAAAACATCAGCCGAAACATCAGCAGGAATATCCCATACGTTACAGAAATTAGGAGTATAATCTTTAACCAGTATTTATTAACTGCAGGCCAAACCATAACATAAGTCCTTTTGACAATTCCCCCTCATCATCACCTCCCATGTATTAAACATGTCTTATTTAGGTTGTCTCCCTGATGGACTCAGAATGTGCTGCCCTGCAATGTGGACCCCCTGTGTGCTAGACTGCGTCGCGATAGGGCCCTCATCTCCCACCTCTAGTCCATAATAGGCCAACCACGGCTGCCATATCTTCCTAACTTCCTAGGGCACCCTCTGGCAGAGTATACTGTTTTTTCCGCCCCATGTATAAATCCATATTTGCCTGCCATTCAGTTATTGTGGGCAATTCTGCGCTACCCCAATATTTTGCAAAATATCTCTTTGCGACAATGAGCCCTAGGTTACTCAGTAGGAGTTTGTCTGGGAATGTCAACCTCTGTGTGTATGCCTAGAAGAATGTATTTTGGATCAATTGGGATCTGAGATTCGAGTATATTGTTAAGCTCTGTTACTATCCGTAACCAATATCTGCGTATTAAGTGGCATTCCCACAGTGTATGAATGTAAGACCCTTTATCAGCCCTACAGCGTAAACACTCTTGGGTACGTGGAAGGATAGTCTTTCGTTGAGGTAATTGGGTCCGATGTTGTTGAGGGATTTGTAGGCGTGGGTGAGGAGTTTGAAGGTGACCCTCTTTTCGAAGGGGAGCCAGTGGAGGCCTCGTAGGTGTTGGGTCATGTGTTCATGGCGTGGTGTCCTGAGGACGAGTCTGGCTGCGGCGTTCTGGATGGTTTGTAGTTTGCGTAGAAGAGTTTTGATGATTCCGGCGTAGAGGGCGTTGCCGTAGTCCAGTCTGCTGGTTATGAGTGTGTGGGTGACGGTCTTTCTGCAGTCGGGGGGGATCCATTTGAAGGTCTTACGGAGGATGCGAAGGCAGTTGAAGCTGGTGGAGGCGACGGCGTTGATCTAGCGGTTCATAGAGAGGGAGGAGTCAAGGATGATGCCGAGGTTCCGAGCGTGGTCTGTGGGGGTGGGTTCCCGAGGGCGGGTGGCCACGAGGTGTTGTCCCAGGCGGTGGTGCAGGGTCCGAGGATGAGGATCTCGGTTTTCTCTGAGTTTAGCTGCAGGCAGCTGTCCTTCATCCAGGCTGCCACGTTCTTCATTCCTTCCTGGAAGCAGAGTCTGGTGTCTTTGCGATTCTTCGTGAGCGAGAGGATGAGTTGGGTGTCGTCAGCATAGGATACGATGTTGAGACCATGCAGTCTGACGATGGCGGCGAGGGGGGTCATCATGTTGATGTTGAAGAGCGTGGGCCCGAGAGATGATCCCTGGGGTACTCCGCAGCTGATTTCCGTGGTTTTGGAGAGGAAGGGCGGGAGTCATATTCTATCGGAGAGGAAGGATCGGATCCAGTCAAGGGCAGCTCTTTGTATTCCCGCGTCGTGAAGTCTGGCAGCGAGCGTGCAATGTGAGACAGTGTCGAAAGCTGCGGAGAGGTCTAGAAGGATGAGGGTTGTGGTGTGTCCCTGATCCAGTAGCATGCGGATGTCGTCAGTTGCTGCAAGGAGGGCGGTCTCGGTACTGTGGTTGCTGCGGAACCCAGACTGAGAGGCGTCCAGGATGGAGTTCTCTTCTATGAAGGTGGTCAGCTGCATGTTTACGATTCTCTCGGTGACTTTGGCCGCAAAGGGGAGGAGAGAGATGGGCTGGTAGTTCTTCAGGTCCGTGGGGTCGGCCGTAGGTTTCTTGAGGAAGGGTTTTACCTCTGCCCGTTTCCAGTCGTCTGGGCAGATGCCTGACCAGAGGGAGGCGTTGATGGTTCGTCCTAGTTCGGGTGCGATGGAGGCGGCGGCTCTGTGGAATATGTGCGGTGAGCAAGGGTCCGTTGGGGCTCCGGAGTGGGTTTTCTTCATGGTTGTGGTGATGAGTTCGACGGTTGCAGGATCCCAGGATGTGATGGTAGGTTTGTTGGCGGCGGTGAGTAGGGGGGTGGTGTTCATCATTGGTTTGTTGAAGTTGTCATAGATGGCCTTGATCTTCAGATGGAAGTAGAAACTGAGCTTGTCGCAGAGTTCCTGGGAGGGTGTGACGTCCGTGGTGGGTTTGGCAAACTGCTGTATGACATTGAACAGTTCCTTGGTGTTGGATACGTTGGTCTGGACTTTGTCTCTTATGCAGGTCCGTTTGGTGTCTCTTATGCGTTGGTGGTACTCCTTCAGGGCGCTCTTGTAGTTGTTCCGTGATTCCGTGGTTCTCAGGTTTCGCCAGGATTTCTCTAGGCGTCTGCAGGAGCATCTGGCTTCTTGAAGTTCAGCGGTGAATCAGGCGGCTTTTAGAGGGCGTTGTTTGTCGGGGGCGGAGGGGTGCGAGCTTGTCGGCGCAGTGGGAGATCCAGCGGTGAAATTCCCTGGCTGCGAAGTTGGTGTCGTTCGTGGTGATGGGGGGGGTTTGACGTAGGGTGGTGCTAAGGTGTTCCTCTGTGACCTTGCTCCATTTCCGTCGTGGTGGGTGCGGGGCGGGTTTGGGTGCGGTGGTGGTGTTGAAGGTGAAATGGACGCAGTGGTGGTCGGTCCAGGGCGGTTGGGTGGTGTGGCTGAAGCGGATGTTGGTCCCTCCTGAGAAAATGGGGTCGAGAGTGTGACCTGGTCTGTGGGTGGGCGTGTTGATGAGCTGCTTCAGTCAGCTGCTTCAGTCCAAGGTTGGCAAGGTTGTCGAGGAGAGTGGTCGAGTCGGGGTCGTTGCTGTTGTCGAGGTGGAAGTTCAGGTCCCCGGGTAGAATGTAGTCCGTGGAGATGATGGCGTGGGGTGCGGCAAGTTCGGCGATGGTGGTTGCGTGGTGGGTGCGAGGTCCAGGCGGTCGGTAGATGAGGGTGCCGCGTAGCATGGTCCTTGGGCTCATCTAGATCTAGAAGTGGAGGTGTTCTGTGTTGGAGTGGGGGTCACTCGTGCTGGAGGTGGAGAGTCAGAGGGGGATCTTGTGTGCGATGGCGAGTTCACCTCCTGGACTGTGCGGCCGGTCTTTTCTCTGAAACTTCTAGTCATCGGGGACGACAGTGGCGATGTCGGGGCCAGAGGTGGCGTTTGTCCAAGTTTCCGTGAAGGACGTGATGTCGGGTGAGAGGGTGTCGATCAGGTCCCAGATCTCTATGGCGTGTCGGTGCAGGGAGCGTACGTTGGGAAGGATGCATGTCAGGTTCTCCATGCATGCTGGAGTTGTATGTATCTGTATTGCTGTTTTTTGGACAAACTGTACTTCTTTTGGAGCTCTGGGAAGGTTATGAATTCTCCTTTTCATATAATATCTCCTAGTATTGTGATCCCGATTGTATTCCACTCTCTGAAGCCCTGTAGTTTTGCGAACTCTGGCAGACGCTTACCCTCCCACAACTGTATAGATTTAGGGCCATATGTAAGAAAATAGAGTTTTGAGATTCTCAATTTGCGATTTTCAGAGAATCGCAATTTGAGAATCACAAAATGCAATGTATGTGAGATTTGCTAAAAATTCTGCGAATCCCACATATTCCTTATTTGCGAATCGCAAATTGAGATTCGCAAATAGGGAATACCTTCCCATTTATTCCTATAGCCCATAGGAATGAATGGGAAGGCAGTCTCATTTTGCTATTAGCAATTAGAGAATCACAAATTGAGAATGCAATTTCAAGGTGCCAGGGTGTCAAAAGGACACCCTGTTGCACCCCTGAAATGTGCATGTGTGCACATGTGGCGCACACACATGCCCTTAGGGCATGTATGCGCACCACATGGCACTTTAAAAAATGCAAAATAGTGCATTTTCAAGTGAAATCGCAATTTATCACCAATTTGAAGTTGGTGGTAATTTGCGATTCCTTAAGGCCAAATCGTACTTTCTTTTGTGCTTCTTACATTGCATTTAAGGAATAGCAATGTGCGATTCCTTAAATGCAATCGCCAAAAAAAAGAATCGCAAAATTTGTGATTCTTTATATTGCAAGGGGTTTTTTGTGTGCTACATTGCACACTGCTAATTTGCAATCGCAAACGCTGAAATTCTGCGAATTTCAGCATTTGCGATCTCAAATTGGCTTCATACATATAGCCCTTAGTCAGTCTCCTCTCCCATTTCATCTGTTTCTCCGCCCCCCCCTCCAGGCTTCGATCACTCGTTGTGTTGCGGGTTGTAAGCTTTGAATTCCGGGGCCCCCATAAATGTAATTTAGATAGGAGTACTTCTGGAATTGTAACCTCTCCAGAATGTACGTGGGGTGGTCAGCAGGTGCATGCCCCCATTCGTTAACAACTATCAGATGTTCTGCTTTATAGTAGTCCAGTATGTCTGGGAGGGCAATTCCCCTGTTATACTGACTGCGCTGCAGAGTTTGGAGTGCTACTCGGCGGTGGCCACCGTCCCATACCAATGTTCGCACCTCTTCTGTTATTGCCTTAAAGATCATATCTGGGATTTTGTAATATGTATTTTAGAGGATATAAAGCAGCTTGGGGAGCATAACCATTTTATACATGACCACCCTCCCAAACAATGTCAGGGGGAGACGTCTCCACCTGGCGACATCTTCTCGGAATTCCTGTAGGACCCGCTTAATGTTATGCGTGAGGCATTCAGCTTCATTTGTGGAGATAAACAATCCCAGGTATTTGAATCCATCTTTAGCGATGTGTAGGTGCACCGGTATTGGGTGCAGGGCCGTGGTGTGTCCAATGGGGTATAGACTTCTGTCAATTAATATTATACCCTGCATATGTACCAAACTCTTTGACCAGGTGGAAAATAAGAGGCAGCGTTGTGTCAGGCCTAGATATGTATAGCAGGATGTCATCCGCATAAAGAGATATCCGCTCATCTATCATCTGCCCTTTAGCGTCCTGAAAGCCCTTTATGTTTGGATTAGCTCTAATTAGGCACGCCAGTGGTTCTAAGACCAGTGCAAAGAGCAGGGGGGACAACGGGCAGCCCTGCCTGGTACCTCTCTGGATTGAAAAATCTGCTGACCTTAACACTCGCCCTGGGATTTACGTATAATAAATCCACCCATGTCTGAAGGTTGTGCCCAAAGCCACATTTTATGAGTACCTGTCTCATGAATGGCCAGTGGACCGTATCAAAGGCCTTTTTGGCATCTAACGACAACAGCATCAAAGGCAGAGGACTGTCCTTCACTATGTCAAGCCAGTTCGCTAATCTACAAAGGTTAAAACGCGTTGCCCTTTTAGGCATGGAGCCTGACTGGTCTCTATGGATCAATGAGGTGATTACTTGTAAGAGCCGATGCGCCAGTATGGAGGCCAAAATCTTGGTTTCAATATTTAGTAGGGAGATGGGAGGGTATGATCTGCATCTCTCTGGGGGTTTACCAGGTTTTAGAATGACCACCACTGTGGCGTGACATAGCTCCGGTGGTAACGCCACGTCTTCCCTTGCCACCAAGAACATATTTAGTATCCGGGAAGCAAGCACGCCGCCATATTGCTTAAAAAACTCTGCCGGTAGCCCATTTGGTCCTGGTGCTTTCGTGGATTTTTGCTTATTAATGACCTCTTGCACCTCTGCTAGGGTTAGATCTACCTCTAGGGCCTCACTGTTCTCTAGTCGTAATGCAGGCCTCTCTATGCCGTTCAGATAAGTCGTTATCTGGGCATCTTCCACTATCCTCGTAGCCTCATATAATTCGCCATAGTAGCGCACAAAAGCTCCCGCGATGCTATGTGCTGTTCTATAATTTCTGTCTGCTTCCACTATTTGGCTCACCCAGTTCACTTCCCTTTCTTTCCGGTTCAGCCAGGCAAGGAGTCGCCCTGTCCTATCTCCCGTCTCGTAGAGTAGGTGTTGTGTGGCTTGAATTTGAGACTTAACCTCCCCCTCTGCCAGTGCCCGAAGCTCCCTTTGTGTCACCTCGAGTTGTCTTAATGTAGCAGTCTCAGTCCCTGGGGTAATGTTTCCCTCCAATTCCAGTAGTTAAGCCTGTAAGGTTTCCATTTGGCGTGTTTCCTCCCTTCTTTTTTGCGCAATTATGTCTTGTAGCCTGCCCCGGAGTACTGCCTTGTATGCTTCCCACAAGATTGCGTCTGAGGACACCGGGCCCTCGTTTTCTTGGAAAAACAAGATAGTCTCTGCTCTTATTGCCCCTTTCACCTCTTTATCCTTAAGCTCCCACGCATTTAGTCTCCAGTCTGAGCGCTGTCTATACCCCCTTCTTCCCACCATCAGCCACAGAGGAGAATGATCAGAGATTCCCCAAGCAAGATATTAAGCTTTATGCACTGTCCGTATATCTCCTGAGGGGGCTAATAAGTAGTCGAGCCTAGAAAAGACCTTGTGCGCACCTGAAAAATATAAATAGCTACGCTTGGTAGGGTGATGGTGCCGTCATAGATCTGTCAATCCCAATGTCTTTACAAAATCGGCCAGAGGAGTAGGAGTGCGAGTGCCTGTGGCGATATATGAGCGATCTTTGGTTGGATCTCCCACATCGTTGAAGTCACCTCCGACTACATGTGTAGAGGTACCCGACTCCAGAAGTGTCTTCGCAACTGCTGTCATTGTCTGTGATTGCAGTCTCTGGTTTAAGTCACTAGATATATTTGTTGACTAACCCCCTCTTGATCTTATTACCTAACCCACTGACATTCGACGTCAAGAGGGTGTATGTTCCTTCGTTTATGCCCTGTGTGGTTTGCGGTGGTGTTGCCTGCTTTGCTGTGTCTACCTGGTACTCCCTATCTTCCATTTCTCACAATAGATCCTAAAGCTCCTTCTGATAGCTGGTTGGAAAACGTGTTGAACCTTAATACAACTAATGGCCCCGGACTCCACTCCCGACCCCCCCACCCCACTTCTTCCCAAGCCTGCCTTCTGAATTGTCAACCTGTCAACTCGGCGTAAGTGTCTTTTAAGAAGTCTGTAGTCCACCCTCCCCTAGCCCCTAAATATTACTTTAACCACAAAAGGATATTGAACGTTGTTAGAAGAGGTGTTCCGCTCAGTCGGAACTGAGCTACAAGAAGTCCAGGGGGGGTTGGCGATCAGTTTGTAGCGACTCTGCCCCAAGCCCAATCTGCTCTCTCATTCCTCTGTGCCACTTTTGTAATGCAGTTATTGTGCATCGTTTCCTGCCCCCTGCGTCTGTGCGCCTGGTTCCTAGATACAATGTCTTATCCGTATGGGATTCTCTATTCGATAGGTCGGTATGGGTACTGTCCCCCCGGTTGGAATTCCTGTTGTTGGCAGGATCGTGTGTTGTTTCGTCGTCCGAGGCCACTTTCCTCCACCTGTATGTAGTATTCAGGAATGTGCTCTCCGACTGTTGCCTCCCTCCACGAAGCAGAAGTCTTCTCTTTTTTACTCTTTGCGGCCTAGGTTCCGATCGCGGCGTTGCTGCTTTGGGTTGTGATGCATCAGTTCGGTCCCCACAGTTCAACCTGGGGCGTTCTTCTACCCAGGCCCTTGCGTCTTCAGGCGTTTGGAAAAATTGAGTCGAGCCTTTAAAAATGACCTTGAGTTTGGCGGGAAATAGGACTGGATTTGCATGATTCTTGACTTCGTCTTCACCGAGTCAAATGACTTCCTCTGCCTCTGTACCTCCCGCGAATAGTCGGTAAAAATCATTATTTTAGCATTGGCCTTTTTAAGTTTATCAGCTCGTCTTGGATTGTGTTACGATCTTGATAGTTCAGGAATTTTGCAATCATGGTACGGGGGGGGCTCCCGGTGGTGGTCATACATTTGCTATCCTGTGGGCTCGTTCAATGACGAAACAAGACGAGAATGTTGCCGCCTATAGAGTCTCTTGCAGCCATGTCTGAAGACAAGCTATGGGGTCAGGACCTTATAGTCACTCCGGTATCCCAATAAAGCAGAGATTGTTTCTTCGAGCCCTGCTTTCCGCATCGTCAACCCTCCACATAATTTCTCTCATATTAGCCTTTATTTCCTTGACCATAATTAAATTGGAAGTTGAACTAAAACCACCTTATCCGACACCTTTCTTACACACCTGTACGGATGGGCCAACTAAGAATACCACCTCAGTTCTAAAAGGAGCTAGGAGCAGTACCCCTGGAGCGCACACCATTCGCACAAAGTTGTTTGCCTCAAATTTAGATCCTAGAGAATCATGTCTTGCTACGCTGGCTACATCGCAAAATTGGAGGCAAATACAGCGTACAATTACAATGGAGGAAAAAAATTGACAAGGGGGGAGCAGCTCATTGATGGTCTCAGCCGAGACTAACAAAATCAGTATATGTATTTGGTACATCAATGGCCTAGCCAGTAAAATCGAGGACCAAGAGGTACTGCATTGATACTGCTCCAAGAAACTTGGGAGGACAAGGCCTTCGAGCTTCAGGGGTACACATCCCATTGTGTTCCAGCAACAAAGGGCTCTCTCTTTGGTCGCCGTTCAGGGGGCCTAATGGCTTTGGCGTCAATAACTAACATAGGAAAAATTACACCTATAGAGGCCCACACTTCCAAGTTTCAATCAAGCAGTAATGACAACACATTTGAGTTTATCAACGTACGTCAGGAAGTAATAATAATTAACACCTATATCCACCCTAAACAAAAGTCGAAAGCAGCTAAAGAGCTAATTGTAGTAATAAAAAGGATTATGGATGAGCAAGACACGGATTACATCATCTTGGCAGGTGATTTCAATATATGTACCTTATTGGCTCTGGAACAGATGAAGCCCTCGTTCAAGATCTTACTGTCGCATGGGAAATACCGAGCCAGGGCTCCCCAAAAAGTGAAAAATCCACAAGATGTTCAAAACACCTCCTCCTGCAACTTGAATATCTCAATTTAAGAGAATTGAACGGCCGCTTTCAGGGGTCAATTCACCAGTTGCCACGTTCCATTCATCAAAAACATCTTCCCACCTAGACTTCATGTTTACATCTTTAAACATGCTTGGTAAAGTCGCAACATTTGGAATAGGCAACAAGGAACACAGCGATCACTTACCTCAGGAAATGACACTAAAGGCCAATACAGTCTTCACGTTAGAGTCATGCAAAGGGATCAATGTAGAAGGGGCCTCAAATCTCAAGCGACTAAGGTGTGATCCCAGTAACATTGACGTAATATCACTCATGGCTAAAACATTGTACATCTAAGGGGTAGGTCCCCCAACACAACCAGTTGAAGCGTGGCAAAACTTTACTGTGACCCTAGGCGGACAATTATCAAAGGGAACAGTGAAAAAGTCAAGTCAGCCGGGAAATGCCTCAACACGATTATCAACTAGCCCAGAATCCAAAGAACTCAAACGTACCATGAACCATACACTAAGACAGTTGCGTAAAAATCCATTAAATTGGGACCTGCAAAACGCTCTCTGGAAAACGAAGGCACTAATAAAGAAGAAGAAATGGGAAAGGAAAAGATAAAAGAATGACAAATTATGGGCCAAGCTGCTCCATGAAGCCAAACAAAAAACATCGCCAGGTTCTGGCAAACAATTAATAGAATCAAACATCCAAATCACCCTGGAATAAACTCCAATATAACGGAGGAAGTCTGGGCTGGATACCTCTTCAACCATTTTAACAACACAGCTGGAAACAAAGGCGAGGCAGACAAGGAAATGGGAAATATGATAGAGAACAGCGGTGACACCAGCAGGGCAAAGATAGGGTATAGTCTCATTACAGTCAAGCGGCACGATCAACAAGGAAGTGAAAAACATCTCCGGGAGGGGGACCCGGCGGAAGGCTCAAATACTTCATCCTCCGGCAAAGAAGAATGCTACGGTCCAACGCCAACTGACGTAAAGAGGCTAATAGACAGGGGCAGACCTAAAGGCGCCTCAGGTCCAAATGGCATTCCACCCATGCTGTATAAACATGATGTGGAGTTTTGGAGTGAAGCCTTATTACCAGTCTTCAAAGATATGAAGGATACAACAACAATCCCGGAGTCCTGGAAAGGATCAATTATCAGTCCAATTTTCAAACAGGGCGACAGGAAACTCCCACGTAATTACCGGCTAATTGCCCTCATTGACGTGGAGGCAAAATACTTTGCGTAAACAATTCTGAATGAGCTAACATAGTGGGCATCCGAAAACTCCATCATTCCAATCAATCAAACAGGTTTTTGCTGGGGCCAAGGAACCACAACAAACATCATGGCATTAACCTTATTAATAGATGCATCTAAAGAGGCCAAGACCCCTTTCTTCCTCTGTTTTATTGATTATACTGCTGCCTTTGATCATGGTGACCGAATTAATCTCTGGCAAAAATTGGTAAGTTGGGAGATATCGAAACCACTTTTGGCCCAGCTTAAATTGTTGCATACACACACCTGGATTAAGATCAAACTAGGAGCAGGAACGCACCTTTCTAAACAAATCCCGACTTTTAAAGGGTTAAAACAACCTTTTCCTAGCAGATCTGCCAGGTGAACTGTGCTCTTCTCATGCTCCAAAACTGGGGAACATATTGCTGTCAAATTTGTTGTACGCGGATGATTTGTTGTTGATAAGTCGGACCCTGATTGGCCTCCAACATCTTTTGAACGCAACTTATACCTTTTCAAAAAGGAATTCCCTGCAAATAAATCTTAAGAAAATTGAGATCATGACAGTAAACTATTTAAAAAAGAAAAATATGAATTGGCATTTAAACGGACAAGGCTTGGATTCAACAACCTGCTACAAATATTTGGGAGTACTTATGGACCATAAAAACACATTCAAACCACAGTTGGAGTCTCTTCGGGGGAAGGGAACTGCGACTTACCCGGAGAAGAAAACACTGAAGGATATACTGCACGATTTAACACTTGACCTCTTGTTACAGGTGCTGCGACCAAAATTGCAGCCGACTCTTAACACATAGGAGTGAATCTCTACAAGGGAAGGATGCAGCAGTCCTGGACATAGTGATAGCCAACTCCTATAGAGCAATCTTCCACCTGCCAAAATACGTTTCACCAGCCCAAATACGGTTGGAATTTGGGCTTCAAAAACAATCGGTGGAAAGAAGGGGTGTGTACGTAAGTAGTTGGCACAAGATCCGCAGCGCCGAGGTTGGATCGTTAAACTCCCACCTCTGGCCCGAGTTGACCCGCCACAGAAAATCTCCAGCTAGGGACTATCTGTTTGACTCACTTAAAGTACTGGGATTGTCAGATCTCTGAGGAACCCCTACTGACCATTTGTCTTTTTAAAAAATTGTGAAAAAATCAACACGAATCGTATCCGCCATAAAAGACAAGGAAATATTTGCTAAAAGGGCACACGGCTGGATAATGCTTAGTGATTATGGAATACTGAAACCGCAATCTTACCTCAAAATTGGAGTCATCATAAAGACGAAAGAAAAGTTCTTAAAGCTACGACTTGGTGTTATTCCGATTACCCCTCACCTGCCACCTTGGGAGAGGAGAGACAGTTTGCAGTCCTGTCGGCTATGTGGAGCCGGTAAGGAGGATATTATCCATGTCATCTGTATTTGCCCCAATTTAAAGGATATTAGCTATAGCTTACTACACCCTTTTTTAAGCAGCACGTTATCCGGACCTGCAGGTAGGCAGTAAAGCTGTGCTTCAACCCAGCTGAGACACAGCTAAACTGTCGGCTTACAAAAGTTTTCGATTTAGTAATAAGGAGGCATAAAAACATGTTACATGCACAAACAAATGTAGCTGGTCATGTTACTGCTTGATGCTAACTCAAAATACTAAAAACATTATAGCCTATAGATTACTACTGTCCTGATTAATGATGGTAAGATGTGCTAAAGAGCAGCCTGAAACTAGACTACTAGCACTAGAACCAGCGTCCTTCCTAATTTAGGATAATCAAATCTAGTTTAGTCTTTCCTGAAGCACCAGCACCTCAAGACCCATCTAAGTTAGGCCAGTTCACCTGATCCTGAAGTGTTAGCACCTTAACATCTGTTCAATCCATGGCAATAATGACTAGCTTACTGATCCTGAAGCATAGGCATTTTCAACTCAATCGATGAGCACTATACTGTCCTGCGTAGCCTTCAATAAAGCTTAAGACTGGAGTCCAGGACAAATACCACCAGTGTACTCGATTTAGAAGCACAAGCACTTTGAGATCTGCTCAACCCAAGATATCATGTCCAGTTTACTCAATCACGAAGCACAAGCACTTTAAGATCTGCAGGTGAGTACCACACTGAACTGTGCAATCTTAAACAACGCCAAGAGTGGACTTTAATAATGCTTTGTTGCTGCAAGCTTTTGCCTTATCCAGGACATCTACGATCAGCTTACTTGATCCAGAAGCATAAGCATTTTTTAAATTTGCCCAACCCAAGAAATTATGTCCAGCCTATTTAGTCCTGAAGCGAAAGCACCTTAAGATCTGCCGATCAATATTATACTGATTTGTGTAATTTTAAATAATGTTTAAAAGTGGATTTAATACTACTTCGTTTCAGCAAATTTTTGCTTAATTCAGGACAACTACAAACAGCTTAATTTGTTCCTGAAGCACAAGCACTTTAAAACCCACTCGATCAAGGACAATCATAACAATTTGCTTGATCTTGACGCACTTGTATTTTTAGGGATTTGTAGGCGAGTAACAAATTGAACTGGGCAATTTTAATATGAATTTTAATATTGTTTTATTGTTGCAAAGGTTTTAATTAAGCAAGCATAATAAATTTACCTTACCTTTATTTCTTTGACCTCGGCTTGGAGCGTGTGAGTTGTATCCTCCACCACGGAGATGCGGGTTTCCATTTGGAGCGTGTGAGTTGTATCCTCCACCACGGAGATGCGGGTTTCCATTTGGGTTACACGATCTGCAATGTTTCGTACATCTTGGCGTAGGAGAGAGACCTCGGACCTTATCTCTGCCATCTCGCCCTCTTTGGCTTCCCTGGAAGCATGGATCGCTTGGAGGAAAATTGCATTGTCTGGCGGCCCGAGGGCTCACCCTCTGGCATCGGTTGCTGTATAAGCACTTTTGTATACTTGTCCATCTTCCCTTGTTTGGGAACTTTGGGTTCCTTATCTTTTGCCATACTAAGACCTAGCCAGGACGGGGAGTCTGCTATGTTTAAGGGTCCTATCGTGGTAATTTCTCTTCAGTTTGTCAATCCCTAGGCAAGAGTTCCCTCCGTGGCCCAGCAAGGTTTACTGCTGCCTTCGACCAGGCTTTGGGCCCAGGCTCGAATCCCTTCTAGATCCACAGGCCTCCCAGGAAGCCGGCTGGAGAGCTTAGTGTCAATCACACAATTTATATCTCACCTGTCCCTCTTCACCTGTATATAGCGTGCGTGTTGCTGGGTTACCGGGAGTTGAACTGCAGGGTTATGTGAGGTATAGATGACCACAGTTCCCACAACCAACGCTCCAGAAGGTTAAGGCCCTCCCTTTTGTCCAGGGCCACCACCGTGTAGATTACAACTGCTCCTTAGTGGGGCGAAAGAGAGGGGCATGGTGGACTGTTGGTGTCTCTCGCGTTCATGTGGAGCCCCTATCTCATCTGTCTGCTCAGCACTTCAATTCTGACTCACTTCATTTGCAGGGGCTTGGCAACCACCCCTCCCACGGTATTCGGGCCTCCACATGTGCTCAATGAGTGTAGTGTGTAGGTAGGATCGCCATGCACTGGGTTGTGTGGGCAGGATCACCACGCCGAGCCTATCCGGCGTAGCATGTTCCCCTGCCTCTGGCCACTAGTTTCTCGCTCCAATTGGAATCTGCAGCCTTGTTGCCTTTCCTTTAATGTGCTCTGTGTGTCTTTGACCTCAGGGGGTCCTGATCAATATCTCTGTGTCAGTGCGGATGTAAATCCTGGGAGATCAGACCTCCTCCACACCGGCAGCTCAGCCGGCCAATTGCAAGGCTCCCTCGGCCGGTGGGGCTATCATCTACAGGCAGTGGTCGAAGTGGGCAGGATCAGCAGGGCAGGGCGTGCCCCTAGTTCTTTAAGTCTATAGCTTCTGTTCCCCAACTTTTAAATTTTGAACATTCATCCCGGGACGAAAGAAATATCCAGGGCCTTAGAGAAGGCTCGGCATTAGTGGCTGTTCGGGGACGGGCGGGGAGCAGAGAAGGAAAAGGTCTCCTTCTCTTGCTTCCAGCCCAGTCGAGACAAGGAAAGTGTTAGCTTCTGCTCTGCCGCTGGCAGCTGCCCCGTCACCCACCCTGTTTCTTACTCCTATTCCCTCTCTGTCTGTCTAACTCCTCCTCACTTACCAAAAACCATGACTCAAGAAATGGTTCTCACCCTCTCTTTCTTCCTGTCATTCATTTGTTCGCCTGTGAAATGGATGCAAAAAAGAAAACTTTTGCTGGAAATGCCGTTTTTACATTTTTCTATTCCAAAGTGCAGCCTCGGAAATAAAAGGTCCATAATATGAAAAATCAATTAAAAAAAACAAGACGGAGTGTTCTTAAAGTGGCCAGATTGGTTTTATTCAAACCCCAAAAACATTAGCGTCACTTTACCGAGTTTGCCAGTGAAGCGCTGTTTTCCCCGGTGGGGAAGTGCGCCAAACCTGGAGATACTGCAGTACCTGGTTGATGGGTGGATTGGAAAACAAAATGAGTACGGCGGCTTTGTGTTCACGAATGTGGTCTTTTTAAACCATACTGCTTACGTCTTGTAAGCAAATAAGCAGTGGACATTGAAATGGGTCCTTTTTGGGCCCTGTAGTTTTCAGGCATAATGACTAAAAGCGTTAAGTTCACCATGTTGTTCCTGCTTACATTTCACATGCTTTATTTAATCTTTCATTCCCTATGATGTTTACTTTTTCCAGGATGTTGTTACTTTTTCCTTTAGGCAGCATATTGCTCTTGCCGAGTGCGTAATTTGAATTGAGTCGCATCCAGTTGTTTATAGCAGGTCAAATTGGATTGTAGTTGAAGGCAGTGTGAATTTCTCTCGGTGGGGCAGTATGGTGTTCAGTGAGGGAGCGGATGTAGCACTGGGGGCAGAGCTGCCGAATTTAGAACTAGGGAACCAGGTTCAGCCTTCATGAACAGTCCCCCAGACCACTCTCCTGAGGGAGCACATTGCCATGCTAGGCCCTAGAAGGCCCCGCAAAACCAGAAAAGCCCTGGTGTCTTAGCACCAGTAGGTGGACCCTAGCAGTGGCAAGTGTGGGTTCACCTTGAAGGCTTGCCCACCACAATCCATACTGAAGTTCACCTCCAGTCTTGTGGGCAGGCCTACGAAGTATCAGACCCTAGAGCAACAGTGACTGTCACTGAGGTCACAGGACCCCTGAGAAGAGCTGGCACCAGGGCGGTGTGACATGTGGGACTGCAACGGGTGCTGACTTTGAGTGGGGGCGTCGTATATTATGGTTTTAAAAGCACTTGCTGCCTCCTTCCTGGCCTACAGCAATTTTCGGCAATAATACAAATGTCATGATTACTCCGGTGAATAAACTTCTTCCTAGAGAGAGATCGGAGTTTTGTCTAGTGGAAGTTTTGACTCATGCAAAGATAGCGCAGAGGGTTAATGTGCCTGCTGCAAAGAAAATTTACCATGCCCATCACAAAGTGCACATTTTGTAAATAGGTCATTGGGCTACTGCTTTTGTCAGTAAGATCCTTTTGTTACTTGCAGTTTATAAGTTAAAATCCTAACAAAGAACAGTGAGCTATTAACTTTCATCTAAGAGTTGCATACAAACTGCAAGGTATAAACTAGAGCTTTATGTTTTTTCCCTAAGCCTTTGATTATCCTAATGTTGTAAAAAGTGTTCATTTGGATAGAAATCAATAATGATTATTAAAGAGAACCCCCAATCATGGTATTAGGTTTTAAATTCTGAGTTTGTGTTTCTCCAGATCAATCACTATTAAACTATACTGCCTACTAATATGGTTGTCATGTGACTCCTACATCTTGTAGTCCTTGTCTTATGTAACATTTCCTATACAGTGATTTACACACGTAAAATTGATTGTCTGTGTATATTGCTGATGACAGAAACTCCATGGCTCGGAAACAAATGGCTTGTGCTTCCATTTTTAAGCTTATTTGGGACATTCTGTGATTAGAAACATATCCCTCTTTGTGAATTTATTTTAATGTCAATAACTCATATTAATCGTTAAATAATCGTGTATCCATTGGTTCAATTACATAACATAATAAGCTGTAACTGGTCCGTGAAATGCCAAACAAATACTAAAGATTGGGATGTTTTGCCAATCCTGGCCACACCTCTAACTCCGCCAATTGACTCCATCCTCGGGTTATTCCCGCCCTCTGATTCTCTGCCCACAGTTCCCCTACTTTTTCCCCCCCACTGTCTACAGGCCCAAGTGCATTCACACCCCTGGTCTCATGCCCAGCAGCTCTGCAACCAACAGAGATCTCCCGGAGAGGCCTCGTCGTGAAGCCTCGATGCGGGTACTCTCTTCAATCGCTGCAGCCCTCTTCGTGGACCTACAGGCCTGCTCCTGGCCCGGATCGGGAAACAGGCGGCTCCGCGCACGCACCAGCTCTCAGAGACGGTGGCCTTCCCAGTGTCTTCTGCCTCCACGGGGCGTCCCAGACAGACTCTCGGCCTGCCGCCTCTTGTGCTTATGCCGGTCCCGCTGCACTGCTGTCTGACTCACCAGGCGCTTGGCCGTGCAGGTTCGCGACGTTCTTTCTCTTTGCTGAGCACGGTCGCCCGCCGCATCAGATCCACCCCGGGAGTTAGCCACAAGGTGGTGCCTGCTGTCGGCTCGTCCACTCCAGGTCCCCTTACCAAGGTCCCTCCACTGCTGCAAAGCGAAGCGGTCGCACGTCGCCTCCTCCTGGTGCTGCTTCAATTCTGGAGGCACAGGCTATCTTGAGCCACTTCATGCGGCGTCGGTCCTCTCCCGCCGCCACACTTCCCGTTGCCCTCAGGAATGCACCGACAGTTCCGTAATAGCACTCGGGTCTCCCTGGGGCAGCTGGCAGCAAAAGGATTTGCCTACGGTGGCTCTAGAGGCAGGATTAAGGACAGGATTAATGCTGTCCGATCGGAGTTTAGCAGAAGCTACTAGCCGGCCATCTTGTTAGCCACCCCCCCTTTGGGTAACACTCTCAACACCAATATCACTTGCCTGACCAAGCTGATGAATATTCACTTAAGACCTTATTAGATACCAGCTTCCGTCAATCTGTAGTTAAGGACTCCTTTGTTCTTCCTGTCCAAATATTCCCTCAAGAGGGGATAACAATTAAATGTAAACATTTGACTTCTTCCTGCACACTTTACCCATCAGTCACCCAAGTGGGATCCTCCATTTGCCCAGAAAGGAATGGGTAGTGATACCTGCAAAAAAGGAAGAAAGTGGAAAGGAAAGGAGGCCAGAGGTAAAAAGGGACCTTCAGAAGTCCTTTCTTGGCTTATCACAGGTGCTTTGGAGTGAGGATACCAACTTTAAGGAATTAATCACCATCACAAAATGCATGGGTATAAGCTTTGCAAGAAGAAACTAATCATAAAGTAGGGCCTCATTTTGTTATAAAGGGAGGGTTTTTTACTTTAACAGAAAGGTCTGGCTAGTGCCCCATTACAATCACTACTACCCAAGAACTTTCAAGAATAATTTCTTTTGCACATACACATTTACTGTGTTTTCGCACATAAGAAGTACTGTAGGGTATGTTCCACTAGCTAATTTGTAAGCCCACACAAGCTTTTCAATTCCCCTCTTCAGCTATTGCCTCTTATTGAATGAAACACCATTCCAAAGAGTAGGTATGGATTTACTCAGACCCTTATTACCATCCTGAAAAGAGTATATAAATACACATTGGTTATAACAGATGATGCCAATTGATACCCTGAAGCCATTCCCCTCGACAACCATTCATCACATGGCTACCAGTCCAATAGAAGTTTTTTCTAGAATAGGATTCCCCAAAGAACTGACCAGGGTAGTCCTTTGGTTTCAAAATTAATAAAACAGGTTATGTCTAGAGTTGGGGATTAAATAGTTATGACCTATCATCCCCCAGGCAGTCAGAATGGTGATGTTCTAATAAAACTAACCTTAAAAGAAATGTGAGAGGGTCGAAACTGGTATATAATGCTCTCTCTAGCTCTGTTTGCTAATATGAGTCAATTCAAAATCAGTCAGGATTCTCATACAAGTTATTGTTTGGTTGGAAGCCCAGGACCTTACTAGAGATGCCAAAGAAGCCTGGAAGGAACAAGAAGGGGAAATAAAACCTTGATAGAATATGCTTCACAGTTACATAATAGTCTTGGGAAACTTAGACAGTTAGTTAAGGACATTTTAGAGAGAACCCAAATTAGACAACAAATATATTATGACAGAAAAGATAAAGTGAGGGAATTTCAACTGGCTGATTGGGTCCTGCTACTCATTATTTCAAACAATCAAAAACTTCTAGCTAAGTGGAATGGCACTTATAAAGTGCAGAAGAGAGTAAACCAAGTGACATACCAGCTTGAGTGACCCAGAAAAAAATGAGTCAAATCTTCCATGTTAATCTTCTTTAAAAAATGGAAAGTCTATGTCCTTAAAGAAAGTCAGGTGTGTCTCTCCATTTCAGAATCACATTTCTTGGTGTTAGCACATGACGTGGGCAGTGCAGGGGGAAAAGTGTGTGTGCCAAACACATAGAAGGAAGAGAAAGAGAGAGACATTATGCATTGGGCCAGGAGTGCTTGCAGGAAGTTGAAAAAGTACATTCAGACTGCAATATTTTATAAAGCATTGTGAATTGATAATAAGGCAATAAAGAAGCCCCCCTGATTTTTTTTAAGAGAGGTGTGTTTTGCAAACATTTATTGGTGAAGCTGTCCCACTTCCTCCACACCCATTACTACATCAACTTCTTGGAGTTTCGGGCTATTTGCCTTGTGCTGGAAGCCTGCCTACTGTCCATCAAGAAGAGGATGGTTCAGGTTCTCATGGATAACACCACCACTATGTGATACTGCAACACACAGGGTGTGTGGGGTCCTGGCTCTTGTGTCAGGAGGCTCTTCATCTCTGGAAATGGCTTATCAGTCCATTTCCCTGATTGTGAACCACCTGGTGGGATCTTCAGACACCATGGCAGACTAATTCAGCTGCCGCACCTGGCTCACAAATTATATCCCGGGAGGCAAATTATATCAGCAATGGGACAAACCCTGGCTAGATCTTCTCACTACAGTCTGATTCACAATGTCTAAACATTTGCACGCTGGAGTTTCCAACAGGCTGATTCTCTGGGATGCCTTCTTGCTGGAGTGGAGCATATGACTCCTGTATGCCTTTTACGCCTTCCCTCTACCACCCCTTGTTCTGAAGATCAGGAATGATTGGGTCAAAGCCATCTTAGTGGCATGCAGCACTTCTGGGCATGAGCATCTGACCTTGGATCAAGTTACCTCTCCCGGGGGATCTTCTGCTGCATAAGTAGGTCAAAGTTCTTCACCTTGCCCTATGTAATCTACACCTTCATGTGTGGAGAATGTGCAGTGCAGTTGACTGCATTTGTTCTCTGTCCAAAGTTTTAAAGGTCATCCTTTCTGCCGAGCAGACTTCGACACAGTCTTTCTAGGCCGGGCGCGGGGACTTGTTTCTGCCTTCATATGGCACCCCCAATATGGACCCTTTTCAAGCTAACTTGGTGGATGTCTGGATCTTTCTTTTGTCTCTAGCCCAACAAGTATTTGCAGTGGGCACTTCTAAAGTTATTTGTTGGCCCTTTCGGCCTTTTTTTGCTTTTGCTGGACCAGCTGTCCTTGTTTAAATCACCTGTTGTGGTGAGATTTATATAAGGTTTGACATAAGTTTCCCCCAAACCCCATGTGATGTCACAGTGGGATCTTCATTTAGTACTAATTTTCTTCATGTGCGCACTTTTTGAGCAAATGCCCAGCTGCCCTCTTCGTCTCTTTACTTTATAGACTATTCCTTATTGTGATCATTTCAGCACTTTGCCTGAGTGAGCTCCAAGCTCCTTTGGTGCAGCTGCCTTACCTTCTTCCCCAGATAAACTGGTGTTGAGGACCAGGGTAGCCTTCTTGTCAAAAGTCATGACTCCTTTTCACACGGGCAATCTGTCATCAGCCAAATTTTCTCTGCTGCATCTCACCCCTCAGAAGAGGAATCGTGATTTAAACGGCTGGACCCTAAGAATCCTTGAGCTTTTACATTGATTGCACTAAAGACCACTGGGTGGACAACTGCTTTTTATGGGGTTCCCTAGAACAAATAACGGCAAGGCAGTGCAGAAAAGGACTTTGTTTTGCCATGTTAGCATGTTTTAAGTTGTTTCCTGAAATTTAGCAGATTATTGTTAGACCTGAGCTGTCCTCGAAGAGAATTCCTTAATTTGGCAGTAACGTAGCTAAATGAGCGACCTCCTCCTCTTGCTCTCTTGGTTTTGGGTGCTGCGAGGAGAGAGAGATCATTCGATCTCAATGCTCTTGAAGCTATATGAGCATTCGATCTCAATGCTCTTGAAGCTATATGAGATGTGATGAGATGTTACAATGCAAAAGGTTTGGCTGAATATTTTAACTTGTGGTCAATACATAGGGCCTTAAATTCTATACATTTCTTAATGGGTAGCCAATGCAGAAGAGCTGGGCTTGCAGAATACATCTTAACTAGCAGAAAAGAGCTTGTGCTGATGTGTTTTGTATGACCTGCAATTTCTTTCTCACATATGTTGGACTGCCCAAGTATAAGGAGTTGCTGAAGTCGAGGCATGGAAGGATCAAGCCTTGAACCCCCGACCTATGACACTCCATTGGAAGCCACCTAAGAGTCTTCCTAAGGGATCTTAACAGGCAGGTGCCTGCTACCTTGTTGGCTTGGGAGATCATAGTCAGATGTCCAGGATAACACCCAGGTTCTTCACCTCCGATTTAGAAGTAGGGGATTCTCCCAGACAGGGGGGCCATGTAAGTTGGGCCTGATTCACAGAACTAACTTAAGACAAAATCCTAAACTTACAACCATTTACTCATTTTGGTATTCACAGAAGGCACTTACTCATTTTGGTGTTCACAGAAGGCACTTACTCATCAATGGTAGTAAGTTTAGGATTTTGTCTTAAGTTAGTTCTGTGAATCGGGCCCGTTGTTCCCAGAGGGACAGGTTGTTGCCCACCACCATCACCTTCCATTTGTCTATATTCAACTTTAGACAGCTTGCAGGTATCTAGCTGGCCACCTATTCTAAACATACATTTAGTCTCTTCGAAGTGGAGTTGGTGCCTGGTGACATAGAGACGATGATTTGAATGTCGTCAGCGTAGGCTACTATAGTAAAACCATGGGCACAGATAATCTCTGAAAGAGGTTTAACATATATGTTAAACAGCATGGGGCTCAGTGCCAAGCCGTGGGGCACTCCAAATTCCCACTTATAGGTTTCCGATTGAAAGGAACTGATTTGGAAAACGCGGTTAGTTATTTTAGTGCTTTTCCTGTGATATATAATGCCTTCATCCTGTCTCTTAAAATAGAATGAAATACAGTATTGAATGCTGCGCTCAAATCAAGAAGGATGAGCACAGCCGACCCTCCCCGGTCTAAGGTCATTTTCGTGTCTTCAGTAGCTCGTAGTAGGTCTGTCTCCGTATTACAGTCAGGGCAGAAACCAGTTTGCGTGTAATGCAGCAAATTGTTGGTATCCTGGAAGTAATAGAGAACCATTCAGCAATTTCGCAAGGATTCTGCTTATCCCAGGCAGCCACGAAATAGGCCTGTAATTCTCTGGTCTCTCAGGGTCCAATTAAGCCTTTTTTAACACTGGCCTATCAATGGCGTGCTTCTATGAATCTGGGACACAACTGTCCTCCAAAGAGGTGTTGTATATGTTCATTAAGGCCAATAGTATACTCTCCCCTCCTTTCAATAAAATGTTTACTGGGTCTAATCGTGATCCTGATTTTGTTGTGCCTGTTTCTCCTATAATGTCATTTATGTTCAGCCAAGGAAAATATGGCAATTCTACTAAGGGTGAACTGTCCATGATATTGGCTTTTGGAGTCTCCAATGAGACTGGCAGCACCACTAAGGAGTCAAAGATTTGTTTTTTTACTTCATCCAGGAAGAAGTGTGCAGACTGCTCTCATTGTCCCTTGAAGGTAGATTATCCTATCCCGACCAAATTAGGTTTTAGGAAAGAGTTCAGTATGTTGTATATTTCTCTGGAGGGGTGTGCAGCCAGCTTGATCTTCTCTGCAAGGTCTTTCAATTTCGCTGTGCGGATTGCCTGGTGATCATGTTTTCTAGTGTAGTGTCTACCCATTCCCTAAAATCTAAATCAAGGCGCAAACATCACCATCTAGCCTATGGATGGTTTTCATCAAAGCTGTTTGCCAGCCTGGAATATCCAGTTTTGACCATTGTGTTGATGAATTTGCAAGTTATTAGGTTTAGGCATTTCAGATTTAGGGACAGTAGATCGAAGTAACAGATGGTTGGACCACAGGATTGGAGACGGGGTATATACCTTCATAGATGAAACATTTGAGAAGATGGGGTCCAGGATATGGCCCTTTAAGTAGGTGGGATACTCCACAAATAGTGTGAGCTGTATTACTGCTAAATCATTTTAAAATCATTGGCCTGGGTGAAAATGTTGGTGTCAAAATTTATTTTTAAGTCCCCAATTAACGTGAATTTGCTGATCGACTGTGTGCAACTATTATTTCTGGTAGAGTCTGTTCAAATGTTTTTGCAGACCCAGGTGGTCGATATAAAACCAGACCCAAGAAGGTGAATATGTGCAACAGTATGAGTGAGAAAAAACATCCTACTAAGTTAATGGGAGACGTTCTACATTCAAGGTGATTTTTAAAAATGATAACAACTGCACTCCCTTTCCTTCCCGGTCAATCATTTCTGGCAATTGCATATCCAGGAGGAAGAGTGATGGCAATATCAAGGCCACTATCCTAATGCAGTCAGGTTTCAGTAAGAAAGAGAGCTTGGGTCTTTTTTCTTCCAGGAAAGTAAATATCTCCATCTTGTGTTTAGGAAGCAACCTACAATTTAACAGATACATTTGCCGGTCTGATAGTGATTGTTTGGGGACTATTACTACTTGGGTGTTCACTGCAACGTGGGTGGTGGAGGGTGTGTTATCATTAGTACATTCAAGCAAGAAATCACAGTTTGGGCACTTACTAAGTAATGACACGGGGTCTAAAGTGTGCAAACAGACTTCCTAGGGTGGCAAAACGAGCCATTTTAATTGCTCAGAGGAGTACTATATCTGCCTCCACGAGAAGGATCCAGGGGTTCTGGCCCCTGTCCCTGGTCAGTCGTGGACGGGCACAGATGGGTTTGCCGTTGGTGTGCCCGATGCGCGGACATGCATCGGGCCTCATTTTGTAGTGCTTGCAGGGAGTGAAAAAAGAGCTAGATTGCCACCCAATACGGCGTCCCCTCGAGTGCTGTAAGGGCATATTGGCTCTGAACATCGCCAGGGAGCACTTGTCTCCACAGCGCCTTCACGCACCAGCTTAAGTGCTTTGAACGTGCCTGGTAAGTTCCCCGCTATGGGTCCCCCTTGTTGTCTTATCTCCCCCAAGCAGTAGGAAAGTGCAAAACAGTGCATTATAACAGTTAAAATACAATTCAATTCACATTCAGAACTAGCTAAAAGTAAAAATTGGTGCAGCTTTAATTCAATTAAAATGCAAAACGGGCTTAAAACAAACTTATAAAGATCGGTGCAGCTCCGTGCTGTCACTTACTCCTTTCTTACTTAGCCGCGTATCGGGCCTCATTTTGTAGTGCTGACCCGGAGGGAAAAAATAATTAGACCGCCACCCAATATGGCATCCACTCGAGTGCTGTAAGGGAGTACTGGCTCTGAACACTGTCAGGCTGGATGGTCCTCTGCATTAAGATTTGCTGCACATTGGACAAGAAGTAGTCTCCAGAAGGACTGAGGGCCCCTTCCACAAGGCCTAGGCTGCTACCATTGCTTTAGCATTTGCATTGCCTGTTTTTGATATCTGTCAAGCCGCAACATGGACATCAGTGCACACATTCACAAAGCCCTACAGCCTTGACAGCCAGGTCCTATGGGAATTTGGCCGATTCTGTTCTGTAGGAGTTTTTGATCCTGACCACTCCTCGGACCTACCACCTTGGGAGGTACTGCTTTGGTATGTATTCTAAAGGTGAGGAATCTGTGCTTAGAAGTATCCATCAGAAGAACAAGTTAATGACTTTCGGTAACACTGTTTCAGGTGGATACTATATCCAACTGCAGATTTGTCCCTGCCCTCCCACCTCTCCATTCAATGGAATGAACTTTTTTTCAATCTAAGAAAGGTTCCAGGTTTGTTATCTGTGAAATGATTATTGCTGGGCTCCTGATTATTGCTAGGTTCCTCGTCCGAGGATGCATTCAGAATCAAAAAAGAAACTGATGTCGACGCTCAGAGGTGGTGCTAATGTGCGTCTCCATTTATCAGTTCCATAGTGGAATGAAGCCAGTGGGGAGCCATATGGCTCCATCTACTGGAACATGAAAGCATTGCTGGTAAATCTTCTGGTTCCAGTCTGGCACCTGGGGATATTCTCAAGGTGAGGAATCTACAGTTAGAATATTCACCCAAAAAGCTCTTTCTTACCCATTTCACAGACAGTAGAAATCGTAAATCCTAAAAAGGAACAGCAACGTTTTTGTAGAAAAGGTAAACTTGCAGGTATCTCTCACTTGTTCCTCTGAGTATGCTCATGTAGGGATGGATATTAATAATCAGACAAACCTGTCAGTGAGTCTCATCTGTAGGTGACATTGCGAAGCCCTGTCCCAAACTCTGAAATCAGTACATAAACACAGACTTATTGGTATGTCAGGTATAGGCAGGAATCATGCGACTATTCAGGTTATTTCACGAACGGTTTACGACACTCGTTGGTTATAAACAAACAAAAGTATTCCTCTTCTACCTGGGGAATTGCTCTTCTCCTTAAGGCTCCTACTTTCTCCACCAGGAATGCAGTCGACTCAGGCAGGAGGGAATGACACAAAAAAAAGAAAAAACAAGGGTCAGCGTTACGTACCATTGCTCATATATGGGAAAGGGAGTGGGGGAGACATTACACCCATTTTTCAGACTTGAAAAGGTGTTTAGTAGTGATAGACCACCACCAAAGAACAGGAGAAACACAAGCAAGCCGTCACTATAGTGAGCTCCTGAAGGGCTTCCCTTCTGATTACTTCAGGACGTTACTACCACCCGCCTCCCAATCCCCAGGAATCTTGCACGCACCTGTGCAAGCCACGCTCCCCGGGAACACGGCTGGGCAACTCGTAGGGTTGTTGACCTCCTGGCGTTCCTTCACGAGGGTCACAGCCGAAACCCGGTCTCTGAAGGTCTTCTTCGCTCACCGTCTCCCCTCGTGGTTCCTGTGTAGTGTCTCTTGCCTCTGGCTCAGCGGGTCCTCCCTTCCAGTCCAACGCTCTCTCCCCTTCCTCCTGCACCAGATGTTTTTCTCTTCTTCTTCCGGCATGACGAGATCACTCCTCTAGGGGTCGTGGCTTGATGACCCCTCCGCGTCAGGTTCTCCAAACTTAAAGGGTCCATACAAATATATTCTGGATCATCCTGGGTGTAAAGTACGTCATGTGGAATCTTCGGGGGCTGGAAAGAAAACAAAGGTGCGGGCCAGTGAGGTAAGGTATCTTCTCCCTCCTTAGATTCAGAGCCAACCGGAGTCAGAGCCTGACATGGTATTTTTCTGTTAACTAGTTTTGTAGCATTCCTCTAGCCACCGGCAAATCCTCTTTAACCCACCCTTCCACCACTTGCTGGTATTTTTTAAACCTTTTCCATATATGATGGCCTATGGAGTAAGGAGGGGTTTGTCATGCTCGGCTCCTGTACTTGCTAAAGATGACCGAAAACCATTTCTTCTCTAATTTTTTTGATGGCTTATGGAAGCTGTTGCTATTGTATTCTTCCAGTTTACCTGATATAGACCAATGGAAAATGATTCAATGGCTACAGTGTAAGACTCAGTTCTGCACTGTGGGATAAAAAATGGCTTTATGGCATATTTATGAAAACAAACAATAAATTGACAATTATACACATATAGTTTTGTAAGTCAGCTCCAAGATAAAAAAGGTAAACAGCTAAAAAAGGTTTGTAATCAGTAAGCCTCTCTTCTAGACCCTAAACTTCTGTCATGCATTTTAATACATTCAATGCATAGTCCCCAGGCTAACATACACTTAGGTGTGTGTCGTACACAGCACAATTTGGACACGTAATGAAAACAATGCCACCTTTAACCTGTGCATCATATTCAAGATGGCTGCCTTAGTCTCTTCTTGACTTTTATGAAACTATGGGACCATTTACAGGTTCAGCCACAGGCTGCTTTGGGCAAACCTCACTGCACATCTGGCTTTTGTACTTTTACAACCCCTTAGCTGTCAGAGCATGTGTGCTCTGCACGGGGTGCCACATGCCTAGCAGGTCAACATGAGAGTCCGCACTTGTAAGTAATTAAGTTACTGGTTAAGGGGATTGAAATTCCTCTCAAACAGCTACCACAACTCTTCACAGGGTGAAGCTACAAGAGAACCCTAAATAAACCTTTGCTCAACCCGCCGTTAGCTTGACACAGAGCAGTCCGGCTTAGCTCAGAGTCAATTTGTAAAGTATTTGTACAACACTTCAAACAGTAACACATTGAAATCACACCACAAACAGAGCCCATAACTGCATTAGAAAAATTAAGTAATTTTTAATAAATAAAACAAGACCAAAACAACAACAAAATCTTTCAGTAGTACCAGAGATATTCACTTTTAAAGATGTTAGTCGAAATAGCGCCAAAAGGTGTGAAGCGTCAACTGTGGATGTCCAATCGCACTAGACTGGGACAAAGTCACAAGTTCAGGCTGACCTACAATGCAGCGTGGGCTGGCTACAAGGGCCCTGTTAGGCCTGCTGAAAAGAATACCTTAAATCCTGCTTTGCGTAGTGGTTTTGAGGATCCGTGTCGAAGATGTGTTGCACAGCCGAAGCGATGCGTTGGTTCCGAGATGTGGCGAGGCTGTGGTGCGAATTACTGCTTTGTCATCGTCGAAGATCCCGTCGACAAGGGCTTGCAATGCGAAGTCCGGAGAAGATGCTTCGCACAATCGGAATGATGCGTTGGTTTCGAGGAGCTGCAAAGATTAGTCCAGCATCGTCATCAAGGCTGCCGATGAAAGATGCAAAGACCTCCACCGAGGATGTATCACGCAGCGGTGATTCCAATGCGACAATGGGTTGCGATGCGGGTCTTTGCGCCAGTTCCGAACCACGCACCAGCGGGGTTGTGGCGGTTTTGTCCAGGGTTTCACGGTGCAGCAAAGAAGGTACGTTGTTTCCACTGGATACACAGAGGCTAGCAGAGCACCCTAGGCCCACTTCCAAGGGTCCAGGATTGAGGTGGCACCACCTGGCAGGGTAGACTTACAGGTGGCAGAGTCCAGGTGCAGGAGCAAGGTTGTTGGAGCCTTCTGTCCCTGAGACTTAAGTCAGGAGGCCTGCCAACTAGCCCTTGGAGTCACTTGGGGGTTCTGGACTCAAGAGGTGATGATCTAGTCCTTCTCACCCAGGCAAGAGGGCAGCAGGTCAGCACAGCAAGGTCACAGTCCAGCAAGGCAGTAGTCTAGCAGGGCAGCAGTCCAGCGGAGTGGCAGTTCTTCAGCAGCACAGCAGTCCATCTTCCTAACAGGGTATCCACAGGTCCAGAAGTGTATTGAAGAGTTGGTGTTTGAGGTCCAGTATGTATACCCACTTATGCCTTTAAAGTGGGGGAGAAGCTTCTAGAGGTTTCCCTTTGAAATTGCTAGGCATCATGTCCTCCATGTCCTGGCTCCAGACTATCTACAGGGGGTATGCAGCCAAGTGTAAGTTGGGCTCTGTGCAGCTCTTCCCTCCCTACCTGTCACTGGTGGCACATCCAGGCACACCTAAGCTTCCTATTGTGTGTGGCTGTCTAGGAGAAATACAGAAAGCTCAACTGTCACCTACACCCAGTCATGTGACCCAGGTAAAGCCTACAGGTACGACATGGCTAAGTCAGAAAAAAGCCAACTATTAAGGGGCATTTTCAAAATTATAATTGCAAATCCGACTTCACCATAACAATTCCAAAGAAACCAAACATGAACTGGTTACCTGCTCCCGTTAGGAAATTTCAGCCTATTAAATGTAATAAAGTAACTCCAATATGAGTCTATGAGGGACCTTGCAGTAGTGAAAAACAAATGTCAGAGGTTTTCACTACCAGGACATATACAGCATGAAAGTATATATCTTATTTTTTATGTACACTTTACCCTGCCCTGTGGGCTGTTCAAGGCCTATTCTAGGGGTGACTCATATGTAATAAAAAGGAAGGTTTGGCCCTGGCAAAAGGATTACTTTGTCGGGTAGAAATGGTAGTTAGAAAATGCACACACAGGCTTCAATGGCAGGCCTGAGACATGTTTCTAAGGCTACTTAGGTGGGTGGCTCAATCAGTGCTGCAGGTCCACTAGTAGAATTTAATTTACAGGCCTAGGCACATGTAGTGCCACTTTACATGTAAATTAATATACCAATTTGTTGTAAGCCAATGTTGCCATGTTTTAAGGAGAGAGCTCATGCAATATAGCACTGGTTAGCAGTCATAAAGTGTGCAAAATCCTAAGACCAGCAAAAATGAGATCGGCAAACATAGAGGAGGAAGGCAAAATGTTTGGGAGAAGAACACTTCAAATCAGACAGGTCTAACAACACTCTATCACACACACAGCATTCACAACCTCTCACACTTTACATTGATCCAGATGTTTGGGTGTTTGCAATTAATGTTTGATAGGTGATTTAGTGCTGACCTCAGCCACAAAAAAGAACAAACAACTACTTTTTTGGAGATTTTGATAGTAAAGGTACCACGCTTTAGCAGTACTGCTCAGGATCTCGTTTTGATAATGCAAACACCTGCCAGCAACAAAATGTAAAATAAATATTCAAACAAATGCCTGTTTATTTACTTAAAGATGCCGTAAATCGAGGTTCTCCTGTTTTGCACGAATGGTGCTTTCTTAGTTCACCACCTGTTGGTGAAACAGGGCTTTAGACCATAGAACCTCTTTGTACAGGCACTGGAAGGTTTGCCAATCAGTACTGCCGTCCATCAGCTACTTTGTTAAGAACATCAATAGACACAGGTGGAAGCAGTGAACATTGAAGCCTCCTGCTAGTTGAAATGTCTCAACGATGAGTTTGCACTGACGAGAGATGGAGAACTGCAGCCTTTTAACTCAGGCACCGAAACTGTTTCTAACCGCAGAACTGGCTGAGGGAAACGGGGACCACTGGAGCCTCTTGGCACTTCAAAGGTATACAGATATAGAAGGTCAGGTTCGTTGAAGCTGAAGCCCGGTTGTTCAAAGTTGCGTAGTGAGGTGCAAACTGCGGGGAACAGTGAAAGGCTGAAAACATTTGCGCCTTCTAGGACTACAGATGCAGGTCAAACCACCATTGGGATCCAAACAAACAATCCCAAAGGCTTCAATAGCACTCTTAATATGTTTACCTCTCAGAGACATGTGGTGGGCAGAATGTGGGCTAACCCACACACATTCTGCCTGAATTACATTTGAGGCTTCTTTCCAGAGTGATGTACAATTTGGCCAGAAAGCTCTTTGCAGCTTGTTTACCTAGTCATAAGCTAATCTATTCAGTCTTATCATCTCATATTGCATTCTTAATTGCTTTGAAATGTACTCCAACATGGGAAAGAGCAGACCATAACAGTAGGATAAAGACTAATATTTATGGTCATCTGTTACTCTGTTTGTAAGGTCTGACCCTGTGGTCACTGGCCAGAAACACACCCTGTCAAGAGTATGTCAAGAGTATGCAAGGACGCAGGGAAGTGAATGCACTGTGTGTAATGTCATGCATGTGCTCTGTACTAGTATGCCAAGATCTGATGATTTAAATACTCACACATTGATAATTGGAAAGGGTAATAGATTGATAAATGTATCTTTGTGTTGACTGAGCCTTAGAAGCTCCACAGTTTCCTCCCTTTGCACCCTGCAACCATGTGAGTTTATTTTAGCTGATGTTGTGACCGTTTAGACTATCTTCTTATGAATAGGATTTGTTATAATAAATCATGGTTGTAAGATTTGGTGTCACCTGAAACCTAAACTAGATTCTGTCGCTCATCTTGGGTTTTATTGTGTTATCAGGGTGCTCCCTACAATGAAAGACATTACAGATACTAGCTATTTACAATGTACAGGCCCTAGAATTTTATGACAACCACTACATACTGCTCCTATGTACTTGTGAACTGGAGTTGTCACTCCCGAACCAACACTAAAGTGAGATTGGGAGCCCATGACGTTTTCGCATGGTGAGCTTTCGGTTTGGACATAGGTGCCATATTTTTGACTGGACTAGCTGAGCTAACGTTTCTGAGACTCTGGGGCAATGTACTATTGCTATGTTTTATCCTGTTCTGGGCCTAGTTTGAATCGTGTTAATCTAAACTATAAGGCAAGTATATTTTGTTTCTTATTTCAGACCTTCATTTACACAGTGGGAATCATTGGCAATCAGTAAATCTTAGGCAGAAAAACGTAATTGGCTAGAACTTCTCTTCTCAAATGAGAACTTGAATAGGACAGCTCTTTCCTAGATGCGTATTTTTTTTTTTTTTTAATGAAAGAAGGGCCAGAGGGACAAAGGTACTTCCTGGAATGCGGGTATTGTTCATAGAGATACTAACTGTAATTCTCTTTCTCAAAGTTCTGCCTTTAGGTTTAGAAAGACAAAAATTAAAATGTTCTTTGTAGGCATTGTAGTGGGCATCATAGAGCATTGAGGAGCAAGAACATTAATTACTGTCTATCGGGATGGGAAGATCACCTGCATGGTAAACAGATCTGTACTCCAGCCCTTCGTGCACAACTGCATGTGAAACTGGTATCTTGACTTTGTTTGGCCCTGCCATCAGGCTAACCTAATGTATATGCAGAAGCTGATGCTGGTCTTTGGTAATGCAAGGTTCAGAATCTGTTCTTTGACCTGTAGGGGTGCACCAAGTATACTCTCACAACTTGCAAAGTAATACTGTTCATATCCTGGGTTGTCAGTTAAATCATGGTGGAAGCGTACCGAGTTATTGTGAATCTTTAGTATGACCAAAAATTATTCTTTGTCAAGAGAGTACAATGTTCTGACCTCTGCCACCTACTGAACGTGAACCCCAGGTTCTTGTGCTGACATTTTATAAGTGTGTTAAGTGCATGTGTATACAGTGCATGTGTAATACATGTCTGTTAGTACGATTATGTCTGTGGTGAGAGACTGAGTGCTGGGACCTGTGGAATCCATTTTGGCTTGCTCTTGATTTAGCATAGCACTAAATCAGAGGTCTTCAAACTTTTGGATGCCGAGACCCCCCTGTCAACATTTTGAGGCGCAAGGACCCCCTCCTGACAAAAATGTCTAAACCTGTTGACTAAATTGCGTGGGATGAAAATGTAAATGAGGTTATGTGATGCCGCGTATTTTGGGATAGCATTGCTTCATTATTTTGATATTTGTTACACATGTAACGCTGAGGAAAGATTTCACCCAATCAGTACCCATTTATAACCAAAATACAGCAATTATCATCAGAAAGATTTCAAGTCAACCTTTGTGAAGGGCCTTCCACTCTGCAGCAATACGTGCTGCCACATTAGAAGCTCACCTGGCCCTGACCGGAAGAAGCAGGGGTCCCTTAAAACCCTGGCGGTTTTGTGTAGAGTTAAGCCGTTTACCCATGCAGCTTTCCTCTCACCCCCTCCCTTCCATCCCTCTCTCCTCTCCTAACCCCGGATCCCTCTCTCACTTTGCAGGTCATTTTCTTTCACCCCTTTTTACAACTTCTGAACTCTCCCCATTCAACCTCTCACTTCACCTTTAATCACCTCTTGCCATTCTGTCCTTTCACTGCCCTCATCTCTAACAGTCTCTCACATTTATCTCATGGCCTCTCTGGCCCTGTCACCTCCCGTGCCCCTCAGCACTTCTCATTCACCTCGTCTCTTCATTCAAATTTTTGTCTATTTGTATCTTACACCTCTCCAGTCCCCCCATTCCTCTTTCACATCCCCCCTTTGTTCTAACAGAAGCCCTCGCCTTTGGATCACACTCACTTCTTGCGTGTCCACACTTCTCTTCGGCAATTCACATTTCTCCTCATCCCTGACCTCTGCAATCAAATTCTCTCACTCCCTTGCTGTCCTCTCTCCTTTTGGGTGCGGATGCAAGTTCAGAATGGGATGAATGAATGTATGATTACTGATGGGCTTGTTTGAGTGAGTTGCATATTGAGTAGTGAGGTGGACAGGTGAGTGAAGTGTCACATGAGTGCAGGATGAGTAGTGTACTCGTGTGATTGCAGGTTGAGGTATAGTGTGAGCAGGACAAGTGCATTTCGAGTGCAGAGTGATCACTGTGAGTGCAAGGTGAGCGGGTGAATGGTGCAAGTGCATGGTGATCAGTGTGAGTGCATTGTGATCACTGTGAGTGCAAGGTGAGCGTGACAATAAAGGGCGAGAATGAGGAATGAGTTGTCTGAATGCAGGGTGCATTCCCAGACCCATGAAGTAACTCAGCATGTTATTGACGGGGCGTAGACTTTAAGATCCAAGTTAAACTATTGCGGCATTAATCGGGGATCGAGGGTGAAGGAAATAAATAATGTGCTGATCCTGCAACAAACTTCCAGTCCTATGGTTAGGGTTACCAGCAGATTATTTTGATGGCCCAGTCGGTACAAAAAAAAAGCAGTCACCTAAAGCGGTATTTTCAGCGCTTATCTGTGCATACTTCCCAGGGCCGGCTTTAGTGCTGGTGGTGCCCTGTGTGACAATGTTTGTTGGTGCCCCCCCAATGACCACCCCACCACGGATTCTTTCACTAGCACCCTTTAACAGTGACCAAGTCTCCATAACCCCACACTCTCAGATGCATTGAATTGGTTATATAGTGCCACTCATACCAGTGTAGGGTGTCCGAGCACTTTGCATCACACACACATTACACAGAGACAATCAATCATAAGTGTGTAAATCAGTGTATAGGAAATGTTACATAAGCCAAAGGACTAAAAGTATAGGAGTCACATGTCATCCATACTGGTAGGCAGTATAGTTCAAGAGTGCTTGGTGTGGAGAAGCACAAACTCAGAGTCGAAAAAGAAACAGCATAGTTGGGAGTTTCCTTTAAAAATAAGAATTGATTTCTAGCCAAATTAACCCTTTTTGCAACATTAATCAATGGTCTAATAATGTATACTTTGCGGTGTGTATGCAGTTCTAGGATGAAAGTTAATAGCTCACTATTCTATATTAGGACTTTAAGTTATAAATTGCAAGTAACAAAAGGATGTCTCTTTTGAAATCAGTAACCTGCTGATCTCTTCACATCATACGCACTCTGTAATCTACTTGGTACATGTTCTTTGCAGCAGGCATATTAACCCTCTGCACTAACTTCACCTAAGTCAAAACCTCAACTATACAAAATTCTGATCTCTCTCCAGGAAGATAATTAATCACACGAGTTATCTTGACATTTATGTGAGGCCTGCAGCAGGTGCTTCAAAAGCACAATAAACTTTCACACACGGCGCCCCCAGGAAGCCAACTTTGTATTCCTTTCCATGAAATGCATTCTCACACTACGGCAGTGAATGTAAAATCCAAATGTAAGGAATAGGCACAGTGGGGACCCAGGGGGTACTGGAACCAGCAAAAAAACCTAAGCCTTTGTTACCAGTTTACAAAGGCATGTTAAAATGCAAATGGTCTTTAAAGACCTGTGAAAAAACACGGGGGTGCCGGAGATAGGAATCCACACACTGCCCAGCTGAGCCCCCAGCAGCTCAAGTTTCACTGCAGCAGCCTGGGCTGAGACACAGGACCAGGACGGGGGAAGTGTGGGGGGGGGGGGGGGGCTGAAGCCCTTGGGCCTGGGCAGAAGTGTGACTGGGAAGGCGCGACCCCCTTTGCATCACTCCACGGCCCCCCTGGGGGTCGCGCCCCACAGTTTGAAGACCCCTGCACTAAATGGACATTGGATGCAGCTTCCCAGATAGTGTAAGTATATTGCAAGCATTCATGTGATAGAAACGCGAAAACCTAGACATTGAAGTGAGGAAGGATGGAGAAGGGCTGCACTTAGAAATTCAATGAGGTGCTTGTTAGTAAAGAGCTGCTGATTGGTTTTTCCTGAGCTTTCATGTTTGGTAGATGGTAGGGGCGAGGAGTGAGCCTGCAGCTTTTGTTGCAGCAAGGGAGGACGTTTCTAAGCAGGGCCTTCCATTTTGTATGCACCTAATTACTGCTTCAGAAAGGCTGATGACAGCCTTCTACAGATACCCCATGGCCCATCATTCCCTTGCTTTGTATAGTCCTGCTCTGCTTGAAGCCAGCATCATTGCTACTTGCATTGAGAGCGATCCCCTCATAGAAAGGCTGTATCTGAGGAACAAACCAGAAAAATACATTTCAAAGGGAACCATCCCAAATTGGTTCTTAAGCCTTCGACAGTGGATCCATATTCCCTGCCTGGAAATTGATTATAAAAGTGGGATCCAAAACACTCAACTTTGTTCCAGTTTCGTGTTCTTTATGACCAATGAAGGGAGTGCTCGACAGACTATGTGAAGAAAGAGGTTTCTGCATGACAGCCAGTCTCTCAGAACTGAGGGGACATCATCTGAAGTCTGTAACTTGTTGGAGAATCTGTAGGTCTACCTAGAGCCTAGAAACCAGCCTGCCTCGTCAGAAAGGAGAGTGCCTGCAGGAGGAGAGAATGTCCAGCAGGGGAAGCCCAGCCTGTGGAGCACCCAGAAGTAGCCATCTACTTTTAGAGAGCGAAGCTGGTGTCAACCTGAAACATGAGGGTTTCCCCATTCTGCCATTAAAGTTTCTGTAGTGAAATGTGAGAAGAAGTTATCCACCAGAACATTATTGTATTGTATGGCATATACGCTACGGACCCATAAAGGTCTAGTGCTGCCACCATAGTGTTTGCCTGGGAGGAGCCGCTGCATATGGTGAAGATCAAGAGCCCACCTGCTTTGGCCCGGAGGCTGCAGCTGCTGAATATGAGTGCCTGCCTGCCTGCATCGGCCCTTTGGCTACAACTGTTATATAAGATATTTGCAAGCCTGCAACAGTCCTTAGGCTGCATCCGGCGAAGATTAGCACCTGGATGAATCGGCTTGGAGGCTGCAAATGAGCCAGCCTGTTGCTCTGTTCAACATTAGTGGCCCAACAAGGGTGGTGCCTCCATCCGTGGTCTCCCTTTAACACTTAAACCAGAGGGTCCGATATCTCTAGCAGCACCAGCCACCGCCACTGACGCACAATGCCATTGTGCAGGATGAAACGATGCAATTCTAGTCTAGAGTAGAATAGCATTGCTGTGGAATGTAGATTTATGCAAATGGACGCCTGGTTGGGCTAATGGTGTCCATAAAGGCGCATAAAGCCTTAAATGCGCATGTAAACTAGGACACACTCGCTTAACCGAATATATGCCTTCTGTATACCTGTGAAAATCAATAAAGTATTTTTTTTTAAAAATAATTCTTGGTTTTAAAGGAAGGCAGTTACTGTATTGGCGAGGAGAGAGAAGGAGCAGAGTGCTGCGTGTGCAGGAAATCGACTAATACATCTCCTGTCAAGGAGTCCTGCTTTGCCTGCCTGTTATTCATACAGTGTTACAAATGGCCGATGAGCTGTAAACATGTGCTGTGTGGCGATATGCACTCTTACTGCTTGGCATGTGCTATGCCAAATCGCCTAAAAAGCAAATCTAGTCAGAATAATTCTAACGTATCCTGCATCGCATCAGACCGCTATTTCACATTGCGATCAGAGTAAAAGAAACACTGACTGGATATTTAATAATTTTTTCTTTCGGCAAACGCTGATAATCGCGCGCATGCAAACAAAGTAACGCAAGAACCAACGATGTCCTCCCACACGCCATTTTAAAGTCAAGCACAAACCAAAACGAGCTAACAGAATCTCGATGCTCATCTTTAAAGGCTTACATAGACTTACATTGAGGCAGCTATTTATAAGTCAGGTAAATGTTAAAAATCATACTTTCCATCTAAAAACACTGTATTTTGTATACAAACTGTAATAAATTAATAAATATTTGCTTTTTGGTTAAAAAAGGGGGGAACAACATGTAAAATGAAGAAACAAAGAAATGACAACAGTTATGAATTCAGAGGTATATAACGATAAGGAGAACATAGAAAATGTTTCAAGCAAATTTTTTTTAAGACCCTTGCTATTTGATATATCGGACCAACAAACCAATGCACAAAGATGGGAAAATGGAGACAGAGATTTGCTTATTTCCTAAAAGCTACTTGTAAGAGATACACTCATGAACAGGCACAAGGTCTATTACTTAATTTAGTGGGTGATAAAGTTGAGTATTAATAATAACATTTCCAGAATAAGAAAGAAACACGTATAAAGGACTCATGAAATGCTTAAATGAGAGATTTGATCCACAAAGAAACTTGGATTTCGAATAATATAGTTTTAATATGGCCTACAAGAAGGAGAATAATCTATTGGTTAATTTGTAACAAGACTAAGAAAATTAGTGACTTTTTATGAATGTGAAAAGGTCAATAATAAAGAAGCAATAAGATTAAGGATTATTTAAGGATGTAATTCAGTAGAATTCAGGAACAAATTGTTGGAAAAAACATGATTTGCAAACAATTTTACAGATGGCTCGGACAGATGCATAAGCACAAAAAAAATGCCACTTACATGGAACTAGGAAGATTGGAGACAAAGGTGCAAGTTCGACAAATGTCAAGGAAGGATAGTAAAATAGAGAAGCCACAGTTTGAAAAGAAGGGAACAAAATGTGTTACAGATGTGGGTTGCAGTTTCCACATTTAAATACTTGTCCAGCTTTAGGACACAACAATGTGGAAAACCAAATCATTTTGCAAGTGTGTGCAGACTTAAACGTGGCAAAAAGAAAAACGTCAAAAGTTGGAATAAACAAACTAAAGGAAATGCCAAGCATGTAAGACAGATGGAAAGTGTTGAACATGACTGTGTCGACCAATCTAAACAATCAGAACGATTGTAAATGATGTATGAAGAAACTGAGGTTGAGAAAATTAACTTGATAAGAAGAGGAAGCATTAAAAAACAACATCTGTGGATATAATAGTTAGATATCAGAACGTTCCTTTTGTCCTTGAGAATGGGGCAACATGTGCAATAAAAGCCACTATTAACTGGTTCAAATTTTATTTTTCTTCAGTGGGGAGCCAGATATCCAGCTTCTTGTGCAGGAAAATTTGAAGAAAATTGATAATATGGAAAGGTGTCTCACAAAGAGGAAATATATGTTTTGCAAGTTGTGGTCACTGCTCAAGTCATGGGTTTATTAGCAACGACTTGTAATGTCATGATGGAACATCCTATATATATAAATATTCAGAATTATTTAATGGACTAGGAAAGTTAAAGGGCAGGACAATCCCATAACATAACATATTAATGAAGCAGTAAAATCGTGGCACCAGTACACAGAAGAGTTTCAATAAACTTGCAAACCAAAGTAGAAAAATAAATAAATTAATTTTTCCAACAAGCTATCGTTGAGCCAGCTACTGGTCCTACACCCATGGGTATCTCGTATTGTAGTGGTTCTAAAAAGGAACACAGAAGAAAACATTTGTGTTGACATACAGGTGCCCAACACAGCAATTGAGAGAGAGACATTCAGGATTGCATTTAAATTACATGATTAGCAGTATTAATGAATCTACTGGTTTTTTTTTCAAAATTAGATTTGTACAAAGTATGTCACCAGCTGGAAATTGACGAACAGCCAAAATATATAAAACAGCATTTTCTATACATCTTGGGTTGTTTCGATATAAAAGGCTACATTTTGACATATGCTCAGCTGCACAGATTTTTCAGGAAACTATATAGAATATAATAAGACCAGTGAAGAATGCTATAAATTATAGTGATGACACTTTAGTTTATGGAAGAACACAAGAGGAACATGATAAGGCTTTGAATGATGTATGTCAACTTATGAAGGCTGGTTGTACGCTTAATCTACGAAAACGTTAAATTAAACTTGAACTAACAATTTATGGCTACATATTCTCACATGAAGGGATGAGACCAGATCCAGTAAAAGTATTGCCTTTAAATTCTGTCATCAGTCCTAAGGATGTATCCGAATCACATTCTTTTCAAGGGATGGCTAGTTATTGCTCAAGATATATTAAGGACTATTCCACTAGAAGTGTACCATTTAGGGAACTAACCAGAAAAGGGTTAACATTTAAATGGGACAACGACTGTGAACATGCATTTTAAAGGATAAAAGAAGATATATCTATCGCAGCCAACTTAAAATATTTTATTCCAGAACTTTGCACAGAATTAGCAGTGAATACTAGTCCTGTGGGACTTGGTGCAATTTTGGTACAACATAAGCCAGGCAGAGAAACACCTCGGCATGTAATGTCACATGCTAGTAAAAGTTTGTCTGGCATGGAAAAAAAAAGTACTCTCAACCTGAAAAAGTAATCTTAGCTGTGGTATGGGCTTGTGAGCATTGCTAACATTTCTTATATGTCAAGCCTTTTGTAATAGTAACAGATCATCAAACATTGACTACTATTTTTGGAAATCCAAGGGTGAAAATGCCCTCATGAATTGAGATATGGGAACGAGATTAATGGATTACAACTTTAAAGTTGTTCATAAACCAGGAAAGGAACATAATTAAGCAGATTATTTATCTAGACACCCACTTGAAAACAAAATAAAACAAGAGTCTGAACCTGAAGTACATATCTATCTGAAAGAGACATCTAGCTGCAGATTCCTTACCTTAAAATCTCCCAGGCGTCAGGCAGGATCCGGAGGACTTTTGCTTGAGCAATATCCTTGTGCGCCAGTAGGTGGCTTCGGTCGGCTCTGCGTGACGTCGGCATCGTCTGCGTCAGAAGTGATGTCCACGTCACCTATATTGGCCCCACCTCGGGGTGCTGACGTCAGTTCTTTTTTCCCGCACCAGCTAGCGGAGTGGAGCGAACTCTGCCCAGCTTAAAGAAATCTATGATTCCACTTGCCTCATATTTGGGCGACCTGACCCTCCCGGCACACTTTCGGGCGCCAGAGGCTCAGGGGAGCTCCATCTTGTACCACGCTGGCAGCTCCGGTCCCAGTGATGATGCCCCTAATGCATCTGGACCGGTGTTGGTCGTGCCACAGCGATCTTCCCCGGTGCCAGCCCCCGTGCTGAGATTCTCTGCGCCCCCTTTCTTATCCCCGATGACCCCGAGCTGGATCAGCACCTACTGACGCAGATTTCAGCGCTGACGGCACCTTTGGGTCCTAGGTCATTTCCTCAGCTTTATTGTGACCTATGACCCTGTCACCAGGCAGGTCGCTCCCCCCATCCGCCACGCAGCCCCCGGTGGGTTGAACCTCCATTGCCGCTTTTGCCGCCTGACTGCTCGCTCCCTTTTTTATTCTGTACCCCTGCGCTTGGCTTCTGTGCCACTTTGTTTTTTCATTCTGTGCCCCTGTGTTTTGCTTTCTGTACTCCTGTGCTCTGTTGTCCCTCTCCCGCCGTCTTTTCCCGCTGTTTTTTTCCCAGGGTTTTCCCCCGCCACTGAGCCCCTGCGGCCTCGCCCCCTTCACTCCCATTGGCCGCCCGCTCCCACCTCCCAGCTGCTCCTCCCTCCCTCTGCCCTCATATGGAGGCCGCGCAGCGGACGCGCGCCACAAGCACGCCGAAGGCGCGCCTAAGGCAAGCCCGTCTGCCCCCGTCCGCGCCTGGACTGCTCCCAGTGCCAGAACCCCTGGACCCCGCACCCCCCGCAACGTCAGACTGCACTACGACGCAAGCACCCTCCACGCACTCAACACCAGACGAGACCACCCCTGCTACCGGGCCACCCCGAAACGCACCCAGGGGCCTTTCACCTGCCGGAACTGCAGATTCACCAGCATCCAATCCTCCACACCACCAGCCAGAGAACCCAACCACCTCCGCTGCATCCTCCTCAACGCCCGCTCCGCTCGCAAGCACGCCATCGAACTCTGGGACCTCCTAGACTCCACCGCCCCCAACGTCGCCTTCAATGACGGAGACCTGGCTGAACGCCACCTCAGCACCAGACATCGCCATAGCCATCCCACAGGGCTACAAGATCTCCCGCAGAGACCGCACCAACGGAGTGGGAGGAGGAATCGCCATCATCCACAAAGACTCCATCAAAATCTCAACCAACACCGATGACACCCTCACCACCACCGAGCACATGCACTTCCAGATCCACACCGACCCCAACACCACCCTCAGAGGAACTCTCACCTACAGACCTCCCGGACCCCGCCCACAGTTCAGTGACATCATCGCCGACCTCATCAGCACCCACGCCCTCGCTTCCACGGACTACATCCTCCTCGGGGACCTGAACTTCCACCTCGAGAACAACAACGACGCCAACTCCACCGTCCTGATCGACAACCTCGCCAACCTCGGACTCAAACAGCTCGCAACAACACCTACTCACGCCGCTGGACACACGCTCGACCCCATCTTCTCCGCAAGCCTCCACGTCTCCTTCAACCACACCACCGAACCACACTGGACCGACCACAGATGCGTCCACTTCACCTTCAGAAAACCCACCACACACCACCGCACCCAACAGCTACCACGCCGCTGCTGGGGCAAGGTCACCGAGGACCAACTGACTACCGCCCTCGCCCTGAGACCACCCACTGACCCCACCGACCCAGACACCGCCGCGACCAACCTCACACAGTGGATCAACGACTGCGCCAACACCCTCGCCCCTCTCAAGACCTCTACAACCAACCACACCAACAAGAAAGCCGCCTGGTTCACCGAGGACCTCCGGATCTCCAAGCACACCTGTCGGAAGCTGGAGAAGAACTGGCTCCACGACCAAACACCAGATAACCACACAGCCCTCAAGAGCGCCACCCGCAGACACCACCAACTCATCAGGACCGCCAAGAAGACCGCCTTCAAGGACCGCCTAGACAACAACGCACACAACACCAAAGAGCTCTTCAGCATCGTGAAAGAACTCTCAAACCCCAGCTCCAACACCAACGACATCCCGCCATCTCAAGACCTGTGCGACTCACTGGCCACCTTCTTCCACCGCAAGATCACCGACATCCACGACAGCTTCAACTCCGACCCCCACGCACCCACCACCGAGTCCACCACCCCTGCGACTACCACTCTCACCAGTCGCCTGACCGTCTGGTCCAGCGTCCGCGACAAAGACACCATCAAAACCATGAACTCCATCCACTCCGGATCCCCATCGGACCCCTGCCCTCACCACGTCTTCAACAAAGCCAGCGCAACCATCGCGGCCCACCTCCGGAAAACAATCAACTGTTCCTTCGAGACAGCAACCTTCCCAGAAAGCTGGAAGCACGCCGAGATCAACGCCCTTCTGAAGAAGCCCAATGCGGACCCCAAGTACCTCAAGAACTTCCGGCCCATCTCCCTGCTCCCTTTCCCGGCAAAAGTGACCGAGAAGATTGTCAACAAACAGCTGACCCGCTACCTCGAAGTTAACAACATCCTGGACCCTTCCCAATCCGGTTTTCGCAGCAACCACAGCACCGAGACCTCCCTCATCGCCGCCACTGACGACATCCGGACCCTGATGGACAAAGGAGAAACAGCCGCCCTCATCCTCCTGGACCTATCATCAGCCTTTGACACGGTCTGCCACCGCACCCTATCAGCACGCCTCCATGACGCCGGTATCTAAGAGAAGGTCCTGGCCTGGACCACATCCTTCCTCTCCAGCAGAACCCAGAGCGTCCGCCTCCCACCCTTCTGCTCCAAAACCACCGAGATCATCTGCGGCGTCCCACAGGGATCCTCCCTCAGCCCGACGCTGTTCAATATCTACATGGCCCCCCTCACCCACGTCGCACGACAACACAGCCTCAAAATCATCTCCTACGCCAACGACACCCAGCTGATCATATCCCTCACCGAAGATCCCCACACCGCCAAAGCTAGCCTCCACAGAGGAATGAAGGCCGTAGCCGACTGGATGAAGGACAGCAGACTGAAGCTGAACTCAGACAAGACAGAGGTCCTCATTCTCGGGCCCACCCCATCAGCCTGGGACGACTCTTGGTGGCCCACGTCACTAGGCACAGCCCCGGAACCCACGGACCACGCACGCAACCTGGGGGTCATCCTCGACTCCTCTCTCTCCATGACCAGGCAAGTCAACGCCGTCTCCGCGTCCTGCTTCAACACCCTCCGTATGCTCCGCAGGATCTTCAAATGGATCCCCCTCGACACGAGAAAAACCGTTACCCAGGCCCTCATCACCAACAGACTCGACTACGGGAACGCCCTCTACTCAGGAACTACAAACAAGCTCCTGAGACGACTCCAACGCATCCAGAACGCCTCGGCCCGACTCATCCTAGACGTCCCCCGCCGCAGCCACATCACACTCCACATGAGAGGCCTGCACTGGCTCCCCGTCAACAAAAGGATCACCTTCAAGCTCCTGATCCACGCACACAAAGCACTGCACAACACCGGACCCACCTACCTCAACAACCAACTCAGCTGACACACCCCCACCCGAAGCCTCCGCTCAGCCAACCTCGCCCTCGCCACAGTCCCTCGCATTCAAAAAACCACCGCCGGCGCCAGATCCTTCTCCTACCTCGCCGCCAAGACCTGGAACACTCTCCCCACCATCCTACGACAGACCCGGGACCTGCTGGCCTTCAGAAGACTCCTGGCTCTTCGACCAGTAGCACCCCCCCCCCCCCCCCAGCGCCTTGAGACCCTCTCTCGGGTATGTAGCACGCTTTACAAATGCAGTGATTGATTGACTGATTGAAGAGCTAGGAATGGAGGAAGATTGTGAGGTGTCACTGGACCCTTTGCAAGACCAGCCTGAGCATGAAATGGACTGGTATGAGGAAGTTGGTGAGGCGAGCGGACTGAATACATCTCCAGATTCTGGCCTGCTTTCTCCCCCTACTATGGCTACGTGGAGGGAGCTTCATATACTATGGTAATGAAGAGGGCAGCTGAGGTACTGGACCCTCAACTCTCTTCGATGGAAGCCAAGACGAACATCTTGACAAAGGTCCTGCAGCGGAGTTTCCCCTCCTCAGAACCCTCCTGCCTATCAACACGGCCCTGACTGATGTCCTTCTGGGTACCTGGTCGAAGCTCATCACAAGGGCTCCTGTGAATTGGACAATGGCCCGCCGCCATTGCCCTGCATAGGGCGGCCCAAAATTTCTTACCAAGCACCCTACCCTCGTGAACTTGGTGGTCCAACCTCCACCTCACATGACACATTCCCTTCCGCAACCCAAATCAGGGAATCCAAGAGGCTGGATAGTTGAGGCAGGTAACTTTTATTCTGCCAGCCTTGCATTACGGTTGGTAAACACTGCATGCCTATTGGGCCGCTATGCCCACTCGGTGTGAGAAACGGTTGCACAAGTGGTGCCTCAGATCTCAGAGGAGGCCCGAGCCATTCTCTCCCAAGCAGTATCAGAAGGGAGAGATGCAGCAAAGTTTACCATTCGTTGTGGGCTTAACACCACTGACTCGCTGGGCAGAGCAATGTCATTAATGTTGGCTGTTCGATGCCATCCCTGGCTGAAAACTTCTGGCTTTTCTGGGGATGTCCAGGTTTTCTTTATGGACATGCTCTTTGATGGCACCTGTTACTTCAAAGACCAGGCAGACATAGCCCTGGAGCGCTTTAAGGACTCACAGGCTACGGCCAAGTCCTTGAGCCTCTCAGTGACCACCCGTTCCCCTCTGCTTTTCTCCCCTTTCGTGGCTACGGAAGGGCTTTCAGCCAGGCCAGCCATATCCCAGCCACAAGACCGCACAAGTTCAGCAACCTCTGCAACTTGTGACCGGTTAACAGAGGTCCACCTGAACTTAGTTCAGGAGGAAGTCAGGACTCTCTTGGCCAAAGTAGCCATAGAGAGGGGACGCAGGAGGAGCAGGATGATTTGTACCACTTGAGGAAACCTTGCAAAGATACTTGAAAATTAACTTTTGAACTATGGCTGTTCCTTCACTTACGTTGGCCCGTCTCTACTGAATACCTGATGCTAAAGTGCGAAACAAGATATAATTATCTCACTTACACAGCTACAGTTTTTGAAGGACGACCAAGTAGGAAATAAGAGGAACTGAAGAACTGTGGCAGAAATTTGGCATGTGCTATTGTGATCAACATTTATTGGTACTACTTTATAGTGCCCTGATAAAGCCCTTATTGTAGGGCAAAACGCGTTGGCTGTGTCTACATGGTAAAGGAGAATTTGGAATAAAGAATTTCCTGTTCACATTGAGAACTATGGATTGAAACTATTGGAATTTGGAATTTTCATGTGTGATCATATTCCCTCTCATGTTGTTGTTATATTAGCCATAGAGAGGGTTCTGGTGCCAGAAGTAGGCTGTGTTTGCTATTCCCACTACTTTCTGGTCCCGGAAAAGGACGAGGTCCTTCGTCCTATTCTAGATCTGCCAGCCCTCAACTACGTCCTCAAAATGAAAAAGTTCAAAATGCTCACTCTGGCTCAGGTTTTGTCTGTCCTAAACTCCCGTCAATGGTAGGACACGGGCACTTTCAGTTCACAGTGCTCCCCTTTGGCCTTACGAGCACCCCTCGGGTGTTCTTCAAAGTGATGGCGGTGGTCACAGCTCATTTGCGCCGATCAGGGGGTGCCAGTCTTCCCCTATCTCAACGACTGGCTGTTGAAGGCAAGCTCACCCCAGGCAGTCCTCTCCCACCTCCAGACTACGGCAAAACCCTTACTTTTGCTGGGATTCACTATCAATGTGCTGAAGTCACACCTGTCTCCCTCTCAGATGCTTCCTTTCATCAAATCTGTTCTGGACACTGTGCAGTTTTGAGGCAATCCACCCTAGCGGCAAGTCCGGGATATTCAGGCTATGAAACTGATGTTTCAGCCTCTATCCTGGATTTCGGTGAGACTGACTCAGACGCTGCTGGGCCTCATGGCCTCCTGCATCCTGGTAGTGACACATGCCAGATGAAATATGCAGGCCCTGCAGTGTGACTGAAGTTCCAGTGGATGAAGCATCAGGGGAATCTCTCCGACCTGGTCCAGATCTCGGAGAGAATTGCACAAGACCTGCAGTGGTGACTGACCAACCGTGATTGGGTTAGAGGCATACCTCTTCCCCAACCAGATCACATAGTATTGACGGATGCGTCAATTCTGGGGTGGGGCGCCATCTGGAAGAGGTGAAGATCAGAGGACTCTGGTCTCTAGTGGAATCCGGACAACTTGCTAGAGCTCTGAGCGATTCGCTTGGCATTGAAAGCTTTTCTTCCTTTCATCAAGGGGAGGCAAGTTCAGGTGTTCACGGACAACACCACCGCCATGTGATATTGTAACAAACAGGGCAGGGTGGGGTCGTGGACACTTTTTTTTCCTCTGATTTTTATATAGTGCGAACTTAACCTGAAGGTATCAGGTACATGAGCACCAGTTGCGTTACAGAAGGACACATTCATTTTTGTCAGGCACGGGGATATTAAGTGATTTGCCCAGAGTCACAGGATTTTGAGCGTCATTGCAGAGACTCGAATCCGGTTCTCCAGATTGTCTATCAACTGTCCTAGTCTTTTGACCACATCCTCACCCTTTGTCAAGAGGCCCTGCATCTTTGGACATGGCTGAAACAGCAGAGCATATCCCTGGTGGTTCAACACCTAGCAGTTTCCTCGAACACCAGGGCAGACGTACTCAGCCTTCAATGCCTAGTGGATTCCGAATGGCATCTCCATCCAGAGGTGGCGCAAGGTCTCTTTCAGAAGTGGGGAGAGCCTTGGTTAGATCCGTTCACCTCCACTCAGAATGTGCAATGTCAGCAGTTTTGCACGCTGGAGTTTCCAAGGCGGCACTCGTTCAAATGGATCTCAGGCCTCCTGTACGCCTTTCACCAACACCTCTCATGTTCAGAGTGCTCAAGAAGATCAGGAGCAACTGGGCCTAAGTCATTCTTGTAGCTCCGGACTGGGCATGGAGAGTCTGGTATCCTGAGCTTTTCAAACTGAGCATCAAGCCTCCAATCAGGCTGCCCCTACAAGAGGATCTTCTGTTGCAGTAGCAGTGGAGGGTCCTCCAACCATACCTGTCAACTCATGCCTTCTTGCATGGAGTTTGAGCGTGTTGACCGGCAGCAGTTGATAGCATTCGACCTTCCTCCCGAAGTCTGCAATGTTATTTTGGCAGCAATACCCCGTGTCTCTTTATTAGGAGCATTCAATTGCCAGATATTGAGGGATAGGAGTTTAATGTGTGGGTTGCTACCCATGTGGGGGATCGTTAAGTATAGACAATGGGAGACGGCGAGGGAGATGGATATGCTTCCCCGGTCTATAGTAATGCCCTATGTGATCCCAGGTGCGAGTCATGCTTTGAGTAAGAAGGTGAGGGTATGGCTCGCTTGGGGATATAAATGGGTGTCGGGGGGGGAGCTTGCCCAAGGCCAGATAGCTGTGAGTGTTGCCATGTGAAATGAAACAGCAGAGAGTTTAGCAAACGAAGGGCGTATTGTAGTGTCCCTTGACCATATAGAAAAGAAAAGGAAGAAGGCAATATAAACAACAGGTCAACTGGGCCAAGGGAATTCAATCAAGACCCGCGGATGACCTGCATGACTATTTACGAGTCATTCTAGAGAAGTCACTCTCCAAAGGGTCGAATTGAGTGGGGAAAGGTGGAATGATAATAAGATCCGTGGATTCTCGAACCCTGCAGCTAGCACAAATCAGGGTGGAGATCTTCCCCACTACACCCATAAAGGCATCAAGAGGATAAGCATTAGGACCCTAACAGCACACATCTTAAAATGCCAGTTGCAAGAGTATGTGCAGCTCCAAGGGAGAGAGACAATAGATCCAGGGTCCAAGCAAATGTGCCTTAGCAGTGGGGTAGGCCAGAGGACCATGGTGTACCTGTTCCAGCGCCTAGAGGGTGCACCTTTGGAGAAGCCAGAGCGGAATACACACAGAAGAGACCTTTGTATTCGCAGAGGCCAAAGTTGAGCGGGCCAACAAGGTGCCTCCCTCTAGGCTGCGATGTTGCATGACAGGACAGCGGTCCTTTCTTATGTAGGTTTTGGGATGTGTAAGTGCAATGTGTCGGAGCAATATGGCCCGTGTCTGGAGAATGGTACAAATGGTGTGGGCCCAGCAGCGACCTTATCTCATTATAGCCTGGCACAATTAGGGACCAGGTAGATGGTATAAGGAGGCAAGAGACCCAACCCTAGGGTTCATTTAGACATCCTAGGCTGTAGAGGCATCCAAAAGTGGGTTGAAAAGTTGGGAGGTGCCAAGCCCAAGTGTGGAGCCAGTGTGCAATGTCCAAAGATAGTACTGCCGACATGCGCTTCTGTGCCTGTTCAAGCGGGAGCCCCAGAATCGTATAGGATAGAGGGATAGGAGATCAGATCATCCACCTGCGAGAGGTCCCACAGCAGACCAAGCTCAAGAGCCGAATGTGGCGTCTTGTCAGGCCCGAGGATTCCAGATGTTGGTATGCTCAGGCCAGGTAAGTAGCATAGGGAGGAGACAGGAAGTGTTGGGTCAAAATGAGGAGGGCTCCGCAAACACGTTGATCTAAGGCAGCGTTAAAGGAGTTGGATGAACTGTGCTGTACGAGATCACAGCTTACCATAACTCTCCTGGAAGTGTGGGAGCAAGGCGGGATGCCGTGGCCTCTGGCCTCCTAGGCCACTGCTCATCCTGGTAGAGGATGGTGGTCAGAGGCGAATCCCTTACAACAGGACGTAGTGCTCCCCCCCCCATCAACAAGGGGAGGCCTGGTTCAGGTAAGCTTATCGTCCCACCAGAGGTGCAGTTCAAGCCTCGGAGATGGGCTTGTGCGTGGTCTGGTAAAGCTCTTGGAGGTATAGGGCGAAGGGCGGGAAAATTGTGGAGCTGGGGAGGCCAAGCACTGACCTGGATCTCGAGAGGCCGCAGACAGTATAGAGGTATCTATTGAGCTCTGCTGTGCAGTCTCATAACCAAGATGAGCCTTCTGAGTTGGCGTAATGATGCGGCTCTGTGCCAGTGAAAGCGGATTAGGGCGCCACCACTCACTGGCCCACAGGCCGCAACGAGCCCCATTCAGGGGCGACACTGGCAATCAGTGGCCTCACTGTAGGTGGAGCGTTCCTCCGCTCGCCAGTCCCCTGGTTTCTTCTTTTGACCATATGGAGAGCCAAAGTAATAGCGGTCTTCTCAGGATCAAATCCTCCAAATACTTTAAGCCCACCTCACGATGAGCAATCATGGTTGAGGCAGAAGCTGGTAAGCTTTTAAGAAAATGATTTTATTCAGTGTAGAGTTCAATTCGATACATTTGCCTCTGAGGACTGCCATGAACGCGTCCCAGTTGTTCTGGGGTGATGTGGCCTGGGGATGATTTAGTTTAAAGTAGTCAGAAATAGAATCCCTCAACTCATCCCGGAGCAGCCTGTCCCTGGTCACTGTAATTGGGAAGTACCATCTGCGAGGGCTTGTCCCTGTGTTACCCCATGACAAGCTAATGGTCACTAGACTGTGGTCTGAGATAGTGATGGGGAGTATTTTTGCTGCCTGCAGTGCCCCTAGCAAGGATTGGCGTACAAAAATGTGATCCAGCCTAGAATAGGTTGAGTGCATGTGTGAGAAAAAGGTGTAGTCTTTGGCGGTCGGGTTGAGCATACCCCAAGCTTCCCTGAAACCTGGACCCTGTATTCTCTGTTTGATTCCCTTGGGGAAATTGCTTGTGGCCGCCCTATGTGGGTGTGTGCTGTCCATCTCAGTGTGCCAGGTCAGGTTAAAGTCACCCATAAGCATCATAGGCTTCTTGTCGAACTCGCCCATCAGATCTAAGAGGGAGGTCAGAAACGCTGACTGCCCTGTATTCGGGACATACGCAGAGATAAACATGTAGAGTCTGCCTCTCATCTTTCCCTTTACCATAATTATCCTGCCCTCCCGGCCTGCTTTTATAGGCTCAGTTTGGAATTTTGCAGAGCTGCGAAACAGCAGGGTGACACCCTTCTGTTTGGAGTTAGCGGATGATATGTAAATTAAGGGATAGCTTTTATAAGGAAGTCTTAACTCTTCAGATTTTTTAAGGTGTGTTTCTTGAAGCGAACTACAACAAAACGCTGATCTGTAAGGTACTTTCAGATTTTTTGCCTTTTGAGGGGTGAGTTTAAGCCTTTTACGTTCCATGAGGTTATGGAGACCATATTATAGATCTATGTACCCCCTACCGCTCCCGCCTACCTGCCATGGCCTTTGATCTCCCCCGCCCCCCCGGTCAAATTCCGCAGCCACCCAAACTACCAGCAACGAAGAGACCCGCACCTCCCACCCTCAAAAAATGTCCAACTGTCCTTCAGCGCCACCACAAGGTCCCCCCTCACCCATGTAAATGAAAAAAATATAACTCCCCAGAAACCATATGTCGAGCAGCCAACGGGCTCCCAGGCAGTTCAGTCTTGACGAAGAAAAACATAATACGGGTGATTCGGACAGTGCCCGAGCCTCCGACTGTCGGTCACTTCCTGGTGCGAGAATTTGGCTAGAAATAACTTGGTCATTAGTGAAGTGCGTCACACCACTCGTGATGGGGGTCCTGAGTTCATGCGCCATCATATTGTCCAACATTGTATATGACCCTTTGTAGTTCTGCCCCAGAGATAGAAAGAGAGTCTCTCCCCCGAAATCTGATCGGCTCCTCCGTACCTTCATGCTAAGCTGGGTTTGCCTTTTATTATCGTACTCCATTGCGGCCTAGGTCTTGTTGTCACATTCAATCCTTTTTTAGGATCTTGGCTGCCCTCGTCCTTGGGGATAGGAAGACACAGAATGCGAAGACCCCCTTCCAAATCTGTGATGTGCTGTGGTTTGTTCTTAAGTTCAAAAGCAAGGCCAAACTGGAAGGTCCACCTGTAGCGTATGTTGTCGTCTCAGAGTTTTGTCGTTATCGGCCTGAGTTGCTGCCTGCGAGCCAGCGTGGAGGGAGCCAGGTCCTGGAACAGCATGCATTTATATCCTTGAAAATAGGTATGTCCCTTTTTCCTTGTGGCTTGAATGATTGCTTTTTTTGTTTTGAAGAGTGCAGCTTGACAAGGACATCCCGTGTGCGCCTTCGTTTTCCCATCTGCTGGCTCCCTACGCGGTGTTCCCTGTCAATCTTGATCTCCAATTGGCGCAAGCTCAGAATCTCTGCGAAGAGCCCTTCCACAAACACCTCTAGATCTGGTCCCTCTGCGCCCTCCTCCAGGTCTCTTATTCAGATATTCTCCCTCCGGCATCTCTTTTCTAAGTCTTCCACCTTTAGGAGTACCTGATGTAGTTGCGTCTGGAGGTATTGTTGCTTTTCTTGTATCTTGGTAGTGTGAGTGTCTAAATCTTTAGATTGCTACTCTATCTCTATCTAGGACTCGGGAGCCCACAGCATCCACATCTTGCTGGATGGCCGACATGCGGTCGGTAAGATCCGTCTTTAATTGCCCTGTAGAGGTACTGAGGTTGTGCTTGATCTCAGAGCATAATTCTGATTTAAAGTCCCTGAGCGAGGCCCCCAAATCCTCTCTGGTGAGCGCCATCGTGATTGCCTGCTCCCCTTCGCCTTGGGGCAATCTCTTCTCTGCTGACACAAAGTAGGAGGAGACCTTCTTCGAGGCTTTTTTCGGTGGCATAAGGGCAAGAATTAGTGTCGTCCTCACTGGCGGGGTTACTCTCTCTTTTGGTTGCGGCCTCTCCATGGAACAGAATGAGGAGAACTGATCACTTGCTAGGCGGGGGCTGTAGTATTGGTGTGCTTTACATGGGCTACCCTAGGCGGCCATCTTCAGGTCAGGCACGTGGTATTGCTCTGCGTGTGGTATCCCGCTATTCATCAGCCTAGACTCTTGAGGTTCAGGGTGAGGGTGCCTCAGTGCAAAGACCTGGGCGTTTCTGTATGTCCATCCAGGAGCTGGTGACAATACTGACCCTCCTGCTTAAAGCATTCCCGGTTTGGGCGTCAACTTAACGTCAGGCATTGCTTCTAGGCCTTTAGACCAGCACCGGGCCTTGCGAGTTCAATTGAGGGGGACCCCCCAGGCCGCCTCAGCGCTCCATACTGCTTTGTTCCTTCACTGGTGTGTGCACGGCATCGCAGGAAAGAGAATACCACCCTGCTCGCTCTCCCTGCTACACCAGACCCGTCAAGCTGTTTCTGGTGCCTCCGCTTACCACTGGAGTCCCATGGGGGCCGCCCAAGCCTATTCAGACCCCTGCCGCCGCCCGGGTGTAGCCGTCAGCGCCATCTTGCCTCTGCTTTCCCCTCCGGGCTGCAGCTTGAGACATTCGATTTTTGCCCGCGGAGCTGCTGATCATGCAGCTCGGACCCTCCACACCACCACACCGCAGTCCAGGACCCGATCAGGCAAGTTTGGGTCCTCTAGCTTAAGAGTAACCTAGTCCGACAGTGCGGGTTTCCAGAGCTGGTGTAGATCACGTCCACCCAGCCATCTTGCCTGGCCACGCCCCCGACTCACGATTTTTAAACCACATACAGCTATATTTTTGCTGTTCCCTCCCTAAAATTGCCTTCAAATCAATGCAAGTAAAATACATTCCTCAGATTGTTTTTTTTTTTAAACGTCCTTTCTTGCTTCTAAATGTTGGCATTATGCCGTATACGGTGTTTTACTTCCCTAAGCTCAAGGAGAGAGCAGGCCTTTCTGGAAATGTGTGTATACTGAAAGAAATGTGTACTGGCAGTACCTATGATTCAATATTTAATAATACTTAGTGTGTTTAATAGACAGGACAACTGTACTTTCTTGATAACTTGCATTGGTGTAGAATGCATTTGGAAAAAAATGAAACGAGTATAACAAAATAAATCCGGCATCATCCGCTTACTTTGGGAGCATTGGAACGTGGGGCTCCAGTGAAATATGGAGGTCATCTCCCTCGATATGCCATCAATTAAGCAGTGCATTTACAGTTTTAGACTTGTCACTTACAAATCATCCACATCATGTGTTTAAGTCGAATTAGTTTTAAGTGAAGCCAACAGACCCTTCAACATTAAATGCATTAAAGTGCTTGTTGCGCAGCTCCCCATGCTAGGTTTGACAGCTCCCCAGGGAGCCACTGCACACAGTTTGGAACCGCTGAGCTATAGGAAAACCTGTATGATTCACCTACCAGTTGTTGTACAATTCTTCCAGGGACTTTCTCTGGTCCTTCGACAGGGTTAGGACCACAATAAGAACCACTACATATGGGCAGGCGGAAGATTAACCACTGTTAAAGAAGACATTTGAGTTGGAATACTGACAGACGGTTCAGCTTCTTTAGGGGTCGTTCGAGGTATACTCTGGTACTTCCAAAGGGCTAATTAGAAGGATTTAAGGAGGCAGAGCCCTGGACACTACTTATTAGATGAATCGGCCGTGATGCTTATCTTGGTGAGCTCCATCAGTTTAGGCGCGCGACTATAGGAGAAAGTTTCGATTTTAAAAGAGAACTTAAACGAGTAAATAAACCCTCTAATGGTCTGGTTATGTCCCAGTCTGGAGAGATTTTGGGGGGCAATTGAAGAGGAGCTTGCAGAGGTCCTAGGGTGGGAGGTTCCCCATGACCCACGCCACTCACTACTAGGGATTACAGATGGGCTGGATGGGTCCAGAAATGACAAGATATTTTTGAACACAGCTATGATTGTAGCCAAGCGCGACATAGCGGCGGCCTGGATCTGTTCGGACCCGCCGAACCTGGGCAAGTGGCGTAGGGGGGTGGACTGGTGTGCGTAAATGATAGGGTGTGGGGTAAATGGCTGGGCACTGTGGAAGACCTGGTGTGAGTCGCTTCTTTACTTTGTCACTGTATTTCTCATGAGGTGCAGAACTGTGGGACGCTATGTTCTCAAAGATGTAATTGATTTACTGTCCTCCGTGTCGTGGCTGATCAGTATTTCATGTTTTAAACCAATAAAATTGATTATACAAAAAAATAAACCCTCTAATAGCTGCTATGCGCCATTTTGTGATTCACAATTAGAAATATATAACATCAAAGTCTTAGGAGGAGTTTTATATGGAGCAGAATTGTGGGGTAGTGGAAACACTGTTTATCTTACTGTCACAGAACTTCGCCCTTTTATAATCTACCAGCCAGCACTCCCCGGACCTCAAGAAAACTGGCCCACAAGCTGGACTATAGGCTTTTAATGTTCTGGCATCGCCTATAGACAATTAAGGAGCTCACCTCTTATCTAGTGGCAATTAAGAATCTTCTGATACAGCCCAAGGTAATTAAAATTCCCTGAGAGAACTATTGAAGAAATTGGGGATGTAGGCTTATTGTTCAAGATTGGAGGATCTGTGTTCAATTCCGAAGAGTAGGGTTAAAACCCTCTATTGGGAGTCTACCCTGGTGAACAATGGGACAAATTCTGTGGGTCCTTTGATCCAGGAGTTTATGAATTTTAAACCCCTCCCTCTGTTTGAAGAAACAATTGATGAATTTGCCCCACCTCTTGCTCGCAAGCTATTCCTCCAATTCAGATATAAGACCCTTCCTACAAATTTGTTCTGTAGCAAGCTTGTAAGTAAGCCCAGAATCCTTAGTCCATCTGTTATTTTTCTGCCCATGTTACATGAACTTGAGTGGCAAGTTGCTAACCTCATCACTTGCCTGGTCCGACCATTTCTTAATTCCTTTCAGGATTAAACTACCTCCTCAAATGTCCAATCCCCCCATTAACTTGGATTACAGAAGGCAGTGGTTTAAAATTACTAGGAATTCCATGATGCCGGTGCTCTCCTTCACCCCCTGTGAGAAGTTGGCCTGATATATGCTGTCCACTAGTTATAGTGGGCACCTTGTATCAGTCCCAACAACCCCTTATGGTGATAGGTTAAAGACAACCTTTATTGAAAGCTATCCTAGTAGTAGCTATGGAGAGCGGCCTTCAGGCTAAGTCTTGAAGGAATGTAAAGCAGCTTGTTTTACCAGTCTATAATCTCTTGAATGATCAAATGAAAGGACAACCACACCAGGTAGATATTTAAAATATATGTATTTAAGATAAAACACACCCCTCTAGTCTCTTTATGAGACTGTTGTTCAAAGTACTTAAGTTACAAGTCAGTATTCAGCAGTAAAAGCACAAATACACGTTTGGGCCCTAGGGGCGTACCAAACCATATACCAATAAAGTGGTATAAGAACCACGACTGAACTAGACACAAGGCCTAGAGCCTGCAGAAGTGCTTGGACCACAAGGAACCACCCAAGGTAGTGACACAGGGGACCCACGGGGGACGCGTGCAGTGTGAGAACACAGCCGCGAATCGCCGTTTACTTCTATGGGGAAAGTTGCGGTTGGAAATTAACAGTTTAAGGACACTTAGAGGATGGCTGCGAGCGAACCCTTTTGGACTTAGAGGTGTCTAGGGCCAACACCCACGGGAGCACCGGAGTACTCGAGTTACCTCACCCAGGGAAGCCGGGTGCATAGGTGTCAAATGGTGTCGGGTCGCGGCGTCGATTTCAATCGAAGCTGCTCAAGAAGTGCTGCTGCCGTTAAGAGGAGAAGTGTCCGAAGCGATCCAAGCCTGGATCGAGGATGGAAGGAACCTGAAAGCAGAGGGGACAGAGTCTGGGTCACTTACCACTGACCAGGGGAACGATAGTCCAATGCCCACAGATGTCGCGTGCTTCAGGTGAGTTGACGGGTGTCTTGATTCTTCAGCCATGAGGTCCAGGAGGCGTCGACGAGGACCAGAAGCTGGATTCGAGGTGTCCCACGAAGTCTGTCGAGTGCTGCTGTGTCGGTGACTAGATTGGACCCAACAAGCCGTGGCAACGGCAAGTCACTTGGAAATAGAAAAAGGACGTCGGTGCAGACCAGCAAGGTCTGGGGGACTCACCCAGCGAGTGTAAGTCGGGGCACGTCTGGAGCAACCAGGAAAACCCAATCAGAAGAGGAGTCGCCTTCGTGGGGACCCACTAGCCAACAGGCTAGCGATCGCGAAGGAGCCTCGAGCGGTCGCACTGGAAACTGGCCCATGGCTCACTCGTGGAGTGGAGGCCAGAAATCTTCAGTGAAGGAGATGCTCAAGGCTGGGGATACTCGGAGCCCAAAGCACAACTTCAAGGAAGACCAGGAAGATGATGGGTCAGCAAAAGATCACGGTGTCCAGGGGTCACGGTTCCACGTCACACACAATAGCCACGGGCCTCAGCTTTGCTCTGGACTCAGTGTAGCCTCTGGGAAGTCTAGAAATCCACCTCTGGGGATGCAGAGACTTCGGCGTCTGGCGGGAGCTTCAGAATTGCAGCCCAGACAGTTGCTTCTTTGGTGCCTGCCAAGCAGGGGAGACACTCCTTGACCCCAAGGGAGATTTCTTCAGTCTTCTAGTTAAAGTAGAACGTCGAAGGTCCAGGATATATGTTGCAGAGTTTCGTCCAGGATAATCTAAAGTCGCAAGGACTGGGTTCCCATACTTAGACAAAGTTTGGGGGTCGGACATACTCAAGGGACCCACCTATGAGAGGGTTTGGAAAGAGGGGTGGTTACACCCATTTCCTTTGTCCAGTTTCACGTCAGAGCAGGGGCAGGTAGCCCCTGCATCCGGTTTGAACTGGACTATGCACCGGGACACCAAGTGTGCCACCAATGCAGGACTTCAAAGCACCAGAGAGTGCTCCCACCCAGCCCCAATACACATCTGTCTGTCTGTGGAGGTGGTTACACCTCCCTGGGACAGGAAACCTATTGTCCAGGCCTCCCCTGCCGGAGTTTCGGTCAGCAGCAGGAGGCCAGACCCGTGTCTGTGGCAGTGGCATCCAATTTGTGATGCCTGGGCTGTAGAAAGTCTTTACCGGGTAGACCAGTGTGAACATGTCTCTCCCTCTAGAAGGGTGGAATGCTATCCCCGCCGCCAGAGCTGGGGGGGGTGGTAGTATTCCACAGCGTTTGACACCAAACACAACATGTTTCTGTACAGCCAGTCCAAAGTTAGCATATAGTGCGAGGTTATAAGGCACTTAAGAGTATATGGTCAGGCTGCACCACAAACAGCATCAGAGGAGGTACTCCGAACGCTGCAGAGGGACTCTGCTCATGCAGGGGCACCCTCTCACATAAAAACCAAGCACTATGCCTTCAGGATTGTTAAGGCCTGCCATAGGAGTGACTTATAGGTTTTATATGTGTGTGCAGTGGTAGTGATATAGGTAGCCTATACCACAGTAAGGGGTGCAGGCACCACCTTACCCAGGCTGCAGTGGCAGACCTGCGGTGTCATTTTGGAGTGCTTCCCAGGAGTGGCATAATACATGCTTCAGCCCCTGGTAGGCCTCTGAGGTACCAATGCCCTAGGTACATTGTATACCATATACTAGGGGCTTATAAGGCACTCCGGAATCCAATTAGCAATGTACCTAATGTACATGGAAACCATTTCAGAGAGGAAGCAGCTAGGCTGGGGTCCTGATTTGCAAGGCCACAGCCAGACTAAGGTCGAAAAATAGTGAAACACCAGCAAAAAGTGGGGGTACCCATGTGAAGCAGATCCTACTCTCCTACACCCCCCCTTCAGTTGGTCAGAGATCCAGACCCTCTAAATTTTAACTGCTGGCTCTCCTTGGCGTTAGATATTGCTGCCCCCCTTGAACTCTCCCACTCCTCAAGACAAAAACCGTCAGCCCTGTGCTTCACCTCTGTGCTCCATGCAGAAAAGAGCCGCTGCAAGAAACTGGAGCGCAGCTGGAGATTAGCCTATGATCCCTCGGCTAAATTAGTCTATAGAGCCACTATAAAAAATGTCCATAAGCTCAAACGCTCCACAATGAGATAGTGCTTTATTAATAAAATTCATACCGCCGGCAACTGAACTAAAACTCTTTTCAAAATTGTCAAAGGCTTTACCAAGCCGTCCGCCATTTTGAGTGAAATTCCTCCTATGCAAGATCTCTGTAACGGACTATCTGATTTCTTCCACGATAAAGTTCTGGGTATATACTCTACGTTTGCCCTCCATTTCACTCCCCAACCGCAGTCACTATTTTGGCTAACACCAATGCGTTGACCTCTTTCCACCTCATTTCTATTGATACCCCACTTCAGAAACTCCTAGCTTGCAAATCCGGTTCAACTAAGGATCCCTGCCTGGCTCAGTTCTTCAGTATTCTAGCCCCTCTCCTCGTTTCTCCACTTAACCAGATCTGGAACTCCTCTCTTTCTACTGGTACTTTCCCCTCAGCCTGGAAAAAGGCTCTTTTAGTGCCTATTCTTAAAAATCTGATGCTGAAGCTGCAATCCATAAAAACTATCGACCTATATCCCTCTTACCTGCGCCAGCTAAAGTTCTGGAAAAACTAGTTCAGGAACAACTTTCCAGTTATTTGGAATCTCAACATCTTCTCCATGACTCCCAGTCCGGGTTTAGAGCCAGTTATAGTACTGAGACCGCCCTCCTAGAGGTCTCGGAGACTATCCGGGAATGCGTGGATTCAGGTAAAGTTGCCATGTTAGTGCTTCTCGACCTGTCTGCAGCATTCAACACGGTCGCTCATTCCATCCACTCCACAATGTTGGTATCCAGGGCACTGCACTGTCTTGGCTTCAGTCTTACCTTTGCTGCCGGACTCAACATGTCTCTCTGTATCCTTTTGTCTCCGAAGAGAAACCCTTGAGTTGTGGGGTTCCTCAGGGATCTGCTCGGAGCCCCCTCTTTTTTAATGTCTCCCTTTCCCCTTTGGCGGCACTGGTAGAATCCTGTGGGGTGAGAGTGATCTCTTACGCTGATGACACCCAATTGGTGTTTTCTTTTGATGGTCACTCTGAGGCGGCATTCGCAAATTTCCGACAACATTCATGGATGTCTTTGAATACTCTCAAAGCTCAACTCGAACAAAACCGAGGTTCTCTTTTTTAAACAAATTAGCCCCCCTTGCCCGTCGCTGTGGTGGCCATCAGTGGACTCGGCCAGTAACCCTGGGTTGCGGTTTGATAATGAGCTGTCTTGTAAATCCCAAATCAGTCAGGTGTCCTCTTCCGGCTTTGGTAAACTTCATATGCTCCGTAAAATTCTTAATCTACTCCCCATGGAGTCCTGCTGGACTGTCATCCATGCCTTGATTAACTCTCATCTTGACTACGCAAATAGTCTCTATCTCGGGGCACCAGCCTATTTGATCCGACGCCTACAGATCATTCAGAACGCGACGGCCAGACTGATAAGTAAAGTTCCTTATCGTCACTTGATCTCCATACACTTGAGGAAACTCCACTGGCTTCCCGTGCTCAAACGTATTCAATTCAAGGCTCTTGTTCTGGCTTTCAGGGCTTTCCAAGGAGGTGGCCCTGCCTACCTAAGAGTTCGACTCAAGCACTCGCAACACAGTCGTACCCTTAAATCTAACTACCTTCGCCTCCTGGCGACTCCCCGCTTTCGTCGGTCTAGAATGGGTGGCAGAGCCTTTGCAGTGATCACTGCCAAACTTTAGAACAGCCTGCCACTCTCCCTTTGTACTGCTGACTCAGAAGCCATTTTCCGACACATCCTAAAGACCTGGTTGTTTTCCAGCACCTAGACTCCTCCTGGTTCCCACTTCTGCCGTCTGATATAGTGCTGGGACACCCCCGTCGGGGTTAGCTGTGCACTCTATAAACTTCTAAATAAATACATATAAATAAATAACCCCTTTGTGTAGGATTATCGTTCCTGGCAACTATATCGAGGTGCTCAAAAATATTTCTACAGACACCCATGGAGTAATAGTTTTTGGTTTAGCAAAATTTCTGTTAGCTCTATGGATTAAATGCTCAAATTGCGTTGTATAACAATTTTAATTGTATGTATGGAAGAGATGTATTTTTATATGGCTCTTATTTTTTTATGATATTTTTTTATTATTAATTCTGTTTATTAAACAGGAAACAATGGTCATGCGATACATATATGCAGTTCGTATAGTTCCATGAAAGACTTTCTTTACATGCGTCGGTATGCTGATTGTGCTATAAAATTTACAACTACAGTACATGCAGTGGGTTTCACCTCGTACAGTGGTCATCAAGGGATGGGATAATAGGGGGTTCACACAGTCCTCCCCGATATACATTCCATTTAGTCCAAATTGCTATCCATTTCTTAGGGCACCCTCGAGCTACATAGACTGTTTTCTCTCTCGCCATACACCAATCCATGTCCTCTTTCCATTTCTTCATTGTCGGTGGTGCAGCGGCCCCCCATAACTGCGCTATGTTGCGCTTGGCAATCATCTGCCCTAGTGTGACCCAGAGCCTCCCTTTCACATTTAAGTCCGTGGGCTCCCAAATGTTTAACAGGCATCTCTTGGCTTCGGGCAGCAAAGTAACCCCCCAAACCTTTCTCATACATTTCAGGATTTTCTGCCAGAAGTCTTGGATTAGTGGGCATTCCCAGAGAACATGTAAGAACGCACCCTCCATCCCACATCTCCTCCTGCACAGTCCGTCCCCACTTCTACCCATAAGCATTAGTTGCTTCCCTGAAAGATATACCCTGTGCAGAATCTTCAGCTGTACCAGCTTCAGCTTTGCCGAAATGGCAACTTCTTTTGGCGAGAAAAGTGCTTCCTGCCATTTTTCATCGTCGATTTCCAGACCATCCCTTACACATTTCTCTCTAAGTGCAGTAAGGGGATCGGGGGTGTGATGTATGAGTTTCTTGTATGTTAGGGATATACATTTGTCTGGTAAATGCCCATCAAGCAATCTGTCTTCAAGTGCGGAGGCCTCCGGCAACACCGTCCCAGTCGGGATATTGGCCTGTAATGCGTGTTTAATCTGGGCGTACCTGAAGTGTTCTGATTCAGCCAGCTCATATGTCTGTTGTAGTGTAATGAATGTCTCCACTCCAGTCTGCCCCCAAAGATCCCTGATGTGTGGGATACCTATGAGGTCCCATTTATCGAACCCCTTTGTTCGCCCCATATTTCCTAACCGCTCTGAATCCCATAGTGGGGTAGCCATCGTGAGCCTATTGGCCCACCCCAAAGCGCGGTTGGCCACGTGCCATATTTGTACCACGTGTTTCGTGGGGCCAGTGAGCATGAACCTTGTTGGTCTAGAGTAAAGTGCTCTCGTGAAGTCACCTCCAGGCAATAGCCACCGGTCCATTCCATATGCTGGGTCATCCCAGCTTCCGTATTGACATTGGTTAATTGCAGACAGCTGCGCTGCCCAATAGTACTTTCTGATGTCTGGCAGAGCAATACCTCCGTCGTACCATCCGAGCGTGAGCCTACCGAGTGCTATGCGCGGTCTACCATCCCACAGCAGGTCTCTCTGCAGGGACTCAACTTCCTTAAAGAATGCGTGAGGCACCATGTCTGGGTAATTCTGGAGGGTATATAAGTATCTAGGCAATGCCATCATTTTAAACAGTGCTGCCCTTCCAATAAGAGAAAGGGGCAACTTCTTCCAGACATCTACATCTCTTCGTAGCCTCTGCAGGGGAGGGGCGAGATTCCGCTCATATCGAGTCCTGGTATCGGCGGTGATAAATATGCCAAGATACGTAAATCCTTCTTCCGCTACCTGTATTGTGCAGTTGCTAGGTATGGAGGGAGTTTCTCCATGGAGAACATAGAGCGTCGACTTGCTCCAATTGATTCGGAAGCCCGAGTTTCGTCCGAAACTGGCGAAGATGTCCAGCACCACTCTTAATGACCGCGAGGGGGATGCAAGATATAGGAGGATATCGTCAGCGTACAGCGAGATCCTATCCTCCCACCCTTCCGTCCATCGAAGTCCACAGATAGAGGTATCACTCCTTATCCAGGCCGCGAGTGGTTCAAGGGAGAGGGCGAACAAGAGCGGCGACAGCGGACAGCCCTGCCTGGTGCCTCTGCCCAGTGTGAACACATCCGATGTTTTGTTGTTAACCGTCACTTGGGCTAGCGGCTCTGCATACGGAAGGCGTATCCAACCTATGAATTTAGGGCCAAAGCCCATCTTTTTTAAGATCGCAAAGAGATATGCCCATTCCAGGGTGTCGAATGCCATAGTTGCGTCCAGCGAGACCACTATTGCATCTTCCTGGATTCCAGGGCATCGCCCCAGCACACCATGGAGACGCCGCAGATAAAGGGCCGTATTTCGATGGGGTATAAATCCTGATTGGTCAGGATGTACTAGTTTAGCTATGATCAGCCGGAGTCTATTTGCCAATAGTTTGGCAAGTATCTTGGGTTCTGCGTTTAGAAGGGATATTGGTCTGTACGACGTACATTCATCTTTTGGTTTCCCTGCCTTGGGAATGGTGACCAATGTTGCTATGCGTTGATCTCTTGGCAATTTACCTATTTTCTTGCTGTCATAGTACATGGCCTTCAGATGAGGCACTATCTTATCTGGCTTGAGCTTGTAGAGCTCGATTGGAAGTCCATTGGGCCCTAGCGCTTTACCCACCTTAAGATCTCCTATTGCCTTGGCTAATTCGTCCGTCGTAAGGTCCTCCTCCAACTTTTCACGGTCTTGATCCGTGAGGGTGTGCAGCTTAATGTCTGTCAAAAAATCGGAGGAGTCGCTCTCCGTGAATTCCGAGTCTTTCCGATATACCCTCTCAAAGTGAGTAGCGAATTCTCTGGCTATGTCGTGAGGTTCAGTGAGGACTGCACCCGCAGTGCTTTTTAGGTCAGGCACCACTCTCTGTGCCCTTTCTTTTTTATCTAACCAGGCTATCAGCTTGCCCGCCTTGTCACCCTGGTCATATATCCGTCCATCCCTGTCACGCGCCAGGGTTTTTGCAGCATCTGTCGCGATTGCTTCATATTCCGCCGCTTTTATTTGCAATTGGTGGGATACGTCATTGTCAGGGCTGTGTCCAGCTCTCTCCTCCAGTAGAACGATGTCTCGCTCGATATCAGTCAACTGCTTTTCTTTATCTTTACGTCTGCCTGCCACTGCCGAGATTGCTTGTCCCCTTAGCACCGTCTTGAATGCCTCCCACAAAGTCGTGGGGGAGTCCACCGTACCCTCGTTATCAAGGAAGTATTGTTCAATTACCTTCACCAGGACGGTTCTGGTGTCTTGATCTTTCAGATACCAGGGGTTTATCGGTATAATACCGCTAACTCTTTTGTCCCCAATTGTTAGGTGGGCCCAAATTGGGGAGTGATCAGAGATACCTCTCGGCAAGTGCTTAATGTCCGATACGTTCACGTCTGCCTGAACCGGTGCTAGGATGTAATCGATTCTAGAAAGGGTACGGTGGGATCCAGACAAGAACGTGTATTCTCTGAGAGTGGGGTGCCGCCTCCTCCAGAGATCAATAAAGCCAAAGGCCTCAAGGAAGGTGGTGAGCCACTGCTGCCCCGGTCCAAAATCTCGCGGCGGATGTCCGTCCAGCGCGCCTGATACAACGGAGTTAAAATCACCCCCAATCACGAGGTGTCCCTCAGGCAGTCAGAGGAGAAAGGCGCCGAGGTCCTTATAAGATTGGGCCTGCAAACCCGGGGAATATAAGCAGCCACTAGGGTGAGCGTGCGTCCCTCCCACCGCCCTGTGACCGCTGTGAAGCGTCCCAGCGGATCCTCCCATGTTCGCTGAGCATCGAAGGGGAAGGTGTGTCGTAAAAGGATCCCCACTCCTCTGGACCCCGTTGTGAACCCTGCATGTGCCACCATTTTGTAGCCCCATCTGTTAAGCGCTTTACATGTATTACCAATCAAATGCGTCTCTTGTAGTAATACAGCGTCCGGGGTGTGTCTTTTTAGGTGTTGCAGCACAATACTTCTTTTTATCTTATCCCCCAACCCGTTGATGTTCCAGCTTATAATTTTGATACTTTTATCTCAGTGCATGCCTGATGTTAGAACAGTTCTTGAGGGACCATTCGTGTATGATGCAGCCCTTCCCTGTTACCAACGATTTATAGTTGCATGACCAACAATACCCCCCCGTCCCACCCCCCCCCTCAACCAACAACAAACAAATTATAAACCACAATCTTCCCAACTCCGGTGTTCCACCCCCCCTCCCTGCTACCCTGCCACGTAGGTTCAAATCTACCCACATCCCCAACCAGCAGAGCGCCTATCACCCCGATAAGTAAACAACTGTGTCCTGGGGAGATGGGCAGTAGCCGACCCCGGTCACCTGAGGTCCTCCCCCTGAGTCACTGGAGTTGCTGCGAGGCACGGGATCTAAGAGCAGTGTCCCCATCATTGCAAAGTGCTGGTATTATTAAGCAGGGGTGCACCCTGCAGCTTAGTATGTACAGTAGGTCAGGAGTGTCTATAGGCACCTCCCCCGCATGACAAGGAGGCAGTATATAAGTATGTGGCAATTCTCAACTATGTGATCACATTTTCTACTGCCCTTTAGATTAATACATGTCTACTTGTACATTACGGTTCTATGAAGTCTCCTCCTGAAGCGATAATGGAAGTCCTAGTTTTTCAGTCTTATTATACTGTTGCCCGACCCGGGCTGTTGGACCTGGATCTCCAAGTGCGCTGAGCACGCATCCCGGGGTCGGCCTGATCCCCTGGTGTCACTACCTCTCGATCGTTGGGCTCCGTCCGTCTCGCAGTCGCCCTTGAGGTCTTTCTCTATTCCGCCTTCCCTTCCAGCCAGTCCTGTACCTCCTGGGGGCTAGTGAAAAACATTGATTTCCCATCCGCCAGGACTTTAAGCTTAGCCGGGAAGAACATCATATATGTGAACCCCCGCTGTCGAAGGGCTGCCTTCACCCCTTCAAACGATCGGCGTTCCTGTTGGACCTTGAGCGTGAAGTCCGGGAAAAACCGGATAGTGGCGTTCTCGTATTGAACATCCCCCTGGATCCTCACCGCCTGTAGAATGGCATCCCGGTCCCTATAGTTCAGGATCTTGGCAATAATCGTTCTAGGAGCCGCCCCTGGCTTAGGTTTAGGAACCGGTGCTCTATGCGCCCTTTCCACCGTGAAGAGCGAGGAGAGTCGTTTTGGTTTGAGGTGATGTAAGATGAGGTCCTCCAGGAAGAGGTCAACACTCGGCCCCTCCAGTCCCTCAGGAACTCCCACCACTCTGATATTGCTGCGGCGGGCCCTCCCTTCTTGATCCTCGAGCTTCATAGCCATTTGACGGTGCTGGTGAGTAAGGGCGTTTAGTCTCTTCTCCAAGCGTTTAGTGGTTGTCTGGAGTTCCGTTACATTTGTTTCAGTCTCTTTGACCCGCTCTGTTGTTTTAGTCATGTCTGCCCTCATAAGATTCATCTCAATTGACATTTTGTCCATTTTTGTTTCGAGGGTGGTTCCGCTTCTCCCTGTCGGTCTTCCTGCACTTCGTCCGTCTGCGACGTCGTTTTGGGTATGGCATATTTGTCCAGCTTGTTGGATTGAACTGTGGCGCCATTTTTGGGTCGCATGGTTGTGGTGTGGCGGCCGCCTGTGTGCTTCTTATGGTGCGACCCAAACCCTTCCGGTGCGCCAGCCCGTTCAAAAAGGAGTGTTCACCACAATCTAGCCACCAGGTTCGCTTGTAACTTCCACTTCAGTATGTGTGCTTTGAGAGGCTTTAGCCTCCCCCCTAGTTTCAGAGGAGCGCACTCTAGACCATCAGATGCCGCGCAACCCCTCCTCTCCCATGCACTTGTGATATAGCCGGCGTGGGCCCCAGGCGGCGGCACCTTCAGTGTGCACGTGTCCGGTTCTTTTTATAAATGTTGTGGGCTATCTTCTGAGGGATCAGCCACAGGTGCCGCGGGAACACCCCCAGCAGCGGCAGCACAGAATAAAGAAGTGCGCCACTTGGCCCCGTGCCGCCTACGGAGCGAAGTGCGTCCGCCCCACAAGAGCCCCGCTCCTTTTGCAGTGTTGCTCGTCACCTGAGCCTGAGGCCGAGTATGTGCGGGATAGTGCAGACCTGTTCTGTGGCGAGGAACAGCGCCGTCCCGCCGTTCCACAGCAGGTTTGAGTGCCTCCACCTGGGCTTGTATTTCTTCACCTCTGTCGCCTCCAACTCGGCGGGGGGAGAAAGGGAGCCTCCCAGTCCTCGCCACACTCTGGTCACTGTATTGTGCGCAACGCGCGGTCCCGGCTGTGCTCCGCACCGCCTCCAACCCGCGTCACTCCGGCAATCAGATCAATGCCTCTCACACCACCGCTGTCCCCATTCAGGCCTTCCGTACAGCTAGTTACCAGTGCGCTGGGTCCTCTGATACAGCCGGGCCTCTCCAGTCCCTCGTGCCCTCTGCAGCGTCAGCGTTCATCGGAGTCCTCCGATACGGTGGTGCACTGCCCTCGCCGTGTCCTCAGTATCACGGATTCGAGGCTGGTAGTGTGCAGCGGCCCCGATCTTCTTCGCCGTCTCCCCTTCCCGACAGTGCAAGTATGGCGCAGATCGCACGCCTACACGGAGTCCTCCAGGCCGCGCTCTCTGAAGGCCGCCGCCGGCTTCCCGCCCTAATGGCCTCCGCGGGCTCCCAGTCCAAAGTCCACGGCTGATTCGGGCATTATCCGGTCCGGTGCACACTCTGACGTGTGATTCGCTGCTCTGGCCCCACGCAGCAGGATTATTAACGGATATCACAGGGTTTGGAGCCCCGGTTCTGACTGAGCTTTTCTCCTAGGCGGCCATTGCTGTCGGCGCCAAAACTTTTAATTATATTTTTAACTGTTTTCTCTATGTATTTTTTAAGATCTTTGGGATTGAAATAAAGTTATGATGATATACAATTTAAGTTCTTCACACCTGATTGAGGCGCGTTAGCAGCTTTCTTTGCAGCTGAACAGTGGTGCAAAGAAATGGGCTATGTTGGAGTGATGGCTGCGTTACAGGGTTGTTTCAAACGAGAGCCATGCTTCGATTTCCTAGGTAATACAGGGGAGTTAGCATTATCCCTCACTTCACAAGAACAAGGGCCTGTTAATTGGTGAATTAGACTTGGGGAATTGGGAGGTATCGAAAGCATTGCAGTTGCAGCACCATCCCAACGGTTGGGTCGATAATATCAGGAGAGGCCAGTAATGAGCTGACTCTGAGACCATGAACATGATCAAAGATGGGGCCGGTAGAGGCAATAGACAGCGTCCTCTCATCAAGGTCTATTTCATTACTCACAACGTTCACAGCGCGTTCTAGCATCTGATCAATGGAGGTGCTCTTATGCAACGGAGTAAGAACTGGGCCACTCTCCATTAACTTCTTTTTCCCCATGCTTGGAAACGCAAAAAAAATCCAAAATGGTAGCAAACAACGAAATATGAACGAGTAAATGTTTCCTCTACCTTAGCCGAAAGTGGACTGCTAGGCAGACAGGCTCCTTGAGGTCCAAGTGGCAAGTTAAGAGACGGCCCAGTCCAGCCTCTTCCAGTCGATGACAGGCAAAGACAGGCCCGCCTTTGGTCTAGACTTTGCCCAGACGTCTCCCGCACATGTCCAGTGCAGCGCTAATCCTTAAATGCAGGCAATTGGCCTCAGCTGATGGGCGTGCAGGGAAATGTGGGCATTGGAGTCCCCCATTGGCTGCTCTGAGCAGCAGATTACCACCTTGTAGCTCTCTCAATGGCCCAAACAGATGTGATAACAGCTCCTAGCGTGGATGGCAAATGTGCAGGAACTGACAAAGGAAACTCTGCTCCCTCCAGGCAGCCAGACACCGCTTCACACTTCCCCCCCAGACTCCAGAAGTCAAAGTCTGCATATTCAACCTGGCAGTGTCCAAGAAAACCTGAAACATTCGATCCTTCAAGAATGATGTGTAGGAGCGTGGGATCTGCTTCTTATAGTTACCCCCACTTTTTGCTGATATTTCACAGTTTTTCGACTTTAGTTTGGCTGGGCCCCTGCTAACCAGGGCCCCAGCCTAGCTGCTACCTCTCTAAAATGATTGCATATACTTTAGGTACACTCCAGATTGGATTCTGGGGTACCCTTATAAGTCCCTAGTATATGGTATACTATGTACCCAGGGCATAGGTACCCCAGATGCCTACCAGGGGCTGCAGCATGTATTGTGCCACCCCTGGGAAACCATTTAAATGACACAACAGGTCTGCTACAGCAGCCTGTGTAAGGTGGTGTATGCACCCATTACTGAGATATAGGTTTGTTATATCTCTCCATATCACAGCACATATAAACCATCAGTCACCCCTATGGCAGTCCTTATCAATCCTGAAGGCAGGGTGCTGAGGTTTTATGTCAGAGGGTGCCCATGCATGAGCAGAGCCCCTCTGCAGCCTTCGGAACCTTTATTCCTGGGTTGTTTGTGATGCAGCCAGACCATATTCTCTTACTTGCGGTAAATGCTAACTTTGGAATGGCTGCACGGAAACATGTCATGTTTGGTGTCAAACACCTTTCAATCATACCTCCACACCGGTAACTGGTGTGGGAGGTATGATTCCACCCTACTAGAGGGAGAAATATGACAGCACCGGTATACCTGGTACCAGCTTTGCAAACCCTGGCATCACAAAATGGATGCTGCCAGCCACAGACATGAGTCTGCCCTCCTGCTGCTGGACGAAACTCCGGCAGGGGAGGCCTGGACAATATGTTTCCTGTCACAGGGAGGTGTGACCACCTTCCAGACAGGCTTTAGTGTATTGGGGCTGGGTAGGTGCACTCTGAGATGCTTTGAAGTCTGCACTGGGGGCACATTTGGTATATATTACGTTTCCTTATGTATATTTGTTTTGCCCAGTAGCATTTTGACGTTTGGCCGCTTACGTGTTGGCCTAGTTCACTTGCTAGTATATAACGTTACTTGGGCACCTGGACCCCCCTTTTAATCAGTGAGGGATCGCTCTCTTCTTATTTCCCCAAGAGGACTCCATTGGTAGTCCTTTTCAGTTGCACTAGTCCACAGATAGCAACACTTGAGTTCTTGTTACTGCTACCATAAGTGCACCTTGAAGAGCACGTATGCATGTCTCTCAATTGTGACATTCTCTAGAAGCATACTGACACAAATTTGTTTGTCTTTTGTGTTTCTCTATGTTGTACGTCTCTGTTTGTCACAACCATACTTTTTTGGCTAGAATAAACTCGGTTCCTCTCTACTTGACGGAATCTACTTTAAGTGTTTTCTGATATTTTTACACTTGCGAACCCTTTGTCAGGGTGGGCCTTAGTGCGCCCATACCACAGGGTTTTTCACACTTCACACCTTTGGTCCTGATGAAAGCCTGATTAATATTCATGTAGGCAGAAACATGTTGACCGCACCTTCAGGGATAATATATGAACTTCTAATGTCAGTTCGTTATCCCACACATATATTTTTACCCATGTCTGATTGGCAAAATTAATAAAGTGTTTTTTTGACACAATTGGACATTTTTAAATTTCACCTAATTCACCTTCACTTTACACGTTTTTTACCAGCTCCGCAGCAAACTGGCATCGCAGCACACTAGGGTGGCACTCGGCCACTCCTGGTGGGGCCCAATGATGAAGCATGTCACCAACCAGGTTGGTGAGTGAGGGCTTTTTTAAAAAAACAAGTGGTTTTTTTCAACAGTGATAATTTACTGCGACTATCTGCATGTTTGCTCTTATATTTTGGTATTACTTTAATACACTCCTCTGTTGATTGTTTGTCCCTGTGCATAGTCCAGCTCGAACCGGTTGCAGGGGCTACCAGCCCCTGCTCTGCTGCGAAACTGGACAAGGGCAGAGGGTGTAGCCACCCCTCTTTACTGACCCTCCCATCGGTGGGTCCCCAGAGTTTGTCCCACCTCTTCCTTGAGTATAAAGTAGGAAATCCTGACTACAGGACTTTAAATATTACCTGGACGTAACTCTGCTACAGAAACCAGTATTTCGACGATCTACATTGAACTAGATGACTGAAGAATCTCCCTTGGAGTAAAGGAGTTACTCCCCTGCTTGGCAGACACCAAAGACGCAACAGTCCAGGGCAGACCTGAGTCAGGAGCAGCTGAGCTGCCCTTCTCTTGAACCTCTCAGACAGCAGGCTGCTGCTGAGGCTGCTGGTAATGCTAGTGGAACCCATAGGATCTGTTGGGACGATGGACTCCTATACTCAGAGTGTAGAGACCCCAAGCCTGGAGCCACCAGGAGGTTGGTTATACTTCTGAAGTTTAGGGGCTTCCTATTAACACTAGCCCATGATATTCCCTTAGCAGGTTACCTGGGCCAAAACAAGACCTGGGATAGAATTGTCCCTCACTTTCATTGGCCCCACATGTCTGAAGACACCAAGGAGTTTTGTTGCTCCTGTGTCACCTGTCAAGCCAGTGGGAAGACAGGTGGAACCAAAAAGGCCCCCCCTGATACCACAACCTGTGGTGGGGGTTGCCTTTGAGAGGGTTGGGATTGATATAGTTGGTTCCATGGATCCTCGGACAGCCTCTGGGCACAGATTTATCCTGGTGGGGGTGGACCATGCCACTAGGTACCCAGAAGCAATTCCCCTTAGGAACACCACAGCACCTGTGGTGGCAAGGGCCCTCCTGAGAGTATTTTCCAGAGTGGGTTTCCCTAAGGAGGTGGTATCAGACAGGGGTGCAAACTTCATGTCTAGTTACCTGACTGCTATGTGGAAGGAGTGTGGTGTGAATTACAAATTCACCATCCCTTATCGCCCACAATGCAATGGGTTAGTTGAAAGGTTCAACAAAACCCTCAAGGGCATGATCAAAGGTCTCCCAGAAAAGCTTAGGCGCAAATGGGACATACTTTTGCCCTGCCTTCTCTTTGCCTACAGAGAGGTTCCTCAGAAGGGGTTGGTTACAGCCCATTTGAACTTCTGTTTGGACATCCAGTTAGGGGTCCATTGTGTCTAGTGAAGGAGGGATGGGAGTTACCTCTGAAACCCCCTAAACAGGATATGGTGGACTATGTACTAGTTCTCCGCTCCAGGTTGGCTGAATACATGAAGAAAGTAACTAAAAACCTTGAGGCTAGCCAGGAATTACAAAAGGCCTGGCATGACCAAAAGGCTGTGCTGACTGTTTACCACCCAGGGCAGAAAGTATGGGTGTTGGAGCTTGTGGCCCCAGCAGCCCTCCAGGACAAGTGGAATACCCCCATACCATAATTAAGCAGAAGAGAGAGGTCACCTACCTGGTGCACCTAGGAACTCCCAGGAACCCCCATAGGGTGCTCCATGTCAATAGGCTCAAAGCATATGTTGACAGGGCTGATATGGGCTTGCTCATGGCTACTCATGAGGGACAGGAGGAAGAGAGTGGCCCACTTCCTGACCTGCTCTGTCAGAACCTTGATGATTGATCTGTTGATGGTGTAGCCTTGACAGGTTCTCAATCAGTTCAGGCATATGTTTGCACTGACTCCAAGTCAGACTACCTGGTGCTCTCATGAAGTGGACACTGGGGATAGTCTGCCTGTTAAAAATAAGATTTTCAGGCAACCTGATCACGTCAGGGACTGTATCAGGACTGAAGTCCAGAAGATGTTGGTATTGGGAGTCATTGAACCCTCAGATAGCCCTTGGGCTAGCCCAGTGGTCTTAGTGCCTAAACCTCAACACCAAAGATGGCAAGAGAGAGATGAGGTTGTGTGTAGACTACAGGGGTCCCAATGCAGTCACTAGGACTGTTGCCCATCCAATCCCAAGGGCAGATGAGCTTATAGACACTTTGGCCTCAGCCAAGTTTCTGAGCACATTTGACTTGACAGTTGGCTACTGGCAAATCAGACTAGCTGATGATGCAAAGCCAAAGACACCATTTTCTACCCCTAGTGGGCACTACCAATTTCTGGTGATGCCCTTTGGTTTGAAAAATGCACCTGCCACTTTTCAAAGGTTGGTGAACAAAGTCCTTAGAGGCCTGGAAGCCTATAGTGCAGCATATCTAGATGATATTGCTGTCTTTAGCTCCACCTGGGAGGATCACCTGGTCCACCTGAGAAATGTTTTGGAGGCCCTGCAGAAAGCAGGCCTAACTATCAAGGCCACCAAGTGCCAGATAGGGCAGAGTCAGGTTGTGTACCTGGGCCACCTTGAGGGTGGATGCCAGGTTCAACGATATGTGGTATTTTGAAATTTGGGACCACGTAGGAGGCAGGGCCCTACCCCTGTCTTTCCCGGTATTAGCGAACCGCGAATGGTCAATGCGGTATGTACAAGTGCTTTGTATAACGTTCTAGCTATGAATGCACTGTGTATACGATATTATACATCACTACGTGGGTTCCATCTTAGAGCGGTGGCCATCTTATGGTTGCCCTCACATAGGCTACATATTATGAAGCAAATACGGGCCTTTAGAGCACATGTGCCTTCCTTTGACTTCTCTGTGACCTGGGCAGCTTGGCTCCGCTGCCCCAGGTCAGTCCGGTCTCACGAGCTCCCCGTCCTACGGCCACCTGTGATTAGCATCAGGGTTTGACACACCATAAAGCCTTTTCATCCCACACAAGCCTCCAGCTAATCTCTTTCACACCTGACTCTTCCTGTTTTATGGCTTGTTTTCCAAACAGGAGATGTTCGTGTTTATTGGGGCCTGTCGATATCTGATGTGGGATCTGAGCCTTGCTGGGAAAATAATTGTGGGCTGGCTTAACTGGAATGTGGGATGGTCATCATGACTCTGCCTTTTCATTTGTAATGTATACATGTATATGGCCATATCATAAAACAAGGAATGTATGCCTGAAGCAAGATATGTTGTATTTAAGGAGAAGCCCGTTTCTGTAACTTTAAGCAGTCTCCTGAGAACATACATGCTGTTGTACTTCTCGGATACCTGTAATTGGTCTGCAGCCAATAAACTAATCTTTGACTTCACCTAGAAGACTCTGTGTTTCTGTAGGTCTGAAACAGGAAAGAACCCGAAGTCTTAGGGTGTGTTCCCCTGCACCGCTGGGCTTAATATTCCCAGTACTTCAGTTGGCGCCCAACTCGGGACGATTTCAGCGGTACCAGTCCAAGCCAGAGGTTCGTGAGGAGCTTCGTGTGGAAATTCCGGAGGAAGGCCGCCACTTCATCGACCCCTGCATGTCGACGTGGTCCGAAAGTCTTTTCTGCGAGGTTCTCCGCGTCCCGACGGCTACGAAGGACTGCTGCTCTGATTAATTGCCCTGTTTTGGACCCTTGACGATTTTGGTAGAGCGAAACAATCGAGAGAGTCTTCTGGTGACGCCATCTATCATCGATATTCAGTTAAGTATAAGTGGAGCGTCTCCCAGTTTGTTTGGTATCCTTTGGGATTTTTTGGTATCCTTCGGGATCATTTTGATTTGGAGTTTGCAAACGCCAAAGCCAGAGGACTCGTGTATTCACGAGACTATCGTAATCGATAATCCTTTGAAGTTTGAAACTAGACTAGAGAGCGAAGATGCCTGGTGCTAGTGTATTTGGAAGATTGTTTTGTTTGGGTTGTGGAAGGGATTTCCAGTTAGAGGATTCATGTCCGGTTCCTCCAATTGGAACTCCAACTTATGAGCTTTATGTAAAACATGGCGTGGGCCCCATTGCATATAATGAAGTATGGATCCGATACACCAGAAAGGACGGTGTTTTAAAATGGCCCCAAAATGGTAGTTTCGATACAGATATCTTAGATAATTTGGAAGTGAAATTGTTTAAAAAGAAAGCCCGGCCGGCGATGTTTGATTCTTTCCGCCTATGGCGAAAGGAAGCCAAACAGAAGGAAATTAAGCTAGCGAAAAGGAATAAGAGAGAAAGAGGTATGTCAATGATGCAAGCAGCTGTGCAATTTAAAGATAATGAGGAGGAACAAATGAATGATTAGCTACATAGACAGCGCAAACTAGGGATCGATAAATGTTACCCTGTTTTGTCACCCCTTGTGCAAGATGAGACAAAAGAGAAAGAGAAAGATTCCCTAATGTCCCATTTGCTAAGTTCGCCACCCCCGTATGCGCAGAATGCCACAGCGCCTCCACAGCTTGTAAATGTGCAGCCTCCAGTTAATATGCCGCAAGCCTTCCCACAACCGCCAGCTCCTCCTCAGCTGGCTCCTATCCCTGCAGTGCAGCCCTCTCAAGGGCCGTCAGTTTTGCTACATGTTGCCCCTGCGCTTCCTGCGACTTTGCCTAGCACATCAGCTGCCTCCCCTGGCGCTCCTTCTTGCACTACCCCGGTACCTGTATCTGACTCCGTTTTTCTTCCCTCTGTCTATCCCCCCGTTTTCGCCTCAACTTCTCCTTCAGCACGACAACGACTAGCTAATGTAGTTACTAGTTTAATGTCGCCTCTCTTTGGGTCATCTAGTGCGACTCCTGGCTTACAGCGTAAGCAATTGCGCAGTCAGCTGCCTGGTTCTGACGAGAAGGAGGTGTTAGATCATCTGGCGCGTAGGTGGATTAGTTTCCCTTCACTCTATAATGTGGAATCAGTTGTTAACATTTTTCACCAATGGGATGCCCCAAAACAGAGATATGTCTTTGACAAAATGTGTGAATGCCTTTATGAGGAATTGGAGGATCATGGTTCAAACACAATCCCGCAGGAATTGTGTCGAGTGCGATTTGATTTTGGAACAGGTACAATTGTGGGTCCCAATGTAGATAAAGCAGTTGCGATTTTACTGTCCTTCAGAAATGATGATTGCCAGCAATCGTTGTTTGAGCAGGATTTCCCTGTGGGGAAGAAGGTAAAAGCACGCCAATATCCAATGCGTGAGGTTCCTCCAGTTTGGAGACCTGGTGATTTGGCTGCTAACCCACCTGTTCAGCCATATTTTCAGCGTGTTTGGGTGCATGTCCCTTGGAAGCGATCTGAGGTGTTAGCGCTTAAGCAGACATTGCCTGACCCCCGTAAAAACCCTACAGGATATTATAAGGAGTTATCACAAACTACAGAATCGTGTGTAATGAATCTGGCTGACATAGATATGTTGTTTGGGAATGTGGTTCCACAGCCTTTATGGGGATCCATTCGTAATGTAGATCACGCTGCAGAATTGGGCAACACATGGGCTAATATCATTGCTGCAGATGCTGGACAAGTTGGTGGCGCGAAACCTGACCCTTTGGTAGCAGAACTCCCTGGTAGAATTATTACATACATGAAGACTAAAATGCCCGCGATGCGCGTAAATTGGGATAAACTGTCCGCATGCAAGCAGAAGAAAGATGAGACAGTGTCCGATTTCTTTACAAGGTTTGAAGAAACGTTTATCGACCACAGTGGTCAAGACATGAGTACTGAAGGTGGCCAACGGTTATTTGTGGTTAAATTTGTGCAGAATCTACTTCCCGAGTTGTGTGAGAAATTAAAAGATTCAGAAAGTTCTTGGGCTGTTTCCTCTTCAGCGCAAATACTGGCTACTGCACAGTATTATGAAAATAGAGACAAAGATGAGAAGGATAGAACAGATAAGAAAACGAAAGAACTGAAAACAAAGGTCCTTTTACAGCAGGCTTATCCGCCACGTGGAGGACAGAATAATTATAGGCAAACCCAAGGTATCTATCAGCAACCCCAACAATTTCAGAATAACCAGCAAATGAATGGGTATTATCAACCACGCATCCCTGTAGGTCCCAATCAATGTTCATATTGCAGAGAGGAAGGTCATTTCAAGTATAGTTGTCCTAAATTAATGCAGCGTAACAGTAATGCGTATGGCGCAAGAGGTAGAGGTGGTCAACAAGCTCCTAGAGGTAGGGGGCGTGGAAATGCTCCCCAGAACGCGCGTCCTCTTCCGCCTCAAAATACGATAAATAGCTTTGATCAGCAAGCCAATGCAACTGGTAATACAGCTCAGTACTACAATAATGATTATTATGCAGAAGACGACAATGTGGAAGGTAATGATTACTAGGACAGCCGTAGACAGAGAGAGGGAGTTGTTTCAGTGCCAGTGGATCATAGTGGACCGTATGTTAAGGTGACTACAGCAAATGTAACGGAGCCCTTTCTGCTGGATACTGGTGCTGCAAAGAGTTCAATCATGCATTCAAAACTCCCTGGCGCGCCTTTGTCTGGCGAAACGAATGTCTCAGTAGGTTTTTCTGGCACCCCAGTTAGGAACCCGATTTCTAGTCCTATGTCACTTTCTGTTGGACCTTGTGAGCTAAAAGCACCCCTCATCCTAACGACAGGTTGTGGGGAAAATTTGCTAGGATTAGATTTGCTAAAAAGATTGCATGCAACGCTATATTGTTCTCCCTCGGGAGTACAACTTACATTAGGTAAGAAAGTGATTTCCCCAATGTATTTGTCTAAGAATGCAATGCCGCCTGAATTGTCATCCTTTCCGGATGTCCTTTGGGCTACTGGTCCCAATGATGTGGGTCTTCTGGAAATACCGCCATATGTGGTAACTTTAAAAGCCAATGTTAGATTGCCACGTATTCCCCAGTACAAGATCTCCAATGAAGGTCAGAAAGCGTTGTTAGCAATTGTCAGCGTTTTGATTAAAAAGGTTGTAATTGAAGAGACAAGAGGCAACGTTTGCAATAGCCCTGTTTTACCTGTCTTAAAACGAACGGACCCTTCACAGCCACCTGTTTACAGATTTGTGATTGATCTTAGAGAGGTTAATAAAATTGTTGTGCCACAGTTTCCAGTTGTCCCTGATATAACTGCCTTGTTAACTATGATTCCAGCCTCCGCTGCATGGTTCTCAGTGATCGATCTAAAGAATGCTTTCTTTAGCATCCCAATTGCAGAGGAGAGCAGAGACATTTTTGGCTTCAGTTTAGGAGGTCGCAGCTTCCGCTTTAAACGCGCTCCACAGGGCTACTGTGAAAGTCCATCAATATACAGTCAAGCTTTAAAAGCGCAGCTTGATGCACTTGTTTTACCTAGTGGTGCTACCCTCATTCAGTACGTTGACGATTTACTAATCGCCGCGGATACTGAAAAGATTTGTAAAGAAGCTACATTGTCATTGTTGCGTCATTTGTCTGCCTTTCATCACAAAGTGTCTCTCTCAAAGATGCAATATTGTCGACAAGAAGTGACCTACTTAGGTCATCTCTTATCGAAGGAGGGAAGGAAACTGACCCCAGAAAGAATTCAAGCCATTGCACAATTGAGTGTGCCTAGAACACAGAGAGAAGTGCGTGCTTTCTTGGGCATTACCTCATACTGTAGGCATTGGATACCAAATTTTTCTTTGCTGGCAAAACCTTTGTTAGCATTAACATGTAAAGACACACCGAATCCTATTCCATGGTCTGAAGAGTGTCAGAAAAGTTTTTGGGAATTACGTAATGCATTGTGTTCAGCTCCTGTGTTGGGTACCCCTGACTACAGTAAGCCTTTTACATTGTATGTTCACGAAAAGAACGGTTGCGCATTATCAGTGTTGACACAGCCTTTTGGCGACAGACCGCATCCATGCGCATATTTTTCATCAACCTTGGACCCGGTAGCGAGGGCATTGCCAAGTTGTCTGAGAGCTACAGCTGCAGCAGCTATGTCTATTCGGCAGTCTGCTGGACTAGTAATGGATAACACGTTGATTGTTATGGTTCCACACGCTGTGGACACATTGTTAAACAGGACCAAGACACAGCACTTAACTAGTGCGCGATTATCCGGATAGGAGTTGACACTGTTAGCAAATCATATACACATAAAGAGATGCAACACGTTGAATCCAGCTACATTATTGCCGATTCCAGCAGACCTAGATGAGATTGAGCAACATGATTGTCTGTTCAGAACAGAAGAAGAGACGAAAGGGAGAGTGGATCTTAAAGATACTCCCCTGACTAAGTGTGATGGTACCTTATGGGTGGATGGTTCGTGTTTCAAGCTTTCGAATGGTGATACGACTGCTGCATATGCTATCACGACTTTGCACACGATTGTGGAAACTGCACGTATGCCACAAAATTCAGCCCAAGCAGCAGAATTAATTGCCCTTACAAGAGCATGCGTGTTGTCTGAAGGAATGAAAGTGAACATATATACGGATAGCCAGTACGCCTTTGGCGTGGCTCATAGTTTTGGGCGATTGTGGAAAGGACGTGGGTTCCTGACTTCGCATGGAGCTAAAATTCAGAATGGCAAGTGGGTGAATGATCTCCTTGAGTCACTGACCCTACCGTTACAAGTTGCGATTATGAAATGCAGTGCGCACAAGAAAATCACTGATAATGTTGGCCGTGGTAATGCGTTTGCTGATGAAACCGCGAAAGAAACAGCAAAAGATGTGAAAACTCGAATGTATGTTGCAGGCCCTGCAAGATGGGTTGGTGATGTTGGAATGTGTGAAAACACGATAGAGAGTGTGAAGTCCCTTCAAGCTGAAGCCGCAGAGAAAGAGTTGAGCAAGTGGAGAGAAAGTACGGGTAAAGTGGATGAGAATGGTTGTTGGATTGATCTGTCAGAACATCGGCGATGGTTGTTACCTGATGCATATGTGCTGCCAGTGGTTACTATGGCACATGGAATGGCACATATCAGTATGAAAGAAATCTGTAAGTTGTTGGCTCCAGTATGGCAGAATGCTGGAATTCCCAAGTGTGCGGAGAATGTGGTCAAGAATTGTTTGGTATGTTTGAAATACAACCCTGGTAGGGGAACCCCAACTCCAGCTGGTCATTTTGCGCCTCCATCATATCCATTTGTAGTTTTGCAACTAGTTCAAAACAACTTTATTTCGATTCATAACGAATCATAAAAAGCTCGTAGACATGAAATACATTATTAAGGGGTACAGTTACATCGGGTTGCAGTCACTGTTAAAATAGAGCAATTAAAATATTTACAAAATTTTTTTTTAAAAGATGCAGAAATTTTTCGATAATTACATCGGGTGTTGTCAAAACTGTTAAGTTAACTATTTTCAGAACGTTTTTTAAGGCGAAAGGCAGCTACCAGGAAGTTAGCGACACTAAACATAGTTAGTGGTAAATCTAACTTTTTTAAGTGAAATAGGGCAGGCTTGATTTGCACGAACCCCTTGTTCTTAAGCAATGGAACAATATACTTTTTTCTGGGCAGATCATATATACCACAGAAGAACATAAAATGAGCAGTGTCCTGCAGAGAAAAACCATCACATTTGCAGGCCGCTAAGTCCTCTGGCTTGGCCCATACCTTCGAATCATTTAACAGAAAGTGAATCTGGTTAAGTCTTAGTTTGGTTAATAACCAGCGATGTAATGGAATAGACACTACTGTTAAATAAGGTTCAATGGCCGGTGTAGTTTTGGAAATATAATGCTCCCTCACAGTGGGTTTCTCAAGCTCACAGCTCTCCCGCTCCATTTCTCTCACTTGGGAAAAAGTCACTTTGAACCATTCCAGGTCATTCTTAACAATGCAGTCTGGTTTGTGGAAGAGATCTGGGCGGCCCAGGGAAGTTAGTGTTTTTTTAATATATGCTAGCCACGGGATATTTTTCATGTTGTCCAGAAGTAGGCAGTCTCTCATAATTGTGTGGTTCAGAGTTAAATTGGAGTTCAGCCATGTTTTTAACCACATCAAGATAGGGGATTGTTTGATGGTGTCACTAATGTACCCCTGGCCTAGTTCCATATGGACAGAAAAGGTGGCTGTGGATTGAGGTAATCCTAGAAGCATACGTAGAAATCTGTTTTCTTCCATCTGTATTGGTTCTATATTGTTGGAATAACCCCAGATGGAAGCCCCGTACCTTACTACTGAGATTGATTTCGCTCTGTAGAGTGCCAGCATTGCTTCCGTTGGCTTTCCACCCAGACGTTTTGAAAAGCCGACAATGGCGGCTGCTGTTCTTTTCATGGCGTTAGTTTTGACGGATATTTGGGGTGCCCATGTGCCCTTATCGTCATATACTACCCCCAGGTAGGTGAAAGTTCTCACATTAGAAATAGAAGTATTAGCACAGTAGAAGGTCTTCAAATCCTTATTTTTTCTGCCGCCTACAGCCATAACATGGGACTCGTCTGTGTTGATTTTTAAATCAAGGGAGGTCATAAAGGCATCGAAGGATGTCAATAGTCTTTGTAGCCCAAGAGGAGTACGTGCCACGAGCACCGCGTCGTCCGCGTAAAGGAGGACCGGGGTGGTCAGTCCGCCAAAACGCGGGACGTCGAGTGTTGCCAGCTCCAGTGTGGATTCGAGGTGGTTAATATAGAGTGTAAATAGCATTGGGGCGAGAATACACCCTTGTCGCACCCCTCTGGTGGACTTGAATCCAGCTGTACAAACTCCTTCCGGCGTCATCCTAATGGACGCTTCTAGGTCCCGATGAGCCTCAGCCAGAAAATGAACCAAGGTAGGGTCCATCCCCAGTTCCAGGAGGATGTCCCACAGCCTGGACCTATTCACTAGGTCAAAGGCTGTGGACAAGTCCATGAACCCCAGGTAGATTGATCCGCTGGATGCCACTGTGTATTTGCCTAGGATCAGATGTAAGTTGAGGCACTGGTCCTCCGTCCCTCTCCCCTTACGAAACCCGTATTGGGCATTTGATAAGATGTTATTGCTGGCAGCCCACTCGTCGATCCTTGCCAGTATCACTTTCCCCAAGATTTTGAAAGACGAGTCGATTAGTGAGAAGTTTTGCAACTAGATTTTATCCACATGGAAAGGTGCAACAACCTGAAATATGTATTGGTTGTTGTTTGCGCTTTTTCAAAATGGATAGAAGCATATCCCCTAAAAGACAACACTGCTTTATCCACAGCCAAAGCCCTTGTGAAGGAATTTTTTCCTAGGTTTGGAATGCCAAGAATGATGTGGAGTGATAATGGGAGTGAATTTGTGGGTCGAGTGATGAAGAATGTGTGTGAGGGATTAGGGATTAAGCAGAAGTTCCACGCTGCAAATCACCCCCAATCAGCTGGATTAGTAGAGCGCTACAATGGCGCTCTAAAACTCAAGCTGCCTTTAGCGCTACTGTCCACCAGAATGACCGTACACTCACGAGTGGGACTTAGCCCATATGAGATTATTTTTGGCCAATATATGGGGTGTGCCAAGACCGACAAAATTCAGCGAAATCGAACATCCAGTACTGCTTGATTACTTGTATGAATTGACGGCTAAATTGCGTGTTTTACACCAACAGGTGCATGATATTCTCCCCCAGGCCTCTGAGGCTCCAGGACACCCTATCGACCCTGGCACGTGGGTGCTCATCAAGAATTTCCAGCGGAAGAGCAACGATGAGCCCAGTTGGATTGGCCCTCACCTCGTACTTCTGTCTACAAGATCAGCTGTTCGAGTAAAAGGGAAAAAGAATTGGATCCACGGCGCCCACATCAAGAGGATACCTTTGCCTCTACCGTATGACCAGTGGGTCCAGGAGGGTATCGCTGACTCTGAAACAGACACTGTACCTCGTTTTGTACCATTCAGTGATGCACGCGTAAGAGGCACAACTTCAGCACAACAGAGTGACGATATTTTGCAAGAAGCTGTGCCACCGTCAATTCGATTGGTACTTTGAAATTTGGGACCACGCAGGAGGCAGGGCCCTACCCCTGACTATCCCGGTATTAGCGAACCGCGAATGGTCAATGCGGTATGTACAAGTGCTTTGTATAACGTTCTAGCTATGAATGCACTGTGTATACGAAATTATACATCACTACGTGGGTTCCATCTTAGAGCGGTGGCCATCTTATGGTTGCCCTCACATAGGCTACATATTATGAAGCAAATACGGGCCTTTAGAGCACATGTGCCTTCCTTTGACTTCTCTGTGACCTGGGCAGCTTGGCTCCGCTGCCCCAGGTCAGTCCGGTCTCACGAGCTCCCCGTCCTACGGCCACCTGTGATTAGCATCAGGGTTTGACACACCATAAAGCCTTTTCATCCCACACAAGCCTCCAGCTAATCTCTTTCACACCTGACTCTTCCTGTTTTATGGCTTGTTTTCCAAACAGGAGATGTTCGTGTTTATTGGGGCCTGTCGATATCTGATGTGGGATCTGAGCCTTGCTGGGAAAATAATTGTGGGCTGGCTTAACTGGAATGTGGGATGGTCATCATGACTCTGCCTTTTCATTTGTAATGTATACATGTATATGGCCATATCATAAAACAAGGAATGTATGCCTGAAGCAGGATATTTTGTATTTAAGGAGAAGCCCGTTTCTGTAACTTTAAGCAGTCTCCTGAGAACATACATGCTGTTGTACTTCTCGGATACCTGTAATTGGTCTGCAGCCAATAAACTGATCTTTGACTTCACCTAGAAGACTCTGTGTTTCTGTAGGTCTGAAACAGGAAAGAACCCGAAGTCTTAGGGTGTGTTTCCCTGCACCGCTGGGCTTAAAATTCCCAGTACTTCAGATATCAGAGCAAAATCCAGACCATAATGGACTGGGTTGCTCTAACTACCCAAACTCAGGTCAGAGCTTTCTTGGGCCTGACTGGGTACTACAGAAGATTTGTCAACGGTTATGGATCCATAGTGACCCCTTTGAATGACTTAACTTCTAAGAAAATGCCCAAGAAAGTTCAGTGGACAATTAGCTGTCAAAAGGCATTTGATTACCTGAAGCAGGCCATGTGCACTGTTCCCATTCTTCAAAGTCCTAACTACTCCAAAGAATTCATTGTCCAAACAGATGCATCTGAGTTGGGGGTAGGGGCTGTGTTATCACAATTGAATGATGAAGGTCATGATCAACCAGTAGCTTTTATTAGCAGAAGGCTGACCCCCAGAGAGAAACGTTGGTCAGCTGTTGAGAGGGAGGCCTTTGCTGTGGTTTGGGCTCTGAAGAAGTTGAGGCCATACTTGTTTGGCACTCACTTCATTGTTCATACAGACCATAAGCCCCTCTTACGGCTAAAACAGATGAAGGGTGAAAACCCCAAACTTTTGAGGTGGTCCATTTCCCTACAGGGGTTGGACTATACCGTGGAACATAGACCTCGGAGTAACCATACAACTGCAGATGGACTCTCCAGATATTTCCACTTAGAACATGACTCAACTGGTCAAGGTTAGTTTAATGTCCCTGCGGTTGGGGGGGGGGGGTGTAGGAGAGTAGGATCTGCTTCTTATAGTTACCCCAACTTTTTGATGATGTTTCACTGTTTTTCGACTTTAGTCTGGCTGGGCCCCTGCTAACCAGGGCCCCAGCCTAGCTGCTTCCTCTCTAAAATGATTGCATGTACTTTAGGTACACTCCAGATTGGATTCTGGGGTACCCTTATAAGTCCCTAGTATATGGTATACTAGGTACCCAGGGCATAGGTACCCCATAGGCCTACCAGGGGCTGCAGCATGTATTGTGCTACACCTGGGAAGCCATTTAAAATGACACAACAGGTCTGCTACAGCAGCCTGTGTAAGGTGGTGTATGCACCCCTTACTGAGATATAGGTTCCCTAGATCTCTCCATATCACTGCACAAATAAACCATCAGTCACCCTTATGGCAGGCCTTATCAATCCTGAAGGCAGGGTACTGGGTTTTATATGAGAGGGTGCCCATGCATGAGCAGAGTCCCTCTGCAGCCTTCAGGACCTTTATTCCTGGGTTGTTTGTGATGAAATCAGACCATATACTCTTAAGTGCATCATAACCTCGCGGTAAATGCTAACTTTGGAATGGCGGCACGGAAACATGTTGTGTTTGGTGTCAGACACCTTGGAATCATACCCCCACACCAGTAACTGGTGTGGGAGGTATGATTCCACCCTACTAGAGGGAGAAATATGACAGCACCGGTATACCCGGTACCAGCTTTGCAAACCCTGACATCACAAAATGGATGCTGACAGCTACAGACACGAGTCTGCCCTCCTGCTGCTGGACGAAACTCCAGCAGGGGAGGCCTGGACAATAGGTTTCCAGTCAAAGGGAGATGTGACCACCTCCCAGACAGGCTTTAGTGTACTGGGGCTGGGTGGGTGCACTCTTAGTGCTTTGAAGTCTGCACTGGGGGCACATTTGGTGTCCCTGTGTATAGTCCAGCTCAAACCGGTTGCAGGGGTTACCAGCCCCTGCTCTGGCGCGAAACTGGACAAAGGAAATGGGTGTAGCCACCCCTCTTTCCTGACCCTCCGATAGGTGGGTCCCCAGAGTTTGTCCCACCCCTTCCTTGAGTATAAAGTAGGAACCCCTGACTACAGGACTTTAGATATTACCTGGATGAAACTCTGCTACAGAAACCAGTACTTCGACGATCTACATTTAACTAGATGACTGAAGAATCTCCCTTGGAGTAAAGGAGTTACTCCCCTGCTTGGCAGGCACCAAAGACGCAACGGTCCGGTTTGCATCTCCGAAGCTCCTGAGGACTCCGAAAAATATTGCAACACAGGAGGTGGGTTCCCAAGGTCTCTGAGGTCGATCTGTGTGCTCAGCAAATCTGAGGCCTGTATCCCTCGTGGAGTCCGTGCAACCCGAACCCCTGGACACCGCGACCATTTGAAGAAGCATATGCTTTTTGGCGATCGCTGAGGCTGTGCTTTGGGCTACTTGTAGTCCAGACCCTGAGCAGTGATTCCACCGAAGATTACTGGCTTACACTCATCAAGTGACCCATGGGCTGGTATTTAGTGTTTCCTCTCTAGGTCCCTTCGCGATCCCTTGTCCGTCGACTTGTGGGTCCCTGAGAAGGGTACTTTAACTTTCCACGGCCTTACCTGGTTGCTCCAGACGTGCCCTGACTTTCCATCGCTTGGGGAGTCCCCAGGACCTTGCTGGTCCTCACGAAGCATCTTTACTCTTCCTGCGTGGGTTGCTGTTGCCAAGGCTTGTTGTGTTCAATCCGAGCACCAACACCGCAGCACTGGACATCCTCCGTGGAACAGCTCGAATCCAGCTCCTGGTCATCGTCGACGCCTCCTGGTCCTCGTGGCTGCAGAGTCAAGCTTCACCTCTTCGCACCTGACATCGGTGGGCATTCGTCTATTGTGCCCCTGGTCACTGGCAAGTGATCCAGACTCTGTCCCCTCTGTTTTCAGGTTCTTCGATCCAGGCTTGGATCACCCCAGACACTTCTCCTTTCCACAGCAGCAGTACTTTGCAGCACATCACCATTGAAATCAACGACGAATCGCAACACCATTTGACACCTATGCACCCGGCTTCCCTGGGTGAGGTAACACAAGTACTCCGGTGCTCCCATAGGTGTTGGCCCTAGAACCCTCTAAGTCTAAAGGGGTTTGCGCAAAATCCTCTCCTAAGTGTCCTTATTCTTTAAAATTTCAACAGCGATTTTCCTATTGAATTGTACAGGGCACGCGGCTGTGTTCTTACACTGCAGACGTCCCCTGTGGGTCTCCTGTGTCACTGCCTTGGGTGGTTCCTTGGGGTCCCAGCGATTCTACGTGCTCTAGGCACTGTGTTTAGTCACATCGTGGTTCTTATACCACTTTCTTAATATATGGTTTGGTCTCCCCCTGGGGCCCATTGTATATTGTGCTATTTACTGTCGTTTAATAACTGTGTAATTGTGTGCTTGCTCTCTAACTTCAAAAAGAGGTTAGTAGAGAGTGTTTAGAAATAAATACATATATTTTATATATATACCTTGTGTGGTTCTCCTTTCATTTAGCCATTCAGGAGGTTATAATCTGGTAAACCAAGCTGATTTACACTCCTTCAAACTACCACTAGGATAGCTTTCAATAAAGGTTGTCTTTAAACCTATTATCAATAAGGGTTATTTGGACAGGCTGCGCTAAAATCTAATAAAATAAGCGTGGGTGTTCTGCTCTCAATCCAAAAGTCGTTTTAGATGTTCAGTGACCCCTAGGAGGGCAGATTCAGTTCTGTGCGCGGCCCTGAAACCCAATTGCGAGAGATGTATAATGTTTTGAGCCTCCACAAAAGTAGTGAGCAATACATTCATATGTTTCTCCAGGATTTGGGAGAAAATGGGCAACAGGGAAATACGTTGAAAATTTGGCCTGTTGGCTGGATCAAGATTGTTTTTTCAAGAGCAGTAAGACCATGGCATGTTTCTTACTCTGCGGAACATAGCCCTCCCATAGTGAAGAGTTAAGAAGATTCGCCACCACCTGAAGTATCTTTGGTTTGAAAAGGTTGCGCTTGGTGGGAGGCAGGTGATCCAACGTGGATCCTGATTTAATTGACTGTAAAATAGCCGAAAAACTAGAATATCGTAATAACTTCATTTTATAGTTCAAATCTCTTTATTCATTTATGCCAACTTGCAGTGTAAAAGCCATCCAGTGTACAACACTTCATTCAGATCTACAATGTGCGGGTTAGATGAATAATAAAAAAAATAGCCCAAGCACTCCTTGTCCCTCCCCCCACCTCAAAACACTCAGCTTGTTTCACAACTGTATTATTCACAGCACTCAGTTTGTTTTATGAGACCTCTCTAAGCCGTAGGTGGTGTTTGGATATCTGCAGGATGCGTAGGTATTTAGGACATGTCAGCTCTCGAAAGTCCTGCGAGAGAAGAGACAGGTATGACCTCCAAAGGTCTCCATAAGATTCCACGTTGTTTGTAATGGAGAGCGTGACCACAGGAGTCGAAGCCACCACAGGTGGGTAGGTATATGTGTCTTCCCCAGTGCATGAATATATTCTGTATTGCTGCCCCCCAAAGCCATTCCAATTTGCCTTCCCTATAGGGATTTTAGGGGGTAGGTGAGAGGGTTAGGTAAACTTAGTAGGATATAAGAAGGGAATCGGCGAAGTTGAGTGTCCAGGTGGTGGTCAATGTCGTTGAGTGTTTGTGTTCAATATGCTTGGATCTGTGGACAGTCCCATAAGTGGTGTGCCAGAGTCCCTGTCATCCCACAACCCCTCCAGCAGTCTACGCTTTTGTTTGAGTCAGTCCTATGTAGCCGCTCTGGGGTCATGCACCAATATCTTGGTAAATGTTTCGGTGAGGGCTGTGTAACAAGCGATATGGTGAGCGCTATAATAGATATTCTCCCATTTCTTGGCGGTCAGCTGTCTCCTAAGTTCCCTATCCCAGTGTGCTTGATTAGGTTTATGTAGGTGTCTCATGGGTTGGATCAAGTCTGGGCATAGTTGTGGAAATGGAATCACACACTCCTCATCTATCATATGTCCTGTGGAGTGGCATTTGGTCTGGTGTCACTCAGCAAATGCCGCAGGGTTGTTCCTGGGTGTGAAGTTTGGATTATCAAATAGAGGTGTCAGCGGGGAGGGAAAGGATGAAAGTCCTCAGGGAGTACTGCACCAATCTTAGGCATCCATAGTCGCCTTGGTGTTCGGCGAGAGATATAGATTCAGAGGTCTATGTGATCTCCTCTGGAAGGGGATCTTCCATAAAGAGGTACCCACCACAGCCTGATCCTGGAAAAGCCAATGTCGCTCGGATTCCTCCTTGTTCCATTCGACCAGAAACCATAGCTGAGCCGCCTGGAAGTATAATTGGAGGTTAGGCACACCTAGTCCCCCAGCAGTCGGGGGAGATAGCTAACTTCTCTCTGCATTTGAGGTCTCTTCCTGGCCCACACATAGCAGTGAAGTTCAGCTTGCAACCTAGGTATCATCCCTTTCGGAGGCATCAAGGGGAGCATTTGAAACAAGTAGAGAATCCTTGGTAGGATAGTCATCTTTAGTCATCTTAAGGGCTGCGACTCTTCCAAGCCAGGAAATCGGAAAGCGCCCCCAACCGAGCAAGTTCTATTTTGACGTGTAGAGATTGATGATGGGAGTTTTTTGTAGGGAGGACGGCAATCTGATTCTTAGATAGGGGACTGCATCCTTTGTCCATTGTATAGGGTATTGTGCTGCAAGTTGGCATACTACCTCGGGGGTAGGTAAAGATTCAGGGTCTGGGATTTTGTCACATTGACTCAAAAGCCCGAGGCAAGACCAAACGCCTCTAGCTCGGACAAAAACGCTGGTAGGGCTGAGGTCGATTTGTCCAGGGTTACCAACACATAATCCGAGTATAGGCTGATAGTGTGCTGTTCTCGCCGAATATGGTGCCAGTGATCTCAGGGTTATATCGAACTCTCTGGGCTGGGACTCCATATACAAAGCAAACAGCAGTGGTGACAGTGGGCACCCTTGCCGCATGCCTTTGTTAATGGGGAAAGGAGCGGGTACATGAGCATTCACTCTAACCGACACCGAGGGAAAGTGGTAGCAGTTAAAACCCCAGTGCGAAATCTCTCAACTACCCCAAAGTGGGCTAATACTTGCTCTAAAAAAGACCAGTGAACCCCGTCAAAGGCTTTCTCAGCATCAATAGCTAAAAGCATAAACTCGCATGACGTACGTGAAGCCTTTTCTATGATGAGCAGGATGCTGGTCTGGCGCTAGGAGTAAAGCCGAATTGATCCGGGTCTATAATGGATGGCATGTGCGGGCCCAACCTAGTCGCTAAGATACTAGGGCTGGACTGTTCCCCTGAGGCACAGAGTCAAGACTGATTTGCATATAGCTGTGTCTGAACTGGGGTGGTGAAGTGAGCTAAAGAACGATGATGGATTCTATCCAGATCTGTGACTGGGGGTGAGTGTCTGAAAGGTTTCAGCACTCCGTCCATCATCTCCTTGTGTTTGCTTTGCTCACCCTAAGTTAGCAGGATATGCCCAGACGTGGGTCCCTTGCTCACTTTGCCACTGGATTTAAGCTAGCCTGGCTGATGAGGGCTGTTACCCTGAAAACGGTCCCAGGATGCTTTTTTCCTGTCCAGGGAAGACATGGCTTGGCAGTTCGGGCTGGACTGTTCCCATGAGGCACAAGGTCAAGACTGATTTGCATGTAGATGTGTCTGAACTGGGGTGGCGAAGTGAGGTAAAGAACGATGATGGATTTAACCCAGACCTGCAAATGGGGGTGAGTGTCTGAAAAGTTTCAGCGCGCTGTCCACCATCTCCTTCTGTTTGCCATGCCTAGATATGGACCTGTCTTGGTCATTGTCTAATACCAAGTTAAGATCCCCTCGAACCAGAATCCGCCATTCTTGGGTGGACAAAAACCTCTGAAAGCACAGATTGCAAAAATGCATTTTGCTTTGTGCATTGTGATTGCTGTAAGCATGAGTGAATTCCCAACTCAAACAGAAACAAAAAATGCAAGTAAGAACATGAATGTTCAATTAAGAACAGTCCAAAGTTCTTGGTATCAGATGCAGGAGTGTGTTCTGTGGCCACTCTCCCACATCCACCCACCCTGCCACCAAACCACCATCTGTGCAGTGTGCAAAGGTGCTCGCCCATCTGCATTAAGAGGAGTCTGTTTTCGCTAGTGCTCCAGGGAGTGACTCCAAGCCTGCCTGCTGGCCTTTTGAGTTGGGGTCCAGGTCCAGTCTGGTGATCCTTTTCCCCAGTCCCCAGGTTCTCCAGCGAGGGTGACCAGTACGTGAGCGCGGTGGGGATGTTCAAGATGTGGAGTTGTCTCCTACCGGATCTATGCCCAGCACCTTACATGTTTCCTCCAGGGAGTAAAGTTGGATAAGCTTCCCATCTAAACGGAAGATTAATCAAAATGGGTGCCCCCAGGAATAGGGCACCCCCGTGTTTCAGAGGAGGAAAGTCACCAGTCTGAAGGTGCACCTCTTTTGCAGGTTATATGCTGCCAGATCCTGGTAGAGGGTGAGCATTTGTTCTCAAAAGGTGATGGGGTCTTTCTCTCGGACCTTGCACAGGATGTCCTCTTTCAACTGGAAACCAGTATGTCTGCCGTTGGAGCAGTCTCTGCCCGCTAGGGGCCCACTCTTTGTACGCAATCCATTTATATCTCAAGAGTTGGGGTGCATCCAGGATGGAATGGAAAAGATCTGTAACGAAGCCCCTGACATCTGTGCCTACTGCCTTGGATAGTGCTCCTCTGATCCAGATCAGGATCTATTTTCAAGGTCCTCAGCGTGGGCTTGTAAGTCTAATTGTTGATCACGGACCCGTAGGATTTCTTGCAGCAGGGCCTCAACATCTTCCCTGTGGCCACAGCCCTGGTCATCCAACGTAGCAACTCGGTCCCCCATTAAATCCATATCTCTCCTGAGTTCCCGGATGTCGGTGGAGAGGTCCTTCTTGACTTCTTGCAAGCCCTCTGTGAGGGCTTTGAACAAGGACTCAAGGAACGAGCGGGTCACCGGTTCTTCCGATCCCTCTTCATCTTGTGTGTGCTCTGCAGCCGGTGCTGGGGGTCGGTCTCCAGAGTCACACCCTGACGGTCTAGAAAGCATTTCCTTCAAGTTGCAATCTTTTTTGGATCTAGCTGTGGACATCCTGGATAATCTGCGGAAGTATGCCTCAAGGCCATTGCACGTGTCGCCCTCTAGAAGCTCTGGTGAGAGGCAGGTCCCGGGCCACAAGGTGTTTGGCTTTTCGCAGGGGATTTAGGGTGTCTGTTCCCCAGAAGCCTGCTTTCTTCTCTGGGGGTGTTCCTGCACGTTGGGCTGAGTGTGAAACCAAGACCCCCACTATGGTGCCTTAGTCCCTACTAATCTCTGCCTGGCGCCTGATCCACTCCCAGTCTCTGCCTTGAATCTAAAGCTCCCCTCTCGGCGAGGTCTTCCCCACGTAGGCCCAGGCATGTCAAGGTGGGGAGCCAAGTCAGTGCCAGTGCTCGTAATCTTTGTTGGGGGGCCTTCGTATTGACTGCATAGGTGGGGTATCCAATCTCTACACCCCTCCCCCACTCAATGCAAGTAGGCCTCTGGGAATTCAATTGTAGGTCCCTGGTAGTGTAGCCCACCGTTGCCAGCTAGTCTCCCAGAGATGGGATGTGCAATTGCTGGGTCCAGATACAATTAGGCCCAGGTGCTCTAAAGTCCAATCCACCAGTAGCCTGGGTCCGGGCTGCCCCGTAGCCCACAACCCAAGTGGCAGTGCCAGATAGTTCCCTCTATGCCTTCCAGGTCCCACCTCATTTTGTTTGTGCGCGGGCCGTCTGCTCCTGCCCCAGCTCGGGGGGCCCCAACGTGCTATCGCAGGTCCCGCAGGGAGGCACTCGCATGCACACAGCTGGACCTTGGAGATCTGTTCCTGAGGCCCTTCGTTCCTGTATACATAGGCCCCGGGGCCCCGTCCAATGCAGCCTTCTACTGCTGCTGCTCTTGGGGCCTCTCCAGGCCTGGACTCCTCCTTTGCTTAAACTCACTGCCTCTCCAGGGCTCCCAGATCGCACCGCCACAGGGTCAGGCCAACTTTGCGTTTCGGGCTCTAAGCCCCACCGCCAAGTTTATTTCAGCGATTGCGGGTGAGCGCGACCGCAGTGTACCATGTTCTCCCGGGCTGGGCCTTTCCCATGTCATTGGCTCTCAGCCCCTATGCTTCGCCACAACCAGCAGGGATGCCCCCGTGCCCGTCCAGGCATAAGACATTGGCCAGGGCTTGGTGCGCCGATCCCCAGTCCCCCCTGACTGCGAAGAAGCGGTAACAGGGCAGAAGTGCATGGAATAGGGGTAAGAGTCGGTGGTGGCGCCGGAGAGACTGGTAACAATGTCTCACTCAGTCACCATCTTGGCCACGCCCCCTACACAACCTCATTTTAGAAGTTGAGTCAGGTGTATGCATGGTGTCATTACGTACTTTTCTGGTAGAATTCTAGGTGCAGCTGTTGTCAGCAGATTGCACACCATACTTATGATCCTTGGTCAGATGAAGTTGGATATCTGCCACCTTTTGAAGAAAAAGTGGGCCAGCTCCTCGCATTGAATCTTAACCCCTTCAGCGCGGCGCGGATTACCGCGCTGTGCTGAAGGGTTCGTGCGCGGGCGGGGCCGTGGCGGAGTGGTTCCGTCATCCGCACAGCACGACCGACGCGCATGACGGAACCACTCCGTCACGCACATCGAAAGGGTTAAGAAAGCAAGGGTGTTGGGGACTTTTTGCTAAGGTCGATTATACTGTGAAATAGAAGAGATTGTACGAACATGTCATTTATGTTCATGTGCTACATAAGAAAGGAAAATGGAAGAAATGCACATGTCTAGACTACCAGATGCAGTACGATCTAATGTGGCAGCAGATTTTTATAGGCCTTTGTATTCTGGACGTTATGTTCGAGGCATATGAGCTGCAGATTGTACACTGTGCATAGATTTTCATCTGGTGTTGGGCTCGGATGCTTGCGCTTTGTTGTTTGGGCATCGACTCTGTAGGAAGGTGGAATCTGACTAATGGTTGCCCCCAACTTTTTGCCTGGTATGTGAGTGGTTTTTGACTAGTCTGGCTGGGATCCTGCTATCCAGGACCCCAGCCTATCTGCTTTCTCCCTAAAACTGATGTGAGTACTCTAGGTACAAACCTAATTGGATGCTGGGCATGCCCTACCAGTCCCTTGTAGATGGTACCCTAGGTACCCAGGGCATGGGTCCCCCAGTAGGCCAACCAGGACTGCAGCACTTATTGTGCCACCCTGGGACAGCCATACAAACTAACACCACCAGACCACTACTGTAGTCTGGGTAAGGTGGTGCTAGCACCCCTTACAGGGATATAGGTACCCTATATCCCACCCTATTACAACACATGTACTCTCATAGGTCACCCCTATAGCAGGCCTTGCTAATCCTACAGGGCAGGGTGCTGAGGTATGTGTGAGGGGGGACCCCTACATGAGTAGAGCTTCTCTGCAACCTTCGTAAAATCGTTACTGGGTTGTTTGTAGTGTAGCCATACCATATACTCTTAACCGCATTATAAGTCTATCGCGATACCGCGATAACTCAAAAATGGCTACACAGAACCATATCGCGTTTGGTGTCAAAGATGTAGGAATCATACCCCCAGTCCAGCCATGGGCATGAGGGTACGATTCCCCCCTGCTAGAGGGGCGATATGGGAAAAGCGGTAGCATTCAGACACCAATTTAAAAGTGCACAAGTTTCACAAAATGGCTACTGCCCGCCACCTACACGACCCTGGCTGGCTGTTGCTGGGGAAAACCCCAGCCTCGCCAGCTGGACAATAGGGCTCCTGTGGCAGGGAGGTGCTAGCATCTCCCCAGACAGGATAATGTGGATTGGAACAGGGTGGGTGCACCAAATGTCCTTTCAGAGTTGCACGTATGCAGCTGCAGAGACCTAATTCTGCATACACCGCTTGGAACCGGTTCAGGGGCATCCTGCCCCTCGCCCAGGCGGGAAACACACAAAGGGGAGAGGGTGTAGCCACCCTTTCCCGCCTCACCACTCATTGGTGGACACTACTCTGGACACTCCCCTAATCTTGGGGATAAAGGTGAATAACGTGGCCCCAGAGCCTCAGATTACTCTTGAACTTTACAGTCTTGACCTTCGACTTACTGCTGCCCAGCTGACGGAAGAAATCTCCCTTGGGATAAAGGAGTTATCCCCCTGCTTGGCAGGCACCTGAAACACCGCAAGTGACCCGGTTGGAACTTCGCTGCTCTCACGAACTTCGACGACTTCCAGAAACCTTGAGGTGGGTTTCCAGCGCATCCCAGAGGCCAGTGAGTGTGCTCAACAAGTTTGGGCACCGTGGACCGCATGGGTGCCGAGATCCCCAATACCCCGAGACACCGGCCACCTCTTGCGTAGCACACGACCCTGACCAGTGGGGAAGTTGTGCTTTGGCCCGTTCCCGAGCCAACCACTCTACAGCAATTGTGCCAAAGACCAGCGCCCCAGCCCCCTCCGTTGGCCCGTGGGTGCCCTTTTACGCACGCCAAATTGCCGCCTCCGGCGGTCCCTTGTCTCTCGACTTGTGGGCCCTAGCGGAGGTCTATCTTTGAAAACTAGAGTTCCCCTGGTTGCTCCAGGCCTGCTCTACAGTCTCCTCGAAGGAGACCTCTCCCAGACCTCGTGGGTCTGCCCTGTAGCAGATTTGTTTATTCTTCGTGGGTTGCGGTTGCCAAGGCTTAGTGGATCCAATCCGGACACTAACACCGCAGCGACCCTCATCCGATGTAGGACAGTCGCCCTCCTGAAGCTGGCCTTCCTTGAAGCCTCCCGGAGCCCGTGGCTGCAGATCCAAGCTACACCACTTCTCACCTGAAGCACCCGACATCGAAGGGCTCCTTGCTTTGAGCCTCCTGGTCACTGTGCCGTGACCCAGACTCTGTCCCCTCTGCTTTCAGGTTCTCCTCTACAATCTTCACATCTTTGATCTTCACGGCATCATCTACGCTTTTGGCTAGCAGCACTTTTGAACATTTTCCTATAGAAAATCAGCCCGAGACCCGACACCAGAATCGACCTATGCACCCGGCTTCCCTGGGGCAGGTAACAGTGGTACCTCGGTACTCTCGTGGTAGTGGGCTCCTCAAAAGCTTAAGTCTAAAGTTTTAACTTTGTACTCCTGCTAGAAGTGACTTTAATCTGTATAATTTAAACCGCGACATTCTCCATAGGCTAACATTGAGATCCCGATAGCAGCTCTTTGCACTGCATGCGTCTCCCATGGGTCCCCTTCCTCATAACTGTGGGTGGATTCTGAAGGGGCAAGCGATCCTGAATGCCCTAGGCATTGCCTGTAGAATTGTCGTTGTTCTTATACCACTTTTTTGATATATGGTTTGGTCCCCCCCTGGGGCCCATTGATTTCTGTGCTATTTATTGTGTTTATAAATGCTTGTTTGAAGTGTAACTTTGCCACTAGTCACATAAAGCGACTGTGGGGTTCTGTCTAGAATAAATACATATATTTTATATATATACCTGTGTGGGCTACTCTTTCATTTGGTTATTCAAGAGGTTATTATGGTAAAACAATAAGCTTAACACTCCTTCAAGACTTAGCCTGAAGGCTGCTCTCCACAGCTACCACTAGGATAGCTTTCTTTAAAGGTTGTCTTAAACCTATCATCAATAAGAGTCGAATTGGACTGGTGCAAGGTGTCCCTATAACTAGGAACAGCATATGCCAGGCCACCTTCTCATATTGGTGTGCAGCGGTTGGATTCAAGTTTGCTATTGTTTTACCAGATAACAAATTGAATTTCTAAAGTGAAAGCCACTTGGTACTAAAGGTACATATAAATTCAAGCTAGAATACAATAAGTTCTACTGAACTTAGAGTTGTGTGTAGAGGGTTTAGCACACCTTGACTACAACTCAAGAGAGGGTTCAGTAGGCCACACTTAGTGTAGGTAGAGACACCACTATCACTACACTAGAAATGTCTTTAGGTTCAGGAGGCCCTAAGGCTCTGGAAGGACCCCAAAGGGTCCCAGTCGACAAGTATGATCATCTCTCCTTTGCTGATCTTAGGGAGATGTGCACCCTTAGGAAACTTAAGACAAACAAAGGTGCCAATACCCAACGTCTCAGGGAAATCCTGCTCATAGCAGACTTTATGCAGACTTTAGGGTCTGGTGGGGTAGACAGGTTGGGTGGGCATCCATCAGAAGAGGACCCTCCAAGAGAGGACTCTGATGAGGACCAGGGAGAGGATAAAGATCCTGACCTGGAAGAAGAAGACCACTCACAACATGGAGATGATGGCCCAAAAGGCACTCTCTCTATCCCTAAAGGGAGAGTGGTGGATCCAAGAAGGAACATATCCCCCTCAGTGGGATCCAACCATTCTGGGAGATCCAAAGGGACCTCTGCCTCTTCTCAGAGAAGAGAATCCTCTCATGAGAGGAAATGCAGACTGATCAAATTTGAGCAGGCTAAGCTACAGCTTAAGAGAGAACAGTTAGCATTGGACAGGGAAGCCCTGGAGCTTCAGAAAGCTTCAAGAAAGTGGGGTCTAGAGACCCCTGGTGGCAGTAATGAAACCCCTAGTGTTAGAGAGAAAGTCCCTGACAATAGGAACCTCCACAAGATTGTGCCCCCCTATAAGACAGGGGATGATATCCACAAATGGATCTCTGCTCTTGAGAGGGCCTGTAAAGTACAAAGGGTCCCAGTAGAGCAGTGGGCAGCAATCCTGTGGCTCTCCTTTGCAGGCAAAGGTAGAGACAAGCTCCTCTCTGTAAGAGAAGAGGATGCTGATGATTACTATATCTTGAGAGATGCTTTAATAGATGGGTTTGGCTTAACCACTGATCAATACAGACTTAAGTTCAGAGATACCCAAAAAGCACAGGATCAAGATTGGGTAGACTTTGTTGATTGTGCTACCAAGGCATTGGAAGGTTGGTTAAATGGCAGTAAAGTTAATGATTATAAAGGATTGTACAATCTCATAATGAGGGAGCAGATTCTTAATAATTGTCATAACCAACTCTTACACCAGCACCTGGTGGACTCTGATCTGACTTCTCCCCAAGAATTGGGAAAGAAGGCAGACAAATGGGTCAGAACCAGGATCAGGCCCAAGAACCAAGGTGGTGACCAGAAGAAAGATTCTACCAAACCCAAAGAGAAAGGTGGGTATAATAAAACAGAAAAGTCCCCTGAAGAGCCCCAAAAACCCAGTGCTGGGGGTGGGTCCCAAAATCCTTCCTCTTCAAAAAAGAAACCAAATTGCCATGTGTGTCAGAAGCCTGGCCACTGGAAAACTGACTCCAGTTGTCCAAAGAATGGCAATAAAGAAAATGTTCCTCCAGTTGCAGCTCCAACACCTCCTGTTGCTACTAGTAGTAATCCCCCAGGTGGTGGGAGTACACCCAAAAACTTAGTTGGGTTTTCTTGGGGAACTCAGGTGGACTCTGGCCTAACCAGGTCCCCTGCACAAGCAACTCTAGTTTGTGATGGTGGCATGGGGTTTGCCAACTTTACCATGAGTCCCAGTATCCTGGGCAGGTACAGACAAGAGCCCATGATCAATGGTCAGAAGGCTGTGGCCTACAAGGACACAGGGGCCAGTGTCACCATGGTGACCAAGAGGCTAGTGCCCCTAGAACAGCTTTTACCTGGGTTTAGCTACCAGGTGACCAATATAGATGGAATCAGGACAGACCATCCCATGGCAGTGGTAAATCTCAGCTGGGGAGGGGTCACTGGCCCAAAGAGAGTGGCAGTGTCCCCAAACTTGCCTGTAGATTGTCTACTGGGGAATGATCTGGAAATCTCAGCCTGGGCTGAGATTGACCACAAGGCCCATTTGAAAATGGTAGGAGTCCCTGAGAGAGTGGATGATACCCTGAGGGCCTCACCTCCACCCCAGGAGAAAATAAAGGGAGTGAAGCCTGAAACTATGGATCACTCCACCCAAACAGAGAGCATAGGGGGTGAGCAACAGTCCTCCCCCCACCAGACTAAAGGTAAGGGTCAAGTTTCTCAGGGAACTGATCCTGCCCCTTGTGAAGCAACTGCCCCAGAAGTGGACAGGCCTGGCCTGGCCACCTCCCTGATGGCAGGGGACCCTTCCAAGGTGGTACCCAGTCTGGAGCAGGTATCCTGCCCCTCTCTACCCTGCCTCAGTCAGCCCAGGGCTGCAGAGGTCAGGGAGGTCAGTGGACCCTTAATGGGCCCCTGTCCAGAGGAACCCCCTCATCAACAGATTAGGGACACCCAGCAGAGTAGTTTCAGCCAGGTGAATATTCCTCTACAAACTGAGGGATCCCCCTTACCCTTAGGTATAGGCGCCCCTCAAATGGGTGTTGTTGAGCACAGGGAAACCTGGGGCATAGTTGCCCCAAACCTTCCGGTACCCTCCACTATTCCAACCAAAGGGATCCAACCCCCAGCTGTAGGCAGCCAGAGGTTGACCCTTAGGGCCAGATATGACACAGTCATGGGCGGAAAGGCTTCCATAGTGGCCAGTGATCTGAGGAGGTTGAGACCAACCCAAATAGGGCCTCACTTCCAGACTCAGACACCCCACCAGCCCACCTCTGACCCAAAAACCAATACAGGTAATTTCCCTAGACTTTGGAGAAACTCTAGAACCCCTTGGGGTAGGATTTCCCAAGTGGACCATGAGACAGGGAGCAACCATGCTAGTGCAGGTTCTTCCTTATATGGCCACTCAGGAAATAAAGGCTTATCTGGACAAGGTTAGCCTTATCTCCTTTCGTTTGGGGGGGGTTATGTAGGAAGGTGGAATCTGACTAATGGTTGCCCCCAACTTTTTGCCTGGTATTTGAGTGTTTTTTGACTAGTCTGGCTGGGATCCTGCTATCCAGGACCCCAGCCTATCTGCTTTCTCCCTAAAACTGATGTGAGTACTCTAGGTACAAACCTAATTGGATGCTGGGCATGCCCTACCAGTCCCTTGTAGATGGTACCCTAGGTACCCAGGGCATGGGCCCCCCAGTAGGCCAACCAGGACTGCAGCACTTATTGTGCCACCCTGGGACAGCCATACAAACTAACACCACCAGACCACTACTGTAGTCTGGGTAAGGTGGTGCTAGCACCCCTTACAGGGATATAGGTACCCTATATCCCACCCTATTACAACACATGTACTCTCATAGGTCACCCCTATAGCAGGCCTTGCTAATCCTACAGGGCAGGGTGCTGAGGTATGTGTGAGGGGGGACCCCTACATGAGTAGGGCTTCTCTGCAACCTTCGTAAAATCGTTACTGGGTTGTTTGTAGTGTAGCCATACCATATACTCTTAACCGCATTATAAGTCTATCGCGATACCGCGATAACTCAAAAATGGCTACACAGAACCATATCGCGTTTGGTGTCAAAGATGTAGGAATCATACCCCCAGTCCAGCCATGGGCATGAGGGTACGATTCCCCCCTGCTAGAGGGGCGATATGGGAAAAGCGGTAGCATTCAGACACCAATTTAAAAGTGCACAAGTTTCACAAAATGGCTACTGCCCGCCACCTACACGACCCTGGCTGGCTGTTGCTGGGGAAAACCCCAGCCTCGCCAGCTGGACAATAGGGCTCCTGTGGCAGGGAGGTGCTAGCATCTCCCCAGACAGGATAATGTGGATTGGAACAGGGTGGGTGCACCAAATGTCCTTTCAGAGTTGCACGTATGCAGCTGCAGAGACCTAATTCTGCATACACCGCTTGGAACCGGTTCAGGGGCATCCTGCCCCTCGCCCAGGCGGGAAACACACAAAGGGGAGAGGGTGTAGCCACCCTTTCCCGCCTCACCACTCATTGGTGGACACTACTCTGGACACTCCCCTAATCTTGGGGATAAAGGTGAATAACGTGGCCCCAGAGCCTCAGATTACTCTTGAACTTTACAGTCTTGACCTTCGACTTGCTGCTGCCCAGCTGACGGAAGAAATCTCCCTTGGGATAAAGGAGTTATCCCCCTGCTTGGCAGGCACCTGAAACACTGCAAGTGACCCGGTTGGAACTTCGCTGCTCTCACGAACTTCGACGACTTCCAGAAACCTTGAGGTGGGTTTCCAGCGCATCCCAGAGGCCGGTGAGTGTGCTCAACGAGTTTGGGCACCGTGGACCGCGTGGGTGCCGAGATCCCCAATACCCCGAGACACCGGCCACCTCTTGCGTAGCACACGACCCTGACCAGTGGGGAAGTTGTGCTTTGGCCCGTTCCCGAGCCAACCACTCTACAGCAATTGTGCCAAAGACCAGCGCCCTAGCCCGCTCCGGTGGCCCGTGGGTGCCCTTTTATGCTCGCCAAATTGACGCCTCCCGCGGTCCCTTGTCTCTCGACTTGTGGGCCCTAGCGGAGGTCTATCTTTGAAAACAAGAGTTCCCCTAGTTGCTCCAGGCCTGCTCTACAGTCTCCTCGAAGGAGACCTCTCACAGACCTCGAGGGTCTGCCCTGTAGTAGATTTGTTTATTCTTCGTGGGTTGCGGTTGCCAAGGCTTAGTGGATCCAATCCGGACACTAACACCGCAGCGACCCTCATCCGACGTGGGACAGTCGCCCTCCTGAAGCTGGCCTTCCTTGAAGCCTCCCGGAGCCCGTGGCTGCAGATCCAAGCTACACCACTTCTCACCTGAAGCACCCGACATCGAAGGGCTCCTTGCTTTGAGCCTCCTGGTCACTGTGCCGTGACCCAGACTCTGTCCCCTCTGCTTTCAGGTTCTCCTCTACAATCTTCACATCTTTGATCTTCACGGCATCATCAACGCTTTTGGCTAGCAGCACTTTTGAACATTTTCCTATAGAAAATCAGCCCGCGACCCGACACCAGAATCGACCTATGCACCCGGCTTCCCTGGGGCAGGTAACAGTGGTACCTCGGTACTCTCGTGGTAGTGGGCTCCTCAAAAGCTTAAGTCTAAAGTTTTAACTTTGTACTCCTGCTAGAAGTGACTTTAATCTGTATAATTTAAACCGCGACATTCTCCATAGGCTAACATTGAGATCCCGATAGCAGCTCTTTGCACTGCACGTGTCTCCCGTGGGTCCCCTTACTCATAACTGTGGGTGGATTCTGAAGGGGCAAGCGATCCTGAATGCCCTAGGCATTGCCTGTAGAATTGTCGTGGTTCTTATACCACTTTTTTGATATATGGTTTGGTCCCCCCCCTGGGGCTAATTGATTTCTGTGCTGTTTATTGTGTTTATAAATGCTTGTTTGAAGTGTAACTTTGCCACTAGTCACATAAAGCGACTGTGGGATTCTGTCTAGAATAAATACATATATTTTATATATATACCTGTGTGGGCTACTCTTTCATTTGGTTATTCAAGAGGTTATTATGGTAAAACAATAAGCTTAACACTCCTTCAAGACTTAGCCTGAAGGCTGCTCTCCACAGCTACCACTAGGATAGCTTTCTTTAAAGGTTGTCTTAAGCCTATCATCAATAAGAGTCGAATTGGACTGGTACAAGGTGTCCTTATAACTAGGAACAGCATATGCCAGGCCAACTTCTCACAGACTCCATCCTCAGATTGTTTTTTTCGGGTTGGGATGTAACTTCTGCGCTCCGGTTCGGCACCATATTCTCCAAACCTTTTCGACGCGCAAACTATCCCGAAGGTATTGTTTTCGATCGCGTGATCTTCGACGCGCACCTCAACTACTCGATTCCAGTTGTCGACCCGGGCCGCTGGGCCTATCGACGCCGTTTGGGCCTACAGCTCATGGAAAGGACTCAGTTTAAAAAATGCCCCCAGTGCGGAGCTAAATTTCCAAACAGTGACCACCACAAGGTCTGTAACCTGTGTCTCTCGCTCGAGCACGACGAGAACAATTGCCAAGCCTGTGCCTCTTTTAGATCTAAAAAGACCATCCGTGATCGCCGGGCCCGACGACACATCATGGCGCAGCAAGCAGCGCCAGTACCGGTGGACATCTTCGATGAAGGCCCCGATGTCCCGGAGGAAGATTCTGAGGACCTGGAAATCGTGTCCGAAGCAGACGACTCAGACGACCACATCGCTCCTTGAGTACAATTGCCCCTACCCCAATTCCACCTGAAAAAAAGAAGGCCCTGGTCAAAACTTCGCCTGCTGGTCCCAGTCGTGAGCGAAAACAAGCTTCAGAAGCCCCGCCCCCGGGCCCGGCTCCGAAGATAAGGGACAAGCCTTCCGGTAGCTCAGGACTGTGCAAACCGTATTTCAGTGTTCCGCAGGTACCATCGGCACCGAAGCCGGGAGTGCAGCCTACTCCCAAAAAGACATCGGCATCGAGCACCTCGACGCCGAAAGAAAAGACACTGGATCCGAAACCAAAACATTAGGAACCAAAAAAGATTTCCGCCCCCACAGCCAAGCCGAAGAACCCCAAACCACCTTCCAAGGCCTCGGAGCAGAAATCCAAACCTCGCTCGGACCCAAACAAATCGACACCGAAAGCGGTTCCCGAAGAGGAAGAACTTTTTCGTCTGGATCCTATCGATCCAAAACAAAAAACTCACCACATAGACCCCAAATCAGGACATCTGACAGCTGTTCCACACAAGAAGAGGAAACTGGACACACTAGGTATTCCTGCAGTGCCTGTAAAAAGAAAAGACTGCGCCACTTCACCTATAAGACCCCCTTCTCCTGTTCTTCCTCCTAACCATGTCTCTCCTCCACATTCTCCTATACTTCCACCAAACTCACCACCACCACACGATGATGATGATTTAGGGGATGGGGGAGGCAACAATGACCCTTTTACTGACCCTGATGACGATACAGATGTACCACAGGACGATTGGGACGATTATGATGACTCAATAGATCCTCCAGACCTCCCTGATCCCCATGCATATCCAACAAAGCCATCTCCCCCAGATGACAATATCGGCTTTGGTCAGCTTGTAAATAGAGCTGCTCTCTACCATGGTGTTCAGATGCATTCTGACCCTGCAGACGAGGACTTTCTTCTAGACACCTTTGAACAGTCACAAAAGACTGTACAAACCCTGCCAATGTTAAAGGTTGTCATTAAACATGGCCCTGACATATTCAAAGACCCTGTTAGGGCTAGAATTCTCAATCCCAGGATTAACAAAAAATATAAACCCGCTCCCAATTATCCCACCTACATCAAGGGTCAACTGCCTTAAGATTCACTAGTAGTAACTAATGCTAGGGAACGTGCAAACTCTCAGACCTCCGGTGATGCGCCATCTCCGAATAAAGAATCTAACTTGTTAGATGCGTCAGGCAAGAGATTTGCTGCCCAAGCAGCTAATCATTGGCGGATAGCCAACACACAGGCATTACTGGCTAGGTATGATAGGGCTCACTATGACCAACTGGGGAGCCCTCTCATCTGCACTCGCAGCTTTGCTTCTCCTGCCACCACCGTTGTTGTGTACGCCACCGGCGGGCATTTTCTGGGGGAGGCCGCTGAAGGACTGCAAGCCCCAGCAGCCCCAACTGCGCATATGCCACCAACGCCACCAGGAAGGCACTTAAAACTTTCTCAGGGCTCCCGCAGCGCGGGAGTCCTCTCACCTGCACTCACAGCTTTGCTTCTCCTGCCGCCACTGTTGTTGTGTACGCCACCGGATCCATCGGTGGACATTTTCTGGGGGAGGCCGCTGAAAGACTGCAAGCCCCAGTGGTGCGTACGCCGCCAATGCCAACGCCACCAGGAAGGCGCTTAAAACGCTCTCACGGCTCCCGCAGTGTCCAAGGGCGGGCCCGTCTGCAACCGAACGAGGCCGGGCAGGGTGACAGACTCTTGACCTGTACCGTGAAGATCAGAAAAAAACGGTAAGGACTGGTTTTAATTTACTTCGGCTACAAATTTCAGAGTATCCCAAACCAACATGGGAAAAAGAAAGTTGATTTTAAGTAAAGCGAAGCCCGGGGGAAAAATGAACCTATTACAAAGAGTGCCATGGGCCTTATTAGTACTGAAATTGTCCAAGTGGAGGAGCAATTAGCGGCCACTAAATCTGCATTAAACGCTGCTCAAAGGGATGTGATCCTAGCTACGGGAGACCAGGCTCGCGGAATAGCAACAACCGTAGAGCCTGTACCACACGGTCAAAATAAGAATAGGAACAGTAATTCCCATAACGTTCTAGGAGCAGCCTGTCCCACTTTAATGGGGCCATGTGTCTCGTTACAACCGCTCGAAATATCCACGACTTCAGACACCTCCGATTTGTCATCACCCCCACCAAAAAAGAGCAAACAGCAATCTTTGGCTCCTGAAAATAGCTCCCAAAACTCAAATCGACCAGCTAAGCAAAAAAAGGGCAAAAATAAAAAATCAGTTGGAAAAGGAACAGGCTCTGCAGATCCACCATGTCACATTCAAGGCATGGACACCCTGTTCAAAAAATTACATGGGAAAATAGACAATATTGACAGGCGTATCAGAAACGAAATTAAACAAATACAAAAGGATATTGCCCATCTAATGGGGCTGGTCACAACTTTACTCTCATCAAACCCGATTCAGAAGCTTTTGCCCAGTAGTAATCCGTCTATGAAAGTACCAACTGTTCAAAATTCTGACAACGGAGTCAAAAGAGACATAAGCAACTCGAAACTGAGGAACTACCCAGAGGTGCCTCCCAGCACTAGTGCTACAAAAGATGGGGTTAATACTACACAAAACTTTTAAAAGAAGCCTAATTCAGTAATGGCAGATGCAACATGGCCCAAGAGGCATCATGAGGCACCCCTCAACCTACCTCCCCAGGCTACCCCTTATGTTGTTGTTTTAAAAAACGTTCCTAAATTGATGTTCAACACTTCAGAATCTTGGGGGTCATTGAAGAATCGAGTTGTGCATTGGTTTTCAACAAATACCCGTTGTAGCTTAAGTATTCTCACTCAGGAAATAATTGTGCTGAGAAGAGTGAGTTGGGTGGGCAATACACTGAAAGCATGTGGAGGTCACTGCATTGTTGTGAACTTTCGTACCCCTGAAGTGGTAGGTTCCATTTTAGAAGAATTATCAGTAAAAGACATATGGCCATCTGTCTGCCCGAATGAGGGCATTACTGCAGTCCCCTTGGCTATTTTTATAGACCAAGAATGGAGTCTCCCCTTCCAAGAAGTAGATCCATCCCTAGCATTGCAACACATATGCTATTGACCACTACGAATAGATTTGCCCCGCTGGGAAGTTGCTGCAAGGTCGATTGACTGAATGAGGAAGCTGTGCAACCTATTGAAAGTATAAACGCTATCCCCTCAAATAATATTGTTGGGACTAATCTATTTGGTAGTATGCTACATGGTTCACTAAAATGTATGTCTTGGAACATTGCTGGGGTTAAAAACAAGCTACATGAAACAGATTGGCTTAGTAGTATTCAAGATTGCACTTTTTTTTGCAAATCTGTTTTTATTGTTTTTTGTTGTTGTTTTTGGTAAAAGAATACACGTTTCGGCAGCATACATTACACACAGAAGTTCATGAGCATATGCAGATTGTTAATCCGTGCCTGGCCTGTAGTCAATTTAATATAACCTGCATTCGAATTATGTGCCAACCACCACCCGCCCAGGAGCCGGCTGCATTTTCCTTATCAGTTCTGGTGTTGTCTCTTAAGGAGGGGCAGTAGCCACCGTATACCAGCCACTTAGCCGTACATGCAAACCTATGTCGCCCACGCAACTTAGGTGTTAGAAACAGATGAGTTACCTACAATTCAAAAGAAGAACTCATAACAGTGGCAGCGTGAACAGTTGTACACATAGATTGTTCCCCCCCCCCCTTTCTACCCCTGACCCCCCCCCCCCCCCCACCCCCGGGATCACCCCCTAAGCCCCACGGTTGCAACCATCCCCATGTGTTCGCAGACGCCCCGTCTTTAGGCCAGAGGCAGTAGGGGCTATGCTATCCCGTCAGCGAGGCAGCCGGTACTACGCCGTCACTCGCGCAGGCACTTCCAACCACCCCCGTGTGGTATTCAAGATTGCACTTTGATCCTATTACAAGAAACTTGGCTCACTGAATGTTTCTTTATAAATGGTTTTTAAAACTATTTTTACAGAAGCAACCCCATCAAGGGCAGGGAGAGCCAGTGGAGGCCTTGCAGTATTATCTGTGGTGAGCTCCCGATTGATTTTAAAGAAGTTTTATACAAAATTACAGTTTTTATATTTCTCCGTGAAAGGGAAGCCGCATTCCATTGTGGTGATTAACTTCTATAATAACATTTTTGATATAACCAAACACGGGGTAATTGTCAAAATGGAAGAGGAGTTGGACGCTTGCCTGAAGGGGGTAGGGGGAGACGATATACTGATCTGGGCAGGGGATTTTAATTGTGAGATATGTAACCTCTCAAAAGCGGACCGATGTGGCCATGGAGACACCCACCATGACTGCATTTCCCACTTCCCTCACAACTCTTATGGTGAGGCAATCAATCATGTTATGTACAAACACAACTTGGAAATAGCTGAGTTAGTTGAACATGGGGGGGAATATGTGAATAAATCTTATGAAGGGGCTAGGTCCTAGTCATGTATCGACCATATTTTGGTATCAAGGAATTGTAGGCCCTTCGTGGAAAAGTGTTACATACAGGCCAGTTTATATAGTGATCATCATCCCCTGCTCTTAATGCTGACCCCAAACTTCTACTATACAGAGAAGGTGTTTGTCTCAAGGTGAAAATGGGATCTCTATTAAGTGGTCAGGTGTTAATCCGACAACCTTTATGAACAACATAGTCCAAAATAACAACCTCTCTATTGATATATGCTTGAACAAATCATCCACTAATATAGAGAAAGTAACTGCTTTCCAAAATATTGTTGCCGACATTTCAAACCATTTGAAATATAGGAATCAGAAATACAAGGACCATCATCCTAGATGGTTCAACAAGCGGTGCTCCAAATTAAATAAAGATCTGAAGGAGGCATTGAAAGTAAGACCTAGAAATGCTGACAGCGTTTGTACCCTTAGGAAAACGTTACAAAGAAGCATTAAAATCAAGAAAACTAGAGATTAGGGAGGCTGCCTGGGATAGCGTGATTCAAGCGGGAGAGACTAAGGACTCTGCTCTATTCTGGAAAAAAATAGATCAACCACTATTTAAAGACATAACATCCACTAAGGTTGAAACGATAGTGAGTCCAGAAGACTGGTTGTCCCATTTTGAGAAAATTTGTAACCCCTCACATAAGAACATTGAGATAGACTATAACTGTAAAATTATATCCTTAAGTGTAGAAAAGATAGATCCCATCAGCATTGTAGAGACTAAAACTGCCTTAAAGAATAGTGCTAGCGGCAAAGCAGCAGGCCCTGACGGCGTACCCATTGATATTTTTAGGCATACCGGTGATTTCTGGTCCCCAATTTTAGTTAACTTTTTAATGCTATTATTAGTGGGTCACTGCCTATAACCTAGGCTGAAAGTATGATCGTCCCTATTTTTAAAAAAGGCACTAAAGGAAGCGCTAAATGCTGCCGACCAATATCCCTTCTCGATTCTACGTCTAAACTACTGGGTAGAATTATGCTGAACAGACTGGAATGTTGGGTAGAGGAGAAAAATATTCTAACAGCAGCCCAGTTTGGTTTTGTGAAGGGGTATTAGTATGGTTGAGCAATGCGTCAACCTTGAAATGCTAATAGGGAAATACACGATAGATAAGGAAGGCCAGCTCCACTTATGTTTTGTTGACCACACCAGCGCTTTTGATTTAGTGAATCACGCAAAGCTCTGGCAAATGCTGGAGGGGATGGGCACCCCATATGATATTATATGCCTCTTATCCCAGATATATGCCTACCTAACTTCAGGGATACGCTATGGCCCTAACAGGTAATGTACCTCACAATTTAAAGTTACCCGTGGAATTAGACAAGGCTGCATCCTTGCGCCTCTTTTATTTTCTCTTTACATTAATGGTATCGACTCTTCATTACAAAGTTTAAGGGCAGATGCCCCTGTCGTTGGCAAACGTATAACCCCTGTTTTACTTTATGGAGATGATGCAGTCCTAATTTCAAGGACTGCAAATGGCCTACAAAGCCTGATAGATAATTTTTCAGATGTTATGACTGCAAAAGATCTAAAAATCAACCAGAGTAAAACACTAGTTATGTCTTGCGGGAAAAGTAAAACTATGATTAGAAGACATTACGTTGATGGAGTACCCATCGAACGGACTACTATTTTTTCATATCTGGGGCTTCCCTTTAACAGTATTGGATCATGGAATGCACATATTAACCTATGTAAATTCAAATTTATAAGATCGAGTGAGGCAATTTTTAGATTCTCTCAAAAAATAGTCAGTAAGCCAGTGCGCGAAATCCTTAAGCTATATGGCAGTAAATGTATAACCGGGGCCATTTACGGTGGAGCATTATGGGGTAGGACATGCATTACTGCACTATAAACCCTCAAAAATAAATTTCTAAGGAGGGTATTATCAGTACCAAACTCAACAGCCACCTTCATTGCTCATAAGGAACTAAACACTAAAATATTGGCGACTTGATTAGTATGGCTGCGCTTACACTGTGGTTCAGAATATGGTCCAAAGATGAGACGCAATTTACTAAAGATATAATAAAGGACTGCCTTACACTAGATCAATATAGGAAGATACCATGGTTAAAGTACATTTTTAGCCTTTTATCGGAGTGCAATGTGACAGTTGATCCCCGCGACCCCAATACTATCCTGAATTATACCAAAGGGGAATTAAAAAAGAGATTATTGGTATCCAGAGAATCTGTAAGAGAGTTGGAAGCAAGGAAAAAATCACTTGTTAGTTCTTACTGTGAACTTCCGATTTTAGCAGGCATTTAGCTATATCTAACAGGAATAAGAAATCCACAACATAGATTTTTTCTAACTAGGCTAAGGTTGAGCACTCTGCACTTTCAGGTCGCTTTCCCCAAGATGGGCAAGTGGAGTGCCAACCTACCCAAATGCCCGTGTGACGGCAAAACGCTCCAGTCCACCTTGCACTTTTTACTTTTTTGTAAATGTTATAGGGACATCAGAAATGCAATCTTACAGCCTTTTTTTAATGTAAAACAGATTGTTTACATATAAATCTGCTTTTTATCGTATATGCTATTTGGAAAGTGTAACAACATGTAATACTGTTATTCTCTTTGTACAATTGGCCATAAAGAGAAGAAAGGCCCTTTCATATCTGGAACTGTTGAATTATGAAAATGAATAGCTATTCATCATGATAAAATTGTTTGCATTCTCCGATTATTTTTACCTTTGGATAGTTCTGTGATGCCAAATAATATTAATTATCTTGTCTTGTGTGGTAAATAAAATTCCTTTACCGGGACTGAATTTGATACAGAAACATTATAAAATAGCTCAGTAAAATGAGAGGCAGAATCCGTGATATTAGAGTTTCGGAATGGGCTTTATTCCAGTAATCGATTATAATCGGTTGCTCCAAGTTCCATCACCACGGGGGTTCAGGAAGTGAAGTACATACTTTATTGACAAGAAATGACTTTTATAGTACATACATGACAATGAAGTAAATGCAGTAGGCGTAACAATTGATAAGGAAAATGACGAGTTGTTCTGCGTAACCAGAAATGGGTGTAATAAAGAGTAAAAAGGAACATAATTGGTTATGATGTCATATATAGGTGGATCTATAAGATAATACTTGGCATAGATGCGCGCGCAGCAGTATGACGTGTAATTGACGTGTAACTAGGGGGTGAAGGGGACTTGACATTTAGCTCTACATGTGGAGACAAAAAGTCTGGGGGGTCAAGTCAACCTAATCCCAAATCATATCTAACATCCTATGTTTAAAGAACTATGTTATCCAAGAAAGAAGGACTCTCGGACAGAATCTATTCTATACTGACTGTGCGTGCGTGTACAAGCGTCTAAGTGTCTACACTGAATGCGAGGGGGTAGGAATATTCCATGGTGACAGGGCTATGAATTACTTGCATAAGGGCAGAGAAGTCGGGCCTTTTGCTCGGTAACTGGAAGAATGTTTACTTAAACTACTAGGCAGGAATGCATCGGCTGAGGGGGAAGCAGATAATTCGAAGGTGAAATACAGTTCTTGGCAGAGAATAGGCTGATGTCAGGCTTCGTGAGCCGCGCAGAGAATGAGACAAAGTTCATGGTCACAGATGCAGGCTCAGACTGGAGCTTTCAGAGGCAGAAAGCAAGAAGAGTTTTGATGACAGAATCAGGGCCTACTTGCCTGGACTGTAAAATGGCATAAGTGAACCATATAAAGCTGGTGGCCTTTCATATTTAGGAATGGAATATCCGGCCTATTCATGGCGGATCTGACAGAGGACATGTTGACGTTGGACGCACATGTATTTGCGTCTTCATAACTGGAACTGGAGGGAACATACATGTACTTGTGATATGCACATAGAACTGTTGGGGTCCAAGATAGGGGACATAACTGACCAGAAAAATCCATATTTCCACATTCCCTCCTTGTCCCCTACTTGCCCTTCAAGAGATATCAATCTTCATTAATCCATTGATCTGTTCATATAGCATCATTTGTTCTTCTTTCTTCTTCCGTGACGAATGAAATCTTGGTGGTGGAATACACGATGTGGCACACAGACCACAGATCGCTGGTCCACATTGTAGACATAGACAGCAACTGAATAGTATGAGAAAGCCAATACCTAGGAAGGATAAAACTCTCCATCCCCAGGCTGATATCACACTCCAAAACCAACTGGACCAAGTCCAAGTGCCTGGGTTCTGGTGTATCTGGCTTACAATCTTATGAAGGCGAGTGATGGCTTTATATACAGATGGCGAATTTTCTGGTATGAATACGCAGCAGCTTGATCCGATGACCCTACAAGCTCCGCCCCTATCAGCCAGGATGACGTCAAGGACAAGACGATTTTGAAGCACAACAATCCGCATAGCAGACTGCTCTTCTGTTAAATTGCCTAAGGCGGAAATAGTCTCATTCACTACTGCTTCAAGGGTTCTAGTTAATCTACGTATCAGCTTACTATTAGTAACGGTACCTATGTAGGGAAAGATGCCTTTATTAAAATCTACATACTTGTCCCATGCCGTCTCAGTGTAATCGACAATGGGGAGATCTCTCCGCTCTCTGTTGTGTACTAAATGAATATTTCTGTAATAATCAGGAGGAGCTAGGAAAACAGGTGGCAAAAGGAATGCAATGTAGCAGGTACCATCCCAATCTAGAGGTAAACGCATATATGCAGTCTGACCACATACAAAGTAGGAATGACGAGAAGCTCTAAATAAAGATTTGCCTTGATCACTGAATTCTACTATAGTAGTGCATTTACTATGGCCCATATGTATGGAACCAACCTTTCTTACACACAATTCACCCTTCGCTGGGAATACTGACATGGTGGGTAAGACTAGTTCAATTTCGGATACGACATTTAGAATCATGAGATTAGGTGTAAAATTACCTAATCCATATACTTCATTTTCTAGATCAGTTCCTGTTCTTTTGGGGCGACCCTCCTTGTCAGGGTAGCAGACCTTGAGTAAAACTAGGTTCAGGTTTCCCCATACCCAATGATCTTGGTAAACTGCTGTGTCTGAGTCTATGAAATTGATTAAACTGAACCATGCTCCACAGGAGCCATTACGTGTAAATGGATGTGGAAAGAAAGGCAGGACTCCTTCATAATTCTGATAGGGAGGGAGTCGGCCACACACCCAACAATTGGTAGCATTACTAGTCTGATGGGAATGATGTAACATACTAATGAAAGTGTTATTGCGCAGCGCAAGTCTATAAGACAATTCATGTGGAGGTAAGTCACTAAAAGAATGTTCAGCAGCAATATTATAAACATGTCTAGAAATAGGGTAATATATGTGCAACAACATACTTGTAACAATTATTAAAAGACTTAATAAAAACAGAATTAATAATGTCACTATGCAGTGGCTACGCAGTGATTTACAATACGCCTGTCGTTTCAACATTTTCCGGGTATTTTCTCTACTCAGGTCCAAGGGATACATGTCAGAGACAATTCAACCGCTTCACCTTGGAGAGGACTTAAACAATCAAATTGCTCGACTTGTTGGGCCTAAGCTTTAGTTTGTAAAGTTCGGTTTCAGTTTTTTCAACCAAAGGAAGTTTTGAATCAGTCTGTGAGGGAGTGCAGGGCACAATGTCTATATCCGAGGATAGTCCATGAAATTTTTTGATATGACTTGAATGAATCCAGCCCTTGCGGCCCTCGATCTTCACGGCTGTCCTTGTGGTCAGCAGGACCAACTTGGGTGCTTTCCACCTGGGCTCCAGCTGAGTTTTTCGGTCGAAATTCCTCACAAAGACCAGATCCCCCGGAACCACGTCATGGGGTTTCACCTCGGTGTTGTCGGGAAAGGCTGCAGCTACCTGTGAACGACAAGATTGTAGTGCAGACATCAAGGAAGCCAAGTAATCTGTCAGCATATTGCAGTCAATATCAGTTATTTTGCGTGGTACGGGCGTCCCCCACATATTTGGTGGTCTACCGAAGATCACCTCATACGGGGATAGCCCTGTTCGAGAGTGTGCTACCATTCTCATGTAAAAGAGTGCAACTGGTAACGCTACTATCCAGTCGACACCTTTCTCTCTGCATATTTTGGACAATCTGATTTTCAGTATCTGGTTATGTCTTTCTACGAGACCTGCTGCCTCGGGGTGTCGAACACAGTGGAATTTCCACTGATAACCTAACAGAAGTGAAACGTGTTTCATTAATTCGGATGAGAACGGCTGGCCGTTATCTGAGTGAACAACACGTGGTAAACCGTATCGTGGGAAGAATTCTCGAACCAACTGTTTGGCAGTAGTCGGGGCAGTGTAATCTGAAACCGGGTACGCCTCTGTCCAACGGGACAGAGCGCAGACAACTACGAGAACATATTTGAATCCTCGACATCGTTCCATCTGGATATAGTCCATCTGGAGTACTTCAAAAGGATTATTAGGAGGATGAAATCCACCCTGTTCTACGGGAACGCTTTTTCCTGGGTTAAACTGGCAACAGATCATACAGGTACGGACCTTTTGTTTGGCTGCTGCTCGTAAATGTTTATTGAACCAAATGTGTTGAATGCTGTCTAGCATAGCTTTTTCTCCTAGATGTGCTGGACTATGTATAGTGTTAATTATAACTTGGACCATTGAATCAGGAAGGAACCATACAGACTTTTCCTTCATCATCCATCCTTGGTCCGTTTGGATCCCTCCTAATTCAGTCCATTTCTTTATTTCGTCTGGTGTAGCATGTGTCTGTATGTCAATCACGTCAAGAGTAGGATCTTTAACTGTCATACAATGTGTCGGTGTCGGGACTATTGTCTTTGTCATGTCGGGGGTTTGAGTTTGAGCAGTCTGTTTAGCTGTTCTGTCGGCTAGATCATTGCCTTGGGAAATGATATCAGTAATCTTCGTATGAGCCTTACATTTCATAATTGATATTGCAGTGGGTAGATGTATCGCATCTAATAAGGCATGAATGAGGGGTCCGTTCTGAATGTGGGCACCGTGGGAAGTTAAATAACCTCTCTCTCGCCACAACACGCCGAAGTCATGTACAACTCCGAATGCATAACGTGAATCAGTGTATATGTTGACTTTTTTATCTGTGGCTTGAATACAGGCTTGTGTCAGAGCGATGAGCTCTGCGGCTTGAGCTGACAAAGTATTTATACGATTAGTTTCAATGACTTCAGTATCTGTTGTGACTGCGTAAGCGGCCACTAATTCTCCTGCACTTGTTCTCATACATGAACCATCTACATACAACGTCAGGTCTGGATCGGACAATGGAACATCTGTCAGGTCTTGTCTGGGTTTTGTCGTTATAGTGATAACTTCAATACAGTCATGAGCTAGTGGGTCTGTTCCGGTTACTGGCAAAAGTGTGGCAGGATTCAATGTGTTACAGCGTCTGATTTCTATATGTGGCTGAAACAGTGTAAGTTCGTACCCTGTAAGTCGCGCTATAGTCAAGTGTTGTGTTTGTGTTCTATTTACAAGAACCTCTACTGCGTGTGGTACTTGAACTGTCAATGGGTGTCCTAACACTATGGCATCGCTTTGTCTGATTGCTAAAGCTGTCGCTGCCACTGATTTCAGACACGCAGGCAAAGCCTGAGCTACGGGATCTAATGTACTAGAAAAATAAGCACATGGTTTGTGTGCTCCTGCTTGATCCTGTGTGAGTACTGACAAAGCAGTACCTTCGCGTTCTGTAACAAAGAGTGTAAACTGTTTTCTGTAACATGGTGTTGCTAAAACAGGTGCTTGGCATAAAGCTTTCTTTAGGCTTTCAAAAGCTTGTGTATGTTCTTGAATCCAAGGGAGAACAGCCGATGTGGCTGCCTCCTGTGTGGTTAACTGAATGAGTGGTTTTGCTAGAAATGCATACTGAGGGATCCACTGCCTACAGTATGAAGTGAGGCCTATGAAAGCTCGTACCTCCTTTTGTGTCTTGGGTATAGGCATGTTAGCTATTAACTGAATGCGGTCGGGTGTAAGCTGCCTTCCCTCCTTGGACAGCGAGTGTCCAAGATAAACAACTCGCTGGACACAGAATTGCAGCTTAGAAGGGGACACCTTGTGCCCCTTTTCGGCTAGAAATTGTAAAACTGTCAGTGATGCTTTTTCACATTCCGGTTCGCTCCTTGCGGTGATCAGCAGATCATCGACGTATTGAAGCAGTGCAGTGTTAACTGGCATGTGGATACTGTCAAGTTCTCGTTTCAGTGCTTGGCTATAGATGCTGGGGCTTTCTGTAAATCCTTGAGGTGCGCGTGAGAATTTAAAGCTACGTCCATTTAAACTAAATCCGAACAAATATTGGCTTTCCGGATCTATTGGGACGCTGAAAAAAGCATTCTTGAGATCAATTACAGTAAAGAATGTTGCTTCGGAATCAATGGCTGTCAGTAATGACGAGATATCTGGGACCACAGGAAATTGTGGCACAATGCACTTGTTTAATTCGCGCAGATCAATAACCAATCGATATACGGGCGGGGCCTTTGGATCTGTTCGTTTAAGAATCGGAATTATCGGTGAATTACATACATTGGAGTCTGTTTCCACAACTACTCCTTGGGCGATGAGCTCGTCAATGATTTGTAGTAAAGCCACTACAGCATCTGGTGGTAACTTGTATTGTCGCATTCGTGGTAGCACCACTCCTGCCTTTAATGTGACTCGATATGGTGTAATATTCATGCAACCAACATCAGTAGGGCCTTGTGCCCATAGACGTGTAGGTAAAGTCTGCAGTCGGGGATCCATGTCTCTAGACACATAGTGACCTTTAAAATCACGTAAAAACAACCTTACACCTTCCGGAGAACAACATATTATGGCTCCTAGAGCTTTCAGGGTTTTAATTCCTAACAGATTTTCTGGACATGATTTAGTAAGCAATAAATCTGTAGTTCGGGTCAGAGGTCCTATCGTAAGTGGCAGTGGTTGTGACACTTCATTAACAATAGGTTTTCCTGAAAAACCAAGGGAAATATTCTGAGAGCCTGAGAGGGGTGCCCCTGGAACTTCACTACGTTTTATAGTTGTTCGACTTGCCCCTGTATCGAGTAAAAACTTCCTATCTTGGCCTAATAATTCACTATGTACATAAGGTCCTTCTTGATCTACAGGAATCTCGATAAGGGGTAAATCAACTTCCCTCTCTAGGCTTGTTCATGCGTAACGCTGATACTCGGGATATTCATACTGTGCGGTCTGATACATTTGTCGTGTTGTTGTCTGAGTGGCAGTAACAGGCAACGGTGGTGCAGCTGGCACAAACTGTATTGGCTGTTGTGCGGCTGGCATGGCCTGGGCATGCTGCATAGCTCCTTGTTCATTCTGATCTTGTCTGAGTGGCCGTGATCTTTCTTGTGTTTTACCTATGGCGATATTATGTTTTAAAACTGGACAATCGTGTACGTAATGACCTGGCTTTTTACAATAATTGCATGTCCCTTTTACAGGTCCTGCTGAATCGGAATGTGTCATACCCTTTTTATGTCCTTCCGCTGGAACTGTCTGGGAAACTAGCATTTTCATTTTCGTGTCTTTCATGCGTCTGTGTTCATGTTCTTGTTCCTCTCTAATTCTATTGTGATGGTACTGTAGCATTTGTAACATTTGTGATGGAGTGTTACCTTGCCAGGTACTCTCGAATTTTAATACTCTATTCTTTACTGGGGGCAGGGCATTTTCTACTAATTTTGTTACAAACAGATGCGGGTATGATTCGCTGCTGGCTTTTATGCCACTATTTATACCAAAACATTTTTCAAATCGGGCATAGTAATCACTAGTGTCTTCATCTTGCTTCTGCTTACAGGCTGAAATCGTTCCCCAATCTTCCTTTTTCGTAGTTAATAAACGTGGCAGTACCTGTACGAGTAAACCTGGTAATGCTTTAGTTTTATCCCCAAGTCCTGCTCCTGCAGTTCGGGCCTTTTCTTCCGCTTCTAACACTGACCACTCTATCTTTTGGTCTCCTACCTCCCACTCTTTTTCCTTGAGTTTTTCATAAATGCCAGCAGGCATCAATACCTTTAATATTGTCATAATGTCGGGATAGGTATACTCTCCCATGAGTAACATGTCTTTAATTTCTCGGTGAAAACCCGCTGGATCTTTGTCATGACTGGGTACCACTTTCTTCATTTGTAACAATTCTATTTTTGATATGGGCGTATATACAAATACGCGCTTAAACTCGTTGTCCTCGCCTTTTATTGGGTGCACTTCTCGTAACGGATTCTGTCTATCCATGTGATACGTGGTTCTTTCCTTGACGGGCAATGAAACATGCTCTGAGCATACAAAAAGAATATACTGCTTTCTTGATTCTAGAATTTCTTTAATTAATTTAGTACCTGGACCTCTCCATTTATTCATAAGCAATTCAGTCAGTATGTCAGGTAAGGGACCAGGGTCCGAATGCTGACTCCGATATAGTATAATGAGTTGTTGAATCATATAAATCCCAGCTAACCTCTGTTCATCTGGGGTGAGATTCAAAAATGTGCGTACTACTGTATCATCACTATATTTTCCGGGACTGTCCACCCAATGGACAGCTGCCCTGGCTAAATCTTGTTCATCCATGGAATCGAGAAAATGATAACCCCTTCGTTCTCGTAGTAGTTTGTCGGCGGTTTGGAACGAACGCTCGTTAGACCTTATATTAATTATAGGTATTTGAAAATTCCTGTTATTATCTGGACATATCGGATGTATTGAGTCAGTATGACATCTAGTCTGATTCCTATTACAAGATCTTCCTCTACCTACATAGGCTATGGTGTCCGACTGTCCTGCGGGCAGTCCTGACCCTTCTTCCTCGCTTTGTTCGAACTCGTCTGCCTCTAATCTCTCTTTGTGTAGGCGTTCTATTTCTTTACGGATCTTTCGGCACATGGCTATTATACAATTTTGCTTGTCATGTCTCCCTTCTGATATATTCTGACTCCATCTGGTAAGAATTTGCATTGCTTCCGGGTCTACCCCCGGTCGGTCTACATTTCTGATCACACAGTTTATGAGGAAACGTAACAGTTCCCCCTGTATCTCTACTTTCTGGTACTCCATAGCTCTGTTAATACATTCTGGATCTCGTCCTGTTTGGACAAAATGATATATTTCGTCTAGATGCGCAGTCATTCCTGGTAACTTCGCTAAATACACTGCGGCTCGTCTGATACGCAATGAGGCCAGGGTCATTTCGTCCTCTATACCGGACACCGGGTCATATCTACAATCTACGAGAAGTTCTTTAAGTGCACGAGCACTTACGAATTTGGGTGTACGTGAATGCGCTGACTCTTGAAAAGTAAGTTTATTTATTCTGGGTGGCGTAGAAAAGATATTGGTAGCACCTCCCGTGGCCCCATCTGGGGCGTCGGGTGTGAAAGGATTCGTTGAACGTGACACAGCAACTATAGGTGTGGACACAGCTATAGAAGTAGCTGTAGGAACAGATACAGAAACAGATGTGCTTGCCGGAACTTGTGACTCGATTTGTTGCTGTAGGGATACGGGTACTGGATCTTGGCGTAGGACCTCCCTGATATGCGGTCTATGTGGAGCGGAATTAGCATACTCGGGAGCTGCGTCATCTAAATATGAGGAAAGAAAAACATCTTCTGCGGTTCTAGGATGCCCCTTAGGATGTACCTTGATTGGGAATAATGGGGGTGGCAAGTCTTTCGGTATCTCTGGAGTAGCCTTAGGTAATCCTTCGGCCAGAAGGGGATACATACCATTCATAAGGGCATTTCTTTGTCTGTCTACTTGTTCTGATTTCACTCGGATACCTTCCTCAATTAATAGATTTCCTTGAACTTTATTTGAACTTTCTTTGTTCCTTTCTTCCTGTCTACGTGCTTTTTCTGTACGTCTATGAGATTCTTTACGCCATAACTCAACGGCGTCCTTCTGTGACTGTCTGACTTTCCTTTTCCATAACTCTTCCTCGACTTTCATGATGCACTCTGCATCCCAGGTCCCCGCTGCGGGCCACCTCTGACTTTCTGGTAATCCCTTGGTATAGTCTACCCATAAATCAAGAAATAATATAGCGTCTAAGCCATGTTTGTGATACATGAAGTGCCCTGGAGTGTCCCTAGGAGGAATAGGGACGGCTTCTTCGAGAACCCCTTTTCTAGTAGTGATCTGTCTTAATTTCGAAAAGAGCGACATATTGACAACTGATCTGACACTTAATCTTGAACACACTTAATACAAAAGTACAATAATGAACAATCATTCATACCACAATATGCATGACGTTGAACACATTAAACATTAAACATTAAACATTTATTTAACTTTTAAAATAAACAACAATGATGATCGTCTGCATAACTAATCACCAAGCATAACTCTTGACACTAACTAGATACTTCGGAATACTTGATATACTGCTAAACAGTACAGATACACTGCTAAAACAGTGCAGACCGGATTTGTGTACCCAAACCCGTCTTGACCGGCACAACCTATGTGCACGTCAGAAATGCCTCCCCAGTAATGGTACTCACCGGGTAGCTTCGGAAACGGAAGGCCTCGGTAACTTGAACTTGAACCGGACTGGACTCGACTCGTCTCGTCGGAAACTGGGCTTGACTTCGAACTGGTGGGTCTCTGTATACCTCGGATCTTGCTCTCTCAGCTAGGCTCTGGTCGGGATACTTCGCACTTCTCACCGCCTCGTCTGGGTGTTGATCGCAGTCTCAGTCGCCCCCGCTTGACCGGAGGGAGACGCAGGAAATCCTGCTGGTACGCGTTATTGTCCGTCCAGCTGTGGCAGGAGACCGGGCCTGCAACTCACCGCCGGCGCGTGAGATGAGAAAGTGTCCCTGTTCGGGCGCCATCATGTGGTAAATAAAATTCCTTTACCGGGACTGAATTTGATACAGAAACATTATAAAATAGCTCAGTAAAATGAGAGGCAGAATCCGTGATATTAGAGTTTCGGAATGGGCTTTATTCCAGTAATCGATTATAATCGGTTGCTCCAAGTTCCATCACCACGGGGGTTCAGGAAGTGAAGTACATACTTTATTGACAAGAAATGACTTTTATAGTACATACATGACAATGAAGTAAATGCAGTAGGCGTAACAATTGATAAGGAAAATGACGAGTTGTTCTGCGTAACCAGAAATGGGTGTAATAAAGAGTAAAAAGGAACATAATTGGTTATGATGTCATATATAGGTGGATCTATAAGATAATACTTGGCATAGATGCGCGCGCAGCAGTATGACGTGTAATTGACGTGTAACTAGGGGGTGAAGGGGACTTGACATTTAGCTCTACATGTGGAGACAAAAAGTCTGGGGGGTCAAGTCAACCTAATCCCAAATCATATCTAACATCCTATGTTTAAAGAACTATGTTATCCAAGAAAGAAGGACTCTCGGACAGAATCTATTCTATACTGACTGTGCGTGCGTGTACAAGCGTCTAAGTGTCTACACTGAATGCGAGGGGGTAGGAATATTCCATGGTGACAGGGCTATGAATTACTTGCATAAGGGCAGAGAAGTCGGGCCTTTTGCTCGGTAACTGGAAGAATGTTTACTTAAACTACTAGGCAGGAATGCATCGGCTGAGGGGGAAGCAGATAATTCGAAGGTGAAATACAGTTCTTGGCAGAGAATAGGCTGATGTCAGGCTTCGTGAGCCGCGCAGAGAATGAGACAAAGTTCATGGTCACAGATGCAGGCTCAGACTGGAGCTTTCAGAGGCAGAAAGCAAGAAGAGTTTTGATGACAGAATCAGGGCCTACTTGCCTGGACTGTAAAATGGCATAAGTGAACCATATAAAGCTGGTGGCCTTTCATATTTAGGAATGGAATATCCGGCCTATTCATGGCGGATCTGACAGAGGACATGTTGACGTTGGACGCACATGTATTTGCGTCTTCATAACTGGAACTGGAGGGAACATACATGTACTTGTGATATGCACATAGAACTGTTGGGGTCCAAGATAGGGGACATAACTGACCAGAAAAATCCATATTTCCACACTTGTCCGAAATTTATACCTAAATGTTTTGTGTATGGAATAATTTATTTTTATATCCCACAGATGAAATGATTTTTATGAAATGTTTATTGTGATGAATGAAAAATTTCCTAGCTATCGTAACGGAAAGTTTCAATTCTATTAAGGACTCGGAGGCGAGGATTATGCCTTCTTTCTCCACTTTATTCATACAGCAGCACAGAAAGAACAACAAAGACTACGTTTCCCATGAGTCATCGGGAAAAAACAGTAGTCAACAACATTGTGGTAACAACCAATCGAAACAACAAGAAGTGTCCAATCAGAGCTTCTCCAGTAGATATAGTCCCTTGTTAGTGTCCAGATCTCCTCTTTCGGAGCGCGAAGACAGGCCGGGCTGTCTTCGCGCTCCGAAAGAGGAGATCTCAACTTCAGGCGTCCTGTTTGTGGGTATCAGAACCTGCAACAAACAAGGCAGTATTACCAAGGGGAAATCACAACCCTAGGTAGCAGTTCAGAAAAGGGAACGGAATCGTTAGGACATATCGAGCAACAACTTTCTTCAATATAAACATGAATGTAAAAATGTTTTACTTACATCTGTACGGGGAGGGATCTCCTCTGAGAACACAGGGCGGGATAATCCTCGCCTCCGAGTCCTTAATAGAATTGAAACTTTCCGTTACGATAGCTAGGAAATTTTTCATTCTATGTCAGGACTGGAGGCGAGGATTATGCTTGTTTAAAGCTTGCCCACAACCAATTGAGCCATATTGATTATTGGCTTGAAGTAAAACCGCTTAAAGGTGGAATCCGAGGACCAGTCTGCCGCGTTGAGGATGTCCTCCAAGCGGGCATCCAGACCAAACGCCTTCGAGGCCATAGCTCCCCTTGCGGAGTGTGCCCCAAAATGGCGGAGGCTAATGCCAGCCTCCTGCATCACCCAACGCACCCATCTTGCGATGGTAGGCGAAGAAACGGCCTTAAAGGGTTTGCGGAGCGCAATGAGCAGCTGACGCTCTCCCGGAGGACGATAGTCCTCTGTCATTTCTTCATAGGCCTTGAGGCAACGGACCACACAGAGCTTCGGCGAATCCGTGAAGGCCGGGTAAGAGACCACTCTTGTATGGCACTTTGTTCGGCGAGAGAGGGTAAATGTCACCCCATCCGGAGTGAACATCCGACCCGAGATATCCAGAGCGCGCATATACGACATTCTACGGCAAGAGACCAAGCAGAGAAGCATTGCAAGCTTCGCCGACAACTCCTTACGGGATAAAAACCTATTGGGTTGCCAGGACAAGAAGAGATTCAAGACCTGATTAACATCCCAAAGAGCCGAGTATCGCGGCTCCGGGGGTAAGGAAAGTCGAATGCCCCGTAGGAGCCTGCAAACCAAAGGGTGTTCACCCACCGCCGAACCGCCCACCGGGACGTGACCCGAGGAAATGGCTGATCTGAAAGTGATGATAGACCGGTACGCAAAGCCATTGGAAGCCAAATGCGCCAAGAAGTTTACAACGTGGACCACCTCTGCGACCACGGGATCGTAATTCCGTCGCAAACACCAACGGGACCATCTGCCCCACGCAGATTTGTATCGTTTAATGGTGCTATCCGCCCAGGCTTTAGCGAGGAGCTCCTCAGCTGACCGCGAAAGGCCCGGGGCTTGCCATCTACCCCGGAAATCCTCCACGCCATGAGCCACAACGAGTTCGTTGACACTAGAGGATGAGGAGCACCGTACGGATCCTTGAGGAGATCCGGAGTCCGGGGGAGTAGGATTGGAAAATCCCATGAAAGTTCCAGCAGAACTGGAAACCACACTTGAGATCTCCACAGAGGTGTGATGAGGACCAAGTCCGCTTGCTGCCTGCGAACCTTAGCCGTCGCCCGGGTAATCATCGCAAAGGGAGGGAACGCGTAACCGCGATCCACACTCCAGTCCTGGAGAAACGCATCCGTGGCTGCTGCCCGAGAGTCCGGCCTCCAGCTGAAAAATTTCGGAAGCTGGTGGTCCAGGCGGGATGCAAAGAGATCCACCGTAAACGGACCCCAAAGATCGCTGAGGGAGGCAAATACCGAATGATCCAACTTCCAGAGGCTGGAGTCTCGGAAGTGACGCGATTGATAATCGGCCTCCACGTTGTCTCGGCCCGGTAGATACTCCGCTGTGACCGATACCTGACTGTCTAGGCAATACTGCTAGAAGCTCGCTGCCAGATCCGAGAGGGCTTTCGACTTGGTGCCCCCGAGATGGTTGATATAACGGACGGCCGACACGTTGTCCATTTTCAAAAGTACGCAGGACTGCACTGAGTCTTTGGTCCAACATTTCACTGCAAACGAGCCGGCCAGAAGCTCGAAACAATTTATATGTAATTTTCGTTCGGCAGGAGACCACAAGCCTCCCGTGGAAAGATCTCCGCAGCGAGCGCCCCAACCAAGCCTGCTGGCGTCCGATTCGATGACCAAATCCGGAATGGAACCGAAAATTGCCCTGCCGTTCCATGCCTCCATGTGTCATAGCCACCACTGGATCTCGTTCCGAGCTTCGTCGGATAGGCGGACCTTGTGGGAGTATGGATACCCCTTCCGCAGAAAGTACGCCTTGAGGCGTTGAAGGGCCCTGTAATGGAGTGGACCCGGAAAAATCGCCTGGATAGAAGCAGACAGAAGACCAACGACCCGGGCCAACTGGCGGAGGGACACGCGATGTCGAACCAGATCACGACGCAACTCGTGGCGGATCTTTGCAAGTTTCCTGGACGGCAGACTGAGAGTGGAAGACTTGGAGTCGACGACGAACCCCAAAAAGGTGACGGACTGAGCGGGCTGGAGAAGGGACTTCTTCCCATTGATCACAGACCCGAGGTCCTGAAGCAAGGACACTGTCATTTGTAGTTGGTTGGTCAAAAGGATGGGACAGGGAGCCATCAAGAGGAGGTCGTCTAAATAGACGATCAATCTGACTCCGCGAACTCTCAGGAATTTTACCACTGGTTTGAGCACCTTTGTGAAGCACCAGGGAGCGGAAGACAGCCCGAAAGGGAGTGATGTGAATTCGTAAATACGGTGACGCCACTCGAACTGGAGGAAACGGCGGTGAGGCCGAAAAATAGGAATCACCAGATAAGCGTCCTTCAAGTCCAAACGAACCATCCAGTCGTGAGGACGGAGAACATCCCGCAGGAGATGAATACCCTCCATTTTGAAATGGCGGTAAACCAACCACCCGTTGAATTCGCTGAGGTTTATAACCGGACGTTTGCCTCCATCGGACTTGTCCACTAAAAAGAGATTGCTGAGGAAACCGCGCGGGTGGAGCGTCGCGAGGGAGATGGCGCCCTTGCGAAGCAAGGAAGCCACCTCCTCGTCCACTAGAAGAGCATCGTGACTTGAAAACTGAATGGGGCGAGGGGGAACCCGTTGTACCGGCTCTCCGAAGTATTCTATATGAAACCCCCTTATCGTCTGAAGAACCCAGGCATCGCGGGTGAGATATGACCATGCCCCGTAACAGCTTGCCAGGCGCCCCCCTATTCTTTGTGGGGAAAAAGGGATAACACTCACCGGAGTTTGCGTTAGATGGTCCTCCCCTGTGACCTCTGTCTTTGTCACGGCGTCCTCTCGTGGGGTAGAAGTTTCCAAACTTCGACTGGTCCTGATACTGACCGGAGCCTCTTTGATTGCCTTGGTGACCTTGGCGACCGGTCGAGCGGCCCCTCCCTCGACCGGCCCCGCGAAAAACACGAGGGAACACTTTTTTAATAGTGGACTGCGCCCTGTCCAATGACGTGAAGGTGTTCACGAACTTGCCTAATTCTTTAATGAATGGTTCACCAAAAAGTCCTCCTTGGGCGACTGCCCCTGTTTCCGAATCCGCTAAGTCGCCGAGTTTCGGGTCAATCTTAATCAAAAGGGACCTCCGCCGCTCGGTGGAGAGGGCACAGTTGGCGTTGCCTAAGAAGACCACCACCCGCTGAGCCCAGCCCAAGAGGGTTTCGGGAGAAATCATCGACCCCGAAGCTTTTGCCTCCTCCGCCATATCCAGGATTTTCGTGGCGGGTCCCAAAGCGTCCAAGAGCTTATCTTGGCACGCCCTCCAAGACCTGTCAATGCCCTTTTTGGGGTCTCGGATAAATTTCTGGAGGAATGTCAACATCCTTGGATCAATATCCGGGGTCAGGGCCACTTTTCCCTCTAGCGAGGGGCGAGGACACTCCGCTCTGAGGCAGTTGCGGGCCTCTTTTTCGAGTGGGCGCCGGATATGTTCTGCGACATATACCTTCTTGCAGAACACCTTCCAGGAGTTCACAATCAGATTGCGGATCTGCTAGGTCGACAGACACAGCATATACACAAATGGGAACTTCATCCTCAAGTTCTTCAACAATTTTTCCAAATGTGGGGTCAACCAGACATATATCTGTTCGCCACACATGTAAATGCAAAATGCCCAACCTTCGCTGCCAGGTTTCCATACCCGTTGTCCAAAGGCAATGCGATATGGATGAACTGGTCAGGCAGATTTGCGTACGCTTTTCCGCCACTCCCACTGATTCCCCTAGTAGTATGCAAGCTCAGACAACAGTCCCTCAAGATGATCCTGGTAGCTCCCACATGGGCACGGCAACCGTGGTTCACAACACTCCTGGAACCTTCAATAGTTCCACACCAAAAACTACGTTTCTTCCCAACGTTGCTAACGCAGAACCATGGAGAGATAAGGCACCCCGATCCAGGTCAACTGAATCTAGCGATCTGGCTCCTGAAGTCCTAGAGTTTGGTTACCTTAACCTTCCACTGGACTGTATGAACATCCTTAATGAAGCCAGAAGCCCTACTACTAGAGCTTGCTATGCAGAAAAATTGAAAAGATTTGTCATTTACTACAAAAACTATAAAATCGATCCGCTGGATGCTTCATTCCAGGACATCATTTGCTACTTGCTACACTTACAAAGGTGTGATCTAGCATATTCATCCATAAGATTACATCTAGCGGCACTTGCCGCTTATTTGCAAAACAGACAACACTTGTCACTATTTAGAGTACCCGCAATTAAAGCCTTTATGAAAGGCCTTAAAAGGATAATTCCCCCCAGACTGCCACCCTCTCTGGTGTGTTGACTCGAAGATTCCTCGGGAGCGGATCGATGCCAAAAGGGGTCCACCTCTCGACAGCCCCAACCCTGAATGCTGTTAAAGCACAGGAGAGTGGGATGGTCAAGCGGGGGAAGGAAAGGATGGGAACAGCTGGGAGGGAGATCTGAAAAGGAAAGACACTCAATACATTAGCCTCTCCTACAATATGTCAGGTTCAACTCAATCTTATGTGAGGGTTTCGTACCTGTAAATAAACTTAAACCACGTTTTCTCCAGGTGTACTCATCCTGGATTCCACACAAGCAATACCCTGTTCTGAATGCTATATTGGCTTCTATGAACAAAAGGAAGGCAACATGAAAACACGCTCCTTACACTCTGTAGCCAGGCAACAAACACTCTGTCTTACGCGCGTTACCATACACACCATATATGTTGTCGTGCTTCACTTCACAGGGGATGAGCAGATTGCCGCCTCATGGCCCCCTGCTAATATACAAGGATAAGGAGTCAAAATGCTTCTTTTAACTCCGTTAACACGTAATTGAATGTCAACAGTTTGTAACGTCTCAAGACGACTGTAATATTCAGGCAATGCTAAACACCTAATAGCACACAGGAATTGCGTAGTAAATTAGGCAAGAATATGATGCTCAGCAAGATACATAAATGCGAGGGTTTCCCCCGCTTACGCAAGGAAGGTCTGTTCACGAGCGCAATGCTCCCGTGTTTACAATGACAAGAGCTGAGGGCTCTCAAGGTTCCAGGCGGTGCAGGTGCACCCTTACCCTACACGGGCGAACAGCAGAAGTCAGGATTCTCGGCTGCGTCTGAAGAATAATCAGCAGCGAGTGAAGCGGCGAGCGGTGTTTTCAACAGTCTACTTCTTCCGGGTTTTGTCCACGTGACCGGACTCGGTAGCGGAAGTGCGGGGAACCTGGGAATTGTAGTATCCGCTCCCGCTTTGTTATTGTCTCGCCTCCACCACCTGGCTAACCACCCCCAAAGTGCCGTTGCCTTGGCTTCTTGTTGAGTGCCCCCACCCTCGTGATATCGGTTCAGGGGATTACGCTGTTCAGGTAGTACTCGGAGGGGGAGGAGTGTAACAGCACATCCTCCCTTCGGGGTCCCTTTTTGTGGACCAGGCTTACTTGGATAGTTTTTATGAAACAGATTTACTAGACGAGGGGCATGTACGTTAGTTGCTGGCTCCCACGAGTTTTCTTCAGGTCCATAATTCTTCAATCAATCAATCAATCAATCAATCAAAGACATTTATAGAGCGCACTACATACCCGTAGGGTCTCAAGGCGCTGGGGGTGGGGGGGTGCCGCTACTGCTCGAACAGCCAGGTCTTCAGCTTCTTCCTGAAGGGGAGGTGGTCTTGGGTCAGGCGCAGGTCGGTCGGGAGGGAGTTCCAGGTCTTGGCGGCCAGGTAGGAGAAGGACCTTCCTCCTGTAGTCGCTCTTCGGATGCGGGGGACGGCGGCGAGGGCGTGGTTGGCTGATCGGAGGTGGCGTTTGGGAGCGTAGAAGTTGATTCGGCTGTTGAGGTAGCTCGGGCCTTGGTCGTGTAGGGCTTTGTGTGCGTGGGTGAGGAGGCGGAAGGTGATTCTTTTGTTGACGGGGAGCCAGTGCAGGTCTCTCAGATGTCCGGAGATGTGGCTGGTTCGTGGGATGTCGAGGATGAGTCTGGCTGAGGCGTTCTGGATCCGCTGGAGTCTCTTCTGGAGCTTGGCGGTGGTACCGGCGTAGAGGGCGTTGCCGTAGTCCAGTCGGCTGGTGACGAGGGCCTGGGTGACGGTCTTCCTGGTCTCGGTTGGGATCCACCAGAAGATCTTCCGTAGCATGCGTAGGATGTTGAAGCACGCCGAGGAGACGTTGTTGACTTGCCTGGTCATGGAGAGGGAGGAGTCCAGGATGAAGCCCAGGTTGCGTGCATGGTCTGTCGGTTTGGGTGCGGTGCCCAGGGCGGGAGGCCACCAGGAGTCGTCCCAGGCGGAGGGTGAGGAGCCCAGGATGAGGACCTCCGTCTTGTCCGAGTTCAGTTTCAGGCGGCTGGTCGTCATCCACTCGGCTACCTCTTTCATCCCTTCGTGCAGGTTGGCTCTGGCGGCGGCGGGGTCGTTGGTCAGGGAGAGGATCAGCTGGGTGTCGTCGGCGTAGGAGATTATGTTGAGGTTGTGTAGGCGTGCGATGGCCGCGAGGGGGCTCATGTAGACGTTGAAGAGGGTGGGGCTCAGTGAGGATCCTTGAGGGACGCCGCAGATGACTTCGGTGGCCTCTGACTTGTACGGTGGTAGACGTACTCTCTGTGTTCTTCCGTCGAGGAAGGAGATGATCCATTCCAGCGCCTTGTCCTGGATTCCGACGTTGCTGAGGCGCTGTACTAGGGTGCGGTGGCAGACAGTGTCGAATGCTGCGGAGAGGTCTAGGAGGATGAGGGCCGCTGTTTCTCCGTTGTCCATCAGGGCTCGAATGTCATCGGTGGCGGCGATGAGGGCGGTCTCGGTGCTGTGATTGGCTCGGAAGCCGGACTGTGAGGGGTCGAGGGATCCATTCGTCTCGAGGAAGGCGGCCATCTGTTTGTTGACGGTCTTCTCGATGACTTTGGCTGGGAACGGGAGGAGCGAGATGGGGCGGTAGTTCTTGAGTTCGGTGGGGTCCGCTGTGGGTTTCTTGAGTAGAGCGCTGAGTTCGGCGTGCTTCCAGCTCTCAGGGAAGGTGGCGGTGTCGAAGGATGTGTTGATGATGTCTCGCAGGTGGGGTGCGATGACAGCGTCAGCCTTGTTGAAGACGTGGTGAGGGCAGGGGTCGGTCGGTGATCCGGAGTGGATGGAGTTCATCGTGCGGATGGTGTCTTCGGTGCTGATCGGGGTCCAGGCGTGGAGGGTGGTGGTGAGGGGTGGTTGTTCGGGCTTGGTGTGCGTTGGTTGGTTGTTGAAGCTGTTGTGTATGTCAGCGATCTTGTTGTGGAAGTATGAAGCGAGGGAGTTGCAGAGGTCTTGCGATGGGGTGATGTCGTTGTTTCCTGCGCAGGGGTTGGATAGCTCTTTCACGATGTTGAAGAGTTCCTTGTAGTTGTGTGCGTTGTTGTCCAGCCGGTCCTTGAAAGCAGTTTTCTTGGCGGCGCGGATCAGCTGGTGGTGCTTCCGGGTGGCCAGCTTGAAGGTGGTTCTGTTGTCCGGTGTAGGATCCCTTCTCCAGACTTTCTCGAGGGCTCGGCAGTTCTTCTTGGAGCTCTTGAGTTCGTCGGTGAACCACGGGGCTTTCTTGCTGCCGGGTCTGCTGGGCGGGGTCCTCAGCGGGGCGAGTTCGTCCGCGCAGTTGCTGATCCACTTCGTGAGGTTGTCGGCGGCCTGGCTGGGGTTCGCTGAGCTGGCAGGAGGGTGCTGGCTCAGGGAGGTGGCGAGCTGGTCTGCTGTGATCTTGTTCCAGCTTCTGCGGGCGGCCTGTTGCTGGTGGTGGTGGGTCGTCGTTCTCTTGAAGGTGAAGTGGACGCAGCTGTGGTCCGTCCATTGTAGCTCTGTGGCGTGGCTGAAGTCTATGTCTGTGCAGGACGAGAAGACTGCGTCGAGTGTGTGTCCGGCGAGGTGGGTGGGGGTGGACACCAGCTGCTTGAGTCCAATTCTTCCAAGCTAAAAGGTACCATAAGGACTTGCGTCTCCATTTGGAATCAAGTATTCTCTTCACCTCATACTCTGGTTTTCCGTCAATCAGAATAGGGGATGTTGGTTGTCGTGGTGGTCTAGCAGATGGTTTCAGAAGAGAAACATGAAAAACCGGATGGATTTTCATGCGTGAGGGTAAGGCGAGTTTGAACGCCACTGGGTTAATCTTTTTCAGTATTCGGTACGGACCAATGTATCGCGGATTAAAAACGCTGTATTTACGAAATCAGAGATTCCTCGTAGACAGCCATACAAAGTCACCTTTCTCATAGGTTGGACCTGGTCTACGATGCTTGTCGGCTTGTTTTTTGTATTGTTCCTTGGTTTTCTCTGGGTTTTTCCTGGCCGTTTTCAAGGTTTCTTGGATTACGGTAACTCTTTCTTGTACATTAGGTAGTTTTTCATCATACTGAGGTTTCACTATGGGGAGAAAGCGAGGGTGGAATCCATAAGTACAGAAAAAAGGTGTCTGTTTACTTGAACTATGCTGAGCGTCGTTATATGCAACTTCAGCTAACCACAGAAGGTCCACCCATTCGTCCGTTGCTTGATCCACATAGCAGCATAGGTATTTCTTTAGTGTTTGGTTCAGACGTTCTGTCTGACCATCCGTTTGTGGGTGGAAGGCTGTGGAGGTGTTGTTCGCTATACGAAGGGTTGAGCACCAGGTTTTCCAAAACTTCCTGGTAAATTGAGGGCCCCTATCGGTGATGATGACTTTAGGTAATCCATGTAGACGAACGACGTTTGTGAGTAGTAAAGTTGTCAACTGGGATGAGGAGGGTAGATCGGCACAAGCAATGAAGTGGCCCAACTTAGTGAGGTTATCCACTACCACTAAAATGGCCGTATATCCTTTATCTTTAGGTAAACTTACAATAAAGTCCATAGACACGTATTCCCAAGGTTTTTCGAGAGTGGGTAAAGGTTGAAGTAATCCTTGTGGTTTCCTATGGTCTGCTTTGGCCTGACAGCACACAACACATTGTTGGACTCTTTTAGTGATGTATTGTTTAACATTGGGCCACCAGAAGTGACGCAGAATTTTTTCCAATGTTTTCTCTGTTCCTGCGTGTCCAGCACACGGATCATCATGGCACCAATTGAAGACTGTTCTTCTTAAGGCCGTAACAGGGATCAACAACTGATGCCTGCGTATGGGAAGTCCATCCTTTAAGTGCCATTCCGTATTTCCCTCCATCCAGGTCTTCCAAAATGAACTTTTTATGGCTTGTTTTACTTGGTCCAGGAACCTGTCTGTTTGTATTACACAAACGATTTTTGTGGAGGGAATGATGGCATGTAGCTCCTGTTTATTCACAGCAAAGGAATTGTTACGGCGAGATAAAGCGTCTGCCTTCCTATTCTCCACCCCTGGTCTGTATGTGACTATGAAGTCGAACTCAGCAAAGAACAACATCCACCGCAGTTGACGAGGGGTAAGTAACCGAGCAGACTTCATAAATTGCAGGTTTCGATGGTCCGTATATACCGTTACAGTATGCCTTGCCCCCATCAGATGATGCCTCCATTCTGTAAAGGCGTCTTTGATAGCGAGGAGTTCTTTTTCTGCTATGGTGTAGTGGGTTTCCGCCGTGTTCAATTTACGGGACATGTAGGCCACAGGATGTAATTGCCCATTCTCTTTGTTCCTTTGTGATAGGATGGCTCCTATTGCCACATCCGATGCATCTGCCTCTACTATGTATGGTATGTCACTGTCAGGGTGGGCAAGAATAGGTGCAGTGGTGAAGGCGGTTTTCAACACAGTGAATGCCTTCTGGGCGTCTTCAGTCCATTCATAAGAAACATCCTTCTTAAGTAGTCTGGTCAGGGGAGCTGCTACTTGTGAGAACTGCTGAATAAAACGCCTGTGAAAATTGGCAAACCCCAGAAAACATTGCATTTATTTTACATTTTTGGGGGGTAACCAATCTAAAACAGCTTGTATTTTGCGCGATGCCATTTCTTGTCCATTAGCCGATAGTATTATTCCCAGGAATTCCACTCTTCTCACGTGAAACTCACATTTGCTTATTTTACAAAATAAGTGATGTTTTCGTAGTGTGAGCAAAACAGCTCGAACGTTTCCTATGTGGTCTTCTTCTTTTTCTGAATATATTAAGATGTCATCAATATAAATGATAACCGTGACATCAAGGAATTCACGAAGTACATCGGTCAAGAAAAACTGAATGCGGCTGGTGCGTTGCATAGTCCATATGGCATTACACAGTACTCGAATAGGCCATATCTGGTGCGGAAGGCCGCCTTCCACTCATCACCCTCGCGCATTCTTACCAAATGGTAAGCACCTTTCAGATCCAAGCGGGTATATATTACTGCTCGACGCACTTGGTCTAACAACACTGGAATGAGTGGCAAAGGGTAGCGATTCTTAATGGTGATACTATTCAACGCTCTAAAGTCCACACAGGCTCTGAGTTCATGATTTGCCTTTGGTATGAAAAAGAGGGGCGATGCGGCGTGCGATTTGGACGGTCTTATGAAACCGTTGTTCAAGTAGGTGTCTAAGTAGTGGCGTAGATGCTCGTTTTCCGGTTCTGTGAGTGCGTAGACTCTTCCACATGGCACCACAGCCCCGGGTACCAGGTCTATTTGGCAGTCGTAGCTACGATGCGGTGGTAAAATATTGGCTTGGTCTTCGTCGAAAACGTCCCGGAGGTCGTGGTATGGTGCAGGTAAGAGAACTTCTTTTTCCTCAGCTGTGGCTATCACATGCGTTTGAGAGAGTTCCTTCGCCGGACTATGACGATTAGTACTGCAGTGTTCTATACAATAGGGCGAGGTGAATTCGATCGTTTCCTTCTCCCAATTGATAGCCAGATTGTGTTTTCGAAGCCATGGAAGACCCAATATAACTCCATATTGGGGAGCTTTTATCACATTGAAACTGAGCGTTTCCCAATGTTGTTCCTCCCAAGATATCTCAAGGTTTTCCGTACAGTACCGAATAGGGCCAGAAACCAATTGTCGCCCATCCACCGTCATTACAATTTCTGGTTCGTCCTTGGGTATAAGCCTTAAGTTCAATGAGTAGGCTAGTTCTTTATCCATAAAAAGACCTGTTGCTCCCGAATCTACCATGGCCTTGAGGGGACGTTTCTGTTCACCTAGATGAACTTGTAAGAACACATGAAAATGGGACGTCGGACCTTCATTGACGTTTTGTACTGAATGGATCGTTTTTATGCCCAAGAACCTCCCTTCTTGTTTTCTTGAGCCTTGGTGTTTTCCGTCTTCGTGTTTTCCCCACTCATACGAGACAAGACCTCTCTATCCCGTCCTTTGGGTTTAGCTAAGCACTCCTTCACATAATGCCCTTTCTTTCCGCAGTATAAGCACAATCCATTCCTGCGTCTCTGCTCTTTTTCTTTGGCGGTAAGAGAGGCCCGAACTGAACCTATTTCCATGGGTTCCGGAGTAGTGTTATATCCTCCTGGAACTGATCTAGCTCGGTCGAACCTAAAAGAGGGTTTCTCCCCTCGCCTTTTATCCACCCTACGTTCTGCTAATCGGTGGTCTAACCTCTGGGTTAATTCAATGAGAGCCTTACAGGAGGTGGGTTGAGGATCTATAGTTGCTAATACATCCTTCAGTTCATCTTTAAGGCCCTGATAAAACAACGCGTGTTGTTTACTCTCGGGCCACTCTGTTTCTGCAATCAGTCATTGGAAAGTGTTGACATAGACTACTAGGTCTCTATTCCCTTGTTTTAGTTCTAGCAGTTCACGGTCGGCTGTAAAGGTGGCTGCTCTACGGTCAAACACACGCTCAAATTCTTCACGAAATGCATCCCAGTCATACAGTAGAGGATCGTCGCGCCGCACCAAGGGAACGGCCCACTGTGCGGCATCACCATTCAAATAGGAAATGGTGAAGGCTACTCTGGACTGGTTGGAAGGAAAAGCCTTGGGTTTACAAGAAAAATGTAAAAGGATTTGCGAGATAAATACTTGCACCTTATGGGCATCTCCTGAAAACCTTTCAGGTGCTGCAAGAGGAATAGGCGTAGGCAATTCTACACTGAAGGGTGCGGCTGAGGATGAAAAACTCCCTGAGGGAAACCTCCCCATACCTGCATCAAAGGGATTGCGTTGCATTCCTTCAATTCTCTGTTTTAAGGCTGCTGTTTCTTCTCGAGAGGTGGCTAACTCTTGCTGCACTAAGGATAAGGCACCTAAGACTTCCTCTAATGTGGCCATGTTTTGTTTCGACCCGCCCAGGAGGAAGTCAATTCGTGGGCTGATTATTCTGTTGACTCGAAGATTCCCGGGGAGCGGATCGATGCCAAAAGGGGTCCACCTCTCGACAGCCCCAACCCTGAATGCTGAAAGCAAAGGAGAGTGGGATGGTCAAGAGGGGGAAGGAAAGGATGGGAACAGCTGGGAGGGAGATCTGAAAAGGATATACACTCAATACATTAGCCTCTCCTACAATATGTCAGGTTCAACTCAATCTTATGTGAGGGTTTCGTACCTGTAAATAAACTTAAACCACGTTTTCTCCAGGTGTACTCATCCTGGATTCCACACAAGCAATACCCTGTTCTGAATGCTATATTGACTTCTATGAACAAAAGGAAGGCAACATGAAAACACGCTCCTTACACTCTGTAGCCAGGCAACAAACACTCTGTCTTACGCGCGTTACCATACACACCATATATGTTGTCGTGCTTCACTTCACAGGGGATGAGCAGATTGCCGCCTCATGGCCCCCTGCTAATATACAAGGATAAGGAGTCAAAATGCTTCTTTTAACTCCGTTAACACGTAATTGAATGTCAACAGTTTGTAACGTCTCAAGGCGACTGTAATATTCAGGCAATGCTAAACACCTAATGGCACACAGGAATTGCGTAGTAAATTAGGCAAGAATATGATGCTCAGCAAGATACAAAAATGCGAGGGTTTCCCCCGCTTACGCAAGGAAGGTCTGTTCATGAGCGCAATGCTCCCGTGTTTACAATGACGAGAGCTGAGGGCTCTCAAGGTTCCAGGCGGTGCAGGTGCACCCTTACCCTACACGGGCGAACAGCAGAAGTCAGGATTCTCGGCTGCGTCTCAAGAATAATCAGCAGCAAGTGAAGCGCCGAGCGGCGTTTTCAACAGTCTACTTCTTCCGGGTTTTGCCCACGTGACCGGACTCGGTAGCGGAAGTGCGGGGAACCTGGGAATTGTAGTATCCGCTCCCGCTTTGTTATTGTCTCGCCTCCAACACCCGGCTAACCACCCACAAAGTGCCGTTGCCTTGGCTTCTTGTGGAGTGCCCCCACCCTCGTGATATCGGTTCAGGGGATTACGCTGTTCAGGTAGTACTCGGAGGAGGAGGAGTGTAACATGGTGTGGAATTTAAACATTGTTCTTACCAGGCTCATGGGTACCCCATTTGAACCTCTACACAAATGTGAACTGCAGTTCCTCACATGGAAAGTAGCTTTCCTTGCCGCCATTACTTCTCTCAGGAGGGTAAGTGAGATCCAGGCTTTAACCATACAAGAACCTTTCTTACAAATGCATCGTAACAAGGGGGTTCTTAGAACAAATCCAAAATTCCTTTCCAAAGTAATCTCTGCTTTTCATCTTAACCAATCAGTTGAGTTACCGGTCTTTTTCCAAAACCCGGACTCCGTAGCAGAGAGAGCTCTTCACACACTAGACGTCAAAAGAGCCCTACTTTATTACATTGACGGGACTAATCCCTTTAGAAAGACAAACAACTGTTTGTAGCCTTCGTACCACCTCATAAAGGGAACTCCATCTCCAAAACTGGGATCACTAGGTGGATAGTCAAATTAATTCAAATATGCACCCAAAAGGCCAAACACACATTAACAATTCCCCCTAGAGTGCACTCAACATGCAAACTAGGGGCTTCCATGGCATTCTTAGGGAACATTCCCTTAGATGACATCTTTAAAGCAGCAACATGATCTACACCACACACCTTCACCAAACACTATTGTGTTGACGTGCAGGCTAAGCAACAGACTTCTGTAGGCCAAGCTGTTCTTAAAGCACTTTTTCAAACCAATGCAACAGATACAGGTGACCACCGCTAGGGGAGACAATGCTGTACAGTCTATGCACTGTGCACAATCTGCAGCTCATATGCCTCGAACGGAAAATGCTACTTACCAGTATGCATCTGTTCTTGGCATGTAGAGCTGCAGAGTTGTACACGCCCACCCGCCTCCCCGGAACCTGTATCTGTTCCAGTATTATCTTAATTAGATACATTCACATAGACATCTCTTTATTTCTTACTAACTCCATCATTTCCCATCATGGCAAAAAACAATCTGAGGATGGAGTCTATGCCCATGCGCACTATCGTCCAAGAGAGGAGTCACCTATCTCATGACTACAAAAGACTCTTCCAAGACAACAACAAAGTGCAAGCATCCGAGCTCAACACCAGATGGCGATCTATGCACAGTGTACAAATCTGCAGCTCTACATGCCAAGAACAGATGCATACTGGTAAGTAGCATTTTCCTTGCTGGTGATAATTGGCGTATATTCTCAGTTTCATTTTGTAAAAGTAATATCTGATAGAGACTTCTATCTACAGATTCCTTAACTCTGAATTTACCATGCGTCAGACCTGATCCAGAAGATTTTTCATGAGCAGTACCCCTGCGCGTCAGTAAGTGTCGTTGTTCAGCTCCGAATGCGTTATCTGTGCCATAAGTGACGGCCGCAGCACCTCTATAGGCACCACTCAGGCATGCTGACATCAGTTCTTTTCTTTCTATGTCAGCCAACGCTGATCCGGAGAAGAGCTCACCTGTAGTCACAGTTTGACTGGATTTTTTCAACGTTTTGTCACGTGTTTATGAGGTTTGTCCTCGTGGTATGTAGTATGTCATCTAGGGAAGCAGGATTCAATTCCTGCAGAGCCTGTCATCAGCTGATGTCGGCGATGTACTCGCATCTTGTCTGCTGTGGTGTCTGGAGCGTGACTACGACCCGAACTCGTGCTCCAATTGCCGCGCCATGAATCTAAAGCCTTGCGGGAGCAGTCCCTCAAGCTCATGATGCCCGGCGTGCAACTCCTTGAGGTCCCGAAAGCAGTTGCAGGGTCCGATGTCATCATCCCACACCAAGTCCTCGGGACGCTCGGGTAAGTCGAAGTACAAGAAGATGAAGAAGTAGAAGAGGTCTTCGACTTCTCCTTGTCCATTGGCCGGACGAGACGAGGGAGCGTCAACATTAAAGGCTGATTGAGACTGGGCCATCTCTGTGCCTTCCCAACTGCGACCACAACCCTACTAAAAGAGTTCTATAAGGCCATGCACCTCATATTTGGATGACCCGACCCCTCCAGCACACCTTCGGGCTCCGTGGGGTTGGAGGGGACCACCTCTTGTTCCTCAACAGTGGCTCTGGCCCTGGCTCCAGTACACCCCCATTGATCCATTCCTGGATCTGGACTGGCATTGGTCATACCAACTCAAGCTTCGACACCGGTCCCAACGCTCTCGGTGCCACCCCCAATCTGATCCCTGACTGATATGGATCTGGCTGGACGTCATCCGACTCCGGGTTGACAGGACCCTTGCCACATAGATTGGAGCCTGAGCCCTATTTCCCTGGGTTAGGACAAATGGAAGAATGGGAGGGGTCGCTGGACCCTAGCATGGACTGTGGTGAAGAACTGGGTGACACCAGTGGGCTGGATACCACTCCAAATATTAGTATGCTTTCTCCCCCTACCATGGCTATGAAGGAGGGAGCTTCCTATGCAATAGTGGTGTGGAGGGTGTCCGAGGTCCTTGATCGTCAGTTGCCCTCGGTGGCAGTCAAGACTAACATCTTGACAGAGGTGCTGCACCCGGGAGTCTCCACATCCGAACGTTACTCCTGTTCCATGACGCCCTCACTGAGGTCCTTCTGGGGACTTGGTCCAAACCCAACACAGAGGCTCCTGTGATTTCTCACCTTTGTCGCCCCGCTCAAAGGGACCCAAACGTCCTCACCCAGCACCCTACTCCAGAGAGTTTGATGGTCTAAGCCTCTCTCCAGCTGTTGCTGATGGGAGAGATGGAGCAATCCCCAATCAGATCTCATTTTAGTGACAGATGCATCACTCCTGGGATAGGGCAGGCATCTGGGGAGAGATAGAGATCCGAGAATTCTGATCTCCGGTGCAATCCGGACTCCTCATCAACCTGCTAGAGCTCCATGCGATCCGACTGGCATTGAAAGCCTTTCTACCCTCCATCAGAAGAAGGCTGGTAAAGGTGTTCATGGACAACACCACCACAATGGGGTACTGGAACAAGCAGGCCCCAAGTCATCCTTGTGGCTTCAGACTCAGCGCAGAGAGTCTGGTATCGCGAGCCACTGAGCATGACCTTTGATCCTCCAATCAGTCTGCCACTTCGGGAGGATATTCTGTTGCAGCAGCAGGGGAGGGTTCTCCACCCGAACCTGTTTACTATCCTCCTTCTTGCGTGGAGATTGAGCGGCAACAGTTGCCAGCCTTCGAGTTTCCTCCTTCAGTATGTAATGTTATCTTGGCAGCTAGGCGTACCTCCACCAAGACAGTATATGCCTGCCATTGGAAAAGATTTGTGGCGTGGTGTGCAGAAAAAGACATTGATCCCCTTTCTGCTCCCTTCCTGAAGTATTACTCTTAATTTCTTTCCTTGCTCAGCATGGCTGTGCTCTGGGCACACTTAAGGGCTATATATCTGCTCTTTCTGTCTTTTTGCTGCTGCTTTCTTGACCAGCCCTCCTTGTTCAAGTCCTCTATTATGTATAGCTTCTTAAAATGTCTTGTCCATCCCTTCCCTTCCCTTCTTCACCGTTCATTACGCCTCAGTGGGACCTTAATCTGGTTTTAACTTTTTTAATGTGTGCTCCTTCTGCGCCTCTCTATAATTGCTCCCTCAGGCTTCTAACAATCAAAATAACCTTTCTTGTGGCGATTACATCTGCTCGTAGAGTGAGTGAGCTGCAGGCCTTATCATCTAAACGGCCTTACCTCTCAATCTAGCCTAGCAAAGTGGTGCTTCGCACAAGGGCATCCTTTCTACAAAAGGTGGTCACCCATTTTCATGTAGGCCAATTTATCATCCTGCGTACTGTTTATTCTTCTCCACATCCCTCTAACGAAGAGGAGAGACTCCAGCGCCTGGGCCAAAAAAGGGGTTTGTCGTTCTACCTTGACTGCATACACCAGTTCCAGGTGGATGACCAACTCTTTAGGAGGTATGTTGGTGTGAAGAAGGGTCAGTCAGTGCAGAAGCGAACCATCTGTAGATGGGTCATACTTTGCATCAGAATCTGCTTTGCGCTTGCTAAGAAGCAACCTACTGAAGGTTTGCAAGCTCATTCTACCAGAGCTAAAGCTGCAACCACTGCATTAGCATACGGAGTTCCGGTCACATCAGATGAACAAGTTACTTATCTTCAGTAACGCCTTATCTGGTAGAGACTATATATAGCTGCAGATTCCTTACCTACCCACCCATCCTCTCAGCTCTGCCAATGGATTTCTATGGACAGGGCTAATCTCTTATAGGGCCCTAGTTTTCCACACGTGGTCAATATTCTTCACAGCTCTGAGCTTCTGGCGGGGAAAGTCATGAAAAGCAACCGACATCAGCACGCCTAGGGTTTGCTTATGTGGATGCTGTGGATGTCACTTCTGGCGCTGATGGCAACGACGACGCACACAGAGCCGATCGAGGCCACCTACGAGCGCGCAGGGGTACTGCTCGTGAAAAATCTTCTGGATCCGGTCTGATGCCTGGGAAATTCAAAAGTAAGTAATCTACAGCTAGTATAGCCTCTTATAGATAAGGCATTACCGAAGGTAAGTAACTTGTTCATCATCAGCTTCCGCTTTCCTTCCTGTTCTGGATGATGTTTTCTCTATTTTGTGAATACCAAACATGTGAAATTAGTTATAAAAAAGTTCATGGATTATTTACGAATAACACACAGAAAATAACCCCAATGTGGCCTCAAGCAAATTGGATGACGGAAAGATGAATGCCCACCATTAAAAAAACTACAAAACAGAGAAGCTTTCCCAAATTTCTATAAACCAGGCTTTGTATCCAGTTTTGCGTGAAAATTGAAATATACCTCATGGTTTTACAGGGAAATGTCCCTCTGAACTAATGTTTGATTAATCTCTGCAAACTCGTTTACCACATCTCTTGACAAGTCTACCAGAGGACCATGCTGAAATTGTAAAAAGAGAAAGGAGTTAAAGAAAAGATGAAGTTTAATGCAGATTAAAGAAAAACATTCAGGAACAAGATTATCCCGTGGGAGATTTAGTGTTGGTGAAATACCGACAGATAAGGTAATCGTAAAGTAGGTTTCACCCTTCTCATTGAAAGTGACAAAGGTTCATAGAGCAGCAGTTAAGGCACAAGATGATAGCAGGATAGTAACATGGAATAAAACGTTCTTCACCAGGTTTGAAGTGAGAGTTAATGAACAGGAAATCATGCAAAATTATATTAAATTAGAGCAAGATTCATTGATCAGCAGATATACAAGAACTTCAAGTAAGCCACATTAATTGAACATTGTTAATGTTTTTTATTTCTTCTTTTAGATTTTCATTTAATATCTGCCTCTGTACTTTTCTTTTTTTTCTCTCTGTTATAAAAATAGAGTGGAGGGGGAATAATGTAATGATGCAAAGCAAGGTTAGAGTAGAATGACATTGCTATGGAATGTAGATTTAGAATTTTGGACTTTGAAGGAAGTCAGTTTCCTTTATTGGCCTGGAGCGATAAGGCGATGGGGAGGGGGGTATTGCAGAACTGTCCCAAGGCACTGTGGTTCAGTTGAAGAGCCAAGTCTTGAGGTCCTTCCTGAATTGGGGCAGTGACAGTGATTGCCTTAGAGGGAGAAGCAGGGTGTTACAGCTCTTTGCTGCGAGGTAGGAGAAGGAACTTCCCCCGGCTGTGGTCTTGCAGATGCGTGGTATGGTTTCCAGGGCCAGTTGGGCAGAGCGAAGGTCTCCGGGGGTTGAGGTATGCAGGTCTCGTGTCATGTATGGCTTTGTAGGCATGTGTGAGGAGCTTGAACGTGATTCTGTTGTTGACTGGGAGCCAGTGGAGGTCTCTTAGGTGGCTGGTGATGTGGCTGCGGCAAGGGATGTTGAAGATGGGTCTGGTGGAGGCGTTCTGGATGCTTTGCAGTTGCTCGAGGAGTTTGTGAGTGATGCCGGCATAGAGTACATTGCTGTAGTCCAGTCTGCAGCTGATGAGTGCGTGGGTGACCATCTTTCGGGACTCAGTGGGGATCCACTTGAAGATCTTTCAGAGCAGGCGGAGCGTGTGGAAGCAGGATGATGAGACGGTGTTGATCTGGTAGTTAATGGTGAGCAGGGAGTCCAAGCTGATTTTTTTTTCCAACCATATTTTATTAAGTTTTCAAGATAATAGTCGCACTCACGTACACTGATCATGTCATTGTCATTACATGTTACAACATATTCACGCTTCCCAATATGCACAGTTTAACCCGCCTTTTATCAGAACAACCACCCCCCACGCTCCTTGAGTTGTGCTTGACTGAGTGCAGCCCGATCTCTAGGTTCAGTTGGGTTCTCGCAAGATGAAGTCTTTATGTGACTCAAAAGATGGGAGATGGCGCCTAGTGTCACTGCTCTGGCTGTTCATTCCTCTCCTCGTCCCTTTCCGGCGTCGCTGGTTGTGGGGAGCTCGCCCCGCTGCCCTTTTGTTCACTCATCTTCAGCTTGTGCAGTAGGTTTTCCCACGCCCTGGCTCTATCTATGTGACCAATCCCTCGGCTCGCTTCGATGGGGAGCAGTCTACTTTCTACTCCTGCCCACTTTGCTAGTTCATTTTTCCAGGAACCAATCTGTGGTCCCCCCAGCCTCTTCCAGTTCCTGGCTATTTCCTTTTTTTCCAGAACGTAGGCCAGGTCTCGGAACTTTCCTGTCACTTTATTTTTTGCTGTTTGCAGGAACCATAACAAGAGAAAGTGTTCTGGGGTGTGAAGGAGCACTTTATCGATTAGATCACCCACCACCCTTCTTATCTCCTCCCAGAAAAGTTGTAGTGTGGGGCAGCTCCAAAACATGTGGATTATGTGTGCCTCGCTCTCCCCAAAGAGCGGTCATGCAGCTGTCTCCGTCCCGAAGTATCTCTTAATGCGGGATGGAGAGAGGTACGCTCTATGCAGTATGTGAAAGTTGATTAGTTTAAAGCGTGCATTTTGAGACACTTTCAGGGTTCTTTCCAGGACCCTGTCCCACTCCACCTCTGGGATCGGTTTCCCAATATCCTCTTCCCACTGTAATCGTAGGCGCTCTAGTGGCTGTTGCATGTCTCGTCTGATTGCCTTATAGAGGCAGGAGACTGTCTTGATAGAGCAACATATCAACATCCTGCCAATGCTCGCGGTTCTGTCCCTCCCACTCCCCAATGTTGCCTGATACTTCTAGTGAGGGCCTCATGTTTTAGGATATTGCCTGCTGGTAGGTCGTACATCGCCTGCATAGCATCAAATGGGAGTAATGTAGAGTCTTGGAATAAGTCCCCCATCACTTTCAGTCCAGCTTCCGCCCAATCCTTTACACCGTCCAGTATTCTTCCTGCGGCAGACCACTGAGTGTTGTAATGGGCAGGTCCGCGGAGTAGGGAATTTTGGCTCCTACTCGCCTCAGGTATCTCGCCCAGCAACAGACCACCACTTTAGTTTCCATTGTGTCCTCTGATCCGCTCCTTCGCACTCTCAGCATGATCCTCGCCAAGTCTGCAACTTCCAGGTCGTAAGGGTGCAGTTCCCTCTCCCGGTTGCGTTCTGCAGCCAACCACTGGATCAACTAGTACAGTTGGGCAGCTAAATAATACCCCTCAAAGTCTGGGGCCCCCAGGCCACACTCTGTTGCGAGGCACTGCAAAGTGGCTAATGCTACTCGTCTACATCCCACTCCCCAGATAAATGCCTTGATGAATGAGTCAAGGTCTTTGAATAGTGCTCCACACTGGAGGGGTCCTGAAATAATACAACAAATGAGGGAGCGCTACCATCTTTAAGACCGCTACTCATCCGGGCACCGATAGTGGCAGCGTTCCCCAAAAGTCCATTGCAGACTTTACTGATCTAGTGCTCTGTTCACATTACCCTCTAACAGGTTAGTCTGGCCATGATATATTTTGACTCCGAGATATGGCAGACAGGTGGGTTCTCACTTCAGATTCTCTAAGTCAGGAGGCGGGCAGGTGCCAGACTGCATCGGGTACAAACTGGATTTCCTTCAGTTAACTCTAAGGCCGAATATGGTACCAAACCTGGCTAGCATATCCCGCGCTCCTCTCAACTCTCCCACTGTATTGTTGAGAAATATTAAGAGGTCGTCCCCGTATAGGGCTATAAAATGCTGCACCGTTCCCGCTCCCAGGCTGGCGTAGTTCTGCCCACTTGCTCTACACGCCAGTGGCTCCATAGCCAGCGCAAATAGGAGTGGGAAGAGGGGGCATCCTTGCCTCATACTTCTCTCCACCTGCTGTCTGGGTGATATAATTCTTCCAGTGCGTACCCGGGCCGTAGGAAACGTGTCTAGGAATCGCACCAGAAAGCCTCCTCCTAGACCCATCTTATCCAGGATTTCATATAGGTAGTGCCACTGTAGGCTATCAAAGGCCTTCTCTATATCTACCGCAAGCACTGCCACCTTCTGCCTGTCATACCCAGTCGCACCCATGATGGCTAGCAGTCGCCTGATGTTGATGGCCGTGTTCCGCCCTGGGATGAACCCCACTTGGTCTGCATGAACCAATTCCTTTATGTGAGGGAGGAGGCGCATCGCCAATATCTTGCTCAGGATTTTATAATCCATGTTGAGCATGGACTGTGGCCTGTAGGCTATGAAATCGTGCGGCTCCTTCCCTGGCTTAGGCACCGGCAGAATGAGGGCCTCTCTAGTACTCTCCAGCAGCATGCCCTCCTCCCAAGCCTCTTGGTACATAATGGCCAATCTGGGCACCAGCTCCTCTGCGTATGTCGCGAAGAATTCCGCCGGTAATCAGTCAGTACCTGGAGTCTTATTCCGTGCCATACTCTTGATGGCGACCCGTATTTCCAGGTGCGTAACGCCTGCTCCAAGCTCTTCAGCTTCCTCAGGGTCCAGCCTCCCCATCTGCAGATCTGCAAGGTACTCCCTTGCGTCTGTTTGAGTACCTATTTGCTACTGCTTGTACAGCCTTGCATAATAGCAGGCAAAGACCTCATTAATCTTCAACTGTGTGTAGTGTCTGACCCCTTCCTCGTCCTCTATTTCCACCAGCAGCTGGGTCCTGCTCACTGGGTTTGCCAACCATGCCAGGAGCGATCCCGACCTGTCCCTCTCTGCATGCGTGCGCTCTAGATATTTCTTATAGTCAAAGCATCTGAGTCTCTCTGTCTGTCTAGCCACCTCCTCCTTGGACTTTAAGACTGCCTGCTGGAGCTCTGGGTGCTCCGGTCTCCTACGTTCTAGGTCCCTAGTGTTGTTTCTGCTCCTTCCACTTCCCTGAAAATGACACATCTAATCCCTGTGGACCGTGTTATGCATTGGCCCTACAGACCCACTTTAAAAGCGTCCCACTCCGTGTTCGCTGAATTGACTGTCCCTGCATTAATCTCGAAGTAGTGCGCTATCTCCCCTCTAATCTCTTCTTGGAAGACATCGTCCTCCAGGGTGTCTGTCTCCATGTGGGGATCGCCGCCTGCCTCCAGTTCAGGGAGAGGATAGGTGGGTTATGGTCCGATATCGTGTGCGCACGATATTCCGCAGTCGCGGCTGTTCAGTGGATTTCTACGGAGCCTAAAAAGGCATCTAGATGTATGTGCACATCATGCATTGCTGAGAAGTAGGAGTAGTCTCTATCATGAGGGTACAAAACCCTCCAGGTGATGATTAGTCCCCACCTCTGTCTCCAGGTAGTGAACGCTTGTGAGGCTCACGTCGCTTGGGAGTTTCGCAGAGAGGGATGGGATCTGTCCAGGTATGGGTCATCCACACTATTGAAGTCACCTCCAGCTAAAGTATTATCCGCCAGGTATTGCTGCAGACAGTGACTCAGCTTTGCAAAAAAGGCTGGGTACTCTGCATTAGGGGCGTATACTTTAATTATATTTAATCTCCTGGCCCTCTAGCCGCCCTCTTATGGCTACAAAGTGACCCTCTGGGTCTATTGTCGAATCCAGTAGCTGGAATGGGACCCCTGCATGGATCCAAATTAACACTCCCCTACACGTATGCCAAGAAGGTGGTGTGGATGAGCTGGCCCCTCCACCGTCTCTGCAATGCTTGCCCTTCTTTCTGTGGTAGGTGCGTCTCTTGCAGTAGAACTATCTGGGCTTCCCGCCGTCTGCTATATGATAACACTTTATGGCGTTTCGTCATTGTGTGCATCCCTCTAATGTTCCAAGTCATACATTTGTATCTCTGTACGTCAGCCATTGGGTGGGTTAACAATTCTCCACCCGCCCTGCCCTTTATGCACCTTCAAGGGCCTCCTCTCCTCGCTCAACCCCCTATAATGCTGTGTGCGCTGCAACTCAAGGCTTACCCCCCGTAACAACTGTAAACAGTTCCTTCAACTCCCGCTCACGAGGATAAGTAGGAAAACGCCTCCCATCTAGGTGATTAGTCCACAAATGACTACTTGCAGTTCAGTCAGTCAAGTACAAGGGAGAAGGCTGCGTGTCCTCCTCTCTCCTGGTCTCTGCTGCCTCCCTTCGCTCTCATAGTCCCAAATGAGCCCCCACAGCGCCCCCTCCAGCAACCCCAGTACCTCATTATCGGGTCAAGTTCATCTTGCGTTGCTGCTGATCCGCTCACGGCGTGCTTCAGCCCTCCTCTTCTAGGCTATATCATCAGCCACCCATGGCGTCACGTCCAGGAGAATCACACTCTGCACCTCGGAGTCGCTAGATCCCTGCTCCAAGCCAGAGTCAATTGTCGTCTCGCTGCTCTCGGGAGGAGCTGGGCTGCTCCCTTTACCCCTAATCCTCGCCACCACCTGCATCCTGTTGCGTTGCTCCAGCTGTGCTTCTTCTTGCGTGGGGGCTAGAGTCTCTCTTAAGGTCCTCCGGTTTCGGGGGCAACTAGTTCTCCTTCTCCTTTCTGGGGCTCGAAGTGGTGCCATCCCTTAATGGCTCTCCAGCCAATCTGACACCTCCTGCGATGTCTTGAAGAACTCTGTGCCATTTCCAGTGACCACCCTCAGTGTGGCTGGATACTGCGTTGTGTATTTATAGTTCAGTTGCCGCAGCTTTTGCTTCACGTCTCGGTAAAAGCCTCTCAGTCTTTGCACCTTGCGAGAAAAGTCTAGGAATATTCACACCACTGTGATGTCCACCGCTATATCTCCCTTTAGACGGGCTTGGGCGAAGATATGGTCCCAGTCCCTGTAGTGGAGTAACTTCGCTATCACCACTCGTGGTGGGGCTCCCGGCACAGGCAGTTTAGCAGGGACTTTATGCGCCCTCTCCAGGGCAAACGAGCTCAATAAACCTTCAGGCGCCACTTCTTCTCGCAGCCATTTTTCCAAGAAGTCGTTCATGTTGCAGCCTTCTATTTTTTCCGGCAGACCTATGATTCTGAGGTTACATCTCCGCGATCTATTTTCGGCATCTTCAGCCTGGGACTCCAGTGTGGGCACGTGGGTCTCAAGCGCCGTTAATCCTCGTAGCATTAGTGCAATGTCCGGCTGCGTCTCTGACAAGTAGTCCTCAGTTATTTTAACGCGGTCTGCCAATTTTTTGTGGTCTTCCCGAAGCAGGCCCAAGTCCAGCCCCTGTGAGTTTATCATGGTCTCCAGTCGCTCACTCAAAGAGGTGATAGCCTGCAAAATGTTCTGTAGTGTAGGGTCTCCAGGGTGCTCCGCCTGGTGTTGATTCCTCCCTTTCTCCTCGGACATTTGCTCTGTCGGAGCCTCTTCTCTGTCCTTTTTCTTTTGGACCTTCCCCATCGCGTCTTCTGAGCCTGTGGGGCCACTGGTACCGTGTAGGCTCGTTGGGCTCTGTTAGCAGATCTCTTGGCGTGTAAGTTCAGCTTTCCTACTGGGTACTCAGCGGCCGGTGTGTAGCCTAGTTCTTCCGCCCTGACGCACCACTCCCCCTCAAATCTCTGGCACACTCTCCTCGGTGCCTGTCGGGGGCTTCCAGCTATTACTTCGCTCCAGCCGGATGTATCTGCACGCACCGCCCAGTGCAGTATCCTCTTAGGTGCTCCAGCAGTCCTATTGGACGCTTTCCACTGTCTGCATCAGTACTCGCCTGCTGTGTGGCACCGTCGCTTGGTGGTCCCCACACCTCTTCTGGCCTCTCCCTCTTCGCTTACTTTGTTACTTGGGGTCCCAGACGCTGCTGTCGACCTCTCCGCGGCACACTCTAACCATACTTCTCCTCAGAGGGCCTCCCAGTCCTTTATGTGCTCAGCTCTCTCCCGCTGTGCAGCTCCCGCTCTACGACTGCGCCACACACCCCTACTCTGCTTGGGCTGTACCGTCTCATGTGCAGTCCGCGGCCCCTTCCAGGTCCTACTCTCGGGGCCCTTCTAGCTTCCTCTGGGCGTAGATAATCTCCCAGCTTGGTCCTCCGGGTTGCGGGTATCAGCTGCGTCTCTCTGCTGCCCTCCCGGCGGCTTCTCGGTGCAGACAGACCCACGGTTCATCTCCCTGGCGTAGCATCTCAGCAGCTCAGCCAGGCGCATTCGCCCATGCTCGGTCTCTCTGCTGGCACTTTCTCCTTACCGCCAGTCTCTGTTCAGGTGGTCACTCGTGGGGAGGTCGCAGAACTTCTCCGGATCCCCGGCAGGTATTGCCGCCGCTGGGCCCCTTCGTCAGGTCCCCCACCAGTGTCCACTTCCCGATGGGCTCTTGGACCGTAAGGTACCCGGGGCATACCTGGGGTTCGCCACCGCTCGCGTCCGTGTCCACCGCCGAGGGTCCCTGACCCCACTGTTTCCTTCCCATCCTGAGGGGGAGGAAGGGATCTCCTCTGCTGTTGTCATTTTGACTGCCAGCCAAGACAGCACGACGGTCTCCGGGAAGTGTCCATCACCTCCCCTGTTCCACAGGCTATCTCAAGACAGTGATCTAGCTCCGCGCCCGGACCTGCAACGTGGGAGCTGCAACTGCTCTACACTTGTGGCCCCTCACCTCCTCAGCAGTGTCCATGCAGAGTTTTGGGGGCCAATTTGCAACCTCGCATCAGCGGGATAATAGAGGTACCCTGTTCCTTGCCTCACCGCGGTCCGATCCGCTCCACAGGTCCCACAGTCTCCTCAGCTCTGCTACTTTCCCCTGGGCGTCACCATCTTAGGCCGCGGCCTCGCTGCTCCCAACAATCTCGATTGTTTCGCCTGTGCTCAGCAGGACGGAATTCCTCCGCCTCTAGGGCACACCTCACCCCTCGTACAGTTGTGGGGGTACGCCGTCGGAGCTCTCATCCCTCTTAGGGCATCAGAATGGCTCTCGATGGCGGCCGGCCGACCGGAGTGCTCGAGCTTTGCTGCTCACTCCATCAGCGCCAAGCCACACCCCCAGGGAGTCCAAGATGATGCAGAGCTTTCGTGTGTGGTCTGTCTGTGCTTTATGTTTTGTATTTCATACATTTATCCCCTGTGGCTGGAAAATGTGGATTACCAACATGACTTACAGATCCACAGCAGCAACAAACATTTAGTTTTCTCTTTCCATAACTCTCTTTTCTCTCTAACTGCATTCACACCCTCGCTTCAATCAATCAATCAGTAGTAAACTTTATTCAATTTATTGAGATGGACCATAAAAGTACAAAAAGATACAATACAATACAAGCAGATAAAAGTGATTTCCGTTACATTAAAAAGATGGAAACAGTATGTACAATTACAATTGAAAAATGAGAAGATGGATGCAAATAAAGATTTCACTTAGCAATCTGCTATTCATCTTAATCTACCCAAATACCACTTAAAATCACTAATCGTCATTTAGAAAATATATACAAAATATGCAGTAATAAAAAGACAAATGTATAATAGATTAAAAACCACTTAATATACCTATAACAGTACAGCTACTCAACACCTGCCCGATTAAATACCAAAGTAAGGAACAATCCATGTCATAGACTGGGGCGAACAAGTAAAATGGTCACAGCCTAAGTTTGAGGACACTGGCTGATAGGCTAATCACAGCTTGGTGTAAGCCTAACTGCACACCTCAAGAAGCTAAGTACATGTTATAAGGAGTTGCTGGTAAGCATTTGCAAGAAAATAAAAGCTTGTCTGACCTGTCTAAAGTTGCATTTCTTTAAAACTGGGATAAAATAAGATTTTCAAGGAAACACATAAAAACTGCAAAACATTTAAAAAAATGCATCATGGGGCCGTGGCCTGGTGGTCCAACATGGCGGACACGCCTTAGCGAGGCTTCCGTAGCCCCGTAGAAATCCAACAATAATCCTGCCGCATCAGCTCAGCAATTCACCTCTCTGACCCCACATAGCTCCTTGCCTTGCTCTGCTGCCACCCGATACCCCCTCGAAGTTGCTTCCTGGGGTGTGTAAAGCAGTCTGCGGCAACACTGAGGCCTATAGATCCCCGGTTTCGGGGAGGAGGACGCGCCGGAGTGGGCGGCACGCTGTTGAGAAGTGCTGCAGTGTGTCCAAGAGAGGTTGCGGCAGTGTGAGCATCTCCGGCAGAGAGGGGCAACCCTCATGTGACAACATGGAGGCGGCTGGACGCGGGCTGCTACTGCCCTGATGGACACCCTGCACCTGGGCTGCGGTGTAGTCGCCCAGGGGCCTGTGTCAATGTGAGCGGCTGAGACGGTGCCTCGACCAGGGCTCTCCAGCTGGGGGCTTGCCTGCTACACGGTCCCTGACGGGCGGGATCCGTGGCCTGCCGTCTTGCCTGCTACACGGTCTCTGACGGGTGGAATCCGTGCCTGGCATGGACTGGAGGCGACTGGACTGGGGACGTGGGCTGCCACTGCCCTGATCACCGACCTATGCCCGGGCCTCAGTGGTCATATCGGGCCGCAGTGCGGTCATCTCGGGGCCCGCATCGCTGTGAGTGGCTAAGGCGGGGCCCTGATCGCAACTCTCCTGCTGGGGGCTCGCCCAATGCACATCCCTGACTGGTGGGATCCATGGCCTGGCGAGGGCTGAACGATGTGACCGGATCGTGACCACGAGGGCGCTGGTGAGAGACTTTTCTCTCCCTCTTTCCCCCCCCTCGCTCCCCTCTCGTTGGAACCGGGTGGAACCCCAGGTGCTTTCAGTGGAACGAGGTGGCCCTGAGCCTCGAACTTTGGGATACTTTACCCCCTCCGGAATATATTGTCTCAATTCTACGGCTTTGGGAACGGAGATCGGAAATACTGAGACTGGCACTGACTGCTCGGGCCGTGGTGGCTGGGTTGTGGTGCGTGCCGCAGGGCCCTGTACAGCTTTAATAAACATGGTCTCTTCTGCACAACACAGACTCCTGTGGGTAGGACAGGGTGGCGGATCAACACCGGACAGCAGCAGAGATCGCTGGCCACAAAGATCGGCGAATTGCAGCCTGAACTAAGATGCGCCCTGTCCGTGCATTGCCCACCCACATTGAAGCCGGAGGCCGTGTGTGCCTGGACAGACAGAGACTGGGGCTTGTAATGCTCCACATCCCGGATCCACCCTTCGTAGAGCAGGGGTGCGAGGGTGAATGGTGATACCCGCTAGAGGGGCTGGGGGTGTCCGCTTGCGGAGGCAGCCAAGCTAGGCCTCAGTGCGGCTTGTGAGTGTAGAATCCCCCCACCCCCAAATGCCATCTCCCACTGTCCCCTCGATCTGGTACAGCTAGAATTGTCGACCTCATCGCAGTCTCGAGGCACCAGTGTACAGCTGGGCACGTGCCTAGGGGCGGCCCCCTCCTACAAATCCGCATAAGATGACTAGAGACAAACTGCCCAGTGCCAAAACAAAGCAAAGCACAATGGACAAATGCACCGGCACTGTGGCCTAAGCACCCGACCTCGCCCATGCCAGATAATGCTGCTTTGTTTGCAGCTATTACGCAATCTAGGGATAGGCTGGAGGCCAAGATTGGAGCGGTTGGCTCAGATGTCCTGCTACTCAGACAGGACCACCCTAATGAGGTGCAACGTATTTCCAAATCGAAACCCGAATCTCGACTGTGGAAGACACAGAAAATACTCTTCAAAAGAAAATATCCACTTTAGAGATGCTTACTAAGGGCCTGGCAACACGAGTGGAGGATGCGGAGGGACGAGCCCGCAAGAATAACCTCCGCTTCGTCGGATTTCCCGAGGGCTGTGAGGGTGGCAGCATGGAGGACTTCCTTACTGGCTTCCACCCAACTCAACGTCTCCCTGCTTCCTAATCGAACATGCACATCAGGCTCTTCTACAGAAACCACCAACCGGAGCCCGTCCTAGACCAATCATTGCTAGATTTCTATCATAAAGACAGAGACATTATCCCACCACAAGCCAGGCGGAAGAAAGCCCTTACCTACACCTCCCACTACATAATGGTCTTCTCGAACTACACTAGGCTGGTTCAGCAACGCAGACAGTCCTTTGTGGAAGCTAAGGCTCGCCTGTAAAATCTGAAAATACAGTATTCCCTGCTGTTCCCGGCCCACCTGCACCTAATCGCGGACACACTTCTTTGAAACACCGGAGGAGGTGTTCAACTGGACAGATGAAGCTGTGAAACTCTGACCCCATACTCCATCAAGGATAGACTCTGACCCTTCGTCTGGGGTCCCCAGTCATGATCTCTCCAAGGTCGGCGACAAGCAACACCGTAGGTCGCACTCCAAAAGGCGATCCAAGACTCGCAGCAAGTCCCACATGCGGTTGACGGGAGGCCAGACGGACCTGACAACATCCTAACCAACTCCTGAAGAGCAATAGACTGTTTTATAACATGCTCAACGGCAAGAATATAAGGGCTACTTTTGTACTCACATTCTCTTTTAAGACGCTTTTATGTACAAGAGATGTTCATCTGGGATCCATTGGCAGGGAGTAGATTCTACCCCCCGTTGGGGGCAGAACTCTCACAGCGCCGCGACAGTGCTTCAATGTTTATGAGGTATTGGGGTGGGAGGGAGGGGAGGGGGGTTGATGGAAAGTTATTGTTTGTTTTCAGTGCCATAATTCTTCACTACACCATCGGACCACGCCATCCATACATCATTTCACATTCATATACCCCACCGCCAAACATGCCACAAGTCATGACTTTTGCCCCAGGGAGGGGGCGCCATATTATTAGCTGGAATGTCCGTGGCCTTCTAGATAAGATCAAACGAGGAACCATACTTCGCCAGGCTAAACGCTAAAAAGCAGATATCCTGCTTTTACAAGAAACCCACCTATTGGGTAATAAGACACTGTGCCTTGCACGGTTTAGTTATGTCCAGACTTTTCACTCTGTTTTTACCAAGGGCTCCTGCAGCGTAGCAATCTAAATTCACCGCAGAGTTCCTTACGTACATAACAAGACATGGGCGGATCCCCAGAGCAGGTATATTATAGTATCAGGTACACTATATGGAGAGCAACTCATTCCAGGCAGTGTATCTGCCCCCCCCCCCTTCCCCCCAACGCCTTTAGCCTGGAACCTTGTAGAGCACTTGATGACAGTGCTGTGGACACCCGACCGTTGGGGGAGACTGGAATGATGTACTATGCCCACAAAGCGATAGATGGTGCAGCACAGGCGGCCGGCGGGAATACAGGAGTTCAGGTTACAGACACTGATTCAGGGGATGGGATGGGTAGACACATGGAGGAGACTCCAACCAACAGATCAAGCATTCACATATTTCTCCGGTGTCCATGAGTCATTCTCTCGCCTTGACTACATTTTCATACCTGCACCCCACCTCCACAGGCTTGAGACAGCAGAAATTCTGCCTAGGGGCCTCTCGGACCACTCTATCGTGTTTTGCTGGGGTTGCGACTAGACCCCAGACATTCCCCATTCCGATGGCGGCTCTCACCATGGCACTTGCAGGGCGAGCAATATAGACTACACATGCATACAGCCATCTCAGATTACTTCTCTTACAATACAGGGACGGTAGAGTCCCCCGAAACCCTGTGGGAGGCTATGAAACCAACTCCCAGCGGGCGTAGATATTGCATGCTGCACAGCCCAGCGTAAACAACGCCGTGAGAAGCAGATACAGATGTAGGCCCAACTCATACACCTGGTGCGCAGGAGTAGGGGAGAAGACGGGAGCGTGACACGCCCGACAGTTACTTAATGCGCAACAATTATATGCTAGCGAACTGTTAGATGAAGCTAAAATGGGGAGACAAATCCAGTGCCCTACTGTACCACCTCTGTCAGTAGACACTCTGTCCCCTAGCCATCCTGGGTATTCTCACTGATCCAGTACAAATTGCAGCGAGCTTCGCCGATTATTTCACAGACATCCACCAGTTCTTGGATGATCTGCCTCCGCGGACCCTAACTCACTCAGTGAGAAAAGAACTGGATGCCCCACTGACAATCGAGGCATGCTTTATCTGACATGCGATCAGACAAAGCACCAGGCCCGAATGGCTCCCTGTGCGAATTTCACAAAAAGTAACAATCTCAACTGACAGCTCCCTACTTAACTGCACTTACGCCACTGTAAATAAAGGATGCCTCCCACAGATTGGCGACACGCGGAAATAGCAGTCGTCTTAAAACTGGGTCGACCCCCTGAAATCTATACCTCCTATAGCCCAATATCTTTTCTTAATGTAGAGACTAAACACCTGGCCAAAGTCATCGCCAAAAGCATAGTACCACATATCACGGACCTGATTCACCCCGACCAAGCTGGCTTTATGCCAGTTAGCGCTACACAACAATATTCGCCGTGCCCATAACGCCATTGTGACAGTAGATCGTCTAGATGGACCGGCAGTGCTCCTCCTTGCAGACAAGGACTTGGACTCGCTTATCTGGACATACCTCTTCGCACTCTTGAGTAGAGTGTACATCGGTCCCTGCCTCCTTACCTATAGTCACTTTCTCTACACCTACATTACCGCTTCTGTTTGCGTGGCAGACTCAACCTCGCAGAGCTTCTCCATTGGGCAAGGTACCCGTCAGGGATGCCACGTCTCCCCCTACCTTTTCACACAGGCTATGGAACCGCTCGTAATTTGGGTAAGGATGGACGCCCAGGTCTGTGGCTTTGAGTAGTCACGAGAGGTCTCGGACCTCATAGCACTATATGAGGACAATGTACTGTTCTTTCTTACACACCCTAATAGATCGGGCCCGAGCTACTTACTACTATGCAGGTCTTTGGTGAGACCTTGGTAGGTCTTTATATGAATGCTCGTAAGTCCTTCTTATGGCCACTGCGAGATGGATGCCAACTGGGCGAATGGGCACATTCACTTGACAGTGGTCCCTTATGGGTTTAAATATCTTGGGGTGTTTTTGTCAGCCTCCCAACCCACTTCCTGGGATAAAAATCTAGCCCAACTGTGGGTACAGGTCAAAGAGCAGGTGCACTCTTGGTTGCTCTTGCCACTATCCCTGTTTGGCAGATCTGCTATATTCAAGATGGTTTCCCTACCTCGCCTCCTCTTTCAACTTCAAAACCACCATTATCCAATACCACCTACTTGGTTTCGACAAATGAATGCAGTCCTTGGCCACTTTCTCTGGGGTGAGAGCTAAGCATTGGTGACCCTAAGAACCTGTTTTCAGTCTACATACTGCGGCGGTATGGCGACTCCAGACATCTAGGTATTTCAAGCTGCTTCACACCTTCTTATCCTTAACAACTGGGGGATGGGGGCAGACCAGATACAGCCTATGCGGTCAAACGTTGTTTAATGGACACTATGTCATTACATGCAATCCTATAGTCGGGTCCGACGCTCAAAATGTTGCCGCCAGCAACTAGGACTGTATTTGTTACTTGGAGGCAAACGCTGCGCCGAAAGGGATGGTGGGGAAGACTGACGAAGGAGACTCTCCTTCGGCACAACGGCCTTCTACTACAGCTATCAATGTTGTCCGGTTTAGGGGGCTGGGAGGTCGTTAGCATATCCACAGTGGGGGTAGTTCTACACGGTCAGACTGCGCTTCAAAAAGAATGACATACCCCGCTCACAGTTTTATAAATACCTCTAATTCCGCCAATCATTCTCCCCCTACATTGTACAGCAAGAAGACATACCCAAATGTAATCCTATTGAAGCTAAAGTATTTATGGGGGAATTAGGTGACCATAAAATCACGAATAGATACTGAACACTTGTGACTAGTAGCCCCACCACACTGGACAGTACACGTGATGTCTTGCAAAAAGACCTAGCCCCCTAGATGACAACGACTATGCCGAGGCGCTGGAGTCCCCGCGTGGCGCTGCTATCGCGGCACGCCTACGACCCATACCATTCAAATACCTCCATCTGGTCTATTTCACTAGATACAGGGTCTGGAGGGCCGGACTAGTCGACCCTCTTTGTCTGCGCTACAAAATCGCTGACGGCACTCTCATACATACCGTGTGGTAATGCACTGCCCTTTTGTAGTTCTGGCGGGGGTTGGTCACCTGCCTTTCAGAAGTGTTGGGATAGAATATTCCATATTTATCACGTCTGGCCATTCTACATAGCACTGAAGAAATAGGGGGCAACAGGTGCAAGCGCCATTTGCTACTCCTTGGCCTTATGTTGGCCAAACATGATATCGCCATGGCATGAAAAGATACGTCCCCGCCATTAGTTGGGATGTAGAAGAGGGGGCTTGATTTCTGCATGGGGCTAGAGATACCAATATTCAAGGGGAGGGGGTGCCCCAGATACACCCCAAGATTTGGAAGAGGTGGGCAGACTATCAGGGACTATATTTGGAGCCCACTCCCCTTGCATCAATAGGTAGGGAATCGTGTGACGACCGGATGATGAGAGACAAATTGGGATATAACTATGCAGCCCTTCGATTTGGGTGGCCGGGAACTACATGTTTTAGACTTGGTATCAGATACATGGCAGTGCTGTTTATTGTTTGGGTACTTGTTCAGATACTCTTGGATCCTGAACTGTTTTATTTTAATATTGCAAGTGTTGACATCAATACTGCTACTATGGATATTTACTGAAAACCCTGGATACACCAGGGCTATTACTGCTGTCGACAATAAAACTTTGTTGTGAAGAAAAAAAAATGCGTCATGTCCTGTGGAGACTTCCCGTCGCAGACTTTGGCCCCTATGTGCCCCACCCAGATGGGCCAGAAGATAGTGTAAAAGGTCCAAACGGAACCTAGTCAATAAAAATCTGTTGTGAGAGCTTTTCAGCTATAAGAGATATGGCTCAGTGGATGGGACAGTTTTCAATGGAAAATACCCACGCATACTAGGCTTCTTCCGCTCCTCTTCCTCCCTGTCCAGCTGACTTAAAAAAAAAAAAAAAAAGTTCTCCTTCGCCCAACTCTGATCTCCTTTACACATATTCTCAGGGTTGATGAATAGATCGACCCTTCCCAGGTTTGCAAGTCGGTCCCCCACATACTTAAACCAGTGAATATGGTAATAGCGATCCAGGGAAAGGCAATCAATTAAAATGTCCTTACTTAGGACCTACCCCTAGCTTTGAACATTCCGCTATTCTTGTAGAAATCATAGATGTTTGTATTCGCTTTTATAAATTTACAGTTTCTTTGTGGTACTCACGGCCAAAGGATGTATGGGACCCTTTACGTTCATAGCTGCTTCCAATTTCCCTGACCTGGCTGGGGCTGTTGCCTCCCTGTCGTCCTCGAGCATTAAGAGCATTGCCTAGGGGCCTAGCTGGAACTCTACACATGTTCGGGCTGAGAGTATCTACACACTTTATTGCTGTATCCTATCTCGCCATGTAATATAGGGGGATGCAATGCTACGACAAAATATGTTCTTGTGTCAAATTGAATGGGTATGTGCTGGACACACTTGTTCATATTGTGGTGGTTGTCAGATCGGCTGTAATGGAAACCCTTTTAATTTACTTGATAATGCACATGTTGGTGTAGCCTGCTGTTGCAGATTTATTTTCTAATGGTATGGAACCTATTACAAAACTCCAATAAAGAAAATAAAATAAAAAATTGTTTAGTTCGAGTTGGACTTCTGCAACATAATAATCTTTTTAACGTATTTTTGAAAAATCGCACTTAGTCACTATTTGATCGCTGTAGTTATGGTCTGTATAATTTTCAAACATGTATATTGCAGCAAGAATGCAAAGAGGAGCTACATATTCATCAATTGATTCATTGCTGTCTTGTTTTATTAAATTCTAATTATGCCACTCCACAATCCTTCTTAGCTCTTCAGTGAAAGGTAGGTCCACCCTTTTGACTGCCTACACATATTTATCCCATCTACCTAAAATAGCCACTGTTGGTTCTAATTCTGGTAAAAGACTGAGGATTTCTGAACCTCATTTGTTAAAGCTTTTAATAATAATGCTGATTTGCTTTTTTCCAACAAATCAGTCTTTCTTTCCCCCCAGGGGCCAGATGGGGTGATTAACTTCAATCTGCTGCCTTGGGATGGGAGCAGCCCACGACGTACAATGTATGCCGTCACGCCAAAAGGGGGCAACACAATCTTTCTGTCACACCTGAAGTCCATTCTCCAGACTTTGTAAGTGAATCAGCCATTAGGATATAGAGAGACCATGCATCAGGTATGATTCCATCCACGGTAGGGCCCCTCCGGGAAGCCCTCCATGCTCCCGGTACTGATCTTACAGAGCCTGACAGCAACCTAGGGCTGCTGCCGACCACAGACATAATTCTACCCTCCTGCTGCTGGGCCAAGCCCAAGCAGGGGAAGGTAGGACAATAGGTTTCCTGTCACAGGGAGGTGTGACCACCTCCCAGACAGGATTTAGTGTATTTGGCTGGGCTGGGGTGCTTGCCAGGACCACATAGTCGACTGGGAGGGCACATTTGGTGCCCTCCTTGTGTACTCCAGTTCTAACCAGCCCGTGGAGCCGTTGGCTCCCGCTCTGGTGCGAAACTGGACAAAGAACATGGGAGTATCGTCTCCACTGTCCAGCCCCTTCTCTGGGAGGGACCCTGAATGATCTCAACCCTCACCTTAGGGTTCTTAAGGGCTTACCTGTGGGTGGGCCCCCAGATTCGTCGTGGGATTTGATTCAGGTCTAACGCCGTGTGTTCTTCAAACAGTCTGGACATCGCGACCGAGTCAGACTGACCGCATCGAGCTTTACCTCAGGAACCGAGACTGTAACCGGGAAGACTCTGTCTACTCTAGACCTCTTCGTTGTGCAAGTCGCTGCACTATCATTGTCCGTGCTCCATACAGGTTCCATCTTGGGCCTGTGGAAATCCAAAGACATCTGTTGAAATCTCCCTTGGAGTGAAGGAGTCACTCCCCTGCATCTGCAGGCACCGCAACACAGCTGACCGAATTGTTGATCCTGGGCTCCTGCGGACTCCAAACAGGTTCAGTACCATACAAGTACCATACAAGACGGTTTTGCAACTTCTTCGAGGCCCACACTGTCTGCAGACCGAGTCTGAGGCCAGGATCCCTCATCAACACTGCCGGATCTGAGTCTCTGTGCATCAAGTCGTCTGGCCGTTGCTAAAGTTGGACGACTTTCATATCCAGTGATCGCTGGACCCTGTTGAGGGTCTGCTTTTGATTCCAGTAGGCTCTCCTGCTTGCTCAGGGCCTAGTCTGACTTACTTGAACGTGGTGAGTCTCTCGGACCTTGCTGGTCCAGACACTGTACCTTTTTGTCTACTTCCAGGTGTTGCAGTTGCCACGGCCTGTTGGTTCTCTCGCCGCACACTGCGATCCCGTGGATATCAACATCGGACATGGGAGAGCTCGTCCACCGTTCCTGGTCATCCTCAGCGTCACCTGGTCCACATAGCTTGTGAGACAAGGGAACTGTCAATTCTTTTGTAACTGTCGACATTTGTGGGCACTCGACTCCTGTGACCCTGGTCACCCCTGAGTGACCTAGACTCTGTCCCCTCTGCTTACAGGTACTCTTCTTTCTGAATCCAACCTTGGATTCTAACTGACTCTTCCAGCTTCTTCATCAGCAGTATCTACTCAAAGCCCTCCATTGCGGTCAACTGCAGTTCCCAATGTCACTTCGTACCTATGCACCTGGCTTCCCTGGGGCAGGTAACCTGGTCTTCAGAGTATCCACAGGTGGGGTGACTCTTGAACCGTCCATCTTCCACGGGGTGTCTTCCAAGTCTCTGGGAAGGGTCCTTTTTCGTAAAAACTATAATCACGACTTCCCCCATTGACTTACCTTGAGCAGGCGGTCATGTATTCCTTTAGCACTCGGCCTCTGTTGGGTTCCTGGGTCCTTACCATGGGTGGTTCTTTGGTCCCCCAGCACTTCTAATTCTTCTGGGTCTGCTCTCGTCTTTGGTCGCTAGTCGCACTCCACTATTTTTTGTATACGGTTTGGTCACCCGCGCGAGCTCACTGTATTTTCGTGCTATTTACCTGTTGTATTATGAAAGTATTGTATGAAGTGTACTTACATAGGGTATGAGTGCATTGGGTTAGTGAGTGTCTGTAATAACTATTTTTATAACTACACTGTGTGGTTCTTTTTTACTTAATCTGCACTATAAGGTTAGATACTGGTGAAACAAGCTGCTTTACACTCCTCCTAGACTAACCCTGAATGCTGCTCTCCACAGCTACTACTTAGAGAGATTTCTAAGGTTGTTTAAACCACTAAAGACACAATAAGGGTCGTCTGGATTGGTGCAGGGTGCTACACTTGAGTAAGTGTGCACCATATACCAAGCCAGCCTCTCACAGAGTCCCTGGTGCGCCAGGATCTACGGTCACTGGATAGAAACACCAAGGAGGTCGAAACCTGAGTTTCCACAGTGGAGGAAGAGGTCACTTCCCTAAAAAGGAACTGACTCACCTGAAGAGAGCTACAGCTGTCCGACAGACACTATCGTCGCCTGGCTCGACAGAAGCGGGACCTGGTATGTGAGACTGCTAAAGTTCTTTTCTTACCCAACTACACTACCAGACTATAGCAACAATGTCCTTTGTGAGCGTAAAACTGAAACTGAGAACTATGCAGATCCCATGGATGCTGCTGTTTCCTTGCAGGAAATATTTGTTCTTCGAAATTTCCAAGTTGGCGAGAGAGTGGTTGTAGGAGAAGAGGCCACTGCAGGCACGGTGCTGGCCAGTCCCTGCCTCAGGCCAGGATAGTCTAGTGGGGGCCACCCCTGGTCACCCAGTTTTAGGCTATTGAGGGGAGGTTGCCAGGTCTCGCTGTCTCTGGGTGATGCAGGTGGGGTTTCCTTGTCCTGGCGGCCATCTGGAGGGCATTTCTCGTGGAGTGTTGGTTTTCTTCTGGTTCTGCCAAACTGTTTCCCTCTCTCTCGTATTATGCAGTACTGCGGAATAACAAATGCATTAGTCAGTCCTTGTTATATGTTTTGTTCTGTGGGAGACAGAGGCTTCATTTCCAGACGTGTGGGCCGGATATTTTTGGGCTAGTTCTGTGGGTTTTGTTCATGGGTAATTATACAACTCATCCACTTTGTTTTTATTTTTTTTATTCTCTAACTGCATGTACACAACCACGACTCATTGTATGTCCCATTCCGCTTATTAGGTAATATCCTGGGACGTTGCCATTCTGTTGTGGGCAAAGAAGTGGTGGCTCCGTTAGGTTTGCTCCTGCAGGAGGCACACCTTCTGGAAACAAACTGGCAATTCTTTTGGAAGGCACTGGTTTACAAGAGTGTTCACTCTGGCTTCAGCAGGGGCTCTAAGGCAGTGGCAGTCTTATTCCATAGGATTTTTGAATGATGCCACCACTGACCCTTTGGGCTGGTGGGTGATAGTCATCGTCATGTTGGAAGGTAGACCATGTATCATTGCCAGCCTCAATGTTCCGCCTACATTGGAGGATGCCACACTTCGGGGGCTTACTGACCTGTTACGAACAGACTAGACAGATCATTTAATATTGAGGGGAGACTTTATCTACCCTCACTCATTGAAGCAGGACTTGATACAACAAGTTTATCTTCCTACGTTTGAAGTACATCCTTTGGTGACTGCATACAATCCATATCCCTATGTGACCTCTAGCGCATTATGCATACATGCAATACCTCCTACACATACTCATCATACGTGAAGAGTACCCAGTACAGATCAGACTATTTCCTGCCCCAGCTGACCTACTCTCAAAGGTCACAGACTCAAATATTCTTCCTAGGGGTCTTTCAGACTACTCTCCCATTAAATTAGTAGTTAGTGTTAAGAGGGGAGGTGTCTGGCCTAACTGACGTCTGAGCTTCTCGCTTCTGTCCGATGATAGGCTTGTGGAGTGGCTCCGAGAGGAGATGGATTCATTCCTAGAAATCAACAAGCATTGGCAAAACCAATAGTTTTTAGCAATCCGAGAGCTATCTGCATTGTCAGTTTCAATATCTTTTACCCATGCCGAATCACAGCAAGGCTGCTTTTCAGCATGACTGAAAGTCATGTAAAAATCCTAAGCCTATGGCACCACGTTTTTTTCCTGAAGTAACATACCAGTGCACACACACTAAAACCACAGCGCTGCTGCCCACAGATTGATCACAACATGTCTCTTCGAGACAGCGCATGTGCTGTCTAGCCAAGACCCAATAAAACAAGCCTTGGCAAAGACAATAGGTCTTGCCTATGCAAGAGCTATTGACTTTGCTAATCTGTTTCTCAATGTTGTACACCAGAGTGGCTGCAGTTCAGCATAGCTAAAAGTTAGTGGGGTAAAAGAGAGTGGCATGGAGTGTCGTAAAGTGGAGTGCTATGGAGTGGAATGGAGTGGTGTATAGTAGAGTTGAGTGGAGAGGAGAGGAGTGGAGTGTCATGGAGTAGTGTAGAGGGTTGTGGAGGGAGTAGCGTGTAGTAGAGTGGAAGGGTGTAGAGTTGAGTGGCATAGAGTGAAGTACAGTGTCACAGTTAATTAGAGTGTTGTAAAGTGGAGTGGCATAAAATGTCGTAGAGGGTGTTATGTAGAGTGGAGAGAGTGTTGTCGAGTGGTGTAGAGCGGAGTAGATTGTCATAAAGTGGATTAGCATGGAGTGATGTAGAGTGTTGTAGAGTTGAGTGGCTCTGAGTGAAGTGGGGTAGAGTGGAGTAGAGTGCCATAGTTTGTCAGAGTGAAGTGGCATTGAGTTGAGTAGTGTGTCATAGAATAGAGTGGAGTAAAGTGGCATAGAGTGGCATAGAGGTAGTTGCATATAGCACTGTATGGCATAGAGCGGAGTAGAGTTCTGTAGAGTAGAGTGGCATAGGGTGGAGTAGAGTGTCAATAGATCAGAGTTTCAGAGAGTAGAGCATCATAGCGTAGAGTATCGTGGAGTGGAGTGTTGTAGAGTTGATTACAGTGGCCTAGAGTACAGTGGTGCAGAGTATATTGGCCCACGAGTGCAGTGGTGTAGAGTGCATTGATTTTGAGTAAAGTTATTTAGAGTACATTGGCATAGAGTTCAGTGACGTAGAGTGTAGTGGAATAGAGTGGTGTAGAGTAGATTGCAGTGGCGTAGAGTGTGTAGCGGCGTAGAGTGCAGTGGCGTAGAGTGCAGTGGTGCAGAGTAGATTTCAGCGGCGTAGTATGGTGCAGAGTAGAGTGGTGTAGAGAGCAGTGACAGATACAGTGGTGCAGAGTAGAATAGAATAGCGTAGAGTGCAGTGGCATAGAGTAGAATGTTTTAGAGTATAGTGGTGCAAAGTAGTTGGTGTAGGTGCAGTGGCATATGGTGCATTGGTTTTGAGTAAAGTGTTGTAGAGTGCATTGGTGTAGAGTGCAGTGGTTTAGAGTACAGTGGCTTAGCGTAGAGAGCAGTGGCGTGGAGTAGAGTGGCTTAGAGTGCAGTGGTGTAGAGTAGATTGTTTTAGAGTAGAGTGTAGTGTTGCAGGGTAGAATGCAGTAGCATAGAGTAGTGGTGTAGAGTGCAGTGGCACAGAGTAGAGTAGTGTAGCATTGATTGTAGTGGTATAGAGTGGAGTGGTGTGGAGTAGATTGTTTCAGAGTAGAGTCAAGTGATGTACAGTGGAGTGGTGCAGGGTAGAGTGGAGTGGTGCAGGGCAGATTGCAGTGGTATAGAGTAGTAGTGTAGAGTACATTGGCGTAGAGTGCAATGTTGCACAGTAGAGTGGAGTGGCGTTAAGTAGAGTGGCGTAGAGTGCAGAGGCTTAGAGTATATTGCTGCACTGCAGATCGGAGTGGTACAGGGAAGAGTAGAGTGGTATAGAGTAGTAGCGTAGAGTGCAGTGTTGCAGAGTGCAGTGTTGCAGAGTGGAGTGGTGCTGAGTGGATTGGTGCCGAGTGGATTGGTGCCGAGTGGATTGGTGTAGAGTGGAGTGGCCTAGACTGGAGTGGAGTATAGCAGTGACAAAGAGTGCATTGATGCATAGTAGAGTGGGGTAGAGTGCACTGCCATAGAGTAGAGTGGTGCAGAGTAGAGAGGCTTGGAGGGAAGTGGTGTACAGTACAGTGTCAGAAGATTAGAGTGCACAGTAGATTGCAGTGGCGCAGAGTGTAGTGGCGTAGAGCGCAGTAGAGTGGTGTAAAGTGGCGCATAGTAGAGTGGCATAGAGTGCAGTGCTGCAGAATAGAGGGGCATAGAGTGCAGTGGTGTAGAGTGTCGTAGAGAGGAGTGGTGTAGAGTAAAGTGATGTAGAATGCAATGGTGTAGTGTAGATTGGCAGAGAGTGCAGTAGCGTAGAGTGTTTTGCGTAAAGTGGTGTAGTGCGCATTGGTAAAGAGTGAAGTGAGGTAGAGTGCAGCAGCTTACAATAGAGTGGCGTAGAGTGGAGTGGCATAGAGTATATTGTTTCAGAGTAGAGTGAAGTGGCATAGAGTGGATTGGCATAGAGTTCAGTGTTGTGGAATGTTGCAGAGTGGAGTGGCCTAGACTTGAGTGGTCTACAGTGCAGTGGCAAAGAAAGCAATGGTGAATGGTAGAGTGCACTGGCATAGAGTAGAGTGGTACTGACTATAGTAAAGAAGCATAGGGGGATTTGGCGTAGAGTGCGGTGTCAGAGTGCAGTGGTGCAAAGTAATCTAGAGTGTCGTAGAGTGTAGTGGCGTAGAGTGCATTGGCGTAGTGTAGAGTGGCATAGAGTTCAGCGCTGCAGAGTAGAGTGTTGTGGAGTGTATTGGTGTAGAGTAAAGTGATATAGAGTGCAATGGTGTAAAGTGCAGTTGCATAGATTATAGTGGTGTACAGTGCAGTGGTGCAGAGTAGATTGGCAGAGAGTGCAGTGGCGTAGAGTGTATTGGTTTTTAGTAAAGTGGTGTAATGCACATAGGTGTAGAGTGCAGTGATGTAGAGTGCAGCGGTTTAGAATAGAATTGCGTAGTGTGGTGTGGCATAAACTGCAGTGGCATGGAGTAGATTGTTTCAGAGTAGAGTGAAGTTGTGTATAGTGTAGTGGCATAGAGTAGAGTGTCATAGAACGCAATGGTTCAGAGTAGGTTAGAGTGGTTTAGAGTGGATTGGCGTAGAGGGCAGGGTTGCAGAGTGGCGTAGAGTGGAGTGGTGCAGAGTGGAGTGGCCTAGACTAGAGTGGTTCACTGTGCAAAAGTACAATGGTGCATAGCAGAGTGGGGTAGAGTGTACTGCAATAGAGTAGAGTGGTGCAGAGTAGAGAGGCTTACAGAGAAGTGGCATACAGTGCGGTGTCAGAGTCCGGCCCTATGTGCGTATTCAAGGATGATCTCCTGTTCAGCGAGCTCAGGTGCGATGTGCCGAAAGAGACGGATAGTAAATTCCTCAAGACTCCGGTGACAGCTCGCAAAGGGACCCCCTTAATTCGAATATTGAAGCGTTGTGAGCCATTTTCAAACCTCAAGCTGGGTTTGCAATTCCAGGTTCTTATCTCTCAGTTCCAGGAGTTTTTTTCGATGACGGTCCATTTCTTCTTCATGTGTTTCATGGGATCGCTCGAAGGAGTCTACCCTCTGGCCCAGTTCTCAGACACCCTTTCTAAGCTCCTTGAAGTCTGATGCAATGCCCTGTTTCAATGTAGCAATGTCTTCTCTGAGGGTCCCAAAGAGCTGCTCCAAAAAACGAGCGCATCACAGGAGCGTCCTCCGCTAGATCCTGTGCCTGGTTTTAAGTGCTAGTGGGGGAGGTCTCTCTAGGGTGGTCTGCTTTATTTGCTGGTGTCTTTCAGAACAAATTCTTCCAGGTGCCATCTTTCTTTGGCAGTCGGTGGGTAGCCATACCGCAGAATGGGTCTAGCGAGTCTCAAGGTACATGCGGGCCCAGTATGGGCAGGTAAGTTATAATGCACAGTTCACTCAATGTCTGGCAGAATTGGGAGGTCCTTTTCTTCACCAGACAAAGGTGTCTGGCATAAATATAAGCCGAAGATAGTTCCACAGTGGTGCCTCCCCTAGTCCCACCCCATAGAGCAAAGGAAAGTAGAAGAAACCAATAGGGTCTCCTATGCAATATAGACAAGGCGAGAGGGCCGACCTGCTCCAGATCTCGCAATCAGAGGGAGGGGCCTGTCCCTAGGACTCAAGAAAATAAAAGTCTGTGTAATTCTTATCCTTTATTAACTGTGTATAATGGGCCCAGATCAGGACGCTGCTGGGACTTTGAAAGTAGACAGTGAAGCGGTCTGTGCCACACAAGATGCAAGAGTCCAGTGTATTTCCTCCGCTGTATCAGGGAAGAACCATCAGAGTATCACCCCTCTGTTGTAGCCCAACACTCTCCAGCAGGATCCAGGCAAAAAATCATCTTTGACATGCCAGGAGCCACGATCTGAACCCCCTATTATTTATGAGGGCCCACACTGGTTGATTTGCAGAGGAGATGCCCACTGAGTGCCACGCACCACAGCAGGGGACTCCCAGCCCTGGACCCGGACCTCACCTAGAGAGTCACACAGCCCGCCTCACTCACTGGCGGGAGTATTTCCGCTGAGTTTTAGGCGGTGCAGCCCTGGGAACTTACTGAGGGCGCCACATAGTCTGTCCCAGGGCATCGGGGACTTCGGATGGGATCCGGGGGCGGGCTGGCCGGTCTGGAATGCCCGGGAATTAAGACGTCAGTGAAGGCCAGTCTCCGCACTCCAGCCCTTTGTCCGCCCTCATTTGCGGTCCCCAGACCTCACCAGGCCCGTGGCAAGTACTGGCCACTCTGCTCCAACTCTGATCATCATAGCTCCATATCGGCACCAGAGAAGCAAGAGCTCACAGTCCTGGCCCAAAGTACCACTTAGACAGGCTAGGACTGCTCCGAAGTGTAGGAAATGCAACAGAGCTCCTGGTCAGCACTTCTATTCCATCACCATCTCAACACCCCCCCACCTTTCCCCCCCTCTCCTTTTGAACTTTTGTATGGACAACCCGTGCAGGGTCCTCTCTAGTCAGAGATGGGTGGGAAGTAACCTTGAAATCTCCACAGAAGAATGGGGTGGACTATGTAATTGGCCTCAGGGAGCTAATGCCTTAATACATAAGTCAAGCAATAGAAAACCTTCAGGCAAGCCAATCTCTTATGATAGGCTTTTATGACTCAACAGCTACACTACTGGGTATCAGGAAGGTAAGGAGCTTTTGGTGCTGAAGCCTATTTGTCCCAGAGCTTTTGGGGGGGTGGGGGGGGGGGATGTTGTGGGCCATACAAGGTATGTCCAGTTGTTTTTGTGGTTAATGTCTTGGTGAGTGTAGTGCCATAAGCAAAACAAAGAGGGTGTTCTCCAGTATTATATCTTTCATAGATTCACATTCTTGAATCGTCCCAGTCGTCATGGTGGGTGTCCCACAGTAACAGAAATAAAAGCAGTGAATATACATAAGCATTAGAAATCACATTGAGAACAATAGACATTGTTAGCCAATTCACATTGTTTTAATACATTCAAACTTCAACAAATCAGATTAGAGGCTCTGAAGCACTCATTCCCTGCAGAGCCACCTGCCACAGATTTCTTACCGTGCATCATTTGTTAGGCACTCTCCTTGAGCTCTGCTCAGTCACAGTTACCACTGTCAACTTTTGACCTGTCAACTCTCCATTCTATTCTTGAACTTCAAGCAACATCTGAGGTACAGTCTTTGGGATTATTTCCCTATTTTCAACATGTCTGAGGGATCTAAAAGCAGGCTGTCTAGGCCTTGTAAATTCTGTGGGAAGCCAAGACGTTTCTCTGAGGACTCCCACAAAAAGAGTCTTTATTGCCTGTACCCTCAGCATAAGCCTAAAGAGTGCAGGCATTGCCAAACTTTATCTGCCAAAACCTTGAACGACCGTGAGGCAAGGCTTTTTCATTGGCTACAGAAGAAAAAGGCACAAACTGACTCTGAGGAAGGGAGACATTCTTTCTTAAGGAAGCACAAAGGTGAGGTCTTTTCCTCATCTGAAAAAGGTTCTAATAAGGTGAAACCGCTTAGCAAAGATACCAGTGCCAAGAGGCCTTCAAGTAAAGAGTCTGCTGAGCACTTACCCTCTCACAAAAGGGCTTCATCTTCACCTTCTTCGGTTCCTGTCACACTCTTTAAGTAACTTTCTGTGAAGAAAATACGTCTGTCAATAGATACGTTGTTGAAAAACATCCTGTCGATGACGGGGAAGGCACACACATTTCCTTCAGTGCAGGCGAAGACGGAAGCATTGTCAACTTCCACTACCAACAACATCTTTGTCATCAACGAAGACACTGACGATGACTTCATCATCATCGACAAGACTGTTGTCAATGTAAAAAATATTGACTGCAGCAACGTCAACACCCTCAGCCTCTTCTAAGAAGACTCCGATGATGAAGATTCCATAGTTGCAAGCCCTGTCAACGGCCTGTAGCTGAAACCATAACTGTTTCAGATGGAGTTCCAGCACCTATTCAGCAAGACCTTTCCAAGGTGTCTCCGCTACCTCCAGTATGTCTTCTGGAGATTCAAGAGTCCCCAGTTTTGGCCCTTCTTACAGCCCAGCTCAACTTAACGTTGACTATCAGGACACTGATGATGAGGGACCTTGTCAGGACACTTTAAGATACCTTAAGGTAATTTTTCCTTCCATGATAGGCGTCCACAGCCCACCCAAGAATATGACACCTTTCAGGAGCATTATCCTTGTGATGAAGAGGAAGAACAACTGTATGGACAAGAATCCATAGTTACAATCCCTATCTCTCTGTTCACGTATTTACGCCTCATGTTAAATGATTATTACAATCGATTTCTAGAAGCGAATGCGTGGGCACACAAACCCCTGCATTTTGGCAGCTTCAGAGATATTTTCCTTCCCAGAGAGTCCTCCTCGTGCACAACGCTAGACATAGGATTCCTACCATCACAATAATGGATACCTTTGCTGATGGTGATTGGGACCAACAACTGGAGGAGGGTGAGATTCCATGGTCATTCAGATGACCATCTGGAATGGGATGAAAATGTAGCACCGTTGTCTACTTCACTTTGCCAACTCCAGTTAATTCACTGCCAGCTGACATTGCAAGTTTTCACAAGCTCCCTGAAAGAACGTGCAAGCACTTTGACTTGCCTCTCCCAGTCAAACAGACTGAGTGTTTTCTTTATGAATTCAAGGATTCAAGCGTAACACTCAGTAAGAGCCATCTCATGAAGACCCCGGATTCAGTGGCAGCGGTTCTTCTTATTTAGACAAAAAGTATAAGGCACCTGACAACTCACTGGCATATCTTATCGGTCAGCCTCGCCCGATTCTTTCATCAAGCAGGCAGCCCAACGGTGCTCAAAGAATCCGTCTGCGTCTTGGTTTTGTCCTACCGGACAAGGAAGGTAGAAGGCTGGATAATAATGGCAAACGCTTTTCTGCAATGGCGGCAATATCTATTAGAGGGTCCAACGTGTTGACTAAATTGGGGAGATAAGACTGTCAGATGTGGTTGGATATGTCAGCCTTCCTAGAATATCTCCCAGAGGATAAGAGAAAGGAAGCAAAAGAAAATCTTTTGGAGGGTGAGAAAACCTGCTCAGAGATTATAGACGCTGCCATGGACATTTCATCTACAGCATTCAGAAATATGGCAGGGGACGCTGTCCTGAGCAGTCAAGATTGGCTAAAATCAACTTCTTTATATCCAGAAGTGCAGACCAAGATTCTAGACATGTCATTGGATGTGGAAAATCTCTTTGAGAATCATGCGGATAATGCTTTTCAGTCCAAAAACTCCGACACGGAGACTGCACAATCCCTCCCTAGGTACTTTGCAACAATAAATACTTTCAGCCCTTTCGAGAAGTAGAGGGCAGTTTGCCTCTAGAACGCATTATCAACAGAGTAGGTACCAATCTTACTCCCAACAGGGGTATTGCTCACAATACCAATCACAACAGTCATGCAGAGCAACAGCAGCATCATCATATTCTCGTCAACCATCAAGACGACATTCTCGGGTGGGAGGAAATCACAGGGTGCATCTATACACCAATGATGTTTCCCTATCATCAGTCACCTCAATCCCACCTCAACACCAATTTAGAAATCCCCTTTCCAAATTTTACACTCATTGGAAGAACATCTCTTCCGACAAATGGGTGCTAGACGGAATCCAGCATGGTCACAGCCTGGAATTTGTTCAAAAGCCTTCCAATTTTTCACCTCGCAGACAATCTCATCTGTCTCTGCTGAAGCAGGAAACGTGTTTACTCCTCTATAAGGAAGGGATAGAGGAGGGTCCATTTCCTCAGCGCAACACGGGCTTCTACTCCAACTTCTTCTTCATCAAAATGAAGTCAGGAAGATGGAGACAAGTAATGGACGCAAGATTTTTAACCCTTCAGCATGCTGTCCCTACGAGAGATCCCACAACTACTGAATAAAGAGACTACGACAATTCATGGAAGATGGTCTGCCCAGAAGGCAGTGTCGCACATCAGTCTTCTAGAACTGAAAGTGTTTTTTTCTGGTGGGTCTCCAGTCTTTTCTTGCCAGGCTTCGCAATTCCTCTGTGTTAGTAAGAACAGACAACACAACCAGCTCAACCTTAGCAAATCTAGGAATTGTTTTTTTTTTTTTTTTCTTAATTTTTATTGTTATATCTTAACAAACTTGCTGACAGCAGATGATATTTGCAATCTCGTTTTGTACAATTTACAAGGTAGCATGATGAGTGACAAACAATACAAATTTAAGTTGCATCACAACTTTCACGACATAAAATTAACAAACATCGCTTCCAGGCCGCCCATTTGTTCCTGTGGCAGTTCTTGCAGTTTTGTCGCTTTGGTCAGGGTCTGAGGCCTCAGCTGGGGGGGGGGAGCAAATATTGCTGTGGAATGCGTTCCATCTGCCCCATATCCGTGCCCATTTATGAGGACAACCTCTGTGAATGAATACTGTCTTCTCCGCCACCATCGCCCTATCTAAGTCGTGACACCAGTGTTGGTGCAGGGGAACAGTAGGCGCTCCCCAGTGTTGTGCAGTATTCCGTTTAGCCAATGTGATCCCCAGGCTTGCCCAAGTCTGCGCTGCGTGGTTAAGGTCAGTTGTTTCCCAGATATTGAGGAGGCACCGGCGGGGTTCCGGGAGGACGTCTACTCCGCTGACCCTGGTGATAGTAGCCATGATCTTTCCCCAGTAATTTGCTATAGTGGGACAGTACCATAACATGTGGAAAAATGTACCCAGTTGCCCATAGCCCCTTAAACATAAAGGTGTCTCGGCCCGTCCGATCTTGTGAAGCGTCGTCCTAGTATAATATGTTCTGTGCAGTATTTTCAGCTGCACAAGTTGTAGTCGGGACGGGATTGCCACCTCCCATGGAGATGCTAGGGCCTCCTGACAGTCTTGATCGTCCATGTACCCCAATTCTGTCCGCCATTTCTCTCTTAAGGTATGCGTGGGATCTTTCTGGTTATTCACCAGTTTACGGTATGTGAGGGAGATTGCTTTTTTGGTGAGGTGGTCCGTTAGGAGGCGATCTTCTAGTGGCGATGATTCGGGGAGATCGTCACCTCCGGGTATAGGCTTGGTGAGTGCGTGTTTGATTTGTAGGTATCGGAGCCACTCCGAATCTGCCATCTGATATGTTGCGCATAGCTGGGCAAACGTCATTATCTCCCCCCTCTTCCCATCGAGCAAAACCTTTGCTATTGCGGAGCGTACCCAATTTTGGGGAGTCCCAGAGTGGCGTATGTTGGGTGATTCTTCCCTCCCAGCCTAGCGCTCGTTGTGCTCTGAACCACGTGTGTACTGTGTGAGCAGTGGGGCCGATTAATGTGTGTTTTTTTGGGGCCTTGTTGTAGAGTGGACCCATGAGTCTGTCTGTGCCTAGGGCGTGTCTGTCCATTCGTAGAGCTGATTCCTCTTGTGGGGCATGGAGCCACTGGTTCACTACTGTAAGTTGGGAGGCCCAATAGTACAGTCGTACATTAGGCAGAACGATTCCGCCATCGTACCAGCCCCTAGTTAGTTTGGTCATTGCTATGCGAGGGGGTTTCCTGTCCCATAGGAGGAGGCACATTTCTGCCTCGATAGCTTTAAAATATGAGCTGGGGACTGTTTTAGAGGATGTATAAAAACCTGGGGAGGGCCATCCTTTTGAAAAGGGCCACTCGGCCCAGCAGGGTCAGGGGCAGGGAATGCCAATGTTTCACATCGCTTTTAAGTCTCCTAAGAGGGGGTGTGAGGTTGCGTTCGTAGAACTGAGCGTGATCCGGGGTGATGTGAATGCCTAGATATTTAAACCCTTCGCTTCCGAGTTGTATTGTCACGCCCCTGGGCAGGCGTGAGGGGAGACCGCGAAGAATGTACATGACCGATTTCGCCTAATTGATCGTGTATCCAGAGAATCTGCCGTAGGATGCACAGATGTCTAGCAGGCAATTGATTGAGCGGCTGGAGGAAGCCATGTATAACAGAATGTCATCTGCATAAAGGGAAATGCGGTCTTCCCATCCCTCTGACCATCGCAGTCCTCGTATCACTGGGTCTCCACCGATCCAGGCCGCCAGAGGTTCAAGCACGAGGGCAAACAAAAGTGGGAATAGGGGACAGCCTTGTCTAGTCCCGCGCCCCAGGGGGAAGTCATCGGACAGCCGTCCATTAACCACTACGTGTGCCAGCGGTTGCGTGTATAAGAGCCAGACCCAGGTCAGAAAGTTTGGCCAAAAACCAAAGTTTTGTAACACCGTGAACAAGAAGGGCCATTCCACTCGATCAAAGGCCATGCTGGCGTCCAACGACAGGATAACCGCCACTTCCTGAACTGTCGACATGCAGGCCAGTACTCCGTGAAGCCGCCTCAGATTCATTGCTGTGTTCCGGCCAGGCATGAAGCCCGATTGGTCGGGGTGTATAAGGGACGCCAGGTAGGGCTGGAGTCTAGTCACTAGTGCCTTCACTAAAAGTTTGGCCTCTGCATTGAGGAGCGAAATGGGACGGTAGGAGGTGCATTCCTCAAGGGGCTTGCAAGGCTTTGGGATCGCCACCAGGGTTGCCAATCTCTGGTCTCTCTGTTCTAGGCTGTCCTCATACATCTGCAGTGGGTGGGGCCCTAATGTGTCCACTTCTCTCTTATAAAGCTCCACGGGAATGCCGTTCGGACCTAGTGCTTTGCCTGGTTGGAGTACTCTGATAGCAGCCATGATTTTGTCAGCCGTGAGGGGCGCCTCTAGTGTGTGCATCTCGGAGGCTGTCAACTTACGCAAACGTATGTCTTTCAGAAAGGCCAGGTTCTCCTGCGCGGTGGCATTCGTGGCTGGTGTGTAAACTGTCATGTAGTGATGTGTGAAGGCTGTGACTATGCCCTGCGGGTCTGTGATTTCCTCCCTAGATAATGAGTGTACCCGGGCCACCCAACGACTTGCATGTTACTTTTTATCTAACCAGGCAAGGAGCTTGCCGGCTTTGTCCCCAACTTTGTAGATTGTGTTTTGTGTCTGCTTTACTCTGGCCTTGGCTTCTTCCCATGCGTGGACTCTGAGGGCCTGTTTGGCGAGGGCCAGTTTGTGAGTTGTGTCACCAGTTGGGTCTCTCGTGTGGTCTTCTTCTGCCAGGCTAACTGCCCTCTCAAGCTCCTGCACCCACTGGGCCTTGTCTCGTTTGTGTGAAGTGATCAGTGAAATGGCTTGTCCCCGTAGGACTGTCTTGTACGCCTCCCAGAGAATAGTGGGAGAGGATATCGAATGCGTGTTGTCTTGAAAGTAGTGCTTCGTGGTTTTGTGTAGGTATTTCCCTATGGTCGGGTCTCTCAGGTATCCCGGATATATGGGGTATATGCGCCCCCTCCCAGTGAGGTGTAGGGTGTATGTTGCTGAGAATGGGGAGTGATCAGCTATCCCTCTGGGGAGGTACTTGATTTCTAGAATGTGTTCAAGGCTCGATGGAGAAGAGAAGATGTAGTCAATTCTGGACAGACTGTTGTGAGCCCCTGAATGATGTGTATATTGATGCTCTGTGGGGTGGCGTGTGCGCCAAACGTCTGCTAGTCCAAGCGCTTCCGTGAAATCTCGCAGGGGTGTGAGGGAAGTCCCTTGACTTCGTGGTGGGAGCCTATCCAAGGCAGTGTCAAGTACGGTGTTAAAATCGCCTCCCATAATAAGTTCGCCTAGGGATAGCAAGAGTAGGGATTTACCCAGAAAAGGGAAAGTGAGATTGTGAAGTGCGCGGGGAGCATAAACGGAGATGAGGTTGTAGGCCCGCCCCTCCCACTGACAAGAAAGCACCGCATAGCGGCCTTGGTCATCCGTCTGGATGCTCTGGACCACCAGCGGGCAACTCTTCCGAACAAGTATACCCACCCCTCTGGAGCCGGAGGTGAATTCGGAGTATGCTACCATCTTGAAGCCCCATCTGTCAAGCGCCTTGGTGGCAGTCCCCACCAGATGTGTTTCTTGTAAGAAGACCACTGAGGGCGCGTGCCTCTTGAGGTAGTGCAGTATTAACCCTCTCTTTATTTTGTCACAGAGACCATTCACATTCCAGGATATCAGAGTAAGAGGGGAACAAGGCTTGTGTACGTCCTCTGGCTGTGGCTGTGTGAGGTCTGGAATTACGCCCCTCGGGGCATTAGTGCGATTGCTAGGCATTGGAAAAGTGTTTGATGGTCGTTGGGTCGCGTGTGTGTTAACCTTGAATTGCACGGCATAAGCATTGGGCAGCAAAACATCAACAAAATAAAAAGTTCAAACGTGAACATAAACTTCGGTCCATGTCTGCCTGTCAGGGAACGTAACCAAACGAGACATAGCACCAATAACTGTCCCGTAGTCCCTTTCCCCCTCCTTGCCTCCCTGCCCGGCGGACCCCAAACTACCCGCCTCCCCAACTGAGCAGAGTGCTTTTGCCCCAGAACTAGTACTTGCATGGGGGTGAAAGATTGTCCGTGATCGTGGAAGCCCTCCCTGAAGGTGTCGCCATCAACGGCCAGCATTTCTCCTGAGGGTGGAAAAATCGCTACCGTGCATGCGGCGTGCCCATTGTTCAAGCTACGAAGTGAGGCAAACGTGTTTTAGAACAGTTCGTGCCTAGAGAGGAGCAGGCCCGCGAGTTCGTTCAGTGTTACTGTCGTTCTTGCCCGCTGGGTCGCATCCCTTTAGTCCCCTTTGTCGCTGGAGTCCGGTGACTTCGATCTTTGCGACTCGCCGAGTCGGTTTTGCTGTTGGGCTCTCGGTTTGCCAGATCTCGTTGCAGGACGCCATCCCTCCAGCCAGTCTCTGGCCTCCTCGGGCGTGACAAAGAACCAGGTTTTCCCTTCCGCCTCCACTCTGAGTTTTGCTGGGAAGAGCATGGAGTATTTGAGCTCCCTGGCCCGCAGTTCCTTCTTAACATCCAGGAAATTGCGACCCTGTGTGGTGACTGCTGCTGTGTAATCTGGATAAAGCGTGACCGTGGAGTTCTCGATACGGATTGGTGGGGCTACCCTGGCCGCCTGCAGAATGGCATCTCGATCTTGGAAATTAAAGATGCGGGACAGAATTGGTCTGGGGGGAGCGCCTGGGCGAGACTTCTCCCCTGGTACACGGTGAGCTCGTTCTACCGAGAAGAAGCTGGAAAGTCCCCGTGGTTGCAGCTGTTTTTTTATGAGGTCTTCCACAAAGAGGTCCAACGCCGGTCCACACGCCTTCTCCGGTACACCAATGATTCGCACGTTGTTGCGGCGCAAGCGCCCTTCATGGTTGTCGAGTTTGGCCAGGATCAGTTTGTTGTCCGCCTCTACATTGCGTATTTGACGTTGCAGTTTGGCCGTATCCGTGGAGAGGGTCGTTGTTGTAGATTCCACCTCCGTCAGCCTCTGTGACAACTTAGAGAAGTCCGCCCGGATTAGGGAAATGTCCATTGAGATCGTGCCAATAGATGACTGCACTTGTTGGAGGGCGGCCATTATGTCTACCAGCGTGACTGCGCCCGGTTCTTTAGAAGCAGGAACTTCAGATTGTATCAGGTTCGATTGTGGTTTGTCTGTCGGGTCCTTGGTGTAGGCAAATTTGTCCAACTTGCCAGTAGATGGGCCTCAGCCTCCCATCTTTGCCGCTGTAGCAGGGGTTGCGCCTGGGGGGAGAGGGCAGTAATCACCGCTGCCTGCCGCGTTGTATAGTGTCACGCGTGGCCTTTCGGGTTTCTTACCCAGTCCCCCGCAGCCTGACGCGTTGGTGGTCGGGTCACAAGCCGCGTCACCGCCCGCCACTCTGTTGTGAGGCAGTGGGTATTTCAAGAGAGTCCTGTCTTTAGTATAGCTGGTGAGGCCCACCACAACCCTGCTGATGTTACAAGAACCGCTTCCTGCCTAGCTCGCCTCAGCAATGTCTCCCTCACAGTGAGCACACACTGCGTCTGGGCTGAAGGGGAACGCTGCCCTTGGGTGTGAGAAGGGTCCTGGCGCAGTGGGCGACAGTGCAGCTGTAGCACTGCCTGACCACATTGAGCGGTGGTAGAGTGTTTTAATGGGCCGTGCGGACACTGGCCACAGCACTCCTGTGTAGGAGAGTTGTGTCGGTCGTCTATCTTCTTCGACTTTTTGCGCGCCTGTTGAGATTTGGGGCCGCCGCTCGTGGCGGTGGATGCGGTCACTGGGTGCAGGAGCACGTCTGTGTGGCGGTTGAGTTGATATTGATGGGGAAGGGGGCCCCCAAGGGATTTGGCTGTCACTGCCGGTGTATCTTACACTCGGGTCCCGGCGTTCCTGATTTTGACTGTGGCTGCGGGTTCGTGCGAGGCCCCGGCGCTTACTCAGGAGTTGGGTCCAGCTCTCCGGTGCATGCAGGTCTGTGCCAGGTTAGGAGTGCTAGTTCGTTTGGGGGGCCTTGCTGAGTGAAGCCGGTCCCCCCTGGCAGGCCGTGGTGCACAGGCTGCCCCCGCGCTTCCCACCAGGTCTGCTGTTAGTGCCGCTGGGGCCCCCTCCAATACGATGATTGTCCGCCTCTCGACTCACCAGGGTCCCAGGTTCCGAGTGCGTGTGGTCTACGCCCACCCTCCGGACCGGCCCGGCAAGTCGCTCTTCGTCCCTCAGCCCGGTCGTCGCCTCGCACGCCACCACTTCCTGCGTCTCTGTCTTGGCGCGGCCGTAGGTGGATGGCTCACGCAAGGTCCTGTGTCCAACACGGCCGGGAGGCCGCAATTCGCCATGGCCTGGTGCTTCGCTACCGAGTATTCTCCGGAGCTCTTGATCTGCACAATTTGTTGCCTAGATGTTCCGGTTGCGTCGATGATTTGATTCCGCCGTGTAGCAGACGGATAAGTGTGCAGATTAATTAAAAGGGTTCTCCCGATCACGGAGCTCTACTAGGTTGCGGCCATTTTGCTTGGCTGCTAGCCACACCCCCCGAATGGTTGATTTTTGACAAGATCACTCTGAAAGTGGAACATGTTCCAGGAGTGGAGAACGAATGAGCGGATTTCTTAAGCAGAACAGAGAAACAATGCTACAAATGAGAACTGAATCAGCCGCAATTACTGCAGCGGGGTACTCTGAATCTGGATCTCTTTGCCACATTTCAAAACAAAAAAAGAGGTACGCAAGCAGGTTTACACAGAAGCCGTCTTTGGGAAATGCATTCCAGTTTGCTTGGACAGGAATGTTCGCTTCGCTTTCCATCCTTTTCCGTGGAACCCAAGGGTCATTCGCAAAGTGAAGCAAGAACCTTGCTGTATGATCGCTCCAGCGTGGCCAGCACAGTACTGATTCACAGAGCTTCTTCTCCTTTCAGAGTGTCTTTCTTTACTCATTCCAGCCAACAGAGGATTTTCTCTCAATGAACTAGGGTAAGGTTGTCCATCTGCAGATAAGTTTGCTAAGCTTGTCAGCTTGGCTCTTCATGGCAATGAATTTGGGAAACTAAATTTGCAAGAGGATTGCAAGTCTATTCTCCAACACTCTTGTGTGGACACCACTGGCAAGAGTTTTGCTGCAAAATGGAAAATATTTTGTTCTGGGTGTAGCTCTCATTCTCCACATCTGCTTTCCACTATTCCAGAACAGATACTCCCTTATCTGTAACATGTATTGCGATCAAATCTTTCACATTCTTCGATACAAGTTTATTTGTTTGCTGTTTCACGTTTTCAAAAACGAATAGGAGAACTATTTTTATGGTCCAATCAGTTAATTAAAGAATTCATGAACGAACTGTTCAGAGTCTACCCTCTGGTGAAGTCTCCTCCCGTGGTATGGCAGCTCAACACAGACTTATCTCAGTTCATGAGAAGTCCTTTTAAACCAATTCATAAAGCGGACATGTGAGGAAGCGCCCCAGGACCTGTTTGTAGGAACCGACTTGTCCCCTGTTTCAATACCACAATCCCTTTTCTTCCCGGGTCCACATGTCCTTGCCCGTAAGGAAGGAACACTAAGAAAGGACTATGTTTCGTCCCCGCAGGGCTGATGCCCCGCCTCACGCTGGTCGGACCAATCCAGGATCGGGACAGTACGACCAACAGACCAATCAGTGGGGATAAAGGACAAGAGGATTTAAACAAGGAAGTCGTCGGCAAGAAGGAGGAAGACGCGAGGAGAGCGAGCACCGAGGGAGGAGCGACGAAAGGCAGCCCCACTCGAGAAGACGTGACCAAGACGGGCGCCGACCCAGCGGTAGCTGAAACGGAGAAAGCCCCGGACGTGTGGAGTGAGGAGTGGTGGTCACCGAAGGTCGCCCAAAGAGCCGCCGCAACTCAGGAGAGTTGCGGCTAAACACGGTAGGTGGACGCTCAAAGGGACGGAGGTTGGGGATAGCGGGATAGGTAGTCCCTTATCACGTGGCTACCCCGTTTACTCCTTGTTATTCCTGGGCACTACCTATACTCCACCTCACACTCTAAGCACTTTATAAGGAGAAACAGAATCCCTATCACGTCCTTACCAACTTTTCTCTAGCACTGAACCCACACTAAAACCGGCACAGATAATTTCTATGTTCCTTCACTTTATTTTCGTTATATTGCTTTGCATGGATGCTCTTCCCACCTGGGTGTGGTAAAGGGTAGAGCAAGGCATCCCCTTATTTTTGTACTTACCGTGTCCTTGTCCTTTGTTGCTTACTTCCTCTGCAAGCCTCACCAGCATGACAAGGCACCTAAAGGCAATGAGAGAGAGGAAACAGTGAAGATACCAGGAAGAAAGGACAAGAGCAAGAAAGCCTATTTTCAGTTGGGACCCTGTATGAAACTGAACTTTTGTCATCATGATGGATACCCATTAAACCCCTTTTTTTGTCATTTCCTCTATTCAACCGTTTGAACAATAAAACGCTCCACTATTACCTACATTCGGCCTCCTCGCTTCTGTTTCCGCCCATCCCTCCCACAAGTGGTGTCAGAAGTGGGATCGGGGGAAATGGGGGCAGTGGTGACCAAACTGGTGAAGGGCCAGGGACGGCTAGAAAGAATAATGGAGAAATTCCTGGAAGCAGCCGAGACTGATAGGGGAAACCTTCATAGGACCTTAATGGAACAAAACCAGAAGCAAGAAACAGTAATGGGGACACTGGCTGAAACAATAGGACAACCACGAGGCCATACTAGTTTACCTTCTGTTGTAATGCAAAAGTGTGTTCCTGGGGAGGACTCCGACTTTTTTTCCACTAATTTTGAGAGAATGGCCCGAGCGACTATGTGGCCTGAGGACAAATGAGGGCAGTATCTGGGCCCTCTATTAGCCGGAGACCTCCAGGCGGCAAATCCCCTCGGAATAACCCCATATGATGATGTAAAAAAATGCATATTAGAACGTATGGAGATTGATGAGGAGACTTACCGAATTAGGTTGAGGCAGATCAAAGAATGTCCACAGGAGACTCCCCGAGCCCTTTATTATAGAATAAGGGATATGGCCGAGAGATGGCTCCAACCATTGTCTTCTTCCAAAGAGGAAATACTAGAGAAAATGTATTTAGAACAATTCCTTACACCCTTACATCCCCCCATACAACGATGGGTCTGTCAACATGCTCACCTCACTTTAGATAAAGCTGTGAAAATAGCCACAGCCTTTAGCAGAGCCCAGGAACTGCAGAAAGGAAAAGAAGAAGGATCCTGGAAACAAGCCCCGTCCTGCCGGAAACCAGAAACAGTAACCCTGACCCCGGTACCCTTACCTGCACCCCCTTGACCCGTACCTGCTCCGGGACCACAGTGCTTCCATTGTGGTAACTTTGGCCATATTGCTTGTGTATGTCCAAAGAGAGATGAACCTATGGAGGTGGGATATACCAGGTCTCTCTATTGTACCAGCAATAAGAACGCCCTTCCCGATCCTCAAAGCGTCATGGTAAACGGAGAGCCAAGGGAGGCACTAATCAACACAGGGTGCTTACAAAGCGTCATGAGCCCCCAGGCCATCCCCGGAGAGTCTCCTCCTCTGAAAGGAATGGTTACAATACAGTGTGTCCACAGGGATAACAAGACCTACCCTGTGGCAGACATTACAGTTCAACATCAACCCTCCGCCCCCCCCCCCCCCTACACCTTTAATGGTAGGCTTGATCCCAACGCTACCTGAATCATTAGTCCTGGACAATGATTTCCCTCACATAAAAGGATTGTTAAGTGAGAGATGGAAGGAAGGAGCTGAATGGAGAGAAACAGCCCCTTTTTCCCATGTCTCAGATTCCGAGTGGAGTGTAGGAAAGGACAGAAAAAGCAAAGCACAGATAAGAAAAGAGAAAAAAGATTGCTTCTAACAAGTGAAGGAAGCAACCTGTGGAGTCATGATAAGAATTTCCACGCAGCTCAGAGGAAAGCCCCTACTGTTCAGGAAGCCTGGAACCAGGCCACAGAACAAGAAGACCCACAACAAGTAGGTCCTCATTTCTTTTTACAACAGGGCTTATTATATCGAAAAGGGAGGAAAGGCGCGCCTTACCAGTTGTTAATACCCCTTCCATTTAGGGATAAGGTACTGTTCTTAGCTCATAGCCCCCTTCTAGGGGGACATTTTGGGACTGAAAAAACTGAAAAAGACATCCTAGACCGGTTCTGTAGGCCAGGGATATACCAGCAAGTCAGGAAATATTGTAAGGAATGTCCAGTCTGTCAAAAGAACAGCCAATACACGCCCCTGCGATTACCTTTGAGGTCCCTTCCCATTATTAATTAACCTTTCACTAGGGTGGGGATGGATATACTCGGTCCTCTTCTTCCCTCCCGTAGCGGGTGTCATTACGTATTAGCCCTAGTGGACTACGCTATCCGTTTTCCTGAAGCGGTAGCCCTCAACACCCCAACACCACACAGGTGGCCAAAGCCATGGTGAATATCTTTTCCTGAGTTGGATTTCCAAAAGAGATCATCACTGACCAGGGAACTCCTTTTACCTCTAAATTAATGCAACAAGTCTGCCAACAACTTAACATCAAGCAAGTCCGCACCGCTGCCTACCACCCTCAAACAGATGGTTTGGTGGAGTGGTACAATGCCACTCTAAAGACCACCTTGAAAAAGTTGTTAAATCTCTAAGCCCCAAGTCGGAGGATATGCTTCCTTTGGAACTGTTTGCCATACGATGTAATTCACAAAGGAGTCTGGGCTAGTCCCATTTCGAATTGCTCTATGGGAGGCAACCTCGTACCTTGTTAGATATGGCCAGAGAGGAGTGGGAGGAAGAAAGGGATGAGTCTAAACCGCTTTTAGACTACGTTGCCAGCTTAAAAACTCACTTACATCAGATAAGGGAAATCTTTAATTCCAATATGGAACAGGCCCAAACAAACCAAAAAACTCAATAATAAAAAAAAAACAAAGAGCGGTCCCTAAACATCGGAGAACTGGTTATTCTTTTTTTTTTAAATTCTTTTTATTGAGTTTCAATCAGGAAAAAAAACGCACGTACCGCCCTGTGGGGCGGAGCATCCTCAACTATAGTAGTCAACACAACGATTAGATGTGATCGATACAATTTTCATATAGCTTTTCACTAGGGGCTAACGTACGCAATACACATTACATAGTTTTGAGATTACATAACATATTTCCATGACCTTTAGGGAGTTAGCATAGGGTCCTGCTGGTCAATCATCAGTAAATATTGTCTTAGCGGCTCCCAGATGTGTTTTGGCTTGGATGAGGATGGCAATTCTTCTGCATACAGTTCCAGAGACTCCTTACAATAGACCATGTCCTTCAACCAATGACCTATGCGCGGGGGTAGAGTACTTTCCCACGTGAACGCTACTCGACGTTTTGCTAGCAGCAAAGCAACCCATAAGAATTTCCCCACTGCTCCCTTAATATGAGGTACATAGCTCAATAAACATACAACAGGTGTACATTGCAATTGTTGATTAGATATATTCTGCAAACACTTTACCACTGCAGACCAGAATTTAGCAACAGCTTCACAGTGCCAAGCCAAGTGCCAGAAGTCTGCATCCCGTTGATGACACCTTTTGCATTCACTAGTATCTCGGAGCCCCATTTTGAACAGTTTCAAGGGCGTATGGTATACCTGGTAAATGTACTTTAAGTGGATAATTCTGAGATTGCCATTTGAGGTTAGTTTACCGGTCAATGTGCATATGTGCTCCCAGTCAGTTGAGGTTAGCGTAGGATCTAATCCGCTATTCCATCTGGCAAGACTATCATCCCCCGTCCCCACCATTTCAGAGCGCACTGTCTTATACAAATTAGTCACTAGTTTGCACTTGGAGGGTGCTACTAGTAGAAGTTGGAGTGAGTGCAGTGTGGGAGGTTCTTCAGGGAAGGAGCTGTAATGGGCTCTAAGCACTTGTTTCAGTCTGTGGATGGTGAACTGAAACAGTAGTGAGGCATTTGTAATGTATTGGAGGTCTTAATTCGTAAGGAAGTGACCCTCTATATAGATATCCCGCATGCGTTGTATACCCACCATTTGTAGCAAGCGGATCGCCCCACTAGAGAGCTGGTTATTCTTATGATGCGGACAACCGAGCACAAGCTGTTGGGTAAGTGGCAAGGCCCATATAAAGTTATAGAGAAGGTAACCCCCGTAACATACAAGCTGGAGATGGGCTCCAACAAAAAAGAAACACAAATCTACCATATCAATTTATTTAAAAAATGGGAAGGTCCACCCCCTGTCCTAATAGGGACTCCCTTATTCCTAGCAGAGCAGAGTGTTGATGCTGAGTTGTCTGACCCTCAAAGACAATCCCTGAGAGAATGCTTACAGCCTGTCCGTGAAGTCTTTTCTCTATTCCCCGGAAGGACCAAGATAAAAGAACACCAGATTCACACTACACCAGGCAAGAAAGTTCGCTAACGCCCTTACCGTATCCGTGCAGCTAGGAGGGGAGCAATAGAAAAAGAAGTCCAGCAGATGTTAGAACTTGGGGTCATCGAACCTTCCACAAGTGAATGGAACTCCCCAATAGTGTTGGTAACGAAACCAGATGGTTCAATCCGGTTTTGCATTGACTTCCGCGAAGTCAACAAGAAATCTCGTTTTGATGCCTATCCCTTACCCAGGGTTGATGAAATGATTGAACGACTAGGGAAGGCACAATATATAAGCACCTTGGACCTATGCAAAGGGTACTGGCAAGTGCCATTAAGAGAGCAGGACCGAGAAAAAATTGCCTTCTCCACATCTGGGGGCCTGTACCAATTTAAGGTCTTGCCATTTGGACTACATGGCGCCCCTGCTATGTTTCAGAGGCTTATGAACATAATACTACAACCCTATCAGGATTTTGCAGCCGCCTATATCGATATTATCATCTATAGTTCCTCCTGGGAAGAACACCAAGACCATCTACACGAGGTTATACGAGCCGTAGGCCAAAGTGGGCTAACTATCAACACAGCCAAAAGCCACTTGGCTGCCAAATCTGTAAGGTATTTGGGTTACCTTTTGGGAGACGGTTATATACAACTCCAAAAGGAAAAGGTAGACGCTATCTCACAAATACCCTTACCCAGAACCAAGAAAGATCTAAGAGCCTTCATAGGACTGCTAGGATATTACAGGTGGTTCAATCCCCAGTTTTTGCAAATAGCCACCCCCTTGACAGATTTACTGCAGAAACATGTACAAACAGAGAACGACTTCCACAACCTTCCAAGTTGGAAGTGCGAGCCTTCCAACAACTAAAACCGATAATCGCCTCAAAACCATTCTTACTAAGTCCCGACTACAACAAGTAGATGCGTCAGACAGGGGTCTTGGCGCTGTGCTATCTCAGTTAGATGAAACAAACTAAGAAAGACCAATCATATACATCAGTCGCGAGCTATACCCCCGAGAACCCAAATACGCTTAAGTATTTAGTTATGCAGAACAATATCCTTAGTGAAACAACATCAACTGTTGCATGGCTAAACACTTATACGGTACAAGGTTTAGCCATGCAACTGCTGATGTTGTTGCACCAAGGATATTGTGCTGCAAAACTAAATACTTATAAGGTCCCAAAAGCGAGATCTATTGGCTATGCCAATGCTTGTTTTCCTTGCAAGAAAGTGTCACTCATAGTCGTTGAAATGTCGCTCATAATTACATTGAAATTATGAAAATGTCACATATAGCAATCTGAAACTTTGGCAGCTAAGGCTAGTTGATGAGAAGTCTTTATTAAGCATCATACATCATCACAGGTTCCAGCCTGCTGGAGTCAGCTGTAGAACCTTCGAATGACAGTGGAGAAAGAACATTCTGGGGAGGGGAAGGGTGGATGACAGGACGGATTAGATCAAGTATAGTAAATTACAACACTACTCTTCTACTGAAAAATGAAATAATTTGCCTTCTGTTCAAATGAGAGTTGTTCCCCAGGCAGCAATTCAATGCAAGCTTCCCTGACACGTGATAGCACGTTCTTTGTCACGACCATTACACGATGTGCAACAGCATTGCAAGATTTCTTATTGATGTAAAAATAAACTCTGGCTGTTCATACTAGCATGCCACCTAACAGGCTTATTATGGCCCGAAAACTTGTTTTAAGCATTTAAAATCTAAAATGTTTGGCAATGCCAATGTTTGTTGTTTTCTATCTGCACGGTTGTTTGCGTCGACAGCACATTGGCAGGATCTCCCTGCTGGGGCATGCACACGCTTTTCAGGAGACTAGCAGCCATTGGTTAAGGCATCTAGAACGTGAACTTCCGGTTGACGTTTTCACGTTTATGGTGAGCTAGTCAAACCGTGTTTGTGTGTCGAGAGGGCACTTGAATGTTGTAATGACCGTGCCTCACGTAGCAGATGCTCCGTTGCATCGACATTGCCCTCATCTCACGATGCCCCTTCGTGCAGTGGTTTGATTTTTGCTACTTAGCCTTACTGTTATTGTTTCTAAAGGTAAGCAAGTTCCAAAGAAGCTGGGTTAGAAAGAAGTCTGTGTGGGTACATGAACCCTCTTGGTAGTCAGTAAGGACTGCCGCCAGCAAGCGACTGCCCTAAAGCAGCGTGCGTGCGTGTAATGGCCTCGCAATTGCACCAAGCAGACGCCTTTAGTCTGATGTCACCTTGAAACAAGCATTGGCCGCACAGCCGTGAAAGTGACACGGCCGCGAAAGTGATCGCGATCACGCGCGACGAGCGTTGCAAGCATTGGCCGCGCGTGCGAGCGGCTGCGAGAAGCGATCTGTGGTGGGGAGGGGGGAGAAGCGGGAGTTGTGTGACGAAGGAAAGACAGATCGCGGCTGCACACGTGCACGCAAGCTTGAGGCCACCAAAAGCTTGTGGTGGCACTTTCAAAAGCTGCTTACTAAATCTCTCGCAGAGCATCGCATGCGCTGGCTCAGGCAAGTCCTAAAGAAGCACTGGCCATTAAGTGGGCCATTGAGGCTCTTCGATACTACCTAGAAGGAAGAGAGTTCATGTTATACACGGATCATGCCCCACTAGAGTGGCTATCTTAAAACAAAGGACACAATCAAAGAATATTGTAGTGGTTCCCAACCCTTTAACCCTTTCGTTTTTCAGTCCACCATAGAAAAGGAAAAGATCAGGCTAATGTAGACTTCCTATCTAGATACCCTTCAGACCTGTTTCTTGTAGAAAAGAAAGTTAGGGGAGAGGGATGTGAGGAAGCACCCCAGGATCCGTTTGTAGGACCCGACTTACCCCCTGTTTTAACACCATGATCCCTTTTCTTCCCGGGTCCACATGAACTTGCCCGGGAGGAAGGAACACTAAGAGAGGACTATGTTTCGTCCCCGCATGGCTGAAGCCCCACCTCACGCTGGTCCGACCAATCCGGGATCGCGACAGTACGACCAACAGACCAATCAGCGGGCATAAAGGACAAGAGGATTCAAACAAGGAAGTCGTCCGCAGGAAGGAGTAAGAGGCGAGGAGAGCGAGCACCGAGGGTGAAGCGACGAAAGGCAACCCCACTGGAGAAGACGTGCCCAAGATGGGCGCCGACCCAGAGGGAGCTGAAACGGAGGAAGTCCCGGACGTGTGGAGTGAGGATTGGTGGTCACCGGAGGACACCCAAAGAGCTTCCGCAACTCAGGAGAGTTGCGGCTAAACACGGTACGTGGACGCTCAAAGGGACGGAGGTTGGGGATAGCGGGATAGGTAGTCCCTTATCACTTGGCTACCTCGTTTACTCCTGGGCACTGTATATACTCCACCTCACACTCTAAGTACTTTATAAGGAGAAACAGAATCCCTATCACGACCTTACCAACTTTTCCCTAGCACTGAACCCACACCAAAACCGGCACAGATCATTTCTATGTTCCTTCACCTTATTTTCGTTATATTGCTTTGCGTGGATGCTGTTCCCACCTGGGTGTGGTAAAGGGTAGAGCAAGATATCCCCTTATTTTTGTACTTACCATGTCCTTGTCCTTTTTTGCTTACTTCCTCTGAAACCCTCCGGGGACCCCACCAGCATAACAAGGCACCTTAAGGCAATGAGAGAGATCAAACAGTGAAGATACCAGGAAAAAAGGACAGGAGCAAGAAAGCCTATTTTCAGTTGGGACCCTGTTTGGAACTGAACTGACAGTGAACTTTTGTCATCATGATGGATTCCCATTAAACCCCTTTTTTGGTCATTTCCACTATTCAACTGTTTGAACAATAAAACGTTCCACTATTACCTACATCCGACCTCCTCGCTTCTGTTTCCACCCATCCCTCCCACAGGACATAAAATACGTCTCTTGGAAAGGTGCCTTTCCCTTGGCTCTTACATCTGCCAGGAGGATCAGTGAAATTCATGCCTTGGTAATTTAGAAAATTCACAAGGGGTTGCCACGTGCACACCATTTTTCTTCATTTGATTCTTATTTCATCATGCTTGGTTAATCGTTTTATAATTTTTGAATTTTTGCAGCGTGCAGCCTCGGAAACGTGGCCTGCCCAAATGCCTCGTATGTAAATACACATCAAAAAGCTGGAGCAACATTCCACTCCATCCGGACGCACAGCGTATATTCCATAGTATCTTCACCCAAGTACTCCACAAAATGATCCATGTTTGCGTATTTTTATTCAGTAAATTCTAATAGTTCACTTTTTTATCTCCACCGTTATTTCTGTCACATGCAGGGCAGTATATGTATAAAAGCGTTTCTGATGCCACAGATATGCCCATCCAGGCCTTTTTCTGGGACATGACGTTATACATCAAACATTCTTAAAAGTGGATTGCATCCACTTTCCAGCTCCTGGTGAACAATGTTCTCACAGAGCTAGATGAGTTGTATGTCAGGACCGGAGATGAGGATTATGCTCTACTTTCTTTTTATTTCCATGCTCCAGCACTTCAAAGCATATTAATAAACTACCTTTCCCATAACGCTCTAGGAAAGGGAAACACAAATCTTCAGCCAAGGAAGAGTTTCTCTTGTCCTCATATCGAACGACTCCTCCTTTAACTTCTTTTCTTTCCTGCTCCTGCGAAAAGATGAGTGTGTAATAGTGGCGATGTTTGACCGTGCTAACATGAGTATTTTCTCACAGCATCCCCACCGCAGAAACGTGTGGCAGTGCTCTATTCTTGGCTAATAATTTTAATCCAGGGACTACGTGAGTGTGGTAGGCCTTATTCCCTCTAGAGGGTGCACTTTTAATAAGCGGCACACTACGCACATCTTCCCTCTCCAAGGGCGGCGCATCTCTCGTGGGAATCCTGGAAGCCAAGACGCCCTGCAGGGGCTGTGTTGCATATAAATAAGCTTCAAAATGCCCATACCACGAACTGGTCAGTATTGCACCTTTCCTTCACCATTTCTTGATGCGTGCACAGGACTAGTTGTTGCTGCTAGAGGCTCAACCCAGGCGCATAGTATCTTAACCTTATCCTAACTGCAGAGTGTTCTGCCACAGGGAAATGCCAATTGTGCGTTATTTAGCACACCCACTGGTATTGCCCAGTACCACATCTGCATCCCCTTTGAAGTGCCTATAAAATGTCTGCAGCGACCATACCCATAAAGGGAGGTAAAATACATGGAAGAGGAGTCCCTGTCGGTAACCCCATAAAACCATTAGATGATTAATTCTGTGATGCAGATGCATCAATCCACCTGGCAGTGGCATCAACAATCGAGCCTCTGGGAAGGCACCTCAGTACTGTTGCATATTTATTCTCAGGCCCCATGCCACCCAGTATGAGGTTACCATTCCCAGAATCCCCTCACTTTGCCTGATCAAACTGACCTGTGCCCATCAAAGTGCAAGGCGGACACATGAGAAGATTTGGGTGCATTTGAGTGCCTTAAGAGAGCATTCCTTGCCAGGCCTACCAGTCTTGAGGGCGACCCTGGGGCGCTCTTGGACCCCATGCCTGATGTACCAATTGAACCTGCCTTTGCTGACGGATGAACGATAATTCCCAAACAAACTCTAGATGAGGGCAGTCCCTCCCGACCATGGCGCCCATCCCTGTCCAGCAACCCTATCCCACACCAGGACAACTCTGAGGGTCAGTCTGACACGTTAGACCCGGATGATCTTATTCATCCTAGGTCTGTAGAATGGTCCCCTTCTGCGAAGGTTGCTAAGTATGTGGTGGCCCACCTACGTAAGCCCCTTGAGAAGGAGGTGCGAGCCCGTCTCTGGGTGGAATGTCCGCATCCTTCGTTGGCAGAGAAAGTGGCCCTAACCCCTGGTATAGACAACAGGATGGTCACCTTCTTGGCAAAATATATTAGCGACTCGAAAAAGGGCATTGATAGATCCTGAAGGTCCTGCCAAGATGAACTCTTAGATGTAATTGGGCCATTGAACAAAATGTTAGAGCTAGCGGAAGATGCGAAAGCATCCAGAGGTTCAATGTGCTGCAGTATTTCTCTTAATAAAGGTGGACCCAGAACTGGGGGATTTGGCTTTCACTGAGGCTGGACCCCTTGCCCATGGGCGCTTCTTTGAGGAAATATGTCTCAACCTTTACTTCCCTAGATCAGGCGTCCATCAAAAAGATATTCCACCCAAAACTGTTTGTTGGGGCTGGTCGAGGAAGGGGGCATTTGACTGACCTGTTCTACAGGCCAGGCCCTCCCCGAGGCCAAGGCTACCGCAAGAACAATTGGAAGGACCAGTCAAGATCAGGGGAGTTCTTTCCCTCCAAGAGAGCGCACAGAGGTTGTGACACAAGAGGAACCAACAGAGGCCAGTTCTACAAAACCCAACCATGTGAGTGTTGGCCCTTCTGCCCAACTAATGCTGGGGGGTCGATTGGCACATTTCGTTCACACCTGGGAGAAATTAACCTCAGATGCATGGATCCTTCAGACAGTACAATGGCTCCATATAGAGTTTTACGGTTCCCCGGTGCATCAGTTCTGGGCATACCAGTTGATCTTTTCCAAGGCCCAATGCCTCTTGATAGATCTAGATCAGTAGATGACGGACCTGCAGCACAAGTAAGCTATAGCCCAGTCCACCCTACACCCAAAGGGCTTCTTCACAATATTTTCCTTGCGGAAAAACAGGACGTAGGTGAATGACCTGTGATCAACCTCCGCGAGTTCAATGGGTGGTTGGTTTACCGCCAATTTTAGATGGAAGGCAACCATCTGTTGTGAGATGTGCTGCAGCGACAGAACTGATGGTGCATCTCAAACTGAAGTGTACCTCACAATCCCCATTTTCCCACCTCATCACATATTCCTGCAGTTCCATTGGTGAAACCAAGTTTACGAATTCAGAACCCTTCCATTTGAACTCTGTTCGGCCCCTTTGGTGTTTCACCAAAGTGTTCAAGCCAGCAATGGAATTTCTTCGCGCCCAAGGCTTCTGTCGTTTATCTAGACCATCTTCTTCTACTCAATCAATGTCCGTTCAGGCTGACCAAACAATTGCAGGCTACAATCCATTTTCTGGAGGACTTGGGGGTTTATCATAAACGTAAGGAAGTCCCTTCTGGACCCCATCCAGACAGACAAACTTTCTGGGCTTTGTAATCAGTTCCACAGAGAAAACCCTCAGTCTTCCCTTGCGGAAGATTGCGAAGATCCGAAGGTAACTGAGATGCACTTTGTCCACATCAATGACCTCATTACGTCAGATAGCCCGAGTGGTAGGTCTTTAATCGTCCTCCAAACAGGCAATCTTCCCGGGCCTGTTACACTAAAGAGCCCTTCAGAGACTCCAGACCTTCCACCGCCACAGGGGTCTTCAATACTGCAAGCACGTTCCGTTGACGGAGGAGGTCCGGGAAGAAATGAGTTGGTGGCTGGTAAACATAGACGCGTGGAATAGCGGAGCCATATCATGTAATCAAATCCAACGCCAGCAAGGCCAGCTGGGGAGCACGATGTAGGGCCTCCTTCACAGGAAATGGTCCATGGAAGAGCAATAACTCCGTATCAACTGCCTCGAATAAATGGCAAGGTCCTTTGCAGGCAGGTGTTGGACGAAGGATATGGTGTACTGTTGTGTCATACTAAAAATGGTCAACGTCTCTGTAGTCCAATATATAAATCTCCTCGGAAGTTCCCGGTCCAAAAGTCCTAGCAGACTTGGCCAAGGACCTTTTGCCTATCGAACAACATATCGGTCACAGCGGAGTACCTCCAGCGCGTGGCCATTGCAGTAGCGGACTGCTGTTTGAGACATTTATTGGATATGAACTTGTGGCAACTGGATCCATGGATATTCACTCTCCTCAACAGCCGTTAGGGCCCATTCGCGGAGGATCTTTTTGCGTCTCGCCTAGACCACCAGATAAACTAATACTTCAGATGGAAACCAGATTCCCCTGTCGACAGCATTGGACACCTTACTTCAGGACTGGTCAGGAGAGCAAAGCTATGCTTTCCCTCCTTTCACAATAAATATGTGCCTGTCAACCCAAGTTCGGAGGCAACAGTCAAAAGTGGGTCTCATAACTCCTTTTTTGGAGGTTGCAAGTGTGGTTTCCAGTTCCTCTGGAACTTTCTTGGGATTTTCCAATCCTTCTACCCCACGCTCCAGATCTTCTCAGAGATCCTTTAGGGAACCCTCATACACTAGTTCTCCAAGGACATCTACCTCTTATGGCATGGTGTATTACAGGGAAAGATGGAGAGTCTCAGGACTTTCGGAGGAAGCTGAAAAGCTTCTGGCTACCGCATGGGCGGATGATACCACCACGTTGTAGGTCAGCAGGACGAGATGGGTCTGTTTGTGTGTACAGACAGGTTCTGATCCCCTGGAGTCAGACGTCGTCCAAGTAATTTGTTTTTTGGTCTCCCTGGTGTCCTGGCGCTTAGCTTACAGGACAGTGAGTACATTCAGGTCAGCCATTTCGGCGGGACACACCCCAATTCGGGCTTACCAGGTCAGCAAATACTCATTGGTATGCAAGTTGATAAGGGGGGTCCGTTTGTCTTTACCTCTGGAACCTAGGTATTTGGTTTAGTGGGACATGAATAAAGTCCTCAATCTCTTCAAGTCCTAGCAACGGAACAACTTTCTATTTTGCGATAAACTTTTTGGGAAACTAGCGATGCTGCTATAGAATCTTGCACTTAAAGCGCCCCGGAGAATTTATTCTCCGGATGGAGTTACATTCAATATCTGACACGAAACAGTCCAATTCGTGAAAGATTTCTTATCCAACATATGATAAGTCACCAAAGTTGTGTGTGGTGCGATGTTTGAAGGCATAAGAGCACATGATGGGGGAATTCCGGCCTCCTGGCGAGAAACAATTACTAATATCCCTAAAAATAACTTTCAAAGCTCTGTCCTCTCCCACAATTGCTAGGTGGATTCATTGGGTCAGGCAGGAAGCGGGCATTAATATGTCCAATTTCGGCTCTCACTGGATGAGAGGTGCCATGGCTTCTAAGGCATTTACCTTGGGTGTCAGACTGGAGAGTTTCATTAATGCAACTGATTGGTTACTGACTCCGTGTTTAAGAAAGTTCTACTTTAAACCTGTGCTGGATATGGCGTCCCTGGTGGGGGAAAAGCTTTAAACAAGCATAATCCTGGCCTCTGGTCCTGACATGGAATTTTCAAAGCATCCATAAAGGAAAGTTTCAATTCCGTTAAGGATGCGGAGGCTAGGATTATTCCCACCCATGGTTTCTGGAGATGCTGCCCACCCTACTTGGAAATTACATCACCGTATAGGCAAACTGTTACTAATTATCCTCGTCATAAGGAATAAGCATGAATAGTTCAGGAAGATGAATAAGATGTCAATGGTTTGTGCATTCTGAATTGTACCGATGATTAAAGGTTCATGTAGAGTTTCTGTATACTGGGTTGACAAGGTATATTTTTCATCTGAATACTGGTTTCAATAAGTTTTCTCGTATTCTAGGTTCGGAGTCCACTAAGGAGAATAAGAAATCAGTTGGAGTAGTCTTCTGTTGCATAAAACTAAGAGGAAGTTGCAGGGAAGTTGTTCAATATTAGGACAAGAGAGACTGTTCATTGGCTGAAGTTTTGTGTTTCCCTTTGCCAGGGTATGATGGGAAAGATAGATCTGAAAGAAACATGTTAGTTAGATTCCTTACCTTAGAATATCCCCATTCGTCAGGCTGGATCCGGAAAGATTTTTCGTCAGCAGTACCCTTGCGCGTCGGTAGGCGTCGTCTGCCGCTCCTCGTCCGTCGTCGGCGTCGTGATCGCCGGGATGACGTCGTCTGAGTACTTAGACGCCGCCCTCATGCGCTGACGTCAGTTCTTCTTTTTTCCTCGCCAGCAAGCGCAGAACCAGGAAGAGCGTACCCTTAGTCATTTTTTGACTAACTTTTTGGACATTTTGTCTATCTTTTTCGAGTCGACTTTGACTCCTGGTGCCGGTAGGGATTCCCGGGTTCAAGCCAAGTGACGTCTGTCACCGACTGATGTCGGTTACCGACCCCCACCATCGGTGTCTCTACTGTCTTGGGGCCGACCACGATGACAAGTCGTGCCCCGACTGCCGGGCCTTGACGTCGAAAGCTAGGCGGGAGCAGTCCCGCAAGCTCCTCGAGATCCAGCAGTCGGCTCCGTTCTTCAGGATCCAAGTCCTCACATTCAGGTAAGTCGAGGCATGGCAAAAAGAAGTCGAAGAGGCGACATCGCTCTTCTGACTCCCCTCGCCGGTCGCGCGACTCGGCCGAGGGTTCAGGTGGCACCACCCGCGCGGCTCCACCGGAGCCGCAGGAGTCGCATCCGGCCCCATACCCTCCGGTCCCTGGGCTTCATGCGACTCCAGGCGAGATTCAAGACTTCCTCGTGGCCATGAGGACTCTCTTCCCGCCGTCGAGGCCTGCCGGCACGCCTCCGGGCCCCGCAGGTCTGACTGGGGGGCCCTAGCGAGCCGGCGGCTTCAGCCCTGGTGTCGCTCCCGGCGCTGTCCTCGGACAACGCCGTCCCTAGTTTCAGTCCCAGTCCGTCTCCGGCATCGATGGGTGAGCATTTCACCCGTCCTTTTTGCCTGTTGACTAGGACACGGATGAAAGGGAGGACTGGGAGGGGTCTGAGGACCCCCTGGCATAGCAGTGCCACTTAAGTCAGGACTGGGCAGATGAGCTGGGGGAGGCCAGTGGTCTAGATACTTCGCCTGACACTGGTTTCATCTCTCCTCCTTCCGTGGCTACGGAGGAGGGTGCGACTTATGCTGTGGTGCTGCGCAGGTTGGCCCGGGTCTTGCGCCTGGAGCTCCCTACAGCGGCCGTGAGGACTAACCTCCTCACTGAGGTGCTTCAACCGCCAGTAAGCTCTTTGGAGCCTCTGCTGCAGTTTAACGAGGCCCTCACCGACGTTCTGATGGGCACTTGGTCCAAGCCCTCCACAGTCTCTCCTGTGGATCGGAACGTGGCCCGGCACCACCGCCCAGCTCCGGGCGAACCTGTTTTCTGTCCGTACACCCCACCCTTGAGACTCTGGTTATCCAGGCCTCCACGTCCCAAACCGTCTTCCTGTACGCACCTCTGGACTGGGAATCCAAAAGGATGGAACAGTTTGCCAAGAACAGCGGGTTCAGGATATTCAGGCTCTGATTCCGATCTTTCAGACTTTAACCCGAGTTTCGGTCAGGATGGCCAGGATCGCCCTAATGCTGCTGGGTCTGATGGCCTCCTGCATCCTGCTGGTACATCACGCCAGTTGGCGGATGCGGGCTCTGCAGTGGGACCTGAAGTTATACTGGGCTCAACATCAGGACAACCTGTCCGACCACGTCCCGATCTCGAAGGGCACTGCAAGACAGTTGCAGTGGTGGCTCACAGACCGCGATTGGGTCAGTGGCAGATCCCTCTCCCTACCCCGGAGCACGTAGTGGTGACGGATGCATCCCTCCTGGGATGGGGGGGCCACATGGGCGAGGCGGAGATTAGAGACCTCTGGTCTCCGGCGGAGTCCCGGCTCCATATCAACCTATTAGAGCTGCGGGCGATCCGGCTTGAATTGAAGGCATTCCTTCCCTCTGTCAAGGGGCGAATAGTGCAGGTGTTCACGGACAACACCACCGCCATGTGGTATTGCAACAAACAGGGCGGGGTGGGGTCGTAGACCCTTTGTCAGGAGGCTCTGCACCTCTGGACATGGCTGGAACATCAGGGCATCACCCTGGTGGTTCAACACCTGGAGGGCTCTCTGAACTCCAGGGCGGACGAACTCAGCCGCCGGTGAATGATGGATCACGAATGGCGTCTGAACTCGGACGTGGTGCAAGGCCTCTTTTGGCAGTGGGGAGAGCCTTGCTTAGATCTATTCGCCACCGAAGAGAACGCACAATGTCATCAGTTCTGCGTGTTAGAATTTCCAAGGCGGCACTCCCTCGGAAACGCTTTTTGTCGCAAGTGAACTTATACGCCTTTCCGCCTATACCACTTCTGCCCAGAGTGCTGAAGAAGATCAGGCGCGACTGGGCCCAAGTCATCCTTGTGGCTCCGGATTGGACACGAAGATACTGGTATCCCGAGCTACTCAGTCTGTCAATCGATCCCCCGATTCGACTGCCTCTTCAAGAGGACCTTCTGTCGCAGCAGCAGGGGACGGTCCTCCACCGGAACCTGTCCAGCCTCCAACTCCATGCGTGGAGATTAAGCGGTAGCAGTTGATGCCATTTGACTTTCCTCCTGAAGTCTGTGATGTCATTCTGGCAGCCAGGCGTCCCTCCACTGAAACGGTATACGCCTGCAGGTGGAACAAATTTGTAGCATGGTGCAAGGCAAAGGCTGTGGATCCCCTCTCTGCCCCTCTTTCTGAGGTTCTCCTCTTTCTTCTTTCCCTGGCCCAGCAGGGCTCTGCTCTGGGCACCATCAAGGGATATCTTTCAGCTGTTTCAGCCTTCTTGAGGCTTCCTGATCAGCCTTCTCTTTTAAAGTCCCCTGTTGTAAATAGATTCTTGAAAGGCATTACTCACATGTTTCCTCCTGTTCCCTTTGTAATGCCTCAGTGGGACTTGAATTTGGTGTTAACTTATCTGATGTGCGCTCCCTTTGAGCCACTTCATAACTGTCCTCTTCGTCTTCTGACTCTCAAGACTGCTTTCCTTGTTGCCATCACCTCTGCCAGAAGAGTGAGTGAGCTCCAGGATCTTTCTTCTAAACCTCCTTTCCTCTCTGTCCATCAGGACAAGGTTGTTCTGAGGACTCGCCCTTCTTTTCTTCCTAAAGTGGTTACTGCTTTTCACATCGGGCAGTCCGTTACTTACCCACCTTCTTTCCGCCTCCACATCCCTCGAAAGAGGAAGAGAGGCTCCACCGTCTGGACCCAAAACGTGCGCTCTCCTTCTATCTGGATCACACAAAACAGTTCCGGGTGGACGACCAACTCTTCGTTGGCTACGTGGGCGCTACGAAGGGGCGGGCAGTGCACAAGCGAACCATCTCTCGGTGGGTCGTTTTGTGCATTAAGGTCTATTATTCCTTGGCTAAGAAGGATCCTCCTGTGGAGCTGAGAGCCCATTCCACTCGGGCCACAGTGGCTACTACTGCCTTGGGACGGGGAGTCCCTCTGCAGGACATTTGTCAGGCAGCAACGTGGGCCTCGATGCACACGTTTGCCAAAGCATTACTGTCTGGACAGCAAAGTCCGGAGAGACGGCTTCTTTGGCCGTTCCGTTCTCCAGGACTTCCTGGTGTGATCTTGGTTCGCAGACTCACCACCGGGGGTTGGTATTACTGGGGTATCTATTCTAAGGTAAGGAATCTAACTAACGTGTTTCTTTCAGATGCACAAGTTACTTACCTTCGGTAACGATATATCTGTAAGAAACATTAGTTAGTTAGATTCCTTACCGCCCAACCCATCCTCCCTGTTCTGCAAACCGATATCTAGGGTTAGGGTCATCCCTTTCAGGGCCCTAGTTTCATGGCACCAGTGTCGGTTTCTTGCATGGCTCTGCGTTCCTGGCGCGGAAAGCTATGTACAGAACTGACATCAGCGCGCGAGGGCGGCGTCTCAGTACTCCAATGACGTCATCCCGGCGATCACGACGCTGATGGACGCGGAGCCGCAGATGACGCTTACCGACGCGCAAGCGTACTGCTGACGAAAAATCTTTCCGGATCCAGCCTGACTCCTGGGGATATTCTAAGGTAAGGGATCTAACTAACTAATGTTTCTTACAGACATATCGTTACCGAAGGTAAGTAACTTGTGCTTTATTGATATACTTGTAAGTGCTGGAGCATGGAAATAAAAGAAAGTAGGGCATAATCCTCACCACCATGTCCTTAATAGAATTGAAACTTTCCTTTACGAATGCTTGGAGAATTTTCATTCTTTGTGGCCTACCTGGACGACATTGCGGATTTCAGTAACTCAAGGCATAACCACATTAGACACCTAAGACAGGTGTTGGCTAAGATATAGGAGGCAAAACTGGCTATCAGGGCGACCAAGTGACTGCTGGGGTAGTTCTCTGTAGTCTACCTTGGGTTTGGGCGTAACGGGCAGATTCACCCATTGGATGCTAAGATACATTCTGTGATGGAGTGAGAGGTGCCCACTACCCAAAATGAGGCGAGGGCCTTTTTTTGACTCCTGGAGTTAACTATGGGAGTATAGTTGCCCCATTAACTGCATTGACTTCCACGAAGCAGCCCAGGAAGGATATCTGGTCTGAGGAGTGTAGGAGAGTAGGATCTGCTTCACATGTTTACCCCCACTTTTTGCTGGTGTTTCACTGTTTTTCGACTTTAGTCTGGCTGGGACACTGGTATTCAGGGCCCCAGCCTAGCTGCTTCCTCTCTAAATTGATTACATGTACTTTAGGTACACCACAGATTGGATCCTGAAGTTCCCTTGTGACAATCTATTCTCTGGGGTTGTCAGTGGTGCAGCCTGACCATATACTCTTGTATCTTGTCGCCGAGAACCTGAAAAGATACGTTTGCCCAGGTCCCTGCCAGCCGACCCCGCAGGAGGAGTCACGAGCGCAGGAGCACTACAAGAGACGCGGGTGTACCGGCGGACTGGGAGCTCTTGTCGCCGAGAACCTGAACAGATACTTTTGCCCAGGTCCCTGCCAGCCGACCCCGCGGGAGGAGTCACGAGCGCAGGAGCGCTACAAGAGACGCGGGTGTACTGGCGGAGTGGGAGCCCTTGTCGCAGAGAACCTGAACAGATACTTTTGCCCAGGTCCCTGCCAGCCGACCCTGCGGGAGGAGTCACGAGCGCAGGAGCGCTACAAGAGACGCGGGTGTACCGGCGGAGTGGGAGCCCTTGTCAGCGAGAACCTGAACAGATACTTTTGCCCAGGTCCCTGCCAGCCGACCCCGCGGGAGGAGTCACGAGCGCAGGAGCGCTACAAGAGACGCGGGTGTACCGGCGGAGTGGGAGCCCTTGTCGCAGAGAACCTGAACAGATACTTTTGCCCAGGTCCCTGCCAGCCGACCCCACGGGAGGAGTCACGAGCGCAGGAGCGCTACAAGAGACGCGGGTGTACCCGCTGGGTGGGGACGCGCGGACGCCGAGCGGGCGAAGACCGGGCCAAGACGGTCCCGGCTGAGCCTGTCCGAGGTCGTTTGAGGACGGGCCGGGCCCACCCTCTTTGAACATCAAGCTTCCTCAGGATTGTGTGCCCTTGATTCCGGTGTTCGCAGATCCGTGAACTATAGAGGTACTGTAACTTAAAAGGACTTTTTCTGGACTGTAGGAGGCCAATGGTATTGAAAATTCGTTAAAACTGTGCATCATTTCCCTAACCTAGTCTGGCTGGGACCCTGGTATTCAGGGCCCCAGCCTAGCTGCTTCCTCTCTAAATTGATTACATGTACTTTAGGTACACCACAGATTGGATCCTGAAGTTCCCTTGTGACAATCTATTCTCTGGGGTTGTCAGTGGTGCAGCCTGACCATATACTCTTGTATCTTGTCGCCGAGAACCTGAAAAGATACGTTTGCCCAGGTCCCTGCCAGCCGACCCCGCAGGAGGAGTCACGAGCGCAGGAGCGCTACAAGAGACGCGGGTGTACCCGCTGGGTGGGGACGCGCGGACGCCGAGCGGGCGAAGACCGGGCCAAGACGGTCCCGGCTGAGCCTGTCCAAGGTCGTTTGAGGACGGGCCGGGCCCACCCTCTTTGAACATCAAGCTTCCTCAGGATTGTGTGCCCTTGATTCCGGTGTTCGCAGATCCGTGAACTATAGAGGTACTGTAACTTAAAAGGACTTTTTCTGGACTGTAGGAGGCCAATGGTATTGAAAATTCGTTAAAACTGTGCATCATTTCCCTAACCTAGTCTGGCTGGGACCCTGGTATTCAGGGCCCCAGCCTAGCTGCTTCCTCTCTAAATTGATTACATGTACTTTAGGTACACCACAGATTGGATCCTGAAGTTCCCTTGTGACAATCTATTCTCTGGGGTTGTCAGTGGTGCAGCCTGACCATATACTCTTGTATCTTGTCGCCGAGAACCTGAAAAGATACGTTTGCCCAGGTCCCTGCCAGCCAACCCCGCAGGAGGAGTCACGAGCGCAGGAGCACTACAAGAGACGCGGGTGTACCGGCGGACTGGGAGCTCTTGTTGCCGAGAACCTGAACAGATACTTTTGCCCAGGCCCCTGCCAGCCGACCCCGCGGTAGGAGTCACGAGCGCAGGAGCGCTACAAGAGACGCGGGTGTACTGGCGGAGTGGGAGCCCTTGTCGCAGAGAACCTGAACAGATACTTTTGCCCGGGTCCCTGCCAGCCGACCCTGCGGGAGGAGTCACGAGCGCAGGAGCGCTACAAGAGACGCGGGTGTACCGGCGGAGTGGGAGCCCTTGTCGCAGAGAACCTGAACATATACTTTTGCCCAGGTCCCTGCCAGCCGACCCCACGGGAGGAGTCACGAGCGCAGGAGCGCTACAAGAGACGCGGGTGTACCCGCTGCGTGGGGACGCGCGGACGCCGAGCGGGCGAAGACCGGGCCAAGACGGTCCCGGCTGAGCCTGTCCGAGGTCGTTTGAGGACGGGCCGGGCCCACCCTCTTTGAACATCAAGCTTCCTCAGGATTGTGTGCCCTTGATTCCGGTGTTCGCAGATCCGTGAACTGTAGAGGTACTGTAACTTTAAAGGACTTTTTCTGGACTGTAGGAGGCCAATGGTATTGAAAATTCGTTAAAACTGTGCATCATTTCCCTAACCTAGGTATATTCTGTTAGGCTTTTACCTGATACTATAAGGCCGCCCCCTCAGTAGAGCCAATTGTCATCAAAATGGGGAAAAGGAAATTCTTAACCACCCAGTCCCCACCTACGAAAGGGATTATTGGGGACACTCAAACACTGCTCTCATATTTGAAAGGGGCAATGGGAGCAATTGAGAGGCAGATATCCTCAGTAGAGGAGTCGTGAGAAGTAAATACGCATTGCCGCGGTGAAGCCGATAATACCCTAGCCAAGGTGGATACCGAAAACATAAACGTTGGAGCTTCTAGCTCCAGTCTCCCTGAGAACGGCTTTATACAGCTCACGATAGATACGATTGAGCAAATAAGTGATCAGGATTCCTTCAGTCAGCCGCCTCAAAAGCGGACAAAGATGCCTCCGAAATTAATCAAAGATATAGAGTTAATAGACTCTGCGAACCCCATTAAAACAAAAACCCATGAAAGAGCGAAGCAATTAAAAAATGTGCTAGCAGGGAAAAAAATGGTATCGAGGGTTCTCTCAGAAAGACCTTACCCCGAGAAAAACATAAAGGCGGAATCAAGGGAAACCGACATAAGGAATCTAACTGCTTTGGTAACCAATCTAGACCACTTTCTAAGGGCTTCAATTGCAAAGATCGAGGGAAGAGTAAATACAATAGAGCATATCTTAGCGGGTCTTTCTGACAGGGTAGCCCCTAAACACTCACCAAGCATTCGCCATGAAAGTACCATAAGCGGAAAGGATAATGGGGGGCGGCGGCACAGCACAGAAAGAGCAAGGCCGGACAGCCCTATTGGAAGATCAAGCAAATTCTAGTAGACCCCAAGATAATGCTGAGGACCACCAATGGAGTCTTATTAACAAAAAACGCAATAGAAATGCAGAAATGGAAACTCCCAGCTTTAGGCTGATTCCCTCTAACAAACAAAAAGAGATCAGACTTAAAAATGAGACACCTATAGAACAATCACATTTAGATCTACCACCAGTCTGTACACCGTACACAATAATATTAGCCAACAGACCTAAGCTGGGACAACAAGAAAATGAAACCTGGGAAAGCTTAAGGAATAAAGCGCTTCATTGGTTAAGTAGAAGAGTGGGTATAACCCAGCAACTCTACACGGATTTCAAAATGGTTAGGAGGATAAACTGGGTGGGAAAAGATCGTAAGACTCTCCACGGGGATTGTATAGTGCTAACTTTTAAATCTCCTGATTTAGTAAAAAGGATCTTATGGAAAGGGGGAAACGGGTGCCTAAATACAGCTGACATTAACATTCTCCCCTTAGGCTATTTTGATAAACCTGTAAACGCAATGGGGAGGGATGACACAGATCGGGCACATGGAAAAGGTACAGGCTACCCCCCTACCATTATGCTGAAAAATCGTTATACACCACTGTCCTCCTTAGAGGAGATAGATTGACTGGGCAATTGTTCAAACGACCCTTCTGACGTCCCTGCACATGTCCCCCCCCCCCCCCCCCCCCCCCAGAGCCTCAAGTTCAAGTACAGGACATTAAAAATGATATAGATAATAGACTCTCCCCAATAGAGGGAGTTACGACAAATAGCCCTCGTCCAGAGTCCATATTAGTTATAGGAATGCCCCCAGGAAACATTAACAATCTGCACTCACCTGCAGGAATAAGCTCCCAGTACTTGATAGATATACACAGAGCAAATATTACCGATAGGGCAGACGAGCTAGTTCTTCCAAAAGATGCGGTGCATACCAGGATATCGTCGCCTAGTCTACACAGTCCCCGACATTCTGTTAATCAAATCCAGGGATCAGCTACCACAAATAGTATCACGGTACTCTTTTGGAACGTCGCAGGACTACGGTCCAAACTACATAATCAGCTATGGCAAAACTTTGTGAGCAAATTTGACATATTTTGCCTGCAGGAAACCTGGTTCTTGGAAGAAAATCATATTGAAGGCTATAAGACTTTTAACACATCAGCCTTGCCATCAACAAGTGGGAGGCCAAAGGGGGCCTGTGTATATATGTGTCAAATTTGCTATAGATAACTAAAGTAGGGTTGATTTTTTCAGAACCTAACTATCAAGTATTGGTTATGAAAATACATAAGCGAGACACAGTCATTTTGGTTAACTTTTATAATAATGTACAAAAGGAATATATAATTGATATATTAAAACAGCTTAGAAATGCAATGTCGAATACTGTGAATGGCAACAGGGATAACGTATTACTAGTCTGGGCGGGCGACTTTAACACGGCTTTATGTCTACATAGTGACGATGTACTATGCGGCCTAGCAGATGAAAGAGAATGTAATCCCCCTCATTTTTCCCATAGTGTAGATTGCAGCAAAGACTGTGCCCCAAGTGGTGCAGTTTTCCCATAGCCTACAGGGGGAAGCCTTAAATGAGATTTAATTTCTTTTAGAGATGGGTTTTGCAAACGTGCTGACTTTGCCACCTTCTCCGTTCACGCACACGTTCCATGGAAGAGGGTCAAACACAATCATAGACTTCATAATAACCCTGAATAGGTCTGCTACTAGGGTCCTAAGCTTTAAAACCCATAAAAATGTTCTCAGTGATCACTTCCCTCAAAGCTTTGAGATATCAGTTGCATCAATGCTGTCCAATGAATATATTCTGGACGACAGAGTTGTTAACCCATTGTCTACTACAGAGAGAGTTTTCTCTAAATTAATATGATTAATTTCTCGTATTCGTTCTGCAGTCTCTGCTTGGGTAACCTTCCATGCTTCATTATAAGCAGCGTAGATACCGGCATATATGAAACGTTTTTGACGCGGTTTTCTTGGTCCTAGCAAGAATTCCCTAAGGTCTGGGCCTTCTTGCAGTAAACTTAAGTGTTGTTTTACATCCTTTAGTGTAGCTTTCTGTAGCCAATCAAGGCAAAGTTTTCCTACACTGTAAGTTGTTACTACCCCTGGATGCTGTCTTTGAACATAGCGTGGGTCTGGCCTATTGAAACCCTGTGTTTTGTTCAGGAATCGATCTTGACAGTTATTCGTCTCTGTGGGCCAGAGCAACCATTTTTTCCATTCTGGATCTGATCTGTTGTGATGCAAAATATTATGTACGTCCACCTCCCCCTGTGTGGTGCTATTACTTGCAGGTATAGGTATGGTCGGTGTGTTCATGTCTTTGATCTTGGCCAACCCAAGGCAAGACGTTTGCTGGACAGTGTCATTCACAAACATAATTTGCTCAGGGATGATACAGGCTCTAAACAAAGCTTCTACCCCCTGTACTTGCCAATCTTTTGTACCCCAGACAGATATTGTCTCAATGTTGTCTTTCAAAAAGTCGAAACCCTGTCTAGACCGTTGGGCAATAAAGGCTGCAGAATAAATCTGTTTCGTATTGGTTAACATATTTTTCATTCCTGTTTTGTTCACATTTTTAAAGTAAAACGTTTCTGAATTAGACATTGTAGCCTGAAAAATAAGGAAATTTCATTGCAAAAGTTGTTGAACTACCCTTTGGAGGTGTAGGACAAGGTTCCCATTGGTTATACATAAATATATTTCTAGGTGATGCAGTTTTATGCAAGAAATGATGACTATAGTGGTTATAACAATACATTTGTTCATAGTCTGATGAACCCTCTAAATAGTTCTGATTTGTGAATACAGCATACATTTCTAGACCAGACATCATGTTATTAACAGTCTCGAAGTCCCAATCATCAGAAAAGGTACTAGAGGTAATAAAGTCACTCAATGAAATCTTAAATAAATGTGGAATCTTCTAACGCTCAGACGGGCCAAAAATGTCATATTCAGTTTGGTCCCAAACTATACCATCATGTATAGGAACGGCTGTGATGTTCACTGCTGACAAGTCTCTCGCTTCACGATGGGATGATTTGTGTGGCTGGAGAAGTAAGTTCACTCTTTTACTTGCTGTGTCCATTTGAATATATCTTCTTTTTATCAGCATACCCAGAGTTATTACCAGAGCTAACCAAAGTAGAAAGAAGAATATTCCCAAAACAATCCATAGTTCAATCCATGGTGAAACCAGATAAGTCTTTTTCAGGAGATGAAAAAAGTCTGTTGCTTGTTCTTTGAAAGCTCTTTGTGCTGGCGTTGTTTCAGGTTCGCTGGGATCCTCAGAAAACGCATCAAAGTTCATGAAATAGCCAGAGGCAGTTTTGTCAATGATTGGAACTGCATCAGGATTTGTTGAATTCGCTGGAACCAGTTGATCACTTGTTACTTCGTTGTAGATAGGTGTATCAGGACGAACTGTTATTTGGGTCTCAAGAGGGACGAGTTCCATAGCTTTGTTGCTTAGTCCTTTATTTCTCACTGCAGAATCTTCAAAGGTGATGAGTCTCTCAGTTTGAACTTCTTGGATTGTAGCCAGCGGAGTGCGTCTGCTACATTGTCGGAGTCCACTTGGCCTACTACTTAGTATCGGCCACATAGTGTGGTTTGATCAGGTCGATGGACACAAATCTTTTCTTTTTACCAGCAAGAGGCGGCAAAAGTACTGTTCTTGATCCGTGGATTGCTAGGACAGGTAGGAAGGCCCAAATTCCTTCTTATCCGCGATCTTTTCTCTGACTAGATCACCAAGCTTTGGAAACCAGACAGGCCTTACTGGGACGGCCGGTTTTTCCTCAGTGATGGTTGGCTTCAGGAGCACGTTGCTTTGTTTCGTTCTTAGTTCATTTAAGTCCTGTAAAACAACCAAATGCTCTTTGATATCAAATTTCTTATTTCCCATCACAGTGCCTTGCATATCAAGGTCCGGTACCAACATTCTAGTTCCAAAAAGAACTTCATATGGAGTGACACCCCCCTGAGAACTTCTTGGCAAATTGTTTAATGAGCGTTGGACCCCATAAAGATGTTTGGACCCACCCCGAACCTAATACCCTAGCTGTTATAGAGTGCTTTATGTCCCGGTTTTTTGTTTCCACAACAGAATTTCCCTCAGGATGGAATGGAGAAGAATACCGCAATGGTTGATTTTTTTAACTGGATTTTGTGGTGAGGTGAGTCCTCATCCCATCCTACATGATTCTTATATAATGCTGGGCCTGGGCCACTGCCCATTTCCTGGCATAAGTATATTTTAAGTGTACTGGAACATCGTTGGAGAAGGATGGCATAATGATGTCTTCGCCATGTGGGCACTCCCTGACAAATTCTGGTGACCAGTCTTGTTCTGTTAGAAGTATATCATAACCCTTTGAAAGCCGCTCCCAAAAGAGTGCTTTCACTTTTCTTGGCATGTCTCCCTCCATCCGGAGTGTTATTTCATGTAACCTATGCGGAGAACTAACCCTGGTATCTGCAGTTTCAACTTGAATGACCTCATTCAAGTTCACTGTCTCCAGAAGCCCCTTCAGGTTCTGGCGAGCTACTGTAACTTCTGCTGCGCTGTCCAACATTCTCTGAGCCCATTCTCCGTTCTTGAGTTGTGTTCTCAGAATCCTCGGCATGTCTGATCTTCAGACCTGCTACCTTCTTTTTGGAGAATCGAGGTTTGGTTTGTTTTTTCTGAACGTGTTTATCGTCTTTGGACTTTATGCGTTCTTCTTTGTTCTCTGATCGTCCTCTTCTTTCGGATGTCTGTGATGATATCTGAAAGGTACAAGAGGAAAGTGTATCAGTATCTTGATAGCTGTCAGGTTTTCTCAAATTATCCCTATTCCTGAGGTTATACCTCCTTTCAGAGGGCTCCTTTTGAGGAGACCTACCTCGGGATTGAGAATCTTTCTCTTTTGAATGTTGCTTGTTGTTTTTAGAAGAGGTAGGAGTGGTTTTAGGAAAGACCTTATCAGGACTTTCAGACAGTTATGGTTAAACTGGTTTCTCTCCCAAACTGTCTCGGCCTAATTCTTCATAGGATTTTTCAATTATTCTGGCTAGTTCTTGTGGTTGTTCTGTTACATCAAATTCCCCTAATTTCTGGTGGATTGCCACTGATGCTGCTTCTCCTTTAATATTAGATAATATTATTGTTTAAACCCAGTGGAAATTTTTAAGTAGCCTTCATACCTAAATTCAGAGCAGATCTCTGCCCCGTATTCGTTTTGAATCTGTTTCAGGACACCATGTGTTTTTGTGTAGATTGCAGCAAAGACTGTGCCCCAAGTGGTGCAGTCTTCCAGATGTGGTGTGATCCCCATTGGTAAACAGATTGTTAGAATACTGTATTTCTCATAAGGGCTAGTATTAGGAAATACTGTTTCGATTTGAGTAATTTTTTGAGCTATCCAGAATGGAATTTGTTCATGTTTTGTGGGCATTTTACCCATGACTGCGTTTAAGTCTGTGGAGTGATTTTCAGCGCATTCCCCTGGTGAGAGGTTTGTCTTGGAATTGCTATTGTTGGTTGGACTGTGAAAGTCCTCATGACATATTGAACCAATTGTCTATAAATGTTGATCGACTCTTTGAGTTGAGCAAGTAATTCTACATCTGTCATTTCTTCAATGTCCGGATGAGGTGTGTAGCCGGCTAAAATCGGCCATGTTGCTCCTGGTCTACCTAGTGGACCGAGCCTGGTAATGTGATTGTAATGTTTTAGGGCGCCTTTAAACCAGAGATCATGCTCCTGGTATGCGAGTGGAATTTCAGTATCCTCGAAAGGAATATATTCCTCAGGTGGTTCATCTTCTTTGTGGAAGTGAAACGTTTTAGTTACTGGATTTGATTCTGGGAATACTGTCCATGAATAGAATACCTCTGTCTGGTGAGATTCATGTGCCGCTATCACAAAAACTGCCCTTCCACCTCTTGGTGTTAGGCCATGTTTTATAAGTTTTAGAGAGATGGCTCTCCTTAAATGTGGAGCGATGATTTTCGCATTTTCATCGATTTCATCAAAACCTGTATAATCAAAACCTGCTGCGACTTCGTCGGGGACAGCTAAACCAGTATCGGTGTTTGTGCCGTTTTCGGTCATTGTTTAATGAAAGTTTCAGAGCAAGTTTCAAGGGAACAAAGATAAGGTGCACAATATTTTGGAACACTGTATCCTTCAACGTTGAACAAACCAAACAGCTAACACATAGGATTTTTGTCCTACTCAGCTATGGCAGATATTATCCCTACCCACTTCAGACGTCTTATGCAGTATTATGAGTAGGGGTCTCTGAGAAAAGCACGACTGAGTTACTTCAGTATCTAGCGTTAAATTAGTGCCTTACCAAACCGTTGGGCACCATGTAGTGTAGTTCCTATATCCCTGATAGGCTCTGCGCATTGTAATAATATACACTATAGTTTTGACATAGGACTGAGAGCAGTATGTCTCTATCGAGTACATTAAACTTAATTACTTGTGTGTGCCAGCTAACTCAGAGGTCACTAGAAACTTCTTGAATATACAAGAAGGGATTCGTTTCTGACAACCGCATAAACATGACAACTTTGTTTCCCTTAGAGTCGGAACAATCTCAGAACCGTGGAAACAATAGATTACAGTTTCACTCAGTCAATCGTGCATGCTTCGTTTCTACAGAGTTGCACAGAAATAAAGAGACGGGCGTTTCAATAAAAAGGGGTTTATTGAACAGTCTTATTTCTCATGCAAGGGATATGAACTTGTACAATCATAAGACAGGATGCGAAGTACAATACGTACAGGGTTAGCAGTAAGATAAAATAATACTGCAATAGCATGATTTGTAGCTATGACATATATTCATAAAAATACATAAATAAATAACACAGGCTAAAATGTGAATACACATCTGATGCTTCTAAATAGTTCTACCCCAGTGTACCTAACCTAAGTGCAGTACGAGGTAAGAAGTAGGTGCTGTTTTCTAAAGTATAGCTAGCTATAGTTTTAGTTTTGTCAAAAGTTTCTCTAAGTTCTAGTCTGCTCCATACTTTAGAATATGTGAGGTTGGAATCTGTTTCCGGAACTCGATATCTAACACCCCGCAAGCGGAGTCAGAATCATTGGAGCTGGATTCTCTGTGAGGAGGATGACAGCATCTGGTCAGTGCATTAGGCAGGAACTCGATATCCTTCCGAACTTGTCGTGGCGAACCGCAAGTAAGCAGTCGAACTGGACCGTACCAGAACCGTGGTTTGCCAGGGCAAGTGCAGGTATATTTATACCTTGAAGGTGTTTAGGAATGCCTGTATTGACGTAAAAGCCGGGCATCGGAACGTCATGCATGAACCCCTACGGAATAGATGTTCATGCATAATAAATGAGTTCTTGGTGAAATCAATAACCAAGCAAGGCTTAAGAGTCTGGTTTTCCAAGAACTCGTTGTGACGTGGATTGACGGATGTAGGAGACCATGCTTGTATTTGTTTAGCATGGACAATGCCTAAATAAGGGCTGGATTTTCTATGCCTAAATAAGGGCAATATGAATTGTACCTATATAAGGGCATAAATCGGGAAACCTATATACGGAATCTAAATCTACACACAACATTGGTAGACCTTGAAACCCCTAGAAGTCCCCATAGGGTACTTCATGTCAACAGACTTCAACCATATGTTGACAGGGCAGACATGGGCTTGATCATGGCTACTGATGAAGGACAGGAGGAAGAGAGTGACCCACTCCCTGACCTGCTTTCTCAGAACCCTGATGATGGGTCAGTTGATGGTGTAGCCTTGGCAGGCAGCCTCACTGTCCAGCAGCAAACTGACTGCAGAAAGCTTCTCAGTCAGTACAGACATATGTTTTCTCTGACTCCAAGTCAGACCACCTGGTGCACTCATGAAGTGGACACTGGGGACAGTCTGCCTGTGAAGAATAAGATCTACAGGCAACCTGATCATGTCAGGGAGTGTATAAGGACAGAAGTCCAAAAGATGTTGGATTTGAGAGTCATTGAACCCTCAGATAGCGCTTGGGCTAGTCCAGTAGTCCTGGTACCTAAACTCAACACCAAAGATGGCAAGAGAGAGATGAGGTTTTGTGTGCACTACAGGGGTCTCAATGCAGTCACTAGGGCTGATGCCCATCCCATCCCCAGGGCAGATGAGCTAATAGATACTTTAGCCTCAGCCAAGTTTCTAAGCACATTTGACCTGACAGCTGGCTACTGGCAGATCAGACTAGCTGATGATGCAAAGCCGAAGACAGCATTTTCTACCCCTAGTGAGCACTATCAATTTGTGGTAATGCCCTTTGGTTTGAAGAATGCACCTGTCACTTTCCAAAGGTTGGTGAATCAAGTCCTTAGAGGCCTGGAAGACTATTGTGGAGCATATCTAGATGATATTGCTGTCTTTAGCTCCACCTGGAAGGATCACCTGGTCCACCTGAGGAATGTTTTGGAGGCCCTGCAAAAAGCAGGCCTAACTATCAAGTCTACTAAGGGCCAGATAGGGCAGTCAGGTTGTGTACCTGGGCCACCTTGTAGGTGGAGGCCAGGTTCAACCATTGAAGAGCAAAATCCAGACCATAATGGACTGGGTTGCTCTCACTACCCAGACTCAGATGAGAGCCTTCTTAGGCCTGACTGGGTACTAGAGAAGATTTGTCAAGGGGTATGGATCAATAGTGACACCCCTGAATGACTTAACCTCTAAGAAAATGCCCAAAAAGGTTCAGTGGACAGATAGCTGTCAAAAGGCATTTGATGACCTGAAGCAGGCCATGTGCACTGCTCCCATTCTGCAAAGTCCTGACTACTCCAAAAAGTTAATTGTCCAAACAGATGCATCTGAGTTGGGGGTAGGGGCTGTACTGTCACAGTTGAATGATGAAGGTCAGGATCAACCAGTAGCTTTCATAAGCAGAAGGTTGACCCCCAGAGAGAAACGTTGGTCAGCCATTGAGAGGGAGGCCTTTGCTGTGGTTTGGGCTCTGAAGAAGTTGAGGCCATACTTGTTTGGTACTCACTTCATTGTTCAGACAGACCATAAGCCCCTCTTATAGCTAAAACAGATGAAGGGTGAAAATCCCAAACTGCTCAGGTGATCCATTTCCCTACAGGGGATGGACTATACAGTGGAACATAGACCCGGGAGTAACCATGCCAATGCAGATGGACTCTCCAGATATTTCCACACACAACATGAAGACTCAACTGGTCAAGGTTAGTTTAATGTCCCTGCGCTTGGGGGGGTTGTGTAGGAGAGTAGGATCTGCTTCACATGTTTACCCTCACATTTTGCTGGTGTTTCACTGTTTTTCGACTTTAGTCTGACTGGGATCCTGCTATTCAGGGCCCCAGCCTAGCTGCTTCCTCTCTAAATTGATTGCATGTACTTTAGGTGCACCACAGATTGGATCCTGAGGTACCCTTGTGAGTCCCTAGTATATGGTATACTATGTACCCAGAGCATAGGTACCCTAGAGGCCTACCAGGGGCTGAAGCATGTATTATGCCCCCCCTGGAAAGCCACCCAAAATGACACCACAGGTCTGCTACTGCAGCCTGGGTAAGGTGGTGCATGCACCCCTTACTGAGGTATAGGTTCACTATACCTCACCTATCACTGCACATACAAACCTATCGGTCACTCCTATGGCAGGCCTTAACAATCCTGAAGGCAGAGTGCTTGTTTATATGTGAGAGGGTGCCCAGGCATGAGCTGAGCCCCTCTGCAGCCTTCAGAATCTCTTCTCCGGGGTTGTCAGTGGTGCAGCCTGACCATATACTCTTAAGTGCATTATATCTTAAAAGGTTAATGCTAACTTTGGACTGGCTGCACGGAAACATGTCGTGTTTGGTGTCAAACAATTTGGAACCATACCCTCACATCAGTTCGTGATCTGAGGATATGATCCCACCCTTCTAGAGGGAGAGACATGGCAGTACTGGTATACCCGATAGAAATCTAACAGAGCCCTGGCATCACAAAATGAATGCTGCCGCCACAGACACAAGTCTGGCCTTCTGCTGCTGACCGAAACTCCGGCAGGGGAGGCCTGCACAATAGGTTTCCTGTAACAGGGAGGTGTAACCACCTCCCACACAGGCTGATGTGTATTGGGGCTGGGTCGGAGCTCTATGAAGTCCTGCACTGGGGGCACATTTGGTGTGCCTGTGCAAGTCCATCTCAAACCCATTCAGGGGCTTCCAGCCCCTGCTCTGGCGCGAAACTGGACAAAGGAAATGGGTGTAGCCACCCCTCTTTCCAAACCCTCCCATAGGTGGGTCCCTGGAGCTAGTCCAACCCCTTCCTTAGGTATAAGTAAGGAACCTCTGTAACCAGAACTTTAGATATCCCTGGATGAAACTCTGAAGCTGAATTCTGGAACTTTGACGCTCTATTCAAGACTAAAGGACTGAAGAAATCTCCCTTGGGGTCAAGAGTGACTCCCCTGCTTGGCAGGCACCAACGAAGCAATTTGCCGGTCTGCATTTCCGAAGCTCCCGCCGGACTCCGAAGTATTTGCAGCCCAGGAAGAGGATTTCCAGACATCTCAGAGGCAGACCCGAGTCCTCAGCAAAGCTGAGACCCGCAGCCCTCATGAGTAGCGTGGAATCGGAACTCCTGGTCACCGTGCACTTTTGCAAGTGCATTGACTTCTCGACGTCTCTTGAAGTCATGCTTGGGGTTACTTGTAGCCCCCACCTCGAACAGAAGATCCACCGAAGATTGTCATTCTAGTCACCCTGAGTGACCCGTGGGCCGCCATTTTGTGTTTCCTCTCGAGGTCCCTTCGCGATCCCTGGTCCGTCGACTGGTGGGTCCCTGAGGGGGTAACTTTGCTTTTCCTTGGGCTTCCCTGGTTGCTCCTGACGTGCCCTGACTCCCAACCAAGTGGTGAGTCCCTCAGACCTTGCTGGTCTGCTCCGAATCATCTTTCTCGTTTCTGAGTGTGTTGCTGTTGCCAAGGCTTGTTGTGTCCAATCCGGGCACCGATGCTGCAGCACTCGACATCCTTCGTGGGACAGCTTGAATCCAGCTCCAGGTCGTCCTCGACGCCTCCTGGTCTTCGTGGCTGAAGAGTCAAGCTTCACCTTCTTCACCTGAATCACCCGACATCGGTGGGCATCCGCCTATCGTCTTCCTGGTCACTGGCAAGTGACCCAGACTCTGTCCCCTCTGCTTTCAGGTTCTTCTCATCTGCGATCCAGGCTTGGATCTCTTCGGACACTTCTCATCTTCCCGGCAGCAGCACTTCTTTGCCAGCTCCCATTGAAAACGACGACGCGACGCGACACCATTTGACACCTATGCACCCGGCTTCCCTGGGTGAGGTAACACGAGTACTCTAGTGCTCCCATGGGTTTTGGCCCTAGAACTTACTAAGTCCCAAAGGGTTTGGTCCTAGTTCATTCCTAAGTGTCCATAATCTTTAAAAATCTAACCGCGACTTTCCCCATAGAAGCTAACGGGAGCTTGCGGCTGTGTTCTCACACTGCACATGGCCCCGTGGGTCCCCTGTGTCACTACCTTGGGTGGTTCCTTGGGGTCCCAGCGATTCTACAGGCTCTAGGCCTTGTGTCTAGTTAAGTCGTGGTTCTTATACCACTATTTTAGTATATGGTTTGGCTCGCCCCTAGGGCCTGACGTGTATTTGTACTTTTATTACTGTCATATTTGAAGTGTAACTTATGTGTTTTGACCTCTAGCCTCATAAAGGGACTAGGGGTGTGTGTTTAGAATTAAATATGTATATTTTATATATATACCTGGTGTGGTTGTCTTTCATTTAGCCATTCAAGAGATTATAGACAGGTAAAACAAGCTGCTTTACATTCCTTCAAGACTTAGCCTGAAGGCTGCTCTCCATAGCTACCACTAGGATAGCTTTTAATAAAGGTTGTCTTTAACCTATAGCCAATAAGGGGTTGTTTGGACTGGTGCAAGGTGCCCACTATAACTAGTTGACAGCATATACCAGGCCAGCTTCTCACAAGGAGTATCAAAGGGCAGTTGAGAAACTGAAAAAGACACTATGCACTGCTGCTCTACCGAGAGTGCCTGACTACAGTCACCTTTTAATGTACAGACAAATGCCTCTGACAAAGAAGTTGGAGATGTGTAGCTGAACTGGATGACAAAGTTGGAGAGAGTCAGGTGGCCTTTATTAGTAGGAAGTTACTACTGAAGAAAAGGAATTTGGTGGCCATTGAGTGTGGGCCTTGTGGAACTTCTGCAATTTATTATTTCGCACTAAGTTTGTAGTGCAAACGGATCATAAACCATTTAAATGCTTGATGGCTGTGAAGGTAGAGAATCTAGAGTTTTGAGATGATCTATTTCAATGCAAGAATTAGTTTTGGTAGTGGAGCATTGAGCTGTTTGAGCCACAGTAATGCAGATCGGCTTTTCAATAGTTTTTGCCGATTCAGTGACCCAACCTCTCCAGGGTAGGTGTTGGTTTGGGGTAGTCTGATCTGGGAAGGGCTTCTGTTGGGATGGAAAAGTCCCCTGCATGGGGATGGACGTAATGCCCTGCGTGCCTCTGTTGCATGGATATTTGGATTCCTGCTAATGATTTTTGGTCATGGGTGAACACGTATAATGCATGTGTGGAGTGAACTAGGCTTGTCTTAGAGCAATACAGGCTTGTTAGACTAGAAGGGGCACACCAAGTGTTACCTTCATAGAGGTAGAAGGGTACTGCCCTTAAAGTTAAGTGACACAAGTGCGGTGGTGGCAGCATGCCTATTCTATGTTTATTAGGAACCATTAGTATGAACAGGCCTTTTTACCAGTGTTACAGAAGTGGTGCCTAGTGGTCCACTCATGGAAAGTTCCACTGCTGTGTACTTAACTCACCCTTTGCTTGCATGGATTGTGCATTGTGCTGGACAGCGCAAGATACTTGCGTGTACTTGCTGGGATGAGTGTGTGTCTGTGTATGATACATGGCATGGATGCCTTTGGGTTCCATTTTGCAAGCCCTGTTGTTAAAAAGACTGAGGCAGGATCCCAGAAGTCGAGATGGCATTTGATAAAGAAATATCCCCAATGACGAGGTCACTTACCTTGTTAACAAGCACTTGCAATGCCTTAGGTCTCGCATTTGCGAGGGTTTCAGCTATTGCCATTGTACATGACAATGCCTATGGTGGCTTTTGAAACATCAATAAAAGGCATTGTCATGTACAATGCCAATAGCTTAAACTCTTTCAAATGCAAGACCTATTGCATTGCAAAACCATTTTTTATCACTTGTGTGCCTGACAAATCAATATATTCTTTTGAAAGTTTAAACATTTCATATTTGTTGTTTCTCATGTTTCCATTTCCGATTAGAAAACATGCCTTATTAAATGTATTCATTTGAATGTACTGCCTTTCTAACTTTTGTATTCGATTTTTTTTTATTCATACTTACAACAATGCTGGAAGTATTGGTGCATCTGTCTTCCTGCTGTGAAATCCTAGTTTGGGGAGGCGAGTGGTACCAATTGGTGGTTTGAAATGTTTCAACTATTGAATCTCCTCTAGATAGGTATATTGTCACAGATCTTATTTAGTGTCTGGACGGCTTGACTCCTGGTGCCAGGCTCTCCGTCGCTGGCATCATCTTTGATTGCTGAGGGTGATTGCTTCACCCACGCCTTGCCTTGGCCGCTCCGATATCCTTGTCTCTTTGCTCGCAGGCCTGACCACATGGATCTTGCTTAGGCAGAACTTCCTCTGCGCCCCTGCTGATAGCTTCCCAAGCGTATAGTGCCCCATGCCGTCTCCCCCGAGAGGGCCAGCACAGTTGTCATTGGCGCCCCCCAGAACTAACACAACCTCTTTCATCATCTGCAGAGCATAGACCTTCCGGCCCATGCTTGTCTAAAGGCAGTGGCTGCTAGCGACACCACAGTGTTGCTATTTCACTTGTAATTGCATTTATGTAGCACTTACTATCGCTGGCGAGGCATCGCAGCGCTGTGTCCGCTTTATTAACGACAGCTGAGGATGGACACGCTTTGCTTATGTTCGTTGATAAACGTTTGTATCAGTACAGCAGAAAGGCAGGACACTTCAGCAACATGTATTGACAAGCATAACCGTCTGTTGCATGGTTTCATTACACCAACTGCAAAACGCCAAGTTACTTGGAAGTTACAAATCACTCTCTTTAGGTCCACCATGAGCAATCGAACCTTGAACTTTGAAACCTGCTTTTCTCACCTCATGTTTCTGCCCACAGTGGTCACTAAGCCGTTTTTTCACTCTTTATCTTGCTATGGTCAAGAAGGCACAGACAAAGGGCGGGAGGATGGGGGATGTTAAAGGCACGACAACGGGAGGGAGGGCGGTGGGGGTAAAGATGGCACAGTGGGGGGGGGGTAAAGAAGGCACAGAGGGCGGGGTTGTAAAGAAGGCACCAAAGCACTTCGTGCCTCTAGTAAGAGAAACTTGATAAAGAAAATAGTGCCTAAAGAATAAATAACAGGTACCTTGTAACAACCGAAGTAAATGGGCCAGTCGCCATGCGAGGTGACAAATGAAGACGAGGCGGTACTAAGGAGGGACTAACAAGCTTATTTACGAATCAGAAGTCAGCATTTAGGAAGGACAATGACACAAGCCAATGGCAAATATGGGCGGATAGTGGGAGGGGCTTCTATTCCCTATTCCACCACAACAAGTCTTGCAGAGTAGGCTCGACCTCAAAAGGAAAAATAAGTTGTTGAGCAAGTTTTATCACTCAAATCCCTGAAATCCTGAACAGTGCTTTTCCAAGATGGTGGTTGCAACATTGTGGAATGGACATTAGCGCTTTAGTCTTTGTGTTTTTTAGCCTGAGTACTAGAGACATCATTGCACGCACTGCTATAAACATGCTCTTTAACTGCTCTCAGTGGCTGGAGAGTAGTGTCTTTTTTTTTCGCTCCTGCCCGGAAAGGAAATTCTACCCAGACAGTCCTCATTTTTGTTTCCCGCCCCTAGATTTGTCAGTGCTCATCAGGGGTATACCTCATTAGAGTAGTGTTTCTAAGTAAATACGTTTTAAAGCCAGAGCATGCAGGAAAACGTTAGGAGTTTGTTTTTCTGAAGAGAATTCTAGAAGTCGCCAACGTTTTTTAGAGAAGAAAAAAGAACTGGAGAAGTATTCAAGTAAAGGGACTGTTCTGTTAAAAAAAAAGGAAACACTTAATTTTCAGAATGAAACAGAAGATAAACCTATGTGCTTCCTAGAGGAGTTTGTAGGAGGTACTCTAAAACTGATTTATAATATGTAGAACTGGGAGTTCTCATAATTCCATTCAGGAAAAGACTTGTGAAATAGACAACAACTACCAAAAGAAAAGATTGATAACAGAGAAGCTAAATCCTCAGAAGTTATAGGTAAGAGAGATTCTCATAAAAGGAGTTGAGTGTGAAAGAGCGAGTTCAATGTATATAGAGTGTATGATTGAGAGAACATTGTATTATAAACAAAAGGGAATGATTCTGTAATGTGAATTTAGAGTTTTAGAGAGAGAGAGAGATACTAAACTGTTGGTGTGGTGTTAATTCTAGATACTATGCCAAATGAAAATTCAACCCAGTCGGAATATCAGAAGGTGGGTGCAGACTGAATGTACAGAAGGTGGCATAGCAGACTTTGGAGGTAGTCTCTCTTTGTTTCCATAATCCCCTTTGTGACTGCATTGCATTGCGAATGAGTTAATGACTTTGCATGTTTGATTCGGTGGGTATAGAGGAACATTCATCTGCTCCTGTGAAATCTGGCACTTGGTTAGCAGCTTTGACAGACTGAAGTGCCAAGAAATAAATTACACCCAAGCAGAATGGCTGAAGGGTTAGATCTAAAAAAATATAGCAATAATTATAGAAAACATGCAAACACTGTTAAATCTCACTATAGAGGAAAATAAGTCTAAGAGAAAAAATTGAGAGGTCTCATCAGGAATCCCAACATTTGCTTCAGAGACTTTATGAGCTAGTAGCAGGTCCCTCATCAGTGCCCAAAGAAAATGATTCTTGAGTTAGAGCAACCCCCCACATAAACCACAGAACTTTCAATGCAGGTTATTCAGGCTGTTTTCCCGATCATTCCCTTGGTGCCAAGAGTGTTTTACTGGAGACCCTCATAAAGCCCAGATATTCCTAACACAGCGTTCCCGCCATTGTATGTGCCGATCCATAATCTTTCCTGTGAAAATCAATCTAAGGTTGTCTTTGTATTATTGTATCTGAGTGATGATACAGCGGCCTGGTCAATGCCTTTGGTTAGCCGAAATGGTCCCAGTATTGTATGACTGTGAAAGGTTTAAGGCAGAATTTGTATTTTTGACCCAAGCCACTGATAACAAACTGTTAGATTTAAAACAAAGAAATTGAGATCTAGGCCGAAATGTGTGAAACTTCCAATTTACATTTTTTAAATAGTGAATCCTAAGAAATCACTATTTAGGAAATGCAAGTTGGAATGTATGAAATTTGGGATTTCCTAATAGCGATTCCTATGGAGTCGCAATTCCTATTAGGAAATAGCACATTAGGAAATGCAAACCCATTCGTACCAATGGGCTCCCAGGTACGAATGGTTTTGCATTTCCAGATGTGCAATTGCATATTAGAAAATCGCAAATTTCGAAATGCAAAACCAATAGTACCTGGGGACTTTAGGCCCCCCCTTAACTCAACTGTAAATAACGGTGGTGCTCATGTAAGGCGCTCCAATGCCCTCTTGGCACTGCTAGAACAGCATTTTGGGGGCCTTTATTATATTTGCACATGATTACCATCGGATTGGAGTCAATGGTGATAGCATTTCCTAAATTCCCATTTCTCATTTAGGAAATGCTATGTACATGTGCTTAGGAAATCGCAAATGGGAAATCCTTCTTTGCAATTTCCTATTTTGGTAATCTTAAAATGCGATTTCTACTAGGTAAAAATCACATTTTGCAACTGCCTTTTTCCCCTTGGATGTAAGGAATGGCTATTTAGCATTTCCTAATGGCCTGACATAGCGATTCGGTCTATCAAGAAATGCTAAATTGCTTCGTACATATGGTCCTTAATTACCTGTTTGGCCCAATTTATTAAGTTGGTGATTGCAACAGAGTGGCTGAAATCGAAGAGAGCAGCAATATTCTATAGAGGAATAAGAGATGAATTGAAGTATGCATTAGCACAAATTCCTGACCGACCCACAGACATTTAAAAAAAATATTTTTTTTAATGACTTTTTCCAATAAAAAGCACAAAAGGCACTTTACAGCGACCAACTGGTAAATCGTTGGCAGTGGTGTACAGAAATGCATATATATTTATCAATATTACGTTTTAACAGTCTACTGTATAAAGACCAAACAGAGGGGTGGAAAAAGGGAAAAAAGAGAAAACAGTCACTCTGCAGTGGTAGGAGACATTATTGCCGAGTATGGTAGCTGGGCAGAGGCCAATTTCATGCAATGAAATACACAATATAGCTGTTACAAGGCAGTTGGAGGCTTGTTATAAATACACAGTACCCAATGTAGCCGCAGGCATAGATTCCGCAACGGCTTGTTCAGACTCCACCTCAGCTGCTCGGGCACATAGATACTGTTCAAGGGAAAGCCATATAGCCTTAGGTAGAGAGCATATGGGCATGAGTTCCCAAAAAGCAGTGAGTTGTTCTTGGCAAAATGCTGCATCTTTATGCCAATCATTCACTAGTGGCAATGCACAGCGACCCCATCTAATTGCAACCCTGCGTTTGGCAAGCAAGAGAAGGTTTGCCAACAGCCTGCGCATCTCGTCCGCTACCTCTTTGAAATAGCCCAATAGTGCAACCTTGGGGGTGCGCTCATGGGGGGGCCCTGTGATATTATCAATCATTGTGATTACTTCAGCCCAGTATTTTGAGATTCCCGGGCAGTCCCATGCAAGGTGTAAAAATCAATCGGTGGAGAAGGAGCAGCGCATACCCTGCACGTTGGCTCCCAGGCCCATCCTGAACAGTCGCTCTGGAGAGTGAAAAGTTGGTGAATATAATTAAAATGAGTAAAGCAAAGACGATAGTTGAGGGAGAGCACACGAGCCTGAGCACAGCAGTATTGCCATTGTTCATCTGTGAGGGGGTGTAATGTAGATATCCCACGTGCTCTTGCTCATTGGAGTGCGTATGGGCGCCAGATTCTGCATCCTTGTGTATATGGTAGCTGTGCAGAGGCCAATTTCATGCAATGAAATACACAATATAGCTGTTACAAGGCAGTTGGAGGCTTGTTATAAATACACAGTACCCAATGTAGCCGCAGGCATAGATTCCGCAACGGCTTGTTCAGACTCCACCTCAGCTGCTCGGGCACATAGATACTGTTCAAGGGAAAGCCATATAGCCTTAGGCACAGAGCATATGGGCATGAGTTCCCAAAAAGCAGTGAGCTGTTCTTGGCAAAATGCTGCATCTTTATGTCAATCATTCACTAGTGGCAATGCACAGCGACCCCATCTAATTGCAACCCTGCGTTTGGCAAGCAAGAGAAGGTTTGCCATCAGCCTGCGCATCTCGTCCGCCACCTCTTTAAAATAGCCCAGTAGTGCAACCTTGGGGGTGCACTCATGGGGAGGCCCTGTGATATTATCAATCATTGTGATTACTTCAGCCCAGTATTCTGAGATTCCCGGGCAGTCCCATGTAAGGTGTAAAAATCAGTCGGTGGAGAAGGAGCAGCGCATACCCTGCACGTTGGCTCCCAGGCCCATCCTGAACAGCCGCTCTGGAGAGTGAAAAGTTGGTGAATATAATTAAAATGAGTAAAGCAAAGACAATAGTTGAGGGAGAGCACACGAGCCTGAGCACAGCAGTTTTGCCATTGTTCATCTGTGAGGGGGTGTAATGTTGATATCCCACGTGCTCTTGCTCATTGGAGCGCGTATGGGCACCGAATTCTGCATCCTTGTGTATAGTCGTGCTATGATCTTACAAGGGGATGGGATAGTCAGGAACACCCCAAGCACATGAAATGTAGGTGGTGCATCTGGGAAAGTAGCGTGTATCGCACAGGTCGCTGTGCGTAATTGGTAATACGTAAAGGTGTCGAAAAGAGTAATATTATCACCTTGTAGGGCCAGCTGCAGCAAAAGAAAGGTGACATTCGGGTAAATCGCGCTCATAGATGTAAGGTGCAGTTTGCGCAGCCTAGAGCATGTGTCAGGGTCGCAAGTGATAAGGTAGGAAGGTTGGCCAATGATCAGCACCATTGGAGCAAAGAGATAATTGATGTGAGCACAGCACCTAAACTCGCCCCATGCCCATACTGTACATGCCACAGTGTCAATCCGTGCTCGCGGGCGCTTGAGGGGCAGAAACATAGCAGTCTGGAAGGGGCAGGGTGCCCTGTGAGCAGAATTAGGAGCTGTATGGGCCAGCAACTAAGCAGGAAAGAGTCAATGATGACCAAACTGGGCTTGAACACTGAAATGATACAAGTCCATGTCTGGAGCACCCAGCCTACCCTGCTCAAAAGGGAGTGTTATGAGTTCCCAAACAATACGCGGCTGTCTACCCACCCAAACCAGGGATATGAGACCTGTACTAAGCTGTTGGCAAACGTGAAGTGGTAGGGGAAGCGGAGGATTATTGGAGAGATAAAGAAATTCAGGGAGGATTAACATTTTTGCAATGGCCAGATCAGTCAGTGACAGGGTAAGACTCTTCCAGCACTCAACTGTCTTATCCATCCACTCAAACAGTCGTCCATAGTTGTATTTCCACAAATCATCAATGTCTCTACTGAGCCACACCCCAAGATATTTTACTGGGTCATCTGGCCAGGCAAGCAGGAACTCTGAAGTGAACGAGGTAGTTGCATTTGTCAGTGGAAAAGTAAGTGACTTTGCCCAGTTGATTTCAATACCCGACAAGCCGCCAAATCTAGTGACTTCCCTAATGAAAGGGTTCAGATGTATATGCGGGTTCCTGACATACAGATCAACATCAGCCACATATAGCAAAACTAAAATTCTGTGTGGTATAAATGCGAGGCCGCAGTGCACGTGATGTTGGTGATGTCGAGCACCAAGCAGCTCCATGGCGATCGCAAAAAGTATAGGAGCCAAGGGGCATCCCTCACGGGTGCCCCTTGTCACTGCAAAAGGGGCAGAGACTCTTCCATTCACTCGTAGACAAGTGATCAGTTGAGAACAGAGCAAACCAATCTACTTAATGAAGGTGGTGCTCAGTCCTAGGTGAGCCAGCAAAGCGAAATGGTATGGCCACTCAAGAGAGTTGAACACCTTAGAGCATCAAGAAATACTGCTGCGGCATGCATAGCTGGGTCAGTTGCGTGAAGGAAGGAAAATAAGGTCCACAGATTATAGGATGTGGAGCGGCCCAGTACAAAACCTGCCTGGTCGGGCCTTACCATGGTGGGAAGTAAGGGAAGGAGGTGTGAGGCTATGAGTTTGGCAAGGGTGTTGTCTATATTAATCATGGATTGGGCGGTATGAGTTGCAGAGATGGGGGTCTTTACCAGGTTTAAAGATTGTTATGATAAGAAGGAGGCAGGACCCCAGAGGAAAGTGATTCCTCAAACATGGCGAGCAGGTGTGGGACATGCAGGGGGGCATGCTCATTATAGAACGCAGCAGTTAGCCCATCCAGGCTAGGCTCCTTATCTGCAGGCATGTAACCAAAAGGAGGCTTGGGCCCCTAGGCAAACTAGATAGGACCACTCTTAAATTGTATACACACTTGGTATCTAGTTGCATTAGTAATTAGAAACTATTAGTAATAAACGAGCCAAAGTCACTAATTCACAGGCCCGTGGGATTTATTTCACTTTTCTTCATCTCATTTACAAAAGTATTTGATGCATTTAAATCATGTCATCATGAAGGGCAACACATCATTGTACAACTTATTTACAACATTGAGCATATACAAATTACAAAAAAAGACAGATATATCAGAAAGAAGAGTTGTAAATACAAAAATCGACATAAAGTGTACGAACTATTGACATATAAACTTATCAGACATATGAGAACAGTCCCTAAGTGGAATCTAAAACACTAGGCGGAGGGTATAGATTTCGCCAGCTAAATGTCTGTTATCTCCTGCCAGTGTATAAAGCTCTGGGAACTATAGTTTGGAGTGTTGTCAAGAGGAGAGTACTATTACTGTGGCACTACACTACAAGTATTGTGTCGCAGAAGCTGGGGTCAACGCGTTTCAATCCCCAGGATCATTATGGGGTTTTCATCAGGACCTGGACCTGGTCGTGTTTTGAATCAATTGGAATTGTCCTCGGTAGAAATTTCCATGCAGAGTCAGGTGCGGAGCCAGCATTTTTTAGTTAATTCCTTTATCTTTTTAGAACACTCTGTTTTTCTAATTAGTTGTAACTTGAAAGCCTCATCGTGTGAGTTGAACCTGAAGTACTTTCAACGTCCATTCTTGTGCTGCAACCTTCTCGCCGGCGAAAGATAAAGGAATTAACTAAAGAATTCTGGCGCGTTGAGACAAGCCTCTGGGACAAGATACCTGTAGTGTGTTCCAGGAGGGATTTCACAGTAATAGTACTCTACTCTTGACAATACTCCAAACTATAGTTCCCAGAGCTTTATATACTGGCAGGAAATAACAGACATTTAGCTTGCAAAATCTATACCCTCCGCCTAGTGTTATAGATTCCAGTTAGGGACTGGTCTCATATGTCTTAGAAGTTTATATGTCAAATAGTTTGTACACTTTATGCTGATTTTTGCATTTACAACGCCTCTTTCTGATATCTGTCTTTTTTGTAATTTGTATATGCTCAATGTTGTAAATAAGTTGTACAAGCATGTGTTGCCCTTCATGATGATATGATTTAAATTCATCAAATACTTTTCTAAATGAGATGAAGAAAAGTGAAATAAATCACACGGGCTTGTGAATTAGTGACATTGGCTTGTTTATTGCTAATAATTTCAGATTACTAATGCAACTTGATACCAAGTGTGTATACAAATATCTGCAGGCATGGCGCTGATTACACTGAGAACCTCTTCTGCAGTAAAAGGCTCATCTGAATATCGTCTGTGACCATCCACCATCCATAAGAGTTAGATGTAGTCAAGGTAGGTAGAGAGGTTGAGGGAAGTGGGGCCACGGCGAGTCCTGTACAGGGAGGAGAAGAAATCAACCATGGCATCTTATGCTTCTTCCATACCCGTATGTCCTCGAGAACGGTCATCATGAATCTCCATGATATAGTCACTCACCCATGGTTTATGGAGCAAATGGGCAAGGGACCTGCCTGGTCTGTCCACCTCCCCGAAGCGCCTAGCCCGTGCCTCCCGACCAAGGTAAAGCGTCTTTCTTTGCGCTGCCTCCTCATATTCCAATATCTTGCTACAAATAGCAGCAAGTGTAAGGACATCTTGGATGTCAAAAACGCCAGCTTGGGTTCCCCAATTTCTTTTTCCATGTGTGCAATATCACCATGCAAAGCACAGAGCACACTCGCCTGCTTTGCGATGCAGTCTTCCCTAATGATGACCACGGAAGGCCTCCCTAAGGGAGGCCCTAGATATCTCTGCATTGTCATTATGGGTGAAATATTCCACCACTGCTTCTCTGATCTCCTTCAGGAAGGTGGGAGTTTACACTAAAAGCCCGAGAAGGACTATCGGGGAGAGCCAGCTCCAAAAGAACTAGAGCATGATCAGAAAGCATTCTTGGTAAATGGGAAATCTGGACCTTCCAAGTCAACACGTCCTGGGACCCCAGGCAGTTGCCTATTCGTGACCACGAGTAGTGGCACGTTTCTATGTAGGTACCCTCCATTCGTTCAGCATGCGGGTAATGCCAGAGGTCGACCCACAGAGGTTTCTAAGCTCATATATGTGGTTCTAAAATTGGATAAGAGATTAAGTGAATCCAAAACAGAGAGAAGGGATTTTTGTGTTCTACCTCCTCGCTTCGATAGAATGAGGTCAGAGCCTACTAAAACTACTGACTCCGCTTCAGTGGAAGAGCCAATGCAGATTGGAAGCATCAGAGGCCCTTTATCTGAAGACGAGAAAGAAAAGAGACAATCTGGAAACCTCTGTATAAACTGTGGTATCTCTATTCATTTCGTAAAACAGTGTCCAAAGTAACCTAAAAATAATCGACCATTAAAAGGGAAGCTCCATCAGTTAAAGTAGTTGTTCTGGTGGGTGGTACCGAAGAAAAGACAACTCCAGTTCATCAGTAAATCGCCAACATGATACAATCTGCAGTCCCTCAACCACGATATCTGTTACCATGAAATTTAGTCAGATGGACATTTTTGAGGTTTCAGAAATGAAGACTCATGCCGCGGAAATTTTTGTGATATAAGATATGCAAACGGAATTGGAATTCGTGGAATCAAAAAGAAGATTTTTGGGACATTTCGGCTGAATATGGTACCAATTTAACCTCAGGTCCTATAATGGAGGAAACCGAACCTGTAGAGTTGATGGGTCTTGATGGTCATCCTGAAGTGATCAGTTTCAATTTAATTGATAAGGTGAAATTGAGTTCCAGTTATTGTCAAGAGCATTGCATTCATGTTACAAAGGAAGGCCACCAAATTTCTCAAGCAAATGTCTTAGCACAACAATATAAAACAATATGTGCTGATTACAGAGATCTAGCTACAGTTTTCAATGAAATCAAAGCAGATAAGCTTCCCCCGCATCAATCATATTAATTGCAAAATTGATCTTGAACCAGGAGCGGCCTTACCCTGTAGTAGAATTTATGCCCTAACGGAAGCTAAGAATCAGTATTTAAATGAATACTTAGACAGATACCTTGACAATTGAATTATTACCCCATCCCAATCCCCTGTCTCCTCGCTTTTATTTCTTGTTCCTGAAAAGACAGAAGAACTCCGAACCTGCATTGATTACCGGCCATTAAATACAGTCACCATCAAAAATAGATATCCGCTACTATTAATCTTAGTATTGTTAGATCAGGTCAAAGGAGCCAAAATATACACTAAATTAGATGTATGAGGTCCCTATCACCTGATCAGAGTTTCTGAAGGAGATGAAGGGAAATGGCTTTTTATACTCGTTTTCATCTTTTTAATACCAGGTCATGCAGTGCGGTTTGTGTAATGCCCCAGCTGCCTACCAACATTTTGTCAATGGTGTTCTAAGAGAGTATCTGGACGGATTTGCAGTGGTCTGCATTGGTGATATTGTGATCTTTTCAAAGAGCCTGGAAGAACATGAGGAACATGTGAGAGCTATTCTAGGAAAATTACCAGAGCATCAACTGTACGCGTAATTTGAAAAATGTGCTTTCCATGTTGAACAGCAAACTTTCTGAGGTTTATTGCCTCCCCACAAGGGGCTTCTATGGATCCAGCCAAAGTTAAGGTGATTTGAGATTGTCCTACTCCGAATTCAGTGAAAGAAGTGCAGCGCTTCATTGGATTCGTGAATTTTTAACATCAATTCATTAACAAATTTTCTCAAAAAGTCATTCCCATTACTCACCTTTCAAAAAAAGACATGACATTTGCATGGGCCTCAGAGGCTGAAGCAGCTTTTAAATTTTCAAAAGAAGCATTCATTACAGCACCAATTCTTTTACATCCAAACTTTGGAAAGCTCTTTTTTCTAAAAGTCGATGCTTCAGCTTTAGCCACTGGTGGAATTCTGTCACAACGACATAAAACCACAGGCCAGCTTCATCCAGTGGCCTTTCCTTCTAGGAAACTAACGTCTCCTTAGATGAACTATTCTATTGCAGACAAATAATTATTGGCTGTTGCGTTCCAGGAGTGGAGACATTATTAGGAGTGTGACATGTTGTAACTGTATAAGACCACAGGAATTTACAATCACTAACATTAGCTCAAACTCTAACCCCTGGACAATTAAGATGGTCCACATTTTTTGCAGGCTTTAATTTTGTCATCATATACCGACCAGGGTCAACTAATGGTAGTAAAGTGGATGCCCTCTCCCGAATGAACACTGAGCCCAATCCAGAAACTCCCCCAAAGATCTCCATCCTTCTCACAGAAAAATGTGATTGTACTATAGTGTACCAAGACATTATAAAAAGGGTGAGAGAGTTGTTATCACCAGAAGAGATAAACAAATGGGCAGAAGAAGGTCCAGAAAGAGAAATACAAAATGGTCTTCCATATCTTAGGGGAATCTTATATCTACCCAGCAAGGAATTGCTAGAACTAGTTTTAAAAGCTTCTCATGATGATCAGCTGGCTGGACATAAAGTAGTTCGAAAGATTACAGAGTTAATTAAAAGACAGTTTTGATGGCCTGGCATGACCGCTCAGATAGGACATGTTTTGACCTGTGAAAAATGTGTTAAAGGAAAGGCAAACAGACAAGCCCCAAATTGTGTCCCATTTCTGGAGGGTCTTCGTGAAAAGACTAGAAACAGATTCCCGGTTCTCAAACAGTACTATATTTGCTAGACCAGGAAGGCAAGTGACCGGAGTTCATTTGGGAGCCAGAGTTTTCTTATAATAATGCTGTTCATGTCTTGAATGCTGTTCATACCTCTGCTGGTTGCTCTCTGTTCTATTTGAAATATTGCAGACATCCAAACATAGTAGTGGGCAAGGAAAAAGAATCCGTACTAGCTGTAGGTACCTCATTTAGAGAACTGCAAGTAGCCTACCAGTCAGCTAGAGAGAATATACAGAGGGCTAAAGATTCCTATAAAAGACAAGCAGATAAAAAAACTGAGGCCCAATCCAGAATATACTGAGGGGGGAGAAGGTTTGGCTGTTTATACGACATTTACATTTGAGTGGTAGCCGAAAATTCCAACCACGATTTCTAGGTCCCTTTGAAATCATTAAAATAATGAATCCAGTGACTGTGAAATTGAAATTACCCTCACAGCTGAAAATACATCCAGTTTTTCATGTCTTCCTCTTGTGTCTTAAGATAAGTCCACACAATTTGCGTACGAAACCTCATCCAAATCCCATTTTGATTGGTTCAGAGAATGAGTCTGAAGTAAGTCGAATATTAGATTCTAAGATTGTGGGAAAATGTGTGTTTGATTTGATTGATTGAGTGGAAAGGTTTTGGTCCTGATGAAAGATCATGGGAACCCTTTCAAAATGTTTGTCCCTGTCTGGTGAAAGAGTTGAATCAAGCATTCCCGCAAAAACCAAAACTGATGGGCAGCTCTTTGAGGGAGGATACTGTCAAGAAGACTGAGTTAAGCATCATCCAGACAGGATCCAAGAAGTTGAGATGGCATTTGATAAAGAAATATCCCCAGTGGAGACGTTGCTTACCTTGTTGAAAGGGAAAAAAATAAGTAATTGAGCTTGTTTTATCATTCAAATCCCTGAAACCATGAACAACGCTTTTCCAATATGGCGGTCTCTACATTGTGGAATGGACATTAGAGCTTTAGTCTTTGATTTTTGAGCACTAGTAGTAGAGACTTCATTGTATGCGTGCTGCTGTAAATGTGCACATCAACTGCTCTCTGCGGTTGAAGAGTAGTGTCTTTATTCTGCTCCTGTACGTGGACATACCTCATTTTTGTTCTACGCCCCCTAGACTTGTCGGTGTGCACACCAGGGGTTTCCCCATTAATAGTGTTTCTCAGTAAATACGTTTCAAAGCCAGAATTCGTGGATTCTACGACGTTTTGAAGAGAAGACAAAAGAAATGAAGAGAAAAACTCAAGTAAGATGACTGTTCTGCTTGAAAAAGGAGAGAACTAATATTCAGAATGAAACAGAAGAAAAACATATGTGCTTCATAGAGAGGTTTGTTAGAGGTACTCTCTGAACTGATTTTTAATATGTAGAACTGGGAGTTCTCATAATTCCATTTAGCAAAAGACTTGTGATACCAATTAATTCACAACATCTACCGAAAAACTGTTGAGAGAAGCTATATCCTCAGAAGTCATATCCTCAGAAGTCATAGGTAAAATAGATTATCATGAAAGGAAGTTGGAAGTGAAAGAGTTCAACATAGACAGAGAGCATGATTGAGAGAACATTGTATTATAGAGAAATAGAATGATTCTGTAATGCGATTTTAGAGAGATAGAGACTAAACTATTATTGTGCTATTCATTCTCGGTACTATGCCATATGAATATTCAACCCAGCCAAAATAATATCAGAAGGTGGGTGCAGGCTGAATGTACAGAAGATGGCATAGCAGACTTCGAAGGTAGTCTCTTTGTCTCCACAATCCCCTTTCCCCCCAGTGAAGGCATTGCATTACGAATGAGTTAATTTCTTTGCATGTTCACATAGGTGGGTATAAAGGAATATTAATCTGCTCCTGTGGAATCTGGCCTAGGGTTAGTAGCTTTCCCTGCCTGGAAAGGCTAGTGTAAGTGAGGGCTAAAACGCCCAGACAGGAGATGTAGATTGCTTACATTCCTGAGGGCTGGGGAGCACACTGGTGGAAGGGGAGCAGAGCACCCTCTGTGCACATCAAAGGCCTCTTTGATTCTAGAAAGAGTTACTGGGCAGTGGGGCCTGTGCTCATTTTCAGTGAGATGGTAGGGCCGATAAGGCTGCGCTTTGTACCAGGGGATCTTTATAGAGAGGAAGGCTTAGGCATTTGAACTTTTGTGAGGCACTTTTCAGTGAAGGCTGACAGACAAGTCTGATCCCAGGTTACTCCCTTGGCCTGTGCTGTGGGTCAGTCAGAATTGAAGCCATTCCTGCTGTGGCAGACTCTCCTGATGAAAGAAATACAGGGCAGAGGAGAGCGCTCTTCAAAGGAACGAACGTCTACCACCTGAATCTCAAAGTACTAGACACTAAGTCACATTTATAGTTGGATTTGGTCCATAAAGCTGCAAGCATGAGCCCCACACTTTATTCAACAGTACTGTTCATCAGGAAAAAGAAGATCACCAAGACTTCAGCCTGCTGCAAACAGGGCGGAGGATCTAGGTCAATCAGACTCCCAGCTGTGTGCGGGCCATCACCCAGGAAGCTAAAAAATACTTGCCCTGTGCCTGAAGCACCAGCCTTCTGCCTGCCTGCCAAGACCAGTGTGCCCTATGAGACAAAAGTGAGAGCTTGGATGGACCGGGTCCCAGCGGGGATCCTGGCAAGTGCATCACAGTGTGCAGAGTCTGAGGAGCCAGGTCCAGACAGGACCAGTGTTGTGATGGTGTCTTCTACACTCTTGCAGGATTCAGTAAACTCTGTCCAGACTGCTGTGAAGTTACAGGCCCTCGCTGTTGCAATTACCTTCATAAGGGCCGTTGACCGTGTCTCTACATGCAAGAAAGCGCCAACTGAGATTGTTGGGGCCCAAGCACCATATAACCAACCTCGTTGAGACATGCATCTAGGCCTGTGATACACCCATATGTGAGGAAGGAGCCACTAAGTCAGTTGGGGCCATTGCCCATATCAGAGGAGTACCAGTGATCACCAGAGGAGCTTGGGATTAATTTCAGGACCCGCCCTGCAGCACTGCCACTTCACCACCATCCTGGTAAGAGCCGCAAGGACAGAGAAGCTGTGGCACCCAGAAGTCGTTGCTGTCTGTGACAGCTTCAGCTTGCTGCCTTGACGACAGTGGGAGGATGTGGTGTAAGACACGCCTGACTTCCGGACACTTCCAAAGGCAGCAGTCGGTTAAGACTGGAGCAGGGCGATGGGCCCTTTTAAAAGTTGCACAAACTTAGCAGATTAGCGTCTGAAGAGCTGAACTTTCATGGACCAAGCTAGACTTTGATGCATACCGTTAGCATGGGAAGTCCTGTGCGGTCACCTCCATAGAGTCACCAGGGACACATTGGTTAGTATGTAGGAGGAGAGAGGATTGACAGGGTAAACAGTGTCAAATCCAGGAAGCTAGCCTTGAGAGTCTTTAGGTGTGGATTATTTAATTTGCTGCTGTTAGACCTGTCAGCCTTAGGGGGGTCTTCTTCCACACATTTTGCCTTACTCCTCCATTTCTATTTTTTGCTGATCTAATTTCTTTTGGCCTTAGGACTCTGTGCACTTTACCATGGATAAAAAGTGCTAAAGTGTGTGTGCTTACTCCCTAAAACATGGTAACATTAGTTTATACTGAACTGGCACATTTAATTCACTTATAAATCCCTAGTAAAGAGGTACTACATGTACCCAGGGCATGTAAATGTAATACTGCTAGTGGGCCTGCAGCACTATTTGTGCCACCCAGTTAAGATAGGAGGGTCAGGTTAGTTCTCTGAACTCTTAAGACAAGAGGGCTATAAAGGGTTGCCAAAGCGTTCTGTATGTGTCGCCCTGTGCGGAGAGGGTCAACTTTTCCATCCCAAGAACAAACCATAGGCACCGAAGCCACCCTAGCATTTCCGCTTTGGATGGTCATTAGTTGCTCCGTGAGTGGAGCTGCGAGGTAGATTGGCTTGTCTAAGCCTCTAAATGAGGGGGCATACTTGGTAGAGGTGGGTTTAGGGTTGCCACCTTTCATATAGACAAATACCAGCCATGTGTTGTTTTTTTAAGAGCCTGCATAGACGGGAACATGTTACTAAACAAGACTTTAAAACTCTCATATATATTTATTTGTAAGATGACTATTCTGCCTTTTGTTTTCTTTATTAGTCGTCGAGGATCATTAACGCCGCTCTAGCACACATTTAAAAAAAAGCGCTTTCCATTTTAATTTGATGTTTAAAATACGCATAGAAAAGGGCCAAAGTACTGTCTTTATCGGATTTTGCTTATTTTTGTATCGGCCAGGACATTAAAATACTGGTGGTGCTGGTAGAAAACCGGCCAGGTGACAACTCTAGGTGGGAGAGGCACAACGCACCTATTAAATAATAAAGTGCCTTTGTGGCTCGGTGAAACAGGTTACAGGCCTGCAACTCACTCTGTGAATACAAATATGAGCTGGAAACTCCTATATAAAATAGTTTTTTTCCCCAGGCCATTTGGTCGGGGCACTCGTATTATGCATCAGGGGAGCGCCAAATCATGTGGCAGGATTGACTACACTAGGCGGCAAGAAATGACAAAATATGTGGCATAATGCAGCACATTTGATAGTAATACTCCTTATTTTGTAATTTTTACACATGTTAATACACTCTGGGGAAAGATTTATCCTCATTAGTGCCAGTTTAGCAACCAAGTACAGAAACAAGCAACTGAAAGATGACCAGCTAACCTTTGCTAAGGCCCTCTGTGCATGAACACATTTTGTCACATTTTTTGTAACTTTTGATCTGTTTGAGGTTGAAAACATTTTTATTGGGAAAATCTGGTGGTTAGGCAGCAGATGATGGATTATGTGGCAAACCCATAATTTTCCACACAAAAAAGCTGGAGCATTTAATCATTCCAGTGACCTTGCCCCTTTGTTTATTACACCCTTACCTGGTCTAAAGCTTTGCCTTCTAACTGAAGAAAGAGGAAGTGATGGAGAGCACTGATAAGGTTTTGCAATTGCTTGCAAGTATGTTCCATAGCTTTCACATTCTTAATGGTTTCTGCCCTGAGCTGCTAATGTTGTGAGACCAAGTCAGGAATATACATCCTGCCATTAAATAAAACTAAAGAGGGTGGGACCATTACTGTATGTAAATTGTAATTAATTTCTTCAAGTTCAACAAATGAGAGTGTAAAATGCTTTGAATAATGTTAGACTTGGCATCTTTTGGCGTGGTTTCCCCATTATTTTTGCCTCTGATCTCCTGTTTTTGACTGTGTGCTGGATTTCGATTTAGCTGGTTTTAGGACCCTCTGCACTTTACCACTGCTGACTAGTGCTAATGTGAAAGTGCTTCCTTTCTAAAATGTGATTGTATTTGGTTTCTCCATGACTGGCCTACCCTATTTGATTGGCCAGTAAGTATTTAGTACAGTGCACCAGGTGTGCCAAGGGCCTGTAAGGCAAATGCCACCAGGCTTGCAGCAGTGATTGCGCCACCCACATGAGTAGCCTTGCAAACATGTCTCAGGACTGCTCATGAATTGTCGGTGTGTGCAGTTTAAATTGCCATTTCGACCTGGCAAGGGCATCCACTTTACAGGCCCAAACCTTTCCTTTTATTACATGTGAGGCAGCCCTAAGTTAGGCCCTAGGTAGCCCCATGGGCAGGGTGAAGTGTATTTAAAAGGTAGGACATATACTGTTATGTTTTACATGTCTTGGTAGTGAAATACTGATAATTTCGTTTTTCACTATAGCAAGGCCGATCTCCCCCATAGGATAGCATTGGAACTGCCTTGTAACATCTTACAAGTGTATCTTCCAATTGGGAACAGATAGAAAATTAGAGTTCAGTGTCTCTGGACTCACAATCTAAAAGCACATGTTTTATTGAAGTTGATTTTTAAATTGAAGGTTTGAAAATGGCACTTTTAGAAAGTCGCAAAGAACAATTGATGGACAGAATGCAAAAGAATGTCATACTTCCACCCCAGTACAGAGATGTGGGCCTAAATCCATCGTTTTTTGCTGCTCCCCATGTCATTCCAGTTTGAACCCAGCCATATGCAAATCATTCTTGAGCCTCCTCCCTATGGGAACAGTCCAACCAGAACTGCCAGGCCAGGTCCTCCCTGGGCTGGAAACAAGCATCCTAGGACCGGTTTCTGTGTTTCTGTCCTGGGGTGGCAGAGTGAGCTAAAGAACGATGATGAATTTTACCCATATCTGTGACGGGGTGAGTGTCTGAAAAGTGTCGGTGCTCCGTCTGTCATCTCCTTGTGTTTCATTTGTTTGACCTAAGTTGGCAGGGTATGCCCAGACGTGGTTTCCGTGCTCACATTGCCACTGGATTCAAGCTAACCTGGCTGATGAGGGGTGTTATCCAGAAACTGGTCCCAGGATGCTTGTTTCTGGTCCAGGGAAGACCTGGCTTGGCAGTTCGGCCTGGACTGATCCCATGAGGCACAGGGTCAATACTGATTCGCGTATGGATGGGTCTGAACTTGGGTGGCTTAGTGAGCTTAAGAACGATGATAGATTCAACCCAGATCTGTGACTGGGGGTGAGTGTCTGAAAAGTTTCAGTGCTCTGTCCATCATGTCCTTGTGCTTACTTTTAGAAAGTTGGCATTTTCTTACTTTAAATGATTCTGTGCCTCTACCTGACTGAATACGCATCTGAATCAGGGTTACAGTTGGGCTCTTGTGCATTCACTCTATAGAGTCCCACAAAGGGAGCTGAGGTGTGCCCTGCATATCCTGCTGGCCCATCACCAGTCTGATGGGTCTTCTGGAGCTAGCGTGTTGGGAGCAGTTGACACTTGCACCTGAATAGGGCTGTGCCTATCCCCTCACAAAGCAGTGCTTCTGTGGTGTTTTCACTGTATTACTGTGTGTGTGCACAAAAGCTTTGCACATTGCCTCTTGGGATAAGCCTGACTGCTCTTGCCAAGCTAACAAGCGGGTGAACATGGAATATTCTGAGGGTGTAATTTACTTACCCTAGCAACAGTGAGGGTCCCTACTTGGGCAGGGTACATACCACTGCCAACTTAAGACCCCATTTCTAACAAGTAATGTATTTGGTGCAAGAAACTGTTTCACTGCGCTAATACTGGTATTTTCAAAGGTTATGCGAACCCTTGGTACCACATGGACCAGTCTTTTAAACAATGGAGCATGCAGGGTGCCGCTGTAAATGCGCCCCTGGTAACATCTACTTCCCAAAATGACAATGTACTGCATGTTAACATATTGAGAGGAGAGAAGTGTAGATTGGAAGGGATTCATGTTTCTTTTGCCTTTCTGGTGTCTGTTACCGTGCATCTTGGCCTATCTTTTTGTGTGCCTATAATCTGTAACTATTAAGGTACTTCAAAGTTTGGAGCCATGGAAAGTGGTGTTGGGGATGAACCTGTCAGATGGCATTCAACAATCAGTTAAACTATATAGGTTTTACATGGAAAGTATTTGGGAAAAGGTAAGAGAGATTTCGAAATTGGATAATGTAACTTTCCCATTGACTTGCAATGAAGTGGGAGCAGCTTTAAGCAGGGGAAGGTGTGGCGTTGCATCTATTGCTGCTGAATTTGCAACTGGGGGTCAATTTTCTGTGATTCTGGGCAAATCACCTTTAATCCAACTGTAAAAGCATACTTCATTAATTCTGATATAAAGATGTGGAAGAGCCACTCAACAACTGTCTGCTACTCACTCAGTCTTTAAAAAATGAAAAATGTCCTTGTAATCATGAAGGAAAGCTTCAGTTCAATTAAGGACAAAGAGGCGAGGATTATTCTCAAAACTTCCTTCTTTCCTTTTCCAGCAGCTTCAACTAACAAGACAAAAAAAACTCTCTCTCCTATGATGCACACGGTAATGGTCACACAGTCCACCAATAGCCAGGTTAGGATATCCACAAAGGCAGGTTCCCCCTGGCAGACTTCCTCTTTCTTTACTGCGACCAGACAATCCACATATTTCCAATACACTGTTTTGGAATTATCAGAACCTGAAAGAAGCCAGAGGAAGAACGAATGAATCTGAACTCAGACGATCAAGCACAAATCAGAATGACTGATGTAACAGATTACGCATGCATCAACAACTGGAACCATTCTAAGTCAAGAGGAAACAAGGCCAGTGCACATAGCAAAGACAAATACAAAAACTGTCATCACAATAAGTAGTAGAGAAAAAACAACTGATAGTTATACCAAATGACTGATTGTTGCCAAATAAGGCTTTCATTAGGAATTTCCCTGGTTGACACAAGGATCTCATGACCTTGGGGTGGGAATAATCCTCGCCTCCGTGTCCTTAATAGAATTGAAACTTTCCTTCACGATTACTAGAAAATGTTTCATTCTGTGTCAGGACCGAAGGTGAGGATTACACTTGTTCAAAGTGTCCACCACCAATAATGCCAAATCAGCAACTGGCTTTAAGTCAAAATCTTTTGAACAAAGAATCCGATGCCCAGCGGCTGCATTTATAATGTCTTCTTGACGGAATCATAGAGCGAAAGCTTTAGAAGCCATTGCTCCCCTCACAGAATGGGTGCCAGATTGTGAGACGTCGATCCCCGCAATCTGCATGACCCATCTGACCCAACGGGCTATAGTGGAAGGAGTAACAGCTTTGAAAGGTTTCCCGAGAGAGATCAACAATTGATGTTCCACCAGAGGGCAAAACTCCTCCGTCATACTTTCCTACTCTTTGAGACAACAGAACACACGCAATTTTGGAAACTTATCGAAGGCCGGATAGACACCACTTTGGAGTTGGACTTGTTCCTACGAACAATATGGAAGGTGACCCCCTGCAGGGTAAACACCCTTCCCGAAATATCGAGAGCTTGTACGTCAGACACTCTCCAACATGACACCAGACACAGTAGCATGGTTAGTTTCGCCGAAAATTCCTTGCAAGACAAATATTTGTTGGGCTGCCAATCCAATATGGTTGAGTATCTGGGTTCTGGGGGGAAGCGTCAGACGAATCCCCCACATTAACTTACAGACCAATTGATGCTCACCCACAGGAGCTACTTGGATTGGTACATGCCCAGCCGAAATAGCTGGTCTATAGGAGTTGATGGTCCTGTAGGCCATACCTTGAGATGCTAATGAGGCCAAGAAGTTCATGATAGCAACCACCGTGCACCCCATGGGATCTTGGTCGTTCCGTACAAACCAAATAACCCATCTGGTCCGTGCAGATTGAGAATGCTTGCTTGTACTTTCAGCCCATACTGATGCCAGTAATCCTTCAGCCTCATGCAGAGGTCTGGGATTCTTGAACAAAGCCTGAAATCCGCCATGCCATGGGAGCCATTCACTCTTGCAAGACCAGAGATTGGGGATTGCCTTCGGTGTTCCGCAGAATAGTTAGATCGAGGGGTAGAAGCATTGGAGAATCCCAGGAAAGTTCCAGTAGAACTGGAAACCGTGCTTTAGCTCTCCAATAAGGCGTGATCACCAGTACCTTTGCATGCTGTATGCGGACCTGCGCTGTGAGCTTCATTAGCATTGTGAATGGTAGGAAAGCATACCCGGTCTCCTGGGACCAATCCTAAAGGACGGCGTTGTCACCACTGCGAGAGGATCTGGCTTCCAACTGAAGAATCGGGGTAGTTGGTGGCCCAGCCATGGTGCATAAAGGTCTGTGGAGAAGGGACCCGAAAGAGTATTTAACCTCTGGAAGGACGTAAGGTGCATTTGCCACAGACTCATGTACGACCACACCCTGGAGCACCAGTCCGCTATTGCATTGGAGGCTCCTGGGAGGTACTCTGCTGTCACTGCTGTCGGCTTCCGCCCTTGCCACGGAACCGAGTCCGCATTAGTCACCATGCTGGACACGTTGCGGATGCGGGCTGACACAGGGAGCACCGCTGTTTTGGTGCTCCTAGATTTGTCAGCCGCATTCGATACCGTGAGTCATGAAACGCTGCTGGGACGGCTGACGGAGGTTGGGGTTGGAGGTCAAGCACTACAGTGGTTGCGTTCTTATCTAACGGGAAGACACCAAAGGGTGACCATGGGTTCTTTCATCTCAGAGACCACACCAGTGGACTTCGGAGTTCCACAGGGCTCGAGTATCAGCCCCATCCTATTTAATGTATACTTACAACCGCTATTTTCCATCATTAAAGCGTTTGGGGTGGAGCTGATCAATTATGCTGACGACACCCAACTGGCCTTCTCCTTGGAAGGCAAACAGGCAGTCTCTCTGGAGCAGTTCCAAAATTGCATGAGGCAGACAACGGACTGGCTACGGAGAAACTGTCTGCAGTTCAACGGAGACAAAACAGAACTGTTGCTTTTTGCACCAACAAGACTGATTCAACATCCTCCGGTGGACTTCAGAATCGCCCCGGATTCAGCTCCACTGACACCAGCTAGCACTGTACGGAACCTAGGGGTCTTGTTCGATAACAACCTTCAGCTGGCTTCACAGGCTAGCAAAACTTCCAGTACCTGCTTTGGTCTACTGCGACTTCTACGCCGTGTCCTCCCATTGTTGCCTGCAGATTCCCGTAACACGGTCGTAAGAAGCATTATCCTCAGCAGGCTGGATTACTGCAACTCTCTGTATCTCGGAGCCCCCCAATACATTCTGCAGGGGCTACAGAGAGTTCAGTCAGCTGCTGCCAGGCTGGCACTTGGTCGTAAGTTTGACTCCTCCTCCACCCAGGCACTCAGAGATCTACATTGGTTACCCGTTAAAGAAAGAGTCCTTTTCAAATCTCTGTGCCTGGTGCACAAGGCAATCCATGGACTAGGCCCGATCCCACTCCAGGAAAGATTTGCCTGGTATTCCCCATTAAGGCAGCTGCGGTCATCCAAGGCCAATCTGCTGGTACAGCCCAGTTTTAAACGGGCAAGATTAGGAGGGAGGGCATTCAGGGTGGTCGGAGCCCAAAGCTGGAATGAACTCCCACCAGCCCTCAGGCAAACGCAGTCTTTGATAGAATTTAGAAGGAGCCTCAAAACCTGGTTGTTCCCAGCAGCGTAAAGTCTCCAACTTGTCCTCTCGTGCGATAAAACATCTTGTCTGGTCAGAGCGCCTGGATACCCGTAGGGTTACAGTTTTCGATTTTTTTTAATCTGCGCTATATAAATCCTTATAATAATAATAATAATAATTGTGGGATAGGCAGAAAGTCCAAAAATCCTTGGGCAGATCAGCCAATATCTTGCATTTGCTCCCCCCAAGATGGTTTATAAAGTGTACTGCGGCTACATTCTCCATCATTAGGAGGACGCTACATGAAACCTTGTCCTTCATCAAACATTGACTGGCAAACGACCATCAGTTCTAGACAGTTGATGTGAAGGTGACGCTCATCTGCGGACCATTTTCCTCCAGAAATGAAGTCGCACATCGAGCCACCCACCCGGACTTGCTGGCATTGGATTCTATCACGATGTCTGGGTCAGAGCTGAAGATGGCCCGGCCGTTTCCATGCCTCCATATGGTCCAGCCACCATCTCCTTTCCCCCCTCACCTTGTCCGTTAGAGGTACCTGGTCTGACTACTGCATCCCCCAATGAAGGTGGAAAACTTTAAGGCATTGCAAGGCTCTGTAATGGAGCGGACCCAGGAAGATCACCTGAATTGATCATGACAGAAGGCCTACCATCTGAGCTACCTGTCTTACCGAAGAAGTGGAACGTTCCAGCATCCGTTTCAGCTTCTTGCAGATCTTGACTACTTTCCGGGAAGGAAAGCTCAAAGTCCACGCCACTGAGTCTATGACGAATCTGGGGAAATTCACCTGTTTGGACGGTAACAGGAGAGACTTCTTGGCGTTAATCACAAAGCCTAGGTTCTGCAGCAGATCGGCTGCCAGCTGTAACTGCTGCGATGGTCTTGATGGACACTGAACCAAAAGGAAAAGTTGTTGAGGTAAAGGATGAGGCGGAAGCTCTTCGCCCTTAAGATCTCCACAACTGGTTTGAGGGCCTTGGTGAAGCACCAGGGGGCCGAGGACAGACCAAAAGGCAGAGTGGTGAACTCGTACACCTGGTCCTTCCACCTGAACTACAGGAAACTGCAGTGTGGGGCAAAAATGGGGAGTGCCAGGTATGTGTCTTATAAATCCAGGCACACCATCCAGTCATCGGGCAGTTGTAGAATCCGCAGAAGATCGATTCCCTCCAATTTGAAGTGGTTTTAGACCAACCAATGATTGAATCCTCTGAGGTTTATTACTGCCCGTTGGCCACCATCCGTCTTGTCAACTAGAAAAACGTTTCTGAGGAAACCCATGGGGTGGAGACAGGAGTCTTTTTGGAGTAAGTCCGTCACCTCTTGATCTATCAAGGTTACTTAATCTTCTGCAAAAAACAGCGGACGAGGTCGGGATTCTTGAATCGGAGATTCGTAGAACTCTATATGAAAAGTTTTGATGGTCTGAAAGACCCATGCGTCTGAAGTATTTCTCCCCCATTTGTTTTTGAAATGCACAAACCTGCCACCCACCTTTAGAACAGGGAAAGTCACACCTGTTGTGGCATGGAACTGCCCTCTGGAGGCGCCTTTACCACCATGACCACGGTGGTCCCTCTGTGTCTTGAAGAATTCTCCCTGCTTCTATGAGTCTTGGGGTCTTCAGCCCTCTTTGAGGGCTTTGGGTGAAGAACCGGCTGGCCAAGCGTCCTCTGCCACGTCTGGTCCCCAACAAAAATTTGAGGATGAAAAATCGATTATGGAGGCGTTCACTTTATCCAAGGAGGTAAATGAGCCCACAGATTTGCTCAGCTCCTTGATAAACAGGTCCCCGAAGAGCCCGTCCTGAGCCACCGCACCAGCCTTCGGAGGAAGCCAGGTCTCCCAATTTGGAATCCACTTTCAGGAGGAGGGAGCAACACCTCTTGCTTGAGAGAACGCAAATAGCATTTCTGAGAAAAACGACAGCGCTCTGTGCCCAATTGGAGATTCTTTCTGGGGAAAGGGGAATGCCTTGTGCTTTGGACTACTCTGCCAGTTCTAGAATCTTGGTAATAGGGCCAGAAATATCTAACAATTGATTGTGGCAAGAATTCCAGGAACAATAAGTTCCCTTCTTTGACTCCCTGATATATTTCAGGAGGAAAGCTGCCATTCTCTGTTCAATTTCTGGTGTTACTGGCGTTACTTGCCCGGTAGGGCGGGGCAAGGGCATTCTGCTCTGCTGCAGGCTATGACCTCCTTTTCTAGGTGCTTATGGAGGCACCCTGCAACATACTTAGAGACTTTGTTGGAAGGAGCCCACTCTGCCTAGCAGGCATGTATCAAGTTCTCATGGACTAACATGTCAGAGGCGTCCTCTGGGTCGTTCTCCGTACCCACAGGGGTCGGTACCAGGCTAGGGCATCACAGCCTGAAAGGGCCGGCTTCGTCATTTGAGTTCCCAGGGAGTCATCCTCCTCTGCATCGAGCCCTTGGAGGAATACATTAGCTATGTCCAACAGGCTGTCCCACCTTGCGTCTGGCCGGGCCCTAAAACCTTTCTTCAAGCACTCCAAAGCCCCCAGGTCTGTTCCCGAGTTGCCCTTGCGCTATAGAATGCACTTCGTGGAAGGTAGGAGCGCCGGCTGGGACTGGAAATTCTGGCAAGAGTTGGCCATTTCCATAATGCGGCGCTCAAAGAGGCCCATGGGCGCTGTCACTGCTTGGTGAATGGAAGTATCTACTGCTTTACAAAATTTATCATCGAGGGGCAGGACCTGCAGAGACTCTTCCTCTTTATTGTCCACCTTCATTGTACCAAAGTGGTGTGAGTAATATGTTTTTAGGGCAAAAACCACAATTGAAAGGCTTACAGGTAGTAATTCTAGAGCTCTCCACTAAGGTTTAACATTTTCAGCAGCCTGAGGCTTGGTAACACCAAGTAAGTATCTAATATTGTATTTGCGCTGAGCGTGTGTGATTTTGGGCAGCCCGAGTCTTCATTTTGGGCAACTAGAGAGTTATGCATTTGGGCACACTGAGCGCATTGAATAACGTCGGGCCTCTGCACTGGGGTCACTCACCCTGCTTACTTAGGTGTCTGGGATGCCTGGGCCTGCCCCTGCCAGCCGAGAGGGAAGGTGTAAATTCCTGCAATATCGGCCCTTACGAAGACATACAGACCCACTGCATGCGGGCTCAGGCTGAGCAATCAAGAAAAGTACAGAACTGTGACTCCACAGGTGTCCAGATTCCAGGTGGCTCAAACTGTGCTGCTTCCACGGGGTGCTTTGTGTCGAAGCCCTCGTTGCCCTTTACACTGATGGGTGTCAGTGTTGCTAGATTTTGCGACCCGTCCCAAGCCCAAAGACGCTCAAGTATAAGCTCAAATTCAGCCCGACGCAGACCAGTGTCAGCCCAAAAACCAGCCCAAAGTTGAAACTCAAATTTTGCTAGAGTAGTCTTCAGAAAACATTTTAAGGACAAACCTAAATTCTATTCAATATACAGATAGTGGGAGGAGGTTAACTGTGCATCGGTGTTAATAACTCATTTTCAAGACCAGTCACCACTTTGACTTTTCATCTTGTAGTTCTTGTACCACAGAACCAAAACCGAACCTGGCATTCATGAATTACCTTTACAAAAAGAGATTATAAACCACTTTATGTCTATGAATAGTTATTTCAATGCTATTTCAACAATAAGGCTCCAAAAAAGAATACTGAAATGGTTATGCAGAATTAACACCACACAATGATCTACATATTAAGAAACGTCCCATTGTATTAAAACTTGTTTGGCACGTCTTAACATTCTATGTACTTGTCTGAAGATATTTAACAACAAAAAACTCCTTTACAATGACAGTATGGGACAACAGCAAAAATAAACATTGCAGCAGACAAATCTGAATAAAGTTTTCATGCAAAGCTAGTGTACATAAATGTGAAGCAACAGTGTGAAAACTGAGGGTTGCTGCAGTGATGCGAGAGTTCCACACTATTACAGTTAAAATGTAAGGAGAGGCCAGAAAAGAGACAGTCACCTACTCTGACCAATTCCCTGCCCACTGTTCCAAAGTACTTCACTGTGACCACTTACTCAGGCACTAAAAAGTATAGAGGACATTGTTGTTTCCATTGTGTTGCAGCAAGCGTTTGACTAAAGCTCCTAGTCTTGGCAAGCAGCACATGGGTTTGTTTGGGGTACGGATGAACGCCAGGCTGTTGGAGCAGAAAAGAAAATTACCCAATTTCCCAGAACTTTTAGCAACACCTTCAACACCCACACTTCCTCAACCCTACTGACACCGTCATGCTGTTTGTATTCCATCCCGCTCCATTCCCCCTTCATCATTACCACTCCCATACCACCATTGGCCTGGGCCCTCTCATGAGGCTCCTTTACTCCTATCGCCCAGCCAGGACTTTAATTATTCATGCTCTTAACTTTAAATTCTCCGCAATGACTGCAAACTCCCTAAAATTTCTCTAGTTTTATTTTCACAAAACATACTTATAGAGTACAAATGTGAAATGAGTCGCCTTCAGGTCTAGGGTGAGTTCAGATTGCGATTAGACATTTATGATGGGCACGATTGAGAGTCTCGAGGCTGAAGGTGGTACTGCTTTCTCACAGTGCCTGCCACTGGGTCATTAAGGTGTTCAGACTAAATGCACATCCAATCCTTGGCCTCTTAGGAGAGTGCATAAAGCGATGGTTATATAAGTGTCAATTGTACATTAAAGCACTACTTTGCCTGAACACAATTATGGCTACAATGTGTAGGAGTCATATCATACATTATATACTAGGAGCACTTGGTCTGCAGAAGCACACATTCAGGATTAAAACACTATGCCGTTGTTGAGTGTGCTAATAAGTCTTTAGTATCCATAGTAACCCTTTTTAACAACTTTGGAATTACAAAAGATGGAGGATAAAAACAAGGTTCTAAAGTAACGCCTTTCAGTTTGCATGCAGTTCCTTGATGTGGGGTCATAGCTCGCTGTGCTATATTAGAAGGATTGTGACATATTAGCTGCAAATAACAAAAGGATCTCTGTGTTGAAAGCAGTGGTGGATGGTAATTTTACCAGGGGGGTTGGCCACACATACACCTCACTTACACACACCCATTCACAACACTAACACATTTATTAATTTGAGAGTATTATATGGTGTTAGCTAGATACACATACATTAATACATCCACGCATAAAATATAAAAAACGCACAAAACTTACCTTAACTACAGCTCTCCGAGAGGGAAGCCTCAGAGGTCCCACAAAGGTTGGTACTGCTGCCGTCCCTCATTGGCTGATTGGAAGGCAGCAGTCCCAACCTTGTCACAGAGTGGGATAGGGTCAGTGAGACTTCTGACCCCACCCCACTCTGTGACTAGGTCTCACTGATTGACACTCTGCCCTGGGTACTTCAGGGCTTAAAACTGAAGCGCCCAGGTCCGAGTTAATCAATGGAACTCTCCTTCATCACCAGGGGGAGGGCCTTGAGGTACTTTTGCCAGACTGAGTTCATGCACACTGGGCTGTGAAAATTCTCAGCCTGGTAAAATTCAGCTCAGGCAGCCAGCAGTCTGCGTATTTAGAGCATGTCCAGCTCCTGCCTGTCTGACTTGAACAAGAAGAGGGTCTGTAAGGCTTGCCTTTCTTCCGCCCCAACACCCATTGATTTTGACACTGCCCCCTATTTACAAGGGTGATGTAAATAGGAGGCAGTACCAAAATTAAGACCAGGGAAAACCTGGACTTTACATGGCAAAACAAAGAGAAATGCTTAATTTCTCCTTGTTTTTGCTGTTTTGATGTGTGCTGCACTGTGCAGCACACATAAAAACAGCAAATTGCCATGAACAATTGTTCATATGCAGGAAGGTGTCCCTTCCTACACATAATCATTTAAAAAAAGATGATTTGCAACTTCTATGTGTGCTGCACAATGCAGGACACATAGAAGTTACAATTCGCCATTCTGGATTGTTAATGTGCAGGAAGGGAAACCTTCCTGCACATAAACAATCATTCCCTCCAACCTAGTGTACTATGGTGCAAGGGTGCCTGCATTGGCGCTAAGCTGAGTTTAGCGCCACTGCTACGGAAAACGCAGGGATGTTCCCTACCATTTTAAATACGGCTCATCCCTGCATTTTCAGAATGGCGGAGCGTGGTATTAGCAATGTTTGCTTAATGCCACGCTTCGCCATTCACTTGTTAATATGCCCCTTCGTTTTGTGTGTGTGCAAATCCTGCATTGCCGATCCCTGGTGAGTTGCACCGCTCCTGTTGAAACAAGACTAATGGAGGGATCAATGGGTGAGGCGGACTGGCCTCAAGGGTCTTGTGACCTCAGTGACTGAGTCACTGTTGCTCTAGGGCATAGGTCTTCAAACTCTGGGGTGCGCCCCCCTCGAGGGGACGCAGGATCCCCTCAGGGGGGGCGCGCACTCCATTGCACCACTTAACCTTCCATTTTTTCTTCCAGGCCCATTAGACTTCGTGTGGGCAGTGTCTGGAGTCTTATCTCCGGCACGCCCGAGTTTTTCACAGGTCTTTAAAGACCATGTGCAACCCATGTATATCTTGGAAACAGAGCACAAAGAGCCAAACAATAGCTCAAAGCGATCACAAAAGAGCACAAACTAGTACAAAAAGCTTAAAGAAGGGTACAAAAAGCTCAAAGAAGGGTACAAATAACACAAAAGGCTACAAAAAGCAGAAAATAGCAAAAAGGAAAAAGAAAGGAGCACAAAATGCTCATCCTGAGTGCGACCCGTTTTATGCTGCCTCGACAGGGAATTTCAGAATGGTTAATGGCTGATAAACTGTTCAGGTTTTTTTAAATATACTTGGGGGTAGTCCGAACCGAAAACTGACCTATTGATAGCGAACCATTTAAACTTTCCTCTTACATTTGAATGGCATTCAAAACTTCCTAAGCTCCGGTCATGAAAAGGCATGATTGTAGGCTTAACAGAAGAGCAATCCCTTTAGAGAAAACCGAAAATAATGTAACTTTTTTTTCTTTTTATGTAGTGTTTTTTGTTCAGGCTTTTGTTTGACCTTTACTACTGTTTCGATGTCGCAGGTAAAGGGGCAGGGCTACATGTTTAGCGCTTTACCCAGGCTCCACTACCTCAGTGAATGGACTTGACCCAGCTTCAAAGCTGAGGTGAGCCTGGTGCTTCCTTAAATTAACTCTGAACATTCGTGTCCATATTTCACCCATGTTCCTATGTGTGGCCAGTTATTCACCTTGTGTAATTGACCTGCCAGATACGAGTTGAGCACTGCTAAACTTTAAACATTTTTTGGGGTGGGTTACATATATCCACCACTCAAATTACTTTCATATTTCACTATACTAATTCACCACTAATCCTTTATGGGTTTCCCGAGTAGCGTGCTACGCGCCCCCCCAAAAAAAGCGCTTCAACTCCCCATTAGCTGTAACAAGCGCTATATAAATGCAAACCTTTTTTCCATCTTCTATCCTTCAGCTATCCTTCTGAATCCAAATAATTGACTAACCCATCCACCACTTAAATCACTTTCATATTTCACTATACTAATTCAACACTAATCCTTTATGGGTTCCGGAGCAGCATGCTACTCACCGAAAAAGCGCTTTGACGCCTCGTCAGGGGTAGTAGGCGCTATATAAATCAATGAGACTGTTTGTTTTCTGGTTCCAGTACCCCCTGGGCCCCCACTCTGCCTATTTCTTACATTTTGATTTAACTTTTTACTGCCTTAGTGTGAAAATGCATTTCATTAAAAGGAATATAAAGTTGGGTTACCAAAAGAAAAATGCCAGCCATCTGTTGTTTAAAGAGTCTGCAAAGGCCTTGTCTTGACACTAAATAGGGTGATAAATAAAATAGTATGTATTCATCCGTAATGTGACTTTTCAATCTTTGTTCCCTTTAATATCAGTCATGGATCATTCATGCAGCCCTGGAACACAATTAAAAATGCTTTCCGTTCAAAGTATGCACAGATAAGTGCTGAAAATAGGCTTTATGGGACTGCTCATTTTTGTACTGTCTGGGACATCAATATAATGAGCAAGCAACCCTAATCGCAAGACTGGAAGTTTGTTGCAGGATGAGCACAATATTTATTTCCTCCACCCTCGATCCCTGGACCCTGAATAATGCCATAAAAGCAATAGTGTAACTTATATCTGAAACCCTATGCCACCCCTCAATAACATGCTGAATATCTTCAGCTGTGTCTGGGAATGCGACCTGTATTCAGACAACTCACTCCTCATTCTCATCCTTCACTTTCACACTCACTCCCCACTGATGGGGATCACAATGTACTCACACTGATCACGATGCACTCACATCACCCGCTCACCCTGCACTCAGTGACCACACTTTACCTATGCCACTCACCATGAACTCACATCGTTCTCCCTCCACTTACCCTGCGGTCACATGAACACACCGCTCACTCTGCACTTACAGTGATTCTGGGCAAATCACTTAATCTCCCTGGGCTTACTAAAAATGAATGTGCGCTTGTGTAATGTAAAAGATGCTCCTGTAAGGCGCTCCGATACCTTTGGGTCATGTTCGCGCTATATAAAACAGCAAAAAATATATCACAACATTTTGTGAGCACTCCCGTTTCCGGGTACTGCTCAAGACTGGAAGTGGAGCACAACCTAAGGATGGCAGAAGCAAGAATCCATCCACACATTGACGGTCTCTGTGGAGAAAATCAAGCAAACCCCTCACCTGTGTTTTGACTAATCTAGCCTAAATATTGTGTTTTATGTGAAAAATAAAGCACCAATGTAATTTTTTGGGCTAACGTTTTCTTGGAGACTTTGCATTTGAACTTCATAAGCACAAGCACTACAAAAACTTCAGTTTACTAAACACTCTTACTTTATTTAATACTATTTGCCCTATACGACGTGCGCTCTGCAGGAGGAAATGGCCATCAATGATGCAGAGTATCAGCTTCCAGAACTTTTTTTTCAGGTGGTGTGGGGGGGCTCGACGTGTAAAAAGGTTTAGATGGGGGGGCTCAGCCGACAAAAGTTTGAAGACCTCTGCTCTAGGGTGTGCTGCTTTGTAGGCCTGCCTGCAAGAAAACTGTAGCTGAACTTCAGTATGTATTGTGGTGGACAGCCCTTCAAGTTCCTAAGACACCAGGGCTTCTAAGGTCTACCATAGGAATGTGCTCCCTCAGGAGAGTGGCCTGGTGGACTGTTCATGAAGGCTGAACCTGGTTCTCCAGTACTGACGTAGTGCCACATCCTATCCCCCACTGAACACCATATTGTCCCACTGCCTTCAGCTACAACCCAATTGTGCCCTGCTATATACACCTGGATATGACTTAATTCAAATTATGCACACGAGTAATATGCTGCCTGAAAAAAAAAGTAACAACTTCCTGGAAAACGCAAACCCTCATATGGAATGCAAGATTAAATAAAGCATGTGAAATCTAAGTAGAACAACATGGTAACCTTAACACTTTTACACTCATTCACAAAACAAGAGTGTTTTTGCCTGAAACTTTAATCACGACTACAGAGCCCTTAGGGACCAGTTTCACTGTCCATTGCTTATATCCTTAAAAACCGTGAGCAGTATGCTTTAAAAAGACTACATCCCTGAACACAGAGCCATGGTACACTTTTTATAAACTAAAATAAGGAAAAAAGCGGAAAAGGATCACAATAATCGGTTTCCACTCCACTCATCAACCAGGTATTGCACTACCTACAGGAATGTTGCACTTCCCCACCCGGGGAAAACAATGCTGTTCAAAGAAAGACGAGAAAACAAAAGTAGCTCTTCACTGGCAAACTCTGTAAAGTGGCACTAATGTGTTTGGGTGTTAATAAAACCAATCTGGCCACTTGGCTAATGCTGTGTGATGCTTTAGTTATTTTTTTCCATATTTTGTACCTGTTTGTTCTCCCTGTCCCGAGGCTGCCCTTTGGAACAGGAAAATGTCAGAAACACTATCAAACAAAAGTGTTTCTTTCTTTTTTGGATCCATTTCGCAATGGAAGGAATGAAGGAAAGTAGAAGAAACCGAGGGTGAGAGACTTTTATCGAAGCACGGTTTCAGCGAGAGAGAGACAGAAAGCGAGGGGGCAGCTGACAGCGGCAGAGCTGGAAAAGTGGACATTTTCACCACTAAATTAATCCTACCGTAATACACCGGCACTAAAAGACTCCCACACGCAACAGTCAGAAGCAGGGTGCAGGATCGGCCAACCAGTACTTGCCTTGACGCTCCTGACTCCTCCTCTCAGCTCCAATGCACTCAGAGTTCACCGCGCACCAGGGCCTAGAGGCAAATCAAATTATTTAAAAACATTTTTAAAATGATGACAGGCCTGCCCATCATAAGTTCATTGGTCCATTCTCTCTGGGGGCAGGCCAGCAACAAGAAGCAGAACCGTCACAAGTAGCGCGTTCGCACTATGAATAATTGACGGTCCTTGTTACAGACCCTCTCTCTGGGCATCGCGTAAACCAGAAATATTGCGCGCACAAGGGCAAATGTCGCCCAACTTTACACAATCCGTCAGAGTCGTTTTTTTCCGCACAAATAGGAACAAGCATTTACAATGCAATGGTCTCGGCATTGTTAAAGTTAGAGCTATTGGCATTGCTCATGACATTATTTTTGTTTAGGTTTTTGTTTTTAAAACATTTAAAGAAACGGCATTGTTATTTACAATGTCAATAGCTTAATCTCTCTCAAATGTGAGACCAATTGCATTTGCACCCACACACAGAGCCACACACACAAAGCCACCCACACACACAGAGCCACCCACACAGACCCACCTACACAGAGCTATTCACATAGAGCAACCCACACACAAATAGAGCCACCCACACAGAGCCACCTACACACACACAGAGTTACCCACACACAGACAGAGCCACCCACGAATAGAGCCACCAAGGTCTCGCCTTTGTTCAAGTTAAAGCCATTTGCTTTGCTAATGGTATTGTACAGCAAAGCAAATGGCTTTAACTTAATAAAAGGCGAGACCTATTGCATTTTCAATGCTTGTTATATTGGCAAGGGCACAGCAGCCACCTCCCCTGCAAAATGTTTTACAAAAAACATGACAAAGCATGCATTGACGAAGCCAAAAAGCAGACCGTTGAAGATTGGCTTTGCTAATGATTGTGTTTCCCAGCTGCATGTGTCTGTCCTCAGAAAATCCCTTTGACTTATGGGCACTTATTTACCCCACAGAGGCATATTTCGTTTTTCATGTAATGTGTATTGTTTTCATAGTTCGCATTTTCAAAACATTTAAACGGGAGTTATGAAGTGTGTTTAAAAAAAAAACATCTGCCCTGTTTGTAATTCAAATTCCAGTAATTTAATAGGATTAGAAAAGAAACAAATGACAGAAATAGAACTCGGAAGGAACGGAAAGAGAATTGGGACGAAAACATTTACAAAACTCTGAAATGCCGTGTTTTCCGGCTCTTTCAAGCGTCAGCGGGTATCTTTTAGGGCCACTAATAAAATATGCAGAGCTAGAACACCATCCAAGCAATGCCCGGGAGCGCGCACGCAGAGGGAACTCTCGAGAGATGCCAGGTCAAAGGGTCGCGCTGATGCCCGATTTCCATAGCATCTGATGCATCTGTGATCCGCCAATTAAAATCGCGAACGGGTACAAGATGTTCAGAATCCCCTTGAAACAAAATGTTACCAGCCGCGCGGTTCATTTGTGTCTAGCAGCACACTTGTAGCAGCTCTCAGCTCCAGAGACACCAGGGGCAATATTTGGACCCGAGGGGTGTGTATCAGCCTACGGGTTTGGACAAACAAACGCCTCACCAGGGTTGGACCGTAACTCGGAAGAGCTGTGCAGTGCGGGAAGGAGGTGTGAAATCCACTCTTGCAGGCAAGGGCTGGCCTTTCGCACAAGCAGGGGGGGGGATCACGCCCATGGCGCCCGATCTGCGAAGCTTCCCCTCATCTTGTTGGTGCCGGAATACAGGGTGTAGTCGAGTGACGCAGAGATGTTATTTGTGACACTAGCGTCTATCTATTGAACTCATCCTCCTAAATGACACCGAGCTCCTCTTGTTTTCAAAGCGAATCTTCGTTGCACTACTTAACCCCCACTAATCCCCCGGTACTGCAGAACTTCAGAGGGGACGAGCACCAGCCGGGCCGTGTGGACGGGGATGACGCCATGAACACCACCGTCTTTCTCCGAGGTCAAGCAGAAATGCCTCGGAGAAACGCAGCGTCATTTTCGGATTCGGGGCGGGTTTTTCTTTCTCTCCTCTTCCCATTGGCTGGAATGTTTACATTCCAGAGGAGAGAAAGAAACTAAAAAGCACGCCCCGAATCCGAAAAAGACGGGGTTTAAATGGACAGACGCCCCTCTCCTCCAATGGCTGGCCTCCGTTTAGGAAGCCAGCCAATGGAGAAGAGGGCGGGTTTAAGCCCCACTACTGAAAAACATTAAATCTTGCTAAGCGAGACTGCGCAAGCGCAGCCTTCGCTAGCCGAGACCTAAAAATGTTACCCATTTGTGCGGGAAACAGTCCAATCTGGCAACACTGATGGGTGTGCTCCCACAAGGACCAGCGAGACGTGCTTTGACTTGCGCCCTCTAGGAAACTCTAGTGCGTATCACACCAACGCTTGATTCTTTCTAGAAGGGGCGCCATGAGCGGAGCGATGACAACTCTCCCACGGCTCCAGAAAGAACATTCAAAGAGGCATACTCCAAAGCTAGACAAAACAAGGGTAATTAATATAGAAGTATCGCATAACAAAATTGCACAATGTCATTAAATCCTGAAAAAGCAGAGAAAACAATTAGTGTGCACTGAACTGCTGGAAGCAGGAAAAGAAGTAGGAAATCTTCTAGGGGAATCCCGCATTTGTTGATATCCTGGACTGCCTGTTGGTGGACTGTGTATTGATATTACTGTGTGCATCATGGGAGAGATCGTTTTTTGTCTTGTTAGTTGAAGCTGCTGGAAAAGGAATATAGGAAGTTTTGAGCATAATCCTCGCCTCTGGTCCTGACATGGAATTCTATACATTTTTTTTATTTGATGTAAAAAAAACAATATTTAATGAAAACTGAGTGAATTGCGAATGAAAGCTGAGATCAGTCTTTTTTGGGCCAGCAGAATATCTTTTGCTCCAACCTCCTCTGTGATCACCCTTTCATACCCTAACTTCATCTTTTCTTAACCCTTACAGGTGCTAATTTGCAAAGCAACGTCACCCTGAGATAGGAACTATGCTGCAAACAAAATCCTCCCCATATTATTGGACAATATTAGCTGTGTTTTCTGAGAAATGCCTCTTAGCAAAAGAATAGTTCAGGCAGATACACAATTGCTGTTTTGTCTGTCTTCTCCTCATGTACTAAAATGCTAGTGCATGCAGTGGAGGTCTGTGGTCTCTTGTTGATATGGTTCTACCGCTGACGGGTGATACTTTATTCACCTTTTGAAGTTCTTGGGGCTTGATCTGTGCAGGCGTTAGTCTAGTCAACAGAGCTGGTGACACATTTATTGGGTCCTTGCAGATCTTCCTTAGTGAGGTGTTTGAGGCTCTTGAACAGTTTATCTGATGCTCCCTAACACAATAAGGCAGGCTGACAGCAGACTATTAAGCATGGGAGGCATGAAGCAGCGTGCAGTGACCAGGCATCTTTGATTTGGCTGACTGATTTATCTGCAATGCAAAACATGTGCTGATGTAAAACTCATCGGCCATTTTGCACTAATCAGAGTAAATCATATATATTGTAAATAATACAAGTCATCGTGTGGCTGCCAGTATGAGCATTTTAGTTTGTGACATAATTATATTAGAACAACTGCCTCAAAAGTAGATGTACCCAAATGTGGATCAAAATGCAGTGTTTAGCTCTGAATTTCAAACCAATCTTTAGAGTGTGAAAACCACTGATTGTAGCTAGCAATCTTATGATTGCTTGCATAGGGAGTCGCTGGATGTCTTTGCTCCCCATAGCCTTGCCTGCAGTGCACACACATTGCATTGCCACACACAGAGGAAAAAGATTAGAGGGAACATTGCTCAGGACTCATAGTAAGACGAGCCATAGGACAGCAGAAATAGAAGACCTCAACACCAACGGTTGGGCCCAGTATCCCCCTGCTTGGCCTTGGCTCAAGAGACATGTGAAAAAAGTAAAACTGGGTTAAATGAGAAGGTGCTGTGGCTGTGGCAGTAGTGATATTGTTCCCTCCCAGGGGGATCTTGCCTGATTCTAACATAACATAGCAAACACTAGGAGATGATAGAAGAATGCTGAAACATTTTAGATATTCACCCCCAGTCACAGATTGAATCCATCATCGTTCTTTAGCTCACTTCGCCACCCCAGTTTGGACCCAGACATATGCAAATCAGTCTTTACCCTGTGCTGGCTCTCCTTGTGTTTTCTAACATAATATAACCTGTATTTGTAAAGTGCACTATCACCCAGGGGTATCTTGGCGCTGAATAACAGATGTTTATTGTTACCTAACTCAATGGTACTCATTAGCGACTTCAGAAGGATGAAAGGCTGAGTGGACCTGTCAGGATTTGAACCTGTGACCATGAGGTTGAACACAGGCCTCTACAGTGGACGCATTAGTCCACTAATCCACCAGACCTGGCTTTAATTCTAAAATGGTATTCTCATCAACAGGCACTAGCTTCATCCTCATGATATTTGTTACCACGGTCTCTGCAAAGGTGAGTCCGAATGTGCTGGATTTAAAAGCTAGTATACACAGGGTTGAGTATTCTTCTCAATAACATTTTAAGAAAACAATTGTAAAAGAAAGAATTTCTATGCACATTAAATGAATAGCTTTGGTCAAAATTGATAAGATTTAAATTACATTTTATATAGATTTAGGAGTCTTTTTTCCAGATAAAGTTGATATTGTTTATGTCCACATACCCAGTAACCAGTAATGCCAGCCTTTGTATGCTCAGTACTAGATATTGCCAATCCCCACAAGGTCACCATCAGGGATGGGGAATCTCCTAATATCAAGTATGGCCACTTTCCACAACAACCTTCACCAATACCACTGCTCTGTTCCTCCCCTCTCCCCTGCCACTCCAAAGGCCCCAATACTCTTTACATAGTAAACAGCAGTACGGGGAGATGTGTGGCATATTTAGCACAGTCATGCCTGCTCTGGTCTCGTGTGGTAGTTTGGTGGAGTGGGGCAGTCAAGTTGCTAGCTAGCCTTACCCCTTTCTTCCCGAAAATGGACAATGGTGAATTGGTAAATTGCCTCAGTAGCACCTGCCGATGGATGATCCTACCTAATGCATTATCTACCCCTGGAAATATTTTTATCCTCCACAGTCCAAGCATGACCGAGCCACCTTCGAGTCATTTCTCTGTGTTCCACAATGAGTGGCAATGGGTTTGCATTATTCTGCATTGTTTGCCAGTGTATTAAGAATGTACTTTCAGTCTATTTCACTGTCAGCTGAAAATGTTTGTTTTTTTTGCAGGTAATTGCCCAGCACCAAAATATTCTGATTTCAAATTCCAGCAGCAGTTTTAAGTACACATTGCTGAGTAATGATAATGCCTTTATGAGCTATTACCCTCATTACTTTACCCAGAGGACACTAACTGCAAGATTTCAGATGAATGACACCAAACCACCGCACATTCAAATGGCAAGAAAACCGGTGCTTACAGTAATGGGATTGCTGGCATTACTAGGTAGGTCTAAAGGTTTGAAAATGAAGCAGTAATTGATGGTTACATTTAGAAGACGTGTTTTAATCAGTGCAATAGCATCATAAATTCACCTATGCTCTGTACTTTTTTACCCATCAAAGGATGTAGTAATGAAGTTTGGCGGATGCTTGCAGTGTTATAATAATTGTTCACTGGTGTAAGGAATAGAGGCATGAACAGTTTGGATAAAGCGATTCTCAATTTACAATATACCAGGCGATGGACAAATTGGCATTGCTGCTGAATTCTGGAACAGCTCATCGGTAAACAAAGAAGCGAATGAATATATAAGCGGCCCGAAACGCGTCATGAGCTGTGCACTTATCTGTATAATTAAATAAACTACATCTTTTGGCACTGGCAATAGAAGTTGTCCGTTCCTGTTTTTGTGCGCGACTGCACATTTGGAGAGTAATTGTGTGTGTGTATATATATTTATTTATTTATTTATTTGGGAGTTTTATATAGCTCGAACTTGACCTGAAGGTATCGGAGCTCTTTACGTGAGCACCAGTTTAGAAAACATACACTACACCACAATACCCCCTCCACATTAAAACTGAGATAAATGAATAGTCTAAATTCAGTAGGAAATATATCTTGTGCATGTGACAGAAAGGCATCTAATCCAAACACATTTATAAATTTCTCAGTACAAATTAAAAACAGTTTGCGACAACTCTTCTCCATTGACTGTAATCACATTATTGCTGACATTAGGGCTTGGAGTATTAGTGGCATGTGACTGCTCTGAACTTCCCATTCCATTCTCATCACTAGAACAAAAATGAATTCCATTGGCATCTGATTGTTTAGTTGCAAAAGCAAAATTTGAATTGCCCTCAAGAGAACCATTGCTTCCTGAAATATCTACTCGTCAATAACCTGCAACAAACCGCAAACTGTCATGTTGTATGTGGAACTCGTTTGCCTGGAAACAACTAGTTGATTTGCCAGTTTCAAGATTCTGGAAACAATCCACAAAACAGCATTGTACTTGCTCCACCATCTTCCATTAAATACAGTTACTGATCCTTTGAAGGCCTGTATGAAAATGGCAATTGGAATAAAACCAATTTACGACACCTGATTTTGACTTTGTCTCCAACACCGAAATCATGCCCCATTGCACTTTTTTACATTTCACAATAACATTTTTATTAAATTGTTTCTCTGCAACTCATCATCCTCATAAAATCTTTATTCGGTTGACAAAAATAACCATAAAGGAACACAATAACTATAATATAAAATCATCTCAATATTTCACTTTCACATAACTAAAAATACTGAGCAAGAAAATCAGTCCGGTCTAGATCTCCTAGATGTAAATGCAGCTTGTAAAAAATACAACACAGCAAACGATCAAGCTCATTAAAATTAAAAGCATCTGCAAGTAATCAAGGGCAGGATGTACTTGAGAAAAGTTCATGGATTTCCGGAGGGATACTAAAAATTGCCTCCTGGACCTACCAAAATAGTCAGAAAACATTACAAAATGTAGGGTCTCCTATTGTCTCAGCCGCAGGGCACCCTACTCTCAGAATTGGACCAACCACTTGAAGAGGCCAAAAGATGGTGTAACAGGTTAAACCTAAACCTGGACGATAAAAACCTATCTCGCTGGTGACGCACCTGCACTAAATATGGCTCTATACCCTGGATATTCTTTAGAAGCATGTGACCCCCCACCAAGAGTTTCTGCAGCTCGAGCTGTTCTCTTGCTAACTGAGCCTGCTCGAGGAACAATCTTCTGATACAATTCAGTTCTTTAACGGACAAAGAATGGGGAGCAGTAAAATATCCGATTTGCAGAACCTGCGCTAATAGTCATAAAAACTGTTTTTCTGCTACTTGTAGTTTGTCAGTCTTTACAAACCCCCAGACCTCGCTTCCATACTGAAACTGGGACGTACATTTTGCCTGATACATTTTTGGAAGGATGCTCAGAGACCAAGAGCCCAGCCTGCGTGCAAAGCTAACAAGCATTGGCATAGCCAATAGGTCTCGCCTTTGGGACCTTTTAAGTGTTTAGCCATGCAACAGTTGTTGTTGCACCAAGAATATTGTGCTGCAAAACTAAATACTTAGAAGGTCCCGAAAGCGAGACCTATTGGCTATGCCAATGCTTGTTCTCTTTTACCATAGGTACATCAATCACCTCAGAACTCACTGCTGACTCAACTCCATTTGTGTATAGTGAGAATAAAATTCTTCCAATGCATATCAAGTCTGCAAGTTCATTAGTCTAATTTAGAAAGAGTCTTAGTACTTGGTTATTCCAGAATTAATGCATGATCTTTTGGGCTTACTTTAGTTCTTTAGCGCCATGACAACTCCGGGTATTCGTGCGCTCAATAAGTAACATTAAGATTAACATAGGTCAAGGCCTTATTGGTGTCTTAAATTGGTGTCTTAAAAGAAAGGATTAGCACCAAAAGTTACACGTGCACAGCCACCAATAAAACAATCTCATAATGAAGTTGACACAGTGTGTGATCTTGTGTATACGGAGCCCAGTGGAGAGTTTGAGACTTGCCTTGAGAACATACAGCGCAATATATTGTCTTGGTCAATAAAGAAGTCATAACACTTGTAGCAGAGTTTCAGTAACTTATATTGCACAACTACTCACAAAACCACGAATTACAACAAAAATTTCTAACCACATAGGCAAAACCGAATACATTTACCAATGCTTGTTATTTTTGAAGAAAGACAGACAATTTTCAGGGAAGAACAATAACTACAAGAAAAATATTGCAAAAAAAAGCAAGGACGAACTGATTACAGCTGGCATAGAAACGCCGGTGATCGATACTGCAGCATTTTCGTTTGACGTACGAGTGTAGGCCACAAAAGCAGTAGAATAAAGCCAAAGAATTTGCAGCTTCTAGAGAGACCAGTGTGATAAACTCAAGCACCTCGGAAGAAATACACAATCCACTCACCCACCCCGTGTAATTCGAAGGGAAAGGAGAAAACTATCAACGTAACAGTCCTGACTCCTAAGGCAGTGGAGAAGCCGTCTTGAAAAAGACACGTAGACATTTTGAGTAAAAATAAATCGGAGAAAAAATGAAAGGCGATATTGGTGTATGATTAATTTAACACTGTAGCAAGATGAGCCGTAGCACACATCACGTTGCAGGTTTTGTTATACATAAAAAATGTATTATTTGATAAATGGCTTCTGTAAATCTAACTGTGTTGCTTAAGGGACACTCGCTTTCAGTGGAGAGAGGGTCTTCTTTAAGTGTCAGTTGTAGTGAAAGTGAAATGTTCCCATCCCAAAATGGTTGCCAGGCGAGACGACACCTACGGAACTAGTCTTGTTTCTATGTCTCTGACTCTCTCACCCGCTTCCTGGAGGCCGGGTAGTTGGGACTTCTGCAGGTCTCCCATCCCTTGCAGAGTACAGGACCCGGTTACACTGGCATCATGAGAAACGCAACCTTCTGGACTTCGCGCTTTCTGCTGCTTTTGGTGAGTGTATCCCCGACGACTTGTCGGTTAAGGGGCTATAGGGCTTAATTCTAACTCAGCAATGAACACAATGAAACGGAGTTAGAAAATGAAACCAACATAATGAATGTGAGTGGGATCCTCGGATAGCCAACTTGCGTGGGTTAGAGTGTCGCTTCCTGCGGGTGTCTGTGTTCGTCTTGCACTTGGATAGGAAGATATTTATTTGCCTGTGCCTGTGCCTCGTGGTTAGTAGTGACAGCAGCGTGTTGGGGTGTTACTGTAGTCCTTGATGCACAGTGTAACTTTAGATGACACTCCCTCCAATATCCCAGACTTCGTTTTGTGGCAATAAAAACAAGCGCTAGTAATGTTGCCAGTTGTGGGTGTGCCGGCAGAGGAGGCTGGGTCTGCGCAAAATTGAAAGTGATCGCGATCAAAGCGGCGGTGCGGCCGCGAAAGTGAAAGTAAGCGCGGCGCGCGTGCCCGCGCACATGCACTGTAGCTTTAGGCTGGCCTGGTAGCACTTTTTGGAGCCCACATACAAAATGTCTCTTCGAGCAAGCGCATGCGCTGGGCTCAGCGAGACCTAAAAACCATCTCAGTGGATTTAAGAAACTCAGATCTCTTTCCCTCTGTAAGAGGATTCCAGTTGTCCTTTGCGTCAAATAGAACCCCCAGGTAGGGGAAGACTGAGACTTTGCCCAGAGCGTGATTGGCCACTTCAAAGGTCCTGGAACTGGTAGATCGCAGGCCAACAACCATAACATAACACTTTGAAAAGTTAACAGATAAGTCCAAGCTCCCCATAAAAGAGACATACTTGTCCAGAAGTAGGCTCAGGCCCCTAGCATTACGAGCCATGAGGACTGCATCGTCGGCATATAACAAATACGGGAAGGGGTCAGGTTCCCACCTTTGGCAATCAACCTTAGCAGATAGAAGGGAAGCTCGAGCCCGTTCACATATAGGGTTAACGAGAATGGCGCAAGGATACACCCCTGACGTATCACCTCTTCTTGTGGGATATGACTGTGTGCTAGCTGTGCTATGTGAAAAATGCACAGAGGCAGTAGTATCAGCATGTATATTAGCTAAGTAGGCCACAATGTTCGGGTCCACCCCCATCTGTAAGAGCAGGGCCCAGAGTTTAACATGGTTGACCCTGTCCAACGCAGACGTAAGGTCCATGAAGGTTAAGTACAGGGATTCAGACCAGGCAACTGTGTATTTGTTTATAATAAGAAGGAGGTTCATACATTGGTCAGAAGTAGACCTACGCGGCCTGAAGCTATATTGAATGTCACTCAAAATGCTGTTCTGGTCAGATTATTCTAAAAGCCTGTTTAGGATATTTCTCCCCATAACCATCATTACTGCGTTTATTAAAGATATGGGGCGATAACATTAGGTCTTGTCTTTCCCCCTGTTCTTAAATACAGGCACAATCTCTGCCGTAGACCACGAGAAAAGCACCCCCTCCCATGTGACTGCGTTTAAAAACCTGAATCAAAAGGGGCCCCCAGATCTCCACGTCAGACCAGAATAGGTCGGTGGGAATTCCATCCAGACCCGGGGCTTTGTTGCTGGATAACCCCAAAATGCCGTGGGTGACCTCTTCTAGGGCACAAACCATGGGGGGGGGCACCCTGGCACCACTACTGTACTTCCCACCCACCCTCTGATTATAAACACCATCAAAATGGTCGACCCATTTTTGTTCGGATATATGGTGGCATATTGCTGGACCAGACATCTCCACAAAGTAGGGCCTGCTTACTACTTTCCAAAAAAGGGACCTATCCCTACTCTCACTGGCCTGACCTAAATCCTCCCCAGGGATCTCCCGCAGAGTAGATTTACGGTTAGCGAGGGCTTGCTTGTAGGCCTGCCTACATCTGGCAACAAAGTTCCTATCCCTAGGTGATTGTTTGAGTGCCATCTTCAAGTGTCAAAGACACCTCGCACAATCCCTATCAAACCATTTTGGATCCTGCGAGCCCTTATACGGGGTCGATGTTAGCAGGGTAGTGGGGGGCATGGCCACGACCATCACCAAGATGGCCGCATTCTTTTGAAGCTTTGGCAGTAGCGGCCTCTAATCTTGCAGAATTACAACCACAGCCTCTCAATGCTCTGCTGCTGTTCCTAAATGCAAAAATTATCGGGGCAGCTGACCCTTTGCGCGATCTGCATTTACCAGCCGCTATTCCTAATCTAGGTGTTCTGCGTGGCCCAGCATTACCTCGAAGGCCCCGTGGCGTCAGGGGCCGTGGCTGAGCTGCATTTAGTTACCTGGGATGGCCCTGGCAGACATACGGCAGGCAATGGATATCCCTGTCTGCATTGTGCCCCTTGATCGCCATGGGCTCTGCGGCTCGGGAGCCGGTTGCGTACTGTCCCTCGTTTGAGGTGCCGCTTGGCTCATGGAGCCCTCGCGGTGTCTAGGGTTGTGTCCGCTATTGTACTTTCCCCGCGTTGGCTTGCTGGCGTCACGGGCCCCTGATTTTTTAGGTCAGTGGCACAGTAGCAGGTGTTTCCTGCTTTCTGTGGCCATGGTGCTCGGCAGCCGAGCCTACCGGCACAGTTGGCGGCTGGTTTGGAGACTTCTATTCTACTCCTGCGATGGCCCTGCTCTACACATCAGCGAGTTTGGTATGTGCTCTTCCAGCCCCGGGAAGGTCCCCTGTTCTTGCCACTTTATCCGTACATGCCCACAGATTCCTGCTGTTCACTCACCAGACCCTGCGATTCCCCTGGGCCTGCCTCATCTTCTGTCCCCCTCCATGGTTGCTGGACTGGTCTCTCTGGTCATTTGGACGTGCTCCTTGGGCCTCCTAATACTCCTGTGGGACTATGTGCAGCTGTAATAGTTATCAACATGCTGACCCCCCTAAACTGTTTGTAAATAAAGCTGCTCCAGTGTTTGTCCTCTCACTGGCCTTGACTGTTGGGACTCTTAGCAAGATATTATACCTGCGTGGCCATCATCATACATTCATGCCAAACTCCACTTCCCCGCCTTCTCTGCAGACCTGTGCTCAGGGGGCCCCCAATCTCCCCATTGTGTTAGTTGGGCACTCTGTGACCTGCTTAAAAGAAGTCTTGTCGTCTTTGATTTTGCTCCGTCCCACTGTCATCATTGCCCTGCTGCTACGCCCACCCTGTGAGATCCCATGTGGCAATATCTTTTTCCATCCTCTTCATCATTTTTGCAAAGCACAACTCCCCCCTCATCATTCTTTGCTGCCCGCTCTCCCGCATAAATGAGTTGCACAGACCCTAAACAACAAAAGCTAATATTTGATCAGGGGACAGGGCTCTCATTCCGATACGGATGAGACTGCGGATCGTGAGTCAGACACTGACGCCACCAGCAGCGCGACCGGCATTATGGCAGAACTCAAGGCGGGATTCCGCGCTATTGATGCACCTTTCAATACCCTTGCCGGCCACATAGACAGACTGGGGGAACGTCTTGATCGTCAGCAGGCGAGAATTGGTAGTTCCGAAGAGAGAATATCAGAACTGGAGGATTGTTACTGCTACTATGCAGAAACGTTGGATAAAATGGAACGTATCCTGACACTGCTTGCAATTAAGAATGAAGAGCTTGAAGCCAGGTCCTGTAGAAATAACATTCATATTTCCAGGATTGTGGAAACTACCATCATGGAAAGACTGAATACATTTGTGGAGCAGCTCCTCACTGATCATTTCGATTGCTCCAGTTTCTCTTCCACCTTTGAGTGGAGAACTCTTTGGAAGTTAGGCCTCTGGTATGCAATGCTGTACCCTGCTTGCCTACGTGTTGAACATGGTGGGAAAACCCGTACCTTTGATACTTTCGCAGAAGTGACTGCCTTTTGTAAAAAACTGACTCCCAAATCTCCCTCCCCTCGACAGGCAACACTGGCAAGAGCTGGATCCACCACTCCTCAATGGTCATGATCGACAGATTGGCCTGAAGTTAAATTCATACTTGCAAGCCAAACTTATGCGACATCTATACCAAGATCTTAATATTAAGCACCACCCACTAGTCTATTATGTGCAATCTACTATTGTATAATTGCGGCTGATTCCCATCTATTCTTCATGGTTATTCTTCTTAACAGGCTGCGACCAGCCAAGTTGTCACCGCACCATCATGGTGAACACCATTTTTCTACAATTGGAATTCTTTCATTTTTTTGTTTCTATTTCCTCGGATTCGCTGGATATCTTATTATCTGCTGTCGGTGAGTACCTAGGGTTATAATGTTTTGCCTTTGTTAAGGTTTGATTGTCATTTTATGTTTACTTGCTGTGACAGATTACAAGACCTGTACATCATCACCTGCAATGCGTCCTTTCCTTTCCACTCTTTTTATCTGCTGTGCCACTCCCTGATATAAACAGACCACTTCACATTTTCCTTATGACCTGGAATATACGTGGAATTAACAATCCACAAAAGAGGAAGCAGGTATTTTCCTATTAGAACAGACATGGTGTCAAAATCGCCTTTCTCCAGGAGACACATCCCCCCACCTGGGGAACACAACCTTATTTCTCCTCTTATAGTTCGTATTCCCATGGCACTTGCATCCTCATACACAAAAGGGTCCACTGCACTCTCAATACTTGACATTCAGACCCACAAGGTCGTTCTATCCTCCTCCAGGGTATTCTCGCCGACAAACATGTCTTATTGATAAATGTCTACACTCCAAATGTAGACGCCCCCGATTTCTTCCAGGACACTTTTGCCCATATGGGATGCTTGGATATGGATCATGTAATAATAGGCCGTAAGTTTAATATGCCTCACTGCCCACACATTGATTCCACCAGCTCTCAAGCCATTGGTAAGCAATGCGTCGAGGCAGACCTGCCGGATATAGATGGTATCGCTGCTTCTGGCGGAGATCCCCGACTACATCACAGCATCGTATTGTTGACAGTTTCATGACCTCGCCGACAGGAAGATTGCATACTTGGGGAAACATGCCATAGTCCACTGATATGGGCACCCTTGCACGATTATTGTGCCCAAACTGATCACATAACTACGTCACTGAGCTGCTGGCAGATTCTGGCTTGCGAATTTTGGGTGGTGAAGGAGTCCTGGCTGAGTTCCAGCAATATTATAAGCACCTCTATGCTTCCCGTGTGCCTGTCATCCCCTCTGAGATGTCTTCATATCTCGAGGTGGTCACGATGGTCTGGCTTACAGACTGTCAGTGACAGTTTCGCAGTAAACTGATCACCATAGAGTAAATTGTCCATGCTATTGATCCTCTTGACGGGTCTAAGGCACCAGGACTAGATGGCCTAACGGGTATTCTATAAAGCTTTCAAGCAACAATTATCCTCACCTCTTGGGCTTCTGCCTTTACCCATGTCAGATTCAGTGCTTACATCTATCTCCTCCTGGCCCTCTTTGGGTACACCAAGGACATACTGCAATGTATTGCAGGGGCAGCAACAAAATACCCACTTCCTCAGCTTGGCTTAAAAGCATTACACATTGCGACAATGTCAGCGAAGACTATGCCCTCCTTCAACCACCCACGTCTCGCCCCAGAGACTTCTGACAACCCTTGCGCGACTACCTTTGTACTCTTGAACATGATCCTACAGACTGAAATCAAATTTCCTTTTCCTTCAGTTACAGATATCTTGCTATTGTATATTCCACCTACCCAGTTCACAAGTATACGCATTGATTATAATGATCTATGATATTTCATATTTGCTCACCATGATGATGATGTTTCTCTGTCATTGTATCTTTAGATATGATCTAGTGATGTGATTCCTGTCGGCTTGTTGTTGTTAAATTGTCTACTATATTTGAAAATTAATTAAAAAAAATGTTTTTTTTTAAAAAGCAAGTAGGTTGAGTATTACACGAGGAATCCCCTCGAAAGCTTGCAATATATTCCACCCAGCCGCGTCTATTTCCAAGCAGGTAGCAAACTCCTGGGTACACTTAGCAAAAAGGGAGACCTTGAGGTGCATGGGGTTCACCTGCGCCCATTTGAGTCTTCTACCTTGGTCCAACAAGGTGATTCCCCTGTCATACCCTCCCTGTTGACCACTAGGGACGGTAGGTACATCAGGAGCTAAGGACAGAGGGTTATATAATCACTAAACAGGCTAACAATGGAATCGAATTTGGAAATGAGCAGGAACAGAGGAGCACAAAGATAAAATCAATGATCGAAATACAGCCCCTCCCCTTGAAAGTGGGGTGAATGGGGAGGTTAAGTGAATTTTCAAGTTTGTCCCAGGCAAAAACAAGATTGCGGGAGGCCAAAATGGCACCAAGCTTGATTGGACAAAATGGATGCCCTCAAAGCGCATGCATTTTGGTTTTGGAGCATCAGATGCCAGGGGGCAATCACATAGATGACAATTGAAGTCCCCCACAAGAACTAATAGTTCCTTCCCAGTGCTGGTCGCCAACTGGGCTTTCAGGACAGAGTTAAGAAGTGAGAGACTGTAAACCTCGTCTTATCTCACCCTGGCATTATAAAAATTAACAAGGGCTGCCACTGAGGAAACTGCAGGAGAAAATAAGTCCTATACCCTTCCAGGAAGAAGGTATTCTTCACCTCCTACTTTACCGGAAGGCAAATTATCTGCCAATTAGGGTCAGTGAACTGAACAGAAAGTCCCACGATGTTCCAACCCTTGGAAAGGTCTGGGGTGACCTGTAGGTGTATAGGGGAAGCAGGAGGCACGGGGAACAGCAGTCAGTCACATGACTCAAGACCACTCAATGGGTAAATCTGTTTGAGGTACTTAAAAGGGGAGGGACACCCGACGATCCAAGTGGTTACTGCCAGCAAAACCCTCACCCTGTACTGCCTGAGAAAGAAAGGGAAAATGGCCCATTTCTGGCTTATGAAAAAAACCAAAGGAAGGGCGACTATACCAGATAAATCACATCCTCCTCAAATGTAAGGCAGATACAACATGAGCCACAGTCAAGGGGTTGTTGGAATTTTCCACCACACAATCCCCTGCCCACCTCTTGATGTCCTTACCCACCCAGCTGACTCTCCGGGCCATTATGATAGACTCCGATAACCCCTGACCAATATGGAAATGCAAGCTGACCCAGTGTACCACCTTGTTCTTTAACTGCTGATAGGATTCTGGATTGGTTCGGGATGGAACATTTCCTAGGACCACTACATAGGGTGAGCCTCTAGGGGCAAGTTTAGTAGAGCCCCAGAGTTGGAAAGGGCAGGGGGCACAAGGGCTCATGGACTGACTCTCTTGTCTGGGGCGACTTCAGTTAAAGGGGCCACCAGGTGCTCCTCATTGAAGCTTTAGGGCTTAGGGGCACTCAGGGAGATACTTGCTACAGCTGAGGCCTACCAGTTCAGGGGGCTGGGGGCGGGTGAACAGGGTTAACGCAATTCTCCAACACAGTTCAGTTTGGGTGCCCTGCCACTGCTGTGATACCCTCCCAGGGTTAGTGAGAGTCAGAATTTCGGCGACTCAAGACTTCACTGTAAGTGAGCCTGGACATGATTCGGTCTAGCTTGGTGTTTAATATCATCTTGAACTTAGATACATGTTCCCTAAAGAAAAGGTGGACGCCCTCAGAGCAAGAAAATATAAGATCAGTTTGTGCATTGACCTAGGAGCTACACTGATGCGCTGTAGGCCCCTACCTCTTCTGCTTACGGGGGGTGGGAGCAGAGCAGGGCTGTCCCTTGACGGGGGGCGTTCTTTCCACCATTTCTATTTTTTCCCAGACCACCACATCCGCCCGATTTAGAACACTCTCAATTGTAGAAACACGAGGGGTGATGGTCAGGGGAAGCTCCTTGGAGGATCTTTCTTTTCTCTTGTCCATGTTTATGGACCTTTTGGACACCCCTCAGTACTCCTGCTCTACCCAGCTCCTGGGAAAATAGGGAGCCCTCAAGGCCAAATGCAAACAACAAACACCCCTGTAACAACAGCCCCCAAGACAGATCTCTCATAAGGCCCAACTAGAACAGTACACCCCCGTAACAACAGCCCCCAAGACAGATTCCTCATAAGGCCCAATCGTAACAGTCTCGAAAAGAGTCCAAGTACAGGGGCAAAGATAATGACTTACTCCGTAAGCCACAAATCAAGCCCAAAGCGGGGGAAGAGCAGCGTCCATCACGGTTAGTACCCCCTGCAAGATATCAGGACGGGCAAGTCAGTCCCAGGAAGGTCAAACATTCTTCATCACCAGAGCGAGAGAAGGGGGGTGACCCCGCCTCTTCCTGTCACTGACTGGTTAAGGACGGGCCCACCCTTTGCACAGGAGAGTGATGTAATGTACGCACCGCAAGGCATGCTGAACGTGCAGGTGTGGCGGCTCCTGCCGCGATACCTTTTGGGGCCGTAGTTACCCTGGGCAAGGCAAAGTCTCCCACAATGAGGCTGCACACGCAGGGGGCACCCATAGGAGGGTGGCCACCTTAGTGCCACATAAGGGCACAAACCCGACAGGTCTAGTGTTTGGACCCCCTCGGGGTCCGGCGCTACCTGCATCATTTCAGTGGGCGGGGAGTAGGTATATCTATCGCATCGAGACATCACACCATCTGTTTGCCCCCCGGTTTCTCTGTCTCTGCCGGTCATCGTGCCTCGCTGTGTCGTGTCCGAGCTATGAGTTTTCAGGTAAGTTCAATCCCCCTACACCATACCCCCCAGACCCGCCCCTCCCCACTCACCGTTTCAGGCACCCTTCACGGGGGCTGGAATGCTCCTGCTAGGGCCAGAGGTATGGCTGGTCTCGCTGGGAGTGGGCCCCTGCCAGACCCCTAGGCCCAGAGGAAGTTCACCTGCCCACAGTTCCTGGGGGTCTGGGTAGCTGTCGGGCTGCGGCGGGTCGGTGGACGGTCTGCCATTGAGGGATTGAGCGAGCAATCCTCCTGGTCCCTGGGGGTCACCTAGCACGCTTCAGGAGGGAACAGCATTTTTGTGTCTAGAGGTGGAGTCTTACGCTGACTTCGTAGGTTATAGGGTTCTATCCTGGTCATGGGTGTTCAAAAGCTGTTGCGTCCTGGTTGCATACGTCTCACCTCCAGCGCCGGATGGGGGGGGCTTAAGAGTTCAGGTTTTGCGGCAGACACTGTGTGGGCCATTCACTGCCGGGACCGCGGGTGCAGTGGGTGATAGAAGCTTTCCACTGGGCGGCGATTGTTCTGGGCATAGGGGTGGACAATCGGGGCGTCTAGTCCACAACTGGTCAGGGAGCGGGATCAAACATAGGGTGTCCCAGCCAAAATGGTGATAGTGGCAGTAGCTGAGAGAATTACCTGCCGTGTCATGCGGAGAGCACTGGTTTTCATGTGGGGTGTGTGCTAGGCCTGGGCGGTAAATTCCGTTCGCGGAATTTGCGGAATTTGGGTAATTTCGCGTTCCGCGGAGAACGCGAAATTGGCCAAAAATCTGCGTTCCGCGACTTCGCGAAATTTTTTGCTTGTTCGCGTTCTCAATATGCGTGTTCGCGAGATATTTCACCCCGAGCGCGCAAACAGCGATCGGGAACAGGAAAAAAGTATCGCGAACAAGCAATTCCGCGTGTTCGCGGAATTTCTGCGTGTTCGCGGAGATTTTTTACCGTTTCGCGGAGATTTGCGTAACGCGATTACGCAAATTCCGCCCACCCCTAGTGTGTGCAAGCAGAAGGGGTGGAACCTGTAAAGCAGGCAGGTTCCGTTCCCGCGTAGAGCACACAACCGCTCAGTTCTGCCACGCTGATGATTCACTGTGGCCTAGTGGTCAAGGTCTCTGACCCTGAATCCAAAGGTTATGAGTTCAAATCCTGGGGTTTTAATGGTTGTGGTTTATAAGGCAAAAAATAGTGGCAAGGTTACTTTCTCTGATAAATCACTGGATGTTCGTTATGGGAGCGAGGAGTCCTGAAGGCTTCACTTCGTTGGCGAGACGGCCGTGGGGGAAAGGATTGTCAGATTTCCCCCCCTCCCCCAGCACGGCAGTAGGACGGGTCGTTGACAGGGGGGCGCCGTGAGGCGGGCGGGACCCCCATTTGTGGTGCTGGGCATTGGGAGGCTGCAACGAGTAGCAGGCAGGCCCTCCCTGGCGCTTTTACTTGGGAGGCACGGCGGCCTGGTAGGCCTGGTGGTTCAAGCCTTTGTATTGTACTCAGAAGGTTATGGGTTCAAATTCTGGGGTCAAAGAATGTTTGCGCAGCATGTTGTTACGAGAAAAGGCTCTTGTCTTGTTCTGCAATGGATAGGCAAGGCCACGCTGTTTGAGATGTTGTGTGTGTTCGTACCTCTGAGGGGGCTGAACACGAAAAGGTTTTACTGGAAAATTCTACAAGATGTTGTCAGTCACATATTTATCCCTGGGCTGTAGTTTTGTACTTTTAGGGTGGACAATTGTTTCTTTATATCAAACTGTATTAAGAGGAGGATAAGGGAAACAGTTGTCACAGGGGCTGCCCCAGAAGGGCTCCCCTCCCTGTGATCAGTTAGGTGCTGGTAGGGGGGCTGGGGTGGCGCAGGCCCACCCTGCTCAGAAGCTGGAGGCAGGTGCAGGATACCTGGGGCACCTTGCACTATGTAGGGGGAGTGGAGCATTAACGTTTATCTTTGTGTCCCCAGCTTGCTGTAGAGTTCCGGGCCCATCGCGAACGGCAACATTGTGAGCGTGCCCAAACGGACCAGGTTGCCCACAGCAGGTACAGGTTGATTTGAACGGAAACCCATCAACGCTAGCAGCGGCTTAGGAAGGGGCAACACGGGTCGGTCAAAGGGACTTGAGGGAAGTTAGTAACAAAATAATCTATTACAGGAGCAGCAAGTATCTAGGAGGAGCGAGCTTTGACTAGGTGTCCGTCTCGCAGCAGAGAGGAATCACAGGGGCTTTCCCAGGTATGCGTACGCAGGTGCCCAATGCTGGGCAGGTAGAAAGCGCGTGCCCATACCTGAACTCCTGCGGGGTGAGCAGGAGGGCGCGGCAGGGGAGAGCTAGCAGGGAGTTAGCAACCCTGTTAGTCCTACTCAGAGTGGCGGCATATGAGCAGGGATACAGTGGCTAACGTGTTGTTTTTCCATCTTTGCATTTAGAGTAATCGTCAATCTTTCGGTAGGGCGAACGCCAGCATCAGGTTACAACAAGGTCAATACACGGAATAAGTAAGTTCAGGAAAGCGGAGTGTCGAGAGAGGACGTGGTGGAGACATGGGTCGCACCTTGGGCCAGCCTGTGAATCAGTCGTGCAGGTGTGGGGTTTTGTCTTACACGCAGCATTTGCTCTCCCACATTGGTCGCTCGGTTGCCTTCATCCCAAAGAGTGGCATGGATGGCTGGGGCTCCCCCCCTATTTTCCCAGATGACCCGGTGGAGGATTCACTGCCAGGCACGTCACAGGATGCGCAATGGGCGGCGTTCATACAGATAGCCAAGACCAGGGGTTTGGCGTGGGCTAAGGGAATCTTGAACTCACACGAGCCGGAAGATTCGGGGGTCGTCGTCGACGGTCCCGTCCTTGAGCAACAGACGAACACGGACGTAGGACCTTCTAGGCCGAAACGGGCACACAGACCTACCAACAAAGACATCCAGGCCGAACCGCCGGCACCTGAATGTAGAACGCAGTCGACCCCTCGAGAAGTCGCCCCATCGACGTCAACACCACCATGCTCAGGGCTGGGGTCAGTGGCCATGACGGACAGTAGTACAGTTTCAGCAAATACCGATTGTATGGACAAAATGGGTAACTCATGGACACTATGTTCAGTTTAATGTCAGAATTTGAATCTGGTATTGCAGGACACGGCCCCCCACCGTCCCACAGCAGCCCTATCAGTGGTGTGTATGGAGGACAAGCAGTTGTGAAAGTGTGGGGGACAGTCAACTGTAACTCAAACATCCAGTGTGGTCCCTGCAGCGGCCACGCCGGCAACTTCTACGGAGGTGGTGAAGCAGAAGGGGGCTGAGCTGACAACAGTTGTGACAGCACCGCTAAGTAGCGCGCCAGCGTCCCCTACCTCTCCCTCACCTAGGCCCTCCCCTACTCAGCCAGCGGCAATTGAGGGTACGCCAGCTCCTCCCCTCGCAGCGGCCCCCACGATGCCCGCCCAGGTACCTGCCACCCCGCCCACCAGCATTGACTTCCAGATGGTACCGCTGTCGGCACCAGTCCTCCCGCCTCTTATTACTGTTGCCCCCCTGTTGTCTGTTTGTTGCTCCCTAGCATGGCAGGTCCCTCTAGCGGCCAAGGAGGGGATATGGCGACGGGAGTTCATTGATAACTTCACACTCCTAATGCATGGGCTGGATAATTTAGACACGAGGAAGATGGGCAGGAAGTTGGAGGAGAAAAAGGTTAAATATCAAGCCTGGCCGGAGAAGACAATCGGAAACTGGCTCAAGGCTTTCTCCATACTGTCTGCAATTATAATGGAAAAACACCCAGACTTGGGCCCAGGTTTATTCCAATATTCCCAGACCATTCACAACTATGCTCACAAGTGGGGAGGCATTGGTTGGTACAACTACAATAGGAAGTTTAGGAAAAAGATGCCCATGTGCCTCCAGATGGGTTGGGACCAGAAGGAAGTTCAACTATGGATGGAACATATGGGTAAGCACACTGCGCAGAGCAAGGAATACCACTCCAAATACTAGGGTGGGCCGGAAGGGGTTCTTTTCAGTCTGAAAGGCGCAACTTCAAACATCCCTTTCGACGTGCGCAGGGGGAAGCGAGTCAGAGGGTAGGTTTCAAAAGCACGTTCTCGGGGGCTTGTAGGCTGTTCAACGCCGGATCCTGCTCCTGGGGCAAATCATGTAAATTTGCACACACTTTCAACAAATGCGGGGCTCCCCACCTGGCAGCAGCCTGTTACAGCAAACACGAGCCGCAGCCTCCCGGCAAGAAAAAGCAGGACAGTTGAAATGTAACAGGATACCCCCCTTTGCCCCTGGCGCCACAGCACAGCTTGCCCCTTGTTCTCCCTGCCCGACTGTATGCTGGCCCGCTTCCTCGCTTGGACAGCGTCCAAGCACCGGAGTGCACAAGCAAGGGCCCGTCTCCAGTAGCCCTTGATCGCCTTATCCCATTGCTCATCCAATACCCCAACAGGCAGGACAGTCAGCTGCTGTCATCAGGCTTTATCGAGGGATTTAAGATCCCATATGTTGGCACCCTGGCAAGTCGAGAGGCAGACAACCTTAGATCGGTGGTGCAGGCCAAGGCTGTGAAAGAACGGGTGTTGGATAGAGTGGCGGGACCCTTCCCCCACTCCCCGCTGAACAACTTCTTTGTCTTCCATCTCGGGCGTGGGCCCTAAGAAGAATCCGGGGGCATTCAAACTTATACACCATCTGTCTTACCCTGAAGGGGACTTGGTGAATCATGGGCTGGAGGAGGGTACCTGCTCTGTGTCATATTGCACCCTTGATGTAGCAGTAGATTTGGTCAGGCGGGCAAAGACGGGGTCCTGGCTAGCTAAGGCAGATATCGAATCGGAGTTCCGCTTGTTGCCAGTCCACCCGAGCAGAGAACATTTAGTAGGTTTCAAACTGGATGGCATGTTTTACTATGACAGATGCATGCCCATCGGTTATGCAGTCTCTTGTGCGTATTTTGAAACTTTCCGCTGCTTCTTGCAATGGGTGCTCCAGGTGACTTACGATGTGAAAGGGGTTACCCGCTACCTTGATGATTTTCTGTTCATTGGGGAGGAGGATACGCAGGACTGCAGGAAAGCTCTATTGCATTTTGAAAGGTTAGCCAACCATTAAGGGGTCCCACTGGCACCAGGTAAGACTGAGGGCCCATCGCAGGTCCTGCTAGGAATTGAGCTGGACACTATGGCGGGTGAGTCAAGACTGCCGGCAGACAAGGTGCAGGCGTTAGTCCTGGATATTCAGGCAGCCCTAGCAAAAGAGAAGGCCACCTTGGGGTCTATCCAGAGCCCCTTAGGGAAATTGAACTTTGCAGCAAGGGTGATCCCAGCTCGGAGGGTCTTTGCGAGGAGGTTGGCCAGGGCCACGGCCAAAGTTAGGAAGAAACACCACCTAGTTAGGTTGAGCAAAGGAATGATGAAAAACCTTAGCATGTGGGCAGGGTTTAAGGCCAACTTCAACGGTTCAGTCATCTGGAGAGCCCCCTGCCCCCTGGGCTGGCTGTCCCGACCTAGGCCTGGTAACGGATGCAGCGGGCAAGGAGGGCTTTGGGGCAATCTCGGGGAGCAAGTGGTGTGCTGAAAGGTGGCCGAATATATGGCAAAAGAGAAAAATCACGGACAATATAACAGTTCTGGAACTGTTTCCAATAGTTGTTGCTTTCCATCTCTGGCCAAAGGGGCTGGCAGCCAGACGAGTGCTTTTCTGGTCACAAAATATGGCAGTGGTTCAGGCTATAAACGCGCAAATAGCAAATTGTCCTTTGGTGCTATGCTTGTTGAGGGAACTGGTGCGGGCTTGCTTGTACAATAATGTGGAATGCAGGGCAAGACATATCCAAGGGGTGCCGAATGTGGCAGCTGACGCTCTCTCTTGTTTTCAGTGGCGCAGTTTCCAGGAGGCAAGGCTGAGAGTGAAAGAGGAGATGACCTCTTTCCCACCGCACCTCTGGTTCCTTCTCCAGAGGCATTACAAAGCTTGTGTTGTGAGCAGCAGAGAACGAATAGAGTGGGGCACGGGCTGTGATAGTGCTGTTTTTAATTGAATTGGTCAGAAAGCTGTGTGATCACTGTAATTATTTTAACCATAGTGGCGGCATTCTGTTTTTATTTCCTCAGTTTTAATTGTGTGATAATTATGCTGGGACGCTGTTTTTAGACTCGTGGGGTCAATCTTACCTATCTGCATTCCCCTGTCGCCTGGAGCACTTCTCCTGGCTCCACTCCCTTGGTGCGCGGTGCCCATCCGTGCGAGCGGGCCCGCCCACCTCCTTCCGGTAGAGGTTAGCGGTCTAGTGCTGGCCTCTCTGCTGCACATAAAACGCACGCTGGCGCGAGCGCGCAGCGTTGTGTTGTGAGTAGCCGGCGCGCGCCGGCGGCGCGCCAAAGGCGTGCCAAATGCAAGCCCATCTGCGCCCGTCCGCGCCAGGAACGCGCCAGGTGCCATACCCCCTGCCACTATGCGCCCTCTATGCTATACTCGGGCGATGTTGTTGGATCTACAGGGGGTGAGTTCTACTCAGTGCATCCCCATCTCCTGGCAAGACGACATATACAGGTATTTGTGCCCGAGTTGCTGTTACTCTGTTGTCAGGGAGGCCAGTAATGTAGGGGTAGGGATGGGTACTTCATCCTGTAGGACTAGGGATAGTAAGAGGGTGGGGGCCGGACCCCTGGTTGGTCCCTATAATACACAGGGTTGCACCTTAATCCCGGCTTCACCGGCTAACCTAGTGAATCACCTGGCTGGGCTCCTCCTTAACTCACGTTCCGTGATTAAACATAAAGTAGAACTTGAACTGCTTCTAACTGCTCATTCCCCTGATTTGGCCTTCATCACGGAAACGTGGACTAATGCGGCCTCCTGCCCTGATTGGAATACTGCCCTGCCACCAGGTTACGCGCTACACTGTCTTGACAGAAAGGATGGCAGAGAGGCGGGCTTAGCTATTATTTACCGGGACCATTTGAAGGTACAGACCATGGCTGTTGAAAATCTGCACGCAGAAGCAATGCAATTTAGTATATACTTGAAAGGTACAATTGTTTCCCATGGTCTACTGCATAGCTTTCCAAACTTTTCATGTTGGTGACACACTTTTTATACATTCCTGCTTTAGTGACACAGTAAAGTGAGCAAGTGAGCTCGAACCACCTAAGGGAGGTTCAGGGAGGTTCTCCCTCCGAGAAAATTTTGAAAATATAGTGGGCAAATGGTGCATTTTCAATCAAATTTGAGAAAGCCGGAAGGTTAATAAAGCAATTGTGAATCTGTTCTAACAAAGACAGCACCCCCCAAAACCTGCAGATCATCTTCCACTTTATGATCATGTCTACATTTTATGGAGGCTTACTTTCTCCGCGTACTTCCTCCGCCACTGCCTACCTACCTATTCACACACATCCCTCTCCCAAACATCGAGACTAGGCCCACCCTGGCCCATCCAGATAAATGTGATTCTCCTCTTTGTCAACAATAGCAAATGCAAAAAAAATTAATTCCATGTTTCTGCCTTAATTATACATTGCAAGCTACTGAAGAACCCACCAACAGCAAATGTAGGTGGTGTGGAAAATGTTCATGACCTTGAAGGCAATGTTGTGCAAAAATAGAAGAATTCAAAAATTAAAAATAGGGCAGACTGGAAAGAAAAAGAGAATTTACGCCTTAAATATAGCGCTACATTTTGCATGTGGCCGTGTCTAAGTGCTGTAAAATACAGGCAATATACTTACCAATGTTTTGGAAGTATGGAAGGGTGGGTCAAACTTGCTGTAATTCTGACTGATGTTTTCAGTCACAGAATGACACTGCACCAAGAATGTCCTGAAAACCTGACTTCACCCCAAGTTCCTAGTAGTGGGATTTCTCAGTGAAGCAGGAAAAAGTGCTATGACTTTTCCTGATTAACCATTGTCTTGTGGGAAACCTGTAACAATGTCCAGTGAGTGACAGAGTAACACGACTAAACAGCATTATGTACAGTTGAATACCACATTCTTCATAAGTCATAGCGCTTCTTTCCAATAAAAAGTCTTATTCTGTGATGTAATTTTCTCTTTGGGCATGTAGTGTAATCCAGGCACATTACATCCCTCTTGTTCCCAAATATAAGGAAGCAAAGAGGTCTCCTGCAGCCTCAATTCAAAGAAATGTCTGGAAACTTGTATTAAGCATAGCTGACTACATGAGCACCAGTTACGTGCAGTGGAATTAAGCGCTCTGATACCTTCAGGTCTAGTTTGCGCTATTCTGCATTGGAAGAAGGGATATAGCTGGTGCAAGACCACTATGAATTTGAAGAAAGACCTCCTCTTAAAAATAAAAAATCTTGGATTGAGTTTTATTCCACGTTAAAATCAAGAGAGACAGCGAATATAGTAGACATCATGCAGAATTGAAGTGGCAAAACGTAACCTGTCTGGCCATGCAAATTGATTACCAAACAATAAAATAGCCAGAGGTACCACATATCTGTATCAGAAATTAAATTGTGCATCAACTTTTGCCTTCTTTTTTAAACGACAATGGCAAACTTCACAACTAAAAATAAAATATATGAAAAAATAAAGCATGAACATAGACTTCTATGGCACAACCTAAAAGGCAAGCGTAGGCGCAAGGCGTAATCCATAGTTTTGTGAACTTCATTTAGGTGGCTGCCCCCAAAAAGAGTGCTGCCTGGGGTGGATAGCCTCCCCCACCCTCCTAGCCGCACCACTGTAAAGGTAACTTCAATGTACTTTTTTTTAATGTAACAATGTTCAATTTTAAAGACAAATCTATAGAAATATGTGACAAGTGCTGTTTCACAAGCGCTCTAGCAAAATCCTTTGAGGTGTTTTCACACGAGGTGAAACTAATGTTCTGTTGCTGCTAGGTTAATTGGAGACCAAAGTCTCACGCCGTGCCTTTTAAATTAAGTGTTGATTTTCTGCGCCCATGTGTTGTGACATCGACGCTCAGTCGTGAACAACAATACCTGGGCAGCTTGCCAAGCCAGCAAACAGAGCATTGCTGAGGATGACAACAAACTGGCCCAACGCATGAAAGAGTCCTGCTGCCAGCCATGGCCTTTCAAAGCTTTGGGGATTGGAGGGTTAATTTCCAATGCAGCTCTGCATTTTATAATGTGGAAAAAGATGACAAGAAAGAGAATTGTTTTTGTGAAGGAAACCCTTTTTCTTTTTTCACTGCTTCTTATATACAGAACTTTGCACGGTTCTAAAAATTGACACAATAGTTTTTAGCTCTTGGCTGATTGGACGTGGACAGCTAATTGTTTTTACTTAGAAGATTTTGCACTCTATTTTAAAACCACGTCGTACTGTATCATGCAGGTGTTTGTTTGTTGTGTGCTCGTTTTTATTTATCCATTGCACTTTCTAAAGCAGATACACTGAAAACAAAATTCCTTCGGGTTAATGACAAGTACTGCTCCAAATCAACAGGAGTCGTAATTTCTCCTGTCACCAAACTTTCTGAGGAAGACCTCAAATGACAGCTGGGGAAAACAAAGCACAGCTTGGAAACCATAGCTTCCAGGGTTTCAGATTGCCACGTGTGACATTTTCATAATTTCAGTGCGATTATGAGTGACAGTTGATCGAGTATGAGTGACAAGCAAAATGAAGGAATGAAGAGAAGGGAAACCTATAAATATCCCAAATTACAGCCATTTGCATAACGAGAAACTTATTTTTAGCAGTTTAATGTGCGATACGTTACGTCACTTCTTTATGAACTCCTGCAAATAAAACAAGTAAACATAGCCATGTGTCTTTATCAGCTACAGTTTACTTACTGACATTGTGGAAATTAGGAATAATTGTTTCTAGGTGAACTGAAAAGTTAATTATAGGCACGGTATTGCAGTGCTTTCTTGTCCAACTGAAAGGCACTAACAGTAATATTAGCTGCAGAGAAGGATGAAACGGACAGCCAGCCCTGCTGGACCGCACCGAAGGCAGCTAAACCTGATCGGCAAAATGATGTGAAAACAGTAGGATCTTTGAAGTGCACAGTCATGCCCCGAGTGACTGACAACTCGCTGTGTGTGTCATCCACCCCAACTTCGTAGTCGGGCATTCTCTTCATAGAGTCTGTGTGGGCTGACGGATTAAAGTTCCCCAAACGGCTTTAGCGAGATCGCGCGCTCTGACACAACATTAAAAAATGTATAATTTGATCGGCATAAGCATTTATTTTGTGTTTTATATAACGGAAATAGTAGAAGTTATGACAAGTGCTTGAAGTGAAGTGACAGGCGTTGGGGAGATCATCGTCAGTGCTAGCCAGCTGCAGCAGCGTGGTCTGGCGCGTCAGTGACTTTTCACGAGTCGGCCCTGGCAGCCCTGCTTAGTCAATCAGCTGGCTGCCAGTGACCCCAGCAGCAATTATCCGCCTTGGTCGGTTCAGCTGAGGCTGCGGCCAGCTGTGTTATCTGAAACACAGATGAGAAAGACAGAAAGGCGCGCACTTCATCACCGGTACTCGTGAGAATGTCAAGAATGTCAAGGCCTTCTTACGCCGCGGCCACAGGACAGGATTGTTCTCGCGGCCCGCCGTTTCCTCATCGTCCCGAAACTGCGCATGTGCCACGCGCACACGCTCGCCTAAGGGTCTCCTCCTTTCTCCACATACGTCCGGCGTATGAACATCGAAGTACCGGCGTAATCCCGCGACACACCCACCACTACCAGGCGACACAGTACCGTGTCGCGACACAGAGTTTGGAAAGTTCTGGTCTACTGGTTTATAGACCACCTGGACCAGGGACCGCGTTCTTGGAGGCGCTTCAAATCCATTTAGAATCCTGCACTAAGTTTGAGGCCTATACCATTCTTGGGGATTTTAACTTCCATCTGGAGGCCAAGAATAACTCGGACACCGCCAGATTGATGGATAGCCTGGAGGGTTATGGACTACATCAATTGGTCTCAGACCCGACTCATACCGGGGGCCACACTCTAGATGGTCTGTTCTCCAGCCATCCAGACCTACTATATCTTAGGGCTGAAGTCCTCCCATGGACTGACCTCCGGGCTGTGTTTTTCAGGGTAGGGGTCAAGACCAGGGCCATAGGTGGTCCTCAAAGACCTACCAGGATTAAGTTTAGGAGATGGAGTAAGGTCACACACTCATCCCTTTCCGAGGCGCTAGGCAACCCCCCCCCCCCACTCTTGACACCAACAATGAGACAGCCGTCTCCCAGTTCACCGATTGGATTACTAATGCAGTCAATCAGGTTGCCCCCCTCCAGCTAGCTACCCAGAACAGACGTCCACCTGGTGCCCCTTGGTATGGCCCGGAGCTCAAACTCCTCAAGGTTGAATGCAGACGGCGGGAACGGCTCTGGAGAGTGGACTATGATGGGATTTGCAAGCAAGCTTATAACCAGGCGTTGTATAACTATAAGCAGGCCATCCAGAATTCCAAGAGGGATTACTTTTCTCGGAAAATTCTGGAGGCAGGGAATTCCACTAAAGAACTTTTCAAAACCGTGTCCTTTCTGGCGAATCCCCAGCAGACCAACCGGTTCAGCCCGGATCAGCTATTTTGTGATCAGCTGGCTGTCTTCTTTCAGTACAAGGTCACCACTATTTATGATGAACTGTTAAATACAGTGGCACCTATAACTCCCCCACAGGAGATACCTATCTGCTGTCTGTCAACTATTGACCCTTTATCTAGTGATCAGGTCATGACATTATTAGGCTCCATAAAGTCTGGTGCCGCCTCAGATCCCTGCCCTCCCCATATTTTGCATCAGGTGGCTGATAAGATTATACCTAGTCTCACGGCTCTGATCAATCAGGTACTAGCTGCTGGACCCTATCCAGCCACCTGGAAAACGGCGAGTGTTAAACCCCTTCTGAAGAAGGCCTCGCTGGATCCCCCTGAATTTAATAGCTATCGTCCCATCTCTGGCCTTCCTCTGGTGGCTAAAGTTACCAAGAAGGTTATAAACCAGAGCCTGATGGAGTATCTTGATAAGAATGCCTTGCTGGATAGGTCTCAGCATGGCTTCCGACCCAGACACTCCACGGAATCGGCTCTTATAACCGCAGCCGAGGGGATCCGAGCCACAGTGTATGGAGGGGGAGAGCTGTTCTCGTCCTCCTGGACCTGTCCGCTGCGTTCGATACCGTCAACCATGCGGTGCTGGTGCAGCGTTTGAGGGAGGTTGGGATTGTGGACCGGGCTCTGGCCCTTCTCTCGTCCTTTCTGGACAATCGTAGACAAAGTCTACAATGGGCCGGCTTACACTCGGCCAACTTCTCTCTACCTTGCGGTGTTCCACAAGGGTCGGCCTTGTCTCCGACCCTTTTCAACATCTATGTCAGACCGCTGGCCAGTCTGGTCAGGAGGCATGGTTGCATGCTGGTGTCCTATACGGATGATTCACAGTTAGTGATATCAGTTGTGGACCACCCTGACCAAATAGCGGCCAAGTTTCACGCCTGTCTTGTTGACTTGATGAATTGGATGCGCTTGAGTTTTTTAAAAATCAACACTGAAAAGACTGAAGTGATGGAGTTCGGGAAAGGTCCCTCAATCTGGAACACCCTCTGGTGGCCTTTGGAGGCCGGACAATGCCCCCTCCCGGTCACTAAGGTGAGGAACCTGGGTGTGATCTTCGACGAGAAACTGGACATGTCTGCCCAGGTCAACAGTCTAACTTCATCTTGTTTCTTTCTGTTAAAAACTCTGCGTAAAATTCTCCCATATATCCCTTTGGCGCTTCAGAAGACTGTGATGGCCGCTTTGTTCATGTCCAGATTGGATTATTGTAACGCCATGTTTTTGGGGATGAATAAGTTCCAGGTTGGTAGAATCCAGCCTTTGCAGAACGCCGCGGTCCGGGTCATTCTGAACCTGCCCAGGGGTTGCCCCACCTCTGCGGGTAGGAAATCTCTTCACTGGCTTCCGGTCCAACAGAGAATCGAGTTCAAGGCACTCTGCCTGGTTCACAGGGCCCGTTTTGGGGGTGGCGCTAATGATGGAAGTGATAGATTTAGACTCTACATCCCGTCCCGGGCCTTGCGGTCGGCTAACCTGGGCCTGATCGGTACCTCCAGATTTAAATTAGCGAGATGGGGCGGTCGCTCTTTTGGCACGTGTGCTGCAAGATTATGGAATCACCTGCCTGTGGAGATGCGACTTCAACCTAATTATGTCCTTTTCAGAAAAATGCTGAAACATCGCTTATTCCAGGCCCAACAATAACTTGTTTCTTGCAGCTCATGCACAATACAGCGCCAAAACACCTTCTGGTATACAAGCGCTTTACAAGCTTCTTTTATACTTATACTTATGTTCTATAAGGTGGCGGGGACCTGGGAGGAGGGGACAACATCCTTGGAGCACAAGGTCCAAACCTTTATAGTTTGGGCTAAGGACCAGGGCAAGAGCCACTCCTGGGTCTCAGGTCACCTGGCTGCAGTGAGTCATTACGCTAAGTTGAAGGGCCAGCCTGATCCCACTAAGTCATTCCTCATCAGGGTGGTGTTAAAGGGCTGGACGAGAGGAGAACCTCAGGCCCCTGACACCAGGTCCCCCATCGAAGTCAGAGCATTACAGAACATGAACAATGTAGTACACAAGGCAACCTTTTCTCCTTTAGAAGCCGCCCTCTTTTCAGCAGCTTTCAACCTGGCATTTTTTGGGGCTCTGAGAATAAGTGAATTAGTGGCAAGGTCCAAGAAAGATAGATCTGGGAATGCAATAGGGGGACAGGATACAGTGCTCACATGTGAATTCCCGAGAATCCTAGTTAAGGGATCCTAAATGGATCAGGCGGGGCTAGGGAAGGTGATCTGGTTACATCAACTGAGGGACAAGAGGTACTGCCCGGTAGGCCTGGCCTCAGCTTACTTAGCCCTCCTCCCCCCTGGGGGAGGCTCCTTATTGATCCATGCGGACCGCACGCCCCTTACTAAGTTTCAGGTAGAACAAGTAATGCTTAATACTGTCAGGTAATGCGGGACCTGGCAAGCGTTTTTGCAACCATTCCTTTAGGATAGGGGCAGCTACTTCAGCATTCAAGGTTGCCATGTCACCGGACCTCATCAGGCAGGTTGGGCGATGAGAATCCCAGTGTTTCAAGCACTACATCTGCCTGTGAAGCCTAAGTGCAATCTTGCACAGCACCATGTGCTAATATGTGTGCAGTGCGATTTCTGAGCAAACTATTTACAATCTTGTGTAGTATTAAAAGAATTGTGTGCAGTGTTTTCAATAAAAGGTGTTTTGCAACTCTGCATTTCTTTATTTTACCACCATCAAAAGTTTGGGTGATTGGCCATTCTTACATCGCGAGAGCAGGAATTGCAGGCATGGGTTTTCCTTCACTGAGATAGTCTGGTTGGGTTTCCCAGGCATGCGTTTGCACAGATAGTTTAAAAAAAGCTGCGACACAGACTAGCGGGAGGCGATCCACTCACAACATTTTGGTCATTAACCTGGGAGGCAATGACTTGACTATCATGGGTAGGAAGGTTCTGCTGCAAGCGATGATATCCACTCTGTGTAAGTTAAGCATCCAATCAAGCGCATGTGAATTATGGTGGTCTGAGATCACTCCGCATTTAGTTTGGCATGGGGCCAGGTCTGAGATGGCGTGGAAATGTTTCGCAGGAGAATAAACAGCGCCATGCGCAAATTCACGGAACAGAGGGGTTTTGGATTTATCAGACACAGACTCTTGCATGTCAAGTACATGGGATGTTTTGATGTCGATGGGGTTCATTTGTCTAGAGTGGGCATGGACCTGTTTCTGTTGGACCTGAGTGATGCCCTGGAATCATCAGGGTTGTAAGTAAGAATGCCTGCCTTGGTGAGGGGAGGCCTGGGTGTGACGGGTGCCACACCCAGAGCTATGGCGGAGTTACAGGGAGATCCAGAGGCTGAATGGTACATAGGGGAATCCTCTTCATGAGCACAACAAGGGGGCAAATGCCAAACAACCCCAGTAAATCCTTACGGCAGGACCCTGGAGGAACGACGGCCTCCTGTTAGTCCTTCGGGCAGTTGTAAACCTGAGCAATCGGGGGCTTGCCTGGGTACGCTCTGCCCCCTCAAGGGGCGTAAGTAAATGGGGAACAACCTTTACAACGCAACTTTTACAACGCACTACACTTACAACGCATTTTTTACAACGCACAATCCATTACAACGCATGACATTACAACGCATGACACTACAACACATTTTTAAAAACTACCTTTACAACGCATTCCCTTACAACGCATACTACCATTACAACGCATACCATTACAACGCATAATATTAAACTACACTATCCAACACTTTCCCTACTGTTGCACCCCCTGGAGTTAGAATAGTAATTTTTACCCCTATACTATCCAACACTTACCCTACTGTTGCACCCCCTGGAGTTAGAATAGTAATTTTTACCCCTATACTATCCAACACTTACCCTACTGTTGCACCCCCTGGAGTTAGAATAGTAATTTTTACCCCTATACTATCCAACACTTACCCTACTGTTGCACCCCCTGGAGTTAGAATAGTAATTTTTACCCCTATACTTTCCAACACTTACCCTACTGTTGCACCCCCTGGAGTTAGAATAGTAATTTTTACCCCTATACTATCCAACACTTTCCCTACTGTTGCACCCCCTGGAGTTAGAATAGTAATTTTTACCCCTATACTATCCAACACTTACCCTACTGTTGCACCCCCTGGAGTTAGAATAGTAATTTTAACCCCTATACTATCCAACACTTTCCCTACTGTTGCACCCCCTGGAGTTAGAATAGTAATTTTTACCCCTATACTATCCAACACTTACCCTACTGTTGCACCCCCTGGAGTTAGAAAAGTAATTTTTACCCCTATACTATCTAATACTTACCTTAAATGCAATTTAATATTATGCGTTGTAATGGTATGCGTTGTAATGGTAGTATGCGTTGTAATGGAATGCGTTGTAAAGGTAGTTTTTAAAAATGCGTTGTAGTGTCATGCGTTGTAATGTCATGCGTTGTAATGGATTGTGCGTTGTAGAAAATGCGTTGTAAGTGCATGCGTTGTAAAAGTGTGCGTTGTAACGACATACATCCAAGTAAATGGGTGGACTGGTGGTCCACATGAGGTAAGGGCTAATCCCCCAAAAAGATGAGCACCGATTGGTTAGGCCACAGTGCAGTTTTGCTCTTCAGGTGGGCAGGGCAGCTTAGGGATGTCAATGCTGCCTGCCCTTGGATCACCTTAGTTGACCCACCATGTTGGCATATTTCTTATGCAAATAACCCTGCAGCAATGTTTTCTCCAAGAAATAATATGCCTTTTGTGTTCCTTATTATGAGATTGCTGTGTTTGTGGGTGGGGTGTGTTGCGGATATTGGCACTATGACAAGGAAAACTGGTGCAAATTATGCGCCGGGAGGTGTGCTGAAGGTGCGGGCGTGGCGGCTCCTGCCGCAATGTTGGCTGGGGCCCATAGTCACCCTGAGCCAAGCAAAGTCTCTGCAATGACTCTCAGCAACTCTTTGATTTCCATTTACTAGAGGCCCACTAGGGCCATGTGTTTGTCAGGAGTGGTGCCACTTGGCCAAATGTTTTAAAACTGGTTTTTACCCCTTAACAGCCAGAACAGAGTCACACGTTTAGAGGAATATGATCTCTTCCACAGTTCATATGAAGAACTTCTATTGGCCCTTTCCGCCAACCCTTTTGCTTCAGGGCTATAAAGTGGAGTTCTAAGAAGATCCATGCCGACATCTTTCAAAAACTCAGAAAAATCATTTGATAGAAATTGAACCGCATTGTTCGATATTACGTTTTTGGGATAACCTTTGTGAACATGTTTTTGTTTTTTTAATGACTTATGTTGATTTATATTGCATTCAATGAAAATGCCATGTTTCTTAACCACAAACATTTTTAATGCTGAATTTATTCTTAGGCCTCCACTGTACTCACGCTTCTGAAATATTCTGCTTCCTTTCCATATTGGCACATGTTAGTGAAGATTCACAAATGACACTCCCAGTATTTGAGAAATGTATATTATCATGTCTTTTCAAGGCCCTCTCAATCCTCATTAGAAAGCCCAGCACCTTCTGAAACTCCCATGGTCTAAGTTTCAGCTGTATCTTTTCCATTGTTGCTTATAGGACCAAGTGCATAAAAAGTAGTGAATTGTGGGAGGGGTTAGCATTCCATGCTCAGTTTCTCACAAGGTAAATTGCTGTCGCCCGCATTTCACTGGCCTTTCAGCGACTAGCTATTTCTGGCAACAGGTGTATGGGGAATTTATTGTCCCCTAGCCGTCGTGTAAGTGGTCAACATGTTTCTGCCGTGTTGGCCCAAGTGGCCTTGGCCTATTACACTTTCAACTGTTGAAAGTTCATGGACTACGTCTTCCTCAGTCTCCCTTTTGACTATGGCCCAGTATTATGAGCATCAGGAATAGGAAGCAAAAGGCAAGGAGGATAAAAAGGTTAAGGATTTAAAAACGAAAGTTATGTTGGCTCAAGTCCATGGTCCACCTTTTAGAGGTGGACGTGCGATCTATCGCCCTGGTGTACCCCCTTTCCCTCGAGCAACTTTGTCTTCTGATCAGTGTGCTTATTGTAAAGAGATTGGACATTGGCGTTCTGAGTGCCCCCTTTTGCGAGGTCAGCAGTATCAACGGGGTAGAGGAAATATGAGAGAACGCCTAGGGACTTCAGGAAATTCTATGTTGCTGTGTGAGGGAATAATGTGTTGAGTTGGGGTGATCAGGCAAAAATGGGTATGGCAATGAGACCAGCCATTGACATTCCCATTAGGCTTGTGGAACTCACTACCAGTGATGCTCAAAACATACTCAAAAGACATGAGAATATATTTTAAAACAGACTTGTGAAAGTTCATGGCTATGGCAATAAAAACATAAAAAACGGATGGCAAGGCAAATGTTCACCAGCTTAGAGGTTCCATTAACCATTAGGGAGGATACCCCCAAAAAATATTGACCAACTTTTTGCAGATGGTGTCATTCAAAGTGTGAACTATTCACAGTGGATTTCACCTATTCTTGTGGTAAAAACACGTGAGGTGAAATTTGATTGTATGCCAGCCTTAGATCTCGAAAGAACAAGTTACTTACCTTCAATAACACTCTTTCTGGTAGAGAATTAAATCAAAGATTCACCTTTTGAATATTCCCCAGACGTCAAACTGTATCTGTAAATATTTCCATGCGGCTCCACACTAACGCATTTCCGCTCCAGAAATTATATGCAGAGCCAATATAGGAACCACTTTTACATGCTGGGATCAGTTCCTTTCATAGAACTCCTCATCCGCAGACTCAGCGACCCAAAAGCAAATTGGTTGTGACCAGTGTGCAGATTCCTAGACTTGGGATCTTATTAAAGGCTAGAATGGAGAGGAAGGAGGGGTCGATGAGGAATCAGTGGTTAGGCAGAGTCTCTACCAGAAAGAGCATTACAGAAGGTAACTTGTTCTTCTGATAGAGACTTCTAATCGCAGATTCCTCACCTTTCGCATAGATTTTACAGAAGTAGCTATTGGAGATGGTTGGGCGAATGGACTCAAATCCCAAAGTCCTGTAGGACCGAGCAGATGAAATGCCCTTAGCGAACCAGGCTATCTCGACAGTAGAGCTTCCTGAATGTATGGAGTGATACCCACGTAGCTGCCTAACAGATGTCAAGGACAGAAACTCCATGTGCCAAGACAATGTTGGCAGCCTTGGCCCTGGTGGAATGAGCTCAATGTGTATCAGATCTTAGTGCTGAGCACGATCCAGACGGAGATCGTCTGCTTCTGTACAGCTTTGCCTTTTTGCGCTCCAGCGAAACCCAAAAAGAGATGATTGTCCACCTTGTGTTTTCTGGTACGATCAATGTAAAATCTCAGTGCTTTTTTGTGATCCAAGCAATAGAATCTCTCCTCCTACTTAGAGGGGTGAGGTGGAGCATCGAATTCCGGAAGGGTGATGGTTTGACTGAGGTGGAACGGCGTCACAACTTTCGGCAAGAAGGATGCTCGCATACGAAGAATCAGTTTGTCTGGGAAAAAGGTGATGTATGGTGGATTGAAATAGTGGGCTTGAAGCTCACGCACACGCTGCGCCGATGTTATGGCAGCGAGGAACACTGTCTTGAGAGTGAAAAGCTGCAAGGGATAGCTGTGAAGTGGCTCAAAGGGAGTACACATCAAATATGTGAAGACCAAGTGCCACTGTGGCATGGCAAAAGGAGAGGTAGGAAACCGATATTGTAGGCCTTTCAAAAAATGCATCACAACCAGTGATTGAAACAATGAGAACGAATCCATCAGCTGCAAAAAATGCAGACAGTGCTGAACGATACCCTTTAATTGTGCCCAGAGCAAAGCCTTGCTGGTTGAGGGACAAAATTAACAAACCCTTAGATAACTTTGACTCAAGAGGGTCTATCTGCTGCATGCTGCACCAAGCCACAAATTAGTCCCAACAATAGGCAATATCTGCCTTTGTCAAGGGATGCCTAGCTGTCAAGAGGACAGAGGTTGAGGAATGTCGAAGGTGTTCAGCGGTCGCCGCTCAGTCTGCAAGCATGAAGGTGGAGATTGCAAAGGCCTAGGTAGAGTATCTTGCCCCGTTGCTGCCAGAGGGACAGCCTGATGGCAGGGTAGCTGTTCATGCAGAGGAACTCTGGATACCATATTCTCTGTGCCCAATCCTGGACCACTAGGAGAACTTGGGCCCAGTGAGGCTTGATCTTCCTTAGAACTCGGAACAGAAGAGGTATTGGCGGAAAGACATATAGGAGCCCCAAGTGCCACTCGAGGGGGAACGTCTGTCAAAGTGAGAGACACATGGGAAACTCCAACAGGCAGAACTGCTACCTTTGCACATTCTTGGCAGTGGCGAATAGGCCGAGCCAGTTGCAGAAAATACCTTGCGCCACCTCTGGGTGCAACTGCCATTCGTGATCTGCATGGCGTTGACAGCTTAGTTTGTCCACCCCTTTATTCAAGGAGGTTGCCAGGATGTTCGCTACAAGGAAAATGCCTAGATGGTCCAGTCATTTTCAGAGGCACAAGACCTCGTGACATAGGGTCCGGGACCCCACGCTGTCCCATTTGTTGCAATACCAAATGGCAGTGGTGTTGTCTTTAAGCAACTGTACCAAACTACTCCTGATGGATGGAAGGAAGGAAGGTTTTCAATACCAAGCAGATGGCCCTCAGTTCCAGAAAGTTGCTGTGGAGCTAAGACTCTGCGGGAGACTAGAGACTTTCCACCATATTGTCTCCCCAATCCAGGAGAAGCATATCAGTCACCACTGTCAACTCTGGGTGGGGTAGGGAGAGGGTCTTCCACTAACATAGCCCGAATGTTCTGAACTTTCCTTTCCCAGGGAAAGGCCCAAAACTGACCCATTTCCCGAATGCCTCCAGTGAAAGGGAGCATCTGAGAAGTCAGTTGTGACTTTGGCACGTTGATAGTGAACCCCAAAGATGACAGGAGGTTCACTGTAGTCAAAAGGAGTTTGACGACTGCCTGGAGTGTGTTAAACTTCACCAGCCAGTCGTAAAATTCTGTAAGACTGGAGGCTCCGATCTCCGATGGTGTGCTGCTACTACCGCTATCACTTTCGTAACGGCCAAGGGGCACTGGTGAGACCAAAGCAGAGCACCGCAAACTGAAAATGCTCCTGTCCCACCACGGACCGGAGGTAGCGCCAATGGGCCTGCAGGACGGGGATACGGAAAAAGGCGTCCTGCAGATCCATTGCCACCATGCAGTCTACAGGGTTGAGGGCAGACAAGATCTTTGCTAGGATTAATTTTCCTTCTTGAGGAAGACATTGAGAGGACGCAGGTCTAAAATAGAACAAAGATCTTTGTCCTTCCTTGTCACCAGAAAGTAGTGGGACTAACTACCATGAATGACTTCTCGATAGTCTCACTTGCCAAATGATCTTGCACTTCCTGCCGTAAAACAGATAGTTGGTCCTCCATCAGTCGGTCTGTGGTTGATGGAAGGCGAGGCAGAGTGACTATGAAGAGTGGGGAGTATCCCTTCTAGACTAGGTGCAAAACCCACCTGGCCGATGCTATGGCCTGCCAACCTGGCAAGAATCATTAGATCCTTTCCCACTGTGGAAATTTAGCTCGCAAACTGAACATTATCTGCGCCATCTTGCCCCTCCCCAGCGCCACGCACAGCGAATGCACGGCCGCCATTTTAGGCACCCCACTCTCTCCCCGCTCACTCTCGACCGCCAGCGCTTTCCCCTGGCGCTGCGAGCATCCCCCCGCGCGCCGGCCACCCCCGCTCTCTCATACAGGCCATAAACCCTCTCCTTCTGCGCGACCCTGCTACAGAACCACTTCCGACCGACAACCCATACATGGTCATGCCTCTCCTTTGATAACCCCCCTTCCCCTGCGCCCCATTGTCTGAACTGGTCCCAGGCCATCACCTAGCCCTGCGGATGCAGTTTATTGCCCCTACTGTAAGGGAAACACCCCACATCAAAGGGATTACAGTAGAATCAAAGCCCCTACCCCCTGAGACCCGGCCGGTTGCACACACCCCCGGGAATTAGCGGAATTCCCTGCTGCGCGATAGCCATCTCCCACTGCGGGTAGGGTGGGAACCTCTACTGTAACCATGTGTGGGATCGGATCTGAGCCAGGGCTTCAGGGGATATTTCCCCGCACATTAAGGGAATCTCAAGAATATACTATGTGTAATAAAGCAATAAACCAGTGTATAAGAGACCAGGTCTCAGAGATGCAGTTAGAGCACCTCGTGACGATACCTTGCTGTCTGATCTGATGTGTTCTGCTCCGACGGAATAAAACTTTGTTTCCTGCCTTCCAGTCTCCGGCGCCTGCCTCTTTTATTGGTAAATTATCGAATGGTATGAGAGGCGATTACCGCCGGGCAAATACTTGAAAGATCATCGACTGAAACTGCCGCTACCATTTAACAATTGGCGTCCCAAACGTGGGGCCCATCAGCAACACGTGGATCCAGTGGGAGAGGTCCCGACGACAGAGTGAACGACTGCAACGATCGGGAGAGCTCCTGCCCAATAGACCCTCGTCTGGCAGCCGATCATCCGAACTTCACTGGTTCCGAGCAGACCTCTCTCGAGTGATCTACGGTCCTGACTGGGAACCATCAGGAGTGCCGCGGCAAATACGGAGAATAGAGGACGATCGGGCGCTGGAGGCGGAAGACGAGAAACTGTCCACACGGTCCGGGTAAGGTCGTGATATACGACAAAAGTGCGAAATAATTGATTGATTGTTTGAATATTAGTATTGCTCATTGATTGTTCTCTTTGAGATATTCGCTGTCTACAAACGGGGAGGAGTAGAAATACTCTCTCTCTCTCCCTTTGCAGATAGTGAAGGGTAGGTAACGCAGACTTTTGTCCCCGTTGAAACCCGTCGTGCCTATCTTTATCTCCCCATTGATTGATTGTCCGAACATTGATTGTTTTGAAGAATAGTGCTTTTTGAGATATTCTCTGTTTGCAAATAACGTAGAATAGGAATATTCTGTCTAGTCTTTGCAAATAGTGAAGGGTAGGTAACGCAGACTTTTGTCCCCGTTGAAACCCGTCGTGCCTATCTTTATCTCCCCATTGATTGATTGATTGATTGTCCGAACACTAGTTGTTCGATATTGGTTCTCTGGAGGTATTCTCTGCTTACAAATAACGAGGAATAGAGATATTCTGTCTAGTCTTTGCAAGCAGTGAAAAGATAGGTAGTGCTGACTTTTGTCCCCGTTGAAACCCGTCATGCCTATCTTCTCCCCACTGATTGGTAGTTGGTTCTGCCCGGACCGCTTATTAGAGGTGAACCACCCGGCTCCACTGGAAGGCACCCCTAATAAGGACATGTTCACTAAATATGGACTAGTCGCCGTAGCTTATAGCAAGCTGTGGCATAAATATACCAAGAAGGACCCCGAAAGTCAGTGGCCACTGATGGGATCCTTCGACGACCATAAGATAGAAGCGCTAGAAATAGCTCTGCGTAGCAATAAGACGACGCCTACTATGCTTGACAGTATCGGCATGTGGCGCAAAGAAGCAACGCAACGGAAAAAGAGGGAAGAAGTAAAAGCAGAAAAGGAATTACGAAAGGCAGCTCACCTTGCCGCTAGAAAGTTAGAAGAAGACATAAAAGAGAGAAGGGAAACTAAACTAAGACAGGAACCCGAAACCTCAGGCCAGTACGCTGTTAGGACCCCTTCTTTGCTCTACCCTGAGTTGTCCTCCAAGCAGCGAACGAATGACGAGTTACTGTTAGGTCCTCCGATCATTTACATGCCCCCTCCGTATGCACCCTCCCAATCAATAATACAACACCCACAACCCCCGAACACGAGCGAAAGCAGTACAAGGGCCTCGGCCCTCACGGCCTCCGCGCCGGCTGAGCCTCTTGTGCCGAACCCAACGTCGACTACAACGCTAGACGACCATGAGATAGGAAAGAAAGAGTCCACCAGAATGAATCGATTAACTAAGGATGAACGAACAGGAATCGACAAGATAGTAAAGGCACTGGTAGGATCCTTTTTGACCTTACAAAAACTAAAATAACGCTAGGAGTTAGCCCTTTGTGGGACATATGAAACCAAGGGAACGAGTCAAGCTCACGGTCGAGACGACCGCGAGGTAGCCCGACTCCATTACTCTCGCTACCTAAACATGTCTGCCCTACTGCCCACCCCGCCCAATAAGCATGACAAAATCCCGCACAAACGGAAGCCTGCTGACACCCACCATCGACGTCACCAAACTAGGGCTAGATCGCGCACAATTGGGCTATGTTAATTTTCCGATTGCACAGTAACCTCCTTGTGCTCGTCATCAAACTACAAATATGTACAAACACTCCAACGAAGTAATGTAGTTATAACATTTTAATAACTTATAGGATATAACAAACACACCAACAGGGTAAACAGGTTAAAACACGTTTTAAAACAACTATTTACATGACAGTCTGCTGCAACCTCCATCCCAAAGCCTTAACGTCCACGTGACACCGTCCTCGCCTCTCCTTCCTCGAAATTGCAACATTGGCCTGTTTTGGGCGGTCCCTCTTAGTTGACTTTGGGCTATAAAAGCCATGCAAAAATCCATTGACATCAGTGGCGAGCGATTGTGCGAATAGGCCGGAGGCTATACGAAGCGCCGAAGTTCTGGCAACACCAAGGCGGAGCCCGCCATGCTGTACGGCCCTTTCCGCTTTCTCTTCTTCTTTCTTTAATGAGGGCTGGTGCCCTGGCGGGGGGAAGCGACGCGGACGGGCCTCCCCCACCTCCCCAGGTGGAGGCTCGCCGGGCACCCCAACCGTCTTTAACTCTCCGGCCAGCTTAGCTGCACCCAACCGTCTTTAATTCGCCGACCAGCTAAGCTGCACCCAACCGTCTTTCACTCACCGGCCAGCTAAGCTGCACCCAGCCATCTTTTTCATCGGCCTGCTGAATTTCACCCTGGCACGCTGTGCGGATCTTCCCAGTCACTTCTTCCTTCAATAACGGAGGGTGCCCTGGCGGGGGGAGGCGACGCGGACGGACCTCCCCCACCTCCCCAGGTGGAGGCTCGCCAGCAGATGAGGGCACCCCAAACCACACCTTTCACACGTCGGCCAGCTGAGTTGCGCCCTGCCACTTCATTCGCCGTTCGGCTGAGCCGGCACCCCTGCACGCGGCCGCCAGGCAACCACCCAAGCACCGGGTTCACCAGGACTGCCGCTAGCGCCCGACGTGAGGAGTGGGCCCCCGCAGCAAGGTAATCGGGGACCCACCCCGGTGGTGATACCATCCAAACTGCTGTCGTCACTGCTACTGGAATCACCCCGGTGGCACCACCACCCGAACTGCTGCTGTTACTGCTGCTGGCTCCTCTCCGGTGACTGTACCGAAGAGCTGCTGCTACTGCTGCCCTTGAACTCCGGCGGTTGACCCCTCCGGTTCCAGGCCTGGCCCACCGTGAGACAATTCTGGACTCGAAAGCTTGTTTGCTAGGGCATGGGCCCCACCCTTGACAGAACGCTCCCCTCAGCCTTGCAGAATTGGTTGGAGTCATTTGACGTTCGACTCCTGCGGACTTCCGGTAAGGACAAAACCACCACCATTGCTCTTTTTGCCCCCGGGCGGCAGCCACCTTGCCTCCGCTTGATACAGTGAGACAGTAAAGCGTCGGCGGAAGAACCCGCCTGCTGCCCCGCCCTAAGAACAAACCTTGGCATTGCTACAAGGTTGCAGTGACGCCATGCTGACGCAAAGTTGACGCTAACGAAAGTTCTCGAACCACCGAAAGGAATTCTGGTTCAACTGCTAATTCATGGAAAAACTTAGACTGTGCACTGGCCCGACCCCGCCCTAAGATGGCGCTGATGTAGGAGCGGCCTACAACTCCTTGTGGCGTTCCAGTCACATGACATTCGTGTTAAAAAGAGATATATATACATGTATGCGATGCTTTCACACATGACGATGGGGGAGAGGGGGGAACCGACTTTTATGTTAATCTAGTGTTGCTCATGCTGCTCGACGCCTCTTGCACCGTGGCCGGCCTATAGCGGCTGTAGGCCCGTATTTCTACACTGACATTGTTTTAAATAAAGGGCTTCTTAAAAAGGAATTACGGAATCAGTGTCATGACTAATCACCTGGGTTGTTGAAGGTTTTTCTCTTAAATAAATGATTGTTACTCCTAAGCGAAAGCATACAGATAATACAGACCCAATTTGCCTAAAAATCTTTTTGTTTAACGAAATTTGTACCCATCATGCCTGCCCTTTTTCCAAGAATTGTCGAATCAATAATGAACTATAACTTAAGGTATATGTCGCACGCAAGGTATGGTATCCTGCACCATAATACACGACCAATTGAGAAATACATGCACGACCAGGGAACCCGAATTTAGGAAATGAATGAACTAGAGCATCTTTGCCTCGAACTAAAGAATAATAGGTCCGTGGTATTACCCACCCCTGCGGCTAGCCTGGTACATGGTAGGTAGAACCTTTTGTGTCTGCGCGCGCTGGGGTATTTTGAATACTGCACCTCCCCTCCCCTCTTATTTCCCCTCTATAGGTCACGACGAAGTTCCGACTGAAGAGTGGAGTGGACATGGACCGAACCAAGTTCAATATCAGGGAAAACATAGACAAACGTTGTGAGATAGTGCGTAAAATTACAGACCACCATTGGGAACATGAAAAACTGTATGATATGATTGTGCGTGTGTACTACGATTATACGATATGAATGTGTATGCATCTCATGTTCGGGTCACTTGAAGAGAGCGTCATCGTATGATTGAGGTGCTCGTCCACCGATCAAAGGGAGGAAGAATAAAGGGTCAGACAACCCATAAGATAAACTACAAAATGCTAAAGGTACGCAGCATACATAGGAATAGAGGACAGGAAAGGAGAGGTCCCCGTGCTCGACGCAGCCCTCAGTCTCCGTCTTGATGCATGTACTGTCACACCCTATCCGGCATTTGTGTGTACGTGGTCACCGAATTTATGTCTTTTCCCCGCTTGTGTTTTCTTACATGGAACAGACCCATGCTACTCCATGTTGTGTGTGCACCAAGTGGCCTATTATCTTACCCATCTCTCTCTCTCTTGTTTTGTGTCGTATGTACGCCAAAGTAGCCTACTTGATGCACACGCCTCTCTCTCTCTCTCTCTCTCTCTCTCTCTCTCTCTCTCTCTCTCTCTCTCTCTCTGCACACGTCTCTCTCTCTCTCTCTCTCTCTCTCACTCTCTCTCCCCCTCCCTCGCAAAAGGCTCTTTCTTGTCCTCTTTCTTCTTGAATAAATTAACGACATACACCTCTTTGGTAAGTGTATAATTGGCCCGAACACGGTGGTGTTCGAACAAAATTGACAGAAACAAAAACGACCATACTTTACCACGATTACTACCTCTCCTTTCTGCAAACGTTAAGCCTAATCGGCTGAGAAAGAAAGGACAGGTAAGACGACTGATGTCTCCCAATTTGACCCTCAACACGGGGACTATATGTCAGTGGTTTTTGTTCTTAAAGGACACCATCTCCACCACCCAGAATCACTCCTGACCAATTAGCCCGAAATAGAATGTCTAGAGCACCCTGTTCTCCCAGAAATAACTCCAGCCCTATACTAAGCCGTCTCAGAGTATCCCGAACGAAACAACTGATGGCCCTGTTTTAAGCTGATAAAGGGTCACCTACTGTATGAAAAGGATACTCATGAACGCATGACAGTAGCACCTCGCACTTACGGGTACTACCAAACCTTGTATTATAAGGCGCAGAAACCGACACCTAGAAGGCCAGACGATGGACAGGGACACCCACAGAACCCTGCACCACAGCAGTAATTAATAGATTAGTAACACGCACATTAACATCAGAGTTAATAGGCACCAATCATGTAGTAACAGATAAGAGCATTTCCGCAACTACTCAGTGGTTGGGAGAGAGAATGAAGTATGTAAATGTCTTCCCTGCCAAGATCTCTAAGACTTTCGTTTCTTATAACCTATTCAAGGATAACCTGCAGCCATCGGAAGAGAGGGGTCGGAGGTGACGCACAGTCTGGCTGCGGATCATAAAACATCTATGACATCGACCAAGGGGGAAGCGACGAAGCAACAAGAGTGTGAGACGAGGCACCATTATCAGAACGATGAGCGCGAAGGGCTACATCGAGGCCCCTGCTCACTGACCAGCGTGCCTGAAGTCTCAACCCGTCGGGCCCGATTGATGGGCCCAGTGCTGAAAAGATTCTGCTCTCCTTGGTCCGCATTTTTGATCCGATCCCATGCCACCCCATTCTCTCTTCCTCTTTCATTTGGACTATGACTTTGACCTACTACCGAGGAACAAAAGGCCGGCACCCTGTCTCAAAAGTACCTGTGGTGAACTGTGTTAGGAAACAGGACTGGAATCAAAGAACAGTGAGTGGTCGCACCCTGCCACGTGAAGAAATCGGATTTGAGCTGGACCTTAGTTCCACCGCCGGTGCTCAACAGTGCCAACGAAAGAAGAACAACAATGAGAGCTTACCAGTGATAGCTCTTTATGAAACAAGGACACTGGAAAGAAGAACCCATGTCAAAGTTGAAAATCCTCTCCCAACCACCTTATTATATTAACTATCTTCTTATCAAGTTTTCATGATGTTGCATCAATCACTTCCGACTGTACAGTGAGAAGTTAAGAAAATGTAACTTTGTATAGTAACATTCATACAACACCAGCCATGTACACGACTGTACTGCAACTTTGAATGTACTTCCCCCTCGCCTACTTTATCAAACTGTATGAGACAATGTACAAATGTGTCAGATTACTCCTGCCTACCCTAAACGACTCTGTATCTTTAAAATATGTGACGAACATTGACGATACTGTAACTAAAAGGCTAACAAAGGCGAATATTGGCCGGACAAGCTGGCGAGATATGTTAAAAGGGAGGACTGTGGAAATTTAGCTCGCAAACTGAACATTATCTGCGCCATCTTGCCCCTCCCCAGCGCCACGCACAGCGAATGCACGGCCGCCATTTTAGGCACCCCACTCTCTCCCCGCTCACTCTCGACCGCCAGCGCTTTCCCCTGGCGCTGCGAGCATCCCCCCGCGCGCCGGCCACCCCCGCTCTCTCATACAGGCCATAAACCCTCTCCTTCTGCGCGACCCTGCTACAGAACCACTTCCGACCGACAACCCATACATGGTCATGCCTCTCCTTTGATAACCCCCCTTCCCCTGCGCCCCATTGTCTGAACTGGTCCCAGGCCATCACCTAGCCCTGCGGATGCAGTTTATTGCCCCTACTGTAAGGGAAACACCCCACATCAAAGGGATTACAGTAGAATCAAAGCCCCTACCCCCTGAGACCCGGCCGGTTGCACACACCCCCGGGAATTAGCGGAATTCCCTGCTGCGCGATAGCCATCTCCCACTGCGGGTAGGGTGGGAACCTCTACTGTAACCATGTGTGGGATCGGATCTGAGCCAGGGCTTCAGGGGATATTTCCCCGCACATCAAGGGAATCTCAAGAATATACTATGTGTAATAAAGCAATAAACCAGTGTATAAGAGACCAGGTCTCAGAGATGCAGTTAGAGCACCTCGTGACGATACCTTGCTGTCTGATCTGATGTGTTCTGCTCCGACGGAATAAAACTTTGTTTCCTGCCTTCCAGTCTCCGGCGCCTGCCTCTTTTATTGGTAAATTATCGAATGGTATGAGAGGCGATTACCGCCGGGCAAATACTTGAAAGATCATCGACTGAAACTGCCGCTACCATTTAACACCACCAGGTGGCTGTGCTCCACTAAGGGCAGGCTAAAGGGGTTGGGAGGGAGGAGCCTGTGTGAGGGCAGTAGACTTACTGGTTCATTGACCCTGACCGCGTGGTTGGTGGGTGCTACGGCCTCTGCCACAAAATAGCTGTGCACCTTGCTGAGGTTGATGTTTGGTGGTATTGGGTGCCTCTGCCAAATCTGCAAAAGGAATGGTAGGATTGATGCGGCAAGCAAGGAGGGGCAGATAAGCCTAGGGAACTTGCCGTAGCCCTGCTCTCTTTGAGCCACTCCAGAGCAGAATCTGCTTTGTACCCAAAAAGGCGAGTCCCGTCAAAGGGCATGTTCATAAGGGAAGTACTCAACAATACCTGTAGAACCCATTGACCTCAGTTTGGAGAACAGCGACACTGATGCCAATGCCACTGCCACTGTCCCTGTCACAACAAATTGTGAACTTGCTGCGTCATGACAGTCCTGTATAGCTTGGGTCAGAAAAGGTTGAAAGTCTTCCAGGACATCTGGGAGGACTTTAGCCACCTAATTCCAAAGAGCACAGAAGTAACGGTCATGTAGGCAACTGCTATTTACTTACCTGAGGGTTAAACTGATGGAAGAAAATATCCTCTTCCCAAAGGTCTCCACTCTTTTGGACTCTCTATCGAGGAAGAAGTAGTAAAGATTTTCTGGTTTGTCTAACTAGTACTCACCTGCACCAGTAAGCTCTAAGGAAAGGGGTGCTGAGAAAAAATACAGGGTCTCCTGGGGAAGATCAGTGGCATCTTGGAATTTGGTGATTTACTGGGGGGCCAGAGCAAGGTTTGGCTGAGGCCCCTAGAAGGGTATCGGTTAAAGCCTCATTAAAAGGTAAGATGGACTCAGTAGTGGTTTGCACCAGCTGGTGAACTTCAGTCAAAACATTGTTTTTGACCTAAAAGGTGGGAAGCTGGAGGTCGGAAACTATGGCCATCCTATGCATGACCACCACAAAGTAACCACTGTCAGACTCTGTACCAAATAAGGCATGCAGTGTGTGGGATTGCCCTGGCGGAGGTGGGATGTCAAGCGCAGGTTGAGATTTGACAGAAAGCAGACGTGGCTTTGACTGAGGTCGGAGGGGTGCTGACTCCGAGTCAGAGAGCACACTGTGCACCTTGACCTCAGGTATCGATGGAGTATGCATCAGTGTCGATGCTCCAGGAAATGGCGTGGAGTGTGGAAACAGAGGTGGAGTTGATACGGGAGCCAGCGAAGGCTCAGTGTGGGAGTCAGAGGGTTCATCTGGTGCCAAGGGCGAACCTGCAAGCAGTATCCCAGATGGAGGGCCTCTCAGCTTCTTGTGGCCAGTGGGCATGCCAGAGTGAGTCCGAAGGGATGCAAAGAGTTGGAGCATGGTCTTACGGAACTCTTGGATGTGCCTTGGCAATGTATCAAAAGAGAAGATTTGGCTTGTGTTTGGTCAACAGTATATTTCAAATGGGATTTTTAGGGAAGGAGGTTTGCTGTTGTCACAGGCCATTAAACCTTAGTGTTCCTTTTTAGGTGGCAAATGAATTGGCAAAACTAGTCTTAGATTAGTACGGTGTTGTCTCATCATCAATAATTTAATTTTAGTATTCTCCATTTTCTAAGAGGGAAACATTCCAGATTCACCATATACTCAGAGGGGAAATTCCAGATCACCTATTAATGGTAATGCTCAAGAAACAGAGAATGACATTGAGTGTGCTGTTACAGTTGGTGATGTTTTGGCAAAACAGGGAAATCTATCTAATAAGAAGAACGTTGTAAAGCTAATGTTTAAGCCCAAGAACTGTGTTCTGCGATTAGGGAATGGAAGGCTCTCCTGTCTGTGGTGCTAAAGGAACTACAGGTCTAACAATGTGTCTTCTTTGCTGAGGGGCACTGGAATCATTAGGAGCCCCCCAGGAAGTCAGTGGGCAGGAGAGTGCAAATCCAGCAAGATGAAAGAATCAAACCCTGTTGGTAATCCTCCAACAGTACAGTCAGGTGCTCTGCTGATATAAGGAGGACCCTGGGGTGGGCAACGGACACTGTGCAGTATGTATCCACACAAATCCTCAAATACAGCACAGAGATCCAAAGCAGGAGACTTGCAATAAAGATGGGTGGTCAGGCCCACATAGGGATTCGGCAGCGTGTGGCCAGTCAATCACCACGAATGGAGGTGGTCAAAAAAATACGGGCAGCAAGTTCTTTAAATGAGATGTTGAGGTAGGCTGATGTGATTAGGCAGGTCCAGAATCAGGAAATGTGCAGGAGATGGGAGGCACAGTTGGGGCAGCCTGGTGGGCAGCAGAAGGAGATGGTGCACACTAGCAATAGTTAGTATGGATGCAGACTTGGAGCCCCGTGCACCTTACAGTGGTGATGATGATCATCAAGATCTGGTAGGGCCCTCTTCAGCACAGCTGCAGAGATGACTTCTGTAGATACATCTGCACATAGATCCAACTCCCTGGCATTACGAGTGACAGACATCAGTGTGCCACTCAGGCAGAGCAGCTTGGACTTGAGCACAGAAACTGTAGAGGCAGCTAATCAATAGTATGCAGACTTTAGGACCATATCATCATTCAGTTGCACAGTTAAAGAGACGGATGCCACTGGTGGATTACAGAAGGCATCATGGCTCTGCTCATCACTACCTCGTATCAGCTGAGTATTGTTTTCTGGGAAGGAATGGTTTGAATGGACCACAGTGTCAAGGGTTGAGAGTCGGCCATTTATTTGTGACTTATTATGCTCAACTTTTCCTGTAGACACTCTGTGCTAGGCACAATGAAACTCATGCCGCATAGGACGCACGAGGAAAACTTTCCTGAGGCAGGCTGACAACAGGAGTTTTCCCTCCCCCTCCCCCTCCCCCCATGGGGCAAGTAGTAGTTGCATTTAGGGCTTGACATTTGGCAGCCGTTTTTGAAGTGGAGAGTGGCACAGGCCACACCCGCACAGTGGTATCTTCTTGCCACCAGTTGGTAAGAACGGAGCCCCCATCTTTATACTTAGGTCCTGATGAATGCCCTGGACCCACTTGGGCCAACATGGCAGAAACATGTTGACCACTTACACGACGACTAGGGGACAATAAATTCCCCATACACCGTCCACTGGTTTTAATATCATATAGTTATTAGTCACATTAAAATGTATTTAAAATAACTATAATGATTTTTATCCTCACTCACATCCTCACGGGCCCCCACTTAGTTTATACGTGCATCCCTGTCGTCAGGTGCTTGCCCGCCCTCTATCAAACGAAGGTTTTAGAGGGCGAGGACTGGTCAATGATGAAGCATGACACCAGGTGGTGTGTGAGACCAGTCCGTCACTTTTTGTGAGATGACCTCACTCACAATGTGTAGGAGAGTAGCAGCGACTGCATAGTTGCCCCCAACTTTTTGCTGATGTTTTGACTGTTTTCTGACTCTAGCCAGGTGTGGCCCTGCTATCCAGGACCCCAGCCTATCTACTTCCTCTCTAAACTGATGTGAGTACCCTAGGTACATACCAATTGGATACTGAGGACACCCTATCAGCCCCTTATAGATGGTACCTTAGGTACCCAGGGCATGGGTCCCTCAGAGGGGGGAACAACCTTTACAACGCAACTTTTACAACGCACTACCATTACAACGCATTTTTTACAACGCATAATCCATTACAACGCATGACATTACAACGCATGACACTACAACGCATTTTTAAAAACTCCCTTTACAACGCATTCCATTACAACGCATACTACCATTACAACGCATACCATTACAACGCATAATATTACACTATACTATCCAACACTTACCCTACTGATGCACCCCCTGGAGTTAGAATAGTAATTTTTACCCCTACACTATCCAACACTTACCCTACTGTTGCACCCCCTGGAGTTAGAATAGTAATTTTTACCCCTATACTATCCAACACTTACCCTACTGATGCACCCCCTGGAGTTAGAATAGTAATTTTTACCCCTATACTATCCAACACTTACCCTACTGATGCACCCCCTGGAGTTAGAATAGTAATTTTTACCCCTATACTAACCAAAACATACCCTACTGATGCACCCCCTGGAGTTAGAATAGTAATTTTTACCCCTATACTATCCAACACTTACCCTACTGTTGCACCCCCTGGAGTTAGAATAGTAATTTTTACCCCTATACTATCCAACACTTACCCTACTGATGCACCCCCTGGAGTTAGAATAGTAATTTTTACCCCTATACTATCCAACACTTACCCTACTGTTGCACCCCCTGGAGTTAGAATAGTAATTTTTACCCCTATACTATCCAACACTTACCTTACTGTTGCACCCCCTGGAGTTAGAATAGTAATTTTTACCCCTACACTATCCAACACTTACCCTACTGTTGCACCCCCTGGAGTTAGAATAGTAATTTTTACCCCTACACTATCCAACACTTACCCTACTGTTGCACCCCCTGGAGTTAGAATAGTAATTTTTACCCCTATACTATCCAACACTTACCCTACTGTTGCACCCCCTGGAGTTAGAATAGTAATTTTTACCCCTATACTATCTAATACTTACCTTAAATGTAATTTAATATTATGCGTTGTAATGGTATCCGTTGTAAAGGTAGTATGCGTTGTAATGGTAATGCGTTGTAAAGGTATTTTTTAAAAATGCGTTGTAGTGTCATGCGTTGTAATGTCATGCGTTGTAATGGATTATGCGTTGTAAAAAATGCGTTGTAAGTGCATGCGTTGTAAAAGTGTGCGTTGTAACGTCATACATCCCCTCAGAGGCCTACCAGGGGCTGCAGCACTTATTATGCCACCCCTGTGACAGCCATACAAACTGACACCACCAGACCACTACTGTAGTCTGAGTAAGGTGGTGCTTGCACCCCTTACAGGGATATAGGTATCCTGTATCCCACTCCATACAACACATATACCCTCATAGGTCACCCCTAAGGTAGGCCTTGCTAATCCTACAAGGCAGGGTGCTGAGATATATGTGAGGGGGAACCCCTACCTGAGTAGGGCCCCTCTGCAGCCTTCGTTAAACTATTGCTGGGTTGTTTGTAGTGCAGCCATACCATATACTCTTAACAGCATTATAAGTAATCGCGATAGCATGATAACTTGAGAGTGGCTGCACAGAACCATGTCGTGTTTGGTGTCAAACATGTAGGAATCATACCCCCAATCCAACCATGGGAGTGAGGGCATGATTTCCCCATGCTAGAGGGGCGATATGGTAAAAGCGGCAGATTTTAGACACCAATTTAAAAGTGCACACGTAGTACAAAATGGATGCTACCCGCCACCCACACGACTCTGGCTGCCTGTTGCTGGGCAGAACTCCAGCCACGGCAGCTGGACAATAGGGATCTTGTTGCAGGGAGGTTCTCCCACCTCCCCAGACAGACTATGTGGATTGGAACTGGGTGGGTGCACCATAGGATGTCTTTCAGACTTGCACGTAGGCTTCTCCAGTGCCTTCTTCTGCATACACCGCCTCAAACCGGTTCAGGGGCATCCTGTCCCCTGCCCAGGCGGGAAAACACACAAAGGGGAGAGGGTGTAGTCCCCCTTTCCCGCCTGAACTCTCATTGGTGGGCTCTGATCTAGACACTCCCCTAATCTTTGGATAAAGGTGAATACAGGGTCCCCAGAGCCTCAGATTATTCTTGGACTTTACAGACTTGAACTTCGACTTGCTGCCGCACAGCTGAATAAAGAAATCTCCCTTGGGGTAAAGGAGTTACCCCCCTTTTTGGCAGGCACCTGAAACACTGCAAGTGACCCGGTTGGAACTTCGCTGCTCCTAAGGACATCGACGACTCCTAACTATCTTGAGGTGGGTTCCCAAGCATCCCAGAAGCCAGTGAGTGTGCACAGCAAAGCTCAGCACCGTTGACCCCGTGGGTGCCGAGATCCCCAATACCCCAGGACACCGGCCACCTCTTGCACAGCACACGAACCCGACGAGTGGGGAAGTTGTACTTTGGCCCATTATTGAGCCAACCTTTCAGCATCATCTGTGCCAAAGATCGACGCCCTAGCCCGCTCCGGCGACCCGTGGGCACATCTTTACGCACGCCAAATTGCTGCCTTCCGCGGTCCCTTGTCTCTCGACTGGTGGGCCCTGGCGGAGGTCAATCTTTACATCCAAGAGTTCCCCTGGTTGCTCCAGGCCTGCTCTTCAGTCTCCTCGCTGGAGACCTCGCTCAGACCTTGTGGGGCTGCACCAGTAGCTGTTTTGTGATCCTTGCGTGGGTTGCGGTTGCCAAGGCTTAGTGGATCCAATCCGGACACTAACACCGCAGCGACCCTCATCCTCCAGAAGCTGGCGTTTCTTGAAGCCTCCTGGACCCCGTGGCTGACGATCCAAGCTACCCATCTTCCACCTGGAAGCACCCGACATTGAAGGGCTCTTTCTGCTGAGCCCCCTGGTCACTGTGCCGTGACCCAGACTCTGTCCCCTCTGCTTTCAGGTTCTTCTCTTTAAGATCTACATCTTCAATCTTCACGACATCGACGACGCTTTTTGCTAGCAGCAATTCTTCACGTTTTTCCATTGAAAATCAGCCCGCGACCCGACATCGAAAACGACCTATGCACCCTTCTTCCCTGGGGCAGGTAACAGTGGTACCTCGGTACTCTCGTGGGTGTGGGCCCTTCAAAAGCTTAGCTCTAAACTCATGAACTTGAACTCCTGCTAGAAGTGTTTTAAATCTTGTAAATTTCAACCGCGACATTCTCCATAGGCTTTAATAGAGATCCCGACAGTAGCTTATACCACTGCACGCGTCTCCCGTGGGTCCCCTTCCTCACTACCTTGGGTGGTTTCACATGGGGCCAGCAACCCTAAATGCCCTAGGCATTGTCTGTAGAATTGTCGTAGTTCTTATACCACTTTTTTAATATATGGTTTGGTCCCCCCTGGGGCCCTATGATTCCAGTGCTATTTATTGTAACTATCAATGCTTGTTTGAATTGTATCTTTACCTCCAGCCTCATAAAGAGACTAGTGGGATTATTCTTAGAATAAATACATATATTTTATATATATACCTGTGTGGACTACTCTTTCATTTGGTTATTCAAGAGGTTATCTATGGTAAAACAATAAGCTTAACACTCCTTCAAGACTTAGCCTGAAGGCTGCTCTCCACAGCTACCACTAGGATAGCTTTCCTTAAAGGTTGTCCTTTAACCTATCACCATAAGAGTCGAATTGGACTGGTGCAAGGTGTTCCCTATAACTAGTGGACAGCATATGCCAGGCCAACTTCTCACACAATGCAATTGTAACTTCAATAGGGTCACTATAATAGGAGCAGCTCTTTTTGTGGTAAACAGTTAGTATTGGAGGCTGCTAGCTCCTAGAACCCTGCGCCTCTTGGGCCCGATTCACAGAACTAACTTAAGACAAAATCCTAAACTTACTACCATTTTGGTATTCACAGAAGGCACTTACTCATTTTGGTATTCACAGAAGGCACTTACTCATTTCGGTATTCACAGAAGTTAGGAGTCCTAACTTTAGGACTCCTAAATGCCTTCTGTGAATACCGAAAGTCTTAAAATTAGGATTTTTCTCAGTTTAGTAGTAGTAAAGTTAGGACTCCTAACTTTAGGACTCCTAAATGCCTTCTGTGAATACTGAAAGTCTTAAAATTAGGATTTTTCTCAATTTAGTAGTCCTAAGTTTAGGACTCCTAAATGCCTTCTGTGAATACCGAAAGCCTTAAAATTAGGATTTTTCTCAGTTTAGGAGTCCTAAGGTTAGGACTCCTAACTTTACAACTACTAAACTGAGAAAAATCCTAATTTTAAGGCTTTCGGTATTCACAGAAGGCATTTAGGAGTCCTAAAGTTAGGAGTCCTAAATTTAGGACTACTAAATTGAGAAAAATCCTAATTTTAAGACTTTCGGTATTCACAGAAGGCATTTAGGAGTCCTAACTATACTACTACTAAACTGAGAAAAATCCTAATTTTAAGACTTTCGGTATTAACAGAAGGCATTTAGGAGTCCTAAAGTTAGGAGTCCTAACTATACTACTACTAAACTGAGAAAAATCCTAATTTTGAGACTTTCGGTATTCACAGAAGGCATTTAGGAGTCCTAAAGTTAGGACTCCTAACTTCTGTGAATACCAAAATGAGTAAGTGCCTTCTGTGAATACCAAAATGAGTAAGTGCCTTCTGTGAATATCAAAATGGTAGTAAGTTTAGGATTTTGTCTTAAGTTAGTTCTGTGGATCGGGCCCAGCGTTCCCTTCTCCACGCACCGTGGAGTTTCTCTGTGATTACATTCACTGACAAGATAAGATCTTTTCCCAGGGAAAAGGCAGACATCTTCTAACAGTATGCTTAAATGCTTTCTTTTTATTACTTAGTTATATAAAGCAGATGCTTTAGCCTTAGAACGTTTGTGCTATTTCCTATTCATGCCTCAGTACTTTTCTTTGCACTTTGAAGGCATTATCCAATTGATTCTATTTGGTCATTATCATCAAATTCTAAATGTTGTAATAAACCTTGTATGTTAAAAATAAAGTTAATGTACAAAAGCTATGCTATATTTTATTACTAAACAGGCAGCCACAAGTGAAGTTACCCTGCAGACAATAGGGTCATGATGTGAATGATGCAGCAGGTGCAGTGGGTGCAGCGGCACCAGGCCCAAAAGTTGTCAGAACTCCTCTAAACACCTAATAGTGCTATATTTAGCAATATACAGGCAGTCACAATTGCAGTAAGCGCTAGGGTCGTGATTTCAATAGTGCAGCAGGTGGAGTGGCACCAGAACCAAAACCTCCAGGCACCCCAATAAATACTGATTTATATTCTACAACTAAACAGGCAGTCACAAGTGCAGTTATCTTTCAAGCACTAGGGTCATGATTTGAATGGTGCAGCAGGTGCAGTGGCACCGGGCCAGAAGTTGTCAGAACTCCTCTAAATACCTAATATTGCTATATTTTACTACTAAACACAATTGCAGTTACCTTGCAGTTGAAAAAGACTTGATTTAAATGGTGCAGCAGGTGCAGCCGCACCGGGCCCAGCCACACCGGGCCCAAAAGTTGTCACTAAACACCAAATAATGCTATATTTTACTCCTAAACTGGCATATAATTGCAGTTACCTTGCGGTTGAAAGGAGCTTGATTTAATTGGTGCAGCAGGTGCAGCTGCACCAGGGCCAAAAGTTTTCATAACTCCACTTAACCCCAGATAGAGCTATATTTTACAACTAAACAGGCAGTCATTGATGGATGATTTTGGAGGATTCTGAGCAGATTCAGCAATGTATCCCAATTCCCCGGAAATTGGACGGCTACTAGTCGAGCCAGAGGCTGGTTTTTTATTTGGAGGAAAGCTACCCGAGGATGATGTGGGTATTGAAGGCCTTAAGTCTGGTGGAATAGCTCCATTCTTTGGGCCTAGATTTGAGGCAACATTTGGTTTCGACAAGGCAGCTTGAGGTATAGATTCGTTAGGGGTAATTAAAGAAGGGTCAGCAATGGTATCATGGTCCTGACCTAACTTTGAATACAACTTGATTAGGGACTTAAGAGAAAAGAAATTGTCAAGAGAGGCCTGCTCAAATCTCTCGAGCCTCTCAGACAATAATTTTACTCTTTCCATCATAGGAAGTAGCAAAGATTTCATAGTTTTTTCAAGTTGACCAATCAGTACAAGCTGAGGGTCGAGGTCATTTTGGGATGCAGGTTGTTGGAAAAATTGCTCTGCAAAAGTATCAGTGGCTGAGTTGACCGGGTGAACAGGGGATGGTCTTATCCTAAGCTGATGGTGTGTAGGTGAAGCTGTTTGACCCACTTTCTTACCCATGCCAATACGTGATTTACTTTTACTTTTCTTAGGAGCTTTTGTCTGATCCTCCCTGTTACCACTACCCGCTCTTTTCCTTTTGTTTGGAACGATTTTTGGGTCCACTGCAGTGGATGGCTCAGTAGTCACAAGGGTTACAAGAGATGAAGTGGCAGTATTAGCAGTATTAGGTGTAACTTGAGAAGCAACTAACAGGGGAGAGTATGAAAGGTCCAGCAATGTCACGGGGGCAGGATCACTAGGACCAGGAGAATTTGTATCCACACTCATCGGTAGGCGTGGTAAGTTCCCTGTTGGAGTGTCAACCGCTTGGGTGTTGGCTTGGGCGGGTGAAGCAGCTAGCGCAAATGCGCCCATTGAGGAACGCTTATCTTTTATAGCGTCCAGGGAAAGGCGCCGCTCTATGATTGCAATTTCTTTCTCTAATACAGAGCAGGCACGAATTATAAAGTGGTCAAGAGTGCCACTTACAGAAGCCCCACCCAATGTGCTTCCCCTGCCCGAGCGTGTGGACATTGCCATAGCTACTAAGTAAATGGGATAGTCACAGCGTGAGATGTAAACAAACAGTCTGTTGTAAAGCACTACACCGAGTCTGCCCAGCGGCAATATTAACGTACCAGTCAGGGGTATGCTGTGGGAGCAAGAGGGGTGGCCCAGCCCGGCCTCCTTTGGCCCCTGACGGCCTCAGACGGCCCGCCCTTTGTCCGGGCTTCGTCCGGCGCCCGCCCGCGCGCGTCCCGTGACGCGGAGAGAGCGGCGTTCTTTTGAGCACCTCCGGGCGCTTCGGTGACGTCGATGGGGCGCTAGGGCGCCTGGGAGCTGTAGTCTCCTCTCACCGGGGCCGCAAGATGGCACAGCGGCAACAGCAACGGCAGGGTTAGACACAGCGGAACACCAGCGGAACTCCTAGGTGAGCGAGGGAGGGCAGGACACCAGCAGTTTCCCCGTCGCGGACCAGGCTCTCGGCGATATCAGGACTCCAGGTTCAAACTTCCCGCTCCACCGAGGGAGCGGCGTTCTTTTGAGCGCCTCCGGGCGCTTCGGTGACGTCGATGGGGCGCTAGGGCGCCTGGGAGCTGTAGTCTCCTCTCACCGGGGCCGCAAGATGGCACAGCGGCAACAGCAACGGCAGGGTTAGACACAGCGGAACACCAGCGGAACTCCTAGGTGAGCGAGGGAGGGCAGGACACCAGCAGTTTCCCCGTCGCGGACCAGGCTCTCGGCGATATCAGGACTCCAGGTTCAAACTTCCCGCTCCACCGAGGGAGCGGCGTTCTTTTGAGCGCCTCCGGGCGCTTCGGTGACGTCGATGGGGCGCTAGGGCGCCTGGGAGCTGCAGTCTCCTCTCACCGGGGCCGCAAGATGGCACAGCGGCAACAGCAACGGCAGGGTTAGACACAGCGGAACACCAGCGGAATTCCTAGGTGAGCGAGGGAGGGCAGGACACCAGCAGTTTCCCCGTCGCGGACCAGGCTCTCGGCGATATCAGGACTCCAGGTTCAAACAGGCAGTCATAAGTGCTGTTATCTAGCAAGCACTAGGGTCATGATTTCAATAGCGCAGCAGATGCAGTGGCACCGGGACCAAAAGCTCCAGGCACCCCACTAAACACATAATTTTGCTATATTTTATTCCTAAACAGACAACCACAAGTGTATTTACCTTGCACACAACAGTGTAATGAGGTGAATGGTGCAGAAGGTGCAGGAGCACCAGGCCCAAAAGTTGTCAGAACTCCTCTAAAGACATAATATTGCTATATTTGACTACTAAACAGGGAGTCACAATTGTAGTTACCTTGCAGTTAAAAGGGACTTGATTTGAATGGTGCAGCAGGTGTACTGGGGCCAAAGCTCTACGGACCTCATTAAACACCTAATATTGCTATATATCACTACTAAACAGTCAGTCACAAGTGCAGTTACTTTGCAGAGAGCAGGGTCATGATTTGAATGGTGCAGCAGGTGCAGTGGCACTGGGCCCAAAATTTGTCATGACCTCCTCGAAACACTTAATATTTCTATATTTTACTACTATACAAGCAGACACAATTGCAGTTATCTTGTAGTTAAAAGGGGCTTGATTTAAATGGTGCAGCAGTGGCACCGGGGCCATACACTCTAGGGACCCCACTAAATGCAGAATGTTGCTAAACTTTACTACTAAACAGGCAGTCACAAGTGCAGTTATCTAGCAGGCACTAGGGTCATGATTTCAATGGTGCAGCAGGTGCAGTGACACCGGGCGCAAAGCTCTAGAAACCCCTCTAAACACCAAATATTGCAATATTTTACTACTAATTAGGCAGTCAGAAGTGCAGTTACGTTACAGGCAATAGGGTCATGATTTGAATGGCGCAGCAGCACCAGGGCCAAAAGTTGTCTTAACTCCTCTAAACACCAAGTATTGCTATATTTTACTACTAAACAGGTAGTCGCAAATACAGTTGTGTTTTTTTTAAACATACTTTATTGTTTTTTTAATTTTTGCATCGCAACATGTTACATCTTGTACCATCTTAAATATCTTATTAAGGATACATATGTCTACAGCATTTTCCTGCTGAGTCCCAAGTGCACATAATACTTTTATACAGCAATTTAACAGTCCACAAGTGAACTACAAAATATTGATCACTGTTGATGGTCATATTCTAACATATTATTACCGCAAACTGTCCCCAACTCCCCCCTCCCCGGTCTCACGCATACTTCTTTTTCCTCTTATATGCGTAACATTCGGTCTAGGCTTGTTACATAGTCCCATATACATATCTGAATTCACCCTGTGCATGCGTCGTTAACAGGGTATGGTTATTCTCCTGCACATTCAGTTATATGTCTCATACTGGGACTTAAACTTCAACTATGGACTTTATAGCTTCTAGCAGCACGTCCCACTCCAGTGCTATTGGTATTTTTCGTAAGCCTTTGAGTTCTTCTCTACGTAATGCGGTGCTCTCTGCAGTACCCCAGAGCAGTAATTCCGTGTGCCAAGTCAATACATCGCAAATACAGTTATGTTACTGGCACTAGCAGCATGATTTGAATGCTGCAACAGGTGCGGTGGCACCAAGTCCAAAAGTTATTATTATTTTTTTAAAATATTTTTTATTGAGGAGAGCAACAGGAACAATAATAAAATAACCACCTTTGATCAAGACATTAGTCGCGATAAAACCATACCTGACAAGCTCATAAAATACTTCATAATAATACGTAGATATACATAGACCAAGCATTCAATTGATGTCTAAAAGATCTAAACACAGGATTAAAAACAGATTCCTACCATAAACTGGCCAACAGTACTCTCCCCATATGCATTTAAATTGTTATTCCCCCATCTTGCACATAGCTACCTGAAATAAGATCTCCTGGCTTTCTAAAGTGCTAAAGTGCAATAATAGACCTGGCAACAATTCCGTCTTCGTTTTCAAGAGCAACTAAGTGTTTCCAAGTCACATTAAACATTTTAGTTGCCCCTACACGCTTAGCATAAGCTTCTTCAAAAGTCCTAGTGTGCTTCATCTTGTTTAACCATTTTTCATATGAAGGTGCTTCTACCGATCTCCAATTTTGAAGAATTAAGGAGCGGGCAACTATAGTCGAAAAAGCTAAAAATTTCACCTCTGATTTTGACAAATTTGACCCCCAGCTCATTATACTAAAGAAGGCAGCCTCCACTCTTGGGTCTAACACTTTCTGTAGTGCTCGACTTATGGCCGCAAAGATCCTGCCTCAAAACACCCCTAGCTTTGAACAGGTGAAGAATATATGCATCCATCCCCCTTCCCATTCAGCCTGACAGCGAAAACATCTATTCTCCACCTCAGGATAAATCTTGTTGAACGCTTTAGGGGTAAAGTAGGCCGTCCAATGGGACAAAAATGCCATTCTTTTAAAGTTAGCGGCTCTTAAAGCCCTACTACCTACCAGGGATAAGGCCTGCCACTCGTGACTAGAGAAAGAACATTGTGTCTCCAGGATTACTCTCTCCAGAAACTACTCAACCAATGGCGACTCGTTTTGGGTACGCAGCAGCCGGATACCAGTTGCCCACCCCTCTAACATTTTCTCTAAATAACGCAGTCACCAATTTGGTTGGAGCACAACTGGACAAAAGATTATACTTATTCAGAAAATATACGATTTGTAAATATTCCAAAAAGGGGGCTTATTACGATCACCACATCTATCCTGTACTTCTTGCCAGGTGATCACTCTTTCCTGAATAAAAAAACGCCCCAATTCTTCTAAACCACAATTCTTCCAAGTATTAAGATGACTAAAATTAATATAAAGGCCCAAAATTTTACACTCGCTTAATTTTAAGACTTGGAACCCAGAGAAGCCATTTTGTTTAAATTGACTTAGTTGACAACTGAAAGCTTTTACAATTTGAACGCCGTAGAGCCGACACACGCAGAGAACTACTAGAGATCGGTAATACTCAACTGGCTGCACACTAGAAGCTAATAAATAACGCAGATGAATCCAACTGTTCCTGATTTTATTGTGGAACACAGTGTCTGGCATTAACCAAGATCGACGCACTGTTTAATACAAGCAGTCTATAATACATTGAAATTGAATCAGTTCAGTCAACTAAGTCAATTTAACGCTTGGTACCCGTAAAGACCAATGGTGCTGTCAAAATAGATATACTGAAATTGTCTCGATCTCCTTGAAGGTTTGTCTACTCTGGGTCAACCATATAAGAAAATAATAGACACACATCAGTTGTGTCTTTCGCTCAAATTAAGGGGTCATCAACTAAAATACATATCAGTCCTGAAGATGGTCTCACTAATGCAAAAAAGATAGAGCGTAGGTCGAAACGTCGACCTACGCTCTATCTTCTGTAATTTGTTTAACTTCTGTCAAGAAGAAAAGTGTTGCCATTTGTTACAGTGAAGGCTTTGAGTTTTTATATTGTTTCCTTCCTGTCACATTGTCAGTATTTTTAAGTACCCTAATTTAAAGATAAAAAGTGAACATTTTTTCAATATACACCCGCTTCTGTTTCAGTTTACTATACACTTTTGCACAAATGATTTATATTCTATATGATCTCTGTGATTTTGACTTAAGAGATAATATAATTAGGCACTAAAATTATTTGCTGAAAAAAATCAATTAACAAGGTAATCATTTGTTTGTCCTTGAAAATCTTTATATAAATCAAAACCTTTAAATAAATCCCTTGAAGGCACACTTACCTTACCATATATGGAAAGGGGCATATGCGAACAGGTTTTCATCTCCTCCCTTGTTCGTGTCCAAGTTGGAACTATATTCCTGGCCCACACAACTCTCAGCAAGTCTGATAGAAAGACTCCCAGATATTTCACGCCATCCTACGACGCCCGCACTGCCGTAGCCCAGGACCCCAATTCTATGTTACCCCCAGCACCCACAGCATGGATTTGCTCGGGTTCATAAATAATCCCGATGATTCACCGAAAATTTGCATAATGCGGAGGAGCCTTGGCTGCGTCCTATTTATGTCTGTTAAAAAAAAAAAGAGGACATTGTCCGTATACAAAGCAATACGATCAGAAAGCCCATGATCCCACTCAAACCCCACCACCTGCGCATCCATTCGCACCCACGCCGCTAGCGGCTCCATTACCAGCTTAAAAAAGATACGGCGTCAGAGGACACCCCTGATGAGTGCCCCAGCCTACTGAAAACGTAGAGGATACGGATTCAGCCACCTGCACTGACGCCATGATGTCTGTATATAGCAGTTTGAGGTACGTCAAAAATTGAGGACCTATAATAAGACGATCAAGGAGCGCAAATAAATATACCCAACTGAGGGAATCGAACGGCCTAGCCATGTCCGCCAGCAGCAGTGCAGCCGGCACTCCTCTTCCCTGGATAGCAGCTATTGCGTTATGTGACCGCCGGATATTGTGGCGCGTGGCCCGCTGAGGCATAAAGCCCACCTGGTCCGGATGAATCAATGTAGTTATGTGGGATTGCAGACTATTGGCCAACAGGTTGGCCAAAAGTTTGGCCTCAACGTTTAAGAGTGAAATGGGGTGATAGGAGGCATGTTGGTCCGGAGGCCGGCCCGGCTTATTAAATACAACAACTTCTGCATGTCTTCAGTTGCGCAGGAGACAGCCCCGGTCTCTAGCTTCTTCGATAATTTGGAGGTAGTGCGACCCTATCTGGGAAATATATTTCTTAAAGAATTCCCATGCGAACCCGTTCAGGCCCGGCACTTTTCCAGAATTCAGTTGTCCCAGTGCTATGCAAATCCCTTCCTCAGTAAACGGCAGTTCCAAGTCTGCTTGCGCGTCATCGGAAAGGGTGCAGGTGGTATATCATCTATAAAGTGATAGATCGCTTCCTCCTGCAGGAGCTCTCTTGGGGTATAGAGTTCTGCAAAATACTCTGCAAAACCCTTAGCTATAAGGGCGGGGTCGCTCAGAACCCGTCCATCAGGACCTAGTATACTAGGGAGAACCTGAGGCTGCAAGGTCCCTTGGCATAGTCTATGCAATAATTTACTGGACTTGTCCTCCCACTGGTAAATTCTGCTACGGGACGCCAGCCAGGCAAGGTGGGCCTCCTCCATCAGGGTGTCTGAATAGGTTTGTCGCACCAGCACCAGCTGTCGGTGCACCAGATGTCCTACCCCCCTACTACACTGCTCTAGTTGCATTAATTGGGCCTCCGACCGCAGCAGAGCCTCCCACCGAGTGCGACGTGCAGCCGCGCAGAAGGAAATATCCACTCCCATCAGAGTGGGTTTCGTGGCCTCCCACAACGTTGCAGCCTCGGCCACCGTCCCCAAATTAGTATCTAAATATTGTTCAATTGCCTGTCCCATGTGTTCCAGGTATTTCTCATCTTGGAGGTGTCCCGGGGAGCCCGGGGAGAGACACCCTCTAAAGGGGGTCTCTCAGGACCCAACTGCATCGTCAGAACCACCGGGGAATGGTCGGATAGGCCCCGTGGGAGCATCTCCACCCCCTCACCCTCCCAAATGCTCTTGAAGGCACAAAGAAATAATCAAGATGGGAGTTTGAGTCATGGGAGGTCGAAATATATGTGTAACCGAGTTCCGTTCCATACAACCACCGCCAAACATCCACCCATCCCAATCCCTTCTCCCGTCGGAGTTCAGTTTAGTACTGTGATGTGTCTCTTGGAGCATTAGAACATCTGCTCGGTATCGTTTGGCCCAGTGAAGTATAGCTCCTCTCTTAACCTTATCTAGGGACCCTCTGACATGCCAGTTCACTATTCGAAGGTCTCCTGCGCGGAGTCGCGCACTATCCATAAGATTCGCCATCCAGGGGTCTCTGGGCCTTGAAGTGTGGGACAACTTTAAGCCATTGCGCAAATAAGAAGTGTGTGTGCCAAAATCATAGTGAAAACATAAAGCAAACATTCCCCAACGTCCCCCCAAACCTCAAGACAACTGAAGTATCTGTCGCGGCGGAGGTGGCTTGCGGACCGCAATGGGAGCCCCCCGCCCTACCTCCCCAATGGATCCCCAATAACCTGCCCATACTCAACAGACGTTCCCCTGAACTATGAAAGTCCCCTGCTCACGTTTCGTCAGTCCAGACATTAGACACAGAAAGTCCCCCAGCCAAGTAAGTCCTTGTGCTGTTATGATGCTGAGGACCCCTGTCGGGGCACAGATGTAGATCTACCAGGATCACTTTAGGTCTTGGAGCGGCGCCTCAATCTCGATCTCCCGGAGTCTTTAGTCTTGGGATTGGGTGGTTTGCGAACAACCTTACTGGACGAGGGATCAGACTCCAGCCTGGGCGGCATGCCGCACCTAATCTTCACAGTTTCGTCTGTCCAATTGAAGACATCCTCTGGCGAAAAGAGTACGGGACTGATACACCACCCACGGCTGCACATGACTCATGCGGCCCACGGCGGCAATCTCGCCCTCACTCTATGAGCTCCGGGTTGCCGCCACCCAGGATAGCAGGCCTCATGCATCGGCCCTCCCTGAACTCGTCAATGAGGCCCCAGTCCTGTAGGGTACCGCCCAGGCCCCGGTGAGCCCTGCCAGCAAGTCCGTCGCATAGGGAGCCCGTCAGGTGCCCCGTCCTCGCGACCCGACCTGGCCACCTATTTCCATAATGGAGGCAGGAGGAGTAGGGGGAGAGATCTCTAGCGGGGGCACTCACCGTGATTCCAACCCGGCCTACCGGTCGCACTGCCGCCGCCACAACCGCCTGCCCACCTATTCGGCCACCGGAGATCAGCCGAGTCGACCGCCAATCTTCACCGGCCTCCCAGCAATCCAGCTCCGCTGCTCACGTCGTCTCCCGCAGCCGCTCCGATGACTCCGCTGCGGGTCCGCCCACAAGGCCTCTCTGTTGCACCTCGCGATGACCACCTCAAGCTTCTCAGAGTTCGATCATCGCCGACTCCAGTGGAAGCCACCCAGGTCCCCGCCACAGCGTGGGGCTGTAGCGTAAGAATCGTTCAACGAAACAGGATGTTTAAAGGATTTTAATTCTGGGCTGAGCGGAGCTCGCCTAACTCGCGTCCACTATGCTGGATTGCTAGGCCACGCCCCCTCCTTGGGAAATCTTTTTTGGCGCGAAGAGCTGATCGACGATCAGAACTTCGAGGTGGTGGGAAACACGGGCAGTCATTGTTGAATCGAAAAGTTCATGGCGGCGAAGTCTGAGGTCTGTATCCTGTAAGGTCTTGTTAGCAGTCAGATTCCGTTTCCACAATGTCCTGGGTGAGGTCTACTCGCAAGGAGACTGTGGAAGGTTCTTTTCAATAAGGAGAGCTTGGATTCTTTGATTCTTTGCCTGGAGTCCAGGTCTTGCAGTTTTAAGTATGGAGGAATACACTCTAACACCAGCCAAGCCTCCAGGACATTGGGGGACAGCACTTGGGCTTTAGTACTCACTTCTGCAGAGGTCAGCAGCAGGGTCCAGGCAGGTTCAGTTGGTACTGGTCAGATGAGCAGTTACAGGGAAGGGCTTTTGGAAGCTTATTGTGTCCCTGTAGCTCAAACAGGAGATTAGCCAACTGACATTTTGAGTCACTTATGGGGTCCTGGGTTCAAGGCACACACGTCCAACCTTCCTTCAGGGTTTCTGTAGTAGAGCAGTCCCTCTTCTGAGTCTCCACAGGTCCAAAGTGTTCTGATTTCAGGTTCAGATTGTGCCACTTTTACACCTAGTGCCAGCCTTTGGGCAGGGGTACCTTCATTTGTATAACCCTAAACTGATTATGGTCAGTTGTTCCTTTTTCCCTGGGTCTGGCTCCACCTGATAAGTGAAACAAAGGGCTGGCCAGCCTAGGTGGGAGCTGCATTTGCTAGTGACAAGGCAGGCATTTTCTGATGTCATGAAGGGGCTGGTCCAGTCCACCCCCCCGGCCATCCTGCACAGGAAAGGAACACCTTTCCCCATTCTCAAGCCCCCTTTGTCCTGTCTGGTAGGAGTACACATCACACCGCATGAGAGCCATTAACAATCAGGTGATCCTGGGCACTGGCAGAAAGGCACATTTAATTTAGGCAGAAAAATGCCAACCTTTTAAAAGTACCATTTTCAAAATAGTAATTTAAACCCAGACTTTACCATTAAAGAGAATTTTAAATGACTATCAAAATGAGTGGAAGGAGTATTTTTCTAGCTGCTCCCATACTGAATCTATCACTTATAAAGGGTAATAAGAAACCAGTGTTAGTCTATGGGAGAGCTAGCCTTGCTGCAGTGAAAAGTGACTTTGGGTGTTTGTCAGTGCCAGGACATGTGAAACATGAAATATACATCTTCTACTTTCTAGATACCATGTATTCTGCCCTATGAGTTGTTAGGGCCTAACTTAGGGGTGACTTTTAAATATTAGAAAGGAAGGTTTAGGCCTGACAAAAGATTTATTTTGCCAGTGTGAAATGATCAGTTTTAAATCTACACTACGGGCTGCATTGGCAGGGCTGAGACATGTTTTACTAGTGGGTGGCACAATACCATTTAATTTAAAGACCCTAGCTACATGCAGTACTCTATTCTAGGGACTTGTTGGTAATTTACATTTTCCAATCAGGGGTATACCAATGTTTGGAAGGGAGACCAGAAGCACTTTACCACTGGTTAGAAGGAGTAACATGCAGAGTCCTAATGCTACCAGAAAAGGGTTCAGCTACAAAAGGCAACAAGCATTGGCATAGCCAATAGGTCTCGCCTTTGGGACCTTATAAGTGTTTAGCCATGCAACACTTTTGATGTTGTTGCACAAAGGATATTGTGCTGGATAACTAATCACTTATAAGGTCCCAAAGGTGAGACCTATTGGCTATGCCAATGCTTGTTTATTTTGAAAGGGGGAGTACTAGCACTTAAGAGAAATATAATACTTTTATTTGGAAAGTACCAGCACTTCTCAAAAACAAGCAGGCACTCTGGTACAGAGTACCTGCACGTCTATTTTTCCATTTCAAGCACTGGTTTTAGCGAGAGGGATAGAGAGAGCTGTGTACGCGCACTCATTCTAAACGTGTCTTCGCTGCGCTATAATAAGGTGCGCCATCTTTGCACGGAGCGCAGTGCAGCACTGTTGCGCTTTGTTGAGTCAGACTGTTGTAAGGTGTCTTTCTGCGGAGTTGCTGTTGCTCGCTGGCCCTAGATGGGGCCCACTCCTTGGCGCCCTCCGCACCAGCGCAGCCCGCGTGCGCCTCTCCATGCTCATTGAAACTTGACCCCTCTTTGTCCACGGCCCCAAGTTAATGACCCTCTGCCTTCTTTTCTCCGCGTCCCTCATGCACTGTGGCGCAGGGGTTATTTTGAAATTTGTCTTCCCTTTCTTTCTGAGGGGGAGTTTTGAACACCAGATGACCCAGCTAAACATAAAAGATAAGTAATGAGCTGGTACCCCGCTGCGAGGACAGATAGCTGGGGGACCGCGGACCTGTAGCCAATACAATTAATTACTCTATGGAAACAGCATGCACCACAGACAATGGCGAACGGTGCCTGGGAAATGAGTGGAACAGCAAGGGGTGGAATCGAAACACTGCAAGCCTTGCGCTTTAACTTTTCACAATTTTTTGCCTTAATGAAACGTATTTCTTAATTCGTATAAAACAGACAATTGTGGACACAGTAAAACTGCGTGCACGTGAGGCTGGGAAATGCAGACTAGTTACAAAATCAGCAAAGGTTGTACTTAAGGAAATATGTAATTAACTTTGCAAACTTTGTGCATCCAGTTTTCATTTTACACTTAATGCAACACAATGTTTTTTTTTGTTTCCATTATCGATTATTTGTCAACAGAATATAAGTCCTTCTGTAGTTGCTAATATGCAGTATATAGAAACACAGCGGCACAAATTTAAATAAAAAAAGTGCTGCTTTGACAAATGGTGGCCGTTAAGGGTCACCAATTTAATATACAAGTCAGTGCTTGCACAAAGTGTGTATTCCTTTTGTTTACTTGCACGTAGTGACACAAAGTGAAACGGAGGGCTTTCTTTATCGCCCTAGCACTGTTCTATATGTGAAGTAACTGTGGCGCCATTTTAAATAACGCCATTTTAAACTGCAATACATATTAACGGATGTATGTAGTTTGGTTTGCAGCAACATAATCTCGTATTTAAAAATTACAGTGACTTCTTTCAGGGAGCCGGCCTTTACTGTTTCACTACAAGCACTTTGCACAAGGAAGCTTTTTCACCCTTGTTCACCCTTTTTCACTTGGGTTTAGATACTTTACTAAGGTTTTGCGCAGGAGCTTAGTGCCAATATCGGCAACTGTAGTCACATATCACGCATCACAATACATCAATAAACCACACGACACCTTGTTAGTGGAGAAAATTGCTGCAGGTTTATTTGCATAACAAATATGCCAACATGGTGGGTTATCTTATGGGCGATCCCAGGGCAGGCCAGCCCCTATGCCGCCTGCCCGTCTGATGAGCCAAATTACACCGTGGCCGTCACCAGTCGGTGCTTACCAATTCTTGGGAGGGGCCACCCCTCCCATCAGTGGACCACCAGTCCACTCCCTTACTCATGCCCCCCAAAAGGTGGGCAGAGCGTTCCAGGCAGCCCCCGGTTGCTCAGACCCACAACCGGCCGTAGGACTAACGGGGCGCCGTAGTTCTTCCAGGGGACAACGCTGAGACATCCCTGGGTATCCTTGGCTTAGCACCATACTGTGCTGCTGCATGAAGTACCCCTTGGTAACTTGCAGACTCTGGATTGCCCTGTAACTCCTCCACAGCTCTGGGGGTGGCCACCGTCACAACCAGGGCCCCCCACCAAGGTAGGCCTCATACCTATATCCTGCTGATTCCTAGGACTCTCCCAGGACCAGCCACAAATCCAAGCCCATACTAGACCGGAGGACAGCTATTGCCTCCATCCTCTCTCAACTCCCTGTATATACAGACTGAAAAAACCACAACCCTCACTTCAGGGATGGAAGCATATCGTACACCGGTGGGAATTTAATTCTGGCAGCAGGCCCTTCCTACCCTGGAAGAGGGGCGACACACCCACCTCTGACAAGGACGCTGTATATACAGCAGCTGACCAGTGCCTGCACAAATGCACCACCCCTTGCCAGGGTGGCTTCCGGCATATCCTGCTGAGCTTGCAACTCTGAGGGGGACCCAGTATCCGTGGTACCCACCTCGCCCAGTGCTTCATGTATATGCGCCCAGGATGACCTAAAGCAATAGCTTGGCGTTGGTTCAATGTTAAATAGCCTGGCTGAAGGGCAATACCTCGCCAAGCAGTGCCAATACGGTGGAAGTAAAAGTGTTCAAGGCCGCCTTCATTCCTCTCACCCCGCTATTTGTGTATAGCACTTGTCAGAGTCTGCCATCACATTACGCCAGTCACCACCCCAGGTGACGCCTCGCCCTCCAAAACTTCTGATAGACACCGGGGAGCGGACAGGACAGTGTGGACCGACGGGGGACCAAATCTATAGATACCTGCTCTTGCTCGAGTACTGGGAATGCCAAGTGTCCTCCCATATTTTGTAGCCTATTTGTGCTTAACCAAAAATTGGCCCAAAGCCGACTCGTTGGATGACGTCTTCCACAACCTGCATTGCTGCCAGCCAAGGCTAAAGGGCGGGAAAAATTACCCGTTATCATTACTCAATTCACTGTTACCTGTTTCATTGAACTCAGAAGGACGAGATACTAAGTGGACCTACCAGGATCTGAACCTGACCAGAGGTCGGACCCAAGCCCGTTTGAGTTCTGCCGCCCCACATGCCTGTGAACATGTGACCCAGGGCAGGCTTCAAGCATCCAACCCATACTTGGCCTTGCCTGAGCTAAAAAACATCTAAAAGGCCTGAGAACTGCCAAGGAAAATTCGCATAACTGGAGCAACTGGTACCATGCCATCAATATAACCTTCTAAGACTGCAAAGTATGATGCCATAGCCGGCCCCAATCCTGGGCAAATCGAAGCTTTCCACTGCTGGTGCTAATGATGGTACACATAGCCTGTTGAAACTAAAAGTAATTCCCTTACTACTGTTGAGCAAGAACCCACAACCCTTGGCTCTCCGTGGTTCGATACCTTCCTGCTAATAATGGTTTCGTAGAAGAATGATGACAAATCTTATGTTCTGCAAAGGCGGGACTGCAAGATCTGATGAGGCTCTCACTTCGGCCTAGGGTCAACACAATTCGCCAGGAACATCGCTTAGCAGGGGGTGCTGCCAGGTTCTGCCTCTTCAGCCATCGCATACAGATAAGTAATCAACACTCATCATTCCACCTACAGCAAGCAGGAATAGGACTCCAAGAAGCACATCAGGAATCACAGCCACAACGCCGGGAACAGACGTGCTTCCCCCCCCTACTGATGCTCCAACCGCTCGCATAATGCTCACAGTAAGGTAGAGACAAGGGAGGCTGTAATTTAAAGACCTTTACTATGATCGTTAGACAGACCCGACAGGGAGACTCATGTGAAGTGGGTAGGCACCACCACCCCCGCCTGTGAATCATCCCAGGTCTTTTGTCAAGACCTTTACTAAGCCCTTAGAGATCACCATCAACAACCTGCAGTGGCCAGGTGAAAGGCACCCTGCAAAACCTTCAAATCCTATTTCCTCACCAACCCCTTGCCGCCTGTCGGTGGAACGAATAACCTGTGTCCTTAATGTACAATAAATGTGATAATGTGTAGGCGTGTAGGAATCAGAACCTAATAGTTACTGTGCATAGGGCCAGTGCTGGTATTCGAGACTGACCTGTATATTGTGCACGGTGCTTCGCAGCACAGCTTGCCCCATCGGATCACCTTTACAAACCCAGGAAGCTACCCATTGCTGGTTACCCCCAGATCCATGCGGTGCACGCCTAACCCGTTGAGCTCTCATACTACCGAGCAATTGTCCGAACGGAACTGACATCTGCATTCCCCTTCCGGATGATGATGTATGCGCTTCATCATTGCCGGTTTAACTGCTAAGTGTCCCAGATCATGCACTGTTATAGCCAACCAGATGTTTTACTTTCTCTGACCGCAAGTGCAAGGATAATGTAAACCAAACCAATGCAAACCAACAATGCGCGCAACGAGCATGACTGCTGGGAGCACAGGCCACCAACTTCACCGACCACCGGCGACAGGACGTGCTCCTGCCCAAACCGAGTGACACAAGCTACCTACCACACGAGATGCAGTTCCCTCGCCAGGTTCCCCCAACCTTTTCACGCACCTACTATTGGAGCCTGGGAACTAGTTCTAGAGATCTGCCTTGTATAAATAAGTGAAGGGTGCACGTTTAAACTGGCAGCTGCTAATGTTAATTAAGCCTGCAAATACTCCGCTCGGAGCAACCCGCTAGACAATGGCTTCCATTGAAAGGCGGTGCCAGCAGCACTCCAAGCCCCTAAGGCTGTACATCTGAACACGGCTCTAGTCTAACAGATGCCCCTTGCATCAGATATCAACCCTACCAACCTGGCTGAAAACTGCTCAATGCTTCTGATGCCTCAGTGCTCCCTGACCCCTGCCAGCTCACCCTGATACAATCCTCTCGTGACCGTGACCTCCCAGTGCGATGAGCGCACAAGACATCATTGACTGACATTAGCTCTTCAACTAGGCGTTCCCTCAAGAGCCCACCACAAACCAAGTGGCCTAAGACCTTCCCCTGTGGGGCTGTTGCGAATGACTGCAAAACAACTTCTAGGCATTCTCTCCCAATATTATAAATGTAGTTTGCGGTTGGCTACGATATGCACCTAAGCCTGTCCGAACTCACCACTCTAGTCAGGTGACGGGAATACACACATAAGCAACTCATGTTCCTCCCCTATGGAGCTCGGCAGCGCCTTTGGGCTAATCCCAGAGGCAGTGTACATTTAATGTGCCAACCGCATACCCACAGTAGCCAGCTAGACACACCACCGAGGAGACTCCATAGCCTGTTATTTAAATTATCCATAGTATCCTCCTAAACAGATAACTTAGCTCCCACTGCTTGTCTTGCACTGTACTACCAAACCTCGTCACTTCCGAGGTTACCCATGAAACACTAGGTCCGCCGGGCCACCGCCCTACATATCAATTAGGCCAACCTAGTAGTTACTGGTAGGAACTGTACTTAGCAGAACATTGTGCATCAACTCAATCTGCAGTGTACCCTACTAATACTTGTAGCAGGGCGCATAGTCTAAGTACCTCCTGTCCAGCTTATACAAATGCAGATCACCATAGTGGTGCGTACAATGGCCTTCACGCAGGGACTAGATTGCAGCTTCTACACACTCCTGATGCCCAATTTCTTCTAGTACCTTCCCCACGTGGAGCACCGTAGCCTCTGGGCCAGTCCCATGCAACTCTAACTTCAGATGTTTTGACCCCAGGATTAGCAGACGATCACAGACGCAGCTTGGAGAATTCGCTGAAAACAGCTGCATGACCGACAAAGGACAATTACCACCGTTCAATCGCATCTGTCCTGCATGCGTGCCTCATCACCTTATTCCTTTTAAAGACCAAATCCCGACCTTAAATTACCAAGTCTTGCCCCCGTGAGCAACCGTGAACTGTGGTGGCTTATAACAATGGGCTCCATCTACCCAGGAGCCCATCCCCGATAGAGTGGAGGACCAGAATCCCCGAACATGCCACACTACCGGATAGCTCCTACTACATCCTATTTCATCACCACAAATCTAGGGCAGCCAAGAGGCTTAACCTGAGCACTCGCACTCCTTCCTAACGTAATCCAAGGCGATCGCAGCATGTGCCCCCTGGTTGTTCTGCTCAGGTTCTATCCCTTGTCGGTGACGTTTCGGTGTTCGAAATTCCGCAATCTAGTCTGGACTCCTTTCCTACACATTATACAGAAGATCGAAGAGAGCCGTAGCCTTCTGAATGCAGCATGGAAGGGCCCAGCAAGGCGTTTCTCACTGCCCTCCAATTCGACGATACTTCGACCGAGGAGACTGATAACCTATTAACCGCAGACCATACCACCCGCAAGGTCACAGGATTTAACCAGCATCATGCCCACCATAGCCCGGTCAAAAACAAGGTAATTACAAACAAGTAGCACGCTAATTGCTGTTAACTACAGTGTGGGGCACATCCACCGCATCTCTCCTTTGTGGATGGCGACCCCATCAGCGGGGAGTTCCCTAACCTCTTTATCTGTGCCGACTGCCCCTGCCTAAGATTCATGTGTTGATGGTAAGGTTCTTGAGCTCCTAGTATTAGGAAATCCGGAACACCAAAGCTATTAATGAACAGTGTTCAAAACCGAGAGGGTGACGATGACGATGAACACCCGAGGCCTCCCCTAGGGTCAGAGCGCGCCACTAACCACTCTCGTAACCTTGCAGCATGGCCAGGAACACGAAAGCGCCACCCGCGGGAGCCTGGACCAGCCCCACAACACCAAGTCGGCAGCGTTGGCCACAACACTACCCGGTATCCACCCTGATCGCCCAGCGTGCCACACAAACTCCATCAGGCACGGGCAACAACAGAGGAGGCCAACCCTGTTCAAAAGTTAGTGAACCTATGGCCCCCTTCGCTGAAGAGCCCCCGGGGGAGGGAGGGGGGTAGCACAATGCACGCCATGCTTACATTGCAGGTGAAGTCAGGGCACGCCAAGTGAGTCGTCCCGAGAGCGCAAACCAGGTACCACCCTTCGCTCCAGAGTAAGTATGCCCGTGCCCCGAATTGCCCAGTGAGCGTGGCACCAATGTCTTCTGTTTATAACACATACAGGTAAGGGAGCGTAAGTGAATTGCCCAGATTCATAGGAAATGAACGCAACTCTGAGGCTCGCACCCTGGTTCCAGCACCAGAGTCGGCAGGGCGAACTCGACCCAAAAGTATGGAGCGCTTTCATGAGCGCAGTAGACGTTACCCAATCATGCACGAGGGAAAGTGATTTGCCCAGAATCACCATGTGTGAACACGACCTCAAGGCTCTAACCCTGGTTCCAGCACCAAAGTCGGCAGCGCGAACTCAGTCCAAGAGTAAGGAGCGCTTACAGGAGCAGTTTAATCATTACACATTCAAGGCACATGCGAGTTAAGTGATTTGCCCAGAATCACCGTAGGTGAACGCGACCCCTAGGCTCGGACCCTGGTTCCAGCACCAATATCGGCAGCGCGACTCGACCCTAAAGTAGGAGTGTTTACATGGGCACAGTTTATACATTGCGCATTCAGACACGGGGAGATTAAGTGAGTTGCCCAGACTCACCGTGTGTGAACGCAACCCCGAGGTTAGAACCCTGGTTCCAGCACCAAAGTCGGCAGCGCAAACTCGCCCCAAAAGTATGAAGCGCTTACCTGAGCACAGTTTATACCCAACAAATTCATGCATGTGAGGATAAGTGATTTCCACAGAATCACTGTCAGTGAACGCGACCCGAGGTTCGACCCTGGTTCCCGCACCAAAGTGACCCTTCTAGCCAACAGACTACCTCCTCTCTGGCTATCCCGGAGGACTAACCCTCGAGGGGGGCGCGAACGTGCAGACGTGGCCTCCCGGGCAGCCTCGAATTGCTACACCAACCTCAAGCTGCATGGGCCACGAGCCGCATCCCGCACCAAGGGGGGGGGGGGCGGTCGCAGTCTGGTCGCGCGGCGACATGCACTAGGCGGAGCCGCCATGCCCCAGGAACGGACCATCAACCATGGTATACCCGCGCATTGCTATTAACCCATAGCTACATGGGCCGCGAGTAGCCTCGCGCACACAAGGGGGGGGTCGCAATATAGGTCACGTGGTGGTATGCGTTGAATGCTGGAACGAGCAACAATGTATCCGCGCCCGCCCCCAGGAGCGCCGCGGATGGTAAAGCCTCCCTAGACGCGCTGCCCATCTAATCTATGCGCCTTGTCCCCCGGGACAGTCCGGGCCCGTGAAAGGAGAGCTGTACCCGGAAGCCGAGGGCATACATGCCAACATTTCAGTAGAGCAAAGAGGGAGATTTTTAAGGAAAATCGGGAGAATGGGGCCTTGAATCGGGTTACTGTCATATATGGGCTTTGGAAGTGTGCTGCTGCAGGATCGGACCTTTGAAACGATTCGCTTGTTAATGAGTCTTTGTTGGTTTTTTACCCCTTCTAGCGCCCCTGCAACGCCACTCTGACTATTGCTGGAAGAATTTGCACGTTACACAATACCAAGCCCAGTCAGCTGAAACCCCGAGGAATCGGGTTTCGGGATGCTTGAATCGGGAGGCGGGAGACTAGCCTTGAAATCAGTAGTCTCCCGCCTGACTCGAGAGGGTTGGCATGTCTGCGAGGGTGTCGAGGCTCGGTCCTCTAACCACGCGGCTCGACCCCCCAACCTGGGTACGTCATGTCAGACTGCGCAGCAATGGGGCACTAGCGCTGCCAGCACCGTCAGGGCGGGAGGCGGAAAGCCTGCCTAGTACGGCACGAGTTAAACACTGAAGTGGGTGAGGCTGGCCACAGGAGAGTTCAGGACGACACTAACGTGGCCTTATTGCATCGAACCCATGCATTTGGGTTCTGGGCACCACGCAATCACTCAACCGGGTCAGCCGCTCGGTAAGGCAGGCCCGCCGGTCGAGAGCCCTCACACAGACCCCCGGCCGATCCAACTCTGCACGCAGGCCATAGCCACCCCGCGGTGCCGTACGACAACACCAGGGGGGGGTAAGTACCACTGGGATGAGGTTACCACTGGTGGCCTGCGAATGGGATCTGGGTGGAGGGAGGGGAGGGGGGGGGGGCTCGCCTCGCAATCGCAGCTCCCCGACCGATGACGAGTCCCGCGTACGACGCGACACAACGGCGTGGCTGGTGGACAAGGCGAGACGGGCAGCGGACAAGTGGGCGGGGGACAGTATTTGTACCCCTATCCCCCCTCCCACTACCGGAAGGGGCCAGCCGGACGTCCCCCTGGACTCACGCCCAGGGAACTAGGAGGCCGACTCCAGTGCCTTCCTGTGGCACTAAGGTGGCCGCCCTGTTGAGGGGCCACTGCGTGGCCCCCCGGGCATCCTTGGCAGGTGTGGCACAAAGCAGCGCAAAACATTGCGTCCATATGCATGCCATTATAAAAGCCTGAAGGAGCATAATAAAATTGCCCAGCATATGGGAGCGCCCTCGCTTCCCTTAGTTAATATGGGTCTAAATATTAAATGAGGCTCTATGTACTGGTGGGGGTAGGGACTTTTTTGTACGCTACACGAATAACGAAAATCACGTGCCATTTGTAGAAAGAACTATACTGTAACCGCATTTTCAAGTGCACACTCACAGTGGTGGATGTCTTGTTCCTTTATTTAGAACTAATTTGCTCAAAAAGATAGATTTTGAGTTGAACCCCCTCTTTCCCCTCCCACCTTTTTGGCAGGTATGGCCCCAAGGCAAACAACAATAATGTGATTTGCTCAGGAACACACGATTCCATTCTAGTTAGGGAGCCGGGATTCGAACGCATGCGGGTTAATATACAAATCAGCCTGTCAAACAAGTTGATTTTGATTACCTGTCTGTTTGATATGCATTTCTGTCCCACGAATTTTGACTCTGAACTTTATTTATTTATTTATTTTTAAGGTTTTATATAGCGCTAGCTGGACCCAAGAGTATCAGAGCGCTTTGGTAACACAGAATAACAGACAGACTAAATACAATATAGAAAATAAGGCAAGGCAATATGAACTTTAAGAACGTTGTAAGTTCTGGAGATCAAAATCAGGTATCCAATCAGAGATAGTAGATCAAGAAGACAGAGAGGAATAATATAGTGTGTCCGTAGATGGAAGGGCGAGAGAGTGAGGCAAATTTGTAGAAGGGAGGGGGGGGTGAAATTATAAGTGGGCCAATATAAACATAGAGCAAGGGGAGAGTTTGCGGCCAGAGACAGTAAGTTAAATTAAGAACCCCAGTATTTGTTGAGAAGGAGCAGCTTGAGGTCTTTTTTAAAGCAGGGGTAGGAGGGGTTGCAACGGAGATCTTTGGGAAGGGTATTCCAGATGGAAGGCGCATTACCAGAGAATGAGCGGGTCTGAGTTGATTTCTTTTTTTGCAGAGGAGGGACAAGGACAAGAGCGTTAGTGCTCCTCATTGTTCTAGAGCAACAAGCTTATTGTAGTTTGTCTGTGAGGTAAGAGGGGGTATTTTGATGAAGGGCTTTGTGTGTGATGCAAGAGATCTTGTAAGTGGATCTTCGATCGGAAGCCATTTAAGTTTTTTGAGAACGGGGGAGATGTGATTGTAGCGCTTACAGTCAGTAACAAGCCTGGCTGCGAGGTTAAGAACGGATTTGATAGGGGCAGGCGGACTTTAGGGATACCAGCAAGAGTGGCGTTACCATAATCAATTCTAGACAGGACTAATGATTGTACAGTTGATTTAAAGTCATCTGCTGGGATGAAGGGTTTGAGTTTTTTTAAGGTGGTGTAGTATGAAGAGAGCACCTTTAGCCGAGCTTTTTATATGGGGAGTGAGACTCCGATTCAGATCAACGCAGATGAACTATGTAAGATATATTCGGAAACGCGGCGGCAGTGCCGTTGCGAAATCTGGATTTCAACCCAGGCTGATCTGTGTGTACGTGTGAATGTGTGTGTGCGATATTTGCTTCTGCCTAGCTGTGTCTGAGAGAAAAGTGTGTGTATGTTTGTGTGAGTACGAAACAGAGAGGGCGAGAAGGGCTGATGTATCTAACTGTGGGTGTGTTTGCCGGAGAGTGTGTTTGTAAGTGTCGAATAGAGAATCATCGGCTGACTGTGTGTGTGTCTATGTGTGAGAGAGATGAATGGCAAGTCTATTTGTTAGTGCGCGTCTGTGCATTAGGAGAGTCTGTGTATGTGTGTGCATCTGTGTATGTCTGTGTGTCTTTCACTGTGTAAGAGGTATGGTTTTCTTATGTGTTAGTGTGTGTGTGTGTGTGCGCGCGCGTGCACTGCAGCCCTCAGCACGTCACTGCATTTGTCAGGGTGTATGTGTCGACGCCAGCGCCTGTCAGTCGCCTTGCATACAGCTCTCATCTCTGTCCGCTGTGCATCTCTGGGCACTGCTGACAGCTTGCGAGGGGCTGATTGGCAGATGTATAATGATGTTAGGAAACTGGGGTGGCGGGTTTCCTGCCAGCTCCCACGTTTAAAGGAGTGTGCGGCCGTTCTCAGGTAGCCTCTGTCTTGACACATACAGACCTAGATCAACCGTACCAAAGCCCCACCCAGTCCACAGTCCCAAGTAAAGCCTCTCTATCCCCTCTTTTTCAACTGCCCCGTCCCCTGGCTTGGACGGTGCCAGCTGAAGTACTGGGTTTTTCAGAACCAACCCAGCGGTGCCAGGGCACACACCCGAAGACTTCGAGTTCTTCCTGTTTCAGACTACAGAAACACAGAGTCTTCTAGGTGAAGTCAAAGATCGTATTTATTGGCTGCAGACCAATCACAGGTATCCGAGAAGTACAGCACGGTGTATGTTCTCAGGAGACTGCCCCCAACCAAAAACCAGTCTTTTCTTATATACAGAATATTATGCTCTGGGCAACACCGCCCCTATTTTACAAGTGGTCGTTCACATATTTTCGCTTCAAAGAAAGAGCACAGTCATGATGATAATCCCACATTTCAGCTCGGTCAGCACATAATTATTAACCCAGCGAGGCTCAGAACCCTCATCAGATATCAGCAGACCCCAATAAAACGGACACCTCCTCCTCGTAAAACAAGCCATAAAGTAGGAAACAGAGTCAGGTGTGAAAGAGATTAGTCAGGGTTCGTGTGGGATGCACGACTTTATGATGTGTTGGGCCCTGATGCTAATCCCATAAGGCCGCAGTAAAAGAGAACCGGCCGGGCAGGACTGACCTCGGGCAGCGGAGTCAGTTTGCACAGGTCACAAAGAAGTCACAGAAAGATTGCGTGTCCTTTAGGCCTAGGCATGGCCTCAGTGCGCAGCCTATGTGAGGGCAACCACAACCTGGTTACCGTTTTAAAATGGAACCCGAGGGTTTAACATGTAGTGTTGCATTCACAGTAAGTTCATCGGGGAAACGTGACAAAAACACTCATACATACCGCATTAGTCATTTGCGGTCCGCTGGTACCAAAATCGGCATGGTAGGACCATGCTACCAACATGGTTCCGAAATTTACAGTACCACAGACCCTCCTTTTGTCCTGACATAGGCAATAACTATACTAATACTAATCTGAGTCCAGGTCCATATTCATAAAGTCATGAAGATGTTGCTGTAGCATCATCCTATTGCTTAGCTCGTCCCTTGATACACGGTTCCTTACACATGATGCAACACAGAGGCTACACATTGCAGGAGCACACTGTATACATAGACAGAACAGGAAAAGAATGGCTAAGATCGTCCCAGTGACTATTAGAATCTTCCATTCCCAAGCTGATATCAGTCCCCAGAACCACCCCATCATCGACCAGTCTCCTTTATCCACATGAATGGATTCGGAAATCTTATGCAGTTTGGAAATGGCCTGATAGACTGTCGGAGCGTTATCTGGTATGAAAATACAGCAGCTTGACTGGATAACCTTACATACCCCACCACGGTCTGCAAGTATGACATCTAGAACCATACGGTTCTGCAACGTCATGAGGCGATCCGCTTGGAGCTCAGCTGTCAAATTACCAAGGGCACCAGCCGTTACATTAACAGTGGTTTCAACTACACAAGTCAGTTGTCTCAGGTTCCTACTATTGACCATTGGTCCCCAAAACGGCAGGAAACCCAGGAAAAAGTCTCCCGCGTCCTGACCGGCAGTATCCTCCTTACTAACCGCGCCTCTCACAACTCTGGTCTTGTGATAATCAGAGGCGGCAGTAAATGTCGGCGGTAGCAAATTTGCAACATAACACGTGCCCGAGAAATCAGGGGGCAACCATGTATATGCTCGATCATTACAAACAAAGTATGTACCCCTGGCAGCCAAAAACGCAGGGGAAAACTGTGACGAAAAAATGTACGTTTCAGTACAGGCACTCCTCCCTAGTTGAGCTCTTGGATTCTGACCATTGCCCTGTAAACAGAACCGACCTATGTGGGGTACGACCCAAATTGGGGATGAACTTTTACGCTGTTTCTCGCCCACACTAATGCTATACCCCGTCGCGTTCCAACCTACATAAGCTCGCAACTCATCCTTGGGAATAGATGAATATGCATCGATATCTCTGCTCATATGAGCAACTCCTTTCATCAAGGCCTTATTGTTCGTGCTAGGTCTAGTGGAACGCGGTGGTCGCGGTGAGTAGGTTTCAAGCGCAAAAAGAAACATAGTCTGGAATGCCCATGATGACCCATTATAGCTAAACGGCAGCACTAGATATGGGATACCCTTATTAATGGTATGAGGCATCAAACCACACACCCAGCAATTTGTCGTATTCATAACTAGTTGGTGCTGGTGCAGAAGTTGAATAAACGAATTGTTTACGAACTCAGAACGTCTAGCTTGTTCGTGTTCAGGCAGAGGGTGGAAGGAGTGTGAGGGAACAGTAGGAGGAGGTATGGGCTGTATAGTGGGTGCAAACGGCACTTGAAAAGACAATAATACATAACCTACAGAAAACATCATCATGCTAAATAGTACAAACAGACATAATATTACAAAACGTTTGCTATTCATTACTTTACATATTCTGCTCTTAAAATTTATTTCCTCAGCGGGTCTCTTCATCTCGAAAAACTCCATCCTCTAATCGTGCTGTTCGCGGCGGATGAGTGTCTTCTGCTAAGGAGTACACCTGTCAGTCCAGGGAACGCCCTAGACCAACCAGACCGTTGACCTAACGTCTCCGGCTTGTACCCCAAAGTCTTGGCACCGCGACCCTGCAGCTGAACCCGGATGGCGGTTCGAAAAAGCAAAAATAAGAAAGTTTCTCAGATGGAAGAGAGAGCTGCACTTCTCAAAAAATATCAAAGAAAAAGAATTTTTTATTTGTCCATAGTTCTCGGCCTCAAATTGTAACGACTTCTTGTAGGTACTGTTTGGTCTGGAAACAAGAGTTCAGGCTCTGTAGTGTCCAATTGAATTGACGGTGGCACAGTTTCTTGCAAGATGTCATCACTTTCCTTCTCAGAAAGCGTTCCTTTTACTCGTGCATCGCTAAACGGCAGAAAACGAGGCACAGTCTCAGTCTCTGAGTCAGCGATCCCTTTCTGGACCCACTGGTCGTAAGGCAAAGGCAAAGGGACCCTCTTGCAGTGAACGCCGTGTATCCAGTTCTTTTTCCCTTGTACTCGAACAGCCGATCTCGTTGAAAGAAGGACGAGATGGGGCCGGTCCAACGGGGCTCATCATTCTTTGTCCTCTTGAAGGTTTTGACCACCACCCATGATCCAGGATTGATAGGATGTCCTGGAGCTTCAGAGACCTGAGGCAGAGTATCATGCACCTGTTGGTGTAAAACACGCAATTTAGCCATCAATTCATACAAATAATCAAGCAGTACTGGATGTTCGATCTCACTGAATTTTGTAGGCCTTGGCACTCCCCATATATTGGCCGGGCGGCCAAACACGATTTCGTAGGGACTAAGTCCCACTCGTGAATGCACAGTCATTCTTGTTGATAGGAGTGCTAAGGGCAGAGCGTCAGGCCATTTAAGACCAGAACTCGCTTGGATCTTGGCTAATTTGAGCTTCAATGTGCCATTGTAACACTCTACTAGTCCAGCTGATTGGGGGTGATTTGCAGCGTGGAATTTCTGCTTTATACCTAGTCCCTCACATACATTCTTCATCACTCGTCCCACAAATTCACTCCCATTATCACTCCATACCATTCTCGGCATTCCAAACCTAGGGAAGAATTCTTTGCCAAGGGCTTTAACTGTGGATAAGGCAGTATTGTCTTTTAGGGGATATGCTTCTATCCACCTTGAAAAAGTGCAAACAACAACAAGTACATATTTCAAATTGTTGCACCTTTCCATGTGGATGAAATCTAGCTGCAAAACCTCGAACGGATACGTTGGAGGCGCAAAATGACCAGCTGGAGTTGGGGTTCCCCTACCAGGATTGTATTTCAAACATACCATGCAATTTTTGACCACATTCTCTGCACACTTGGGAATTCCAGCATTCTGCCATACTGGAGCCAACAACTTACAAATCCCTTTCACACTGATATGCGCCATTCCATGTGCCATCGTAACCACTGGAAGCACATATGCATCAGGTAACAACCATCGCCGGTGTTCTGACAAATCAATCCAACAACCATTTTCATCCAATTTACCCTTACTTTCTTTCCACATACTCAATTCTTTCTCTGTGGCTTCAGCTTGAAGGGACTTCACACTCTCTATCGTGTCTTCACACATTCCAACATCACCAACCCATCTTGCAGGGCCTGCAACATACATTCGATTCGTCACATCTTTTGCTGTTTCTTTCGCGATTTCGTCAGCAAATGCATTACCACGACCAACATCATCAATAACCTTCTTGTGTGCACTGCATTTCACAATCGCAACTTGTAATGGCAAGGTCAACGACTCAAGGAGATCATTCACCAACTGACCATTCTGAATCTTAGTTCCATGCGAAGTCAGGAACCCACGTTCTTTCCACAAGCGCCCAAAACTGTGGGCCACGCCAAAGGCATACTGACTGTCAGTATATATGTTCACTTTCATTCCTTTCGACAACACGCATGCTCTTGTAAGTGCAATTAATTCTGCTGCTTGAGCCGAATTATGTGGTATACGTGCAGTTTCAACAATCGTGTGCAAAGTCGTGATAGCATATGCAGCAGTCGTATCACCATTCGGAAGCTTGAAGCACGAGCCATCCACCCATAAGGTACCATCACACTCAACCAGGGGAGTATCTTTAAGATCCACTCTCCCTTTTGTTTCTTCTTCTGTTCTGAACAGACAATCATGCTGTTCAATCTCATCTGTGTCTGCTGAAATCGGTAATAATGTAGCTGGATTCAACGTATTGCACCTCTTTATGTGCACATGACTCGCTAGCAGTGTCAACTCATAACCTGACAATCGAGCACTAGTTAAGTGCTGTGTCTTGGTCCTGTTTAATAACGTGTCCACTGCGTGTGGAACCATCACGATCAACGTGTTGTTCATTACTAACCCAGCAGACTGTCGAATAGAAACAGCTGCTGCCGCTGTGGCTCTCAAACAACTTGGCAATGCCTTGGCTACCGGATCCAAAATTGATGAAAAATACGCGCACGGACGCTGTTTGTCTCCAAAAGACTGTGTTAGCACTGACAATGCACAACCTTCTTTCTCGTGAACATACAACGTAAAGGGCTTACTGTAGTCGGGGGTACCCAACACAGGAGCTGAACATAATGCATTACGCAATTCCGAAAAACTTTTCTGACACTCTTCAGACCACGGGACGGGATTCGGGGTATCTTTACATGTTAATGCTATCAAAGGTTTTGCCAGCAAAGAAAAACTCGGGATCCACTGCCTACAGTATGAAGTAATACCCAAGAAAGCACGCACTTCTCTCTGTGTTTTTGGCACGCTCAATTGTGCAATGGCCTGAATTCTTTCTGGGGTCAGTTTCCTTCCCTTTTTCGATAAGAGATGGCCTAAGTAGGTTACTTCTTGTCGACAATATTGCAGTTTTGAGAGAGACACTTTGTGATGAAAAGTAGACAAATGACGCAACAACGACAATGTAGCTTCTTTACAAATCTCCTCAGTATCCGCGGCGATTAGTAAATCGTCAACATACTGAATAAGGGTAGCACCACTGGGTAAGACAAGTGTATCAAGCTGCGCTTTTAAAGCCTGACTGTATATTGATGGACTTTCACAGTAGCCCTGTGGAGCGCGTTTAAAACGGAAGCTTCGACCTCCTAGACTAAAACCGAAAATATCCCTGCTCTCCTCTGCAATCGGGATGCTAAAGAAAGCATTCTTTAAATCGACCACTGAGAACCAAGCAGCGGAAGCTGGAATCATAGTTAACAAGGCAGTTATATCAGGGACAACTGGAAACTGTGGCACAACTATCTTATTGACCTCTCTGAGATCGATCACAAACCTGTAAACAGGTGGCTGAGAGGGGTCAGTATGTTTTAAAACAGGCAAAACAGGACTATTGCAAACGTTGCCTCTTGTTTCTTTAATTACATCCTTTTCAATCAAATCATAGATGATTGCTAACAATGCTTTCTCACCTTCATTAGAAATCTTGTACTGGGGAATGCGTGGCAATTTAACATTGGCTTTCAAAGTGACCACATATGGCGGTATTTCCAAGAGACCCACATCGTTAGGACCAGTAGCCCAAATGTCATCCGGAAGAGTCGACAATTCATCTGGCAATTTATTCTTCGACAAATACATTGGAGAAATCACTTCCCTACCCAGTGTAAGTTGTACTCCCGGGGGGAGCAATATAATGTTGCATGTAATCTCTTTAACAAATCCAATCCTAACAGGTTTTCACCACAACCTGTCGTTAGGATAAGGGGTGCTTTCAGCTCACAAGGTCCAACAAAAAGGGGCATAGGACTAGAGATCGGGTTCCTAACCGGGGCGCCAGAAAAACCTACTGAAACATTCATTTCGCCAGACAAAGGCGCGCCAGGGAGTTTTGAGTGCATAATTGAACTCTTTGCAGCACCAGTATCCAACAGAAAGGGCTCTGACACACCCGCTGTAGTCACCTTAACATACGGTCCACTCTGATCCACTGGTACTGAAACAACTCCTTCTCTTTGTCTACGGCTGTCCTAGTAATCATTACCTTCCGCATTTCCATCTTCTGCATAATAGTCGTTATTATAGTACTGAGCTATCCCACCAGTTACATTGGCCTGCTGATCAAAACTGTTCATCGTATTTTGAGGCGGAAGAGGACGCGCGTTCTGGGGAACATTCCCACGCCCTCTACCTCTAGGAGCTTGCTGACCACCTCTACCTCTCGCGCCATAAGCATTATTCGTGCGCTGCAACAATATAGGACAACTATACTTAAAATGACCTTCTTTGCAATACGAACACTGATTGGGACCCACAGAAACACGCGGTTGGGAATACCAGAACCTTTGCGAGTTACTCTGAAACTGTTGGGGTTGTTGATAGTTACTCTGACCTTGCTTATAGTTATTCTGATCTCCACGTGGCGGGTAAGCCTGCTGTAAAAGAACCTTCGTCTTTAATTCTTTTGTTTTCTTGTCTGCTCTATCCTTCTCATCTTTATCACTATTTTCGTAATACTGTGCAGTAGCCAGTATTTGCGCTGATGAGGAAACAGCCCAAGAACTCTCTGAATCTTTTAATTTCTTACACAACTCGGGAAGCAAATTATGCACAAATTTATCAAAAAATAACCGTTGACCACCTTCCGTACTCATGTCTTGACCACTGTGGTCGATAAATGTTTCTTCAAACCTGGTGAAGAAATCAGACACTGTTTTGTCTTTCTTTTGTTTGCATGCGGATAATTTATCCCAATTCACACGCATCACCGGCATTAAAGTCTTCATGTAGGTAATAATTCTACCAGGGAGTTCTGCTACTAAGGGCTCAGGTTTCGCACCACCAACTTGTCTAGTGTCTGTAGCAATGATATTAGCCCATGTGCCACCTAGTTCTGCAGCATGATCTGTATTACGAATCAACCCCCATAAAGGCTGCGGAACGACATTCCCGAACAACATATCTATGTCAGCTAGGTTCATGACACACGATTCTGCAGTCTGTGATAGCTCATTATAATATCCTGCAGGGTTTTTACGGAGGTCAGGCAATGTCTGCTTAAGGGCTAAAACTTCTGATCGCTTCCAAGGAACATGTACCCAAACACGCTGAAAATGAGCTTGCATAGCAGCGATACCTAGAGCGGCATCAGCTGCAACAGCGTCCTTCCATACTGGAGGGACTTCTCTCATAGGGTATTGTTTAACCTTCCTATCAGAGGAGTCATGTTCAAACAGTGACTGAGAAGGACCCTCGATCCTAAAAGACAATAATGTCGCAACTGCTTTCTCAACATCGGGACCCACAATCGTACCTTTTCCAAATTCAAACCGCACATGACACAACTCCTGCGGGCTTAAGTCTAAACCATGATCTTCCAATTCCTCACAGAGGAATTCACACATTTTCTCAAAAACGTATCTCTGTTTTGGTGCTTCCGATTGATGAAAAACATTTACAACAGACTCTACATCATATCTTGAAGGATAAACAATCCATTTATGTGCCATGCGGTCTAATACTTCTTTCTCTCCAGAACCAGGCAGCTGACTACGCAACTGCTTACGCTGTGAACCAGGGGTCGTACTAGATGACCCAAAGAGAGGCGATATAAAACTAGTGACCGCACTAGCTATTCGTTGTCGTGTAGAAGGAGAAGTTGAGGCAAGAAAGACAGAGGGAAGAAAAACGGGTGCAGATACAGGTACAGGGGTCGTATCAGGAAGAGCGCCGAGGGAGGCAGCTGATGTACTAGGTAAAGTCGCAGGAAGCGCAGAAGATATGGGCAGCGAAACCGGCGGCCCTTGAGAGGGCTGCGCCGTAGGCATAGGAGCCGGCTGAGGAGGAGCTGGCGGCTGCGGGAAAGCTTGCGGCAAATTAACTGGAGGCCGTACATTTAAAGGTTGCGGAGGCGCTGTAGCACTCTGCGCATACGGGGGTGGCGAACTCAGCAAATGTGACATTAGGGGATCTTTCTCCTTTTCTTTTGACGCATCTTGCTGAAGGGGTGGCAAAACTGGGTAGCATTTATCAATCACTAATTTACGTTGCCTGCGCAACTGCTCATTCATTTGTTCTTCTTCATTATCTTTAAACTGCAAGGCTGTTTGCATTATCGACATACCTTTCTCTCTTTTATTTTTCTTCGCTAATTTGATTTCTTTCTGCTTGGCTTCCTTTCGCCATAGGCGGAAAGAATCAAACATCGCCGGCCGGGCTTTCTTTTTAGATAATTTAACCTCTAAGTTATCCAAAATCTCTGTGTCGAAACTACCATATTGGGGCCATTTTAAATCACCATCTTTCCTGGTGTATCGGATCCATACTTCATTGTACGTAATGGGGCCCACGCCATGTTTTACATAAAGCTCATAAGTTGGAGTTCCAATTGGAGGAACCGGACACGAATCCTCTAATCGGGAGTCCCTATTACAACCCAAACAAAACAAATTTCCAAATATACTAGAACCAGGCATCTTCGCTCACTAGTCTAGTTTCAAACTTCAAAGGATTATCGAATACGATAGTCTCGTGAATACACGAGTCCTTCGGCTTTGGCACTTGCAAGTTCCAAATCAAAGCAATCCCGAAGGGTGGACCAAACTAAGAACCAAACTAAGGACTGGGAGACGCTCCACTTATACTTAACTGAGGTATCGATGACGTCACCAGAAGACTCGTTAGATCGTTTCGCTCTACCAAATCATCAAGGGTCCAAAACAGGGCGATAGTCAGGGCAGCAGTCCTTTGTAGCCGTCAGGACGCGGAGAACCTCGCAGTAAAGACTTTCGGACCACGTCGACATGCAGGGGTCGATGAAGTGGCGGCCTTCCTCCAGAATTTTCACACGAAGCTCCTCACGAACCTCTGGCTTGGACCGGTACCGCTGAAATCGCCCCACGTTGGGCGCCAACTGAAGTACTGGGTTTTTCAGAACCAACCCAGCGGTGCCAGGGGACACACCCGAAGACTTCGAGTTCTTCCTGTTTCAGACTACAGAAACACAGAGTCTTCTAGGTGAAGTCAAAGATCGTATTTATTGGCTGCAGACCAATCACAGGTATCCGAGAAGTACAGCACGGTGTATGTTCTCAGGAGACTACCCCCAACCAAAAACCAGTCTTTTCTTATATACAGAATATTACGCTCTGGGCAACACCGGCCCTATTTTACAAGTGGTCGTTCACATATTTTCGCTTCAAAGAAAGAGCACAGTCATGATGATAATCCCACATTTCAGCTCGGTCAGCACATAATTATTTACCCAGCGAGGCTCAGAACCCTCATCAGATATCAGCAGACCCCAATAAAACGGACACGTCCTCCTCGTAAAACAAACCATAAAGTAGGAAACAGAGTCAGGTGTGAAAGAGATTAGTCAGGGTTCGTGTGGGATGCACGACTTTATGATGTGTTGGGCCCTGATGCTAATCCCATAAGGCCGCAGTAAAAGAGAACCGGCCGGGCAGGACTGACCTCGGGCAGCGGAGTCAGTTTGCACAGGTCACAAAGAAGTCACAGAAAGATTGCGTATCTTTTAGGCCTAGGCATGGCCTCAGTGCGCAGCCTATGTGAGGGCAACCACAACATGGTTACCGTTTTAAAATGGAACCCGAGGGTTTAATATGTAGTGTTGCATACACAGTAAGTTCATCGGGGAAACGTGACAAAAACACTCATACATACTGCATTAGTCATTTGCGGTCCGCTGGTACCAAAATCGGCATGGTAGGACCATGCTACCAACATGGTTCCGAAATTTACAGTACCACACAGCCTGCCCGAGGACAGCAGCATATATCTTGCAATGCACGTCTCGCGCAGCGGACCGCCACAATGGGAGATGTACCGTCACGTCTCACTTGTTGGACTTGCTTTTTGTCGGTCCGGGTTCTAATCCTGGCTCCGACACAACCAACATTTGTGTGATTCTGGACAAAGCTCTAGGCCTCACATAGCCTTCAATTGTAAATATCTATAGCGTAAATATACACAACCTACTAATATATGTCTTGTCTTATTTGTCACGTTCGACAAGTCTCTGTGTAGTCATTCTGGACATACGTAACACCACTATACTGTGATCCTAAGCAAAGAGAGACGTAGAAGCACTTGAGATCTCTGGTGCACAGTCAATGTGCCTTGTGGCAATGACTAGAGATGCTGATATATAGATTATGAGACCATGCTGGACTTCAAATACAAGGACCACATGAGCGTAATGTGCATCTCTGCACTGTTATACGACTGGCGCCATTTTATAATCAGAGCTGTAAGCGCCTTCATATAAGAACATGAAATGGCCGCTGCTTCTTGCAGGGCCTTAACGCAGGTCCCTAACCCCTGCTGCGAAGGGGGATGGGGGCAACCCGTTGTCCCTATTCCGTCAAGAGACTCACATTCAGCCCAAACCCAATGAGATACAGTAGACTCAGGGGTCCCTTCTCATATTCTGCAGGGGGTCCCCATCACTTTGCTTCACGCCACTGGCTTCTTGCCCTGCATGGTTAATTCAATTTTATTGGAAAGCGTTCACTGTTATCTAAGTAGTGTTTAGAGAAACACTGTTTAGATCCTTAACCACTGTAGCCGATCGCTAACCACTGATGAAATGTCCTTTACCTCAGCCTTTTTTGTTCACTATAAATGACAGTTTTTTAAGGTAATATTAATTGTTTTAGAAGATTGCCATTTTTTATGTTCATCTAACGAATGCCAGCAGAATGAACAAAATGAAAAAACATATCAGTACATCCTAGCTAGATCCACATATATGTACTTATGCTTTGATCAAGGTGCCTAAAATTCCAATAATTCTTATAATTCTTAGAATTCAAAATATATATATATATAATGCTGCTTATACACTAAAACCCGCAGCTGTGTATGGACACTTAATACGGTCACCTTGAATTGAAATTGCATTTGTAGGGTTATCCACGACGAAGCGTTGAAGCCCACCTATAGAAAAGCACATAATTTGTAATTGTACATATGTACACTGTGATAACTTTAATCTGAGTTATTTTACATGCATCAGCGGACTCCTGAACTGGATAGAATTCTTTATAAATAAATAAATAAATAAATAAATAATCCCATCTAAACTGGAATTCCTTATAAATAAACTAGTAAACAAACAAACAAGCAGAACTAGATGCAGGCCCCTATGTATAAAAAGCATGTAAATATTTCCTAGGAGCGGTAAACATTTTAGCACGACAAGGCAGTTTGTATTTCCCTGCAATCGTGTGTTTGCTGGCCGGGGAGTGGTGTGTGCGTGTGTGCGTGCGCGCGCGCAGTCTGCTCTTTTTGGAAGCACATACTCGTGCTTGTGGTGCGCCCCTGCGTGCTCCCGCAAGGTGGATGCCGCCACAAGCACGAGTATGTGCTTCGAAAAAGAGCAGATCGACGGCCAAGGGTCCTCCTAAGCAGCGTATGCGCCCTGCGTAGGCGAGACCTAATAATATTGGGTGATCCTGCAGAAAGGGCACATTTCTAACGGATTTCTTGTGGAATGCGGGCTTCATTATTATGGCAGTCCCCAGAACACTCTGTTATCATTGCCAGGGCCACTAGGTGTATGTGATACGTTTATGTGAATTATGTAGCAAAACAAATCAAATCTCTGGCAATATTACATTGATCGGTTTGTGCAAGAAACAACTTTTTTTTTACTTCTGCAAATATGTGTAAATGCTATAAATACCTTATTTTGCGCTAAACATTTGTAGTCACTGAATCATTTAAAGGCACAAGCAATTACCGTTGTCCATTTATCAACAATGTATTCATGAAAGCTAAAACAAGGATTCAAATGTCAGTCAGTGCTTATCATTAGCTGCACTTGAAAGAAAACAGCATTTTCAAGTTAAATTCCTCCAAATAACTTGTAATATCAAAACACATAACAAGTACCATGGTGCTATATTTCCATCTCTGGGGTATTGTGAAGAGTTTTTGAGAAAAAATAACATTTACTGTTGTCTTTCCGTCTAAACCACAAGATCAGGTTGAAGTGGATTGATTATTCGGTGTTACGCAACATGGGCATTAAAAGTATTCCCCTTTGTTCTTTGCCCTAGCTTGTTATTTATTTGGGTACCAAGATAGAAACGTTTAGCTTTTGCTCCGTGAAATTCTTACTACTCTGTATATGGCACCTGAATTCATACAGACATGTTTAACTTCTAATTTATATGATGAACAGAAATCACTAAGCTTTAAATTGTTTTCATATTATATGATGAATTTGATTGGTTGATGGATAGTAGTATGACAATTCCCTGTTTACCTTATACAGTGTTACAAGATTAAACAAACTTTGTTGATTTAGCATACAGTGGTGTTAGCCACCGTGTGGTTATGGCGCAGGCAGTGTTTTCGTTGAAAAGGTATTTTTTTATTTGCCTATAACTTTTGACCCCTTGGACAGATTTGCACAAAACTTGCAATCTACTTACTCATTCAGCTAAGTTTTGGCGTGTCACGTTTTGAGAAGTATGATTTTTATTGTTTCAAGTTATTAAAAACCCTCACAATATGCAAATTGTGATACAGTACATTGCGTGATCATTCAATAAATACAACAGCACACAGTTCTATTGGGGACCAAATTCCCTAAAGTGCCAAGTGTGATGAAAAGATTTAGCAAAAACTAAAAACCAACTCTAAAATTATAAAAACAGTTTTTCTGGGAATCAGAAAAATGTATACGAGACCAAATTACTGTTGCTTAGTACAACGGACAAACGCCGCAGACAGCCCCTATTTCTGATGATGTTGTCACAATAGCATCTCTCTAACAGAAGTTTAAGCTAGGGAAACGAACGCCCTGCTACAAGTGCCACATTTTGACTAAAGTCCACTGTACAAATTCGGCGTATGAGACCGCACATACTCCCCGACCCCTTTAACTATATTAAAAAAAGAAAAATAATAATGCGATCTCATATACTGATACTACATTCAATGTCACATTTCCATAATATCTGATGTACAAAGATACTGCCTGCGAGTGCTGGACATGAACACAACATATCATTATTCCTGCCCTGTATAAATACTTAAATAGCTAAATATTGAAGAAGTAATAAGAATTCTAAACAGCTCATTGGAAAATGGCAAGCTGAAAAGGTCATAATATCGCTAATAGCCACGAGCTTGGTGGCGCCTGGGTCAATAGTTTTTGAGCATCTTTGAGGATTGCTTCGCGAAGACTTATCCATGGGGGAACAAGTTAACAGGGAAGATGAACAAAGAAGTTTTTCCCATTTTAGCTTCCACAGGCTATTTTGCTCACATTTACATCCAAAATGGCTGAATGAAATGACCAGACTTGCTATGAAAGTTGAACTATACTCAGATCGCAATCTTGTTGTAAACCTGCTGAGCAGTTTCTGAGATATAAACGTTTAAAAAAATTCCCAGCAGGCATTAAAGGGTTAACACTTTTGTGTAGCTCTGCTGTTTTAACTCGCAAGTCATTACTTGTGAATCATGTCAATCACTTTTCTTATTACAAAATGTGATTGGAGAAACTCATATGTTATGGGGTCTCTGGGGCTCTAATGCTTTTACAGCTCCACACCGTTGACACCTATAAGGGAAAAGGAAGAAAGACTAATGTTATCCAAAATAGCAGAAATAGAGTAAGGACAAATAAGCGTGAAAACTAAAGAAGCAAGAAGGACTCTGTAGAGGCATGCGCACTATTTAAAAAATCAGGATGCGGATCCAGAGGCCAGAACTGTGAGGAAGTCCAACTCGGCAGACGACCAACCCGCTTTCCAGCCTCCAGAAGAGACAAGCGGAGCAGGCCATACATCTCAGGACTGAAGTGGTGCACAGTAAATAAGAGAGCCTACAATGCCGAACCAAGGCGAGGAGGCAGGCCCTCCTGAGTCCCGGACCTGCCATGACCTACACCATGCTCTCTCAAAGATAACTAACTAACCCTGACAAAAACCTTAACTAACAAGCATTCGCAAATGCACTAGGTTTTCCCTATGTGATTAATTATATATATATATATATTCACTGAAAAAACCATAGGTTTCACACACGTTATAGTTAAGAATTAGCATTTAAAAAACCTTGCAAATTCACTTAAACCATAGGTTTCACACATGTTATAGTTAGCTGGACATTTCACATTTATAGTTAGTGCAGGCAACTATAACTCACGCGACCGCAATCCTCTGCTGATGACGTCAGATATGACATCACTGTATTTAGGCACTTATTTACCCATGTCTTCTTCCATTAATTTTTAGCTATACATATATTACAAATATTTTTTTTTCAGAAAGACACATATGTCATCAGTGATGTAATATCCGACGTCATCAGCAGAGGATTGCGGTCGCGTGAGTTATAGTTGCCTGCACTAACTATAACGGGGGAATTTCAATGGTTTTTCACGAGTGAAATGTCCAGCTAACTATAACATGTGTGAAACCTATGGTTTTTTAAGTGAATTTGCAAGGTTTTTTAAATGCTAATTCCTAACTATAACGTGTGTGAAACCTATGTTTTTTTCAGTGAATTTGTACGTTTTTTTTAAATGCTAAGTTATGTATTATTATTTTTTTTTTAAGGTTTTTCACCGTGTGCATACTGTACGCGCACGGTGCGCTTTGCGCACCTTGCGCACTCTGTGGACGCACGGTGCGCTTCGCGCACCGCGCGCCCACATTACGCAGTTCGCGGAATTTTTCCGTTTCTACCGTACGCGCACGCTACGCGTACTCCGCGATTTTTCGCAAAAAAATTAAAGGAAATTTTGGCCCTTGGGGGTCCTTCTGGGACCCCCTGACAAAGGCTAGGGGGTCAGGAACTGTCCACCCTGCCCCCTTTTCACGTTCTCCACCTTTGTTTTTCACCCCCTCAGACTGCGAGAGACAAAATGGCGGCCGACACTTCCTGGTTTTGACCGATTCGAATGTTTACTAAGATCTAACAACCAATCAGAATCGCGCTCGCGCACGACAGCGTGCGCGTACGGTAAGTTTTACCGTACGCGCACGGTGCGCGCTTATAGATATATATATATGCTTTTAAATGCTATTTTCTCAGGAAATACTGAACAGATTTACACCAGACCTGCAAAGGGCACATCCCTGACCTGAGGACTACCTCTCTGCCAAATTTCAAGTAATTCTGTTCAGCCGTTCGGGCTGTAGCTTGGACTAAAGGTCCTATGGAAAAATGCATGGGGAAAACGCGTTTTGGGACCCCCCCTTTTTCTCAGCCCCCGCTTGACGAATCCCCCGAGACTTTCAGGGAAGGAGCGGAGCGGAGCGCCCCACCTATTTTTAAAATTTCGCGAGGATTCGTCAATCGGCGCCAAAGTTATTCCAAATAGAATGTTGCGGATTTCCTATGGAAACACGATCCTAACTATAACTATCTACTGGCGACCGCCAGTAGATTATATATATATATATATATATACATAAATGTTTTAGCTGTACCCAAGCCTCCTCTTAGGCGGGCACACGACAGGGGTAGTTACCCCCATACATCCGCATGAAACCAATGCGCAAACTCCTCGGTAGAGGTGAAAAAACAACACTGGAGCCGTGGCCTAAGTGCCACGGCTCCAGTGTTGGTTTTTCACCTCTATAGAGGAGTTTGCACATTGGTTTCATGCGGATATATCTATATATATATATTTATTTATTTATAAAAATATACACATTTGTAAATGAGGCATTAATTCATACAGGTAACTGTGAGACCTTACTCAGGTGTTTTACTAGTGTGCAAACTATGTATATTATTAGACCTGTCCTTGGTAAGAGAGGGAAAGAGACACAGACAGAGAGGGTGGATAGAACAAGGGCGAGAAAAAGGTTAAGAGAAAGAACATTAGAGAGGTGCATTGAGAGAGCGCTTTGGGCTTACCAGTAGTAGACGGGCAGATCTTGGTGCAGGTCGTAATCGAGAAGTGTTTTCAGGGCTTTTTGTGGGTGCCGGTGCTGGCAGAGAGGCAGTTGCTGCATGCCAGAGTTGAAATAGAGTTGAAATCCATGGCAGGAGCTGTACAGGGGCCCTTAATTTGAATGTCAGCGTGTCCTGCAGGCGGAGTTGATGTGAATTAGCGGAGCTGAGCGTGGCTGCTGGTGCTTAGATAGCCGAGGGTGCTGTGGGTGGTGATATTGTTATGGCAGGCTTTTCTTTCAGGGCCTTTTCTATACATCGTGGGGTACAGTTGCTGCTTCTGGGCCTGCTACTGGGGTGGAAGAGAGGGGCTTGGTGGTTTGGCTGCGGGATCTTGGTTTGCTGGACTGCTTTCTAATGAAATCACACACCATGGTTTGGGGAAGGTTTTATCTGCCCTGTCTCAATGTCTGGAGTGAAACCCTGGAGCTAAGCAAGGGGGACTGCCAGAAAAAGAATGCGCAGCAAGCATAAGCTGCACTGCCCTTTTGAGGACTTCATTCATACCATGTTTACAAAGCGCTATAGATCCAAGCTGGGTGACAGTCCGTATCAAGCATCCAGCAGGGGATACTACTAACAGCCATGTGACAAACACGCTGCCCTCTTACCCCCATGCGCAGTTTCTTCAGCTTTCAAGCTTCCCCTTCAGGCAAGACTTTTGTTTAACGTAGTATAGTTTAAATAAAAAATTTGTACTACTTTTAACAAGCCAATTATTGTCAATTGTTAAATCTTTTCTGTGAGAAGTTGGCCTGGCATATGCTGTTCCTAGTTATAGGGACACCTTGCACCAGCCCAATTCGACTCTTATTGATGATAGGTTTAAGACAACCTTTAAAGAAAGCTATCCTAGTGGTAGCTGTGGAGAGCAGCCTTCAGGCTAAGTCTTGAAGGAGTGTTAAGCTTATTGTTTTACCATAATAACCTCTTGAATAACCAAATGAAAGAGTAGCCCACACAGGTATATATATAAAATATATGTATTTATTCTAGTCAGAATCCCACAGTCGCTTTATGAGACTAGTGGCAAAGTTACACTTCAAACAAGCATTTATAAACACAATAAATAGCACAGAAATCAATGGGCCCCAGCGGAGGACCAAACCATATATCAAAAAAGTGGTATAAGAACCACGACAATTCTACAGACAATGCCTAGGGCATTCAGGATCGCTTGCCCCTTTAGAATCCTCCCACAGTTATGAGGAAGGGGACCCACGGGAGACGCGTGCAGTGCAAAGAGCTGCTATCGGGATCTCAATGTAAGCCTATGGAGAATGTCGCGGTTTAAATTACACAGATTAAAGTCACTTCTAGCAGGAGTACAAAGTTAAAACTTTAGACTTAAGCTTTTGAGGAGCCCACTACCACGAGAGTACCGAGGTACCACTGTTACCTGCCCCAGGGAAGCCGGGTGCATAGGTCGATTCTGGTGTCGGGTCGCGGGCTGATTTTCTATAGGAAAATGTTCAAAAGTGCTGCTAGCCAAAAGCGTCGATGATGCCGTGAAGATCAAAGATGTGAAGATTGTAGAGAAGAACCTGAAAGCAGAGGGGACAGAGTCTGGGTCACGGCACAGTGACCAGGAGGCTCAAAGCAAAGAGCTCTTCGATGTCGGGTGCTTCAGGTGAGAGGTGCTGTCGCTTGGATCTGCAGCCACGGGCTCCGGGAGGCTTCAAGGAAGGCCAGCTTCCGGAGGGCGACTGTCCCACGTCGGATGAGGGTCGCTGCGGTGTTAGTGTCCGGATTGGATCCGCTAAGCCTTGGCAACCGCAACCCACGAAGAATAAACAAATCAGCTATAGTGCAGACCCACGAGGTCTGGGAGAGGTCTCCTTTGGAGAGACTGTAGAGCAGGCCTGGAGCAACCAGGGGAACTCTTGTTTGTAGGGATAGACCTCCGCTAGGGCCCACCAGTCGAGAGACAAGGGACCGCGGGAGGCGGCAATTTGGCGTGCGTAGAAGGGCACCCACGGGCCACCGGAGGGGGCTAGGGCGCTGGTCTTTGGCACAATTGCTGTAGAGTTATTGGCTCGAAAACGGGCCAAAGCACAACTTCCCCACTGGTCAGGGTCGTGTGCTATGCAAGAGGTGGCCGGTGTCCTGGGGTATTGGGGATCTCGGCACCCACGCGGTCCACGGTGCCCAAACTCGTTGAGCACACTCACTGGCCTCTGGGATGCGCTGGAAACCCACCTCAAGGGTGCTGGAAGTCGTCGCAGTCCATCGGAGCAGCGAAGTTCCAACCGGGTCACTTGCAGTGTTTCAGGTGCCTGCCAAGCAGGGGGATAACTCCTTTATCCCAAGGGAGATTTCTTCCGTCAGCTGGGCAGCAGCAAGTCGAATGTCAAGACTGTAAAGTTCAAGATTAATCTGAGGCTCTGGGGCCACGTTATTCACCTTTATCCCCAAGATTAGGGGAGTATCCAGAGTAGTGTCCACCAATGAGTGGTGAGGCGGGAAAGGGTGGCTACACCCTCTCCCCTTTGTGTGTTTCCCGCCTGGGCGATTGGCAGGATGCCCCTGAACCGGTTCCAAGCGGTGTATGCAGAATTAGGTCTCTGCAGCTGCCTACGTGCAACTCTGAAAGGACATTTGGTGCACCCACCCTGTTCCAATCCACATTATCCTGTCTGGGGAGATGCTAGCACCTCCCTGCCATTGTCCAGCTGGCGAGGCTGGGGTTTTCCCCAGCAACAGCCAGCCAGGGTCGTGTAGGTGGCGGGCAGTAGCCATTTTGTGAAACGTGTGCACTTTTAAATTGGTGTCTAAATTCTACAGTTTTTCCCATATCGCCCCTCTAGCAGGGGAGAATCGTACCCTCATGCCCATGGCTGGACTGGGGGTATGATTCCTACATGTTTGACACCAAACACGATATGGTTCTGTGTAGCCAATCTCAAGTTATCGCGGTATCGCGATAGACTTATAATGCGGTTAAGAGTATATGGTATGGCTACACTACAAACAACCCAGTAACGATTTTACGAAGGTTGCAGAGAGGCCCTACTCATGTAGGGGTCCCCCTCACACATACCTCTGCACCCTGCCCTGTAGGATTAGCAAGGCCTGCTATAGGGGTGACCTATGAGAGTACATGTGTTGTAATGGGGTTGGATATAGGGTACCTATATCCCTGTAAGGGGTGCTAGCACCACCTTACCCAGACTACAGTAGTGGTCTGGTAGTGTCAGTTTGTATGGCTGTCCCAGGGTGGCACAATAAGTGCTGCAGCCCTGGTAGGCCTACTGAGGGACCCATGCCCTGGGTACCTAGGGTACCATCTACAAGGGACTTGCAGGGCACCCTCAGCATCCAATTGGTTGGTACCTAGGGTACTCACATAGTTTAACAGAGGAAGCAGATAGGCTGGGGTCCTGGATAGCAGGGCCACAGCCTGGCTAAAGTCATAAAAACAGTCAAATCATCAGCAAAAAGTTGGGGGCAACTATGCAGTCAATGCCCCTCTCCTACATAACCCCCCCCCCCCAAACGCAGGGACATTAAACTAACCTTGACCAGTTGAGTCTTCATGTTCTAAGTGGAAATATCTGGAGAGGCCATCTGCATTGGCATGGTTGCTCCCAGGTCTATGTTCCACTGTATAGTCCATCCCCTGTAGGGAAATGGACCACCTGAGTAGTTTGGGGTTTCCACTCTTCATCTGTTTTAGCCATAGGAGGGGCTTATGGTCTGTCTGAACAATGAAGTGAGTGCCAAACAAGTATGGCCTCAGCTTCTTCAAGGCCCAGACCACAGCAAAGGCCTCCCTCTCTATGGCTGACCAACGTTTCTCTCTGGGGGTCAAACTTCTGCTAATAAAAGCTACTGGTTGATCCTAGCCCTCCTCATTCAGTTGTGAAAGCACAGCACCTACCCCCACCTCTGAAGCATCAGTTTGGACTATGAATTCTTTGGAGTAGTTGGGGCTTTGGAGCACTGGAGCAGAGCACATTGCCTGTTTTAGGTCATCAAAAGCTTTCTGACAGCTGACAGTCCACTGAACCTTTTTGGGCATCCTCTTAGAGGTGAGGTCATTCAAGGGGCTCACAATGGATCAATATCCCTTTACAAACCTCCTATAATAACCAGTCAGGCCCAAGAAAGCTCGAGCCTGAGTCTGGGTGGTTGGAGCAACCCAGTCCATGATGGTCTGGATTTTGCTCTGTAGTGGTTGAACCTGGCCTCCACCTACAAGGTGACCCAGGTATACAACCTGACTCTGCCCTATCTGGCACTTAGTAGCCTTGATAGTGAGCCCAGCTTTCTGCAGGGCTTCCAAAACTTTCCTCAGGTGGATCAGGTGATCTTCCCAGGTGGAGCTAAAGACAGCAATATCATCTAGATATGCTGCACTAAAGTCTTCCAGGCCTGAGAGGACTTGGTTCACCAACCTTTGAAAAGTGGCAGGTGCATTTTTCAAACCAAAGGGCATCACAATAAATTGAAAATGCCCACCAGGGGTAGAAAATGCAGTTTTGGCTTTTGCAGACTCAGCTAACTTTATCTGCCAGTAGCCAGCTGTCAGATCAAATGTGCTCAGATACTTGGCTGAGGCCAATCTATCTATGAGCTCATCTGCTCTGGGAATTGGGTGAGCATCAGTCTTAGTGACTGAATTGAGTCACCTTTAGTCGACACAGAACCTCATCTCTCTCTTACCACCCTGGGTGTGAGGTTTTGGTACTAGGACTACTGGGCTAGCCCAAGGGCTATCTGAGGGCTCAATCACTCCCAACTCCAACATCTTTTGGACTTCTGTCCTTATGCAGTCCCTGACATGGTCAGGTTGCCTGTAGATCTTATTCTTGACAGGCAGACTGTCCCCAGTGTCCACTTTGTGAGTGCACCAGGTGGTCTGACTTGGAGTCAGAGAAAACATATGTCTGTAAGTCTGTAGAACCTGTCTACAGTCTGCTTGCTGCTGGTCAGTGAGGCTGCCTGCCAAGGCTACTCCATCAACTGACCCATCGTCAGGGTTCTGAGAGAGCAGGTCTGGGAGAGGGTCACTCTCTTCCTCCTGTCCCTCATCTGTTGCCATGAGCAAACCCATGTCAGCCCTGTCCACATATGCTTTCAACCTATTGACATGAAGTACCCTGTGGGGACTTCTGGGAGTGTCAAGGTCTACCAAGTAGGTAACCTCTCCCTTTTTCTCCAAAATGGTATGGGGTCCACTCCACTTATCTTGGAGAGCTGCTGGGGCCACTGGCTCCAACACCCATACCTTCTGTCCTGGCTGGTACACCACCAGGACAGTCTTTTGGCCATGCCAGGCTTTCTGTAATTCCTGACTTGCCTCCAGGTTTTTAGTTGCCTTCTTCATGTACTCAGCCATCCGGGAGCAGCGACCAAGTACATAGTCCACTATATCCTGTTTAGGGGGTTTGAGAGGTTGCTCCCATCCCTCCTTCACTAGACAAAGTGTCCCTCTAACAGGATGGCCAAACAAAAGTTGAAAGGGGCTATAACCAACCCCCTTTTGTGGCACCTCGCTGTATGCAAAGAGAAGGCAGGGCAGAAGAACATCCCATTTTCGCCTAAGCTTTTCTGGGAGCCCTTTGATCATACCCTTTAAGGTCTTGTTGAATCTCTCAACAAGACCATTGCATTGTGGGTGGTAAGGGGTGGTGAACTTGTAGTTAACCCCACACTCCTTCCACATTGCCTTCAGGTAACTACTCATAAAGTTTGTACCTCTGTCAGACAATACCTCCTTAGGAAACCCCACTCTGGAAAAGACTCCCAGGAGGGCCCTTGCCACCACAGGTGCTGTGATGGTCCTAAGGGGAATAGCTTCTGGGTATCTAGTGGCATGATCCACTACCACTAGAATGAACCTGTGCCCAGATGCTGTTGGTGGGTCCAGGGGACCAACAATGTCAATCCCCACCCGCTCAAAGGGCACCCCCACCACAGGCAATGGTATCAGGGGGGCCTTTGTGGATTTACCTGCCTTGCCACTTGCCTGGCAGGTAATGCAAGAGCTGCAAAAGCTCTTACAGTCTTCACTCATCTGGGGCCAATGAAAGTGAGGGACAATTCTGTCCCAAGTCTTGTTTTGGCCCAGGTGTCCTGCTAAGGGAATATCATGGGCCAGTGTGAGCAGGAAGCCCCTAAACTTTTGAGGTATGACCAACCTCCTGGCTGCACCAGGCTTGGGGTCTCGACCCTCAGAGTAAAGGAGCCCTTCATCCCAATAAATCTTATGGGTCCCACTGGCATTCCCTGCAGCCTCAGCAGCAGCTTGCTGTCTGAGGGGTTCAAGAGTGGGGCAGCTCTGCTGCTCCAGGCTCAAGTCTGCCCTAGAAGGTCCCCCTGCCCCCAAGAACTCAACCTGATCAGGTTCCAGTTCCTCTGGGGCAGTTCCTTCTTCAGGAGATAGATCCTCTTCTGCTAAAAGAGTCGCTACAGACTGATCCTGGGGGGAAGGCTCTGCCTTACCCCTGCTACTCCTCCTCTTGGAAGGTCCTTGGTCCATTTTTCCAGCATCCAAGGCCTGTTCAGTTCCTGTCGGCTTTGCTTTTGACCTTGTCAGGGCAAAAACTTCTGCTGGTATACCCAACATTGCTGCATGGGTACTTAGCTCCACCTCAGCCCATGCTGAGGTCTCCAAATCATTCCCTAGTAAACATTCAACAGGTAGGTCTGCACTCACCACAACTTTCTTGAGGCCAGTTACCCCTCCCCAGGAGAAGTTCACAACAGCTAGAGCATGGTCTGTACTAACGTTGCTAGCATTGGTCACTTGGTATATCTCTCCAAGTATGATCTGGCTAGGGTCTACAAGGTCCTTAGTCACCATAGTGACACTAGCCCCTGTATCCCTGTAAGCTGGTGACTCCCTTCCATTTATGGTTGGCTGTTGTCTGTATTTGCCCAGACCACTGGGGCTCACAAACAGGGACAAGTCCCCATCACAAACTAGAACAGTCTGAGTAGAAGTTCTGACTAGGCCAGAGTCCTCTCCAGATCCCAGGGTCAACCCTACTATACCCTTGTTCTGTGTACCACCACCTATGGTTGCACTAGGGGGAGCAGCTACCTTAGGGGCAGGTGGAGTGGTACTTGTGGAGTCTTTGGCCTTGTTAAAATCTGAAGTCCAATGGGTCTTCTGCTTACAGAACTTACACCATGGCTTCCTTGGTTGTTTAGCTTTATTAGCCGGGGATTTGTCAGATGCAGATTTTTGGGGGCCTGTTGAAGACTGCTGGTCTTTTCCCTTTTCCCCACCCTTCTCAGAGCTTTTGGCATCTTCCTTTTTAGTTGCACCCCCCAAGTGCTGGACCTTTTGCTTAATCCTGGTTCTGACCCATTTGTCTGCCTTCTTTCCCAATTCTTGGGGAGAGGTCAGATCAGAGTCCATCAGGTGCTGATGTAAGAGTTGGTTCTGACAATTATTAAGAATCTGCTCCCTCATTATGAGATTATACAATCCTTGATAATCATTTACTTTGCTGCCAGTTAACCAACCTTCCAGTGCCTTGGTTGCACAATCAACAAAATCTACCCAGTCTTGATTCTGTGCTTTTTGGGTATCTCTGAACTTAAGTCTGTACTGATCAGTGGTTAAGCCAAACCCATCTATTAAAGCATCTCTCAAGATATAGTAATCATCAGCATCCTCTTCTCTTACAGAGAGGAGCTTGTCTCTACCTTTGTCTGCAAAGGAGAGCCACAGGATTGCTGCCCACTGCTCTACTGGGACCCTCTGTACTTTACAGGCCCTCTCAAGAGCAGAGATCCATTTGTGGATGTCATCCCCTGTATGCTAGGGGGGCACAATCTTGTGGAGGTTCCTATTGTCAGGGACTTTCTCTCTAACTCTAGGGGTTTCATTACTACCACCAGGGGTCTCTAGACCCCACTTTCTTGAAGCTTTCTGAAGCTCCAGGGACTCCCTGTCCAATGCTAACTGTTCTCTCCTGAGCTTTAGTTTTGCCTGCTCAAACTGGATCAGTCTGCAGTTCCTCTCTTGGGAGGATTCTCTCCTCTGAGGAGAGGCAGAGGTCCTTTTGGATCTCCTAGAATGGTTGGATCCCTCTGAGGGGGATCTGTTCCTTCTATTTGGATACACCACTCTCCCTTTAGGGATGGAGGGAGTGCCTCTTGGGCCATCACCTCCATGTTGTGAGTGGTCTGTTCCTTCCAGGTCAGGATCACTATCCTCTTCCTGGTCCTCATCAGAGTCCACTCTGGGAGTGTCCTCTTCTGAGCGGTGCCCACCCAACCTATCTACCCCATCAGACCCTAAAGTCTGCTTAAAGTCTGCTATGAGCAGGATCTCCCTGAGGCGTTGAGTATTGGCACCTTTGTTTGTCTTCAGTTTCCTATAGGTGCACATCTCCCTAAGATCAGCAAAGGAGAGATGATCATATTTGCCGACTGGAACCCTTTGGGGTACTTCCAGAGCCTTATGGGCACCTGAACCTAAAGACATTTCTAGTGTAGTGATAGTGGTGTATCTACCTACGCTAGGTGTGGCCTACTGAACCCTCTCTTGAGTTGTAGTCAAGGTGTGGTAGACCCTCTACACACAAGTTCAGTAGAACTTATTGTATTCTAGCTTGAATGTATATGTACCTTTGGTACCAAGTGGCTTTCACTTTAGAAATTCAATTTGTTATCTGGTAAAACAATGGCAAGCTTGAATCCAACCGCTGCACACCAATGTGAGAATTTGGCCTGGCATATGCTGTTCCTAGTTATAGGGACACCTTGCACCAGCCCAATTCGACTCTTATTGATGATAGGTTTAAGACAACCTTTAAAGAAAACTATCCTAGTGGTAGCTGTGGAGAGCAGCCTTCAGGCTAAGTCTTGAAGGAGTGTTAAGCTTATTGTTTTACCATAATAACCTCTTGAATAACCAAATGAAAGAGTAGCCCACACAGGTATATATATAAAATATATGTATTTATTCTAGTCAGAATCCCACAGTCGCTTTATGAGACTAGTGGCAAAGTTACACTTCAAACAAGCATTTATAAACACAATAAATAGCACAGAAATCAATGGGCCCCAGGGGGGGACCAAACCATATATCAAAAAAGTGGTATAAGAACCACGACAATTCTACAGACAATGCCTAGGGCATTCAGGATCGCTTGCCCCTTTAGAATTCACCCACAGTTATGAAGAAGGGGACCCACGGGAGACGCGTGCAGTGCAAAGAGCTGCTATCGGGATCTCAATTTTAGCCTATGAAGAATGTCGCGGTTTAACCCCTTCAGTGCCACGCCCTTTCCCCCTCCTGTGCCGGGCGTTGCACTAGTGGGTGGGGTTCATGACGAGATAGTCTCGTCATGGGCACAGCGCAACCGTGCTCCATGACGAGACTATCTCGTCATGGGCACTGAAGAGGTTAAATTACACAGATTAAAGTCACTTCTAGCAGGAGTACAAAGTTAAAACTTTAGACTTAAGCTTTTGAGGAGCCCACTACCACGAGAGTACCGAGGTACCACTGTTACCTGCCCCAGGGAAGCCGGTTGCATAGGTCGATTCTGGTGTTGGGTCGCGGGCTGATTTTCTATAGGAAAATGTTCAAAAGTGCTGCTAGCCAAAAGCGTCGATGATGCCGTGAAGATCAAAGATGTGAAGATTGTTGAGAAGAACCTGAAAGCAGAGGGGACAGAGTCTGGGTCACGGCACAGTGACCAGGAGGCTCAAAGCAAAGAGCCCTTCGATGTCGGGTGCTTCAGGTGAGAGGTGCTGTCACTTGGATCTGCAGCCACGGGCTCCGGGAGGCTTCAAGGAAGGCCAGTTTCTGGAGGGCGACTGTTCCACGTCGGATGAGGGTCGCTGCGGTGTTAGTGTCCGGATTGGATCCACTAAGCCTTGGCAACCGCAACCCACGAAGAATAAACAAATCAGCTACAGTGCAGACCCACGAGGTCTGGGAGAGGTCTCCTTTGGAGAGACTGTAGAGCAGGCCTGGAGCAACCAGGGGAACTCTTGTTTGTAGGGATAGACCTCCGCTAGGGCCCACCAGTCGAGAGACAAGGGACCGCAGGAGGCGGCAATTTGGCGTGCGTAAAAGGGCACCCATGGGCCACCGGAGGGGGCTAGGGCGCTGGTATTTGGCACAATTGTTGTAGAGTGGTTGGCTCGAAAATGGGCCAAAGCACAACTTCCCCACTGGTCAGGGTCGTGTGCTATGCAAGAGGTGGCCGGTGTCCTGGGGTATTGGGGATCTCGGCACCCACGCGGTCCACGGTGCCCAAACTCGTTGAGCACACTCACTGGCCTCTGGGATGCGCTGGAAACCCACCTCAAGGGTGCTGGAAGTCGTCGAAGTCCGTCGGAGCAGCGAAGTTCCAACCGGGTCACTTGCAGTTTTTCAGGTGCCTGCCAAGCAGGGGGATAACTCCTTTATCCCAAGGGAGATTTCTTCTGTCAGCTGGGCAGCAGCAAGTCGAAGGTCAAGACTGTAAAGTTCAAGATTAATCTGAGGCTCTGGGGCCACGTTATTCACCTTTATCCCCAAGATTAGGGGAGTGTCCAGAGTAGTGTCCACCAATGAGTGGTGAGGCTGGAAAGGGTGGCTACACCCTCTCCCCTTTGTGTGTTTCCCGCCTGGGCGAGGGGCAGGATGCCCCTGAACCGGTTCCAAGCGGTGTATGCAGAATTAGGTCTCTGCAGCTGCCTACGTGCAACTCTGAAAGGACATTTGGTGCACCCACCCTGTTCCAATCCACATTATCCTGTCTGGGGAGATGCTAGCACCTCCCTGCCACAGGAGCCCTATTGTCCAGCTGGCGAGGCTGGGGTTTTCCCCAGCAACAGCCAGCCAGGGTCGTGTAGGTGGCGGGCAGTAGCCATTTTGTGAAACTTGTGCACTTTTAAATTGGTGTCTAAATTCTACCGCTTTTCCCATATCGCCCCTCTAGCAGGGGGGAATCGTACCCTCATGCCCATGGCTGGACTGGGGGTATGATTCCTACATGTTTGACACCAAACACGATATGGTTCTGTGTAGCCATTCTCAAGTTATCGCGGTATCGCGATAGACTTATAATGCGGTTAAGCGTATATGGTATGGCTACACTACAAACAACCCAGTAACGATTTTACGAAGGTTGCAGAGAGGCCCTGCTCATGTAGGGGTCCCCCCTCACACATACCTCAGCACCCTGCCCTGTAGGATTAGCAAGGCCTGCTATAGGGGTGACCTATGAGAGTACATGTGTTGTAATGGAGTGGGATATAGGGTACCTATATCCCTGTAAGGGGTGCTAGCACCACCTTACCCAGACTACAGTAGTGGTCTGGTGGTGTCAGTTTGTATGGCTGTCCCAGGGTAGCACAATAAGTGCTGCAGCCCTGGTAGGCCTACTGAGGGACCCATGCCCTGGGTACCTAGGGTACCATCTACAAGGGACTGTCAGGGCACCCTCAGCATCCAATTGGTTGGTACCTAGGGTACTCACATCGTTTAACAGAGGAAGCAGATAGGCTGGGGTCCTGGATAGCAGGGCCACAGCCTGGCTAAAGTCAATAAAAACAGTCAAATCATCAGCATAAAGTTGGGGGCAACTATGCAGTCGATGCCACTCTCCTACATTTTCCATGCCATGATATTTAGTTCACTTTTAACAGCCTCGTCATTGTGAGAAGGTAATCGAATAGTTTATTGACACAAAAGTTTTGGTGTGTTTTTCCTTCTTATATCGTGGCTATTCTCAATAGTCAGTCATATGATGCAGTCTTTTCATAGGGACTATCCTCTACCAATTTTAGTTTGCTGCTGTGAACATATTTAATGCAGGAAACGCTAGTCACAGTTGCTGCTTGGCTGAATTTGGTTTGTAGTTAAAGCAAAAACATTCATTTTGATAATGATTAATTTAATTTAATTTAATTTTACAGCAGGTTGCGCTGTGTCAACATGATTTCACAGCGAATACTAGGAGCTGTGATGCTGTTTCACTACAGTACATGGTTCACGTAAATGACTCTAGTGCTTTTTTTAATTCAAATATGCCATGATCCAAAGTTTGGCTTTGTGATGTTCTTTGCTTTAAATCATTTAATTCATTGTTTGACAGTGTGTCCCTCTCATGCTGTCTTACGAACCGCCTACACTCAATTCACTTGGCAACAGGCTCGGTTCCTCTGGCATTGGTGCAGATTTGGCTGCAAAAAGAAATCGAGTTGTAAAGACAAGAGGTTGACTGTTAAAAACAGTCTTGGAAAAGTCTCATCCACCTGAAGGTCCGTGTATCGGCACGCAATCCGGTTCCTTTTTCATATGTATACATAAAACAATTACTGAAGTAGATATCTGCCTGTGCCTCGGGGAGGGACGGTGGAGTGCACTCAATGACGAACGCACTTAAGTGGGTCCCTGCTTGTGCCTCAGTGGCACTAGGTAGTGCGTGCTTCATCCGGAGCAAGGAGAAGGAATAAAGGGCACGTTGAAGGATCTCCACGAAGATAATAACAGTGCGTTGAGCCTATGGCACACGGGCAGCGCTGTAATTTTAAGGCTAGGAGGTAGATCTGGTAGTGGCAGCAGGGGTGCTGACACACTTGAAAGAAGTTCCAGCAAAGTGTATTGAAACAGTTCTTGGGCCACAGAAGACTGATAAGAGAAGCACACGAGAAGGTACAGGAAACAGAATCCTGCAGCCAATAGAAAAAGATTGAAAGTAAGTAGCAAGCACAGGAACCAATTAGAAGCAAAGGGGCGGGATGTAAGCCCCTTTTACGATTTATATTGATTACAATAGATTTCACAAGCACGGCACAAGCACTGTGCAGGTAAAACTTAGGGGTGAAAGTAGAGAGAAAGGGCTCAGTAAGTGAGCCCAACAACAAACCTCTAAACCCTAAGAGGATAAAGATGATTGAATCCACCCTGCTTGAAAGAGGGAGATAGGGGAGGACAAATCTTTCCATAACATGGAGGAGGAACAGCCACCCATACCTGAAGAAGCTGACATGCCCGAATTGCCCTAGGTTGAGATACAAGTAAGAGGTACCACCCAGGAAACCTGTAGAGTAAAAGGTTTTGTAGATATATACCCCTTACCCAAGGATGGGGATAACACACAAGGAACCAGAGGGGTCAGTCCATCAATAAAACCCCAAAGACAAGGGTGTAGAAACACTTCTTTAGTAGCAGTCTTTTTCATTTTCCTCTTTACTAATACTTACCATTTTCTTTTCCAATGTCACTTGCAGGAGAAGAGGTTCTCTGGTTGGCGTTCTGGTTCTAGCAACAATAGGGAAGAGACAGAAATATTTAGGATATACAAACTTGAAGGTGAAAGAGATTTCTCCCACTCTGCAACTCCTAGCAAGATTTTACCAGAAGGGTGCACCCTGAATGGAATTTTCCTGACTATAATAAATCACTATTGACACCCCCAATTAACCTAGTCTGTATTGTATTTTCTTGACCCGAGTCTCACATTTCTACTATCTTGGCGTTTTATGCTGCAGAAAACCATTCCATTTGTAAACTTTATTTCGATCAAAAGATCATAAAAGTTGCACAAAATACATATAAAAAGCACATTTGAGCATAATAAAAAAAAAACATTAAGAAATTGATTTTAAAATAGACCATGGAAAATATACATAGCAGCATACGATTCTTTAGTACTTAAGACGCTTAATCCACATTGCATGTAAAAAACGTGAAACAGCAAACACTACAACAGTACTTGTATCGCTGGCTAAGATGCGATAAACTTCAGTACATCTTGTAAATCCTAGGCTCCTACATAGAGGAATGAGCCAATATTTCCTGGGGGCTCTATATGCAACGCAAAGAAACAATACATGGATTATTGTCTCAGGCGACCTTCCACAGGCTGGGCAAATTGTTTCTCTTTGTTTGGACCAGTTCTTAGTAAAGTCCCTAAGAGGTAAGGTGCCCAGCCTAAATTGGATATATAGTTTCCTTGCCAGATACAGTACATGGTTCACGTAAATGACTTGGCGTTTTATGCTGCAGAAAACAATTCTGTATTATGGAGGTGTGCAGATGTTGCACGGCGGCTGGACCTGCCATCGCCCTCTGCCTACTGCTGTTGGTCTGCAGTGTGATAGCCGAAGAGGAGAAACAGCTGCAAAGCAGGCGGAATCGTTCAGGCGAGGAGTGCCACTTCTATGCCGGGGGTCAGGTGTACCCAGTAGAGGCCACCTGAGTTCTAGATTCAGATAATTCCTTGCACCTCAGCAAGGCAAAGATTTCCAGAACATTTCCTTATTTTGAAGTAACATCTGTGATCACTGGAAGGGTTTAAGGAACTGAAACTTTCGGATTATCGAGGAAAATATTTAGTGTTCCTCTTTTATACCCTCGACTTCATCTTTGTTTGTCCAACAGAGATAATAGCTTTTAGTGACAGAATTGAAGAATTCCGGTTTATAAACACTGAAGTGGTAGCATGTTCTGTGGATTCACAGTTTGCCCACTTAGCATGGATAAATAAAGACTATGGGATTTACCTAGGGGACCAGGGTCATACCTCAGAGACCTCTTCATTATCGATGATAAAAGTGCTCTATGTCAGCTCACAACGAATGACCTTCCTGTTGGCCTATCAGTAGATGAAACGGTGTGTTTAGTTTAAGCATTCCAGACCACTTACAAACATGGAGAAGTTTGTCTAGCTGGCTGGAAGCCAGGCAGTGAAACAATCAATCCCCATGATGCCATGAAAGCCTGGTGGCCAAGGGAAAAGCTATAATCCCAGACCCAGCAGGAAAACTTAAATATTTTGATAAGAAAAATGTAATTCTACATCTTTAAACAGAGCTGGCGCTACATATAATGGTTCACTTGTACAAATGTGTCTGGTGTTACCAATTAAAATTCTAGTACTTTTCTGTAAAAAATAAATTTAATTCTTCAGCATGGGGGCCTACCTCACAGTAACCTTCTTCAGGGCAATTGTCAGGGGTGCGTTGGTGCATGGAAAATACAAGACACTCTTAAGAAGAAGGTGCCTAATACAATATATGATTCTTGAGTAGGAGCAGACACGTGAGCACACCGGGAGCCATTTTAAGTGCAAAATTCAACCTTTATTTTGTATTTCTTCAGACTCGCAAGTCTCAGGCAGTTTTAAAAACAAAAGCACAAGCAAAGCCAAAAACTAAAATGAGTTTTAGGCTTTACTTGGGCAGTGAGATGGTGAGAGGTAGGGCACATGGCCTGGCCGAACGCTTTGCAAAGCGTGGGTTGCCTATTTGCGGCAGGCTGGGCTCAGAGCCCAGCATTGCTTAATAAGTATAAAAATAAGTGTGAGGGCCTTTGTCAGGAGGCCACTGTAGCTTGCTAACCACCCATTGCCCTTGTCAGCGCTGCCATCAAAGTACCTACACAACCACTAATTCTAACCCCAACGACAAGAACACATCGTCCCTGCTGGAGAACCTCGCCACCATCGGACTCAAACAACGGGTCACCTCCCCAACCCGCTCAGTAAGACACGCGCTTGACCTCATATTCTCCGCCAGTGACAACATCACCTTTCGCCATACCTCTGAGCACCTTTGGACCGACCACTGTTGCATCCACTTCTCCTTCTCCAAACCCACTGTACACCATCATGCCCACCGCTACAATCGCAGAAGTTGAAACAAGGTCACAGAAGAACAGCTCACCACCTCCCTCAGCAAAACCCCACCTCCAACATCCGCAGACGCGAATACCTCCACACGCAACCTCCACGCATGGATCTCCAACTGTGCTGACACACTAGCTCTCCTCAAGAAAGCCTCAGGCAAGCAACACTCCAAAAAAGCAAGTTGGTCTCTCCAGCCCTTCATGAGTCCAGACACACCTGTAGACGGCTCAAGAAGAGATGGTGGAACATCAAGACCCCGGAAGACCACTCAGGTTTCAAAAGCGCTGTCACAGCACACCACTACCTCATTAGAACAACAACAAAAAGTGGCACTACAAGAAAGGATCAACGCCAGCACACTCAATAGCAAAGAACTTTTCACCATGGTCAAGCAATTTGCAAAACCAGCACAGAGATAGCAGACATCCCACCCTCCCAAGACCTCTGCAACAGCCTCAGCACCTTCTTCCACCATAAGATTAAGCAGCCTCAATACCCAAGACCCTCTCACCCCACCTGCAATCACTGCACCCAACTACACTGGACCTCAGCAGACCCTGTACAGTTGGACTACCCCCCCACCCCCCACCGCTGACGTCACCCTCAAGATCATGAAGAGCATCCACTCCGGAGCAGCCTTGAATTCCAGCCCCCACCACATCTTCAACAGAGCCTGCACCTCCATTGATCCTGAACACTGCCTCACCATCAACTGCTCCATCAACTCCACCACCTTCCCGGAATACTGGAAATACTCAGAGATAAACCCCTTGCCGAAGAAACCCTCTGCAGACCCGAAGGACCTCAAGAACTTCAGACCCATCTCTATGCCCCCCTTCCCAGGCAAGGTCATCAAGAATGCCATCAGCGCCCAACTTTTGGAGTTCATCAAAATGAACCACAACCTGGTCCTCTCCTAATCCGGCTTCTGAGGCAACCACAGCACCAAGACTGCCCTCCTCGCCGCTACAGACGACGTCTGCACCCCCCTCGACTGAGGCAAAAATGCAGCGCTCATCCTCCTGGACCTCTCAGCCGCCTTCAGCACCATCTCCCACCACACCCTATGCATAAGACTCCACGACACCGGCATCTGCGACAAAGCCCTGGAATGGATATGCTCCTTCCTCACCGGCCCGAACACAGAGAGACAGACTACCACCGTTCCACTCTGAACCCACAGAGATCAGCTGCTGACTACCTCAGAGCTTCTCTCTGAGACCCTCTGTCCAACATCTACATGACCCGCTCGCAGGTTAGGTCAGGAACTACAGACTCCACATCATCTCCTATGCCGATGACACCGGCTGATCCTCTACCTCACCAGCGAACCCACAGTCGCCAAAAACAACTTCCACGATGGGATGAAGGCTGTTGCCACCTGGATGAAGGACAGCTGCCTCAAGCTCAACTCAGAGAAGACCGAAGTCCTCATCCTGGGCTCCACCCCCTCAGCCTGGGATGACTTCAGGTGGTCTGCAGATCTTGGATTCCCCCCCTCACACACAGACCACACATGAAACCTCAGCATCATCCTAGACTCCTTGCTAACCATTGACCGCCAGATCAACTCCATCTCATCATCCTGCTTCCACACGCTACACCTGCTCAGAAAGATCCTCAAGTAGATCCCCACAGAGGCCAGAAAGACGGTCACCTACGCACTCACCAGCCGCATACTCGACTACGACAATGCATTCTATGCCGGCATCACCCAGAAACTCCTCAAGAAACTGCAGAATATTCCGAACGTCTCTGCCAGACTCATCCTCAATATCCCCCACTGCAGCCACATCACTAGCCACCTGAGAGACCTCCACTGGTTCTCAATCAACAAAAGAATCACCTTCAAGCTCCTCACACATGCCTACAAACCACTTCATAGCATTCCACGCACCCACCAGAGACCTCCACTCTGCCCAACTGGCCCTTGCCACCATCCCATGTATTTGCAAGGCCATGGACAGAGGAAGATCCTTCTCCTACTTCGCAGGAAAGACCTGGAACACCCTGCCTCTGCGCCTCAGGCAATCACTATTACTGCCTCAATTCAGGAAGGACCTCAGGACCTGGCTCGTTGACTGAACCACAGTGCCTTCAATGGATCAGCAGTTTTCCCCCCTGCACCTTGAATCCCCTACTGGTGAGTAGTCGCGCTTTACAGGTCACTTGATTGATGGATTGACACTGCTAAAAGTGTGACAGTTGAGACTGTTTGGGGCCTCCATAGCTAAAGGGATGCCTTGGGCAGCTGGTAATATTTGCTTTGAATGTATATTGAATTTAATAAACAACTGTTGTTCTGCTCATCTTTAAATCACACAATCAGCGCCACTGTGTGCAAGCTGTCATAAGTGCCGGTGTTGAGAATTAAGTGCCAGTGCCGAACACCGGAAACCATCGGCTCAAATTAAGCACTGGAGCCTATCCACAGGCCAGGCCCTGCACCAAACCACCATATAGATGTGAACACAGGAAGTGCACATGGGGGTTTGTCAATGTGCACAACACCTGTGAAAGATGACAAATTAATTGGCACCGTTGGTGAATGGATACATTAAAGTGAACCCTAGTTTTGCATTCATTTCTGTGTTTTACCTGCTTAGAAATAATATGTGCTCACTAATCAGGTACAGCTCCATGTTACTCAAATGGTTAAAATAAACTGCCTAAAATTCAGCAAGAAAGGAATGAATTGAAAATGTACTGTGTTCGTGTCAGTTGCTGGTCCGTGTTTAATACTCAGAAATGGCTCACTAACCTTCACTTGTGTACAAAAGCCAGTTTAGCGAGGTGATTCTTAGTAATATCTCTCTAATCTGAAACACGTCAATCTGCTCTGCTCCTGCCTGGATAAAGTGTTTGTTCATGGCAAATATCATGTGAGGAAATTGGGCATAGGGAGCTGAAAGAATGCGCATCTGCTGACCAGATTAAACAATGCTTGTTTGACAAAAAAAGATAACAGGCTCAAACTGTAGGCCAGGAGGCAGTAGCGTAGAAAATTGCCTAATATTAGCATGAGCGCCACTACGATCATGCATAAAGCAAAATGTACATGTAGACATATTAGTGAAATGCTCACGCCATGGTGCTGATGTTAATGATCAACAACTGTATATAACACCTGTATATAAAGGCTGATTTTTCTTTCTGTAATGGGATCGCTCTGCAGTCTTGTTGCGAGTAGTCTCAATTGCAGTTCATGAGCAATAAAGCTGCCACTCTTCAAGCCCTTGTGTGTGTTAGTCTTTGTTTTATGTTTACAGATTTTCTGCTTTTACAACATGGTGCCTTAACTCATTGGGGCTGTCGATCTCTGCAGGGATTTGATTTACTGCGGTCCCGGGACTCTTCGGGGGGCCTTCAAGTCCCGGTGGGCGCATCTGCTGATTGGGCTTTGTTTCCTGCAGAACCCAGGCGACAGGGCTCCCGTTGACAAGCCTGTGACATAAGACACAGACAGCTTCCTTTTGAGCCATCAGGTTGTTTGACCACGGAAGAACACGCACAACAGCGTTAATGGTCAAATGATCTGGTAGGCAGTGCATAATGCACTGAGCCCAATTCAATAATTGCATGTTGTTTTGCTGATATCTAAAGAGTCCGCTCTAGGGTCCATAAGGGGTCGTTAGGGGAGATCTGAAGGTGCCTTTAAGACAGGTGCATAAGGAGGGCTGTCCAGTCTGTAAAAGATCACCAGGATCACAAGGACAGAAGAGCTGTGGGTGGTAGCCTCAGGAGGAGCCGTGGGTGTTTGCCTCAAAACAGAGCATCACTATGTGTTCAGCTCTAAATGACGTCTGACTTGCGCACCAGTGTCTTTCCAAGTATACTTTTTGAAATACGTTCTTTTTGATTCTCGAAGAATTGTTTTGAATTTTCAAGTAGGATTGTTACATATTTAGGGTCCTACATCCCCCTTAGAGATAAGTGTACTTTAAAAAGAAATGCTCAGTAAACTATTTCTGAGGACCGCTAAAGGGCTACGAGCAGCCTTAGATACAACTCAAAATACTCCTGGTATGTAACATGTAAAAAAGGGATAAGCTGCAGCTGTCCATCTAGACCAGTGGACGCATTTTACCAGAATGAATCCTGATTTGCAAAGGCCAGAGTATGGCACCTGTGATAGAGATCAATTGCTTTATTTAGAAGGTTGTTTGATGGAAAGAGAAAACAAAGGGAAGAAAGTACATTTATTACAATGGAATGCGTTTCATGCATGGCGATCCTATTCAGTTGGTAGATGGTCAGGGGAACCTAGGACAATAAGGGGAAAGCCATAAGATATGATATAAACAATGCACAAGAAAGATGTATGGCCAATTGCAGGGACAAAGAAATGGGCATAGACAAATGTTTCACAGTTCACAAACCTATACCAGGTATTTATCCCATGTTAACCAATGCTCCCCTAGCCCAGGAGGATACAGATGATCCTGTAATAGAAGCATTAATAACTACCCCACCACCATACAGCCCGTAAATACCACAAGTTCATTTATCATTACACACGCCACAGGATAAAAAGACAACACCTGTACAACAACAAGATGCATTCGCTTCACCTGGTTCTCACACAGGTAAAAGGTTGCTGCCAGCAAAATTATCACAAAAAAGACCAGAAAGAGGTACAAGAGTGGGTAGGAGATGCTATGAAAAATGGTACCTCTTTATGGCCAAATGATAAATGCCGATTCCCAACAGACTTCACACCCGCACTGCAACGTAGTGCTTTGGACAGTTTAGATAAAAAAGGTATTTTTCTGGCTTAAAAATTGGGGGAAATGTTGATCTGCGAAAGATAGATACACACAAGCAGACAATTTGTCACCTGATCACATCAACACAGTACTAGCCGTATTAGACGATGTTGGGGCATTAGACAGAGAAAGACTAGATGCACTCGAGATATTCGCTGAATGGATAGAGACACTAATATTAGTGGAAAGAAAATAAATGTGAACTGCTACATTTTTCTTTTAGAAGAGAGCGCACACGAACAGTCATTGAGTTCTTGTATTCCTTCATCTACATTTAACATGCCCTTGAGAGAAGTACCAGGAAGTCAGCAGGGCAAAACCTACAATTAAAGTTCACACACTACGGTCTAATGTTGAGTTGCATAGATTTGTCCTTCAGTTTCAGGATATTAGACAAGATAGAGAAGAATGGTATAGGCAGATAGAAATAATACTAAGAGTTGGCACCCTTATCCTGGAAGACATAGAACAAATGTTTTCTATAATATTGCCACCAAATATTTGGGGAAAAATAAGGAAAGAAGATGATGATGGTTTAGAAATAAATTGGGAATAGATTAAAAAAGCAAGAGGAAAGAAGGGGAGGACATTCTGGATAAAATAAAAAAATTGTCTTCTAAACTACTTGCCAAAATAAACATACTGGTACCAAGGCAACAAATAGATTGGTCCAAATTAAGTGGATGTACCCAGGACACTGAAGAAACAGTGTCTGCCTTTTTTTGCTGGAATGCAAAAGGTGTTCACAGCTTCAAGTGAACTAGACAGTGAAAATGAGGCAACACAAAGTGCACTTGTCTCCTGCTTTGTTAATAACCTAAAGCCTGCAATAAAGAAAGGTATTCTAGAATACAATCCAACATGGTCATGTAAGCCACTGACAGAAATATTGCAATTAGCACAGTACTACGAGATGCTGAGAAAAGAGGACTTGATATAGAAAAATAACAAAATAAAGGATCTAAAAATTAAGGTTTTAATGCAGGAGTATAGTGCCCTTGGGCAAAGGGGCGGGGGGGGGGGGGAGAGGCAGCGGAGGCCCACAAAGGTAATTTTCGACTCCCCCAGTACAGCAGGAAAACAACACCACAAATGAGCAGACACATACACAGGGATGTTTTAATTGTTCTGAACAAGATCATTGGAGAGCCCAATGCCTACACCCCCCCAAACAGTTCCAAAGAAGGGATGGGATGGGGAGATCAAGAGGCTCGGAAGGAGTTTGGGAAGAGCTGGATATCGATAACAAGGATGTGGCTCATTTCCTGGCCCAACACAATATTCCGCCCAGACAAACATCTTTGATAATGCAGAAATGCCAAAAATGCAGGTGCATCATCCCTATGATGGAATATATCAGGAAGCGCCCCCAGGGAAATGGGATTATTAGGAACAATAAGGAGGCCCGAGAGAGTTAATACAGCGGACAGTAGATCCCACTGGACCATATGTAAAGGGTAAGGTTGAAGGCACACCTGTGGAGTTGTTAAAAGATACAGGGGCCTCCAATTCCTCCTTGACAGAGAAAGAATTTCCAGATGTTACTCTCGCGGGAGAAATAAACAAGTCAGTGGGATTCACTAACATACCTGTAACGAGCCCGATGTCCACACCATTGAAATACACTATAGGTCCAATACAGGACACCCATTCATTTTTAATATCAGACAAATGTGCATTTAATTTGTTGGGTTTGGACTTCTTAAAGAAAATGAATGCAGTAATTAAGTGTAGTGCAGAAGGAGTATTCTTGGCAGTTGATGGGCCACTCACAGAGGAAATTGGCAACTGTTTTGTGTCAATAGGAATAAGGGCATTGCAGAACAAATAATGAACCAGATAGATTCAAGGATTTGGGCAACACATAAGAATGACACTGGGAGAATGAACATCACACCTGTAACAATTACAGTCAAACAGAATATGACGTTACCAAGGATACCACCGTACAAGATAGCTCCAGAAGGTCTAAAGGGGTTACAGGATATAGTAACAGGCTTATTAAAGGAAGGAATTGTGAAAGACATAACAGGCAGTCCTTGCAACAGTCCAATTTTACCAGTCTTGAAAAGAGGGGATGAGAATACTGATAAAAAGAGTTACAGATTTATAGTTGATCTCAGAGAAATTAACAAGATTGTAGTGCCACAGTTCCCGGTGGTCCCAAATGTAGTATCAATATTGTCACCGAAAATGGCATACTTTTCAGTGGTAGACTTGAAGAATGCCTTCTTCTCAATTCCAGTAGATGAGGGTAGCATGTATCTGTTCTCCTTCTCCGTAAACAAACTGACTTATTGTTTCACATGTATTCCTCAAGGATTTACAGAGAGCCTCAGTATCTACAATAAGGCCCTGAAAAGAGAACTAGATGCCTTCAATCTGTCACCAAATTGTGTGCTGATTCAGTACATTGACGATTTGCTAATAGCCAGCACCTCTGAGTAACAGTGTACCACTGACACTGTAAATTTGTTGAATTTCCTAGCTGTACGTGGTCACAAGGTTTCCCTAGAGAAAATACAATGTGTTCAACAGGAAGTGTCCTGTTTAGGACATATCCTGTCGAAAGGGCAGAGAAGATTGGATGATAAGCACATTCGATTGATTTTACAGACGCCAGTGCCACTCATCCAAAAACAGGTGCAAGCCTTCCTAGGCATGGCCAGCTATTGCCGGCACTTGGTTGCTATCTTCTCTTTGCTTTCAAAACCTATATTGGCCCTGACCCACAAGGACATGCCCGAACCCCTTCAGTGGTTGCCAGAACATGAACATAGCTTCCTTGCCATTAGGCAAGTTCGCTGCACAGCTCCTGCTTTGGGTCTACCAGACTATTCTTAGTCTTTCCAACTTTATGTTCATGAATCTGACGGGTGTGCTCTTGCGGTCCTCTGCCAGCAGTATGGTGACCACAAAAGACCATGCGAATATTTCTCTGCCATCTTGGATGCTGTAGCCAAGGCTTTTCCTTCCTGTATACATTCGGTTGCAGCAACTGCTTTATCACTGCAACTTGCAGAAAGCATAATAATGGGACATCAAGTTGATGTGTATGTTCCACATGCTGTGGAGTTGATACTGAACAAGACACATACTCAGCACCTCACAAATGCCAGGCTCACGCAGTATGAAATCTGTTTGTTTGCAGCACATGTTACACTTCATAAATGTACTGTTTTAAACCCTGCCACCTTGTTACCTGTTCCCACTTTTAATTTAGTGGACTCAGATCATGATGGTATTTTGTTAACTGAGGAATAAACAAAAGGTAGCATAGATGTGACTGATACACCCTATGCAAATGCTGAAGGAGAATTGTGGGTGGATGGGTCCTGCCTGAGAACAGAGGATGGCTATACATCAGCAGCCTATGCAAATGGAACAAATAACACTGTAGTTGAGTCCTGTAAGATACCTGAGTTGTCCGCACAAGCAGCAGAACTTGTGGCATTGACACAATCTTGTCAATTATCTGTTGGAAGGTGTGTTAACATATTTACAGATAGCCAATATGCAGCCAATGTAGCACATTCCTTTGGCAGGCTCTGGAAGGAAAGAAGTTTTATTACCTCACAAGGAACAAAAATACAGCATGGTGTACTTATCACCAAATTACTTAACTCTTTGGCACTCTGAAAGAAATTGGCCATAATTAAAAGCAGTGCTCACAAACAGGTGACAGAAAGAGTAGGCCATGAAAATGCATTTGCGGATGCAACAGCAAAACAGACAGCACAAAGTCATTCAGCGCTAATATTAACAGCCCAAGAGCTGCCTAAACAAGGAAATTCACTAGATTTAACAACTGAATGTATGAGGCTAATGCAACAAGGGGCAACGGTGGAAGAACAGATGAGCTGGTCAAAGGATGGGTCATTTGTTCAAGGGTGCTGGATGAATGAGACAAAGGAGAAATGCATGTTACCAGATAGAATGGTCTACTCCATGTGTTTGGCAATGCATGGCTGGGCCCCCATATGCAGGGATGCCATAGTAATTTGCATGGATTCATTCTGGGTGAACAAGAACTTAAGAAAAACAGCACAGGAGATATTTCAAACATGTATGGTATGTACAGCACAATGTGGGTAAGACTGCTCCAGTACCCAAGGGCCATTTTGAAAAAACAACAATTCCATTTGAAGCCTTGCAAATAGACTATGTGGAAATGCCACCTACCAATATGTATAGGTATATCCTGGTGGTGGTGTGTATGTACTCAAAATGGGTAGAGGCATATCCAGTAAAAACAAATGATGCCATCTCCATAGCCAAGTGTCTAATAAAATAGTTGATTCCACATTTTGGGGTCCCAAGAACAATATGGTTAGACAATGGCAGCCACTTCTGCAATTAAATAAAGTTGACATGCAAAGCTCTGGGAATACAGCAGAAACTGCACTGTGCCTATCATCGAGAGGCCGCTTGTGCAGTGAAATGGAAGAATGGCATACTGAAGAATAAAATAGCAAAAGTGTGTGCTGAGACAAAATTGACCTGGATGGATGCCTTACCAATTGCCCTAATGAGCATGAGGAGCACAGCAAATGCCAAGACCAAACTCAGTGCACATGAAATAGTCACTGGGCTGCCAATGGTTGCGTGGGGAGTAACAGACAAAAATGCTCTGCCAATGATGACCAATGAATAACGATTGATTACCGCATGTCACTTGCACGTACTCTTGCTTCTATGAACCAGCAGGTGAAGGGGACCCTTCCAGAACCATTACATGTTGAGGGCACAAGTATGAGCCCGGAGATTGGGTGCTGATGAAATCATTCCAGAGGTCTAACTGTCTTCAAGCTTGCGGGAAGGGTCCGGAGCAAGTACTGCTCACAACACAGACTGCGGTAAAGTGCACCAACCATAAATCCTGGAACCAGGCCAGCCATATCAAGAGGGCACCACCTGAGATGGCATCCGGCAAAGACCCCAGTCAGCAGCACACGCCAATACCAGAATTGATCAAAGAAGAAAAAAGATACAATTTAAGGTCCACAAAGAAGAATGAGATGAAATGTCAGTAACTCCGGTAACTGATCTCCTGCAGAAAATAGATTAAGTATTACTGCTAGATATAATCCTAACATATTTTGACACCCATCATTGACTTCTAGAATACCAGTGAGGTGAACAACGAAGGTGCACTTATTTACCTTCAGGATATATTTGACCAGCTAGAATATCAAATGATGCAAGAGAAGAACAGCATGGAATTACAAGAAGCTTTGGATAGAATACTTACAGAATGAGAATATTCAACTAGGGTATATTTCACACACTACTACCAGGTGTAATAGCTAATTCACATAAAAGAAAAGTGTAAGAACATTCATCAGGGAGTGATTTATCTAAACAACACTTTGTAGAAAAAGTGTGCCACTGCAGCATTGAGTAGATGAACTGATCCAGGAGGTATTTGCGAGTCCTCCTGTCACTGCAAGTTACAGTGCCACTGCAGCAATAAGTAGATTAACTGATCCAGTAGGTATTTGCGAGTCCTCCTGTCACTGCAGGCACCCGTACTGCTGCAGCATCCAGAAAAGAAGTTTTCTCAGGTGGTCAAAGGACTACCTTTGTGGTGAGACACAGTGGACACTCCTGCAATAAGTGTGCCTGCCTTAGCGGCTGATATACATGACCAAAGGGTCGTCCCTTACAATTTATATGAATATCTTTGGAAGGCGAGAAGTACTGAGGGGTCCTCAAAGGCCCTCTAATGTATTAAAAATAACTGCTCCCAGTATATTGTGAATTATAGCCTCACCTTATATGTGTTTATGCTTTTAGTGTATTTAGTTTGTTATGGTGCAGATTTACAGTGATAATTCACAACATAGTGACATTAATAGTACTACATCCAATTGGAGAAAGGATAAAAAGATACATAGGTATGCGTAGGGAATATACAACTATAAACACGGAGAAGAAAAAATGGTACAAGTCTAAAATGTGCTTACCTGGGGTAATATTCTGCCTATTATTGCTAGCGTAGTTACTGTGTATCTATTGGATGTGTTCTGTCCCATGGGACAGATAGTCACAACACCAACAGCCCCTGCTATCATACCTGCATACACTTTGTCGCCCGAGGAAATTGCCCAAAGGGAGGTCATGTATAACAATTCCTTTGTGACTTTGTTGCTTCATACCAATGAGGTGTTGTTAGAACTGGGGGTTTCTAGTTGGCAGAGGTAGGTACCTTTGACCAAATAGGGACCCATGCTTCTAGTCAGTGTAAGGGGGTACACTTCTAAAATAACCCCTGCTCACCCCCCTTGGTAGCTTGGCACAAGCAGACAGGCTTATCCCAGAGGCAGTGTGTAAAGCATTTGTGAACACATACAGTAATACAGTGAAAACATTACAAATGGACACCACACCAGTTTAGAAAAATAAGTAATCTTTACTAGACTTAACACAAGACCAAACGACAAAAATCCACAATACTGTAATCAAAAATAGGCTTTAAAATGGTAGAAATAGCTTAGTTCAATGAAGATGGTAAATGCGACACTTTACTCTCAAAGTACCTTGGATGTGTCACGCAATACAAACAAAAGGGTCGCAGGGGTTCCTTGCTTTGGGGGAGGTGACGCGTCAGTTCCTTACTGCTGCGCAGGGGAGGAGATGCGTCAGTTCCTTACCGGAGAGGAGGTGATGCGTCGGTTTCTTACTGTGATCCGATGCGATGCAACAAGATGGCACCTTGATACGATGCGACGATCCGGTGCGATGCGAGAAAATGGCGTCTCAATGCGATGCAACAACGTTGGATGTGATGCGTGCACGCCCGACGGCCGTGCGGCGAACTCGGTAACTTCTGAGCCGCGACAGGCCCTGCGACACGCTTCTCCGGTGATGCGAAGGCAACCTCTGCGGCTGCGACACGCTTCTCCAGTGATGTGATGCGCTTCGTCGACTCGCAGGCTTCTCGGAGGGCCCAAACAACAGTAGGCACCTCTCTGCAGGCAGAGTTCCACAGCAAGGGAATTCAGGGGAGCTGGTGGTGTAGTCTTGTATCCCTGAGACATCAGGCAGGAGGCAAGCTCCGTTCAAGCCCTTAGAGATTCTTCTTCAAGATTGCAAAAGTACACACAAAGTTCCTTTTCTCCTTTCCTTTGCAAATAAAGTAACCACTGCAGGACAACCCCAACAACACAGCACAGGGGCCGTCTCCTCCTTTAGTTTCCTTGGTTCTTCTCCTTGGCAAAGGGTTGGCTTGATTCCCAGAAGTGATCTAAAGTTCTGGGGTCTGGCTCCCTCCTTTTATACACCAAAATCCTTTGTCTCTGAAAGCAGGGAGTGTCTGTACCTAGTCCAAACCAGTTCTGTGCAGTCCTGGAGCACTTTGTTTACAGGACTCCTTCTTTCCTTTGACAGTGTGGGCCAGGGTCATCAGACGCACCACAGGAGGTGGAGCCAGCATTGTGGAAGGCAGGCACAGCCCTATTCAGGCCCAGGTGCTACTCCTCCCACCACTCCTCATGCAGATCGGTCTATTCAGCCTTGTGCTGACTCACCTTGTCTCCTGGAGCCACACTTGCCCCGGTCACTCACAAACCAGACATGGAATACACAACCTAGCAGAGGCAGGCTTGGATGGTTAGGTAAGAAAATACCTACTTTCTAAAAGTGATATTTTCCAACACAGAATGTTAAAACCAACTTCACTAAAAGATTTATTTTATCATTCTAAGTTCAGGCATACGAAACTTGAATTTCTACCTAGTTCCCTGAGTCAGTTAGGATTATAAAATGTTATAATCAAACTGCCCATACTGGCCTATGGGAACAGGTAGCCTTGCAATAGTGAAAAACGAAATTGGATGTAATTCACTATCAGGATATGTCGCACACAACAGGGCATGTCATACCTTTTACATACAACGCACCCTGCCCTTGGGCCTACCTTAGGGGTGACTAATATGTAGAAAAGGGAAGGTTTAGGGACGGGCAAGTGGGTGCACTTGCCAAGTCGACATGGCAGTAACAGACTGCACACAGGCTTTGCAATGGCAGGCCTGAGACACATTTTACACGCTGCTTCTGTGGGTGGCACAACCAGTGCTGCAATCCCACCAGCAGCATTTGATTTACATGCACTGGGCACACATGCTACACTGTACTAGGGTATGACAAGTAAATCAAATAAACCAATCATGGAGTCACTAATCCACTTTACAATAGGGAGTACTTGCACTGTGGCACTGAATATCAGTGGCACAGTGCCAAAAGCATCTAGAGCAGCAAAACATATAGCAAAAACACAAGAGGCAACAGCAAAAAATGGAAGGGAGACCCACGCCAATCGTCCCAGTTCTAACAGGTGTTAACAAGGGGAGATTGCTGGATATGTTTGCAATTCCCAGCTTCTGTGGCCAAGGCTTGCCCTTGATTCAAGTGCCTTTGCCTTTAGAAGTATGCTCTATATATATCACAATAGGAAAAATAGAGATAAAAGCCATTTTGCAAAAAGTAAGAAAAGGGACCACTGGAGCAAGGATACCTACGGAGCAGCCAGCAGGAGTATTATATAACAAATATATAGCAATTATTTTGACAGCGGGGAACTGCACAGAAGTAATAGAACAAAATGCAACATTCCCCGTTTCTGATATCTTCAATCCCCCTTTTCTATACAAAAATAGGAGCACAAGGATAACAGGCCAATCAAAAGGAGTTAACAAGGGCATACCATTTTTTAAATTAAAAATTAAAAAACACAACGCAATAGATAGTATTTGTATTAAACGTAATGGTACCTATCAGGTGGGCCATAGTACAAATTGTAATATGACATTCGATATGACCGCTGAAAAAGATAGCATTTCACTTTATATAGGTGACTCAATTAATTTTATTTGTGGAGAAAAAGCTTATACATGGCTTTCAACAAATTGGAGTGGTTGTTGTCACCTGGGTTTTGTATTACCTGCTATAGCAATAAAAGACATAGAAGATGTACAAAGGGAGCTACAAAGACATGCAACACGTAAAGGCAAAAGAAGTGTGGATCAAAGAGATACAGCATCAGAAACTTTATATTGTGTTCTATAACAGGAAAACGGCTTGTAGGATGAAATGACATTGAAATACTACACCTCATGTTGGGGTGACTTCAGTTGTGCTTCTTACGAGCTGATCAATAAAGATATTTAAAAAAAAAGAAATAGCAGATAATATATTTAAATGGGTAATACCATGGATTGGTCCGGCAATCAATTCTTGAATATACGTAGATTATCTCGATTACTGGAAGCAATAATAAATGAAACAGCAGGTATACTAGAAAATATTACAGTAGAACTTCAGGCTGTGAGATTAGTTTCCCTACAAAATAGGATTGTTCTTTACATGATGCTGGCAGAGAAGGGAGGAGTCTGTACAAGTATAGGCACATCCTGCCGCACCTATATCTCTGACTCCTCTATTACTGTTAGAGAAGCAATAAAAAGACTGCATAATATATCTGTTGAGACACACAGGGATTCCAGCATAATTGGATATAGGAGGTTCACTTTGGGGATTATTTAGCGCATGGGGTTGGAAAACAGGAATGCTGTTCATAACAATATTCCTGTTAATAATAGGCTGTTGTCTGTTAATAAATTGCCTACCCATATGTTGTCAACTATTGGAACAACTGACAAAATGCCCAGCGATGGTATCAAAACAAACAGATCAAATACTGATGCAAACAGTAACTGCTGAATTGATGCTAATAGACATTTCTGACAATGAAAGGAATAGACAGTATAATTATTGAATATGATGAAATAATTTTTAAACTAAGGTTCAAAGGGTCGTCTGTGAAAGATTAAAAATTAATTAGCTCCTTTGGTGAATGGATACATTAAAGTGAACCATAGTTTTGCATTAATTTGTCTGTTTTACCTGCTTAGAAATAATATGTTCTCACTTATCAGGTACAGCTCAATGTTACACAAATGGTTAAAATAAACTGTCTGAAATTCAGCAAGAAACGAATGAATTGCAAATGTACTATGTACGTTTCAGTTGCCGATTTGTGTTTAATACTGAGAAATGGCTCACTAAACTTCATTTGTGTACAAAAGCCAGTTCAGCGAGTTGATTCTTCGAAATAGCTCTCTAATCTGAAACATGTCAATCTGCTCTGCTCCTGCCTGGTTAAAGTGTGTGATCATGGCAAATATCATGTGAGGAAATTGTGCGTAGGGAGCTGAAACAACGCGCATCTGCTTTCCAGATCAAAAACGCTTGTTTGACAAAAACAAGATAACTGGCTCAAACTGTAGGTAAGGAGGCAGTAGCGTAGACAATGGCTAATATTAGCACAATCATGTGCGTCACTATGATCACTCATAAAGCAGAATGTACATGTAGACCTAATGTGAAATCTTCATGCCACGGTGCTGATGTTAATGATTAACATATCTGAAGGTTCCACAACTGTATATAAAGGCTGATTTTTCTTTCTGTAATCAGATCTCTCACCATCTTGCTGTGAGTAGTCTCAACTGCAGTTCATTGGCAATAAAGCTGCCACTCTTCGAGCCCTTGTGTGTGATCGTCTTTGTTTTATCTTTACAGATTTTCTGCTTATACACTCCAACTGCAAAGTGCCAAAGCCCATGCGCAGTGCACAATGTGTGGCTAACCCCTGCTACATATGGCTGATGACTGTGCACAGTCGGGGATGTATGGCCATGGCAGGTTGGTTACAGGGCCTGGCTGCAGGCCAGACTGTATGCCCAACCCCTGAGCGCTTGTCTGAATGCTTTGTACAGCAATGGCTGGAAATTAAGTACATCAGGTACTCAGCAGGTGTTGGGTACACCCGCCACATGTGCACAACTCTGCTGTATGCAGCATGGGTTTGGCACTGATTTTTGGGTACTGTTAAACTTCTTAAATATTTGCTTTTACAAGGCCAAGGACAGTACTGCTGATTAAAGTGTCTGGGATTTATTGACAGAATATGCGCTGGAGAGTATCCAAGAAAGTCTGCATCAAAGCCCCAGAGGTTCCTTTTTTCCGTTTGTGAAACAATTAAATATTAAATGATTCAATAATTTCTCCTGCCTGTAATTTACATTAGAGAACCAATAATTTTTTGACCTATTTGATTTCCATTTTGTTGTTGATTTTGCATTAGTTAATTGTTGTTTGCTGCCCTTTTTTTAAAGGTTGACAGTAATTCCACTTACCCGTAACACTCCCCATCTTCTTCATCCAGTGCTTTTTAGCTTCAAGAAGCAAAACAGTAAATTACTATCAAATTATGTTGATGCTGAATTGTGCTGCGAAGCATTGCAATTGTGGTCAGGGTAATAGAGGAGGCACGTCTAGGCCCAAAAGGGGAAGGCCGGTGTGTCTTGAGGCACAGGTTGCATATGAGGTTTAGATGGAATTGACTATGAGGTGCTGCAAGACCGTCTGCATCTGTCCATGCCTGTATGGCACCAGGCACCCTCCTCCTTTTAGATGTTACACTTACTCCAGAGAAGCCCTTCTGGAACTGTGTAATGATGGTTCTCACTACTATTAAATTTGTGTATTTGTGGGGACGCGCTCAGCAGTTCGCTGTCACAGCCGTGAGAGGAACGGCTTTCTCCTCTCCACTCCTGCTGCTACTTTAGCCTACCTTAGCCGTGAGGGGAACGGCTCATTAGTTCATCGGCTATCGGGCCACGCCGTGAGGGGAACGGCCTCCAGAGGACTACAGCCCCCAGCAGGCACTGGGTGTCGCCTGCAGAACGCGTCACCACAGCGCCGGGACCATCTAAAATGCGAGCAGCCCTCCCGCAGCGCGGGACGCGCACGGGCGTGCCCGGCCAAGGGCGGGCCCGTCTGCGCCCGGACGAGGCTGGGCCACCCCCCCTTCATTTATCATCGGAACTGTTTGAGGTATCCAACTACAACTACTGAAGGTACTGTGCTATTGTTTAAGACTTACTTTAAGACCTCCTACTTGTACCCAGAAGATTTGGAAACATCATAAGTGAAGGTGTTTACATAACCTTAGACCTTAAACTTTGAGTTGGAAATGGGGAAAAGGAAATCACACTGCGCCAAGTCTGATAAACACTCTAGCAATCCTAAAGATGTGAAAATAACTTTGTTAAATTATCTTACGGGTGCAGTGGGTGTTATAGAAAAACAGATCTCATCAGTTGAGGAGTCACTAAGTGTGGAAGCGCAGGGACTAACTGGGAATAGCCAGGAAAAAAGTACATTATGCAAGGGGGCTGTGGAGAGTCGCTCATTAGAAACCTCGAGTATAATGTTGAATGGAAATGGTTGCATCCAAGCGATAAACAATGCCATTGAGGAAGTTTCTGTTAGCGATCAGGATTCTGACACTTTACCGCCCCCAAAAAGGCAGCGTAATTCAAAGCTACCAAAGCCTATCGCTAACGTCCAGGTAGACCTCCATAAGGTTCCCATTGATAACAGCCTCCCCAAAAGCACTTTGACCAAAAAACAGAGAAAAAAATGCCATACGCACAAACAAAAGGATAAACACAGTACCTTAGGCCCAAAAAATAGAAATAGTTCACAATCATTAAGTGTTAGTAACAAATTAGAAATTCTACTTATAGAGCTGACAAGTTATGTTAAATCATATATAGGCACCCTGGAAGATAGACTAGATCGAATTGAAAAAGGCCTAGAGAAGATTATGATAAACCAGAACTTAATTACATCGAACAAGTGTCCACACAGACAGAACACCCCTAGCAATTCAGCCATTATAACTGGCTGTCAAAGCCTAAATTTAACTAACAAACCCCCAGAAAAGGCTAGTAAACTTGTGGATAGGGATGGCGTACAAAAGAAAATTGCGGTAGTCACTGATAATATGACTGTAAGAAATGACGGAGATCTACGCACAGTAGGGAAGAGAACACTAGTGAGTCGACAGGGGGGCACAATAGCAAATGACCTACAACCCGGACCAAGCCCATCCTCCTTCATGCCGCAGGTAAGCCCACGTCAGGTACATAACCTCGACCTTCCGCCGGCAGCAGCCCCATTTACAGTAATCCTGGCAAATGTTCCAGTTCTTAAACCAGGAGAATCTGAAACATGGGACACACTGAGAAATAAAACTACCCACTGCTTGGGGAAGAGAGTGGGTCTAACTGCTGAAATGTTTGGGGCATTTAAGATGGTTAGGCGGGTACCTTGGGTAGGTAAAAACTATAAAGCCTTTAGGGGTGATTGTGTCGTCCTCTCCCTTGGATTACCATCCTTGGTTAGGGAAGTGCTGAATAGAGTAGAGGAAGTAGACACTACTGAAGCAGGCATAAATATCTTCCCACTAGGTTTCTTTTATCGACCCAGCTGGTCTAAGAGCCAACACGAATCTTTCCGCAGACTACAGCCAAATTACCAAAGGAATTATAATCTGGAGATGTCAAATAGATTCGAAGCCCTGTAAACGCTAGACGAGAACGATTGACTGTTGGCTAAGAAAGGCCAGAGGACCGTTCATAGTGAGAACGATAACCCAAAGGATCATGAGTCTGATAGGCTGAACACAAATATAAGTTTGAACTCTGGCAGGATGGAGTGTATGGTCATAAAGGAAACGGATGATGGGCCAAGGATGAGACCTAGTGGCCGACTAAAGTCTAGCCACCCCAACGTCCCTAACTGTGATGAGTGTAGGGGGGTTGAACTGGCTTGTCAGATTGAAACTGTCACAGAAACAATAAGCATCAATGAACTAAATATTCAGAAGGCTATTAGTGTGTTATGGAATGTTGCTGGCCTCCGGAGTAAAGAAAATAACCTAGTTTGGCTTGATTTTGTCGACAGCTTCGATATCCTATGTTTTCAAGAGACTTGGTTGGCAGAGGAATTTCACATTGAGGGGTATAAGACATTCCATATGCCGGCAATTCAATCAAATCATGGCAGACACAAGGGGGGGCTTTGTATCTACATTTCTAATTTACTGGAGGTGCAAAAAATGTCAATGATAACATCGGCGAATTACTACCAGATAGGTTTGATTAATGTTGGCTCGAATTGTCTCCTAACTCTGATAAATTTTTATAACAACATAGAGAAGGGTCATCTTGGGGATACTCTGAGTCAGCTTAGTGATGATATTGGTAAATTGAGATCTTCTAAAGACACAGATATGATTACCATTTGTGGGGGGGGGGTGATTTTAATGTTAACCTATGCTCTAAATCAGAGTTAGGTGCATGTGGTTAACGATTGAGGAGGATGATCCAATAATACATTTTGAACACACGGAGCAGGGAGAAAAGTTTAATGAACTCTTGTTTTTTCATGATTTCGGTTTCGCAAACTGACTGTGCTCCACTAGAGTGGATTTTGATTACACCATTTTAGGTAGAGGTTGTCGGTCTATCATAGACTTTGTTATTACCCCAAATTGTTATGCAAATTTGATAGCAAATTTTAAAACACACTTAAATGTCATGAGTGACCATCTGTCTCTAAGCATTGATTTAGTATTGCCAGACGCACCAACTCAGTGATTGAATAATAATTTGGTTGGGACCCAGGGTGTTCATCTTTCTATCCAAAATGGATATACTTTGCGCTGGGAGAGCTGTAACCAGGTTGAGCTAAATAAGCAAATCATCCTTAAGGCCTATGATTTAATTTTAGCCTGCTTGCAGGAAGATTCTTCGTATGATACCATCCTGAATGCTTTTATTCAGATTACCTCAATTGTTCAAAATACGCTCAAAGTTGAACGTAGAAGTAATCGAGATCGCAAAAATGGGTGCTTTGACACAAACTGTACAAAGTTATACTCATGCTTAAAAGAGGCTCTACACAGGATTGAGAGAGACCTAGATGAGATCAGGGAGTGTAGAAAGCTGTACAACGAAGCGCGCAAAACCTGCAAGAAGGAGTTAAAAAATCTAGCTTGGGTGGCACTTCGTGACGCTTCATTGAGTAAAGACTGTTCCCTGTTTTGGCGGGCAGTAAATGCGCCATATTTTAAAACTAGGGATGTTGCGACAATAGCGGTCGCAATAGACGAAAAGACATGGATAGATTTTTTCTCAAAGGTTTATAGCATCGCGGGACAGAAGGAGTTCAATCTTGACTCATCAGCTCCCTTGTTAGAAAATTGTAATACTTTTATACCCATTGAACTACAAATCTCCCTTGACGAAGTGACCGAGGCATTAAACGCAAGTAGACGCGGCAAGGTCCCTGGACCTGATGGGCTTCCCATCGACCTATTCAAGTCCACCCCATTACTCTGGACACCCCTGATAACTAGGATCTTACAAGCCAGTTGCGCAAGGGGTTTTTTGAAAACATGGTCAGCGTCAATATCCCTTCTTGATTCTTTAATGAAGGTTATGGGAAGAGTTGTGTTGAATAAATTACAATCTTGGGCTGATGAAAACAACATAATTAGTGATGTGCAATACGGCTTTAGACAAGGGCTGGGGAAAATTGAGCAAGTTTTGAATTTGAACATTTTAATTGGGAAGTACACACAGGCAAAGGGCGGAAAACTTTACGTGGTGTTTGTAGACTTAACTGCCGCATTCGACTGTGTGGAACATAATAAACTGTGGAGTATTTTATCTAATCTTAAGGTTGATCCGGTTTTGATACAGTTTTTAAAAGAATTATATTCTGGGGCTACCGCTAAGGTGCGCTACGGCTCTAATGGAGAATGTACTGCACCATTCACCGTGGATAGGGGAGTGCGACAAGGCTGCGTGCTTGCGCCGTTCCTTTTTACTCTATATACTAATGCATTGGAGCAGGAGCTTGAAGGAGCGTCGCAGGACCCCCCGTATGTCAACAAAAGGCTGATAGTTTCCCTCCTCTACGCTGATGATGCAGTACTTATGGCCCGCACGCAATTAGGTCTGCGGAAAGCGCTTATTTTATATACATGTTTTATGGACAGGCTAGGACTGAAATTAAACGCTAAAAAAACTTTTATAATGACTTGTGGGAGAGGGAGAAGCAAATGTAATAGCCTCCAAATGGGGGATAAAAGGGTAGTCTCTACCAATATTTTTTCCTATTTGGGTGTTTTATTCACAAACACAGGCTCTTGGGGCCCAGCGGTGAAAATTAGGAGTCTACTATTTATGAAGTCAACCGCTGCTCTTGTTAATTTTACTAAGAAACTGGGAAAAAGGCTCCCTGGAATTCTCCTTAAAATTTTTCAAGCTAAATGCATAAGCATTGCGATTTATGGGGCGGGAGTTTGGGGCTTTTATGATGTCTCTATGATCCAACGAATATCACTTGTTACTTAGCATGCGCTTAGTACGCATGCCATTACAACGCGGTCGTTAGTACGACCGCGTTGTTAGTTCGCATACCTTTACTACGTAATTCGGAACAACAAATTGCAGTAGGGGGTGCTGGATGTTGGAATAGTATAATTTACTATTCCAACTCCAGTCTATGCGGACACTAGGGAAGGTGTTGGATTTTAAATCCAACACCTTCTCCCCTCTAACGCAAGTCGCTGTTCCGACTTGCGTAGTAAAGGTTTGCAAAGTAACAACGCGGTCGTACTAACGTCCGCGTTGTAATGGCATGCGAAGTATCGCATGCGAAGTAAACGCTGTTTACCGATCCAACGTGTAGAAAATGCCTTTTTACGGTTCATTTTAGCCGTGCCAGCAAGTTCCTCGGTTTTTAACTGCCAGAGCGAGCTGGGAATCCCTTATGTTACGGATATTATAAAAATGCAACCTGTCCTGTTGTGGCATCGCATATGGACCACCAGCAGCACAGGTCTAAATAGACAGATAATAAGGGATACTATGAATCTGGACCATGTTAATAAGGTTATATGGCTGAATTATGTCAAAAAATTCCTGAGTGACATAGGGCATCTAGAGTTTTACTTTACCCCAGAGAAAATGTGTTCTATTATGAGGAAGGAACTCAAATTAACCTGTTTGTCCCATTTAGAGTCACTTAGAGTCACCCAGGAGATGAATAAGAAGTCTGTAGTACAACACCATTTGACCTTGACTACGTATGATATTCAACCGTATCGCATATGTTGTACCGAGGGATACGATAGATATCTTTTAACTCGCTTCAGGTTCAACACTTTTCATCGTCTGGTTAGTTACCCAGGAATAAACGATTGGACTAGAGAGCTCTCTCCCTGTCCCTGTGATAAAGTGTCACCACAATCTACAATCCATGAGACCCTGTTCTGTAAATTGTATGCACTTGAAAGAAAAAGATGGATGCTCCCCTTATTAAAACAGGCAGGTTGGCGACAATGTAAACCAGCATTTTTATATTTACAATTTTTAGACAGTGTATTATCTGTTTGTGTCATGACCGGTTTTTTGAAAAATGCACGGAGAGCTAGAAAAAGTATAAAATGCTTAACGTTAGGAATGTAGTGCTCTATAGTCTAATACACTTTACTTGAAAGCACTTTTTGCACTTTATGACAGATATTTGTATTTTAAAGTATTTTATTAAATGTTCTTTACTTATCTTGCTTTTATGAAAATGTATGCTTTTGTGATTTTAAATGACTAAAATCGAATAAAGCTAAATTTGATTTGATTTGATTTGACTATGAGGTAGGATGGGCAAAGGGGTGGGATGATAAGAGCTGACTATAGAAAGTGAAAGGCCCATGAGGAAGCTGTTGTTATTTTTGCAGGAAAAATGAAGAGATAGTAAGAGGTTCTGAAGGGTGGAATTGTTTTTTGTTTTTTTTTGGGGTGAAAATTTCTGTATTGGTTTTTGGACAAAGAGCAAAAAAAAGCATCACAGTGTCAGCCTGTGAGTATCATGTCATGGAACATAAGTAAACTCAATATAAAATGCGTTCATTTGTATATCTCCAGATGTAGACTGGCTTCATGTATATACAGTAGCAATGTATTAAAAAAAATAACCTACTCTCCCCTCTCCACATTCAGTCTGACCTAAGGGGCCCAGCAGCCCATCGTATAATGCAACATGCCAAGATGAGTCCAATGACCTACATGACCCGGCTACAGAACAACCGTGTCCAGTATGAATAATACACACATGCATATGTTACAATCTACTGCACAATCCATTGGGAGAGACCTCCTGGGTGTTCAGTGGTGGAGCATCCGGGGCATTTTCGCTATGTTCCTGACGGTACGAGATCAGTGGCACCCATATATCCCGAGGATGGGATTTGACCGGCAATAACTCTGCATGAGTTGTTAGTTGGTCTTTACTATAGATAAAATCCTTTAACCAGTCTTTAAACTTGGGGGCTCTCCCCCTGCCCCATCTGCTGGCCACCCTCCACCTAGCCAGGAGTAGAGCCATAGCAGCAAACTTTCTACTTACCCTAGGGATGTCTGCCGTGTACCCCAATAACGCAAGCGAGGGGGACTCTGGCAAAAGCATTTCAATCATCTCCACTAACGCCTCCAACACCTCCTGCCAATACACCTGAACTTGGGGACATGACCAAGCCAAATGCAGAAAATCAGCCCCCTCTTGATGGCAGCACATACAGCGGTCATCTTACTGAAGTTTATATTTTCGAAGCAGTGCAGGTGTGTAATATATTCTATGCAACATCTTAAAATGAATGATGCGCAGTCTGCAGCTGGCTGTGATTTCTGCCGTCTGTGCACAGCAGTAGTTCCATTGCTCATCAGTTAGTGGGGAGTCTAGAACCCAATCCCACGCGCATCTGGCACCTGCTAGCACGGGCAGTCTTTCCATCAGTGCCGCCTTATAGATGCGAGATACAGCGTGAGAGGGTCCTGCCATCTTTAACATGGTATTTAGGACTTCCAACTGAGGAGGTTCTTGCGGAAAGCATGAAGTGTTCGCCTGCAGTTCATGTTTGAGTCGTATGTAAAGAAACACTTCCAGAGGGGTAACTTTGTCTCCAGTCAGCAGCTCCTTTTGGTCTTTGAACCGCCCCTGTGATACAGATCACCCCACGTGTGCAGTCCTCTCCTCCGCAACATATCGTGACACACCGCTTCCTGTGTGACCGGAGCGTATGGTAGATATGGCAGCGGTACAATAGGGGAATAAGGCAGAGCTTTAGCCATTAGTCTCGTCAAAAGGCTCCATGCACTATTGGTGCATGATACAGTATGGTGGATCACCATCTCACCTGGGACGCGCGTCCCCGGCAGGGATGTTAGGGGTGTAGCCACATGTATCCTTGCTCGATGGCTAGGTGCGGCATGTAAGGCGGCGGATGGAGCCAATAAATGGCGTAGTGGGCTTGGGTGCTTAGGTAGTATAATTCCATATCTGGAATTTCGAACCCTCCTCTGGAGAAGGGTTGAGTCATAAGTTTCCAGCTCAGCCGAGGTTGCTTCTCACCCCAAGCCAACTTGACAAGCAACGATCGAAGGGTGTTAAAAATAAGTTCGCCCTAGATAGTGTGGGATATTAAGAAATAAATAGAGCAGCTTGGGGAGAATTTTAATTTTCATGAGGGCTACTCTGCCCGCCAATGAAAGTGTGAGGATGATCCAGCGGTCCACCCATGTGGTGATCATGTCTATTGCAACCCCATAATTAGCTCTGATCGTTTCTGTGCGGTTCCTAGTGAGGACATTCCCCAGATATTTGATTACATTTTCACACCAACTTAGTGGGTACTCCGGGGTAAACCTGGAAGTGTTAGGGGTGAGTGGGAATATCTGGGACTTACTCCAATTCAGTTTTATCCCAGAGTAATGTCCAAACCTAATAAATTCCCTCAGTATGGAACGAAGACTAACATTGGGATCCCGGAGGTATAAAGTAATGTCATCCGCATATAGCGAGATAAGGATTTGGCAGGAGGGATAAATTATTTTGTGCTCTCTGTGGTGCTTTCTAATTTTAGCCGCTAAAGGCTCAATGGGCAAGGCAAAAAGCAACGGGGATAGCGGGAATCCCTGACGGGTGCCACGCTTAATGGGGATGGGATCTGAATATAACCCGTTAATCTGGACCACCGCCTCCGGCTTAGTATAAAGCAACTGAATCCACGGCAAATATGGACGAGGGAAGCCCATTCTGCCCAGGATGGCCAGTATATAATCCCATTCCAGGGAATCAAATGCCTTTGTGGCATCCAGAAAAACTCCAGCTATTGAACAATCTGGGTCTACATCATGCAGCAGCGCAAAGATGGTGTGCAAGTTATGGGAGTTGGCCCTCCCCGGGACAAAACCCTCCTGATCAAGCAGGACCAATCCATCCATGAGCAGGGACAGTCGGTTGCCAATAAATTTAGCTAGTATCTTTGTGTCACAGTTAATTAAAGAGACAGGGCAGTAGGCCTCACAATTGTCTGCATCTTTGCCTGGCTTCAGCAGGGAAATAATCAGAGCCTGCCGCATTGAAAGAGGGAGACACCCCGAGGCTTGTGCCTCTTCAAATACTTGTTTGAGAACGGGAACCAATTTGTCACTGTAGCATTTATAGAATTCGGCAGGCAGCCCATCGGGACACGGAGCCTCGCTTGAACCTATCCCCATGATTGCTGCCCTTATCTCATCCTCCTCAATATCAAGTGACAAGAACTCCCTACGGGAGTCAATGATCCAGGCCAGTGCTGTCTCCTCCAAATATGCTATGTCTGGAGGAGACCGGCCAGCTGTGTGATAGAGCGCGGAGTAGTAGTCAACGAACATGTGAAGTATTTCCCAGGAGTCTGTGTGTCTCCGCCCCTCTTCATCCATAATTTCTAAAATGTGATTGGCGCCTCTGGGAACTCTGCTAACCCCAGCCAGGGCCTTGCCAGGACGTTCACCCTCACCATACTGCCTGGCAATGTAGTACTTCGATCGAAATTTGGCTTCCCGCTCGGTTTCATCCGAATATTCCACTAGGAGCTCTTTGAGCCAAACCCCCGCCCGATCGTCAGGTGAGAATGCAACATGTGCCTCAGTAGATTTGATGTCTAATTCGATCTTGCACAGCATGCCCCTAATGGAGCGCAGCATTCCAACGCTCTTCGCTATGCAGAGGCCTCTGATTGTGACTTTAAAACTCTCCCAGACACATGCAAAGGTAGGAACGCTGTCAATGTTGCGAGGGAAGAAGTCTATTCTTTCCTGGCGCAGCTCCTCCCGAAAAGCATCATCTAGTAGGGTTGTGGGATTCCACACCAGGCGATTCCAGTTTCATAAGGACCGGGGAGTGGTCTGAAATGGTGCAAGCAAAATGCGTCACCTCTCTGAGCCAGGTAGTTAATCTGGAAGATAGCAGCCAGTAGTCTATACGGGACCAACAGCTGTGTACAGATGCGAAGAATGTGCCTTCTGTCCGTGTTGGATGCAGTCAAATAACCGATAGTCGGCTATTATGGCCGAGAGGTGTTTCGTAGCTTGCGGTTGGGATGTCAAGTGTGGGTGCGATCTGTCGAGCCCTGGCACTAACGCCAGGTTGAAGTCCCCTCCCCATATAAGGAACATGGAACCTATTTCCAAAATACGCCCCCATAGCAGAGTGAGATACTGCGCATCATCAGTGTTGGGTGCATACAAGCTGACTAATGTGAACGTGTGATTTGCTATTCTACCCCACATGATACTGAATCTGCCGTGGGGATCTTGTATGGTTCCCATTGGGCGGTACCCTTTCTTAATCAGGATGGCGGTGCCCCTGGCATATGTATAGAATGTGGAGAAGCAGCTATGCTCCGACCACTTCCTACTAAACACTGGCTGCACCCCAGGGGCCATGTGTGTCTCTTGTAGCATTGCTATCTGGACATGATGTCTATCAAGGTCATGTAGAATCTGTCTACGCTTACGAGGGTCACGAAGTCCTCGGACATTCCACGTAAGACAATTGATAGTGGGCCTACAAGTTGGTGTTGCATTAGCCATAGAATCCGCAGTATTTGGGATCAGGACATGTACAAAGCCATTTATATCAGAAAGTAGAGTGCAATCTAAATTGAATGTAGTCACAAACTGCACAGTAAAAAGTGATGCTGTCTAAAGTGAAACAACTAAACTCTTGCATTGAGCAACTTCCCACCCCCTCCCACACCTGCAGTCCAAACCCGCAGGGGATAATTACCCTCCCACCCCCAACAGACCAGCAGGATAGACATCGTGTACGGCAGTCCATATAAGCATATCTCCTAGTCATAATGTCTGTAATTAGAATAGGATTAGGCATGTAAGGGTCTGATATTGCTAAGCTCTGCATGAACCATGCCAACATCGACCTCAGCAACATCTCACATAGCAAACTTGCGCAGCTGACATAGTATACTAGGGAAATATCCCCCCACATTGTCATAATTGTCACAAGGAGACAATGAAGCATCAAAAATACATTCATTATTAGTTCCTGCCACACGAATGCCAAAGTAACCAAATACAACAGTACTTTTAACTTGCATAACATTCTCAAGGGGAGCTGCCACTGGGGGTACATGCCGTAGAGGGCGCCAGTGCACCTCGCACTTGCGTGGGAACCCGGAGATCATTGTCTTAGAAGGCGCACCAGAGTCAATTCCCTCGTTATATGGCGATGGCGATGCATAGAGAGTTTCAGAGTTTTTGGGATAGCGCAATGCGTGTCTCCCTCTTTGGTATAGTAAAGGGAACAGCCTTATCAGTTCTCAGTGGCACCATCGGGTTGTCCAGGTCCAGCTTTACTGTATCTCAGGATCCGGTGTACTTCAGCCAGAGCCGGGCGCATCAGCCTGCGACGCGGGTGACCTCCTCAAACATGTTTTCAGGAAGTCCTGGACGTGTTGTGGGCTGGAGAACATGTACGTCTTCCCCCGATGATGAACTCGCAGCTACGCCGGGTAAAGCATGGGCGTAGGGGATGCCCGCCTGCTGAAGCTTCTTCCTCACTGGGATAAGCTTCTTCCTCGCCTCTTGTACGGCCATAGTGAAATCCTGGTAGAGCGCAATCTTCATCCCTTCAAAGGACAGGTCCTGTTTCTCCCGTGCGAGCCTGAGCGCAGAGTCCCAGTCTTTGTAATTCAGGATACGTGCCAGGATGGGTCACGGTGGCGCACCAGGCGGCGGCCTCACCATCAGCGATCTGTTGACCCGCTCGACGATCAGTACCTTGGAGAGGGCTGCAGCCCCAAATAGACCCAGGAGCAGATGGTTCACGAAGTCCTCCATGCGACCAGTGTCTGCAGACTCGGGTGCTCCCACGATGCACAGGTTGTTTATACGTGAGCGCGCTCCCAGTCTTCATTTTTGGTCGCTATGACTTGGAGGAGTTTCTCTATGCCTTGAAGCTTTGCATTTTTGGCAGCAGAGGTGTCCTCGAGAGTGGAGATACGCTGCTCGGCTTCAGAGAGTCGGCCGTCATGCTTTTCCAACTTCTGCGCAAGGAAGTCCACACGCAAGTTCATGGAGTCCATCTTTGATTCGATGGAAGTAAAACTCTGGCAGATTGTGAGGAGTACAGCTTTAAAATCTTCCTCTGGCTCCTGAGCGGGAGAAGGCTGGTCAGCGTTCCCTTGCGAGCTGGCATCGTCATCAGGAACCTGTTTCGGTGCCGAGAAGTGAAGCTTCGTCTGTTTTCCGTCGATCCGGTCCATCATGTGTCGCTGCTCTCGCGGGCTCCCTCCGGAATCACCCACGATCCACTGAAGCAGCCGCCAATGACTTCAAGCTTAATTGCTAGGGCTGGAAATTGAATCTTCTTCACACCTATCAGTGCTGACCAGTATGGTGCCCTACACGTACCTGCCACACTCACGAATGAGCCCCCTTTGAGGCATGGGGGTGCAGGCTCCTCTTCGCCTCAGACGCAGCGCAGGGGGGGAAGAGCAGGAAATGAGAGTATTGAGCAGCCAGGCCACCACCCAGACCCAGTCCACAGGCCTGAGGCAGCAATACAGGGCATAGAAGTACCTGCCACACTGCCGGGCAGGATCAGTTCAGGCCTCTAACGTAGCCCCACACGCTTGAAGTCAGCAGTCTCCAGCAGGAGACAGTCCGATCGCCGGCAACACTTCAATCCATATCCCCAGTAGCTCTCTCAGGACAGGGGCAACCAGCACACAGTTCTCAGCGTAGCATTAAGGGCCGGGGACACGGTGATTCAGCCTGCGCCGCCCGCTCCAAATCCCGCCCGCAGCTGACCTCGCGCGCGTGGCAGACAGCTGGGCCCGTACTAATGGGTAAAGCCGCTCCGGCCGCACAATCAGGCCTCCAAGCTGCCAAATCGCCAGACTCCGTGACAATGCTGCCAAGCTAGAGGCCGGGCTCACAGGCTACAGGCCCCGATTCGTCTCTCAGGCCGCCGCCAGCAATTCTTAGGAGGAACACTCCGCAAGAGGCTGACGCTTCCAGTCAATCCAAATCACAAACAGGACAAATAGACAATAGTATAGAAGAAGTGAGGAAAAAAAATACCCATATGCAAAAGATACTTTCTGAAAAATTACGACAAATTTATTACATATTATAAAACAATTAAGACAATAGCGCTCAATACAGTGTGCTGGTATACAAACAATAACTATTACAAACCGGACAGGTAGCAAACAAAAAAATACACATTACAGAAAGGGAACAACATAGACAAAATTAATGTGTCCTTTGTTACTTTATGGCCACATAAGCGTCGACGGCGTTTCAACCACTGTAAAATTACAAGGTCATCATCAGGACTTGAGATTCCATTGAGCGTCAAAAGGTTCTGTGTGATAAAAAATGCATATGGGTCACATTTGTTAAAAGGTAAGCTCCTTCTGTAGAAAAAGCTTACTCAGAAAGAGGTCAGAGATAGGTGAGAATGAAACTAATGAAAGAGATGTGAAAAAAGCCTATAGTGTGAGTTAAATAGTCCAGAAATATCCGAAAAAATACAAACTTTATCAATACTCTATTGCCCACACCTAGTGAACAATAGAAGAGCAAAAGAATTACCATCACCAAAGTATCAAGAAAGTGAATATGAAAATGTACCTGTTTAAAAACACAATCCAACCTTATTTATTTGTGTTGGTTTAAGTAGAATTCCAAAATTATCACTAAAAAAGGAAACTGCAATGAGAAACAATTCCACGTGTCAATAGAAAACTAAGACAAGCATTTACAATGCAATGGTCTCGGCATTGTTAAAGTTAGAGCTATTGGCATTGCTCATGACATTTTTTTTGTTTATGTTTTTGTTTTTAAAACATTTAAAGAAACGGCATTGTTATTTACAATGTCAATAGCTTAATCACTCTCAAATGCGAGACCTATTGCCTCGTGTAGTGGCCGTTCCTGGTGACGTCTGAGTGATCTCGTTAAAGAAGGGGGAGGGGCCATACATGGTCTGCCTGTAATGTTGACTGCAGCCTTTGTTTTGCAAGTAAGCATCGCCGGCTCTTAAGTGTGGGCTTTATTTGTGGATGTTGGGAGCCCTTTGGTGCCTGAGGGGGTGTGAGCCGCAGGGGTCAGTGAGATTACCCTCCTCCCACCTGCCTGACATTGCTTCCTGGCTGACCCTCCATGAGGAGGGCCTGCTGCCGCCCTGCACGTGGGAGAGCCTCTCCCCCCATTGTCAGCAAAGCCTGCCGTGTCAAAGGTGGGCCTGGGGGGTTGAGGGGGGCATTCACTGCGAACACTTTCACAGGCTGTGCAAACAGTCAAGGAGGGGCAGACAGCTGGAGCAGGGGGGCTCTCTCTGCAACATCAAGCGAACGGATGCGAACATGTAGGGCCTGATTTCCACTGATATCCTCGGGGAAGTAGTGCCTATCTTCTAGCTATTAATTGGTATATGTATGATCCCCTGACAGGACGTCGTCGTGAAAAGCACGTGTACAGCTTGCTTCGCTGCCATATTCCTTTTTTTTTAAATATTAAAAGGTGTTTATGATGGCGTGACAATCGTCTTTGTCTGAGCTGAAGGCTGAAGTTGTGGCGAGTTTAGTCTGGAGCGGGCGACCAAGGGGGGGTTTAGTCTGCGTGTCAGCAGAGGAGAAGGGCAGAGATCAGTCTTTGGAGGGAAAGCAGCAGAGCAGGCGTGGCTGGGAGCTGCAGTGAAGAGGTGGGCACAGGAAGAGTATCGCTGAACGGAACAGCTACACTTTTCAAAATAGGCCCTTGTCATAACCCTCTTAAAATTATCATTTTAAACGTGCATACCACTTGTTAAAACAAATCAGTCACTCGTTTCATACAGCGCTGACAAGTGTATGTCATAACAACATGAAATAGTAATTAAAACTTACTCTTTGACTGGTTCACTGGAGAAAAAAAGACACAAAACAAAAACATTCTGAATAATAACATTAACTCGCTTAAAACGAAGTAGAATCAGATGTACTGACTGTAAGTGAAATTTCAACTTGCCACGCTATGCAGAAAAGGAGACTTTTGCCTCAATGCAAGCCTCAACAGGCAATGAAAGGAAACACCACTTTCTTAAGCTTGACATATTAGATGTTGCTGGAAGCGGGAATAATTAATATGGTTCTGCCAAATCTACATGCAGGGAATATTAGCAATATATTTTGAGGCTGTTGCAAACTTTGAAAAAATAAAGTCTAAGGTAAAAGGAGATGGTGGGATCAAAAAGGGGAGGGGCAAGAGGCATGCGGCACAGAGGCACAAACAAAACGCCTACAGGGAACCATTTAATTTTATTATGGTTAACTGAGAAAGCAACAAGCGGCCATGCAAGGTGTACAGAGCAGGGTACTGTGCTCCCGTCAGGAGTCGCACGACAGCGCCTGTCCTCGGAGAAGGCCAGGAGACAGGAGCTTTTGCCGTTGCACTGCAATGAAATGTTAACGTTCCACGCACCCTGGGAGTGTGCGCAGGAGGCATCAGTGCGCGAGTAAAAGCCCCACGAGGACAAACAACGTGTCCCTGTTCTTTTTTCCCAAAAGCCTTTTCGTGCCACCCCTTAGTAGACTGGCCACTGGCCTCGTTTTTCACTGCATAAGAGGGTGTCAAAACCCCGGGGAGGATGTTAATGTGGTCAACAGGCTCCCTGCCTTAATATTTAAAAAATGCGCCTCAGGCGTGCTCTCATACCTCGTCCTCGGACCCCAGGCGGCGCCGCGTCCTCCTGTCGCCATCTCCCTCAGGCGCCGTCGGGTCCGTCCACCGTGTCGCCATTACTTCATGTCGAAATGACCAGCGGGGTCGATCCAGCGGGGAGAGACCGCATTGGCAGAGCCGGGGTGAAAGGCTAGCGGCGGAGAAACAGAAACCTCATCGGGAAACCCAGCGGAGCCGAGCATGTCCTTTATTTTCAAATAAAAGCATGGCTGACACCGACCCCAGGACCCCGCAGGAGCTCGCCGACTTTGTAACCATCTTTCTCCGAGGTCAAGCAGAAATGCCTCGGAGAAACGCAGTGTCATTTTCAGATTCGGGGGCGTGTTTTTCTTTCTCTCCTCTTCCCATTGGCTGGAATGTTTACATTCCAGAGGAGAGAAAGAAACTAAAAAACACGCCCCGAATACGAAAAAGATGGGGCTTAAATGGACAGACGCCCCTCTCCTCCAATGGCTGGCCTCCGTTTAGGAAGCCAGCCAATGGAGAAGAGGGGCGGGTTCAAGCCCCACTACTGAAAAACGTTAAATCTCGCGAGCGAGACTGCGCAAGCTCAGCCTTCGTTAGCCGAGACCTAAAAAACGATCCTAAGTTATTGACCACTTACTTAAAACGGGCGAGCATGAATAGAAAAGGTCCCAGAAAATTTGAACTATCCAATAGGCTGCATCTGTCCTTATAATTTGGAAGATTATGCCAGGAGCCAGGTGAACAAATCACCAATGTACTTCCACACCGCAATAGGCTAAGAAATAAAAGACAAGAAGACGACCTAAATATATAGAAAACTATATAGTGCCAAGTCATGCGCATCTAGGTAAAACGAGGAATCGAATATATAAGGCCCTCAACACAGCTACATCTCCAATTGCTGAAAGGCGAAGCAATTTAGTCAAGGCTCACTTATCTTTTAATAATAAATCGTTACGTAGATGCCCTTGACTTGGTACTATATCCTTTTCTATATATTTAGGTCGTCTCCTTGTCTTTTATTTCTGCCACTCGCAGCCGAAATTCAGAGCAGGCTCCAATAGTCCTCCGGTGCCTTCAACACGCAGATTTCAGGCGCCGCTTTATTCACAAGCAAGTTGTCAGCCCTGGATGGCGATGAATATCCCTGGACACGCAGGATACTGCAGGATGCTGCTCACGGGCTAACAGAGCCTCCCTAAGGTGCGGCCATCTTGTCCGCCGGCTCTCTTGCACCCCCCTGAAGGGTGAAATTGTTGCTATTTGTTTATTGTATATCTGTGAGCTTAGGTTTGGATGTTGTGAATTAATTTATAACTCAGTGCAAGAAAAATATATTTGTGCAGTTATTGTTAAGCAGCATTTGTAGGTTGAAGCTAACACAATATGGCCCAGAATGTGTTTTTGGGAATGGAAAGTGTGGTTCGTCCTATGATGCTCGCCTAACACAACTGTTCCCTGCAAACCTTTTGTGAGTAAGGTACATGCTCCACGTCATTATCTCTGCGGCAATGCGATCGAGTTCTTTGGGTAGCCTTTTAAATGGCTCAAGTCATTGAACTCTTGCAAGTGGAAGTGAAGACAGATCTGTAACCTGACCAAGTCCTGGCATATCAAGGGACGATACAACTAACTTTCTCTTACCATAGCTTGATAATTATAGTATTGGAAATATTTTAAGCCGTTAGATTAACTCCTACACATTTATATGCTTATTTTAGTAGTGGAACAGTGTGTAACGCAATATAAATCAGTGACACATGACACAAGCGATTGATTTCAATTATGTAATGATCTCACGTATTGGGCTATGAACCATTGTATATACTTCAGGTAACTTTTTAGTTTACATTACTTGTAAATTGTATTTCTCTCAGTTTCTTTTATATATTTTGTTTACAGGAGAAAAACACATTACAGCCTCGGTAGTCAGAAGTAAAGACGAACCAGATGATACTGTTGGAATAATAGCCAGTACTCATGATCCAATAGGGAGGAATAAGTCGGATAGCTGGCAAGCAACCATAATCGTATATTCCAGTGATGATAACCGAACCTCATCGTCTGTTAATTTTGTCACGTTGAATCTTACAAATGTTCCGAAGCATGAAGGTAAATATTTAAAATTCCATTGCAAATATGACCTTAAAATACCAGAAGGCCATTGGCCTGTACATTGTTTGCAATTGCTGTCTTAGATAACTTCTCTGTGGTGATGTTAATAAATGTGTGGTAGACAAAGGAAATGTGTGCGAGAATTTGTAAATTATATGAAAACTATCTTTGACTAAGAGATGTTGCCACAAAGTACATAGCTGAATATCTATCTCACTAGGTGGTGCAAAGCTCTCAAACCAAAAAATTGGCATTTCATCATGGGGCACTGCATGTGGAGCATTAACCCCTTTAACGCACATTACTTCAGTGTTCTTTTTTTTTTTTTTTTTTTTTTAAAACCTTTATTAACCGCAGTTGCATCAACTTACAATGTACGTCCATTTACCAAAGCGTCAAATCAGCAATACAAAGACACACATGTCCAGATGGTGAGACACAGCCATTCAGCCGGCAACCCGGAGGTCCGGCGGCGGTAAACAGTTGAACATTTGGTTAGGAATCAGGTATGTACATTGTGTGAAAGTGGGTCTATGGTGCTTTTCTGTGTTTCGTCGTGTCGCATCTGAAGCGCATTGCCTGCAAGAGAGGAGGGCGCTGTGTTCCAGCCCACATTGCGGCGCCGTCGATTAACCCCTAGGCCCGTAGGGGGAATCGCGCAAGGCACCAGGTTCACCACCAAATGCCAAGGTCTCCGGGCAACGGAGCCCTGGTGTCCTACTCTTGGCGTAAGCTGGAGCGCGACGAGGAGGTTGCAGTATAGCTCACAAAGACACACATGTCAGCGTGTATATCCGACGAGCCCAGTGTGCAGCTTCGCAGCTCAGCTCTATGCGCGCGGTACGTGGCGCTCTATCGTCCCCTCAGTGGTGCGCTCCCCAGGCCGCCGAGCGCCTGTGTAAGCCTGGTATGCAACGCTGTGCGTTTCGAGAGGATCATTCCGCGTTTGCCGGGCATAGCCGCCGCCTGCGCGTAGTGCGCGCCATTGCTGCCTCATCAGTGCTACACAGAGCGCGCTAGGTAGGGCAGCGCCTCGGGGGCGTCGGATAACACTTCCAGCAACTGTTTTCTGTGGTTGGACATGGGTTCGGTCAGGGAGCGTAACCAACAGCCTAACTGCTCCCCGTGTGTGTAGTGCGAATGGAGGGATCAGGACTAGGGTCAGAAAACTCGGGTGAGGTCCAGGGTAAGGGGGGAGGGGGGAGGTGGAGATCGTTCTGCATTAGAGTAGGAGGAGACAGCAGCTGTCAAGCGGGGCACAGCTGGGCCATATGGGAGGCGCGCCGAGCAGCAGGCCGGGGGGGGGGGTGAGGGGGGGTGAGGGGGGGGCAGGAGGTCGTCAAAAGGGCCAAGAGCCCGCTGTGTCTGCGTCCGTAGTCCTAGATTACCCTCTCGTACGAGGGAGGTGCTCCTCCGTGCCTAGGAGGGGGCTCCTGAGTAGGGCGGAGTGGTCATATCTTCCCGTGTGTGCCCGTATCCCAGTATCGCGCGCGCCGTCTCAAACTGCGGCGGCAGCAAGCCCCGCGCGCGCGCCATAGACGCACCGCAGGCGATGTCTGGCAGCAGCCCCCTGCAGAGCAAAAAGCGAGAGGCGCTAGGATTACTTCAGTGTTCTTAGTACTAATCTTACAGTGTGGGGGTAAGATTCACACCCGAATGCACATGATCCCCTTTTCAGGCCCCCGAGCGACCTGCTTTTCAGGGTAAGGCTCCAGGGGAAGAATTATCCTTCCTTACAGTCCAAGATATATTTTTCGTTTTCATTAGCATTCAGTGTACTAAGCCCAAGGGCTTCACTTACTTTTAGTGGGATCAATCCTTCAAAGACCAACTTCAATGGGAGAGATACTGTTAGAAAAAGAAGATTCTCCCCTGGCTGATGTTATTGCTCTTAAGTGTTTGACTGCAGGGGGATTGGCAGGAGGGTGATCACTGGACAGGGATTTACTCCACAAGACCAGCTTGGACATAACCTTGAGGGATGCAGCCCCTACCCTACAAGCATTGGCTAACACTTCCCCACCATCTGAAGCCCACACAGTCTTGCTGCCCCCCAGTTCAGGCAGACTGGGGGATTTACTACCCAATCCTCTACCTGCTTAGAGAGACAGAAAGCCCCTGCTCACGGGGGAGATGTTTTCTGAAAGGCGTATAAAAACTGCTTCCAAGGAAATCCCAATTTCCTCTAATTTTCTATGGGGGTAGTTCAAGGTTTTGAGCCTGAGTTTGGCTGGCACCTTGGGAACCTTACAAACCCTCAGCATTTATGAAAACTAGAGGCACAGGAGAATTCATGAAGGTGCTTCTTTCATTCATTTAAACATGTTTTCTTCCCCAGAATGTGCTGCAAACATTTAAACTACCTAAATACCACATTTGCTTTATCATTTCATGGGGGATGACAGCAGCATTTGGGCCCAGCGTCAGCATGCTTTCGGGAATTCCTATTATCTACTGATGCATTGTAGGGCCGACATATCTCTTGCGACTTAAACTATGTGACCCTTTGGAAGTTGGGAACACACATTGCACAATAGGTTGCTAGCAAACTACTGCACTCCTTCCAGCAGCAATTCATTTACCCACTACTGAATTGTTCCCAATACACGCCCTTTGACAAAAACCATGATGCTTCTTTTTGCTGTATTAATTTTTATGTGATATCTAGTTGCATACTTGCGTAGGTAGTCCACTTCCGGGTCTAGTTTGATTAGATGAAGATATGAAAGTGTTCGGTTCTCTGCATACAAGAGAACTTTCAAAGCACTAACTGCCACATTTTGGGGGGAAGAACCACCATTGTTGACCTCCTTTAGAAAAATCTGACATGTGAAGTTGAAAGCAAGAGTAAGACCAGTATAGCCATCCCTGTTCAATATCATTGGCCACTTTAAGCGTGTAATCATTATTGCTTGCTGGCTTTAGTTGGAGCTAGGTCGAGGGATGAAGAATCTTGACTAAAGCTAATAATTGTTTGAGCACCTTTAAACTGGATGGTTTTACCCTGAGGCCTCAGCTGTACAAATGGTAGAATGCACTGGGGAAAAAAAAATATATATAAATATATATCACACAAACACACTGCTTCTTATTGGCTGCATATTTAGTTATGACCATTTTATTGATCGTGGATCATTTGGCCCAGAACCCAGACTACTTAGTAAACAATTTTTGGAGAGGTCAACCTCTTTCTTGTTTGTGAGCACAGCAGTCTACAAGACGTGGTTACTAATTCTTTAAAATATGCAACTGAAAAATATACTCAGTCATGTATTCATTTCTTTATCTCAAGCATGCTTTGTATACAGATTGCAATCATCATTTATATTTTTTTACTGCAATAGGCTGTGTGTAACGCTTTTGTGATGACTTGAGGTCAAGCCTGACCTTGTGATAGTTGCTTTATTGCTTTTTAATTTTCACACTTCAGGAGAACCTGACCCCAAAATAGCTGTTTGTCTTGCTCCTTCCAGGCCCCAGCTTATCCCTTCCAACCTTGTTCCTTTGGATTCTCTGCTGCCGGACTATTGCACAGGAGCGTTGCCCCACTACTTTGAATCAGTGCACATTAAAAATAGAATGATATGCATACTATGCCATGTTGTCGAGTCTGTTCAATAAGAAGATTTATCCCAAAAAATATACAATGATAATAACGGACGTCCGTTATTAAGATTTCTTTTCCTAGAGCAGTTGCACTGCAAAGCAGCCCCATTGATAGGGTGGGGCTGGCCTTCCCTGACGTTGAGGCCGGAGGAGTAGTGGTGGCAGCACCTAAAGTGCGCATGAAGGTTTGTCGGTGTCAGACCCCCACAATTCTCACCTCGTGTTTGTGGAGGAATCCCACAGGGACGACAGGAGCAACCCCTACCTGAACCCTTCTGTTACTGGAAGGACTGAATACACTAGCCAGTTTCAGGAGGGAACCGGGGGAGATTGCCAGGAAGGGTGGTGCGAGTGGGACTGTGGATGGCGTGACGGGGATACCCTTCGTGGCTCCTTAGGCTGTGTAGAAGTCCACGATCCCTAAGGCAAGAGAGGAAACAGGGGTGACTACAGTACAGGGTTAGAGCGAGAACATGCACACCCTCCGAGCTTTTGGGGGGAACACAGTACTAAGTGGAGCAGTACTCTCATCTGGTTACCTGTGAGCGCGGTGTTCTTGCACTGATGAAGTTCAGGTGTTGGTATCAAACGAGGTCCTGGCGGAGAGTGAAGGTCACCAAAGAAAAAGACCCCGAAGGTATGCCAGGGTCCGAGCGCTCCTGCGCTCTTAGGAAGGATCAAGTACCAGGAAAGCGCCACTGCGCTAGAGGGAGGAAATACAGGTGTGGCGACTTCGTGCCGTCACACAAGTCGTGTGTGAAAGTAAGCAAGGGAAGGCGCCACTGCGCTCTGGGGGTCAAGTGGGCAGTTCTGGCGACTTCGTGCCGTCGCACGAGTCGTCTCAACAAAGGTAAAAGCGCAACTGCGCTCTGGGGTAAATAGGCAGAGATGGCGACTCCGTGCCGTCGCACGAGTCGTCTCAACAAAGGAGAAGCGCCACTGCGCTCTGAGGTAAATAAGGCAGGTGTGGTGACTCCGTGCCGTCGCACGAGTAGTCTTTACAACAAAGGAAAAGCGCCACTGCGCTCTGGGAAGGTAATAGTGCATAGGATGGCTCCGTGCCAAATATGAAGGAAGGCGGGATCTTTGGGCGCCCTTGCGCGGTCCGGACCGACTGTCCGGTTGCTGGAAGAGCCTTCGCTACGCTCCTGCGTGCCTGCGAAGCTCAGGGAAAGAATCCGAAGCGCCGAGCCTACCGTCCTCCGTAGTGATATGCTCAGGCAACCGGAAGTGACGGCCGGCCGGCGGCGTCCACTACGTGCCGCCGAAAGACTAGACTGCAACCTGCCGGGACCACCCAGGGGGAGGAGTCCCGTGTCGACTGAGGAGTGCCCTGCTTCTGGTTCGCTGGTGAGGGGCGCAAGGAAACATGACAGTCGGCCACCTCGGGCTGGCCAAACCGTCATGTGCACTGTGCATGTTCGCCACAGGCTGTATTATACAGTCTTATTGTAGATCATGCCGAGCCTCCAATCCCCTGTCTGAACGCCGAACCACGACGCTCAGACCAATCACAACGCTGCTTAAAGCAGCGTTGTGATTGGTCATGGCGCTTCTGGGAGGCTGGATGCTTTTTGCTGGAGAAGACGCGACGGCTACGACAGCAACCTCCAGGTAAGTTTTCTTCTTTTTTTCCCCCTCTAACCCCCCTCACCACCCCCCGCCCCCGTCACCATTCCCTACCAGCTGCTCTTGCTACTGCATATTATCTGCGAGTGCCAACATTGCTCTTGATGGTGCCACATTGGGCTGTTTCATTGGGCTCCCACCACCCTCCTTGTCACTGTGTGTCTTCTAGTGCCTGGCCGCATCCTGCACCTTTGCATGTCCAGCAACTTATTTAATGTGGTCCCATTATGCTCTCACCAGGCAAATAAATGAGAGCACCTTGTCCACTTGCTTCTGGTGGCTTCTGTGGTACTTCACAATTGACTTGCACCTGGCGGATCTCCTGCTGCCAGACGCTCCTGTTTTCTCCTGGTCTCCTCCCTCACTTGACTTCTCCACCATTAACACCATCTTTATCTTCGCCACTGGCATTACAAATGAAAACCATTACCACCTCCATTACCATACCAACAGCATTACCACCACCACCATTATCCCCACCACCATTACCATACCAAGAGAATTACCTCCACCATCAGAACCATTACCAGTACTATTGAGCCATGCAGGCTTTCAAATACCCTGCACAAATAGGTTTGAAGTTCTAGCAGATTCTCCCACTACTACCCCGGTCGAAATTACAGCCAAAACTCTCCACAAATCCACCTTAATGTGAATTGCCCTTGTAAAGTCCTGATATCAACTTGATCAAAATTATCCAGTCCCTCAAAGCTGAAGTCGAATCTTTAAAAAGCATGATCACAGGACTTAACTCTTTTGTTAGGTCTTTACCATTAGTTTGTCATCCAAAGCAGTATTCTACAATCTTACAGCGCCCCCTTGCACATCACCGAGTATTGATAAAGAACGTGAGGGGGTGGGAATGACTCAGGACAATGTGCCTCATCGTACACACAAAATCAAATCTAACATTTGTGAGACACTCCAAGTTTCCCACATTAACAATCTCTCTGAGATTCATCCTCGAGCCAACTAACATCTCATGTCCAGGAGTACTATATCATTGCCTGATTCTCAATCTTACCTAAAATCACGGGCTCCAACAAATTTTTTACCCTCCTCCAACCATAGGGTCCATTCGAATGCAATGCACACTGTTTTTATGGTTAACGTCCCCTAACTTGATGCCACCCACAGGGTCGAGAGTAAAGACTCGTTAGTCAACAAGACTATCCATTGGCTAAGATATGTTAGAGGCTGCCGTTCCATCATACGGGACGACATATTAAGAGCAAGCAGGTGTCCATCTGCAAATGGGGTTTTTGACAATATCGAATTAACATTGCCAAACGTTGCACTGGCGGATAATTTGATCGCGTTAGAGTATCGTACATCTCCCCCAGAGTCGTCTTCAATAAAGATCAGGCGCTCCCCACCCTTAGCTGAGAAAAGTCGTCTTCCATCAAGATCTCCCAGTGTGTGACCCTCCCTCACCAATGAACCAAAATGATTGACTACCCAATACTTCTGTTCAGTCTATAAGGCAGAATACATATTCTCATCAGGGCAAAGAACTTTTTGTTAACCCCGATTATTCCCTTTTGTACCAGACACCATACATGGCTAGTTCTCGGTACCATGGTACAGCACTTATTCCTGATTCAGTAAGAAGGACCTGCGTAGGACCTATTTCCAATTTCCATCTCCCTAATAACTCTTTTTTGGCTTCTACATCACTAGGGGGACCTCGTGCGCTTGCTATCGCCCCAGCTGTCTCAAACTTAGATCAGGTAGGCCAGATAACTTTAGGTTACGCCCAACCAAAAACTAACCCTATGACATTTACAATGGATACAGCCACTGATCCGGTGGTTATGGAGTCTGAGAAATGTAGCACCTCCTTTAAGATACTGTCTTGGAATGTTGCAGGGCTTAAGAACAAACTTTTATTGCCCCACTGGAACAGCCTAGTTGACGATCACCATCTCTGTATCTTTCAGGAAACTTGGTGTTTGACTCCATTCCACAAATCAGGTTACACCACTTTCTTTACCCCTGCGGTTCATGTTGGTAAGGGGCGTCCATCGGGCGGGCTGATTGTGTGGGTCAGTATTGATTTGGGATGGACAGTAAAACAAAACATAGTCTCATCCCAAGACATCTCGTGGCTCACTATAAAAGGGCCAAAGGGAGGGGAAACCCTCGAACTCTTTAATATATACGTAAGAGGGATGCCTGTGGCTAAAGTTTCACCTACCCTCTCACTTCTTGTGGAAAAACTAAGCAGCTGCCATGCACCTGCGAAAATTATGGTGGCAGGAGATTTTAATTGCACCTTCGAACCCTTAGGTTCGGATGATTTTTTAGGGACACTATATGAAGATCTTCAACTGGGAATACCTTCCTTAGACCTAGTTCCCATTAAGAAGTGGTCCCAGGTGGCTATTCAAATTAATGCAATTGCTCTTGAATTTGGTTTGAGGGCACTGAATGGCAGAGTTCCATCTGACCTTTTTAGAGCCCACACTTTTAATAGAGTGGGATCCTCTTCTCGTATCGATTACATCTTAGTGGACATCCGCCTCTGGACTGCTTCCAGCGATATGATAATTGGCGCCACACTGGACAGCGACCATCATTTTTTGTCCTGCCGTCTGCAGAATTCATGGTTATGCCCCGAGCAAGCCCCAATTACTAATCTAATTCTAATCACCAAAGATGTTGTCCCCTCTAACTCTGGCAGATTTTTGAAGTGGACGAAGGTTGTTGGGCAAGATTTCAAAATTCATTCTATTTTTGAAATTTTGATGACCAGAACTAAGGATCTTGAGGTAGTTGCAAAAGACCCATTAGCAACATCTAAAGCAACCCCTATTTACGATGCTACTATCAGTCAGATGAGTTTGCATTTCCAGTCTGGGCAACTATCTAACAGTAAATGTAACAACAAAAAGGGGCTCAATCCTTGGTTTACCAAGGACTGTCAATTAAAGAGGGAAGCCTTATCCCTTGCTTTAAAAGGGAATATTCTTCCTGAAATTAGAGAAGCCAGGAAAGAATATAATGCTACTATCAATAAAGCAAAAACGTGATTGGGAGGAATCTCATTGGCAGGCATTAAAAGATGCTTGTAACCCAAGGGATTCTTTAAAATTTTAGAACTTGATCAAAGTTGCTGACCTTAAAGGCACCGCCCCAATACCCAACCACATCACCAGCTTAGAATGGCATGCTCACTTCTCTAGATTATACTCACCCCAGGATCCCATGTTTAACCAGCAGCCCCTAGAGCGCGCTCCCCATTCACACTCTGTTGATGATATATCACCTTTTAATATCACAGAATTTGTAGATGCAGTCAATTGCATCGTTCCTGCCAAAGCTGCTGGTCCGGATGGAATTCCGGGGGACCTACTTCGATTAGATCCAGCTGGATGGGCTAAATACATTTCCCTCTTGCTTAATTTAATTGCTAAGGGCGCACCGGTCCCAGACTCCTGGAAAGGAGCCGAAGTGGTGCCTATATATGAAAAAAGGGGATAGGGAGGACCCTGCCAATTACAGGCCTATCAGTTTGATAGATGTCATCCAAAAGGTGGTGGGCAGGGTTCTCCTACACAGGATCCAGGACTGGATAGATGACGGTAACATTATATCCCAATATCAAGCGGGGTTCAGAAGGAACACCTGGACTATTGACCAGGTGTTTCGGCTGCTCCTCCTTTACTGGAAAGCGGTAGTGATTGGTAGGGGCAGTTTATATCTTGCCTTTATCGATCTCAAGACCGCGTTCGATCTGGTACCCAGGGGGACTTTGTGGTCAGTTCTGGCAGAAATGGGCACCCCATCACGAGTTTTGAATCTATTGATCTCTTTGCACGAGGACAATTATGCCCGTGTAAGATGGGGTGCCCAGGGCCAGGTCACTGATAGAATCAGCGTCAGTAGGGGGGTCCGCCAAGGGTGCGTCTTGGCTCCCACCCTATTCTCATTGTATAGGAATGGGGTGGTTGACTTTTTGGGGAAAGACCCCGCAGACACACCCACCCTGGCTGGGGAAAAAATCGCGACCCTCCTATTTGCCGACGACACACTGCTTATTTCCAAAACTCCAGCTGGTCTCCAGAAGTTATTAGACCGATTCCATCTATTTTGTACTACTCGAGGCCCTAAGATAAACACCTCTAAAACGAAGTTTATGGCTTTTAATTCCTGTAAACACCTCAGATCTAGCCTCACTTTAGGTGGAATCCAGTGGGAGTGAGTCAATACCTTTGACTATTTGGGGGTTCGTCTTTCTGACAAGATGAACTGGAGACACCACCTAGACAAAATGTTACTAACTCACAAACGTGTGGCAGGAGCTATCAGAAAGGCGCAAAGCTTATCAGTAAGTAAAGCGGTTGCCCCTGCCTTGGCAGTTTATGAGAGTAAAGCAGTGAGCTCGGCTTTATATGGCGCGGAGCTCTGGGGCTTTGACAATACAGATGACATCTCTAAGTCCGAACACAAATTTTATAGAGAGCTAGTTTCACTTCCTATTAGCACTCCCCTGAGACCAATTTTATTTGATATGGGTGGACGCTCTTTTAGTGATATCGCCAGGTCTCGTGCCCTGTTTTTTTGGGCACGCCTCCGGCGGACACAGGAGCTCTCTGGGTATGCAGCTGCACTTTCTGAGGTTCTGACATTAGATATGGGCAACAAAGTCAAAGGGCTGTCTAATCTTAAGAAACTGCTAACTGACTTAGGGCTGTTCGGGGCATGGGCAAGCCAGATCCCTCCTTCTAAACAGGATCTCAAACTACTTTATTGGAATTGGGTAGCAGAACGGGATCTGAGAATTCTCCATTTGGGAAAATTAACTGAGGAGTACCTCTCCCACAAACAATATAGCCGTTACGAACCATACATGGACTTTATTCAAGTGCCAAGAGACAGAACCTTGTATATTCAATTTAGAAAAGGTTCTTTACCTTTAAACTCATTTACAGCTAAATGGAATTCACTAAAATCCTCCTCACAATCATGTCCATGCTGCCCTGCCCCGGAGGAAAGTATTGCCCACTGTCTCTTTGCTTGCCCGGCGTACAAATGGGCAAGGGCAAGATGGCTGAAACCAGTTTGCAGAAACCTTGGGACAACAAAGTGCTTAGTCGCCCTTCGAATTTTAAAAACAGACGGCACCCCATCACTGGTTTGTGGGGTGGCTAAGTTCTTAGGCTGTGCATGGAATAAGCGCACCAAATTGCTAAAAAATATAGTTATATAAAGCCTCTTGAAGGGATGATGTCTTATCGCCAAACAGGATTAATTAGAATGCACTGTTTTATTACTTTGCGAAATAATATTTCTAGATGGAACAATTTTACTTATATTTTTAAACTTTTACCTAATTTTAAATTATGATATAATTGTCGTGTCCTGTGTTTAAAGTTCACGAATGATTTTTCTTGGAATCATATATAATGATCAAATCAACTTTTCAACTTGGTAATTCTACCCTAATGGCAACAGGAAGAATACCGATTTATTTATATCTTAAAGAACTGCTTCATTATTAGCTGGATGAGAACATGTAGTTATCCTATGTATTGCTCATTAGGATCCACGAATGCTTAACTTTTTGTGTGCTACTGTATGAAGCAGGCTCTGTCGCATATTATGTCCCGTGTATTTTACCGGGGCATCTAATAAGATTTTGTACTGTTTATATTTACTTGCCACTGTTAATTAGTTATGCCATGCGCTACTCACAGGTATATATAATAGCACAAAGCACTTTTTTTTATCTATATGCCATAGGGCATCTTTGATTATCTGGTACTGTACCCGATATAGGGTTATGCATTAGCACTTTTTGCATGCATTAGTTGTATGCCATTTTTGCTTATTTGCACTATATATCATGCTAATTTGCACTGTACTTGACTAATTCATTGACTATGATCTTCTGCTGCTTTATAATTGTTTGCACATTATCCTTCCTCTTTTAACTGTGATGTTCCTTTTTTTCTTTTTAAAATGCTTTTATGGTGATATTTTCTGCACCGAATAAAGCTTGCTTTGAATTTGAATTTGAAATTGTTTTAAAAAAAAAAAAAAATATATATATATATATATATATATATATATATATATATATATATATATATATATATATATATTTTAATCCATAACGGAATAATTACATCATAAATTCATTGAAGATATCACAGCATATAACGATAATAAAAGAAGCAATTCATCCTCAAGATAAAAACAGAATAAATACATAAAGTGATATGCTTGCATAAACATTGCAAACATTATACCAGGGGATAAAAATAAATCTTTCATGTGTTCAATCATTGGGCCCCACATCTGTATGCCAAACTTCCGACTGCGTGGCTCTTTAAGGCTAAACTCAAGATTAAATATACCATAAAATATGTCTCTCCCCATCTCAAAAGTGGGAACTTCCTTCTATTACCACGTGGACGAAATACAGAGCAGAGCCACTGCAGTGGCTAAAAAGATCAAATAACGGAACTTATGTGCCGGCTGTCCCTGGATCAGGTCTTCCCCAATTCCTAACAACATTATATATGCTGTGTTCTTTATCCCGGCCCCTGTTATCTCCAAGAGGAATCTCCCAATGTGTCCAACAAATTGATTCAAATGCCCACATGTATAAAAAAATATGTACGATATCTGCCAGATCTGCTCCACAGCGGAAACACTTCCCATCATTGGCTCCGCCCCATTTGAGCATCTTTGCAGAGGTATGATAGAGGTTGAATAGGGTCTTAAAGTGCTGTGTCTTTAATTTAGCAGAGATCAAAATCTGCCCGGCTATAGCAATCGATTGTTCCACAGAGAGACCTTGAGGTTTTGAGTATCTAGATCACAGGTACTCATAGTACGGCCCGCGGGCCCCCAGCGGCCCGGCAAGCCTTCCTTGGTGGCCCGCGGACCTTGCAGACATCATACCTGTGTTTTTTTATATCGCCGGTTGCAGCAGCGAGGAGCTATGGGGGCCGGGCGATTCTTTTAAAGAACATTCACTTGGTAATGAGGCTTTGTTGTATTTCACCTCTTCTTAGCGCCCCTGCATCTCCACTCTGATTTAGTGGAGATGCAGGGGCGCTAAGAAGAGGTGAAATACAACAAAGCCTCATTAACAAGTGAATGGTCTTTAAAAGACCTGTGAAGTACTTGGGTGCGGCGGCTGTGTGTGTTCCAGGGAAGCTGTCTCAGCGCGGGTGAGGTGACAGAGGGTGACGAGGACAGCAGGGTGAGGTGATGGAGGGCAGCTGGAAGTGAGAGCAGCGGGTGAGGTGACAGCGGGAGGAAGACAGAGTGCGACAGAGGGAGGGAGGGAGAGAGAGAGGGGGAGGGGGAAGACAGAGAGAGGGAGACAGAGAGGGAGAGAAAGAGAGAGAGGGAGACAGAGGGAGAGGGAGGGAGACGGAGGGAGAGGAAGAAGGGAGACAGAGGGAGAACAGAGGGGGAGGGAGGGAGGGAGACAGAGAGAGAGGGAGACAGAGAGAGAGAGGAAGACAGAGAGGGACGGAGACAGAGAGAAAGGGAGACAAACAGTGATTGAGACAGAGAGAGAGAGAGAGAGAGAGAGAGAGAGGAAGGGAGACGGAGAGAGAGGGAGACAAACAGAGTGAGTGAGACAGAGAGGGAGGGAGACAGAGAGAGAGAGAGAGGGAGAGAGACAGAGAAAGGGAGACAAACAGAGTCATGCGCTTCTCCATCCAGCCGCCATGATTGTAGTTCAGGAGCCCCGTACCAGCAATCGTGACAGTACACCCCCCCAACAGCACCCCCTACCGGTTTGGGCTTGTCAGGATGCAGTCTATGAAAAGCTCCCAACAAGCGAGGGGCGTGTACTTGACTAGCTGGTTCCCAGGTACGTTCTTCGATGCCATAACCTTTCCAGTGTATGAGGTACTGGAGTCTGTTTCTCACTCTCCGTGAATCAATGATGGCTTCAACTTTGTATTCAGGTTCATCGTCTATTACAACAGGACCGGGAACAGCAGGAATACGTGTGCCTGGAATCACAGGTTTCAGGAGGGATACATGGAAGACCGGATGACATTTTAAGGAGTCGGGCAGGTCCAGCTTCATTGCCACAGGGTTTACAACCTTGTATATTCTATAAGGTCCTATGTATTTAGGCTTAAATGTACAAGACCCTCTCAGTGTTAGGTTCCTTGTTGACAACCACACATCATCTCCTTGTTTGTAGTCTGGTTCTAGGCTTCTGTGAGTATTAGCCCCCTTCTTATAGCTAGCTTTAGCCTTGTCTAGATTCACTAGCGTGGACTTGTGAATGTCTTGTATATTCTGCACCAGATCTACCGCTGCCGGAATGTAACAGGAAGAGAACCGGGGAACAGGTAGTATTTTGGGGTGATAACCATATGTGCAGTAGAAAGGTGTATGTGTCGTGGAAAAGTGGTAGCTATTATTATAGGATAGTTCAGCTAACCATACCAACTCATCCCATTCCTCAAGAGAGTGTAAAACCTGACACCTGATGTATTGCTCGAAGCATTGGTTCACCCTCTCCGTCTACCCGCCTGTCTGTGGGTGGTGGCTGGACGACAGACGTATGTCTATGTGTAATAGGGCACACAACCCTGTCCAGAACCTTGAAAAAAACTGAGCACCTCTATCAGATACCAGGACTGATGGAAGCCCATGCAAGCGCACCCCGTGTTGGAGGAATATGGAGGCTAACACTCGTGAAGAGGGGAGCCCTGTCATGGGGAAGAAGTGAGCCATTTTCGTGAATAAATCCACCACCACCAAGAGAGTAGTGTTTCCCCTCCTTGTGCGTGGTAATTCTACAATAAAGTCGAGGGAGACGGTATGCCAGGGAAATGGGGGGGTAGGTAACGGTTGTAACAATCCTGCCGGTCTCTGATGGGACGCTTTCCCCTGAGCACATACATGACAAGTCTGAAGAATCCATTTTGTGTCCTTTCCCATTGTAGGCCACCAGAAAGCCCTCCTTTGGGATTCCATGGTCTTTTTGTATCCAGGGTGCCCCGCGAGAGGATGTGTATGACACCATTCTAAAGCCTCTACTTTCAGATGTTGTGTGGGGAGCACTAAACCGCCCTGTAAGTCAGCTAAGTCATGCTCTATGGTAACCTCTTGAGTTCCCACTGTTTCATCCATAACTGGGTATTCCTGTGTCTCCTTAACTTGTTTTAAAAAGTCTATATCAGAACACATAACTCCAATGATCCGGTCTCGCGGTATGATAGAGGGTGGTTCTTCTGAGACCGGTACAGATTCGTAACCTAAATGGGACAGAGCATCTGCTTTACCATTTCTTTTTCCTACCTGAAATTGTATGACGAAGTCCTAGTCACTAAGAAACTGAGTCCATCTCGAATACCTCATGGATAAAGCTCTCGCAGACTTCAGAAATTGTAGATTGCGATGATCTGTTAGAACTGTTATAGTGTGATTAGCTCCTAGTAAATGCTGCCTCCACTCTTCAAAAACTCATTTAATGGCCAATATCTCCTTGTCCCCTATGGAGTAGTTAGTCTCAGTTGGCGTCAGCTTTCTTGAATAGTATGCTACTGGGTGAAGAATTCCTGTCTTACGATCTGCCTGAGAAAGAACCCCCCCAACTACCACTTGGGACGCATCTGCCTCAACCACATAGGGACGAGAAGGATCGGGATGACGTAAAATCGGGGCTTGTGTGAATGCTCTCTTTAATGTGTTAAATGCTTCGTCTGCCTCAGGGGTTCATTGAAAGGGTTTTCCTTTCTTCAGTAGCTTGGTGATAGGAGAAGCAAGGTCGGAAAAATTGCATATAAACCGCCTATAAAAACTGGCGAATCCAAGAAAACTCTGTGTTTCTTTCATAGTCTTTGGGGCTTGCCAACGATGGATAGCTTCTACCTTGTGTGGATCCATGCTAAGTCCCTGCGGCGAGATAGTGAATCCCAGGAAACTGACTTGTTATGCATGGAACTGGCATTTCTCCAACTTACAGTACAAATGTTTTTCTTACAATCTTTTTAATACTCTTTTTACAGGATTCTCGTGTTCCTGCAAAGACGGGGAGAAAATCAAGAGGTCATCTATATAAGCTATGACAAATTTATGAAGCATATCCTTCAGAACCTCATTAATAAAAAACTGAAAAGCCAAAGGGGCATTACAGAGCCCAAAAGGCATCACCAAGTACTCGTATAAACTGTATTTAGTGCAAAAAGCTGTTTTCCATTCATCTTCCTCCTTGATGCGCACAAGATGGTAAGCACCTCCTCGCAGGTCTAATTTGGTGAACACACATGCGTCTTTGATCTGATCAAGAAGGGAGGAAATTAATGGCAACGGGTACCTGTTTTTAATGGTGATTACTTTAAGGGCCCTATAGTCTATGCAGCATCTAAGACCTCTTTCTCTCTGTGGTATGAAGAAAAGAGAAGTGATGCAGGGGACCTAAAAGGACGGATAAACCCTATTCTCAACATTTCATCCAAGTGGTCTCGCAAATATACGTTTTCTTTTTCAGTTAAGGAATAGACTCTGCTACAGGGTATGCGAGCACCTGGTTGCAAATCAATCCAATAGTCATAGATTCTATGTGGGGGAAGACCCGTGGCCTGTTGTACGTCAAACACTGTCTTGTAGTCTTGATAGACTGGGGTAGTGTGCCTTTGTCAGTACAGGCAAGAAAAATTCTACTCATAGGTTTCTCTGTGGCAGGAATGACATGGTCTCTACAGGAGTCATGATTGAAAGTAATAGTTCTGGCTTTCCAATCTATTGAGGGACTATGCTGACATAGCCAAGGTATCCCTAAAACGGCAGAGAATTGAGGAGACTGTATGAGGTCAAAAGCTATATTTTCTTGGTGTCTTTGTTCAATAACCAGGAACAGCTCAATGGTGGAATGTGTGATGGGCCCTGACTTTAGAGTGCTGCCATCTATGGCTTCTTCCCAAGCAGTCTTAGCTACTTGGGGGGTCTTCCACTTCTGCGCCCACTGGGCGTCCATAAAATTTCCCGAAGCACCGGAGTCTATCATCACCTGTACTTCCACCACATGATGTTCCCATAATATGCGAGAGGTAAGCAAGAAATGACGTGCCTGGTTTATCATTATGTCTAAGGATGAGACAATTAGTCCTGAACTACCCGAAGCTTCTGTCTCAGAAGACTTCGGGCTTGCTAGTTTTCCGAATGTCTTTTCTTAGGTTTTACAGGACACTCCCTAAGAAAATGACCCTGCTTACCACAGTACAAGCATAAACGTTTGTCTCGTCTTCTCTGTTTTTTTTCGACACTGATGGGCCCTCTGATACTCCCTATTTGCATGGGCTCTGGTTCTTCTATTGTCTTTTCGGGCTCTGGTTTCCTTTCGCGATAGGCTACCCATCTGGTCTCTGACTTGCCTCTCTCTCTTTTCCGTTCATTGATCCACTAAGTCAATAAGATCATTGCAAGATTCAGGAGGATCGACCACCTGGGCCAATGCATCCTTTAGGTCGTCTCTTAATCCCTTGTAGAACAAAGCACTACGCTTTTCCTCAGGCCACCCTGCTTCCGCTACTAGCCTAAAAAATGTAGAGATATAAGTAGTTAGATCCTTGGTCCCTTGCTTCAAGGTCAGTAGTTCAGTGTCTGCTAAGTGAGTGAACGTGTGTCTATCAAACAGCTTCCTATGCTCCTGTTTGAAAGCGTTATAATTCTGTAGCAAAGGATCATTTCTTTCTATCAAAGGTATGGTCCAATTAGCCGCAGACCCCCCCAAGATAAGAGATAACAAAAGCCACCTTTGCTTGGTCAGTAGGGAAGCAGTTAGCTTTACACATGAAATGAAGCTGGCACTGACTTATGAAAGCGGCAAATTTAGCAGTGTCCCCTAAAAGACGTTCAGGGGGTGCCAAAGGAATGGACTGAGGTGATGTTACATGGATCACGGGACTATGGGCACTAGTACTCGGGGTTTCTCTAGTTTCGGTTCTTCGTTCTTGCTGTAACGCATCCAACCTAGTGGACAGGGCTTGAGTTTCAGCCTGCAAATTCCCCAACATGTGGGCTAAATCGGCTAATGTCACCTGACTGAGTTCCATGACGTTCGGGTAGAAAGGAAAGGTATTATTTTTTGGACTTAGCGTTCTGTCAGGATCTCACCTGTATTTCCACAGGAACGCCATGGAACTGATGTACGGTCCACAACGTCTCCAAACCACCTATTGTGTTTATATATATAACTTAACCAACAAAAAGGTGATCCGGGGGAAAAAGGGAAACAAAACAAGGAAAGAAGTGGAAACAATCCTTCGTCACCTCCCAGAGGCTGCAGGGGTGCGTCAAGTCAACACAAAGAGCTGTGGATAAGAAGGAACATACATTAGGCTATAACTTGGACATACCATCTGCTTTATGTATTATGTAGATTCTGACCTTTACCTAATCGTATCCCTTCTTCTAGCACAGAAAAGTGGAGGAGTGTTGAGGTGTACCAACGTCTATAGACAGCTGTGAAGTTTAAAGAGAATAGTATCAGATTAACATGAAATACCTAAAGGGACTGCATAATGTTAAGGAAATGTGATAGGCCCACCTTTGTCATAGACTTCGTTGCAAAAACTACACTTCATGTGCAAATCGATAAATATATAAAAACAAAATGTTTCCAAACTGGATAGCCTCTCAAATATGTCCTTGTAGAATGTTCAGGCCCTTTCAAGAGAATGAGGTGGTTTTATGTAGTTCTGGACCTCGAATCAGGAAATCAAGAGAAAAGGGGTAAACACAATATATTATACTGAGCAGCGCTAAATGTGCTGTTACCGTAACCACAGGCCAGGAGTCAGTACGATCTGCTCATTGTCAGCAGAGATATCCAGGAAACAGGCAGCAAAGGAGCCGAGGAAAAGACGAGCCGATGAAGTGAACAAACGCGACACGGAAGTGAGGGAGCGCGACGCACCGGAAGTGACACAGGTGTGCAACCAAAGCCAGAACACGAAGCGCGGTCACACGTAAGGGGCTGAGATTTAAAGTGCGTGACAGCCCTCGCATGCGCGTCTTTATCCAGCCTCCATGATTGTAGTTTAGGAGCCCCCGGACCGGCAATCGTGGCACTGGATAGGGTTGACTTCATCATTTAGACAGTTAAAAATATCTATGAGGCACCTAGAAATGATATTGTGTAAAATCTTAATGAGGTCAACTCTCTCTCACTTGATACGTACACCATTGGGTCTTATAGGGACAATATCAATATTAGCAATAGTACTTGGGTCCCGCCCCAAAACAGAACAGTCAATCTGATACAATTATGATCACCCAGCGCTGGGTGTTAGGCACAGACTGCTTGCATTGGCTGAGATCAATACGTGGTCAATAGTGGTTGAAGAATTTCTTCCTATAAAGGTTGGTATAGTGTCTCCATTTTCATCACAGGCACATTTTAATAACTCAAAATCATACTTGGTGATCATTGAGTTCAATGTACCCCCATCATCATTTTGAAGGAAATTAGTGTAACCTTCCCCATCCTGATTGGTTACCCTGCAAAACTGTGTGGCAGACAAGGGGCAAATATGAACATTAAAATCCTCAACCTAAATAAGCACAAAACTATCATTAATTAAACTTAATACTGTGTCCAGACCACGATCCAGTGTTGAAACCACATTACTACAGCGCAGTCAAACACATTGTTATAGAAGTTCACCAGACCTATGTGCCTTCTACCCTTAAAAGTTAGCCACAGTACGTGTGAAAGTGACTCGATTGTTACATTTTTCTTGACATGAACAGAAAGCTTTCTTGACATGAACAGAAAGCTTGTTTGATATAAAAATGAGTCCCCCTTTGGCCCTAGGAGAAGGGGAGGGTACTGCCTCAAGCCAATAGAATGAAAATCCTTTGAAATAAATAGCGGCTTCACACCATGTTTCCTGTAAGCAAATTACATCAAGATCACTAATAAAGTCAGACCATCCTAATCTACCCTGTTTGCTTGCATATTCTCCAATGTTCCATGACACAATTTGATACCCTCTCTCCATTACACAACCAGAGTTACTGATAGATGAAGTTTTATACTGTTTATCGCACTGACAAATATTGTCCACAGAGTTGTTCTCTACATGCAGAGGTTCAATAATTTTAGTGTTACCAGACTGCGGTTCTTCAATAGGGTTAGTACCTAAGTAATCAGTACCAGTAATCAGAGGTTCTTCTGGTAGGCAGGGACAAGGAGCTCTGGAACTCCCATTGGTGGCCTCCATCCCTGGGACCTGCCCCCACCCCTAAACTGGTGGTGAAGAACCTCGGATTTCTGTTCGATTCGACCTTGAGCTTTCAAGAGCATACCAAAAAAATAGCTGGCACCTGCTTTGGTCTTCTACGTGCTTTAAGACCCACGCTCCGGTTTTTTGACTCGGCTACACGCCAACTTATAATCCAGGCCACCATTCTTTCAAGACTAGACTATGCCAATTCTCTGCTGCTAGGGGCTAATAAGGCGGAACTTAATCGTCTTCAGCGTATTCAAAACTCTGCAGCTCGTGCCATCCTTGGTCTCTCGAGATCATGCTCAGGAGCAGGGGCCATCCGACGCCTTCATTGGCTGCCGATCTCTAAAAGAATTGAATACAAATCCCTCTGTCTTACTTTCAAAATTCTTAAATTTGCTACCCCTGAGATCCTGTCTGACTTGATCACCCCATACATTCCTAATCGTGTGTTGCGCTCTTCTGAACTGATGCTAGCTTCTGTCCCCAGAGTTAAGAGATCGAGAGCCGGGGGCAAGTCTTTCCGTCTTTTGGTATCCAAGCTTTGGAACTCCTTGCCGTTGAAAATCCGCAGTCTGGACTGTTTGACCTCATTCCGCAAAGCTATCAAGACAGTTCTCTTCCCCATGGCTTAATCTTCTCTCCTCAGGATACTGTTGTTAGCGCCGGGACGCCCCTTCGTTGGGGCAGCTGTGCGCTTTATAAAAGAGTTTAACATAACATAACATTAACATAACATAACATAAGTAGGTCATGTCAGGATCATCTATCTTGTCCCTCGAAGTAATGACCTCAATCACAGATGTATGCCCGAATCCTATCATTATCCTGCAGGGAGCTCAGTGCTTTTAACCTATGTGATACTGACAAAGGCAGACTGGGTTGGAGTTCTTTGCCTGACCCCTTCGGTGGATAACCATCCTCCCCCTCAGTATGCTGGTTATACCTTCCTTGCCTATAAAAGAAAACCAAAGGCTGGAGTGATATATTCTGATCCATAAGAAATGGGGGGCTTGCCCTGGCTAGGGATTCCCTCACCCAGTTTGGGTCTCTAAAATTAATAGTAATACAATTCCCTTTAATGTTATTCATCACAGGGCTGACCCAGCTCACTCTCCTAATAAATCAAATTTGTCTTGCTCCTGGGTACAGAGCCAATGTACAACTCTATTCTTCAAGGAATCATGGGTTTCTAAATGACCAGGTCTCAAGGGGGACATCAGCTAGGACTGCCACATATGGTCAGCATTCTGGGGCAAATTCATCGAAATGTGAGCTCCAACACTATAGGCACCATTGTTCGCCACTGGTTTATTTATTAAGAACTGCAACTCAAGGCAAGGTATGTCGATTTATTTAGGGTGTACTTTGTTCCCTGGGGTCTGCTGTGAGGTTGGCCTAATATTATCCAAAGCAGCAGATACAGACTCGTGGCCCCTGTAGTTTGGCTCAGTAACAGTGACGACCCCTCCACTCTTCTCCATTAGGCATTTACTTGACCCATTATTTAATGTCAATAGAAGAGGTGTTATAGTAGATGGTAATTACATCTGTATCATTCCCCCTCATGATACCTCTGGAAGGGTTTCAGCAAATTGAGCTAATCTTACACACTTCAACAATCAAACTATCTATTTTTGTCTTATTGGGGCTAACAGGTCTTCCATTCTAGTTATTATTTTGGCTACTGTAAGCCAGTTGTGTCTCCGGGAGGATACTTGGGTCATTAACAATCTCTGGGTGTCTCTTGTTAGCCCTTGTATGGGCTTTCGAGCCACCAACCACCGTTATGGCCTTCTTACACTTTCTTTTCCTTTTTGGTGTAGAGGGGCAGGCAGTAATAAAGAAATCCTCTAGTGGGGGATCTAACACCAGCTCAGAGAGGGGGGTAAAGAACCGGCCCTTCAACACCACTTGGACAAAGAGGCCCCTCTAGCTGCGACTCCTGTGCTAGGGGTGGGCCAACGTCAGCCGTGGATGACCCTTCCCCCTCCACTCCTAACCCCAAAGAAAGGCTTTGTTCTGCCTTGTCTATATCTTTAGAATATTTTTTATTTTATTTGCACAATTAATTAAAATCATTGCAATACGTACAAAACGAATAAAAATCACTTTCCAAGTTCTATTAAAAAGAGGAATTCATGGTAGCAGAGGGGCTCATAACTGGCAAGGCTAAGATTCTTGGCGCTCGTCTGCTGATAACACAGAATTGATCTTGGACATGTATTTTACAAAACGGGCGGCCATCTGAGCTGAGTCGCCCTTCATACACTCCTCTAGAGCTCCTTGGCATGTCTGGACATTCAGGATCCGTCAAATTGGGCGTAGCCAAAAAGTTCGCAAAGGAAGTAAGGTTCTGCAGATGCACAAGACGTTGATTAAGTTATATCTTTAGAGATAACATTAACTGCTTGTACTAGATAAGATTCAATTGTTGTATGAGGAATATCTGATGCAAGGGGAGCGGCTGTACGCTTATGTTTACCCATGTTATCCTATGTAGCTGTATTAAACAGGGAGATATAATGTAATCTGCTTGAATAATCAGATGGGCGACCAAGGCCCTTTGTAGTTCACAAGATGGCATAACATTAAAGCCAATGCAGACGAATCAGTCATACAAATGCAGTTCTTAAAAAAAAGTCAATGTGAACCACGTCTCCATTTTCAATATATGTACAGTCTATTAAAAAAAAAAACTTTTTATTAATCGATAAAGCGGATATACTTTGGCACCATTCGGAGTGAGAGGTACAAATATACACGGCACAGATTATAGTCATAACATCTAATACACCTCAGTTTTACTACTCTGTTACGTCTCCCTTGCCCCCCCTCCCTCTGGGTCCTGTTCTTCTCCCATGGGTTCCAGATTTTTTCCCATTTTTTGGGGCATCCTCTGCTTTTGCATACTACTTTTTCTGCCTGCTTGCACCAGTCTAGCTCCTGCTTCCAATTGGTAAGTCTTGGTGGGTCTGATGTCCCCCTATGCCCTTGCTTTGTTTCGTTTCGCCACCCCCGAGGCCAGCATAAACCCCGTCTTTGTGTGTGTGGGCCACCTAGTCTCTCCTGTGACTCCCAGCAAGTGCCATCGCGCGTCCAGGTGAACCAGCAGGCCTATCACCCTGTCCATCACCACCCCCTTTTTCCCAAATCGATTTTATCCACACTTTGTGTGGGAGGGTATGCTCAGACGTGAGTCCCTTGCTCATTGCACCATCAGGATTTAGGCAAGCCGGGCCGACGAAGGCTGTGATGCCAGAAACCGGTCCCCGGAAGCTTGTTTCCTTCCCAGTATAAGAATTGGCTTGGTAGTTTGGTTTGCCCTGTTCCCATCATGCACTGGGACAGGTACAGACTAATTTGCATGTAGCCAGGTTCTGAGCTGGGATGGTGCAGTGAGCTAAAAAACGGTGATGGATTAAAACCATGATCTCTTGACTTGGTAAGAGTATTCTGCATCATTCAGAAACTCTGTCCATCACCACCCCCTTTTTCCCAAATCGATTTTATCCACACCTTGTGTGGGAGGGTATGCTCAGACGTGAGTCCCTTGCTCATTGCACCATCAGGATTCAGGCAAGCCGGGCCGACGAAGGCTGTGATGCCAGAAACCGGTCCCCGGAAGCTTGTTTCCTTCCCAGTATAAGAATTGGCTTGGTAGTTTGGTTTGCCCTGTTCCCATCATGCACTGGGACAGGTACAGACTAATTTGCATGTAGCCAGGTTCTGAGCTGGGATGGTGCAGTGAGCTAAAAAACGGTGATGGATTAAAACCATGATCTCTTGACTTGGTAAGAGTATTCTGCATCATTCAGAAACTCTGTCCATCACCACCCCCTTTTTCCCAAATCGATTTTATCCACACTTTGTGTGGGAGGGTATGCTCAGACGTGAGTCCCTTGCTCATTGCACCATCAGGATTCAGGCAAGCCGGGCCGACGAAGGCTGTGATGCCAGAAACCGGTCCCCGGAAGCTTGTTTCCTTCCCAGTATAAGAATTGGCTTGGTAGTTTGGTTTGCCCTGTTCCCATCATGCACTGGGACAGGTACAGACTAATTTGCATGTAGCCAGGTTCTGAGCTGGGATGGTGCAGTGAGCTAAAAAACGGTGATGGATTAAAACCATGATCTCTTGACTTGGTAAGAGTATTCTGCATCATTCAGAAACTCTGTCCATCACCACCCCCTTTTTCCCAAATCGATTTTATCCACACTTGTGTGGGAGGGTATGCTCAGACGTGAGTCCCTTGCTCATTGCACCATCAGGATTCAGGCAAGCCGGGCCGACGAAGGCTGTGATGCCAGAAACCGGTCCCCGGAAGCTTGTTTCCTTCCCAGTATAAGAATTGGCTTGGTAGTTTGGTTTGCCCTGTTCCCATCATGCACTGGGACAGGTACAGACTAATTTGCATGTAGCCAGGTTCTGAGCTGGGATGGTGCAGTGAGCTAAAAAACGGTGATGGATTAAAACCATGATCTCTTGACTTGGTAAGAGTATTCTGCATCATTCAGAAACTCTGTCCATCACCACCCCCTTTTTCCCAAATCGATTTTATCCACACTTTGTGTGGGAGGGTATGCTCAGACGTGAGTCCCTTGCTCATTGCACCATCAGGATTCAGGCAAGCCGGGCCGACGAAGGCTGTGATGCCAGAAACCGGTCCCCGGAAGCTTGTTTCCTTCCCAGTATAAGAATTGGCTTGGTAGTTTGGTTTGCCCTGTTCCCATCATGCACTGGGACAGGTACAGACTAATTTGCATGTAGCCAGGTTCTGAGCTGGGATGGTGCAGTGAGCTAAAAAACGGTGATGGATTAAAACCATGATCTCTTGACTTGGTAAGAGTATTCTGCATCATTCAGAAACTCTGTCCATCACCACCCCCTTTTTCCCAAATCGATTTTATCCACACTTTGTGTGGGAGGGTATGCTCAGACGTGAGTCCCTTGCTCATTGCACCATCAGGATTCAGGCAAGCCGGGCCGACGAAGGCTGTGATGCCAGAAACCGGTCCCCGGAAGCTTGTTTCCTTCCCAGTATAAGAATTGGCTTGGTAGTTTGGTTTGCCCTGTTCCCATCATGCACTGGGACAGGTACAGACTAATTTGCATGTAGCCAGGTTCTGAGCTGGGATGGTGCAGTGAGCTAAAAAACGGTGATGGATTAAAACCATGATCTCTTGACTTGGTAAGAGTATTCTGCATCATTCAGAAACTCTGTCCATCACCACCCCCTTTTTCCCAAATCGATTTTATCCACACTTTGTGTGGGAGGGTATGCTCAGACGTGAGTCCCTTGCTCATTGCACCATCAGGATTCAGGCAAGCCGGGCCGACGAAGGCTGTGATGCCAGAAACCGGTCCCCGGAAGCTTGTTTCCTTCCCAGTATAAGAATTGGCTTGGTAGTTTGGTTTGCCCTGTTCCCATCATGCACTGGGACAGGTACAGACTAATTTGCATGTAGCCAGGTTCTGAGCTGGGATGGTGCAGTGAGCTAAAAAACGGTGATGGATTAAAACCATGATCTCTTGACTTGGTAAGAGTATTCTGCATCATTCAGAAACTCTGTCCATCACCACCCCCTTTTTCCCAAATCGATTTTATCCACACTTTGTGTGGGAGGGTATGCTCAGACGTGAGTCCCTTGCTCATTGCACCATCAGGATTCAGGCAAGCCGGGCCGACGAAGGCTGTGATGCCAGAAACCGGTCCCCCGAAGCTTGTTTCCTTCCCAGTATAAGAATTGGCTTGGTAGTTTGGTTTGCCCTGTTCCCATCATGCACTGGGACAGGTACAGACTAATTTGCATGTAGCCAGGTTCTGAGCTGGGATGGTGCAGTGAGCTAAAAAACGGTGATGGATTAAAACCATGATCTCTTGACTTGGTAAGAGTATTCTGCATCATTCAGAAACTCTGTCCATCACCACCCCCTTTTTCCCAAATCCATTACCCCAACTACTCCTTCTCAGTATCACTGGATCTTAGGACACACCCAGATTATGTGGAAGAAAGTGCCCACCTCCACACCCCCCCCCTAGAGCAGAGGTCTGTATCAGATCTGCCTATCTTATGTTGGAATGTACAGGAAATATATGACCTATGTAGGATCCTGAGTTGAATTCGCCTGAATCTTGCCCTTATGGCCACTTCCATGGGGCTCTGAATCGCTTACTGTCAGTCATCATCCCCCAACAGTGCCCCATCTGACTCCAAGCCTTCCCATAGCGGTCTCAGAGGGTCTGGGAGGTTGTTCATTAATTTCCTGTATGTGAGTGAAACAGCTTTATCGATCATGGCGTCTAATATCAACCGGTCCTCCAGTGGGGAGCATTCAGGCAGCGACTCCCCCTCTGGCACTTGGCGTGGTAAGGCACGTCTCAGTTGCAAGTATTTATTTAATTTATTTATTTTTGTGTTTTATAGAGCATGAACTTGACCCGTGAGGGTATTAGACCGCTTTACATGGTATACAGTGTTGAACAAACAAAAGGTTTAAAGTGCAGAAATATACAAAATCAACAAAATGGATGGCGAGGGGCCGGGGTGCTGAGAACATAGGGAAGAAGGGGATACAGGTGTATGGTTACAATCACCGTTAGAGTCAGTAACAACAAAGGTCCCATATATTCTCGGCGTGGAGAATTGGTGATCTGGGAAAAAGCGATAGTCTTAGATTCGTCAGGCACAGTGTGGTGGTTGAGGGTAGGCCTTAGACGAGGAATTTACCCATGAGGAAGGTTTTGGCCTCCTTTTTGAAACATGCTAGAGAAGGGATTCTTCTGATGGCGGGTGGGAGAGAGTTCCAAATTCTTGGTGCTGCTCCGGTGAATGCCCTATTGTAGGTTCTTTTTTTCTGAAAGAAGGCAGGTTGGAGTAAGAGGTTTCTAGCGGACCGGGAGTTCCTGCTTCCTCCAGATACCACTAGTTTCTGTGCCAGATAAGCAGGTGAGTTTGTGTATAGAGCCTTGTGTGTAATGCATGCCAGTTTCAGCTGAATTCCGGTCTCTAGAGGGAGCCAGTTCAGCGCTTTCATGTGTGGGGAGATGTGGTCGTATTACCTGGTGCCTGTGAGTAGTCTGGCGGCCACGCTGAGGCAGGCTTTTAGAGGTGCTAAGGAGATCTTGGGTAATCCTGTAAGGGTGGAACAACCATATTCCAGTCTAGAGATGACTAGTGCTTGAACTGCCATTTTTTAAGTCAGGAGCATCGATGAAAGGTTACAGCTTCCAAAGGTAGCTCAGGTGGAATCTAGCTGCTTTAGCCATCGAGTTAATGTGGTCTTGCATGTTCAGGTTACAGTCGAGGATTATGCCCAGGTATTTGGCAGAGTCCACAATGGTTGGCGGGCAGTTCAGGGCTGTGATGGCCTTGATCCACATCTGAATCTCCAGATTGGCTTTTGAAGGGGAGATTAGGAGAAATTCGGTTTTCTTTGCATTAAGTTTTAGTTGGTTATTGACTAGCCATTGGACAGTCAGTTTCAGGGTCTCATTCAGGGAGCGGATCTCCTCGAGCGAAGAGATATTGATGTATATTTGGGTATCGTCCGCATACATATGGTAGGAGATGTTGGCAGTGCGGAGAACTTTGGTGAGTGGCTCTAAGTAAAGAATAAAGAGGGTGGGGGACAGGGTTGAACCTTGGGGGACTCCGGCCGTGACCGGGGTTGGAGCTGATAGGTTGCCGTTGATGAGGAATCTCTGAGAGTGGTTGTGGAGGAAGGACCCGAACCATTCGAGGACCACGCCATCCAGACCTATCCTGAATTTGAGGCGTTCAAGTAGTTTTTCATGGTTGACCGTATCGAAGGCAGAGGATAGATCAAGGAGGATTAGAAGGCAGGTTTTGCCTTGGTCTAGGGTTTGGAGGGCATCGTCCACGATGTGAAGCATAGTAGTTTCAGTGCTGTGCCCTGGTCTGAATCCAAATTGGAAGTCATCAAGTAGGTGGAAGTTGTTGATGTGCTGACTTAGTTGCTGTTGTACACACTTCTCCAATACTTTGGCTAATAGCGGGATATTGGAGATAGGTCTGAAATTGTCAGGGGAGTCTGGATCCAGTGATGGTTTTTTCAAGATAGGGAGGACTTGGCTGGCTTTCAAAGGGTCCGGAATCAAACCCTGCTGGAGAGAGGCGTTCATAATTGCAGTCCAGCAAGGAACAATGGATTGGGAGGCGGCAGCGAGGCAGTTGGAAGGTAGCGGGGTATTGAAGTGGTTATTTGGTTTTAAGGTAGAGAGGATTTTGGAGATGGAGTCTTCGTTATAGTATTCAAAGTCAGTTCAGCGGGCTTGGTTTTTAGGTGAGGCCAGGGTGGTTGGTGCGGAAAAATGTGGCAGGTCAGGAAGGGGTTGGGAGTAGGTGGCGGTACTGAGTTCAATTCCTAATGCCGTGATTTTATCAGCGAAGAAAGAGGAAAATTCATCTGACGATATTAGAGATTTGGGGGATTCTTTCAGTGTTTTAGCCAGTTTATTAGATTGGAGTTTGACCAGTTCAAAGAGCTTGCAGGGTCTATTCTTGGCATTCCCCAATTCCCATCTGAAATATTCTTTTTTGGATTTGAGGATGTGCTTGTTGTAGGCTTTTCTTGCCTGGCGGAGAAGTTTGAGATGCATTGCAGAGGGGTGTTGTCTCCAGATTCTTTCAGATTGCCGTAGGGATCTCCTCTCCATGTTGCGGGAACCAGTGAACCAGGGGTTTCTGTCTTTGATTTGTGTTCTTTTTAGTTTTAGAGGGGCAAGATCGTCCAGAATGTTTGAAATGGACGACGAGTAATGTTCATTGAGGTCGCTGACCGTGGTTATGTGCGGGGGGAGGTCAAATTTGCAGCGAGCCTCTAGTTTCATAAGGTCGAGGTTCTTAGTGACTCTGGTCCAGCGTTTGGGAAACACCGGTTGAGATGTCTTTGTCTTGCGGGCCCCAGGTAAAATGAAAGAGATGGAGTGATGGTCAGACCAGTCACATGGGTCTTTGGAGATAAGCTTGACTGAGGATTCCTTAGAAATGATCCAGTCAAGGATGGCCCCTTTTGAGTGGGTTGGCAGAGAGCAGGCTTGAGTCAGGGCTTGGTCGGTTAGGAGGTCTTTGATGGCGTTGACGTAGGGATCTTTAGTGTCATTCCAGTGCAGGTTGAAATCACCCAGGAAAACCTCTGTGGCATTGGAGGAAATCTTAGTTGTAATGATTTCCAAGAGGTGATCAGTGAAAGAGTTGTTAGAACCTGGAGGGTGGTAAAAAATGTGCAAGTTACAAAGGTGTAATGAGTTGCTGCAGATGGAGAGTGCGAGGTATTCGCAGGAGTCGGTGGAGTCCGTCAAGAGTTCTGTGACAAGCAGGGAGGATCGGTAGATGCAGGCAAGGCCTCCTCCTTTCTTGTTGGAGTGTCTGTCCAGTCTGGCGATGTTGTAATTGGGAGGGACTAATAAGTCCAGGCAAGGGGAAGAGTATTCATTGAGCCAAGATTCAGTTAGTATAGCTAGGTCTAGGTTTTTGTCCAGGATGAGGTCAGCAATATCAGCGAAATGCTTGACTGCTGAACGGCAGTTGATTAAAAGACCAGATAGGGGGGTGTCTGGGGGAGTGTCAGGAGTCTGGACGGATAGAAATACAGGCGCGAGGTTGCTTTTTACCACACTTCTGTTATCGAGGGTAGATGGCCTGTTGGGATTGATGGTGACCGTGCTGATAGGGTGTTCAGGACTCGTATCTAGTGGACGGGGGATGGCTGGGACAGAGTTGTGGTCTTGGAGGATGGCTAGGATTTCGTTTCCAGTGAGATCTAGAGGATTAGAGGTGGCGGTGGGAGAGTTGTAAGAGAGTGCGAGAGCTCGGTATTCCTACTCTGTACCGAAACTGCTCTCCGTCAGCCATTTGATATTCTATCTTGAGGTCTGCAAATGTGACCATGGTTCCATTCCCCCACACTTCCCAAAGGGTGTCTATACCAATAAGGCTCCATCTACGGAATCCCTGTAGGCGTCCCACGTCGCCCAGCACATCGCTTTCCCATAGTGACGTTTGTTACGTCAATTTGGATTCCCATCCCACTGGTCTGTTGGTTGTGTGCCACGCCTCAACCACCGTGCGAGTATGGGCAGGCAGGGACCTCACCCCTCTACGGAGGTATGGAGCCGCAAGATACCCTCCGCCCCCCATGATGTATTGGTCAACAATATATGTACAGTCTAAAATAAAGTCCGACCAATGTTTGGGATCATATGTACTTAGACCCCATCAGTATGAAACACAGTACCTTCTTGCTACTTTCCAAGTGGCAGATGTTCAAGGGGTGGCCCGGCCAGGCATGGACGGGCCCGTCCTTGGCCTGGGCTTTGCCCGCGCACCTCTCGCGCCACGGAAATGAGAGAATCGCTTTATAGCACAAAGCATCACCAGCTGCAGGAAACAGGAAATGACCAGGCCACCTCCTGGAGCCCTGTGTATGCTGGTTGATGTAGTCCTGGCTGACTGCGTCCTCAGTAGTTACCGTGAAACTGAGGTGTCATCCTCCATGGCAGCAGTGCTGGCTGAGGCTGGAAAGAGCAGACCTGTCCTGGCAGAGAGCAGGAGGGTCAGACCAGGCAGCAGTCATGTCTACAGCAAAGTTACAAACGATTAGTAGCAGACTTGGGGTCACATACATAAACAGTTCGGTCAACAGTAAGAAGACTATACTTATTCAAATGTAAAATGTACTTTGATGCTTCTAAAACAAATGACCATAACATTATATTCATGGTATAATCAGTAACAAGGGCAATCACCATCTCTTATTATGTCTCGCAAACAGCTCTTTAATAGGGCACTTAACTTGAATTGATCTTTTTTTCTGAAGTTGTTTTGTCTGATTATTCTGCATCTTTAACGTTCTGATGTATGTTTCTTTCTGAAGGTCTTGTGTATGTAACATATTACATGGATAACAACGTCACCAATCCATATTTGAAATGGCTAAAATTTGGACGCCCTGACTATCCCACCATCAGACAATTTAAGCAAATGAGGTTAGCTGAGGTAAGGCCTTTTGTCTTCTAATTCCCAATATTTTAGTGATAGTTCAACTGGCAATCTAGCCTTAACTTCATTAAAATTAAATGTGAAACATACTTAAGCATGCACTATAATAGCTAGTAGCAACATTCCATGTATCCTTGGATATTTCATTGTACAGATTCCTTTTTTTACAATATATCACTATTTAAAGATTTGATGTTGAGATCTGATTCCGTAGACAATTGAGAATTGTAGATAGAAAAAATACATAGTGGAGGATTCATTGTACTGTTGAAAGATAGTGAATGGTTTCACCAGCCAGTGTCAGCTGATCAAGTGAAATTAATTACTTGAAAACTGAAACTAATAACATATTAACTTTTTAAACCAGAAACAATTATTTATCAAACAAAACTAAATTGTGCAGAAAAAGGAGCCATCCTAGCTGGAATTGAAGCGCAGTTGGTGAATACTGAGCTTTAAGCAAAACAGATAAGTATGCAACGTTCGATCCAGACACAAGAGACAAAGTTTATCAGATGTAAAAGAAATGGAACATTCTATACATAGATATTCATTTTTTTTTTGTTTAAATGTGTTTCTATTGATTTTCAATTTTGCATTATAACAGTACACTTCTGGCGATACTATTATAAAACATTCATAATTTGACAGCAGCATCACGTCTGTATCAGTTTTCTAAAAAAGAGCATCTAGATTAGACATCAATACATCATAAGCGTAGCTGGTGTTTCTTCTTAGTGCAGATATTTCAGCCTATGAAATAGAGAGTTAAACTGTTTGCAACATACCATTATTATAACCAACTGTAACATCACATTGACTCCTGTGTTTGAAATTATAATTTGTTAAACATAATACCACAATGCACTATACATCAGCTATTCATATTGAAAAAAAATACCAGCTTAAATAAAAGCCATTCCAATAAAATAATAATGATGTGTATGTCGAGCTAATGTGAGGGGTAATCGAGAAGTACATACATCTTTAACATCACCAAGGCTGGTAAGATCACACTTTTAAGTCAAAACTAGAGGCTCATTTATGTGTATTTTCTAAGCCTTTCCACTTTGTTATATAAAGCTTTGGACCATCATTTAAAAAAGAAAAATAGGGAACGATGAACCACATAAAGCACCAAATAATGAGATACCAGATACCAATACATATACAGGCCTGAGGAAGAAGTCCACCTTTAATCATCCACCTCACACAATACCATCAGACGTGACTACATTTGAAAAGGCAGTCAGAAAGACCTTCATAGACTAAAGGGTCATGTAGCAATTTTTCAATTTATCTAGGGTACTAATGGAAACAGATCACCTGCTAGGGTCTGACACCATCATTTCCATCATGCCGGCAGTCGTAGGTGGGTCAATTGTATTATTAAGTACAGAGACTTACAATAATGAATGCCTTAACTAACTCTATTATCTTAGGTTTTATCAACCATTGCAGAGAGTCCTAAACCTAGGTTACATAAAGTGATTGGAAAGTTGGTTACAAGAGCAAAAGAAGAAGAGTGGATTACACCAAATGAGGCTGACTTTTTGATAACCACACATACTAAAGCTCCATATTTCAATGTACTCCCAAAGATACATAAGCCACAATGCCCCCCTCCGGGTAGACCAATCATCTCGGAGATTAGATACTTTTTGGAGCCGCTATCGCAATTTCCTGATTATTTTCTGAGGCCAATTGTGGGTCAGATGCCCTCCTTTCTTTAGGATATAAAACATGTCCTAAATATTCGGAAAGATCTTCAATTTGATGTGGAAACAAGTTTCGTAGTTAACTTTGATCTGGAGTCTTTATGTACATCAATTACACAAGATGAGACACTGAGAACAATCCATAAACTTCTACAAAACAATCTGACCGATAAAAGAACACAAATTTCTTTCATAGTAGAATGCTCAACGTTATCAATGAAAGCAATCTTATTATTTTTTTAAGATCTCCTGTATTTACAGATCACCGGTATGTCTATGGGAAGCATAGCGAATCGCTGTATGCACCAATTTGAATGCCAGCATGTTTATTCAGATATGAATCCCTTTCAACAGAATTTGAAGATTTGGAGACGTTACATCAATGATGTACTTATAGTGCGGGAAGGCACTTTGGAAGGGATACATGCATTTCACGTGTTTAAATGCTAGAAATTACCACATTAGCTTCACCTGCGAATACAGTAAAGGAAAGTTACCATTCCTGGATTTATTACTGTACCCAAAGGATGGTAGAATGCATTCTAAACTTTTCAAGAAACCTATGGCACAGATCTCACTTCTGTTATGTGACAGTTTTTATCCCAAGTTATTACAGGGAACCAGCCAGTTGGGCACTTTTTGCGAGTTAGAAGGATTTGTTCTGATGTTGATCAATTTGACAAACATTCTGATTTGTTGAAGCAACAACTAACAACCAGAAAATTACGCATAAGAACAGTGATGCTCTTTTAGAGAACCTTCAACGTTCCAAGGAGGATAGATTGGTTTGTGTGAGTACCTTTAGTAGCATAACTACTGCTGTCAAAAAGAGCATTTTGAAGAATTGGCATATACGGATTACTGGTGAACTAGAGATGAATAAACCTATGTTTGCTTTTTGACGTGGTAAGAATCTTGAAGACACTCTAGTGCACACAAGACCTTAGCCTTAAATATCAAATATTCTGACAACTTTAGGGGCTATGCCTAAAGTGAAGGGACATTTCCCCTGTGGTTCCTGTTCAATATGCGAGTTCACAATCTCAGCTACATCTATGGATTGTGGGCTGAATACGCCTTGCGAATTGAGACAGCACACCAATTGTAATAGCAGCAGGGTGATAAACCTCTTGAGATCCCCCTGTGGACTTCCATATGTGGGTATGACATCAAGAAAAGTGAGGCAGAGAATTATTGAACACTGCAGCACAATTCGTTGTTGACAAAATAACACCAAATTAACCAGACATTACCCTACAGCAGAGGTCTTCAATCTGTGGGGCGCGACCCCCAGGGGGACGTGGAAGCCTGGGAAGGGGTTTGCGCATTCCCCAGCTTCACTTATAAATGCTCAAATTAATACATTGGCTCACGGTTTTTATAGCCGATTAAAGCTTACGTTAATTGATTCATTGATGAATCTCCGATCTGCCTGTCTGTAAAGTTCTCCCGGTATGCACAGAGGACATCTGGCCTCCCACTTCCTGTACATGGCGCATGACCACCTGTGGTATTCACATAGATTACACGCACATGTACACACAGAAACAAACGGGCACCCATACACGGAGACCCATACACACATGCATAGAGGCAGCCAAACCTACCAGTATCCTTGCACATTAACCAGTATACATACAGACACCGGTGAACACAGGACAATGGGCATTTAGGCACACACGTGCACAGGTAAATAAAACAACCAAAATGAATGCAGGTACCCAGAGAAATAAACACTGAAAGACTCATGTACACAGTCCACATACAGGTACCCATGACAGACCAGCAAATACACAGACTCCATGCACATAGATCCGGAGGCATACAGAAACACTTGCACACACACTACCACACCCACACACACCCACACACATAGGCCCAGAGACACACACGGTCCAACACACACACACTAACAGATAGACACCGATGCACACGGATCGTGGTTACCCAAAGGCCTCCCAGCGCTAGAACATTCTATAATATCAACATTTCACCTGTTACACATACAGTTACCAAGCAGAGAGAACAATAGACATACAAACTGCAATCCACACAGACCACCACACAGGTATCCAAGCACAGAGCACAATATACACACAGGCTTCAATGCACACAGACTAACACACAGGCATCCAATCACAGAGAACAACAGGCTTAGAGACACCAATGCACACAGGCATCCAAGCAGAGAGAACAATAGACTTACAGACACCGATGCACACAGACTACCACACAGGCATCCAAGCACGGAGAACAATGGACACACAGGCTTCAAATTCCCAGTAGCAAAATGAAAGCAATAAAACAAACTGGCAAAACAAAGAGGCACCGGAGGTCGCACAGGGCATGCTTCCACGTTACAGGCTAAGCTTGTTGATAAACGTGCAATTATGCGCCAACGCAAAGGAAAAGGACAGGAATGTACTGTATTTCATAAATACTGTACATTCCTGCCCTTTCACATTGGCATATGGCATCCCAGCAAGACTTGCGGCGCTGCCCTATGCCAATTCCTCATACATGAGGCCCTTTGTTTTTAGTTACACCTTTGACTACACCCCCACACTCACTGAACTTTGGTTTGCTAAACACTGTTTAATATTAATTCCCCACCGTAAAAATTATTTGCTGTGGGAATTCGGGGCGTTTATGGTTTTGGATAGTTGTCTATGATGAGGAGTACCAGGTTCTCGAAATTTTCGTCAAAAGGGGGCCCTTATGCCTAAAAACATTTCACAAGGTGGTATCTGCATCAAAATGTTTGAAGACCTCTGCCCTACAGAGTGCCAATCTGAAGACTATAATTTTTAGACAGTGATTGACAAACCGATGATACGGAACCAGTTGGAGAATCCTAAACAATGTCTCATTCTCTACAGATTGCGCAGCCACATAGTTGGTCTAAATTAGGATATCTCATGGATGAGCCTATCTAAGGCATACCTTTAGCATCCCTTATAGACTCGATTGTGTCCACTGACGTTTATTTGGCTTCAGTTCATAATGACAAATGATTTAAGGGAGCCTTTCATTTGTCATATATTGTAATTAACACCACATATTGACTTTTAATAGTCATATGTAGTCTATTACCATCTGTGTTTTGCAGATGGCACTGCAGAACTTGTTGTAATTTTTTTATGGCAGGCAATAGTTTCTAGTATATTTATGGAGAAAATTAGATAATATTTTTAGGTCTTGCCCAGCAACGCAGCGCATGCGCTGCTTGCCTTGGCGAGATCTATTGTTGTCGGTTTCTGTTCGGAAGGGGGACAGGAGATGAGCACGTGCATCTCTTTTGTTCGCGTTTGCACAAGAGACAGCAGATGTGTACGTACGGAGAACAGGAGATGTGCACGTGTACGGCACTGCTTCCCACATACCATCAACATTGATCACGTCGCTTCGGTTTAATGAGCTTAAATTCCTCCAAGAAGTGTTTGTAGCTCAATGCATGGCAGCTTCAGCAAAATTCAAGTTCAACAAGAGAGTAGTTGTCCATAATTCTTTCATATTTCAGCATTCGAGGCTAAGTAAAGCAGGTGTTTGTCCAATAATGAGCCGGAGAAAGGAAACACTCTAGTTCTGAAGTCTATATTTTTGAAAAAGTGAAATCAATCCCTTGCGTGCTGATTCATTTTTGTTATTAATAACCCAAGTCATACTGCTGAAAGGAAGAGAAATCAAGGAAAGAGACCCGGCATCTTGGTTTTATCTCTTTAAAAGGAAATGTACTGAGCTGTAACATTAGTCATGAAAAAGTCTGCAACAGCTTTCTGTGTGTATTTTTATTTGTGAAAACTGAGGACGCTGTGGAGAGACAGGAACGTGAAAGTGGAGTGTGCTAGAGATTAGGGGTTATTCTGCAATCATGTGCCATCAAAGTGGTCTCAGTGGCCATTGCTGCATTGTCTATGGAAAAAGTCCAGGTTATGCTACTAAAGGCAAAGTGAGAAAATGGTATAGATTCCTCTGTGTAAATAAACATTTACAATGCAATAGGTCTCGCATTTGTGACATTTTAAACTATTAATATTGCAAATCACAATTCCTTTTATTTATCTGTTTTCAAAACCAACACATAAATAAAAAACATTGATAGAGATTATAACAGTTTGTTATTTACAATGCCAGTAGCTCAAAGTCTCGCAAATACGAGACCTATTGCATTGCAAATGCTTGTTTATAGTTGCTGCGTGTTTTAACATCCAGTGGCGCATAGCGTGGTGTCCCCTTTCACTTTAAACAAGTACTGATGCTAACACAGTGGTAGCGCTATCGTTGGAGGCTATTATGCCTCTTGTACCAAACTATAGTCGCCATAATCCTAGCGTCATGTCATCTAGATGCTAGCTGCTGAACTTTAATGGGTCACTATGGATATAAAGTGAGTGTTGCCATCTATGTGGTCTCTTCACCGAGATGGACGTGAAGAACAGCCGACGCTACAGAGTTGAGCTAAGGACTCCGTCTCCTTATTATGAAGGGCATTGATTCTTCCGTTTTCTGATTCACACGACAGTTGTAGCACTCTCGATTGTTTCGCACGCCTTTCCCTGCTCATATAGAACCTTATTACTCTCCATACGAGAACCGTGTTCATTTTTCGTTATGAAGATTGGTTTGAAGAATTGGAGTTGATCTGCTTCCCCCTTATGGTGTAATTTAAAGATGAGGTAATAATACTGTTGATGCCGCCTTCATAACCTGTGTCTCTGTCTCTATATTCTATTCTTTATACCCTTTAGCCCTGTTTATGTCCATCAAATAAGGTTTGTCTTGAAGCCTAGCACCCGTTTTGAGAGTGGGTTAGCACTTTAAACTTTTAAGCATGGCTTTTTGGGGTGATTTTCCTAATTCATGCTACACCCTCTTTTAAACTGTGTTCGGTTGTTTGTCCTAGTTCTTGTCAATAATGGTTTTTATCTAAAACTCTCGTTTTAGGTGCTGAGAATAGTGGACTTTTGTGAATTGCCACTTTGATGGATGTTATAAGTGTCCAACCATTATTTATCACTTATTGGCTCGTTTTGGCAGAGTGACTACCTATTTGTCCTGATGAATGCTCGAAACCCCCCGGATAGGGTCCTGAGGAGGGCAGAAACATGCTTACCGGGTTTGTATTGAGTTGGGTTAACGGTCTCATTCCCCTCTGAGTTTTAATCTGCCATCTGGGGACCGCTTATAAAGTTATTTGTCCACCATAAGGCAGGGGGTTATTTTAGGGCTCGGGGTGGGGGGGGGTAGGATGGGTTCGGGGAAGATTTTTGCCCTGGTGGAATTTTAGTGCTCAGGGCGGGGGCAGGGGCTGGGTCCAGAGTAGATTCTTGCCCTGGGAGCGTTTGCAGGCTCAAGGTGGGGGGCAGGGGTCGGGGTATATAGATACATTTTAACCACGCATATATCTTTGCCATACATGCCTTAACAATGCATATTTCATTGTAAAGGCATGCGTTGTAAAGGCATATGTGTGGTTAAAACTTGCTTGGTTAACACCGCGTTGAGCCAGCATGCGTGGTAATGGCAAGCGTACGTCCGTCACACAACCAGCAGTTTTAAGTTAGTTTTGCTTTGCAATTCAACAAATGGGGGTGCGCAGTTCAAAAAGTCCAGTGGGCTAGTGTAGGTAGAAAAATAACTTCTTTATTCCAAACAAATTCTTTTAAAATTCATTAAGTTAAGACAATCCAGCCAACGCGTTTCATTCCCATATAGGGAACTTCCTCAGGGCTGTAGAATGTAATAAGAACACATACAATTTACATATAAGTCATGAGACACAGGAATCAAGACAACATCACAGCAAAACTAATACACAAAACACTAAAACATGTTGATACAAACGGAACAAAACAAAAAACTGCAAACAATTTGACTCTACAGTAAAAACTAAATAAAATGAAACCTTATCATATATCAAGACAACACATAGCAAATTACAACATTTACAAAGTCATATGTCTAAAAGTGAGACAGATGTTGTTGACGTAATATCTTACAAAGGGATTCTCTCAATTGTAAAGAGGCACAACAAACTAAAGAGAGGTCCACAAATTTGAAAATCCTATTAAAAATACATATCTGATGAGTGCAATAGAAAAGAGAAAGAGAAAGCAGGAAAAAAACACACAATTAGATGTTGAGTCAAAAAAAGGAGAGGGGGAAGAGAACAGACGGCAGGAAGAAAAATAAATAATAATGTACAGTGTTTTTAGTAGAGAGAAACAAAGTTACGTTTGGAAAATGTAGAAAAAAGATAACTTAGAGTGCCCATGTACAGCTTCTTACCAAGCAATAAGTCACGTGTAACGTACACTTTGAAACAGGCTGTCAATGAATAATTGTCAGTGATAGTTGTATTGAAGACAGTCAATCTTCACATGGAGCAATAAACTCCAATGTGCACCTACAGGACAATGAATATGCAATAAATGGTGGTGAGAAGAACCCCCTTCCAAAAATGACAAGAATACACCATGATAAAGTGAGCGACAAAAATATATTGGTAGCGAAAAGAGAACAATAATTCAGTTAAAAATATACACACATATTAACACCCCACAAACTGTGAAACCCAGCGGGCATCGAGAAGTCATAAGACACAGGGAATCACAGTGAGCCGTTAACTCACACACACCTGCGTTTGACAGGAAAGAATCTCTCACTGGATATCCTGGAAGGAGAGGTTAGATTATGGTAAAGCGGCCCGTAGAACAAATTCAGCAACCAAGGGGTCGATTCCGATCCTGTATTTTTTTTTCCCGTACGACTCGTATCCGTATTTTTTTCCGTACGAATCGTACAAGTCACGTCCGACCCTTGAAGTACGATCCGTACGGGAAAAAGTACATACGGATCGGCCCGATCCGAACGAATCGTAGCGGGTAAATTAGTATGAGACGGACCCGGACACTTCTCCGTACAAATCGTAAAAATGAAGGGCCCGATTCACAGAACTAACTTAAGACAAAATCCTAAACTTACTACCATTTTGGTATTCACAGAAGGCACTTACTCATTTTGGTATTCACAGAAGGCACTTACTCATTTCGGTATTCACAGAAGTTAGGAGTCCTAACTTTAGGACTCCTAAATGCCTTCTGTGAATACCGAAAGTCTTAAAATTAGGATTTTTCTCAGTTTAGTAGTAGTATAGTTAGGACTCCTAAATGCCTTCTGTGAATACCAAGGGCCATATGTAGGTAGCCCAATACCGGTCGGTAACGGCCGATTTTCGGTAAATATACCGTTACCGACCGGTATTTAGGCTTTTGATATGTAGGGGGATCATTTCTGTATTCGGTAATTTACCGAATCGGTAAAATTACCGAATCGGTAATTTTACCGATTCGGTAAATACCGAACACAGAAATGAGATGTAGGGGGAGTGTGTGGTGGGTGTGGGGATTCGTTATTTACCACCAACTGAAAGTTGGTGGTAAATGACGAATGACTCAGTTAATGCATTTTTTGGCCCTTAGATATGTGCAATGTGGCAGACACACATGCCCTCAGGGCATGTATGTGTGCCACATGTGCACACATGCAGGAATCAGGGGTGCAACAGGGTGTCAATGTGACACCCTGCCACCCTTGATTGAGCTCCCCCCATTACCGATTCGGTATTTACCGATTCGGTAATGGTAACTGGCTTCCCATTGATTCCTATGGGCCTCCTGGCCCATAGGAATCAATGAGATACAGGTTACCATTACCGAATCGGTAAATACCGATTCTAAAATACCGACACTTACCGAATCGGTATTTTTTTACCTACATTACATTTACCGATTCATAAATACCGAATCGGTAAAATTCGGTATTTAAGAATCGGTAAATGTAATTTACCTACATATGGCCCCAAAAGTCTTAAAATTAGGATTTTTCTCAATTTAGTAGTCCTAAATTTAGGACTCCTAACTTTAGGACTCCTAAATGCCTTCTGTGAATACCAAAAGCCTTAAAATTAGGATTTTTCTCAGTTTAGGAGTCCTAAGGTTAGGACTCCTAACTTTACAACTACTAAACTGAGAAAAATCCTAATTTTAAGGCTTTCGGTATTCACAGAAGGCATTTAGGAGTCCTAAACTTAGGACTACTAAATTGAGAAAAATCCTAATTTTAAGACTTTCGGTATTCACAGAAGGCATTTAGGAGTCCTAAAGTTAGGAGTCCTAACTATACTACTACTAAACTGAGAAACATCCTAATTTTAAGACTTTCGGTATTCACAGAAGGCATTTAGGAGTCCTAAAGTTAGGACTCCTAACTTCTGTGAATACCGAAATTAGTAAGTGCCTTCTGTGAATACCAAAATGAGTAAGTGCCTTCTGTGAATACGAAAATGGTAGTAAGTTTAGGATTTTGTCTTAAGTTAGTTCTGTGAATCGGGCCCCTTGTCCGACCGTACTAGTACGATCCGGACCGGCGTTACAATTTACGATTCGTACGGAAAACGTCCCGTACACGGGGAATGACATTGCCCCGCTATGAAGCGAAGTTTGTACGCACCGTACCCCCAGCGCGAATGTATGGTGTGTACCCCCAGCGCGCAGGTATGCACCGTACCCCCAGCGTGTAGGTACGCATGGTACCCACAGTGCGAATGTATGGTGCGTACACCCAGCGCGTAGGTATGCACCGTACCCCCCGCGCGTAGGTACGCACCGTACCCCGTGTGAATGTACGGTGCGTACCCCCAGTGCATAGGTACGCACCGTACCCCCAGCGCGTAGGTACACACCTTACCCCCCCGCATAGGTACGCACCGTACCCCCAGCACGTAGGTACGCACCGTACCCCCTGTGCGAATGTACAGTGCGTACCCCCAGCGCGTAGGTATGCACCGTACCCCCAGTGCGTAGGTATGCACCGTACCCCCCGCGTAGGTACGCACCGTACCCCCAGCGCATAGGTACGCACCGTACCCCCAGTGCGAATGTACGGTGCGTACCCCCATCGTGTATGTATGGTGCGTACCCCCTGCGCGTATGTATGCACCGTACTCCCATTGCGAATGTACGGTGCGTATCCCCAACATCGCGTATGTACGGTGGATGTTGCGGGTACGCGATGTTGCGGGTACACACCGTACATACGCGATGGCGGTCTACGCACTCGCACCGTACAGAAGCAATGGGGTGTACGCACCGTACATAGCAATGTCCGTGTACGCGCCGTACATACACAACGCATGGGGGTGTGTGGCTGTATGACTCGTACCCCTTTACCGTACTGATCCACGGACACTGTAAAACAGCACAAGGAGGGCCTATTCGACTCGCACAACACCACAAAACACGTCTACACTGCACAAAAAATGAAAAGGACTGACCTGGACACATCCAAACAGGCAAACAGAGGGGCAACCTCACAACCACCCCTTATAACACAATCACCAAAAATTCTAACTTAGTCCCACCCACAAATGGACCAATAAAAAGGGACCACACACACAAACCATGAGCCTTTACAACAGACTCACCACTGCTACAGAGCACACACAAACCACTGCACCCATCCACCTAAACATATACACCTACACACACACCCCTTCACACATACCCCCTCTCCACATTCACACACACACCGTCACATTCAGACCCACACACCCACAACCATCCACACCCTCACCCCACACCATGCCCACCGACAAGAATCCAAAGTTCACAAGGGAGGAGCTGGACATCCTTGTCAATGAAGTCATCAGAGTCGAGCCACAGCTGTTTGGAACATTGGTCAGACAGACCAGCATAGCTGAAAAATCACGCCTGTGGCAGAGGATCGTCGAGAGGGTGAATGCTGTCGCACCCATCAGAAGGACCAGGAATGAATGCCAAGCCAGGTGGTACGATCTGCGGAGGGCGGTCAAGAGAAAAATGAATGAAGAGCACGCCCAGACCAACATCACTGGAGGTGGCGTGCCCCGCAGACCAGTACATTACCATCCCTGGGAGGAGAAGGTGATGGCCATGCTTCCGCCGGTGGGAGTACATGGACTCCAAGGACCTCCAGAGCCTGGTGAGTACACAAACCACTTATGTAACATGGGGGTAATGGCATCCACACCCCAACTACACCTAATGCACGCAACTACCCCCAAGCCCTCACCCGCCAGAACCACAGTCACAAACAACGCGAATGCCAATAACATGTGTATGCCCCATTGAGAAAGCAAGGCCATGCCATGTCCCATGCTACACGAAGCACCAACCAAGAATGGATGTCCCGTATGCTGGGAGGGTGGGTGCACCAAAACGCATGTTTGAATTCCAAATCAGACGCAATTGCCCTCATCCCATATGGCCCAGCTACATACCCATGCACCATGCGCAATGCCCAGGGATTGGGAAAGTACTGACAAGATAGCTCACACTCCGCCCTGGTGTAGGCAGCACAAGGCCCTCCTGTGACCAGTGCAAACACAAACACCAACACAACAAGGTCAGATATCTAGGATAGGAACTCACACTCACTGTCATGGCAGCATGCTCCATGGGGGGACAGCTACATCACCTGGGAGACCCAGTGCCAAATCCCACTACACCCACCAGCAGGCCCTGTCACACACACCCCTTACACAAGCACACACCACCAGGACAGGCAATGGATTTACCCACTGCCACAATGGACATGTAACACAACAACACCAATACATAGCCGAAGAAGCATCCAAGCCACAAATGGACATGTCAAAGACTCAGGCGAACATATCAATCTGTCCCCCGCAACATACCCATACACAAGTGAACATTGAGGAGAATGCTAGGCACATACAACTACCTGGAGGAACTGTACCAACTTGAATGTGTATGAAACATGCATGTTACATTAAACAGCTTTAACATTGTCTCTCTCTCACACACAGGGCAACGTGATGAACATCCCCCCAACAATGGGGGGGAGAATCACAGTCACAGGCTCGGGAGGAACCGGATCCCACCAGCAGCGACGCCTCTCAACACTCCGCGGATGACCCCGACCGACCTGGACTCTCTGTTGTCCAAGCCCCTGCAGCACCTGCTTCAGGAACATCTGTCCCAACCACCACCCCCATTCCTGCCACATCACAGGAGACACCCAGGAGCCCTGCCCGCACTGAACAGAGCCAGTCCAGGAGGAACAAGGTGCGGCGGGCACCCAGGAGGAGGCAGACAACACCGCCACTGTCATCCCTCAGGGGTCCCGTCGACCCGATGTGCCCACAACAGCAGGCCTGGCTCGTGTGGGCAGGGGTGGCAGGAGTGGAGGCAGGCGGAGGAGAGAACCTGACCAGCCAGCTGAAGGGACCGGTATGTCACACATCCGCAACATCATGGAGGCATACCGGCGTGACACCAGGGAGATCAGCCAGGTAGTGGTGACCCTCACAGAGATCAAAAACCAGCAGGCCGAGCAACACGCCAGTCAACAACAACACCAAGGATGAATGGAGGCAAGACTGGCTGAGCTACTGGCGGTGCAAAGGGACATAAGCCATTCACTCCGTCGGATCGCCGACAACATGGGCAACCCTCCCTGTGACACCAGGCGCAGACCAGCACCAGCCACAGGGAGGGAGGAGGAGGAGGATTCGTCTGACGGAGCGTCCCAAACATCGTCAAGGCCTGCATCTGAGGGTCCCCGGAGGAAGATTGGTCGTCCGTGAGAGGCAGCGGGCCATCCACATCTCCCAGGTCACCTGGCCAGGCACCTGGCCTTCATGTGCGACAGCATCCCCCATTGACTGACATCATCTGCCACATGGACTTGCTGGTCACAGTCTGACCAATGATGCCAAACACTGTGGGCTGGACTCTGATGACTTCAAATGCCAAGGATCCCATCTCCCCCTGTGAACTTTGGATTCTATGGTCCCTGCATTTCCCCATTTCCTGTGCACAAATCAAGCCCCAGAGCTCGAAATTAATAAATTAATAATTGTAATTTCATGTTGCAGTCATTTAGCATGAGTCCACAACCTACATGTGGGGATATGTTAAAGTATGCCTAAGTGTGGAACTAACTCCAGCCATCCATACACTTGGATCTGAGTCCGGTCGAGGACACACATGGCTCACAATGTATCACAAAATACAGGCATGGAGCCTAACACTCACCCGTGATGGCCTCAAGCTGCTGAGGGGGGGCTTGCTATATTGCTCTGACAGACAAATTTGGTAGAGTTACATGAAGGTGTAGAGGTCATGGGTCATGTTGATGTGCCCGGGGAGGGAGTACCAGGTCTGTTTTGCGAGGTGGGAGAACTATCTCCTGCATGCTGAGGTTATGTGGATGTGATGAATGGTGGCCAGGGCAAGGTGGGCTGCATGGAGTAGGGCTAACGGGGTGTTGGATGACACACGTCCAAGGTCGGTTTGGGTCTGGGGTTGTGGACTGCCTCCTGAGTGTGGTTGAGGAGTCTGAAGGTGATCCTGCAGCACACAGTGAGCCATTGTACCTCTCCCAGGTGGACGGTGATGTGGCTGGGGCGGGGGATGTTGCAGATGAGGTGTGCGGATGCACCCTGGATGTGGATAAGTTCTCCTGCATGTTTGCAGTTGTCCTCTGTAGAGGCCGGTGCTGTATTTGAGCTGGCTGGTGTCCTGGACCAGGGGGACGGTCTGTCTTGCCTTGGAGTGGATCTATCTGAGGGTCATCAGCAGCATGTGGAGGCTGTTGCAGCATGAGGTACAGATGTTGGTGATTTGCATGTTAATTGTGAGCGATGGGTCCATGATGGACACCAGCTTGCCTGCGTGGCCACTGGGTGCTGGTGCGGTGCACAGACCAGTGGGATGCAAGGAGTTGACCCAATCCTCATATGATGACCTCTGTCCCGTCCAAGTCCTGCCTCAGATGGCTGATGTTCAACCATTCATCAACGGATCTCATGCCTTCTTGAAGTTTGGATCTGGCAATGGCTGGCTCTTTGGTGAGTTTGAGGAGCAGCTGGGTGTCAATGGCATACCAGATGATGATGAGGTTGTGTGCGCATGTGATGGTGGCGAGGGGGTTCATGGAGACATTGAAGATCGTCACGCTGAGAGAAGAGCCCTGTGGCATGGGCCAGATGACCCCAGTGTACTACATATTGCAGGGTGGAGGCAGACTCCCTGGGCCTTGCTGGTGAGCTACTTCCTGAGTGAATCCTGGGCCCTCCTCTGGATACCAGTGTTGGAGATGTGTGAGCTGACAGTGTGGTAGCACATGTTGTAGAATGGCGTTGAGAGGTCAAGGGTGGTGGCCTCACCATTGTTGAGCAGGGCAAAGTAGTCGTTGGTGTTGGCAATGATGACGGTTGCAGTGGTGTGGTTACTGTGTAAAACGGTCTGGTGCCAGTTGGCTGGAGCTGATTGCATGTAGGAAATTGGTCAGTTGCTAGTTGAGTGTCTTCACGCAGGATGTGGGCTTCAAGGATGGTGAATGATGTGGTTAAGATGTTGTGTGGGAAAGGGCCTGATGGAGAGCCAGAGTGGATGGTGCACATGAGCCAGGTTGTGTACTTGCTGCTGATGGGAGTCCATGACCTGAGGGGGGTTTGTCCAGCGGATAATAGTGCTGTCTGCCTCTGTGTGCCAAGGCTGTTGTGTATGGCCATGAGCTTGCAGTGGTACAAAGTGGCAAGGGATGGGATCTGCCTTGCAAGGGTGGGGTGTCTTGGATGGAGATCTGCTGTCGGTTCACTCACAATGCTGATGAGCTACTTGATGTCGTGTGTTTGGGTGTCTCGGCACTATCTGAAGGATCTCCACTTGGCCTAGCTGATGATATGGTGATGGCTGTGTGTGGTGTTTTCCAGGGCTGTAAGGAAAATGATGTCTCTTTGTGTTGCAAGGTTTGCACAAGAGTCCGGCTAGGTCTGTAGGAGTCCAGTAGGTCTGCCTTGTCCCAGGTGCCTTAACTGTTGTTGTGCTTCACAGGAAAGTCCGTCAATGTGGCAAGATTGATGGATCAGTTGCTGATCCAGTGTGTGAGTTTGCAGGGTGTGGCGGTGGTGTTGTTTTGAGTGTCCCACACAGCTTGTCTGTGGCGACTTACATCAGGCATCTTTGAGGGATTGGTAGCGGGGTGAGTGGCATTGTGTTGCTTGTTGGACACGTGGATTCAAATGTTGATGGACCAATGATGGATGGTGGTGTGTGTCCCCTCCAGCAAGAAGTTACTGGCCCCCAGCCACATGTAGCCTGTGGAGGTGAGGGCCTGCGTGCAGATGTACGTGTTGATGGCTTAGCGGAATTGTGGATGTAGGCCTGCAGATCTGTAGATGAGTGTTACTCCGAGGGTTGCTAGGGAGTTGCTGCAAACCCGGACTTGTGACTCTGAGGGTGTACTTGTTAATAATGACCAATTCAGCCCCCGGGAGTGGTGTTGGCGTCCCTGCGGGTGATCTTGGATCCGTCTGAGATGGCAATCAAGACGTCATGTGCTGAGGATGCTTTTGTCCAGGTTACTGTCATGAAGGTGATGTGTGGGGCTGTAGTGTTGAGGAGGTAACAAAGTCCAATGGTGTGCTGGTGGATGGAGCGGGTGTGGAGTAGGAGGCACATAACCTGGTTGGAATGACAGGGTCTGGTAGGCTGGGCAGCGCTCTGTAGGCAGTTGGAGTAGCACACTCAGCATGCAAAGGTGTCGTGTGTGTGCTTAGGGGTTGCCTGATGGCAGGAGGATGATTGTCACGAGGACATTGCTTGGAGAGTGGCTGCAGCATGAGCCTGTTGTGTGATGTGGGTCATGCAAAGACTAGAGGGTCGTGCACTCTGCATGTTGCAGGCGCTGACGGTCCGGCCTTTGGCACGGCGCTGGGGCTACAGTGGCACAGAAAAGCTGCTGGCTGCATTACAAATGGGTGGAGAGGGAAGGGCTGAGCATTTCTGAGGCGTGGGGGTTGCACAATCAGGGCACTCGGAGTGGCGGGCCGCAGGTGAGGCAGCAGCAGGCGGAAGGGGTTAGAAATCATGCAAAAATCAACACACAAAGACAAGGAGGTCTGCAAGGCACAGTGCAACAGGTGGATGTCAAGGAAGGAGTGTCAGCCCACTCATGGGTTACTCCCAGAAAGTGTATGATCAATCACCATAAATTACAGCCACTGTGTCAGGCAACAAAATGCAGAGATGCGCAAAGGAGACACACCATCAGCAGGCATTCACGTCCCGTTGTGGGCAGCAACCTGCACAAATACATACACAACCAGGCACGTCATGCACAATAGAGATTATTAGCCATGAAGCACTGCATGTTGCCAAAGTACACATGCACTCATATGCTCAATCTTTGTCAATTCTGCCATAGAAGACGCATACAAACTGGTAAGAGATCTGCAGTGACCGAGATGAGGCACTTTGGATTGTGCTGAACACCTTTATTCCACATACACACACAAAGGGATATGCCTCCATATTAACAGACTCACAGGTCAGTTGACAGAACATGTGGGACATACGCTGGACCCCCCCTTCACAACACGGATGATGTCAATCCCAATGTACTGGCACACAAGGTAAGGGGATGAGCAAAACACATCCTGCTGCACACGGAGAGGCTGCAATTCCCCATAGAGCATGTTGTTGTGATGTCCCCCACTATGTCCACCTGTAGCATCTGCAATGTTTCAGAGCCAAGGTACACACACATTGAAGCCTTCATCAGACGCCATATTCCACTACAGATGACTGTCAAGAAGGCTGACTATCATGTCATGGGAGTGATGCTACATGTCATATGCTCCATGGTGAGAAGACATGTATGCATGGTACCACAACATGCACAGAAACAGTCACCACACATTCACAACCTGTATCACCACAAAAAAGCCTTGCTGCAATACTTACCCAAACTGACATTTCCACATGTCCGTGCATGGAACGCTGATTCAGCACACGTTGCAATCCACACGAGGAATAGCAGGAGGACAACGATGACACGACCAGACAACAGGTGCCAAATACCTGGGAATGACAGACACACGAGAAGTCACCAAAAAAAGATTCTCAACGCACACATGGAAGTGTACAAAACAGCAACAATGTTGGACACATGTAAATTGCCAATCAAGTCTCTCTGCAAAACTGTGTTGCATGACATCATCACTCGAGTGACACATCAGAACACACATCCAAGTCACTTTGCATTCAGTCAGCTGTACACACACATTGCAACACATGCCACTCAACGCTACAAGCTTGTACACTCATAGCCAGTGACTCACCATTATGAGAAGAAGTTGCGTATGAGCTGACTCCGGATATCATCCCCCTCCTCCTCATCATCACTAGCCTCGTGACCAAGTCCTTGATCCTCCACGGGTGGATGCTCCTGCTCATCTGGATCCAGGATGAGTGGCACTGCCTTCTCAACTGCCATATTGTGCAGCATGCAGCACACAATGAAGATTTTGCAGACCTTCTCTGGGGCATAAGGGAGGGACCCGCCTGTCTTGTCCAGGCACCGGAATCGGCTCTTCAGGAGTCCAAACGTCCTCTCAATCACTCGCCTGGTCTGGCCGTGTGCATCGTTGTACCGGTGATCTGCAGCTGTTCTTGGGTTGCGGAGAGGTGTCAGCAGCCATGGCATGTTGGGATAGCCAGAGTCCCCTACATGGAAACATCAAGTAAATAAGTGGGTCACGAGATGCCGTAATAGACAAAGATACCGCAACACATAGGACAAAAAGACTATACTCACCAACAAGACATGCTCGCTCGTTGTGCAGCCGCAGCATCATTTGTGGCACCCTGCTACGCCTCATGATGTAGGCATCGTGTACTGATCCTGGAAAACGTGCACAGACATGGGAAATCAACATGTTAGCAAGACACACCACAAGGGCATTTATCGAGTGGTAATGTTTGCGGTTGCGATAGGCTTGTTCCTGTGCCTGTGGTGGTACAAAAGCCACATGTGTACCATCAATGGACCCAATTACATGGGGCATCCCACCCAGGGCATAGAAATCCCCCTTGACATCCCTCAACCCCTCTGGACTCGGATATTTGATGAATTCATCAAGGTGCTCCAACATGGCTGCTAAAACATCACGCAGGACACGGCTGAACATAGTCTGGGACATCCCACCCACATTAGCTATGGTCAATTGAAACGTACCTGTGGCAAAAAAATGTAAGGCTGCCATCACCTTCATCTTAGGGGTCAGCGCAGTAGGATACCTGTGTTGCGGTTGGAGGTGTGGTGCCAGCCTGTTAATCAGGTCCTCAATCAACTGTTGAGTGAATCTGTAACGGCGGATGCAGGCACGTTCTCTCATGGCACCCAAGTCTGGCATTAGTCTTGGGACAGGTGGTGCCCTGCAAAACATAGTTTTGAAGAATGAAGCTTGAGAGTCGGCAAACATCAATGTCAATGAACATAGCACATGCTACACTGCTAATACACATCAGGTAACTATGGAGTCGGGTGTGTGCAATACATCCAGGACACAGATGGCAGCTTGCTGGCACTCCTACAAAATGCATGATACACCTGTTGATTGTCAAGTCAATATGACATGCCCTGAAAAGATTTGGGGGCCAGTCTGAGTGAAGAGCCACAGATATCACCGGAGTGACACACAACCACATAGCTGCATTTGAAGGATGTCATCTCATCCAGACAGCTGACTGCAAGGCACACGCACAGGTCACATGGAATGTCAAATGTACAATGAAGGGGTACACGTGACAACACAAAGACACAGGCATTGAGACAGCAAGCACATGTATGACTGAAAATATATGGTGTCCCATGCACACAGACCCTACAGCCTTGGGAATCCACATGTGGCATGGTGTGCGTAGATGTGTTACATGCCCATCTCCACACAGACCCCTGTTGGATGCACCAACAGCAGATGCCGTTGACAGGACACTGACATGAAGCTCATGTGAACACATGACACACACAGCCGACATAGTCCCAAAGGGGCACGCTGATCGTGGCAGGTCAGTTGATAAAGTGTCCCTGTCCCTGGCATCAGGAGACAGGTGTGGGTGTTGATGACTGTGCCACCCACTGCTGCTATGCATGACACAGTTGGACTACAGACACACATGTGGCAAGTGTCAAGGTGATGTGTGCCACATCGTGCCCCATCACACATGACATGCGTCCACAGGTCAGAACACATCAATTGTGCAACGAGATGAGAGGACCTGTGCAAGATCACTGGCTAACACACCTAGGTCCTGCACATGAAAGTATGCAATGACAAGTACTTGATGGACATCCATGTGCGATTCGTAGCCCTCCATTCCTTGCATGTGTACGGCTGTATCACCATTGTAAGCGTGTGAAATGCGTACCCGTACGTGTAGGCACTGGTAGTACACATACGTGTACAACTGGTGCGTACACGTATGTGTACAGGTACGTGTAGGCACTGGTAGTACACGTACGTGCACAACTAGTGCGTACACATATGTGTACACGTACGTGTAGGCACTGGTAGTACACGTATGTGTACAACTAGTGCGTACACGTATGTGTACAAGTACGTACGTGTAGGCACTGGTAGTACACGTACGTGTAGGCACTGGTAGTATGTGTACGCACTGGTAGTACACGTACATGTACTACCAGTGCCTACACGTACGTGTACTACCATGACGTACACGTACCTGTACACGTACGTGTATGCACTAGTTGTAAACGTACGTGTACTACCAGTGCCTACACGTACCTGTACAGGTACGTGTAGGCACTGGTAGTACACGCACGTGTACTCACGTACGTGTACTACCAGTGCCTACACATACCTGAACATGTACGTGTACGCACTAGTTGTACACGTACGTGTACTACCAGTGCCTACACGTACCTAGGCAAGTACGTGTACGCACCAGTTGTACACATACGTGTACTACCAGTCCCTACACGTACCTGTACACGTACGTGTACTACCAGTGCCTACACGTACGTGTACTACCATGGTGTACACGTACTTGTACATGTACATGTACAGGTACGTGTAGCCACTGGTAGTACACGTACGTGTACAACTAGTGCGTACACGTACGTGTACAAGTACGTATGTGTAGGCACTGGTAGTACACGTACGTGTAGGCACTGGTAGTACGTGTACGCACTAGTAGTACACGTACATGTACTACCAGTGCCTACACGTACGCGTACTACCATGGCGTACACGTACCTGTACACGTACGTGTATGCACTAGTTGTACACGTATGTGTTCTACCAGTGCCTACACGTACCTGTACACATACGTGTACAGGTACCTGTAGGCACTGGTAGTACTCGTACGTGTAGGCACTGGTAGTACACGTACGTGTACGCACTGGTAGTACACGTACGTGTACTACCAGTGCCTACACGTACCTGTACACGTACGTGTACGCACTAGTTGTACACGTATGTGTACTACCAGTGCCTACACGTACCTGTACCTGTACACGTATGTGTATGCACCAGTTGTACACATACGTGTACTACCAGTGCCTACACGTACCTGTACACGTACGTGTACGCACCAGTTGTACACGTACGTGTACTACCAGTGCCTACACGTACCTGTACATGTACGTACTAGTTGTACACGTACGTGTACGCACTAGTTGTACACGTACGTGTACTACTAGTGCCTACACGTACGTGTACTATCATGGCGTACACGTAGTTGTACACGTACGTGTACGCACTAGTTGTACTCGTACGTGTAGGCACTGATAGTACACGTACGTGTACTACCAGTGCGTACACGTACGTGTACTACCATGGCGTACATGTACGTGTATGCACTAGTACTTGTAGGCACTGGTAGTACACATACGTGTACTACCAGTGCCTACACGTACGTGTACTACCAGTGCCTACATGTACATGTACTACCAGTGCCTACACGTCCCTGTACACGTACGTGTACGCACCAGTTGTACACGTACGTTTACTACCAGTGCCTACACGTACCTGTACACGTATGTGTAGGCACTGGTAGTACACGTACGTGTACTACCAGTGCGTACACGTACCTGTACACGTACGTGTACGCACTAGTTGTACACGTACGTGTACTACCAGTGCCTACACGTACGTGTACTACCATGGCGTACACGTACTTGTACACGTACGTGTACGCACTAGTTGTACTCGTACGTGTAGGCACTGGTAGTACACGTACGTGTACTACCAGTGCCTACACATACGTGTCAAACGCACTGTGCAACCGGTGCCGTAGGGGTACGTGTGAAACACACCGTACCTGTGTGTGGCTTTCAAATTTACATAGAGGACACATAAGGGACAGGTATTATGCCCTAAATGCATGCAGGTAGCCATGGATACCGAGTTTTCTCTTCAAATTTTTCCAGCAGGTGTCCTGGAAAAGTCAGTTGGCCACAAAATACAATGTTGCAAAGTGGTTGTTGATTTGACATGATGCTCTAAATTTGAACGATGCAAATGCTGTCACTGGTGTATGTTTAAAGGGATTGGAGTAAACGTAAGATGCGAATGATTCAGACCAATCACTATGTACTCCTCAAAATGAATGCCCCTCAGCAAGACAGATATAAGGCAGCCAGAAGCTATGAGAGGGCACTTGCCTGCACAACTTTCCTGTCGACAACATTGCTGCTGTCTCTGCTTCCCTGGACCATGTCTCGTGCTGTGGAGAGGGCCCTGCCATTCACCCTGGAGGAGAATCAGGCCCTGCTGGGCTTCTCCTCCCACAGTACACCAGCCTGTATGGGAGACCAGGGGAGCAGGTGAGTGCTGAGTCCACTACCTTTGCCTATGCACCTGTTGTGTGACTGTCAATATTGTGTCCAGGTGGGACTGACATGCAATGTTGTTCAGAGTGTGTCCCGGGGGGGGGCATGTTTATGTCACTCATGCAGTGCATCATATAGTTCCTGTGTGCACTCCTCACTTGCATGGTGCTTATAGTGACTTTCACTGCATAGTGCATGAGACATTCAGCCTGGCTAATCCTTGGGGGCTTTTATTCATGTTGTCCTGAGGTGATTCAGTGGTCCCCCCGGTGTGACAGGTGACTGTACCCACAGATGTGTATGAGTTGGGTGGACCTGTGGTGAGAGTGTCCAAATGACGTGTACGACCTCATGGACATTGACGTGTGTGAATGTTCCTTGTCATGTAGGTGAGTGTCTATGTGAAGTGTTGCACCACAGCTGCATGTTGAAGGCTACTGATCTAACCATCTGATGTGACAAGTGAGCCGTGCTTTGTGTCTGACTTGCAGAGCTGGCACGACACCTGTGACTCCCCCCTGGTAAATGGCACATGTGCAGAGTGAGGGTTGTATCCGCTGTAGTCAATGACAGGCCAGTGATCAGTGGCTGGGTATTTTTTGTCTAGTCTGCTGAGGGTGCGTCAGTGGAGTGGGACATGTGACTGCATGGCACGTGCTGCCCATCAGCCTGCTGTTGCATGTGCTGCACAGTGTGTGGCATGTTCATTGAGTGTTTTGCACCCCTCATGCCACCTGTAGACTTTGAATGCCATGTACTGCATTGGCGCTTGCACACAGGCCACTTGCATGTTGTGAATGAGGCTATTCCTGTCAGCATCCTATGCCCTGTTCAACATTTCAAAGATGTTCTGATGTGTGTTTCTGGGACATGGAGCAGGTGAATTGATGTTGTGTCACTTTGACATCCTGACAGGTAACTGCGTACGAGAAGGGGGTCATCTGGACCAACGTCGTCAGGGCCGTGAGGACTGCGGGGGGGTGTGATCGGCAGCTGGCCCAGGTCCGCAAGAGGTGGCTGGACATCCGGTGCTGGACCCGGCGGATCACCCGGGTCCAGCTCAAGCTCTCTCCACCTCGCCGCCACAGCGGGCGCCGACACCTCACCCACCACATGAAACGTGTCCTGGCAGTGGGCTTCTCTGACCTCGATAGGCAGTTAGAGGAGAGACTGCAGCAAGGAGGGGGTAGGTACATGGCTTTTTGTTGTGTTATGTGTCGCCAGCTTTAGGAAGTGCTATTTTGCATGAATACACTCCCAGAGTTTATATGTGCAGTGCATTTTCTGTTTCCAAATGTCACCTGGGGATCTTTTTCATCCCTTACTCTCCTTGACATGTGTCCCCTGGTGTGTGTGTGTAATCACATTTGCACATGGTCATCTAGGGTGCCAGTACATCTAAGTGCACATTGCTTTCTGCATCATGTGGGAGGGTGGTCTGTGACTTGTGTCGGTACCTTGCCTGTGCCATGACCTGTTCACTATGTAGGGGGTCCATAGTTGTTGTCACTGATGCTGATTCTCAACATAGGAGTGTGAGCTTTCAACTGGACACCCTTGCAGCATGCATGTGCAATGTTGTGGCCTCAGACATGATGTGCATGAGTGTGAGATATGCATAGTGCCATGACGGTTGTACATGGTAGAGTCAGCTCATTCCAGGACCATGGAGCAGTGTGCCCACTACAGTCCCCTGAGACACCCTGGCCTCCTAATCATGTGTGTCATCCAACACTGTGCACATTCTCTGTGTGTGCTGCATAGGTCTGCCTCTGTGGCATTGTTCCCTGGCCTAGTTTTATTTGGTTAATGTGTGCTACATGTGTCCACTGGACAGGGATACAACATTTTGCTTGTGCATACTCACACTGGCCAGTGCCTGTGTGGCTATTCACAACAATCTGTTGATGGTTGCTTGTCACAAATATGTGTTGTCAGCCCCACAAGGTGATGTGGTGTCAATGAAGCAATTTTGCAAGCACAGTTGTTGTAACCCTGAATAAGAGGTGTCACTTCTTGATCTGTATAAATCACATAGACTCAGGTATTGGGGGAGGGGGGTGCGGGAGAGGCATACATGTGCAACTCTGATTTTTCAGTGGCAGGTCTGACTTGTGTGTGAGAATTGCCTGGACTAAAATACACTGGGTAGTGCCCCTGTGATGCTGGCCAGTGCTTAATGTACGTGCTTTGCAGCCTGTGTCATTTTTTTACCAACAAGAATCCTGCTCATACATTTTTGGCACGTGTGTGGTTCAGATGCAACGCAGTTTGGACTGTGTGTGCTCACATCTGTGTGTACATTCAGGCTTGCCATGAGGGTGTCCCCACAGTACAGCTGGCCTTTTTTACCACCCAATTGCAGGCCCATTAGCTTATGCATTGTCCTGGGTGTGGACATGGGTGGCACTCCAGATGACAGGCAGTAGGTCATATGTGTAGCCAACTGTGTAATCAGGTGACGGATGGCCTGGTGACAACTAACATGATTCAAGTTGTTACTCTTCATGATTTGTACCTTGGCACTCACAGCACTTTTCAACAGTAGTTCATGTTTCACATGTGGAAATTTGTTGATTTGTGTTAAGAACACTAATGTGCCTGCATGCAATATGTCGCACAAGGCAGTGCACACAAAAGTACATTGAGACTGTCATGGAATGAGCTGGCACATTTTCAATGAAGCCACTGTTATAAATAAATGTTGTCGCAGATTCTCCATATACATGTGCCCACGGTGGTCTTGATTTTGTGAGACTCATTAGTTGTCGGTGATACAAACTAACGAGTGTCAAGACGTCCAGACCTCCGTGGGCCCATGTATATGTACTTTTTGCAACACCATCTATTTCTAACAGTGGCTCCTCCGAAAAGGTGCCAGCTTCTTCAATGACAGTGTCAATGTACTTTTGTGTGCACTGCCTTGTGCAACATCTTGCATGCAGGCACATCAGTGTTCTTTTTGCAAAATGGCCAATTGGCACATCCCAAACATGTAGATTGGTTGAAGTTGTGTGAGTCCCAAGGTACCAACATTTGTTAGTTTTGCGTTCCAAGGGACTTACAGGTCTCTGAGTGTGGTGACACCTTGAGTATTGAGGTGTGTTAGTTAACCTTGAGTGCACCACTCCTGTTTCTTTCAGGGCAAACAAGAGGTGTCATGACTTCATTGTATTGCTGTGCTCACCGGTTCAAAGACACTAGCTTCTCAGTGTATTGCTCATTCAAGTTGTGGCCTTTTGTGTATTGAGTTTCCTGGTGTCAAAGTGGCATGGTGGGTCTACCAACTGGGCAGTACAGGGCTTACATATGTACGGAGTAATCCAGCTGTTACTCGTGATGCATTGCCTGATATGCACTGTGACCAATTGTTCTTGTGCTCATGTGTCAGATGTATACAGGTGACTGATGCTTTCTGGTTTCTTCTCCTTGCCCACAGCATCATCATCCACACGCGAGAGAGACACCAGTGCTGTGGAGTCAGCAGGAGACAGTGGCACGGAGGGCGAGGGGAGTCAGTCGAAGGACCTGTCCGGAGGCGAGAGCATGTACGACACCGACGGGTCCCAGGCTGACATCCTTGAGGAGGCTGAGGATGCAACAACATCTGGCAGCATCCCACCATCTGTACCCGCCTCCTCCATTGCCATCTCCGCCCTCCCAGTTGCTCCCGTCCCTTCTGTCCGTGTCTCCTTCAGACCAGGCACGGCAGCCCCTGCCCCTGTCACCCCTGCTGCCCTCAGTGAAGAGTCTGTGGACACACTGCACCAGTTGCAGGTTGGTCAGGCATCGATGCTGCATGTCCTCCATGAACACACTAGACTGCTCACACAGTTGGTGTCGTTCGTGGAGGGCATGTCATCAACGATGAATGAGCAACGCAGGTTTCTGCGGTCCATGGACTCTTCACTGACGGAAGCAGTGTCTCTCCTGTGGCGCTCCGTCCCCCCCCTACCCCGGACCCATCCACACTGCCCTCTCCCATGCCTGGCCAAAGCACACACAGACAGTCACAGGCACACACCACAACAGACACATCCAGCACACCCCCAACTAAGGCACAGCGCACACCTCCTGGCACGCACACTCAAGGGGATGTATTCACACCCACAGGGTCTGGGGGCAAACGGCAGACACGCAGCCACATTCAGAGTCTGCAGTCCTCACGACCCACTTCCTCCAAATCCACTCCCCTTAGCTCCCCTGCCAAGACATCACCCAAAGTGACCTACATGGCTAGTCAGTCCCTCAGCCCCACTGTGACACCACCCCGCAAGCCGTTGAGGAAGTCTCCGGCCAGAGGAGTTGAGTCCCCCCCCATGTCCACCACCTCCCCCGAGAGCGCTGCACCCCATCCCTCGGACACCCCCCTGCCTCCGTTGGCCCTGGTGTTCGTTACGGTGCAGGGGTTCCTCTGGATGCCCTGGCAGCAGTGTGCAGCGAGCTGCTCCCCATCACCTTTGGCGCTGCACCACCCCCTGTGGTGGATACGTCCAGCCCTGCACCCACCACACCTACCCAACCCACTCCTGTCCCTGCGGTGCCTGGTACTCCCTCTGATGATGCCCCCCCTCAGTCGACAACCCTTGAGGTGACTTTGAGCAGGCAAGGTAGGGGTTGACACAGTCGCATACGTCCACCCTTGGACTCCAACTATGGACTGGCCATTGGCCTTTGTAAATGGTGTTTTATAACAATTTTGTTTTTTGTGTGCTGAATAAAGCCTTTTCTTTTAGTTTCCACACTATTGCATTTCAGGTACTTGATGTTGGTGATGAGGCCCATGAAGTTGGTGTTCTGGTAATGTGTTAGGGTTCTGAGAAATGTTTTAATATGATGGTCATGAGGTGGACCATGGTATCTGTGTGCCATCTCAATGTCTGTGAAAATATTAATTGGTAGTGTGTGTTCCTTTGGATTGTGAGACATTGTCCCAGGCAGTGTTCCTTCCTCTGTGGCACCTGACATGTTCCCTGCAAACAGTTGCACAATTGTTGTGCTGACCTGCGTCAACATATCCTTTGTTGGTGATGGATCCCTTCAACAATGGCCATGCATGCTCACCGATGTGGAGTGTCATGCAGTGTGTGAATGACATCCATCCTCCTGGGAGTGGGGCACTGCTGGGAGTCCTCTGCACCCACCCCTCATATGTCTGGGCACTGCTGGGAGTCCTCTGCACCCACCCCTCATATGTCTGGGCACTGCTGGGAGTCCTCTGCACTCACCCCTCATATGTCTGGGCACTGCTGGTAGTGATATGCACCCACCCCTCATATGTCTGGGCACTGCTGGGAGTCCTCTGCACCCACCCCTCATATGTCTGTGCAACTGCTGGTAGTGATATGCACCCACCCCTCATATGTCTGGGCACTGCTGAGAATTCGCTGCACCCACCCCCATATCTCTGTCCACTGCTGGTAGTGATATGCACCCACCCCTCATATGTCTGTCCACTGCTGGGAGTCCTCTGCACCCACCCCTCATATGTCTGGGCACTGCTGGGAGTCCTCTGCACCCACCCCTCATATGTCTGGGCACTGCTGGGAGTCCTCTGCACCCACCCCTCATATGTCTGTCCACTGCTGGTAGTGATATGCACCCACCCCTCATATGTCTGGGCACTGCTGGGAGTCCTCTGCACCCACCCCTCATATGTCTGGGCACTGCTGGGAGTCCTCTGCACCCACCCCTCATATGTCTGGGCACTGCAGGTAGTGATATGCACCCACCCCTCATATGTCTAGGCACTGCTTGGAGTCCTCTGCACCCACCCCCATATCTCTGTCCACTGCTGGTAGTGATATGCACCCACCCCTCATATGTCTGTCCACTGCTGGGAGTCCTCTGCACCCACCCCTCATATGTCTGGGCACTGCTGGGAGTCCTCTGCACCCACCCCCATATGTCTGTCCACTGCTGGTAGTGATATACACCCACCCCTCATTTGTCTGTCCACTGCTGGGAGGCCTCTGCACCCACCCACGCACCCCCTTGGAGCTGTACACTGCTGGCCAGGACCTACACACACAACAATTTGTAGGTAACATGCTGGGCCAGTCCTCTATGCCCACATTCCTGGCGTGTGTACGCGTGGGTACGGTCCGTACCTGATTAATCATGGGGCCGTAGGGGTACGCACCGTACCCACGCATTCATGCGTGGGTACGGTCCGTACCTGAGAACTCATGGGGCCGTAGGGGTACGCACCGTACCCACGTATTCATGCATGGGTACGGTCCGTACCACTGTTGGCATGGTGCCGTTGGGGTACGTATGGTACGCACCGTACCCACGCATTCATGAGTGGGTACGGTCCGTACCTGAGTACTCATGGGGCCGTAGGGATATGCACCATACCCACGTATTCATGCGTGGGTACGGTCCGTACCACTGTTGGCATGGTGCCGTAGGGGTACGTATGGTACGCACCGTACCCACGCATTCATGCGTGGGTACCGTCCGTACCTGAGTACTCATGGGGCCGTAGGGGTACGCACCGTACCCACGTATTCATGCGTGGGTACGGTCCGTACCACTGTTGTCATAGCGCCGTAGGGGTACGTGTGGTACGCACCGTACCCACGCATGTTGTTCTCACCTTCTGCGGCGTGTGCATCGGGTGCGGTGCACCAGGTCGTAGGCCAAGAGGACCGGGATGACACGCACGATGGAGTTCATGGCTGTACGTCGCGTACCGGGGCTCCGTGGCATTGCGGTTCGCGTCGGACTCTGCTTTTCCGGCTGTGTTTGGCTCCCGTAAACAAAGAGCCGTGCGGAGTGACGTCGGTACGAATCGTACTTGCTGGGCCGGAAAACGCTGGTAAAATACGTACGGACGTCGCGTACTAGCATTTCCGGATCGGATTCGTGGGTATTTTTTTGCTGTACGGTCTTTTGTACTATTCGTACAGAAAAAGGCTTTCTGTACGAATCGTACTTCCTAGGTCGTGAAATGAGTTTACCTGGTACGAGTCGTAAGGAGAAAACGCTCCGTATGACTATTCGTAGGGCCTTTTTACAGGATCGGAATCGACCCCCAAGTGTTGGCTATGGTTCAAAGAGATAAAAACACAATAAATTTGACAGTGTTATCCCCAAGCAAAATCAATCCGAAACATCTCATCTTTATGGTCTTATTAGAGAGCTCAAACGAGAAACACACACCAAAAGTACGTTAACGGTCGAATCTAAGTGTAAGGAACTGTAATCCAAAATAATTAAATAAGTGCGTAAGTGCCCATTGAACCTTCAATATGCACACACCTGTGTGAAACAGAAAGGTACTTCCACTGGATACTGGGAAGCAGGGGGTCCAACCGAGATGTGTTGACCCCACGGGAAGAAGTCGACGACCAGGTATATAGCTGTAGACCCAAAAGATAAGAGAAAATTGAACAGCCACTATAATCCCCATGTAAATTGGATCAGCAAAATGACATCAAACCACTCAAAACAGAGGGGGAGCTTGTGTCACGGCAAAACTCAACTAGGCACACAATCCATGATAATATCTCTATTAAAACACACCTGCTAAAGTCACCCAGGACACTCCAAGAATGAATGGTGACAAGAGTCAGAATGACGAGAATCATGAGCCTTCACAGATGCAGTGGTTCAATTGGCAAGTATATTTGGAGTGCCTGTTTTTGTGAGAAAAATGGAAAACATATTCAGCTCAAGTCAATGAGCTGGGGTTCCCCACGTCAACCATAACTGCAATTGTTGGCCCCCTCTTTTTCTTCCTGCCGTCTGTTCTCTTTCCCCCCCCCCCCTTTTTTATGACTCAACATCTAATTGTATGTTTTTTTCTGCTTTCTCTTTCTCTTTTCTATTGTACTCATCAGATATGTATTTTTAATAGGATTTTCAAATTTGTGGACCTCTCTTTAGTTTGTCGTGCCTCCTTACAATTGAGTGAATCCCTTTGTAAGATATTACGTCAACAACATCTGTCTCACTTTTAGACATATGACTTTGTAAATGTTGTAATTTGATATGTGTTGTCTTGATATATGATAAGGTTTCGTTTTATTTAGTTCTTACTGTAGAGTCAAATTGTTTGCAGTTTTTTGTTTTGTTTTGTTCTGTTTGTATCAACATGTTTTAGTGTTTTGTGTATTAGTTTTGCTGTGATTTTTTCTTGAGTCCTGTGTCTCATGACTTATATGTAAATTGTATGTGTTCTTGTTACATTCTACAGCCCTGAGGAAGTTCCCTATATGGGAATGAAACGCGTTTGCTGGATTGTCTTAACTCAATGAATTTTAAAAGAATTTGTTTGGAATAAAGAAGTTATTTTTCTACCTACACTGGCCCACTGGACTTTTTGAGCTGCACACCCCCATTTGTTGTATTGCTTTCTGATCTGGAACACAGTGACGCAATGCAACAACTGGCGTAGGGGTTGTTTGCACAGCGATTGCACATATAGGAACTGGCGTGAGGTGTGGCATAGAAGGTCCGTCGTTGCTGCTTCAGGATATTAGTTTTGCTTTGCATTCACTTTGCACTCTGCACTTACATTTTAACTCACCCATACCTACTTCTCAAAGGGATACCGCATGACTACATGCGTGCTGATATCAGTTCCTGTTTTCCTCACCTCGTAAACACAGTACGGAGCTCTCTCTATTGTGCTCCATGAACACATTTCTCAGCTTTTCACAGCGAATTGGACAGATGTCTTGAAGTGACAGAAATGCATTCAAAAGAAGTGTGGTTAATCCTCCTGAAGATTTATTGTGCGAACAAGAACATAAGGAGTACATTTGATGGAATCTTGAGCGCTCGCTCGTAAAGACCTCACACAGAAAGAATGCACCAGATGTGAGTGCAATAGGAGGTTTGAGTGCTCTTGAAGTCCATTGATGGTAGTATAAACAACAAAAGAGTGATTAGTATAGAACTAGTAAAGCTAGCCAATAAAACAGCGTGGGAAAACAAAATAATTTTATAAAAGAACCCTCACTCACCAACCTGGTTGGTGACATGCTTCATCATCGGGTTCCCACCAGAGAGGCCGAGTGCCTCCCTGGTGTGCTTCGATGCCTTAGTTACAGGGCAGCAAGTTTCTTGTGGGGGTGATTGTGAAAATGTGGTGTAAGTATTAAAAGGTGGCTGGTTTTAACCAACAATGATTTATTCCAGGTAAACCAACAACCGTTGAAAACCAAGTGGGACGGACATGAACTGGCTGGTTAGGATAACCAGAGTTATCCGATTTAAAATAAGTGGAAGGGTATGGTACATGTTTCAGCTTTTGTTGCAAATTTGCTAAGCATTCTTCAGGACCAGGTGAGATTCCACGGCGGTATGCGCACCCTAACCTGTGGAACCGTGCTAGTGGTAAAACTTATGGTTCTACCAATGTGGCCTCCTGGGATTTCCTGGGCCACTAAATTCTGCAAGAAAAAACAAACAGGACACACATAAACTTATACATGTGGGACGATGGTCGGTTGTTGTATACACATTGATTTGGTGCAGAATAAATTTGGTCATCTCGTGCTGTGAATAGGGAACAAGTGAATTAACAATTGATCCACTGGTGCCCCTGAAACGGGCACTCTTGTGTCGTTTATTACAGCCACTCCCGATCTGCATTTCTCATGGAGGGGTCCGACTACAGGTCAATGCCTGTGATTTTTATTGACATTTCAATGTAGATAATGTTAAGCATTGGTATGCTAAATGGTGCCATTGACCAATGTTGTGCTCATAATAGCGTACTCGTGAGTGAAAGCACTGAGCATATACCCGAAGCGCTAGCGGTAACAATCAAGCGCTCGGGCATGTGTGCCTTCGTGGTGGAATTTTAAAGCCTAAATAAAACAGTAGAATGGAAATAATGGTCAGCTTACTCGTAAATAGTATGCGTTTTACTTCATGGGTCTGAGAGGGGGGTAGTGAGCTATAGTATCTGAAAAATGGAATCAGAAAAGTCAGAGCCAGTAATTCAGACTTTGTGTCAGTTAGTCGACAATCACTGTGCCCCAATAAACACTTACTTCCATGCTCGCACACTCCCACGGGGAACCTCACGCTGTCCTACTCGGCCCGAATATTACCGAGTGACGGCCAAACCGGAAATAAATTGCCGGTTCTGAGTCACGTGACACCAACGAGGTTCTTGTATTGGCAAAACAACTAGAACTGAGTGTGCTTTTCAAAAAACTTTAACAAATCACTTGGGAGACAAACGAGCGTACGGAGGCTAATAGTTGTTATTGCCTAATTTACTTAGGTGTTAAGGGGATTCCCTGTAGTCTGCCTATATTAGTATTTATCCAAAGTGTTGGACCGACCTATGTGAGAACAATTGGAACGAACCCCATTGGAGAACTTGGTAAAATACTTATTTTTGTTTGCTAGGGTGCCAGACTTGTATCTAAACGCTGTCAGTCGTCATTCTAGATTTAGAACCAAATAAGTTAGGGCCATTAGGCTGATAATAAATGCCATAGCAGCCTGTGTCATTTATGAACCAGAAGTAAAGGTCTAAGTTAATGGTTATCTAGGTAAAAGAACAGTGATCCTATTGGGATGTGAGTCAAGAAGAATGGAACTAAGAAAACCAGCTGTCAGAAATATGAGCCAAAGCCTGGTGGGCGATACTTTTAAATTATCAGAGGCTAGATAGATAGTATTCAGTGTTAAAAAAGGACAACTACTCTAGCGTTTGAGTACAGAGCTCCAAGGAATATTATCATTCAGTCCTGAGTGGTGTGTGGACAGACGATAAATCCAACGCTGCTCCTTCTCAAAGAGGGACTGCTGAGTTTTTGGACCCGGTCTGAGTTTCTCGATGATGGTCCACCTCAAATCGTTAGTGGTGTGATTCAGAAGTAAAAAATGGTCCGTAAGCTTTGTGCTGTTCTTGCGGCAACGAATCGTGCTGCGGTGTTCGCAAATGCGTTGTTTGATTTTACACCCCGTCATACCCACGTACCTGAGTCCACATGGGCAAGTTATTAGGTAAACCACGTCCGTGGAATTGCAGTTTGTGTGAATTTTTTGTAACCATTGTTTTCCTGGTTCCAAAGCGAGGTATTTTGTGGTAGAAGTAAGGTGGCACACACTACATGATCCACATGGGTAGTGGCCAACCACTGGAGGTAAACCCCATGTGTTGAGAACTGTCTGATCCGCTTCCTTGTCCTGTGTTCTGGGGCGTGGTCCATTGATGGACACCTGCACAGGAATCCAAAACGAGCAAAAAACCGAGACACCCTGCAATTCAGAGAAAATTGGCGTCACTTGAACAAAATAAGCCACAAACCTCCTTGGCCTTCATGCACCAAGCCTTTTAAAACTATGCAAAACTGATTGACACAGTGCCTTCTATTTGAAGAACGGGCCCAATAAACTCATTGCCAAATATGAAATGACAGAAATAAACACAAAGGAAGTGGGGCTAATCCAAATGAAGAAATGCTGTAGAAACACACACATAGGTTGTACAGCTGCAAAAGGCCCAGGAGAGGGGAATAACTGACACATCACTTTTAACCATTAGCACAGAACATTCTATTAGATCATTCTAATAAAGAACATATTAGAAGTCAAAAGGAAACCAACTTCTAAGTATAAAGAATGTGATAACAACCAATAAATGCCAGTATACCATATGGCTCTAACAAGGTCCTCTGGTTTTTAAACTTTGCAGACAGTGCTACAAGATATTTTTTTGGGCACCGTAAAATGGCAGCATATGCTCGCTGGGATCAGAACATAATCCAGCAGCCCAGCACTCCTGCACCTCCATGCACTCAAAGGCCCTCAGAGAGCAAGAGCCCAAGTTATTCTTTCATCTAAGGCCCATACGAGACTGACATGCGAACTCCCTCTGCCACAGGTTTGTCACCTTCCAGGGAATGCTCTCCTAAGAGACCTTGCCAGAAAAAATAAAAAGAAAAAGTACCATTCGAAGGAGAAGTCTTTTTTCTTCTTTGAGGAAGTTGCCTATTCCTGGGATTTTTAGGTTTCTCAATTTCAATTCCTGATGCCAAACACTTCCTTGGCTTTGGGTGACTCCCCTGCGCCTAAAGTGATGATACCTAAGTCCATTACCTGAACCCAAGTAGGTCCAGGCCTTCTGGATCTCTGAATTGTTTGAGTATGGGTTTGCAAACCTTTGGTTTATCTTCACAAGGTTCGGTTCATTCCTGCAGGCTTGACAAGTCTGGCAGCTGACACTCCTGGCAACAGCACCTCCATGGACTTTGGCTTCACACCTGTGGCAAAGTCTAAACTGGTTGAGGCGCCAACCCGATTTTGCTTAGTCCCTTCTTCAGTGCCAATTTTGAAGCTGATGGGGACTTCATGCACAGAGCCAATTCCAGTGCCAGCAAAGGAGTAAAAAGAGGAAACTATCATCCCTGTGGCATAGGAGAAAATTAAGGCTAATTTTAATATTGAATCCTATTGAGACCACCCCCATTGGGCCCAAAGATTTGCCCGATTGGATGAGATTTTCATTTCAGATTTTGATATCTTAGCTATTGTGTACACCCCAATTTTATTGGGGTCACATGCAGCAGATTTCCATAGCTCCAAAAGGTAATATGCTTTTTTTTGAGAAAACAAGAACTGGCAGGTGTCCCTCACGTTCTCTAGCGAGTTATGCTTTGTTACATAGGGAGTGTTAGGCGTCAGTCAGACCTGCCAGAGCATCTCTTATCTGCAAGTTCTGACAAAGCAGACCCCCACCATCATATCCCTAAACCATTATGCACACATAGTGAATGATATTTTACTAACATTACACAAGAGGAAGTGATCAATTTGCTAATTCAACAGACGTAAATAATAAGTTTCTGTATTCACAAGAATAGCTATTGCTATCAGTATTCTTGAGGATTTAAATTATGCTGCAGCAAATCTTCTGATGTTGATAACACACTTTATTGAGAAAATACATCAACCATAGAAGCAATGTCAGACCTACCAATGTATTTCATTTGCTCTAGTAATTTCATTCAGGGGTGCAAGAATTCATACACACAGAAAAATTGCAAATGTATACTAAACAATAAAAACAGTATTATACAGTAATAACATTTAAACTGTATGAAACCCCAAAATTATCTTGTCAACTTTCCAAAAGAAGTAGATAATTGTTTTATGAATACAAAAAACACTGAAACAGAAGATATCGTTTTTTTCACAATTCTAGTAAGTCATATTAAATCTTATGTCAAAAATTCGAACCTGTTCTCGCATGAAGACTTGGTGATGGACCTACTGGGGACTATACTGCGAGGCTTTTAGGGGGAGTGATTAGTCAGTGAATATGACAATGGGTACCAGTGGGTATGATTGTAGTAGATATGCGGCTCAGGTGGGTGTTTTAAGGCAGTATTGATTGCTGACTGTAATGTGTTTCGCATGCTCTTAAATGTTAATAAACATATTCTAAAAAAAAAAAAAAATCGAACCTGTTTTATTATAATATTTTTGTGATAATTATATTCTAAAAGACACAGTTTACAATTAATGCATACCTAATTTGAGATTAAAACACGTACCAGTGTATTGTACATAAGTAGTCAAAAAGTTTTACCTCTATTATGGTGAAGCCTTTTTTGCATCCTGGATTAACCTCCTAGTAACAAAATTCACTGCCTACTTCATACTGCAATATCCGGGTTCATATTTTCATTGAGGTGCACCCGTTTTGCAATGTGAGATCCATTTCTCTCTAAAAAAAAAACTAAATACAGACTTTTTATTCCTGTGATTTAACTGACTGTTATGGATGTATGAAACAAAACAGGATCCCAAACAAAAGGAGAGTTACCCCTGGTAGCCAAAAGGGACTTAGTAATTAGCAACTGAACAAAAATTGATTTCCCTTTCGTGCTTTGCCTGTGTTTTTTATGCCCACATCGGACACATTAACACATTGAAAGAGTACACATCTTAGGCAATATATAACAGTCTTCAGAAACCACAACCTCTGTTTCACTATAGTTTGAAAACTTTTCTCCATTTATTTTATAGTTACCAAAATATGAACAACATTTTAATGTTAAAAAGCACACATTCATTCAATTAAAAGAATCACATACATGTGTACAGTATTCAAATACATAAATTATTTCATTTTGTAGCAATACTAAATAAAGAATTGGTCAATATAAATATTCTGTTGACGCAGTGTTTCTGTCGAAATCAGTATGGTTCACACCACCTTCATCAGGACATATATTATAAAAACCAATAGACTATGGGAAACAGAGAAACATAAACTACTTAAATGCATTGTTATCTCACAAAGTTCAATTTACAATCCCTAGTGTATAACATTATTACATAGTATGTGTCCCAATTACTTATGTATCCCAAAATCAATTTCAGATTACATTTTTTCCTCAAAGAAGGTGGTTATCCTGGTTTAATCATCATAATTGCATATTGCCCACCCTCATTGAACCTCACATCTAGGGACTGAATAAACATCTTTATGATTCAAACGAATTATTCATGGTACCTCAGTGTTCTATGTTACTCTAATGAATACCCCTATATTGATGTTTAACAAGATTTAAAATGACAAAGTAATTGCACATTGCACCTCATAGTGTTCAGTTTCATCCTATTGAGGATTCTGGCTTTTGTTACACTAACACTCTTATTAAATGTCTTCAATTTGAATATTAAAGCCATTAGCTCATGCTACATTAAAAAAATACCTTGTGACTGGTTACATCCAAATCTATGATTGCATCTATGATTTAGGGAATAATCCGAATGAGCTGCACTTGATAAATGGTCAGCTGCTGGCAACCAGTTCCTTCGTATGATAACCAGGGATGTTGTCTCCACCTTCTGGAATTACCTAATGTATGTCCAATAAACCCAATTTTTATTAAGAAAAATCATCTATATTACAGACATTACTTTTCCGTGTAGTAAAAAACAGGGGGCGGATGACACACACAATAAATTATAGCTAGTGCACAGCGTTAAATCCAGCTTTGAATCTTTTGCCCCTTACAGAATATATTAGTTCACGAAGTGCCTAACTGAACCGATTTCAGGGCGGCTTTTAATTACATTCCCCCAAATTTAAATCAGGGTAAATATTGTGATTGAAGAGTTCTTGTCGGGGTAAAAATAATTGGCCATGTCTATTGTGTTTTTTTTTTAATGTGGTTTCATCATTAATCCTTGTCTTTGTGTATTCTGTACCACGTATGTTTTACCGTGGTCATGTATATTAGTTTGCAGTCATTCTATCTGTACTTTTACCTTAAGTCACAGAAGTGAAGTGAAGCTGTGTTCTGTTAAACCACAAACACACTTAGGGACTGATGTACAAAGTGATTTAACCATCACAAACCATGACGTACAGGGTTTTCAACCTCTAACTCTGTTTTACTGATGTGCTAACCTCATTTTGTGACTCAGAAAACTGTTTCCATATCACAAAATGGGTTTAGAAATCCATAACAAATTGCAATTTTGATTGGGTCTGTCAAAGATGTTCTCTCCAAATTGTTAACCTGTAAGGTATGTGTCAATAAACTTAGGCTGACTTAAAAAAAAACTATTGTCAGTTTTGGAGAGAAGTCACAGGGAGAATAGTCTACTGTTCCTTGCAGGCCGCCAGGAAATAAAATGCTTTTTTCTCACTCTTTTTCCTCTACTATATTCTCCTTTAATTGCTCAGCCTTCATCATTCACATTATGACATTGTAACTGATTCTTTATTCTCAGTTGATCATTTACATTTATTAGGGGGAAAAAAAACAAATGTATCTTTATGTTACTTTCCAGTCTTATGCTGTAATTACATAATGCTCTATTTACAAAGGTAAATGTACATGCATATATTTACTTTACACTTCTTTGCTGTTCACCATTTAAGAGTGTAAAGCTGCTCTTAGGTGTAGACTTTCATGTCTCTGCCTGTTGGTGGAGCCTCCTACACCAGGATTAGCAAATGTAAAGTTACTACTCTGACAGAGGTCTCTCTTTGGGAAAGTATAGGGAAAACTGTAAAACATTTATTAAGCTTAAAAAAACTTGTTACATTTAAATATGAATGTAAAATAATTTAAAACATGTATTTCTTATCTAGAACTAATAATATGCGATGTTACAGCACGGTACCTTAAATTTGTATTAAATAATTAATTAATTAAAATATAGCTATTAATTTTTTAAACTATTTGTTTCAAAGAATAATTTTAAAAAAATCCATCCCACAGTAGCATTTTTATTTCTATAGAATATGTATTAAGATTTAGAAAAAGTTATGTACAGAATTGATTCGTTTTTTTAATTTTTAAACACGTTTTATTTAATTTCATAAAATAATTTTAAAAATTGCCACAATTTGCATTCCATCATTTAGTGCCACATATACTTCCCTTCCAAATTCTAATAAGATATTAAGGTTAGTAACCTATCTGTCTATCTTATTCATTATATATGGGATAACGTACTCCCTGCATACAATATAAGGATATTGAAAGTCAGTGAATAGTTCCATGAAAATATATTTGCTGTTTTCCTGCCCTGTGACCTGTGAGGACGCACTGCTGATTTCAAGGGGTAGCGGCGAGGAGGCAACACTTACTGGACTGCGAGGACCAGGGTGCACACCTACAACATCTCCCAGCACACCTGGTTACTCTTCCCGGACCCGCCTTCCTTTTCCTCTCCACGCATCGCGGCCCCCGCTTCGCGGGGGCCGCTAGGAGGCTTGGCTTATTTAAACCAGCTGTAGAGGGATTTCGCTGGGTTTGCTGTTTTCCTGCCCTGTGACCTGTGAGTACGCACTGCTGATTTCAAGGGGTAGCGGCGAGGAGGCAACACTTACGGGACTGCGAGGACCAGGGTGCACACCTACAACATCTCCCAGCACACCTGGTTACTCTTCCCGGACCCGCCTTCTTCTTCCTCTTGTTGGTATATCACGTGGTTCAATCCGTACGCGCTAGCGGGACGCGCGCGGGTCGCAGCCCGGAGCGAAGACCGGGCAAAGAGCGGGCCCTCTAAGGCCCTCCGAGGCCGACCGAGGCAGGGCTGGGCCTGGTCACTGACATTGTAGGTATCGTGGTATTTCACTATTGTAATGGCCTTGTTAGAGAACAAAATGCTAGGGGATAAATCGGGGGGCGTGACAAATGGCCCTCTAGATAGCTACTTCAAGAAGATCTGTGTGGACGATGAGAGGGGTATTTCAATGGCCGAGCGTAGAACTGAGCGCCGACGTTCAATTGAGAATATGAAACGTAGGGCCTTAGAGGCCCCTATCCCTCAGGCCCCTCCAGGTGATTGTGATAGTTGTGGTACCAGTGATGCCCCTTTTTCCCAAGATAGTGTCCCGCTACTATTACGTGATTGTTCCCCTACAAATTGTGCTCCCAGTGTTCATGTCATTAGTGATTCTTTCCCTTTAAATGATACAAGAAACCGTAAAGTCCTCAATACACGGCTACCAGGCCGTGGTAAACAAGTGGGGAAAAAGGCCAAGAAACCGGCTAAGGGGAAAACTCATGGTCCTCCACCTAGGAAAATAAGACGCAAGGAGGGGGCGGCCCCAGTTATCCCTAGGATTAAATATTCTGATTTTGGCCAACATAAAAAGTCTATAACTGAAAAGGCTTTTGGTCAGGCAATTGAGCCAGAAAGTAGGCCAATTTTGGCCACTTGTACCCTCTCGGTAGGCCCCGATTTAGCTGTGATTAACCCCGAGCCCGTTTTGCCGGCTGATAACTCTCCCCAGAGTCCTGTTATTTCTACTGCGCTCTTAACTAAACTGGGAGATTTGCTTAGCACCCTTATATTGCCCATTACTGATAATCTGAGGAGGTTGGAGCAAAGGCTAGAGAACATTGAATCCACATTGAGAAACATGACTGCCGTAGATAAGGCTCAAACGAATGGGGCTAGTCTTCAGGTCACAGTACCCACTAGTAATATTCTTCAGGACATCCCGATTCTAGTAAAAATATACCACAGGTCCCTGATCGCCTAGTACTCGACCGTACTAGAAAGGGCCCTCCAACGACTTTGGAACATTTAACTAGTAAGCCCGATGGCGATCTTGTGGAAGGTCTCACCATTGCACCACTGGGGATTACATGTCAGGAGCAGGGTAGCCCCTGCTGGGATGGGGGTCCAAGGGCCCTTGGGCCTCAGGTTGATTTACCTCCAGAAGCTGTGCCCTTGGTGGTGGTTTTGACAGGGGTCCCTGCATTGGCTGATAATAAGAGAGAAGACTTTTATCAGCTGAAAAATAAAGTTATACATTGGTTAAGAACATATAGACCTATAAACAAGAACGTTAATGGCGAGATATTGTATGTTAGACGTCTCCCTTGGCTTGGTGGTAGAAGTAAAGATGTCGAGGGAGATATAGTCCTGATTAATTTTAGAGATCCAGAAGCGGTTGATTTTATATTGAATAGGCCTCTAGGTAATGGTAACAGCCAAATTAGCCCCCGAGCCTTGACTTATTTTTACCCCAGGTCTCTGGTGTTCCCTCCAACCCAAGCTAGGAATATTGTTAGAACTCACCCAGCTATTCCCACAGCATTATATGGCAAGAATTTGCCTTCCGATCCACAAGGTTGGAACATGATACCTCCTAGAGGTCCAAGGTACGTCAACTGGAGAACGAAGCACCTGAGGTCTTTTACTCCCTTGGAGCTAGGGAATAGGTTTGATGTTTTTTCGGGCATGGATGACTGTGATTGAAGATTACAGTATAGGAAGGGTATGTGGGACAGTCAAAGTGCTATCAGATTAGAGGGGAACATAACTGAGATACCCGATGAGGTTGACGAACCCCCTACTTGTGATAGGGTTCTTTTGGACTCGAAAAGTAGGGTTGCTACTAGCCCCCTTGTTATTACCCACTCACTACCTGTGGAGGGTAGTAGCGACGTTAATCAGCTTTTAATTGGGGGAGAACTTCCTGAAGCACCCAACCCAGGGGTATCGGTTTATGAAAATGGAGTTATTCCAGCTCCGCCCATTAGAGGTAAAGATGTTATCCGACTGTTATCCTGGAATATAGCTGGGTTGGAAAAAAAATTGATTCTCCCTGAGTGGAACAACTTTATAGAAAAATTCGATATATGTATGTTCCAAGAAACTTGGAGCTTAGCACCAGTATATAAAACTGGATACTCAACCTTTTGTGTATCCGCTTACAGTTGTGGTAAGGGCAGACCCTCGGGGGGTTTACATATATGGATAAAAATAGATCTAAACTGGAATATCTCTGTTCATGATTCGGATTGCAGGGACATTCAACATCTTTCACTCCCAGGCCAGGTGATGGGAAGTAAGTTTGAGTTATTTAATATTTATGCTAGAGGAACCGGGGGAGATAAAATGCACTGTACTTTCACGATTCTAGAACAGGCATTAACCAACTGCCCCTCAAATTCTAACATACTTGTGGGGGGGGATTTTAACTGTCCATTTGAACCCCTAAGTGAGGATGACCCCCTGGGTATAGAGGAGGACGATGCTAGCTGGTCCATCCCAGCATTGTTGTTACCCCCTATTAAAAAATGGTCCGCTAAAGCATTACAGATTAACGCTCTTACTGTGGATTATAATCTAAGAGCAGTAAACGGTAGATCACCATCTGATCGAGACGGGGCCATGACGTTTAATAGACTCAGCAGCCCGTCCCGAATTGATTATATCTTACTGGACGTTACTATGTGGCGTGACCTAGTTGACATGGAGGTGGTCCCCTCGCAGGACAGTGACCACAATCCCCTATGTTTGACGTTAGGGTGGAGAAATCTAAAAGGTGGTCCAAACGCAGCCCCATTGAAGCTAACAAAGGAGGTGACTCCTTATGATGGCAACCGAAGATTGAAATGGGATAAGGTTGGCTCTCACCCAGATAAATTGGCAAAGATTAAGACGCATATTGATGTGCTGATTAGAGAGTTGGAGGACCTAACCATGGAAACAGGGGTTGCTCAGGAATCGCCTTTCCCCCAGATATACAATAATGCTATTGAGGAAGTTGGTAAACAATTTGTAACCCTGTGCTCTAATGCAAAACCCCCTAAACCCAGTAATCCCTGGTACTCTGCAAAATGCCGGGTTAAAAGACGAGAGTTAACCGTTGCCCTCCGTAAAAAGAACCAGCCTTTAGTTAGAGTAGCCAGGAGGGAGTACGTGAAGGAACAAGTGCGGACAAAAAAAGAGTGGGAGGAACAGCATTGGCAGGATCTCAAAAATGCATCTAAAATGAAAAATGCTTCACTGTTTTGGGATTTGATCAATAAGGCCAGAAATTATAATAGGCCACTGTTGGCTAATCATATTACTAGCCAACAATGGTATTCCCATTTCTCAATAATATACGGTGGACAAGATGCAACTGAATCTCCTTTTTATGATCCAGCCAATCGGGCCCCCCCTTTACCAACGCTCGAGAATACATTTGTTCCTTCAGAGGTAGAAGTGGCCATAAGAAACTTAACCCCGAGGAAGGCAGCAGGCCAAGATGGTATCCCGGGGGACCTTCTTAGGAAAGAACCCACAGCATGGGCCACACTTATTGCATTAATAATGAACCTAATTTCCAAGGGTCATCCTGTCCCTGACTCGTGGAAGGGGGCTGAGGTGATTACGGTTTATAAAAAGGGTGACAGGGATGACCCTGCCAACTACAGACCAATCAGTTTGATAGATGTGATTCAGAAAGTGGTTGGCAGGGTCATCATCTTGCGAGTTGGTGCTTGGATGGAGGAGGAGCAGGTCCTCTCCCATTTCCAGGCCGTGTTTCGGAAAAAAGTAGGTACGATGGACCAGGTCTTCCGCTTTTTTGCGATCTATTGGAAAACGGTGACAATCAACCATGGTAGTCTCTACCTGGCGTTTATAGATCTCAGGATGGCGTTCGACCTGGTCCCCCGAGCTAGGCTGTGGGATATTTTGGAGGAGATGGGCTTGCCGGGTTACCTTCTGGACCTTATAGTTAAACTCCATGAAGGTAATTATGCCAGAATCAGATGGGGTACCCAAGGCCAATTGACCAAGAGGGTGCCCGTAAGAAGGGGAGTCCGCCAGGGATGTGTCATGGCGCCGACCCTTTTTTCCCTTTTTGTGAACGGTGTGGTGGACCATCTGAGGGACGAGTCGGCGGATGCACCATCCCTGGCTGGGGAAAAAACACCAACTCTCCTCTTCGCGGACGATACCATTCTGATTTCGAAAACCCCAGTAGGCCTCCAAAAACTATTGCACCGCTTCAGTGAATTTTGTAATGACAGGGGTCTTACAATTAACTCCTCAAAAACCAAACTTATGGCACTTTCCCCTTCCAAAAGGTTTCATAATAACTTTTCGCTTAACGGGGAGTCTCTGGAGATGGTGGAGTCCTTTGACTACTTGGGTGTTAGGGTGAATAACCGGATGCGCTGGAATGACCACCTGGCTAAAATGTTATTAAATTTTAAAAGAGTTGCAGGGGCGGTAAAGCGCGAGCATAGGGGATCTGTGAGTAAACCTGTGGCCCCGGCCCTAGCAATCTATGAAGGCCAAATATTGCCAACTGCCCTGTATGGTTCTGAACTCTGGGGGTTCGAGAACCTCCCGGATTTAATTGCCTCAGAAAATAAGTTCTTGAGAGACTTGGTTGCCTTACCTGTTTCTACCTCATTGACACCATTACGTTTAGATATGGGCAGGCGCCCGCTTAAAGAAATAGTGCGCCTTCGCCCTCTACTTTTTTGGGTACGACTAAGAAGGACTGAGGAGCTCTAGAACTACGCAGCTGCATTGGACGAACTTATCTTGTTAGATAAAGGTAACAAGATTAAGTGGCTGAGTAATCTGAGGCAGTTGGTTGGATATATAGGCCTAAGTGATCTTTGGAAGAGCCAATCCCCCCCACCTAAACTAATTATCAAGAAGCTGTATTGGGAGCGGGTCCAGCAGGAGACTTCCCGTAGAGGTGTTGGGGGTTCTTCTACTGAGCGCTTCCTAGAATTTAAGGGGTTAAGGTCATTTGAACCATTTCTTGATTATATCGAGAATCCCCTAGATAGATCATTATATTTAAAAGTCAGGTTTGGAATACTTCCTGTTAATGTTTTTACCTTTGGGTGGAACCCTAAAGGTAGTCCAACAAAGGCGTGTCCGTGTTGTGCATCCCCCATTGAGTCTGTGGCGCACCTTATGTTTGCTTGTCCGGCTTATAAGGTGCCTAGGAGGATATGGCTAAAACCCTTATGTAAGGGCTTGGGCCTTCGATGCCATATATTGGCCCTGCGAGTTCTCTGTACTGACACATCCTCTCCCTCATTGGTATGTGGTGTTGCCAAATTTATTGGAAGTGCTTGGGTGATCCGTATGAGGAGACTTAAGCTCCAACATACCCCGTAGGCTGGAGCGTCTAAACGAAGGAATGGCCCCAGGGCTGGGTTAGTGGCCGCAGATATTTATTTATATAGCAGGGGGAATGTGTAGTTATGTTGTTAATGTGGAGTAAATTCTGTGTATTTTAAAGATTGTGATCTATTATGATGCTTATTTTGAACAAATTTTAATGATTCATATTGTATTTTGTAGTGTGTGTTCACACAGGTCATGATTATTGTATACTCACTTTTATGATGAAATTTTTTTTATCGAATAAAGTATATATATGATATAGTTGAATGAGGTTTAAGCAGAATTCCTTCATAAGGTCATAAAATGTTTTATTTGCAATATTCTTAAAATGTATAGAAGAGGGTATTTTATTCTTTATTATTCATGATTGCACTATCATTCTTCACTCAAACCAGGGAGATCCTTGGTGTGTATCTTTCATATGAAAAAGGTCACAAGGCTTTAGATATGAAGAATAAAAGCAGAATCTAGTGCTAAATTATACATACCAAAAAGCAATTAGTAATATCTTTGCAAAAAAACATTTAATTTTAATATAGGCCAGATTGAAATTGTGCTGGTGCTCATATTGTGTAGAAAAAGGCAGAGAGATTCTATGTCACTCAGTGTTCACTTGCCTATTTATTTTTCATTCACATCTTTTTATTACGAAGATCAATCTCATTCCGCTTTCTCATTTGATCCTTTGCTATGGGTTTGGAATTTTGCCAAAAGCATTATTCTTTATTCTTCCCAAGATAAACCAAAAGCGATCTCTCGCCGTGTGACAATCATTCATAATTTGCAAAACCAGTGTGTGCATATACGCAATATTCGTTCTTTTGTACTCAAATTTTTCATCCTGTTTCTTATGCATAAACCTTTTTGTAGGCAGGTGCACATTATCAGACAAATAGTATTTTTAGAACAGCAATTTGGCAGATTGTCGATATGATGTTTTATACCCTGATATTCTACTGTTTCTTCTGTAATTGCTACATTACATATTCCATAGGAACCAAACCTGGAGCCCCCTTGTATCAGAGGCCCATTTTATAATCTTCTTTGTCTGTTGCTATTCTCTGACCTGAATGTGTGTACCAGTTGATTTCCTAAATTTCTGTTCCCTCAGTGCGCAGACAGTGGGGTTTCAGTTGTTCCCCTCTCCCTGCATTTAAAATTCACCGGTTCTTATTGAACTGATTTTTATTTTTGTTGTTTTTGTTTTTTGTACCTGGGAAAGATTGCCATCTATACTATCCTCTCTGATGACATTCTTGTTCTGTTGGATTATAAAATAATGCCGCTGCTATAAAACCAAACCTGTTTCATCGCATTGGTGTACCATTTGTCTTGGATAACCACTGGCTATCAATTCATTTTTTAATATGTCTGTGTATTTTAAGTAGTCGCAGATACTTGGGCAGTTTCTTTCGGGAGCGACTCGTGTAGGTAAGTGCGGTGGGGTGGAGGAGCCGGGTTGGGGGAATTCGACAGCCGACCAGTAGGGAAAATTTAATGAATAATTAATTTTACCTCGTTGTCTGTCTAAAATCCCCCCTCCACCCCCGTCCCACTGCTCTTACCTGCACGGGCCACGGCTGGTTGATTTGCAACCTGAAGAATTGACCAATTGGTATATTTTCCTCCTGACATTTGGGGTGTTAACTATCACAGTGTAACAATGTGTTTCAGTCAGTAGTATTAGTGAATACACTTCTACATGTAACTTTCCTCTATTGTCTTTTGTCTTTATGTCCAAAACATCCACTATTTCTTTAGTTATATGAGTTATACATTTGAAGTTTTCATTTCCTAAATTTAGTCAATACAAATAAAAAAATATGTTGATGAATCACAACAAGCATATTATATTTTCGAATAATGGGACACGTTGTTATCAGTATGTCTGTCCTCAAATGCGGGCAAGGTATTCTAAGAGCACAGGTTGCTTCCCTTCTGGTGGTGGATACATTTTGACAGGATCTCAACTATCACTTTTATAGCATCATCCTGAGGTATCTTGTGTAGAGACCCTCAATATATAGTGTGACTAATATTTCTTCATTTCTCTTTTTATCTCCCTACTATAGTTGTTCATCCAAAATGTGTTTGAGGTTCTGTTTGACCTTCTGCTTCATTGAATAGTGCTTTTGAATTTGTGGTTCGCCTCATAATGGGATTAAGTCTAGAACTTCATTTTAGTCCCAGCTTGCTTAATTTTCATGTAGCGAGAAGCCATACTTTATGGCATATGGGTCTTAAGTGACTGGGGCATTAATTAATTAAAAGCTAGCATTTTTTCCTCCTCCTCTTAAGGAGTGGCGATTATCTGGGAGTTGTGGGGCAGTCTTCTTCCACCAATATTATGTCAGAAAAATCACTCAACAGAATACAGAAAATCACTGAGATTGCCAGCTCTGTTTCCCCTTTAATTTGAATCCAAACGATTTAAACTAAATCTGACTCATTCAAATGCCATCCTTTGTTTCTACCTGAACAAGTAGTTAGCCTCTTCCATATTCAACAAGGATTTGAGCATCAGATAGTCAATTGTGTTTTCTGCTGCACCATGTAGCACCACTACTGCCCATGATCCCAACTCTTCAACAGTAGCCTTTTTCTGAGAGGCATTCTGTCTCCAGGTAGCAGCTACTATCTTCTTTTGAAAGTATTGCTTGGTGTAGTGACCTGGGTCAGGGGCACTAGGACCCTGCACTCAACCAAGGGGAAGGGACAGAGACCGGACACCACTTCCAGTCAGGGAGTGGGGAGGGCATTACTGGACACGAGGGTAGAGGGAACAGATGTGCATGTGGACACCAACATGGTCAAAGAATAAAGAACCATATAAGCACCTACCAGTCTCTGCGTGGCTCATTCCAAGAACACGACAACTGGCAACGAGCAGGTGGGATCAGGATTCACCACCAGAAGCGACGAAGCGCGTGCCTCACCCACTATGTCCAAAAGAAGCCAGGAGCCCACCCTGGTCCGCCGATCGATGAGACGACGTCGGGAGTGTACCCGACCACAGAAGACGACGAAACCAGGAGCCTAACCTGGTCCGTCGGTCCCCAAAGAAAGAAGACACGAAATCGGGAACCCCAACCCGATCGCGAGATAAACAGAGGCAGAAGCCCACTCTGGTCCGTGTGCAGCTCCTACAGCAACATCGGGAGCCCACCCCAGCCACATCAAGGAGAGTGAGGTGAGGGAAAGTGCAAAAAAGCACCCGATCGTGGAGAAAGCTGCCCGCTGACTGAAAGAGAGCCCCGAGCCTCCCGTGTAGAGATTTTACTTGAAATCTCGCAAGACCTCGGTGACTATCTTGGAGTCATGCAGGACAGCCAATGAAGAGCTGAAGAAGGCCGGGCAGCCGTCTTAGAGTCAGGCAATTTAACAGATAACAAATCTCACCCACAGTAGTCCCCACCGCCATCTTAGAGTCAGGCGGGACAGCCAATGAGAGGCTAGAGAGGGCCAGGAGGTCATTTTAAAGTCAAGCAATAACAAAAAGCCATAGAAAAGAAGAAAAATAAGGAAATAAAGGGACATTTGAACACAAAGAGGAAACAAGGAACAAAGTACAACAAAAAGAAGACGGAAACATAAAGGAAAGAAGGAAGATGGCCAACGAAAGTGATAAGACCAGCGCACAGGCACTATTTCGCAGACCACTACCATTCAGCCTATCGGAACCACAGACAGGCATCAGGTGGGAACTATGGATTCGGCAATTCGAACGATATATGCGCGCCACAGACATCGCCGAGGCCAAGCACGTTGATCTCTTTTTACATTTTGTAGGGGATGAAGTGGAGGACCTGCTCACAACATTCCCCAGCGATCGAATAGCAACATACAAGGGACTGATACCGTGCCTCACAGAGAAGTTCGACCCGCAAAAAAACATCGACTTGAAGGTTGCCAGTCTGTGGAGTTCCGCGCACGTATTCTGAAGGAACCAACGACGCTGGAGAAAATGCTGACAATGGCCCGAGCAGAAGCAAGAGCAATGACACATGCCAAACAGATGGAGCCAGGAAAAGGGCAAAACAAGCGAACCGCGTAATGGGAAACAGCAAAAAGAAAGACAGCACACCGTCGGTGCATGCCCGGCAATGGGCCAGAAATGCAGGAAATGCAACAGAGACAACCACTTTGCAAGCGCCTGCATGAGTAGACAGTTTAAAAGTGAGCGAGGAAGACCGGCAAGACCACGGGCAGTAACAAGCAGATATGCCAGGCACATGGAGACAGCAAATCGCAGCTCCTCAAATTAATCCGACGGAACAGTCGCGTCAGAAAGGGTGGAATGACTGTATCTGATGTCAGATGCACCCACGGAAGAACGAAGGCCAGAGCTCATTCACCTTGTGGAGAAGCATCAAATCAAGAAAACAGCAACAGTGGACATTGAAGTAGGATGCCACAGTACACGTTTCGTGCTTGATAGTGGGGCCACGTGCAACATAATGTGCACGTCGGAGTACGAGAAGATGAAAATAAGACTGCCACCATCACCATCTACTGTCGATGTGTTCACCTGGGGCTCGAAGAAGCCAGTGGAAAACATGGGGAAGTTCACAGAGACACTGACGTACAAGGACAGGTCATGCAAATAGGAGATGCATGTGCTACAGGGAGACATCCCAGCACCATGCCTGCTGAGCAATATCACGGCGCAGGTAATGGGCCACCTAGCAATGACATACCACATGTCAGAGAAACTGAACATTTTACAAGAACATCCGGCCATACTACAAGGCCTAGGAAAACTAAAAGGGAAACAAATCATACTGCACATCAACGAGGCAATCAAACCTGTGGCTCAGCATCACCGACGAGGGCCCATACACCTACAACCTCAGGTCGGAGAGGAAATACAAAGTCTACTGGCACAGGACATCATTGAGCCTGCCGAAGGGCCGACTCCCTGGGTGTCTCCAATAGTGGTGTTTCCGAAAAAGAACACCTTAAAGATTCGCGTATGCATGGACGTGAGACCAAGGGAAGGGGACAGAGGCCGGACACCACTTCCGGTCAGGGAGTGGGGAGGACATTACTGGACACGAGGGCAGTGGGAACAGACGTGCATGTAGGCACCAACATGAGCAAAGAATAAAGAACCATATAAGCACCTAGCAGTCTCTGCGTGGGTCATTCCAAGAACACAATACTTGGGAGGTCCCCAGCTGTCCTTCTCTGCTGCTAATAAGTCTGTCTCCTTGTTAGATTGCTCGGAAGAATGGGCCCCTCTATTCTGATCTGGTCTTTTATTTGCACGATTCTTTGAAGAATTAGAATAATGCTCATCAGAAGATATCTATCTGAAAGGTGCCCTAATTTCTCTCCGACCTCTCAAGTAATACCCTCACTGCGTTTTCCACGATAATAGTAGGTTTTCTATTTCTTAAATGCACTCTGGATTTTCACACTCTCCCCATGGAATCAATTCACATATTGGTTCTTATCTTTCTGATTAATTGCATTTTCTGACCTTGCTTTTGTGCGTAGGCGGTCTCTTCTCATGGAGACAATCCCTGGTGTCTCCACTTCCTTCACTTCTTGTGAAGTCGTACTATATCTTTGGTGAATGTCCAATAGTGCTACTTCAATTTTTTATGTTTCAAGGCTCCTTAAATTTCATTTATGTAACATTATCAATGTTACATAATTTCCAAAGGCCTCTGTGTGTGAACCCCATGTTCCTGCTGTATTTGCTTTAGGACTTGGGTCAATACATCTGTTGAGGTTATGCAATGTGAAGTGCTATATATGGCTGCAGATATACTTCCTCATGATTTGCGTTGCTGTGGATTCTGTATCATTCCCAATGGAAGACGAATGTTCACTGTTTATTCTGCGGGTTTGAATAAGGTTACACTGCTTCTAGCTAGCTACCCAAATCAAGATTTTGTTTTGTATAGTCCTGCCCTATATTGCCCTATTATCGCATTTATAGTCTGTAAATTAATGGCTGTTGCTTGTGCGTTCGTTGGTGCCTGAGCGGTACCTGTGACAGTGCCTTGTTGCTGTACATGCTGTCTTTACTGTCTGTATATGTATATCACCTCTATGAATATTTCTCTAATTTCCACTATGGAAAGTTAGTCTCTTCTGGGTGTGGTCTATATGTCGCAAGTGAGGGCCAAATGCTCTCTGAAGACTTAATTGTACATTCTGTGTCACGTATGGTTATCTCCATAAGTATATATAAAATTACAGGTCATAGCTGGTTGGAGGATCTATTATTGTATACTTTGCGAATAGCCCTGCTGCATCTGAAGCCTCCATTGAGCAGTGAGCACATTTTCTGGTATATTACCTCTAGCTCTACTTCCTCCGTTTCTCCCATCAATTCTTACAAAGAATCTAAATCAATTCGTGCAATTTGGGCAGATCCTTTATGCACTCAACAAACATCAGCCGAACTAGGGAGATGCATTTCCTATACTAAAGTGTCATAAAATATCTCCAGACTACTCTAGTTGTGGTTGTTTGTGCAATTTGTGGGGTCCCAGGCCCTCAGAAGCCAAGCCACACATTGGGTGCCATGCTGTGCTCGTCCCAGTGTTATTGGTTCTACACCCAGTAGATACCCTTAGCCCCAAACAGAAATGTGCCTTTTTCAGAGAGTTAGATATGGCCTGTTCTGTCATAAACTCTCTTATCTGCAGCCAGTGATAAGTTGGAGCCCCGCCTTGTATCCCTAAAAGAGTACGCACACAGAGTGAATGGTAATTTACAATTATATGATTTACTGTGCAGTAATTATCTACAAATAATCTATAACAGAATGATCATAGTTCTAATTAGCTCGGCAAATAGTATGCAAATCAGGGCGAAGGTTAGGTAAATCCTGATCATATTTCATTACACATCATACTTTCCTATCTAACATGTCTAAATATTTTGAGCCATCTAACATACGTACCTGTATTAGTTTACTACGTTTTAATTATGCTAAGTCATGCATAGTTTCGATGCATGCCTTATGCTGTCATCGGTCGAGCAGTCAGAATTCAGCCCTTCAGCATCTCCCCTCAGTAGCCGTTTCATGTCTATAATCCCACCCCGTACCAGTACCTTGTTTACCTTTCTCATTTACGGTGTCTTCTGAAGTGACGAGGTGTTGTATAGCTCCTACTAATCCGTAGGACCTGCACATTTGTTGGACAACATAAACTTTTGGTGAGGTGCCTAGACTGATTCCGAGCACCCCCGCAGGATATGATGGCCTAGAGCCAGCTAGCTCACAGTGCTACTTTAAGCCCCCCTAACCTTACCAGAGAGAAAATGGTTTCTGGCAACCACTACCCATGACAACCCTGACCCCTCAGGGATTATGGAAACAGATCAAAACCTTTCACTCAGTCATTTGTGCTTACTTGTGCTCAGAGAATAATACAAAAATATACAGAGAATACACACTGGGACGTTTTCACTATATTTATTGAACCAACATTATATTTTTATAGAATACATGTGCAGCGATAATCAGTAGGCAGAAGCAGATGAAACTGATTACAAGCACCAAAAGAGTAAATAGTATTACTACCCTGGTGCTAAAACAGTGTATATGTGAAGCAGTGGTCGAAGTGTGGAAAAAATAGTGGGGGAACTGTGGGCGGAGAATCAGAGGGCGGGAAAACTTGAGGATTGGATCAGTGGACGGAGCTAGAGGTGTGGACAGGATGCACAAAACATCCCAATCTTTAGTATTTGTTTGGCATTTCACTGACCGGTTACAGCTTTTTATGTTATTTAATGCAACCAATGGATACACATGATTATTTACCGATTAATATGAGTTATTGACATAAAAATAAATTCCCAAAGTGGGATATGTTTATAATCACAGAATGTCCCAAATATGCTTAAAAGTGGAAGCACCGAGGAGCCAAGATGGCGACCGGGACGGCAGCGTAGACTCCCGGCTCCGTGAACCTCCGCATCCCGCACGGATATCCTGCCTGAGATCCTCAACCTGTGCTGCGTGGTCGTGTCTCTGAAGGAGAGGGGCTCCCGACTGTGTGACTCCGAAGTTTCTAGCTGCGGTATCGCCGGAGAAAACTGCATCGGAACTTTGCGGCCTGTGCGGCCCTGGAGCCGGGACCTCGAGTGGACGTCGTGGCCGGGTGGCAGTGCAACAACAGCGGCCGGTTGTGACTGGGTGGAGTCGGCCCACCGGAGCGGTGCCAAACTCGGCCTACATTTCGGCGTGGTCACTTCTACTGCCAAGCGTAGCGGACCGAGTGCATGTCCGGGGGTGCAATTCTTAGATCCTCCGGTGACTGCCCCTGCCTTGATGGTGAGCTGCCCGGCCGCCGTCCGTATCCTGCCCTGATCATTGCGGGCCGCCCCCGGATCTACGGGAGCTGGTCCGTGGTGGGGACGACTGTTGCCCGTGACCACGCAACGGATAGTTTTTTTTGCCTGCCCCCGGAACCCGGTCACCCGCGACGTGGACATCGCGGCGCTTGTCCCAGGGTCCCGGCCCCGGTGAGGGTCGGGCATACTTGGCGGCCATCTTGTTGCGATGAAGCCTACCATCCTGTCCGCTGGGTCGCAGCGGGCCTGTGAGGGTGCGACTTTTGGGAGTGTGGCGGCGCGATCGCAGAGAGCTGTGCTGGGGTACGGCGACCTCCTCGAGGCTCTTGGTGCTCTTCACTCTTCCTTGGTTCATGGTTTCGGGGTCTTGGGGAGTAAGCTCGACGGTGTTGCGTCAGAGTTGGGGCAGTGGCGGCCCGCCTGTCCGCACGCACACAGGGACTACTCACACTGCGCACAGGAGGACACGGTGGCGGCCACCCCTGAGGTTAGTGCACAGCTGTACGCTCCGGCCAGTATACTACAGTGTGTTCGTCCTGCTGAGGGCCTGATCTGTCCCGGAGGCGTTGGACCTGAGTGGGATGTGGTGGCCTCGTCCCGTACGTGCCCTCCTGCGACCCAGAGACAACTCCAGCAACTATTGTCTGCTTTGGCTGCTTCTGCCTTCCTGGACCTTGAGTGCAGTGCACATCCTAGGGCAGCACTGGGAAGCCTGTTTCTCCACGCGGCGGACTGTGTTGATGCTCAGAGACTTCCACCCCACCTGTGTGCGTCGCTTCTCGGTCGTTTTTGGACACTCCTCTACCGTGGAACATTGGATATGGTGCTGGGTCGAGGGGTTGACATGGGCAGAATTCCAAGGAGTGGTCAGGGATAAGGCTGATCCTTCAGGGGTGGTCATCTAGTGGACGGGCGGGCTCAGGGGTTGCGTGCTCTTCTGGCATGACTACTAGCATAATAGGTGCCTAATGCTCCCCATCTTGTTTTGAGACGATTGACTTTGTGCCGTTCATTGTTCATGCTGGGGGAAACTTACCGTGCGGGAGGGAGAAGCCGGGGGTATGTTTTTAAGGCCCTCCTCCAGTTTATTAATACTCTCTCTACCCCCCGTCCGGGGGGGTTCTTTTCCTACTTCTTTTTCCCTAGTCTCCTATATTTCGGGTCTGGTTCCAGGGCGACAGGCACACTGCTGGGGGGGGGGCCATACTCATCTGCAGAGGTGCGGGGTGGGGGTTGGGGGAGGGGATTCTGTACTCTTTCATCTCTTTTTCCATGGCCTCCTTTTTCTTCTCTGATTCTTTTTGTTTTTCTTTTTCTGGGATCAGCGTGATACACCTCCTTTGCTATGACTTGTTGCCGTTTCCTGTGTTCCACAACTTCTGGGGTGTTCTCGGGGAGTTCGGCGGGGGACTGCGGGCGCAACTGTCTATGCTATTCTTCCCCATCCTGATGTTCTTGTGTTTGCGCCATTGACCTAATAGATTGCTGTAAATCGCTAACGTCTATTACTCTGCATACTTGTACTCGCTGTTTGAAAATTGTTTGTCACCTGATCCTTCTACTTTGTTTCATTATAAAATGAAAACCTTTTTCTCCTGGTGCCCTACTTATGCTGTCCACAGTATTAGCATTACGATTCTCCTCCCCGAAGTGCTGCCTGTGTTTATACTTGCCCGTTTTTGATCTGATTGCTTAGCGGCCGGCCCCGGGGGGTTGTAGGCCCATACTTGTTCTTATTGAAATGTCAATAAAGGTTTTCAAAAAAAAAAAAAAAAAAAAAAAGTGGAAGCACAAGCTGTTTGTTTCCGAGCTAAGGAGTTTCTGTCGTCAGCAATATACACAGAGACAATAAATTTTACGTGTGTAAATCACTGTATAGGAAATGTTCCATAAGACAAAGGACTACATGGTGTAGGAGTCACATGACAACCATACTAGTAGGCAGTATAGTTTAATAGTGATTGATCAAGAGAAACACAAACTCGGATTTTAAAACTTAATACCATGATTGGGGTTTTCTTTAATAATCTTAATTGATTTCGATCCAAATTAACATTTTCTGCAACATTAGGATAATCAAAGGCTGAGGTAAAAAACCATAACGCTCTTGTTCATACCTTGCAGTTTGTGTGCAGCTCTTAGATTAAAGTTAATAGCTCACTGCTCTTTGTTATGATTTCAACTTATAAACTGCAAGTAACAAACGGATCTCACTGACAAAAGCAGCAGTAACCCACTGACCTATTTACATTATGTGCACTTTGTGATGGGCATGGTACAGTTTCTTTGCAGCAGGCACATTAACCCTCTACGCTATCTTTCCATGAGACAGAACTTCCACTAGACAAAACCCCGATCTCGCTCTAGGAAGAAGTTTATTCACCGGAGTTATCATGACATTTTTAGGATTGCCGAAAATTGCTGGAGGCCAGGAAGGAGGCAGCAAGTGCTTTTAAAACCATAATATACGACGCCCCCACTTAAGTTAGCGCCCGTTGCATTCGCACTGCCCTAGAGCCAGCTCTTCTCAGGGGTCCTTTGACCTCAGTGACAGAGTCACTGTTGCTCTAGGGTCTGCTACTTCGTATGCCTGCCCGCAAGACTGGGGGTGAACTTCAGTATGGATTGTGGTGGCCATGCCTTCAAGGTGAACCCACACTTGCCACTGCTAGGGTCCACCTGCTCGTGCTAAGACACCAGGGCTTCTCCGGTTTTGCGGGGCCTTCTAAGGTCTAGCATGGGAATGTGCTCCTCAGGAGAGTGATCTGGGGGACTGGTCATGAAGGCTGATCCTGGTTCTCCAGTTCTAAATTCGTCAGCTCTGACCACAGTGCTACATCCGCTCCCTCACTAAACACCATACTGCCCCACTGGGAGAAAGTCACACTGCCTTCAACTACAATCCATTTTGACCTGCTACAAACAACTGGATGCGACTCAATTCAAATTACGCACTAGGCAAGAGCAATATGCTGTCTAAAAGAAAAAGTAAAAAAACAAACACTCATAGGGAATGCAAAATTAAGTAAAGCATGTGAAATGTAAGCAGGAACAACATTGTGAACTTAATGCTTTTACAGTCATTATTCAGAAATCAAAGAGTTTTTTAGCCTGAAAAGTTAAGGACATGACGACAGGGCCCAGAAAGGACCCATTTCAATGTCCACTGCTTAAATCATTACAAAACGTAAGCAGTATGGTTTAAAAAGACATAATTCGTGAACACAAAGCTGCCGTACACATTTTTTTTTTCAATCCACCCATCAACCAGGTATTGCAGTACTTCCAGGTTTGGTGCACTTGCCCACTGGGAGAAAACAATGCTATTCAAAGAAAGACAAGAAAACAAAAGTAATGCTTCACTGGCAAACTCTGTCAAGTGATGCTAATGTGTTTGGGTGTGAATAAATCAATCTGGCCGCTTTAAGAACACTCTGTCTTGCTTTATTTAGGTATTTATTTTTCATATTTTGAACCTTTTATTTCCGAGGCTGCATTTTGGAATAGAAAAACTGCATTTCCACAAAAGTGGTTTTCTTTGTTGCATCCATTTCACATGGGAACAAATGAACGACAGGACGAAGTAGAGGGTGAGAACCATTTCTTGAGTCACAGTTTTCGGTAAGTGAGGAGGAGCTAAACAGAAAGAGATGGAATAAGAGTAAGAAAGAGAGGGGGGGCAGCTGCCAGCGGAAGCGGACACTGTCCTTGTCTTGTCTGGGCAGGAAGCAAGAGACGGAGACCTTTTCCTTCCCTGCTCCCCACCCGTGCCCCGAACAGCCACTAATGCCGAGCCTTCTCTGCAGGCCTTAGATATTTCTGACGTCCAGGGACGCATGTTCAAATATAAAAAAGTAGGGGAACGGAATCTATAGAATTGAAGAAGTAGGGGCATGCCGTGCCCTGCCGATCCCGCCCACTTTGACCACTGATGTGCAGGCATATAAACAAGGCAGTAATCAGGCGTACTCCTACTATTCAAACCCTACTCTGAGTGTACCTAGAGTGTGTGTAAGTGTGAAGCCAAGAATCCCCCCCAAGAGACGATCCAACCCCATTACCTGGTGGGAGAGAATGCAGGAGCCCATCTTGGTCACGAACTGGACACCCCCTCATGTAGATGTCAGACTACTTCTTTCTCTGCAATTGATCCTATGATCGTTTTCCCAATGTCATTGCTTTTGTGCAAGCTAACTGTCTCTCTGTAATCAGTCAGCTTGGTGTTGGGTTGGATTTTTGAAATGGGCCAGTCCTTGGTCATCCATGGGGAAACGCAAGCCTCCTGTAGTTGCCCCTAAGACTTCCACAAAAATAGTTACTGCCATGGATTCCTTCCTGCAGCGTGCCACATGGGCCCTTGACAAGGAAATAGAGCTGGTCACTCGTCATCCTTCGCGTTTTCCTCTCCCTCTTTTAGTTTCTGGTACATCCGGTACCCCACTGTCTTTTCCCTCAGTTCAGGGTCCGGAATTGTCAACATCACCCCCTGCGTTGGACTGTGTCTGGGAGGATAGTACACCTGAATCTCCCGATGTGGAGGTCCCACCACGCCCCCTACACTCTCACCCGCATGATCCCATCAACCAGACGCGTTCTGTCCTTAACGTTGCATTTGAGGAGGCTTCTAGAGTGGGAGGCAAAAGGAAGCGCCCGATGCCTGGTAACAAATCTAAGCATTCTAGGGTTACTGACGATTCACTGTCAAGTAGCACAGGCCCTTTTGTCATGGTAAAGTCCGAGCTGGTGGTCTTGATGGATTAATTTCGAGACTCTTTAATAGCTGTGTTGAAGGCCAAACTGGAACCTATAAGCGGACGATTAGTAGCAATCGAAAAGGAATTTTCTAAACAGAACCTGACACAGCCAGCATGCCCAATGGAAGTTTCTGTCCCTAATCATCCAGCCTCAGGCACATCCATTATTGTTAGGCCATGTGAACCACAACTCCTGGTAAGGATGCCGAGTTGACAAAACCTCAGAGCCTTGGTGTTACTGTTAGTTACCACATGCAGCTAAGCAAACAATTACCCCTTTACCACTGCGAAAGGGTATGCACTCCGGAATGGGCACTGGTAGTAATGAGATAGTGACAGCTGGCATGCCTCAAACTGAGGTTAACAGATCATGTAAATTGTCATCAATCAAGCACCCCTTGTCCCAGACCTGTTGTTCTTAATTTACCTCCTGAAGCAACCCTTGTTTGGTAGTGCTGGAGAAGGTACCCTCCCTCTCACCAAGTACCTCGGAGAACTTTGACCAATTAAAAAACAAAGTCTTGTTACAAAGTCTTGTAGTGGCTGGATTTAAACACAACCTGGGGGTCCAAGTGGAAAGATTTTTCAACATTGTACGAGGAGTGAATAAGGTAGGCAGGGTCAAGAACAACTTTGGAGGGAATTGCATCAACATTAACTTTAATAGGCCTCACGTGGTGGGGAGAAGTTTTGCATCTATTAGGCGCCCCACTCTCAGTGGTTCTGTTTACAATATTGTGGCCCTTCCCCTGGGGTTCTTTTATAGAACAGCGGTCGAAACTCCACAGTATGCCCATAGGCAAATCCCTGGACTAATGGATTTGGCCCAGGACACATGGCAAGGGATTGCCCCTGATATAGCCCTTTAAACAGTTTTGCCCCATTATCATCTTTGGACGGCTGTGACTGACTGGTTGGAGATAACTTCCTGGTAGTGGACCAGAGCCCTCATGTTTCCATGCTTCCCGGTTGCAAGGAGTGTAAATTCATCATTTGGAATATCGCTGGCCTTGCTTGCAAGTTTAGTGACCCCATGTTTCTGACTTTTATCAAAAGTTTTGACGTGATCTGTCTCAGATGACATGGGCCACCACAAAATGTATTTTCTGGAGGATTATAAGACATTTTGTATGCCTCCAACTCCTTCTCGGGTGGTCACACCTGCACAGGTGATCATTTTTTTGTCTCTGTCCAATGCAGCCGTGAGTTCTTGCCTACGGATGCTTCTACTCTGCAAGCTCTTTTATTTTCCACGGGGGATAGCAAGTTGCTCCTGGTGAACTTTTACAATGCTACTACCTCGCCTTTGGGGATTTGTAATATTCAAGTATTGGGTTCATATTTAAGAAACTTGAGAGGTTTTAACATGGCAAGTGTAAATATAATAAACGTCCATTTATGTGGGGATCCGAGGGTTGATGGAGTACAGGCCCTAGGTTGTTTCCTTATGACCATCAGACATATGGAACACACCCAACAGGGCACAAGTCTTAATGCTATATTAAATGAGTGTGATTTAGTCTCATCAATGGTTAAGCCGGCCCCCCATGAGGAAGGACATTAACTATACCTTCACAGGGAGAGGTTGAGTCATTTATTGACTTATTTTTGTTTTTGTACCATTTTTCCCCTATATTTTTGAAATTGTGATTTCTTTGGGTCCTTTTAGCGAACACAATCAGGTATGTGTTACAATTTGCTTGTTCATGTTAGTTCAAACTCCTAGGGTGGGTATAGGAGAGATCCTTAAGGCCACTGATGGGAGTAGGAGGCTTAAGCGTCTCGGATAATTCCAGATACCTTTTATAACTCCCTTTACACCCAGCGTGAGAAATAGTTTGAAATCTGCAGTTCTCAACAGAACAATCCATCCAGTATCCTGGAGGCTTTCTCTGAGTTCGCAAATACCATCTTGATCTTATTGAAGGCACCAGTATCATGGCAAAACGGTGTGTTGTTGAGGTGGTTCAATTGACGCTGCTTTCAGCTGCTGGGAACTCTTAAGAGAGCACTGAAGGCCAAACGCACGGACCCAACCTTAGTTAAGAATAGTCACAGCCTGTACAAACAAGAACTGGCCCAACGTGAGAACAGTTTAAAGGAGGAGGCCTGGTTAGATCTAATTGAGGCTAGCACTATGAAATGTAGTTCCAAATTTTGGAGCTCCATTAATAACCCTTTCTTTGCAGTAGATTACTGACGATAGTTGGATGGGTCATTGTGAGGTAATCTATAATTCCCCGTCTTCTGCATCTAGTGGGAGGATGGTTGAGGTAGAAGGAAAACCTGTCTTAACATTTTGTGCCAAAGAGGTCAAGAAAGGAATACTGGTGCTATCTAAGAATAAGGCCCCTGGTCCCGACAGGATCCCACCTGACCTCTACGTATATGACGTGGAGGTTTGGGTACCTGTCCTGAACACTATTATTAACACAGCAGTGATGGTAGGTCCCCCTGCGTCTTAGGCAACGTCTATCATTGTACCTGTTTTTGAGAAGGGAGGCAGGGATAGCACTCCTTGCTACAGGCCCATTTCGTTGTCGATTCTGTGGTTGAGGAGTGGGGTATATCCTTCTGGACAGATTTTCAAAGTGAGCTGATGATAACAATTCTTTGTCTGAAGTGCAGTACGGTTTTCGTCCTTGGAGGTCAACTGTGGACCAATGTCTGAATCTGTATTTGGTTGTAAGTAAATATACTAATACATGCCCTGGTTCCATTCACCTGACATTTATGGATTTATCATCTGCGTTTGATTGAGTTAATAGAACCAAAATTAGGCAGATTATGTTCTCTATGGGGGTACACCGGGACATTGTCTTATTTTTGAGGGCCCTTCATAGGGACACTGTGCCATGGTACACTACTAAAAAATGTAAAAGTCACCCACCATTTCCAAATTCAAAGAGGGGTATGGCAGGTATGTATGCTGGTCCCATTCCTTTTTAACTTCTATTTCAATAACCTGGAGTTGGTTTTATCGGAGTTAAAAGTAGACTGCCCATAGGTGGGGCAGCGGCGTCTGCTGGTTCTATTATACACAGAGGATGCGGTACTTATGGCCAGACTGCCAGGGGTCTGCAGTCTTTGTTTAATTCTTTTGTTCACTTCATGGATGAGCTGGATCTATCAGTCAATGACAACAAATCTTCTGCAATCGTTTATTTGCCCCCGATCCACAAAATCGGTTACCTTTAAAGTTGGGCTTTCCACTGTGCCAAAGATCAGTGTATTTTCTTTTCTGGGGGTGTTGGTCGATTTGATTTGAGTTGGCGCCCCCTGGTTAGTAGGAAAAAAGAGGACTTTGTTAGGGCCAATGTTGCTGTTTTTAACTTTGCCTCACGGTTGGGTAGTAGACCCACCTGGACTCTCCTGCAGATATATAGGGCTAAGACCATTTCTAACATAGTTTATGGGAGTGAGATCTGGGGATACACCTTCCAGGATGAGCTGCAAATTGTTGAAAATGCTTTTTTGCAGCGATTTATGTGCGTTCCACAAAGTGCCCCTACTTTTTCAGTGCACAAAGAAATTGGAGAGGTCTATTTAACAGACATTAAGGCCTTTCGCCCTTTATCCCTTTGCCTGAATATTTGGTCCATGCCTGGGATCCAATTCAGTAAAGAGATCATAAAGGATTGCCTGGCCCTTGATTATTCCCACCACATTCCCTGGTTTAAAATATATCAAGGATTGTTTTTTTTAAATTTAAGTAGGGGAGATCTATTTAGTGACCCAGATAGGATTTGTAAGAACGACTATAATTGGGTGAAAGACCATTTTTTTAGAAGGAGGCTGTTGGTCAGGGAAGAGGGCGCTCTAATGAAGCTCAGTGTTCGGCGACATGTCATGTAGAAAACTGTGCTCTCCACAAGCCTTACCTTCTGTGTGTCAAAAGTAGTTATGGCCTCTTTTTATTAACCAGGTTTCCGTTGGACCTACTGCCTTTCTTGTTAGCCTACCCTCATGGGAGGTAGAGGGGCCATCATTTTACGTCCTGCGTCTGCGACAGTAAGTCCCCGCAGGACACGCTACATTTTACATTGTTTTGTAGCTTTTATCCCATGCTTAGGAAGCTATACATCCTCCCGATGCTGAAAAGGGTTACATTTACTAAGGTCTGACCCACCCTTATATACCTGCAAATGCTTTCGGGAGTTATTATCCGTAATGTTCTTAACTTTTTTAAAGTTGCTGTTAGGTTCAGAAATAGCTGTGAGTAATTCATTTGGTGTATTGAATAGCTGTTATTTTTAAGATTCATTTCTATAGGGATTTTTAATGGTGTATTTATTTATATGTTCTGTGGCTCTATCAATGTATTTTTATACACTATGTTTTTTATATTGATTATCTTGAGGATGTTTTTTAATTGATGTGTACATTATGGTCTGTTTTACGATTTTTATTTTAAAAGCTGAATAAAGTTTACATTGATTGACTGAGAGGGAACATGCCATTCGTCTTGCCTTTTAAACAGAGTCTAAAAAAGATCAGCTTGGTTTTCCCTGCGGCTTTCTTTTAGCATCACTATTATTTAACATGAACATGTTGCTGCTGGTGCATGTGTCACTTTCTGCCACAGTTCAATACTATATACTATACATTTGTGTTAGTCTTGTTTTCTTTCCCAGTACTCAGTCATGGGCAGGCGCTGCTTGGTGTCAGTTCGCTTTTAAGCTCTCTACGCAGAGTATCATTTTACTGCTTGACTCGCCTCCCCAGACTTTAAACCTACAGCCTCCTTTTCTGAGCCTTATTTATTTGAGCCGGTGCCGAAATGTGTTCAGCGTAAAGGCAAGCCTGTCTGTGTTTGAAGAAAATGCACCGGTTCTACACAGAGCACAGAACTCTACCCAAACCATGGTAAGCTCTTTAAACCTTCTCATAGTAGGGAGACACCTCTGTCACTCTAAGTACTTCCCTCCTCACTCTCCTTACCCCAGATATATGAAATTTCCTAAGGGGATTCACTCTCTTCATTCTTCAATTCTCCTGCCAATTAGCAACCCTGAGCAACGCCTCCCTGCACTTTATTGACCCATACTCCACCTTCTATAACAAAAACATTCACTCTTAAATTCTGCGCAGCCTTTGTAACACAGTATGACAGACGCAGTACTGGTATTTATTCAGTTCTGCATAAACATTGGTATCTCCTTTTGGATGTATCGGGCTTAGGGAATTCTATTCCAGCAACACTAAGAATCACCTACCATAGATGTAGGGCGTTAAAGGATTGGCGATGTCCCAGCTATGTGGTAACACAAAAGCCTAATACCTGGCTACCCCATTCAGTCACTGGTTTCTATACGTGTAAAGATTGTAAAATTTGCTCGCTGGGAAAAACCAAGATTAAATCGTTCAGCTTCAACACAAATAGAACTTATCAAATCAGGTACCACATTATTTGTAATACCAAATTTGCGACATATGTTGTGGGTTGCCCATGCAAGATCTACGTGGGCAATACCATAAGGCCACTAAAGATGCGTATTCAGGTACATGTACACACAATTAAAAGTGGAGTGTTAGCCACTCACTAAGCACATACAGGAACAACATGAGAATTGAGAATCTGGTTCATGGGCATAGACCGTGTCTCATTAATCCCGAGAGGAGAGGACAGGGAACTCTATCTCAGTCGTAATGAGGCGGGTTGGATATGTAAACTACGCAGCGTAGAACTGGGCTTTAACTCTGATGATGAGCTGCACTATTTCCTATAGGATCACCACCGTGCATTATTCTCTGAGGGCTATGGGGGGGTTCCAACGTAATGTGGGCATTGTATCAATTGTTAAATGGGATATTCCAATATGCAATTTGTAATGTTTGAGAGGTATGCTGAAATTTGATGTACAACTAATGACTTCTCATAAACACATCCCTCAGGTCACATAATATTATTGCCCCACTATAGGCGCTATGGAAATTAAGTCTAGTAAAGGGCAAGGATATTGCCCAACCTCAACGTAGGTCATTATGTAAAGGAGGTTTTCCAATGAACGAGAACATTGCCCAATCTTGAAATATCGTGGATATATGTTCTTGAATTGTCCCACATTTTTTTTTACTAATTTCTCCATTTTTATTTGCTCTCATTTCTTCATTTCCCTTCAACCTTACCGTCACTATTGGCATACATGGCGGGTCTCTTTTGCATATATTACAGCAATTGCTAAATATATGACTAGATACATTTTATGTTTTTTATCCCAATGGCACATCATATTCATATGTGGTTCAGTGCTAAATATTATTGAAGGTGAATAACTGGGGAGAAATGGCACTATAATACCGGATATCGGTCTTGGCTGCTCTGATGGGTGGCACATGTTTGGTACCCCTTTCTGGCCAAACTGAAGACGGCCGATCTTTGATATGGTATAGTTACTGCCTCTCTGAACTAATTACATCTCTGGTAATAGTTTTTTTAAACCTGGAAGTTTGATCGTATTACACACTGGTCCTAATTATCGTGCACTGGTCAATACATTTCCTTCTTAGGTTGCATTTGGGTACCAAATACGACCACATACTCCAGCCGTGCTTAATATTTCTGGCGAGTATAACTGTCCCTGGCATTGTTGGGCCACACTCAAATATGGCGGCCGAAAAGGGAGCGACGCACGGGATGCTATTTCGCGTCCCGCACTAGTTTTCGAGCACCTATTCAGGTGCTGTGAATTAAAAATGTTCTAGCTAATGCAACAAGAATTTTCAATTCTATTAAGGACACGGAGGCGAGGATTATGCTTCTCTTTACTTTACTGGCAAACAGCAGTCAATTAACAACTTTAAAACTCAGCATACCCCGGAAGTACAACCCCCTCCATAGTATGCACCAATCACTATCAGGCCATATTGTATATATAGTTCTCCATGGATAAACCACTTCCTCTTTCTTTGCAAACAAACTTTTCGACACAGTCCACAAACTTAACTGTCGAACACTGGACACCACCGATTCCTTCATCGACGTGAGTCCCAACTTTGATCATGGAATTTCCTCTCCAGATGCAGAGCCGATGTCACCTGAGCCTTCATGCCGGCTTATTCTGTTCTCCTTAAACGAGAATATATGTCGTAATATACCATTCACCAAATGTATGTTTCAACACAATGGGCGGGAAGAAACCCTTAGTAAATTACATAATACAAATATCATCATCAGCAATATGAACAAAGTCCAAAATCATATTGAAAACACAGTTTCCAGGGTGGGATAATCCTCGCTTCCGTGTCCTTAATAGAATTGAAAATTCTTGTCGCGTTAGCTAGAATTGTTTTCATTCTATGTCAGTCCATGGAGGCTCAGATTATGCTAGTTTAAAGTTGTCCCACCACATTAGTAGCAATATCAACAATAGGCTTATGATAAAACGTTTTAAATGTAGTATCAGAAGACCAATCCACCGCAGTCATAATGTTCTCCAAACGAGAACCTGTAGCAAAAGCCTTGGAAGCCATAGCTCCTCTCACCGAGTGAGCGCCAAAGGCCGAAGTATCAATACCTGCCAAATTCAACAACCAAGTAACCAACCTGGCTAAAGTTGCGGCAGTGACTGGGCGGAAAGGTCTCTAAGAAAGATATTAACAATTGTCCTGCCACATCATTCCTAAACTCACGTGTACAATCCTCATAGCATTTTAAACATTGAACAACACACAATTTACTAAGATGTGGAAAAGCAGGATAGGAAATGCACCTAGAATTGGCTTTAGTTCGTTTTGAAATTGTGAATGAAACCCCTGAAGGAGTGAATACTCTGCCTGCTAAGTCCAGAGCCCGTACATCAGCCACACGTCTACATGAAATCAAACATAACAATAAAGTCAGTTTAGCTGATAATTGCTTACGGGATAGACCCTCATTAGCTGGCCAATTCCTGAGAAAACAAAGTACTACATCCACATCCAACAATTGTGAATACCTTGGTTTTGGAGGGTTTACCAACCTGATACCTCTCACCACCTTACAGATCAAAGGATGTTCCCCCACTGGCTTACCATCCACGTGAGGATGACCCACTGAGATAGCAGATATAAAATTGTTCACCGTCCTATAGGCTAACCCTGTACTTACCATTTCCAACAGGAAATTAACAATCATATGGATTTCGGATCCCATGGGATCCCCTTGCCGTTCAGTACACCAACTAACCCACTTACGCCAAGCTGATTCCTATCGCTTGTGCGTAGTTGGGGCCCATGACTGGGATAAGAAAAACAGTGTGTTTTCAGAAATTCCCGGCACTTGCCAACGTCTCCGGAAAGTTTCCACGCCATGAGTAGCAACTGGTCTTGCAGTACCAGAGGATGAGTTTGACCCAGAGGGTCCGTCAAGATTTCCGGAAACGATAGCAGACGTATTGGAGATGCAAAAGAAAGAGCCATCGCCACTGGGAACCACACTTATGCCCTCGAACACGGAGATATCAGCATGACCTACGCTCTCTGTCTGCCGATCTGAGCTAACACTCTCGGAATCATGGCGAACAGAGGAAATGCATACAGCATGCCTGTCGTCCATGATTGAAGGAATGCGTCCGAGCTGCTCGCCAGAGGATCTGTCTCCAACTGTAAAACAGAGGCTGTTGTGTATTGAGCCTGGAGGCGAAGAGGTCTATCACACAAGGACCACACTTGTCGTGGAGTTGTCGAAAAATCCAGGGTTGAAGACGCCAGTCGCTGGAATCTCGAAGAAAACGAGAATTCCAATCCGCCACCACATTGGAGCTGCCCGGAATGTACTCCGCTGTCACTGAAATGTGAGGAGAAGGCAGTAATGCCAAAAATCCTTGGCTATTTCCACTAGTAACCGTGACCTGGTGCCCCCCAGTCGTTTGATATATCGTACTGCCGAGACATTGTCCACTTTCAAGAGAATGCAACAACTCGCTTTCAGCGGGGACAGAGTCCTGATTGCAAAAGAGCCCGCCAGCAGCTCCAGACAATTTATGTGGAGACTCAGCTTCTCCGAGGACCATCTGCCCCCTGTCTCCACTGAACCACACCGGGCTCCCCAGCCCCATCTGCTGGCATCCAATTCTATCACTACTTCTGGGACAGAAGCAAAAATGGCCTTGCCATTCCACGCATCCATGTGCTCCAACCCCCATGAGATTTCTGTCTCTGCCTCGTGACTCAACAGAATTTATTCCGAGTAACTCAGGCCCTTGCGTAAGATCTTTAATCGCTGGAGTGCCCTGTAATGAAGGGGACCCAGGAAAATGGCCTAGATCAACGAGGCTAACAGGCCCACCAGTCTGGCTAAAGTCCGTAAGGATATGGTCTGAGAGGACAGCGCTCTTCTCAGTTCCTTCTTGATGGCAATCCGTTTCTTCAGTGGAAGTAGAAGCTGTGTCGGCACTGAGTTCACTTGGAACCCCAAAACACCATCGACTGAGCGGGAGTCATGATAGATTTGTCTGAATTGATGACAAACCCCAACTCTTGTAGGAGTTGTGTCGTCAATGCCAAATGGTGAAGAACTGTGTTCACATTCTGAGCCATTATCAGGATAGCGTCTGATTAGATGATAAGCCTGGCTCCTCGCTCCCTTAAAAATTGAATCACCGGTTTTAGGAGTTTGGTGAAACACCAAGGGGCGGACGATAGTCAGAAATGGCAGAGCGGAGAATTCGTACCAGACGTTTCCCCATTGGAACTGAAGAAATTGCCTGTGGGGAGGAAATATAGGGACTGCTTGTAAGAAAGTGGGTTTCTGTTGCAGTAACCTCCCCCTTTTTTGCCTAATAGCTGATGCACTTTTCCTTGTTGTGCCCTGGGCTCCTGCCAATCAGGTGCCCAGGGCCTGTGTTCCTTCCCTAAAAAACTGCCTAACAGCCAAAACCCAAATTGGCAAACCCTGGCCACATGTCAGCTCCTGGTAAATGGTACCCTAGGTACCCAGGGCCTTGTGACCAGGGAAGGCCTCTAAGGGCTGCAGCCCTCATTGTGCCACCCTTAGAGTCCCTGTACCCTAACACACACACACTGCTCTTGCAGGCTGAGTGTCTGGATACAAGACAAAACAGAGAGTCGACATGGCACACATCCCTGTGTGCCATGCCCACAACCTACACTGCCCTGGCATACATCAGCCACCCCTCTCGCTGGGTGCCCTATGCCAGTGGTGTGGGCACAGAGGCAGGAGCCCTGTGCCCCTACAGTACCCAGGTCCATTCCTGGGTCCTGTAAGTGCAGTGCTGCCAGCTAAGAGTATATGGTGCTGGGAGCTTGTCAAACACGAACTCCACAGCACCATAATGGCAGCACTGAAGTTTGAGAAGTTTGGTATCAAACTGCTCAGCACATTAAATCCACACTGATGCCAGTGTGTGATTTAATGTACAAAACACTACAGAGGGCATCTTAGAGAGGCCCCCTGAAACCTAAACCTACAATCCACGTCTGTTCTGAGGCTGCCTAGGCTGCCACACAGCAGACATGTTGCTGGACCCCTGGGTAGGAGAGCCCCTGCTCTCCTGGGTCTGCAACAATGCACATCCTGGGCGAGGTGCTAAATCTCCTCCCCCAGAATGGGCAGGGGGAAGCTTCACAGGCATGCCGCCTCTTTGAGCTTCCCCAGGCCACTGCAACCCCCCACTCTGGCGGGAAGCTTGGCCGGAAACCTCAAATAAGGACAGGGGATGTGCCAGCCTGCCAACCCCACCCCTCAGGTGGGGGAGGCGAAGTGAAGCACATCTCCGGGCTCTCGCCATCTTGAAGATGAGAAGCCCTGCCCAATCAGGACTAGGCTCCTGCCCCCCTCCCACAGGAGAGAGGCAGGATAGGGGGTGTACCCACCCCAGGACAGGGACCCATTGGCCCCTGCCCTTCACCAACCTGTAACGCCCCTAAATCTAGTATTTAGGGGCACCCTGAACCTTCCTTCCCCAGATTCCAGATTCCAAACTACAAAGAAGAGCAAGAAGAAAGAAGACCTGCCCTGCAGCTGCTAAAAAGAGGAAGACACCAACTGCTTTGGCCGCAGCCCTACCGGCCTGTCGACCCTCGAACCTGCTCCTGCTCCAACCCGGCATCTCTTGTGGCCAGCAACCTCACAAACCCCAGAGGACCTGGCCACCTCTTGGCTCTAAGCCCCTGGGACTCCCATGAGTAGAGGCTCTACTCAAAACCTATCTCTAATCCCTGGCAGCAGCCCGGAACCGCGAACCCAGCACACTCTGCACCAGCCAAGCCTGGCCAGTGCCGGAGTGAACAAAGACCCTGAGGACGACCCCACGGCGACCCCACGGCGACTGTGACCCCGAGTCCGGCACCCAAGGACCTCCCTCGACACTCCTGAAGAAGCCTGCAGCCTCAGAACAAGGTGCCCCCCCAACCGCAATCAACAGAGGGTAAGATTTCCCGACACCAAAAGGCACCCCTGCACGCGGCGCCCCACGGCCCCCTGTGCCCAATCCCGGGGTACCTACCTATCCTCCAACTACCCAACTTACCTCTCGAAGTAGTGGTGGCAACAGAAGAGTCCTCGTCCCCGAGCTTGCAGTCTTTTTCTAAACCGGAGATTTCCCATTGAAATCAATTGAGCGCCCGAAGGCTCAAAAGCACTCTGCACCCAGCTGCCCGAGTGGCCCTGGCAGTGAAAACTCTACACCTACCTACTTCCCCACTTGCCCTGAGTAAGTGACCAGGAGCCCAGCTCCCACAGCCGCGTGGTTTGCCAGTCAGCAGCCACCAACCAAGGCCCCCCTATCCCTCATAGGATAACATTGGGCCTAACTCTCTCTGCACCCGGCCGCCCTAGAGCCGCTGAGGGTGAACCAACTGTACCTACCTGACCCTGGGGGACCCCTGAGTCTATGCCAAGAACCTCAACTCTGCCAGTCGAGTACTTACCCTTAAACCGCAAACTCTATTTTCCTCATAGGGTAACATTGACTGGCTTTTTCCTGAAATTTCTTCTAAGTGTGGACTTTTCAAATCTTCAAATATTCACCAAAAATCAGCCGAGTGACAAACACGAATTTACTCACCTGCTCTTAGGTGAGCTCCCAGTGCTGGATCTTGGTGTCCAGCACTGACTCTGAAAAATACTTACAACTGTACTTACCCTTAACTCAATTTTCTTCCATAGGAAACCATTGACTTGTTTTTCTGTGAAATTTCTTTTAAGTGTCGATTTCTGCAATCTTTAAATATTCTTCAAAAATCGTATAATATCTGAAAACGTAATTACTTACCTGTTTTGGATAAAGGTCCCAGTACTGAGTCTAGGCACCCAGTACTGGATTACAAAAGTAACGAGAACATACTGTACCTGTAACCTGAATTTTCTTCCATAGGGAATCATTGACTGTTTTCTTTGAAATATTTTCTAAGTGTCAACTTTTAAAATAGCTAAATATTGTTTAAAAATCATTACAGTAATTAAGTCGACTTTCATCACTTGATTCTGAGTACTGACCCAGGACTGAATCTAGGATCCAGTCCTGGAATTCACAAAGTAATACTAAAAGTAATCTGTGGCAAATAACATGAAACTTCCACTTGAACTCAATGTATTATTGTGTTTAAAATACGGTTGCCTATTGCAACCACTTGTAACTGTTTACAAAAGTCAATTACATCTTGCAAAAGTATTTATATAAAGCATCTCATTCTGAGAAAGTATATTTTAATTCCAATTGTTGGGTCTAAAATAAAACAAGCATATATTTTTTATATATAAACCATTGGCCTAGAGTTCAGTTATTGAGTGTGTGAGACCATTTGCTGACTGAGTGTGTACAACAAATGCTTTACACTGTCCTCTGATACTGCCTTACTGCTCGACCAAGCTACCACTTTAGAGAGTAAGGTTATATCTAACTTTAGCCTCTGTCAAACCCTTGGGGACTGTGGACTCTGTACACCCTGTACCTATTTGGGAACAGTATATACAGAGCCACTTTTTCACACCGCTAAGTAAGCGTATTTGAGGTCTAGCCTTACCCTCCAATCCCCTTCCAAGAGCAAGTCTCGGAGTAAATGTATGCCCTCCATCTTGAAGTGGCAATACATTACCCAAGAATTGAACTCTTTGAGATTTAATACAAGACGAAAGCCCTGATCTTTCTCCGGGACAAGAAACACTGTGCTGGTGAAACCGTGAGGGTGAGGTATAGTTTGTACAATTGCCCCTTTCTGCATCAACGATGCCACTTCGTTGTCTATAAAAGACCTCTCTACTCGGGAAAAACGTAGTGGTTGTGGTCTGTGTGTTTGTCGAGGTGTGGCATAAAAATCTATCTGAAAACCGAGTACTGTCTGCAGCACCCAAAGGTCGTACGTTAGGGTTCTCCATTTGTGTAGAAACAAAGCAATCTGACCCCCCACCTTGACATTCCCACACTGGGGCAGAATTACCTGAATAGGAGGAGTCTCTGTCGCTACCCTGTCCTTGGTAGCCTCCTTTCTGGAACCTGCCGCGACCCCCACGATTTCTGGTCTTCGGGCTCCTCCTCTGCCTCTCTGCTCGAAACCTCTGGAGGCCTGATTGGATCCACGACCGGGCGCTCGACCTCTGAAGCGACCGGCCCTGGTAAAAAGGGCAGTATGGAAAACCTTCTTAATAATTGGTTTGACCCTTATGCAATGCGGAGAAAGTGGCGACGTATTCACCTAATTCCTTCACAAACTTTTTGCCGAACAAAAGACCATTGGCCAAGGTGCCTGCTTCCGTAGTGGCCATGTCTACCAATTGGGGGTGTATTCGTATTAAAAATGATCGCCTGCATTCTGTTGAGATTGCACAATTGGCATTGCCCAAAAACACAGGGCCATCTGTACCCATACCAAAATTTCCGTCACATCTAGTGGTGTGTTGGTGTCTTTGGCATGCACCGCCATATCCAGATCTAAGTTATCGGGCCAGAGATATCTAATAATTTATTCTGGCACCCTCTCCAGGCTCTATCCAAACCCTTCTTTGGATCCTTAGAAAATTTCTTTAGGAAAGGGGCCATGTTAGGGTCCAATTCGGGAGTGTCGGCCACATTACCCAACAAGGCTTGTCTAGGATATTCGCAGCGTAAAGTGGCACGCACGGCGCTCTCAAACCCCTGGCGAAGGTTCTCCTGAACATAATGCACTACTTCCACACAAGTTACCCAGTCCGTGGAACGTGGGTGGGTGATGTTCTTCGGGTCAAAAAGGAGATTTTTGGTAGGTGGAGGTGCGCTGACGTAGTGAGTCTTGAGCTTCTTTTTTGCCGGTTTAAGCGGTTCTGACGTGTCCTTATCTGTGTCCGAGGTGTCTGGGGCAGCCGGAGACGACTCATCAGTGTCACCAGTCAACAGGGTGGAATGTTTGGCCGGGAAAAGTTCACCATAGGAACCATGATCAAGGACCGAAGACGCCACCTGCGCAAGGCTCTCCACAGAGGAGTGTCGTGATGTGGTGCCCAAAGCCGCCTGCATTTGGCGCTTCCCATACTTCTTCAGGGGCTCAGCATATGACTGTAGAGCCTTAATTAGCACCCTGTTCACCGAGCCCTGGACGTGGGTATCCAGGGCTTCGACCAACTGGTGCTCTTGGGGCACCTCTTCATATTTCCCATAGTCATCATATTCAGTTGTCTCAGGACTGGGCAGATGAGCTGGGGGATGCCAGTGGTCTTGATACCTCCCCTGACACTGGCTTCATCTCTCCTCCGACCGTGGCTTCGGAGGAAGGTGCTGCATTTTCTGTGGTGATGCGCAAGGCGGCCGAAGCCCTTGGGCTGGAGCTACCTGCTGTGGCCGTGAGGACTAACCTCCTCACTGAAGTGCTCCAACCGTCAGCAAGCTCCTCTGAGCCTCTGCTGCAGTTTAATGAAGCACTGGTTGACGTTCTGAAGGGCACCTGGTCCAAGCCCTCCACAGTACCTCCTGTGGACCGCAACGTGACCCGGCGTCACCGCCCTGCACCGGGCGACCCCAGTTTTCTGTCCATGCACCCCACGCCTGAGAGCCTGGTTATCCAGGCCTCTACTTCCCAGACCTCCTTCCCGCCCGCTCCCCCGGATCGGGAATCCAAGAGACTAGAACAGTTTGGTAAGAAGCTGTTCTCCTCCCGTAGTTTGGGATTGCGGTCTATTAACACCGCTTGTCTTTTGGACCGTTACTCCCACTCCCTGTGGGATACGGTGGAGGACATGCTGCCCCAGTGTCCGGAGGAGGCCCGGACTCGGCTCGCCCAGGTTCTTGCCGAGGGGCGGGATGCAGCGCGGCATGCAATCCGATGTGGACTGGACACTACGGACTCGCTGGGTAGGGCAATGACAACCGCGGTGGCGCTTCGTCGCCACGCCTGGCTGCGGTCCATGAGTTTTTCTGGGGATGTCCAGAGCACCCTCATGGACATGCCGTTCGATGGCAGTCGCCTTTTTGGCGACAAAGTGGATAGTGCGCTGGAGTGCTTTAAAGACTCCAGGGCTACGGCCAAGTCCTTGGGCCTCTCGGCCCCGCGCCCGCAAACTTCCACTTTTTGCCCCTTTCGTGGCCAAGGAAGGGGCGCCCCCTCACATCCGCCTAGCCACAGGCCGCAGAACCAACCTCCACGTGGACGTGGATTCCGCCGAGGTGGTACAGGGGGACAACGTGCCGGTCCGTCCACATCTACCCCAGCAGCATCCGCGTCAAAGCCCTCCTAGTCCGTGCTTTCAGGCCCATTCCACGCCAGTGGGAGGCAGAGTTCGCCATCACCTGCTCCACTGGCATTCCATCACGTCGGACAGGTGGGTGCTGCAAATCGTCCGAAGGGGCTACTCCCTCCCCTTTGAGGCGACCCCTCCAGCCATGCCACCGCAGTACCCCCGCATGTCGGTGGATCACTTGAAACTTCTACAGGAGGAAGTTACGGCCCTCTTGGCCAAGGGGGCCATCGAGCGCGTTCCTGGTCCAGAAGTAGGTCGTGGTTGTTATTCCCACTACTTTCTGGTTCCCAAGAAGGGCAAAGGGGGCCTACGCCCTATCTTGGACCTCAGGAGCGTCAATGCTTTCCTCCGGAAGGAGAAGTTCAAGATGCTCACATTAGCTCAGGTTCTGGCTGCCCTAGACCCTCGAGACTGGATGGTAGCATTGTACTTGCAGGACGCTTATTTCCACATCCCCGTCCTGCTGGCCTACCGGTGCTACCTGCGGTTCATGGTGGGCCCAGAGCATTTTCAGTTTACCGTGCTCCCCTTCGGCCTCACCAGTGCCCCTCGGGTGTTCACGAAAGTGATGGCGGTGGTCGCAGCTCATCTGCGCAGATTGGGGGTTCCAGTCTTCCCCTATCTCGACGACTGGTTGATGAAGGCGGGCTCACCCCACGCAGTCATCTCCCACCTCCAGACTACGGCTGACCTCTTGCATTTGCTGGGGTTCTCCATCAATGTGCCGAAGTCGCATCTGAGTCCCTCCCAGAAGCTCCTCTTCATCGAAGCGGTTCTGGACTCGGCGCAGTTCCGGGCCTATCCTCCGGAACAGCGGGTCCGGGATATTCAGGCTCTGATTCCCATCTTTCGGCCTCTATCCCGGGTTTCGGTCAGGTTGGTGCTGCGGCTTCTGGGTCTGATGGCCTCCTGCATCCTTCTGGAGCTGAGGGCGATCAGACTTGCACTAAAGGCATTCCTTCCCTCTATCCGTGGAAGTGTAGTGCAGGTGTTCACGGACAACACCACCGCCATATGGTATTGCAACAAACAGGGGTGGGATCGTGGACCCTTTGTCAGGAGGCTCTGCGCCTCTGGACATGGCTGGAACATCTGGGCATCACCCTGGTGGTTCAACATCTGGCGGGCTCTCTGAACGTCAGAGCAGACGAACTCAGCCGCCAGTGCATGATGGATCACGAATGGCATCAAAACTCGGACATGGCGCAAGGCCTCTTTCGGCAGTGGGGAGAGCCTTGGTTAGATCTTTTCGCCACCGAAGAGAACGCGCAATGTCAGCAGTTCTGCGCGTTGGAGTTTCAAAGACGGCACTCGCTCGGGGATGCCATTCGTCGCGAGGAGAGTTGCGGTCTGTTGTATGCCTTTCCGCCTATACCACTTCTGCCCAGAGTGCTGAAGAAGATCAGGCGCGACCGGGCCCAAGTCATCTTGGTGGCTCCGGATTGGGCACGAAGATACTGGTATCCCGAGCTATTCAGTCTGTCGATCGATCCCCCGATACGACTGCCTCTTCAGGAGAACCTTCTGTCGCAGCAGCAGGGGACGGTCCTCCACCCGAACCTGTCCAGTCTCCACCTCCATGCGTGGAGATTGAGCGGCGTCAGTTGATGCCATTTGACTTGCCTTCTGAAGTCTGTAATGTTATTCTGGCAGCCAGGCGTCCCTCCACAAAATCGGTATATGCCTGCAGGTGGAACAAATTTGTGGCTTGGTGCACAGCAAAGGCTGTGGATACCCTTTCCGCCCCTCTTTCTGAGGTTCTCCTCTTTCTCTTTCCCTCGCCCAGCAGGGCTCTGCTCTGGGCACCCTCAAGGGATATCTTTCAGCTATTTCTGCTTTCTTACGGCTTCCTGATCAGCCTTCTCTTATCAAATCCCCTGTTGTTTCTCGATTCTTTAAGGGCATTACTCACATGTTTCCTCCTGTCCCTTTCTTAAAGCCTCAGTGGGATTTGAACCTTGTCTTGACCTTTCTGATGAGCACTCCCTTTGAGCCACTTCATAATTGTCCCCTTCGTCTTTTCACTCTTAAGGCTGCTTTCCTGGTTGCCATCACCTCTGCTAGATGGGTGAGTGAGCTCCAGGCTCTCTCTTCTAAGCCTCCTTTTCTTTCTGTCCATCCGGACAAAGTTGTTCTCAGGACTCGTCCTTCCTTTCTCCCTAAGGTGGTAACTGCCTTTCACATCGTGCAGTCTGTTACGTTGCCCACCTTCTTTCCGCCTCCGCCTCCGCATCCCTCGAAAGAGGAAGAGAGGCTCCACCGTCTGGACCCAAAACGGGCACTGTCCTTTTATTTGGACCGCACCAAGCAGTTCCGGGTGGACAAGCAACTCTTTGTTGGCTACGTGGGCGCTAAGAAGGGGCGGGTGGTGCACAAGCGTACCATCTCTCGGTGTGTCGTTTTGTGTATCAAGGCCTGTTACTCCTTAGCTAAATAGGAACCTCCTGTAGGGCTGAGGGCCCATTCCACTCGGGCCACTGCGGCGACAACTGCCCTGGGCCAGGGAGTCCCCTTGCAGGACATTTGTCAGGCAGCAACGTGGGCTTCACTGCACATGTTTGCCAAACATTATTGCCTGGACAGCCAAGTCCGGAGAGACGGCTTCTTTGGCCGTTCTGTTCTCCAGGACTTTCTGGTGTGATCTTGGTTCGCAGACCCACCACCAGGGTTGGTATTGCTGGGGTATCTATTCTAAGGTGAGGAATCTAACTAACGTGTTTCTTTTAGATGAACAAGTTACTTACCTTCGGTAACAATACATCTGTAAGAAATATTAGTTAGTTAGATTCCTCACCGACCCACCCATCCTCCCCGTTCTGCGAACCGATATCTAGGGTTGAGGGTACCCCTTTCAGGGCCCTAGAATTTTTTGGCATCAGTGTCGGTCTCTTGGATGGCTCTGCGTTCCTGGCGCGGAAAGCTATGTACAAGAATTGACGTCAGCACGCGAGGGCGGCGTCTAAGTACTCAGACGATGTCATCCCGGCGCACGACGCAGACGACGCCTAGCGACGCGCAGGGGTATTGCTGACGAAAATCTTTCCGGATCCAGCCTGACGCCTGGGGATATTCTAAGGTGAGGAATCTAACTAACTAATGTTTCTTACAGATATATCATTACCGAAGATAAGTAACTTGTTCATCGGGGACAAGGGATATCTCATAGGAAACCCCTACTCCCAGGGATAGTCCTCACTCGAATTTGTTTCCTTTTTTGGGCACTTTTACTCATTTGGTGTGTTTGGCACAATAATTTTTCTTCTTCCACCCTGGTGTGGTGAAGGTGTCTGTCCTTCCCTTCGTGGGGAGCCATACATACTCACCGTCTCTTTACTCCTCCTTTTATCCTCGGGCCTCCCAGGGGCCCCCTCCAGAGAAGGTAGAAGACCTAGAAGAAATAAAACAGAAAAACAGAAGATAATCTGCTAACACTATCACCCTTATTTGAATTGTGAATAAACGCATGTCACAATTACACCTATACGACCTCCTCTGTACTTTTTCCCACATCCCTCCCACATGTCCTAAATGACATTCACAAGTAAAACATGATGAAGTCCTAATCCTCCTCAATCTCTTACCTGCTTTTAACTCAGTGTTCCCCTCCATGTTGATATCTAGCTTAGCAGAAGATGGGTTTGGGGGCCGTGTCCTAGATTGGGTTTCTGCCTTTCTATCAGACCATACTGAAGTGGTCTTTCTGCATCCATTTCTGTCCAAATAATTATCTATTCATTATCCAGTCATTCAGGGCCCTACTCTCACCCCTACACTTTCCATCCACTATGTGGCCCCCACTTGCATCCCTCATCCCTTCTTTGGGTTCGACCTTCCTATGGTATGCCTATTACATGCAACTTTCTGAGATTGGATGGAGACATTCTGTCCATCCAGCCTCAGCTTAAGATCTGCTTGACAGCCATAGCTTTTTGGATGACTCCCAACTCTCTTTGCTTTAACTCATCTAAAACCGAGATTCTGGTCTTTTTCATTTCTTCCATAAAGCTCTCCAACCGGTCATAGGAGCAAGGATCAACACCTCTTCCTTTCTTCATTTTTGACAACAGCTTCACGTTTCAGTCATACGTCTCCAAACTTGTCTGTAGTTGCTCTTTTTCTCCTTAACATTCCTAAAAAGATTCTCCTTTTTCTCCAATTTAATGTTCTCAAGACAGTAGTCAAGGCCCATATTGCAGCCTGGTGAGGACTACTACAATTCTTTTTTTCTTGACTTGCCTAATTATCTCCAACATAGTTTCAAATTATTCAGAACTCACCTGTATGTCTCATTTATACATCAAAAAACATTGGCATATTTCCCCTCGCTTACAAACTCTTCATTGGCTGCCAATAGAACAATGCTGTCTCTTCTGTGCTTTGTATTTGAGCATGTAATAAAACTTGTCCCATATATGTTCAGAAGATGTTTATACACTACTATCTTTTGCAACACCAGCTGCTCATCTTCTGACAAACTCGAATGCATTCCCTGAATGAAATGGTCCAAAATAAGTGGCCAGTCCTTCGGCGGTCTTACTCCAAAAGTTTAGCATGACCTTACACTTTCTCTTTGCTCCTTTTTATCTCATAAAACCTCTGCAGACAGCTTAAAACTTGACTATTCGTACTTAAATGTGTTCCTTCCCTCATTTTTCTGGTATTAGCCTCATCTCTCCACAAAGTTGTTCGGCATCAGAACACCCTATTGGGTAACAGCACACTCTAGCAATGTTCTAATAATCGATCTATACTACATGCATGCTATTGACACCCAGCTGATCTCTCTATTAAACTTCCTAAGACATCAACTTCATCAATCAGATGGATCATACAAACAAGTGGCGGATGTCACATGGCAGATGTCATTTAACTTCTTGAATCCTAATCCATGTAAGACTGAGATTTTCATTACCAGGAATACCCCTGATGAATTGAATCCAGCAGTCTGGCTGGAAATCATGGTTCCCCCTGCTGGATTCTCAAAAGCTGTTTGCAAACTTGTCATCTTGATGCAGATCTATCCTTGCTGGCACACTTTGCAAAGGTGTCCAGCACCTGCTTGTGGCAGATTAAACTGCTAAAATAATCTACCTTTTGTTGATTCACAACATCATATTGTAGTAGTCACCTTATTTCTCCTCTCTTTATGTTTTGCATGGCTTTGCCATTAAATATAGTGGACCCCAGTGGTTGTATCTTTCAAATATGTGTTGTGTAGTAACTTTAATAGGATTGTACCAACTCCTTCGGCTGGAACCTTCAGCTGAAGGTTCTGTACAATGTTATGCTTTGTTTAAGGATCTATCTAGAGCCACAGTTTGAGCTTACCTTCACCTGTTTGCATCCAGATGGCTAGCTAGTGATTTCCTTGTCTTTATTTTGCAATAATGCAATCTTCTCTATGACGTATAGCATCGCCTCCTAGAAGAAACATATATTGACTGTAGCCATAGCGGCTGAACTAATACGATCTATTTTAGTGTCTCAGACATGATGAGAGACTGCAAGTGGGTCTGAATGTGGCAGTGAAATTCATTAATGGTCAAGGGAAAAGTTATCTTGTCACACCAATTTATTAGTTCTTTGCATTAAATAAAATTAGAGAGCTCTTTCTGTGACCAAAGCAAAGGTCAGCCTTCCATTGGATGTGCTCTTCTTCACCTCCTTTTTCTCAGGAAACTAAAGACCCTGTTTTTTAATTGTTAATATGGCCCTGGCAGATCTTATTGGTTTGTGTTTCTCTATTCTATATGTTTATAGACTTGTGTTGTTGTTTATATAGAAAAAGAAACTATGGTGAATGTTGTGCTGTTCAAAAAATAAATAACAACAGTGCGGAAAGTAAGATATTGTAAAGTCTAAAGCCAATGTATATAAGGCAATTGGCTGGAAATATGCAGTTCTGGGAAGCAAGAATGTACAAATGAGGGGGGGCGTGGCTTGCTGCCAACGGGAATGGCCGCGCAGTAGCGAGGCTCTGCAGCGCCACTCCCGCAACTATCCGTTAAATTTGTGCCCCGTGGCCCCAACCCGTGCAAGTCGAGGGTGTTGGTGGCCCTGAGGCCCCCGCAGACCTGCCGGCGAAGTTTGGAGGCGATCGGAGGTGGGGCGGACTCTGAGCCCCGCTCTCCGTGTACTGGTGAGCTGCCGCACGGCTGAACGCCTCGACCTGCCTGGTCGCGACATCTAAGAGAGGCCGCGGCTGCGGCCTAGGAGGGTGAGAGGCGGAGCGGACGGAGCCGCGGCGCCTGGAGTGTCTTGGGGGCTGCTCTCGTGGGGCCCTCCAACTGGCTGGTGATTTCGGAGCCCCTGGAGGAGGTGTGGTCTGCGAGCCGGTGCTACACCAAAGGAGACGAGCGGAGCGGCGGACCGGGTGGTGTGGCCGCGGTGAGTCCCACGCGGGGCACTGACGGCTGTGACGGGGGAGCCGGGATTCGAGCCCGCAGTGCGGGGACAACGTCTATATCTGCCCGTCGGCTCCAGGCACTGGCGCACTGCTGACCGGGCCGAGTGTGGGGCGAGGCCCAGGCAGGGAACCTTAACTACGAGGCTGTGGTGGTGCCTATTGGGTGCCCGCTGTGGAAGCGACGCCGCCCCGGTGAGGCCGGCCTGATTGTTGGGACCGGGTGACCTCCTCGGCGCGGGGGGTGAGGGCGCGGCGCCGCCCGGAGGACTTGGGGGCAGCATATATCAGCGACGATCGGCCGACGGCCTGGCGGCTGGTAAGGGAGAGGCCTCGCTACTGGCAGTGTGGTGAGAGTGGTGGCGACGGTGAAATGGCGATGGCGGAGTGAGACTAGCTGCACGTGGAGAGCCGTACTGGAGGTCTGACCCTAGCGCAGTACATACCAGGCAGCGGGCCCTGCAGGGGTGCTTGGGCCGGAGTGACACAGCCACACAGGCCGGATCTGCGGTGCTGGGGGTGGCGTTGACCCCCCCGGAATTTGTAGCCTGCGAGGAGGGCTTGAGGATCGCCTGTTGGGGGTGCCACGGAGGTACCTGAGAGGGGGTGAAAGGACTGACGGGAGGATCTCCGAGATCCCGTAACTGCGACGGCACTGACCCGGGCCGTCTGGAAGGATTTAACGGCGGCCGATTCGGGACCGGGGAGACGCCGCCCAGCCGAGCGGATTGATCCCGGAGCTGCCATCCGCACGGCATTACCGGACTCCGGAAAGTGGAGGCCTTCGACGGGGGGTGCTCGTCCTGCAGTGGGGCAGCGGAGATCGCAGTGGATTGCGACCGGCCTTCTCCGCGTTCGTCGGTAGAGCCCCGACCGAGGGTGGAGTGCACCTGCGACGAGGGCGCAGTCAGCGAAAACCGACAGGCCGGGCGGAGTCTTCCGCCGCAGACGGCGGGGAATAGCGGCTGGGCCTTCTAGCTGGGGTGTGCCCACCTCAGGGTGGCCATGCTGCCTGGGCGGACTGGTAAAACAACGACGCAGGCTAAGCTGGAGAAGTTCGCCTGGCACCAGCAGCCGAGTGGCGACAGGGCAGAGATGCCGGCCGCGGACGGTAAACCCGGTCCATCGAACAAAGACCTGCTGGATGCAATACAGGCTGTCAAAACGTCCCTCGAGCAGCGAATCGACACCGTGGCCACTGATGTGGGGCTGATTCGAGAGGATGTCCGAAAGATCGCCGACCGGGTGGGGGCAGTGGAAACTGTAACCAAGGAACTGTCGGGCGAAACCGACCGCCTCAAGCGCGAGGTTAGTGACCTCCGTGCTTCCCAGGAAGGACTTGCCCGACAGCTGGATGACTACGAAGGTAGAATGCGACCGAACAATGTGCGCATCATAGGTGTTCCGGAACGGGCGGAGGGGCAGGCGGTCGACCTCTATGTTGAAGACTTGATTCTCAATCACCTACAGCCGCGAGGACTCTCCAAGTGCTTTACTATTGAGAGGGCCCATCGGGTACCGGGGGGTCGCCCGCGACCCGGGGCCCCCCCTAGACCTATCCTGGCCAGAGTGTTTAACTTCAGGGACCGAGATGTAATCCTTCAAATGGCGAGGGCGGCACCGCCTGTCGTCGTGGAGAACAGTAACATCACGTTCTTTCCAGACTTTACCTTGCGAGTCCAGAAACAACGGCGGAGCTTCCTTGAAGTCAAAAAGGCACTCCGCGAGAACGCTGTCAAATACGCAATGTTGTTCCCTGCCAGGCTCCGGGTGGAGGCTGATGGCAAATCCTGGTTCTTCCTGCGCCCGGAGGATGCCTGGGACTGGCTGGAAGGGTGGCGCACCGTAGACAGTCGGAGAAAGACGAAACCTTCGGCGGCGGATTCGGCCGCTGACTGGCGCCGACAGAGGCGCTCCCCTTCACGCTCTGATTCTGGGGCCTTGGGCCCAGTGGAGGAACATTGACTATGGACGCTGGTAAGCTGGCCGGGGATCCTGCGGGGCGGCCCTGAGCTCCCACATTGGCTGTTTAGGGGGCGGAGTGTTATCGTTGGGGTGGAGGGGGGCCTTGTATAGGTGCTAATGTGGTGGGCCTTGAGCTGCTCCCCTGAATGGACTGCCGGCGGGCCCTTCCTGCTCGACGCCCGAGGGGTGCGGGCCGCTCCTCTCGTAACGCCACGGGGCTGCTGGGGGAGGGGGGCCTGGGCTAGCCGGATAAACTCCCAGAGACTCCTTATGGCCTAGCGTGAGTAGGGGTTGGGGACAAGAGAAGGGGCCTTGTGAGATATTGGCCGCCTTGCTGGGAGTGGGGCAGCACACGTTTCCTCTAAATGTTTCTGGGGGGGCGACAGGCACTCTGCAAGTTGGGGGGGGCGGGGGGTTCTAGCCCCGTTCGGCAGGGTAGCAGGGAGGGATGGGTTTGTTGGAGGGGTGCATTTAAAGGGGGGGATGTTTTGCACTGTTTTTCTGCAGCAGTTATGCACTCTACCTTTTGTCAGCATGGGGCAAGAACGGCCTGGGCGATAAAATTAAGCGTAGCGTAGTGCAGCATTACATACACCGCCATCGTATTGACGTGGTGTTGCTCCAAGAGACACACCTTATAGGCAATACCTGTCATGCCCTAGACCGAAAGGGATACCGCATGGTTGCCCACTCGGGCTTTACCTCGGGTTCCAGAGGGGTGGGAATTCTCCTTAGAAAGGGCTGCCCCTATGTGATACACACAATTTCCACTGAGCCTCAGGGTAGATATGTAATTTGTTCAGGGAGCTGGGAAGGGAGTGCCCTTAACTTGATCTCGGTTTATGCACCGCCGGGTCTGCAGCGCCAGACCCTGGCGGACGTTGGAAAGACTCTACTGACCCTGCCGGAGGGCGCGATGATTATGGGCGGCGACTTCAACCTGGCGATGGACGATGCGGTGGACCGTGCTCCACCCCGGGCGGGCGGGCAGCTGGGCTCGCAGTTGAGCAAATTCGCGGATGCATTCGGTTTGGTAGATGTCTGGAGGTGGTCGCACCCCCGAGACACGCTCTACACTTTTCACTCCGGAGTGCACGGAAGCCGCTCGCGGTTGGATTACCTGTTTACGCTAGCACAAGATATCCATAGTTTTAGCGACTCCTCTGGCCTGGCAAGGGGAATTTCCGATCATTCTCCGGTCATTGCCTCTTTTGGGGCCAGCCTGGATCGTCAACCGGGCCCCATGCGGATTCAGCCATGGTTGCTGAAAATCCCGCACATTAGGGACTCCCTGCGACACGACACTGATTGCTACTTTAAAGAAAACGAGGGGTCGGTGGATTCGGCGGTGACACTATGGGGGGCCTACGGGGCTGTTATTAAAGGAACAGCACTGTCATTGCTGGTGAGACACAAACGTGAACGGCGATGCTGGGTTACCGAGCTCGAGGCGGAGATACTTCAGCTCGAACAGGGAACCGCACACACCCCGGCCCAGGATGCCCCACACTTACTCGAAGTGAAAAAACAAGACTATAAACAGCTGCTCTATGAAGAGGCCAGTCGCCGATCCCTCGCCACCCAACACAGAATTTATGAGCTGGGAGAACGCACGGGTAAAATGCTGGCATGGTTGGAGCGGAGGGAAATGGCGGCGAGTTGGGTAGGTGCGCTCAGAGGGCCAGACGCGACGTTGATCACCGACCCTCAAGATATAGCAGAGGCGTTTGCTGCGTACTATGAACGTATCTATACCCCGCCGCAGAACTCGCAGGCCGGTTCGGCACCAGACCTCCTTGCGACCGTTGAGTTACAATGTCTCTCCCAGCAGGACCGGGAAATGCTGGAGTCGGACATCTCGCTGGAAGAAGTCCAGACAGCCATCCGAGACACACGCTCTGGGAAGGCTATGGGTCCCAACGGAATCCCGATAGAACTCATGAAAAACATGTCGCTGCTGGTGGCACCCCACCTGTTAAATATGTATAACGAATGCTATGAGACCGGCACTCTTCCGGCTGAAATCCGCATGGCTACGATAGTGGTAATTCGCAAACCCGGCAAGCCACCGGACGAATGTACATCATATCGGCCCATTTCCCTGATCGCAGTGGAGGCCAAAATTCTGGCTAAGCTACTGGCCAATCGACTGCTTCCATACCTCGCGGCCTTGATCCACCCCGACCAGTCGGGTTTCATGCCGGGCCGGAATACCGCCCGAAATCTGCGTCGAGTCCATGGTGCCCTGGGTCGAGCGGCGACGATTCAGGACGATGCGCTGCTACTAGCGCTGGATGCTAAGATGGCGTTTGACACAGTGGCGTGGGAGTACCTGTTTGCTGTTCTGGCCCGGGTGGGGGTGGGCCCTCGGTTGATGAGATGGATCCAACTGCTATACACTATGCCCACGGCCTGTGTATCGGTCAATAACCACCGCTCGGCCACCTTCCCCCTGGGGCGCGGCACGCGGCAGGGCTGCCCCCTGTCGCCGCTCCTGTTTGCCCTGGCGCTGGAGCCCCTGGCGGTCTGGATCCGAAAGGACCCCGAAATTCGGGGCCTCAAACGGACGGCTGATCATGAGGACTGCATTTCGCTCTATGCGGACGATGTTTTACTATATTTAGCCTCCCCAGCGCGCTTGCTTCGTAGGGTACTCCATATTTTCCATATATTTGGGGCCCACTCGGGATACCAGATCAACTGGTCAAAATCCCAGATGTACCGACTCCGGGGTGCCCCACCGCTTAGCCCCAGGGGATATACCATACCGGTGGCAGTACAGGGCTTCCAATACTTAGGAGTCTTCATAACCTTAGACCCCACGGTATTATACGAGCGCAACTTAGATGGCCCTCTACAGAGGTTCAAATCTGATGTGGTCCACTGGAAGACGCTGCCCCTTACACTCCTGGGCCGGGCAGCCCTCTTCAAAATGCTGGCGCTCCCCCGCTTCCTCTATGCCCTCCAGAATACTCCTATCCCGGTTTCAGAAGCCTATTTCCTAAAAATCGAAGCGACGCTGCGGGGATTGCTGTGGGATGCCGGAAGCCGCGTATAGCAATGCAAAAACTGACAATGGGCTGGTACGATGGTGGGATTGGCCTGCCGGACCTGCGCCTCTATTACCAGGCCACTCAGCTGATCGCGATCAACCAGTGGGTGTTCGGGACGCAGGGGGACCCTAGCTTCCGAACCGACCACTGGCTCATGGGTAAGGGTGGCTATAACAGGGCACTATATTCAAATCCGAAGAAATTAGATCTTACGGGACCCACGGCCAGGACGGTGGAGATTTGGCATCTTCTCCAGAAGCGAATGGGGTGGCATGGGCGGTTGACTAAGGCCACTCCGCTATGGGAACCGGACTGTCTGGGACGGCTGAGCACTTCTGCGGGGTTCGACAACTGGGACCTCATTGGCATTTCTACAGTGGGGGACATATGGGTCAACGGCAGGAAGGCGACATTTCCTGAGCTACAGCTTAAATACCAACTGGCTCCCTCAGAGCAGTTCCGTTACCTACAAATTAGCCATGCAATCGACGGGGCCCTGCCTGCTGCGACTCCCCTTCCAAATTCCTCGCCCCTGGAAGATAGATTGTTGCTCGACCCCATGGACCGTAGGGCGATTTCCTTAACGTACAAAAAGTTAGTCAACAACCGAGATGACCCGATGAAGAAACTACGGGCTAAGTGGGAGCTGGACACGGGCGAGATGTCGGAAGAGGCCTGGTGAGATGTGCTGGCCTCCCCTCGGGAGGTGGCGATATCGATGCGGCTCCGCCTGGTCCAGCTCAAGGTATTACACCGGGTATATTTTGATGCGGTCCTCTTGTGCAAACTAGGTCGGCGTCCTACTGAGCTATGTCTCCGTAACTGCTCTCACGTAGGCTCGTTTACACATATTTTATGGGCTTGCCCCTCCATACAGCGCTATTGGACGGAGGTCACCCGCCAGATGGCACGGGCCAACGGGAAGTCGTTGGTTCCCTCCCTCCGGCTATGTCTCCTGAACGTGTGGGAAGACACGGACCTTACCCAGGCGGAGCAGGAGTGGGCGGCGTTGGGTTGGGCCCTAGCTAAAAGAAACATTGCCCAGAAATGGGGGGTGGCTGCTTCGCCGTCCTTAAGTGCCTGGGCCAGAGATATGGATTTCTTGATGGTGGCGGAGAAAACGGTCTATAAAGGTAGAGGGTGCCCCAAAAAATGGGACCTTAAGTGGGGAAGGTGGAATAAATATCGGGGGGAACCTTGTATTTCTCCCACGGTGGAACTCCGGCGAGAGAGACAGGCCCTGCTGGATAACTTGGACGCAGAGGGAAGGTCCGGAGCCTTGGGAAACACCTAATCGTGCACTATGTGGAGTTGAGCCCCCGGGACGTGGGCGGGTCGATGGGTGGTCAGTATGGCGCTTTATATTAGATGGGTCTTTGAGCGAAATTACCTTTGTAGTGATGTTGTTTTTGTCTGATGCCCCTACATGTAATGTGTATAATTACAGACTGCTATGTGGTCGTGCCTACTGTAACTGCTGCGAATTTATTGTTAATAAAAAGTTTATTAAAAAATAAAAAAAATAAAAAAGAATGTACAAATGAAAGTAACATTTGTTTAATAAGGAAATATATCAGAGAGTTCTGTTTTGCCCCTTATCGGATTGTTTGTATATTGATATTGTCACTTATTTATTTAGGATCCAGTGGTACAAAAAGCAAAGCCATTTCCCGAAGAAGGCAACCTAATCATGAAGCTTGAGCTTCCCATACCATCATTGTTACTAATTCATGTTTGTGCACAGCCGCACTTCCCTCCAAATCAGGTAATACATTTTTTTTATTATGAACTTCTGTCTGCATGTGTTTGTTGTAAATTGTACCGTGCCTACAGTCAATATAACTTTGGTGTGTTCTTCCTGTGGATGCAAGAACACTGGAACAGAGAGTGGATGAGCTTGCGCATATACCCTAATTAATTTTTTTATTTTTGTTTTTAAGTGAAAAATACTGGGAAAATCTCTTTTTAAATCGTGTTTCCTCTTTCGGAGCTACATTAGTGTCTGATCCTTCCACTAAAGCCTCTGATGGTCCGGAGACATATTCATGTCTCCTATCAGAAAGATGTCCGTTCCGGATCCTGTTCCACAGCCTCCAAGTTTCATGACACAGTATTGGTGCCCATTCCTGAGTTCTACGCTCCTTTTCGTCCTGTAGAACATCATGGGGATCATACTCCTCAGAGGCATAAAAGGAAAAGATCTACATCTCCGTCACTATTCACAGATGTTTTTTCAGGTTGTGAATTGTCTTCTTATATGGTAGCTTCTCCCACTTTCTTCCCATTGAAATCACTGGCAAGACATATTACCAGTATTATCAATGGGAGCCTCTAAGCTTAATATTCCCACTGGAAGTTCAACAAGCTTCAGATTCTGTGATCATGAAGCCATTGCAGCCACGTGCCTCTTCTAGGCATTTCCTTCTCTTGATTCTTGGCTTTGCTCTCCTGCAACCATTAAAGGCTTCAAGGCTTTGAAAAAAGTACAAATCACTAGATCAAGCCTATTTATTCCTATGCCGCGAGCCTAAACTCGACTTAGTGATTGTATCCGCATCAGAAATGAAACCCACATCTGCTCCTTAAACTTCTGTTTCACCTGATACAGACAGTCAATCGATTCTGCTGACAGACAGGGTTGTGCTACCACTGTTACAGCTGTTAGGATCAAATATTTTTAATAAGTAAACTTATTCAGAGTAACATAAAATTGAGGGATCAATATCTCTATCCCTATAGAACTCTCAACTATAAAACATAACAAGAGGTTTATGAAATATATCACTTTTGTTGTGGTCCATCACTGGAGACCTCATCTAATGGAATGAAATGGTCCACTACTTGCCAGTTTGGCCGAGTGTGGGGTGGGAAGTTGTGCGGAAGGAAGGAGGAAATGGGCCAACAGGACAAACTGGACTCTGCCACCACTTCACCCTGTCTGTCAGTCATGCTACCCCACCATTAGCCTTATACAACCTCATGCCTGACTACTAAGACAGATCAGAGGGGACCAACATCTTCACCTCTTTTAGAATCTTTGACTCTTTGACAGAAGTAAAAAATGCTTAATAAGCTGCTGCCTATTAAAAAAGAATTTTTTTTTTCTCAGACACCACATGCAATCTTTCTAAATGCCACAGCGAGGCGTTGCTCTTAGTGGGCATTAGGTCCCACTTTAATTGTTGGAGCTGCTGGCCCCACTTCAATGTGGACCACGAGTAGGATCTTTTGACTTCCCAGTTGCACTTATCCTTTTTTCTGAAAGGCTCACTTGACCATCTCTTTATCTCCTGCATTACTCAACTCCACGATCATCTTATCCCTCTTGTCACCATCACTGCTGATCTTCTTTGTTATCTATATGCCCTGTGTATATCCCCCACGTCAAGTCGGATCGCTGTCTCTGCTGCCACACCACCAGCAACCTGCAGGGCTTCAGGCAAGCAGCTCCAGTCCACCACAGACAGTCCCCTTTAGGATTGCATTTGGCCCCAATGTTGATAAATTTGGGCCTGCCGGTCCTTGCACCCACCACTGCACCCCTTGCAGTCTCCCAGATGTCTCATCTCCTAAGGGGCAAGCATGGGGGCACCATCTTAACTCCACGTATGTATTGGGGAAGTCCTTGCACACCACCAAATGCAGGTCCGATGCTGGGAGGTAAATGGTGAAATTCACTTCCACTTGTATGGAATCATTTTCTGCCGGCGGACTGGTCCTTGGCTGACCCCTCCTCATCCATCTGCTGTCACTGGAGGCCCATGAAGACTGTGTTACTCCAGAGCACCAAGGAGATATGTCCCACAGGAGGCTAACCTCCCTACCCCCTCCTTTTACATCTGTTCAAACTGTCAGTGCAGCAGCACAGTTGGGAAGAAATGATGGAGCGTTGTTTCTGATTTACCTCAGAAAGATAGGAGACAAGACATCTTGATCAAGTTTTGGGAGGCAATGCTGCTCACCATTTGGGATGGAAATGTTCCCTGCATGGTAAGCGGCAGCTTTCCCTGCCTTGAGTGCCTGACTGCATGTGAAACCATTATTATTACTTTTATTTTTGCCCCTGTTATCACTCTAATTTAGCATCTGCACAGAGGCTTTGCCTGTCCCCTACAATGCGAAGTTCAGAAACTTTCCTGTGACTTGCAGGGGTGCACTAAGTGTGCCCCTACAGTGTGCTTCTGTCTTTTTCCTGGGTGTAGCACATTAAGCAGTGATGACAGTGTACCCTGTTTGTGTTTTTTTGAGTGACCAGACCTTTTTAGCTGTCATTGAAAATATGTCCGACTGAGACCGCTTGTGTAAAGTTCTGATTTAATATCAAACACAGAATCTTGCACTGACACCCCTTGTACTTGTCTAGTGTATGTACAGTGAGTGTGGTACACATGTATGGTAGTCAGCGTTTGAGTATTGCAGCTAGTGGGATTTAATTTGGATGTCTGTGATCATAATGTGGCACAAGTTGGCGGGTAAGAATACCTTCCCCAGATAGTGGTAGTAGATTGTTTGCTTCCCATGGCTCGTGGGTCGGGACCCAGATGCTGAAGTGAGGATACCTTTGCAGATTTCATGAAGATTTGTTATCAAGGGGCTGCTGATTAGTTCTTCTTTACCACTGCCATTTGGCTGATTGTAGGAATGAGAGTAGGACTTCAGTTTCTGTCGTTCAAGGTGAGGACGTTTCTAGGTCAGGTCTGCCGTTAATGTCTCTGATTCAAAATGGCTGATGACAGACAGGTGCAGAACACTCACACTTCAGTAAGAAGCATCAATGTTTACAATGTCTGTATCTGGAGAGAAGCTTGAGTAGGACACATGAAAAAAAAACAAGCAAATTGGTTCTGAATCTTTAGTCAATGGATCCACATCCTCTGTCTAACAAAATGTGTAAAAAAGTGGGCTCCAAACCCCCCTATTTTGTTCCTGTCCCAAGTTCTTCTTGACCAAGCAAGATAGTGCTCTGCATAGTACTCATAGAGCTGCGGTGTAAACAGAATTTTTGTCGCAAAGTCTCCCAGAGGTTAGAGAACATCACCAGAAGTCAACTCCTTGATCAAGGGGGATCTAAAGGTCTGCCTAAAGAGCCTAGAAGTCTGTCTGCCTGCCTGCTGAGAGATAACAGTAGTTTTCCTAGCCCCGCAAGAGAAAAAGACTGTCCAAGAAGAGAAGTTTGTGTGCTTAGTGCGGGGATGTGGCCTAACAGCTTTAGCTGCCAACCTTGGAACTAGGGAACCAGGTTTAAATTCCAGCCTCCGCTCAACTTTCTGTGATTCTGGGCAAACCCCTTAATCTCCACATGCCTAAAAAAGTGTGAAGTATGGCTCTCATGTAAAACATCGGTTTCTCATTTAAAGCACTCTAACATCCTTTGGCCAAGTTCACCCTTGGGGCTGTGACTTCTTGAGGATATCACTGCATGAAGATTCAGCCTAGAGGCTGTAACTGTCTCTGCTGAGTGCCTTCCTGCAGCTGTCCAAGGGGCCTCAGCTACCGAGTGCTGCCTCTGATCTTGGCACTGTTACAAAGACACCCATTCCAGAAGTTGTCTTGCCCCATCATCCAGAAGCCATTAAATATAACGGGGTTACCCTTTGTCCCGCAGAACCCGGGTGTACAGTTCTGAGCTTCAAACAGTTCTGTCGGGTGAACAAAATCACCTCAAGGGGAATTATAAAACAATGTTATTCACTTAACATTAAATACTAGAAGGGCCTATAAATAATCCCTCAAACATGTGTGAAACGTCTCCTGAATCAAAAACACAAATCTTTCAAGAAAATGAGATCCAAAAACCACTGACACAACACAACCATTAACTTGTTTTAAATATATTATTTTTCATATATCAAGACACGCATATCTATCTCTTTTGATATTTCTCTTTTTAACGACTGTCCAGAGAACATAAAGAACAATACATCACATTAACATATACATAATGAAAATCACAAATCCCGCAGTGATCACATACACCAATATGAGACCTTGGAACCAAACCAGGGCAGCCTTAAACGTATTCAAAGAAAGACACATATGGCGTGTCCAAAAGAGTATTCATTAGTTATGTAACATGACATCTCAGACACCAACCGGGGTTCACTCGACGTGGGGATGGGGTTATTTTTACCCTCCTTCAATTGTAGTCCTCTTGGCCCAATCGTGGCTTCATTTAAAATATACAGCAGCACCTGTCTTGTCTGCTGTCTGCCTGCGCTTTGGACACGCCATATGTGTCTTTCTTTGAATACATTTAAGGCTGCTCTTTGATCTGTTTTAGTCCCGAGGAAGACCCGCCATGATGTATAGTGAATAACGCTCGAACACGGAGTCGAAACGTTGACGACATTACGTTATGTCCTATGCCAGCAATCCTTTGGAATATGTAAAGAAGATATAAGGATATACTAAACAAAACATTTTTGGGACATTTTGATTATTTGAGGTTCCAAGGTCTCATGTTTGAAGGATTTATGTTTTTTGAGTCAGGCGAAGTTGCACACATGTTTGAGGGATCATTTATAGGCCCTCCTAGTACATTTTTTTACTATTCCTCTTGAGGATATTTCGTTCAACCAACAGAACTGTTTGGACCATCATCCAGAAAGGCTTCTTGCTGGCAGTGAAACTAAGTGTCCACACTGCCAAAAAGGAAGGGTACAGCACATCCACCCTACTTCCGTAACTGTTGAGAGCAGCTTGCATGTAAACCACAAGCTTAGCCTGCTCAGGGGATGAGAAACACAAAAACACCTGGGCCGATCTGCCGTGCCCACTACAGACTGTTATTTGATGCTAAAGGAATGATACACTTTTGAACTAAACTGCGTACTTAACCTCAGCCTAATCCTGCTTAAACCCATGGAACAGAGGGGCAGCTAATAGCTGGAATCTTGGCCCCAATGGGATGGAGGATGGTTACTGGAAAGAATGGGGTTGTAGTGCGTCACTGATAGAACACAGCATTCTGCATCCCTGTATGTTATGTCCATTGAATTATACAGGGTTTAGTTTTGCTGTGAGATTTGAAGTAGTTTCTTTTGCATAAAGATTACTCCTGGGGTGGGCATTAACTTATAGTGTCAGTTGGTTGATTTTTGAGTTCTGAACCCTGGCTTCCCTGACCGCTCTAATATCCCTGAAAAGTCTTTGATTGCTGGTCTTTGCCACCCTTATAGCCAATTTCTTAAAGGGTTGTACGTGGTCCATCTTGTAAAGCCACCAGTGGCTCTGAAATTCGGGGTGTGGGATGTGATGCAGCAACTCCTTATATCTTAGAGGAGCCTGATAGAAAATGAACAATAGAGAGGCAACAGAAATAGTTACGGGTTAAAATAACAACATACATTCATTTTATATGGTGTAATGAAGGCAATGTTACAAACACTCGTTCATTATTTCTCCATTTGAAATATGTCCTATTCTCATTAAACATTGGCACAAAAACCCAAATCTTACTGTATCTTGTAAAATAACGAGCAAATCCATTGATTTGTAAAAATACTGCGGCACTTATATCCACCTTACACATTGTCCCTTATATAGAGAAGACCCCCAAATATATGTGAGATGTGGATTTACAATATCAGTGACAAGTTTCGAGTCTATTTTTATTTGCATAGTTGCTAAAAACCATTGCAACATTTTAAAATAGGCAATAGAACTGATGTTGTACCCCAGTAAAACCAATAAAACACATGCTAAAAATGCTGTACAGTGGTTAAAGTGGTTGGTGTGACCGTTAAAAGGAATCAGTGATTCGCAGAATAAAGTGCAGTGTGGTCAATTAGTGCATTACTGAAGCCAGAAATACGCGTAATAAGGTGCCATATAGTGCATGCATGTTTGGCAGTGACAGCTACTGAGTTGGCAGCTGCTGAGAATTTATACATTAAAAAAGTGCTCTTTCCTTTCTGCGACAAAGAGATGTAGTGTCCAGTTTGCGGGCCAATGGCTCCACAGGCAACTTATTGCTAATGTAGCTGAGGTTGGATTATTTTTTTTGGCATTTTTTGTTCGGCCAGCGTGAGAAATTTTACCATTCTGCAGTTCAGTTGCGTGGCTCTCGGGTCAAAGCATGCCTGCACCGCTTGCCTCCTGGTGCAAATTCCTTTCTGCTTGAAGGAGGCCTTTAGCAGCTGTGACCGTTGTTGCTGCAGCTCCTTGCATGTGCAGATTAAGTGCCGAATGTCTCCTTGTTCCGTATCGCGCAGCCTGCAACTGCTTAGGATCGTTGCCCTCAGCCAAGGTGCTGAGTGCACGGAAGGATGCCCAATCTATGCCTTAGGATCTTTCGTTTTATTAGTTTAGGATAACCCTGATTGAAGTATTTTTGAGGTGCAAGTGTTTTATAGGAATTTAGGGTCATCCAAGCGCGAGATCTGGCTGAGAACGTTGCCTTGTCCTTCCCCAGTGAAAGTTGTTTTACGCATTTCCAAACAAGTTTTTTTTAAAGTTAAATGATGAAGTTGCGTGTTCCAGAGTTCGGCGAGCCTGGTGGTTTCCAGAGATTTCTGTAGGTAACTTCTTGCGTGGGAAGTTTCCCTGTGCTTGAGTTCTTGCCATAGCAGTTGATTTAGGGTGTTTGAGGTGGCAGTTCTGATCTTGTGCCAGCAAATAATATAAGACCATGCCTGGCCAGAGATTGTTGTAATAAGCTGAACTCCCGCCTTATTTGAGCTGGTAAGGTATGGTGTGGGAGGCAGAACATAGTTCTATATGCTTTGACCAGCGTGCTGTCCAGTAAGTTGGCATCTCTCCCCCGCATTGCTTCACTGCCATAGGTTATCGTAGGGAGTAGTTTGGCTTGAGCTACCTTCAGGAGTGGTCTCAATGTCGGCCCTGTCAATTTATTTGCGACATTTTTAATTGAAATTGCTATTACCAACCCTCTCCTTATTTCTTCTTTTTGGCACGCGAAGGCCCCTTCTTTATCAATGATAACTCCTAGGTACTTGTATTCGAGCATTGGTTCAAGCTGTGTACCTCCCAAGTGCCATCTCCTCTGCCGATTTCTTTTGTTATTTATCGTCATTGTCTGTGTCTTACTAAGGTTAATTTTTAAGTTATTCTCTGCGGCATAATTCTGTATTTCCGTTAGTAGATGTTGGAGACCAACGTAGGTATGGCTGAGCAGCACTACATCATCTGCGTACATAAGATTGGTCAATGTTTTGCCTCCAAGCCTAGCTACAAGTGTGTTACAGGTGTTGAGAGCTTGCGAAAAATCAGCCATGAATAGGTTGAACAGGGTGGGTGCGAGCACGCAACCCTGCTTCAATCCTTTGGTTGTAGGGACTTTTGAGGAGAGGTGATTCCGGCCGCCCAGTTTCCCCTGAACCCAGGTATCTGTGTGAAGAAGTGACAAGATGTTTAGAATGACCTGTGGGATACCCCAATGCACCAGCTTCCCCCACAGTCTGCCCCTCTCAATGATATCAAATGCAGCGCTAAAGTCGATGAAGCATAGGTGTAGTTGAAGGTTGGCTGTCTTATTTGCATCGAGGAGTAGGAAGATTGTGAAGATGTTTGTTGGTGTGCCCGCCGTTTTGCGAAAGCCTGTCTGGTTTAGCAGTATTATCTCCTTTTCCTCTGCCCAGGTTGTGAGATCCTCTAAGACAGTGCCCGCAAAGTGGATCGTTGCTACCAGCCGGTAGTTGCTCTGCAGGGCCTTGTCGTCTTTTTTGTGTATCAGAACAATTGTCGAGCGCTTCCATGATTCTGGAAGTCTGCTAAGTAGCCTAACCTCCAGGAAAAGAGGTTGCAGGATGTCTTCCCAGTCACCCGCCTGAGCTTTGAACAGTGCAGGTGGAATGCCATTCGGTCACAGAGCCCCTTCTTTTCTCCCTTTTGTGATCTGCTTTTTTATTGGGAGTGGTGGTGAGTTGCAGGCCTTACAGGCTGGTATGACATCTGTGTCTGGCGTGTTCAGCACTGGCGTCTCATTGTGACCTGCTCTCAAGTGCGCTTCTGTGGGCTGTCTGTTAATGTTCTGTATGCTGGTGCCTCCTGTTTTGTCGTTAAAATGCTTAGTTAGGAATTCAACCCAGATGTCTTCTTAAATGTGTGACGCAATTCCCTCATAGTGAGGATGGATTATGTCGTTCACCGTTTTCAGAAGCGGCCCTGACCATATGATTTAGGTCATGAAGTTTTGACCAAGTTGCATTTTCTTGCTCTTTGTTAATTTCCCATTTCAGTTTTTTGAGTGAAGACCTTTGATTCCTCAAAAGTGAGCGGGTGCTTGAGGCCCCTGGGTGTCTTCTCAGCATACTTAAGGTGCTGTTTATTGATTTTTTGAGGAGCTTACGGTGGTCTCTTTGTGCTTTCGTGATCTTTTTTCTCCGGCTTGAGGCCTGGGAGTGATCTTTTCTGTTTATGGGAGCAGCCTGACGCTCTAGTAATGTGGCAGTAACATTTTCCCATTGGGATATTCGGTCTTTTAAGCATGTTGCTTGTGATTTAAAAAGTTCAATTGCAGCTTCTGACAGGGGTTCTGCATTGGATGCTGCACATTTGATCCTCCTTAGGTTTGAGGTGTAGATGGGCCCCAGGGATAGATCTCGCTGGATAGAGATAGATAGGCTATTAGCAGCAATGCTTGTGGATGGTGGTCGCTCTCCCCTTTGTTCCCTTTTCTGAGCCCCAGGATATGTGGAAACAGTGTGAGGCTTGCAAACGTATAGTCTAATATGGCGCTTGTTGTGGGGGCGTAGTATGATCAAACAGGGGCGAGTCTTTGGGGAATCTGCCATTGAGAGGTCTGAGGTTTAGGTTTTCTAAGTCTTCCAGGAGGCAACTTTTCTTGTGACTCTTGCTTCCGTATGTTGGTGCGCATTGGGTCGGAATTTCGTAAATTGTGGATTGCATGCAAACCTCCTCGTTCCCTGATGTACCAAAGAGGTACTGGTTTAGGTCCCCAGACAGGATAAAATTTGAGATTTCCATCTCAGTTGTGTACTTTGTTACTTGGTTGCTTAGCCTTTTTTAATCTTTCGCTTTTTGTTTTGGGTGAATGTACAAGCGCTGCCAATGTTATGCTCGTGGTAGATACATAAGTTGACAGCCCCCCCAGAGTGGTGTCTAAACTTGCCTCCGTTTGTGGCCGATGGGACGAAGCACATGTAACCCTGGATGTGGTGTGGGTCGGTGAGCCAAGTTTCCTGCATCATTATTATGTCGGCTCCCTATCGCAGGAAGTCCGGCTTCTCAATTTTTATAGATAGACCATTAATGTTCCAGGAGCATAGGTGGAGTGGGGTATCCTTAGCTCTTCTACCACCTTTGTTCTGTGTGAAGCGTCAATACACCTCTGTGAAGGTGGTTATGGTCCGGGTATTTGCCCCAGTGTATGAAGATTTGCTCTGAGGAGCTGGTGCTGCCCAACCTCTATCTTGTAGGTCCGCCAACGTGTTGGCCCTCTGTTGTGGAGATTTTCCCAGTGCCCCTCTGAGCATGGAGTTTATGGATCTGTGTGGTTTTGTTGGTGCAGGACTTAGGTTGCAGGCTAAAAGGGGAAGGGTGTACCATGGATTTTGATATGGGATGACGTCAATGCCCCAGGCTTAAAAGATACCTGTTCTGCTAGAATTTTCTCTACGATATTTGTTGATTTCCTTAGTGGCCTCCGGCATTGAAGGGTTTGTGGTGTGGCTGAACTCTCTATAGAGTAAGTCAGTTGAACTCAGGCCAGCAAGAGTTGGATTTGCCTGCAATATTCTTATGATGTAACCTCTATTCAGAGTATCCTGGTGGCCTTTGGAAATGTACAAGGGGTGAAAGAGCGTGGCCTGTGTATCCTGCTGCGTGGTTTTTGGTTGTTGTATTGCCAGCGGTTGGTCAATAACTGAAGCCATTATTCCAGGCTGGCGGGTGAGGCTAATTACTTTCTTCGGCTGGGTTTCCGCTCCCTTGGTCGTTGGTCTTGACGTTGCATTCCATGGCCTGGTGTTGGTTGTTGTTGGCCCAGAACATGCCTGTTTTGTGGCTTGCACACTGTTCTGTGCCTCCTGGTCTGCATGCTGCCAGCTGGAGCAGTCATTAGTCAGTGAGGCCTGGCTTCCCTCTTTAAACGGTGTGTCCCAATTTGGCCTAGTTCTGTTATCTGTGTGTTCTCCTCTGCGCCCATTACTTAGGTTCTTGCTTGTTGCTTTTCCCGTTGTAGCTGCCGGCACTTGCTCCCCCAAATGTTACTCCGTTATGGTTAGCTGTCAAGGTTGTTCTGGGGTTATGAATGTTGTGGAGGGCCCTCCAGTAAGATCCAGGCTATGCAGAGTCTGTTGGAAGCTGCCCTGACTGGGCTTTTTGAGTGGAGATTTAACTGTGTTCCCCTGTCCCTTTTCTTTCCCGTTTTCCATGTTTACCCAGTCTCTGTTCAGTGTGGGTAAGAAGCCCCCTTGTTCTGGCAGGTTGATAGAGCTATTGGTAGGCCACAGAACCTAGTTTTGTGTGCTTAATTCGCCTGGCTTGGTGTCCAGTTTTGTGTGTTGTCCGGAGAAGATGGGAAATAAGGTTTGGGGTTATTTTCTGATAGCGCACTTTCCTTTTCTGGAGTTGAGCTTTGGAGCTTGAGCTCCTTCTAGGTGATCTGTCGGCAGATCGCTGCATGCTACTTAATTCCCAGGCACTCCTGTGATGTCGGGACCCTCTCGCGGGTTGCGTTGAAGAGACTCCCTTTTTGTCAGATTTGCTTGTTGACCGTTGACCGTGCCCCGCGTGGTGTGGAAATTGTCTGTGTGCTTGCTTGTGGATCCAGAGGTTGCGTTCCTCATATGCTTTAGCATGCTGTTTAGCATTGGGGGAAGGGTGGATAGTTTGTCAATTATGTGGCTGCAGCTAAGTTGGGCGTCGGATTGAGCTTCCTTTATTAGGCCGTTAGATCCCCCAGTTTCTCGTTGATGTCTGCTGTAAAGAGTGCCAAGTTGTTCAGTAATGAAAGCTGAATGTCTATCTTTTCAGACTGGTATTGGAGTGCAGTTGTATAGTGTTTAGGAGAAAGGCCCAGGTGATGCTGGCTTGTTCACTGGGGGTCTCTCCCCCCCTTGGGCTCATTTTTGTTCAGACCCCTGGATGGTTGGCTAAGGCTTCGGGAGTTCTGTTGGGACTCTTCGGGCAAATGCTCCCTCCGTAGGTGGTCTGGCGAGTAGGTGGCAAGCATGTCCTCCCATTCTTGTGTGTTCAAGTAGGAGAGGATCACTTTCCCCTCCTCTTGCTGAATTGGGTCGGGAGTCCCTTCAAGTGGCCCATATGGGTGGAGAGACGGCCAGGCTTGTGCAGGCAGTAGTGCTGTGGTTGGTGAATTTGTGTTTGCTGGCCGTGGTGTCAATGCAGGGATGCTATTCGTGCTGTTCACTCTGATCGGTGTGGGGCTGAGAGCGATGTCTGGAACTTGTTCTGTCAGCGAAATATTCCCCGTGCCTCCTATGGCATTGCTCTCGCCTTTGGTCGTGGCGGCGCTAGCCTCCACCAAGGTCTGGCAGTGGGGTCTGCATGTTTCTTTTGTGGTTGGAACTTCATGTGAGAGATCCTCTTGTGAGAAACCCTGTGGGCTGATTGCTTTTAGGAGAGTCGCCGGGCACGCCGGAGGTGATGTTTGTGCTGCTGCTAGGTCGGAAGTTGGATTCGTTAGGGCTTGAGGCTTGATTTGAGCTTGTTGCCATGCTTGTTGTAGTTGTTGTTGATCGGGCAGCATAGGGTTTTCTGGGTGCCCTGGTAGCCAGGTTGGGAACAGATTTTTTTTCTTGTTGATAAGCCTGTCCCTTGGGCTCCCCGGCTGCTTAGAGCAAGGCGTGCCCGTAGACCTCCTGGCGCAGCTTGCCTCTTGGGCAGTTAGGCAGAATTTTTAGGTGTGTTGATTTGTCGTTGCATTTGCCGTTGCATTGCTGGGCACTAGTGGACTCTATGGATCTTCTTATTGCAGGGCCAGACTGGCCGTAGCGGGCACCGGGCAATCCCCCGGTGGGCCGCATGGGTGGGGGCCAGTTTTGGGCCCCTCAGGCCGTTTTTGTTACAGGGCAGTTTTTGCAGCATAGCTGTGAAATCGGCCCTGTAACAAAATCGGCCAAAAACCGGCCCTGGTAAAGAGTTCGGCGGCAGCCCCAACCGCCCCGTGGGGGGCCGGCAGAGCACTTTGTCAGGGCCGGTTTTGTTTCCCAGTCCGGCCCTGCTTTAGTGCCCTGGTGGGGCTCCTCCGGTGGCAGTACGAGTTGAGCGGGCAGCAGTGGTGTCTGAAGACCTTTTAGGGTGGCATTACTTGAGCAGAGAACAGATCCTGCGGCCCTTAGAAAGCTGAATTTTGTGTAACTTTTCGGTTGATTTGAATGAGTTGAATGCACAGAAAAATGTCTAAAAACGATCAAAAATCTGTTACTGCGGCAAAAACAGAAGTCCCATATTATGATTTAGGAGTACATTTTTATGTGCAGATATTCCCGATAGCAGGAATTTTGCTATCAACTGGTATCCCCACACATATTTACTCCTACTATGACTTAAACCTCACGGAATAGGGCATAACCGTGGATTTTGTTTTTCTGGCTGGAATTTTGTATGGAATTGCCAAATCTGTTTAGTTTAACTCTCACATTTATCATCTACTCTGAGCAGATGCTAAAGCAGTGCGGGGTGTCAGGCCTGATGTGGGAAGCAGCGGTGTAACAGGCACTCCCCACAGCCCACGCGGTGCAGAGGGCCGATCTTCTTTGCATGAAGGGGGCCCCCTCAACATATGTATGCAGCACGTCTCTCTAAAGCAGCTGCAGCGTGTAGCATACTCACTGCAGACCCAGGACTGAAAAGAAACACCATGACTTATTTGTTTTGCTTCAGTCCCAAACTGCCAGGCACCTCAAATGAGTGGGTGGGACCAGGGGCGGTGGGTGAGATTTTAAAGTGGTGGGGCGCAAACGAATTAGCATACAGCACCGTAGCGAGCGAGCGCAGCGAGCGAGCCCGAACCCCAAAAGGGGGGTTTGGGGGGGTTACCCCCCCCTAGAAAATATTGAAAAAAAAGAAGAAAAATCAGGCATTTTCAAGCAAATTTGAGAAAGCAGGAAGGTTAATAAAGCAATTGTGAAAGTGCAGTTATTACATTAATAGATGGCATAACATAGGTAGCTGCTTATTCAGTATTACCACAGAGCTTCATACATTCTGTCCTATTATGCTCAGGTGCTGAATTCAGACTATAAGACTCATGGAAATCTCAGCTCTAAGAGTAGAAGAAGTTGCACAGCAGTGTAATTGGAGTAAGTGGGGTAGATTGGAGTAAGTGGGGTAGATTGGAGTAAGTGGGGTAGATTGGAGTAAGTGGGGTAGATTGGAGTAAGTGGGGTAGATTGGGGCGGAGTGGGGTAGATTGGGGCGGAGTGGGGTAGATTGTAGTAGACTGGAGTAGATTGGGGTACATGGGTGTGAAGTGGGCTAGAGTGGGGTGGGGTAGACTGGAGTTGAGCGGGGTAGACTGGTGTATTGGAAAGGGGTAGATTGGAGCGGGGCAGAAAGGGGTGGGGTACATTGGAGTGGAGTTGGGGTAGTCTTGAGAAGAGCGAGTGGAGTTGGGGTGAAGTGGAGTTGGGGTAGACTTGAGAAGACCAGAGCGGGGAAGGCATGGGGTGGGGTAGTTTGCTGTGGAGTAGACTGGAGTGCAAGATTGTGGGAGAGTGGAGTGGGGTAGATTGTAGTAGAGTGGAAAACATTGAGAGGATTGCAGTGAGGTAGATTGCAGTAGGGTAGATAGGCAGACTGGACTGGTGTAGATTGTGGTTGAGTGGATTGGAGTAGATTGTAGTGATGTAGATTGTAGTGGAATGAGGCAGGTTGGGGTGGATTGGCCAGGAGTGGAGAGGGGTAAAGTTGGGTAGACCCTAGTGGGGTAGACTGTAGTGAAGTGAGATAGAGTTGACTGAAATAGATTAGTAAAGAGTGGGGTGGGTAGAGTTAAGAGGGTCAAATGGTGTTGAGTGGCTTAGATTGGAGTGGCATAGAGTGGCATGTCAAAGTCGAGGGGCATGTCTCTGAATCAAAGGGCATAGACTGAAGGAGAGTGTTGCAGAGTGGAGCGGCGTAATGTGGAGTATCCATCGTGTGGTAGCACACTGCCTTTACAGACAACACATTTCCAATTGAAATGACCATAACATTGGTACAGACATGCAGATTTTTAGCGCATAAATGATAATGTGTGGAAATAGCATTGGCTAGTGTATTGTGTTTTCATTGTATTCAAATATTTGTTTCCAGACTCCAATACAAAAATTAACTTCATTATCTATTTATAATTCTAATATAGTGTGAAATATCAGCACTTTTCATATTTGTTGTGTGCTAGAAAAAACCCTTTCCATTTCATAGCAAGATTTCACATAACTCTCTCACTTCGAAGTCAGAGAAAGAAAAGTAAACACCAGGCTCCCAGAATGAAAGCGGCTGACATTTGACCTTTGTATTTCAATAACCAGCAAACGTGACAAGAAAACAAGTGCAAAAGGGTAATAGCTCAGTTCATCACCCAATGAGACAACTGCAAAGCAGAAGCTAAGGCAAACACAGGCAATCACAGATATTGAAGTGCAGTGTCTCACAGTATGCATAATATATCAGAAGCCCACTAGGAAAGGTGCAATAAAGCACACAATACTAGAGATTCATTGTCGACAATCCTAGAGTCACGGAGTAAGTCATTTTGATTACGCTGCCATCAGATTGACCCTAATCATAAAGTGTACATTTTGAATGAATCCCATTCAGCAGAGATTTAGAATATAACATATTTAACACATACCTAATCCAGTATAAAATATTCTCTCATTCGCAAATCTAAGAAAGGTACCTTAAGACATGGAAATACATAAATGCATGATATATGTATTGTATCACAACTAAAGCATTACCCTAAAGTGCTTAAGTGCAATCATGATTATGCGGTGTCAAAGTGTATTCTTCGCTTCTAGCCACACCTTCGCATGACTGCTCTCAGTTCACCAGTCTGTGTGTTTTAATTACTACAGGCCCCCCTGCTGTCCCTGCTCTTGTTAAGGACCCTTGATGCCACAGTGGAAGAATACATTTCAGGAACAATACAGAGCTAGGCAAGCAGAACATTAAAAGAGTGCCGAGCCAGAGTCCAGGCAGTGCTCTGTGTGGTGTATAATTTGCCATGTAAACCTATGCTAAAGGCTCAAATTTTAAAAAGGTAGATTTGTTTAACTTGGATGCGTTTTAGTTCAGAGACCTAGAATTAATTTCTGCATGGACTGGAATTTATGAGAAGTTATTGGTTCTAAATGTCAACTTTGAAACATTCATGCCTGCGAGGACGATGCTTTTAGTGAACCAAGAGGCAAGTCAGCCGTCATGTGAACACTGCATAGGTTTTTATAACATAGGGGGTATTATTAAAGTCTTTTAAACAAATGAGGTTGTTGATGACACATCCTTAATTGAGTTTTAAGGTAGGATGATAACAGAAAAGAAGGCACAGTGAAATAAGTTAATGGGCCAGGGAAACACACATTTTGCCAAGCAGATATACCATTTGAAACCAGGTTTCTTGGTTTTACGTTGCAACATTTAGCCTCTCGATGAGGCGGCGTAGTGACAAACATAAGTGTGTGGGTGACAGAAACCACAAGAAGACTTGGCGTGAAGTTCCAAGAACACTTCTTTCAGAGCCAGAGCTCAACATCTGGCTCTGGCCTTCAAAGGCTCACCTACCTCTACAAAAGTAACTTTGAAATATCCAAAATACTGACATTTTGTTGCAGGATCAGCTTCACAATCATTATAATTATAGTTCCAATTACACCTAAACTGTCAATGACGGTTTCTTCCTGTCGAGGGATGAATCCTCCTGCATGGACACAGCTCCACGAATGACCCTACACTCACACTGGTTCACGATTCCCCCAGCACTCGCACTGGTACTTCGGTTACGCATTTCTCACACAGCTCATCTTTCACGCTTCCCGTCCTGAGACAAGACCACACTGGTCACCCAGTTCTCACATGGGCACCCTATTCACCCTGCACTCACTACTCACCCTGTACTTCCACAGGCATACCTTTCACCCTGCACTCACACTGCTCACTCCGTGTCACCCAGCACTTACACAGGCACACCTAACACAGCATACATTTAATTACCCAACTCTCGTGAAAGTGTACATACTTTGAATATCTGTTCTTCCTGCATTAGTGCATGCCTACTCTCCGTAACTAAAATACCAGTGCAAGAGGGGAAGAGTGCGCTGAGGAATAGCACAGGAAAGAAGACTGAGTGGGAACCAGAGGTGGCTGAGTGGGAGGTGGGATTAGTCTTAGGCCCTGAGGAATCAGCCAAAAGGGAGTAGATAAAGCAGGCAAAGGCTGCTGGAGGGCAGCAGCACAACAGATGAGGTTCAAGCACTGCAACTGTGGCTGTGAGCTTGTGTGGGAATCGAGCAGGGACTGATCGCTAAGGGTATAGCGCAGGTGGGGTGGAAGAAATCCCATGCCCAACACTGAGCCCCAATGGATTTCATAACGACCACTATGAAGGAAGGAATAGGTCACCTACAGCCACAAGTGCTGTTTTGCAGCTTTTGAAGAAATGATGTAGACCGGCATCTAGGCTGGTTTTCATTCTTTTCCTTTAATGCCTTTAGTGCGGCATTTCTACCTGCACACACTGTGCCCTTGACTTCCAATGAAATGTAGAATTCAGTGAATAGTGATTAACGGACTATATAGACTTGGGTGGCACAACGAGTAAAGTTGGTCACTCTGAATACATAACCTTTCTGGTTGAAGGCATGTGCCAGACCCAGTTTAGGGGCTGAGCCACGGCCATAGGGCAGGGGTGGTTCACCTCAGATCTCCTGTAATCTGTCCTACTATGGCTTCGCAAACTAGGCCAAGTACAACCCCTTCAACACGAATTTCAGTGGTACCGCTGGTGAACAGCCACAGGCTTCTCAGGAAAGTAGGGCAGGGGTGTACAAACTGAACGCTCCGCAGCACAAAATTGTAGGTCCAACTCACTGCTTTAATTTGATACGAAAAGGACTTTAATAAACACTTAAAACGGTATATGACAGCAGTTACAAATCAGCCGGCCCAGCATTTCCCCATGTTTCCCCAACCGATCCTACCTGTGTGTCCTCAGTCCTCAGCCACCGTCCAGTCCACGAGTCACGACGACCACGAGGCTCAGGCGACGCGCACGAAGTGAACCCGACCGTTACCGGATCCAAGCAGCACGCTTACCTTACGTCAAGCTCGGCATCCAATCAGGATTGCCCCTGCTCATGCTGCGCGGTGACCGGCCAATCCTGGCGCAGTGGCGCTGCATGCAGCGCCAGGATTGGCTTGGAGGGCATAGTGACTGCTCGCCCTGTCGCCCTTTTGCTGCCAGCGCTGCCGCCAGCAGGTCCTGCACCCCCCCCCCCCCTACTAGCTAATGGGGCCGGCCTGGGTGCGCATGCTCGGGCAAGTTGCTGCCCGAAGTATACATGCGGGGAAAGGGGAAAAAAAAAGTTTTTAGACCTGTCAATCATCCGGCTTCAAATCAATGACCACACCAGCCAGCCCGCCCCCCTGCACACTCCCGATAAAGTCGGGTGCTGCCCGGCGCCGCCGGAATAATGTGCGCAGTAAATGGTAATTTGGACATTATATTTTAATTATTTAACGCGGGTATTATTTAACGCGGGTCCAATCAGCAGGGCTGGTGGGGCTACGCCCCTACGCCCCAATGGACGCACCGCGGCTGGGTGGGACCCTTTGAAGGAGAGCATCCGCGACAGAGCACTGCTCCTTTTAGAGGGGAAGAGGCAGCACAGAAATGACTGGAGCAGAGGTAAAACTGCCACCTTTCTCAGAGACAAATGCGAGTGCGAGCTCTTCATCTTTTAAGGTTCCTCAGAGGCCTGCACATGATTCTTTCGTAGAAGTAAGTAGAACTTTATATGAAATAATCTGTATTAATTTTAATATTGGCTCTCTGTCTTTGTTTACTTAAATTATCAGTCAGGGGCCATTAAGACAGCTGAAAACACTTTTTAAAGTGTTTTCTTCTTAAATTAACTGTTAAAGGTACGCATTGCTAAGGAAAGAAAATACCAGCCAGCACTTTAAATGCTAGTCATTGAAAGTGATTTCTCAATGTTTCTATTAAAGGATCTGGATAGAACCCTAGAGTTTGTTTTCCCTCTGGCATGCTTTGAATAAGGTGTCAGAGAAAAGTTAACAGCAACATGCAATAAAACATAGCTTAAAAATAATCGACAAATGTATACCAATAACGAGAGTGACCAGCTTTTCCAAGCACTTTGTGTATTTGTTTTAAACCAAAGTAGTCTACAAAACATATTACCTTTGTGTTACTTAAAACGTTTCAATGAATTCAATATTTAAATAACCATTTTAAGTTGCAATATTGTAAAGCAGAGATCTCAACCTCTCTGTTTCCAAATGTTTTTACCACTATAGACAGTACTAAAAGTACCAGAATGCAATGCATCAAATACTCACACCTGAAATGGAAAAATGCGAGGAGACAGTGTAGGGTCTAATGGATTGATTTCTTGTACACATATACAGCATGAAAGTCTTTCCCGTTATTGTTTCCACAAAGTACATTTGTGTTTTCCTACTGCAATAACAGGAATGTTCAGCAGCATTGCAATTTTAGTTTCCAAACTAGAATCCTTCTCACATGTATTACAAGGGAGTCCGTGATACCAAAGCATTGTCTATGGGCCTGCAAGGAAGGGACCAAACACATGATTTTATTGGACAGATAATGATAATGCCAGGCAGCTGTAATGTAAATATTGCAGATAGGGGAGGCTGAAAGGATTTACTGAATTGTAAAATGGGTTTAGTGCATATTAAAAAGCCATTTTGTGGTTGCAAACCCTATGACTTTGTGAGTCGCAGGGACTTGGAAACCAACATTGTTTGGTTTTTATGTTATGTAATGAATTAATTTATATTCAAGTGGTATGTTTCGGTTAAACATGTAATGTGTTTTAATTTAGACTTTTAACATCATATTTCTGTAAAATATTAACTTTTCTGTTTTGTGTACCTAAAAACAAAATTCAAATATACCTAGAAGTTAGGTCTGCTGGTTTCACTATGGGCAGTCCCTTAGCTAGACTGTAATTCATCCCACAAATATATATATTTACTGGATTTATTGGAGTGGAGAGCTATTTGGTTGGGACCCTATCAGTATATATTGCAGGAGGGCCCTCTCAAGTTTTGTTACACCATTGGTGGGAGAAAAATAAAGAGGGAGGAATAGGAATGGGAAGAATGTTGCTTGCCTGGGGGGAGCATTTCCCTCACCCCTACCCCCACCGGGCCTTGGGAGGGGGTTAGGTAGGAGCTAAGGAATCGGGCTAGCCTGCGCTGCAGCCTATTTCCATTGCTAATTAACTGGCTTGAATTTTGAGCAGGTATAATCAGCTCTATTTCTTCCACTACTGGTAAATCCAGGCGCGGGAAGAAAGGCCCATGATTGAGCCAAGCACAATTCAACACAAACATTATTCGCTGCTCAATTTTTAATCTGGGACTAAATTGCAATGAAATCAGTTGCTGTTGCACACTTTGCATTGTGATTCAGTGTTGTGCTCTTATTGAGTATCTTTGAGTTCTTTTTAACTTTGTGGTTTTGGGTGTTCACATTGCTTTACTCTACCAAATGTAATGGTATTGTGCACCTAATAATGTTTATCCTTTTATTCTGTTAATCCACTGCATTACTTGGTGGTGTGTTCAATTGCTGGTTAATACTTTACTCTTGGCCTCTTTGTGCTAAGTTTAGATGCTGCAAGTGCTTTGCTAAAAATAGGATTTCAGAAATGAAGGGCCTTGTTAAAGAAAGCTGTTAAGCCGGTTATTCTTGGGGACTGACCACTGAGCATAGTTAGCAATTCCACACCTGCTTTACCAGCATCTCTAAATCTTAAGTGCCTATGTGGTGCTTTGGAAGTTGTTAAAGTTTAGATAAATGCTGAGCAGGCCACCATATATCTTTTTTGGCCTGCCCGATACTTATTTTGTTTTTCACAAACGGACTCCTTAAACAGACAGCTTTTGTCAAACACAAAACAGCAGTGACCCTGATGTTCAAGAAGTTGCATCCTTGTCCATGAGACCATTTTTTATTTTCCGTTTCTGGCTCCGTTAGGCCTCACATAGTAGATGTGGAAGGGAAAACTAGTGATGGTAACTGTAACGTGGCAGGCCTGTGGCAGACAGGTCACCTTGTCAGAGGTTTCCAACCTCAGAGCCAGATGAGTCTCCACCGATAAGAACCCTGTGGTTCACCACAGTCTGAATGAGCCTCTGCAAAATTCTAAAAAAGAGCCAAATTAAAACAGATAAGCACATTCATTTCAATATTTGGATTTGGTAAGTTAATACTCTTTATTATAGAAAGTATTTTCTTAAGATAGCACTGATGAAAGGTACCACTTATTAAAATCATACTCTGTAACACGAAGAAGCATATTCGCACAACGAACATTAGACAACAAAGTTCTCAACTGCATTTTCTATAGTTAATAGATAGCACAAGTTAATACTAACCAATTAATACACATTTAGCAGAATTCACTTTAGCAATAGGCAGGCTCAATGGGTTGATGAGTATGGTGCATGTCTAAGTTCAGCTCACTGTTCGACTGCAGGGGGTGCTCCCAGTCTGTGGTCACCCAGACATTGTTATGTACCAACCTTGGTTAGGGGACAATGTCGATATTTTGGTGAGGGTAGGTATGCTCAGCATGGACTCTACTGTCCAATATCTATGCCCTTTGCCTGGCTTTGTGGTGGTACTAATGCAACTCCCAGATCGCTCCTCGTTGACAGGGATTTATGTAACAAATCAATGGATTCTGTTAGGTTTAATAGGAATTTGTATTCAGAAAAGCTACTTGACCAAACACACCTGTCTCTACCCTCATGGACTGATCTCACAACCCTAGTTAATTAGCGTTCCATACCATAGTTCACAAAAAACTACTTGTTGGAGTAGTCCATTAAAAAGATATTTTATTTTCTTGGCTTTGTCACAATGTTCTATAAATAAAGTTTCATGGTATATCATTTAGGGAGTTTATTTCATTGTGGAGTATATGGGAAGAGAAACTTTAGAGTTGGATCGGAGAACAATGACACCTCCACTAGCAGAAATATGGGAATCTTTTTCCATAACCCTGATGTCAACAGACAGTGTTTTACTTTATCTTCTTTACTTTGGATGGAGAATGTAAAAAAGAGAAGACTCTTTTATCAGCCTTGGTATCTAGTTTCTCCTTTAATACACAATCAATAAATTAAATAATAAAAGGGCAACGCACACCAACTAGATGATAGGATCATCTTACTTTTCTCAAATATTTACATCTCCCAATAATGGTGTAAAATGGCATTGGATCTTTTTTATGTGTAAGGCTTGTAGGACAGTGCCAGGTCAGGTTTAGTCAGACACCACAGTTCTATGAACAAAATCCTCTAAATTAGTGACAATGGGGGGCGTGCCCAGGATGGTGGAGTTTTAGGATGTGCCTTTCAGCCTCTCTGTCCCTGCTCTTGGCCCAGATCACCGGATCACCTTATTTGCCCAGTTAGAAGATCCGCAGTGGCCCCCAGTGAACCACAGACACCGGATGTTCCGATGACAAAACGGGCCAACCGCGCTTACCAGCTGAGGCACTCTTAAACGACTGCAGCCTGAGGAGAGCTGGGATCGACAGCATGGCAGCCGCCAGCGTGAACTGAGAGAAAGCGGCTCAGTGACAGGTGTGTGGCTGCACTGAACTGCACCTCTTCTGCATCCGAATCGCCTCCCAAGATGACGGATGGTGCTGCCTTCGGACTGGAGTGACTCTACACGGTGTCCACTATCTGCACCTGACTACCCTACTGCTGCAGTCTTTTTGTGGTACTTAGGGGGTCGTGGATAACTGCCTGACCAGGGAGCATTTACCTGCTAGAGCTGGGTACCCCAGGGGGGAGGACTGGAGGCGCTTACGGGACCACAATTAACAGGTTCCCAATGGGTAAAAACGGGGAGAGCAAGGGGTTACAACATAGTCACTGCCCTGGAACTGAGAGGCATAGCTGGGTCACAACTACGTCACCAGCACCCTCCCCACATGCATTAGCTTGTCACCTATGAACTGCTAACATAGGCTGCATTTGGGAAGCAAGAGCGAGTTCACAAGACCTGTACCACTCCTATTGAGACCACGCTTGAAGAGGGCCTAGCCGAGCCAAGTGGGCGCTTTCCTGGGCGGCTCTGTAGAGACCAGTACATCCTGTCCTGACTGCCTTGGTTTCCTGGTACAGAGTCTCTTGAAGGTATGAAAGGCTTGACCCACCTTAAGCAAACTGGGAGTGGGCTGTGTCATACCTGAAGGTTGTTAAGAGATTGCCTTGGTGGTGAGTCCTGCACCCTTAGCCAGCCATCTCCACACGTATTTGAGGCCGCCATACTTACACGCTCTGAAGCTAGACTTGCCGAACATTGTGGCTGACAAGCTCTCTCTATAAGGCCCCGTAGAGTGCTAGTTGCGGCTTTTCGCACTAATGGTCTTCCCATATGGCTTACGTACACTGCTCTCTTGCATTCTTTTCAAAGAACTGGCCGTCTACTGGCATCAATCTTGACTCATAGAGCATGTGGGGGGGGGGGGGGTGGCAACGTCACACACGTAACAGCGCATTTTCTCCCAACCAGATATTGAGGGGGCAACAGCAGCTATACCCCCTTAGTATCTCATGACCCATAAGTTTGCTAAACAGCATCGAACATTTGACGCCACCCTCTTGGCATACTCGGAAAGACAAATTGTAACAGGCCTGAGATCCGCAATCCCTAAAAAACCTGAAGGATATGGCCGCGGCTGAGAGAAGAAGGATCACAAGCTGAAAGACGTGCTAATTAAACCTACGAGAAACCCAGCTGGAGATGGCCCTCTGACGTCACGGAACGGGCCAGACCCATGATGGCGATGATCCGGAGGGTCCAGTGAAACGCTCTTTTCTAGAGGCCTTGTTTGCATCCCTATGGAAAGACCTACAATGTGTTAAACAGGATCCCTCCAGTGATCCTAAGGACAAGCGTCGCAACTTGGAGGCTGTGGGAGGGCGGGTAGGTTTTGGCCATCGAGGATTGTGAAACCATGTGCAGAGAATAAGTGGAACAGCTACAAAAATAAGTTATTCGCCTTAGGGAACAACTGATAGCTATACAAGCCCACGCTAAGGGCCATGAAAACAGATCGAGGGGAAATAATGACCGCATTGAGGGAGTGCCGGCGAATTTAGAGCGAACGGACTTAGGCCTATCTGTTAAAGAGCTTTGCCTTCACATATTAGAGCCCCCCTGGGCCAGAGTCTGCCCTCCCAGCTCACATCTTAGTGTGCATTCATCAGCTAAAAGAAAGCATCTTATTCAGAGCTCGGGACAAACACCCACTCCACTTCAAGGGACACACCACTATGCTGTATCAGGATCTGGCAGCCGTAACCTTGCAGAAACGCTGTGACTTTCGTCCGGTCACCTCTCATCTGCGAACCATCAGTGTCTCTTACTCCTGGGGCCATCCGTTCTGGCTCATATTCCTCCTGGACAATAGGTTACATCAACTACAATCACTGATGGAGGTGTGCCGAATTCTAGGTATAGACCAATCTGCGGTGGGGGACCAGGGTTCTGGTTATCATGGCTGTGATGCCCGCAAATGCTAGCGATGGTAGAAAACATCGGCAGACTGAAACCTGATTCCTCATGACTCTGCTGGGGCCTCCAATGATTGCTGCTTCTGATGGAGTGTTGGGGCCAAAGTGGGGGAGCGGGGACTTGGGCCACAATCAACCTCTCACCCATACCATTCCTAGAGAATGTAGATTTTCCCGTGCAGTATTGCTCTTTTTGAGAAAAAAAACTTGCTGTTTTTTCCTGTTGATGGTTTTCAGGGAACTGGACTCACCTTGTGAGATGTTATGTTATATAATTTTATATAGCGCTCGTCTACCCGTGGGTGTCTTGGCGCTTCACTGAGACTTAAGCATACTGAGGCGAAAGCTAGCTAGTTGTTAAATAGCCAGGTTTAAAGTTATATTCTGAAAGGAAGGAAGGTGAATATGGCCCTCAGATATAGAGGCAGAGAGTTCCACAGCCTAGCTGTACTGCAGGAAAAACTCCTTCCTCCCCAATTCACTGTCCTGATTCTAGTAGTAGTGATTAGTCTAGCACTAGCAGACCGGAGATGTCTGTTTGGGATATGCCAATTGAACATTTCCCTTAAAAATTCAGGGCTTTATGAGCCACACAGAGCGCTGACGCACTGGAAGCCAATGTTGGTTTCGGATTCCTAAAGTTACCGTCTAATATTTAGGAGTGTCTAGAACCAGTCTGGCAGCTGCATTTTGCACAATATGGAGTTTCCGAAGAAGTTTTACTTGGAGGCTCCTGTATAATCTGTTGCAATAGTCCAACTTAGAAGGACCAGTGCAGATACCACCGTTTTCCTGGTGTTTCTAGGAATAAAAGGAAAAATGTTCTTTAAGAATTTAATGTTAAAGAAAGATGATGACACTACTTTGGACACGCGAGTCTGGTATCTGAGCTGATCATCTATAATAAAGCCTACGTTTTTAGCTTTAGTCACCGGATGAGGAGATGACCCCAGACTATTGGGCCACCAGGCACGGGACCATGCTGGAGAGAGATTGCCAAAAAGTATGACCTCGGTTTTGCTCGAGTCCAACTTCAGACAATGTTTACCCATTCAACTACTTAGAGCAATCATGCAGTCATGTAATCTTGTGGAATAGTTGACATTATTGTCCATTACAGATACAACCAATTGGGTGTCATCTGTGTAAGATGTTGGTTGTAGGTTGAAACTCTTCATTAGGGAGGTAAGTTCTGTAACATAAATGTTGAATAGTGTTGGGCTAAATGAAGAACCCTGGGGAACACAGCAAGGCAGTGTGAAAGGTGAGGATTTAACCTGGCCAAGGTTTAGAGTTTGGGATCTCTCAGACAAAAAAGATGTTAAAAGGGCAAGAGCCATGCCTTTCACTCTTATGGCATTCAGACGGTGGACCAGAAACCTATGGTCCACGGTATTGAATGGTGCGGATAGGTCCAACAGTATAAGAGCTGCTGAACCTCAACTATCTAGTGCCATTCTTATTTCCTCAATAGTTTTTATCAATGCCGCCTCCGTGCTATGGTTGGCTCTATATCCAAATTGACTAGGGTCTAGGATCTGATTATCAAAGATAAAGTTGGATAGGTCTGCATTGATTATTTTCTCAATAATTTTTGCTGGCAGGGGAAGTCTCCAGATGGGACGATAATTGGCAGGGTCGTTGGAATCAAGAGTAGGTTTTTTGATGAGCGGGAGAATGCAGGCTTGTTTCCAAAGGGTAGGAAATAACCTTGCTCAAACATTTGATTAAACAACATTGACAAATAAGATGCAATGGTTCGAATTGCAAGTTTAAAGATTTTTAGGGGCATGGTTCATCTGGAGAGCCTGATTTAGCAGCAAGAAGGAGAGCACCTATGTGGTTAGGTGATGTTTGGGGTAAACACTGTAGGTGAGGAATAGTCCATCACTTCCTGAACTTCATTATTCATACCACATCCTTACTCTATCACGTCTCTACAAGGACCCAGCGCTGGGGGAACAGTCGGGAGCTCTGAGTTCAGTGCATTTATGGCCAATATAGAACACACATGACCCATGCTACCATAAAGATTCTCACTTTGAATGTAAAGGGCCTTAACAGCCCCAACAAATGTCCAGCCATACTTTCTTATCTTAACCAATCCAGGGCGGATATCTGCCTCCTACAAGCGACTGGCTTTGATCTCGGGCTTTCTTATACCAATTCCTTTCCTTTGCTCCCTCTATAACAGCAGAGGTAGCCATTTTGGTGTCCCGCTACTTCCGTGGCAAGGTGGGGGCCAAGGTGGCCGAAATAAAGGGTAGACTTCTTGCATATACAGTCACTACCGGGAATTACAAAACTATTATAGGCTCCATCTATGCATGGAATAAAGTTTAAGAAAATGTCTTACACAGGGTGATACCTGAAGTGCTATCCATGTCAGATAGGTTGATACTCTTGGTAGCGGACTTAAATCTAGTAATTTACAATGAGCTGAACAGGTCGGTGCAATGATACGATAATACTGAGGCTCTAACAAAGGGAGGCATTGAGTGCTTCAAGAGATAGGTCTAGAGGATATATGATGAGAACACCACCCCCACACACATGATTACACCTTTTACTCCCACGCTCATAAAATATATGCTTGTCTTGACTATTTTCTTGGGACATAAGAATGACATACCCTGACAACGGCATTGGAGATAGAACCCTGTGCCCTCTCTCACCACTCAGCAGTGTCCCTTACCATTGCCCTCCCCCGGTTACACGCTCTACCTGCACATCAAGGATGAGGGAAACCCTCTTGCATAGGCCCTAGAATTGAACGATACACCGTACACCTCCATCACTACACTGTGGGAGACTCTAAAAGCTGGAATTAGGGGAGAATTGATACCAGTCTCTTTCACAGTCAGTAAGATCCATGAAGAAAAGAGGGACCACCTATCTCAATAAGTAAGAGAGCTAGAACGCATCCATCACAGGACTCGGGCCCCGAGGGTATAGTGCCAATTGGAAGCAGCCCGCTGCCAGCTGGCGGGCCTTGATCTGAACAAAGCCAAATACGCTGAATTGTGCCTACGACACTCATTCTGCTTGGGGGGGAGACAAATGTGGTTGACTCTTAGCTAGGTTGAGAACGCAAAGACAAGAAGTAGGTGTACACTCTCTTCCGGCTTCAGACTGCACTGAAATAGTGGACGGTAACCATATCTTATACTCCTTTTGAGATTTCCATAAAGATCTATATACGGGGCAGACTCTCAATCCAGAAGGCCCCGCCACCTATCTCCTAGGAGCCAGCACGTCACACATTGCTCCGGAACAGGCAGCCTCCTTAAAATGCCCAATTCGTACTGAAGAGGTTATATCTGCTATATCCCGCCAGAAACCCATAAAGTCGCCTGGACCCTATGGTTTCCCAGCACTTTTTTATAAGAAGTTCTGCCCGGTTCTAGCTTCAATTTTCCATGCTAGAGACAGCCATTGTGATTATTCCTAAACCTGGGAAGGATAACGAACAGTGCTGCTTTTATCGCCTAATTGACCTCCTCAATGTAGACATCAAACTTTTCACTAGTATCTTTGCAGCTCGCCAGGGGGCACTCATGCTAAACTTAATCGATCCAGACCAAGCAGGATGTATCCCCAACAGACAATGCAGTGATAACACTAAACAAATGATCCATCTAATTGATAAGGCTAAACGCTCAAGTAGAGAGATAATACCCTTAACCATCGATGTTGAGAAGGCCTTAGATCGTGCCCACTGGCCATATCTCAAAGCAACACTCTCCCACTTTGGCTTGATAGTTATCCCAATGTAGTAGTCAGAGTAAATTGACAGGCTTCTACACCTTTTCCCATAAGCAGAGGCATACAACCGGGATGCCCACTGTGGCCCCTATTGTTTGTTCTTTATATGGAGCTGATGGCCTAGCGGGTTCTGGATAATCCGGATATTACTGGGGTCACCTTTAGCAGGGAACAACACACTATTAGTCTATGTGCAGATGATGTATTAGTAGCATTAGATAACTCCATTACAGCCCTTACAGCATTCTTGAAAGTATTGTAGACCTTTGGCCAGGCGGCGGGATTCCGCGTCAATGTGGGTAAATCCCAAGCTCTCAATCTCTCAGTGTGTACGGCGATGGTGGCACAGCTCGCAGCACAATACCCAATACAGTAGGCGCATATGTCCATTCCATATTTGGGGTTACAATTAGCATCCTCAGTGCAGGCGACATCCACATTAAACTATAAGTCCTTGCTCTGACACCTTAAAAAAAGACCTGCCCTGATGGCAACACTATTGGCTCTCTTGGTTTGGAAGGGTGGCTGCCCTTAAAATGACAGCCTTGCCCAAGATTCTGTTCTTATTTCCTGGCGGCACCCTCTCCCGGGATGATCCAGTCCCTACAAAGAGAAATTAACCGACTGGTTTGTCTGGGCGGACGGTGTCCCATCGAATGCTGAAAGACCAGTGCTACCACCCCATTGCGAATAGAAGCCTGGGTCTTTCTAACCTCATACAATATTATCAAGCATCACAATGGTGGTGTCCAGTGGAGTGGAACCTGGAGGCGTCTGAAAAGCACTGGTTATTTCAGGACAGGGCACTTGCAGGTCAGCATCTGTAGGAAAGTCCCCTTTTTGAAATGGCCACATCACCTTAGAAGCCTCAACTTATCTTCTATTACTAGAGCGACTATGGAAGTCTAGTACCAGGTGGGATACAGTAAAAATCTTTCGATGTTCCCTTCTCCACTGACACTGATCATGAGTAACTCTCACATTCTTCGGGCATGGACCAGGTGGCATTCACGGCATGGCAACTTGCGAACTGCGCTCAGTGGGCCACCTGTTCAATGAGGAGGAGAGGCTGTTGTTTGCCCAACTACACAACAACTGCGCATTATCAGAATCTGAGCGGTTACACTACTTGCAGGTGCAGCACTGGTTGATGCATCGACCCTACTACCTGGGAGCCCAGAGAAGCCTTACACATTTGGGGAAGTGGTTAGTGGCGAAAACGTCAGATAAACTGCTTATTATCGAACTCTATAGCATATTACATCAATCTACACTGCCATATCTGATTGCAAGCCAAAGGAGAATGGAGACAGAGCTAGGAGATTACTGCCAACGAAGGAATGGGGGAGTTGTATTATAGAGTGTGATACACAGCAGATAATGCAGCTAGCATTGATACTGCCACAAAGATAGTCACTACTGGTTTCTCACACTGGCACGCCTACATGGAAGGAACCCAGAACGCAACCCGGATTGCTAGAGAGGCTGCGGCTCCTCCTAAACACTATTACATCTACTGTGGGCCTGTCCCAAATAAACAGAATATTGGACTATGATCATGGATGCAATTGATTTATATTTAGATGCACTAATCCCTAGATTCCATGCTTACATGATTTTAGAATTACCTAACCCACATACCGTTCCACTGATATCTCGTAGGGGAAGACAGATAGGTTTGACATTGGGAGCCTACCTCCAGATCATACTAATGCTTTGGGGTACAGGACACACTCCGACATACCAGGGGTTGCTCCACCGGCTATGGTATCTATTGAGGATGGAGAAAAGCACCATCTCTCTGACAGCCCAAAGCTCCTCATATGGTGGGCTATGGTGCCCATTCATAACACTCCCCTCGACGGAATTCCAGGAGCTTACTTGTCCTAAATACTCACGTCTACTCTGTTAAACAGAATTCTCTAGAGGTTTGTGGTATCATGCCTACCAATATTTACTACTTGAGTACCTGGGGAGGGGTGGGGGTGAAGAGGGTTTCTGTTGGGTTTGCAATTTCTATTGTTGTCTTTCCTGTTGATGAAAGCACTGCAACCTACTACATGTGCAGCGCGTAGCGATGCTCTAATTGTTGCTTTTATTGAAATGCCAATAAAGAGATTTGAACCATTAATTAGTGACAATACACTACCATACCATGTTTTAGCAACTTCCTTTTGAAAATACTCCCCAGATTGCACCCTTGTACTCCCCATAATGTTGATAGCCAACCTCACTCTGAAAATTGTTCCAGCATCACTGAAAACACCTATCCTCTGCTGATGCACATCTTTCTCAAACTGATATGCATCTGTTGCAAATGGGTTCCACCCTCTTAGCAAACCCAGATTTATTTATATATATATATCTTTTTTCGATCATAAATATGATCATTTGCAGAGATAAAAAACAGTTCATAAAATATGAAGGAGTAAAAGATTAAACACCAATATTTGATAAAAGTCTTTAAAAAGACGGACTATAGCAGCAGCAAGAGAGAAAATATAAGGTGCATAATTCCATTCCCAGGACCTATATTATTATATGTTGACCAGCCATATTTACACATACCGTTTGGCCCTTTTCCTCCAAGCATACAGCAAAAATCTCGATATTGCAAAAACGAGCCACCTCGTGGTATCAGATCTAAGAATGCGTAATGCTTCACTAGGAGATTTGAACGACAATAGGCGACAGACTGGTATTATCCAGGTTTTCCTATGGCCGACATAAGTGGGATAGCAAAAGAGAAAATGTTCCAGAGTCTCTGATCGGGTGTAACACATAGGGCACAATGGTGTTGCAGCTTGATTCCCCCGCGTGCTAATTCTAGAGTTTAGCGGTAGGGTCCCGAATCTAAATTGTATGTACAGAGATTTGGCCTGTGGGGGTTCGATGTCATCCATAAATGTTTCAAAGCCAAACACTCCTTTAACATTTAAAAAACTAGTGGTTAAAGTGCCATGTGCAATACCCTCTACATTATGATGATCTATAAATTCCCAGAACCTTTTTTTAGGGAGAGGAATCAACTGTTTTGATATGGACCCCGGGTCCTCCTAAACACACCCCAGCCCTAGTTCCAGGAACCAGGCCTTGATTTTAATGAACCATTTAATGCGGCCTGTTTGTTTGTGCAAGGCAATCAGTTCTTCTAGATGCCTCCTTCAACGAGACCTGTGTGTTGCTGGTCCAAATTCTAATCCAAAATAGCAATGCCCTAAGAAATGCAAAATGGTCTATGTGTTTTAGGCCAAGATCCAGTCTTAGCGCCAGTAAGGGGGTGCTTGCAGGTAAGTTCAGGATTGCCCTGATGAATTTGTTTTCAGCTAGGGTAAAATATTTTAGGTTTTCCAGCCCCCATAGCTCAGCACCATAGAGGGCTGCTCCTAGACCTTTGGCCCTATGGAGTTCCAAGATAGGCGACACTGGGCGGTATGGGGACGCCCTGGCTCTCCGAACTATAGCACAATCAGCATGTGGGAGAGTCCAAGTGCTCTTCTCGAGTTGAGATGTCCAAAACAACCTCACTAATGCGTATGCCCAGATAGTCAAAATACCTGACCTGCTCCAGTACTTGCTCACCCACCTTGAGTTTACCCTTGTTTGATTTGTAGGGATTAAAGGTCATGTATTTTGTTTTGGAGCATTTTATTTCTAGCCACTTCTTCCTACATACTTTATCAAATGTATTTAGAAGTTTCGGAAACCCTTTGGGTGTTCTAGAGATTAGCAAGGTATCGTTGGCAAATAGCAGACAGGGCACTGAACTGCCTGCTAATCTTGGGGGATCACCACCACAATTGTACAGTTCTTCTATTAGTCCATTAATGTAGAGGGTGAATAGGGTTGGGGTGGGGACACATCCTTGGCGTACGCCTTTCCGCACTAGTATATCTTTTGTCAGACTGCCTTCAGTGTCCCACCTGACCTTTGCATATGTATCATGGTGTAAGCGGGTCAAGATGTTGAGTATATACGCTAGGAGACCCAGTTCGCTCAGGGCTAGCCAAAGTTGGTTTCGATCTATCGAATTAAAGCTGTTTTTAAATCCACAAATACAACATACAGGTGGCCCCTCTGATGGTCACTTCCTTCCAGATTAATAGGAGGTATCTAAAAACTTGGTCAGTGGTACTTGTGGCGGCCCTGAATCCCGCCTGGAGGTCTGACAGGATATTATTATCCTCGATCCAGTTTTGGATCCTAGATAAGATAATTTTGCTGAAGATTTTTTGGTAGACATCTATAAGGCTGATCTGTCTGTAGTTGCTGGCAACCCTTTTTCTCCCTTTTTATAAATAGGAATGATCTCGGCTCCCATCCAGATCACGGGGATTTTGCCACCAGAAATGATGGCATTAAAAACTGATTGCAGTAAGGGACCCCATATTGAAGGTTCAGACTTGTACATGTCTCCTGAGAGCTTATCCAGGCCCAGGGCTTTCCCACTCTGTAGTGCATTTATAGCTATAATGGTTTCCTCTATGGTGATGACTGTCTCCTCAGTTAAAACAATGTTTGACCATCTTGATTGCGAGCCAGGGTCAGACGAGGCACCTTGTCCTGCGTAAAACTCCTCAAAATACTCCTCCCAGACGTGGGGATGTATGTAAAAATCAGTTTCTATTTTTAGATTGGGGATCCCTTAGACAAGAGATGCCAGAACATTTGGCTATTCTTTTGCTTTGCCGCCGATTCGGCCAATTTATATAACTTCCTGCAGTTCTTGACATCTAGGGGAAGTTTTGACGTAACCGCCATGATTAGGTCTGCTTTGGCTTTACCACAGACCTTATTATACCAAGGGGCTGTCTTCTGGTTTACAGGTTGACCATTACATTGTTTGATAAATACTGGTCTAATTGCGGCGGTCAATTGTAAAAATATAGCCATGGTGTCATCTATACTGGTGACAATAGTGCTCAGATCAACAAGGGTCTGCTCCACCACTGAGTATATTTTCGAGAGAGCAGTTGGGTCAGCCTGTATCAGAGGCCATTTGACTCTTTTGTTGTTATTGCTAGTGATGACCGGGACGCTCTTGTGCCCAGAATTGCCGTACAGTAAAACTGTGCCTGACAGTGTGAGGGCCAGAGCATTGTGGCCGCTGTCTTCCTGTATTAGTACGGCAATGCCTTTTATGCTGGACCAGAGTTCAACGTCTACCAGGATGTAATCAATCCTGGTTTTAGTTGCCCCCCTCTTAAACGTGTGGCATGCTTCTCTGTCAGAATCAGTCCTGCCGTTACATGCTCGAACCCCATGAGTAATGGTGAATGATAAAACCTGATGCCCCACCCTAGTGTGTTTCTTAATGGGAGGTATCTGGGGCTTGGCGATCCCCTTAGCTTTATCACCATCAAATATTAATTCTTGTACATAGTCTACAGGTTCGAATGTTGTGTTAAAATTCCCTGCAACTATGAGTCGGTGATTCCCCTGAGCAGTCTCAAGAAAGTTTAGTAGTGTTAGTGTGCCGGATGGCTTATGTGGAGTCTTTTTTTTTTTTTTAACTTTATTTGTGATTTTAAACAGTCACATAGTAATTCAACTCCACATTGTCAGCAGGTTTAGTAGAGCATTAGTAATAAATGGCGTGCAGTCTACAATACATAGCTTGTGAATAGCATCTCATGTTCAATAATACTGTCCAGGGCGCAGGAGAGCAAAGAATAAAAATTAAACCTTATACAATCAACGCGGGAAGACCGCATAACCATAGGAGCACTATTGATATTCTCGGGTCTTGCAGCACACAAGGAGCCCCCATTAGGCTAGTATCCAGACTATACCTATCTGGCAAAAGGGAAAAAATCCTATGTGACGAGAGATAGACTCTCTGTTGATTCTACACCCCCTTCCACTTCAGTCGGGCATGACGTAGTAGCATCCCCCTCAGGACTATGCGTTAGGAGGTATCCCACCAACACCCCATATATCCTTGGGTTGAGAGGTCCGGGGCAGTAATTCATACGTGTTACTCTGTCCTTGACAGTATACCATATCCGCCAACCATTCCTTGAATTTCGGGGCCCGGCCTCTACCCCATCTGCAGGCCACTTTTCGCTTTGCCAGCAATAGAGAGACAGCAACATACTTTCTGTATTTTGTGGGTATATGCGCTGTGTGCCCCAGGAGCGCAAGTATCGGATCCCGGGCCAGGTGAGTATCAATCATTTCCTCTAATGCTGTGAACACTTGTTCCCAGTATTCTCGTACCCTTTCACAGTCCCAGGCTAAATGCCGAAACCCCGCGCCCGGCTGTCCACATCTCCCACAGCAATCATTGTCAGCTAATTTAAAACGCAACTTCTTAGCCGGCGTGTAGTATATTTGGTGCAGAAATTTTAAGTGTATCACACGGAACCTGCTACTAGCCGATATCTGCGCTGTCTGAAGACAACAATATCGCAACTGATCATCGGTGACTTCGCTCCCCAAGTCTTCCCCCCACCGTATCCTGGACAAACTGTCAGCTCCCGCCTTAAACGCTCGTATCGTGGTGTACAATCCAGACACCAAGTGTCTACCATCCGCAGATCGCAACATCCGGTGCAATGGCTCTAAACTCTCCGGTTCCCAGGGGAAGTCCGGAAGTATCGATCTCATACCCTGTCGCAATCGCACATATAAAAAGACGTCTAGCGGCGTATGCGTCTATGCCTTCAAAAATTGTGCCGATGTGCGAAAGGTTCCCTCTTGAAAAAGATCCCCCCATGTACTAATCTGTACTTGCTTATATAAATCTTGAAATCCTTTCTCCTGCAACGGCGTCAAGTTCGGGTGGTATGTGAACAGTAGCCTCGGAGAATAGAGGAATGAGACATCTAAAAGGGCCGCTATTCGACGCCACGCCTCCACCGTACTACTAATTGTGGTAGGTGATGTCACTTGTGTGCTCGCTGGACCATATATGAGGCCACTAAGGGGTATTGGGTCCGTGAGCCAGTCCTCTACCGCCACTTGCGGCATGTATCGTGGAGGATACACTCAGTAATTGGCGTAATGCGCTTGAGCACTTAAAAAATAAACCTCAGAGTCTGGAACATTGAACCCCCCTTGTTCATATGGCCTGGTTAGTATAGACCACTTCAGTCGTGACTGTTTACCCCCCCCCCCCACACCAATCGTATGAGTTCAGAGCGTAGCATAGCGAAGAAGACTCGCCCCGGGTGATAGGGAATGTTGAGGAATAGGTACAAAAACTGTGGAAGTATCACCATTTTAATGAGCGACACTCGGCCCGCCATAGACAAGGGCAGTGCCATCCAGCGCGTTTTGTTAGCTTTGAGGCGCTCGATTGCTGTGCCATAGTTCGCCCGGATAGTTTCCTCCCTGTCCCTAGCCACCCGGACCCCTAGATACCTCAAATCATCTTGACACCATTCCAGCGGGAAGTCGAGTGGGAAAGGAGTCACAACCGACGTGAGAGGGAACACCTAGGACTTTCCCCAGTTAATTCCCACTCCAGAAAGCATTCCAAACCGTATAAATTCCCGCAATATGGGATTGATATTACTCTGCGGGTCTCTAATGTATAATGTAATATCGTCAGCATATACCGATATCAATATCTGCCGCATTCAACAGCGGAACGCCTTATCGTTGTGAACCTGCCGCAGCCGGGCAGCCAGCGGCTCTACAGCAAGTGCAAATAACAAGGGCGATAGTGGACACCCCTGTCGAGTGCCCCTGGAAATTACGATTGGGGGGGATAAGTGACCATTAATCAGTATACGGGCCCTCGGTTGATGATATAATAGCTGGAGCCAAGACAGGTTCAAGCGCGGGAAACCCATCCTCCGCAGGACTCCGAACAGATAGTCCCACTCCACAGAATCGAATGCCTTGGTGGCATCGAGAAACACCGCAGCCAGTGGGAACTCAGGGTCCACCGTCTGTATCAAGGAGAACAGAGTCCGGAGATTGTGCGACGTTGACCTGCCCGGTACAAACCCTGAATGGTCCGGTAGCACCAGTTTTTCCATCAGCAGGCAAAGGCGATTAGCAAGCACCTTGGCCAATATCTTGGCATCGCAGTTTATCAGTGAAAGCGGCCTGTATGTGTCACAAGAATCGTGGGGCTTCCCAGGCTTCAACAGTGACGTGACTATTGCCTCCCTCATCGAGGGTGGCAACGTGCCTACCTCCAAGGATTCCTCATATACTTCCTTGAGGACTGGCGCCATAATGTCAATATAGCTTTTATAAAATTCAGCCGGCAGTCCATCCGATCCAGGCGCTTTCCCGTTTTTCAACTGCATGATTGCCTCTCGCACTTCGTCTAATTCGAATGGATGACATAAGAATTCACGTTGTGCATCACCGAGCCAACCAAGTGTGACCTCCCCCAGGAATTCCTCCAGCTCAAGCGGCCCTCCTCTCTGAGATGTGTAGAGCATGCCGTAATGCTCAACAAACACAGAATGTCCGATGAATCCCGCTGTAATGTGTCGCCGGGACCCCGCACCTCCAATATGTATGTGCTAAAACGAGGATGCCGCGTCACTTCCGCCGATGCTTTCCCAGGACGTTCCCCTTCACCATACCTGCGGGCCACCCAGTATTTCCCACGGAACTTCAGTTCACGTTGCGCCTCAGCTTCATACTTTGTTAGCGTGTCTCGAAATACACTATGCGCTTGCCCTGCTTTCCCCTGCCCCATCTGACTCTCCCACCCCTTCAGTTCCCCCTCCAGGCGTCTCAGCATGCGCTGTATATCTTGTAGCACCCCATAGCTCTTAGAGAGACAAAACCCCCTGATCCTCACCTTGAAGGCCTCCCAGATCACCTTTACGCTACCTACCGAACCCTTATTTCTAGCAAAAAAGTCTCGAATCTCCTCCTTCAGTTCCGCTTGAAAAGCAGTATCTAATAGAGCCGTGGGTTGTAATCTCCATCGCGGCCTGGGGCTGGCATATCCCGGCGGGGTAAACGATACCTTTACCGGGCAATGGTCCGAAAAAGTTCTAGCCAAATGTGGCACAGTATGTATGCCAGGCCCCAGTCCTCCGGACATAAAACAATAGTCAATCCTTGCCCAGGTTCCTGTATGGGAAGTAAAATGTGTGCCCTCCCTCCCCTGTGGGTGAAGATGTCTCCAACTGTCAATTAGCCCTCCTTCTTCAAGTATGCCATATAACACCTCTCTGGACTTAGTATAATGATGCATCCTGGCGTTAGACCTATCTTGGTGCGGCTGCAAGGCGACATTGAAATCTCCACCCCATATTATGTGAGTGGAACCAACTGTCAGGATTTTACCCCACAAATCAGTAAAGAATTCCGGGCTATTGGTGTTGGGGCCATAGCAGTTGGCTATCGTTATAGAGTCACCCCCAGCCTACCCCAGGCGATAACATATCGACCTTGCGTATCTGCGATCATCCCTGCCTGCTCAAACTGAATCTGCTCTTTAAAAAGAATCGCTGTCCCACGGCATAGGAGGAATAGGATGAAAACAAGCAATGTCCTGCCCACTAACATGCAAAGTTGTTACTAGCCCTTGGGTCCAAATGAGTCTCCTGCAATAATGCCACTTGTATCTGCTGCCTCTCCAGGTATGCTAAGACCTGCCTCCGCTTCCTCGGGTCCCCAAGGTCCCTTACATTCCAAGACAACACTCCTGTGCCATTAACGTTTCCAAAGTCAACTAGCCCTGTATGCTGCAATCCTGTGCGTATCCAGCAACACATTTCGAGATTAACCTGCACATAAAAAACAATCTGTATTTGCTCTACATCATACCCATGAAACTTCCTGCCCCCTGCCACCCCCACCCACTGAAGCATCCCAAACATGCCAGAATGAAAATTCCCCTCCAACTCCCCATCAGCTTTCCCATATCAAGTGATATGTCGACCGTCTCCCATTCCCCATTGGGGAGAGACAAAAGAGAAAGCTGTAAACAATTAGTAACAAACATAGGGTACTCCCCTTTGAGGCCTTGCTGCTAGGTGGTTCACGATAACCTCTAGTCAGTCCGGGCCCGGTAGTTGCATCCACCAGTCCCAGACCAGACACAGAGGGTGGCTGGTTATAACAAAATATTCTACTCCTCTTCACTGTACATGGCCTAGAGGAAGGTACTTTTAGTGGCTATGACGGTATTTGGCTTGCCACCTCCCATATCATTTCACGTCACATTTTTACCACAAGTCACAATGGTAGCTGACTCTTCCTGTCAGCGCCTTCCGCAGCAGCTATCATTCCATCTCTGGTGAGGGGGATCGCTCCGACCCCGTCCGCGGCGCCGACACTTTGTTTTGTCTCCGAATCTGCTTCAAAAATTCTTCCACCTGGTGCGGATTAGTGACAAATTTCTGCGTTCCCTGATGGGTCACCCTGAGACGGGCAGGATACAACAGGGTATAATCAATTCCAGCCTGTCTCAGTTTCTGCTTCACCGCCAGGAAGCGGCGCCGCTCCTCCTGTACATGTATTGTGAAATCCGGGTACATGGTGAAAGTCACTCCTTCATACAACAATTGTTTCTTCTCCCTGGCCACTCGTAGAGTCACATCCCTGTCTCTGTAATTAAGTAGGCGAGCAATGATTGGCCGGGGGGTGCCACCAGGAGGTGGTCGAGGCCCAAGAGAGCGTTGAGCTTGCTCAACTATGAACTGCGAAGACAGAGTCTTTTCCTACCACGGCCGTGAGTAGTTTTTCAATATAGTCTTCCAATCTACCTGTATTTGTGCTCTCTGGTATCCCCAAAATGCATATATTATTTCTGCGGCTACGAGCTTCAATGTCTTCATTCTTTGCTGCTATTACTTTGAGCAGCTTGTCAAGCTGCTCTGTTGTTGTTTGTACTTGGGCAGTGGTGTCCTCGATGGTGGAAATTCGCTGCTCCGCCTCGTTCAGCCATGCCTCGTGGCTCTCGAGCTTCCGAGCTATCACATCCTTCCGGGTGGCCATTGTGTCCATTTTATCTGTGATGACCGCAAACCCCTGTCTCATTTCCGTTAGGATAATTTTCAAGTCGTTCCCCGGGGCTGTAGCCTGCTCCGGCTGTGAGGATGCCGCCTCCAAGTCCGCCTCCATCTGCGGCTGTCTCATCGGCTTCCGGGCGTCAAAAGTCAACTTCTGCTAACGAGCCTCTGACTTCCCCATCGTAAGGCCACTGGGAAGAGTGCGGGGGCCCGAGTCCTCTTCGTTCTATAGACCTCTCACGTGGAGTGCAAGAGATTAAGCAATCCAATGCCAGCAAGCAATCTAAGGCACTCTGCACACACCTTCTCAATTCGTGGTGGCAACTGGGTACCTTTGCCGTCTCTCCGCAGCTTGGCTATACCACCGAGCCTCTACCTCTAACCACAGAGCTCCGCTCGCGCAGTGCTGTGGCGCCCCGTCCGTCGCGTGTAGGCACCGTCGCGTATCGTATCAGGTGCAGCTATATTGGTCGCCCGGCACTGGTAGTGTGCGGGGGGTGAGTATTCCTTTGAGGCCACAGAAGAAAGCGCACCTGCGTCTGTTATTCTACGCCCTTCCGACATATGAGTACAGCATCGCAGGTAACATGGCGGCCAGGCTTTCCCCTCCAACAAGGCTCGGGATCCAGTGCACACACAGCACTTCACTTCATGCAGGGATGGACAATAAGAGGGTTCCTCCCTCCAAGCCAGCCGCTACCTCCACTCTGCTGCACCGGGTCTTATCATGTTTTTCATGCAATGGCACCTCACATGTGGGCTCTGATTCTCTCACCGCATAAGGGGTGGGTGTGCGTGGCCTACATCACCATTTATCAGCAGCTCTCCCATGACTCTTACAGCACTCAGCCAGGGGAAAAGAGCGCCTCACTTCACCTCCTCCGCCGCCTCTGTCTGATACCTCCTCGCGGGTGCGTCTCTGCCCCCGCCACCCGGCCAAGCCAGCACCGCTCCCGCCAACAATCACCTCGAGCGGGAGATCGTCTTCCACGCTCCAGCGTCGGTCCTGGCAATAATCAACTCTGCCTGCGCCCCCCAGTGCCGACCGCACCGCGTACCTCTGTCTGGGCGCCTCGTAGATCGGTGAGCTTACTCCGGTATTCAGGCGGCCATCAGTGCTCTCCGCAGGTGTAACGGCATCTGTCGGCAACGTCACTGCGGCCTATCTGCCGCGTGTGCCGCCCGCCGCTCGCGTTGACAGCGTACCCGCCCTCCAGCACCGGGTGAGCTCCTGCTGTCCTCCGCTAGCGAGTTCAAGGGCCAGTATCCGCCACCCTGCAGCCTCCCGCCGTCACCACTTAGCACCGCTTGGGTCTCTAGGCTTGCTTTACTATATTCCGTGGGTTCCGACCTTGCTTACTGCAAATGGAGAAGGATAATTGTCAGATATCGGAGCCAGCCTGCGGGAGCCTCACTAGAAGGCAGCCATTTCGCACGTGCGCCACCTAGCGCCCCCGGCTTATGTGGAGTCTTAAAGCGATTATAGATGTTAAATAGCCTTACTTGGATGTTTCCTTTAGGAGAGGATAGTTCTAGCCGAGTATTTCTTCAGAGCCATGGTTAAGAACCTTTGATTTGCAGGCCAAGGTGTTATTAACCCAAATTAGAAGGCCACCAGCAGGGCGACCAACATTGGACTGCTTTGCTTCAATACTGTATGAGGTGAAGCCCACCCTGTGGACACATTCAACCGCCCATGTTTCCTGGAATATACATTAGTGGAAATCGTCCCTTAGCTTACAGCAGTCGGGGTCAGTTGTCTTAATCCTTATGCCTGCAACATTCCAGGATAGGAGCTTAAATTCATGGGGTTCAATTAACGGTTTCTGAATGAGTCCTGTGCTATCAGATACTTCATTGGGCACAATTTGATGATGGAAATGACTTATCGTGAATGCTTGGTCACACATGGCAGGATTATTGTTGAGGGTCACCGGGGTTTCATCTTGCTGTGAGATGGGTGGTTCCTCTATTGCACTTGTTTTTTATTTATAAAATCTGTTTATTGGCATTTCATATAACAGGATACACAGTACACTCTGGAACCAGAGTGTCTCACATATGTAATAGAACCATTGATATGTATCTAGCCAGGTGCATATTAGTTAATAGAAGCAGGTGTATCGCCTAATCTCGCAACAGCATTGAGGGCCTCTCAACTGTAACTGCAACCAAAGAGTCCCCTTCGTTATCCTGCCACTGAGAGGCTTCCCCAAGATGAGACGCTAGTGTGCCACCCACTCACCCCAAGTGTATTTTCCATAAACAGTTAGCGAACTATGTAACAGTGGGGCAGAACATCAAATGCCCAGATGAAACAGCAACAGCAAAGTCCGGCCTATGGTCCATCAACCCCTTATTCCTTCCCCTGTTACGACCCCCCCACCCCGATGTCCCTTGTGCATGCTGTTTGATCATCATGGTCGCCTTCACCATGCGCCCCTCCCAAACAACCAGACTCCCCAGCACAACACTTCATGCCCCACCCCCAGACTGGCTAGTACCTGGTCCCTCTCGGGGGGCGTCTCCATCGTGTTCCCGGTAGGCTACTGCGGTATCCCTGTCAAGTCGCACCATGGCCTGTACTATTGCCTCCCACTGACTCGCTATTGGCGTCTTCCTAAGGCCTAACGTTTCTTCCCGCAGGAGGGCCGTGCCCTCCGCCTTTGCCCACACTAATAGTGAACCTCGCCATGCCCGCACATGGGGCAGATCAGCTGCCTTCCAACGCTTGGTGAGCAGTCGCTTTGCTACCACTAGCCCCAGGTCGATAAACCGAGAGGTGACTTTCGTGGAGGGGGTTCTGTGAAAGAAGTGCAACAAATAGACCGGCCATTCAAACGGTAGCCGACGATTCGTACATGCGTGGAGCGCCCCATGCACCATCCGCCAGTACGGGTCCAGTGCGGGACAGCTCCACAGCATGTGGACCAGTCCGGCATCTAGCTCCCCGCAGCAGGGGCAGCCCGCATCTGCAAGATGGAAATACTTGTTGACGGATTCGGGCGTAAGATACGCTCTGTGCAGAATAAAGAATTGTATTTGGCGGAAACGCATATTCCGGGGGATCCTCGTCGGGCCCTGCAGCGCTCTATCCCACTCCTTGTCGGCCATGGGCCGTGTCAGGTCCGCTTCCCACTTACGATCGCTGCATGTGTACGCAGGGAGGCTGCGAACCACCGAATCATGTGTCTCCCGCGTCCCATGACGTGGAGGTATTGCATCGTGAGATGTTGCTCCGGCTCCTCTCTGAGATCACCCCAACAACTCGTCAGCGTCGCCATCAATGACCGGTGATGAAGAAAATGGCCGGGCGGTAACCCCGTCTCCTCCGCCAACGAGGCGAACGGGAGGAGGACACCATCCCGGTACAAATCCCCCAGTGTGTGGATATCCGCCGCACGCCAGTCTGCGAGTTCAGTCGAACTCAGTACCCTCCGCCCACTAGGGGAACCCTCTATCGGGATAGCTGGGGCATAAGGTGTCCGGGCCCGAGTGAGATAGAGAGAACGGCGATAGCACTTGTAGGCCACCAACACAAGGAGGGGTGCCAGCCTCGACACCTTCGCGGCCGGGTGGAACAGTTTGATGATGTCAACCAAGGGGGAGGGGGTCGTCGTAGTCGCCGTGTCATCTCGCCCCCTATCCGCCAACCACCAAGCTACCCACTGTAACTGCGCCGCTAGATAATAATGTGCAAAGCACGGCATCGCAAGTCCCCCCTGGTCAGTGGGGAGGTACAGCTTGGGTAGCGCTACTCTATGGCGCGCATTACCCCATATAAAGTCCCGCAGCGATCGCTCAAGGGTGGCGAAGAAGGATGCCGGTATATATATGGGCAAGTTAGCGAAATAGTACAATAGCCGGGGTAGAACCACCATTTTGATTAAGGCGATTCGCCCCGTAACCGTGAGGGGAAGTGTGCCCCAAAACCGCATCTGTGCCCTGACCGCCGTCACCGCCTTGCCCCGATTGCCCTCCACGAGGTCCGCCGGTTGCCGATATATCTGGATACCCAGATAACGGAAGGTGTCTGGTTGCCATTTGACCGGCATGTCCCCAAGATGGTAGTGGGGATCTCAGGTGTCGGCTCGGAACGCATGAAGGCAAGACTTGGCAGCATTCACGTGGAGACCTGAAAGAGCAGCGAAGTCAGATAAAGTGCACTCCAATTCTATCGAGATGTGCGCAACATCTCTGACAAAGACCAGAAGGTCGTCCGCATAAAGCGATACCTGGTGCGACGAATCACCCAGGGGGATGCTCTCCGTCAGTACCCTGCGAAGCGTGGCGGCCAGAGGCTCTATAGCGAGCACGAACAGGAGGGGTGAAAGTGGACACCCCTGCCTGGTACCAGGGCCGATTGGAATGGCGTCGGAGATGTATGGCCCGGTTCTCACCCTCACCACAGGGTTCTTGTAAAGGAGGGCCGCCATCTGAAGAAACCCGAGGCCCAACCCATAGTGCAACAGCGCCGCCACCAGGTATCCCCACTCCAGGCAGTCAAAGGCCTTTTCAAGATCTAAGACCAGACAGCCCGCCCTAGGCCAGTGCTGCACACCATCAGTGGCCACACGGAAAAAACGCCGCAAATTAAGAGAGGTGCTGCGTTTCGGTACAAAACCGTTTTGGTCTCCATGTATTAACTCCGATACCGTTGGAGCCAGTCGCTCCGCCAATGCCTTAGCCAGGATTTTATAGTCCGCATTAAGTAGGGCAAGGGGGCGGTATGACCCTAGGCTGGTAGGGTCACGCCCAGGCTTGAGCAGGGAGACCAAGTAGGCTTCTCGCATGGAAGCGGGCATGGTGCCCTCTTCAAGAGCCGCAAGGTAGAGACCATGCAGCTTGGGCACTAGCGACTCCCGATAGGCTTTATAGTACTCCGCCGGGAGTCCGTCCGGTCCCGGCGCCTTTCCAGAAGCCAAAGAGGCCACCGCGTCTCCTACCTCCTCCACAGTGAGGGGGCATTCAAGTGCCTCCTGGTGCTCATCTGGGACTGTGGGCAGTAGGGCGGCCTCCAGAAATCGATCCAGGTCCTGCGCCTGCCGGCGCCCCGTCGAACGGTACTGGGTCGCGTAGTGTGCCGTCAACACCTGATGGATCTCCCGCTGCGTGTACACTAGCGTCCCGTTGGGCCCACGAATAGAGTCTATCGGGGCATGTGTCGTCTCCTGCCTGAGTAACCAGGCTAGTAACCGCCCTGCCCTGTCGGACGTGGCATGAACCCGGGCTGAGTGAGCCGCATAGTTGTGACATCGCTGTCGCCCAAGTAATTCAGCATGTCGTGCCCGGAGCCGCACCAGCCGGACCGAGTCCCGACCCCCACCCTCGCCATGCCGCTTGCACGAGAGAAGGCGAGACTCCAAGCCAGCAAGCGACAGTGCAAGACGTCTACGGATCTTCCCCGACGCGCCCAAGCAGTGTCCCCTGATGGTGGATTTATGCACATCCCACTCCGTCAGTTCGCTACCCGTCGTCCCCTCGTTCAGTTCGAAGAACTGCTCGATCGCCATGCCTATGGAGGCCCAGAATTCAGCATCTTCCAGGGCTGCCGACTGGAGTCGCCACGTAGGGACGAGGGGCCGACCGGGATCCCATCGGAAATGCAATCTAAAAGGATTATAATCCGAGTGGGTCCTGCCCAAATATTCTGCCTGGTCTATCAGAGGGGTTAGAGAGTGAGAGCCCACCACCCTGTCGAGTCGGACATGAAGGTCATGCACCGCCGAGTAGTACGAATAGATGCGGTCACCGGGGTGCAGGCAGCGCCATATATCAAATAATGCCCAGCGCGACAGCCAGTCCGTAAGGCTCCTCGCATTGGAAACCGCCTGCGTGTTCCGGAGGGGCGGGTAGGACCTATCTAGGTGTGTATCAAGGACTGAGTTAAAGTCCCCGCCCAGTAGCCAGGGGAGGCCCGCGTATGGTGCTAGCACCGCGGATAAGTGATCTAAGAACGACGGCTGCTCAACATTCGGGGCATACAGAGAGCCTAGCAGCATGTGCTGGCCATTGAGCCTCCCACGGACCAAAGTGTATCGCCCGGCGGGGTCAACCACCGTTTCCGTGCATGTAAACGGCGTGCCCGCCCTCACCCAGATCAGTGTGCCGCGGGCGTGTGCGGAGTATGTGGGCCCAAAATGCTGGCCCCTCCAACGAGTGAGCAGCCGGCCGAGCTCAGGCTGTGTCATGTGGGTCTCTTGAAGGAGGGCGATGGCTGCCTTATGCCGCTGCAGATAGGCAAAAACAGAATAGCGGCGCGCCGGCGTGGGCATACGCCGTATGGTCCATGTGATTACGTCGGTGTCAGCCATCTAAAGCAAGCAAGGTGTGTATGGGCCTCAGGGCCAGGGTTGGGTCGGTCAAGGGGAAGACCCCGATTGTGAATGTCATGCCGGTATGTTGCAACGAAAAATCTAACAAATGAACTTCGGTGCGCTACTGGGCGCATCTAACAACAGTCAATATCAAGAACTGCGTAACTGTCAGGGCAGACCCCAAAATGGGTATTCGTCCAAACTACAAGCCAAATGCCTATGGATTGAACTGAGCCAGGTGTTGGCTAGCGGGTGCGCGGTGAGGCTGTAACTTACGCAAGCTGCTGTGCCACTGCGTTACCCCTACATTCGCCTTGTGTGCCTCCTATGATGCGAATAGTGCTAAGCATGTGTAAGCGGCCGAACTGTGCCTACCTACCCCGCCCGCCGCAGTCCTCGCGTATCTTGTGTGCCCCCACCTGGAGCTGCGTTGCCCGCCACCCTACTCACCCAAGGCCTCACGGCCGGCTTGTGTGTGTCGACGCATGGTTCTACGCCTCGTCAAGCAGGGAAATAAGAGGACCAGCAGTCACCACGGCACCCAGACCCACTCTTGCCACCCCACGCACCAGTACACCCCACCACCCCCACATAGTCAGCTCACATGATGTGATCAGCAGTTTGGGGTGTCACCACTGGCAGACGGGGAAGACGATCTGCTAGTCTCAGGTTCGCTATCCTCACGAGCTGTCACTTCTCCTTGGCTGCTCACAGACCCCAGGGTAGCCACCGCCTCCAGGGCTTCCTGACGCTCCAGATGCATTTTCTCTGGACTGGGCGCCACAGCAGGGCCCAACCCCACATCCCTGCGGACCTCCCTACGCCGCCGCAACCTTCTCTCCTGCTGTCCGCCAGCTGCCGGGTCCGGTGGCCTCTGGCCCCTGGGCAGCCCCGCTTCCTCCAGCCAGTCCCAGACGTCTGACGGGGCATCAAAGAAACGTGTCCCCTCCTTCGTGGCCACCCTGAGGCGCGACGGGAACAGCAGTGAATATGGAATCTTCAGCTCACGCAGCTGTCGCTTCACTGCCAGATAGTTGCTCCTCCGCTTCTGGACCGTCGCCGTGTAGTCCGGGAAAAGCATCACTTGGCTACCACCCACCGCGATGGCTTCCAGCATTCCGAGCCTCACGGAGTACCACATCCCTGTCTCGATAATTGAGAAGTCTGAATAGGAAGGGATGCGGCCGAGCCCCGGGGATAGGTCTCCGCGCCGGTACCCTGTGCGCCCGCTCCACTACAAACTGTGGGGAGAGTACCCCCGGAGGAAGAATGTCCCGCAGCCATCCTTCAACAAACTGTTCTGGGTTCCGCCCTTCCTCGCCTTCCGGAAGACCCACCACACGAACGTTGTGGCGCCGAGAGCGACCTTCCGCATCCTCGGCCCGGTCCTCCAGGGTGTTAACACGGTCGATCAGGTCCTGTAAGGTTATGGTGTGGTTGCGCACCACAGGTTGGACTTCCTGGAGCTCTTGGCGTTGTTGAGCGACGGAGTCCACTAACTTGCGGTGGTCCGCATGTAGAAGGGTGAAGTCAACTGTGACTTTGTCAATGCGAGATTCCAAGGAGACCCTAGTCTGCTCCAGGGTGGTGCCCAGCCGATCCACCACCGCCAGCATGTCGTCCATTTTGGTCTCAAGTGTTGTCGCCTGCGGTTCCATGCCACCGCCAGTGCGTCCTGGCGCTGGGCCGGGGCCCTCCCCTCGCAGTCGAACCTCATTCGGCTTGTACCGCAGCCGACCCATGGCCAACTGCTGTGCCAATGGCATTCGTTGTCCACTTGTCAGGCAATCTCAGCCCCCGGCTCCGCACTGCCAAAGTATAGGAGAGTCTATACCACCCCCCCACCACCAGTGCGGAGGAGGGGAAGGGAGGAGTGGCGGGTCTTTCACGAGGTCCCCTCAATGGCTGCCGCTGCCACCGCCTCACAAATGTCTTCGGACCAATGCCTCCGGGCGCCCGAGGCTAACCGGCCCGCCTCGTAGTAGCCTCACAATATGTCAGTGTCCCCTGTCAGGTGACTCTCTTCTGCCCCGACACTCGTGTCTCGCATCAACTTAGTTCGGCAATGAACCACCCCCACTACGGGCATGGGCCGCTCCCGGACTGCTAGCAAGTGGGGTCACTACCAGCTTGGCAACGACCACATCTCAGCCCAAGTGGCTCCACAGACTCAGCGGCGCCTGGGCCCACCCCTCCGCTTCCATCAGTCGGGACTCCTCCTGTGCCCTGAGCTCCCACCGACCTGTCGCTGCCAGCTCCCACCAGCCAGCACGCAGCTCTCTCACCGCCTCCGGCTTGTGTCGGGTATGTGGAGACTGGAGCCCCACCACATCTAGTCGGGACCTCAGGGACACCCGTCAGTTCCAGGTGTTGTCACCGCTGCGGGGCGCAGGCAGTTCCCCACTCCGCAATTGCCGCCCGCCTCAGTGTCCTTGTCTGGTCTTCGGGCCCACGGCCATTTAGCGTATCGCTCCCAGGGTACAAAGTCACACTCAACAGTGCTGGGGCAGCCCGCCACAGTTCATCAGCACCCGCCGCCAGGGCCACCGCTTCGCCTCAGCACACAGGGAGGTCCACCTCGCTTCCCAGGCCTCCCCACTATGACCTTCAGACTTCCCAGCACGCCAGGTGTCGGCTCCATGTGACGCACCCAGGCAGCTCCGATGGGCCACGTACCGTACCGCTCTGGGGGCCGATCCTGGCCAGAGTGTCCTTCCTCTCCCCGGGGAAATCCCCACAGGCTCCTCTGCCAGCAGTATCTCACTGAGCGGCAGCCCGCAGCACCTCCTGTAGGCAGTCAGTACCACCGCGCCGGTCTCGCACCCGGCGCTGTTCCCGTTCAGCGCCCCGGACCAGCCAGTCACCGGCTCCGCCTCTCCTCACCGACACCACTGTCAACCTCCGTGGCCCCAGCAGGTCGCCGCCAGGTCGCCTCTGCCGCGGGAGTTACGGCTCATGCGGCCCAGTCGCCGCGTGGTGAGCCGCGGGCTGGATTGCCCCTCGCGGCCGGCCGCAGGCTGCCGCCCGCTCCGTGCTCCTCACCGGTGCCAGCTACAAGGGGTCATATCCGAGGCCTCGGGCTGCCCCCGGCTCCAATTTTCTCCGTGGGGTCGCGGGGACCGTTTGTGCAGCGGGTGGTGGCGTCTGCAGCCCCAGCTCACACTGCTGCCAGGAGAATTTACAGGATGATGGCACCAAGCTGCAGGAGCCTCACGCACTGGCGACCATCTTGCCAGCGCATCACCTAGCGCCCCCATTCCTCTATTGCACTTGTTGGAGGGGGAAGAACTACTGGTAGTCAGTCTTGGGAATCCAAACCACTTAAAATTTGAAACCTGTTTCTGGTTTCCAGAGGGGTAACCTCCAGTTGCATAGAGTGTAGCCTGCGAAGTAGCCCATTTGCTGGAGGGCTCCTCCCTCTGTTATCAAGTTGCCTATAAAAAAAAACAGCAGAAGAATAACAATCCCCTGGCCCGTCCTCTGATTCACTAAAGGTGGGTCCCCACCAAGCAAGCAACTAGCTATGAATGGGGATCTACAGTTAATCACGATGCAATCACCAGTATAGGATTTGCATAGAGGAACCACCCAGCTTACCCGCCTCAGGAACAAGATATTGTGGTAATATCTGTTTGTAAAACATGTGTTCTGAGAAAGCCAATGACATACTTTATTTTTTAACTGGGTCTGGGATTCATTTTGTTTTCCCTGCAGCGGGGGAACATTGGTGAGTATTGTCACATAGGGGCAGCAAGATGGAAATGATCATACATAGATGAGAGACCCTCTTCAGAATCAGTGCTGCCCCGTGGATATGACCCTTTTCCCTCTCTGTCCTTTTAGTCCCTTCCCCTGAGGTCATACCGGAAAATAAGGTATACATTCGAGACATTGTTGATTCTAATTTATCCAGTCTTTCCTGAATGTATGAAAAGTTTTTGGCAAATGTTTACTCAATGATGGATGTAAGTGCCACCATAATTTGTGGGAACTTGTCCTCAGGGTGAGAAGGTGGCCTTAAGTTAGAACCATTCGGGGTGGAAGGACTTTGTAATGGTTCAGCGTGGTCTGTTGGATTTGGTGCCAGAGTTTTTTTCCTGGATCTAGTCCGTATGCTACGCGTGGGCTCCAAATGTTTGGTCTTTCTTTTCTTTTTGCCTGTCAAGTCACATACCGGTGGGGCTTGGGGTGTTGTACAGTGCAACAGGGATGGAGGATAATTTTCTGGAGTCCTAGTCAAAACTTGACTAGTTTGACTTGTGTCATTGAGTTCATTAAATGGGACTTTGTGCGTGCCGGTCACGACATATGGATCGCCCCCCCCCCCCACAAAAAGCCGCCGTTCAGCTACTTGTAACTCCATGTCAATACCTTAGCGCATACAAGATGGACTTACTTGGGTGAGAGGAACAAACCAGCGATGTTCGTGTGTGTGTGTCCAGCGTCTCAAAGCCAAGGGACCGGGCCCTGCCCCGCCTCTTCCTGCTGCTGACGGGCCCGCCCGTGCGCGTCCCGCGAGGCGGGTGCCACGATGTACTTTTGTACGCCTCCGGGCGCACACAGCTGCGTTGGCGCCTCCTGGCACATGAAGCAGGGCTTCCTCGGGGTTAGAGTCCCCCCTGTGAGTGCTGAGGTGGTTTGCGGCAAAAAACGGCTATTTGTTATTTTGATCACCTCGTTTTGGATCTTTATGGTGGGTGGGTCTCACTCCCAGTAATTTTATTTTAAATTGGACTGCACGTGTTCGATGCTTGTGTCTGCCTTTTTAGACAAGGCAGTTGCGATCCTGCTAGGATAAGGGGCACAGTCCTGGTTACACATGTGCACACTGGTGTGTTCACAGATGCAGGCTGCATGTGATATACTACTGACGGTTGCTTGTGGCAGTTTTAAACTGCAAATTTGACCTGTCAAAATGCCCCTTTTGGCCGTCCTTAACATTCCTTTTAAATATTAGTAAGTCACCCATATGTAGTGCTTATTGCCCATAAATATTTTAATATTTAAAAAGTAGGGCATGTAAAAGGTATTGTTGACATTGACCTTACAGTGAAATGTACCCCAAAACTATTTTCACTATAGCAGGGCTGGCTGCGGCCGTAGGGTATCATTGGGCTACATTGTTACTTTTAGTAAATGCTAAATATGGATTGGTAGAGGTCATAAAACTGCTGCTTACATTCTTTTGTGTTGTAATTTAAAGTCCTCATTAATGTTGAGGTCAGATTTTACATTATTATCTTTGAACTGCCACTTTTAGAAAGTTGTTGTTTTCCTGTCCAACATTTCGTGGAGTTTCCTGCTGCCTGAGCTGGTGATGTCTGTCGCACTGTTAAATACACATTGGAGCCAGATAGTGCACAAATGGACCTGGGTTTAGATGGAGTGGGTCTTCCTGAAAGGATGGCTGGGGAAGAGTGGGGTCTGTCCTCTTTAATCCCTTCGCTGCTGGGCCTTCCCCCCCCCCCGTGCTAACCCTTTTTTGGCTATTTGGGGTAGTTCGCGCTTAGGCCCCTGTAACCTTTTGACCACATAAGGTATCCATGCCAAATTTGCGCACTTTTCTTCCAACATCATTTTTTTTTTTTTGTAATCAAACTTTATTGAGTTTTCAGGTCAATAGCAATTACCAGCATATGAAGGCCTATTTCCTAATGCCCCCAGCTCGGGGGTTCCTACTAACATACAGTGCTAAGGTCTATAAATTAAGCCTACTACACGTATCGACATATTGTCGTGCAATGACTGAATAAGAATGGAGAACTAGACAGAAATAAAGGGAATACCCCTCTCTAATCAATGCTGCCCTCAAGCTGCAACCGCATTATAAATCACAACAATGCTACTCTAATTAAACTCCTGTGCCTCCCCTCTCCTCACCCTTCCCCCCCCCAGGCATGTCACTTCTACATGTTACAGTCAATGGACATCAGGTATGTACAGTTGTTGGTAGCCTACTAAACCTAATAGTGGGATCGTGTGCGCGCTGCTATCCTGTGCTCGCATATCATGTGAGTTCTAGGGGTGACAATGTCGCTTCAGCTAATTGCTATCATGGCGCTGCTCTGTCTCCGGTAGGCCTGGCTTGATGTCTTCCTCGCTATCAGTGTGTGGGTCTTTTAGTAACCCCACCAACCGCTCCCATGCTTTGGCCGCTTCCAACGTCTTTTCACTCCCCGTTCTCTTTGCTAGTTGCAGCCGCACTATCCCATCCCGCCCATTTACTGAACTCCTTTTTCCATCTGGCTACATTGGGAGCTCCTCGCGCTTTCCAATGCTTCGTGATTTTCCTTTTGGCCAGCAAAAGGCCCATGTCTATAAATTTGCTAGTGATCCTCGTTTTAGCCGTGTGGGGAAACCAATGCAGCACACATGGCCCCATTGCTAGCTCCAGTTCTCTGTCCTTCATCCTTCAACAAGGCCACTACCTCAGTGAAGTGCCAGGTTCAGTCTGGCCCTCTTTCCAGTGTGCACGAATAGCCGCAGTAAGCGCCGTGTGGAGCAAGAAGTCACCTCCTTTTAATTCAAACCACTCCTGCAAGTCGTGAAAGGGCAGCATGTTCCCATCTTCGTATAGATCCCCTATAGTGGTCAACCCCTTCTCATCCCAGTCTATCAAATCCCACCAGGAGCCTCCATGGGGAGCGCCTCGCACATAGAGAGCGGAATATCAGGGGCATATGGCACTGCTATACCGGCTCATTTTAAACTCCGCTTCCAGCACTGCCTTGCTGTCCTAAGGTCCTCCGGAAGGGCACTGACCCGGATAGGGAGGTCCAATACGATTTGAGAGAGTAATCTCAGTTCCGGGGCTCTTTCTCTTTCCTCCTCTGGGCCACGCAGTTGTGTCGCCACTCTTTGGGTACGCCATTGCAGTTGAGCTAAATAGTAGGTTTCAAAATCAGGAACTGCCCATCCTCCCTCTGATCTTGGACGCATAATTACAGTCAAGGCCACCCGCCGTCTCCCAGTACCCCATAAGAAGCCTGTAATCATGGATGTAAGTTGCTTAAAAATCCGCGCCGGGATCCAGACCGGCAGGATCCCAAAATAGTATAAGAGCCTGGGGAGGGTCACCACAATGGAAGTGATCCCCAAAATTCAAAACTGCTCGCCAGTCCTCTCACCGCTCTGCCGATATTGCCCTCCAACAAATCCGCTCATGCGTGGTAGATCTTGACACCCCTAAATACGGGAGGCACCTGTATTCCCACTGCACTCCTGCTATGTCTTACGGACCGCCCCTATCTTTGTCTGTCGGAAACAGCCATGACTTAGCCCAATTTACTCTAAGGCCGGACACCTCTCCTAATTCGTGTAGTAATGCCTTTGCCCCCAGTAATGCTTGCCCCGTGTCTTCCAAGAACATGAGCAGGTCGTCCGCGTATAGGGCTATGTGGTGAACCTGATCATGCACCTGTAGGCCCTGGTTGTATCGCCCCTGTCCTGGCCTTCGCCGCCAATGGTTCCATGGCCAGCGCAAATAGGAGTGGGGACAACGGGCATCACTGCCTCATGCCCCGGCCTACCTCGCAAGCCTCAGATATCAACCCACCCATCCTAACCCACGCCGTGGAGTACTTATAGAGTAAAGCCGTCCATTCTATAAGTTTGTCCCCCAGCCCAAATTTGGCCATGACATGGAACAAATAGGCCCACTCCAAACTGTCAAACGCTTTTTCTATATCGACAGCAAATACTGCGGCAGCATCTTTCAGGTAGGAGTTTGCGTCTAGTATCTGCAGTAAGCGCCGAATATTTAAGGCCGTATTCCGGGCAGGAATGCATCCAGCCTGATGGATGACGGTCGACATGTAGGGAAAAGACGAGTGGCCAATATGCAACTCAGCATTTTGTAATCCGTATTAAGCATAGCGGACGGTACGCTGACCTATCCCATGCCGGCTTACCAGGTTTAAGGAGAGGGACGGGAAGTTGACCCAAGCGTCTCGCCGCGTTATATAGTACTACCAGTCGTGGCGCCAGCTGCTCAGTATAAGTTAAATAGAACTCGATCGGAAGGCCGTCCGTCCCTGGCGTTTTAATCTATGACATATGTTTAATAGCCGCCGGCACTTCTCTAATCTCAATATCTCTGCCTTACAACTCCGCCTGATCGTCATCTAGATCTACAGCTAGCAAGCTTGCTGAAGCTTTGAATCTAGACTGGTTTCTTTTTTGTTTGAATTTATTGCTTTGTCATTTGTTTATGTTATTATGGGGGGATGAGGGGGGAGGGTTCTGGGATTCCGGCGCATTTGGGGCGCTGATGTGGGAGGGACAGGAGGGCGGGATAGTTGCGGGAGAGCCTCACGGGGGAACGAGAGATGAATACTGTATGTTTAGATCCCGATGCACCTTTATAACCTCAGGGCACTGTATGAAGACAGCCACGACTACCTTCCACTGCACGCCTCAGTGGGCTATTCCACTATGCTTCATGCTCCTACGAGCGTACACCCTTAACACTGCTTCTGTAATATGGAGGGGACCCGGCGGGACACTGTGAAGCTTCTGTCATGGAATGTAAGGGAGCTGCGAGATCCCAGGAAGAAGAGGCAGATCCTCTTTTACCTTGATCGACATGACATTAGCATAGCGGCGCTACAGGAGACACACACTGACCCCAGATGTCCCCCAACCTTTGGAGGCAAATGGGCTTCCCATAGAATATTTTCAGCTTACTCCACATATGCACGAGGTACGGCCATTCTGGTCAAAAGAGGGACCCCTTTTAGATGTGGAGGAATGCGAGGGTATGGAGAAGGTAGATTCTGCATGATGTGGGGCACCCTAGGTGCACATTTGGTGGGTATTGTTAGCTATTACGGTCCCAACATCGATAGCCCCGACGTCTTGAATACATTGTGGGGACAGATACTAGAGGTAGGAGCTCCTCATGTTCTATGGGCGGGAGACTTTAACACGGTCTGCGACCCTGCAAAAGATTGGTCTTCACACCTGCCCCACCACTACACGCGCAGCCAGGGAACATTAAAGGGACTGCTTAGTGATGGCGGATTAGTAGATTTGTGGAGATATAGACATTCAGAGGGACGGGAGGGGACCTTTCAATCGACAATACATGCGTCCTGGTCGAGGCTGGATTACTGGCTCGGGTCCAGGGGGATCTGCACGTGGGTGCAAGCTGTTGATGACCTGGCCCGTACACTGTCTGACCATTCTCCAGTGTGCCTCACTCTGGAAATCCCCAACTTGAATGCCAGTCCCAGGTGCTGGAGACTTGCTCCGGAGGCGCTACTCGATGAGGTATTTAAGACAGAATTGGGGGAGGCTATAGTTGACTTCTTTGAAAGGAATAGGGGGTCAGTCGAACGGGTGGGCACGCTGTGGGAGGCGTTTAAAGTGACCATACGGGGGATCTGCATGGCCAAAAGCTTTGGGGTACTGAGAGATATTCGCCGGCGGCTCCGACGGCTGGAAGGAGAACTCAAAGATCTGGAGGCAGATATCTGGCGGCATGATGCTGGGGAGGGACGGGCTAAGATGAGGGAGCTACTGACAGAATACACGGTCACTGCTGATAGAGAGGCGAAATTCAGAGGGAAATATGCCCAGGCACGACGGTACGGGGAGGGAGGTAGGCCTGGGAAAGCTTTGGCACGGGACATCAGAATGCCTAGATACGCTAACTATATACTGGAAGTAGAGGACGGAGAGGGTAATTGCCAGAAAGAGAGTGCTCTGATACTGGGGATATCACGCTGGGATTTCTGGAGGACAACCAGAGAGAATTCCTCTGTGCGCCATTCTCGAATGATGAATTAAGGGAGGCGGTCCTCAAGTGCGATCTGGGAAGGCGCCCGGGCCGGACGGTCTTCCGAGCGACTTCTACAAACAATATTTGGATTTGCTCGCCCCTATTCTGCAGGAGGTGTATGCAGAGGCTCTGGAGTCCCAGGCACTGCCACCCAAAATGAGAGAGGCCCTTATTATATCCATCTTGAAGCCAGGGAAGCCGGCTAACAAGTGTGTCCCATACCAGCCCCTGTCCCTCATCAACGTGGACAGTAAAATTCTCACAAAAATGATAGTCAATCGATTGAACCTCCTGATGGATAAGCTAGTTTTACCAGATCAGGCGGGCTTTATTCCTGGGAGATCCATGTCCCATAACCTCCACACCCTGTTTTCGATCATCCAACAGGTGGCCCCGCAATTGCCGCTGGCGGCTGTCTTTTTGGATGCCACCAAGGCATTCGACTCGGTGGAGTGGGAATATCTACACGCAGTACTTCGCTGCATGGGGTTCCCGGTAGGTTTTTCAGCCTGGATCAGGCTGATCTACAATGCCCCGGTGGCCCGGGTGCAAATTAATGGCCACACGTCCGAGGCAATACCATTGTCACGGGGTACTAGGCAGGGGTGCCCATTATCGCCGCTGCTATTTGCCCGGGCGATGGAGCCCCTAGCGGCTAAGGTGTGCCAATACCATCAGGAGAAGGCGCTGAGATGTCTGCTGCATCCCATCCTGATTTCGCTGTACGCGGATGATGTCACCCTATATGTAAAGGACCCGCAGCATAAACTCAACTCGCTCTTGCGAGAGTTCGTGCGATTTGGGGGACTTTCTGGCATACAGATTAACTGGTCGAAATCTCAAATTCTTCCGCTTACTCCTGCCGTCACCCCCTTTGCGGTCGATTTCCCATTGGAGTGGTACGAGACTACCGTTGGGTACTTGGGTGTGAATGTCACTATAGATCGGGAGGAGCTAATACGCGAAAATTATGGGCGCGCTATAGACACGCTCCGTGACACAATAACAAGATGGATAGCCATGCCACTGTCCATTGCTGACAGGATCTCTTTGATCAAGATGGTTGTGCTACCTAAGTTTCTTTATTACTTTCTGAACATCCCCTACTACCCGGGTCAACCCTTTTTCGATGCATTGCGGACAGTGCTCCTGCGCCTCGTGTGGGGCGGCAAACAGCCCCGGATAAAGTGGAAAACGCTGGCCAGTCCATATGCGGTGGGAGGGCTTGAGCTGCCTAACTTTGAACTATATTATATGTGCGCTCAGGCGCACTATGCGCATTACTGGTTTAATGGCCCGAAATATACAGCTCATGTGGCTGTGGAGCACTGGCTGGCCGACCCCGTCTCGTTGGAGGGAGTGCTTCTGTAACAGACATCACAGCGTGAACGGGACCCCACAACTGTAGATTGCACGGTGCGTGCATGGAGGTGGATTGCACATAAAATGCAGGCCCCAATGATCTACTCCCCACGGATGCCGCTGATGTTTCATCCCCAACTGACCCTCCTGCAGGAGGGTATCTTCAAACAATTCAAGCAACAGCGGGGAACTTGCACGTGGGGAGATATATATCCAAATGGGAAATTTGCTACCCTCCAGCAGCTATGTTCGGAACCCCCCCCCGACTGTCATGGAAACATTCCTGTATGCCCGTCTGCGAGAGGGAATGCGGGCCTGCACCCCAGAAATATCCGCAGGAACCGCCGGTGCTCCCCCAGGTGCACGCACTGCTGGGTGTGGAAACTGCGTCTCATTTGGTGTCCCTCGTCTATAGGTCAATATACGTTGAAATTGGTACATCGCAGAGCGCTGCACGAGCTAAATGATCTCAGGAACTGGGACAAGAAATCTCGGACCGGGAATGGCTCTATTGCTGCATGCAGATAGAGAGGGTGTCTGCTAGTAGTAGGTTGCGCATTACGCACTTTAAATACTTGCAAAGATACTATTACACACCTGCTCGTCTGTGCCGTTTTGGGATTGCGGGCGGACGCCAGATGCGACAGATGTCAGGCAGATGGCGCTGATATGCTGCATCTGGCCTGGAGTTGCCCGGCCCTTCGGGAATATTGGGAACAAATATTTGAAGCAGTTGGGAAAATGTTGGATGCTCCGCTGCCGCCGTCTCCGCTGATGGGCATACTGGGCTATACCGAAAAGCTCCCCGTGGTGCATAGGAAATTTGTCTCTGTTTGTTTTCTTCTTGCTAAGTGGAGGGTGGCCTGTAGGTGGGGCAGAGGGAGGGCACCTAAGTTTAAGGATTGGCTAGAGACAATGATATTTTGGCAGGATCAGCTTGCCTTGTACTCTGACCTCCTTCCGCCAGCTTCTCGGCCTGAGACATTTGGGGTCCCCTGAAGACCTACTTATTGCTGACCCCGCTGATGCCTGGCGAGGCTGTCCCCTCCCCCCCCATCCAAGTAGACTGAGTTTTACTGTTCCAAGTGCTCACTGAATCAATACACTATCTTAACTTTATTAATCACTTTTACCGTGAGGCTAGTTGGCTGTGGTTTTAGTTAGCTGTTATGTATGGTTCTTAGGGATCGTGATCCCTTGTTTTATTAAACTGCAAAACCTACACTTACCTTGACGCGGCCGGCCCTACTTGGGTTGTAGGCGAACTGCTGTGTACACCTCTGCCTCTTACTTATTGTAACACGCTGCCGGCCACGAGTGGTTGTAGGCATTATGCTGTGTACTAACATCAGATGCTGAATAAAGCTTTTGGGAAAAAAAAAAAATACAACTACATTAAGATAATTATTACGAGAGCAAGTATTTGGATAAACAAACAGAAAAGTCTTTGACTCTGTCAGGCTAATAAAGCCGGGAAGACGTTAGCCTCTTACTTAACATTTTTAAAAGTCAGAGATATGCGATCAAAGCTATTAAGGACGGTACATGGAACATCCATACTAACCCAAACAAAATTGCCAATACATTTAAAGACTTTTACCAAAACCTATATGATTCCAATTCCTCCGTGATCCATCAGAACATTCAGATTATCTCAATGGGATATCACTTAATTCTCTAAATGACCATGAAAGGAACTCTATTAATGGCCCAATCAATATGGAAGAATTAGAAACCGCCATTAAGAAACTCAAAGCACTTGGCCCGGACAAGTATAATGCATCATTCGATAAAACGTTTGGTGAACACTTAAGAAAAACACTTCTACTCCTATACCACCATTTCGCATCTTCTGGACAAATAACTGGTACTCCAGCTGAAGCAATAATCACGGTCATTCCAAAAGAAGGTAAAGACGTTCTCCTAACCAAGAACTATAGACCAATCTCCCTTATAAACCTGGACTGTAAAATATATGCCATGATTTTAACTAGCCGACTACAAAAACACATTCCTAAACGTATTCATTCGTCCCAAACGGGATTTCTATAACAAAGACTCTCTAGCGATAACACTAGAATTTTCTGTCACACAATTGACAGAGTGAAATTACTTAGCTCCCCAACTGTTGCCATAACACTCAACGCAGAAAAAGCGTTTTATAAAGTTGACTGGACTTCCTTGCACGAGACGCTCAGGAAATTTAACCTAGGAGAGTCCTTAATACGGATGATCATGGCATTATATCACGGCCCAAAGGCAAGAGTTAGAGCAGGAGGAGCTCTTTCCTCTTCCTCCCATTAAAACAAAGGACCAGACAAGGCTGTCCCCTGTCTTCATCGCTCTTCCTATTAGCAGTGGAACCATTCCTTCAATATCTAAGGGTAAATCAGAGTATCCCTGGTATAGATTTTGACAAAACTATTTTCAAGGTCGCAGCTGGTGGTCTCAAAGGAAGCTGCCATGGTTATACCGGCCCTCATGAGTTCTATTCACAAGTATGCAGCGGTCTCTGGCTACAACCTTAACAAGGACAAGACAGAAGTAAAACTACTTAACCTATGCGGTCGTAGAGACGTTTTAGGAAATTCCTTATCACTATAGAGGAAAATGAAACTCTGATTCATAAACAAATTACAGAACATGGTGGGGTAGAATGGAAACAATTAAAATGATAACACCTCTTATCAACTACCTCATTAGTATGTTACCTATGATACTATCAGATATTTTCCTAAAGAAAATTGATAAAGCCCTTGGTAAATTTTTATGGCAAGGGAAGAAACAAAGGATTTCCCTAGGAAAACTCAGACTAGCCAAGAACAAATGAGGAACAAAGGAGGATATCCCACGTCTGGCTATCATGACAATGCTAGTCTCTATGTTACCACACTCAAATTCATTATTCAAAACACTAAGAAAGCTTTTGCATGTCTAGATACACAATCCAGCACAAACATTTGTTCATCAAACGTGATGGTGATATGGTACAATCCCAAAATAAAAATAGACAGGCAACCAATATATTGGCAGGATTGGTCTAAAAAAGGAATTCTTTTGATCAAAGATCTGTATGAAGATACCTCCCCCATTCCCTTCTCTGTCCTTAAAAGGGAGAATGGATTAACTGACATAGACATTTATAATTTCCTGAAACTTAAAGTACAGGGGCCCGATTCACAGAACAAACTTAAGACAAAATCCTAAACTTAGTACCATTTTGGTATTCACAGAATGCACTTACTACTTCTGCTATTCACAGAATGAACTTACTACTTTTGCGATTCACAGAATAAACTTACTACTTTTGCTATTCACAGAATGGATTTAAGACTACTAACTTTACGTCCGCACTCGGGCCGGAAATTCCGGCCCGGAGGCGGAGCTTCCGGGCCGGAGGCGGGGCTTCCGGGCCGGAGGCGGAGCTTCCGGCCCGGAGGTGGGGATTCCGGCCAGTGGCGGAGATTTAAAATCTCCACCTCTGGGCCGGAAGCTCCGCCTCCGGGCCGGAAGCCCCGCCTCTGGCCCGGAAGCCCCGCCTCCGGGCCGGAATTTCCGGCCCGAGTGCGGACGTAAAGTTAGTAGTCTTAAATCCATTCTGTGAATAGCAAAAGTAGTAAGTTTATTCTGTGAATCGCAAAAGTAGTAAGTTCATTCTGTGAATACCAGAAGTAGTAAGTGCATTCTGTGAATACCAAAATGGTACTAAGTTTAGGATTTTGTCTTAAGTTTGTTCTGTGAATCGGGCCCCAGATCTCTAAACTGGCTCTGAAGCCTACTCCCCCCTCGCTCCCTATCAAACTGACCCAGCTGTCAAATGCTGGACACATGGTATCAAGAATCTACAAGTCCTTACTCCCTGAACCACGTAAAGTTTATATGCTAAACTAAATGAAATGGGAATCTGAATCGAATAGTAAGGCAATTAAGCTATACTAGGAACTAATCCATAAGATGCCTAGTAAACACAAAATATCCCCCACACTGTCCCAGACAGAGTACATGATCATAAACAGGGACTACCGAACCCCAGCCAGACTTCATTAACTCAATCTAGTCCAATCTCCACAATGTTGGAACTGTAATTCTCAATTAGGGGACTTGCCACACGTGCTTCTCTTTTGCCCGTTGTTTCGAAACCTCAGGAATAAGGTCTTTGAATACATCTCCCAGACATTAAATATTACCTCATTCAAAGAGGTATCATATATCTTAATTAGATTCCATGACCCGGAACTAAAAAACGATAATGACTGTTTTCTTCTTGACTTAATGCTGACACTGGCATGTAAAATAGGTCTGTGTAACTGGAAAAGTTTTGATCAAATATCCTTCAGAATATGGCAAGAGTGGCTAACATTTATGAGATGAGCAGCTAATACTACCCTCCAACTCTCCCCTTGGCAACCTAGACATAGGAAATTGTGGGAATCTCTAGACTCTGCCTCTATAGCTTTTAAACCCCCTTGAACAATTGTTTTACCACTCTGCTCAAAAGGGTTTGCAAGTTTCTCACAAAAGGACTTGTCTACTGCATTCCATACCACATACTACACTGATGGGACGTTGCGGACTACTAACAGATACCAAGAGTACCCCCTTGACCCTGAGTTTTTTTTTTTTCATTTTCTTCATTGTTTTTTATTCTTTATTATCTTTTGTATAACAACATGAAGGTAGATGTTATATATTACATACTACCATAACTGGCACAGCTTGTTCGATTGTCTCTGTATTGCCTGAACTGAATGCTATTTCATGTAACCAATTTATATCAGGTCATTCAACTTGAGAATAATACATGTTAAGATATACTATATCTGCCTGATCAATATATATCTTTTGTAAGAAACAGCGACCAAATAACTACCTTCCACCTGCACTGTCTATTGTGCAATTTTCATTGCAGTTGTGTTTCTTTGTATTGTTTTGCCAAGACCATTAAAAACTATTTGAAATAATATTTTTTTTAGAAAGGAACAGAATGAGGGGGTTCAGTTTGTCATAGAATTTATAGTTAGTCCTGTAACAAGAAAAATTAGGCCACATTTTAAGTGAGCTCTCAAATATCTTCCTCTTCTATTTCATTAAAACATTCTGACATGCAGACTGAAACATGCACTTTCAACACCAGCAGCAGACTGCCAGTTAACTCCCTGGTGATCGGCAATTTTACTACAGCGTTCTAATGAGCAACCAGAGCGCTAGCATTCTGAATTTATGTTAAAGGTGTGGCACATATGAACATCATCTTGATGAAATCAAAGTAAAAACTGAAAGCATTTTCTACTGAGGATACTGCAGTTAATTATGAAATTAGGAAGCTTCATGAAAAATATATGTCCCAAGACAGCCAACGGAGAAAAAAGAGCTCAAATATCACCCAGATGTAGCCCAAGTGCAGCCCAATGACAGAAGTGTGCAAAACACTTAATTATTTTGTTTTTTTGCAATTTTATACAGCACAGACTTGACCCAAAGGTATAGGAGTGCTTTACATGAGCATCAGTTACATTACACAAGGACACATTAATCTTGGTTTTAGCCACAGGAAGTTTAAGTGATTTGCCCAGAATCACAGGATGTCGAGCTGATGCCGAAACTGGAACTTGGTTCCTCAGATACAAAGTCTGCAGCTCTGGCTGTAAAGCCACATCCTCTCCCTTAAGTGTAACATATAATCAAGTGATCAACTGGATGAAAAAACATAAAGATAGCACATTTTTTAAAAGAGCTTTGTTGAGATTTGAGAACCCAGAAAATATGTCCTCATTTTAGTTGTTTAGAGCACCAACTATAATTTCTATGGGAATAAGACCCTCTCATGGAGGAGGGTGCATAGGCAACAAGTTGACTACGCTGTGCAGGTGGGAGTGGCAGTGGCAGCACAACTGACCATGGAGGGCAGGGAAAAGGGGGGCAGGGGAAACAAATCAACCATGCAGTACAGGCAAGGTAGGCTGTGGCAATATAAAATACCATTGAGGGTAGATGGAAGAGGCAGTGGCAGTTCAACCATACATGCCAACAGACCAGATTCAGGCTGCACACTTCCAATGTTTTTAAGCTTAAAAGGCCTTTATTTTATTTGTCTCCTGCCTCTTTTACAATGTAAATCAATGGGAAAAATCAATTTCCGAGGTTTTTTCAAAATCTCTGTCTTTCCAAGTACAACATGTTGGCAAGTTTGGTACACTGGATCACAGAGGGCAGGAGGAATGGGGTGGGGACATGGATGGCAGGAGGGAGATGGACAGGGGCACCAAACTGACCCTACAGTGCAGGCATCTGGGGTTGCAGCAGCACAATACATCACACAGAGCAAGCGGGGTGAAGTGCAGCAAACGGACCATGGAAAGCAATAGGGAGGGAACAAAGCCATGCACATGGACAACAGAGACCAGAGGTAAAAAGGCAAGAGCAGCAAGATGACCATAGCAGACAGACAGGAGGGACAGTTGCAGCTTAAAGGACCATGAAGGCCAGGAGGGAGGGAGCAGAAGAACAACAGCGGACCATACAAGGCAGGAGGGAGGAGATAGGAGTCTGCATATGGAAAACGGAGGACAGGGGGCAAGGGGGCAGGAGCGGCAAGTTGACCATGGAGGGCAGGTGAGATGAGCACTGGAAGTACAACACACCATTGAGGGCAACAATGAGACTATGATGGCATACACAGAGACAATGGAAGGAAGGTGGGAGGGGGTCAGGGGCAGCAAGCTGACCACACAGGGCAGGGGTTGTGGCAGCACAGAAGACCATGCAGGGCAAGCGATAGGGTTATTGGAAGCACAACAGCCATGGTGGGTAAAAGGGAGTGGGCAGTGGGATGCACATAAGACCATGGAGGACAGAAGGGAGGGGTAGGGGCTAGACACAGACAAAAGGGGGCAAGGGAAGAGACTTCACAACAGACCATGCAGGGTAGACAGGAGGAGCAGTGCAGCAAAACAGAGCATGGATGGCAGTAGGCAGAGGCAGCAAAATGGACCATGGAGGACAGGTGGGAGAGGATAGGGGCATGGAACTTGGACAGGCAGGGTGGAGGTGACAGGGACAGCAGCAGCCATCTGACCATGCTAGGTTGGTGGGAGGGGCAGTGGCAGCTCAATAGAACATTCAGGGTAGATAAGAGGGTGGGAGGTCCATGGAATATGATGGGCAGAAAGGAGGGAGCAGGGGAATGCACACAAACATCAGAGGGCAGGGGGAAGGAGAGCGGGGACAGCAAGCTAAGCACAGAGGCTAAGCAGGGGGACAATGACACTGTATAGTATTGGGGAATGGAGGGCAGGAGCAGAGGGCAGGAATATCAAACTAAATTGAAGGCAGTTGCAACACATCGGACCATGAAGGGCAGAAGGGAGGGACTGGTGTATGGACTCGGACCACAGTGGGTAAAGAGGAGGTGGATGGGGCAGCAAACTAACTGTTTAGGGCAAGTACGAAGGGCAGAACAGCCACACACGGCTGTAATGAGGGAACAGGGTCATGGGCAATGGATGGTAAGGAGGAGGCGGGCAGGAGCAGCAAGCTTGGTTGGGGGCAGCACAGTGCCAGGCCCTTCATTCAACCCCACCCCTACTATGTATTGCGATGGGCATCGTTCTTCACGTTAAAAAAAACTTCAAAATTCACTGAAAAAAACAAATGTCACAGGGACGTGATAAGAATTTTAAAAAATCTTAGAAATTCACTGAAAAAATCATAGGTTACAGGGACATTATAGTTAGGCTCAGATTTAACTTGTATAAAACAAGTGAAATACAGCAGTTATAGTTAGCTGAGCTAACTATAACTCTCACCCCTGCAATGCACAGCTTATGACCTCACATATTACATCACTCATGACATGGTCAGTGACATCCACTTGACATCTCAAATGACATCACTGATGACATCATCTACAAAGTCACCAGCGCACACACACACACACCCATAGAACCTTCATTCTCCCACTCCCACACAACCATTCACAAACCCATTCAAAGACTCATACCAGTACTTAAACACCCACTCACTGATTCATAGATCTATTCACCCATACAGCGACTCATACACCCACTCACTCACTAATACAGCCACTGACATCCACTCTTGCACACATATAGCCTCTCATACACTGAGTCAGTCACCCATAGAGCTACTCACACATCTACACAGTTACCCATATAGTCAATCACACAGCCGCTTACTCACCCATAGTTACAAACACCCACTTATTTACTTGTACATATACTATCATTTACTCACTCACCTATACAGACACTGACACAAGCACACACTCACCCATACAGCCACTTTCACATTCACTCACTCACCCCTAGGGTCACTCATATACCCCATCACTCACCTATACTACTTTTCATATACCCAATTACTCACCCATTTACCACTGACACATTCACGAACTCACCCACACAGCTGTACGCACACTCTCCCACCCATACAGCCTCTGTCACACACACACTTACTAACTCATACAGCCACTGACGCACCCTCTCACTCATCCCTACAGACAGTCACACCCCCCCTCACCCACACAGACACTCATACAGGTACTCAGACAACCAGTCACGTACCCACTCACACACTTGTACATCCACTTAGACACCAACTGACAGACTGATACAAACATTCACACAACCAGTCACTCACCCATACATTCACTGAGAGACCTAATCACTCACTAATACAGTCAGTCTCGCACCCACTGAATCATCCATATAGGCACTCATACACACAATGATTCACCAATATACCTTGGTATATATAAATATATATATATTTTTAACACTCACAAACTTTTTTTTTAAACTCAGTCACTGGATGATGTCATCAGTGATGTCACTGAGCGTGTCATGAGTGATGTAATATGTGAGGTCATAAGCAGTGCATTCCAGAGGCGCAAGTTATAGTTAGCTCAGCTAACTATAACTGCTGATTTTTTTTTTTTGATAATCACATTTTAATTTTCTTGTGGAAGAACAAACTCAAAAAACACATACAACAGTCCAATTGAAATGGCATCAAAATGACATATCATGGAATCAATGACAATCAATAGCAAAAATCCTCCATCCCCTCCCTTGGCCTCCCGCTCCCCCCACCCGAGCTCCCCCCCCCTAGAATAAGCCCCCTAACCATTTCCCCCATACTCTGTGAAACTTTTTGGGGCATTCCCGTGCAGCATATAACGTCTGTTCTTGTGCGGCACACCAGTCCACGCCCCCTCTCCATTTAGCACATTTGGGTGGATCGATCTGCTTCCAGGCGGCTGCGATATCTCTTTTAGCCACTACCAGAGCAGTAGTTAGGAAATATATTTCATTGCGGGATCCATCCAATCCATCCGTTATCCCCAGCAAAGCCATTTTGGGGTCATGGGGGACCTCCCACCCCAGGATCTCCGTTAATTCAAGTTCAATCTCACCCCAGTAGCTCCCCAAGCACGGGCAATTCCAAACCATATAGAAGAAGTCCGCCGTGCCTATCCCACAGTGGGCGCATGAAGCATCCGGGGAAAGGCCTGCACGATAGAGGCGCTCCGGGGTCAGATAGGTGGCATGCAGATAATAAAACTGGATGAGCCTCAATCTAGCCGAAGTGGTAATCGTCCTGGGGGCCATAAGGGCGTCTCTCCAATCAGCTTCATCCAATGGACCCACCCAGGTCTTCCAGCGCTGCCTCAGCCCATCCCAGTCTACCGGGGCGTTATTAACCAGGGAACGATAAATACGGGAGATTCCTCCCCTCCCAAGGTACCCCAGCATCACCTGAGCCTCAGGTGGGCTGTGGTCGGGAATCCGTGATTCCAGAGGGACGTGAGTTTGGACCGCATGGCGCAGCTGGAGGTATTTATAGAATTGGGAAGGGTGCAACGAAAATCGGCCCTGAAGCTCCTGAAAGGAACACATGCAGCCCCCCGCCACAGGTCACCCAAGCGAGAGATCCCTAGAAGGTCCCATGCTCGAAACCCCTCTAACCCCGCTACCTCCCGCAGCCAAGTCCCATGCCAAAGTGGTGTGATTAGGGTCAGTGTCCTTGACCAGCGGGTATGCCGTAAAGCAGCACGCCATGCCAAGAAGGGGGCCCACGTTACGTCCAAGAGCATGTTTTGAATGGAGGAGAACCCCATGAGCTGTACCTCTAGCCTATAGGCCGGATCGTCCCACCCGCCCGAGAAACAATCATGAACCACCAGAAGCCGAGTGGCAAGATATAGTACAAATAGAGGTTAGTCATGCTCAGGCCACCGTCGTATGAAGGAATCCGACAACGGTCCAGGGCCAGACGGGGCCTACCGCCACCCCAGAGAAACTTAGTCGCAATCTTGTCCATCTCCCGGAACCAGGAGCGGGAGAAGGAGCAGGGCGTGTTCTGTAGCATGTATAGGAACTTAGGGAGGATCATCATCTTATAGAGTGCGATCCTCCCCAATGGGTTCAGTGGGAGCAACTGCCACTTCACCATGTCAGATCTGGTCTTGTTAACCACAGGGGCCACGTTGAGGGCCCAGCAGAGCTCCGGAAGAAGGGTAATCCAGATCCCCAAATATTTAAAGGAGAGTCTCCGGAGGGGAATATCCGACTGCCAATCAAAACATTCCCTAGACAGGTGCAACGGGACCAGGACAGATTTTTTGGGGTTTAGGCGGAGACCCGATGCCTGACCGAAGCGGCTAAGAATCCGGTGAACACGAGGGCCCGAAACAGTTGGGTCTGAGAGATAGAGAAGGACGTCGTCCGCGTACAGGGCAATCTTATCAGGGACCATACCCGGCCAGTCCCACCCGCGGATAACTGGATCTGAGCGGACCAGAGCGGCCAGGGCCTCCATCGCCAGGGCGAAGAGGAGGGGCGAGAGCGGGCAGCCCTGCCGTGTTCCCCGCCCTATGGAAAACGTGTGAGAGAGAGCTCCATTCACCAGCACTCGGGCTCGTGGAGCCGCGTACAGGACCCGGACCATGGCACGAAACTGGGGGCCAAAACCCATGTGCTCCAAGACCTCTCCGAGGTAGACCCCCCCACCGAGTCAAAGGCCTTTTCAAAGTCAACCAGTAGTAGGGCCAGATAGGGAGATAGGCGCTCCCGGTGGGCCAGGGCCAGATGTAGGCGCTGCAAGCAGTGCCTAGTCCCTCGAGCCGGCATAAATCCACACTAGTCCGGATGGACCAGTGAGACAAGATGCGGGCAAAGCCGTTGCGCCAGGATGGTAGCATATATCTTAAGCTCGGTGTTAATGAGAGATATCGGCCGATAGTCCGAACAAGACTGTGATGGGGGTTGTGTTTTTGGAAGGACTACTATCGTGGCCGTGTCCGTTTCGGGTGGGAACGAGCCCTTCTCCACCACTTCAGCATAGAGATCCAGAAGCCTCGGGGCAAGGGTTTCACGGTAATGGGCATAATATTCCTGCGGGAAGCCGTCCGGCCCTGGGGTCTTCCCGGAAGCCAAGTGACTGATTGCTTCATCGATTTCCTGCAGCGTGATGGGCAGATCTAAAGTCTCACCAGCCTCCCATCCCAATTACCCAAGATCCGCCCTGCTCGTCCCCAACATCTCCGCAAGAGAGATCCCCGGCGCCCGAGCCCGGTATAGTTGGGAGTAATAATCTGCAAAGGTCTGTGCCACTGCCACGGAGATTGTGTGAGTCGCACCAGTGGAATCCACAGTGGCAGGAATAATCGGTTTGCTCGAGGGTAAGCGGCCAGCCGATGGAGGAGCGTACCGTTCTTATCCCCCCATCCGTACACCCGGGCCACCGAGGAGCGCCAAAGAGTCTTAGCCGACTCCATAGAGTGCATACGTATCTCTTCCCGCAGAAAGGCCAGCCGCCGCACCCGCGCGGCGTCACTCAACGCCTCCTGGTCCCGTTCAAGTTCCAAGGCCTGTGCTTCGCAGGCCGTGAGTCGCTGGAGCTGTGTCCGGCGTTGCTGCTGCACGTGCCCCCATGCAGCCCCCCTAATAGTTGCCTTGCCGGCCTCCCAAAGGATGGCCGAGGAAGAGACAGAGCCAACATTATGACGATAATAATTAGTAAGCTCGTCTCCCACTGTTTTCCGAAAATCTTTGTCCTGAAGGAACCAGGCATTCAGGCGCCACATCGGGCAGGCGGAAAAGGGAGGCGGGCCGAGAGTAAGAAGCAGTGGCGAGTGGTCCGAAAGGCCCCTCGGAAGAATGTGGGCATCCTGAACACCCGCACATTCCGTAGACGGGACAAAAATTAAGTCAATCCGGGCGTGTGAATGGTGCGCCGCCGAGGTGTGAGTGTATTGATGAGCATGTGGGTGCCAAACCCTCCAGACGTCACACAGGCCCTGGGCTTCAGCCCAACTCGACAACTGCCTCGCGCGAGCGGCTCTGGCTAGGGAGATCGGGCCCGTCGAGTCCATACGGGGCGTGTAGACAGCATTGAAGTCCCCCCCTAAAACGAGCGAGCCCGCAGGAAGTCAGGCGGCCGAGGGCGGGCCTCCGGGACACCCAGGACCGGAAGTAGGAGGGCGGGAGCCTACCCCGCCTCCCACCGAGGACTCGCGTTTTTGTTGCAAGCCCCGGAGCCGGCAGGAGCCTACCCTGCGCCCTGGGGTACTGAGGAGAGTCACGAGGACGGCCGGAGCGGGAGCGGAGGGGGGCGCGAGGCACATTGTCGGTGCCTGCCCCCTCCGTGTCGAGAAGCAGCCCCAGAGTCCGCCGGCACCAGAAAGAGCAGAACGGAGACGACGCGGGAGTCCCCCAAGCAGCCGGTGAGTGTCTAGAGGGCTGGGGGGACTCCGCGCATGTGCTGGGGGTGCGGGCAGCCGTGCTCACGAGCCCCGTGAGGCTCCAACAGTGTCACATTGCTTCTTTCGAGTCCCCTGATCGGGACTCCAACGTTGGGGGCACTCTTGTGTTCAGAGCCCCGTGGCTCCCACGTGTACAGGGCATCCTTGTGCTCAGAGCGCCCAGAGCGCTCCAACGAACGGGGGCATTTCTCTTTGAGCCCATCGAGGCTCCACCTTACGGGGGCATTCCTTTTCAGTTACGAGCGGCCCCGGAAGGCAGTGGGCCGCTCCAACGAAGGAGCACATTGTTATTTAGAGCCTGCGAGGCTCTAGGGGGCATTGTTCTTTGTTTCTGAGCGTGAGACGCTCCAATGTACTGACAGTGGTTCCGAGCCCACGAGGCTCCAACGAGGCCAGCAGTGGTTGCGCAGAGCGCTCAGAGCGCTCCAACGTTGGGGGCATTTCCTTGGCGATTGAGTGGCCCCAGATGGCAGCGGGCCACTCCCACCTTGCCCCACAATATTGATCAGAGCCTGCGAGGCTCAGGGGGCCACAAGTGTTTTCTTAGAGCCACGAGGCTCCAACCCCTGCCATATTTGTTTAGGAAGGCACAGTGGTGCCCCAGCATTTCACCAGTTGCCCAGCACTTAGTGGGCAACTGCTACGGGTAGGTTGTGCTTTGTGCGCCCTGGTCTGCGCAACCTGCGCAGTCGCGCCCTGACTTTGCTGGGACATAGGGCGTCCTAGCCCCGACAAGGCCAGTTGGCCTAGGGACTGCCACAGGTGGTGGCTTATGTGAGTTCTTGCGCAATTGTGTTCCTAACCTGCACCTCTGAATGTGTTTATGCGTCATGTGCTTTGCTTTACACCTCTGAATGTTATGCATCATGTGTTTATGTGCTTAGACCCCTACAGGTATAGTGATACTTAGGTGGTTGTTTTCTCCCTAGTACAGGTAGTGCCAGTGAGGTCCTGATTCCCTGCGCAATATTTTCCTAAGGTGGTTAGGGTTGCGTAGGTGGTACTTACCTGATACCAGTAGTGACTGGTTGTGTGCTAGGTGTAATTTTGTGCAACAGTAATTTTATTTCCTATGTTCTAAGAGTGCTAATCCCGGACAGTGGTCCAGGTGGCCCTGTCCCCTGTATATATAATCCCTTGTAAATTCTGCCCGTGCCTGTTGGCACATTGTAGAGTGTGTGTTTTTATCTAATGTGTTGTGTATAATACAAAGGCTATTTTTATAGAATACCTTGTGTGGAGTTTCCTTTGTGGTGGGCCTTGGGTGTTGTTGCTGGGTGCGCGCGCAAACGCTTTACACATCGCCTCAGAGATAAGCCTGACTGCTCGTGCCAAGCTACCAAGGGGGTGAGCAGGGGTTATCTTTGGCGTGTAACTTCCTTGCCCTGACTAGAATGGTGGTTTCTGCCTGACTTTGGCGCAAGCCTTAGCTAACCAGAAATCGCCATTTCTAACACTCCTGGACCTCCCGGGTGTAGTCCGGGAAGATCATTATAGTGTGATTTTGGTATGTGAGAGTCTCTTTGCGCCTGGCCTCACGTAGAATCGCGTCCCTGTCTCTGAAATTGAGGATTTTTAAGATGAAAGGGCGGGGGGGCGCTCCCGGAGGCCTGGGAGCCAGCGAGCGGTGGGCCCTCTCCACTACAAACCAGGTTGACAGGCTGTCCGCCGGCATCCAGGACTTAAACCAGCGTTCCAGGACATCATCTGCACGGCCCGATTCTGCCGCCTCCGGAAATCCCACCAGGCTGAGGTTACTACGCCGGGCTCGGTTTTCTGCATCCTCAGCCCGGCGGTGCAGTTCCTTAGATTGGGTGATCAGTTCTCGCACTTGGTCCTGTAACTAACGGATGTCGTCCTCAGCTGTCGATATTCTTGATTCGGTTTCAGAGATGCGGGCAGTGGCGTTACGCAGGTCCTGCCGGAGGAGGGCAACGTCGACCTTGACCTCCCCGACCATACCCTCCAGGGAGGAGCGGGAGGCGTTGTTGGCCTGCAAAATGGCTGCTAGGTCCGTGTTGGGGGCCGAAGCCGTCTCCTCGGTCGAGCCCGCCCCCCTCTCAGAGGTCGTGTACTGATCCATCCTGGTTTGGGTGGCTGCGGGTGGCGGCTTGGAAGCCCTGTCCTTACCCATGATGGCCGCCCCACGGTCAACGGGGGACGTCAAGGCCGGACAGTGAGCAACGCGGGTACTTTCCGGAGACCCCATAGGGACCAGGGCGGCATATGGCAGGGGGGGAGGATGCACGGCCGTGGCACCCCGCCCGTCCGGAAGGCCGATTGCCACAAGCAACGCAGATCACGTCCTTGCACGCCGCCCGAGAAGGCAGCTGAATATCCCTCAAGGCCCGCCACCGACTAGAAACTCCAGACCCGTGGCCCGCCGGTACCCAGGGCGGTGAGCCGCCTCCTCCCGCACAACACAGCCAAGGCGTAATCCACGCCGCCACCAGCGAAGTCACAGGACCCGAGCAGTCCGTACAGACGTCCAAGCACTTCAAGGTGGTCCCCAGTGCACAGGCGGGAAGGACTGCCCCCGCTCCAAGCACCTCGCGGTGGGTCCCCAGCCACCGATGCCAGCACTCAGCCCATGGTCGCGGGCGCCAGATTCAGTTCAGGTCGCCCCCCCCCCCCCTCCCCCCCGGATCCTGATGCCATTCACGGCTGACAACGTAAATCCTGTAGCCAGGGGGGGGGGGGGGGAGATGCCGCACACACCGACTGCCGGCCTGCGGCCTGATCAGCAAAGGCGCTACTCAACAGCCCCCAGCAGGCCGCGAGGGACCAGGTCCAGATGAAGCGGCGAATACGCAGGGGGGGGGAAGGGGGAGCCGGTCCCGACCACTCCCCGGCCACCTCGACAGCCAAGGCAGCCCCAATTACACGCCTTCCTCAGCGCCACACTCACCGGCCGCCGTCCACCACAGTACGGCCCCCCGGGGCCCGCTCCGCACCCCCACACTCACCGCCGGCAGTCCTTAGGCGGGAACACCTCTCTTCTCGCGGGGGGGGGGGGCGGCAGCGACAGTTGAAGCGCCTCCGCGAGGCCGCCGATGTCTCTGGTAGGCCGGGCCTAGACACCACGCGGGAGCCGCGGGCTCCATTAGCAGCCCACCCGGGTCCCAGCACCAGGATCGCCACCTCCAGCCGCCAGCCCACCTCCAGGCCGCCAATCTTTGCTCGTGCCGGGCCGAATCCCGTCAACTTCGGACCCTGGGCTGCGGGACAGGCCCGCGCTCCGATGCGCCCCAAGTGTGTCGGCCAGGGCAGCTCGCCACGGATCAGGGAAGGATTTGCGGGGTCAGGCATCCGGAGCCTCACCGCCGAGCGGCCATGTTGGACCGGCGCCACCTAGCGCTCCCTAACTGCAGAATTTCACTGGTTTTTCTACGAGCTAAATCTGAGCATAATTATAATGTCCTTGTAACCTTTGTTTTTTTAGTGAATATATATATATATATATATATGTCTAAATATATGTATATTTTTCTTTCTTTTCAGGTCACGGGTGTACGTGTAATGCCTCTTACAAAGGGACAGGTTGCAGTAGTTTGGCAGGATGACCATGTGAACAGCAAGTGAGTATAAATAAGGTGTTGATAAGACAGCACTGGTTAAAAATGTATCAGTCTTTACTTGTTCTACTGCTCAAGAACAGTTGCTTTCATTCACTGTACCAATTAATCTGTATATTTTTAGGTCTAGCTTGACTGTGCGGTGGTTGACAGAACTTATGTAGTCAACAGAAAATAACTTTAGGAAGCACTACTGAGGAAGGGGCTTAGACCTCACCCACATATTGATTACCCTAACTGTAGCGTTCGAGTGGGAGTAAGTTATGTGCTTGTATTGCATTTCTTGCCAATTTGGAAAGCTTATGCTTCATAATATAGGCCTCTGGTGGTTTTTTTGCAAGCCAGTGATGACATATATCTGACATGCAGGGCTTAATTTGAGCCTGTGGTTTCAGGAGAGAACCCCCTTCACTCATTTTGGGGGACTGGCACATATTTTTCCTTTTCAGATTTTGACATCAAGCAAGATGGAGAAAAACACAAAAGGGGAAAAGGAAGAGAAAGACAGAAAAACAATGAAAAAAGCCAAGAAGCTGGTATGAAAAAGGACCAGCAAGAATAAGATAAAGGGACAGGGAGGGTCTGGTTATGGAGGAAAGAGGCATGAGGTGGAATCATAACTACACATCATTTATATTCCAGCACCCCTGACATGTGTTAGAGCTGGCCACTGGCTTCTAGGCAAAATTTGGGCCCTGGCACTAATTATTTTATGAATAAGGAACTGCTGATATATGTTTTGTATTGAAAGTTATAAAATAGATAGTAGGTCTGCCTTATTTATTTTGAAAAGCAAATGTTAAAACCAACAGTCGTTTAAGGGTAGATTGTTATTACACAGTGTTAAAGCCTGTAGACATGTATTTTATTGCCAGGAATCTCACAAATTACCATAGCATTACACCGTCTGAAAAACCCTGTGGGTTGAAGATTTGCACTGTGATAATCCTTGTAAGGTATTCTTAGACTGAGTTATATATTGCTTTGCACACTGTAATTTTGTACATATTTGTAATTTCATGACTCTATGACTGATGAGAGTCTTGTGAAAAAGCTCTTCTTCAATACAGTAGAAATTATCTGTTTTTTGTGAGCTGTCTGTCAGATAGCTTAGGTCTGAATGTTTTATTGTGAAGAGTTACAACAAAGGAAATAGGCCTGACTTATTTATTGTGAAAAGTATGTGTGGTAAAAGATAGAGATGTTGATCTTGTTACTTGGAATCTCACAAATTACCCCAGTGAGCAAGGAGTTTGATGGTGGTTATCTCCATCTGACAACACTGGAGGTAGAAGATGTGAACTGTGATAATCCATGTACAACCTCCTAGGAGTCGTTGCATATGGTTTTGCTAACTGCAATTTTGTACATGGACTGCCAGTTTGATGGTTGCCTTGTGAAAAAACGTGTGCCTGATTGACTCATTGGGGAAATTTATGTCACATGATATACGCCTGATCTGTTTATTATGAAAAGTTACCCCAAAGGCTGTAGGCCTGGCTTATGCATAGAGGTAAAAAAACATTTATTGATGCTAGAAGGCATTTCAGAGTAGATTATGTTAAAGCCTCTATACTGGTATTTTGTTTCATGGAATCTCACAGATAAACATAGATGGCAAGGATCTTTGAGTCGGGCACAGCCCTGACAAACTCTTGGGGTAGAAGATTGGAAATGTGATAATCCTTGTAGACCGTTTCAGGATGAGTTGCAGATTAATTTGCCAACTTCAGGTTTTGTACATATTGTTTTGCTCACTGTGTATTTAAGTGCTTCTTCAATCCAGGTTTGACTATCAGCCATGGCTCATGGACTGAAAATTGACGAAAATAACCTATGTATACATGTGTAGAGGGGCATTGGGTCAGCCTATTCAGCCATTGGCCTTTTTGAGTGCCATTCAAATTCAGTTTCTGCCCATGACAGCATATAGCACAGGGCAGTTAGTCAACACTCTTGTCATTGGCGCTATAATCCTGTCAGTGTCAACATTGAATCTGATTGCATGTGCACATGCATCTAAAATTGAATGCGTTTCAGTGCCATGATTATTGGGCTAGTACTTAAGTGTTCCATTTTCGCGCTTTAAATGGACCGTTTTCATTTGTTTACTTCTCCTTTTGTGGGTGATCTGCAGCTCTTCAGACAGAGTTTAAGTATGATACACTGCACAATACCATAATAATTTACACAGCACACAAATATTGTAAAATGACCGACCAGTCTGGTATTGTGATTAATGTATCATTGTTTTACTATTTCAAGAGGGCTGCAGTGTTGCTTCTCAAAATAACTGCCATGTTTCAACTTTAAAACCGTGATACTCAATTTACAATACTTATCGATGGCGGTTGCTCTGCAAGCATATGCCTGCCATGTTTATGCGGTACTATTTTTTTCTTCTTTTAATTCATCTTGCACACTGTTGGCGATAACAATCTTTTGCCTGCTATCCCCCAGATTGTGCTGGGGATTGACTGAGTCCTGTAGGAACTCAGAGTGGCAATAAAATCTGATAAAAATTATTGCTCATTACTGAACGATTGTTAGAAGCAAGGATTCTGTTAGAAATTATACCTTTCATTTTGTATATTATATTTCATCCTTGGGGTTGAAGCTTTGTTTCCACTGAACTGCCTTTCATTCTGCATGCTTGCTACAGAGGTCAGTTGGGCTGGGGCTGCTGACTGAGGCATCCATTCTGTGCCATCTGATTCATATTTTGCTGCAATTACGTTTTGCACTTTTTTTGGATTAGATCTACATTACCGCTTCGAGTGACCAAATCTCTCACAGAATAAACAAGCTATCGTCTTTTCCAACATATTATTTGGATTAGGCACATTTGAATCATTGACAAAACCTCTACCACGAGGGGCACATTGTGTGATAATCACTTCTGCAAAAATTGAGAATCACAACCCTGCACACCAACTCCCTTACTACCTGAATTCACACCTGAAATAAAGCTAGCATCAACACTAGGATCCAGCAACTCCTGATTTCCTTTCCTGTTACTTTTCTGAAAATGCTTCATCTGAGCTACCATGAGATTTTCTTTAATCTTTCTCTGCTTTGCGTCCAAGCAATCACTCAAATACTTGGTATCAAAATCTCATCAGAGATTTTGCTTCCCAACACATCACACTCTGCTGAAAATGGGAGCTAATCTCTGAGTGCAAACTGATTTTGAAAGCTGAAACGAATCTACTAACGCATTCTTTCGCAGGGGCACTCTACGCCGGCATCAACAAGTCCCTACTCCGCAAACGCCAGACATAACAGAACACTGCCGCCAGACTCGTCCTAGGCATCCCCTGACTCGAACACATCAGCCAACACCTACGAAGTCTCTACTGGCTCCCCGTGGAGAAAAGAGTCGCTTTCAAAATCCTCACTCACGCCTACAAATGCCTACACAACAAGGGACCCAAATACCTCAACGACAGAATCAACTTCCACGTACCCAAAAAGAACTCCCATCTTCCAACCGCGCACTGGCCGAAACCCCGTGCATCCACAGAGCCAGAGCTGGTGGAAGATCCTTCTCTCACATTGCAGTCAAGACCTGGAACAAACTACCGACTGACGTCAGACGCGCGCCCACCCTGAACACCTTCAGGAAGACCCTCAAGACCTGGTTCTCCGGCTAAACAGATCTGCGGACCCCCCTTAGTGCCTTGTGACCCTCACGGGTGAGTAGCGCGCTTACAGTTACCTTATTGATTGATTGATTGATCTAATCTGCTGCATTGTCTGTACATCTGCATTAGTCTCTCATAGTAGAGATGCACTAAGTCTTAAGGCTCCTGTGTCACTCTCCTAATTCTCAACCAATTTATCTCTTAATGGGCACTTAAGTTTTCAGATGCACCATCACCAATTTATATTTATCCACCAATCCATCATAGTGGGAAACCATTAGGGAGTTTAACCCTCTGAGGTTTTTCATTTGGCCAATGTGCAACTGCCTTGCGCTCCTGCCTTGCGCTTGAGCCACAATTTTTTAGGGATGATAATCTCAAACAACATTTTCAAATCAGTCCAAAGAACTATTGAAATCATCTAAATTTTCTCTACCTCTGTATACCACTTGGCTTGTTCTTCTCTAAGCTTTGGAAAATGCTCCGTAGATGTCAGGAGATCAGACCTTGTTAACGGCACATGAACATATGCAAGTCCATGTGTTTCTTTCAAAGGCTATCTGCAAACTCTTAACACTCATTATCACTCACACTGGTTCTCTTTTCCTTTACCACTTTTATTTCTGCCTTCCCCCTTTCAATTTTTCTCTGTATCCTTTGAAGTACTCCCAATTGTTAATGAGTCTAAAAAAATCGTTTGTATTGGTTCTGAAACTCGCATGCTCAATTCCCTTATTTCAGAATCACTCATGTCCATTCTATAATTCCTGTTTGTTCTTTTTATGCAAATCAACATCAAATTAATTCTCTAATTCCTCACGCTTGCCATATGAACCACTCGCACACTTTGCTGCTTCTTTACTCAAATATATAAATTCTTCTTCATTATAAGACAGAATTCTATCTTTGTTTATAGTACCATTAACAATGTCTCCAAATTACATTTTAAGCCTGACTATGTCAATCACTTCTGTCTCTCTATGTGCTGGCACCACTATCACACTAGTGCTTGGACCCGGTGAACCAGGACTCAGCGCTCCAGCTCCTCTGTCCTTTAATTTGTAGAGTCTGATCATCATTATATGGAGGTGGTCACAAATTGAGCAAATCATCTAAAAATACATCCTCCACATCAGTTCCACTAGAAAGTGAATCTTTGTCTCCTTTCCCGTTTTAGTTTCATATTTGTCATAATTTGTCATTTTCTTTTTGTCTGTTTCGTTAACAATAGTAGGAAATACACCTCTAAATCTGCCATGTCCTCTCTCCATGCTTTGTTTTACATTCGCCTTCTAGCAACTATCTAATGACTCACTTCTCTTTTCTACCTGACACATCAACATTCTCTTATGCTCCTTATCACTTGACACTAAATCCTATTCATTAAGTGCTTCGAACTGTGCAGGTCTACACTCTGGTTTCGTATCACACAAAGCAGACAGAAAGCACACCTCAGATACTCATTCTTTCTGACATTAAAAGTACCATTCAAACGAAATTGCCTATGTTTATCTTCGGCAGTAATCTTGTGCCATTGTTTGAGTCATAGACAGGCACGAAGCCCCGAGTTTATCAACATGTAATAAGCTGTTGAACATTCAGGAGGAATATTATCTCCATCATGAACTGAACCTGCAGACTTTTTCAAAACGGCCCCCAGTTTGAAGTTAAATTATGATGAGTCACACTAGCCACTAACCCATCGTAATTCAATTTCAAAACAAGACTTGAAATGCAAAGCTAAATCACAACAAAAACTGCCTGCCTACCGGAAGGAAACCAAACTGACCACAAAATCGGGAAAACACTAAAATAATTTCACTCACACTAAGATAAATCTCCTACCAGTGCACATGTATCTCTGAGTCTGTGCGTCTATTTCCAGCGTACAAAGAAATTAACCCCTTCACTGCTAGGCTTCCCCCCCCCCCCCCCCCCCCCCTGTGCTAAGCCTTTTTTTGGCTATTTGGTGTAGTGCACGCTTAGGCCCCTGTAACATTTTGACCACATAAGGTATCCACGCCCAATTTGCGTCCTTTTCTTCCAACATCATGGGGATTCTAAAGGTACCCAGGGTTTGTGGATTCCCCTGGAGGGGTTCCAGAAATTAGCCAAAATACAGCTACATTTTGGTTCTTTTGGGAAAAATGGGAAAAAAGGGCTGCAAATGAAAGCGTCTGGGTTGCTCCCTGCAAATGGTATCAAAAAAGGGGTTGTGGTGCTGAAATCACCATCTTCCCAGCTTTCATGGACAAGCAGACTTTTGTCAGAAAACCAAATTTCTTTACACAGTTTTGGCATTTTTCTGGAACATTGCCTATTTTTGCTATTTTTGTGATTTCAACCTCCTTCCAGTTAATGGTAGAAATTGGTATGAAAGCAATAATGGATCCAGGAAAGCTATATATTTTGGAAAAGTAGACACAATTCTGAATTCAGCAAGGGGTCATTTGTGTAGATCCTTCAAGGTTTCGTTATATAGAAACTAACAGTTAAATATAGGAAAAATTGAAAATTAGTTGAAAAAAACAGACGTTTGTGTCAACGTTTTTACATGTAACTTCTTCTAATTATGACACCTCTATTAAAGCAATATACCGTTACATCCGCTTGACCTTTCTGGTTGTGGGGATATATAGGACTTGTAGGTTCACCAAGAACCCAACGAACCCAGAGCCAAGAACTGATCAGTGACTTGCAATGGTTTTTTATTATGCACCGGGTATATAGCAAATATTCTGGGAAAATGTGTACATGGAAAAATCGGTACAAAAGACACCTAGGTATTTCTGAAATGGGAACAAAATATAGAGTTTAGAAACAGTAGATATTTGCACATTTTCGAAATTGGGAATACTCGTACTAGCATGAGAATTATCGATCATTTTTCAAAATGACTTCTCTTTTACACATTGTCTTTCTTTTTGAAGGCAGAAATGCATCGAAAGTCAATATGTAATAACAGTTGCTTTACAAATCTGAATTACTCTAAGTCTCCCGATAAAAATGGTACCCCACTTGTGTAGGTAGACATAGTGCCCACGACAGGAAATGGCTCAAAACCCAACGTGAACACACCACATTTTCACAATGAAAAATTACCCTTTTTTGCAAAGTGCCTAGCTGTAGTTTTTGAACCCTAGCTCTGTCGGCACCTAGGGAAACCTAGCAAACCTATACATTTTCAAAAACTAGACACCCAGGGGAATCCAGGATGGGGTGACATGACAGCCTCTCACCAGGTTCTGTTACCCAGAATCCCTTGCAAACCTAACATTTTGTCGAAAAAAACACATTTTCCTCACATTTCTGTGGTGGAAAGTTCTGGAATTTGCGTGGATCCACAAATTTCCACCCACCCCGCGTACCCCAAAGTCTTTCAAGAAAAATGGTACCTCACTTGCATGGGTAGGACTAGTGCGCGCGACAGGAAACGGCACAAAACGCAACGTAGACACACCCCAATTTCACAGTGAAAAATGACCCTTTTTTGGCAAAGTGCCTAGCTGTAGTTTTTTAACCCTAGCTCTGCCGGCACCTAGGGAAACCTAGCAAACCTATACATTTTTGAAAACTAGACACCCAGGGGAATCCAGGATGGGGTGACTTAACTGCCTCCCACCAGGTTCTGTTACCCAGAATCCCTTGCAAATCTAAACAATTGTCAAAATAAAACACATTTTCCCCTTATTTCTGTGGTGGAAAGTTCTGGAATCTGCATGGATCCACAAATTTCCACCCACCCCGCATTCCCCAAAGTGTTCAGAGAAAAATGGTACTTCACTTAAGTGGGTCGGCCTAGTGCCCGCAACAGGAAACGGCGCAAAACGCAACGTGGACACACCTCAATTTTGCAGTGAAAAATGCAGCAACTATGCCTACCCACACAAGTGAGGTACCATTTTTATCGGGAGACCTGGGGGAACGCTGGGTGGGAGGAAATTTGTGGATCCATGCAGATTCCAGAACTTTCCCACACAGAAATTTGAAAAAAAGTGAATTTTTGGGTGAAATTTGAGGTTTACAGGGGATTCTGGGTAGGAGAATGATGGGGGACCCACGCAAGCCATACCTCGCTGGACTCCCCCGGGTGTCTAGTTTCCAGAAATATTTGGGTTTGGTACTTTTCCAAGATTGCCGCCGAGCTCGGGGACAAAAACCCAGGTGATCCCCCCTTGCAAAACCAGGTTGTTTTGTGATAGGTCATTTTGATATCGCCTCAATAGGTTTTGGGCCCTTGCCTGTCTCGGGTACTTGACCCACCCACGTGAGTAAGGTATCATTTTTACTGGGAGACCTGGGAGAACGCTGGGTGGGAGGAAATTTGTGGATCCACTTAGATACCAGAACTTTCCTACACAGAAATTTGAGTAGAAAGTGATTTTTTCAGCTAAATTTGAGGTTTGCAAGGGATCCTGGGTATGAAAACGTTGAGGTACCCATGCAAGCCATGCCTCACTGGACTCCCCCAGGTGTCTAGTTTTCAGAAATGTGTGGGTTTGGTAGGTTTCCCTAGATGGCCGCCAAGCCCGGGGCCAAAAACTCATGGGACCCCCCTTGCAAAACCAGGTTGTTTTGTGATAGGTAATTTTGATGTCGCCTCAATAGGTTTTGGGCCCTTGCCTGCCGTGGGCACTAGGCATACCCACGCAAGTGAGGTGCCATTTTTCTCGGAAGACTTTGGAGAATGCGGGGTGGGTGGAATTTTGTGGATCCACGCAGATTCCAGAACTTTCCACCACAGAAATGTCAGGAAAATTTGTTTTTTTTCATCAAATTGTTAGGTTTGCAAGGGATTGTGGGTAACAGAACCTGGTGAGAGCCAGATAAGTCACCCCATCCTGGATTCCCTGGGTGTCTAGTTGACAAAAATGTACAGGTTTGCTAGGTTTCCCTATGTGCCGGCTGCGCTCGGGCCCAAAATCCACAGGTAGGCATATTGCTAAAAACAACCCAGTGCCTAGTCGGCTTTCTGCCACCCTGGGGGGGGGATATCGAGGGGCGGGGGTTGCCCCGATATGCCCCCAAGGGGGGCTGAAACACTGTGGCTATCTTTTTGGGGGGTGGGGGCATTGGTATGCCCATTCTGAGCATAAAAAAGCCAGCGTAATCGTTGGCGGCTAGAGGGCTTTTTGCCCCCCCAGGGGGGCAGATTGGGGGCTACTGCCCCATCTGTCCCCCAGGGGGGGAAGGAAGGCTGTAATGTTTGCAGGGAGGGGGTGGGGGCATGGACATGCCCGTTTTGGGCAACCCCCACCCTAATTCAAATTTGCCCTAAAAAAATCCCTGGCATCTAGTGGGCTTTTTGCCCCCCGGCGGGGCAGATTGGGGGCTAATGCCCCCATCTGCCCCCCAGGGGAGGCAGAAAGTCCACTAGACGCCAGGGACTTTTTTGGGCAAATTTTAATTAGGGTGGGGGCTGCCCAAAACGGGCATGCCAATGCCCCCACCTTAATAAAAATTTTCCCAAAACAATACCTTTTGTCTAGTGGGCTTTTTGCCCCTCGGGGTGGCAGATTGGGGTCTACTGCCCCATTTGCCCACCAGGGGGGAAGGAAGGCTGTTATTTTTGTGGGGGAGGGGGCATGCCCGTTTTTGGACCCCCCTCCCACCCTAATACAAATTTGCCCAAAATAAATCCCTGGCGTCTAGTGGGCTTTTTGCCCCCCCCCCCCGGCGGGGAAGATTGGCAGCTAATGCCCCCATCTGCCCCCAGAAAGTCCACTAGACGCCAGGGAGTTTTTTGGGCAAATTTTAATTAGGGTGGGGGCTGCCCGAAACGGGCATGCCAATGCCCCACCCTAATTAAATTTTGCCTAAAAACTCCCTGGCGTCTACTGGGCTTTTTGCCCCCCGGTGGGGCAGATTTGGGGCTAATGCCCCCATATACCCCCCAGGAGGGGAGAAAGGCTGTCATTGTTGCGGGGGGTGGGTGGGGCATGGGGATGCCCAAATTGGGCAGCCCCCACCACAAATTATAATAAAAAAAATATCCCTGGCGTATAGTGGGCTTTCTGCCCCCCTGGGGGCCAGATTGGGGGCTACTGCCACCAACTGCCCCCCGGGGGGGCAGAAAGGCTGTAAATTTAGCGAGGTGGGGGCATGGACATGCCCTTTATGGGCAGCACCCACCCTAATAAATTATGCAGCCAAAAATAAATATGCCTGGCGTATAGTGGGCTTTCTGCCCCCCTGGGGGCCAGATTGGGGGCTACTGCCCCCATCCGCCCCCAGGGGGGGCAAAAAGACTAAATCACACCCAAAAAATTTGGGGGGAGCAAAAGCCCTTGCCCAAGGGGCCGCTCCCCCCTCCCTGGTGTCTAGTGGGTGGATTCCTGCTTGGGGATCGCCCTCTTGGGGCGATCCCCAAGCAGGGATCCACTGGGGAGGGGTACCATTGGAAAGGGAAGATTCTCCCCTTTCTCCTCTTTCCAATGGTACCTCTCCCGTCTTTCTACGTGCCCGGGGAGCTGAGACTGGAGCTGCTAATCAGGTGGCTGATTGGCACTCCAGGCATCTTCAGGATGTGAGTCTCTGGCGCTTACAACTATCAATGTTCCAAGCCCTTGCAGCAGATGGGGTAAAGGCTCATTTCAGTTTCGGTTTCTGTGCCATGACGACAGCGCGACGTGCGCGCTGAGCGTCATGGCACAGAAACCAGGGAGGGGGACTTCGGAGCTGGGGAAGCTCTTCCCCAGCTCCCAAGGTCACAGGGGAATAATAGAAATCCCTCTGCTGTCTGCAGCAGAGGGATTTCGTGCCCCTGGCCTCATGACGGAATGGTTCCGTCATGAGCACAGGGGCACCGATGCTCACGACGGAACCATTCCGTCATGAGCATCGAAGGGGTTAACAACGCAATCCGTATTCGTTCAAACACAACCAGAAAATTAAGGACTTATAGGACTCAAACCTTCAGCAGAAAGCCAACTTAAATAATTGTATCCCGAGGCTTTGGATTACATTGATTCCGATACCCAAACGAGGACTACATTGAAACACAAAATTCAATAATCAAAATTCAAAGGTTTCACTGTTTCATGTGAAAATATTCAATGCAGTGCAAGTTCAGTTTCAACCGAGGAAGGATACAGAGCCATAAATAAGAGTCACTGCAAATTAAACACATTGCATAACAAACCACACAACAAAGTACCACAATTCACACATGTTGTTAGATAATCAACTCATTGAGCCACATAACGCAACACAAGTCAATCCCTATTCATACTCACGTAGTAACTTGAGCAGCTACTCCAGCTCAGACTGGGACATCCAAACAATCCAGGAACTGGAACTACGGGCAGATCAAGTAGATAATAAAAACTGTCCTATCTTTTATAACGGAAAATGTCAATTCTACTAAGGACATTGAGGCGAGGATTACACTGTATTCTCTCTTCACTTTATTAACAGCAGCCATTAGGTGAACAGCAATAAAGACTTAATTTCTCATGAACCATAGGGAAAAAGTCAACATTCCAATAACAAGCAATGTCCAATCAAATAGAAGCAGGATGCCTTGATAGTACACTGTTGCTGTCAGCGCCTCCTCTTTCTTCCTGCAACTGTCTTTATTCCTGTTTGGCCCTGTCAGATCTTGAGGAGAAAGAACATAGGTATATGAAGCTGGAAATCCAAACAGACTACATAACCATCCAGCACAAGTTCACATTGTTTATGTTCCACAATTATGATCACATATGACTCAAATACTTTGATGTTCCACAATTATGATCACATATGACTCAAATATTTTGAGACATACCCACCTTAATGTGAAAATCATCCAATCATAGGGAAGGAAGAAATCCAGTGATGGGTGGTTAATCCTCGCCTCTGTGTAGCTAATAGAATTGAAACTTTCCGTTATGAAAGCTGGGACATTTTTAATACTATGTCAGGACAGGAGGCGAGGATTACACTGGTTCAAAACTTATCCACAACCAGCAAAGCAACACTAGGGATTGGTTTGAAATAAAACCTCTTAAAGGTGGAATCCGAAGACCATTCCGCTGCATTGAGGATATCCTCCAAGTGGGCCCCAATGGCAAAGGCTTTTGATGCCATAGCTCCTCTGGCCGAGTGGGCCCCAAATACCGTGGTGTCAATGCCAGCTTCCTGCATAGCCCATCTAACGCATCTGGCGATGGTGGGAGAGGAGACCGCTTTGTACGAAGAAGAGTGGCAAGCTTGGCTGACAGCTCTTTCCGAGACAGGTACCTATTGGACTGCCATGATAAAAACAGGTTGAGGACTTTGCTGACATCCCATAAAACAGTGTACTTGGATTCTGGGGGAAGAGAAAGTTGAATGCCTTGCAAAAGCTTACACACATGGTGATTGACCCACTGAGATTGCCAATCTGAATGTGTTGATAGCTCGATATGCCAGCCCATATGATGTCAGACAAGCCAAAAAATTCAAAACATGGACAATGTCTGCCCCCCACGGGATCCAGATGTCTCTGATGACATCAGCCCAGCTATCTAGCTCATGCCAACCGATAGCGTTTGACAGTGCTGTCTGCCTATGTCTTGGAAAGGAGAGATGCAGCCTGTCTCGAAAGGCCTGGGACTTTCAAACGTTACCTGTAATCCTCCAAGCCATAACCGACAGTGACTAGATGATGGGGATTCCCCTCCGGGTCCCTGAGGAGATCCGGAGACAAGGGTAGAAGGATTGGAGAATCCCAAGAAAGTGCCAGAAGAACTGGATACCAGACTTGCGTTCTCCAGGTCGAGGTTACTAGGATGACCTTCACCACTTGTCGTCGGACCTTGGCTGAGAGGTGTATGATCATTGCGAATGGGTGGAAGGCATAGCTCTGTTCATGCTGCCATTCCCGGAGGAAAACGTCTATGGTCGCTGCCCCCGAATCCAGCCGCCAACTCAAGTACTTCAGAAGCTGAAAGTCCAGGTGGGACACAAAAAGGTCCACTTTGAAAAAACCCCATCTGCTGCAAAGGGCTTGGAACATTGATAGTTGTAAGCGCCAGAGACTCACATCCTGAAGATGCCTGGAGTGCCAATCAGCCACCTGATTAGCAGCTCCTGGCAGGTGTTCTGCTAATTGCAAAAACAACAATTGATGGACAGAATGCAGAACAATGTCATACATTCACCCCAGTACAGAGATCTGGGCCTAAATCCATCGTTTTTTTGCTCACCATGCCGTTCCAGTTTGAACCCAGCCATATGCAAATCAGTCTTGACCCTGTGCCTCATGGGTACAGTCCAGCCCGAACTGCCAAGCCAGGTCCTCCCTGGACTGGAAACAAGCATCCTAGGACCGGTTTCGGGCTTTCAGCCCTCGTCAGCCAGGATAGCTTGATTCCAGTGGCATGGAGAGCACGGGACTCACGTCTGAGCATACCCTTCCCACTCGGGGTGACAAATGCAAAAACAACAATTGATGGACAGAATGCAGAACAATGTCATACATTCACCCCAGTACAGAGATCTGGGCCTAAATCCATCGTTTTTTTGCTCACCATGCCGTTCCAGTTTGAACCCAGCCATATGCAAATCAGTCTTGACCCTGTGCCTCATGGGTACAGTCCAGCCCGAACTGCCAAGCCAGGTCCTCCCTGGACTGGAAACAAGTATCCTAGGACCAGTTTCGGGCTTTCAGCCCTCGTCAGCCAGGATAGCTTGATTCCAGTGGCATGGAGAGCACGGGACTCACGTCTGAGCAAAGGGCTTGGAACATTGATAGTTGTAAGCGCCAGAGACTCACATCCTGAAGATGCCTGGAGTGCCAATCAGCCACCTGATTAGCAGCTCCTGGCAGGTGTTCTGCTAACACAGAGATCTGATGCTCTAGGCAATAGCCTCAAAAGTTTCGGGCCAGGTCCGACAAGCTCTTGGACTGCTTTCCCCTTGAGATGGTTTATGTAGCGGACTGCTGCTACATTGTCCATTTTTAGGAGGACACAACACTAAGCACGATCCTTGGTCCAGCACTGGACCGCAGACGATCCTTCCAAGAGCTCTAGGCAATTTTTGTGCATGGATCGTTCTTTCAAAGACCATAGACCACCTGTGGAGAAGTCCCCACATCTGGCCCTCCAGCCTGTGCCGCTGGTGTCGGACTCTAGCACCAAATCTGGAAGGGAACTGCAGATTGTGTGGCTGTTCCAGGCTTCCATATGAGCCAGCCACCATTAGATTTCCTCTTGAGCTTCCTCTGAGAGGGGAACCGTTTGGGAGTATATGAGACTTCTCCTTAGATGAAAAGCTTTCAGCCGCTGGAGGGCGCGGTAGTGCACAGGCCCTGGAAAAATCGCCTGGATGGGGGACGACAGAATCCCTACCACCCTCGCTATCTGTCGTAGGGACATGGAAGATCTGGCCGCCAGACGGCGCAGATCTTGGCCATTTTCCTGGGGGGAAGGCTGATGGTGGATTGGACTGAGTGCACTACAAACCCCAAGAACACCAGTGATTGAGTTGGGGTCAGAATCGATTTCTGTAGATTTAAAATGAATCTGTGGGACTCTAGGAGACACACTTATCTGCAGATGTTGCAAGAGGACATTGATTCATGAGAAGAATATCATCTAGATATATCAATAGGTGCATGTCTCAGGCCCTGAGGGACACTACCACCGGGTGCGTTACCTTGGTAAAACACCACGGGCGGGCGACAGACCGAAGGGAAGAGTGGTGAACTTGAATGTACCCCCTTGCCATTGAAACTGGTGGAAGCGGCGGTGGGGAGGGAAGATAGGGATGGTTAGGTAGGTGTCCTTGAGATCGAGTTTTCCATCCAGTCATTGGGTAGAAGGAGGTACCGTAATGGATGGATGCCCTCCATCGTGAAGTGGCCGTACACCAACCACTTGTTGAAATCCTTGAGATTGATCACTGGCCACTGTCCACCATCCCTCTTGTCTTCCACAAAGAAATTGCTTACAAAACCCCTTGGATGGGGGAGGATCATATAATGGCCTCTTGTGGAGAAATTTTGATACCTACTTGTCTACTAGCTCAGCGTGATCGGGGGAGAAGACCAGGGGAATGGGGAACCGCTCCTGAACAGGGAAGCAATAGAACTCTATGTGGATTCCCCTTACTGTCTGCAGGAACCAAGCATCCGAGGTAAGGGCCTCTCAATTATGGCCGAGCATTTTGGGGCAGCCAGTTTGGAGTCTGCCCCACAAACCCAGTAGGGAAAATGACTGGGCACTCACCTTGATTGGTTTCATGGTTGCCACCGCCTTGGCATCCTCCCCTTGCACCTGGCTGGCGGGGATATCCTTTGGTGGGATAAAAGTTGCCGAACTTTGAGGCATCATGGTATTGCCCCCGTTTGCCCTGTATCCTGTGATGAGCGTGGCCGGCCAAATGCCCCCTACTTCAGCCAGCCCTGGCGTACGTAAAAATGCGTTTTGCTGACGCCTGGACTTTGTCCAGTGAGTTAAATGTCTGGATGAATTTCTCTAACTCTGTAACTAAAGGGTTGCCAAACAACCCCCTTTGGGTAGTAGGGTCCATCTTGGACGTGTCAAGGTACCCCAGTTTAGGGTCAATCTTGATGAGCGAAAAGCGCCTCTCCGTGGAGATGGCGCAGTTTGAGTTCCCCAAAAAGATGATGGACCTTTGGACCCAACCTGACAGGATCGCAGGGGAGATCAAAGTTCCCAACTCTTTTGCATCTTCTGCTAGATCCAGTATGCGTATTAGGGGACCTGCCATGTCGGGGGTTGGGGGTGCCGCCGAGCTCTTTGCAAGAGCCGGTTTTCGGCCGATTTTGTTACAGGTCCGATTAAACGGCCCTGTAACAAAAACGGGCCCCAGGGGCCCAAAACGGGCCCCCACCCGTGCAGCCCACCAGGGAATTGCCCGGTGCCTGCTACGGCCAGTCCGGCCCTGCCCCAGCACCTAAATACACAGCGGCCGCGGAGGAGCAACTAGAGTTTCCGTGGCCAAACAGCAATTTGGCAAACACAACTTGGCAAAATGATCACATTTATACAGTTTAAGCATGCAACAAGTGAAAAGGAAAAAGGCAAAATGCCAGAGTGCTTAACTCTGCTGCGGAACAGCTAAAAAAGAGGAGGCGCTGACAGCAACAGAGGACTATCAAGGGGTCCTGCCTCTATTTGATTCGACCTTGTTTGTTATTGCAATGTTTAATTTTTCTCTAGGGTTAATGGGAAATGAAATATAGAAAATGTTCCCCTAATTGCTGCTGTTAATAAAGTGAAGAGAGAAGGCAGCGTAATCCTTGCCTCCGGTCCTGACATAGAAATCCCTAACTATCTTTACACAGTAACAGAGGAATCTATAACCATCCTCTGCTACTAAAAGCTGTCAGGGCTTTTCAGCATTAAAGGGCTGTCTGTAAGTCCTTTCCAGACGAGAGTCCTACAATTAACATTTCATTTACCCAGAGGAAAAAGAAAAATCTAGTGGAGAAAAATCCACTCAGGAGATTATTGAAAGTACAAAGCTTGATGATTTATTACATTTTTTAACAAATACAGAAGGCAAAATGCATTTGTTAGTCAAATCACATCAAAATGCAAATACATGTAAAATCATTGGCAGCAGATCTAAGCCCTACTTTTAGTTATTAGCCAGCACCAAACATGGTCAAATCAGAATTAAGGAGCATTTGCCATAAGAACTTCTTAATAATACATGAGAGAAGGCTCATGGAAAAAATCCAAGTTCAGATTTATAAACAAACCATCATGGATGATATCTCTGTGATCTGCCAAAGTTACATATGAAGTAAAGGAAATAGAAACGCTGCAGAGAGTGTTGGTTAAAGATTTATTTACAGTGACAGGCTTTGCGCAGCAGGAAAAGTTGAATCCCCTTGCCTCATTATTCAAGCTCATGTTTATTTATTTATTTAATGCTTTTTTATATCGCATGAACTTTACCCAAAGATGTCAGAGCGCTTCACAATAGAACCAAGTACGTTACATGAGGAGAATATTACATATTTACACGTTACAGAAACAAGAAAAGGTGAAATAAAACAGTAGATGGCAGTCACACAAAAAACACAAAAAAACACAATCAATCACAGAATTTGTAGAGCGCACTACTTACATGCGAGGGTCTCAAGGCGCTGGGGGGCGGGGGAGTTGCCGCTACTGGTCGAGCAGCCAGGTCTTGAGTAGCCTCCTGAAGGTCAGCAGGTCTTGGGTCTGTCGTAGGCTGAGTGGAAGGGTGTTCCAGGACTTGGCGGCGAGGTGTGAGAAGGATCTGCCGCCGGTGGCGAGGGGGAGGTCAGCGGAGTGGAGCTGGCGGTTGGGGACGTAGAAGAGGAGTCGTCTGTTGAGGTAGGTTGGGCCGGTCTTGTGGAGTGCCTTGTGTGCGTGGATGTGGAGTTTGAAGGAGATTCTCCTGTCGACTGGGAGCCAGTGCAGGCTTCTCAGGTGGGGGGTGATGTGGCTGTGGCGTGGTACGTCGAGGATGAGGCGTGCAGAGGCGTTTTGAATGCGTTGTAGTCGTTTGATGAGCTTGGCCGGGGCTCCTGCGTAGAGGGCGTTTCCATAGTCGAGTCTGCTGCTGACGAGGGCCTGAGTGACTGTTCTTGTGTCTGTCGGGATCCACCTGCGGAGCATGGGGAGGATGTTGATGAAGCAGGAGGAGGAGACGGCGTTGAATTGCTTGGTCATGGAGAGCGTTGAGTCGAGGATGACTCCCAGGTTGCGTGCGTGGTCGGTGGGTGTCGGGGCCGCCTCCAGTGCCGTCGGCCACCAGGAGTCGTCCCAGGCTGATGGGTTGGAGCCGACGATGAGGACTTCTGTCTTGTCCGTGTTCAGCTTTAATCCAACCGGCGACGGCCTTCATGACTTCGTGTAGGTTGGGTTTGGCGGTGAGGGGGTCCTTGGTGAGTGAGAGGATCAGTTGAGTGTCGTCAGCGTAGGAGATTATGTTGAGGTCGGGCGATGCGTGCGAGCGGGCCATGTAATTGTTGAACAGTGTCGGGCTGAGGGATGAGCCCTGGGGTACGCCGCAGATGATTTAGGAGGCTTCGGATCGGAATGGGGGAGGCGGACTCTCTGTATTCTGCCGGAGAGGAAGGAGGTGGTCCATTCCAGGGCCTTGTCTCGGATCCCTGCGTCATGGAGGCGTGTGCGTAGAGTGCAGTGGCAGACAATGTCGAAGGCGGCAAAGAGGTCCAGCAGGATGAGGGCTGCGGTCTCGCCGTTGTCCAGCAGGGTCCTGATGTCGTCGGTGGCCGCGATGAGGGCGGTTTCTGTGCTGTGGTTGCTGCGGAACCCTGACTGGGAAGGGCCCAGGATGTTGTTTTCTTCGAGGTATCAGGTTAGCTGTCTGTTGATGATCTTCTCGATGACCTTGGCTGGGAACGGGAGCAGGGAGATGGGCCGGAAGTTCTTGAGGTCCCTCGGGTCCACCTTGGGTTTTTTGAGGAGGGCGTTGATCTCGGCGTGCTTCCAGCTCTCTGGGAAGGTCGTGGTCTTGAAGGAGAGATTGATGACGTTGCGCAGGTGGGGTGCGATGGAGCTGCTGGCTTTGTTGAAGATGTGGTGCGGGAAAGGGTCTGACGTGGAGCCGCCGTGGATTGTGCTCATGGTTTTCATGGTATAAAAAAACAGGGGAGTGATTCTGTTAAGGAGTACAGAGGTTGGAATCCTAATAATGTAATCAAAAAAAATGTTACCTCTGACACAATGGTGTAAGAGGTAAAAAAATGTTGATTACATGGTTTTGATGGTGTCATCGATGTTCACGTTGGTCCACGCTGTCAGGGGGTCGTGGTCGATGGTGTGCGACGAGTCTGGTGTGTTGGTGTCTGTTGGGACTGTCTGGGTGTTGAAGCTGTTGTGGATGTCGGAGATCTTGCGGTGGAAGAAGGTGGTGAGGGAGTCGCACAGGGCTTGCGATGGCAGGATGTCGTTGGTCTTGGAGCTGCGGTTGGAGAGTTCCTTCACTATGTTGAAGAGCTCCTTGGTGTTGTGTGTTTTGTTGTCGAGGCGGTCTTTGAAGGAGATCCTCTTGGTGGACCTGATGAGGTGATGGTGGTTGCGGATGGCGTCTTTGTGTGCTGCGTGGCTGTCCGGTGTCTTTTCACTGTGCCACTTTTTCTCTAGTTTCCAGCAGGTCCACTTGGATGCTAGGAGTTCCGAGGTGAACCAGCTGGCTCTCTTGCTGGTGTCTTTGTAGGTGGGTTTTTTCAGTGGGGCTAGGGTGTTGGTGCAGTCGTCTATCCATCGTCTGAGGTGGGCAGCGTCATCGGTGTTGGAGGGGTCGGTGGGTGGGCTGAGAGCATGGTTTGTCTGTAGTTGGTCTTCGGTGACTTTGTTCCAGCTGCGGCGTGGGATCTGTTGGGTGCGGTGGTGTGTGGTGGGTTTCTGGAAGGTAAAGTGGACACAGCGGTGGTCGGTCCAGAGGAGTTCGGTGGTGTGGCTGAAGGAGATGTGGGAGCTTGAGGTGAAGACAGGGTCTAGTGTGTGGCCAGTGGAGTGGGTCGGCGTTGTGACGAGCTGTCTTAGTCCGAGGTTGGCGAGGTTGTCGATCAGAGTGGTGGAGTTGCTGTCGTTGTTGTTCTCCAGGTGAAAGTTCAGGTCTCCGAAGAGAATGTAGTCGGTGGATGTCAGGGCGTGCGTGCTGATGAAGTCGGCGATGGAGTCGCTGAACTGGGGTCGGGGTTCGGGGGGTCTGTAGATGAGGGTGCCTCTGAGGGTGGTGTTGGGGTCCGTGTGGATCTGGAAGTGCATGTGTTCGGCGGTGCAGAGAGTGTCGTCGGTGCTGGTCGAGACCCTGATGGTGTTCTTGTGGACGATGCCGATTCCTTCTCCTACTCCGTTGGTGCGGTCTCTGCGGGTGATCTTATAGCCGTCAGGGATGGCTATGGCGATGTGGGGTGCGGAGGAGTCGTTTATCCAGGTCTCTGTTAGGAAGGCGACGTCCGGTAATGTGTCAAGCAGGTCCCAGAGCTCAACGGCGTGTTTGCGTGCGGAGCGGGTGTTCAGTAGGATGCATCGGAGGTGGTTGGGGTCCTTCTTGGCGGGTGCTTCGGCGGCTCTGAGGCTGGTGTAGCTGCAGTACCGGCAGGTGAAGGGACCGTATGTGCGTTTCGGGGCGGCCTTGAAGCAGGTGTGGGTCTGTCTGGGGTTGAGTACGTGGAGTGTGCTGGCCTCGTAGCGGTGGCTGTCGTCGTGGTGGGCGCGGGGAGCGCGAGGACCAGGGGGTCTGACGCTGGGCGCGGTCCAGGGGCGGACGGGCGCAGACGGGCCTGTCATTGGCACGCCAGCGGCTCGCCCGCTGCGTGCGTCCGCTGCGCATAAGCACAGCGGCCGCAATATATGGGTAGGTGGGAGGGAGGAGCAGCTGGGAGGCGGGAGGGAGGCAGGGGCAGCGCATGGATGGTGAGGGGGGGCGGGGGCCGTAGGGGACCGAGCGGCGGGAATCTGCAGTGGCGAGGATGCCGGGGCACAGGTACAGAGAAGGGGCACAAAAAACAAAGGGGCACAGAAGAAAAAACGGGCGTAACAGCAAAAAGGGAAGCAAAAGCGGGGCCACAGAAAACGAAGGGGCACAGAAGAAAAAACGGGCGCAACAGCAAAAAGGGGCAGTGAAGCAAAAACGGGGCACAGAAAACGAAGGGGCACAGAAGAAAAAAACGGGGCGCAACAACAAATGGGGCAGGGAAGCAAAACGGGACACAGAAAACGAAGGGGCACAAAAGAAAAAACGGGGCACGGAACACAAGGAGCAGAGTGCAAGCTTACCAGCAGCAGCAGCACCGGGCAGGAGACACAGGCGGAGTTGTGTAGTGGGGGACCGACCTACCTGGCAAGGTCAAGGGTCGTTCACAATAGGATGAAGATTGTACAGGCATAGATTACAAATTGACAATAATGAAAGAACTTCCTTGAGGGACATGAAAAGGGCTGTATAAGTTCTGGAAGTGTCTTTGGAAGAGGAGAGATTTGAGGTCGGTTTTGAAGGTCCGGGTAGAGGTGGTGGTATGGAGTAGTGGAAGAAGCGAGTTCCAGATTCTCACCGCATTGCCTGAGAAGGATTGAGCCATTGATCTTTCCCTTTTGAAGGTGGGGGGCTCAAGCAGTGATTTTTCCGCATTACGTGTGGGTCTAGAGCCTCCCGAGATTTTACGTTTATTCACCAGGTATTGAGGGGAGGAAGTGTGCAAGGCTTTGTGGGTGATACAGGCAGTCCTGTAGATTGACCTTGCTTCAATGGGAAGCCATTGAAGAGAAGGCACAGTTGAAATCATGCATTCTCTGCAATGGAATTGATGTGGGAGAGTAGATTGAGCCTTTTGTCAAGTATGACACCAAGGGATTTTGCTCTGTCGACGATCGGTTTATTGTTGAGTAAATTCAGCTGATCTATCAACGATTTAACAGGAGGAGGAGAGAGTGAGGTAGAGAGGAGGAGGAATTCAGTCTTGGAAGAATTCAGAATGAGTTGATGAGCTAACATCCACAATTGAATAGAGTTAAGAGTAGGGTTGAGGTTTGAGATATTGTGTGCTGAAGACATTAAGGTAGATTTGAGTGTCATCCACATAGAGATGGTAAAGGATCCCAGATTTACTTAGGAGATTTCCCAATGGTTCCAAATAGAGATTGAACAAAGTGGGGGCAAGGATAGACCCTTGAGGGACGCCTTGACCTACCGCCAATGAAGACGAAAGACTGTTTGCTATTTTGATCTTTTGGGATCTGTCCGAGAGGAATGATGCAAACCATTTAAGCACTGTGCCTTCCAAACCCATTCTCTGTTAAAGAGTGTTAAGGAGAGTGTTGTGATTAACAGTGTCAAAGGCTGCAGAGAGGTCTAGGCGAATCAGAAGACTAGACTCCCCTGAATCGAGTATACACAGCGCATCCTCGATCACGGGCTGTTTCAATGCTGCAGTTTTGAATGAAACCGGACTGGAAATTGTCAAGAAGATTATTATCCTTAATATGTAGGGAAAGTTGTTTCGCTACACATCTTTCTGTGATTTTTGCAAGAAAAGGGAGGTTAGTGATGGGGCGGAAGTTGTTGAGGTCGTTCGCATCAGCGTAGGGTTTTTTAAGAAGTGAGGTAACCTGTCTTGTTTTAAGGGCAACAGAGCCTTGGCTGAGGAAGAGGTTAACCAGATAGGGCCAGTAGGAAAGAGTATGGGTGTAGAAATCGATGGAAATGTCACTTGGGATGGGGTCAAAAGAATGGTTAGAGGGTTTTGTTTCGAGGATGCATTTGAGGAGGGCATCTTCAGAGATGACGTCAAAGTTCTGCCAAATGACTAAGGATTTGCGCTCCTCTAGGGCGGTAGGATGAATGACCTGATCCACAAGTGATTTCACTTTTTTATCACAGAATATAGCGAATTCTGCTGCTTTCTTTAGAGAATCGTCAGGCTTGATGAATGGGGGAGAACAGTTTGAATTTTTGATGAGGTCAAATAGTTTTTTGGGTCTGTTTTTGGCTGAGTCGAGGAGGGTTCTGAAGTGTGATGCTTTTTCATGGCAGATGTGTTTGTGGTATTTTGAACGTAGAATAGAAAGATTAATGGTGGATGGAGATTGTCTCCATTGTTTCTCCAGGATTCTCAGGTTCTTCCTTTCTTCATAAAGGGATTTATTGAACCATGGTGCTGAAGGAATAGGCCTTTTCCTTTTAAGTGGAGCAACATTATCAATTTCGACTGCAAGGTCTGAGAGGCAATGGGAAGTAAGATCGTTGACATCCAAGTTAGGGTCTTGTCTTGGAAGTGTAAGCATAGCAAAATCACAATGACAGTCAAGGTCAATGTTTTTGGTGTTACGGAACCAGGTAGTAGTCCTTTTAGGTTGGCCAAGAGTTATAGAGTGTGAAAGGTAAAGAGTGAAGGGGATGAGGAAGTGGTCAGTCAAGTCTACATAAATAGGGATAGCAATAGTAAGCATGTCTGCTTTAGATATAACAAGGTCCAGAATTGAGGCCTTAGAGTGTGTTGTTTCAGTGCAGTGTTGGATAAGATAATTTGCTGAGAGAAACGTGGCAAGCTTATTGGCAGTAGAGTCTTCCAAAGAGCCCCAGTGAAGATTGAGGTCTTCTAGAAAAATCTGTCTGTCACTTTGAGAGTATTGGTCGCTGATGAAGTCGGTAAGTTCCTACAAAAAGGAAGAGCAGTCACCAGGCGGGTGATAAATGGCATGAAATCTGAAGGGTGAGCAGTGTTGCACTTGAAGCTCCAGAGACAGGCATTCGAATGAACGGAAGGAGCTGTTAGGAAAAGCCTTAAGTTGAAGGGAGTTTCTAAAGATGATTTCAACACCTCCCCCCACTTTGTCTGTTCTGTCATTTCTAAAGTAGAATAGTCGGAGGGTAACAGAAGATCAAACATAGTATGAGAGGTGTTATTGAACCAGGTCTCAGTGAGGAAGAGAATGTCAAGATTGTGGAGAATGATGGTGTCAGAAATTTCCAGTTTGTGTTTAATTGCAGATCTGCAGTTGTGGAGCAAGCAGGGCAACTCTGACGAGACTGTTTTGGTGACCGGGGCATTTGGGCTTTTAGGGGTGATAGGGATAATGTTCCTGTAAGAGGGTGCCAGGGTAGAATAAGGCTGATGATTAGTTCTGACAGATGAGAAGGCCGGAATAGTGCACAGAATAGACTTACTTGGAGAGGAAAGTTAAAGGGGGGTGGCGTTAGAAGTCTTGTAACTAGCCAGTAAGTTAGCGATGTCTGCAGTAGACAAGTTGTGATTGGCTATTTTGGGGCGCAGGAGCAAGGTACTCCTCGGGAGTTTGGGGAAGTGAGTATTTGCCATGGGAAGTGGGTTGTATGAAAAGGTAGATACCTTAGTGCTTAAGAGTGAGATGGTAGCTTCAAGCTGGGAAATAGAGTAGATGAGAAATCCTAATCTATTTTCCAGAGAGAGTAAGGCTGAGCACGGAATGTTAGGTGGCTCAATGGATACAGGATGGAGTGCAATCGGCGAGGGAGGACATGGAGAGGTGGAGGTGCAGGGGGGGTATTGGGGTGCAAGAGTAAAAGGTGGAGAAAGATGGTGGTTGAGAGAGGTTGTTGGTGCAATTGAGGTGGAAAGAGAGTTATCTTTTCTGATGTTGAACATAGGGAAGAATTGAGATCATATTTAGGAGGCTACAGGTGAGGAACGAGGAGGGAGGGTGGAATGCGGGGAGGGAATTCATAGAATGGCAGGACATTTGGGGAGAAGAGAGGAGAAGGGGCTGGAAAGGTCCCGTAAGCTAGGAAGGGTGAATGTAAGGGGACAGGCACCAGGCAGAGTGGGGGGGATTGGACTAGAGGGTAGTTGAAGAAAGAATATGGTTCTGCTAGGTCAGAGGGAGGGAAAAGGAAGGGCTTATTGAGGGGGTAGAGGGTCGTGCAGCATTACTGGAGGAATGGGAGGATGAAGAGAGATAAAAGGGGGTTGTGAAGAATTCTGGGTACAAGGAGAAGGGAAGAGTGGGTAGGGAAGAAAAGAAGGGGGGGGAAAGGGGGTAGTAGGGAAAGTTAACCGGGAGATCAGGTTGTAGGAAAGGTGGATTAAATAAGGGGGTGGTGGGCAGGGTTAAGGGGGAGGAGGTAACATTGGAATACCGGGAAGGTGCAGAGTGGCAAAGGAGAGTGTTAGCCAGAGGTATGGCTGAAGTGTTGAGGGGAAGTTCATATTGGGAGGGGGGAAGAATGGGAGAGGAGGGAGCAGGGGAAGGGGGCGGTAGAGGGTTGGCCTGTGACTCCTGGTAGAGCAGCCTATTGGAGTATGCGGGGGCAGGGGAGGAGATAGGGAGTAAAGGGTGGAGCTAGAAGAAGAATCAAGGGGATCACAGTTGCAGGGGTGGGGAGTAGGTAAGGGAAGAGGTGGTCAAAGAGAGATAGACAAGTGTCTTTAGCTTGAATCAAGACAGTACCAATGTTAAATAGTGAAATAGTGAGTGAGCCATTAAAACAAGTAGAGGGGGAAATTTTTAGCTGCTGCCCATGTGGGATAGATGATGCACATGTTGCATTTATAGAACAAAGACTTCACAAAGGCATGGCCGCCAAGGTTTCAGTTTGCATATGTGTGAAATGACCATATTTTTAGGGTGCTTATGAGTGACATTTCAATGCCTCATAAGTGACATATTAATTGACGCTTCATCACGAGTAGAAAAATAATCTACACATACATCTACACATTACTAAGAAAGCTTTCAGAAATTACATTTTTCCACAATAAAATAAGCAAGAAACTGCCATTACCCCCATTTGTGCAATAATGGTTTACAAACTGCCTTTAAAAGGTTCATAACATAAAGTACACAGGACTGTAAATCCAAGATGGACCAAAAGAGATGCACAAAGAAGATACAAGACAGCTTCACAGTTATTTTAGGCAGTGTCGTAGCTAGAGCTTTTGCTGTCCTGGGCAGCCATGCAGGTAAGAGCGGGGGGCAACAGATGACGCCGAGGGAAAATAAAGTAAAAACAAATAGAAAACCACTTGCCTTGCGCTCGCCAAAATTGCTCACTTGAAGTGAGCAATTTCGGCGAGCTCAAGATAAGTTGGTTTTATTTATATTTATTTTAGTGAAGTGCTGCCACCCCCAAAAAAAGCTCCGCCACCTCAGCTTCCTCTAAGACCCTGACCTCTGCCTCTATCTCATAGAAGAAATTACAATTATAGCTATAGTGCTTATTTTATTGACCTCTGATGGATAAAAGACAGAGTCGGCACTACCAGATTTTGAACCAGACACCTCCGGGAAATGGCCACTACAACGCGGCTGTTTCCACGCAAACATTAACCACGCATGCATTACAACGCATACGTGGTTATTATTTGTACTCTTGTATAGCGCTGGAAGTCAACCCCCGAAAGGGTATCTCCGCGCTTACGCTTTACCAAGGAGCCAGGATCTTATACTAAACAGAGAAATGAAGGGGGGAGAAACCTAACCGGCGACAAATAAAAACGTTTTCAGGGACTTCTTGAAGGATTGAAAATTGATAATATTTTTGAGAGCAGGGGGCAGTGAGTTCCAAAGGATGGGGCCTTTGTAGGACAGGGTTCGCCCTCCCTGCCTAGCTTTTTTTATCCTAGGAACCTGGAGTTGTTGCTGACTGCTGGAGCGCAGGGTACGACTGGGTTTGTAGGGTTTGAATATTTCTTTTAAATATTTAGGTCCATTGCCAAACAAACATCTGTGAATAGAGCAGCAGATTTTAAATTATACACGCTGTCTAATTGGCAACCAGTGGAGTTTTGTCAAGAGGGGGAGTGATGCAGACCTTGGCTGGGCGTTGAGAACTAGTCTCGCAGCAGTGTTCTGGACCACCTGTAGTCTCTGTAGTTGTTCCTCATTTACCGAGACCAGCAGGCCATTACAGTAGTCCAGTCTACTTATAACCAAGGCCTGGACGAGAGTCTTCCTATAAGAATCTGATAGAAATGGGAAGACTCGTCGTAGCAGTCCAATGACCTGGAAGCAGGAACCTGCTACTTGATTTGTGTGCTCTTTAAACAGAAGTGATTTGTCTAAGCGCACACCGAGATTTTTGACAATCTGTTTGGGGCTTGGGGTTGGTCCTAAATCCGGGGGCCACCAATCCGGGGACCACAAAAGTGTGGCCTCCCCAAACAGCATTACCTCAGTCTTGCCTACATTACACTGGAGGCGATTAGTGGCCATCCAGTAAGATATTGCCCTCATTCCGTCCGCAAAAGATTTTTGTATTGCGGGCGTCAGGGTTTTAAAGGGGAACAAAAGCTGAGTGTTGTCAGCGTACGACACAGGGGTGAACCCATGAGATCTTACAATATCTGCCAAGGGGGCCACATACACGTTGAAGAGTGTGGGGCTTAGGCATGAGCCCTGTGGCACTCCCTTGGTGAGCTCCCTTGAGATAGAATGGTGGGAGCCCAATCTTACCTCTTGTTGGCGATCCGAAAGAAAGCTTTCCAGCCAAGAAAGAGCCACACCTTCTATTCCCCTCTCCCTCAGACGATCGAGAAGTATCTCATGAGACACAGTGTCGAAGGCAGCAGATAAGTCTAACAGCACTAGAATCATTGAGTTTCCTCCATCCAGTGACATCTTGATGTTATCAGTCACTGAGAGGAGGGCAGATTCTGTGCTGTGATTGGGCCTAAATCCAGATTGAGAGAAGTCTAGGCCCTCCGCTGCCTCGATGTATTTGGACAAGTGAGTGTTTACGTGTCTCTCGGTCATCTTGCTGAGAAGGGGTAGGAGGGAGATGGGTCGGAGGTTAGAAAGGTCGGTCCATGGAATTGCTGCGTTCTTTCGGATTGCGTTCACCACTGCTTTTTTCCATTCTGGTTGATCAGTGTTTGAATATGAGGCCTAAGCAGATTTTGCAGGGAGGCAGTTATTTTAGCTGATAAAAAATCATCTGGGGATCCAGATTTTATATGGCTCATAAGGGAGGTGAGATCTGAGTCATTGACTGCTGGGAATATCGTAAGTGTGGTTTTACTCCGTGTGGCAGGATGGAAGGGGAGAGAGAGTTATTACTATTTTAAAATAAAATTTTGTCGTAAATCAAATTGATTTTATTTTCAAAGAACAAGGAGATTTCATCGCATAATTGTTGGGAAAAGTCATCAGGACTTTTGCATGCGGTAGGTTTTACAAACTCCTGAAGAATTTTAAATAATTCCTTGGATCGATTTCCCGCTTCTGCGAGTTGTTGAGAGAGGCTATTCCTCCGAGCAAGTTTGATGTTTTTGTAATATTTAGTCTGGGCCTCATGATGTGCTTTCTTGTTTTCTTCGGTTCGTCTTTTTCTCCACTTCTTTTCCAACCTCCTACATTTTTGTTTTTCTGTTCTAAGCTCCTCAGTATACCATGTTTCCTGTTTGGTGGCAGGGTATTGTTTGTGTAATTTTAGAGGTGCTATTTTGTCAATTGCTTCTTTGAGGGAATTGTTGAATTTGGTTAAAACGGTCTCTATACCATCTGTCTCTGTGGGAATGGGCTGCTTCCATTCCTTTTGCAATTCCTCTACGGTGACTTTATGCCACTGTCGACGCCAGACAGGTGGTAGGGAGTTTTTATTGGAGGGCTTGTCCGCCTTAGATATTGAGAATTCCACGATGAAGTGGTCGGACCAAATTATTTGAACCGGGGAAAGACATTGTACTTTGGGGAAATTGGTGAATACCAGGTCGAGAAGGTGACCACCTATATGGGTAGGCTCGTGGTTTTGCAGAGTCAGACCGAGGGAAGATAATTCAGAAACCAGGGAGATTGTTTCAGGGAGTGCGGGATTATCAACGTGGACATTAAAATCGCCAAGTAGGAGGAAATCTTCTTTTGCTTTAAAATGTGGGGCCAAGAGTTCCAATAATGCAAGGGAAAAGCCTGTAGAAGGCCCCGAAGGACGATAGACTATGGCTCCTTTCCAGAATCTGTTTGTGGCATATTGCATTTTAAAAATTATTATCTCAAAAAGAGGGCTGTGCTTCTGTTCTAGTGTTGTGATCTTCAGATGTTCTTTATACATGATGGCTAAGCCACCACCTATTTTCTCTGGGCGGTCAAAATGGACAAACTTGTAGCCAAGAGGAACCCCCACAGCAATAGCAGGGACCGTATGAGGTTTCAACCAAGTTTCCGTTAGGAAGCAAAGGTCGGGTTGAGTAGTATGTATTAGGTCCCATACCTCTAGTTGATGTCTAGGTAGGAAGCGAACATTTAGGAGAAGGCACTTTGTCCCCTTTGTCCCTTTAGGTGGAGTTTGCTCCCTTTTATCTAACATCTCAGTGCTGGGTTTTGTAGGAGAGGCTTGGTATTTGCAATATATGCAAGAGAAAGGGCCCTCAGGGCACGGCCAGGAATCTCTGGAGCATTCTGTGAGAGGGGTTGGTCTGAGGTGTAACAGAGTTTGCGCCGAATACCTGATGTGAGGGGCCCTTGCAGGAGTGATAGGCGTGGGTGTCGGGCCCATGGCCCCTGGTCCCGTCCTGTCGCGGACGGGCGCAGACGGGCAGGACTCTGGCACGACTCCGGCGCAGATCCGGCGCGTCCACGTCCGCTTCTCGGAGTCATAGCCGTTCTTTTTAAAGCGCTGCTAGAGCGCGTCACCCGCCTGGCCCACACCCAATATGGCCGCCAAAAACCGGGAACCCAGCCCTCGGCGTCAATACTCGGCCGAGGGCGGTCCGGAGGCAGGGGAGGGGGGAAGGAACACAAAGCTCTTAGGAGCGCTAAGGAAGTCTCTAAGTCTCTAACGCTTATTAATCAAGCGATGTAAATCACACGAAGTTAAAATACAGGGAGAATGCTAAAATGCACAAAGTAAAAGAAAGAGACATCCCGGCTTCCGCCTCAGGAGGGGAAAGGTTGCTTCTGTTGGTTACCGCGAAAGCCTTTAGCACGCATACCTTTACTATAAGATATGTAGTAAAGGCATGTGTGGTAAAGGCTAAAATTAGAAAAAGTGGGCTTGGGTGGTCTCCCCCCAAAAATAAAAATAAGAGTGGGAAAAAAGGGGGCTTGGGGGGCTCTTCCCCCCCCCCCCCCCCAAAAAAAACCTCACCTGTCACGTCGAGAAGTGCAGGCAATCGGCATCGTTTGAGAGGAAACAGAAAGAAACTTCCGCTTCCTCTTTACGACGTACGACGTCACCACGGAAGATGGAGAGGAGATGACGTGAAGAGGTAAGGGGAATTTAAGTTTTTAAAAAAAATAAAAATTAAAAGGATTGAGGGTTAAGGGCAGGGGTAAATATAAGAAGAATTGGGGGCTGGGGGTCACGTAAGGGTACAGGGGAGCGATATAAACTTTACCAAGAGTATGCCCTTACCATGCATAAATTTACAACGAAAATCGTTGTAAAGGTATGCGTGGTAAAGAAATATTCGTGGTAAAGGTTGTGCATTGAAAAAGCATTCCGTTGTAACGCATGCGTTGCAACGGAATGCGTTGTAACAACATACAACCACACCTCCAGCTTATAAGGTACCCTCCACAGCAAGGGAACAAGCTAGTATGCTACCACATCAGGTATTCTGACATCACACCACTCAAAACGTATTAATTCAACCCAAACATCACTAAGGTGTCTGACATTACAAATATTCCTAAAACAGACTTAACTATATAGACAACAAAGAACATATACAGGGATAAACTGCAATGTAAATGACATTTCAGTCCTGTGTCAACTAAAACCTGCTTTAAAAAGTGCTAGGTCTGTTTTTCAAGAAATGTAAAACTAATCTGCTTTTCCTGATCTGCCTCCCACATGTTATGTGTAACACCCACTAGTCCTGACTTTTTTCCAACACTGTTATTATGGAACCGGCAGCATTGTTTTCCCTGGTACCCTGTCCCTGCATACAAACTGTTATTGGATTTAAAGGCAGCTATACCAGTGGTTGTTACATTTTCAAATCTGAAAAAACACGTAAATGGTCTACTTGAGAAAGAACACATACTGCTGTTTGAAAAATGGTGAAACAGCAGACACTGAACAAGTTACAGAATACAATATTGAACACCCCTAACTACAGACAAATAAATATCGAGTAACAGCTCTGACCTCAGTGCTGCTAACGTCCTGACCTTCTGGCTCTGTGCTATGTCACTGCTGCTGTGCTCACTGGCTAACATCGGGAAAAGTGAACCCCTGTTCTCGTGTCGCTTCTGTCAGGGCCACGCTACACACGGACACTGCTGGGATGGTTTTGCAACTGGGCGCTAATTCACACACTGCAGCTCTGAGCTTCTTTCAGGCCAGCTATGATTTCTGCGTTCTTACAGGGCTGCTTGCTGCTGTTGGTATCATCGCTCTGCATGGAGCTTGTCTGCAGTGGTCTCACTGTGCACCAGTCACATTAGGGCATCAGTTACCGACCTCAGGGTTGTTTCTGGTGAGTGAGTTAGCCATGGAGTAGAGTCCACTCAGGCCAGGTCAGCAGGCCTGCGCTTTTAAAGTGTGTGCTCGCCTGCCAGAGTAGCCATGCATCCCATCCCCCAACACACACGACCAAGGGTTGCAGGTGAGGGTAAAGTTGTTGGCTTCCAGTCAACCACAATAAATCTGTCCGGGCAGCAGAAATTGTGTTTGGAGGGCCTGCTGTATAGAGGTAAAGGACTTGTGCACCACACCCACTGCCTGCCAGCCCAATCTCACCATCCCAGAGCTGGGAGGTAGCCACACGGGAATATAAAAGAAAACAAAGACCTGCCATCGCCAGAGGGACAATCACTGTCTACAGTGTGTGTTTTTTCATCCACTGACACACCAATGCATGACCACGTGGCCAAGAGAGGCCGGTCTTGCTGCAAATCACAGAAGCCACGTGAAATTGTAACTAGCAACTTTTAACACTTTGTAATGCTCACCCCTTTCATCCAGGCTCACTGAGCAGTAGCTCTGTGCAGCTAGAGTCAGCGCAGCCAGAGTAAGGCACGCTGGCTGCTTGTTTGTTCCACAGCTTGTTGAGCTCCTCTAGGCGGTCCCGGAGGAGCTATAATGCATGACTAATGCATTTTAGTGCGGTGATGCGGACACCATCTTTAACAAGCATTGGCATAGCCAATAGGTCTCGCTTTGGGACCTTATGAGTATTTAGTTATGCAGCATAATTTCCTTGGTGCAACAACATAAACTGTTGCATGACTAAACACTTATAAGGTCCCAAAGGTCCCAAAGGCAAGACCTATTAGCTATGCCAATGCTTGTTGTCAAGAAGATGACAGGCATGGGTTACTAGAAAGTTTATGACTCCATCATCATGACACCCAAGGCAAATTGCGAATTTAATGGGCATCGTAACCTTAAACATGAACACATGCTAATGGTGGGCGAGCCATGTAAGGCTCGAGCCAGAAGCCTAGTTCAGCCCGAGCTCCTCTTGGACAACCAAGACCAAAATGAGCCGAGCATTAATGTGGCTTCTGCCTTTAATCCTTGATCTACCATGATGCACCGAGAATTAAAAACAAAGCTTAAACCTTTGCTGCTGAAAATTAGAGAAAGGTAGCCATTTAGTGGGTGAACTGTCTAATGGGAAACCAGAAAACAAGGGATCGTAGGCAAATATTTCAAATAGGGCTTCTTTTTTCTTCTTTATCCCTTATAAGAGTACCTTTTAATTTGGGAGTGAAGGGTGTGCGCTGTACAAAAATAATCTGATGAATTAAGCTGAAACGATTCATGTTAAATAAATACTTGCTTTAATTTTAAAGACACCATATTTCCAGATTGTTTGTTACATTTAGAAGCCAGCTCTTTTCAGGGTTCCACCTGTGCACGCTCTTAGAGCCCAGAGACAGACACCCTTGGCTGAGTGCTCGCTGTTAATTTGTTGGCTCGCCCACCTCTACACATAGATGCCAATAGGCCCTATTCAGGCAGGAGACTCCCGATTTCTGAAGCCAAATATGGCTATATTTTGTCTGTCTTCCATCCGAAGTTGCTTCTGCTTCAATAGAATTCAATGGGGGAAATACATTTTCCCGATTCTTTTTTTTAAATGTCCCCCTTTCCTCTTTTAAATTTTAGCATATACGCCGGATCATTCCATTTTTTTCATTTAATATCATAGCAAATCTTAGACATGGCAGTTCAGTTATTTCGCATTCACCGGCTGTGGCATACAGGGTAGCATAAAAATATCTGAGATGGGTAGGGAATTTTATGAATATATTTGTGCATGTATAGCACTTTAACACATACACTCACAGTCCAGCAAAATTACTAAACAAGCGTTTTTGCCTTGTTGCGATCTCTTGCACAATGCCAACATACCGTGGAGTTCTATAGAACATCAACTGTGGCGGCCATTTCGGAGTAAGGGAAAAGCCCCAGTTAGACTTAGCAGCCACATAATAATATACTTGTAATACTTCTACTCAGCCTAAACTGTAAATTGTCTCTCGTGGTGACACACTTTCTTTACCGATACCCGGTGAAGGTCTGCCTTTGTTTATGAAATACAGCAGACTGCCCAGAACTCCATTTCCCAGCATATCACGACCAGTGGGTGTCAGTGATGACGTTCCACTTACGCGCATTAGCGCAGAGAGTCAGAGCCGGAGTTCTGTATTGAGACAAGATGGCAGGGCTGCCCCAATGCAGCATGGTGGAGAAACCTGTGCTCAGGAATGAGGGAGGATAGAGGTCATAGGTCGGGGTGCTGAAACCAGAATGAGCCTTTTGTTTGCTCTGGTGTCCGCTGTGGGGAGGGTCGTGAGAGGCAGGCTGGGACCTGCTCACTGTTGGGCCAACGGGGTTCTACAATTGGGCGGCGAAAGTGAAGTAGTCCAAATGCAGGAAAGAGTGAGGCCGGGGTGCAGGACTCTTGTTTAAGATGTTACATTTCTGCGAGGGCGAATGGGCTTTGCAAGCCGGTGCTGCATAGCTCTATCGCTGCTTGGCATTCCGAGGCCATTTTGACGGTGACATCTCCGAGGAACGTGCACGGGGCAAAAAGGGGGGTGCTTTCACGGTGTTCGCATATACATTACAGCAGGGGTCGACAGTTTCTCAGATGTAGAACCCACACATGGGGAAGCCCCATTCTTGACGGGCCACCGAGTCCGTTTCAGGGGTGTCAGCGCTGACTTCTTGGGCGAGCGGCAGTTATTAAGAGGCACACAGCTGTCAAAATACCGGCAGAGAAAAAGTAAACAAGCGTGCGCGCCTCAAGTAAAAAAAACACTGTCAGCAAAAGTGAAAGCATTTCCCTTGCGAGAGGGAGTGGCGCCAGGAGTGATAATTGAGAACACATGGCGAAAAAGCTCGCTCCCGCAAGGGAATCGCCAGACGTGCACGTGATGCCATTGGAAGCAATGCAACGCGTGCACGTTTTTGCCCGCAAAGCTGTGCCGATTCCTAAAGGTCTCTTTCCTATGCAGCGCATGCACGCTGCGTAGGCGAGACCTAAAAAGCATTAGTCTAACCCCGATGCAGGATACTTGGCACGGGACCTGCACAGGAACTGTGAGCTGAACAATGGTGTCTAGCGGGGAAGTCTGACACCGATTTGTGGAGCCACGCCTGGGAGATAATCAATCAAGGAGATCAAAAGCCCTCACAACAGCTTTGTTCCATGACATCCTCCTCTTTGTTAAGGGAACGAACGACCAGGAGGGATAGCGTTTACAGCTCTTAGGTATTTAGAAAAGGCGTGGCTGCCCCTCCATGGCCATTTTGTGCAATATGCAATATAAACATCAGAATTGGAATGGAGAAAGTATGAAGACATATACTTTACTTTATCCACAGTGATCTACACACTTCATCATGTGGGTCAGACTCTGGTATTGCTGTCATCTTTATCCCTCCATTGTTGTGCACTTAAAACCTTAGAATCAAAAATAGAGGAAGTATATGTGATATGCCTTACTCTAACCGTAGTGATCCACACACTGTTATTTATCATGGCCCTGCTGACTGATATTATCATCTTCTTTATGCTCTCTACAGTTATCCACACATCTTTATCAACAGTGATCCACGCTAACATTGCTCATAGATATGACTTTGAGTTTGTATATTTTGGAAGTAATTTACAAGTTCAACGCATCAGCATCATTCAACTTTATTTCAGTCTTAGACCATAAAAGTGCAAGTTCAGAGAACAAAGTACAAACAATTTTAAAACTGAACTAATGCAATGAGGTCCAAATGGAGGAATGCATAAGGTGAAATACAGTACATTAAACATTAATGCATTTGCAACCAATTAAAAGTTCAAATCAATAAGCTAAAACAAGGAATACAAATATCCATAGGGACATAATCTAAAAATTCAACAGTGTTTAGGTGGCTCCGGTGTGAGGCTAGAACCATGGCTGGAAAAGCCATTGCATAAACCACTCGGGCGACAAGGCCCACAATGCTGGATGGTTTCTATGCTTTTTACATAACTAGTAAAGGTTACACAAAGGACCTAGACCATTGGCACGAAAATAATTTAAAACAGTATGGATAGAGTTGGGGCGTGGCCGAGCCGATCACGAAGATGGCTGCCTAAGCTCTCGGCTCCGCCGACCGAGCCTACATCCGTTTAAAATATCCGATCCTGATTCCCCGAGTTGCCGCTAAACTGCCAAGTTCGCTGTTCGGAAGGGCTCAACGCTTGATTCCTACCGGTTGTGGTCCGATCGGGGCTGCAGAGACTCAGCGCTGCGACCTGTGACGCTGGGCCGGAGCAGGCCATGAGCGCGGCCGCGCGGCTGGCGGGCTGAGAGTGCTGCGGTCGGCGATCTCCCCTGGCGCCGCTAGAGGACGAGGAACCGGCGAGAGTTTCCCTGCTGGGACCGGCAGGCGGTCCCGTAATGCTGCCGCCACCCGCTGCATCTCCTGCGGGAAAGTGAATGTGCCGCCAAGACTTGGTGCTGCGGCGCTCGCCTAGAGGAATTGCCGGCGCGTCTCGTGCGTTCGCTGAGGGTGCCAGTGTTGGTCCCTGACACGGTGGCCACCACCCGATATCAGGAGGAGCGAGGTGGGTGTCCTACCCTGTGCCAGCTGGGGGCGAGGCGGGACGTTGGTCACGCTCCCTTTCTCCTGCAGGGCCTTGTGCAAACCTGTGACATCTGCGCAGGAGTGGACCCTGGATTGTGGCCGGCGCCATAACTTCGTGCCCGCCCTACACACCCAGGCCAGTCGGGCTGCAGCCGGTGTTCGGCGGCTCGTTTCGGCCTGGGTTGTGCTTGGTGGCGGCAGCGTCCATGGGAGTGCGGTGGGGGTTCTCATGACTGCCCTGTTTGATCGAGTTGAGGCCTGGTGCGCCTGAACGCCGCTATCACCCCACCGCTGCCTGTCAGCCGGCCTTTATTGGCCTCTGCTGGACTGACCTTGTCCCCTCCGTTGCTCCTTTTTGTGTCTAGAGCCTAGATACCTACTTTGGACGATTCAAAAGCTGTGGTGCTCACGTCCCGAGACCGCAGGGTTACCATAGAGCTCCGTTGAAGACATTGGTCCACCGCCTCATTGTCCGTCTGGTGTGGAGGGAGACTGTTGCAGACCTCATTTTCAACTACTACGACCTGTGCTCAGCGTCCATTGTCAGGGAGACTGGTGGTGTCGTTCCGCTTCTCATATGGCGGGGGGTCGTGGCTCACGGGCAGCCCTCCAGACCAAACTCTCGAAATTCGCCGTCCCTGCTCGAGCCCGAGCCCGAAGGGAGGGCCCGCCATGCCAACAATCCAGAGCCCTGCGGGAAGAAAAAAGACCCGACATTGCAGGACATCCTAGATGCCATTACCACCGTCCGCACGTCTTTGGAGTCGCGGATCGACATGGTCTCCACCGAGGTGTCACTCATGAGGGAAGATATGCGCACTATGAACGCCCGTTTAAAAGATGTCGAAATAAAGGCGACCTCCCTGGTCGAAGATACGTCTGAGCTTCATAAGAAGGTGGATGCCCTGCAAACGCACACCGCAAAACTAGAGGCTCAGCTGGACGATTACGAAGGCCGCTCCACACGCAACAATCTCTTCGTGGAAGTATACGATGATGTTCCCGGCCAAGCTGATGGTGGAAGCAGAGGGGAAATCCTTGTTCTTCACTACTCCGGAAGAGGCCTGGGACTAGCTGGAGGGATGGCGAGCCGCCACTCCCACCGCGCCCGGGGTACGAGGATGAACGATGATATCCCGGCCTCCGGTGGTGGGTCGCCACAGACAGACTTGCTGGAAGCTGCGGGAGGGGCCGACTAATTTGTCTGTATATGTTTTTCTTCTTTGAGGGGCGCAATGCCTCTAAATGAACAGTTCGCACTGGGGTCTGCTTCAATGACGCATGGGATGGTACTTGTCAACCGCAGATAGACTGCCATGACTGTCCTAGTTGGTCTGATCTTGGCGCGCCTAGCCTGTTTCCCCTGCTGACCCTGCATGGGGAGGTGGGATGTGGGTCTAGCCCTTCTTATTGTGCGTATTAGAGACATGCTGGCTGCTCTGATTCGTTTTTGGGATACAGTTCAACTTCTGGGGGTTGTGTGTTTGGCTCGGCCTCACGGTCCCTGAAGTTCTTGGAAGGGTGGGCAATAGGCACTCTGCTAGTTTGGGGGGCGGAAGGTTGTGTTACCGCCGAGCAGGGAGGCAGGGTGGCGGGTTTGGGGTGTTTAAAATGGGAATGTGGGGTGAGTGGGGGGGTGTTTTGGGGTGTTACTTTTAGTATTGTCTTTGCTTAGACATGTTTCCTCCAAGGGGTCTCGAACGCAAATGATGATGGATGGGATGCTTGATTTAACCCCGCTGGTCGCAGTATTCTTGGTATTGTTTTTCTTGCAGGTATGCCAGTTGTTTTTGTCTTTGTTTTGTTTCACACCGGTAACCAATATTGTCCACTTCTCCATTATCCTACTCCATTCACTTGCCATCGGCACAAGGGGCTCCCACCTCGGCTCCACCGGCCCATGCCTCGATATCCAATACTTCTTAGTTCCCACTGGTTGGACGTGATGGCACGCGGTCTGACACTCAATTTTTCCACTTGGAATGTTAATGGATTGGGCGATAAAATTAAGCGAGGCATTGTATTGCAGTACTCTAAGCGTAACGAGCTTGACCTGGTGCTACTGCAGGAGACACACCTGATTGGTTACTCCTGTGGCGCCCTGAATAGGAAAGGGTACAAAATGGTGGCTCACTCTGGCTTCACTTCGGGCTCCAGGGGGGTGGGGATCCTACTTCAGAGGGGCTGCCCTTACATCATTCAAAACTCCTGGACTGGCCCCCTGGGCAGATATGCAGCAGTTTCGGGTACCTGGGAAGGGCGTGTAGTCAATGCTGTCTCTGTATACGCCCCCCCGAACTGCAGCGTTCGACGCTGCATGATGTAGGGACCCTGGGGATGGTGGATATCTGGCGGTGGTTCAACTCATCGTACACTCGCTTCACGTTCCAATCCGGGGTGTATGGTAGTCAGTCGACTACCTATTTGCTCAGGATATTAGGTTTTTCACAGGGTCCGATTGCCTGGCTCGTGGTGTCTCCGACCACTCCCCCGTTCTGACGACTCTGGGTTCTCACATGGGGGGATGTCCCGGCTCTATTTCCATACACCCACTGGGCGCTGAAAATTCCGCACATCAGAGACGCCCTCCGCAAGGACGCTGAATCTTATTTTGCAGAAAATGTTGGTTCAGTTGACTCAGCAGGGACGTTGTGGGTGGCTTTCTGGGCGGTCATCAAGGGCAGGGCTTTATCACTCATTGTGGGACACAGGGCGGAGCGGACTAAGAGGGTATCGGAATTGGAGGACGAGGACTCGAGTTTGGAGGAGTCTGTCTCCCGCGACCCGGACCTCGCTCTACGCCATAGCTTGACACTCAAGAGACAAGACTACCGACAGCTCCTCTTCGAGGAGGGGGCGGCGCGTTTGCTAGCCTCTCGACACCAGATCTATGAGCAAGGGGAACGGACGGGTAAATTTCTGGCGTGGCTGGAGCGGAGGGAACAGGCCGCCAGATGGGTCTGCGCGATTGCAACCCCGGAGGGTACCCTATTTACCGACCCCCAACGCATAGCCAACATTTTTGCTAGTCATTACGAGGAGGTGTACACTAGCTCCCCCAATTCTCAGGCCTCCCTGTCTCCTGATCTTCTGGCTACACTATATATCCCCACTATTTCACCTCTGGACAGAGAGACCTTGGAGGCAGACATTACAGCGACGGAGGTTCAGAAGGCCATACTGGACGTCCGCTCCGGGAAGGCCATGGGCCCCAACGGGCTCCCTATTGAGCTATTTAAGGCCCTGTCAACACTATTGGCTCCCCATTTGCTTAATCTATGCACCGAATGTTTTGAGTTAGGTGTGCTGCCCGAAGAGATCCGTACTGCTACTATAGTGGTCATTCATAAGCCAAACAAACCTCTGGAGGAGTGCACATCGTATCGCCCCATATCCCTGTTGACAGTTGAAGGTAAGATTCTGCCCAAACTTCTTGCGAACCGTCTTCTCCACTTTATCGACAACTTGGTCCATCCCGATCAGTTCAGGTTTATGCCGGGGAGGAACACGGCTCAGAATTTATGCCGGGTGCATGGGGTCCTCGGCAGGCTTCACACCATCTTGGAAGACGCGATTCTTTTATCGCTGGATGCCTCGATGGCGTTTGATACCATCAAGTGGGATTTTCTTTTTGCCGTTCTGGCACGTGTGGGGCTTGGACCCAAATGTATCCGTTGGATTTGCCTACTATATACATGCCCTACGGCTCATGTTGTTGTCAACAATCATCGCTCCGCCACTGTCTCACTATACCGGGGCACGAGACAAGGCTGCCCCCTATCGCCATTGCTTTTTGCCCTTGTCTTGGAGCCGCTTGCGGTTTGGGTCCGAGGTGATCCGGAGATACGGGGACTTAAGTGGACGGAATCTCACGAAGACCGTATCTCCCTATTCGCCGATAATATCCTCTTATACCTGGCTTCCCCTGCACGGTCGCTGCGACGGTGCTTCACATTTTTCACATATTTGGCGCTCACTCTGGATACCAAATAAACTGGTCTAAGTCCCAGATGTATGCGCTGTGGGGTTCTCCCCTGGCGAGTTCTTGGGGATTTAACATCCCAGTGGCACTTCGGGGTTTTCGGTACCTGGGCATTTTTGTTACTCCTGACCCTGATCTTTTTTTCGAATTCAACCTACTTGGATCTCTTCAGCGCTTCAAATCTGACGTTGTGCATTGGCGCTCTCTCCCATTAACTCTTCTCGGCCGCAAGTCCCTCTTCAAAATGCTAGTACTCCCACGCTTTCTCTATGCTCTACAGAACACGCCCATCCCAATCCCAGATTCTTATTTCTCTCAGATCGATGGAATATTGCGGGGACTGCTTTGGGAGGGCTGCGCACCACGCATCGTGATGACCAAGCTTACCATGGGTTGGTAGGATAGGGTCATCGCTCTACCGGATCTTAGACTGTATTACCAGGCGTCCCAATTGGTGGTGATTAATCGCTGGGTGTTTGAGTCCTGTGACAAACCTAATTTCCGCACGGATCGCTGGCTCCTGGGACGGGGCGTTTATAACAGAGCACTATACACCAATCCCCGTAAAGTTAAATTGACAGGTCCTACGGCACGCACGGTTGAGGTTTGGCATGCAGTCACTAGAAGATTAGGATGGCGCGGGCGCCTGACGAAGGCTACTCCCCTGTGGGAGCCTGATATTTTAGAGCACCTCAGCACCTGTCCGGGGTTCGACAAATGGGACCTGATCGGAATTTCCACGGTCAGAGATATCTGGGTTCAGGGGAGGCTGGCATCGTTCCCGGAGCTCCAAGCTAAATATCAACTGGCTCCATCGGAGGCGTTCAGATACTTGCAGATTACTCACGCAGTGTCCTCAGCCCCGCCTCACGATGGTACTCTCCCCGATTCGTCCCCTCTGGAGGACCGCCTGTTACTGGATCCTATGGACCGTAAGGCCATCTCACTCACCTACAAGAAGTTGGTCAACAATCACCCGACCCGATGTCGAAACTTAGGGTGGGTTGGGAGAAAGATCTGGGTGAAATAGAGGATGACATGTGGCGGGATGCTCTGGCCTCACCCCGAGTAATAGCTATCCCTATGCGCTTGCGCCTGCTCCAACTCAAGATCCTTCATCGGGCATGTTTCAATGCCAAACTCCTGTTCCGGCTGGGTAGGCGCCCGGATTCCACTTTGTCTCCGACATTGCAATCAGGAGGGTACTTTTTTTCCATATTCTATGGGACTGCCCATATATACACGACTACTGGGTGAAAATCTCCCGACAACTTGGGAGAGCGGGAGGTAAATCCCTTGCACTGTCACCCCAACTGTGCCTACTTAACATATGGGGGGCAACCAATCTCATGCAGGCTGAACAGGCATGGGCCTCTATGGGTTTTATTATAGCGAAGCGGAACATTGCACAACACTGGGGGGTGGCCGCGGTTCCGCGCCTGGCTGACTGGGCAAAAGACATGGATACTGCCATGGTGGCTGAAAAATCAGTATTCAAGAATAGAGGCTGCCCCAAAAAGTGGGACCAGAAGTGGGGGAAATGTAATAGATACAGAGGGGACATCTGCATCTCACCAACGGTGGAACTCCGGAGGGACAAACAGGCACTGATGGCCCAGTTGACGACGGAGTTGCTGGCTTCTCCCCCTTAGGGGTAATGTTCTGGGTCTCTCAACCCCCCGCTCCCTGAACACTGTTGGTTTGCACCTGATACTTAACCTGACCTTTCATTATTTCCAAGCAATGTATAAGTATTATTTTTCGCAGGGACCCCCATTTTGTCAAGGGGTGAATGGCATTATGTGACAAGCATGTCTAAATGGGATGGGGTATCAATCACAGTGACTATATATTGTATGTACCGGTCTTTGGTTGGTGTGAAAAATAAAACAAATTACAAAAAAATGCCAGTATGGATAAAATATCTAAAAAAATAAAAAAATTGTCTATACAAGGGTTTTACACTTTTAACAGAGGCCTTCTTATTGCCCACATGGGACCCAAGTACTTGGCAACAGCGCAAACGATCGCCGGGCTGGGGTCTGATCTTAAAATACGAAGTGTCTCAAAATGGCGGCGCGTGCCCAGCTGCCTACAGATTGGTTTCAACCATTTGTGTCTTGGACAAGAGTACTTAGGGCAAACACAGAATACGTGGGCGATGGACTCTATAGTAGATGCACACCTGGGGCAATACTGAGAAGATGGTTGTCTGTCACCAGGAGCTAGTGTATGAGTTTAAAGGAAGTGATCCAAAACAGAATTACATATAGAGTTTCTTGTCCAGTGGAATGGTGATGATTTCAAAGTATTTTTCGTAGAATCCGGTAATTTTAAAATTATTAAAATCCAAGGTTAAGCGTCCCCAGGAGGAGCAGGTAACTAAGCCCTGGATACCCAATCCCGTTTCTTTAGAGCCTCTTTTCTAATGGGCGGCAATTTATCCTTGGTGTTCCAGTGGCCCTAATGCTCTTAGAGAGGATTTCAAATTGCAAATCCAGCCAATCTTCCTGGAACGGTTGAGTACGACCACCTCTTCCAGGGCTGCGGCATACGAGGACCACTCCGGGGTGGACCTAATGCGCAGCCAAAATAGTAAGGGGCGAAGCTTGGCCTTCTCTACGATGGTGGCTCTACTCATGTCAAGTCTTAACGGATGTAGTGGCGTGCTCGGCGGAAGAGAGACAAGGGATCTCAGGAACTTGTTCTCTGAGTTCAGTAAAGCACCCATCCTTTCAAAGGCCTATAGTTCCTCTCCATAGAGCACAGAGCTCGCTGCTTTAGCCTCATAGATCTGAATTGGGGCTGCCACTGGTTTAGTAAAGAAGGTGTTACGTTTCTTGAGCAAGGCCCTAACAATTTGTCTGCTTATATACATGGGGTTTCCATGACATATCATCGGAGATGGTAAATCCCAAGTAGTCAAAAGTGTTCACCCTCTCCAAGGGGACCACTCCTATTGTAAATTTACCTTTAAATGACTTATGTGGATTGAGGAGGAGAAGCTTCATCTTTAAAGTATTAAACTCTAAATCCCGTAGGTCACAAAAGGTTTTAAAATGATTCAAAAGCAGTTGGAGCCCACTTGCTGTTTTTGATACTAACAAAGTATCATCAGCAAATAACAGAGTTGCCACTTTATCTCTCCCTAGGATTGAAGCCTCCGCTGGAACCAGTGAGAGATATTGGACTACACCATTCACAAAGAGGGAGAATGGAGTGGGAGCCAGGACACAGCCCTGTCGTACCCCCCCTATTGATTGCTATCGGGTCAGTGAGCTGGCCTTTGGAACCCCAGTGTACCCTAGCAAAGTTTGCCTCATTCAGTCGAATAATGAGTAATAGATTCTCCTTAGGGAGGCCTATGTTGTTTAAAACTTGCCATAGTTTATTTCTAGGAACAAGATCAAAGGCGGTCTTGAGATCGATGAAGGCTACATAGAGGCTCCACGACCCAAGATCTTCCAGGTAAGAAGCAGGAGACGAAACACCTGGTCAAAGGTGCTCATCCTCTGCCTAATGCCAGCCTGGAATGGGGGGAGAATGTTATGTTCACTCACCCAATCCTGGACCTTAGGGAGGAGTGCCCAGGTGTAGACCTTTTATATACAATCAATCAAATGAATTGGCCTATAGTTGCCAGGTAGGGATTTGTCGCCTTTCTTATACACTGGAATCGCCTCTGCTCCCTTACAAGAGATGTGTATTTGGGCCCCCACAGCTAGGGCGTTGTGAACATAGTGAGAATGGCCTGTCAAACTCAGGGAAAAACATTGAGGGGATCCAGTTGCAATTCATGACCAATGAGGTTTCTAAAAGTGTATGTTTACAAATAAGTAACGTTATTCAACTTGTTATTTTGGTTGCACTGACATTGTGATGTGTATTTCTATTATGGTTTCCTAAAGTTATGATGTTTGGTTATTCAGTTCTGTCAATGGGAAGATGTATGGTATCTTTCACCAGTCCAATGACACTTCCCCCATCCTATGTTCCTTTATTTTTTCCCCTGCCTTGTGCATATATGCTCTAGAATGTTAAGAACTAAAATCAGGCTTGAGCCAATAATTGTCAGAAAGGCTGTTTCCCTGGGGTGTTCACCATTAAACCTTCTATTTGAATCTAATTTAAAGTCTCCAGTCTACATATTCAAGACTTCAAGTCTCCAGTCTACCTATTTGAGACTTCACACTTACTTTGCAACATTAAGGGTTAAGGGCAGAGGGGTGTAGCCTAGCTGGCCAAGATGACAGAAAGACACTACTTTGACGCCTCGTCAGGGGTAGTAAGCGCTATATAAATGTAATTACAATACCTGTGCTCCCGGACCTCATCGGCTATTGCTGTGAAATTACCCTTCTCTTGCCCTGGCACCCACTCCAGTGACTTACCCCACAACACTGCACCCCAATCAATGATCTCTGATCCAGGAACTACTCTCTTAGACCTCACAAGGCCGTCCCACTCCTAACAAAATGGCACCCAGGATGGAGCTGTTAGCAGGGGACTGACCCAGAAGCACATTCCCTTTCGGCCCAGGGCCCCAAAATTCCTAGAACCGGCCCTGCTCACCCCACGCAAACTGTGGCGTGCAGGTAAATCCCGACCCCCTAATGCTTTCAGTGTCCCTACCCAAATGCAGACCATTACATGCAGGTCACAAGTCGGGGGTACACGCGGGTGGACAGCGTCCACCCACTGTTTTCACAGGGTGAATGCCGTCCACCCTCCCAAGAATTTGGGCCCCACTGAATAATGTGCTGAACTCGTCCCTGTGTAATTTGCAGACACTGGGACACTTTCAGCAGCGCCTGCATGTTGTCTGCTTTCCATCTGCAACAACGTGCAGGGGAGACGGGGCTTTCTTATTTAAGACTCCTGCTGGGCCCATAACAAAGGTCGAAGTTGAGGGGTCATCGGGTCTCCTTTTGTTCCAGTCTCTTGGCTGGAACAGTCAGGAGCCTCACACCTGATTCAAATGAAGCGGAGGGGAAACAAAAGCTCCTTGTTAGCACTTCACACATACCTAAGAGAGGCAGTCTTTCACTTTGTTCATTCTTTGTTTAGGAGGTACCCATGCACTGTAAGAATGTCAGATGTGTTGGTCTTTCCCAGTATTTACACAAAGCAAATTGCATTTATATAGATCTTATTTCCTCTGAGGAGGTGTTGAAATAATGTAAGTACCACTGTTTTTTCTTATACAGGCCTACTCATCCCAATGCAGGGTGTCGGAGCACTTTACATCAACACTTGTATATTACTTATACAATGAATTATGCAAGTTTGTAAATGAATGTACAGGATGTGTTACAAAAGTGGGGATTGCAAGGTGTAGAAGTCACATATCTTCCACAGCTCACTGTTATTATTTTCGCAATGCGATCAAAAGTACACATAAGGCCACACATACCAGGCATTAGATAGACATCGATATAAGGTGGTTGCCCATGCTGGTTATACATCGGGTCATGAGGAGTGGGGATACTGGTCAAGACGGGTCTTCCCTTGGTAATAGAAAATATCTTGCACGATCCCCTGGGAAGGTCAGTGGCCCTTGAGGAAAATGGGAAGAGCAGGCGGTCAATATTGTCTCAAGTTACATTCCACCGGCGGTGGGGGCCGTGGCGTTCGCAGTGCTGGGGATCTTGCTGGTCGATCTTCCACCTGGACTACTGGTGCTGGACGGTGACATGAACTCTACTATTGACCCGTAGCTTGATAGTGAAACCGTATCAACTAGAGAGAGAGGGATGGAGCCTCTTAGCTCGTTCGTTGAGGCTGTGGGCCTGACAGATCTCTGGCGGTTGCATAACCCAGGTACTCACCAATACACCTTTTACTCAGCCGCCTACTGTAGTTACTCATGGCTGGACCACATAGTGACACACAGAGGTGGGGAAGCGTGGTTTTCTAATGCACTAATTGGTCCGCGAGGTATTACGGACCGTTCTCCAGTGGAGGTAATGGTGAGGGGACCGACTCGAACTTAAACTCTTCCACCCAGGCTGAATTCATGGTTCTTTAAGAATAAAGAAAATACTCAAAAAGTCCGGGAACGGGCACAACTCTACTTCCAGGAAAACGAAGAGATGGTTGAGGCAGCCTATACTCTGTGGGAAGCATTTAATCCAGTTATGAGGGGGCATGTCCAGGCCTGCATAGGAGGTGATTGTAGGAAGGTGGAATCTGACTACATGGTTGCCCCTACTTTTTTCCTAGTGTTTTGATGGTTTTTGACTTAGTTTGGCTGGGAACCTGCTATTCAGGTCCCCAGCCTATCTGCTTTCACTTATAAATTGATTCCATGTACTTTAGGTACACTCCAGATTGGATTCTGGGGTACCCTTGTGAGTCCCTAGTATATGGTATACCATGTACCCAGGGCATAGGTACCCCAGAGGCCTACCAGGGGCTGGAGCATGTACTGCAGCCTTGGTAAGTCAAACACCTTGGAATCATACCAGTAACTGGTGTGGGAGTATGATCCCACCCTTCTAGAGGGAGAGACATGACAGCACCGGTATACCCGGTACCAACTTAACTGAGCCCTGGCATCACAAAATGGATGCTGCAGCCACAGACACAGGTCTGGCCTCCTGCTGCTGACCGAAACTCCGACAGGGGAGGCCTGGACAATAGGTTTCCTGTCACAGGGAGGTGTAACCACCTCCCAGACAGGCTGATGTGTATTGGGCCTGGGTGGGAGCACTCTCAGCACTCTGCATAGTCCAGCTCAAACTGGTTCAGGAGCTTCAAGCCCCTGCTCTGGTGCGAAACTGGACAAAGGAAATGGGTGTATAAGGAAGGAACCTCTGGCAACAGGACTTTGGATATCCCTGGACGAAACTCTGAAGCTGAATTCTGGAACTTTGACGCTCTACTCAAGACTAGAGGACTGAAGAAATCTCCCTTGGGGTCAAGGAGTGACTCCCCTGCTTGGCAGGCACCAACAAAGCATTTTGCCAGTCTGCATCTCCGAAGCTCCCGCCGGACTCCGAAGTATTTGCAGCCCAGGAAGAGGATTTCCAGACTTCTCAGAGGTCGACTCGAGTCCCCAGCAAAGCTGAGACCCGCAGCCCTCGTGATAAGCGTGGAACCGGAACTCCTGGTCACCGTGCACATTTGCAAGTGCACCATCTGCACCGAAGCTTGTGGGCCTACACTCCATGAGTGTTCTGTGAGCCCGCTTCTTGCATTTCAGCTCGAGGCTCCTTCGCGATCCCTGGTCCGTCGACTGGTGGGTCCCTGTGAAGGCAACTTTGATTTTCCTTGGGCTTCCCTGATTGCTCCAGATGTGCCCTGACTCCCCACCGCGTGGTGAGTCCTCCAGACCTTGCTGGTCTGCACCGAGGCATCTTTCTCCTTTCTGCGTGGGTTGCTGTTGCCAAGGCTTGTTGTGTCCAACCCGGGCACCAGCACTGCAGCACTCTACATCCTTCGTGGGACAGCTCGAATCCAGCTCCTGGTTGCCCTCGACACCTCCTGGTCCTTGTGGCTGAAGAGTCAAGCTTCACCTTCTTCACCTGAAACAGCTGACATCGGTGGGCATTCGTCTATCATGCCCCTGGTCACTGGCAAGTGACCCAGACTCTGTCTCCTCTGCTTTCCGGTTCTTCTCGACTTCGATCCAGGCTTGGATCTCTTCGCACACTTCGCATCTTCCCAGCAGCAGTACTTCTTTGCCTGCTCCCATTGAAAACGACGACGCAACCCGACACCATTTGACACCTATGCACCCGGCTTCCCTGGGTGAGGTAACACGAGTACTCCAGTGCTCCCGTGGGTGTTGACCCTAGAACTTCGTAAGTCTCAAAGGGTTTGGTCCTGACTCATTTCTAAGTGTCCCTAATCTTTAAAAAACTAACCGCGACTTTCCCCATAGAAGCTAACAGGAGCTCGCGGCTGTGTTCTCACATTGCACATGGCCCCCCATGGGTCCCCTGTGTCACTACCTTGGGTGGTTCCTTGGGGTCCCAGCGATTCTACAGGCTCTAGGCCTTGTGTCTAGCTAAGTCGTGGTTCTTATACCGCTATTTTAGTATATGGTTTGGCTCGCCCCTAGGGCCTGACGTGTATTTGTGCTATTTTACTGTACTATTTGAAGTGTAACTTATGTTTTGACCTCTAGCCTCATAAAGAGACTAGGAGGGTGTGTTTAGAAATAAATACATATATTTTATATATATACCTGGTGTGGTTATCTTTCATTTAGCCATTCAAGAGATTATAGACTGGTAAAACAAGCTGCTTTACATTCCTTCAAGACTTAGCCTGAAGTCTGCTCTCCATAGCTACCACTAGGATAGCTTTCAATAAAGGTTGTCTTTAACCTATCATCAATAAGGGGTTGTTTGGACTGGTGCAAGGTGCCCACTATAACTAGTGTACAGCATATACCAGGCCAACTTCTCACAGTGATAACAAAGAAAAGAGACTGCAGTGGAACAGACTGGAGGCGACAGTAATGGAGATGGGGGCAAGCTTTCTGGAGGGTGGGAGAGCTGACAAGGAATTAGCCCACCGTTTAGAACTCAAGAGGCAGGAACTACAAGACCTGGCGAATAATGCCGCGAGATCGGCTGCGCTGGCAACACAGAGACGAGTATATGACCTGGGAGATAAAGCCAATAAAATTATTGCCTGGGTAGAAAAGAGAGACTGGGAGAGGAGCTGGGTGGCAGAAATACGCGACAAAGGCAGACACGTGCACACTACTGGGGGGGGGGACATAACACAGGTTTTTTCAGATTACTATGAGGAGATGTACAAGTACAACCCCGTTAGGACAGACACAGGCTGTTGCGAACTGCTATAGGAAATGAGACTGCTGGTGTGTTAGACGGACCGTGAGGGTCGGCCGAGGACAAGGGGAGAGGTCTCCGGGGAGAGCCGTCTCCAGCGATCGTACAGACGAGTAACTTCCCCCCTACAGATGTACACCACACAAAGATAGGTTTTAACGTTATTTATAAGCAATCTTTAGGTACGATAGAATGGTACAAGGAGGTCAGGACTCAGGGGTCCCCTCGATTCTAGTCTCTTGGTTGGGAAAGGGGGTAGCGGGACAGTCTTGTTACCAATCTGGTAGATGCGATGAAATGATGGATAGCTCACAATCCTCGAGCTCGGTGTTCTGGTTGGACGGGCCGCGGCAGCGCCAGCAGGTCCCGGTGAAGGTGGTCGTTACACGGTCCGCGGCAGCGCCAGCAGGTCCCGATGAAGGTGGTGGTTACAACGGGCCGCGGCAGCGCCAACAGGTCCCAACGAAGGTGGTAGTTACAACGGTCCGCGGCAGCGCCAGCAGGTCCCAATGAAGGTGGTAGGTACAACGGTCCGCGGCAGCGCCAGCAGGTCCCGACGAGGATGGAGGATGCAGAAGGCCGCGGCAGCGCCAGCAGGCAGAGTGATAGTTCACAAGGCAGGGCTACGGCAGCGCCGGTAGTCCGTCAAGGATGAGTTCTTCTCGGTGTCTCTCGACTCCAGGATACAACTGCCTTCCTGCTCTGGAGCTGCCCCAGTTATAGGTCTGGCGCCCTTTGATGTTCGGCCCCTCGCACTTGGAGGTCGGGAGGTCCGGGGTGAGGGAGTCCGGACACCCAGCAGGGGGGTGGAGCCAGCGCCCGGGGGAGCTGGGGGCGATCGGCACCTGGCGGGGGAGAGCCATCGACACTTCTTTCTCCCATCGACCTGCCAAGTGGTCCGTTCACCTCCTGGGTGGATGGTGGTGCCGGGATGTCGGGGCCTGGCCAGGCCCAGGGTTAGGGTCGAGCTGAGGCCACGCGGCCTCGTGGTGCAGTGTCCAAGATGGCGGCCGGGCCGGGCGAGGAAGCCGGTAGTGCTTCGGCCCCATGATACAGAGATGTCCGGGGGCAGGAGTCCCGTCTGGAGACGGGGTGCGGGTTGTTTCTGTGGGTAACACCTGGAGGGCCGGGGCTCGGGCCCTGTCATGCGGGGAGGGAGCAAGCCCTTCATGTGGCCTGTCCAACATGCGTCCCCCCCAGCTGAAGGCGGGGAGAGTCACCCATCCTCTTGGGGACTCTCCTCGTCGAGGCGGAAAAAGCGTGACAGGCCATCTGCGTTGGCGTGGTCTTGGCCCGGGCGATGTTCCACAGTGAAGTCTATCCCCTGCAGGGAGATGGACCAACGCAATAGTTTGGGGTTTTCCCCCCCGCATCTGCATTAGCCACTGCAGGGGTCGGTGATCTGTTTGCACCCGGAAGTGGGTACCGAAGAGATAGGGCCGGAGCTTTTTGAGGGCCCACACCACTGCGAAGGCCTCCCTCTCGATGGTGCTCCATCGCTGTTCTCGGGCCAGGAGGCGTCTGCTGATGAAGGCCACCGGTTGGTCAAGTCCCTCGGAGTTCAGCTGGGAGAGGACCGCCCCGATGCCGTGGTCGGAGGCATCTGTCTGTACGATGAATTCCCGACTGTAGTCGGGGGCCTGGAGCACAGGGGCAGTGCACATGGCGGCTTTCAGCTTCTCGAAGGCCGCTTGACAGTCTGGGGTCCAGTTGACCTTCTTCGGGTGGTTTTTGGATGTGAGTTCCGTGAGGGGCCACACAATGCTGCCATAGTCCCTCACGAACCGCCGGTAGTAGCCGGTGAGCCCCAAGAAGGCTCGGACCTCGGTCTGCGTGACTGGAGGCTGCCAGGACTGGATGGCAGCGATTTTGAGTTGCAGAGGGGCCACCAGACCGCTTCCCACCTGGTGTCCGAGATAGGTCACGGACCCCTGACCAATTTGGCACTTGCTGGCCTTGATTGTGAGGCCGGCCCGTTGGAGGGCCTGCAGGACCTCTCGGAGGTGGTGGAGGTGGTCGGACCAGTGGCGGCTGTACACAGCGATATCGTCCAGGTAGGCGGCGCTGAACTCCTCGAGCCCCGCCAAGACCTGGTTCACCAGTCGCTGAAAAGTAGCTGGGGCATTCTTCATGCCGAAGGGCATAACTTTGAAGTGGTAGTGGCCATCGGGGGTAGAAAATGCGGATCGTTCTTGGGCCCGGGGTGTGAGACCGATCTGCCAGTAGCCCGCTGTCAGGTCGAAGATGCTGAGGTAGCGGGCAGCCCCCATGCGGTCGATCAGCTCATCCGCTCGGGGGATGGGATGAGCGTCGGTTCTGGTAACAGCATTCAAGCCCCGATAGTCGACGCAGAATCGGAGCTCAGGAGTGGTGCCGGGGGCAGCAGCTTTGGGGACCAGCACGACCGGGCTGGCCCAGGGGCTGTCCGAGGGCTCGATGACCCCGAGCGTGAGCATCTTTGATACCTCCTCTTGGATGCAGGCCCGTACCCGATCTGGTACGCGGTACGCCCGGTGTCTGATAGGGGGACTGTCCCCAATGTCCACGTCGTGCAAGCACCAGGGGGTGACCCCTGGGGTGAGGGAGAACAAGGTAGCAAACTGCAGCAGGAGGTCCCGGCAGCCTTGGCGCTGTTCCGGGGTGAGGGCATCGGAGAGCCGGACCCCGTCCACGGAACCATCTTTCTCACGAGTCTTCAGGAGATCAGGGAGAGGCTCGGAGTCTTCTTCCGCTCCACTGTCTGTAGCCATCAGGAGGCTGAGCTCCGAGCGCACAAAGTGGGGTTTGAGTCTGTTGGTGTGGAGGACCCGGAGGGGGTTCCGTGGAGATTCCATATCGATGAGATAGGTGACGGGGCTCTTGCGTTCGACCACTTTGAAGGGCCCCGTCCACTTGTCCTGCAAGGCACATGGTTCGGTGGGGGACATCACCCACACTTGTTGGCCAGGTTCGAATTCGATGGAGGAGGCATTTTGATCGTACCATTTTTTCATGTCCTCCTGACTGGCCTCAAGGTTCGCTTTCGCCATTTCTCGGAATCGCCTGGTCTGATTGCGTAGGGTCAGGAGGTACTTGAAGACGTCTGGAGGGGTCTTTAGGGGGGCCATCTCCCAACCTTCTTTGACTAGGCTGAGGGGCCCTCGCACAGGGTGCCCGTACAAGAGTTCGAAAGGGCTAAAGCCGAGGGACTTCTGGGGAACTTCTCGATAGGCGAAGAGGAGGCACGGAAGTAGTACATCCCACTGGCGACGGAGGGGTTCTTCCAACCCCCCAATCATTCCCTTGAGCGTGCGGTTGAACCGCTCGACTAGTCCGTTTCCTTGAGGGTGATAGGGGGTCGTGAATCGGTAGGTGACCCCGCATTGTTGCCAGAGGGACTTCATGTACTTCGAAATAAAGTTTGTGCCTCTGTCGCTGACGACTTCTCGGGGGAAGCCCACCCGGGAGAAGATCCCCATTAAGGCCCGGCCGACCACCGGGGCTGTTACAGTTCGCAGGGGTACAGCCTCGGGGTAGCGGGTGGCGTGGTCCACCAGTACCAGGATGAACCGATGTCCTTGTGCTGTACGGGGGTCCAGGGGCCCCACAATGTCTATTCCCACCCTCTCGAACGGGGTGGTGACAACTGGGAAGGGCTGCAGAGGTGCTTTGAGTTTGCGGCCGCTCTTCCCGCTGGCCTGGCACGTGGGGCAGGACCGGCAGTGGTTGAGGACGTCGTTTCTCATCTTTGGCCAGAAAAAGTGGGTCACCAGGCGACTGTAGGTTTTGTCCTGGCCCAGGTGTCCAGCCAGAGGGACATCGTGGGCCAAATTTAACAGGAAGTCTCTAAAACGGAGGGGCACCACCAGCACTCGACTGGCCCCTAACTCCGCGATTCTCTGTTCACTGTACAATAGTTCGTTGTCCCAATAGATCCAATGGGCTCCGGTGGTGTCCCCTGCGCTCTGGGCGAGGGCTTGCTGGCGGAGTCCCTCGAGGGAGGGACAGGTCTTTTGTTCTTGACGGAACTGTTCCTGGGTGGGCCCCCCTTCTTGACGCCACTGAGCCAGGTTGGGAAGGTCCTGGGGCTGAGTGAGCCCTTCGGCGGTTTGCTCTGGGGGGTCGGTATGGTCGGTGTCCTCTACTGGAGCGATCGGGGGAGGAGGTGCTGGCCATTCTGGTTCTTCTGGTCGGGGATGGCACGGGCGGCCATGGACCGGGTGGTTACGCACGCCCAGTCCGGGAGGCCCAACATCCCCAGGTGCTCTCTTCTTTCTACGGCGGCCCACGGGGAACTCTCAAGATCATTCCCCAGGAGACAGTCCACGGGGGCATCATCTCGGACCGTCACCTTCAACATGCCGGAGACTCCTCCCCATTCGAAGGGGACGCAGGCCATCCGACATAGACTCTCCGAATTGTCGGCTGAACGGACGGGGCAGAGAATGTTCGGCAGGATCTGCTCTGGTTTTACCAGGTGACAGCGGACGGCCGTCACACTGGCCCCCGTGTCACGTAGTGCTTCGGCCCGGCGTCCATTAATGTTCACCCACTGACTATATTTCCTGGTGTTGGCGGGTAGGGGAGCCCGCGTGACCATGTCTCTTCCCCCTAGGCACGCTAGAACCATGGCGGCCGGTTCCCACTCTTGTTGTCCCTGCTCGTATTCTTCCTGTTCTTCGGAGATTTGTTCTCCCCCCAGGGCGGCGGCAGCTACCTGGCGGGGTCTCGGGGTTTGGTTCTGTGGACAGTTCGGGTCATTGGCGTAGTGGCCGACTCGCTGGCATCGGTGGCACGTGACATTGGCTCGGAGCCCCGCGCGCATCGGGGGGTTGCCCCGGCTGGCCGGGGGCGGGGTGCTGGCAGCGGGAGCGGCCGGGACGGTGTCTCTTCCTCGTCCCTGGCCTCCTCCTCCTCCTCCTCGGGGACGGTGCTGACCTGGGTTGTTCCGGTTCTGTTCGTGCGGCCCTCTCCGGCCCACTCGGGTGCTTTCCCAACGGTCAACTTCGGCGGCGAGTTGCCGTGGGTCGGTCAATTTACTGTCGAGGAGGTGCTGCCTGAGCTCGACGAAGCAGTTGTTAGAGAGGTGCTCCCACACCATGAGATTAAAAAGTTGCTCATAGGTCGATACGTGGCTTCCCTTGATCCAACCCTCGAAGGCTCGGCTGCAATAGTTGACATATTCCACCCAAGTTGTACCCGGGATCCGGGTGCAGTCTCGGAACCTCTGGCGGTACATTTCGGGTGTGAGCCCATATCGGGTGAGGAGGGCGGCCTTCATGTGGTCATAGGATGACATCAGGTGGTCTGGGAGCTGTAACATGGCATCGCGGCCTTCATTGACGAACCTCCCCCATAGACCGGCTCCCCAGTCACTTCGATCGATCCGGTGGGAGGTCATGGCGATCTCGTAGGCCTTGAACCACTGTTGTATGTCGTCTTCTCGGACATACTCTCGAACGACATCCTTGGGGATGTGGACTTTCTTTTCTGTCGCTCCCGGGGTGCGCGGTCGCTCGGGCACCTCCAGTTCTTTGTTCTGCTTCCGTAGGTCTATCTCTGCCAGTTTGCGCTCGTGTTCGTATGCTAATCTCTTTTCTTCGAGCTCTCTCTGCCTCTGTTTTTCTTCCCGTTCTTCTCGGAGCCGCAGATGCTCTAGGTTCAGTTTTTGTTCGGCTAATTTTAGTTCACCGTCCATTTTGAGCCGTGCCATTTCTAACTCATGTAGTCTGTTTTTTTCTCTCTCTTGGATCTCTTCCTGCGAGAGGCCCGTTCTTCGCGAGCCGTGGTGTTCCTCTCTGATGCTGTAATGTTTTGGTCCGGGGATCTGGCGGCCCCGGTTTCTGCCCACGACTCAATGGCGTGCTTGAAATCGTCTTTGGTACTCAGGCCGGTGGTAGCAATGCCCAGTTCAATGCAGAATTGTTTCAATTCCCGGTGGCTGTACTCTTCCAATTTCTCCATCTGGAATTTCTCGGTGGATCCGCTCTCTTTGGTTGACATTGTGGTTTTGTCGTGGGGTGAGCTACTCTCTGTACGATTACGCGTTGATTCGGATCGCACCGCTGGCCACCAATGTTAGACGGACCGGGAGGGTCGGCCGAGGACAAGGGGAGAGGTCTCCGGGGAGAGCCGTCTCCAGCGATCGTACAGACGAGTAACTTCCCCCCCACAGATGTACACCACACAAAGATAGGTTTTAACGTTATTTATAAGCAATCTTTAGGTACGATAGAATGGTACAAGGAGGTCAGGACTCAGGGGTCCCCTCGATTCTAATCTCTTGGTTGGGAAAGGGGGTAGCGGGACAGTCTTGTTACCAATCTGGTAGCTGCGATGAAATGATGGATAGCTCACAATCCTCGAGCTCGGTGTTCTGGTTGGACGGGCCGCGGCAGCGCCAGCAGGTCCCGGTGAAGGTGGTCGTTACACGATCCGCGGCAGCGCCAGCAGGTCCCGATGAAGGTGGTGGTTACAACGGGCCGCGGCAGCGCCAGCAGGTCCCAACGAAGGTGGTAGTTACAACGGTCCGCGGCAGCGCCAGCAGGTCCCAATGAAGGTGGTAGGTACAACGGTCCGCGGCAGCGCCAGCAGGTCCCGACGAGGATGGAGGATGCAGAAGGCCGCGGCAGCGCCAGCAGACAGAGTGATAGTTCACAAGGCAGGGCTACGGCAGCGCCGGTAGTCCGTCAAGGATGAGTTCTTCTCGGTGTCTCTCGACTCCAGGATACAACTGCCTTCCTGCTCTGGAGCTGCCCCAGTTATAGGTCTGGCGCCCTTTGATGTTCGGCCCCTCGCACTTGGAGGTCGGGAGGTCCGGGGTGAGGGAGTCCGGACACCCAGCAGGGGGGTGGAGCCAGCGCCCGGGGGAGCTGGGGGCGATCGGCACCTGGCGGGGGAGAGCCATCGACACTTCTTTCTCCCATCGACCTGCCAAGTGGTCCGTTCACCTCCTGGGTGGATGGTGGTGCCGGGATGTCGGGGCCTGGCCAGGCCCAGGGTTAGGGTCGAGCTGAGGCCACGCGGCCTCGTGGTGCAGTGTCCAAGATGGCGGCCGGGCCGGGCGAGGAAGCCGGTAGTGGTTCGGCCCCATGATACAGAGATGTCCGGGAGCAGGAGTCCCGTCTGGAGACGGGGTGCGGGTTGTTTCTGTGGGTAACACCTGGCGGGCCGGGGCTCGGGCCCTGTCATGCGGGGAGGGAGCAAGCCCTTCATGTGGCCTGTCCAACATGGTGCTGTCCGAGGAAGACAGAGAAAACATTGAGAAGGACATAACCGATGAAATAATAGGCGCCATACAGGATCTGCGGGCAGAGAAGGCACCGGGACCAAATGGTCTGCCCGTGGAGCTCTTTAAATGCACGGCGAGTATAGTGGCCCCATATCTCCTAGGTATGTTTAATGAAGCAAGAGAGCAGGGGTGTCTGCCAGTAGATCAGCGAACGGCAACCATCATTGTAATCCCCAAGGCGAGCAAACCAGCTGATCAGTGCGGTTCGTACCGTCCGATATCCATGTTGAACATGGAGGTTAAAATACTGGCTAGGGTCTTGGTGAATCGTCTCCTAGAACCAATAACGACGTTGATACACCCAGACCAATCTGGCTATATGCCCCGCCTAAGCACTAGGCTCAATCTTCGACGGCTATAGGTGGTGATGCATATGGTGAAAACTAACCCAGGGGTGGAGGCGGCGCTACTGTCCCTTGACGCCTGCATGGCATTCGACAGTATAGAGTGGCGCTACCTGTTCGAGGTCCTGAAGCAGTTCAGGTTCGGCCAGACTTCGAGTGAACAGTTCAGTGTCCCGCTCCTTTGCTTTTCATAAGGGAATGAGACGGAGGTGCCCTCTTTCTCCGATTTTCTTTGCACTGGGGCTCGAACCGCTTGTCGCATGGGTGAGGGGGGACCCGGTGATCTCGGGCATCTACAGGGGGGCAACAATGGGAAGAGAAAATATCATTAGATGCTGACGATGTCCTTCTGTACGGGACAAGACCACGGTTCACAATAAACCGGCTACTACAGATTTTTTAAGCTATTTGAAGGGTACTCAGGATACCAGATTAACTGGGATAAGTCACTCCTGTATGTGCTATCAAACGGACCACTACTGATACTCGGTGCAGAAACCAAACAGCAGGTTAAAGATAGCTTTAAATATATGGGCATACAGATAGCCAAAACAGATGTGGGATTCCTGACGGGAAATTTACAGCCACAACTGGAAGGTTTAAGGAGAGATGTCGCCCACTGAAGGACTCTGCTGATATCCCTTATGGGGAGAGCGGTTCTCTTCAAAATGATGTCGCTACCACGAATATTGTACATCTTACAGAACACCCCTTGTCGAATACCCGACAAATTCTTTAAAGACGCGGACAGTGAACTGAGGTCACTTCTGTGGGACGGAGGGGGCACACGAATTGCATTGGCTAAGCTGCGAAGGGGAGTGTATGAAGGCGGTTTGGCCATTCCTGACCTTCAAAAATACTTCTGGGCTTCACATCTAATGGTAATGAATGACTGGGTATTTGCGGATAGAAACGACACGGCATACCGGGTGGACTATCGGGCGATGGGGGCCAGAGGATACTTAGGTGCATTGTATGGGCGAGAGTGGAAAGAAAGCGTGCCACCACATACACAGATCGTACTAAATGTGTGGATGAGGGTCAATCGATTTCTAGGCTGGCCTAACAAACTGACTGAACAGACCCCTCTGTGGGATAGCAAAATGCTACAAGAAGTGGGCAGATTGCTGGGTTTTGGTAAATGGAAAATGATGGACATAGCACGCCTGGGGGATGTGTGGCGGGGACAGGCCATGCTCCCGTTCCCTGAATTACAAAAAGAATATCAACTAGCGAACACAGATCAGTATTGGTACTTGCAACTGAGACACGCACTATGCAGGCACCTTAAGGAGGGGGAGCAGATCCCTGAATACAGCCCGTTAGAGGACAGGCTAGTACTAGATCCAATTCCGGAAAAAGCACTGTCCTGCACATACAGGAAGATTATCAATAACTCCCCGGATCTCCTCAAAAAGCTAATGGAGGCATGGGAGTCGGACGTGGGCTTGCTGGAGGACGATGACTGAGCGGAGGCGGTGCAAAGCCCTAGCGAATTAGCGATTAGGGCGAGATTCCGGCTCGTCCAGCTGAGAATCCTGCATAGGTCTTACTCCACTAGCACGCTCATGTTTAAGTTGGGGTGCATACTTACGTAGGATTGTCAAAGGGGATGCAAACAGAAGGGTACCTTCTTCCATATCCTTTGGGAATGCCCGATTATACATCGGTTTTGGGGGAAGGTGACGCGGATTGTAGGGCAGGATGTTCCTTCGGATGCCAGGTGGCATGTACTATGTGTATCTGGGGAACAGGCATTGCCTTCGTATCAAAAGATTTGGCTGCTAGTGGCTGCAAGGGTGGCCAAGAGGAATATTGCTGGGGACTGGGGGCACTCAACCGCCGACAGTGGCACGATGAAAGATGGGCATAGACTGGTGCTGTGCAGCTGCCCCAAGAAATGGGAAAAAGTGTGGCACCAGTGGGAAATGTACAGGGATGCCTGAGGGATACCTGATTGCTAAAGTGGGAGGGGGTGGAAGACAAGGGGTATATCGGGTGGGGATCCTGCTGGAACTGTTGGTTACTTTACAAACGTGAATATATATCAAAGAAATGTGAAATAGGATGACATTTATGTATTATCAACCATTGCTTTTTGTAATGCTGTATATTAATACTGACGACTGTTTAATAGAAAGAAGTTTGAAAAATAAAACGTACATATGATAGACCTGCTAAACATATATGTGAGGGCTTTAGATCTGATGTCACTTCTTGTGATGCCACTTCCTGTAAAGTCGTGGCTTGTGATGCCAATTTCTATGATGTCAATTCTTGTGATGCCATGTGTGATGTCATGCGCCGTGATGTCATGCGCTGTGATGTTGCGCGCCGTGATGTTGCGCGCCGTAATGTCACTTGCATACTGGCTAACTAGGTTAGTCCCCCCCACTTCTTTTTCTAAGACTTGTGCCCTGATTACATGTAACGTGTGCAATGCTCCCCCGTCGCCACTTAATGGCAACACATCATGAAATCTCACACCTTGGTGCTGGGAACTCCCAGCACCCTTTTCTTGAAACACGCACTTTTGGGTGAGTGTCCTAGATGAGTTGGAAGAAAGTATAAGTCATGAGGAGATTAGAACAGCTCTTATGAATAGCGCTAGCGGGAATGCGGCAGGCCCGGACAGGGTCCCAATTGATGTTTTTAAATTTAATTTGGATTTTAGGGTGCCCATCCTACAAAAAAATTTTAATGCAACAATTAATGGGGTGATACCTGCAACGTGGGCGGAGAGCGTGATAGTCCCCATTTTTAAAAAGGGTGATAGGAGTAGCGCGATTTGCTACCGCCCAATATCTCTTCTCGATTCAACGTCTGAGGTAATGGGCCGAATGATGTTGGCCAGACTTGAACACTGGGTAAAAGAAAAAAACATCTTATCTGTAGCCCAGTACGGTTTCAGAAGGGGCATCGGAACGATTTAGCAGTGTCTGAACCTTGAGCTACTAATAGGAAAATATACCCTTGCAAGGGATGGCTCCCTTCATCTTTGCTTTGTAGATTTGTCAAGCGCCTTTGATTTGGTAAATCATTCAAAGTTATGGCAGACGCTTGAAGGGATGGGCGCCCCACAGGATATTATTAGTTTTTTATCACAAATGTATGCAAGTTTGACCTCGAAGATACGCTTCGGTAAAAATGGGGAATGCACAAAGCACTTTAGCATTACACGCGGGATAAGACAGGGCTGCACTCTTGCACCTCTTCTATTTTCGCTTTATATTAATGGGGTTGGCTCATTATTACAGAATTTAAGACTCGATGCGCCTAAGGTCGGTAAGCGTGTCACCCCATTATTATTGTATGCCGACAATGCTGTCTCATTTCTAGGACAGCAAACGGCCTACAATTATTGATGGATAATTTTAATAATTTTATGACTGAAAAGCCCTTAAAAATTAATTTGAGTAAAACCTTAGTTATGTCATGTGGTAAAAGGAATATTAAGAATAAATCACATTATATTGATGGCATACTAATAGAGAGGAATTTTTCTTTTTCATATTTGGGGATCCTTTTTAATAGTAAGGGTACGTGGAACGCACACATAAATTTATGTAAATTGAAATTTGTGAAATCGGTCGAGGGCATTTTTAGATTTTCCCAAAAAAACAGTACGGGAAATCCTAAAATTATATGGGGCAAAGTGCATTACGGGGGAGCCCTATGGGGCTTGGCAGATACCTCCCCGTTACAAACTCTGGAAAACAATTTTTTAAGAAGATTGTTAGCCGTACCGGCCTCCACAGCCACTATTATATTACATAGGGAGACTGATACACCATATATTCATGATCTGATTAGCATAGCCGCCTTAACTCTGTGGCATCGTATTTGGATTAGGGAAGAGACACATTTTACGAGGGATATTATATTGGATTGTCTGTCCCAAGACCACTGTAAGAAAATAACATGGCTAAGCTATATCTGCGATCTTTTAAATGAATGTAACTTGGCGGTGAATCTGAAGAGCCCCGAAGGCATACAAAACTTTAGTAAAATAGAATTAAAAAAGAGGCTTCTCAATGTCAGGGCTTCGTCAAGGGGTGTTGCCTAGAGTACTAAATCATGTATATCTTCTTATCTTGAAGGGCCAATATCAATAGGTATTCAGCCATATTTTATCTTTATGACTGATGTTCAGCACAGATTCTACCTAACTAGATTACGGATAAATACGCTCCACTACTTTTTTGCATTCCCCAAGAGGGGCAAGTGGTACGCTAACTTACCAAAATGCCTGTGTGACGGTAGGTCTTTACAGAGTACCCTTCACTTTTTACTTTTCTATAATTTTTATAAAGATATTAGAAAAACCTTTTTTCGTCCTATTTTTAGAGCAAATAGTCCGTATTCCTTTAAAGTTGCTTTTAATCATATTCAAAATTTGGAGAATGTATTAACCTGTAATGCGGTAATTTGTTTTATATCATTGGCCATTAAACAAAGGAAGGCTCTTGTACATCTGGAAAATTATTAAATAGATTACATTGTATTTGATAGAAGATGTCCTTGTATTGTATAAGAGGATAAGGCCTTTATTTTTAAACACAAAAAGTAATCTTTGAAACAATTGTATATAAATGTATTTTTATCTTATAGTGTGCTTTTATGGACAATTTGTATGTACCGAATAAAGCTTGATTTGATTTGATTTGAGTTGGGAGACCGTCGTGGAGATCGCTCCCTGATGGGTATGAAAAGAGACATTGCCCGTAATGAAGGTCCACCACCCTGCCTGCTCTTCCCGAGTGGCGCGGCGGGATGGACTAACTGGTGCACTAAACTCGAAGAACCCAGCTACACGGCTCGGGGCACAACAGGATTTGGGGCAAATGGCAGCATCATAATGGCCTGGACTAAAGGAACTTAAGACCTGTTTGGAATGCCAACAAATTGCATCCACAAAGATTGAGTTTGAACGGGCCTTATTTTCTGTCGTTCATTTCAGTGTGTTACTAGTGATAATGAGTACTTACCAAAAGCAATCAATAAAATAGTTTGTCAAAAAAAAGGTTTAAGGGCATTCATCCTAGGTGGAAAGGACATACCTTTTTAGAGTATTTCAAAATGTCTGTAGCTCGACTGGTTTAGTAGGACTTTAGGTAAGGAGAATTCTGTATTCTCTACCTAAGATACTGTCCCGAAAAGATGGTAAATACTTGCATGTGGGTATGCCTATTTTCATACTCCCATCATGTATGCTTATATGCAGCACCATTAAGCCCGCTGTGACCACACACCATCATACATCATGCACCCCACAAACATCTTTCCATGTATGCCAAACCACAATTGGCAACCTTTTCGATCATACACTCTAAAGAAGCTCAGTAACTTAATGCAGACTGACTAAAGTGCTTCACGACCTCGCCAGGGGTATGAAGTGCTGTACAAATGCAACTGGACCACCCAGATAAGCCCATTAGGCCTCTCAATGGATATAGAAAGCCCTTGTCAATGGAATGCAGTGTAAAACAGGGGAGGATGAAAAAAGGAAATATTGAAGGAAACCAACGGATTGCATTAGGGAGCAATACTTAAGGGAAGATACAATTTTGTCACAGGACAACCCCGTGGGTCTCTCTAAGAGACGTCGCTACTCGTTTATTTAAATACTGTGATTAAAATATTTGGGACAGATATATTGATTAAATCAGAGTTACTTCATTATTAATAGAACTATGTTCACGTTTATATTCCTGCTTCACAGACTCCTTTGTTATGTACCAGTTTATAGAAGTAGCGAAATAAAAAAGGGATTCATTTTGTAGCTAAAGTATTTATAGTCGCTGATGGACATTGCTGAGCAAAAGCACGCAACGTCACGTTTTTTTTTACTTTTAATTGTCCATGTATTTTAAGATAACCAATGCTTTTTACATGCACAACTAAATGTTATTTGTATTTTGACAGGTGCTTAAAAACATTTGAAGTAGAATTTTCTCCAAACGAAGCAGCTTACAGGCGGATAAATACGAAGGATACTATATTCACACTGTTTGTATATAGTCCAGGTAAACAGTAAACGTGTTTGGCTGCAGTGTTTACCGTATTTTCTGACTTTTACTTTTGTCTCTGTATTTATTTTCCCCAGCACTTCCATCCCCGGGTTTATGTTTTTTCTTTCTGTGTCTTAATTTTCTCATGTAATTTTCTTCTTTCTTGTGCTCTCATTTTTTTACGTTGTCTTTGTGAAGCCTGGTGGTTTTGCTTCATTGTTGCCCCTGTCTGTTGTTTCCTTACCTTTTGCTGTTTTTGCATTATTTTCAGCGCTCTTTTTGTTTTCTTCTTTCTTTTCTCAGCTTGCGTGTTCTCCATTGTGGAGTCACTGGATTGTTATTTAACATTCTTTATTTTTTTACCATTTAATTTTAATGTGTACCGGTAACGTATTTTTTTCTGTTCCACTCAGCTTTGTTTCCGTTCTATGCTCTTTAGCTTTTCCCCTTTAAGTCTTACTTTTTTGTCATAGAAAGCATTAACCCTTGTTCATGGTTAAAAGGCTTTCATATCAGTCTCCATTACCTGTTTCTTTATTTTCCACAACAGATTTTGAGGTTTTCAGCCATAGTGCGGTTTAAGGGGGCCGGGTACATATTCAAACAAGCAAGCAAATAATGACACGGCATTATTACCAATGTTTGCAGATAAAGAAAGAAAAACACAGGGGGGCGTGGCCAAGCTCATGGCCGAGTGAGACGCATCGAGTGCGAGCGCCCGCCGGAATTCCCAATACTCTATAAATCCTGAAGCATACCATGGTATTTTAAACTTCCAAAGGCGGACCGGGCGTCACTTCATACACCGTCGACCAACAGATCTCCCTGTTCGCGCCTGAGAAGAAGCGACGTGGCAGCATCGTGGCTAGGTCCCGGTACGAGGGGCCAAGACAAGATGGCAGCCCTCAGTGCCGTGGTGAGCAATCGAATCTCCAGGGTCCATCAGGGGGCCGACGGAGGAAGCTGAGCCTGGCTGCAGTGGTCTGCGCCCCCGTCTCCTCCGCTCTGTGAACGATTGCGCCCGGCGGCGGTGAGAGGCTGGCTTTGAAAACCTATCCTTCCATCCCGGAGTGCAGGGTGAGTGGACAGACGGAGCCTTCACCGCTGAGGCGGAGGGCAGCAGACGACCCCTCTCGGAGGCTGATTAACCCCGGCGGTGAAGTGTCGACAGAAGCGCTGCAGTGGTGGTGATGACGGGCCGTGGAGGCCTGGGCGGTGCAGCTTGCGCACCCGGCCCTGTTGTGGACCGCGTGCGACCCGACGATCATCAGGAGACGACGACATCGAGCAGAGGTATTGGCAGCCCTCCTCCGCACTTTCCCTGATTGGAGGGGAGGTGACTACATACACGGAGCGGCTGGAGTCAGGGGCGGGAGACAGAACTGGGACACGCGAAGACCCCAGGCATGGTGGTCTCGGCCGGGGCCTCGGGAGTGCACGGCCCGCCTGGCTGGGCCTCGCCCTAGATTAAAGATCGAGGGGCAATAACGCAATACTCCACCATATGCGGCCTGCTCCGAGTTCCCCCATGGTCCGTCATCATACCTTCCCTACTTAGAGGTGCAGGGTGCGGGAAGGAACAACCAAATGACACCTGCATGGAGGTCATGGACAGGATCCCCCCCCCCCCACGGCACTTTAACTGTGCACCAGGCACTGGTGATGATGATGGATGCGTGATTCTGTGCCTCTGCGGACGCGGCGCTGAGGCCCTGGCTAGGACCCAAATCTCCCATGAGTTCCACGTGGGAGAGTGGAAGTCCTACCTGCGGCTGAAAATTCTGAGGGCTACTCAGGACGTTGTGGCTGTCACGGTCTAGCGTGCCTCGGAGAACGAATGCCTACATCGACCCACAAATGACCGGCCTTGCCATAACGAGACGTACCTAACGGCTTGGCACGTCTGACCGAGAGCGACGGTCATTCCATGTGAGTAGGAAAGTGCGTCAAAGATACGGCACCTAAATACAAATAAAGAAAGACCTTCTCCCCCACGTCCTAGCCTGTGCCGATGGAAAGACAGAGTTTGCCTACCACTAAGTCAGCGGTCAGGGCCACATACTAAGAGAGAATCGGGGAACATCCTATCCCCAGAAGAGCTGCGGGTGGAAACAGTAGCGTGAACCCCAACATACGTGGAGATGTAGAGGTGGGACGGAAACATAGCCAAAGACAAGGACCCGAGACAGGGCAAGATGGACAAATACACCAAAGTGCTCTCGGCACACTCTGAGGTGGTGGAGGCGGCGGAGTCTCCCTCAGACACAGCCCTACTCCTTCAGGCTATTCAAAACTCCAGGGAGGTGCTAGAGGGGAAGATCAGCGAGGTGTGCTCCGAGGTGTTGTTGCTTCGCCAGGATCTCCGTAAGGTGTCGGAGCGGGTGACAGAGGCTGAGACCCGGGTCTCAGAAGTAGAAGACGCATTCAAGGACCTCCAGAAAGGGATAAAAGAGATACGCAACACCACTGTGGATATGCTATGGAGGATTGATGATGCGGAAAACCATGCCCACAGAAACAACCTCCGTTTTGTGGGCTTTCCGGAGGGAGTGGAGGGATCCAACGTGGCAACCTTCTTGACTAGATGGTTAACCAATGTCATCCCAACGGATCAGTTCTCCCATTGTTTCATCATCGAACATGCGCACCGTGCCTTAAGTGCTAAACCTCCTCCCTGAGCCCCGCCGAGACCTATTATTATGAAACTCTTGAACTTCCTAGACCGAGACATGATCCTCAGGGAAATGCGCTGTAAGGGAGAAGTCCGCTATTACAGCTCGAAGATCATGACGTTCCCAGACCACAGCCGTGAGGTGCTGAGACAGCACCGCACCTTTGATTCTGTCAAGATTACATTGCGAGCCCTCCCGCTTCAGTACATGCTCTTGTTTCCGGCAAAGTTAAAGGTACCATTCCAGGGGAAGGCTTTCTTTTTCCAGACCCCAGAGGAGGCATAGGCATGGGTGGAAGAAAGGCCGGCGTTCCAACCTTGGAGGGAGATGTCTCCAGATGCTCGGCGACAATGGGTTGGACCCAATGAAGACAGGTCTGCGCGGAGACGGAACTGCACAACTACGGGGCGACCACAGAGAATCCGTAAAGTAACACCATATACTAGAAAACGACTCACGCCTCTCACAAGGAGTCAAGATGGTCACAAAGCGGAAGACACCCCTTCTGAAATGGACACAGTACAGGGAGTCGGCTCCCCCAATCAGCAATCAGACTCGGATGATACCGACAGGTCCTCTGGCCCAGCATCAAGACATCCACTAGGAAAAACAATCTTGGCACTCGAACAGAGTAGGAGAGACGAAGATCTGTACGAAGACATTTCGCCCACGGGTTGCGGGCCCATTCACTGGGTGCTGCAAGCTAAACTCCGGTGGAGAAGCTCCGCGGACTGTCTCTCAACCCCCTTTCTCTCTTCTTTCTCTTTTCTCTTTGCTTCTTTCTTTTTCTCTCTTCTGTCTCTTTGCTGCCTTATACTTTCTGTCCCTGTCTCTTCTTCGAACAAGTGCTGGATCTTGAACGACAGTTGGACAGACCACCTGTGCAGCAAAAACTGTAAGAGTTGGGGATTCCGGGTTTGTGAACGGGAGGGGGAGGGAGGGATCGACAGACTGATCTATCCACACCGACCAAGGGCCATTTCCAGAGCTGAGGGGGCAAGAGGTTCGAGGGGGATGGTGGGAGGTGGGTGGGGGGGGTGGTGGGAGGGGTTTCATACAGTTTGATGTTAGAAGTTTTTATGTTTGTATGCCAAGCACTAGGATTACGAAACCGAGACTATTGCATAACAGGAGAGAACCGGGGGACATTCCCAATCTTAACATCCCTTTGTAATGCTGCCAGCGGTACCATGGCCAGGAGTCCCACTCTAACGGTCCTGACTTGGAACGTTAATGGACTGGGAGACAAGATTAAATGTGGGCTAGTGTCACAACACACAAAACGACTCCACCCAGAGGTGGTGATGCTACAGGAAACGCACCTGAGGGGAACACAGTGCGGGTTCATTGCCCGAGGGGCATACAGGGTCCTGGCACACTCGGGGTTCACCACTGGGGCAAGGGGGCTGGCGATCCTGATTAAAACAAATATTCCCTTTCAAACCACATGCATTTGGCATGATTCCCTAGGTAGATATGTGGGAGTTTTGGGGAGGTGGGGCCGGGTAGAGGTCCTCCTGATATGTGAATATGCACCCCCCAGATTGCAGGCACCCACCATGACGAAGGTAATAGACGTACTGATTGAGACACCCTCCGCACTACATGTGGTAGCAGGAGATTTATTTTTTGATAAACAAGTTTTTATTGTTTTGAGCAAGTTTTCGTACAAAACAAAGAAAGAAGATCAGCCAGAGCACGGAACACAATAAATCATGAACATTTACAGGAGCATAACATCCCACAATTACCTGCCCAGTCGGGCGTACCCCAGCACAGAAGCGGAGACAAAGTGTGGCAATCATTCCATGGTACCCAACCATTTCCCCCACACCTTACGATATTTCCTGGGACATCCTCTTGTGACATACAGCGTTTTTTCTTGGGTCGCGCACCAGTCCACCCCCCTATGCCATCTCCCCGGGTCAGGTGGTTCATGGCATTTCCACGGCGCCGCGATATCACGCTTCGCTACGATCATGGCCGTGTTAAGAAAGATCTTTTTGTTCCTGGTCCCATCCAGACCGTCCGTGATCCCCAGTAAGGAATGACACGGTTCGTGGGGAACTGTCCAGCCCAATACCTCCGTGAGCTCCTCCTCTATGGATCCCCAGAAGCGCGCCAGGCGAGGGCACGACCAGACCATGTGGAAGAAATCAGCTGGCGCGTAGCCACACCTAGCACAGAACACTTTTGGGCACAGGCCCGCGCGATGGAGGCGCGAGGGCGTGAGGTAGGCGGCGTGCAGGTAGTAGAGCTGGATCAACCTAAGCTTGGCGGACGCTGTGATCGTCTTCTGGGCCATAAGGGCGTCACGCCAATCAGCCTCATCAAGAGGGCCCACCCACTCCACCCATTGATCCCGCAACCTGTCCAGCGAAGTGGGAGTATTATTGATGAGAGTGCGATAGATGCAGGAGATGCCCCCTCTGCCCAAGTCACCCAGCATAGTTTGCGCCTCGGGAGGGCTGTACTCCGGAAGGCTGGTCCCCTCGGGTAGATGCGTGCGGAGGGTGTGCCGCAGCTGCAGGTATTTTTAGAATTGGGATGGGTGAAGGGAGTAGCGGATCTGGAACTTCCGAAATGAACGCAGATGGCCATTGGCCCAGACATCCCCGAGCTGCGAGACTCCGATAAGGTCCCATGAGTTAAACCCCCGCAATCCACTAACCTCGCGGAGCCAGATGCCCTGCCAGAGGGGTGTGCACTGGGTCAGCCTACGTGTCCAGCGAGTGTGGCGTAGGGCCGCCCGCCAGGCCAGCAACACGGAACGCGTCGCGTCGGGCAACAGAGACGGAATGGGTCCCCCGTACATCATGGATTGAATTCTGGGGAGGCCCAGCTCACTCAACTCGAGCCGATATGCCGGATCGGCCCATCACCCATTAAACCAATCGTGGATGACTAGAAGGCGCGTTGCTAAATAGTAAAGGTACAGATGTGTCATCCCCATACCCCCATCAAAGGAGGGGATCCAGCAGGTGGTCAGGGCTAAACGCGCTCGCCCCCCACTCCAAAGGAATTTAGTAGCGGGGTTGTCCAGCTCCCTGAACCAGGTTCTGGGGAAGCAGAAAGGGGTGTTTTGAAGGACGTAGAGGAATCTGGGGAGGATCATCATTTTGAACAGGGCGACCCTCCCCAGGGGATTCAGGGGAAGCGTCTTCCATTTTTGGAGATCCTCCTTAGCCCTCTTTACCATTGGAGCTACATTGAGAGACCAGCTCAGCTCGGGAAGAAGGGTGACCCAGATCCCCAGATATTTGACCGAGTGATGCCGGAGCGGAATGGTGGACTGCCAATAATAGCAGTCCCTGGATAAGTGTAGTGGGACCAGTACCGACTTCCCGGGGTTCAGCCGGAGACCGGATGTTTGCTCAAAGGACTGCAAGATTCGAAGGCACTGCGGCCCGGAGACCGCAGGCTCGGCCAGAAAGACCAGGACATCGTCAGCGTACAGGGCTATCTTGTCCGCTTCTGTGTTGGGCCATTCCCAGCCGCGGACGCAGTCGTCAGCTCGCACCCGAGAAGCCAGAGGCTCCATCACCAGAGCGAAGAGCAGGGGCGATAGAGGGCAGCCCTGCCTTGTCCCCCTGGCAATAGGGAAGGCCTCGGCTAGCATCCCGTTAACCAACACGCGCGCTCGGGGATGGGCGTATAGAACACGGACCAGAGTCCTAAACTGGGGTCCAAACCCCATCTCGACCAGCACTTCCATTAGGTATGCCCAGTCCACCGAGTCAAAGGCCTTTTCAAAGTCAATGAAAAGAAGGGCCAGGTAGGGAGTAAGGAGGTGCCAGTGGGCCAGGGCCAGCTGTAGACTCTGAAGGCAGTGTCTGGTTTCACGCAGGGGCATAAAGCCACATTGGTCAGGGTGCACCAGCAGGGATAGATAGGGTTTCAGTCGCTGAGCGAGTATGGCAGCGTATAGCTTAATCTCCGTATTGATAAGGGAGATAGGGCGATAGTCCGCACAGTGACGGGAGGGTGGCTGGTACTTCGGGAGGACAACGATGGTGGTGATGTCCGTCTCAGGGGAAAAGAAACCTTTCTCCAGAGCCTCGCCAAAGAGGTCGGCCAAGCGGGGTACAAGAGTCTCACGACACAGCGCATAATATTCTTGCGGAAGGCCGTCTTACCCGACGAGACTAGGGAGATGGCTGCGTCAATCTCCTCCCGAGAAATGGGGCGATCCAGATCCTTCTGAGCGAGGGGAGTCAGCCGAGGGAGACGCACCTGGCCTTGCTCGAGGAAGGCTGCGAGGGATATGCCAGGGGTCTGCGTCGTATAAAGCCGCTGGTAATAGCGGGCAAAGATGCGGGCCATCTCCAGCGGATCGCTGTGCACTACGCCCTCATCATCTACCACCTCTGGGATGATGCGGTTGGCTCTAGGATATGTAGCCAGTCGGTGCAGGATCGTGCCGTTTTTGTCCCCTCAGCCGTATATTCGTGCCACTGACGATCTCCAAAGGAGCTTAGCGGCATCTAGGGATAACTGGCGGATCTCGGCTCGAAGGTGGGCAAGTTGGCGGGCCTAGGCCGCGTCATCGGATGGGGAAGGGGATTGCTCTAGGCGAAGCGCCTGCGCCTCCCACGAGGTAATCTGCAGCTGTGCCTGTCTCTGACTCCGAAGCTGACCCCATGCAACACCCCGAATGGTCGCCTACCCCACCTCCCATAAGGTACCCGGAGAGGCAACCGAGCCCTCACTGCTGTGAAAGTACTGCTTGAGTTCCCTCCCCACCACCTTTTTAAATTCCCTGTCTTGGAGGAACCAAGCGTTCAGTCTCCACGTTTGGCAGGCGGAGGGGGGGGGGGAGCCCCTGTACTAAGAAGCACAGGGGAGGAATCAGAGATCCCTCTAGGAAGGATCCGGACATCTACGATCCCGGAGCAGTCAACTGAGGGGACAAAAATCGCATCTATACGGGCCTGTGCATGGTGCGCTGCCGAGGTGTGAGTGAACTGGGCGACACGGGGGTGCCAGATGCACCACGCATCGCATAGGCCCAAGGACCAACTCCGCAGCTGCTTCGCCTGCGCCATTCTAGTGGTGGAGGGAGGACCCGTCACATCAACAGCCGGGAACGAGACCGCATTGAAGTCACCCCCAATGACAGTGGGTCCCAGGGGCAAGTCATTCAGAAGAGCCGCGGTGTGTAATATATAACAAATAAACGTAATAAAAAAAGATAAACACACAAACATAATTATTTATACATATATATTTACTTTAAAACAATAAACTATGATTTTTAATTTATGTTAAAAATGTAAAATTATATAAAAATTAAAATATATATCAATGATTTAAAATATAAACAAACAAAATCTATAATACATTAAAACATTAAACAATATGTAGGGAAAGTGTTGGATAGCGTAGGGATAACAATAACTATTCCCACTCCAGTAAGTGCAACAGTAGGGAAAGTATTGGATAGCTGAGGGGTAAAAAATTGTATTTGCACTCCGGTGACTGCAACAGTAGGGAAAGTGTTGGATAGTGGAGGGGTGATAAGTACTATTCCCACTTCAGTAAGTGCAACTGTAGGGAAAGTGTTGAAAAGCAGAGGTGTAAAATTACTTTTCGAACTCCAGTGAGTGCAACAGTAGGGAAAGTGTTGGATAGCGGAGGGGTACAATCTACTATTCCCACTCTAGTGAGTGCAACAGTAGGGAAAGTGTTGGATAGCGGTGGGGTAAAAATTACAATTCTCACTTCAATGAGCGCAACAGTAGGGAAAGTGTTGGAAAGCAGAGAATTACTATTCATACTCACAACAGTGAAAAAAACAAAAGAATAAATAATAATTAAGAAAAACTATAAAAATGAATAAATATTTAAGAAAATGGAGAAAAAATATTAAATATAGAATAAGAAAACATAACATTAATTACATATAACAAATACCTACAAATATTAAATAAAATTAAACATTAAATACATTTTTTTTAAATCATTCATTTAAATTAGAAAATATTTACAAACAAAAACATTAATTAAAACATAAATGTTTTTATTTTATTTTTTACCCTATAACACCACACCAATAACAACGCACTTCAACATCTTAAATTAAATTTACTTCCATGGTAAACATAATTAATAATCAATTAAAAAAATTAGTAAAAAAAAACTAATAAACATTAATTACCAACACTATAATGTCCACAACACACACACCTAAATGAAACTATAAAATATTAAAACAAAATTAAAACATATTTTTTAGTTAAAACCTATCACTTTTAACAACTAATTATAAAGTAATGCCACTAACATCAGATCGTAGTCTGTAAACACTCGAAAACAAAAGAATACCACTAAAGGTTTGTGCTGCTCCTACCCCTGCTCTGAGGAAAACAGTGTCACTTATTAAAGATGAAGGGGGTGAAAGAAGGCTTGAAAGGTAAAATGCAAGAGAGCAATAATGAGCAGGATGACATAAGAATAAGGTGTGTAATGGAATCAGAGCTACGCAGACCTAAATATACATCTGTACTATATACATCTGTACCTTGCTAAAAGGCAGTTGTTTCCTCAAAGTCTCCTAGTAGCTGTGATATATGCCGCGCACACACCAAATTAAATCATCTAATTAAAGATAACACTTATACATGGAACACTGCAGTTTACTAGGTACTTTGAAAGAGGTGACATAATAGAAGCTAGTTGTTATAAATCTGAAAAGTGTTCTTGTATCGACCCTAAAAGGCAGATTGGCTCATATGGGATTTGAATCTGTGACTACTAGCTCAAGCCCACGTCCTGCTGCCTTAGGCCCCAAACCATCCATAAAGCAAAATCAGACTTCCACAAAATATTAATTAACATTTTATAACCTACAATTTATACATTAGCCGGCTTAAAGGCCAGGCTACGAAGCCCCCAGCATAATTGGACCCACAGCCGCAGAAGCATCTGCACAGCTCACCAAGAATGGTAATCCTAGTAACTTTGTTTGTCAACAACTCTCTAGAGCTATTTGCCCCTATTGTTTAAAACAGAGCACTGCAGGGCCAACACATAAATTCCAAAGTTTTAATACTCACAAGAATATTATACACTGTAATATACATGCAGTTGACTCATGGGGAATTTTATTTATAACATGTTTGCTGATTGTATGCTGCTGAGACCAGTACATTTAAAACATACAAAGCATACAAAAGCGTTTTTTAGACATGTAAAATCAAACTAATCTTTAAACAGGAGGCCATGTAACACCGAAATAGTCAAACACAGGTCTCAGCCTCGTGCGTGCAGCACAGTAGACTGGAATCCATTAGAACAACCAACAGGCCCTTTTTAGAATACATTACCATTACTGCATGATACCCAACTGGGTTATTTATTGAAACGTACACAAAGTTATTTTCTTTGTCGCAGCTTTTTTATTTATTACACAAGAATACTATATAGCATTATTTATACCTCAACACTCCTAGACATGACACAAACTACTAATGTTTCATTTTTCATTTTGAGACAATCATATGAACAGTTCATATCAACACACATTTAAACAATCAAGAGAAAATAATCAACTGCTTGAGTGTTTACTCATATTATAGCAGGCCTAAAGTTTGAAATCAGAATGTGGTTGCTGACCACAAGCAAAACTGATTAAAAGATAATGTCACACACATTTAAATGTACAATGCTGCATTTTTTCTTAAGCTCTTTTAAAAAAGTAATAATACAGAAGCTTACTGTTATAAAAGTTTAAGCTGTTCATGTATCGACCCCTGAAGACCTAAGGGCAGATTAGCTTGTAGGGGCTTTGAACCTGTGACCCCTAGCTAAAGCTCAGCTCCTGCTACCTTAGGCCTCCAGCCGAACTGCCCTCCATAAAACAAAATCAGACTTCCACAACATATGAAGTTTTGTCCACTTTGCCATGTGGCATATGCAGGCTCTGCATTGGGATCTGAAGCCTCAGGGAAATCTCAGGGAGCTCAACACGAGGAAATTTGCCGGATGCCATCCAGGTTTCAGAGGACAATGCATGTGATCTACAGTAGAGATTGCTATACCACAGCCCAACCAGTGGCATACACCTCTCCCTTCCTCACCCAGATCTAATAGTGGGGACTGATCCATCCCAGCTAGGGAGGTCATATGGGACAGGTGGACATCAGAGCACTCTGTCCTTCATCAGAAACACAGCTCTACATACATCTGTTGAAGCTACAGACCATTCATATGGTGTTGAAGGCCTTCTTACTGTTCATCAAGGGAAGGCCTGTGCAGGTTCTTACAGACAACACTACCGCCATGTAGTACTGCAACAAGCAAGGTTTAGTGGTGTCCTGGGTCCTGTGCCAAGAGGTGCTGTGCCTCTTGATTTGGCTGGATTGTCAGGACATCTCCCTGATTGTGAACAACTTGAAGGGATCTTTAAACACAAGGGTGGATGATTTTAGCAGGCAACTCCTTGTGGATTATGAAAATTGATTGAATCCTAAGGTGGCACAGCACATATATTTTTTCAGAGAGTAGAGACCTGGATAGATCTTTTCACCACCATTGAGAATGAGCACTGTGAAAGCTTCTGAGTGTTGGAGTTCCCAAGAATGCTTTCTTTAGGAGATGCATTCATATGGCAGGTGGAGCTTACTCCTATAGGCCTTTTCATCACTGTCTGTCCTGAGCTCTGAAGAAGGTCAGTACTGACCAAGACTTGGTCATCCGGCCAGCTCAGGATTGGGCCAGGAGAGTATGGTACCTGGTAAGGCTGTGTGAGAGCCTTTGTCCTTTGATGAGGACACTGCTTTGGGAGGATATTCTGTCACAGCAGCAGGTCAGGTCTCTGCACCCAATCCTATGTAATCTATAACTCCATGTTTTGAGATTGAGAAGCGGAAATGAACTGCATATAATCTGCCTCTTGAGGTTGTGGGTGTCTGTGTCGCAGCCAGGCAGCCCTCTACAAAATCTATTTATGCAAGGTGCTGGGACAAATATGTGGCATGGTGTGGAATCCACAATGCACACCCCTACTTGTTATCTTTCATCAAGCAAGTTCTTGCAGTGGGCATCATTAAAGGTTATTTGTCCACTCTTTCAGCCTTTTTAAATTTTCCGGACCAACCATCCCTGTTTAAAATTACCTGTTGTGATGTGATTCTTTAAATGTGAAAACACATTCCCTCATAAACAACAGGGCAGCCTTTTCACATTGGACAATCCATCACTCTCACAGTGCTCTTTGCCCTGCCTCATCCTTCAAAAGAGGAGGAGAGGCTTCGTCGACTGGATCCCAAGATAGCCCTGAGATTTTACATTGATTGCACCAAAGACCATCGGGTGAATGATCAACGTTTTGTGGAGTTCTCCAGGGGTAAGAAAAGAACTCTGTTTTTGAGGTGGGTAGTCTTCTACATCAAGATTTGCTACTCATTGACCAGGAAGCAACCTCCAAAAGGTAAGCGGGCCCATTCCACATGAGTCAAGGCCGCTATCATTGGATTTACATGGTGGAGTGCCAGTACTTGACATCTATCTGACCATGACATGGATCTCAGTGCACACATTCACGAAGGACTACTTCCTAAAAGTTGAGGAAACAGTGGTTAGAACAAGTTACTTGTCTTTGTTAATGGTCATTCTCATGGACATGTTGGGCCTAATGTACAAAGGAAACTTATACTTTTGAGTATGTTTGAGCTTTTGAGTAAGTTTACCTCTTTTCGGTATTCACAAACTGCACTTTTGTAATAACTTACACTTTTGTAGTCCAGTACTAAACATGGCTAACCACTTGAATTGCAACACCCTCCTACAGAAACCAATGGAGGTAGGAACTCAAAATACCACCCCATAGCAAATAATGTTAAATTAAATGATTTAAAATAGTAAAAAGTATGAATAAATATAAATTAAAGTTAAATAATAATTGCTACATTATTTTCTAAATTCAAAAAAGGTTATTTCAGATTTTATAGTTAAACAATAAGTGGGTACTATTTTTATATAATTTTAACATGAATGTATATTAAGGAGGCTGGAATCTCTGACAAGCTTATCCTCAGTGTGGACCCAGTATGAAGGCACAGAAATCTCTAGGGAGTGACAGGAGCGTTTCACCAGAGTATATGGAGCCAGCAGGAGGCAGACACCTGCAGGTTAGTGCCTCTCAGTCCATGGTGATACCGGATCTTCTCTTTGCTCCTTTCACATTCTCTAAAAAACATAGCTTTTCCAGGTGGGTGACAGAATAACGGCATAGTCAAACAGGCTAACCAGGGAAGCTTCTGATCCAAAAGTGAAAGCTGATAAAACAGGGTGGGCAGTTAGAAGAAACCCTACAGACAATGAAAACAGACAATAGAAAAAGCCTAACAAGAAACATTCTCAGGGAGCTTGCTCATAAGGGCTGAACCATAACAAAATGGTCATAGCTCTGCCCTAGTGTAGAAACCATAGAAAAATAAAATAGAAGTAATAACTTGTTAAAGAACAGGGACCATATCTAAAAGCACAGGTAAAAATTAAGTGGGGAAGGGTATTGGGCTTGGAAGATGTAAAGAACTAGGGTAAGAAACAGCAGGATAAGACACAACAGATGAGACAGAGTAAGAAAAAGGAAATACTGGTAAATTAAATGACAGACCAGTTATAGGAAGCAGGAGAATTGAAGAGGCAAGCCTATCTTTCTTTTCTTTTCCAAGGGGGAGTCTCCACAGTCTGATCTGCTACATGAACCTCTATTTAATGGGAAGATATTAAACTGAGTTATTCTAGAAAGACATACAACAAAAACAACATATGGACACTTTGGAAAAGGGAAGGGATACGAAAGGGAAGCTGAATTGACAAACATAAAAGTTGCTGAGACCTAAAAGCTTATTTGACGATAACTAGAGAGGAATACACTTTAAAAACCTAGAAGCTTATTTGATGATAACTGGAAAGGAAAAAACCCTAATAGAGGCAACCAAGAAGTGTGTTTGTGAATGTCCCACTGCAAAATCTTTGTTTCCCCCTGCAAAAAATAAATGCTCTGAGACCAAGGAGCTCTTATGGTGTCACTCTCTAGAGTGGGAGTCGCATCCCAAATCAGTCTCTGAACATTGAGTTGATGAAAGATGCCCCTAAGGCATAGCGTCAGTAAATGCTGCCATTGCAGCAACAGTCTTGCTCTTTCAAAAGCTCTCTTGATGGCATTTTATGCCAAAAGCTATCTGCCAATATGTTTTACAGTGTAGACCTTGCCAGTTCACTAAGCCGTTCATTTTACCACGGCCAACCCCAGCCCTGCAGTGGTCCCTTTCATGGTGGTCTGTTGCAACCATATTGGTCTATTGTCTGTGGTAAAATAAAGCAAATTGATATTGGTTGTTATGATTCTTTCTCTTCGTTTATGTTGGTTTGACACAGCACCAAGCAAGGGCTCATAAAATCATAAAAGACCTGCAGTGCATTACTGTGACAGAAGGAATACATGCTGTCTGATGGACAGTTCAGCCTGCAGAATCCTCACTTTTTGAATATCCCCAGGCATCAGACAGGATTGGAAAACTTATAATATCTCTCCTCACCAGTAGGTGACAGTTGCTCCATCTTGGCACTAGATGTGACACAGTTGCGACTTCTCTGATGCAATATAGCACTACACCAGTCCCCTCACTTCAGTTCCCTTTTTCTACACCCTTCAATATGGATCCAGAGCTGCTTTCTAAGAATTGTTCTAATTTTCAGACATTTTCCAAAACATATTTCGTCAAAACTCTGTGCAGTGTGTTAGGGTTGTAACAGCCTGTCAGGATTTAAGCAGTGCCTGTCATGGATAGATGTCTATCTCAGACCTTCATGATGTCTTCCTTTGGTGTCTAAGCCTGAAGCACAACTTGAAGTTCTCTGACAAGTGCAGCTTAATGCACACAAAAGTGATCAAGGAGCAGCAGGCAAAATTATTTGCTGTGCATATGCATGATGAGCACTGGGCTTGCGATGGTTTGCAGTCATGTTTGGAGTTGAGGTTACCTTCCTTCCCTTCATCAAAATCTTCAAAGGAAAATAATAGGATGCACAAGAAGAAGTAGTCATGAAGATTCTTCTCTTAAATGCTGCTCCCACTTGAGAGTTAGGTCACCTCAGCTCTCTTCCCCACCAGGGGTGTCCTCCTTCAAAACCAAGCCTGAAGACATCAGGCCAGAAAGTCCTTTGCTCACTCCAGCCCAAGGCCTGGCTCCGGTCCCAGACCCACCTTCTGTACTGGTTCAAACTCCACTGATGGTGCAGACATCAGGGCTGTTTCTGGTACCAATGCTTCTCAGCCTACCTGGAATTTCGGATGCCGGGCACCAACTTGGTACTGTTCCTACAAACCATGATGTAATTGTTCTGGAACAGCACAGCCCCCAGTGCGTCTACAGGGTCCATTGAACCATTTGGGCCTCTGATTGGAATACTGCCAACTGGACTTTCCTCGTGCCAGTTTGCCTTAAAGTCTTACCGTACAGTGCCCCTGTGGCACCGGCAGAAGTTGACCCGGCACCTCATTCAGTGTGAGAGGCTCCTTCTCTGCCTCCGGCGCCAGTTCAGACACTACTGGTGCCGATATCCCACCGGCATCGGCTCTGCCCTTCTACCTTTTGGAAGAGGCCAGATTCAGGTGTCCATCCTGTTTCCACTCAGTGGAACAAATTTTAAACCTGCTTGGGTCACTCTGACCTAGCCCAGATGCCTAAAGCTATCCCTCGTGATGATAACATCAGTGAGACTGCCAGTTTGCTTCCTCCTTCTAATTCAAACACCGCTGACTATTTGCCTTCTAGGGGCACTACCAAGCTACCAAAAATTTTAATAAAAGCCCCTGCAGGGCATTATAGGGTGCTTATTCTCTGGAGGAGTGAGTAATAAATCAGTGGCTACTGCAGCTCAATTATTATTAGTTTAACTTTTAATATATATATTTATTTTTGGGTTCCCTAGTGCCCACCTGGAGCACCCACACCTATTTAAGTGTTGAGCCGTGAGAAGTACGGGGGGAGCCAGCATTGTGTTTTTTAACAGTGGGTGCCCTGGTGCCCACTTCAGTCAACCACAATATATTTGTTTGGAGTTGCAGGGGTAGCCCTAGGACCCTCGTGGGCCATGCTGGCTCCCCTGGTGAGAGCTGGCATCTTAAATCATTGGTTGGGGCCCACCAGGGGCACCCACAATGTGTCCATCTTTTGCGGCTGTGGAGGGAGCACCAGGGCCCCGCAGCTAAAGCAGGCTATTCAGCCATCACCCATTTTGGTGCTGGCGAGAGCCAACTCTGTTTCTTTGCTTCCACCATAGCGGGAGCATAGTTGTGTCCCTCGACCGGGGGGCTTGTGGGCTGAGAATAGATTTCTATTCCCTGCTCTCACTTTCCTGGGCAGGGAACAGCAGTGTACCGAGGGATGGAGTCTGTGGAACACTGCGATCAAGCTCCAGGGGAAGGGAGCCAATCTTCAAGGATGGGGTCCCATACATGCTCCCATTCCCCAAAAATACACTGGCCCCCCGGGATGATGGGTCTAGAGCCTAATGAAGGCTCGGGGAGAATGCATGACCCTTCCCTATTATCAAATGGTCCTGGAGGAGGAGGTGACTGGGGCATCTTTGAGGTTCGGGGAGGGGGGCACAGTCCCTCTCCCCTAGTACAACAAGCATTTACAATGCATTAGGTTTCGCATTGACGCGATTTTGAGCTATTGGCATTGCAAATAACAATGCCTTTTATGTTTGTTTTCTTTTTAAAAACATATTTAAAAGGCATTGTAATATACAATGCCAATAGCTTAAACTCGCGTAACTGCGAGACCTATTGCATTGCAAATGCTTGTTTTATTCATGCAATAAATTAATTAAAACATCTGTCACTGCACCTGCTGCTGTGCTGTATGTATGAGTGGAGCTGCACGTGCTCTAGTGCTGTATGTGAGTGGAGCTGCCCCTGCCCCGGTGCTGTATGTATGAGTGGAGCTGCACGTGTCCCAGTGCTGTATGTATGAGTGGAGCTGCACCTGCCCCAGTGCTGTATGTATGAGTGGAGCTGCATGTGCCCCAGTGCTGTAAGTGTGAGTGGCACTGCACCTGCCCCAGTGCTGTATGTATGAGTTGAGCAAGCCCCTTCTCGCCTCCACTTCCTGCTCTGGGAGGAGCTCTCTCTCCGCTCTCGTGCCAGGGCTCCTGCGGGCGGCAGAGTGTGCTGCCCTGAGCCCCTCTGGCAGATGCTGTCAGTCCTGAATGAGTTCCTCTGATGAGGTGCTGTGGGGTCTCCAGGTTCACCTCCTGCACTCCCGCAGAGCCGCCCGTCCGCCGACCTCACTCCTCTCTTCCCCGAGCCGCACTTTGGCCTGCGCCCTCCACTGACTCCGCATTTCCTGAATCACTGCTTTCACTTTCCAAGATCACAAGTGAGCGGAGAGGAGACGCCGCGGCAGAGTTCCTTCCTCAAAGTTCGCTCTGCAATGCACTCCCTCTCCTGCCGCCCCAGCCCCACCATCCCACCCTGTGTTCCCTCTGCAAAGTTCCGCCCTCGGTCTCCAGCATGCGGAGGTCACCCCTCTGTGCTTGTGTCTCTAGCAAAGGAGTCTCATCCACTGAGCGCCCCCTGCACATCTCCCCCCCCCATTCCCCCAGCTTTCCTTGCAAACCTGACCCTCCAAGCTCCCGTTTCAGACTGTCTTCACCACGGAAGTCTCCTCGGCTGAGCTCTGCCTGAAGAGTTCTCCTCGGTGCCCCCGTTCTGTTACCCCTGGTGAGTTTTCTACACCGAGTTCCATTTACACACTCCCTTCCTTTCTCTGTGCGCTCCTGTAGCTCCCCACCGTGCTCAGGAGAGTTCCCTTCGCTCATCTCCTTCCGCATAGCTCCCCACTGTGCCCAGAAGAGTCCCCCCTCCACCGCTTATCTCCCCTGCAGAGAGAGCTCCCCTCCGTGCTCAAGAGTTCCCTCTACTTATCTTCTGCAGATCTCCACTCCGTGCTCAGAAAAGTTCCCTCCTCCCTCCGCTCATTATCTCCTGCAGAGAGTTTCCCTCCATGCTCAGGAGCGTTCCCTCCAATTATCTCCTGTAGATCTCGTCTCCCCCTGCAGAGAGAGCTCTCCACCATGCTCAGGAGAGTGCCTCCGCTCATCTCCTTCCGAATAGCTCCCCTCCGTGCCCAGAAGAGTTCCCCCTGCTCATCTCCTTCCGCATAGCTTCCCTCCATGCCCAGAAAAGTTCCCCCGCTCATCTCCTTCCGCATAGCTCCCCAACGTGCCCAGAAGAGTCCCCTGTCATCTCCTCCTGCAGATCTCCACTCCATGCCCAGAAGAGTTCCCTTCTCTCATCTCATGCAGATCTCACCTCCGTGCTCAGAAGAGTACCCTCCACTTCCCTCCTCCTGTAGATCCCCCCTCCATACCCAGAAGAGTTCCCTCCTCTCATCTCCTGCAGATCTCACCTCCGCGCTCAGAAGAGTTCCCTCCACTTCCCTCCTCCCGCAGATATCCCTGCAGCTCCAACTCATCTCCTCGGACGTGAACCTTCTCCCGAGCTCCCCCGCGAGCGCTCCTTCATTGCACCCATGTCAACCCCTCTGGATACCCAGAAGTGTTTCCTACTCTTTTGCACAGGGGTCAAAAGCACGACCGCAGCACGTGCATCCTGAGGAAGGGTCACCAACTCCCCAATCCGGGGGGGGGGGGGGGGGCAGTAGCATCCCCATCGCAACCTTCACCCATCCCAGGGGGGAGGGGGTTTAAACTCCCCAATCAAGGGGATCAGAAACCCCCACGCTCCACAGTACATCTCATGCATCCTCAGGCTACCGGGTGGGGGGCGGGTTCACCCCTTCACAGGTCAGAGAACTCCCACATGCACCTGCCCTGCACCCACCTTTCTGCCCCTAACTCCGGCAATGCGCCCGCCTTATAGGGGCACATTAAAATGAATACCCCTTGATCACAACAAATCGCCACTCTGCTGTGAAAAATTGGAGATTGGGAGCAGAAAAACCAACTTCTCACCACTATCTGACCTCAAAACATAAACCATTACAAGACCCTTAGTTTGCAGCACTAAGACACTAGAATGGCAAGTGGGCGCTAAATAGAAAGCTGTCTCTCCATAACCGGCTCTAACATCTGTGCGGCCATCACCTGGTAACTTTGTTTTAAACATGCATAAATAAATTTCGCTCTTCCCTTTCCGCTCAAGATTGCATTTGATCTGTCATTTTTGGGAACTAAGGTACGAGGAGATGGAGTAATGATGCCCAGGGTCACACGTGAAGCTCAACTATGAGAGCCAAGATCATAACTCAGGTGTTTGATTCAACCGGCCACAACTAACCGACTGTAAACACAAACAAGCGAGTCCGTAAACTCCCACGCACCCACACACATGCTACTGTGATTATTATGTCTCTAAGCACCTTCACTTTTGGAAGCTACAAGATTTCGGACACAGATAAAGTGATTTGGCCAAGATCACATAGCTTTGATGACATTGAGAAGCTGGGATCCCACCATGTGCCTCTTGTTTCCACCGCTCATGAATTACCAGAGGCCGGCATAAAGCATACGACCTTTTATATCGCGCCTGTTTTTAGTGATCTGTTTCTAAGCTCACCCACTTTCAGCGGATCGGAATTAACGGTCGTAAAATGAGGTAATATTATGACTTCCCCCTTGTTCAAGATAAGATTCAATGACAAAAACAAAACAATACAACAGAGAATGCAATCCAGAAATGTGCAGGTTTTTTTTTTTTTAATTAAACTTTATTTGTCATTTTGTAACGTTACAGTAAATTCAAAGCAATTGTGCTCACTTTCGTGCCATAATCTCTGTGGAGTGTAAAAAGTATATAAAAAAACACTTACATAGTCATTACATAAGCAGGTCGACTCTTCACATTTCCCGTCCTCTCAAATATTATCAATTGACTGTACAATAGTGCAGATGCCCCTCCAGGACCCCAACAGAACTATGCGTAAAAAAAAAATGTGAGTCTAAAGCTTGAGATAGTCCCACAGATCATAAATATCAAACGTACACATTTAGAAATGTGCAGGGATCACTATATAAACCCTCCCTATATCAATTCAAACTTTTCAATTGGTCTGCCTCGCCCAAGATCCCACTAGTCTGGTCGAGCGGAGACGCAGCGATTTGAACTCTGGTGAGTCCTCTCTGAATCATTATAAAGTGGCACTGGTCCTGAGTGCCGTCCGTCTGTGCCGGGAGAGGCCCGGAAATTGTGATTCAGTTTGCAGGAACCTTCGTCTTTGTAGGTTTTTCGTCTTCGGCAACTGCAGGAACAATGTGAGCAGATAAAGATGTTACTGATGGGGATATACTTACGGAAAGTGGCGCTACGACGCAGGGGTTGCGGTGGTATGCGTGGCAAGGGTGGAACAAGTGGAGAGCAGGCGGCTAGCCCATAAATAATCCCTAGGGGAATATGCATGGCCATAGATGGTAGTGGTACAAAGCTCTAATTGGGAATAATGCATTGGGGGTGAGTGTCTCGCGGAAAAATAAAGTCCGGTATCTAGTACTTGATTGTCCAGTTGATTCAGTTGCAATTAATATGGATCATAACTGTCCTGGCGTAGTCCGCTCTGCTGCACGTCTCTCACTTTGCCCCCTCACCCCTTCCCCAAGCTCCTTAAAAAAAAAAATGGCCCGATAAAGATAAGAAAGCGCTTTGCGACAGCAGCAAAGCAGGCGACCGAGTCCGGATCAGAGGCGAAAGGGCGTGAACAAAAAACCCTCATTTCCAATGGCAGGCCACCGTTTAGCATAAACGGTGATGCCAGCCAATGGAAATGAGAGGCGGGGCTTCAAGCCCTCTTCTCAAAGTCCTTGTTAACAAAAAATCTCGCCGAGCGAGCAGTGCATGCGCTGCAAAGCAAGGCTAAACCTAAAAAGAATAAGTCAAGGGGAATAGGTTCACCAGGGCCTAAATAAGGCTCAGGTAGGGGGTCGCAGACCACCTCCCCTACCAAAACAAAGCGCCAACCCCTGGGCCCTAGCCCACCCGGGGAACATTAAAAAAAATTGTGGCCACCTTTTAAAAAAATATATTTATAAGGGCAATCCTACAGCAGAACCGAGGTATCAAGGCAAAAAAAAAAAATCTCGAATTTATAGCCCGGTTGGGCGTGCCCTCCACATTAGCTGGGGGGCAGGGTAGCCTTACCCCGTCCCCTTATATAATTTGTTTTTTTTTATTTGAGGAAAGGGAACCAAGTCCCAGTGTTCTGTAATGGCCACCACCACATTTCTTTTCATGTTGCTGCCAGTTAATTAGAACGCAAACTCCTGTAAGACCGAGGTGGTCAACGGGGAAAAAAACCTTGACCAATCAGATCGCTCTTTTTATTTTTTAAATGCGTAATAATGGGTCTCTTCAAGAGTATCGTGAACCCAACCGTCCAGTTATATAACATTTATGAACCTTTATTTCTTAAAAAACTACTGAACTGATGTGCACCAAATCAAGCATGCTGTCTGGACTAAGATATAGCTTTCTGCCAAATTTGACGGATCCTCCTGAATCTTTCCAGGAAGGAGTTGAGAGGGATGAACTTTTTTCCCTGAAGTGTTGTGAAAATCCATCCAACGACGCCAAACCTATTAGCATAAATATAAATATATCTATATATAAATATATATATATGTAAATTAACTATCAACCATTTTTGAAGTCTATCACCTCTGGTAAATTCTCTTATTTGCTAAGTGGGCCAACATTGAGTATGTATTACAGGTAGGAAACCACTTTCTCACAATATTGTCTGTTTAAAAGTGAGACTTTCCTTCTAGGTACCCTCAGGGTACATTATTAGTGCAGAGAAGTTGCAATCCACTCCACATGCAATTGTTTTGTCACAGGCAGTCTTTCCTCTCTGAAAGTTTTTAAAACAAATATGTGTTTATTGAATTTTCAAATAAAAAACATAAGAATAAAGACAAAAAACAATACATATCCAGGACTCAACAAATCCACTCGCCCCCTCGCATTTGCGAGGTAGAATTAATGAGGACGAGCTATTTTTGGGTCCTACTCGCCCTTTCTGGCGAGTAGGAAAACAAACTAACTTTTGTCCTCAATCTTTGAAAACGGAGCAAATGTGACAAGATAACAAGATTTAAAGGCATTTTTATTGCTCACAAAGCGAATGAGCAATAAAGATGCCTTTCAATCTTGTTATCTTGTCACATTTTCTCCGCTTTCAGAGACTGAGGTCAAGTAGGTTGCAGTTAGGTCGAGGAGATTTTTCAAGATACTAGACCTGCAGGACTAGTATCATTTTTCGGATTTTTCGAGCCCTGACATCTGAAAGGACTAAACAAAGCAATAAAACAATAGAAAACAAATGCAGATCACTAGTATCACAATCCATGGATCAAAGAAACAATACTGATAAAGAGGGGATTGGGGGGGCAATGAGAAGGCAGGCAAGGAAAAGCGTCTTAGGAGAGGAAGCGACTCGGGGTGAGAAGGCAATATTTCACATAGTTTTTTGCAGGGTGACAGACGTCCGCGTAGACACTTTACAGCAAGACAATAGCCAAAAGGGGAATCTGGATCAACAGCCATATCACACCATAGTATGCATGGGATGAAAATAACCCCTAACAGTAATTAGTCATCAGAAGCGTCCAGGTTAGACATTTGGAGCGCACAGTATTGAGCAAAGAGATTCCAGAAACTCTTCGGGCGGCTACTCAGTGGCCTCATCTCATTGTAAACCTCTGATTGAGTATGACAATACAATATATCTCACTCCCATTCCACCAGGGTGGGCAGTGGTCCTCTCATCCATCTCATCGCCAGTCTGCCCTTTGGGTAAGAGGAGGCCTAAAGCAACCAATTTACGCATTACCTTCTTAAGAGGTTTAGTGTATCCTAGCAAGGCCAACAATGGATCCGGGGATAAGGGTGATCCAACGATGTCGCTAAGTTTATGAAAGATCTTAGCCCAATACTGTGCTACTGGGGGGCAGACAATGAAAAGTAACCACCTAGGCAATCATCAAAAATCAAAGGCAATTGCTAAATATGTGTCTCTAAGCAATATAACTCCAATTGACAACAACAGGTAAGATACAAAATGTAAAAAGTATTTATCTTTTATTAATTTATTCACTCATTACATGTGAATTGCACAAAATATTAATACACAGTTTTATTCTATACATATATGCAATAAAATCATTACAATCATAAAAATTAATATTTTTATAAAAGAAGTAGACAATTCTGTGCCAAGACTTCTTTTTCGACGCGCGTTTCGGCGTGAGTTACGCCTTCGTCAGGAAAAAGCCACAATTCCTGTAATTAAAAAAGAGTACTAAGCAACATTTCAGACATGTTTTTGTATCGCATATTTATCTGTATTGCAGATTACGTTACATCTATTTGACTGACACATATTTTTAGCTGATTTTTGGTATGTCTTTTAACGTTCTTCAGACAAAACACTTTCTAGATATATGATATGATGGAGGAACAAAAGGCATGCAAATACATTTGTAAATACATTTGAAAAAAGACAGAGTTAACCATTTCATCTAATAGAGGTGAAGGAAGAAGTGAGATAGCAGATACCAAGCAACCCAAGGTGGTTTTTACTAAACCCTAGGTGATAGGTGGTGCTCTAAAACAAGTTCACGATTTATGTACCTGTACTCCAGAGTAGAATTGCCAGAGTTCGGTAAAATTAAAATATCCCAAGCAGGTAGATACCTAATGATACAGAACATGTAGTTGCATAAATGATGTAGTGTTGAATTAATGATTTATAGTTTAACCATTTAGAGTATTGTGATCTATACCTTACTTATAATGTACCAGTCCAACCAGGGTATAGTGGTTGTAGATCAATCAGGATAGTAGATTAAAATTCCTTTTTGCGATATATACATGAATGGCTGGACTTGATAGTCCGATCTAAAGTTAAAAGAACTGCTATTATTTGTTGCTTAATAATATACCTATCCGGTCCAGGGAAGACGTGGCTTGGCAGTTCGGGCTGGACTGTTCCCATGAGGCACAGGGTCAGACTGATTTGCATATGGCCATGCATGAACTGGGGTGGCAGAGTGGGCTAAAGAACGGTGATGGATCAAACCCAGATCTGTTGACTGGGTGTGAGTGTTTGATTGGTTCTGATGCTCCGTCCATCACCACCCCCTTTTGTACCGCTTTGTTCGCCATAAGTTGGCAGGGTATGCTCAGACGTGAGTCCCTTGCTCACTTTGCCACTGGATTCAAGCAAGCCTGGCTGAAGACGGCTGAAATGCCAGAAACCGGTCCTAGGAAGCTTGTTTCCGGTCCAGGGAAGACGTGGCTTGGCAGTTCGGGCTGGACTGTTCCCATGAGGCACAGGGTCAGACTTATTTGCATATGGCCATGTCTGAACTGGGGTGGCAGAGTGGGCTAAAGAACGGTGATGGATCAAACCCAGATCTGTTGACTGGGTGTGAGTGTTTGATTGGTTCTGATGCTCCGTCCATCACCACCCCCTTTTGTACCGCTTTGTTCGCCATAAGTTGGCAGGGTATGCTCAGACGTGAGTCCCTTGCTCACTTTGCCACTGGATTCAAGCAAGCCTGCCTGAAGACGGCTGAAATGCCAGAAACCGGTCCTAGGAAGCTTGTTTCCGGTCCAGGGAAGACGTGGCTTGGCAGTTCGGGCTGGACTGTTCCCATGAGGCACAGGGTCAGACTGATTTGCATATGGCCATGTCTGAACTGGGGTGGCAGAGTGGGCTAAAGAACGGTGATGGATCAAACCCAGATCTGTTGACTGGGTGTGAGTGTTTGATTGGTTCTGATGCTCAGTCCATCACCACCCCCATTTGTACCGTAATAATATACCTGGGCATATACATAGAGGTAAGGTTAAAATTAGCATTTCCTAATATTACGTCAGTTAGATGTGAGAAACTTATCCAAGGATAAAATCTATTATTGACGGGGACATGTCTCGCGTAGATGGCGGATATATGGCAGGTTTGATATATCCTAATGAATGGAAAAGAAGGGTAGGAACTGAGAAGCTTATTTGGGTTATAGTTTAACGTTTCTATATATATTCTTAAAAATCCTTTATAAATATAGAGCTGATATAGTGTCTCTTATATTAGGACTCTTTATATTTAGTTAATATTATTGTATACTACTCTCTATAGAGCCTAATCTAAGGTTCGACATCATTAGCAGCAACGGTCGAATATCGACTACAATAGTCAAGCTGTTTCATTTCTTAGGTGCAGCTCATGCATTGCATTGCTTGCGTTGAAAATGAACGATACATTCGTAGAAATTCTAGTTCGACATGCCACATTATAGCCACGTCACTCGCGCTGTTAACAGTTAACTAAAAACGTCTCGATTGTTAATGTAATACAAAGTGGCAGAAGACGTGACAATGCATCTTGGGCAGTAGCAAATAATAAATTCTAGTTCAGGCATGACACGCAACATGACAGACAGCTTGCTCACACTTTTACTAATTGTTTAAAGACATTTCAGTTTCTAGTATAGATACACAGAGGCAGAAGACGTGACAATGCGTCTGGAGCGGTAGCAGGATACAGCGGGTTCCTATCCTTAGAGCTTATCTCAATAGAAGTATTCGTTTAAAGGTGGGACTTTCTTACGATGTGAAGCGGTGTGTCCCTTAATGGCGAATGGAAAGTAATTGCCGCATATGTGCTACGTTTATATATTGACGGCATTGTCGGTTGGCGCGTTACTGATAGCGCGTATGGGAGACGTCTTGATGGAACGTAAAACGCTACTCACATGACGTATTACGTACGTCCAGCATGGACATAGATGAAATCGGGCGCAATGCTATTTCCCTATTATCCCTAAAGTTAGGGGAAATCCTGGCTGGTGTAATTTTGATATAGCGTCATATAAGTAACTGCATCGAGCACACTGGTAAATACCAAAATAAAGATAAATATAACAAATTATGTAAAATAATAATTCAAATATTAACCAAAACTACTCTTAGATTTATGGGTCGCCTAACCAAGTGTCTATTAACCATAGATTATAAATAAGGTAAAGAGGTATGGATTCCAATACAGCTTGAAATTCAAGATTAGTTCTCCATGTTGGCACAATATAAAGTAGGTACAGTAAATAACTATGTAATTGCATATTCCCATGGCAATTCGCTGTTAAGGCAATTTTTAAATGTATTTAGTGAGAAAAGCCAGAAGACTTCACGTTTCTTGCGGACCTTCGTCCCATTTTTGTCATCTGGTATATTAATTTTCTCTAGGATACGCCAACGGATATCTTCTGGTTTGTGTCGCAATTCATAAAAATGCTTCACCAGAGGGGCCATTAATTTTTTTGTATTTATAGCTGAACGATGTTCTGCTATTCTGGTTTTATGGCTCTCGAAGTTTCTCCTACATAGCCTAGTTGGCATGGACAGAGAATAAGGTATATCATGTTTTGTGTCGTACAGTTCCACATATTTGTGGCTTGGATCTTAAACCCATTATGGATGAGTGTTTCGCCTGGAATTATAGAGTCACAAGATTTGCATTTTGTACATCTAGTTGTTCCCTTAACGGGGAATCTACCGTCAATGGATTTTTGAATAAAAGGATGGTTCATGTTATGATCTTCGAACCTAGAGTGTACCATGATATCTTTCAGGTTTTTATTCCTACGGTGGGCATATAAAGGCTTCTCTAATTTGTTGCTATTAGTGGAGTCACAATTTAGAATATGCCAGTTTGTATTGATGACATCTTTTACTTTGGCATTCAATGTTGAGTTACAGCATACTAGCTGTTTTTGTTCTGGTCGTTTCTCTGTTCTGAGTAGACAATCTCTATCATAAAATCTTGCTCTTTTGTAAGACTCTCTTATTAATCTGTTGGGATAACCTCTTTCTAGGAATTTAATTTTCATAATAGCAGCCTGTCTATCAAAATCGGATAGATTAGAGCAATTCCGTCTAACTCGTAAAAATTGCATGAATGGAATTCTTTCTTTTTGGCTGCATGGATGAAAGCTTTTAAAATGTAACAACGTGTTCCTCGTAGTTGGTTTTATATGCAGGTCCACTTCTAGTTGTCCTGATCGATTTACAATGATGATATTTAGGAATTCGACTTGGGTAGTACTACTATTGGCGGTAAATTTCAAGTTGGAATCTGTGAGGTTTAACCATTGCACAAAATCAGATAGAGTATTTTCCCCACCGGTCCTGATAAAAAAGATGTCATCAATGTATCTGGACCAGTGGGTAACAGATTCAAAAAAGGGGGCAACCTCATTATGGATACATTTGGACTCCCACATTGCCATATAGATATTAGCTATTGAGGGTGCCACTGATGCTCCCATACTAATGCCTTTTACTTGGCGAAAAAGATGGCTTCCAAATGCAAAGATGTTCTCAGTTAGTATTATTTGGAGACATTCTATTATGAATGGTTTAGAGCAAGGTATTTTGAAAGTGTCTATAAACCAATCTGTGGCTTCTATGGCTTCCTGTTGGGGAATGTTACTGTAGAGTGACTCTATATCTAGAGTCACTAATACATCATTATTGCAGTTAAACGTTAGATGTTCTACTTGATTTATTATGTCTCTTGTGTCTTGCACATAAGATTTGATTAAAGGGACATATGGTCTTAGTTGATTATCTACAAATTCGGACAGTGGTTCTGTCACTGTCCCAATGGTTGAAACTATCGGTCTATATGGCGGATTTTCTATACTTTTATGGATTTTTGGTACTCCATATATACATGCCGTTTTGCCTTTCGAAAGATTTAGATAGTCATATTCTTTGGTTGTGATATATCCACTACTGAGGGGCTGAGCCAAGCCAGATGGAAAAAACCTGCTTGGGGGGCACCACAACACTCACAGCTATCAGTTTCCCGTAATCCAAACCGGCACAGGCGCAAGGGGGAATGATACACCCTATTCAGGAACTTAAAATGGGCAAGCCGATGTCGGCCGTTTATTGAAATTTGGCGAGTTACAGTCCAACAGTAGACCCAGACCTCGTCCGTGATGGGGGTGTCAATATCAGATTGCCATGCTTGGCGTGCTTTGTTTAGGGGGGGTACCTTCGTGGCAAGGGCTGAGGTGTACAATTTGGAGATCAGCTTGCTCGGGCGCTGGGCACCTAAAAGTAGAGTCAGAGGGGGAATGTCCAAGCTCCTCACCCAGGACCGCCTGCAAGGCGTGACGAGTTCTAAAAAAATGAAATTTAGTCAGTGCCGTGTGTACGTTAGTAGTGCACGTCACCTCCTCCCATGTGCGCACCCGCCCTCCTCCAAATAGATCCCGCATAGTCTGTATATGTAGCTTGTAAAGGGAATTAAGGGTGTCCCTGTCCGAGTAAGGTCCAAACCACTGGCCCCACTCAATCTGCTATCGGGGGGAATAAAGCTGTGCGCCATCGTACATATCAAGGACCGCGTTCCATGCATGAGCGACGGAGTTGATGGAATGGTGAATTCCACATCTGCGCGAAGGGGTCCTTGTGAGAAAATGTGCCAGAGAGTGCGGGGCAGATGCATCCCCCTCTACCTGAAGGTGGGTTAGGTCCCGGGGCCCATGTACCCAGCTATATCCATGTGAAGCCTGAGCGGCTCTGTAATACAATTCCAGGTTCGGGGCATTTAAACCCCCAGAGGAATATGGTCCCACCCGCCAACGCTAGTTTTGTCATTAATGAGTGGAGGTCACGAAACATGTGCTGCGGGAGGACTATAGGTATATAAACAAAGAGGAAAAGTAGGCGTGGGAGGACAACCATTTTCATCAGTGCGACACGGCCTGTCAAAGAGAGGGGAAGACGTATCCAACAATCAATGTCATCTGTGAGTTTCCCTATCGCTGTCCCGTAGTTGGCCCTCAAGATCACGTCCGCATCAGAGTGGATCTGGATGCCCAGGTATCACACAGGCTCCGTAGTCCACTGCAGCGGGTAATCTAACTTGAATTGCTGCGTCGCAGGCATCAAGGGGAATATTAGAGACTTATCCCAATTAATCGATAAACCAGAAAGGCCCCCAAAACTAAGGACTTCTCGGATTACAGGGGACAGATTGACTTCGGGGTCCCTGACGTATATGAGGGTGTCATCAGCGTATGCAGTTGTGATGAGATTGTATCGGGGGAAGCGGAGTCCTCTGTGACTGTGGTATTCTCGGAAAGCCTGCAGCAGTGGTTCAGCTGCAACCGCGTATAACAGCGGGGACAGCGGGCACCCCTGACGGGTGCCCCGGGAGATAGGAAACTTTGCCGACACCGCATCGCTCGCTCGGACCCTGGCCACAGGTGCGTGATACAATGGTGAAATCAGCTGCAGGTACACTCCAGCAACACCCATTCGGGTCAGTACAGCCTTCATAAATTTCCATTCGATTGAATCGAAGGCCTTTTCGGCGTCAAGGAAGACTGCCGCGGCCTTGACCTCCGGCCTCACGTGCTGCAGGGCACCAAAGACAGTACGAATATTCTGCGTGAGTGTACGACCAGGGATAAACCCGGCTTGCGCAGGTCCAATCAGCTGAGGAAGAAGCAGGGATAGTCGGTTCGCAAGAATGTTAGCGTATAATTTGGCGTCAACGTTGAGGAGTGGTAGGGGGCGGTAGGACAAGCAGTTATCTGGATCTTTATTGGGTTTTAATAGGGTAATAATTAGCGTCTCACACAAGCCTGTCCACCTTCCGAAAGGCCATTAAGACTCACCTGTTTCCCTCTCTTTAGGCCACCTTTACCCCCACTCCTTTCACTCTCAGGTTGGGTCTGTGGCTCTTTAGCGCCGGGACGCCTCTTCGCTGGGGCAGCTGTTTGCGCTCTACCAAAACTATAACATAACATAACATGGTAAGGGGCATAGAGCCATCAGCTGCAATTTCGTGAAATAAAGTAACAAGATGAGGGATAAGAAGGTCACTGAAGCTTTTATAAAATGCGACCGTTAAGCCGTCCATACCGGGGGCACTCCCTTCTCGCATGGAACCCAGCGCAAGGCGGACCTCCGCAACCTCAATAGGCCGCATCAGGAACTCACGATGCCAGTTCTGCAACCAAGGGAGTTGTATAAATTACAGGTAGTCGGCTATTTCCTCATCGCTAGGGGAGAGTTTGGAACTGTACAGATCTTGGTAATAGGAACGGAATCGTGCACTAATCGCAGCGTTCACCGTCAGCAATGAACCATCCTCGACCTCAATCTCGACAACTGCCCCAGATCCTGCCGGTTACGCGCCAATGCCGCCTCTACCCAGCCCGGGCGATCAGACTCACCATAGGCTCTGGCGGATGCGTACTTGCCCATATGTTTGATTTCCCGGTCAGCTTCCTCGTGGAATTTAGCTAGAGTGGACTTAATCTGTTCACTAAGCGCAGTATCATCAGTACTGATCCGCGGCGCCTCTATGTCGGCCAGACGGGACTCCAGTAAGGTTTAGCGGTCCCAGATGGCGCGAAGGACACCTGCATGTTTATTGATAGCTATTCCACGTATATACACCTTAAACACCTCCCATACAGTAGCAAAGGAGTCGACTGTGCCCACGTTATAAGTAAAGAACTCAGAGATAGCTTCATTCAGGTCAGAGCGGAAAACAGCATCCAATAAGGAGTAGGGGGGGAATCGCCATAAAAATGGGGGAAGGGGCGCGGGGAGGGGCAGCAAGAGAAAACAAAACTGGGGAATGATCCGAGAAGGTGCGTGGAAAGATTGAGCAGTCTAACACCCTAGCAATCATGTCGCATGGGATAAACCAATAGTCAATGCGGGTATGAACGTCATGTGGTGCTGAATAGTGTGTGTACCCACCCTGGACTTGCGAACGTGACCTCCACACATCAGCTAAATGTAATTGTAGGGTAGCGTCTAGCACCGCTTTGGCTGAAGCAGAGAGCGAGCGGGCAGGGCCCCGCGAGCGGTCAAGAGTTGTGTGCATGATACAGTTAAAGTCGCCACCCCAGATAATCGGAAGGGAGCTGCGGCTCTGGAATACTGTAAACAGGGATCGATAGAAGCCGGGGTCATCATAGTTAGGGCCGTAAGTGTTAACTACTAAGAATTCCCATAGGGGGCCATAACACCGTGACACTGTGTATCTGCCTGCCTTGTCTGTATGTAAAGGCTCGAGTCGGAGGCCTGCTTTAGGATTGATCCCTGTTAAAGCACCCCTTGAGTGTGAGGGAAAGTAAGCCGCATGGGAGGAGTTCGCCAGTCCGTACTTTGCAGTGAGAGCTCCACCCGGACGCAGGTGCGTCTCCTGCAGCAGTGCTATGTCTACATCCCTGCGCCTCAGGTATGCGAGGATTTTGCGCACTTTGCGACCATCGTTTAAGCCCCTCACATTCCAAGTTAAAAAGGTCAGGTGCCCCGGCGCTTCAGCTCTGGGTTACATATTTGACATGTTGAGTACATAAAGGGAGTGAAAAACAACTGCACAGAGGTAAGCTTCCCCCGCCACCCCCCCATCCTGTGAAAGAAAAAAGGTGATCCAAGCATAAAATGTTAAGCAATAAAATAAAACATACCATAAACACACACCACCCCCCACACATTCCCTGCAAACCCCAGCACTACAGAGGCAAGCCACCACCCACCCAAACCTCACTAAGAAGGAAATCAAATGTGAGGGAGTCTCACCCATCTCTCCCGTGAAACACCCGACAACAAAAAGTGAAACAGCGGGTAACGCAGTGGGACAGATGTTGCCCGGTTACACAAACTGAGCCTACCCCCCGCTCAAACACTGCATACAATTACTAATCCTTCAACAGCTTATCTGTGATTAATTAGGAGCAAGGAGCATGCAGAGCAACTCTACTTAGGGGAAGCAGGATAACAGCAGAGAGGCAAGTCCCCAAGGAAAAGGCCAATGTCCAGGTCACACACTACGAGTAGCCAGAGGGGCATGTTAATAAGGAACTCCAAATAGAAGGAGAAAACGTACACTAGAGCAACATGTGATCAGGTTCAACCTGCTCGCCACAGGGCCCCAGGGGGGCATAAGAAAACACAGAGACCAGTCTCAAAGCCAATAGGTATAAGAGCAGGATAAAAACATTACGTATAAAGGAGTTATCACCAGATACTCAGTCATTGTCATCCATAGTTCTGACGTCTGCATTCGGTGATGGGGAGGCTTGTTGAGTGTGCGGACGCTTGTTGGCCCGCTCCCATTCTCGGAAGGCCTTTTGGAGTGATTGCCGGTCTTAGTATATACGCGGCTTCCCATTAAAGAGGACCTTCAGTCTGGCGGGATATAACATAGCATATTCGATGTGATGGTCCCGCAGTTTACGTTTCATTGAGGTGAACTGCCGCCGCGCCTCCTGTACCTTTAGAGTAAAGTCGGGGAACAAAGAGATTTCCGATCCCTCGTAGCGCAGGGGACCCAGCTCTCTCGCCTTCCACAGTGCGGCGTCCCTGTCTCGATAATTCAGGAGTTTTGCGATGATGGGGCGAGGCGGGGCTCCTGGCTGGGGTCGAGGGCCAAGTGACCGGTGCGCCCTCTCAACCACGAAGAGATGAGAGAATGTGTCTGCACCTAGGAGGGAGGTCAGAAGGCGCTCCACGAATTGCTCCATATTACCTGTGGCAGTGGACTCCGCCAGGCCTGTGATGCTCAGGTTGCTGCAGCGCGACTGGGCCTCAAGATCCTCCGCTTTGTCTCGCAGGGCCGCAAGGGCACACTCCATCTGCTTCCGCGTGTCTCCTGCATCCGTCTGAGCCTCCTCCACCTCGGTTATGCGGCGCTCCGCCATATCCAGGCGCTCAGAGTGTTTATCGATGCGCTCGGAGACCCGGTCCATTCTATAAGCCAGCGAGTCTATCTTGGTGTCAATGGCACTAAGGCCCTGCTGACTGGACGCAATGATCTGTTTAATGTCTCCAACCGGGTCATCCATCGAAGTGTCTGTTTCTGAGGGGGGAGGCCCCCCTCTGCTCCCTCCTCGTAGTGCCTGGATTTGTGTTGCTCGAATTGGAGCTTCGGCTGGGTCCTGTCGACCTACCCAATGTCAGCGGGTGGAGCAGGTGAGTACTCGCAGCAGCGGAGATACCGGAGTCCCCAAGGTACAAGGCAAGATCGCCACGCCGTGTCCAGTTGACCAGACTCAAAGCCAGGGGAGCAGCACAGCGTCCCAGTGTCTCCTGAGGCAAAGGTGGCAGAGGACAGCCTGGGGAGGGGGGGGGGGGGGGGGGGGGAGAGCCGTCTCCAAGTCAGCCACAAGGGGACCAGAGCAAGTATTGTCCGCCTATAAAGCGTCAGTCTGCCCAAACAGGTAGTTTCCCGGCTTCAGAAGCGCCCCTAGGTGGGTAATAGGTGAGGGCAGTCCCGCCACAGAGCGCAAGTGCCACGTACCTTCCTGAAGGCACTCTGAGCAGGCAGTCAAAATGGCCGCACCTCCAGCATCGGGAACAACTTCAGGCAAGGCAGCCCCATATCGCTGGGAGACAGGCCCCTGGGAGTCTCAGCAGGCAATGAGGAGCCGTCGCAATCTCTCTGCTTTATGTGCCTTGGAAGTGCCGCCACCGCCGTCGCGGAGTAAACAGCAGCCGCAGGGGGGCCAAGTGCGGCGTTAGGAAGCGCGGCCCAGGTGATGGGAGCACTGGGCAGAGCCAAACTCCAGCTCGGGGATTTGCAGGCCGCACCACGCCGCGGCAGCCGAGCCCCCGCAGACCACAGGAGATGGGAGCTCGGACGCGGCAGGCGCTCTCTCCGGGATCGCCTTCGTCCAGGGAACCAACCCCCGTGCCTGGTAGGTTGCTGTTGCAGGATTCTGAGCGGATCCTTTAGGAAATAGTGGCAGCGTAGAGCGGAGTTCTAGCAGGTTGCGGCCATCTTTTGGCCGGGCAAGCTCCGCCCCCCCTTCCTCTCTGAAAGTTGACCCTAAGCTCCACACTCTTCCACAAATGCATATGTCGCTTTTCTCGTGCAGGTCCTCATCCCAAACTAGCACCCTTGCACTTCAATAAGTTTGCCTTTTATCTCTTTTACTTCATGGGATGTACACATCTTTTCGACAGCTAATTGTTATCCTCTTTGAACAGTGCAAACCATCATGCAGATTCCTGTTACAGTTTGTGTAGCCCCAGACTTTTCCCTTGACCACTATTTTTCTGCATTCAAGACCATACGGCTAGCCGCTCGGGTCAAGCCATAGACTCTGGGTTTTTTGCATACTTTTAAGACTGCTTTTTGTGGCTGGTCCAAAATTTTAATTTTCTTCATTGCCTACGTGTTAATCAGCTTGTCTCCACTGCACAACTGCCTTCATTATCTTCTTCTGTCTGCTTCTATTTTCTCTTCAACATCGCCTGTGGTTACATCGCAGCAGTTGGCTGCACTTTCTTCTTTGTCAAGTCCGCTGCTGCCTTTTCATTGTTCTTCATCCCGACCAGTCTATTCATTTGCATTTGCCATTGGTACTTGGCAGCAAGCCTCTTCCTCGTTGACTTCTTCCCTTTGTTGCAACATCTGGTCAACCCCTAATGTTCAGTCTTCATCTCAATTCTGATACCTCACTGGCTTTATTTGTTTTCGCCATCATCTATAATGCCTTATAGATCAGAGTGTTCCATCACTATGCCTCATTCTCGAGGATCAATGTCACCACCTTTGCAGTTTTTGCACTCTGTTTCCATTGAGTGTCCCTTTAAACTTTATTTCACATCACATTACAATTATTGTTTTTGCACCATTTAAAATAGGTAATTTTCAAACCCTTTTTTTGATTTGCTAATTATTTTTATGCAACATATACACTAACCTCTTCTCACATGTGAGGTGAGAACTAGTACCTACACGCTGATACGCCTTCTGCATGTTTTATCCAAACATATTTAATATGCCACTCTACACAAGAGGTGATTTAGTATGCGTTCATCGCCTGGGAGAACTTTATTTCCTGTTTTCTCGCTTGTTACTAATGACATACCTATTGTCTCATTACTTCACGATATACACTAACTGGGATTGCAAGGTATAGTGCCTTACTAATTACCCATACTGACTACCTCTAATTGTGTAAGTCATTCGTTTCTAATGATATTTGGTTCTCTGCATATGGTCATACAATATGGTGTTTCTTTTGTTATGTTTACTTTGTTTATTCAAGTTACACAAAGCAAAGAGGCATTGCATCGAATAAGAAATACAGAAAACTTTTGTTTTTCCTATTAAAAAATGTTTTAGAAAAAAAAAGAAATACAGAAAACTTGGAAACAGTTTTGAAGTTCAAAGCAAAGCCCATGGAAAGAGCACAGCAGCTATGAAGTGTGGAAACATCTCTAAAACAAAAAAAGACCATGCCCAAACAGCAAAGTGCTGCCTGAAGAGAAGGTTCAGTCCTGTTCAGGGTCTTAGAGAGCAGACAGAAGTAATTACGAAGGCGAGAAGAACAGGTAGTAGTATACTTTTGTCTGCAGTGGTTTTAAACACCAGCATTCTTGTCGCTGAGATTAAACCTGAGCAGTTTTTGTGGTAGCCGAGTGACACATTTGACCTCAATACCTATAATAGGAGATCCACCAAGAACCTCTACCACCCTGAACCTCTGGATTTTCCATCCTCAATATTTGTAAATGAATAGAACCCAATGACTTCAACTCAGAAGGCCTCGTTTTCAGCCAGTTTACTTTATTCTTGAGATTAACAATAGATTGAATGGCTTTCCTTAAAATGCCTTTGTTCTTCAAATTCTCCATTGACTCGATGACCCCGTGCAATGCAACTAGAGACAATTCCAACTTTATCTACTCTATATCTATCTACTTTATCTACTCTTTTGTTTCTTACATGCCACTTTACAGCAAGATGGTGTTGGTTTCTCATCTGCACCATTAACATTGCTTCACCTTGTACCATCTCATATTCTCGAAATCAGGATCTCCCATAGACTCTGGCAAAAATATATCTTGTCTCCTTTGAGGGCCTCTGCTTGCTCTTCTTGGGTGTGTTGGAAAATGCTTCTTTTTGCATCCCCCATTATTTGGACATATACTGCGTTTATTTTACTCTGTGCACTGGGGCTGTACTAACCAGTCCCCATTACATGTGCTCTGACCCCTAAAACTTATTAAAATTGTCTATATCCTAATTGACATGTTTAACTTACCTATAAGTCCATAGTATATGGTACAAAGTGTACCTAGGTCATGCAAGTTAAATGTCACGAGTGGACTGCAGCCCATATTTTGCCACCATTAAAGGCACAATGCAAAGCATAACTGCAGGCCTGCATTCAGTAACCTGGCTGTGCCAGTTTAAACTGCAAATTCAACCTATAAAAACAGCTTTAAAGGCCTGAACCTTCTTTTTAAATATTAGTAAGTCACCCCTAACTAAACCTTAATGGCCAATAAGGCAGGGTGCTTGGCACTTAACAGTATCATATGTAGATGTTTAATGTAAAACATGTCCTTACAATAACAAAGCCCTAAAAGCTATTTTCACTATAGCAGGATTAGCTGTTCCATAGTCCATAGGTAAGTATTGGGATTTAACATTAAAATTTAATAATGTCATATCTACCTAGGAACCAGAAAAAAGTTCATTCTTGGAATTTTGAAAATATTTATTAAAAATCCAATTTATCTGTGAAGGCAAATTTGTACTAGATATTTTACAAAAGGTCCTGTAAAAAAGAATCCTTTTACCTGCCATAAGCCTCCAGAAGCCCATTTGACCGAGCTTCCAACTGCCACATAGGCATTGAATAGCTCCTTGAGGAGGTGTGAACTTGGTCCCAGAACTGGGACAAAGGCCTTGGGTGTAGGGAGGTGTTCTGTTCCTCTGACAGAATGACCATCTAGGAAGTGCCTAGGTACATAATTATCTTCGAAGAAGTATATCCTGTCACAGGCAGATGTAGGTAACACCTAGGCCCTTTTGTCCTTTTAGCCAGCCGGGCAACAATCTGAGCTGCTACGGGATCGGTTTTGAGTGACCACAGAGGAGGGGTTTCTCATTTCTCTGGCCACACCACTAAGGGGGGGGCACAAAAGCTCTGAACAAGGGAAGAAAGGTTCTATCATTTTGATTATAGATAGTGAGGGGCACTGTAGAATTGTTTGCGTTAGAGCACACAGGAAATGCTGAGTAAGTAGGTAGGGTTACTGCTGGGAACTTTATTCCTAACGGTTAGGAAGGGCTAGGAGCCACACCAACCCACATGTTAGTGCCAGTCATACATGTGGTATCCCTGGGCACCCTCTTCAGATCCCTACTGGATCTGTGGATGACAAAAAAAGTCCTGCATCTGATGTTGAGACCTGTGAGGAGAACCCTAAGTGTTGCAACGGCTCCCACTTGTACCCAGGGATAAGAAGTACACTCCAAGGTTCAGTTGTCTGACCTTTTAAACTACCGTGTCACAAAAGCTGCAAGCAACCCACTTTAATAGAAGAGCCCAGCTGACCAGTTTCTACTAAACTTGCCCTGCACCCTACTGGTGGCTTCTGTTGGAGTGAGTCCTTACCCCCCAAGTGCTATATAAACTGCAGAATATGGTGTACTATAGTTGACATGGTTTTACTATTTTTTGATTGCGTGTTTGACCGAGTGAAACGTTATTCGCCATTAAAAATTGAATCGGAGATATGTGACATCATAACTAATACTTTCCTGTTAGTGTTTTGATATTGCATCTTGTAATGTCTCTGCTTTTCACTGCAATTCGTTTTGCTGTAATGACTTGTTCATGCTTCTTCTTCATAAGAGAGGACACAAATGATCTGGATTTGCGCTTATAATATGTATAATATTAGTGATTTCTATAGTTGGCGACCATTTACATGTGTTCATTTTTTTTTCTTTCAGAGAGCAGATCAGTGTCTGGTTTCTATCAGGTTCGTGCCGTTGACTACTGGGGCAAGCTTGGGCTGTTTTCACTTCCAGTAAAATACAGGGAAATGTTTTAATAGTATGAGCTGGTCAGTATAGCGATTGGGACCCATCACAAGGAGTCATAGAGAATTTGGACAATGCTTATACATATCTGTTGATGTGCTCTGGGGAATAAAGGAAATACAGCCATTGACCTATCTTTAACCGTGCCACCAGTCACGTGAACTGATGAAACAGGGAATTAATGGCTGATTAATGCTGTAAGCCCCATTCAGTTTGCACACTTTATTACCGACCACAATTCGGTACAATACCTTAATTCGACTTCATTTCTTCTCATGCCTCTTCAGCCTTAATGATTGATAAAAAATAATCTGGATTGAGCCTGTTATGTCTGGACTGCACTTCTGTGCCTTCTCTATCTCCCACCGAGTGTCTGCAGAAATATTTTCACCTTTTTTTATTGAGATGTGTAGATTTACAGGTCATCGTGCTGTTGGATGTCAGAACAATTTCATATTTCATGTTCTTGCTTCTCTCACACACACTAGCTTTGCTATTCCCATTTACTGCTTTTTTTGAAAGCATGGATATTTCTCTTTAATTGTTATAGACTTTCCATTGTCGATTAGGCGTACTACTTACTAAATTAATCTATTTGTGGGTTAACAATATCACGATGGAGTGGTTTCATATGTTGTAATACATTGGAGAAAAAGGTACAGTTTATCGGATAAATTATTTGTGGGAATATTGGCCAATGAAGAATATATCAAAATCCCTATATTATATTCATCTAATAAAAGACTGGTATATCTTTATGTGCTGTTAAAGTTTAAATTGATTAAACATTTTTAAAATCATGTGCTTGATAACGTTAGATTCAGAAAAAACGTAAGATTCAAACTCATATACAAATTATTAGGCATGATAAAACTTTAATACTTTAGTGCCTGAGTAATGTTTCTTTTTATTGATAATTTTAGCTTGAGACTGTTCTTATGTAATGATTTCAAATTACTAATTTGTATCTATTTTAGGTTGTACTTGTAAGAATTTCTATTTATATCAACTGATTGAGTCTATTATGATGATTTTGAAATGATCGAATAAAGATGAATTTGATTTGAGTGCTATTAAATGAGATGGCCATGTTCATTGTTTATTTTTACTTTTGAAATTTGATATAGCACGGACATGGCCCAAAGGCATCAGAGCGCTTTACAGCAGTAGCATGATACAAGGGTACAGCAAGTTAGTTACAATAAATACGTTCAGACATATTGCATCGGTAACTGCGACCAGGACAAATGCAGCCATTGGACAAGAGATGTACACGGTTCAAGCATTGATTAAGATAGTGGGGGGATACAATGAAGGTAGTTTGTCTACTGTATAGAGTACTTGGGTATCGTCGCGGGTAATTTACCCAGGTGTCTGTCAAATAGGAGGAGCTTGAGGTCCTTTTTAGGTCTCGCGACCTGTGTTGCACTGCGCAGCAGTGCTCGCGCAGTCGAGAGTCCTTTTGTCCGGGGTTCAGATATCGACCCTGGAATCGCACACGCTCATGCGTGTGCGATTCCTTTTCCTCTCACCCATTGGCCTTTGTGTGTGTCTTCTTCTAAAAGACTGCACGCAATTGGCCCGAGGCGTGTGCATAGCTACGCCCACGGCCTATTGGTATCTATTACGTGCTTGGTGCGCGTAATAGACACCAATAGGCCATGTGGTTTCAATTATCGTGCCCAGACACGGACGCGATAATTGAAAGCACGTCTCACTGTGGCGCTCGCGCACCACTCGCGGGATTGTTAATTTTTTAATCCATTTCTCATGGAAGCAACGGATGGAAAGAAGCGCTGACGTCTTATTTTTCTTTTAAATTGTGTTTAATTCAAGCAAAAAAAAAAGCAGCAGCAGAATGTCCGCTCCTTGTCCCTGAGCAGAGCTGGGAGCAGAGCAGCCTTCATCTGGGCCCGAGTGTGAGTACTGCCCTCCTCGCTGCGCCTTTTTTAAAAAATGCTTTGTTGTCCAAGGTAATATGTGCAGACTAGCAATGCACGCCGGCTTGGCGAGCTTTAGCTTCATTTTCACTTGTTCTTCCTAATTTAATCCCTCGATGTTAAGGGCAGACACGATGTTACTCTCCCGGCCACACAGGTAGTGAAGTGAGGGAGGGAAATTATTCAAGATCGCTGTTTATCTTCTGCCCCCTGCTCGCCCGCCGTATACCCAAGCAAGGCCGCTTGTGGTGTTTGTATTTGGCTTGTTTGATATTCGATGGAGGGCAGAAGCTTGGTTAACCGGAGATCACGTTACTGCAGTATGGGTGAAGCTCGCCTAGCTCTATGCCGTCAGGAAAGGCAGTTTACCAGTCCAGTATTTTCATTTGAAAACCAAATGTCTTCTGGGAGCTGTAGTTAGTGTATTCTTCCCTCGGAATAATTGGACCAGCACACAAAATCACAATGATATGTAAAAGAAAAGCCAAGCACTGAAAAAATTGTGTCCTACAACAAGGAGCGACAGTTTAAACACTCTCCTCTCCAGTTTTCTAATTTGCAGATAATCGCTTATTTCCATAGCGTTATCAGGGCTGCTGTGTCATCAGGAAAGGACACACTTTTTCCAGTCCTGGATTTTCCATTTACAGATCTCTGCTGCGAGGATAGTCCAGCGAGTACCACGGAATGAAACCAACCAGTCTCAGATGTAGTTGTACGGTGAATGCAAGCCCAGGACTGGGAAGGGTGACCGTGGGGATCACATGGTAATTATTAAAGATGAGAGAAGGCAACGGATCGCTGTATGGAGGTGGGATGTGCCGTTTCTAGCTTGGGGCTTTCATTTAACAAAGATGTGCATTCTGGAATTTGTAGTTTTCAAATGGGGTAGCACCACTTGCATACGCACCTAGGTGGTCATCACACACTACACGAAACACTAACCACATGGGCTCAACAAGCATTTGCAATGCAATAGGTCTCGCATTTACGCGAGTTCAAGCTATTGGCATTGTAAATGGCAATGCCTTTTATTTATGTTTTAAAAACCAAAACATAAAAAAAGGCAATTTACAATGCCAATAGCTCAAACTTGTGTAAATGCGAGACCTAATGCATTGCAAATGCTTGTTGAAGGTGGCTATGGCAGCTTGTTAGGTGAAGGGAGGGAGGTAAGGAGTTCCAGATTCTTGTGACACAATCAGAGAATGACTGGCTCCTGTACCCTCTCTTGACTGAAGGTGGGGGGTTCCAGGAGCAGGGATTGGGCATTTCTGTAACCCCTATTTGTTCCAGAGATTTTTTGTTTTTCACTTAGATAGGAGGGTGAAGAGGAGTGCAGCGCTCAGTGGGTAATGCAGGTGGTTTTGAATTGGGCCCGAGCTTTAATGGGAAGTCATTGGAGGGTTAGCAGGGCTGGGGAACTGTGGGCACATTTCTTGAGACCTAACACAAAGCGCGCGGCTGCATATAGAGTTCCTCTCAGTGGACCTAGATGAACTTTGGGAATACCTGAGAGAAGGGCAGTTCTGTCATCTAGTCTGGATGAAAAACTGCACCACTGTTTTGAGGTCTTGTTCCGGGATCAGTAAAAATGGAAGTGTGGAGACTGGGCGGTAGTTGTTCATGTTCTCTGGGTCGAGAGATTGTGTTTTTCAAGAGAAGAGAGACTTGACCCACCTTTAAACATTCTGGAAATAGGGCCTGTTGAAGAGAGGATTTGACCATGTTGGTGCGTGGCAAGAGATTTGCTGATAGACACTGGAATGGCACCCTGAAGGTGGTTCGAGCGTCTCAATTTGAAGATTGTTCGCTGCAGATCTCGTTCGGAAATGGGGGAGAAAGAGAACCAGGAATTAAGTGCCTTGCACAGTAGAATCTCAGTTTCTGGTGGTTCACTGGAGTGTAGCAAAAAATATTTGTTGCAGTGGGCAACTGATAGCTCGAGAGCTGAAGTGGTTTGTAGTTTGTGCGAGAACGTCGAAAAGGCGCTTTGCTTTAAGAATTTGGTCTTTGTAATATTTCATTCTATGCGAAGCTTATTCAAAAACAGTTGAGAGGGCACTGATCTCCATTCTTTCTCACACTTTCTGATAAGCTTTCTTTCTTCATAAAGATCTTTTGAGAACCAAGGATTACAGGGTTTTTGGTCTAGATAATTTGCAATTCAGTTGTGCAAATTTGTTGATAAGGGATTCCATGTAAGAGTTGTATTTGTCGGTGGCCTCATTAATATCAAGGTGTTCTGTAATAGAGATTAGGGAAGGAAGGGCCAAGCTGACCATGGCTTCTGTGTCACGGTTGGATGTGTCCCTGAACCATATTTCATCTTTATTGGGTTGCTCAGAAGTTTTGGTATAAGAGAGGGAAAATGGGATCTGCATGGGGTCAGACCACTCAACTGGAATGGGGTTGTACGACTGTAGATTGATAGATATGGAGATTATGAGGTCAAGGGTGGCGCCTTTTGTGGTGTGTGGGTTTAAGGCAGTGTTGTTGGAGATCATTGTCTTTGAGAAAGGCTGTAAAGGTGTCCACCAAGCGGTTACCCTCGATTCCCTAGTGGATTTTGAAGTCTCCAAGGAAGATCGTGTTGTCTGAGCTGATCAGTTGAGAGGTGAAGAGATCCATGAGTTCTTCGATGAAGGAATTGTTATGACCCGGTGATGGTAGTGTTACCAAATAATCCAGACACTGTGGCAGAACGTTTTAATTTCTGCATGAGCCAGGTTATTAGCTGGATGCAGAACAACTGCTTATAATTGAACACCGGGAAGACGGAAGTGGTCATGTTTGGAAGGGACATCTCACTTTAGAATTCCAACTGGTGGCCCGCGACAGCAGGGCCATGCCCCCAGCCCGTAAAGAAGGTAAAAAATCTTGGAGTGCTGATTGATGATCATCTCTTCTTATCAGACCAGGTCAATAGTATTACTTCTTCTTGTTTTTATACATTGAAAATTCTTAGGAAAATTCTTCCTTTCATCCCTATGTCCCTTAGGAAAATGGTCGTTACGGCTCTGATCTTGTCAAAAATTGACTACTGTAACTCACTCTACCTTGGAGCAAAAGAAAGTGTGATTTATAAACTTCAGACCTTGCAGAATGCGGTTGCCCGGCTACTATTAAAATTACCCAAATTTAGTCCCATTAGTCTAATTACTCGAGATCAACTACACTGGTTGCCCATATCGGCCCGGATCCAGTTTAAATCTATGTGTATTTTACACAAGATTCTGCACGGGATGGGACCCGTGCAGATTAGTCAATATATTAAGCGCTATACTCCACAGAGATGCCTCCGTTCAGCATCAGCGTATCTGCTTGTGGTCCCAAGGGTAAAAACGTTGAAATGGGGTGGCAGGAATTTTCGATATTTATCCCCAAGGCAATGGAACTCTATGCCTCTGCATCTTAGAACTCAAAACAACCTGTTACAGTTCAGGAAGGAACTTAAAAAAACGTTAATAATTCCGTGCACCCAATCGGGGGTTTGATTTTTCGGTTACACTCTACGGCAGCAAGCACTAAGACGCCACGGCAAACATGCGCTTTACAAAAACCCATTTTTCATTTCATTTCATTTCAATAATGGGGTTGGCCCAGACACGTCACTAGGACCTGGGTAAAATGCAGTACATAAAGGAGGGTGGTCCCAGTGGAGATGCAATATTAAATGAACATCAACATCACCTGTTAAATCAATTATAAACAGTACTTATTCATGTTTGAACATATTTAATCAAGTTTGAATATATAATGTCATGTCCAAAAAACAGCACATTTGCACCGAGGTGTCCCAAAGGGAGGGAATGGTGCAGCAATGTGCAAACGTGAGGGTAAGTGAGAGAGGAAGGGCAGTGAACAGTATATACATCCAAAACATAAAAAAGCCTATCCAGCCTTAACCAAGGCTAAATTATTTGCACAACCATAATGTTTGAGAAGAACCAGTGAATCGCTATTAGGGAATCTCTTATTTTTGTACATATCATTTTGCATTTCGCTAATAGCGATTTCTAAGGAGTCTCTATTTAGGAAATGCAAACTAAGGATTTCGTACATCTGGCCCATAGATCCTCAAATACCTAACAAAATGATTAGCAGAAATATTAACCTGCATTTTGACAGGTAAAACCTGCGGGGATCGGATGATAAGAACTAGTGTTTTCGGACGGCTTGCCTTTTTTCAAAAAGCTGACAATTACTGTATTAGTAGGTGGTTAAGAGATTTGAAAGAATGGGCAACAGTAGAACTGATCCGAATCAAGCACATTAGGAAAGATGATAGACTTGAGGAGAACACACAAGCACGGTCTGCAATGATTGCAGATGTAAAGGATCCCTTGGGGGGAGACGTAGAGGAGGGGAGGGCTCCGCAGCACACCCCGGAACAAGAAATGGTATAGATAGATTACAAAATAACACTCCTCATGGTTGGTATACGGATCCATAGCCATGTGGATAATCATTAGACACTGAGACAAGAGGGGTGGGTGGGAAGTAAAGGGGAACAGTTGATAAGAAAAGAACACTTATATTGGTGTAACATAATCGAAATTATCTTAAATCCTGTCAAATTGTATAATGTTGGAAGATCATATTACAAATGTAACTTATACTTGTATTATTATATGTAAAATGCCAATAAAGAGTGTTTTTAAAAAATAAAAGAAAGCTGACAATGACTGCCTCTGTGAAAGAGCTAGGAATGTCACCACCTGCAAGAATCTCATTGAACAGTGGCCAAAAATCTGCATATTTCACCGATGAGCAGTTTATTAATTTTAGCAGGCAGACCATCACTTCTACAAGCTTTTGCATAAGGAGAAGATTTGATCGTATTCTCCACTTCTGCTAGCCTAATGGGTGCAAGAGTGGCTACTTGTTGAGCAGTAGACAAAATGGTTAAATTCATGATGCTTCTATATGGGGGCTTATCTGTTACCTAATATGTCAGAATGGTCTCTAAGAAATACCCCAGCGATTAAATCCAGCTGAAAAAGTACTTTGCTTGTGTAAGGTTAAAAAATAGATTGGATAATATTGTTATTACTTTTTTGCTTTATCGATCACGCTGAAAATCTCCCGACATGCAAATTTTCTTCATAGTTTTTCTGAAAGCAAATGTTATGTTTCAGCACTCTGGCTGCTTTGAAGTGCTCCTTTCGATTTTTTCGAGCTAGAATTAGGTCTGATTGGATGAAAATATATATGATTTAGCATACACTAGGGTTGCATTATCCAATGTGGATTGCTACTCTGCCACTTTTGCTCTGCGCTGCTTGAAAATCTGAGCTTTACAGGAAATTGCTTCTCCTTGAATGGAAGCTTTTAATGCTCCGCACACCAAGAATGTGGAGACAGTACCAATGTTCTGTTCCAGAAATTCTTCTAACGTAGCGTGCATGTTTGTAGTCAAAGTCTCATCGACTAACAGAGATTTATCAAGGCACCATCTAGAGGGACTTGTATTGGATTCTTCCATTAGCAATGCGATTGTGACTGATGAACGATCCGAAAAGCCATTAGCTAAAATATCCATATTACCTCGAAGCATCAAGTGAGATATTAGAAGGAAGTCAATTTTAGAGGCTGAATTAAAGCGTTTAGAAAAACATGTGAAAACCTGATCATATGGATGCTCAGCCCGCAATGGATCTGAGAGGGCAAAATAATATATAATCTTTTTCAAAAATAGAATTGATTTTGGCTTATTTTGCTGTTTGTTAACACAAAAGCAATTGAGTCGAATGTTTTGAATGATATTAAAACCCTCCCTCTCCCCGAGCACTATAATCTGTTTTGAACCTATGACGATGTTATAGATTTCCTCTAGGGCAGAAGTGGAATCTTCAACGGAACTGTAGTACCTTTATACAATTGATGGTCTGCTGCTGTATCACCGTGTAGACCCAACCCATCTTGCCTTCAGATCCCTTACAACCCACTGAACTTCACACTGCAGCTCCTTGGAAATTAATATATCCACACCTCTAACTGCTGAATGGGCAGAAGCAAACAATGCAGGGGCAATAAAGGCTGGAATACGAGCTGGGGTGAAACAGTTTTGAGGTACATTTCCTGAAAAAATAATATTTGCACTAAGTGTTCTTAGACTAGCCAAAATCGATGTATATTTTATTTTATTAGTAAGCCCCTTACAATTACAGGAAGCCACCTTTATGGGTTTTCGATCATGACTTTCTATACTGTATTTCTGTTAAACCAGGGGCACCATCATCTTTTAAAGATTTAAATTGATGTATCCTTTTACAGAAGCTATTAAGTGACTCTGACCAGATACCAGATACCAGCCACCCGTAGTCAACAATGTCCCTATACAACTTTTCTATGTTTTGCTTGCCTTGGTGAACTCACCCTCCCTACAGGACATCTCACCCTACCCTTCCTGTGAATCCTCCCTGAGCCCAACCCATCACGGCTCCGGAGGAAATCATCATCCAACACCCCCCTGTGATGCCACCCAAACCGTGCCCCTCCCCTTGGAATCCCACCTAAATTGAGTGCCTTGTTAGTGCACTCGTGCCCGCTTTCTCTAGTGGTGGATAATGCGTGACACAGAAAGTTTTTTTTTCCTGACACCCAAATTTCACACCCTTGACAATACAATGCATAATGAACACAATATTGACAAATGGGAAAGAGAGAAAAAATGAAAAAGTATTAGAAATCACAATTGATCCTAACGTGAAGGAATAAACAACTGAAGGAAAACACTTTTTTATTTTTGACTACAATTGAAAAGCAATAAAGGTTGCGGATTCTAAGCATGAAGGCATTTAATGGGATAGACTGAAGAATTAGAGAAAAAAGGTGATCGAATAATGTCTTTGATTTTAGCTCTGGGTGAGTTAATCTGCTCAAGAAATTCAGTGGTGTGTTATACTGAAGAGAAAGCTTGGAAACGTCTGTTATGGACAACCTTCAGCTTTGACTGCAGAACCAAACCGGCTTGGGCGCCCCCTTAATTGAACAGATCAATCACAGATTTTAATTCTTTATTCCTGCAGGCAGTAACTACAGGCATATCCGAAAACATCCGAAAAGAATAATTATCAAATGTTCTAAAAGACTTTGGTTGTAGTGCTTTGGTAAGTATCTGTTCCTTAACGTGGTAGTCCCTGAAACTAACCATGATAGTTTGGGGATATTTCAATGCGGGGGACAAATAGCCAGGGACTTGATGTGCTCGCATAATAGTAAGATCTTTATCTTTTGGTGACATTTTAGGAATCACATATGTCTTGACCAAAGTCAAGATTAGATTTGCCAAATTTTGGTCATTAAGATGAACTTCGGGAATTGTCATCTTTGACTGATGATGTTGACGTTGATTGTTCCGGCCCTGCCCAAGAGATTAGGAATGTTTGCAAATTAATTTTCTCAACATGGGTAGTCTCTAACTCCAAAACATTGGAATCCAAAACGTTTAACTCTTGAAGGCCACTACAACTTGGTGAAACATTGTTCGTCAATGCTGCTGTGTATTGTGGTGAACTAGGAGAGCTGCGATCAACATCGGTCGGGCTTGCCCATAATGGCCACAGTTGCGTATGAACACAGTAGGAATCGCTATTAGGACGTCGCTATTTAGGTAATACCAAACCATTCATTCCTACGGACCAACGGACCTAAAAGCCCATAGGTACTTGCTAAACAAGGGTGATGTTCAGCATAAGGCCCCCCTTGCTGCACCCAGAGAAAAGTGGTGCCCATGAAAAGCGCACATATGCCCTAGGGGCATGTGTGCGCTTTATTGTACTTTAAAAAACGCATTTTGGAGTGTTTTTTTTTTTATTATTGCACATGGTTACCATCGACTTTAAGTTGATGGTGATAGCATTTCCTAAATGCCCAATTTGCATTCAGGAAATGGTTAGTACATGTGCATAGGAATTCGCAAATAGGGACTCCCTATTTGCAATTTCCTATTTGGGTGTCGCAAAATGTGATTTTTGCTGGGTAGAAATCGCATTTTGTGATCTCCAATCGGTCTTTGTATATGCCAAAAAGCTATTTAGCATTTCTTTTTGGACAGAAATAGCGATTCCGCCCGTTAAGAAATGCTAAATAGCGTCGTACATCTGGCCCAATGTGACTAACAATTTTGTGAATTTAGTTCAATTAAAGTACATTTCCACATTGAATAAAATATGTGGGTTATTACACCAGAGGCAGTCTTAAGCTCCCACCATTATCGGTCAAATTGCAATAATTAAAATAATCACTCACCCTTTCCTTATATTCGTGTTTGCTGTTATGATTAAAGTTCATCAGTCCTACTTAGATATATCTGAAAGTATGATTCGATTTGACACCCTGAACAAATCTACGTTCTTAAAGTTACCTAGGCTCCCGAAGTGACCTAGATACAAGATGACGCATATTGTACTTAATAGATTTGATATGGTTTGGTGGGAGTTTAAAGTATCCAGGCTCCTCTCATCCTTACATTCAAATGATTACATTCCATTTGGTATCCAGCTTAATGCATCTGTTATAACTAAAGGATTTTCTTCAAGCTGGATTAATACTCTCATAGCAGCAATTAAATAGCAGCCGCCCAAATATGACTTCTGATTTATGGTTTCGTTTTTCGCAAATTAACTGCACATTGTAATTACTGCACACATGAGCCCCAAAAATAGCTCAAAATATCTATATATCCTATTTTGTATTCCGTCTTAAGGGTATAGGAAATTGGTATCATTTGTTATACCAGAAGCTTGAGGAAGAAGCGATACCTCTCCTTTTAGGCAAAATTGCAGCTACCACCAATCAAAAAGAAGGTAAAGATTACAATCATCAAAAAGAACAATGTTCAAAATACAGAGCCTAGCGATTAGTGGGTAAAACAATAATCTTAAAATACAAAGCTATAAAGTATAATCAATAGTAAAATGTAAAAAGCTGAGCAGAATACACTTCTAACTATAACCAATTTTATATTTTATACAAAAAGGGGAGAGAAGAAAGAGAAAGAAAAAGAATCAAAAGAAAAAGAAAATGGATAGAAATAAAAGAGAAGGAAGGGTAAAAGGCAGAGATATAGAAATTAGGATAAAGATGAGTGCAAAGACCAAAAAGTAGTGAAGGGTAACCAGAGTAAATCAGATTTAATTTTCTGTAATAACGATGAAGAGTAAACAGTAGATATTCTGTGCTCATCACAAATAAGATTCCACCATGTTAATGAACATAGTTTAGAATTATCTTTCCAACAATTAAGTATAACTTTAAAAGCAAGTGCAATAAAAAGATCAAATAACAACGGTTTCAGAAAATAGGGGGCGTGACTTCAATGGAATAAGACGTCGGTCGCGGAACACCTGCCCGGTAACCCCTCATAATCTATTATCCTAAATACACCGGGGTCCGTAAAGAGATCACCGGGGACCGGGAACATTAGCATACCTGCAGACGATGAGATATGCTCAGGGAAGAGACCTTATAACAGCCTTGGGCGGTGGAAAACGAAGAGAGGCTTGACAGAGTCAAGACGGCAGCCGCCGACGGAGCTGCCAGGTCGCCCAGCACACGGTAGGACTGGCTCATTCCTCCATGTGATTAGGCGCTGGAGTGCTCAGAAGTGCAGCAGAGGACCCAGAGTGCTTGCAAGCGGTGGGTCACTGCTGAGACCAGTAAAGAACAACCCAGGGGAGCGAGAATCCTGAGCACACAAGATGGTGGCATATCTCCCCAATATGCGTCTGAAGGAGCAGGGGTGTGCTGGGAGTCAGTCCGGGCCTCTCGCACACGCCCAAATTAGAGTTTAGTGTCCAAGGCGAGTCTGCCTTCCAGCGGGGCTCCCCAGCTGAGGAGGTGGAGGACAGGTGTGGCAACATCGTTCTGCTCTGGAGGAAGACGCAGAAGACTGCCGGGGCAACCGCGCGGAGGAGAGACCGAGCGCAAGCACAACACGGAAGCAGGCACTCTTATCTGCCCGCTATGAGTCAGGAGCGGCGGGCGGTAGAGGTGTGGAGAGCTGCTCACTGTACAGAACTTCACGGTACGGATGATTGCATTTGGTGCATGTGGCCCTTTGTAGCTAGTATTATATGGAGTTTCCTTGTGGACTTAGACAGACACGCTAAAGGAGCCAAATAGTTGGGGCAGGATACTGTGTATGGGATGAACTTTAAAAAAGAGAACACTGCCAGAGAGAGGGAAGCCAACACAGGCTATAGGAAAGCGCAAGGCGGAAAGCCCCAGACAAACCCCCCCGAAAGCGCCAAAGTAAACGAGCGTGTCTAAGGCGCACAGAGCATACTGGCCTACAGGAGGTTCCATCTGGTGCGTGTTTGTAGGGTGCACCCTTACCAGAGACAGCACCACCTGGGACAAGCTTGAAGCTTGACCTGAATACAACTGTCGCCAAAAGAGAAGCAGCTACAAAAAAGATTACAGAAGGCATAGCTCAGACAACATGGGAAAATTTGCTAGGAAACGTGGCCCAAACCAGCAAAGCACTGACCCTATAAGCGATCAGACAGAAGAAGTTGGAGATATGGAACTGACCCACCAGGAGGCTACCAGAAAAGACCCAACACTCTGGGATATATTGCAAGCTATTACGGCTTACTGAGAGGCCCTGGAGTCTAAAATAGACAGCATTGGTACTGAGCTTAGTTTACTGAAGGACGATCATAGGAGATTGTCCGAGAGGGTCACAACTACTGAACGCACGTTAATGGACATATCACCTAAATTAGCCAAGCTGAGAGAAACAGTATCCCTCATTGAGAACAAGGTGAAGGTCCTGGAAATGAGGGCGGGAGATAGTGAAAATAGATCCCGCAGAAAAAATATATAGATTTTTGGGGTTCCTGAGCGAGCGGAGGGAACAAACATGTTGACCTACATAGAAGAGTGGCTTCGCAGGGAGGAAGCGCCTGAGGGCTTCGCCTAATTATAAGCCCTTGAGTGGGCACACAAAGTCCCTACCCTACATCCCCAACCGGGGGCACCCCCGCGACCTATAATTGCCAAACTCCTGCATTATAGATATCAGGACCACATCTTAGCCCAAGCGCGAACACTGCGGGAACTACAAATAAATAATAGTAAAGTGATGGTCTTTCCAGTTTTTACAAGGGAAGTGCAGAAGCAACGTGAGACCTTTTTGGGGGTGAAACGTTGCCTCAGACAGATGAAAGTCCCCTACGCAATGTTGTTTCCTGCACGCCTAAGGGTGGTCACGCCACTGGCACGCAATTCTTCATGATCCTACAAGATGCCTGGAACTGGTTCGAAGGAGAATCGAATACCAGTCCAGAAGGGGTAACCAGACATCTTACCTCACGCCGTAGGGGACACAAGTCTACAACGAAAAATGCTCCCACACTAGCTAAAACACAACGTGAGAAGGGTAGAGTGATCTGGGCCCTCACTGAACTCAGCAAACCAGACAGGAGCCCACACTCCTCATCCAGGGAGCACGAAGGTCAGAACTCAGAGAAAACCGGGGACTGTAGCTCTGCGGAAAACACTGACACAGAACTGCCGAAGGTTACACCAGGAACAGCGGATGAGATAATTTAATGGCAATGGCGGCTGGCCAGGGACAACACATGAACCGGAGAAAAACCAGCCGGCCTCACAGGATTGTAACCCTAATGTAGTTCACTGGAGTTATAACCGGTACTTGTACTCATTATGACGGGGGCCGGAGGGTCTGCTTCGAGACTGTTACACCAGCCCACCCTAACTGGATTTAAGCGGGTGCAACTAAGTTTGGACACCCGTTGTTGTCCAGTTTGGATTGGGTTTCTTCCTACGGCTGTCCTGGGGTATGGGGGTTCATATTTCTGTAGGGGATTGGAGTTCATGGGAAGGAAAAGGTGTTCAAGGTGGGTCGTGCTAGACATGTCATTATCCAAGAGAAACAGAATAGGTAGCGTGAAAGCCGCCCCTGGAATGTGAGTTGGATGCACCCCGTATCCAAACGACATAAGGTATATGCCTTCTTGTCCAGAAGGGGAGTGCAGATTGCCCTATTACAGGAGACACATTTCAGAGACAAAGAAGGAGCAGCTCTCCAGCGTAGATGGAGGGGACAGGCCTATTATACAGATTACTCAGCCTTTGCCAGAGGGGTATTGATATGGATTAAACTGGGGGTCCCATTTAAGTGCATGGGACAAATAATTGATCCGGCAGGGAGATATGTGGTGGTGCATCTGACTCTTGACGGCTGCAAGATCACAAAAGGGAGCATTTATGGCCCCAACTCCGAACACGTATCATTCTTGTCCAACCTCTCCAGAGCCTTGGCACCACACCTGGTAGGCTCAGTTTTGATAGGAGGGGATTATAATTGTATAGCTAATGTTGAACTTGACCGATCACACCCACCATTACGAGATGCCTCAATAATCAGGTCAGCGACTGCCCTGAAGGAGTAGCAAACTCAATTGGGCATGATAGCCTCCTGTAGAAACCATCACCCAGAGGTGGGAGACTATTTCTTCTTTTCCCACTTGCATGACTTACATGTTAGGCTGGACAAGATTCTTTGCACACCAGATATACATGACCTAGCAGGGACCAGTGAATACCTAGCCAGGACTATCTCTGATCATAACCATTTGTTACGGGGAGTGAGGTGGGATAACACTCCCAACGGTGACAGCCGAAGAGGGTGATGAACAGGGAGGGGATATCAAGCTCTCGGAGGTCAGGGCAGCAGTTAAAACAGTGGCCAGAATCAAGACCCCTGGCACAGATGGCCTGCCAGTAGAATTTTATTCGACGTACTTCGAAGAATTCGGCCCCAAGTTAATAAGCCTCTATAAAGAGGCTAGGGATGTGGGCAGACTTCCCACAATATCAAGAGAGGCTGTGGTAGTGCCCTTCTTAAAGCCAGGGAAACCCCCTGATGATAAAACAGCTTATAGTCCACTGTCTATGCTTAACCTTGACTACAAGGTTCTAAGCAAGATACTAGCCATGCATATGAGCAACCTGATACACAGGGACCAGGCGGGGTTCATCTCAGGACATAACACCGCTTCCAATGTCCTGAGATTATCTAGGATACTCGACACACACATTTACGATAAGGAAGAAGCGGCTATATTTGCCTTAGATAACGAAAAGGTATTTGATGGCCTGGAATGTCCCTATCTGTTTCGAGTATTGGAAAAGTTTGGGCTGGGTCAGGGGTTTGTAGCATGGACCAAATTATTATATGTGGGATCATTGGCCAGGGTGAAAAATAGGAGAGTGATTTCAGACAGTTATGAAGTGACCAGGGGTACCAGACAGGGTTGCCCCCTGTCACCATTACTATTTGCCTTGGCCATGGAGCCACTGGCCTGCCACACAAGGTCTGGAAAACCATGCAAGGGGCTTGAGATATATGGTCAACAGCACTATATAGCACTGTATGCGGATGACCTTCTGATTTTTCTGCAGAACACGAGGGGGGATCTACGAGGAGCAAGGGAGTCAGGCAGAATATAGAACAAGATATAAGATGGGACTCTAGATGCTTATCATACCGAGGGACAACAATCTACCATGACACCTTAGATACCCTGGAGGGCAATGTAGGGAAGGCCATTAGAGGACTGAAAACTAGCATGAACTTCTGGACCTCCCTGCCTCTTTCTGTGATGGGCAAAATAGCCCCTTTAAAAATGGTGGCACTACAAAGGCTGTTTTGGTACCCTTCTGATATGGATACTGGCAAGTGTCTTTCGGGACCTTAGGTCATGGGTCACAGGATTTGTGTGGGGGTTTGGTAGACGCAGAGTAGTGCTCACTGTACTGCAAAGACACGTAGAAGTGGGGGGGACTTGCACTCCCACTACAGACACTCAATCATTCATATAACTTTTCACACATGCAACAGTACCCCATACAGCCACTGACTCACCCGCTCACTGATCCATAGTCCCACACCTCCTCACCCACACACACAGACACCCAGACTACCATAGACGTAGTCAAACAACCAATCAATCACCCATATAGCCATTCACGTACCTACTAGCACACTCATATACCCACTTAGACATTAACTGACAGACAGATACACACATTCATACAACCAGTCACTCACCCATACATTCACTGAGACACCCAATCACTCACTTATGCAGTCAGTCTCGTGCACACTGAGTCATCCATACTGTCACTTATAAACCCACTGATTCACCAATACACCTTGGTATATATATTTAACACAAAAAATCAAGTTCTGGGAGAATGGATCACTTGTCCTGTGCTATCAGGGTCTAGGATCTTAGGAGTCTGTATAAGAAAACCCTCATATGAGTACACAGGTCGGTGGCGGTGTATCTTGATTCTCCGCCTTCGTGTACTTTCACAGCATCTTCATTGGGTTTCTTTTTGTTAGTATGCTGTCCTCCACCTGGAGGTAGACCAACTGATATTACAGTAGCGTCCAGGTATCAAAAAAGGAGAGGGATGTGCAAAGTGCTCAAAAGTGGTGAGGTTAAAATTCCCTACTCAACTCTAAAAGCTACAAAAGAATTTTAATGAGAACAAGAGTGGAGTGGGAAATTAAAATGAAAGTGATGTAGTTATAGACAGAGTTAATAGTCTATTACATCAGTGGTTAAGGTCTGTGAATAAGGTCGACATGTTTCAGCCTTCTCGTGTATTCTTGAGGCTTTCGTCAGGACCAAAAAGTGAAAAGGGGGCCCGTTCTGCCGCCTTTTGGTGTGTGATCAAGTAATCACAATTATGTTGTTTCTTTCGAAGAGTTGTTGGCTCTGTAATTTAAACAAAATTGAATTGTGATTGTTGTACCCTCTTTAAGCATAATTAATACAGTGACCATTCGTCCTATATCATTGGTGGGGCTGTGACAGTAATAATACAATGATTATCGTGCTTCCAATTAAGCACTTAGAGTAGGAAATTTGCGCGCTATAAACAAACTTAGCAGTCAAGGAGAGACTGGCATGTTGGTTACAAGAAGAGGAAAGTCATGAGAATCACTAAATATCTTGATTATGGTAGCACTTTTGTAGTGTCATTGTTTTAGAGTACACACGCTATAGTATGAAGAGCAGTCGGTCATTCCTGATGGTATGAATGTATTTATGGGGATATAACTAATTAAGTGGATCAGATGACATTAGTCCCCTAGTTCTCATTCTACGTGTATTGAGCGCTCGTATTTTTCGCTTCTAGTTTGATGGCACGAGCAGTCTATTGTTTATCGTATTTTATGTCAAAGCGCATATACAACTGTTGACATTAACAAGTAAATAGATAGTTCGCTTTGTTAGGAAGCATCAAAGTTTACACCGGTAGTGTATATGAATCATGAATAAAGCGGCACGTACAATTAGCCTCTGAAACACACAAACAGTCAATTGATTTGTCCGCTAATTCGTGAGGATTAACATTCCCAGGTTAGTATGAGTACAGAAGTTCTCTCTATTACCTTGCTCAATGTCTTGTATGAGCTTCCTCGGGACTTCAGAGATCAAGAAACCTGTTCCTGTAAGGTTAAATGCTAATTAGTTGGGTGCTCTTACCGCGTTGGTCTTCTGTCTCGTGGTAGCGAGTAGCAAGGGCTTACCGGTTCTTCATCACGCACAGCTTGTGCTGACTCTGATCGCCGTGTCCCGGTTAATTCGGGGCCGCGTATCGGTCGTTTTTAGCTGCTTGGGGTTAGAAACTAAGGAGAGACTCTCCTTCCTGCATCTGGTTGGCAAAGCGGTTGGCAAAGGTCTTCATTGTTAGAAAGAAAAGACTATCGGGCAAGATATAAGTTGGCATAGACCATGTTAGTGGTTAAAGAGCAATAATTAATTCTAAAACAAATCAATGGTTCCAGGGTAAGCGAAACGTTTGGAAATTGTATAAATGTGTTCGCTTGGTGTAGGAGGGATGAAAAATTACGAGGTTTATTTTCAAAGGCTCATTTCTATGATTATATAGTGTCATCATGGTGGAGTGATTTTTTGTTTCTCTCAGGTTATTATTCAGTACTTATTTTATTACTGAGATTATTCTTTTTGAGGGTGATGATTTGGCGTGATCTGTTTATATTTTCTCAATCATGATGTCACGCCAGTGTGTGCCATGGAATAAAATCATTCAATCCCTCAATATCTGTTTTGAGGCGATGTACCCAGCGCTGTTCTTTTTCGAACAAGATGCGTTCAGCATTGTTTGTTGTTACTGACAGGGTTTCTAGTACTACCCACCTCAGATCTTCTGCATTGTGGTTTTGCTCAATGTAATGTTTACTCATTTTTGTTGTTGCTCTCTTGCAGTTCACGTTGCTCTTGTGTTCTCCTATGCGGAGCTTGACTTTACGGCATGTCATACCAATGTATCTCTTTTGGCATGGGCAGGTGATCATGTATACCACGTGGCTGGTATTGCAGTTCGTGTGATGTCTCAGGGTCCAAGTGAGGTTCGGTAACAGATCAAGTTTTTTCGTGGCTGTTGTAAGTTTGCATACGGCACATGACCCACATGGGTAATGGCCCGTGATTGGACTCATGTTCCAGAGTGTTGTTATGTTTTCTTTTTTCTTAATTGGGGCTGGCCTAGTATGTACTAGCTGATCTTTCAGGTTACGTGTCCTTCTATTGGCAAACCTAGGTTTAGGCCATTGTAAGGTGTTTGAGGTTAGGATCCTCCAGTTGCGATTTATTATCTTCTTCACAGTGTTACTTGACGTGTTGTAAGTTGTAACACATGTTAGAAGGTCTGCAGATGGTGTTTTAGGTGTTACTTCAAGAAGACTCTCCCTCGCTTGATTGCGTGCTCTCTTTTGGCACTTTTTGATGATTCTGTGAGGGTAATCACGTTGGTGTAGTTTTATTTCCAGATCTTTAGCTTGGTCCTTGTAGTCTCCAATAGTACTACAGTTACGTCTCAGGCGTAAAAATTGACTGTAAGGTAAGTTCTCCCTCAACGGTCGGGGGTGGAAGCTGTTGTACGAGAGTATACTGTTGCGTGAAGTGGGTTTGTAATATGTTTTAGTCTGTAGAGTGTTATTCACCGTGTAGATGGTTATGTCAAGAAAATCCAATTCTTTCCGGTTTGAAGTGCAGGTGAATTTCAGGCAATCATCCCTGCTATTCATCCATATTAGGAAGGAGTTCAGAGTCTCCTGTGATTCTTCCCATACCATGATTATGTCGTCGATGTAACGACGCCAGAATCGTATATGTGGCTAATAGGGGTTGCTCTCATTCTATGGGTAGTACCTTTGCCCCTAGTGTGGCCGGGCTGTACGTAAGCACCTTTGAGCAACAGTTCATTCAGAATTCATATGGATGAATAGCAGGGATGATTGCCTGAAATTCACCTGCACTTCAAACCGGAAAGAATTGGATTTTCTTGACATAACCATCTACACGGTGAATAACACTCTACAGACTAAAACATATTACAAACCCACTTCACGCAACAGTATACTCTCGTACAACAGCTTCCACCCCCGACCGTTGAGGGAGAACTTACCTTACAGTCAATTTTTACGCCTGAGACGTAACTGTAGTACTATTGGAGACTACAAGGACCAAGCTAAAGATCTGGAAATAAAACTACACCAACGTGATTACCCTGACAGAATCATCAAAAAGTGCCAAAAGAGAGCACGCAATCAAGCGAGGGAGAGTCTTCTTGAAGTAACACCTAAAACACCATCTGCAGACCTTCTAACATGTGTTACAACTTACAACACGTCAAGTAACACTGTGAAGAAGATAATAAATCGCAACTGGAGGATCCTAACCTCAAACACCTTACAATGGCCTAAACCTAGGTTTGCCAATAGAAGGGCACGTAACCTGAAAGATCAGCTAGTACATACTAGGCCAGCCCCAATTAAGAAAAAAGAAAACATAACAACACTCTGGAACATGAGTCCAATCACGGGCCATTACCCATGTGGGTCATGTGCCGTATGCAAACTTACAACAGCCACGAAAAAACTTGATCTGTTACCGAACCTCACTTGGACCCTGAGACATCACACGAACTGCAATACCAGCCACGTGGTATACATGATCACCTGCCCATGCCAAAAGAGATACATTGGTATGACATGCCGTAAAGTCAAGCTCCGCATAGGAGAACACAAGAGCAACGTGAACTGCAAGAGAGCAACAACAAAAATGAGTAAACATTACATTGAGCAAAACCACAATGCAGAAGATCTGAGGTGGGTAGTACTAGAAACCCTGTCAGTAACAACAAACAATGCTGAACGCATCTTGTTCGAAAAAGAACAGCGCTGGGTACATCGCCTCAAAACAGATATTGAGGGATTGAATGATTTTATTCCATGGCACACACTGGCGTGACATCATGATTGAGAAAATATAAACAGATCACGCCAAATCATCACCCTCAAAAAGAATAATCTCAGTAATAAAATAAGTACTGAATAATAACCTGAGAGAAACAAAAAATCACTCCACCATGATGACACTATATAATCATAGAAATGAGCCTTTGAAAATAAACCTCGTAATTTTTCATCCCTCCTACACCAAGCGAACACATTTATACAATTTCCAAACGTTTCGCTTACCCTGGAACCATTGATTTGTTTTAGAATTAATTATTGCTCTTTAACCACTAACATGGTCTATGCCAACTTATATCTTGCCCGATAGTCTTTTCTTTCTAACAATGAAGACCTTTGCCAACCGCTTTGCCAACCAGATGCAGGAAGGAGAGTCTCTCCTTAGTTTCTAACCCCAAGCAGCTAAAAACGACCGATACGCGGCCCCGCGTTAACCGGGACACGGCGATCAGAGTCAGCACAAGCAGTGCGTGATGAAGAACCGGTAAGCCCTTGCTACTCGCTACCACGAGACAGAAGACCAACGCGGTAAGAGCACCCAACTAATTAGCATTTAACCTTACAGGAACAGGTTTCTTGATCTCTGAAGTCCCGAGGAAGCTCATACAAGACATTGAGCAAGGTAATAGAGAGAACTTCTATACTCATACTAACCTGGGAATGTTAATCCTCACGAATTAGCGGACAAATCAATTGACTGTTTGTGTGTTTCAGAGGCTAATTGTACGTGCCGCTTTATTCATGATTCATATACACTACCGGTGTAAACTTTGATGCTTCCTAACAAAGCGAACTATCTATTTACTTGTTAATGTCAACAGTTGTATATGCGCTTTGACATAAAATACGATAAACAATAGACTGCTCGTGCCATCAAACTAGAAGCGAAAAATACGAGCGCTCAATACACGTAGAATGAGAACTAGGGGACTAATGTCATCTGATCCACTTAATTAGTTATATCCCCATAAATACATTCATACCATCAGGAATGACCGACTGCTCTTCATACTATAGCGTGTGTACTCTAAAACAATGACACTACAAAAGTGCTACCATAATCAAGATATTTAGTGATTCTCATGACTTTCCTCTTCTTGTAACCAACATGCCAGTCTCTCCTTGACTGCTAAGTTTGTTTATAGCGCGCAAATTTCCTACTCTAAGTGCTTAATTGGAAGCACGATAATCATTGTATTATTACTGTCACAGCCCCACCAATGATATAGGACGAATGGTCACTGTATTAATTATGCTTAAAGAGGGTAGAACAATCACAATTCAATTTTGTTTAAATTACAGAGCCAACAACTCTTCGAAAGAAACAACATAATTGTGATTACTTGATCACACACCAAAAGGCGGCAGAACGGGCCCCCTTTTCACTTTTTGGTCCTGACGAAAGCCTCAAGAATACACGAGAAGGCTGAAACATGTCGACCTTATTCACAGACCTTAACCACTGATGTAATAGACTATTAACTCTGTCTATAACTACATCACTTTCATTTTAATTTCCCACTCCACTCTTGTTCTCATTAAAATTCTTTTGTAGCTTTTAGAGTTGAGTAGGGAATTTTAACCTCACCACTTTTGAGCACTTTGCACATCCCTCTCCTTTTTTGATACCTGGACGCTACTGTAATATCAGTTGGTCTACCTCCAGGTGGAGGACAGCATACTAACAAAAAGAAACCCAATGAAGATGCTGTGAAAGTACACGAAGGCGGAGAATCAAGATACACCGCCACCGACCTGTGTACTCATATGAGGGTTTTCTTATACAGACTCCTAAGATCCTAGACCCTGATAGCACAGGACAAGTGATCCATTCTCCCAGAACTTGATATTTTGCATTACCATTGGAAGCCGGATGGATCACTGCTTCTCATTCCCTCCCCATTGATATTTATATATATATTTAACACTCATAAACTTTAAAAAAACACTCAGTCACTGGAACCAGCGCTCAGGAATTCCGCTGCGTAGGACTTACAGGAAGTAGCAGGAGGACTTCTTGGCGAATATGCCTTGTTATAACGCATCCCTTTTCTCCACAGTCTATTACAACGCGGTTGTTACAACAACTGCGTTGTAACAGCGCATACCATTACCCTGCAAGTCATAACAACAACTTACTCTGGAGGGGGCGCTGGATTTTGGAATAGTATAATTTACTATTCCAACTCCAGTCTGTGCAACAGTAGGGAAGGTGTTGGAATTTGAATCCAACACCTTCTGACCCTCTGCAAGTCATTGTTATGACTTGCGGGGTAATGGTATGCATTGTTACAACCCGGTAATTGTATCAACCACGTTGTAGTAGCCTGCAGGGAAAAGGATTTGTGGGAAACAATGTTTACCCTTTTTGACCCCCAAAGTCCATCAGGAGTAAAGTGGACTTCATCTCCCAACCAGTAGTGCGCCACAAAGCACGTTCACAGAGTAGTGGAGAAAGGTGAGAGCGGCCTCCAAAAACCTCTTAGCAATCCCACTGTGTGGGACTTACTGGCGGTAACAGGAGGATTAGTTGGGCCTTTAAGGACATCCTTGGGGGCCGACTACCCCTCCTATTACCTCCAGTAAGTCCCACACAGCAGGATTGCTGAGTTCTGACACCAGGCCATGCCCCCTTTCCCCACCACTCTGCAAACACACCTCCTGGCGCACTCCTGGTTGGGGATGAAGTCCCCGTGCCTTTTGAGTGTCTCTGGGGCCTAACGAGCCCTCCTGTTACCTCAAGTAAGCCCCACACAGCTGGATTGTAGAGCGGTAGTCAGAGGCCACGTCCCCTTTTCACACCATTCTCCAACCGCGCCTCCTGGCGCACTGCTGCTTGGGGGATGAAGTCTACTTTAGTCCTCTGGTCCTCAGGATACAAGGGGACCTCATTGCCCCACTAGCAGTGCACTAAGAGGCACGTTTGCAGAGTGGTATAAAAAGGGGCTTGGCCTCCGATCACTTCTCAGCAATCCCACTGTGTGGGGCTTACTGGAGGTAGCTGGTAGGCTAGTTGGCCCCTAAGGACCCTCAGCAGCGACGGGGGCTTCATCCCCCAACCAAGAGCGCGCCAGGAGGCTCATTTGCAGAGTAGTGCAGAAAGAGTGCGGGGCCTTCCGTGAGTAGCCAGATCCTATATATTTTTTTTAATTTAGGAAAGAGGGCTTTGTGGCACCCATCCCTTGGCGCTTTTGAGCCAGGGCACCCCATCTCCCGGGGCCTGACCCATTTTATTTTTTATCAAATAAAAAGGGAGGGGGGGCTGTATGGCCCCCCTCCCAGGCCGATATATGCCCCAGAGACCCCATGCCCTAGGTTGGGCCTTTCCATACTTTTATTTTTATAACTAAAATGGCTGACAGGCCCCCCTTCCCCTGGCCATGTCTTCCAGATCTTGGCCATCTCTTCTTATTTTTTTTAAAGGAGCTAATTTCAGCCCCGAGGACCCCATCCCCTGGCCATTTAGAAAATAAATTATAAAAGGGAGGGAAGTCAAGTGACCTCCCCATCCCGGGCCACTTTCGGCCCCGGGGACCCCATCTCCCGGGGCATGGGGACTGTGGGGGGAGCCCCAAGGCCCCTGCACGCTCCTCGCCTCCTGCGGGAGCCAGCATTGCTTTTGGACACAGTGAGCTGCTAACATGCAGCTCCCTCTGCCCAAAAGCAATTCTGCTTCACTTCATGGAAGCGAGAGCATTTTCCATGCTCTCGTTTCCATTAAGTGAAGCAGTGTTTGTTATGGCATGGCGGGTGCAGTACTTCTGCCATGCCATAGCAAACTGCAATGCCCTGGGGGTGGGCACCTCGGGACATTGCTGAAGTCGGCCCTGGGGGATGGTGGTCCCCAGGGACATGGAGGGCTCCTGGAGGGGTGCTGCACGGCATTTATTTAACATAGCCCCTGGCAAGGAGGTGGTCCCCGGGGCTGTTGGGGCCCCGCATCATAATCTGGCATTGCCCCAGGACCTGGCCCACCTGGGGGCTTAAAAGAAATAAAGGGCGCAAAGACAGTGTCATGAGTGAAGTAATATGTGACGTCATCAGCAGTGCATTGCGTGGGAGAGAGTTATAGTTAGCTCAGCTAACTATAACTGCAGAATTTCTAGTGGTTTTGTATGAGTAAAATGTCAGCCTAATTATAACATACCTGAAACCTATGTGTTTTTTCAGTGAATGCTAATTCCTAACTATAATTTCCCTAAAACCTGTGTTTTTCTTTGAATTTCTAAGGGTTTATAAATGCTAATCCCTAACTATAACCGTTTTTTTCAGTGAATTCGTGAATTCCTAAGGTTTCTGAAATGCTAATTACTTATGATAATGTCCTTGAAACCTCAGTTTTTTTCAGTGAATTTGTGAATTTCTAAGGGTTTTTAAATGCTAATATATATATATATATATATATATATTCACTGAAAAAACCATAGGTTTCACACACGTTATAGTTAGGAATTAGCATTTAAAAAACCTTGCAAATTCAGTGAAAAAACCATAGGTTTCACACATGTTATAGTTAGCTGGACATTTTACTGATAAAAAACCATTGAAATTCCCCCGTTATAGTTAGTGCAGGCAACTATAACTCACGCGACCGCAATCCTCTGCTGATGCTAATACTGTATTTAGACACTTATTTGCCCCTGTCTTCTTCCATAAAATTTTAGCTATACATATATTCCAAATATTTTTTTTTCATAAAGACACATATGTCATCAGCAGAGGATTGCGGTCGCGTGAGTTATAGTTGCCTGCACTAACTATAATGGGGGAATTTCAATGGTTTTTTATCAGTAAAATGTCCAGCTAACTATAACATGTGTGAAACCTATGGTTTTTTTCACTGAATTTGCAAGGTTTTTTAAATGCTAATTCCTAACTATAACGTGTGTGAAACCTATAGTTTTTTCAGTGAATTTGTACGGTTTTTTAAATGCTAAGTTACTTTACGCCATTCGTGGCGTGCGCGCCCACTTAACGCAGTTCGTTCCGTGCGCGCACGGTGCGCTTCGCGCACCGTGCGCGCACAGTGAGCACGCGGTGCGCTTCGCGCACCGCGCGCCCACTTTACGCAGTTAGTGCCGTGCACGCACGGTGGGCACGCGGTATGCTACGCGCACCGCGTGCCCACGTTACGCTAGATGGGCCATGTACGCACGATGCGCTTCGCGCACCGTGCGCACATGGAGGACATATGATGCGCTTCGTTGTGAAAGGTAATATTTTAATTTTTAGGATATTTCGTATGCCATGCCCAAATGGTGACCCTCGGGCACCATTTGCACACGGGGTGGGGAGAGTATGGGTAATTTTTTTTTTTTTAATAATTTTTACCGTACGCGTACAGTGAGCGTAATCGGCGAAATTTTCGAAAAAATTTAAATTCGCTTTTTGGCCTTGGGGGATCTTTGGGGACTCCCTCAACATGGCTAGGTGCTTAGGAGCTGTCTAAACAGCCCCTTTACATGTTTTCGCCATGGTTTCGCCCCTTCTTAAGAAACCATCAGCCGACCCAAAAATTTTGGCAAACTTCCGTCCAATATCCCTTCTACCTGCTCTCTCCAAAATCTTGGAGAAGCATGTCCACAAATATCTCACCAAATTTACGGAGGCAAATAATATTCTACATTCCTCCCAATCGGGTTTTCGCACCGGATTCTCGACGGAGACCACTTTACTTGGAGTCGTGGAAAATCTAAGACATCTGGTCGACAAGGGTAACACTGCCGCGCTGATCCTTCTTGATCTCAGCGCGGCGTTCGACACCATCTCCCACAGCACCCTGCTTGCTTCCCTTTCCAACATGGGCATAAGAGGAAAAGCACTAGATTGGATTGCCTCTTTCCTGACTCGCAGGACATTTCAAATTTCATCCAGCAATGCGGCGTCCAAGGTCCACCTTTCTCCGCATGGAGTTCCACAGGGATCAGTATTAAGCCCCCTGCTCTTCAACCTTTACGCAGCCCCGCTGGCCCAGATAGCTGAATCAGCTGGTCTTAACATGTTCACATACGCTGACGACTCCCAAATCGTCTTTTCACTATCCAATGAAAATCAGGACTCTCCCTCACGCCTAAAGATTGGCCTTAGAAATATTTCCTCCTGGATGAATAACAATATGCTTAAACTTAACGGTAGTAAAACCGAGGTTCTGATAGTAGGTCCCAATCTTAACCTCTGGAATCCCAGACACTGGCCATCTGAAATGGGCCCCGTGCCAACGCCATCTCACCAAGTTCGGAACTTGGGCATTATCCTCGACAGTGGCCTAACCATGGAGCCCCAGGTTAACAATCTCACAGCCACCTGTTTCACAATCCTGAGATGGCTCAGGAAAATCATATGGATGCTCCCTGATGACTCCCAGAGGACGGTGATCAATGCATTGATTACCTCCCGTCTGGACTATGGGAATGTCCTTTACTTAGGGGCATCCCAGGCAGTCATGCGGCGTCTCCAACTGGTACAGAATGCGGCAGCTAGACTGCTTCGTAAGTGTAACAGAAGAGACCATATGTCCAGCCATTTAAAGGCACTCCACTGGCTAAAAATTGACAACAGGGTCAAATTCAAGACCCTCAGCCTCATGCACAGGATAAAGTGGGGCTACGCTCCCAAATACCTTCAAACCCTTGTACACACCTACACGCCTACAAGATGCTTGAGATCTACCACACAAGGTCTCTTTTGTGTTCCTAAGACTTTCCGTGCGAGGATGGGAGGAAGATCCTTCTCCCTTCTTGGCCCGAAGCTCTGGAACTCCCTTCCGCAACCTCTCCGTTTAGAAACAAGGTACACTTACTTCCGTAAAGCCATAAAGACCTGGCTTTTTAACCAGTGATCGGTTTCAGTTTCTTATCCCATTGCCCTTTCCTGTCTCTTTGGTTCAGTATTCTGCCTAGCGCCGGGAAGCCCTTTTTGGGTATCTGTCGCGCTTAATAAGCTTAATAAATAAATAAATAAATGTTTTTGGCCTTTGTTTTTCAACCCCCTGTCAGAGTGCGAGAGAGAAAATGGCGGCCGCAACTTCCTGGTTTCGACCGATTCGAATGTTTACTAAGATCTAACAGCCAATCAGATACGCGCTCGCGCACGGCACCGTACGCGTACAGTAAGCTTACCGTAAGCGCACCGTAAGCGCACCGTAAGCTGCCACAGATATATATATTGATTTAAATGCTATTTTCTCAGGAACTACTGAACAGATTTACACCAGACCTACAAAAGGCACTTCCTTGACCTGAGGACTACCTCTCTGCCAAATTTCTAGTAACTCTGTTCAGCCGTTCGGGCTGTAGCTGTGTCTAAAGGTCCTATGGAAAAATGCATGGGAAAAACGCGTTTTGGGACCCCCTTTTTTCTCAGCCCCCGCTTGACGAATCCCCCCGAGACTTTCAGGGTAGGAGCGGAGCGTAGCGCCCCACCTATTTTGAAAATTTCGTGAGGATTCGTCGACCGGCGCCAAAGTTATTCCAAATAGAATGTTGCGGTTTTCCTATGGAAACAGGGTCCTAACTATAACTACCTACTGGCGACTGCCAGTAGGTAATATATATATATATATATATATATATATATATATATATATATATATATATATATATATATAAAACTCAAGCAATTGGACAAACTAATGAGACAAAGCAAGTGGTGAGAAGGGAAATCCCTGCAGCGGTACCTAGATGTGGGAAGAATCCCACGGGCACTTAGAATACTCATAGCTCCCACCTATGAATACCAGGACTCTGTGATGATGAAAGAATGGGCTGAAACAAACCTGGAATCGTCAAGGAAATTGGTCACCATTGGTCACCATACTAGTGAAATACGCCAAAACAGATAGAGTTAAACTGCAAGAACAAATTGAATTACTAAATGGAGAGTTGAACCAGATGGGGCAAAATGAAGAATTAGCCAAATTAAAAGAGGAAATTACTAAGAGACTCCGCAGAGAAGAAGAAAAAATCAGAGGAAGAAAAACTTTTAAATTCCACAGAGACAAAGTGGACTATGAGTGTGAGCGGATATTCACATTCGCCAAGAAATATGATCCGCTCAAAATTTCTAAGTATGGCGGACCAAACACTGCGAAACCCAGCGCAGCAAACTACAGGACAAGACCAGCAAATACTTCAAATTTAGATTTAAGCTCGGCAATAGAGGGCGAAACTGAATTGGACCACTGTGACACAAAAGGGGCACAAATACCATCTAAGCTGTCGCTGGCAGAGGAACTTGATTTATTTATGTCTGGAGCGCAGGCAGATATTACGTCCAAGGACACAGGCAAACAAGTCACGAAAAACAGATCCACCAGGTGTCTGGAGAGGCGAAAAGCAAAACAAAGGAGAATCAAAGAAACAACCAGTGCACAGGTGGAAAAGGAAGTAACTACAAATCAAGTCACCAACCACACCATAGTCAATCTGGCCAACGTGGACTAAAGTAAAGCAGAAGAACAACTCTTAGCTCTCGGCTTGTCGTACTGCCCAGAGAGCACCTTCAATTACGCTACAACAAGAATGGACATATTTAAAAGTGCGCGTAAGCTTAAGCTAAAGAAATTCCACGGGTGGCTCCCAGGCTAATCAAAACACTGAATCCTCACAAATGTCTCCCCCGCTGAATTTAACTGCCTCTGACCTTCCATTACTGAGGGATTTACAGGAGCTAGCGGAGGAAAACACAACACCAAGACACGACAACCGGACAATGGAGTCTACAATCATAGGCAGTGGGCAAGGCATGCAAGTTACACACTTCAAAACCCGGTCAACCTTTCACCCTATCACACCAAGGGATTCAATCGATATATTCCAAGTACAGACAGTGGCAGGAATTAAACAACTAAACCACAAAATACAAGGAATAAAAAGAAACAAAATCAATAAACAAGAACTACAATACCATCTATTGATGACCAAACTTAGGAATAACACCCAGATCATCATAAGAAACTCAGACAAAGAGGGAAACCTGGTGATTTGGGGGGGACTTTTTATCTAAAATTCATGATTTTGGGTGGCAGCATGATTTTTTGTTATTAACCTTAGATGTAGCAGCACTTTATATGAGTATTAGGCATCAAGATGGTTTGAGGGCCTTAGAACATTACCTCGAAAGGAGACCAGCCGATTGCAAGCAACATAGCAAGATGCTTATTGATATGGTGGAATTCAGTTTACACAACAACATCTTCATGTTTCAAAGTGCACTATACAAGCAACTGCAGGGTGTTGCAATGGGGTCCAGCTTCTCCCCCAGTTAGCCTGCCTTCACATGGGTTGGTGGGAGGAGCCGGTACTGCAAAAAACGCATGAAGAATTTTTCCACAACCATGTCAAACTGTGGTTGCGGTTTATTGATGACCTTTTTATAATCTGGCAAGGGATCTTGTCAGAAGCACGGAATTTTATAGAGGGTCTCAATAACAATGATATTAACTTGCAATTCACGGCCAACATCAGCGCAGAAACAGTGAATTTCCTTGACGTCCAGTTATATATAAAAGAAGGTAGGATTGAAACTAAGATTCATAGGAAACTGACTGCTGGCAACTCTCTGCTGCACGCACCCAGCTCCCACCCGACATCTAATACAGAGCATCCCGTACGGGGAAATGCTTAGGCTCAGAAGGATCTGCAGCAATGAGGATGACCTAAAGGCAGCACAACTAGCAATTAAAGCCAGTTTCCTAGAGAGAGGATACTCAAACAAATGTATCAACTCGGCCATCAATAAGAGCAAGGCATTAGCCAGGTTGGACCTACTTAAAAACTCTAAACATCTAGAAGAGACTCAGGCAACCATAAATATCAACAAGGTACCTGAAAATTATGAGGATTCATTCAGAATGATCTTGGGGTACAGCAGGCAGGAGAAATCAATCAGGCAAATCATCAAGAGAAATTGGCCGATAGTCCTCAATGATCCGGTCATAGGTCACCTGCTACCAACCAATCTTGCGGTTACCCATAGCAGAGCACCCTCAATGAGAGACTGCTTGGTGAAGATCAATCCCGACAGCCAAACAGGCATCACGTGGCTAGCGCAACGCAAAGGATTTTACAAATGCAAACTATGGCATAAATGAAACCTCCTACGTGACACCTTTTGGAAACTGGGAATACACCATAAGCAAAGCCTTAACTTGTAAGACAGATCATGTCATCTATGTGCTGAAGTGTCCGTGTGGCCTAAAGTATGTGGGAAGTACCAAACTCCAGGGCCACAAGAGGATATGCCCGCACATAAGGGCCATTAAGAATCAAGATCAGACCTACCCCGTAGCACAGCATTTTGAGGAAACACACAACTCTGACCCAAAAGATCTTAAATATTACTTAATAGTTTCCGTCCTACCTAATAAAAGAGGAGGTAACCGAGAAAAGGCCCTACGGAGATTAGAGACCCGCTACATTCTAGAGTTGGATTCAAAATACCCAGGGGGACTCAACACCACGGAAGATCTTTATACATGTTTATAAGCTAGATAAAGGGGTTCAGAAAGCACTATATTATGGCGGCTGACAAACAATACAATCATGTATTCATACAAGTTATAGACTCAGTTGAAGCAGACATCAAACTCTGGCCGTCCTCCCAATCAAATTCAAGTTTATAGCCTTTTTAAAGTAATTATTTTAGCTATTTTCACTTTGGTGTACATTTTGCACATGCACGTTTGAAACTGACTTTTTGCACTAGCACTTTATGCACTCGGATAAGTTTACATTACTATATGTTTGCAATGCAATGTATAAGTTTACACGGCACCAGCACTTTATGGAGTCAAATAGTTGACAGAAACTATATCCATTCAGGACTGCCTTTGACAATCTTTGCACTTGATGTACTATACATTAATTTTGTCATTGTTTTTAAGCATTTGTACGTCACCGTGAATTATTTGATTTTAATATGGGTCGATAGCAACTGTTGACCCGAGGAATCAAATGTATTTGTGGGTATTTAAATAGGAATTGAATCAAACTGCTAAACATCACAATCCGTAATCATTGTAAAGCATGTCAAATATGGGGAGCCCTACAGTATGGGCTGTGCAACAGATAAACTTCTACAAACATTTAGTGAATTGGTTATGTCTGTGATTGCATAGTTTTGTTGCATTTGTCACTTCAAGAAACAGGCAAAAAAAAGGTAGAAAAAGCAAACTGAGGCTGAGTAGCGCGTCATGTGATCAAGGTCCTTCGGGGCTGAAACACGTAATGGCTGCTGTTTGTTAACAGAGAAATAAAGAACTATACCAGCACAGAAGTTGTGGTCTGGAAGGGTGGAGTAAATATCACCTACTGGCAGTCGCAGTAGGTAGTTATAGTTAGGACCTTGTTTCTATTCAAAAAGCTTTTTCTTTTGCCAATATCTTTGGTGAGTTTGACGAATCTTCGCGAACTTTTCAAAACTAATGGCCCGCTCAGGTCAGCTCCTGTCTTGAAAGTTTTGGGGTGATTCGTCAAGCGGGGTCAGAGACAAAAGGCGGGCCCCAAAACACGTTTTCTCCATGTTAATTTCCTTAGGAAACTTTAGACAATGCTACAGCCTGAACTTCTGAACGGAATTGCACCAAATTTGGCAAAAAGGTAGCTCCTAGTTCAGAAAGCGACCTTATTTTTAAATGGTGTAAATCAGTTCAGTAGTTCCTGAGAAATTCATATATTTAGAAATATTAGTATCTGGTGACCGTGGTGGATCCATGAACCCTCCCGATCACGAGCTTGACTCTGATTGGCTATCAACACTTCAAACCATGAAGTGTTGGCAGCCATCTTGTGACTCAGTTTAACCAAGTCACAAGAAAAAAGGTAACCAAACTTAAACAATGAAGAAAAGGGGGCAGGGTAGTAACACCCTGAACCCCTATACCTACTCAGGGGGTCTCACAGGGACGCAGAGGGCCCAAAAAAGCATTAAAAAAAATATTTGGTGGACCCTATGCGAATTCCGTTGAAATTTTAAAAAAAAAAAACGCGGTCTCCCGCGCTTCGTTTAATTAAGCCCCCGGGTGGGCCATGTCCCAAGGGCAATGTCAAATGTGATGCAGGGGACCACCACCTCCCTGGGGTTTATTTAATGAGATGCAGGGGGCATGCTGCCCCAGGGACTGCTACCTCCCTGGGTCTAATTCAGTGAGATGCAGGGGGCACAAGGCCCCCCGCAGCCCCGGGGACCACCACCTCCCGGGATTTTTATAAATAAAAATACATGGGGGACTCCTGATCCCCATGCTTCCCTGGAGACCACCACCTACCCGGAGCATTTTTTAATTATGGGTGGGGGGCCTTGCAAGCCCCCCCAATACAAGAGGACCGCCACCTCCCCGGGGCTTCAATTTATAAAAATGAAGTGTGGGGGGGCTCCTGCCCCCCCCCCACACTGCCCTAGGGACCACCACCTCCCCGGGGCATTCATTAATTAACATGGGGGGTCCATTTCGGACCCCCCGGCCCCGGGCAACACCACATCCCGGAGCTGCACAGAAGATGGAAGGGGGCCGCTTGGTCCTCCTCCAGGAGCCCTCCATGGCCCTGGGGACCGCCACCCCCAGGGCCAGCTCCAGCAATATCCCGGGGTGCCCATCCCCGGGACATTGCATTTTGGAATAGCAGGGCGGGAGAAACTTCTGCTTCCCTTCATGGAAGCGAGAGCAGGAAAATTGCTCTCGCTTACATGAAGCGAATCAGAATTGCTTTTCGGCAAAGGGAGCTGCATGTTTGCAGCTCCCTTTGTCCAAAATCAATGCCAGCTCCCACAGGAGGTGCGGAGCGAGCAGGGACCGTAGAGTAGAGTTTCTGTGAATGGTTGAGTGCATGAGTAGTGCCTGAGTAATTGCATAAGTGCTGGGGTAATGCCTCGGTGATTGAATAAGTGCACAGGTAGTGCCTGGGTGAATGGATGAGTGCATGGATAGTGACTGAGTGAATGGATGAGTGTAAGAGAAGTGCCTGAGTGATTACATGACTGCATGGGTAGTGCCTGGGTGATGAAAAGAGTGCATGGGTAGTGTCCGAGGAAATCAATGACTGCATGAGTAATGCCTGGCTCATTGGATGAGTGAATGGATGAGTGCATGGATAGTACCTGAGTGCAGGAGGAGTGGCAACAGCAACAGATGGGAGAGAGAGACGGGCAGAGATCACATGCAACTATTTCTGAGTAAGTAAGGGGGCACAGCCAGTAGTTGGATGCCATGACGTAGTTTAATCATGCGGCACTACGCCACAACACAAAGGAAAACCTGTCCTATCAATATTGTGCAATCACTAGTTGCAAGTCAAGGGTTACTTCACCCAATTGTCTCATGCTATACTGTGCAGCATTAGTGTCTGCGCCCACGCACTACAGTGCGGGATGCCATTGATTGTGCGTCCTCACTGGCTGTGGGACCAGTGGCAGCCATTCACTCAGGTGATTTGGTTGATTTTGTTAAGAAAATCGGTCGTGTCTCTAACATAGGTACGCATATTGATAACAAGAGGTTGTAGATGTTTATCCAGAAATTTGCCCACTGATTCGTGTAAACTCCCTCTGGTGGAGACCATTGGACGGAAAGGTGGGTATTGTAAGTCCCTATGGATTTTTGGGTGCATATATAGAGTTGGCGATCTGGGGTTGGTCTGCATCAAGTATTTTCTTACTTTGTCGCTGGTGAAACCTCCTTCGGTTGCCTTCATCAGTAAATGTTGAGGAGGTTCTGAAATTGATCTGTCTGTTTGTATGCCAATTTGCAATATGTGTCAGGATTATTAAGATTTGAAGACTTGTGTCTTGTAGAATGCGGTATCCATAATAATAAGTGCGCCGCCTTTATCCGCCTTCTGGCAGGTAATAGTCAGGGTGTTGGCTATGTTTTTAAGAATGTTTCGTTCCTTGATGGTCAAGTTATGTAGTTTAGTTCGTTTTTTTAAATTGATTTTCCGTATGTCGTGTTTAACAAGGTTTTCAAAAGGGTCAAGACTTTTGTGGCTGATAGGTGCCATAAAGGTGCTTTTTCTCTCAAGACCCCGTAGGAGGTTATCATCCATGTTGTCTCGGTGTGCCACAATGTTTTTGAAGAAGTGTCGTAGTCGTAGGTTCCGCATGAGTTTGAATAAGCTGATCTCCAACTCCAGACTATGGGTGTGACAGATGGGTACAAAGGAAGTACCTTTTTGTAAACTTTTAATTTCCATATTGTTGAGTTGATAAGCCGATACGTTGATGACAAGGTTGTTGTGGTTTAGGTTTTCTTCCCCTTCAGTCTCTTGCTCAGTACTGGGGGTGCCTTCAGGCTGCTTTTGTCTTGTTCTTTATCTTTTGCCCCTCCTGGGTCATCCTTGTCTTTTGGGCCTTCCTCCAAAAAAGGAACACCAGTAGTACGTTGAACATCTTTGTTGGTTGATGTGGAAGGTTGCTCAATGTTACTTCTCTGCGTTTTGGCTCTGGATTCTCCCTCAGACGAGGATGTTTCAGTCTCGGTGTTTGAATGATAAGGTTTACTTTGACGCCGTCTGGCGTAGATTTCGGCCCAGGAATACACCTCTCCCAACTTCTAATCTATGGTGTCTCCTTTGTATTTGCGGATTTTTCGTTCGTTAATTTCTTGAGTATATTTGTTAAGTTGTACGTTAATGTCCTCCAGGGTTTTTTGCCAATCTTCAGACTCCCAAACACACAGGCTGAACTGCAGAAAACCAAGACAGACTTTTACCAGATGGCACAGTTCCCGCATGTCATAGGCTGTATTGATGGCACACACATTCCAATCTGCCCACCAGCAGCCACTGAGCACATCTACAGGAACAGAAAGTCCACCCACTCCATCAATGTGCAGGTAATCTGCGATGCAGGGAACATTATCACTGATATTGTAGCTAAGTTTCCTGGGAGCACCCACGACTCCTTCATCTTCCAGAACAGTGGGATCTACACTTGCCGGAGAATTTGGAGAAGGATACCTGCTAGGTAAATCACTGTGACGCTCCCTAATACTTATCGCAAATTATTGTGTATTGAGGCATGTGACTGATGGTTCTCTCTTACTCACCTAGGCGACAGTGCATATGCCGTGCGGTCATTCATCCTCACTCCCTACCTACACCCATCAACCCTGAGTGAGAGACGATATAATGTGGCACACAAATCAACACGTAACGTGGTGGAGCGCACGTTTGGACTATTGAAAAGCAGGTTCCGCTGCCTCCACAAAAGCGGAGGCGCACGCCAGTACACACCCATCATCTGCTGCAAGATCATTGCCACTTGTGCAATGCTGCACAACCTTGCCACGAAGAGAGGTACAGAGGTGGAACTAATTGATTTTGAGGGCAATGATGATGAGTCTGCACAGCCAGAGGCCAACGCAGCAGGAGTGGCAACAGCAACAGATGGGAGAGAGAGACGGGCAGAGATCACATGCAACTATTTCTGAGTAAGTAAGGGGACACAGCCAGTAGTTGGATGCCATGACGTAGTTTAATCATGCGGCACTACGCCACAACACAAAGGAAAACCTGTCCTATCAATATTGTGCAATCACTAGTTGCAAGTCAAGGGTTGCTTCACCCAATTGTCTCATGCTATACTGTGCAGCATTAGTGTCTGCGCCCACGCACTACAGTGCGGGATGCCATTGATTGTGCGTCCTCACTGGCTGTGGGACCAGTGGCAGCCCCATGCCGCCTGCTGCTCCTCCGTGTGTCTGGGACAGGGGGGGTAATGCTGCTCCTGCTGGTGGTTTCTTCGCTGTCCCCAGCATCCACAGCACCAGTTGTGGCAGACTGGCTTGTTAGTAGCACTTCAAGTGCACTGGTGACCCTCACCATCCCCCTTGACATGTCATTGCTGCAGTGCGTAAGGCCCTCCTGCATTGCCACAGAGCGCCTGCAGAGCAGCGAAGTGGCAGTTGCCAGCCGGTTCACTGCCCTTGTGTGATGGTCTTTTCTCTGCCGTTCCCGGCGCCGTGCTGCTCTGTCCTCATCAATCTTCGTGCACAGCAGCATGACGGACTGGGACATGTCCCGCATGCCCGCAGCCATCTCACTCATTCCCTCAGCCATAGCGCTTATGCCCCTGTCAATATTTCCAAATGTATCTTTGAGGCCCCGCATTTGGCGCTGTACTGACATCATCGCCTTTGCTTGTAGGCGCTGTATCTTGACCATGGTGGCCTCCAGCTCTGAGAAAACTCCATGGCTCTCACCCTGTGGTGGTGGACTTTGCACCCGAGCCCTGCGGCGACGTCTGGCAGCTGTGTGTGCTCCCTCAGAGGCGGAGGGCACACTGGCATGGCTACCATCCAGGGGCACAGTGGATGTTTCCGCCCCCCTGGAGTCTTCAGATGAGGACTCCGAGACATGCAACCTGGAAGCAGCACGCCTCCTCGACCTGAGCAATGCAGGTGGTGATAATGCCGGTGACTCCAGCAGGAGTGGCGATGCTGGCTGTGGTGGTGAGGCTGGCTGTGGTGGTGAGGCTGCGTGTGGTGCTGATCTCTGCCCAGAACTTGTGGTGGCCTTCCCTGAGCTGTCCTTCCAGTGTGCCCGCTCTCCCGTCTCATGTGCAGTCCTGCGCAAAGTATCGTCTGTGGACAGAAATGCAACATCAGCTCAGTGTACCTGAAGCCCTGCATTGCTAGCATCACAATACATTTCTGAAACACTCTCTCATTGTCCTCTGCCTGCTTTTCGCTAATGTGTGTAACATGCCTTGTTGTTCTGTGCTATTCTTCTCATGTTTGGGGTTTCCGAGACTACATCTCCCATAATGCATTGCTAGTATGCACTAACACCTGTACTGGAGTGGGATACTCATTGCCCAATTGGGGAGTTGGGATAGGGGTAGGGGGGGCCACATTGCTGTGCATGCGTCTTACCTTGTTTGGTGGCGGCTCTGGCAGAGCTGTCTGCATCCCCAATCCCCACGACACTCTCGGGCTCAATTGTTGACTCCACCAGCTCCTCAAGTTCTGTCAGGGCAGGTGCCCTGTTTCTTCCCCCTCCTGTCCGGCTGGCCTCTTTCTGCAGTTCCCCCATCTTTCTCTTCATGACGATACGGAGGTCGTACCACCGCTTCTTCAGCACGTCTATGTCCCGGGGGGTCACTCCTATTGCATTCACCTGCGCCTGGATTCCCAGCCAGATTTTCCTCTTCTCGGACTCAGGCACTTGCAGGGACTGCTTTCCGAACAGCTTCTGGTGCTGCTTGACCACCTCCTCCACTAGTACCTGCAGTTCCTTTGGGCTGAATTTTTGTTTTCTCCTCCTTTCACCTCCATCTCTCTCTGTCTCCTGGATGGACATTGTGTCAGTTTGTTGTTCACAATCAGGCACTGGCTCTGTTGCTCTGCTCTGCACTACCAGCCTCTCCAGAGTCTGATGATTGTGTGCACCTGCCTGGGTGTGGCCACTTCCTGGTTGGGTGGGGTTGGCCTCGCACGGGATTGGCTGATTCATCAAGTGATGTATATTTGAATTTCCGATTTGGTAAACTCGGTAAATACCACTTCGGTATTTACCGATTCGGTAAATACCGCTTCATGATACCGGCCGGTATTGCGGATTCGGTATTCATTTACCGAATTTTACCGATTCGGTAATTTATACCGAATGTTTACCTACATACTATTTACCGATTCATAAATACCGATTCGGTAAAATTCGGTATTTATGAATCGGTAAATAGTATGTTACCTACAAGTCTCTACACTTCTATACCCCACGATCTTGGTTTAGAGGCTATTGAAGAAACTCTCCTACATTCCAATCTCAATCATGAGTTTCAAGTATTTCTTATGGAACTTCTTCACTTCACCCTGTACCAGAGTTACTTCAAATGGAAAAATAAATATTATTTCCAACTGTCTAGAACTTCAATGGGCAGTTGTGCTGCTCCAGCCTACGCTAACATTTTTATGCACATATTTGAAGAAAAATTTATCTTAAGCTCTGAAACGTGGAAAGATCATGCTTTGATATTTTTGAGCTACATCAATGCCATTTTTGTCCAATGGAAAGGATCTCATTCTTCCCTCACATCTGCTTTGAATACCTTAAACACCATCAGTGATCAAATCCAATTCACCTTCGACATCCAACAATCCACAATAGCGTACCTGGATGTACAGTTAAATAGAGGTAAAGAAAGGCTGGAAACCCCCATATACAGAAAGTTCACAGATAGAAACAACATGTTGCATTATCAAAACTTTCATCAATTCTCGCTCAAAACTCACCTACCTTACTCTCAGCTTCTTCGAGTCAAAAGAATTGTTTCTGACCCCACTGACTGTCAGAACCAAGCCATTAACATGCTACAAAGATTCCAACAACGTGGATATCCTGTTAACATCCTTGAACAAGCCAAGGCAAGAAGTTTGATTAAATCTCGGTCTGATTTACTGACTCAAACCACGAAACAAGATCATCAACGCATGGTAGTAGTTTCCAAATATTCCACCATGAGCCACCGCTTCAAACAATCCATCCACACCCATTGGCCCATCTTAGCTCTAGAATCAGACTTCAAAGGAATTTATAAAGACATGCATATGTTTGCATACACCAGAGGCAAAAACATACAAGAATTGATCAGACAACCGCTGACAAGGCATCTTATAAGGCCACCCTACAAAGGATCGTCACCATGTTACAACTGTAGTAATTGCAATAATTTAATCAGGGGCACGACTATCACTCATCCTAGGAAAGGCACCCCAATTCGTCTACACGTGACTGCTAATTGTGACACGAGCAACGTGATCTATTTGTTAAAATGCCCATGTGGTCTTGTATATGTGGGTAAGACAGAAAGGAAAATCAAAACCCGCATTCAAGAACACAAAAGTAACATCCGTACTAAAATTCTCAAAACCGTGATAGCCGTTCATTTTGTTGAGAACAATCACAACATTGCACAGTTGAAATTTACGATCTTGGAGGTGATAGAAAAAATGGAAGGCAGAGACAACAATAACTACCTGTTACAAAGAGAGAACTATTGGATACATTTTTTAGATTCTATGAAACCTAGGGGTCTCAATGACCAAATGGAATTTGCATGTTAACTATGATCTTCTTACGTATGACTGTAATGACATCTTGAGTGATTTTATACATATAGATTGTCTGTTATTCTGGATTCTTATTTCGTTACTGTCATCACCCTTGAGGTGTTCTCTTCAGAACTGCTCATTGTTCCGTGAATTTATGTACAGAGACATTTACTGTTCTTTTTTATTCACAGTACTTTGTGTTTTACCCTACACACAGATTCATCCACATCAATGGCGGACTTACTAATATTGTTAAACTTATGGTTTTACCAAGATGCACGCACCCCCATTACTTTCATCTTTGGTTGTGAGGTTTTTATATCTCATGTTTATGTCAGCACTGTTTATAGCTTCACGATAATAACTGCTGAACAAGTTTGTCTCACATTGGGCTTTTGCACTGTCTCACCCTCTGCCAAGATGTCGCTCGTTTTTGTGTAAGGTTTTCAGAACTGACGAAGTCCGTCTTTAGTTTTGTGTTCTTTATTTGTTTCACTCCCGCCTCTTTTGGAGTTTCTCATACCGACCGAGCCGAATCACAGTTGGCACCAGCACAGCAGTACGTCCCGGGTCTTCCAGACACTTTAAGTAAGCAATAGGCATCCAGAGACGCATTGAAGGATCGAGAGCATGTTTTCATTGCATGTTTAACATGTTTGTCCAAACCGCGTTCTTGCGTTCCACTAATACACACTTCACGTACACTCAAAGCGTTTAACCGCTTTGGTATTCAGATACACACTGAAGGACCAGCAGCATGTTGTTCCATTGTCACGTATAGCAAGTTTTTACAAACCGCGTCCTTGCTTCCATTAAACCACACTTCGTATACGCTTATGCGTTTAACCGTTCACCGGCTTAACTCTTCACACCACCAATAGCTTTCATACTGACGGCACCTGGGACTAACACACACAAGAGACTTTGTATATTCGTTAGCCTCATTGCTTGCAGCCCATGTGCAGTGGCTTCTAAACATCACCAAAGTTCAACCAGGCATAGCATTTTGCGTGTTTAACATTCCGCCAGTGATTAACATCATTCAACACACCGATATTTTCGTGCACTTTTTTCCAATGAAATTTTTCACTCGTCACACGTCTTTGAGCACTCTGGAATAGGTGGTAATTACACCGACATAATAGTATTTCCTCATTTTTTTCAAATCATTCTTCTGTCTAGATTTCCCCTGATGAAGGGCAAACGAATGCCCGAAATGCATTGGGATAATTGAAAACGTCAAGCATAATATGCATTGAAGTTGAATTGCAATATGTCGAATTTATTATCGTCAATTGATTAAAAAGACTTTCAAGCAACCACAACGCTACTTGGATTACTTAATTTTTGTTTGAAACTTTCTGAATAACCTTTCAAATCTCGCCTTCAGCGATCATCCCAAGCTGTGCTCAGAGGGATGTTCCCTAACCCAGGAAAGGCTACGCTTCTCTGTTGTAAGTTTTACCATATCCCTGAAAGCATGCATGCATGTGTCTGTACCTTTTGCTAGTGGCATCATATATAAAAGAAACATACAAATAGATGTATACCTGTGTTTTACACGTCTAGCATCTTCGGATGCACAACACGTATGAGAATACATGTGCAAGTAGAGACATACTTCTTTCACAAGACCATACAGACCTTAAAACTTGACAGACTGCACTTCACATTTAAAACAGACGCCTAGATTTATGAGGCGTACTTCAAGTGTACCTTTCCACAGACTCATACAAAGTAGCCTAATCACTAATCCCTCTGCCAACATGTCTTAAACCTCACTTTTGTGCTGCAGCTTCACTATTCTGCGAATACCTACGGTATTGGGCCGTGCCAAATATAAAGCAGCAACCCTTCGCATGTGTCTTTTGTTAGTATCAACATATTCCTGAAAGCATGCATGTTTGTGTTTGCACCTTTTGCTAGTGGCATCATATATAAAAGAAACCTACAGAGAGATGTATACCTGTGTTGTATACGTCTAGCATTTTCAGATGCATAACCGGTATGAGAATACATGTGCAGGTACAGACATGCCTTAGTCGCAAGACCATGCAGACCTTAAAACTTAACAGACTGCACTTCACATTTCAAATAGACACCTACATTTATGTGGAGTACTTCAAGTGTACCTTTCCATAGACTCATACAAAGTAGCCTATTCACTAATCCCTCTGTCAATATTTCTATAACCTCATTTTTGTGCTGCAGCTTCACCATTCTACAACATCTCAGGTTGTTGGTTCCACCACATATAAAAAAGCAACCCTTCGCATGTGTCTGTTGTACTTTTCACCATATTCCTGATAGCATGCATGCGTGTGTCTGTACCTTTTGCTAGTGGCATCATATATAAAAAAAATACAAATCAATGTATACCTATGTTTCACATGTCTAGCGTCTTCAGATGCACAACACATATGGGAGTACATGTGTAAGTAGAGACATACCTCAGTCACAAGACCATGCAGACCTTAAAACTTGATAGACTGCACGTCACATTTGAAACAGAAACCTAGATTTATGAGGTGTACTTCAAGTGTACCTTTCCAAAGACACATACAAAGCCCACATGTCTTAGACCTCATGGTTGTGCTGCATCTTCACTATTCTGTGACTACCCAGGGTCGTGGGTCTACCAAATATAAGAAGGCAACCCTTCATATGTGTCTGTTGGAAGTCTCACCGTATTCCTGAAAGCATACATGCATGTTTCTGTACCTTTTGCTAGTGGCATAATATATAAAAAATACATACAAATAGATGTATACCTGTTTGTTATACACCTAGCATCTTCAGATGCATAATACCTATGAGAATACATGTGCAAGTAGGGACATACCTCAGTCACAAGATCACCCAGACCTTAAAACTTGACAGACTGCACTTCACATTTCATACAGACACCTAGATTTATGACGCATACTTCAAGTGCAACTTTTCCAAGAATCATACAAAGTAGCCTAATCACTAATCCCTCTGCCAACATGTCTTAAACCTTACTTTTGTGCTGCAGCTTCACTATTCCGTGAATACTTAGGGTCTTAGGCCTTGCCACAATAAAGCAGCAACCCTTCGCATGTGTCTGTTGTAAGTCTCAACATATTCCTGAAAGCATGCATGTATGTGTCTGCACCTTTTGCTAGTGGCATCGTATATAAAAGAAACATACAAATAGATGTATACCTGTTTTATATACATCTAGCATTTTCAGATGCACAACAGGTATGAGAATACATGTGGAAGTACAGACATACCTCAGTCACAAGACCATGCAGACCTTAAAACTTAAGACTGCACTTCACATTTCAAATAGACACCTAGATTTATGCGGTGTACTTCAAGTATACCTTTCCATAGACTCATACAAAGTAGCCTATTCACTAATCCCTCAGTCAATATGTCTTAAACCCCACTTTTGTGCGGCAGCTTCACTATTCTATTACCTCTCAAAGTGTTGGGCACACCAAATATAAACAAGCATTGGCATAGCCAATAGGTCTCGCTTTTGTGATCTTATAAGTGTTTAGCCATGCAACACTTGATGTTGTTTAATGAAGGATATTGTGCTGGATAACTAAACACTTACAGTGTCCCAAAGGCGAAACCTATTGGCTATGCATTGGGGAGTCTTTTAAGTGTTTAGGTAAAGCTATTGACTTTGCAAATGTTTCTAAGCTGTGCTGTAGAGAAGTGTGGCTGCTGTGCAGTATGCTAAGAAGTTGTAATTAAAAAGTGTAAGAAGCACTGAGTGATGCTGTGGTGTTGTTGAGTGATGCTGTGCTGTCCCTGGGTTATGCTGTGGTGGCGTTGAGTGATGCTGTGCTGGCCCTGAGTGATGCTGTGGTGGCCCTGAGTGATGCTGTGGTGGCCCTGAGTGATGCTGTGGTGGCCCTGAGTGATGCTGTGGTTCTGCTGACTGATGCAGTGGTGATGCTGATTGATGCTGTGGCGCTGCAGAGTGATGCTGTGGTAGCCCTGAGTGATGCTGTGGTGGCCCTGAGTGATACTGTGGTGTTCCTGAGTGATGCTGTGGTGGTGCTGAGTGATGCTGTGCTGATGCTGTTGTGAAGGTGAGTGATGCTGTGATGGCCCTAAGTGATGCTGTGATGGCCCTAAGTGATGCTGTGGTGGCCCTGAGTGATGCTGTGGTGGCCCTGAGTGATGCTGTGGTGGCCCTGAGTGATGCTGTGGTGACCCCGAGTGATGCTATGGTGGCCCCCGAGTGATGCTATGGTGGCCCCGAGTGATGCTGTGCTGGCCCTAAGTGATGCTGTGGCGGCCCTGAGTGATGCTGTGGTGGCCCTGAGTGATGCTGTGGTGGCCCAGAGTGATGCTGTGGTGGCCCTGAGTGATGCTGTTGTGGTGCTGAGTGATGCTGTGGTGGCCCCGAGTGATGCTGTGGTGGCCCTGAGTGATGCTGTGGTGGTGCTGAGTGATGCTGTGGTGGCCATCAGTGACGCTGTGGTGGCGTTGAGTGATTATGTGCTGGCCCTGAGTGATGCTGTGGTGGCCATCAGTGATGCTGTGGTGGTGCTGACTGTTGCTGTGTTGATGCTGATTGACGCTGTGGCGCTGCAGAGTGATGCTGTGGTGGTCCAGAGTGATGCTGGTACAGGGGATAGCATCAGTTAAAGTTACAGACCCTATGTTACTATAACGTCTGCCCGCCTAAATATCTCAATAATAACTTCAACACAGCTGAACAGCTCAACTTAAACACGGGCCTCAGGTGCTAAACTTGACGCGATGTCTGCTACTGGAAGGCACAAGTGTTTAAGAAATTAAGCCCGCCGACCAATGTGGTCTTAAGTAAATAACATTACACTTTTGGAGACTGCCTATAAAAACACGGTCCTTTGGGTGTCCAAAACTCCCAACTGTGACCATCAGGAGGCTAATGAATAAGGTGCAAATAAAAGATATGTATGGATGTGCTACACTCTCATCACTGCATCGATGTATGAAAGTGAAGCTAAACTTCCCCTCTTTACCCTGTGGACCACACTCTACACTCACACTTGCTGCCACGCATGCTCCAGTCTACAACAGAGCGGAAAGAACGAAGCCCAACACAGCCACAATCGGAAGCATGGGCATATACAACTGTTGTTATTTGATGACAATAACCAATAATTCCCATGTGAACTGATTCCCGAAACTACATCCACGATGTATTCGCCACTGAACAATGAGTGCATAACACTCAAGAATGACCCAGCTGAGCAAGGCAGCAAACACAAAAGGTCCATGGACAGAAAGAAATATGATATGTATGAAACATGCACCAAACCACGCCGATCATATGACTGCCAATGAGGACGTTATCGATAATAAAAAAAGGTGGACCGTGTCACATTAGGCACGCTTTAGCAGGACCAATCTGAAGAATGAAAATGCGCAGCTACTTATCCGTAATTTGTACAAACTGCTACCACGATAAAACAAGAATTATGCTGTGAGGCATGAGAGACTGGAAGTAAGAAAGCTGGACAGCGGCAGCCAGGGCGCACGAGAAGAACAGAAAACGTTGCGAGTGAAACACGGGGGCACGAGGGCAAGGTCCGACGGCACTGGAACCGGGAGCAAGGAGGGCATAGGAGGGAAAGACGGGAGAAGACGAAGGTGAGGCATAGAGGGGAGGAGCCAAGGTGCAGGAGAAAGGAGAGCGCGAGTGTCACTGAGGAACTGTGGGAGGGGAACGAGGAGACAGATGGACGGACACGGAGAAGAGAAAGGGGAGGGAACAGAGACATGCGGGAGGAGTAAAGAAGGTAAAGGGCGGGTTGTGGGTGGGGAGAGGGAGGGGCGCAATGAAGGAGAATAGGACAGAGAGACACATGGAGGGGTGGAGCGAGGAGCGCGCGCTTATGCGCGTAATCGCAAGCTGGTGGCAGGGGAAAAGCCTTTGGTTTGGTAGCATTTCGAAATGCCACTGACTAAATGTCTCGGCCAGATCAGCGCATGCGCTGGATCAGGCGAGACCTAAAAAGCAACCCTTCGAATGTGTCTGTTGTGCTTTTCACCATATTGCTGAAAGCATGTGTCTGTACCTTTTGCTAGTGGCATCATATAAAAGAAACATACAAATGGATGGATACCTATGTTTCACATGTCTAGTATCTTCAGACGCACAACACATATGAGAGTACATGTGCAAATAGAGACATACCTTAGTCACAAGAGCATTCAGACCTTAAAACTTGACAGACTGCACATCACATCTGAAACAGACACCTAGATTTATGAGGTGTACTTCAAATGTACCTTTCCACATACTCATACAAAGTAGCCTAATCACTAATCCCTCTGCCAACAATTCTTAAACCTCATTTTTGTGCTGCAGCTTCACTATTCTGCGACTACTCAGGGTGTTGGGCCTACCAAATAGAACAAGCATTGGCATAGCCAATATGTCTCGCTTTTGGGACCTTCGAAGTATTTAGTTATGCAGCACAATATCCTTGGTGCAACCACATCAACTGTTGCGTGGCTAAACACTTATAAGGTCCCAAAGGCGAGACCTATTGGCTATACCAATGCTTGGTGTGGTTGTGTGTGTGTGGTTGTGTGTGGTCGTGTGTGTGTGGTTGAGTGCGGTTGTGTGTGTGTGTATGTGGTTGTGTGTGTGTGGTTGTGTGTGTGTGTGTGGTTGTGTGTGTGTGCTTGTGTATGTGTGCTTGTGTGTGTGGTCCTGTGTGTGGTTGTGTGTGTGTGTGTGTGTGTGGTTGTGTGTGGGTGCAGTTATGGGTGTGTGTTTGGATGTGTGGTTGTGTGTGGTTGTGTGTGTGGTTGTGTGTGTGTGGTTGTGTGTGTGTGGTTGTGTGTGTGGTTGTGTGTGTCGTTGTGTGTGTGACAGTAATACTAAAAGCATCTCAAAATAAAGGAACACAAACATCGAGTTTGTGGAAAGAGAATGCACGTTGTAAGTCAAACGGGCGCAGAAAAGCATTAACACAACAGCAAAACAAACAAGATCACTTAGCGAAGACTGAGTGCTGATAATGGATACACACAGCCCATCATCTTAAGAGTTCGATTGCAGCCAATGTGCACTCAAACCTGCCCCCTCCTTGTGAGTTGCACCCCATATTTCATGAGTTGTAACTGCTGCACCCATCATAGCGCTTTGAGATCTAAAGCGCTACATAGGTCTAATCGATTAACCAGTCGCCAACATGCTGTGCTTTTAAAGAGAATGTGCCAAAAGTTTCCAGCTTCCTCATCATGTCCTCATGAAAGCGCCAACGAAAGGACTCTCTGATTGGTGCAACGGATATGAAGCAGCCGCTGCGATCAGAAATAAACACTGTGAACGTTGTCCAGTTTAACAGTAACATTTCCTTAATGTTCTTTAAGTCACAAAACAGTAATACTAAAAGCATCTCAAAATAAAGGAACACAAACATTGAGTTTGTGGAAAGAGAAAGCACATTGTAAGTCAAACGGGCGCAGCAAAGCATTAACACAACAACATGTTCTTTGATGTTTGATGTTCTTTGAAAGAGAGCATCAAAGGGGCGCCGTGAAAGTGATTGCGGGCGAAAGTGAAAGTGATCGCGGGCGCTTAATGAGCATGACGAGGTTTGCCAGCCTCTGTTCCTAAGCTCGCGCCCGCGCACATGCACTGTAGCTCTAGGCTGGCCATGGTAGCATTTTTTGAGCCCTCACAAAAAGTCTCGCCAGTCCAGCGCATGCGCTGGGTCAGGCGAGACCTAAAAACAAGGGAGAGCAAAAGCAGCAGTGTTATGGCGCCACCTAGTGAGGATGCCTAAAAAAAAGAAACGTAAGCAAATTGCCTGTGTAGGGGCAAAATACTTCAAGACACGGCACGTGCTATTTTGAAATGCTCGTAACGTTATTGAGCAGAATTACAATGTTACTTGTATGCCAAGGTACAACAAAGGTGCACATGCATCAACAAAACCAAAAGCGATTCCTTAATAGCGATAAATAAGGAATCGGTATCAAGGAATCGCTTTTCACAATGCATCAACAGATTCGGTAAAAAAATAGCGATTCCTTAAAAATCGCTATATTTTACCGATAATACAATTGCGAGTATAGCAAACACCGAATAGGCAAATGCGAATTCGGTATCACCGAATTAGCTAATAGCGATTCCGGTATTAGCGAAATCGCTATCAGCGAAATCGGTAATAGCGAAAACGTAAATGAACGGGTCGCACAGGGAACGGTATTATGACATCACCACCAGGAAATACTGCAGCCCCACCCTCATTCCCTCGCCAGAGGAGCTGACAGGAGCAGGTACTGGAGACTGCCTGAGCCCAGTGAAGCAATACTGACAGGACTACCACCCTACACAACCAGGATGGAGAAAGAAGCACCATCCAGCGCTGAAGCTGCACGCAAGAGAAAGCGCAAGTTCTCCGACCGGGAGCTGGAGCACCTGATCGAGGGGGTGAGCAGCAAACACGATCGGCTGTTTGGGAAGCTGTCCCTAAAGGTGCCAGAGGCAGAGAAGCGGCGCATATGGCTGCGCATCCGAGAGCGCGTCAATGCGGTGGGAGTGACGCCCCGCAGCATTGACGATCTTAAAAAACGGTGGTACGACCTCAGGAAGTGGGCCAAGGTGAGGATTGCTGAGAGGCTCCGGGAGGCAAGCAGAACAGGAGGCGGCCCATCAACAGTGCAAGCTAACACTGCCCTGGAGGAGCTGGTGGAAGGGACCATCGAGCCTGAGGCCGTCGTGGGAGTCACACAGATGGACACCTCCGGCGCAGCCACAAGTGCCCAAGGTAAGATGCATGCCTGTGCCCATACCCAGCATTGCGTAAAACCATTCCCAACCCCCCAGCACAATCACAGTGTGCATGCAGATTTGCCCCACACAACTCCACTCATAACAGTAGTGCATCATTGGAGTTGTAGTCATGTCAGCCCGGTGTGCATGCACAGGAAGAAATAACAGTATATTACACCACATCAGTAGAAGCTAGAAATAGACAGTTTATTAAGGGAAGCATAGAGGGACATGTATGTTTAAAATACTACTTAGTTGTAACTATCCCACTAACCATGCACTGTTTCACACACAGACGCATCTCCTGGCGATTCCGACGACAGCGGCCGGCTGATCATTTCGGAGACACCAGCCGATTCGGACGTAGATACGCCGCAAGAGACGCAATCACCACCTCCACCAGCAACCACACCACCACCACCACCAGCACCAGCAACACCTGTTGGCGCACCAACTGCAACAAAAGAGCGGAGACGCAGGTAACAAGTCCCACCCATGCAGGTGATGGATGCATGTCAGACACCTGCAACACCATCGGGCCAAAGTCTGAGAAACGTCCCACCGCCTGCAGCACCACCAGCACGTGTCCGACTCCCACTGCGCCGCAGGTCTCTGCGCAGTACACAAAGTGTAGGCCACGATGCAAGCTCCCCAAATGGTGGCATTGAGGAACGGATGCTGCGTGTCCAGCGCCTGCAGGGGAGACACATGGCTACAATCAGCACTAACATAGCGCGCCTTGCAAAAGAAATGCGTTCCATGACTGCGGCAGTGAGGGACATGACCACTGTGGTGGCAGAGGGCAATGGGTACCTGAGGGAGGACATACAGGAACTCACCCGTGCCATGAGAGAAGGGCATGACAGCGAGAGAAGGAGGCACCGGCAGAACTCGCTCCGGTCCGCAGCCTCTACGAAGGCCATCACGAGGCTGAGCAAAATCACCGCAGTTCTGTCACGCCGCTCGGTGTCACTGCAGGTGGACCTGGGTCATTTTTGCGGTGATGTTGCCACTGTGTCTGAATATGTAGGAGTCGTGTGTGCTCCCCGGAAATTGTGCCACTAGGTCCGTGATGATGTGCTTGGCACCGCACACCACCTGCACGTTGATTGAGTGGTAGGACTTGCGGTTGCGGAATATGTACTCATTGGCAGAGGGTGGACAGATGCGGACATGCGTACAGTCGATGCATCCAATGACATGGGGGAAATGGGCCACCTGGTAGAATGCCTGTTTGTTGCGGTCCAACTGCTGTGGGGTTGTGGGGAAACTGATGTGGGTGTGTATCATTGTCAGCATGGCATCAATGAATTTGTGGAAGAAGCGTGAGAGTGCGCTTTGCGATACGCCTCCGGCTACTACACTACCTGAGGCCAGTAGGTGCAGGCTGCATAGGACCTGGACGTGCGCAGGGATTGCATTGGTCCGATGTGTCTGGTGCTGCAGTAGTGGTTCGAGGTCTGCAATTAGGCACATGATCATGGCACGATTCAGTCGATACTTGTCGTACACCTCATCCTCATTCTGTCCTAGCAAGGTGATGGGCACTCTGAATACTCTCTCCTGGACCCTTCTCCTGCGCTGTCCTCCTGCATTGATTCGCATCCTCCTTGCAAGCACGTAGAGGGCTGCCATTTTGTGCAAGCCAACAGGGTCTCCTTGCCCAAATTTAAGGGTTTACTGATTGGTACCATCTGTGGCACATGTATATTTTTTTTCACTATTTTTCTTTTTTGGGTAACTTTACCTCCAGGTTCTGATTCCCCATATTCTGCTCATGCTAAATAGCGAATTTTGGGATTTTCGGTATTTGCGATTTTTGTTGCATTGAGTAGCGATTCGTTATTAGCCATTGGCACTTGCCGGGAGCTAATAGTGATTTCGGTGTGCGAGTTCGGTATTTAGCGATTCTGTATTTTAGCGGGTTGGTTATTTGCAATTAGTTATTTTTCCGGTATTTATTTTGCGATTCTTTATTTTTTAAGGATTAGTGTTGATGCATTGGGATTCGGTTTTTGAAACTCGCTAACGGCTGATTTTAGCGATTCGGTATTTTACCGACTGGGTTTTTGCTTGATGCATGTGCCAGAAAATGCTTTCCAATCAAAAGTGGTATGAGAGTGATGCACAAGCAATTACTCTATCTGAACTGTAAGGCTAATTATACTGTGTTGCGTTGCCAACAGGATTATTATTATGGTCTAGAAAAAGATAACCCTAACAAGATCTTGTTCTATTTAACAAGCTATTAGAGCGGGGCCAGTCCATACATGGCAACATCTTAGAAGAGAAATGTGAGAGATTTGAAAAAAAAAAAATTCTTTCTTTGTGAGAGATTTAAAAAAAAAAAAAAAAAGTATTTCTACTTCTATTTAAGCAGAGCAAATTTCAGGCATATATGTTATTCCACCACCTCAGTTCCTTTTTTCTAATTTTTCGATATTTCTACTTATATTTAAGAAATATGGAGAAACAAAGATGCGTGGATTTTGGCAGCAAGTCTCTGGTTGTTGCAGATTGGTGAAATATAGAAATTGTTATAAAAACCGAGCGGCGCAAATGAAACGTGCATCAGAAAATGTGGGTTCCTAGAAACACAAAGCATCACAAGATCGTTAAATTAATAATTGTTTTATGGAAGGTGGCGGAAGGCGAATAGGGAAGGGTTAACTAAATACCTAGATAATAGGACTGTGCTAAAACTGAATTTATATAGCCACCGTGCATTATTTTAATCGTATGACGCCTCATTAAATCGACTGTTGTAAAATGTACCCATCGAATCCACGAAGTGATGTTCAACTGCTTTTAAGGGCACTGTTATTTAAATAACGTATGCTGCACACCTTAGGGTTTTCATTAACTAAAAGCAATAAAGATTAACTTCGCGGAGTATTTTTAGCAGAATTTAACATTTTAATACTTTTTTTTTTCATTTTTGCGAACGTGCGTGAATGGCGAAAGGTACCAAGGAAAGAATTCGATTTAAGTAATGTACCGATTTATTTAGCATCAATTTTGCATTCAAGCCTGAAATTGTTACCTGTCCACAGACGGCTGAACCTTGTTAGAAAAAAGATGTGGTTTTATTCGTTTCATGACAGAAATATGCTTATAAAAGTACGTAGACGTTTCGTACGGTAGGATAAACCTCGTTATAATGAACCAAACAATTTAAAGAAAGCGGCGAGTATGTGTGTTCATTTTATATACAGGGGTTTCTCTAGTGGTCATTTGTAAGATTACATATTAAAAACAAGCATTGCCCAAGAAAGTCATCGCGTTTCACGATCGCTGTGAAAGCAAAAGTGATCGCGATGACGCAGAAAGGCGTTCATGAGTGCTGCTGGCAGGCCTAGTGCATGGCGGCTGCGCGCGTGCACGCAAGCGCTAGGCCAGCCAGCCAGCAGCACTTAAAAAGCTCACACACATAATGTCTCTCCGAGCCAGCGCATGCACTGGGCTCAGCGAGACCTAAAAAAGGAACCCTTCGCATGTGTCTGTTATAAGTTTCATCATATACCTGAAAGCATGCATGCATGTGTCTGTACCTTTTGCCAGTGGTATCTTATATAAAAGAAACATACAAATAGATATATACATGTGTTTTACACGTCTAGCATCTTCTTATGCACAACAAGTATGACAATAAATGTGCATGTAGAGACATACCTCAGTCACAAGTCCATGCAGACCTTAAAACTTGACAGACTGCACTTCACATTTGAAACAGACACCTAGATTTATAAGGCGTACTTCAAGTGTACTTTTCCATAGACTCATACAAAGTAGCCTACTCACTAATCTCTCTGTCAGTATGTCTTAAACCTCACTTCTGTGCTGCAGCTTCACAATTCTACTACCTCTCAGGATGTTGGGCCCACCAAATATAAAAAAGCAACTCTTTGCACGTGTCTGTTGTACCTTTCACCATATTCCTGAGAGCATGCATGCATGTGTCTGTACCTTTTGCAAGCGGCATTATATATAAAAGAAACTTATAAATAGATGTATACCTGTGTTTTACAAGTCTAGCATATTCAGATGCACAATACATATGAGAATGCATGTGCAAGTTGAGACATACCTCAGTCACAGGACCATGCAGACCTTAAATCTTGACAGACGGCCCTTCACATTTGAAAGAGACACCTATATTTAGGAGGCGTACTTCAAGTGTACCTTTCCACAGACTCGTACAAAGTAGCCTAATCAGTAATCCCTCTACCAACATGTCTTAAACCTCACTTTTGTGCTGCAACTGTACTACTCTGTGACTACTCAGGGTGTTGGGCCTAGCCAAATATATAGAGCAGCAACCCTTTGCATCTGTCTTCTGCAAGTCTCACCATATTCATGAAAGCATGCATGTATGTGTCTGTACCTTTTGCTAGTGGCATCATCTATAAAAGAAACATACAAATCGATGTATACCTGTCTTTTAAATGTCTAGCATCTTTAGATGCACAACACGTATGAGAATACATGTGTAAGTAGAGACATACCTCAGTCACAAGACCATGCAGACCTTAAAACTTGACAGACTGCACTTCACATTTGAAACAAAAACCTAGATTTATGAGGCGTTGTTGGAAGCCGGAGTCCCAGTTCCGCACCGCTGTCACCAAATGAAAAACCCGGGACTCCTCACTCAACGTTAGGCCAAGTAAGGACACCGTTTGAGATAGCCCTGCTCACCCCCTTAGTAGCTTGGCACGAGCAGCCAGGCCTATCTCCAACGCACGAGTGTACAGTATGTGCAACCACACTCACAGCAACCCACTGGTGACACCACAAATGGACTCCATCATGGAGTTTGATAAAAACAAGTATAAACTTTATATCAAAAGATATACGATCAGACCACACAATACAAAAGCCAACATATAATAAAGGGTACTATTCGTTCCAGCTGGCTGGTAGGTTAAAATTCCAACCACCGCTTTCCAAATGCTATGCTGGTCGTAATACTAAACTGGGGTGGCATGGTGAGCAAAAGAATGATGGATTTAACCCAGATCTCTTGACTGGGGGTGAATGTTTTGATTTGTTCTACATTCCGTCCATCAATTGTGTGTCTTTTGCTTTCTCGCCCTAAGTGTGCCAGGTATGCTCAGACGTGAGTCCTGGGTTCACTGTGCCACTGGAATCAAGCTATCCTGGCAGAAGAGTGGTGAAATCCCGAATCCGGTCCTAGGATGCTTGTTTCCGGTCCAGGGAGGACCTGGCTTGGCAGTTCGGGCTGGACTGTTCCCATGAGGCACAGGGTCAAGACTGATTTGCATATGGCCAGGTCTAAACTGGGGTGGCATGGTGAGCAAAAGAATGATGGATTTAACCCAGATCTCTTGACTGGGGGTGAATGTTTTGATTTGTTCTGCATTCCGTCCATCAATTGTGTGTCTTTTGCTTCCTGGTCGCAATGCTAGAATCACACACGTTGCAATGGACAAATAATAGTGCACTGCGTAACGATACAATCCTGTGCTTGGCAAAGGAGAAATAATACAATGCGTAACGATACACCCCAGTACCTTGCAATGGGAGAAATAATGCAATGGGTACCTCTACGATCATGTACTGCACAATGAAGGAATAATGCAATGCGTCACACCTCAATCACGTACTTTGCAATGAAGAAATAATGCAATGCGCACCGCTACAATCATGTACTTTGAAATGAAGGAATAATGCAATGCGGGCCGCTACAAACCTGTACTTTGCATTGGAGAAATAATGCAATGCGTAGTGCTACAATCGTGTAGTTTGTTATGCAGAAATAATGTCAGGCGTCATAAGACAGTCCGGCAGTTCATTAGCAGCAATATTGGCAATGTGTATTACGACAAACAGCCTCTTCGATAACAGTTGCCCCCCACACGTATCAACTATGACATAAAGTACAGCTTCTCACTCTGGCCCCAGTACGACCACTCCTTTGGTCAGTACGGGCCACAATCTGAGCCGAAGCAAAGGCTCACGTCACCAGAAGAAATGAGAGGCCGAGAGAGTGTCCCTCCGAGCCCGCACCCCGCCCAGATAGTGATACACGTTACCTGGGGGCGCGACCCCACTCTCCTCTCTTCCTTCAGCGAACTGGGCCTTCCATGCAGAACTTTCTCAATGGACCTCAGCGGCTTGGCCTGGCAGCTCAGCTCCTCCGAGGCTGCCGGTACGGGCCGCGACTGTTAGGAAGGTCACAGGAGGCCGCAGAGCACACGTACCCCACGCCTCTGAGATTACGTTACTCCGGGTGCACGTTCACCACAGCACCCTCCAGGTCTCCTCTGGCACGAAGCCACACACACAATGCTGATGGGACTTCACGTCTACTCCGAGTGCACGTTCACCAGGCACGCTTTCCTTCAGTCTCAGTTAACACCAAGACACGCACACCACGCTGCAGAGACTCACTTTCTTCCGCTGCACACGATGATCAGCCGATCACCTCCAGGTTGCACCAAAGCACGCACACTGCTTCACTGAGACTTACTCCAACTCCAGTGCCCCGATATCCAGGCGCTCTTCACCAACGCCTTTGACCGCACCACAAGACGCTCACTGTGTCTGAGCCTCGCTTCTCCTCCGGTGCACTCGATGACCAGGCGCTCTTCACCAGCACCTCCGGTGCACCCTGACGCTCACCCTGTGCGTCCAAGACTCACTCCACTTCCGATGCACACGTTGACCAGGCGCTCCTCACCAATGCCTCCTGTGTACCACGACACACACCCTGCGCGTCCGAGACTCCCTTCACCTCCGATGCACACACTGACCAGGCGCTCTTCACCAGCGCCTGCGGTGCACCACGACACACACACTACGCGTCTGACTCACACTTCACCTCCAATGCACACGCTGACCAGGCGCTCCTCATCAACGCCTGCGGTGCACCACAACACGCATCCTGCGCGTCCGAAACTCACTTCACCTTCGATGCACACGTTGACCAGGCACTCCTCACCAAGGCCTGCAGTGCACCACGACACGCACCCTGTGCGTCCGAGTCTCACTTCTCCGTGTGTCCAATATCACAGGGCACACCTTCCTCGGGTCTCAAGCTGCCATAACACGCGCCCACCACGTCGCTTGAAACTTCTCTGGAAACTTTTATGTTTCTGTGTTTCCAAACAGGGAGCCAGCTTAACTCGGGCCCTTGGGGTAACAAGACACAGCACAAAGCACAATTTTCTTCAAGCAGGGGGACCCAGCGCACAAAGCACAGTCCCAAAAGCCTCTTCCTTGGTTAAAAAAGCAAACTGTCGACCAGCCCCAGATCAGGAAGCAAGGGTCGGTCCTTCCCAGCAGTCTCTTCATTTGTTCCTTCCTTAGCAGAGGTTCCTCTCGACTACGAAATGGGTCCAAGCCTTTTCAGTCTTAAACCATTTCTTTTCCAACGTTCAGGGGTCTCAGCTCTCATAGTTATACCCCTAAATGTCGTTGTGCTCAGGGGTCCCTGATGCCTGCCTAAATCAGTTCTGGGTGTCTCCCTCCCAGTGCCACCTTTCTCCCTTTGATATTGGGGTCTGGATCCTTAATCACTCAGCAGGAGACGGGTCAATTGTTTTCTAGCAGCAACCCAGACCTCTTCACCTCCCGGGCTTCTCCTCCCCCTACTCTCCAGATGCTGGTCAGCCTGGTGCCATCTCAACCCCTCCCTGGGTCAAGACCTCTCCCAGCTCCTCTCACCTCTCAGATCCAGACAGTCAATCCACATTCAGCACAGCACAGACACTCAGAAATGCTTAAAGCACAAAACTCAGCCACTTTCTAAAAGAGTGGTTTCTAAACACACAGTGACAAAACCACCTTCATAGAAAGATGTGTTATGACACTGTGAGTTCATACATACTAAACTTTTCCTCTCCATTTTAAACCTGTGGGAAACTAGGCTAACAAACACAATACCCAGCCTCCTCCATTCTGTCCTATGAGCAGGATGGCCTTTCACCAGTGAAAAACAAAATGTAGAGTTTTTCACTGTCAGGACATAGCACACACCTCAGTAGATGTCCTGCCTGTTACTTGCACTGCACCCTGCCCAGGGGTTACCTGGGACCTACCACAGGGGTGCCCACTGTGTACACAAAAGGGAAAGTAAGACCTGACAAGTGGTTGCACTTGTCAGGACAACATGATAACTTAGCAAACTGTGCACAGGCCCTACACTGCAGGCCTAAGTTCCCTTCTCCGCGCACCTTTGCATTACTAGCCCTGGCATACACAGTGCACATCACTAAGGACTTTACTAGTAAGGCAAACATACCAATCATGGCCAACCAATTACCATTACACTTTATCACTGATCCCTCCGCCAACATGTCTTAAACCTCAGTTTTGTGCTGCATCTTCAGTATTCTGCGACTACTCAGGGTCTTGGGCCTACCAAATATAAAATAGCAACCCTTTGCACGTGTCTGTTGTAAGTTTCACCATATTCCTGAAAGCATGCATGCATGTGTCTGTACCTTTGCTAGTGGCATCATATATAAAAGATACATACAAATAGATGTATACTTGTGTTTTATACGTCTAGCATCTTCAGATGCATAACATGTATGAGAATACATGTGCAAGTAGAGACACACCTCAGTCACAAGACATTAAAACTTAACAGTCTGCACTTCACATTTCAAACAGACACCTAGATTTAATTATTTATTTATTTATTTTATTATTCAATTCATATCGTATGACAGCACATACTTTATACACAGATGTTCAAGGTCATAACAAAATATATCAAAATATGTCATAGAGGGGAGGAGCCAAGATGGCGACCGGAGCAGACGCTTGAGCGCCCGGCTCCGTCGGTCCGTGGCCTCGGACTACTATCCTGATGCCCATCCTCGCCGATTCTCGAGGTGCACCGTGTGCGAAGACGCGCTGACCGCGCTGCTGCTTTCCCGGAGTCTCAACCCGCCCGGATGCCCGAGTTCTGGGTGTTTTTGTCCTCGGCACTGAAACCCTGCGCCCTTACGGCCTTTGCCGGCCTCCTGGAAGCTCCGCAGTTACCGGACCAGCTAGCGCTAACCTGAGCCCCGCGGTCCCGATCTCGCCTCGCACCATGGATCGTTGCCGGATGAGCCCGGGGAGAGACGGCCGGACACCTTCTGCACCCTGTGCCTGACGGGCTGGAGCTGTGGGGTGGGCCCCGGTGCGGTGAGTCTCCTGCCCCGCTCTGAGGACCGAGCTGTAGGGGGCTGCTGCCCCCTTTGCCTATTGCCTAGCCAGCGGCGAGGGGGACCGGCGAGAAGATAAGCGACTGTCGGCCTTTCCTGTTGCGGCGTAGACCTGAGGGGAATTGACCCCTTGCCACGACCCCCCCCCCCCTGGCCATTGCACCGTATAGCGGCAAAACATGGCGTTGAGTGCCTGCTCGCGGCTGGGGGGTGATACTCCGGTCTCGCCCGCTGCCCACTTCGCCCTCCCTCTTCCGGACACCAGCTCCACAGCGCCGTCCCGGATTGCTGCCGATGTTGGGGCCCAGCTTCCGCTGACATGCGGCTCCGTTCTGGCTGTCCTGCGGGACTTTCAACTACAGATGTGCGCTGGCCTGCAGGCGCTGAGTGAGAGGTTTGACCCCATACTGTCGGCTGCGGGCCGTGAGCGCACTGTTTGTCATCCACAGGGCGTGGGTCCTCCGGTGCTCTTGTCCTCTTGCGGGGACGCAGCGGCGGTGTATGATTGTGCTACACTGGTGCCTTCATCTAGCGCTCCCGGCGCCCAGGGTCCACCGCTCTCCACCTCAACTGCGGATACTTTGTCCCCCTGGTCATGGCTGCCTACTTCATTGTTCCCTGCCTCACCGCGTCCGCGAGGCTATCCTGCTGAGCGATACCTAACGGCTTCGAGGGACCGTCTGCGGTGGCCCACTGCTGCCTTTTTGTGGAACTCCTGTACCTTACTTGCCAGGTTTGGATTTTATGTGGTGCAACGAGGGACCTCAATTGATGGTCGGCGGCCATTTCGTGATCCTACTTCACCATCCTCTCACAAGCGGCCATCTTGTCTTTGTCTGCCCGGGACACGGGGCCTTCACGCAGGAGCTGGTTTAATCCCAAGCCCGCGATCGGGCCAGGGCTAGACTGACTTCTATCGCTATGGTTTATGGACGGGCTGGCCTGGGACTGGGACTGTATGTATGTTTTGCGCGCACTCGTCGCGACTTGTATCCCTTGCTTAAACTGTGGTGCCATGGTATCTTTGCATGCCGTTTTTTGGCGTAGAGGGCTCTCAGTGTGTGGGGGCCATAACTGGCTGATGGTTCGGGGCGCTCTGGTGTCCAGTGGGCTCCTCCCCACCTTCTTTTCTGTTTTCTTCCCTTCTTTACTCTGTTCCTACTTTCTCTCTTCACTATATTTCGGGTTCATTGGGCGACAGGCACTATGCTGGGGGGGGGGGTAGGCCGTAGCCTCCGCATTGGTGTAGGGTGGGGGGGTAATACTCTGTTCTCAATTAGTTCTATGGGCCTTTCTTCTTTTATGTCTCTGTGCTCTACTTTCTTCGATTCGGGGTCCGGGTGTGGGGTGGATCGAGTGTGGGCGGCTCTGGAGGGGCGCGTACTTGCTCATGTGACTATCCTGATATATCTCTGCACCGCCTCACTGATTGAGATTTTACTCCCATTGTTGTTCTTACTGATGTTGCTGCTCGCCCGTGTGGTGAAGCTATCTTGCGGACTCGAATCTACTTTGCTCTTATCCTTCATTGACTTTTTTCTCTGATAAAATTATCAAAAAACTTAAAATTAACCTTCACCTCTCCTTCCCCGGGTTTCAAAGATATCTCCAGTATGTGACTCATAACCTGTTGTTAATCTTGACCGTTGATGCCCGGGGGCTGTAATGTGGGTATCAGTGCTTTACTGTATCGTGGCCGGCCTGACGGTTGTAGGCCCGTATTTGTTCTTTTAAGATGCACGAATAAAGGTTTTTAAAAAAAAAAAAAAAAAAAATATGTCATAGAGCCAGAACAACAAATAAAGAAGAAAAATAATTATACACATGCGACATTTTACCTAGATCATACAATTAATTCAGATGTTCTACCATCGGGCCCCAGATCTGCATACCTATTTTTTTCTCCTTCATTGACTTAAGAGAGTAGAGGCTATATTCCAAATTATCCCGCCACATCTCAAACGTAGGGGCATCCCGCTGCAGCCAGACTGATGCAATACATAACTGTGCCACCGCCGCTGCAATGAATATAATATGTCTGAATTTATCTGCCGGCTGACCAATTTGTAAATTATCCCCTATCCCCATCAACATTATGTCCCTTGTCATATATAGTTGGTGCCCTAGGATTTCCGACAAGAACTAGTCTATTTGAGACCTTAATTGCTGAAGCACATTGCAGTCAAAAAACACATGCACAATGCCAGCTCTTTCCGTACAACATCTAAAACACTTCCCATCATTAGAGCCCCGCCACTTCATCATCCTCTCATGTGTACGATACAGGTCAAAAATCATCTTCTAGTGTTGTGCTTTCAAATTCGCTGATAACAAAATCTTCCCTGCCATATCGATTGATTGTTGCACATACTCGCCCTCCTGGCCCAGCAGTTCACTCCATTAAACTGTTTGTGCAGCCATATCCTCTGGTTGTGTCTCGATTAATATAGCATACAATTCCCATAGTCGTACCCTCCTTCTAATTGCCTCAACCATCGAGGATATAGTTATTCCCTTGCCCATATGATGTTTGAATAAAAAATCCCGAACTTGCAGATATTTAAACAATTCCTTTTGTTGAAGTCCATATCGATTCACTAACCCTGAAAATGAATCTAATATCCCCCCCTCGAAGAGATCTCCTAATTGTCTAATCCCTTTAAACCTCCAACTCTGCAGCCTAAAGTCCCAAAATATAGCGGGGAAAATAGATGACACATTTAACGGCGTATAGTAGCTAAACCGTGAAATGTCTAACATTTTCCGTACTGATTTCCAAACCTTATACACGGCAAGCACTACCTTAAACCGAGTTTTTTTTAAATAACTTGGTTCATAGAACTTAACTAAGAAGTTTCTAGCTTCTAATCCTAGCAACAGCTGATATGTTGACTGTGATTCGCTATCAACTCATCTTCACCTGTCAACAATATCCGTATTTTTTTAAGTATACATACATAATAATAAAAAGTAAAATTAGGTACAGGCCACCCCCCCCCCCCGATCGCATCGTAACATCATATATTTAAACTCCCTTCACGCTTTCCTTAGTCCCCATAGAAACCTATCCCAGATATATTGGACTCCCTGGAGTTGTATTTTAGTTAATTCCAGTGCAAACTCCCTAAATTAATACATAACTCTAGGTAGGATAATCACCTAGATTTATGTGACGTACTTCATGTATATCTTTCCATAGAATCATACAAAGTAGTCTATTCACTAAATCCTCTGTCAAAATGTCTTAAACCTCACTTTGTGCTGCAGCTTCACTCTTCTGCGAATACGTAGGGTATTGGACCTTGCCAAATATAAAGCAGCAACCCTTCGCATGTGTCTGTTGTAAGTCTCAACATATTCCTGAAAGCATACATGCATTTGTGTCTGTACCTTTTGATGGTGGCATAACATATAAAAGAAACATACAAATAGATGTATACCTGTTTTTTATCCATCTGACATCTTCAGATGCATAACACCTACGAGAATACATGCACAAGTAGGGACATACCTCAGTCACAAGATCATGCAGACCTTAAACCTTTGACAGACTGCACTTCACTTTTCATACAGACACCTAGATTTATGCGGCGTACTTCAAGTGCACCTTTTCACAGAATCATACAAAGTAGCCTAATCACTAATTCCTCTGCCAACATGTCTTAAACCTTACTTTTGTGCTGCAGCTTCACTATTCTGCGAATACTTAGGGAATTGGGCCTTGCCAAATATAAAGCAGAAACACTTTGCATGTGTCTGTTGTAAGTCTCAACATATTTCTGAAAGCATTTTTAAAGACACATGCAACTGGACAGTGGACCAATTCACCTGAACAGGGCACCAACCATGAAAATAATACCAGTACTTCAAATACCATTAGGTCAGTATGTGTGCAAACTCCAAAGTGCCCTATGTCCAGAGGCACCACCCTAAGCAACAGGGTAAATATCACAATAAAACAAAATCAAAGTTGCACCACTTATCCGATTTTTTATATACAATTCAAAATAGTCCGTTCGTATTGAAAAGATAAAATTCCTTCTTTATTAAATCTTTCTTTTTGTTGTATTACAATCCACAGCCAACGCGTTTCATTCTTAGACAGAACTTCTTCAGGGCTGTAATTAAAGAACACATATAAAAATACACTCATCAAAAAACTTTCATAAATACAAACTCAAATATATACATCATATGTCCTGGTATGCATGTGTACAACAACACAAAAATGTAAACATGCATCTCTAAAAAGACTTCTTAGCCAATTCATGTAATCAGAACATGTACATCAAGACTTTCTCAAACCTAACCCGAATCTGACCTTATGAGAACTAAATCCAAAGGGGTTAAGAACCAGTAGTTAGTGCCGGCAATTGTCATTTTCATTATAAACTCATTGATAGTCCATAAGGAATCTGATCCAAAAATCCATTCACATAATATAGACAACTGTTTCCCGAGATATAAAGAGTGGTTTTGTATATGATGATACATCGACACGGGGTACCATAAATGATGGCATACAGACTTAAGTGCATGTTTTATTAGAATGACATAATTACATTTATATCCATTCAAAAAAGTATATACGTATGAAAGAACAAACAATGACTCGGTTTGTTTAAAATCAGGTGCCACCAAGCAAAGATTAAACATGAGAAAGATATATATATATATATATATATATATATATATATATATATATATATATATATATATATATATATATATATATATATATATATATATATATATATATATATATATATATATATATATTTATATATATATACTACATTCAATTCAAACAACAAACTGAACAATAAGGAGGGACATACCAGTTTGTAGACACTTGCTAGAATGTGTCCAGTGACAGTTGTACGTCAAAAGATTTTTTCTTTGAGATGGTACTCATATATCTACATAGGCGATGAGCACAGAATAACGAACAAAAGGGAGAGAGAGAGACATACTTTAGCTCAGCACCATGTCTGACCAACAGTCTTTCAAAAGATCATTAATAGATCCCCAAAAATACACATTATATCCAGCCTACCTTCTCTCACTTCTGGTGTTAGTGTTCCATTTGTCGTTATGTATCGAAAAGGTATTGCTGAACTTATTTTGTCACAGCGTTAAAATAATGGCCTCATATCCATACAGGAATTATATCTGATAGTCCCACGGTGAAAACCAAACATTTATTGATGTCTGGAGATATGGTATATCTAAATTGACCAAGTAAGAACAAAGCACACATGTAAGTGCATCCACTCACTTAACTTTCCTATATAACCTCATTATTCTTTCGTCTTTTTATTGAAAAGCGTAGTATGCAAAGAAACACTCAAAATATAAAGTTTCTAAGCAACCAACACCAATTATTCTATAATTAATACCCATAATGTATATTTCAGTACACACTATATAAACACCAAGAGAATGAAAAATGAGGCTGACAAATCAAAAAACATAGCCCCCATCCATCCAGTCAATGCAGGACCATGTCTGCAAAAAAATAATATCAAACATGGTGTTACCAAATTAGCCTCCGTCCCCCCATGTTGTGGTGAAAAGCACAAACATGGCATTTCAAAAGATTTCATTACCACTGGAGAACGGCGCACACGACCCATACAATTTACTTAGGGCATAACGCCCAGTCTCTCATTAACTGTTTTCTTGTACCGTCGTTAAAACGGACACCTGCACGGTCAATTCCTCCACCCATGGTTTAAAACACAGACCCCCTGTTCGCAGAACAATACTGCAGCAGTTTGAACTTACCCGCAGCCGCGAACAATAATCCCGACATCGCGCCCGGCTTTCCTGATTCCCGCCCGTAGTTCGTAAAACGGGATGTGGACGCCATCTTTTTGAGGGCGTGTATGTACACATCATTATCACGCTGTCACGGGGTGAAGCGGTCCGAGGAACAGGACCCCCAGGCCACGACACTGACCAATACCCTCTCCCCTCCTTCTCTTCCACAGCAGAGCGAGTGGTTCCCTATGGAAACCCCGACACCCGTCGTACCTGAAGATCCCGGTGTCTGTTCCTTTAACTGGCTGGCCTGTGCAGAGCGCCACACCCCCAACAGCGATGACGAGGAAGCCTGGGCGGATATAGGAAGTGCAGCCTATTCCCCGGGGTGCATGGACACCGGAGAGCGGAAGGAGTTGATTGCGAGGAACAGGAGCGGGATATCGAGCGTTGGCGGAGAGGAAGGCGAAACAGCGACGGAGAAGAGCGGGAGACGTACGGAAAGGACTGGGAGCAGCGGAGGAGCGAGGGAGGAGCAGAGGACAGTCGGAGAGGACGTTGAACCCCAGCGACGAGAGCCAGGAGGCCAACGACCCCGCGAGTCGCCCAGCCACGTTCACGGAGGAGCGTGGCTTTCCAAGGTACGAGAGCGTATACGGGGCTGGGGCGAAAGAAAGGGAGGGACCGAGTAAGTGGACCACCGGGCACTAGCGTTGGTGTATACCTCCCGACACACCCCTTCCTGAGCACTACTTCACCACGATCTCTCTATCAGTGCACCGAGTGTTCCCTCACCCCCGTTCCCCTAATCCGACCGGGCTGAAACCCGAGTTCTCAGGGCTGTTTTCTCTCTTCCTTCGAGCGTATGCGATCCAGGGACCAGGGGAGAACAGTACAACGTAAGCCTCCACTATAGAAGAATCCGGAGTGGAAGGACCACGGCGGGAAGGAGAGAGCCCAGAGAAAGAATCCCAGAGGCCCCCCTGCCTTATTATAGACCCTCACCCATTCGTAAACGAAGGACGATAAAAATAAAAGCAGTCAAAACACCACCTCGGTCTCCAGAGTTGTCAGATCCGTCACAACTGGTGGAGAATGCGGGCAATCTGACCATCTGTACACCTAAGATGGACACTCTCATCCAGCACCTGGTGAAGGGCCAGGACCAACTGAGTTGGGTGGTGGAACAACAATTGAACTCTGCACAGGCTGACCGAGACACATTCAAAGCCACTGTATCCGCCCAATTGGAGGGGTTACATGAGACTTTACGGAAACCTGGGGCAGCAAACCCCCTCGAGACCCGTGTGCATACACCCATGCCTTCGGGGATCTCCCTGCAAAAGTACCTGCCCGGTGAAGACCCGGATGCCTTCCTGCTAAATTTTGAGCGGGTGGCCCGGGCTTGCGGTTGGCAACCGGAGAAATGGCCGTTCTTCCTGGCTCCTTTACTCACAGGGGAGGCACAAGCAGCGTACCAGGTGGCAAACCCGGAAGGGATGACCGCCTATCACGACATAAAAAAAGTAATCCTCGATCACCTGGGGCTGGATACAGAAGCCTATCGGGTCCGCTTCCGGAAAGAAAGAGGGCTCCCGGGGGAGAACCCAAAATCCTTGTTCTATAGGCTGAAGATGTCGGCCGATAAATGGCTGATGCCAGAGAGGAGTACGAAGGCCGAGATAATGGACAAAGTGTATCTCGAACAATATCTGGAGGCCCTTCCCTATGCCACCCAAAGATGGTTACGACAACACCCATGCCTCACCACGGAACAAGCCATGGATTTGGCTGTTACATTTGCTCGAGCCCAACCCAAACCGCCAGTTAATGAACCAGTCAGGCCCTCGGGACCCCGGTTTGACCGGAAACCTCGTCCCGACCAACCAAAGCCTGTAACGCCGAGACCGGTCATTACCAACCCCCCGTTCAGGGGTCCCCAGTGCTTCGAATGTGGGAACTGGGGCCACATAGCCCGTTTATGTCCTCAAAGGAAGCCGACGGAAGAGCCTATGGAGATCGGCTACGTGCCCAGGTCTATTCTATACACCGCTGAGTTGGGGAGCGCGTTTCACGTAAGTGTAGGGGTGAATGGGTTGACCGCAAGGGCCTTGCTAGACTCAGGGTGTCGACAGTCCGTGGTCCAAGCTATCTACATACGTCCCGAGCAGATTATCCCGGACACCCTAGTACACGTCAGGTGTGTACATGGGGATGTCAAACCATACCCGGTCGCCATCATACCCCTTGAGCTACCGGAAGGTTTGACCTGTTCAGTCAAAGTAGGGGTATTAGAAGAACTGCCTGAAGACCTTATCTTAGGTACGGACAACCCCAATTTTTTAGATCTTTTTACCAAAACCCTAGAACAACAGGTCTCTGCCCGACACCCCCGTCGCACCCTTGCCGCCCCCCTCTCGACCCTGACCTCCCCCGAGCCCTGGGTACTGGATCGTAGCTTTAAGTTTGCACAGGCAAACGACGCCACGCTGGGTAACGTGTGGGACCAAGCTCACAGGGAACAAGATAGCCCCAATCCCGTATTTCCCAGGTTTTTCATTAAAGAGGGGTTGTTGTACAGACAAGGGAAGGGGGAGGACTCTCCCCAATTACTAGTCCCCATGTCCTTCCGTGAGCAAATCATGTTTTTCTCGCATTCCCATTTAACAGCCGGACATATAGGGAGCGAGAAGACTACGCAGAATATACTACGCCACTTCTTTTGGCCCGGGATTTATCAGGACATAAAGAAACACTGCCAAGCCTGTGACGTCTGCCAGAAACGGAATACCCATCGTCCGCCAGCGGTACCTCTACAACCTCTTCCCATCATTGGTACGCCCTTTGAGCGGGTGGGGATGGACCTCATCGGACCCCTACCAAAAACCCGTAGGGGAAACCTGTATGCCCTCGTCATCGTGGACTATGCTACCCGGTTCCCCGAAGCCTTTCCTCTACGGGCCCCTACCTCCCGACTCATTGCAGACCGGTTCGTGGAACTCTTCTCCAGAGTGGGGTTCCCGAAAGAGATCCTGACGGATCAAGGGACCCCATTTGTCTCACGTCTGATGAAGGAGGTATGTGCCCTTCTACAGCTAAGGCAGATCCGAACGGCGGTTTACCATCCGCAAACCGACGGCCTTGTAGAAAGGTATAACGGAACTCTGAAAGCCACCCTGAGGAAGATGTTGACGGTGAACGGAAGGGAATGGGACCAAATTCTACCTCTAGCCTTGTACGTCATACGGGGGCAAAGACAGAGCAGTCTCGGATGCTCCTCGTTTGAGATGCTCTACAGACGGCAACCAAGGTCTCTCTTAGAGATGACCAAAGAGGCATGGGAGAAGGAGGACGAAGAACAAGAAAGGGGAATGCTCGAATATACAAAAGCCTTAAAGTCCAAAATAGGGAAGTTGCGGGACCTGGCGTATTCCCAAGTGGAAAAAAACCAGAGAGCACAGAAAACGGTCTATGACAAGGGCAAGAAGTGGAGGCGGTTGGAGATAGGGGACTGGGCGTTGGTACTTCTCCCCTCCTCTACCAAGAAATTCCAGTCCGAATGGAGGGGACCCTATCGGGTGTTAAAAACCATTGGAAAAACCAGTTATCAACTCCAGATCAATAACCGGACCCGACAGACATACCATATCAACCTGCTAAAGAAATGGATCGGTCCCCCACCCCGACCGACCCCGGTAGCCCTTGCACTACCACCCTCTCTTGGTTCGACGTTGCCGGACCTCGTGGTGAACGAAGACCTTACAGAGCAAGAGAAAGGGGACTTGAGATCGACCCTAGGCCCCTTTGCTGACATCTTCTCGGACCAGCCAGGAAAAACCAACCTCACCGAGCATCGCATTGATACCTTGCCCGGAAAAATCATTAAACAGCGCCCATATCGCATACCGGCCGCCCGCAGGGCCGCCATTCAAAAGGAGGTAGAAGCCATGCTAAAAATAGGGGTGATAAGACCCTCCAGAAGCGAGTGGTCCTCCCCCATTGTTATGGTGCCCAAACCCGATGGGAGTACAAGATTTTGTATGGATTTCAGGGCCCTAAACGAGATCTCATCGTTCGACGCCTACCCCATTCCTCGTATCGATGAGCTCATTGAGAAACTAGGGACCGCGAAATATATTACCACCCTAGACCTCACCAAAGGCTACTGGCAAGTACCCTTACGTGAATCGGACAGGAAAAAAACAGCATTCGCCACCCCGGAAGGCCTCTTCGAGTTTACAGTCTTGCCTTTCGGTTTGCATGGAGCCCCTGCTACGTTTCAGCGCCTCATGAACCAGGTATTGGGACAATATCGATCTTTCTCATCAGCTTATCTTGATGACGTGATTTTCAGCACAGACTGGGAACAACACCTACACCATCTACATACCATTCTAGAGGCCCTCAAACAGTCTGGCTTACATATAAATGCAAAGAAATCACGGGTGGGCTATCACAAAGTGAAATACCTGGGTTACGTGTTGGGACATGGAGTGATAGAACCCCAAATAGAAAAGGTCCGGGCAATAGCGGAGACACCCTTTCCCAAAACAAAAAAAGAGATGCGAGGGTTCCTAGGCCTGATAGGCTACTACAGGCGATTCATTCCTCAGTTCTCGGACATCGCCACCCCCCTCACCAATACCCTCAAACAAAATGTGAAAGCCCAATCCTTGTTGACTCCCTCTCCCCAGATGTGGAAGGCCTTTAACACCTTGAAAAGAATTGTCACCACCAGTCCCGTGTTGTCGTCCCCCCGATTTCTCACGTCCCTTCATCCTACACACAGACGCGTCCGACTATGGCATTGGGGCTGTCTTATCGCAGGTAGGACTAGAGGGGACTGAACATCCCATACTATATATCAGCCGAAAGCTATTCCCTAGAGAGTTGAAGTACCCCACTGTCGAAAAAGAGTGCTTGGCGATTAAATGGGCTGTCGACAAACTGAGATATTATCTAGAGGGTCGTACCTTCACCCTATACACTGATCATGCCCCCCTGCAGTGGATGAGTCGCAACGTCTCCCTCAATCCTAGGGTGCTACGGTGGTTCCTTTCTCTCCAACCCTATTCCTTCACGGTACAGCATAGAAAAGGAGTGGACAACCAAAGTGCGGATTTTCTGTCACGCAATCCTCTCCCCGATCGGGAGAATCCTAGGGGGGAGGTGTGTCACGGGGTGAAGCGGTCCGAGGAACAGGACCCCCAGGCCACGACACTGACCAATACCCTCTCCCCTCCTTCTCTTCCACAGCAGAGCGAGTGGTTCCCTATGGAAACCCCGACACCCGTCGTACCTGAAGATCCCGGTGTCTGTTCCTTTAACTGGCAGGCCTGTGCAGAGCGCCACACCCCCAACAGCGATGACGAGGAAGCCTGGGCGGATATAGGAAGTGCAGCCTATTCCCCGGGGTGCATGGACACCGGAGAGCGGAAGGAGTTGATTGCGAGGAACAGGAGCGGGATATTGAGCGTTGGCGGAGAGGAAGGCGAAACAGCGACGGAGAAGAGCGGGAGACGTACGGAAAGGACTGGGAGCAGCGGAGGAGCGAGGGAGGAGCAGAGGACAGTCGGAGAGGACGTTGAACCCCAGCGATGAGAGCCAGGAGGCCAACGACCCCGCGAGTCGCCCAGCCACGTTCACGGAGGAGCGTGGCTTTCCAAGGTACGAGAGCGTATACGGGGCTGGGGCGAAAGAAAGGGAGGGACCGAGTAAGGGGACCACCGGGCACTAGCGTTGGTGTATACCTCCCGACACACCCCTTCCTGAGCACTACTTCACCACGATCTCTCTATCAGTGCACCGAGTGTTCCCTCACCCCCGTTCCCCTAATCCGACCGGGCTGAAACCCGAGTTCTCAGGGCTGTTTTCTCTCTTCCTTCGAGCGTATGCGATCCAGGGACCAGGGGAGAACAGTACAACGTAAGCCTCCACTATAGAAGAATCCGGAGTGGAAGGACCACGGCGGGAAGGAGAGAGCCCAGAGAAAGAATCCCAGAGGCCCCCCTGCCTTATTATAGACCCTCACCCATTCGTAAACGAAGGACGATAAAAATAAAAGCAGTCAAAACACCACCTCGGTCTCCAGAGTTGTCAGATCCGTCACACACGCGTATGTCACATGACAATGCGTAATGACATTAATACCAGTATCGCCGCCATCTTTAAATATGCAATGTCATCGCAACCATTGTGCGTAAACAACATCTCGATCGAAATCATTCCTTAAAACATTTCATAAAAATGCAAAACCATTATTAATATTGTAAATTCCTAAATTTTAGACAACAAAACAAGATGCTAATCATGCATCCTTGTTTAAATAAATATATATGAAATGTCATTATAACGCGTACATCCCATGACAATGTGTAATAACTTCATTATCAATATCACCGCCATCTTTAAAAAGACATCATCTCAGTAATTGCATGCAAACAACATCTCAATCAAAATCGCTCTATTGGATATTTCATACAAACTCGAAACAGATATTAGTATTATAAATTCCTAACTTTAGATATCAAAAACGGGATATTAATCACGCAACCCTATTTGAGTAATTATGTATGAGACATAACTCTGTGACATATCCTAATAAACACAAATATAAAAATTATTACTACCACTCTAATTAATTATGTCCCCAACGCGATTTTTTTATATTAATGAAGTTTCAAGAAATGATCACATGAAGTTGTATAATAACACCAATATAGACATCACCACCATCCTTGAATCTGCAACATCGTTTCAACAATTACATATAAGCAAAATCTCGATCAAAGTCACTCTATTACCTATTGCATGAAAATTCCAAAATAGATATTAGCATTGTACATTCATAAGTTTAGACATCGAAACGAGATGCTACTCATACAACCTTTTTTGAATAATTATATGTAAAACGGAAACCCATAGGGTATCCCAATGAACATCAATATGGAAAAATTATTGTTACTACGAAAGGTCGGCAAGATGTAGTGGTATCAGAACCCAATAGTGTCAGCTTACTAAAGTGCAAGCAACCAATATATTCCAAAATGAAAAAAACAAGGTTCATACCATCTTATATTATAGATAGATGAAAACATCCAATAATATATGTTCCTGAATTTAAAAAAACAAGAAAGTTGTTCATCTGAATGAGCTTCATCAAAGTATCATAATCAATATCATCAAGCAATCGAAAATGACATAAGGGGAAAAAGGATGAAAGATGTCATATGCCATGATTTTTGGTTCACAAAAAATAATGCATCTCGTCATCTGTATTGTGTCCCATTTCAATACATCTTAAACGACATATCCACTTGGCTTCTCTTTGACGTAAAGTGAGTTCCCTATTGCCACCCTGAGGATGTGCCCGGATATGGTCAATTCCATGAAACCAAATGTTTCCATTCTCATCATGTTGTTCTCTCATATGGTGTGTCATGGGATATTTGAGGTCATAGTTTTTGAATGCTCGGACATGTTCCTAGATCCGCAACTTTAATGGTCGCACTGTGCTCCCTACATATATCTTATTGCAATTGCAGCCTATAATATTAACTGCATAGCTGGTTTTACAATTGATAAATTCTCTTATTTTTTTTTTTTTTTTTGAGAACTTTTATTAACCATAGTTGCATCAATTGGCAATGTACAATTCTGCGACATAGCATCAGGTCAGCAATGTTTGAGTACATACCGTCAAATGTTTAAACACAGCCGTTTAGCCGACAACCCGGAGGTCCGGCGGCGGAGCTCAGTTGTACCTAGATAGAGGATTCAGGTGTGTACATTGCGTGTAAGCGAATCGGTGGTGCTTTTCTGTTATGTGTCGCGTTATTTCTCAGCTAAAAGCGCATTGTCCGCGTGTGAGGGGGGCGCTTCGTGTCCGCCCGCTGCGCAGCATTGTCAGCTAGCTCCTGGGCTCACAGAAGGATGTGTGCTGGGTGCTGGGTTGTCCGTCAAGCGCCCTGATTTGTGGGCATCGGAGTCCCGGTGGCCCGCGTGTAGCGTGGGGTGGAGCGCGTCAAGGAGGTTGCAGCGTAGTTCGCAAGGGTGCGCGTGGCGACCGTTGCTATGGTGGAACACATGCTCTGCTAGGGAGCGTAGTCAGTCGCCGAATTGTGTCCCGGGTGTGCAACGTAAACTTTAGGGATCAAGGTCAGGGTCGAGAACTCGGGTAGGGGCCAGAAGAAGAAGGGTGAGGGGGGGGGAGGAAAGTGGAGATCCGCGTGCAGCAACGTGTGAGGAGATAGGGGCTGTCCAGCAGAGCGTAGCCGGCCGTCCGGGGAGCGCGTCGAGTGGCTGGTCGTGAGGGGGGGGGGGGGGAGGAGAAGAGGGGGGGGGGTTCGTCAGCGTGCGCGCCCTCTCGGGTAGCAGCGGCGGTAAGTCCCGCGCGTGCGCCAGAGCACAGCGCAAGAAGTATCCGGCAGTAGTAGCCTGCCGCGTGGTATGTGAGACGTGTCTGGGGAATATGCAGGTCGAGGGGGCCAGGAGCGAACCGCACCAGGGTCTCAGACATGTTGCCAGCGATCGAGTAGTATATCAGTGTCCGCCTGGTGTTTAGGTTATCCCACGGGTTCGGCAGGCCGCCTGAAAGGTGGCGAGGAGGCCATCCCAAAGGTGAGCGATGGGGTACTGCCTGAGTCCCGCAGTTTCCTCACGGAGGAGCACTGCACTCTCCGCCTGCGCCCAGTTGACGAAGGATGCCCTCCAGTGCCTGATGTGCGGAGGGGCCGTCGCCTTCCAGTGCTTGGTGAGCAAGCGTTTGGCTGTAACAAGCCCCATGTCCCAAAAGCGATTGATAAATTCTCTTATCTCATATTCCTTTGTGGTATTATAACGGAAACTCTTATTTTTTCCCAAAAGGACACATATTGCAGGTTGAGCATTTAAAAAAAAACATTTGGAGCCTTAGGAATCCAAGTCTTTGGAGTTAGATTTCTTGGATAACTGGGGCACAACAGTTGTTGTAACGTTTTGCCCCTTCGGAATGTCACTTTAGGTGTCATAGTTATATGTTCCCTTAAGTTGGGAATTTCATATAACAAACCCCAATGTTTTCTTAAGATATTAAACAGACCAGAACTGTTATTAGTGTATTGAGTAATAAAAGTCAAATGTGATCCCTGAGCCTGCTTTGTCTTTGCTTTTTGTAATGTACTGACTCTAGTTACCTTGTTGATCCTTTGATCTGCCTTATTCAAGATATCCTCAGGGTAACCCCGCGATCTGAACCTCCTTTTTACCTCACTGATATTGTCCCTAAATGTACTGTCCATGCTGCAATTACGGCGAACACGGACCATCTCACCAAAAGGGATATTATTGATTACTGATTTGGGGTGTGCACTCGAGGCATGCAACGTACTGTTGCACGAAGTCTCTTTACGGAAGATGGAACTGTGTATTTCATTATTATCAATGTAAAACAAAATGTCTAGAAACTCAATACTGTTTTTATTATATTTCATGGTCAGGTGTATGTTATACGGATTGTCATTGAGGAAGGTGTGAAACTCCATCAATTGCCCAATCGTCCCATTCCAAAGGATGATGATATCATCAAAATACCTCCCCCAGAAGACAATCATATCACTCCAGCGGGAGGCATATTTTCCCCAGGCGTGCTCCCTCTCCCACTAGCCCATGAAAAGGCCGGCGTACGAGGGAGCAAACCTGCTTCCCATCGCGGTACCCTGTATTTGATGGAACCAAGTACCATCATGTAGGAAGAAATTTTTGGATAGGATAATATCAATCATCTCAATCCACATTTCATTATGGTCAGCATGATCAGCCATACATTTAGCCAAAAAATGTTGTACCGCTTTCATTCCGAAATGTTTCTGGATGCAGGTGTACAAACCCGTTACATCCAATGTGACAAATGTTAGATCCTCTGACCATGATAAGCCATTGAATTTCTCCAAAATATCTCTTGAATCCTGTATATATGCAGGCAGATTTGTTGCAAAAGGTTGAAGAAATCCATCTACATATTGTGATAGCTTTTCAGTAGGTGAATTTATCCCAGAGATAATGGGACGTCCTGGTGGAAAAGTGCCCCCTTTATGTATCTTTGGTAATACATAGATACAAGGGGCAAGTGGGTTGCTTACAGTCAAATATCTACGTTCCTCCTCCGAGAGTAGACCACATTCACACCAATCATATATTTTGGCATTGATATAAGTGACATGGGTGGGAATGGGATTGCCGGCAACCTGTTGATAACAAAGACTATTACCAAGTTGTCTCCTGATCTCAGTTGTATAATCTACAGTATTCATGACAACCACATTCCCACCTTTGTCAGCTTCCTTGATGGTAATGGATTAATCATTCTTCAAATCATTAAGAGCTTTCCTTTCCATGTTGGTCAAATTATTTAGAAAAGGTGTATATTTACAAGGGGTATCAATCAACTTGTACAGATCCTTAGTTACTCTTTCTTTAAAAAGATCTATGTTCGCATGGGTGTTATTCGGCATAAATTGGGACCGTAACTTCAGACCACTGGTCACCTCAGTGTTTTCTTTGATGTCCAAATCGTTTCTAATTTCATGTATAGAGAACTTTTCTCCACCCGCAATAGATAACAACATTTGCAAATTATATAAATCAGAAACCATTTGTACAGTGCTTTGTGTTGGTTGTGCCCTAGGACAAACATTCGAAGAGATGTCTTGAAAATGGTCCTTTAATTTTAACATGCGTGTAAATTTAAACAATTCAACCAACGTCTCTGCTGGATCCCCCCAATCTGAGGGACAAAAACTTAAACCTTTTTGATAAAAAAATCAATTTCTACATTTGTCAATACACATTCAGAAAGATTCACAATTGTTAGGGCATTTTGTTCATCAACAGTTTGTATATTTATCTCTATGTTGTCATGGATCGGGTGTCCATTGCATGAGTTATTGCTTTCTTTTTGTTTTTTAGCTTGCATTTCTTTCCTCCCCTCCTTGTTTTGGATCCTTTTTGGTAACTTTGTTCCCCATTCTGATCCTTTCCATCTCTAATGAAAAATGTCTACGCCCCGGGGAGGTTGTTACAGTGACTCCATCATTCCTTGAGGTGACACTTCCCACTGAGGAAATGGAACTAGTGCTGGTTGATAGGATGTCCATTGATTCTTCCCTAGATATCTTGCCTTCTTACATTATCAAATTTATGGGCGAAGGTGTAAATTCATCCATTTTTATAATCTGTATCGTCACGTTTGATTTTCCTTAGTTTTTTGTCTCGTAGATATACCTGGTAGGACTCTATCACTCTATCATATATTTCATAATTCTTTTTAATAACATCCTTCAAATTTGAGCACTCAATCTCTCTCTCTAGTTTAATTATTTCTTGTTTTAAACTAGTAACTTTTTTACCTGAGTGTCTAATTAAGATCCACATCATGGTATTCGATGCTTGTTGTAAGTTATCTTCCCAATCCTTGAGTGCCTCCTCATCTAGGTCCTCAAAAGTTGGGAAGATAAGTATTCTCAGTCCACGTGGGATTTTCTCATTATCCCAATTTTTTTGTAGAGTGATACCGTCCCACCAACGGGACATTTCTTGCTTCTTCAATCTCTCTAGCTTCTGAAATTTAGCTCTTAGACATTCACCTGTAGGTTCCTTACTACTACTTGTACCACATATTTGTACATTGGAGAAAAGGCCTAATGCAATTTCCTCCCTGTTATCATTAAATTTTGACATGGTTAATACCAACACTGGTCAGATTCGTCACTTTTGGTCTATTCTACTAAATGACCTGGCTCAAAGATGTGCCCCTATGGTCCCAACCTCACTTTTGTGCTGCAGCTTCACTCTTCTGCGACTACTTAGGGTGTTGGGCCTAACCACATATAAAGCAGCAACCCTTCGCATGTGTCTCTTGTAAGTCTCACCATATTTCTGAAAGCATGCATGTATGTGTCTGCACCTTTTGCTAATGGCATCATATATAAAAGAAACATACAAATAAATGTATACCTGTTTTGTATACGTCTAGCATTTTCAGAAGCATAACAGGTATGAGAATACATGTGGAAGTACAGACATACCTCAGTCACAAGAGCATGCAGACCTTAAAACTTAAGACTGCACTTCACATTTCAAATAGACACCTAGATTTATGAGGCGTACTTCCAAATGTACCTTTCCACAGACTCATACAAAGTAGCCTAATCACTAATCCCTCTGCCAACAATTCTTAAACCTAATTTTTGTGCTGCAGCTTCATTATTCTGCAACTACTCAGGGTGTTGGGCCTACCAAATAGAAAAAAGCAACCCTTCGCATGTGTCTGTTGTACGTTTCACCATATTTCTGAAAGCATGCATGCATGTGTCTACCTTTTGCCAGTGGTATCATATATAAAAGAAACATACAAATAGATGTATACCTGTGTTTTACACGTCTAGCATCTTCAGATGCACAACACGTATGAGAATACATGTGCAAGTAGAGACATACCTCAGTCACAAGACCTACCAGACCTTAAAACGTGACAGACTGCACATCACATTTGAAACAGACACCTAGATTTATGAGGCATACTTCAAGTGTACCTTTCCATAGACTCATACAAAGTAGCCTACTCACTAATCCCTCTGTCAATATGTCTTAAACCTCACTTTTGGGCTGCAGCTTCACCATTCTACTACTACTCAGGGTGGTGGGCCTACCAAATATATTTTAAAAAAACAACCCTTTTCATGTGTCTGTTGTAAGTTTCACCATATTCCTGAAAGCATGCATGCGTCTGTATCTTTTGCTAGTGGCATCATATATAAAAGAAATATACAAATAGATGTACACCTGTGTTTTACACATCTAGCATCTTTAGATGCACAATACATATGAGAATACATGTGCAAGTTGAGACATACCGCTGTCACAGGACCATGCAGACCTTAAATCTTGACAGACGGCACTTCACATTTGAAAGAGACACCTATATTTAGGAGGCGTACTTCAAGTGTACCTTGTCACAGACTCATACAAAGTAGCCTAATCAGTAATCCCTCTACCAACATGTCTTAAACCTCACTTTTGTGCTGCAACTTTACTATTCTGCGACTACTCAGGGTGTTGGGCCTAGTCAAATATAAAGCAGCAACCCTTTGCATGTGTCTGTTGCAAATCTCACCATCTTCCTGAAAGCATGCATGTATGTGTCTGCACCTTTTGCTAGTGGCATCATATATAAAAGAAACATAGAAATAGATTTGTAACTGTCTTTTACACAAATAGCATCTTCAGATGCACAACACGTATGAGAATACATGTGCAAGTACAGACATACCTCAGTCACAAGATCATGCAGATCTTAAAACTTGACAGACTGCACTTCACATTTGAAACAGAAACCTAGATTTATGAGGTGTACTTCAAGTGTACCTTTCCAAAGACGCATACAAAGTAGCCTAACCACTAATCTCTCTGCCAACATGTTTTAAACCTCACCTTTGTGCTGCAGCTTTACTATTCTGCGACTACTCAGGGTGTTGGGCCTACTAAATATAAGAAGCATTTGCATTGCAATTGGTCTTGCATTTGTGAAAGTTAGAGCTATTGGCGTTGAAAATGGAAATGTTTCTTACTTTTGTTATTAGTTTGCAGTGGAGTGATGGTATTTGCACAGTGCTATTGCCATTCGTATAACCCTGGGTGCAACAAGATTAAACATATGACAATTAAATGAACTGACTGGTTACATTTAAATGTCTTTAGAAAAAAGTCTCGTTTCTTTGCGTTAGAACAGGCAGGTGCATATTCCTGTTCTTGTGACCGCCTCTTGAAAAGCAAGTTACAAGTATGAGCAGCACTCACAAACAGACAGGTGCAGGGGGTTTGGCCTGTGGTTCATCTTGCACAGCAGTGGCCTCACAAACAGACAGTTGCAGGGGGTTTGCCATGCGGTTGATCTTGCACAGCAGTGGCCTCACAAACAGACAGGTGCAGTGGATTTGGCCTGCGGTTGGCCTTGCACAGGAGCGGCCTCACAAACAGACAGGTGCAGGGGATTTGGCCTGCAGTTGGCTTTGCACAGCAGCGGCTTCACAAACAAACAGGTGCAGGTGGTTTGGCTGCACAGCAGTGGCCTCACAAACAGACAGGTGCAGGGGGATTGGCCTGCGGTTGATCTTGCACAGCAGTGGCCTAACAAACAGACAGGTGCAGTGGGTTTGGACTGCGGTTGATCTTGCACAGCAGCGGCATCACAAACAGACAGGTGCAGGGGGTTTGGCCTGCGGATAATCTTGCACAGCAGCTGCCTCACATACAGACAGGTGCAGTGGGTTTGGCCTGCGGTTGATCTTGCACAGCAGCGACCTCACAAACAGACAGGTGCCGTGGGTTTGGCCTGCGGTTGATCTTGCACAGCGGCGACCTCACAAACAGACAGGTGCAGTGGGTTTGGCCTGCGGTTGATCTTGCACAGCAGCGACCTCACAAACAGACAGGTGCCGTGGGTTTGGCCTGCGGTTGATCTTGCACAGCGGCGACCTCACAAACAGACAAGTGCCGTGGGTTTGGCCTGCGGTTGATCTTGCACAGCAGCGGCCTCACAAACAGAGAGGTGCCGTGGGTTTGGCCTGCGGTTGTTCATGCACAGCAGCGGCCTCACAAACAGACAGGTTCCGTGGCTTTGGCCTGCAGTTGTTCGTGCACAGCAGTGGCCTCACAAACAGACAGGTGCCGTGGGTTTGGCCTGCGGTTGATCTTGCACAGCGGCGACCTCACAAACAGACAGGTGCCGTGGGTTTGGCCTGCGGTTGACCTTGCACAGCAGTGGCCTCACAAATAGACAGGCGCCGTTGGTTTTGCGTGCGGTTGATCTTGCACAGCAGTGGCCTCACAAACAGACAGGTGCGGGGGGTTTGGCCTGCAGTTGATCTTGCACAACAGCGGCCTCACAAACAGACAGGTGCAGGGGTTTGGCCTGCGGTTGACCTGGCACAGCAGCGGCCTCTCAAACAGACAGGTGCAGTGGGTTTGGCCTGTGGTTCATCTTGCACAGCAATGGCCTCACAAACAGACAGGTGCAGTGGGTTTGGCCTGCGGTTGACCTTTAACCGCAGCGGCCTCACAAACAGACAGGTGCAGGGGGTTTGGCCTGCAGTTGATCTTGCCCAACAGCGGCCTCACAAACAGACAGGTGCCGTGGGTTTGGCCTGTTGTTCATCTTGCACAGCAGTGGCTGCACAAACAGACAGGTGCCGGGGGTTTGGCCTGCAGTTGATCTTGCACAACAGCGGCCTCACAAACAGACAGGTGCAGTGGGTTTGGCCTGTGGTTCATCTTGCACAGCAGTGACCTCACAAACAGACAGGTGCCGTTGGTTTGGCCTGCGGTTGACCTTGCACAGCAGCGGCCTCACAAATAGACAGGTGCAGGGTGTTTGGCCTGCGGTTGACCTTGCACAGCAGCGGCCTCACAAACAGACAGGGAAAAGTGGGTTTGGCCTGTGGTTCATCTTTCACAGCAGCGGCCTCACAAACAGACAGGTGCAGTGGGTTTGGGCTGCGGTTCATCTTGCACAGCAGTGGCCTCACAAACAGACAGGTGCAGGGGGTTTGGCCTGCGGTTGACCTTGCACAGCAGTGGCCTCCTTTATGCATTCATTAACAGAACACTAAGGCCCAAGCCCCACTTCTTTATCACCAAAATGACAGAAGGGGTGGGTGGTGGTGAGGCAGAGAATCCTGCTGTAACCTACCCTCACCTCTCATGTAATAGATGAGGTGAAGACCGAGAGAAATTGCCTTCAGGCACCACCAAGTGCCCTGTTCTTGGGGTTCAGCATTTTTGCTGCAGTTAGGTGCACACATCTCTACTATTCTATCTTCCCTGATATTTAGTACCCCTTATTTCAATCACTTTCTGCTGGAAAGTTCTCATTCTTCCACCCTCTGCTAAAGGCAGGCATGATCTGTCTAATCACCATTTGAAGCTTCAGGACTTCATTCGGAGAACTCCCTCGGCGTTCCCAAGTCGAGCAGTTGATCCAGATCTAGTTTGGGCTTTGAATCCCGTTACTGCACTCGCAATCTTGGATTTTGAGCAAAATGACAAGAATCAGAGCTCAAACAAAAAACAGGACTGGATGTGGTTCTCTCGGTGGAGAGCGGGCAGCTTGAGTGCAGCTTAAATATCGTGGTTGTTTTGTTCAGATCAGTGATGTGATTGGACCTCTTGGCTGATGGGAAGTGGTGCATTTTGTAATTCTTTGCACGTCATGGACTGGAGGAGTCATAGAGCTGTTTTTGTGTCTGAAGTTTGACTATGACATTAGCTGGTTTAGCGCTTTGCAGTTGGGTGAGTGCTGACTTAACCCAAGGTAATGAAGGTATCAGTACCATTGTTTGATGCCACATTTAGTTGGAATGCTCATCGTAGCAGTAAACTACTTGAAAAGAAGTACTTCCCCCGCATTGGCCCCTGAAAGGGTTACAAAATACAAAAACGACCCAGTAATTTATTCTGGTAGTCCAAATAACCCTAAATTTAGGAAAGTTGTGTGTTAAAATGTAAATTAAATAACTACTAAGAAATAAAAAATATTATAATAAATTACTTCCTACCCTATTCCCCTATAAACCCACAACCCGCTACAGAACTAAAACACGCAAAATGTAATTAAAATAAAATTAATAACTACTAAAAATGTAACACATATATTAAAAAACAAAAGGAATACTTATACAAAAAACATAGTTCACATACTTTTAAAATGCATACTAAAATACATAGCACTAATTAAAACATCAGTATTTTTAACCTCTGTATTTTTGCAAACGATATTAATGACTTTGATATTTTCAAAAACTATATTTCTTACCTCCAAGTCGATATTCTTGACCACGATATTCTTGCTGTCGATATTTCTACATCACTATATTTCTAACTCGATATTTATGTATGTCGACATTTAAAACTCAATATTCTGTCTGTGCACCCTTTAGAGCTTCTCTCCAGGTAAGATGCAGGAGTTCCAGCAGGCTGGGTCCTCATAACATCTCCAGCTCCTCTGATACATCCTCTGGATAGCTCTCTGGCACTGTTATGACAAGCATGTGACATTCTCATTACAGGATTGAGTTGACCTCTGACCTCACATCTCTGTAGCTGGCACTCTAAGTCCTCCGCCATAACCCCTGTTACAAATATTCTTGGTAAGGCGTGGCTGCTCTTATTAGAACTTATACAGTGATCCTCACCCCAGTAACAACACTCGCTAACATTTGAAACCCAGAGGTGAGTGTGTTAAGTCCACCCCTCACCTCCTTGTATCACTACCCATCACCTCCCCTCATGTCCCTTTGTCATAACAAATAATCAACAGGGCCCTACCTCCCTACGCCCTGTGTGCTTGGTGCACAGCATCTGGAACGGAGTCACATGAAGAGGGGAGAAGCGGGGTCACCATGTGTGGCTCTTTTTGACATACTTTGCGACTGTTTATTACAAAATACAGCTAATGTAGAATTTAGAGGTGACTTAATATATGCACTCTGATCCCAAACTACCCAGTAACTAGTATGTTGCTGTGAGAATGACTTATAAAGCTAAACTACATTCAACTGTGTAGGATACCTTGTACAAGGGTGGGCAAAGTTTTAAATTAAACCCTCATGGTTGAGCAAAGTTGGCAAACGTCGTCCAGTTCCCAAAATGTAGCAAGTTTGCCAAATGTATTCAACTTCCGAGGTTTTACACCCCTCAAAAAGTTAATATTTGTAAGGGTAACACATTTTACTGATTTTTTTAAACAAACATTGGGAAAAATCTTTCACTAGAGGTAAGGTTTTGTAAAAATAATTCCCACACTAAAACTTTTTGAGAGGTGGAACACTTTCCTTGCACACTTACAGTTGGTATTAGTTCAGTTCTGAAGCTTGTCCATTCCAGATACGGTCTTATCAAAGAGAGAGAATGACTGTTACAGAAACCGTGAATTCCTTACCTCGTTTCCCAATAAGGGGTACAGCTCATCAAAAACGCAATTATTTTTTCAGTTTTAAGAAAAATAAGTCATGACTCAGGAGTCCGAGAGGGCCAGGACTTCCTGCGAAGAAAACCGGAGCAACAGAAAGGGCTCCATTAGGTCTGCAGCACTGCTAGCACTGTGAAATACATGGGACAAGGGTCCTATGTCTCAAACCTAAAAAAGCAACCCTTTGCATGTGTCTGTTGTCAGTTTCACCATATTCCTGAAAGCATGCATGCATGTGCCTGTACCTTTTGCTAGTGGCATTATATATAAAAGCAACTTATAAATAGATGTATACCTGTGTTTTACACGTCTAGCATCTTCAGATGCATAACACGTATAAGAATACATGTGCAAGTAGAGACATACCTCAATCACAAGACCATGCAGAGCTTAGAACTTGACAGACTGCTCTTCACATTTGAAACAGACACCTACCTTTATGTGGAGTATTTCAAGTGTACCTTTCCACAGACTCATACAAAGTAGCCTAATCACTAATCCCTTTGCCAACATGCCTTATATCTGACTTTTGTGCTTCATCTTCACTATTCTGCGACTACTCAGGGTCTCGGGCCTACCAAATATAAAATAGCAACCTTTTGCATGTGTCTGTTGTAAGTTTCACCATATTCCTGAAAGCATGCATGCATGTGTCTGTACCTTTTTCTAGTGGCATCATATATAAAAGATACATACAAATACATGTATATACCTGTGTTTTATACCTCTTACATCTTCAGATGCAAACATGTTTGAGAATACATGTGCAAGTTGAGACATACCTCAGTCACAAGACCATGCAAACCTTAAAACTTGACAGACTGCACTTGACATTTCAAACACACACCTAGATGTACGTGGTGTACTTCAAGTGTACCTTTCAAAAGACTCAAAGTAGCCTAATCACAAATAACTCTGCCAACATGTCATAAACCTCACTTTTGTGTTGCAGCTTCACCATTCTACTACTACTCAGGGTGCTGGGCCTAGCCAAATATAAAGCAGCAACCCTTCGCATGTTTCTGTTGTAAGTCTCACCATAATCCTGAAAGCATGCATGCATGTGTCTACACCATTTGCTAGTGGCATCATATATAAAAGAAACCTACAAATAGATGTATACCTGTGTATTGTACGTCTAGCATCTCCAGATGCATAACATGTATGAGAATACATGTGCAAGTAGAGACATACCTCCGTCACAAGATCATGAAGACCTTAAAACGTGACAGACTGCACTTCCCATTTTAGAGACACCTAGATTTAAGCGACGTACATCAACTGTACCTTTCCACAGACTCATACAAACTACCATAATCACTACTCTATCTAATAATGTACACATATTAGTATTCACAAACTATTTCAATCATCATTTCAGTACAATAAAACAAACTACAATACACACCTGTACATTTTGTAACATATTTCAAACATCACACGTCTCTAATAATTTAAAAACTTTGAAAATAATGCTTTTCAAATCTTAAAACATCACTACAAAGAGTGAAGCACTACACATAATACATAACACCTTACAAATTTGTAATTCACCTTTCAAATAGTATTTCAGAATATGAAATATCAGAAACTCATGAAAGATTTTCTTTTGCACACAATAAATGTAATGCACCACTCTCAACAACGTTAAACCAGTAATGGCAAACTTTCCCTCTCTTTCTACTCACAAATAAATGTAAGTAACAAATCAAATTGCTTCCTACATTATTTCAAATTGTGAAACACATTTCTATTGGTTAGACATATTAACCCTTTCTAACTGTCTTTTAAAAGTTCCCATAGTGATTCTGTAATTTTCTGGAGTCGCGACTCCACTGCGGTGCCGCAGTGTAGCGTTGCGATGGAGCTGCAAACCCTTACAGGAGGTCAAATACCTATTTCTAATAATACTAGTATTATTCTTTTACAACACACTACTTCTACACATACTACTGAATTAGAAACATTTAATTTAGTAATATATCACTTATATATAAGTTACCATTTCACATTTTAAATCCACAGTTAAGTTTCAACCCTTCCTCCATTCTGTTTAATACTAGTTCCCACAGTAACACTTTCTGCACCATTCAACTGAACCAAAAAGTGACAAGTTCACCACATTTTGAAATTCAGCACACAAGCTTATAAATACAAAATGCAGGTTTGATTGACTTAAGCAAAATATTACCTTATCCTATCTACTGTACCTTTAAAAAAAAATTTAATAACCAATCAGAAACATTATTCCTCAGCAAAGTAACGTGCATCCTATTTTTGAGTGCACAATGTTGATCAACAGCCAATCACTTAGCAGCTTTTTCAAAAACAGCATATTCTCCACCATTTTAGATACCTCTCATTCAACCAACTGACTACCTCAGCTACAGACATCTTTTCATTCCTTCCAGATATCCCTTTAAGATGCTTACAGTATGGATTGTAGGGCACAGCTATGTTTTCTTGTGCAAAAGGTATGCTGAACACAGAGGTATTGACAAAGACCTAGGTTTGCAAAATGTGCATATTAAATGGATTGCACAGAGAGGATTAAAGAGGCACCAATTGTTTCCTTTAGTTAAAGCCTTTTTGCATCTCCAACCCCCTGACCTCATGATTGTGCACTGTGGTGGCAATGACCTAGGCACATTGACTGGGGTAGGCCTGGAAATCCTAATGAAGGCTACGTTTGCACAGTTGGTGTTGCTTTTGCCTCAAACTGTCTTTGTATACTCTCATATATGCCAAAGACAGAAATGGAAGTGGTCAAATCAATTCTGTCCACAGATTGAGAAAGCTAGGAAGAATGGCAATAAAGATGTTTCTGCTTACCTCAGAGACCATAGGATGGACTCCATCTATAACAACAATCTACGTTTTGATATGGATGACATCTACAGAAGTGATGGTGTTCACTTCACAGATGAAGGGAACAGAGTGTTTCTCAACAACCTTAAGCTGTGCATCCGCACTTACATGTAGCTCCAAAAAAGTCATAAGGAAAACAAGGGCTCTTTTTAGAGTCACCCTAGAACCCAACAGTGAATCTTATTTCTTTTTTAACATACATACTCTTTTTAAATATTTTCCGGATACGCTAACCCATCGCGAATCCACAAAACAAAAGCACAAATTCAATGTACTATAACACAATACAAGTTTAACTTGAAATTTGTATTTTTTATATTATTACTAACTCTATTGAATGTAATGTGATTATTAACTTCAATCTCACTAACTCTATAAAAAATGCAGAAATGCAACACTACCGACTGAATTATATACTATTAAATTATTTATTTGAGGTGGATCCGTAAATCCACCGCGACATTACACTGGAGGGCTGCGCTGAGAGCCGCGATGGGGTTGCGACTTCTATTAAGAGAGAAAAAAAAAATGTAATGCCCTCCAGTTCCATTACCTGATGTTGGCCCCAGAGACCCCATCCTCTGGGACCTGCCCATTTTTTATTTTATTAAAAAGGGAGAGGGCCCCCACCGGGTCATTTTTGCCCTGGGGACCACATGCCCTGGGGCTTGGCCAATCCTTTATTTTTTATTTTTAAAAGGGGAGGGGAGCCGGGTGGCCCTCCCTCCCGTGCCATTTTTGGCCCCGGGGCATGGCCTCAAGTTGGGGACCATGGGGGAGCCCCAATGGCCCTGCGGTCCCTGCCGGCTGCCCGCCTCCTGCGGGAGCCAGCATTGCTTTTGGGCAAAGGGAGCTGCAAACATGCAGCTCCCTTTGCTCAAAAGCAATACTGCTTCGCTTCATGGAAGCAAGAGCAGTTGTCCTGCTCTCACTTCCATGAAGCAAAGCAGAAGTTTGCTACGGCAAGACGGGAGCAGTGCTTCCGCCCTGCCATAGCAAACTTCAATTTCCCAGATGTGGGCACACTGGGACACTGCTGGTGCCGGCCCTGGAGGGTGGTAGTCCCCAAGTCCATGGATGCCTCAACTAGGGGGGGCCGTGCGGTCCCCCTCCATCAATTTTAAAGCCCCGGGGAGGTGGTGGTCCCTGGGGCCGGGGTCCGCAATGAGCCTTAATCATAGACGATCAATCGCAAATGAAAAGTGACCACAGCTGTATCAGTAGACTCCCGTTGTTCCGTAGTCTTATGGTCCTTTGTTCCCCAGAATGCACCATGAAAGTGTGTAAATAGCTGTTCAACCGCAATTTTCTTCAATTTAAATTAGATTAAATCCTTCGTTTCTGGCTGCAGTGTTGGGTGCATTGGACTATGATTTGAAATGCGGACTGTAGTCTATGAACAACTAGCTATAAACTATTTACGTCAGTAGGTAGTTATAGCTAGGACCTACTTTCCATTGACAAAGCGTTTTTTGTTTTGTTAATAACTTTGGTGCCGTTTGACGAATTCACAAAAGTATCAAAACTAGTACACCAATCACTTTAGCTGCTTTCTGGAAAGTTTCATGGTGATCTGTCAAGTCGGGGCCGAGAAAAATTAGGGCCCCAAAATGCTTTTTCCCCATGCAGTTTCCCATAGGTTTTTTTAGACACGACTACTGCCGGAACCGCTGAACGGAATTACACCAAATTTGGGAGAAAAGTAGATCTTGGTCCAGAAGGATTGGCTGCCACCACTTCATCCAGGAAGTAGTGGCAGACATCTTGGGAATCAGGCCTCAGCCCTAGTCCCAAAAAAATACACAAAAAAAGAAGAACACAGCATAGGAATTCCCTGACCCCCTAAGTCTGCTGGTGGAGTCTCATCATCTCATCACACCACCGGGGGCCAACATTTGTTTTTTACATTTTCCAGGACATTCACAGAGGATCTGCGGATTCATAGGAATTTTTTTTAAAAAAGCAAGCATGGGTACCTGTACATGCTCTTTTTGTCCCCTCCGGGTGTGCCAGGTCCTAGGATAATTTCATTTATATATTATGGGGAGGGGGCACAGGTGACCCCCCCTCCCCAGGCCGATTACCACCCCGTGATTCCCATTCCCCGGGGTCCGGCCACATATTAAAACAGGCAGAGGGGGCCACGCGGCCCCCTCTTGGACTGATTTTGGCTCTGGGGACCCCATTCCCAGGGGCCCGGCTGAATCTGAAACTGAGGAAGGGAACAACGCGGCCCCCACTCTCTGGTCCGTTTCCTACCCCGGGGACCCCAACACCTAAGGCCCAGCCATGCACACAAAAGGGAGGAGAGCCGTGCACCCACCCTCCCAGAGCCACTAATCATCCTGGGCACCCCATCCCCCAGGGAAGGCTGCAGCTATATCCCAAGGTGCCCAGACCCAGGACAAAGCGGTTACCTTGCCTTCATTGGTGTGGGCAGGGAAACCTGTGTTTGTTCTCACTTGGCGAGATCAATATCAAAGATCCCGCAAAGCTAGAGCAAACACTAAAACCCAAATTGATGGGAATTTGGCGTAGGGCAGCACAGCAAGTCAGCTTGCTACACGCCCTACGCCAAAATTTAAAAGGCAGAAATGCACTGTATTTATGCAATATGGTGCCTTCCTGTCCTTTCCCCCTGCGCTGGCACCATTTCGGCAGCCGAGCGCCAACCCAGGTACCCTTGCACCAAGGTGTAAGGGTTCCTGTGTTGTTGATAGAATCTTTTTGGGCAGGAAGGGTCCACTTCCTTCACAGCAAAAATCCTAAGAGGCATTTTCCTCTTACTGTGTGTGCTGGAGAATGCAGCACCGCACCCATAGAAAGAGGAAAAAACTAGAAGAAATAAAGTTAATCGCCTTTTTACGCCTCACCTCGGGAGGTTATGGTTTTGGTACTTGTCCAGATTTACATGATCCTGGACGTGTCGTAATCCTTGGGTGTTGCAGGGGAAAACCCTCCGCCACACTCATGGAACGTCTCCCTAGTGCAGAATAAGGCAACGCAGCAATTTGCTCGTCCTTACCTAACTCCATATCTATGAGGCAATTCAAAGCCATGCATAGTGGCTTTGCGTGGCCTCATAGATATGATTTTGTGCTGGTCAAGAGACATGGTGTACTTCAGTACACAAACTGAGTATTACAGTGATCTGCTTCCCCTTTCTAATCGTCCTAAAAACTTCTGGGAACTATATCAAACCTATTTGCCTAATAAAGATAATGAGACAATGTGTGCATCCACCTCTGAACAAGAGCAAGTCGAGTAATGGCAGGATGCGTAGTTGAGAGTGAAGTGTACAGTTTGGTCGCTTCCTTGGGGTCCTAATGTCCGACTGCAGGTTTGCATAGATCTAGCGAGCAAGTAGACGATATAGGATGCTGGTTTTATCTATTGGTATTGCGACATGCTGAACTGTTTTTCCAGATATTCTTGATGTGTGCTGCAACGTGTTGTTCTTCTACGATGATATTTCATGTGGCAACCATAATGCATGGCAGATTGTGATATTGGATACTCTGTACATTGATGCATAAATGACATGTCTCTGTATTTTGTTACTCATAAATGCAATAAAACTTTATTTTTTTTTTAAAAAAGATATGATTTTGTGATTTGCACTGCAGGAACATCACAAAAAGTGACTCTTTGGCGGCTCAAGGGGCTCGTAAATATGCCCCTAAATCCGCTCCAGTGTGCGGAAGCATGAAAAATGAAGCGGGCAGGGAAACAGATGAACAATTGCTCCCGTCCACAGAGAACAGCAATTTTAACTGGACCCTGTGGGCAGGAGCAGTGCCGGCTCCTGCAGGAGGGGGAGCTGGCTGGGGCGGTGGGGCATTGGGGCTCCCCTGCAGCCCCTAACAAACATGCAGTGGGTGCCCTAGGAGGGCTCCAGGGCCCCCACCATTTATTGTCCGGGCCCTGAGGGATGTGGTCCTGGCCACCCGGGACCAATTTTGACCTAGGGAGCGGGGCCAGCACCCACCTCCCCGTCATAGTAATGCCAGGCCCTGGGAGATGCGGTCCCTAGGGCCAAAATTAGCCTGGGGAGGGTTGCCGCATGGCCCCTTGCTCAATTATTAATTAAATAGGACGGTCCCCAGGGCAAATATTGGCCCAGGAACGGAGGCTACATGCCCCTTCTCCATTTTTAATGTGTAGTGGGTGCCCTGGGTGGGGCACCCAACATTTACTGGATGGGCCTTGGGGGATGAGGTCCCAGGATTAATATTGGCCTGGGGAAGGGGGATGTGTGCCCCCTCCCCCTCCATAAAAAGGCTGGGACCCCAAAGATGGGGTCCCCAGGGCTGAAATTGGCCTGTGGAAATGGGCTGTGTGCCCCCCTTCCTCTTCTTTATATGGCTGAGCCCCAGGCGATGGGGTCCCCGGGGGCAGAAATCGGTCTGGGGAGGGGGGCTGCATTAGAATTTTTGCTTTTTTCACTCTTGGGTTTCCACTTTATATTTTTCTAATCGGATTTCCATTTCTTTGCTAAATTTTGTCAAATCATCTTGGTTTGTATACAAAGTGATCTTAAGCTCTGTTTCCTCAATTATTGCATGCACTTCATCCAAGTCAATTTTGGCATCTTTTATGAGAATTTTCATAATAATATGAGAACAATGCATGTTATTCTGACCCCATTCTTTCAATAGTTCTGTCCTAGTATCCGGATGTGTAGGCATTGTAAAGATTCTAAGTCCTCTTGGGACACGCCTAACCTCTATATATTTTTTCAATGTGACCACTTCCCAGCTTTTATTTATTTCTTTTTTGTACATTCGTTCCCATTGTAGAAATAACTGTTTCAAAGATGTTCCTTTGCCTTTTTGTGTGTGGTATAATCACTTGCAATTTCAATCAGTTCCCCGGTACTTGCTTGAAACATTGATGCTACTTTGTCAATTTATGAATAAATTAAGCACATATTGATGCCCTTCCATGTGATAAGGTAATTAAGAAATTAAAAAGATCATACCAACAAAGAACCAAATAAGGGTACTATAACAGCAATCAAGTAAATCGAGCTTTAAATAATAAGATGGCACTATACCAGTAATTGTGAACCAAACAACTGATTAACGATTAGATATGTTTCTACCTATAGCAACCAAACGCCGATAATAATCATGGTAAATGCTAATAATAGAAAACAGTTAGGGAGGGTCCAAGGGATTCTTTAAAGACCAGACAGACTCAATCCCCTGTTCAGTAATCAATAAATCAAAAAAGTCTGATGGTCTACACATTCAAGAGAGACAAATAGAAAACTTGCAAAAGGTAGGAGAGAAACTTTAAAGTGCTGTTTGACTATAAAGGATTTCCATCAACAACCAGTGATTGGTCAGTATCATCATCTGGATATCCAACCTTCCCACCACTATAAACCTCTCCAACAAGAGGTGTTCCGTGTGGTGTAGGTGTCAACCAGAGCACCTGAATGTAACCCGGGAAGGGGAAAAAAGAAGACAGCAAAGATCACTGGCTTAGTCAAGAAATATATATATACCAGAAATGATATATGAAAAGTGCAGTGCAGAAACGTGAAGGTTAAAAAAGGATTTAGAGGAAAGAAGAAGTTTTATTCAAGATATTCCTACTAATCCTTTGAGTAAAAATTGGTGCAAAAACAGCTTTCAACAAATAGGCTGTGTGACAATACGGTCGACATGTTTCAGCCTTCTTGACCCCATGGTCAAATGGCTTTCTTCAGGACCTTATAATATACTTGTATTGCTACTGCAACAATAAATGTGACAAAAATTAATAAGTAAGTGTATAAAATACAACCTTTGTGGTGTATGACTCTTAATGCGACCAGTATATATGAATTATTTGTGCAAAACAAAGAGAAGAAAACACAATTGCAAAAATAAACATTGTCTCTCAAAATAAAATAGTGCATATTGGACAAGACCAATAGCATATTTCCAAGTGCTTACCTGATTAGCACGAGGAGTAAGCCTCACCAGTGATCTTTGCTGTCTTCTTTTTTCCCCTTCCCGGGTTACATTCAGGTGCCTACACCACACGGAACACCTCTTGTTGGAGAGGTTTATAGTGGTGGGAAGGTTGGATATCCAGATGATGATACTGACCAATCACTGGTTGTTGATGGAAATCCTTTATAGTCAAACAGCACTTTAAAGTTTCTCTCCTACCTTTTGCAAGTTTTCTATTTGTCTCTCTTGAATGTGTAGACCATCAGACTTTTTTGATTTATTGAAATGCTGATAATAGCCATGAAGAAATTGTAAATAAAATAGCAATTATTGCATTATGATGGTACACTGCATGTAAAACCAATAATAACATTAATAATGCACTTAATATGTCACTTCCTTTGTAAGTCAAACACAATGTGAAATATATGGACACAAAAACGAAAATGTAAAGAGTTTGCAAAAAGCACTTTCTTTTGTATTTGTAAATATGTATGGGGAAACTCCAACTTTCACAATGCTTCCTAATGAGCAATAGTGGGAGCAGTATATAAACATTTTTTTAAAACAGACTCACCTACTGTGGGAAAGACCCTGTGAGGTCGAAACGCGTTGGTGGAGCGGAGGTGTTCTGAATAAAGAATATCTGCTTGAAATTTATCAAGAGCGACATATTCTTGATGACAAAAAAATCAAATATATATGTAAGCCCACCTTCAGTAAAACTGAAATTGAATTCACATGGAGGCTGGTCACCATGGTAACACGAATGATGACATAATACCTCACATACAGGAGAGAACATTCTTATAGAAGACATAGATATACCTCAAGTTTTTTAATATTTTTTTTTATTGATTTTTCAAATAGTATGCATAATACTGCTCCAACAAGCAGTATAACAATAACAAACCTTACAACCACGCTGTGATCCCCTGAGTATCAAATACCACATTACTGATAAACATCTTGTCTCTAGTATGACCCACCCCGACAGTCCAGCAACGTGTCTATTACTCCAGTAGTTCCTCATTCGGCCTGTGGGGCGATGTTACTGTGCTGAAGAAGGTATTGCCTAAGCGGTTCCCATAAGTCTCTTGGCCTGGATGTCACAGGCAGTTCCTCTGCATACAGTGCCAATTGCTCATTCCAGTACACCCTGTCTTTAATCCACATCTTGATGGTCGGGGCTATTACACTTTCCCAATGCATCGCAACGCGGCGCTTAGCCAACAGTAATGCAATACGTACAAACTTCCCCAGCGCTCCTTCCAGCTGTGGCACATAACTCAACAAGCAGACTGTAGGTGTACACTGTAAGGTAGTTCCCATCATTTCTTGTAGGCGTTGCAATACACCCTCCCAATACAGTGAGACACGTCTGCACCTCCATGCAAGGTGAAGAAAGTCAGCGTCAGGATGGCCATATCGTTTACAATTACTTGTGTCCCTTGGGCCGTACCTATGCAACCTGGCCGGGGTATGGTAAGACTGGTGAATGTATTTGAAATTAATTATACGCAAATTTCCGTTAGACGTAAGGGACCCAGTCAGCCTACAGATATGTTCCCAGTCTTTGTCTGATAGTGGAGGAGTCACACTTTGGTTCCAACAAGCTAAACTGCTGTCTGGGGCAAAGACACTCTCTTCTCCTATTTTCCTGTACAATTTGGTAATCAATGTGTGTCTAGATGGCGTTATCAACAGCATCTGTAGAGCTCTTAGTGTTGGGGGTTCGTCTGGGTATGTGTGGTAATGATCCCTGATCGCGCGCCTCAATCTGAAAATGGTAAACTGAAACAGTAGTGAGGGATTTGTTATGTAGGATAAGTGTTCCTCCGTGAGAAAGCGCCCCTCCGGATATATATCCCGGGTGCACATGAGGCCAACGTCCCTCATGGCTTTAATGGGGCCTTCCTTTCGTGTGACAGAAAGGGCTGCATGGTGTACTATGGGCAGTGCTGGAGCATATATAGGCAGTCTGTTAGTAAGTTTACCTATTGCTTGCCACGCTCCTATAGTTGTGCCTACTGAGTTAATTTTAGTGCAGGCGTGTTCCTACGGGTATGTGTGAGAACCCCCGCCAGCGGAACTGGGTGTGAGTCCCCATCTTCCACCGCAACATGCGGTGTGAAAGCATGCGGCCTGAACCAGTGATATGTGTATTGTGCTTGTGCACATAAATAGTAAAGATATAGATCTGGTGCACTGAATCCACCCCTAGCATAATCTAGCGTCAGTGTAGCCCAGCTAACTCTGGCCTTCTTACCTCCCCATATCAAACGAAGCAGCAAGGATTGCACTTCCCTGAAGAATTGACGCGTTAGTTTAATCGGGATGTTGGCGAACAAATAGAGGAAACGCGGCAATACCACCATTTTGACAATCGCTACTCGATCAGCTAGGGAAAGGGGTAACCTGTTCCATCTGTCCACCTGCTGCTCCAATGTCGTGCATGCCCTGCCATAGTTTTCTCTGACCACTAGATCAGGGTCACGGTGTACCCAGACTCCCAGGTACTTTACTGGTTCAGTGGTCCACACCAATGGGTATTCCATACTGGGGTGTACCGTCTTGGTCGTGAGTGGTATAATAATCGATTTATACCAGTTGATCTGCAGCCCTGAATAAAGACCAAATTGTATGTATTCTCGCAACACCTCTGCTAGATGTCGACCGGGCTCCCTTAAGAATAGCACCATGTCATCAGCATAGAGCGATATGCCAACCGGCCGATGTAGGAAGTTTAGAGCTGAGTCCCTGTGTCGCTGGGGAATAACACATGCCAACGGCTCTAGAGCCAGTGCGAATAGTAACAGTGATAGGGGGCATCCCTGACGAGTGCCCCTGTTAATTCTAAATGGTTGGGACATCAGTCCTCCAACTCGCACCAGTGCTGAGGGATCAGCATATACAAGCGTCACCCAACCAAGAAATAGTGGCGGAAATCCCATTCTCTTCAATATATGGAGCATATAATCTCATTCAATAGAGTCGAATGCCTTTGCCGCGTCCAGTAGCACCGCGGCAGCGGGCAGCTCAGGATCCAACACATGAAACATAGCGAAAATTGTTCGCAAGTTATATGACGATGATCATACCGGGATGAATCCCGACTGATCCGGAATGACCAGCATAGGCATTAATGGCTGTAATCTGGTGGCTAATATCTTTGCCAATATCTTGGCATCAAGATTTATTAATGACAACGGCCGGTAAAAGTCGCAAGCGTCAGGTGGTTTGTCCTTTTTCAATAACGTGATAATCAAGGCCTGGCGAAGAGTCGGCGGCAACAAGCCCGATTCATGTGCTTCCGCATACATCTCAAGTATGTGGGGTGTGACCAAATCGATATAAGCTTTGTAGAATTCGGCCGTGAGCCCATCAGGCCCTGGTGCCTTCTGGTTGGCCATCGACCGTATAGCCGCTTTTATATCTGCCTCGTCAATGGGTTGGTCTAAATATTGACGGTGAGGGTCCGCTAGCCACGCACAGGCTATATCTGCCAAGTAGGCATCCAACTCCGGCTCCGCCGCGGTTCCCCGCGACGTATAGAGTGCAGAGTAAAAGCTGCGAAACTGCTCGACTACCGCCTCCGGGGTGTGGTGGGCCACCCCTTGAGCATCTGTAATTTTTGTGACATGGTGAAAGTCCTCCTGAACTTTGATTTTTGTGGCCAAAGTACGACCTGGACGACCGCCCTCCCCATAGGCCCGTGCAACCCGCCGGCGTGCAATATATCGAATCTCACATTCCACCAGAGAATCATCATTTTGTAACAGGTCATGAATGCTTGCCAATATGTCAGGATTGGGAGTAAGTGTATATTGTCATTCGGTCTCCGCTAGCTTACGCTCAGCCTGAGCGAGCTACCCATGGATATCTTTTAAAATACCGGCCGTGGTGCTGATGCAAACCCCTCTGATGGTTACTTCAAATGCCTCCCAGAGCATGGCCGCACTGTCCACTGTACCCACGTTGATTTCAAAATATTGCTCTATGGCCGTCCGTATCGTTTCATTATAAAGAAGGTCTAATAGTGCTGCGCTCGAAAACGCCACGCATAGGGTCTGCACTTATTAGTCTCTATTCTAAGTGTAAGCAGCACCGGATTGTGATCTGAGAGGGTGCGAGGGAGTATCACCACGTCCGTAACCCAGTTATTTGCCTTACCATTTAGAAGCCAATAGTCAAGGCGAGACCAACTATTATGCGTGGGCGTGGCTCCAAACATCCACTAGACCAAGCTCCAGCAAAGCGTCATTGATACTTCGTGCAATTTTAGGTGTGCACAGGCCTTGCGGCTTCAATTTATCTGGTGTTGTATAGTCATGTGAAAGTCTCTACGTCGTCCGCTATGTTGATCAGGGTAATGAGAGAAGTGCCTAATTTACCGTGTACCATGGCGCATCGCCCATCTTTGTCTGTGTATGTAATGATAGGGGTAAAGGGGATACCACGCTTCACCAGAATGACCACCCCCCTAGCGTATGAAGTATAGGATGAGGCCAACTTGTATCCCGCCCATCGGAGTGCAATAGTAGCCTCGGAAGCCACAGTGAGATGCTTCTCTTGTAGGAGAGCGATCTGAACATAATGGCGATTTAAATAAGCAAATACTTGCCTGATTTTTTTAGGGGTGTTGAGACCGCGGATATTCCATGTTATACATTTGTATTTCTCACCCGCGTTCGTACTTGTGTAACTGAACCGTCAAAGGCAGTGTTGTATTACTACCCACAGCAAGTGCAGTCGACCGATGGCTTCTCTGTGTAGTCAGTGTGGTCACAGCAAACAATCTTAACTTTAAACAACACCCTCCCCCACCCTCCACCCACTTCAGCAGACCCAATTTGCCAAAGCCATCCCTTAAAAATACCTGACCACCCCTCCCACCTCCCTCAAACAATCCCCACAAGAATCAAACATTTGGTGTGGTTTACACTCGGGGGCAGGAGCAGCCAGCCAAGCGTCCCAGCGACACATGTCACATGGGGGTCGCCTTGAATAAACAATAACGCCAACCCCGCCTTCCCATGCCAGCCATGAATACTCTCCAAATCCACTGCCGGGTGCAGCTTCTCACCCTCTGCGAAAGTCCTCCACCCACCAGTTCCAAGCATCACTGAAAATACATATCATGAGTCCGGGTTGAGCACTTATCTGCGTTCATATGGTCTACTGTCAGAGCGGTTCAGGAATCCACAACTCTCCGCAGAGCTCGAAACAGGATACACCAACGTTATTCCACATCCGATGCGCGCTCCTGCGATTCTTGCTCACCCCTGGGCGATCGTCTGCGCGGTGCCTGCATGCCTCTTTGTTTCAAGAATTTTTGCACTTCCTTAGGGTCGTTGTAAAGTCTGCTTTTGCCCCCCTCCATAATGCGGAGACGAGGAGGGTAGATCATTGCATATGGAATATTTTGATCACGTAGCGCTTTCTTGACGTCCAGGAACTTTTTCCGCGCCTCTTGAACTTGTTGCGTGAAGTCTGGGTAGATAGAAATAGACATACCTTCGTGTGACAGGGTACCCAGTTCCCTTGCTTTTCGAAGTGCTGCATCCCGGTCTCTGTAGTTTAGAGGTTTTGTCATAATGGGGCGTGGTCTCGCTCCAGGTGGAGGGAGCGGCGCCAATGACCTATGTGCCCTTTCAACAATAAAGACGGGTGAGAAAGTATCCTTACCCAGCCATGTATTCAGCAGGGTCTCTATATAGCGTTCCATAGGTTCCGCTATGCCCATTAAGCGTAGATTGTTGCGGCGGGACCTCGCTTCCAAGTCCTCTGACTTCGCCGTAAGCATCGCCATACTTTATCTGTCTTTTCCTGTTTCGTTTCTGTTTGGTGCTGTGTGTCCTCGGCGTCAGAGATCCGCTTCTCCACCATATCGATCCGTTCTGTGTGTCGATCCAGCCTCTCGGACATGCAGTCCACTCTATAGGCCAACGTATCTATCTTCCCATCTATATTGGTTTGCGTTGCCTGGATTGTTGTGAACATATACTGGAAGTCCACAGCGGTAGTGGGTTGTGTGGCCGACGCTGGTGCTGTTGCTTAGTCTGTTTCAGGGTTGTCCGACACCTTTTTTGCCTACTCAAAATTCAGTATGGGCTGATTACGGTCCGGCTTGCCCATTTTCGCTGTTCTGCAGTTGCTGAGGCCCCAATCCAACGTTAAGCTATACCCAGGCAGGGAAACCAGAGTCTAATGGTTGGCGGAGTGCTTGCCCACGTTGAGCGTGTGTCTGTGGAAGTGACTGAGTGCGATGGGTATTCTTGGAGCAATGGCGCACTTTAGAAGGGCATCAGGAAAACATTGAGCCCAGGCTCCACCGTGTCATGAGCCCCTTGACCAGCGTGTGTAACTTCGCTGATAACACGGCTTGCTTCAGTGGTTATGTTCCGTGGGCAGTCCCGGGGGCGAAAGAGATGGTGAATTGGCAGTACTGGTTCAAAGCACATGAACCTCTTCACCTTATAGTCCCCTGACAGGGCCTCCTATCACAGGTTGCTGGCTGGCATTCACTATGTGCCCACACCACCACTCCAGCAAGACCTCAATGTGTCAGCAGTTCTTTCCAGGATGTGGGCTCTGAGAGCAACGTCTGTCGGCAGGCTGGGGGGGCACAGATTCACAACCTGCAGCCTATGTGGGACTCACCTCGAAATGCGTGCTCTGCGGGGGAGCCGCATAGAGCCGGGCCACACAGGTCAGGTCCAGGCAGCTGCACTGTCCACACGCCAGTGGGGTCCAGGTGAGGGGCACGATCGCGCCGAGTAAAGGTGCACTTCCTCAGGTCACGGTCCGAAGCGCTGCACGCTATCGCGGCGGCCTGCTGCACTCTTACCGCCGCAGGGCCCCTGATCCAGCGCACGTCTCACCACCCCAGGCCGCTCCTACTTTGACTTCATCCTGCGATCAGGGCTCAACGACCTCTGGTCCCAGCTGCGCTGTAACGGTCAGCTGCACGGCCTCCTCAGCGGCGTCCCCCGAGCAGGGGAGAAATCACACATGCACCGCACCTCGGCCTCCTGGATACCATCACTCTGAGGCAGTGCACCGCGCAGGCCCTGGTCTGTTGCCGTTAGCGATGGCCTCCCAGGTGATGACTGGCTCAAGTTTCGGCGGCATCGATTGTTACAATGCTCCGGTTCGTGGGTCCGTGGAGTCTAGGGCATAGAACAGGCTGAAGATGGAGGATATTGACAGGATTATTTAGGCGACCGCAAGGAGCTCGCCTTCAATGCGGCCATCTTGCAGGCTGGGCTAGCTCCGCCCCCCAGATATACCTCAAGTTGAAATAGCTTAGTAGAATCATTTCTGTCTCTTTTTTCTTTGTTGAATTTTTCTTTACATAGGTTTTACAGCACCACGCATTGGAGAGTTCACCCTTATTTTGTGGAATTACATACCATATAGACCCACTAGGGTTTTATCTGGGGCACTGCTAATTTATACTTAACAACAGGAAGAGGCTTAGGTACCACAAGATAGAACGCAGGTTTTCTTCAGTCGTACATTCCGAAAGAGCCTGTAGTTGGACCCACCAGGGTAATAGTGTGGTGCACTTAAGCATATCAGCCATTAATGATGATGGTGAATGAGGCATGTACAATTACATCCTGGATAGTAGCCTTTACGTATGCACATATGTTTGTCTTTTGAATACATTAGTGATTCTGTAACATTTTTATATTGACTAACTGCAACGTAGCGACATTAAGTGTATATGTATACAAAACAACGTACCTATGAAACTGCATATATGTTTTAGACCTGTGGTAACACATGCTATTTTACCTTTGAACAAAAGTTCTTAACCAGGTTTTAATATATTTTGCGTATTTGCACATTTATTGCCCAGTTTGCACATTTCATGCGAGCATTCAAAAACCAATTTGCACAAAGCACAATCCATTTATGTAACTGCATAGGTTAGCACTAGCTGGTGGTAATTTTTGAGATTTTATCTCAAAACCATGGGTTAACCCGGCATCACAATGATTTGCGAATTTGCACATTTCAAGTTCGGCAACGGTGGTTAGTGCTGACAAACTTTATCAATTGTCAAATTTATGTCTGGTACTGTATTGTGAAAAGTTTCCAAGATAAATATTTTTGTTTATGTCTACTTTGCCAAACCTGCACGTGACACTGTATCACAGCGTCATGTGATCAAGGCCCTTTTGCAGGCTGAAACGCGTCATGGCGGTGGTGCGTGGTGTTTGGAATCAATAAAAGAACTTGCACTTATCTCTGGGTCCGTGTTCGTCTTCCGCGTTTATGTTTGGGGTTACAGACGGAGTCTTCTGCAAATATATATATATCTATATATATATATATATATCAAATAACAGGTACAGCAATGGGTGCGAAATTCGCACCTTCATATGCTAATTTATTTATGGGATATTATGAAAGAGAACATGCTTGGAGGCGAAGTGAATTTGAGGAAAATATTATCTACTGGGGTAGATTTATAGATGATGTGTTTATGATTTGGAAAGGTAGTGAAGTAAAGCTAAAATTATTTCACAATTATTTAAATACTAACAACTATAATATAACTCTTTCTCTTGAATATAGTCTAGAAAGCATTGTTTTTTTAGAAGTAGAAATGTACGTTTCACATGGACACATAGTCGAGACGTTTTCGGAAATTAACATCAATGAATTCAATATTACATGCTAAATCAGGACACCTAAGAATGCAGATTGATAACATTCCATACGGGCAATTTCTTAGAGCTAAAAGAAACTGTAGTGAGGATATGGAATATCAAACTGTAACGAAAGATATAACTGAAAGATTTTGGAGAAGAGGTTATGACAGCAGAACTGTAGAAAAAGCTAGACTCAGAGCACCGAAAGTGACAAGAGATGAACTTTTGAATGACAGACCACGACCCAGAGAGAATAAAAAAGATGTGATTTGATATATCACTACGTACAGTGAAGGAAACGATAGGGTCTTCCATTCACTTCGTAAATATTGGGACATATTTACTTTAGATAAAGAAATTGCCCAATTTCTAGACAACAAGCCTAAAATGGTGTATAAAAAAGCACCAACACTTAGAAATCTTCTGAGTCCTAGTGATACATGTCAATATGAAGTGCAGAATGAACAACAACTATTAACAAAAACTATCTTAACACCTGGATGTTATAGATGTAATCAATGTATTTGTTGTAAATATGTTGTAGATAAAACTCAAACTTTTTGTGATCACACATATAAGAACACATACAGAATCAACTCTTTCATTAACTGCAATACGAGCCACTGTATATACACAATGACTTGTATTTGTAAAACAATATATGTGGGTTAATCTATGAGAAAACTGAAGATTAGATGGATGGAACATCTTAGAGCCATCAAAAACTGCGATCCTAAATATCCAATGGCAGTACATTTCAAAGATTGAATATGGATCGTGAAATATATACATTATTAAGTTAACTCGGTCCTTAATAAGTAGGATATATATACAGCATGTAGGTAATATCTCAATATCTTAATTAAATCTTCTTTGCGACTCTGTATGTCACATGTAGGAATGAATAAGAGAAATATATATGTATACTTATTGATATTTAAGATGATCATTATTGGGACTCTAAGTTACTTCCCATAGATCACGACCTCCTGCTACAATACAATTAAGAAGTTGAGAATAGGTACAGTGACCTGAGCAGGCAGCTTTGATGTTGATTCTAATAAACAACAATTATTGAGTATTCTAATTTTGGGTACGTTCTTTCATTAAAATGGTCTGAGTAAATAATAAATTTTGGGTTTCAATTAGATGGAGGAGGAATTAACAAATTTAATAAATTACTTACCTGATAGATTTAATACTAGTTGTTCAAGAGGTTTTTTATAATAGATCGTATGCATATTTGTTTTTTACTTTGGTTAATTTTTGTTGTCCTAAATTTTAGATTATGACTAAGGACTTATGAATAAATTGCGTAATATTATAGAATTGTGTGGTAGGAAAACTATTATAAAATGCAACTTTTATATAGTTCTAGATAGCACAACACATATGTGAGAAGTTGGCCTGGTATATGATGCTCACTAGTTAAAGTGATCACCTTGTACCATGCCAAGCAACCCTTATGGTGTGGTTGTAAGTCAACCTTTTCGGACTAGCTGCCCTAGTGGTAGCGTAGGCTAAGCAGTCTTTGAGGCTAAACTCGTGAAGCGTGTTAAGCAGGCTGTTTTACCAAATGTAACCCCCTTTTATACCAATGAAAGGACACCACACAGATATATATTGAAAATATATATGTATTTATTTCTCAAAGTATCCCCTAAACTCTTTATGAGCACAGGAACACAAATCGTCAAACAAGATTACAGTAGAATACACAGAAGTTGCACTTTATATGGATAGGCCCTGGTGGCCACTCGAACCATATACTAAAATAGTGGTATAAGTACCACAAACAGAAAAGGGAAAAGGCCTAGGGCCTCTCGAATCGCTGGGCCTACAAGGAGCTAACCTCAGTTAGTGACCAGGAGGTCCACGGGTGGCGTGTGCAGAGCAAATAGTCACACGCGTGCTCCCATAGGTTTCAATGGGTGCGTAAAAAGTACAAAGTTACTGCAAAGAGGATCTTCCGGATGGACTAGGAACTCAAGATTTGGAACACAGGCACTAGAGATGTAATACTACACTTGGGCACAGGTGTGCCAGCTTTACCTCACCCACAGGAAGCGGGTGCATAGGCCTCGAAGTGCGTCGGGTTTCTTCTATCTGTTCCGTGGAGCCTGAAGACAAAGATGCTGCAGGTGGCCGGTCCGGGAGAGATGCAGTGGATCCAAGAGTGGATCGGAGATGTTGAAGACCTGTAAGCAGAGGGGACAGTGTTCACAGTCACTAGCCAGTGACCAGCGTGGCACCAGGTGGGTACCAGGCACTGTCGGGTGCAAACAGGAAGAAAGGTGTAGCTTGTCTCTGCAGCCACGTGGTCCCTGGAGGTCGACGACGTCCAGGAGTCGGTTCACGAGCTGTCCCACGCAGGCTCTCGCTGTCGGCGGTGTCGGCGACTTGATCGAAGCAAACAAGCCTTGGCAAAAGCAATTGTTGTAGGAGATGAAATAAGCTGATGGTTCTGACCAGCAAGGTCAGAAGGACTGCTCCTTTGGAGGGGAGCAAGGGCCAGTCTGGAGCAACCAGACCAGCGGTGTATTTCTTGAAGTTCGTCGCCAAGATGGCTACTAGCCAGCGGGCCAGCAGCCGGTTAGGCGCGTCGAGTGGCAAAATGCAGAAGGGCCCCACGCAGATCGTGGAGATGCTGGAGGGCTCACCTTTGGTGCAGATGCTGCTCGGGGGTTGGGCTTCTCAGATCCCAAAGCACAACTTGGAGGGAGCCTCGGTTGTTGCACTTGTCAGCTTGTCGTGGTCGTTTCAAGATGGCTGGCTCCACGTGTCTCGGTGCCTCCACGGGTCTCCTCTTTTCAGGGACTGTGGATCGGGCGGTGAGAGGTCTGGAGGTCCAGGTCTTGTCAGTCTCTGGGCTCGGGCTCCGGCGGGAGGCGGCGGCAAAGCAGACGTTGATTCGCTGGATGGTGCTTGCGTTAGCAAGGTGGTCACTCCCTGACCACAGGGGAGATTGGCTTCAGTCCTCTGTGCAGCAGAGCGTCGAAGTTCCCGTCTTCTTCTTAGTGTTAAGTTGATTCCAGGATGTCTGAAGTCTTAGGACACAGCTCCTACCTTTAAGCGGATTCTAGGGGCCGGACTACCTGCTAGGTCCCTCCCTATGGGTGGGACCGGGAAGGAGGGTGGTTACACCCCCAATCCTTTGTCCAGCTCGCCCCAGGCCCGGGACTGGTGTGCCCCAGGACCGGTTTGAACTGGCATATGCACCGAGGCTCCTTGTGAGCCACAGGCATGTCTGGTTTCTTTCAAGCCCTACCTGACCAATACACAAAATCCTGTCTGGGGTGGTGCACGCACCTCCCCTGGCAGGAAACCCTTTGTCCACACCTCCCAAGCTGGAAGGACTCCCAGCAGCAGGAGGGCAGACTTGTGTCTGTGGTGGCAGCATCCATTTTGTGGAGCTGAGGCTATGTCTGATTTTACCCGGGTTTCAGGTACTGTACATGTCGCGTCCCTCTAGAAGGGTGGAATGCTAACCCCGTCGCCAGAATTGGCGAGGGGTTAGTATTCCAATTCGTATGACACCTTACTCGACATGTTTTGATAAAGCCAAACCAAAGATAGCATTTAACCGCGAGGTTCATAATGCACTTAAGAGTATATGGTATGACGATATCTGGAAACAGTAGAAGGAAGTTGTTCCGACCACTGCAGACAGGCTCAGCTCATGCCAGAGCACCATCTCACATGGAACCAAGCACTCTGCCTTCAGGATTGTTAAGGCCTGCCATAGGAGTGACTTATAGGTTACCAGGTGTCCCATTTAAGGTTAGGTATAGGTATACTACACCTAAGTAAGAGGTGATTACACCAACTTACCCCAGCTGAGTGATCAGCCAGTTGTGTCAAATTGTTAGGCCAAACCTGGGGTGGCATAATACATGCTTCAGCCCCTGGCAGGCCTTGGGTACACCAATGCCCTGGGTACCTAGTGTACACTGGTACAGGGGCTGACAGGGTGATCCACTTCCAATTGGTTATGCACCTAGGGTGCATAGTTTTAATTTAGTAGAGAGAACAGCAGGCTGGGGGTCTGATTGGCAGGCCCACAGCCTCAATATGTCAAAAACCAGTGAAGCAAAAAGCAAAAATTTGGGGTGACCATAGGATAGCAGACCCTACTCTCCTACACAACCCCCCCCCAAACGCTGGGACATTAAACTAGCCTTGACCAGTCTCGTCTTCATGTCCTAAGTGGAAGTACCTGGAGAGACCATCTGCATTCCCATGGTCAGTACCTGGCCGGTGCTCCACTGTAAAGTCCATACCCTGTAGGGAAATGGACCACCTAAGCAGTTTGGGGTTTTCACCCTTCATCTGATTTAGCCACAAGAGGGGCTTATGGTCGGTCTGAATCTTGAAGTGAGTTCCAAACAAGTATGGCCTCAGCTTCTTCAGGGCCCACACCACAGCAAAGGCCTCCCTCTCAATAGCTGACCAATTCTTCTCTCTGGGGGTCAACCTTCTGCTAATAAAAGCAATGGGTTGGTCTTGACCATCTACATTAAGTTGTGACAGCACAGCTCCCACACCCAACTCAGAAGCATCTGTTTGGACAATAAACTCTTTGGAGTAGTCAGGACTTTTCAGGATAGGTGCAGAGCACATGGCCTCCTTCAGGTCATCAAATGCCTTTTGACAGCTTACTGTCCACTGAACCTTTTTGGGCATCTTCTTGGATGTCAGATCATTAAGAGGAGTCACAATGGACCCATAGTTCTTAACAAACTTCCTGTAGTACCCAGTCAAGCCCAAGAAAGCTCGAACTTGAGTCTGGGTGGTTGGAGGGGACCAGTCCTTGATGGATTGTATCTTACTCTCCAGTGGTTGAACTTGGCCTCCACCTACAAGGTGGCCCAAATATACAACCTTACTCTGCCCTATCTGGCACTTAGTAGCCTTGATAGTGAGGCCTGCCCTTTGCAGAGCCTCAAGAGCCTTCTTCAGGTGGATCAGGTGATCCTCCCAGGTGGAGCTAAAGACAGCAATGTCATCAAGATATGCTGCGCAAAAGTCATCCAACCCAGTAAGGACTTGGTTCACCAGCCTTTGGAAGGTGGCAGGTGCATTCTTCAGACCAAAGGGCATCACCACAAACTGGTAGTGCCCACCTGGGGTTGAGAATGCTGTTTTGGCCTTAGACTCCTCAGCTAATCTGATTTGCCAATAGCCAGCTGTTAAGTCAAATGTGCTCAAAAACTTTGCAGAAGCTAGTTTGTCTATGAGCTCATCTGCCCTTGGAATAGGGTGTGCATCTGTCCTGGTGACAGCATTGAGTCCTCTGTAATCCACACAGAACCTCATCTCTCTCTTGCCATCTTTGGTGTGAGGTTTGGGGACTAGAACCACTGGGCTAGCCCAGGGGCTCTCTGAGGGTTCAATGACACCTAATTCCAGCATTTTATGTACCTCAGCCTTTATACAGTCCCTGACGTGGTCAGGTTGTCTGTAAAGCTTGTTCTTTACAGGCAGACTGTCACCAGTGTCCACCACATGGGTACACCAGTCAGTTTGACTAGGTATCAAGGAAAACATATGTGAAAATGATTGTAGAACCTGTCTACATTCAGTCTGCTGATGGGCAGTGAGGTTGCCTCCAAGGGTCACTCCTTCAACTGAGCCATCTTCAGGGTTCTGAGACAACAGGTCTGGGAGAGGGTCACTCTCTTCCTCCTGTCCCTCATCTGTAGCCATGAGCAAGCCCATGTCTGCCCTGTCAACATATGCTTTAAGCCTGTTAACATGGAGTACCCGGTGGGGACTCCTGGGAGTTCCTAGGTCGACCAAGTAGGTGACCTCTCCCTTCTTTTCCAGGATTGTATGGGGTCCAGACCATTTGTCTTGGAGTGCTGCTGGGGCCACTGGCTCCAACACCCATACCTTCTGTCCTGGCTGAAACTCAACCAAGACAGCCTTTTGGTCATGCCAAGCTTTCTGTAAGGCCTGGCTTGCCTCAAGGTTTTTGGATGCCTTCTCCATATACTCAGCCATCCTGGAGCGGAGACCAAGTACATAGTCCACTATGTCTAGCTTAGGCTTTTTGAGAGGTAACTCCCATCCTTCCTTCACCAAACACAGTGGGCCTCTTACAGGGTGCCCAAACAACAATTCAAAGGGGCTGTAGCCAACTCCTTTTTGTGGGACCTCTCTGTAAGCAAACAGAAGGCAGGGTAGAAGGATGTCCCATCTTCGCCTGAGCTTTTCAGGTAATCCTTTGATCATACCCTTTAGGGTCTTGTTGAATCTCTCAACAAGCCCATTGCATTGTGGGTGATAAGGGGTGGTGAACTTGTAGTTGACACCACATTCCTTCCACATAGCTGTCAAGTATCCTGACATAAAGTTGGTACCTCTGTCAGATACTACCTCCTTAGGAAACCCCACTCTGGAGAATACTCCCAGCAGGGCCCTGGCCACAACAGGAGCTGTAGTGGTCCTAAGGGGAATTGCCTCTGGATACCTGGTGGCATGATCCACTACCACCAGTATAAATCTGTGCCCAGATGCAGTGGGAGGATCCATGGGACCCACTATGTCTATTCCCACTCTTTCAAAGGGGACCCCCACCACAGGTAGTGGTATTAGGGGGGCCTTTGTTGTGCCACCTGATTTGCCACTGGCTTGGCAGGTAACACAGGAGCGACAAAACTCCTTTGTATCTTCATTCATATGAGGCCAGTGAAAGTGAGGGACAAGCCTGTCCCAAGTCTTGTTCTGGCCTAAGTGTCCTGCTAAAGGAATATCATGGGCCAAGGTAAGAAGGAAGCCCCTAAATTGCAGAGGTATAACCAACCTCCTGGTAGCACCAGGCTTGGGGTCTCTAGCCTCTGAATAAAGGAGTCCTTCATCCCAATACACTTTATGGGTACCTTGAGCATTCCCAGCAGCCTCAGCAGCAGCCAGCTGTCTGAGGGGTTCAAGAGAGGGACAGGATAACTGAGCCTGCCTCAAGTCAGCCCTTGAAGGTCCCCCTGTCCCCAGAAACTCAACCTGATCAGGTTCAAGCTCTTCAGGGACAGTTCCTTCAGGGTCCTCTAGATCAGCTTCCTGGGAAGGCTGATCATCACTCTGAGGCAGGGGGGAAGGCACAGCCTTGACCCTCCTGTTCTTCTTCTTGGTAGGTGCTTGGTCCATTGTTCCAGGATCCAAGACCTGAGGTTCAGTGAGGCACTTTTTGGCCTGTGACCTGGTCACAGCAAGGACATGTGATGATATACCTAACATCTCTGCATGAGTCCTGTACTCCACTTCTGACCATAGAGAACTCTGTAGGTCATTGCCCAACAAACATTCTACTGGGAGGTCTGCACTAACCACAACCCTTTTGAGGCCAGTTACCCCTCCCCATGAGAAGTTAACAACTGCCACACTATGTGAAGTAGTGGCATTGCTGGCATTGGTCACCAGGTAGTTCTCACCTGGTATGTACTGTCCAGGGTCCACAAAGCCTGGTGTCACCATAGTGACACTGGCACATGTGTCCCTGTAGGCTTGAGCCACTTTCTCATTAATTAAAGGAGTCTGTCTGTACTTGCCCAGGTTACTGGGGCTCACAGTCAGGGACAAATCAATGTCCCCATCACAGATCAAGACTGCCTGTGTCAGGGTTCTGTCTAAGTCAGAATCTCCTTCAGTTCCCATAGTGATTCCCACTACACCCTTTGTCTGGGGACCAACACTGCTAACAGTAGTACTGGGAGCAGGTGCCTTAGGGGCAACAGTGTTGGGGGCTCCACCCTTTTTGCAATCACTAGTCCAGTGAGCTGTATTTTTGCAATGATTGCACCAGGGTTTCTTTTGACCTTCTTTCTTCTTTTTGGACTGTTGTTGGGACCCACCCTCCTTAGCAGTAGTTTGGGGCCCTGTTGAAGACTTCTGGTCTTTAGATTTCTGATCTCCACCCTTTTGGTCTGTTTTCTTCTGATCACCCCCTTGGCCCTGGTTCTGGTTCTTTTGCTTAACCCTGGTTCTGACCCATTTGTCTGCCTTCTTTCCCAATTCTTGGGGAGAGGTCAGATCAGAGTCAACCAAGTGTTGATGCAGTTGCTGGTTTTGACAGTTATTTAAAATCTGTTCTCTCATCATCAAATTATACAATCCTGTAAAATCAGATACCTTACTTCCCAGCAACCAACCCTCCAAAGCCTTAGTGGCACATTCAACATATTCAGACCAGTCCTGAGTCTGTGTCTTTTGGGTGTCTCTGAACATTAACCTGTACTGTTCAGTGGTTAAGCCTAACCCATCTACCAGAACACTCTTCAGGACTCTGTAGTTTCTGACATCCTCTTCTCTAACAGTGAGGAGTCTGTCTCTGCCTCTTCCTTCAAAGGAGAGCCAGAGGATTGCTGCCCACTGGTCTTCAGGAACCTGCTGTACTTTGCAGGCTCTCTCAAGAGCAGTTATCCATTTGTGGATGTCATCCCCACTTTTGTAGGGGGGCACAACCTTAGACAGGTTCCTATTATCAAAGACCCTATCTTTGTCCTTAGGGACAATGCTGCCACCAGTGGGTATAGGCCCACTCTCTCTAGGCTGCCTAGCCTTGTTCAGTTTTTCTTCCATCAGGGCTACCTCTAGCTCCTGCTTCCTGATCCTCAGCTGGGCTTCCTGCATTCTGGCCTCATGTTCCCTCCTCTGAGGGGTGGTCATCCTTTTCCTGGAGTGACCTTGAGAGCCTCTAGAGCCATGGGAAGCATTGGAGTCACCTGAGCGATTCCTTTGCCTCCCAAGCCCTGGGTTAAGTCCACTGGGGAGATCCAATGGGGTAAACCCACTGTCAATCCCCAATAGCCTTAGTTTAGCTGGGCCAAGTATAACACTTGGCACTGGGCTAGTTCTCCCTTCATCATCACTACTTTCTGTATCCTCACCACTTTCCTCCCCTGTAGTATGATTCTCATCTAAGGGATGGCTATTGGAACTGGGTACCTCTGTAGCATCTTCAGAAGGGGGGCCTCCTGTTCCTGACCCTAAGGGGGCTAACTGGGAAGCTTTCCTGAGTTCTCTCTGATTCTCATTATTTTGTAAGAGTTCTCTGAGCTCAGCAGAGGTAGGGTTCTTGGGCTGTTTAAGGCCTCTAAGAGTTGCCAAATGCCTGAGCTCATTCTGGTTAAGGGTAGCAAAGCTGGATGGTGCCCTCTGGGGGTCACTCTCAACAGAGATGGGTACAGTGGACCCCTCTGCCCCGGCCATTGCTCTTAAGTGTGGGTGGATGTGTTGCAATCTACCTACACTTGGGTTTACCTACTAAACCTATCTAGTAGTTGTAGTCAGGGTGTGCTACTCCCTTTGCTCTACAACAACTAAGTTCAGTAGAACTTATGTATATCTAATCTTGTTTTATATGTACCTACAGGTACCTATGTGATCTTTCAATTGGTAACCAAGAGATTACAATGGTAAAACACAGCAAGCTCAAATCCAACCGCTGCTCACCAATGTGAGAAGTTGGCCTGGTATATGATGCTCACTAGTTAAAGTGATCACCTTGTACCATGCCAAGCAACCCTTATGGTGTGGTTGTAAGTCAACCTTTTCGGACTAGCTGCCCTAGTGGTAGCGTAGGCTAAGCAGTCTTTGAGGCTAAACTCGTGAAGCGTGTTAAGCAGGCTGTTTTACCAAATGTAACCCCCTTTTATACCAATGAAAGGACACCACACAGATATATATTGAAAATATATATGTATTTATTTCTCAAAGTATCCCCTAAACTCTTTATGAGCACAGGAACACAAATCGTCAAACAAGATTACAGTAGAATACACAGAAGTTGCACTTTATATGGATAGGCCCTGGTGGCCACTCGAACCATATACTAAAATAGTGGTATAAGTACCACAAACAGAAAAGGGAAAAGGCCTAGGGCCTCTCGAATCGCTGGGCCTACAAGGAGATAACCTCAGTTAGTGACCAGGAGGTCCACGGGTGGCGTGTGCAGAGCAAATAGTCACACGCGTGCTCCCATAGGTTTCAATGGGTGCGTAAAAAGTACAAAGTTACTGCAAAGAGGATCTTCCGGATGGACTAGGAACTCAAGATTTGGAACACAGGCACTAGAGATGTAATACTACACTTGGGCACAGGTGTGCCAGCTTTACCTCACCCACAGGAAGCGGGTGCATAGGCCTCGAAGTGCGTCGGGTTTCTTCTATCTGTTCCGTGGAGCCTGAAGACAAAGATGCTGCAGGTGGCCGGTCCGGGAGAGATGCAGTGGATCCAAGAGTGGATCGGAGATGTTGAAGACCTGTAAGCAGAGGGGACAGTGTTCACAGTCACTAGCCAGTGACCAGCGTGGCACCAGGTGGGTACCAGGCACTGTCGGGTGCAAACAGGAAGAAAGGTGTAGCTTGTCTCTGCAGCCACGTGGTCCCTGGAGGTCGACAACGTCCAGGACTCGGTTCACGAGCTGTCCCACGCAGGCTCTCGCTGTCGGCGGTGTCGGCGACTTGATCGAAGCAAACAAGCCTTGGCAAAAGCAATTGTTGTAGGAGATGAAATAAGCTGATGGTTCTGACCAGCAAGGTCAGAAGGACTGCTCCTTTGGAGGGGAGCAAGGGCCAGTCTGGAGCAACCAGACCAGCGGTGTATTTCTTGAAGTTCGTCGCCAAGATGGCTACTAGCCAGCGGGCCAGCAGCCGGTTAGGCGCGTCGAGTGGCAAAATGCAGAAGGGCCCCACGCAGATCGTGGAGATGCTGGAGGGCTCACCTTTGGTGCAGATGCTGCTCGGGGGTTGGGCTTCTCAGATCCCAAAGCACAACTTGGAGGGAGCCTCGGTTGTTGCACTTGTCAGCTTGTCGTGGTCGTTTCAAGATGGCTGGCTCCACGTGTCTCGGTGCCTCCACGGGTCTCCTCTTTTCAGGGACTGTGGATCGGGCGGTGAGAGGTCTGGAGGTCCAGGTCTTGTCAGTCTCTGGGCTCGGGCTCCGGCGGGAGGCGGCGGCAAAGCAGACGTTGATTCGCTGGATGGTGCTTGTGTTAGCAAGGTGGTCACTCCCTGACCACAGGGGAGATTGGCTTCAGTCCTCTGTGCAGCAGAGCGTCGAAGTTCCCGTCTTCTTCTTAGTGTTAAGTTGATTCCAGGATGTCTGAAGTCTTAGGACACAGCTCCTACCTTTAAGCGGATTCTAGGGGCCGGACTACCTGCTAGGTCCCTCCCTATGGGTGGGACCGGGAAGGGGGGTGGTTACACCCCCAATCCTTTGTCCAGCTCGCCCCAGGCCCGGGACTGGTGTGCCCCAGGACCGGTTTGAACTGGCATATGCACCGAGGCTCCTTGTGAGCCACAGGCATGTCTGGTTTCTTTCAAGCCCTACCTGACCAATACACAAAATCCTGTCTGGGGTGGTGCACGCACCTCCCCTGGCAGGAAACCCTTTGTCCACACCTCTCAAGCTGGAAGGACTCCCAGCAGCAGGAGGGCAGACTTGTGTCTGTGGTGGCAGCATCCATTTTGTGGAGCTGAGGCTATGTCTGATTTTACCCGGGTTTCAGGTACTGTACATGTCGCGTCCCTCTAGAAGGGTGGAATGCTAACCCCGTCGCCAGAATTGGCGAGGGGTTAGTATTCCAATTCGTATGACACCTTACTCGACATGTTTTGATAAAGCCAAACCAAAGATAGCATTTAACCGCGAGGTTCATAATGCACTTAAGAGTATATGGTATGACGATATCTGGAAACAGTAGAAGGAAGTTGTTCCGACCACTGCAGACAGGCTCAGCTCATGCCAGAGCACCATCTCACATGGAACCAAGCACTCTGCCTTCAGGATTGTTAAGGCCTGCCATAGGAGTGACTTATAGGTTACCAGGTGTCCCATTTAAGGTTAGGTATAGGTATACTACACCTAAGTAAGAGGTGATTACACCAACTTACCCCAGCTGAGTGATCAGCCAGTTGTGTCAAATTGTTAGGCCAAACCTGGGGTGGCATAATACATGCTTCAGCCCCTGGCAGGCCTTGGGTACACCAATGCCCTGGGTACCTAGTGTACACTGGTACAGGGGCTGACAGGGTGATCCACTTCCAATTGGTTATGCACCTAGGGTGCATAGTTTTAATTTAGTAGAGAGAACAGCAGGCTGGGGGTCTGATTGGCAGGCCCAAAGCCTCAATATGTCAAAAACCAGTGAAGCAAAAAGCAAAAATTTGGGGTGACCATAGGATAGCAGACCCTACTCTCCTACAACATAAGAACGATCAAGTTCCAATGCTAGCTATCCAGGGTTCGATTCTCGGCTGAGATACTTAGAAGATGCATGGGTGTGGATAATTATCAAGATACCATGTATTTATGCCTTAGGCTTTATTTATTGTAACCTTTTTATGTTGAACTATATATATTTCTAATTTATCACCGTTATTATAATACTAGTTCTAGGGTAGAAACAGATATCTATTAAAAGACTGACCGCACTGACTTACAAGATAGCTCAGAGCAGTAAAACACAGAATCTCAATAGAGTTAACATTGGAGGTTCGTGTTCGTGATGAGAAAAGAATTCAACTGAATATTTTTTCTTTTTATAAATCCCTTAATTTTGCTACATGTAGTACTCTATTTTTATTTTTTATTTTAATATAAATTCAGATTTTGTTCTAAATAAATGTTGAACATTATTAAGGAGAAGAACTCATGTTGATTTGGCAACGACGCTTCTTGAGTCTGTTAACATTTAAACAAACTTTCCCACCAAATTATGCTAATTGATTGACTAAGGGGGAGTATATAAAGTGGCAGTTGACACTAATGTTTTGTCTGCGGTACGGGCTGAGGAAAAGGTTAGACGATCGTCGAAAGGTTGAGAGGTAAGAAGAATTCTTTAGCATTGGGACTCTAATTTTGTTGAACTTAGACATAAAGTGTAGTCATTCCTTTGTCAATTTGACTTTACAATACTGACAGGTCCTGTCCTATTTCGTAAATACTTTTCACAGCTATTCTCAGAGTCAATTGTCATAGATATATTTTTTTACTGATATTGACAGAATGAAGATTTTTAGTCAGCATGAAGAGTAGAGTGTACCTATAGGGTAGATTCAAATGTGTAATATTAGTAAGTGTTCTTTTAGTTTTGGGTATAATTCATTAGAAGCCTTTCTGAACTTACAATTAATCTAAAAAACCAAACAGATAGCTAGTTGAAACTGGATTCACTTTGACAAGGAGGATAGCGTAGGGCATTAGATCATGGTATCAACAAAATATTTACTTTGCAGGTTCGATCCTGGTATAAGGTTCAACAATTAATTAATTATAATAAACTCTTTAATATTTAAAATAATTTTCTTCTTTAGACTAGGTGACACTGTGTAAGGTATATGTTTGGTTTTTTGGACTATTACAGATCTTATCAAGGATCAGTAGACTGAGGACTGATAAAGAATACACTCTGATTATGAAGAATTATTTTAGCTGTGCAACAAGTATACATGAATAATTAAGGTGAGAATTAAGTTTCAATATTAATAATGACTATTTGTAAATAAACAAAGCAATAAGGTAACATCAATATATATTATTTTAGGAACCTATACTTAGAAAACGGAGACTTTACTAATGGGAGAACTTTTTCCAAAATACAAGGCAAGAAGCGAGATTAGCTACTTAACTGAGGTAAAGAAATGCTCCAGCCATTATAAGAACTGGGAGGATAAAAATGTTTTTTAAAAATTGATACACCACTATGGATCATTAGAATGGGTTTACTTACCATAGAAAATGTGTATATTATTATGACAACCTGAATTTCTGTACACGTTTGACTGATTGAACAATCGGTTATAATTTAGATACTGCTTTTGAGTTTATAAATTAATAATTATGTTCTAATTTTAAATAAGTGTTAATTTGTATATTAATGTATCAGGAACGTGCTTTATTGTAAGTTGTTCTTTTCTGTTTTAAAAAAAAAAATGTATGGTGTTTGTATGACAGCCCTGAAGAAGCGCAGTGTGCGCGAAACACGTGTTGGCTTTACTGTGATACTTGTATGTAAATCTGAACATTAAGGAAAAAGAAGGCATCACTGTGATACTTATATGTAAATCTCTACAAAGAAAATAAGAATAAACATCAGAAGATGAATACATAAGAAGACTCACATATTGTTTCTTTGCTTGTAATATGAAACTATCTCAGATTTGTTTGTGTTGAATATATAATTGCACTGGTGAGGACCAGTGTCTGAGATTGGTGGCACCAACAATCACCTTAAAACACCTGTGAATACCAAAGCTGCCTTCCAAACCCTTCACAAAACGCCAAGCCATGATTAAGGAAAACTCTTTCTGAAACGCGTAGGCAACTGGTGGACACTGCTCGAAGGAGATACCATGTCCGTTGCTGCTGCCCTGCAATAAAAGGAGAAAACTATCGTTGTGTGGGTATCTTCATTTGCAGAGCGCAATTCGATTGGAATATTCAGTGGCCGGCTCGGGTCACGAAGATTACCCCACCGCTGCGAGGCGGCTCCATGTGTTTCTGCCGAGACACAACCGAAGGAACAACGTGCCTTGCAGGACCAGCGCAAAGTAAGCAGCAGGCCTGGGCTCACCCAGAGAGCAACCCGATGGGGAATACAACATGAGGGGAATTGAAAGTGGCACCCACTATGGAATCAACACTATCTGGAACTGCATTAACCAACATGCTTTGCAGCCGACACGCCCAATGGGGCGGTACCAACAATCACCTTAAAACACCTGTGAATACCAAAGCTGCCTTCCAAACCCTTCACAAAACGCCAAGCCATGATTAAGGAAAACTCTTTCTGAAACGCGTAGGCAACTGGTGGACACTGCTCGAAGGAGATACCATGTCCGTTGCTGCTGCCCTGCAATAAAAGGAGAAAACTATCGTTGTGTGGGTATCTTCATTTGCAGAGCGCAATTCGATTGGAATATATATATATATATATATATATATATATATATATATATATATATATATATATATATATATATATATATATATATATATATATATATATATATATATATATTGAGGCTCTAGCTTAGGTCCGTAGACTTAGGAAGTACTCGAACACCACGAAGGCTCCAAGCATCAGCCTTTATTCAAAGGTATGGAAAACATCCCTCCGCAGATACCTTTAGCAGTCACACGCCTGCCTGACGCGTTTCGATAACTCTTCTTCAGAGGCTTCTGGCGAATGAAGTGCACTGCAGAACCTCCCTTTTCTCTCCATCGATAGCACGCCCCCTGATGGGCTGCTTTGTATAAGACAGTGCTGAGGATATTGGGAGTTGTAGTGCCGGTTTAAAGTGCAATGTTCTGCCGGCTTTTTAAGACCCGCAAATGGGCCTCCGCATCGGGTGTTTTCCTAATCCTGTACAATGGTGCCCCAAAGCGGGGCTGACTGGATGACAGTCCCTATGGCTCCCAGGTTCACGGAATGGTGCAGTCCTGACGGCACGGCAACCGTCATTAAATTGAGGCTCTAGCTTGGGTCCGTAGACTTAGGAAGCACTCGAACACCACGAAGGCTCCAAGCATCAGCCTTTATTCAAAGGTATGGAAAACATGCCTCCGCAGATACCTTTAGCAGTCACGCCTGCCTGACGCGTTTCGATAACTCTTCTTCAGAGGTTTCTGGCGAATGAAGTGCACTGCAGAACCTCCCTTTTCTCTCCATCAATAGCACGCCCCCTGATGGGCTGCTTTGTCTAAGACAGTGCTGAGGATATTGGGAGTTGTAGTGCCGGTTTAAAGTGCAATGTTCTGCCGGCTTTTTAAGACCCGCAAATGGGCCTCCGCATCTGGTGTTTTCCTAATCCTGTACCATGGTGCCCCACAGCGGGGCTGGCTGGATGACAGTCCCTATGGCTCCCAGGTTCACGGGATGGTGCAGTCCTGACGGCACTGCAACCGTCATTAAATTGAGGCTCTATAGCTTGGGTCCGTAGACTTAGGAAGCACTCGAACACCACGAAGGCTCCAAGCATCAGCCTTTATTCAAAGGTATGGAAAACATGCCTCCGCAGATACCTTTAGCAGTCACACGCCTGCCTGACGCGTTTTGATAACTCTTCTTCAGAGGCTTCTGGCGAATGAAGTGCACTACCGAACCTCCCTTTTCTCTCCATCGATAGCACGCCCCCTGATGGGCTGCTTTGTATAAGACAGTGCTGAGGATATTGGGAGTTGTAGTGCCGGTTTAAAGTGCAATGTTCTGCCGGCTTTTTAAGACCCGCAAATGGGCCTCCGCATCGGGTGTTTTCCTAATCCTGTACCATGGTGCCCCACAGCGGGGCTGGCTGGATGACAGTCCCTATGGCTCCCAGGTTCACGGGATGGTGCAGTCCTGACGGCACGGCAACCGTCATTAAATTGAGGCTCTAGCTTGGGTCCGTAGACTTAGGAAGCACTCGAACACCAGGAAGGCTCCAAGCATCAGCCTTTATTCAAAGGTATGGAAAACATGCCTCCGCAGATACCTTTAGCAGTCACACGCCTGCCTGACGCGTTTCGATAACTCTTTTCAGAGGTTTCTGGTGAATGAAGTGCACTGCAGAACCTCCCTTTTCTCTCCATCAATAGCACGCCCCCTGATGGGCTGCTTTGTATAAGACAGTGCTGAGGATATTGGGAGTTGTAGTGCCGGTTTAAAGTGCAATGTTCTGCCGGCTTTTTAAGACCCGCAAATGGGCCTCCGCATCGGGTGTTTTCCTAATCCTGTACCATGGTGCCCCACAGCGGGGCTGGCTGGATGACAGTCCCTATGGCTCCCAGGTTCACGGGATGGTGCAGTCCTGACGGCACGGCAACCGTCATTAAATTGAGGGTCTAGCTTGGGTCCGTAGACTTAGGAAGAACTCGAACACCACGAAGGCTCCAAGCATCAGCCTTTATTCAAAGGTAGGGAAAACATGCCTCCGCAGATACCTTTAGCAGTCACACGCCTGCCTGACGCGTTTCGATAACTCTTTTTCAGAGGCTTCTGGCGAATGAAGTGCACTGCCGAACCTCCCTTTTCTCTCCATCGATAGCACGCCCCCTGATGGGCTGCTTTGTATAAGACAGTGCTGAGGATATTGGGAGTTGTAGTGCCGGTTTAAAGTGCAATGTTCTGCCGGTTTTTTAAGACCCGCAAATGGGCCTCCCCATCGGGTGTTTTCCTAATCCTGTACCATGGTGCCCCACAGCGGGGCTGGCTGGATGACAGTCCCTATGGCTCCCAGGTTCACGGGATGGTGCAGTCCTGACGGCACGGCAACCGTCATTAAATTGAGGCTCTAGCTTGGGTCCGTAGACTTAGGAAGCACTCGAACACCACGAAGGCTCCAAGCATCAGCCTTTATTCAAAGGTATGGAAAACATGCCTCCGCAGATACCTTTAGCAGTCACACGCCTGCCTGACGCGTTTCGATAACTCTTCTTCAGAGGCTTCTGGCGAATGAAGTGCACTGCCGAACCTCCCTTTTCTCTCCATCGATAGCACGCCCCCTGATGGGCTGCTTTGTATAAGACAGTGCTGAGGATATTGGGAGTTGTAGTGCCGGGATAAAATGCAATGGTCTGCCGGCTTTTTAAGACCCGCAAATGGGCCTCCGCATCGGGTGTTTTCCTAATCCTGTACCATGGTGCCCCACAGCGGGGCTGGCTGGATGACAATCCCTATGGCTCCCAGGTTCATGGGATGGTGCAGTCCTGACGGCACGGCAACCGTCATTAAATTGAGGCTCTAGCTTGGGTCCGTAGACTTAGGAAGCACTCGAACACCACGAAGGCTCCAAGCATCAGCCTTTATTCAAAGGTATGGAAAACATGCCTCCGCAGATACCTTTAGCAGTCACACGCCTGCCTGACGCGTTTCGATAACTCTTCTTCAGAGGCTTCTGGCGAATGAAGTGCACTGCCGAACCTCCCTTTTCTCTCCATCGATAGCACGCCCCCTGATGGGCTCCTTTGTATAAGACAGTGCTGAGGATATTGGGAGTTGTAGTGCCGGTTTAAAGTGCAATGTTCTGCCGGCTTTTTAAGACCCGCAAATGGGCCTCCGCATCGGGTGTTTTCCTAATCCTGTACCATGGTGCCCCACAGCGGGGCTGGCTGGATGACACTCCCTATGGCTCCCAGGTTCACGGGATGGTGCAGTCCTGACGGCAACTGTCATTAAATTGAGGCTCTAGCTTGGGTCCGTAGACTTAGGAAGCACTCGAACACCACGAAGGCTCCAAGCATCAGCCTTTATTCAAAGGTATGGAAAACATGCCTCCGCAGATACCTTTAGCAGTCACACGCCTGCCTGACGCGTTTCGATAACTCTTCTTCAGAGGCTTCTGGAGAATGAAGTGCACTGCCGAACCTCCCTTTTCTCTCCATCGATAGCACGCCCCCTGATGGGCTGCTTTGTATAAGACAGTGCTGAGGATATTGGGAGTTGTAGTGCCGGTTTAAAGTGCAATGTTCTGCCGCCTTTTTAAGACCCGCAAATGGGCCTCCGCATCTGGTGTTTTCCTAATCCTGTACCATGGTGCCCCACAGCGGGGCTGGCTGGATGACAGTCCCAATGGCTCCCAGGTTCACGGGATGGTGCAGTCCTGACGGCACGGCAACCGTCATTAAATTGAGGCTCTAGCCAGCCCCGCTGTGGGGCACCAGCTTCTTCGGCGTTGCGAGACACTTCTTGGATGAGGCGAGACGCTTCAGCTCGATGCGATGCTGCAGCGGCGACACCCTTTACGTGATGTGACGACAGCAGTTCCGACGGCGGCACGCTTCTCCTTCTTGATTCGCGCTTCCAGCTCCTTGCGACACGCAGTCCCTCAGAAGGCCCAACAACAGCAGCAGGCACTTCCAAAGAACTTTGGGGAGCTGGGGGGTGAAGTCCACTGGTCCTGGGACTTCGTTCAGGGGGCAAGCTCAGCACCAGCCCTTGGAGATCTTTTAAGCACAAGTTGAAATAAAGTCTTTGTATTCTTTCTCCTCTCCTTTCAGCAGCAAGGCAACCACTGCAGGCCAATCCCCCAGGTCAGGGACAGTACTCCTCCTTACAGCTTTCCCAGTTCCTTCTCCTGAGGCAGAGGTTCTTCTTGTCAAGCAGGATCTAATTTCTTGGGAGCAGGGTCCCAATACTTATACCCCTAATTCCTTTGTTCCTCTGGGGTAGAGGGGCCTTTGCCCAGTCCAAACCAGTTCCTGAGCACTTTGTTGACATGACTCTGACTTTCTATTCAGGGTACAGGGCAGAGACATCAGCCGCTCCACAGGAGGTGGAGCCAGCATTGTGGTGGCAGAGCACAGCCCTATTCAGAGTCCAGGTGCACTCCTCCCACCCATCTGGATGTCAATCTCTCTATTCACCACCAGGCTACCTAGCCCTGCCCCTCTGGGTTTCTCCAGCTCTGTCACTCACACAAACCAGACAGGCAGATACACATCATAGCAGAGGCGGGCTGAAATGGTTAGGCAAGCAAATACCAACTTTCTAAAAGTGGTATTTGCAAACACAGAATATTAAAATAACCTTTACTAAAAGATGTATTTTATTATTCTGAGTTCAGGCATACTAAACTCGATTTTCTACCATGTTCCCTGGGTCTGTTAGGATCATAGGATGTAACAATTCTAACAGCCCATTCTGGCCTATGGAGAACAGGTAGCCTTACAATAGTGAAAAACGAAAATGGCTGTAATTCACTATTAGGACATGCCACACACATCAGGGCTTGTCCTACCTTATGCTTACAATGCACCCTGCCCTTGGGCCTACCATAGGGGTGACTAATATGAAGTTAAGGGAAGGTTTAGGGACTGGGAAGTGGGTGCACTTGCCCAGTCAGCATGACAGTACCAGACTGCACGCAGGTTCTGCAATGGCAGACCTTAGACACATTTTACTAGGCCGCTTCTGTGGGTGGCACAACCAGTGCTGCAAGCCCACCAGCAGCATTTGTATTTACAAGCCCTGGGCACTCCTGGTGCACTTTACTGGGGTCTGACAGTAAACCAAATAAGTCAATCATGGAATCCAACCAACATATACATTTTAAATAGGGAGCACTGGTACTGTGGCACTGGTTGGCAGTGGCACAGTGCTCTGAGCAGCTAACACCAGCAAAACACATGAGGCACAGCGACAAAAAGTGGAAGGGAGACTCACGCCAAGGTGCCAGGTCTAACACGTGTCCCCTCCAGCTGAAATTTGGGGAGAACTACCCTACCCCAGGGAGTTCCTCATCACTAAGGCGGAAAAATCTGGACAGACCGTCAGCATTGGCGTGATCTGTACCAGGGCGATGTTCCACCGTGAAATCCATACCTTGTAGGGAAATGGACCACCTCAACAGCTTTGGATTCTCATCCCTCATATGCATCAACCATCTGAGGGGCCTGTGGTCTGTCTGAACCCGGAAGTGAGACCCAAACAGGTAGGGTCTTAGCTTCTTCAGCGCCCAGACCACAGCAAATGCCTCATGCTCAATAGCACTCATTCTCTGTTCCTGTGGAAGTAACTCCTGCTAAGGAAGCTTACAGGTTGATCTAGGCCCTCTTCATTAATCTGTGAAAGAACAGCCCCCACACCATGCTCTGAAGCGTCTGTCTGAACGATAAACTCTTTGGAGAAGTTGGGAGCCAAGAGCACGGGCGCCGTGCACATAGCAGCTTTCAGGGCCTCAAAAGCTTTCTGACAGGTGTCAGTCCAAATCACTTTCCTGGGCTGCTTACTAGAAGTCAGCGCTGTCAAGGGGGCAACAATGTTGCCATACCCCTTGACAAACCTCCTGTAGTACCCAGTGAGACCTAGGAAGGCTCTCACCTCTGTCTGGGTTTTGGGCGACTCCCAATTCAGGATGGTTTCTATCTTGGGTTGAAGGGGCGCCACCTGGCCGCTCCCAACCTGGTGCCCCAAGTACACCACGGAACCCTGCCCGATCTGGCACTTACTCGCCTTGATCGTGAGGCCTGCCCTCCGCAGCGCCATCAACACTTCCCAGAGGTGGCGCAGGTGTTCCTCCCACGTGGAGCTGAACACTGCGATGTCATCCAGGTAGGCGGCACTGAACGAGTCCAGCCCAACCAACACCTGGTTGACCAACCTCTGGAAGGTGGCTGGGGCATTCTTCATCCCAAAGGGCATAACCCAGAACTGGTAGTGCCCATCTGGGGTGGAAAATGCTGACCTCTCTTTGGCCCCCTCGGTCAAGGCGATCTGCCAGTACCCAGACGTTAAATCAAACCTGCTGAGGTAGTTGGCAGCCCCTAGCCGATCTATGAGCTCATCAGCTCTGGGGATGGGGTGTGCGTCAGTCCTGGTGACTGAATTGAGTCCTCTGTAGTCCACACAGAACCGGAGTTCGGGTGTGGCTCCCGGTGCTGCAACCTTTGGGACCAAGACCACTGGGCTGGCCCAAGGACTGTTGGAGGACTCAATTACCCCGAGTGCAAACATCTTGGAGACCTCCTCCTTGATGCAGGCCCTCACCCTGTCAGTCACCCTGTAGGCCTTGTGCCTCACAGGTGTACTATCCCCAGTGTCCACATCATGGACGCACCAATCAGTGACACCGGGAACCAGGGAAAACAGATCAGAAAATTGTCCCACCAGCTGGCGACAATCATTCTGTTGCTCAGGGGTCAGGGCGGAAGAGAGGATGACACCATCCACTGACCCATCTTGCTCCTGGACTGACAGGAGGTCAGGAAGAGGCTCGGTCTCCTCTTCCATCCCAGCATCTGTTGCCAAGAGCATGCCCACTTGGGACCTCTCCAAGTGGGGCTTGAGGCGGTTGACATGAAGGACCCTCAAGGGGTTCCTTGGAGACCGCAAGTCCACCAAATAGGTAACAGGACTCTTGCGCTCCACAACCTCAAAGGGACCGGTCCACTTATCCTGGAGCACACAAGGCTCCACGGGGGCCAAGACCCACACCTTTTGTCCAGGCTGAAGCTCTACCAGAGTGGCATTCTGGTCGTACCACTGCTTCATCTCCTCCTGGCTGGCTTCCAGATTTGCCTCAGCAAGTTGCCTGAATCACCTAGTCTGATTTCGGAAGGCCAGCATGTAGCTATATACACTCTGGGGAGGTTTCCTGGGAGATTGCTCCCAGCCTTCCTTGACCAGACTTAGAGGTCCTCTCACTGGATGGCCATACAGGAGCTCAAAGGGGCTGAACCCTAGAGACTTCTATGGCACCTCACGGTATGCAAAGAGAAGGCATGGCAAGAGGACGTCCCACTTATGCCTCATGGGTTCTTCCAGACCCATTATCATGCCCTTGAGGGTACGGTTGAATCTCTCAACAAACCCGTTTCCTTGGGGGTGGTAAGGTGTGGTGAATTTGTAGGTTACACCACACTCTTGCCAAAGGGATTTCATATACTTGGATATGAAATTGGTACCTCGGTCAGACACCACCTCTAGAGGGAATCCCACTCTGGAGAAAATTCCCATCAGTGCACGTCCCACCACGGGGGCCGTCACTGTCCTCAGAGGGATGGCTTCCAGGTGGCTTGGTCCACCAGGACCAGGATGAACCTATTGCCCATCGCTGATCTGGGGTCCAGTGGCCCTACAATGTCAATCTCCACTCGCTGGAATGGGGTACCGACCACAGGGAATGGTTGGAGTGGAGCCTTCTGCTTCCTTCCACTCTTCCCACTTGCCTGGCAAGTCTGGCATGTCCTGCAGTGAGTGTCTGAACTCCTGCGCATTTGAGGCCAATAAAAGTGGGTGACAAGCCTTTCAAAGGTCTTGTCCTGCCCCAAATGTCCTGCCAATGGCACATCGTGAGCCAGCCCCAGTAGGAAGGCTCTGAAGTCCTGGGGTACCACCAGCGCACGGGCTGACCCAGGCTCAGCAACCTTAGGCTCTGTATATAGGAGGTCGTTCTCCCAGTAAATGAAATGTGACCCAGACTGATCACCTGCGGCCTGGTCTGCAGCCTGCTGCCGCATGCCCACGAGAGAAGGGCATTCTTTCTGTGCCTTACAAAAGTCCTCCCTGGAGGGCCCTCCTTCCTGCTGCCAATGGGTCAGCTCAGGCAGGTCCCCCAGTTCAGCTATCTGTTCCCCAGTAGTCTCCAGGGCATCCCCCTCAAGGTCTGCTTCCTCCTGGGCCGTGGGAACTTCAGGGGCCGGTTTCCTGCGCCCCATGCCTCTTCTCTCTAAGGCCGGTCCCTGGGCCTCCCTCTCAGGCTCCAGGACCTCTTGAGCACCTCTACTTGCTGCCATGGACCGTGTGGTGACACATGCCCAATCCGGCATACCCAACATCTCCAGGTGAGCACTCCGCTCTACCTTAGCCCAAGGTGAGCTCTCCAGGTCGTTCCCTAACAGACAGTCTACAGGCATGGCGGGCCTCACAGCTACCTGAAGAGTACCAGAGACCCCCTCCACTCAAAGGGAACCCGAGCCACCTTGCAGTGACACTCTGTGTTGTCAGCGGCAACAACTGGATAGAATGCTCCTGGGACAAACTGCTCTTGAGACACCAGGTGACACTTGACAGCTGTCACACTGGCTCCTGTATCTCTGAGAGCTTCCACCCTACGGCCATCGATGGTCACCCACTGCCTGTATTTCTTAGTGTTATCAGGCAGCTGGGTTTGGGGGACCATCTCACAGTCTCCTAATGAGACAAGGGACATCTCTGCGGGACCCCACCCACCTTGGACTGTCATCTCCTCCCCCAAGGCTACACTAGCCACGTGCCGGGGCGGAGCACCAGTGGGTGCTGGTTTCCCATACAAAGGACACTTTAAATCAGAGGCAAAATGCCCCATGTTACCACACTTGTAACATTTTATGGGCCTCTTTTGAACAGGTGTACCTGTCGGGCCCCGGTCGGTTTCTGCGGTGGGGGAGGCTGAGAACCTTTCCCTTGGTTCCCTTGGGGATTACTTTGGGGCCCTCTTGGGAACTCCCTCTGTTTACCCTTGTCCCCCCGACTCTTCTGCTGGGGACCCTGCCCACCTTTAGCGGAGTCTCCCACTGAACCCTTGTGGACCCTGGTACTGACCCAGCGGTCCGCCTCCTCAGCAAGCTTCCTAGGGTTAGTCAGCCTACTATCAACCAGGTGCTGGAGTAGCTCAGGAAAACTATTACTGGACAAGTGCTCCCATGCCATTAAATCAAGAAGCCCTTGAAAATCATTAACCTTACTACCCTTCACCCAACCTTCCAGTGCTCTGCAAAAAAAAGTCACATACTCAACATACGTACTGTTTGGAATCTTGGTGCACCCCCTGAACCTTTGCCAATACAACTCAGGGGTCAACCCATACCTAGCCATCAAAGCTGCCTTCATATGGGGATAAGAATTATAATCATCTGAGGGAAAGTCTAGCAATGTGTCCCGCCCCTCACTAAGGAACCGTCCCCACAACCCCACTCCCCAATACTTCTCAGGGACCCGGTGGGCAGACATGGCTACTTCATAGGCTTTGAACCACTGCCCTATGTCATCATTTAAAAAAATATATATTTTACCACATCTTTGGGTATGTACACCCTTGATTCTACTTGCACTGACGGTGTGCTGCCACCAGAGGGAGCAATTTCTAAACTCTGGGCCTTCAGCTCCAACTCCCTCAAAACCTTTTCATGTTCATACTGTAGCTTTTTTTCTTCTAGGGCTAACTTTCTACTTTGCATTTCAAATTCTAACTGCCCACTTAACTTGAGCTTGGTCAGCTCCAATTCATGCATCCTACACTCTTTCCTATCTGCCAGCTCCTCTGGAGATAGATTTTTACTGGAAACATTGCTACCGGCAGGGGAAGGGGTTCTCCTTCCTCTTGGACTCACTGGCCCATCCAGCTGCTCCTCTGCATTATCATTATCAGTGGCATTCCTTGCTTCTACCCAGGCCCTCAGCGCCTTGTAGAACTCTGCCTTATGTTTGCATCCAGTTGTAGAAACATTAAATTTCTTGCATAAGAATTTCAGCTGCTTGGCAGTGTAGCTATCCAATTTCTCTTTTTCCCATTCAAATTCAGTATTCACAGAGACTATGGTTGCTGCTTTCTCCACCATGGTTAAGTTTGGCAGTACTCAAAAATAGAAAGTCCCAAAAAGAAATCTACCAACAAGTATTGGTTGCGTTAAGGTCTGCACTCACTAAGTAGTGTTCACCAATTACTGTACATGAGTCACAAATGCAAGTCCAGAATCCTCACCGCTGACCACCAATGTTAGAATCCAAGTTCTCTGGTTGGCACAGGTAGGTATTTGTGACAAGCAGGGAACCTTTCCTCTAGTCAGGGTAAGGGGTTACACTCCTACAACAACCCCTGCTCACCCTCTAGGTAGCTTGGCGCGAGCAGACAAGGCTTATCTCAGAGCGTTATAGGTTAAGCATTTGTGAACACATACAGTAACCAAGTGACAACACTACAAATGGACACCACACAGGTTTTTATATTAAAAATAAGGATTCTTTATATAGAGTTACCACAAGACCATTAAACAACAAAAATACACAATACTGTTACTTTAGATGGTAGAAGTTTGCTTTGTTCTTTTAAGTGCTTAAATGCGACACTTTAAGTCAATGTACCTTTTAGATGCGACACGCAGGGCAACGAAAATGTTGCAACGATGCTGATGCGATGAAGTTTTTGGTGCAAAGAAATAAAGACGTGAAGATCTTCCAGATCCGTTACGCTTCTCCGGTGTTGCGAGAAGACTCGACTCAATGCGTCAGCTGCAGCGGCGTCACCCTTTACGCGATGTGACAACAGCGGCCTTGGCAGCGGCACTCTTCTTCGACGTTTGCGAGACGCTTCCGCTTGATGCGATGTTGCAGCGGCGACACCCCTTTACGCGATGCGACGACAGCAGCTCCGACGGCGGCACGCTTCTCCGTGGATGCGAGGCGCTTTTCTTGATGCGGTGCAATGCGACAGCTACGATGGCGACACACTTCTTCCTCGATGCAAGACTCTTCTCTTGATGCGGTGCGATGCATCAGCTATGATGGCTGCGATGGCGACACGCTTCTTCGGCGTTATGAGACACTTCTTGGATGAGGCGAGACGCTTCCGCTCGATGCGATGCTGCAGCGGCGACACGCTTTACGTGATGCGACGACAGCAGTTCCGACGGCGGCACGCTTCTCCTTCTTGAGTCGCGCTTCCAGCTCCTTGCGACATGCAGTCCCTCAGAAGGCCCAACAACAGCAGCAGGCACTTCCAAAGAACTTTGGGGAGCTGGGGGGTGAAGTCCACTGGTCCTGGGACTTCGTTCAGGGGGCAAGCTCAGCACAAGCCCTTGGAGATCTTTTAAGCACAAGTTGAAATAAAGTCTTTGTAGTCTTTCTCCTCTCCTTTCAACAGCAAGGCAACCACTGCAGGCCAATCCCCCAGGTCAGGGACAGTACTCCTCCTTACAGCTTTCCCAGTTCCTTCTCCTCAGGCAGAGGTTCTTCTTGTCAAGCAGGATCTAATTTCTTGGGAGCAGGGTCCCAATACTTATACCCCTAATTCCTTTGTTCCTCTGGGGTAGAGGGGCCTTTGCCCAGTCCAAACCAGTTCCTGAGCACTTTGTTGACATGACTCTGACTTTCTATTCAGGGGGCAGGGCAGAGACATCAGCCGCTCCACAGGGGGTGGAGCCAGCATTGTGGTGGCAGAGCACAGCCCTATTCAGAGTCCAGGTGCACTCCTCCCACCCATCTGGATGTCAATCTCTCTATTCACCACCAGGCTACCTAGCCCTGCCCCTCTGGGTTTCCCCAGCCCTGTCACTCACACAAACCAGACAGGCAGATACACATCATAGCAGAGGCGGGCTGAAATGGTTAGGCAAGCAAATACCAACTTTCTAAAAGTAGTATTTGCAAGCACAGAATATTAAAATAAACTTTACTAAAATATGTATTTTATTATTATGAGTTCAGGCATACTAAACTCGATTTTCTACCATGTTCCCTGGGTCTGTTAGGATCATAGGATGTAACAATTCTAACAGCCCATTCTGGCCTATGGAGAACAGGTAGCCTTACAATAGTAAAAAACGAAAATGGCTGTAATTCACTATTAGGACATGCCACACACATCAGGGCTTGTCCCACCTTATGCTTACAATGCACCCTGCCCTTGGGCCTACCATAGGGGTGACTAATATGAAGTTAAGGGAAGGTTTAGGGACTGGGAAGTGGGTGCACTTGCCCAGTCAGCATGACAGTACCACACTGCACGCAGGTTCTGCAATGGCAGAGCTTAGACACATTTTACTAGGCCGCTTCTGTGGGTGGCACAACCAGTGCTGCATGCCCACCAGCAGCATTTGTATTTACAAGCCCTGGGCACTCCTGGTGCACTTTACTGGGGTCTGACAGTAAACCAAATATGTCAATCATGGAATCCAACCAACATATACATTTTAAATAGGGAGCACTGGCACTGTGGCACTGGTTGGCAGTGGCACAGTGCTCTGAGCAGCTAACACCAGCAAACCACATGAGGCACAGCAACAAAAAGTGGAAGGGAGACTCACGCCAAGGTGCCAGGTTTAACACTCACCTTCCCCACTCATGCGCACTTGTGCTGCCTGTCCCTGGCTGGTGGTCTGACAATGCATGTCAGTCAACATGACGCCGGACAGCCCACCCCCTTCAGACTCTGAAGGGGGTGGGCGGTCCGACGACATGCTGACTGACATGATTGTCAGTTCTCCCTCGGCGTCTCTGAACTTAAGTAAACTGAATCAAATCAAAATCAAATCAAATAAGCTTTATTCGGAAAGTTAATTTCAGTCCATAAAAGCATATACAATGTTATATTTCATTTTATACAATAAAAACAAATAACTTTAAAAATATATGTACAATTTAGGTAGCAAGAGACTTTCATGTAGATAGTACTGATTAGTGTATGTGCAAATGGCAAACTATGGGCATGGAGTAATTTCATCTTTAATTTATAAATTTAGGGGTTTGGCTTTCAATTAAGAAAAGAGTGATATAGAACAGTCGATACAATTTATAAAAGTACTATTTTTTTGGGTAATCAGACATAATAAAAAAAGATTAATGATGTTTTTTTAGAGCGGGAAAGAATAAAAAATAGCCCACGTCTGCAGTATTAGGATGCATCGGGGGCTAACTCCAAAACAGCGTTTGGTACCTATTATTTACAATACTTCTTCACAACAGCTCTAAAACAGTCGATACAACTTATAAAAGTACTATTTTTGGGTAATCAGACATAAAAAAGGATTAATGATGTTTTTAGAGCGGGAAAGAAGAAAAAAATAACCCACGTCTGCAGTATTAGGATGCGTCGGGGGGCTAACTCCAAAACAGCGTTTGGTGCCTATTATTTACAATACTTCATCACAACAGCTCTAATAAACAGTATGCTCTATCCTCAATTATACTTATGTGCTATCGCTATTAAAAAGAGTCTAAAGCAATACTCTTTCGGGTTTTGATAAGATTTTTCAAAAAAAATAGTAACATTAAAATTTATACACTCATTATCAAGACATTGGAGAGCCAGAAAAGCTGGGCGACATTGTCGAATGCCCCAGATTTTAAGGATTGGGGTTAACCATTTCATTCTCAGGTCTTTATAGAATTTACAAAATAAAATGACATGGATGGTTGATTGTTCAGAGACAGAATCACATGGACATTTTGGTAAAGTTTTTGACCAGTTGTTGACAGTTGGAAATGCCACCAGCCTATGAAAAATGTTCAACCGAAAACGAGTAAGAACAAATCTGTCATATCCTTTTTCACTTTTAAGTAAATAGAGTTGTATGCCAATTGAGGATGAAATCATAAGGTTATGGCTGACAGAAGATTTTGAAGCTTCACTCGTAAATCTCAATCCCTCCATGTGATTCAGACAGCGTTTCTTAAAATCTTTCCTTGAGACAGTCACCATGGAGAAAGGGTTGTCAAAATATTCAGGATTTCCAATGTCTTTCATGAAGTCCCTCACATATCTTATCCATTCTATGTCACAGGAGTGATCCAGTTTAAGAGCATCCTGTAGGACTAGCTGATTGAATCGATTGGTCTCTGACTTCCAGATACGATGCCACAGGATGGGGGGTTGGATTTTTATGATGTCTGTAAGATAGGGGACTCCCAGCTCCGCGTGACATACAAAGGTAGATGTAGAAGGTGGAACCGCCAATAAATATCGTAAAAAAGCATTTTCCACTTTCTGCAGGTCATGAACGTTGCGGTGTCCCCAGATCCCTGCCCCATATGTCGCTACACTCCTGCATTTTGCATTATATATTTTTAGTAATTCCAAGGGAGCTCTATTTCCTAATTGTTGTAAAAAATTAACAAGTGCGGAAGTGGCTCTCATGAAAAGGAGTTTTCTTAAAGTGATTGCTTGGGTCCAAGAGCCCTTTTCATCTATTAGAATCCCCAGGTATGAGTAAGTGGAAGTAGTGGCCAGTTTACTCCCATTTAGATAGATATCCTTTACCTTTTTATTTCCTTTGCCGCAATTCATCACAAAGGTTTTTGATGCATTTATTCTCAAATCAATGCCTTGCATAAATTTATTGTAGGATTCCAATGCCTGCTTGAGAGCTAAGGGTGTTCTTGCTAAAATAACGGCATCGTCCGCATAGAGCAATGCCGGTATGCGTCTGGTATCCGAATTAAGTTGGACCTGGGGGACATCCTGACTTCCCTCCAATAAGGCCTTCTCGAGACCATTGGTATATAGGGTAAAAAGGAATGGCGCCAGGACACACCCCTGTCTCACCCCTCGATGGACCCTAAATGATGAGGTACATTCGCCCGCTCTACCAAATCGGACACGCGCTGAGGCATTACTGTAGAGCGCTTTCAGGAAGTCGATTAGGTGTTCCTCTACCTGCATTTCTTTTAAAATACACCATAATTTCGTGTGAGAGACGCAATCGAAGGCCGAGGAGAGATCGACAAAAGCTAGATGGAGTTTACCTCTCCTCGCCTTCGTATATTTAGCCAACAGGAGAGCAAGGTTAAGGCCCTGATCTATAGTCCCCAGGCCTTCCCTAAAACCAAACTGTAGATCAGAGAGTATGTTCTTTTCTGTGGCCCATGTTTGCAACCTCGTAAGGAGAATCCTTCCTGCTACTTTCCCTAGTGAATCTAGGAGTGAGATAGGTCTGTAGCAGGAGGGATCCTGTCTATTACCTTTTTTAAAAATAGGGACAATAATGGATTCTGTCCAGCTATTGATAAGGCCCTGCGAAGAAGTCGCATTAAGGACGCGTGTTAAAATCGGAGCCCACAGATCTGTGTTGTATTTATAAATATCTACAGGTACCCCATCTGGTCCTGGGGCCTTAGAGCCTTTACTATCATTTAATGCAACTAAGACTTCGTCTAGTGGAAAAGATATCTCAATTGGGTGGACCTCAGTGTATTCAGGAGGGAGTAGTAATGATATTTCCGTGCTTTCTGACACCTCCGGAGGGCCAAAGATTTTTGTAAAATGGCTCACCCATTGAGCTTCATCTATAGTTACCTCTATAGAGGGAGAATTATCGGATAGAAAGAATGGGGACCTAATTACTTTCCAAAATGCTTTACTGTCATTCTGGATACTGGCCCTATGTAGGTCTTCCCACAAGGAATTTTTTATTGTCTTTTTTCTCGTCCTAATAGCCTGGTTATATAATTTCCTTGCTTGCTGGACAGCATATTTGTCTCTTTCCTTATTATGGATGGCTTTTTTTAATGCACGATAAGCTTTTGTGCAATTTTTATCAAACCAACCTGTTTTCTTATGGTCTCCCTTTTTTTTCTCCACGAACAGGCAGTTATTTATTATTGCTGTAATATGATTAAAACTTTCTCTTACCAATGAGGGGGGAGAAGTCTCGTTTAAAGTTGTCAAAATATGGACTAGGGCCTTATTCACTACGGAAGATGTGGTAGTGTCAGGATCTACAAGTTCCCATTTCAAAGAATAGCCATTCATACTATCAATCGCCAAGTTGGCACAGATATGATGTGATTTTTTCATTGTATTTTTATTATGGATGGTGGGATTTTTACTCTTAACCTTTATTGTTTGTGGGAAGTGATCACTGATAGCAATCTTATGTGTTGTAAATTGTTTTACCTTACTAGCTAAATTGTTTGAGACCAAAATGTAATCTATTACCGAGCCTGCTCCTCTCCCATTATATGTTGGTGAAAAGGGGATGGGAGGAGTTACTATTTCATTAGCAAAGGTCAGGTTCAGCATAAAAACAGTCTCACTCAGTGCATTTCCAAAAGTATTATGCGAGAAGTGTGTTAGATTACAGCTCTCTTCGTCAATCAGACCACATAGCTGTTTGTTGTTGTTAGGACACAGGTTAGCATTAAAATCCCCTCCCCAGACAATCTGGGCTTTCCCTGATCTATTCATCTGAATATTGAGGATGATTTGTCTAAGTTGGTCAATTACTTCAGACCCTCTTTCTTTAGAGATGTTATTATAAAAATTCACGAGCGTTATTATATCTTTCCTATCCGTTGTGAGGGAAAGAATTTGGTAATAAGAATCAGAGATTTCAAGGGTATTTTTTTTTACTTTCATCAAATTGGAGACGTAGATGCATAGGCCTCCCTTTGATCTTCCATGAGTAGAAGGACAGGCTGGCGTATGGAAGGTTTTAAAGCCATTAATGTGAATTTCGTTTTGAGACCATGTCTCTTGAAGACAAAAAATGTCCATATTCTTAATAAGATCAAGGAAGAGTTCGTTATGAAGTTTGGAATATAAACCCCATATGTTCCAAAATGTAATGTTGTAATACCCTTCCTCTTTCCAGGGTGTTATAGATGGCTGGGGGTCTGATCCTGGTACATCTAGGTTAGATGAATTAAAGATTATTAGTTCCTCTTCGATTGTAACAGGAACAAATATTTCCTCAGGCAATGAATTATTCTGTGCCTGACTGTAAATACTGTCATCTCGTGCTTCTAATTGTTTTTCTGGCTCAGATATACCCCGTTGGGAAAAACTAAGGGGGCCAATACCCAAATTTTCAAGTAGAGTCTCTGATTTGTTTATTAACTTCGGGGGTAGTCAGTCGGGATCCTCTAATGAGTTAAGTGCACTAAAACGATTATGGACTGGAACACTAAACTTATAATTGGACATGATCTGGAGATGTGCCAGTTTCGCTAAGTCCGTGGGAGGACGATAAAAGAAACCCAGGGGGAGAATATTAATCCCCGTTCCAAGAGTACTGCTACCCGCCCTCCCCAAGATTTTTTCGACTAGCCAAGGTGAGCGGAAGGTCAAAACCAGACAATCTCCGTTAAAGGGTTTCCTAGTTCCTCCTATCCATCCTATCCTACGTGCCATCTTGAACTCTTCAAACAAAATTCTAGTCTCACCCACTCTGTCCCCCAACCAATGTAGTGCTTTATTCCTTAGTGATTCGCAAGTCTCCTGATCATGTTGTCCTAATTGTGGTACATTTGCTAAAATCACTGTATAGGGAGTACAGGCTGGAGGAAGATCCAAGTGTGTGGGGGTGCTGACTTTAAGTATGTTGTTTTCGAGGCAGGAGGGATATGTTTATCAGCGATTGGATCACCAATGATGGTATGATTTTGTTGTGTCTTGGGTATCCTAGATTGATTGCTGTGTTCATCTGTAGTAGTGTTACCGGGTAAGTCAGTTTGAGGCAGGAGTCCTCGTGTTTTCCTGATATCGGTCACCTCACTTCTAATAGGCTTAGAACTAGGAGATAGAATAACCTTGATGTCGTTACCAGAAGGGAGCTCTGCCACAAGGGACTCGATCCGATCTAATCTAGCGCCAATGGACTCAACTGCTCCTCTCACAAAGGAGTCTAAGCTTTTTATGGATAAGAGAATACTCTCCAAATCAATCCCCATAGTATGTTTTTCTGAGGTGTTTACAGTTGTTAATGATAATAAAGGGGTTTGTGATATGCTGGATGGCTTGTCTTGGCCCTTATTCTTTGCTGTGTACTCTCTATCACTGAGTGCGCTTGGTTTACTCATAACCCTCGTACCCCTTCCTGATTTGCCAAACTGTTTCCTGACTATTTTTTTCTTATTCGTTTGTGGTGAAATTGTGTCGCCATGGTTGTTATGCACAATAATGTCACAGGCAGTTTGTTGGATACAGCCATTGGCTGGTGGACCGGTAACAAGCTCCACGTTAGGAATAGGGTCTTGGGTAGGAGTGACTTGCTCATCCGCCTCTCTAGCTTCTCCAGACGTCAGCGTCCCTGCTGCTAAAGTTTGTTCTACTGTAGAAATTTGTTTTTCGATTGCCCCCATGGCCCCAGTCAGATATGTTAGGAGAGTTTGCTTTTTGGGTTTTTTAGTGTCCAATCCCTCTGGAGGCTCACAGCTCAGTGCTTTCCTTTTCCCCATGATGAGAAGGACCTTATTAGTATGTCGAGACAATATACGATATCAGCTTGTTTGAGCTCTAGCTAGCAAATTACTATGATATGTGTCATTTGATTTCAACTCCGGAGCTGTTCCCACTATACCAGAAGATTACCTTCAGGATTACTGCGGTCCGTAGAAGAAAATCGGTTAAGGTGATGGGATGATGGAAGAGAAGGAGCAGGGCCACGAGGGAGGGCCCGGTCCGGGCTCACACGGGCTCAGACGGGCAAGGACGGGCCCGCCCTTGGCCCGGGCTTCGCCCGGGCGCCGCCCGCGCGCGTCCCGCGGTGCGGAGAGCGCTCCTCGATCTTATGCCCCTCGGTCTGGTCCTGATGATGTCAGTAGCGTGCACGGGGAATGAGCGGGGCTGCTGGGAGTTGTAGTGTAGACCAGTATGCCCACACACTCACCCCGGCCCGCCAATTCCGTCGTGCCTTCCCAAACGAGGTACACCAAGAGGGTCAGTTGCAGCGATTCCCTCACTCTGCTGGAAAACAGGGAAACAGGTAAGAGTGCTCCCGGTGTGCGCGTCCCGCGGTGCGGAGAGCGCTCCTCGATCTTATGCCCCTCGGTCTGGTCCTGATGATGTCAGTAGCGTGCGCGGGGAATGAGCGGGGCTTCTGGGAGTTGTAGTGTAGACCAGTATGCCCACACACTCACCCCGGCCCGCCAATTCCGTCGTGCCTTCCCAAACGAGGTACACCAAGAGGGTCAGTTGCAGCGATTCCCTCACTCTGCTGGAAAACAGGGAAACAGGTAAGAGTGCTCCCGGTGTGCGCGTCCCGCGGTGCGGAGAGCGCTCCTCGATCTTAAGGCCCTCGGTCTGGTCCTGATGATGTCAGTAGCGTGCGCGGGGAATGAGCGGGGCTGCTGGGAGTTGTAGTGTAGACCAGTATGCCCACACACTCACCCCGGCCCGCCAATTCCGTCGTGCCTTCCCAAACGAGGTACACCAAGAGGGTCAGTTGCAGCGATTCCCTCACTCTGCTGGAAAACAGGGAAACAGGTAAGAGTGCTCCCGGTGTGCGCGTCCCGCGGTGCGGAGAGCGCTCCTCGATCTTATGCCCCTCGGTCTGGTCCTGATGATGTCAGTAGCGTGCGCGGGGAATGAGCGGGGCTGCTGGGAGTTGTAGTGTAGACCAGTATGCCCACACACTCACCCCGGCCCGCCAATTCCGTCGTGCCTTCCCAAACGAGGTACACCAAGAGGGTCAGTTGCAGCGATTCCCTCACTCTGCTGGAAAACAGGGAAACAGGTAAGAGTGCTCCCGGTGTGCGCGTCCCGCGGTGCGGAGAGCGCTCCTCGATCTTATGCCCCTCAGTCTGGTCCTGATGATGTCAGTAGCGTGCGCGGGGAATGAGCGGGGCTGCTGGGAGTTGTAGTGTAGACCAGTATGCCCACACACTCACCCCGGCCCGCCAATTCCGTCGTGCCTTCCCAAACGAGGTACACCAAGAGGGTCAGTTGCAGCGATTCCCTCACTCTGCTGGAAAACAGGGAAACAGGTAAGAGTGCTCCTGGTGTGCGCGTCCCCTGAATCAGTTTACTTAAGTTCAGATACGCCGTGGGAGCTGCGGGCGCGGGTGGGCAACGCCCCAACGGATGCACTGCTACTGTCTGTTTCACCATGACTTTGCATGATGTCACCCCGCAGTTCACTCATCACGGCAAGAATAGGATTCGTTTTCTAGGCGGAGTGGCTCTGCCTTTTGTTTTTTGGGTCTTACAACTTTTCCTTGGTTTGACTTTATTGTTCACGTTGCACTATGGTGTTCCAGAGTCTTTTTTCTGTGTCCATTTGTTTTACCCCATTACTTCTGAGTATTTAACTATCGGCGCAGCGTCCTTCTGACGAGCCTGCTACGGATGATTCTCGTTGATACGCCGGCCTTTATTGTCGGACACGGTGAGTCGCTAGGTCTTCTGTACTTTAAATGGATTAATCTGCGTTGGATCTGTTTTATGCAGATCGAGCGCTGGGCACGACCTTGAGGATTATTTCTGCCTGATTAAGATGACCCCCATTCATTGTCTTGCCGTCTCAAGGTATCGACTATGCTTGGTTTGGGTTCTGGGTTCTCGTATACTAGCATGGCATGTTTTGGTGCACTCTAATCCTATTCATGATTCCGTCACTTCCATAACAGTAGCCGGCACACTTTGTTTGATGCATGTGGATTATCATTTGACCATCTGGGGTAGGTTGTGCTGATTCTCGCACCTCTTTCTTTCTTGACTTTCTTCTTTTCTTTTTCTTTCTTTTTTTAACACTGCTCCAGGTTTTTCTCACATGGCTCTTGGTTTCTGACTTGTTATAGAGCATCTCGTGAAGTTGGGTTCTTTTTACACATCTACCAAATGTCCAACTTATTTTGAGCCCACAATTTTGTATTTTGTATCTATATGTGTGTTTCATATACGACTGATTTTTGGCATTTGTGTTTGTAGATTCCAAATTCCCCTGACGAAGGGCAATTGTAATGGGAAACAGCCGTTTCACTGCAAGCGTTACAACGCATGCCATTACCCAGCATGCTGTTGCAACGCAAACGGTGTGTAGCAAGGGATAGAAGGTGTTGGATTTAACTCCAACACCTTCCTTACTGTTGCACACATTGGAGTTGGAATAGTACATTAAACTATTCCAACTTACAGCGCATCCCCGACAGCAAGTAGTGTAAAGATCTGCGTTTCAACAGCGTGCGCGGTAATGTCTACCATTGTAACACCCAAAATGCATTGGGATCAGCTATATTGTTGTACCACCACACGTTATCAATAATTGAGTACCTTGAAGAGTACCATTATTATTTCATCGCTTGAAAATTAAATCGACTAAGCAAGATTCAGCGTTGTAGTGATTATTTGGACTGTGGATACTATTACTGATCTATCACTCAAGCTCAGCGGTCGAATTATTGTCACACCTTGATGAACATTTTCACTTTGTGTTGTTCAAATTGTTCACACTTTTATAGTGATTTATAGTAGTGCACCCAGTGTCTAGGACAACCATTCCAGTTCTTTTTTACTTTTTGATAGTTGGCATTTTCTTGTCCCAAACATTTGATACCTGTACCCTAGGTGTACTTGACAGCTGGCTTTTGTGTATTCCTCCCAGACAGTACCACAAAGGGGGACTAGGTGTTGGCAGGATGGGCCATCCTAACAGGATGGTAGGGGTGGGGTGAAGCTGTGCCAAAAAGTGCTCTGAGAACTAAGAAGAGACCGGGATCTACCTGCTCACCGATTCGCCCAAGGTGCATCGCCGGTTGGCCTGACTTTGCAGTAGCTCTCACTGTGTTCTTCTGCACAGCAGCAAATCTTGTTCAACGGTTCCTCTCTGGAAGGATATCCAGCCTCCTAGAGCCCTTGTCAGATACAGCCCGCAGCTTCGTCCCGATGTAGATTTTCGACTCCTAAAAAAAGAAACTCCGAGCATAGAATTCTTTTTGTTCCCCAATATAATTTTATTGTTGACATCCGGTACAACACCGGGGTCTCAGGGAGCACCCTGTATACATATATATAATGGCAAGCATATGGAGCAACATTTTCAGCAATAATAACGGATTCAATACACAAGAGGGAAACTGCTAGAAAGATTAATAACCACATAAAAGAAAAACATAAGAAGAAAGAACAAAGAAAAGAAAAGAGAGAAGAAGAGGAAATGAGAAATAACAAAAGGACATCTGTGCCACATTGCCTACTCTTTAGGAATATAATGACCTCAAGTAAAGATAAAAGTTCTGCCATCTACATTGAAGGTAAATACAATTTCTACGTATATACCAATCGATGAGTATCATAGGAGAGGTTCTTCAGCATCGGATGGAGGGGAGGAGGCTCCAGATAAAGGCCTCTATAGTCAGCCCATCTTTTCCAGACTTTGTAATGTTTAGAGGGGCTGCCCCTCGCCTCGAAAAACGGAAGCTTCAATCCCATGCAAAAATCTAGACCATTCTTCCATACCCCAAGTGTCAGCGGGGATTCAGCTTTCCAGACTCGGGCAATATCCCGTTTGGCAAGTGTAAGGCCCAGGAATAAGAGTTGACGCTTATATCTGTTCCCACCTATGTCTTCCGTGATGTGTAGTAGAGTAAGTCTCGGTGAGGAGGCTATGGTCCATCCCAGGACCTCTGATAGGGATACAAACACCCCATTCCAGAATCTAGATAATACGGGGCATGACCACACGGTGTAAAGGAATGTATCCTCAAAGGATTTGAAGCTCAGGCAATGTGGGGATGTGATGTGTCCAGCACGCCATAGCCTGTGTCTGGTGTAATAGGCTCTATGCAGGTATTTGAACTGGATAAGGCGCAGATGAGCCGCAATTGCTGCACTGCGAGGGGACGCTAAAGCCTCAACCCAATCATCCTCGGCTAAGGGACCCAGATCTGCCTGCCATGTCTCCCTAGTTTTAGACAAAATGGTGGGGGTGGTATTAATAAGTGTGCAATATATTTATGTGATCTTGTGATCGCCTCGATGGGATTAAACTCAGGGATTTCCGTCAAGTGGGACAGGTACGGGGCAAATGCATGTCGGAATTGGAGATAGCGATAGAATTGTGTGCGGGCATAGCGTATTCTGTTTGTATATCTAAGAAGGACTTTAGGGTGCATCCACGTACTACTGCCCCCACCGTGTCAATCCCAATGGCCTCCCAGCCCCGGAACCCGGACAGGTGTGTTAGTTGTATTAATTGGCCATTATTCCAAAGTAGAGTCTCCCTAGTAATTTTCCCCCACCAGCTCATCTGGCGAAGCGCTGCCTTCCAAACCTTAAAAATCGTGGTTGTGGCGGGTGGTAGCTCACTAAGTAGTGTCACTGAATAGAGGACCATATGTAGGGCATTGTCCCCCAGCAGCCACCATTCAACTGCATATGCTGGGTCCCAACGGTCACCATACCACCATTCATTGAGGACGAGCAAGTGAGAGGCCATATAAAACGCCTGGATGTCCGGGGTGGCCACGCCACCGGTATAAGTAGACTGAAAGCAGGTCCTTAGGGCTACCCGTGATGCACCGCCCCACCAGAGAAAGCGAGCTAGAATCGCATTGAGTTGGCGGAACCATGTAGGTTTTATTGGATAGGGGTGATTTTGTAGCTGGTATAGGAGACGAGGGAGGGATATCATTTCAAAGCTGGGGGATCTACCGAACAAAGATAGAGGTAAGTGTGACCATACTTGTGTCTGATCCCCCACCTGTGCCAATGGAGGGGCAAGGTTCTTCTTCCATGCCAGGGTCTGAGACAAGGAGAGATGGACTCTCAGGTATTTAAAGCCATCGGAGGCCATCACCCCTTCTGTTCCATGGGCGTCATTAGTTCATTTACGGCCCGGTAAATAGAGGTGTCAATGGCCTTGTAGAAATTGTCATCCCACTGCAGGTAGGATAAAGAGTCCTCCTCCTCGTAATACTCCCGCTCCATCACTAAGACTCTAGGGTATCCAAATAGGCCCATGGGGTGAGGCGTCCCAATGGAAGCAGGCACACACAGCACATGCACATTTCTGGCTGAGAGGTCCCCCCAGGAATTAATGTGACCAAAGGAGCATAATTGTGACGAGGCCCAAGTCCTAGGACACCAAGCACCCACACACACTTCACTGGGTATATATATGCTGACTGGGAGAGGTGTCCTTGCTCAGACCAACAGGCCCAGCACTGCACTGACCCTGGGATGTCACCTCAGGGCGTAAGGGCACTGCTCTGGTGCACCGCACTGCTACCAACTCTAACCGGCGTTTTAAATATGCAAAAATCGGGGCGAAATACTGACCCAGTCACTCTGGGCATACCAGGCAGCAAGGGACGCGAGCACACGCAGGCAAAACGGAGCGTGACTGAATCCCCTCACTGGAAGCGTGCTACGCAGCCCGTGAGTCGCGGAATCCCCGCTGTGCCCTCTAGTGGGCGGAGGACCGCACCGTGGCCTCTGATTGGTAACTTCGTCGCGTAAGGAGTGCAGAGCGTTCCCGCGACTCGTCAGGGAATCTGGAAAGGAAGGCAAATAACCCCCAAGCGCAACTGCCACACAACGTAGCAACAATTCCCCACACAATGGAATCAAGTAAGTACATAGGCAAAAAGGTACTTAACTAGCTGCCTAGCAGCGAAGAAAGAGGGGTTGCAGGAAGTAACACGGACTGTTATGCAGACTGAGATGTGGACACTAACATAGGACTAATGGAATGACTTCTGATTTTTTTCCCTTGTTCATGGGAAATGTAGTTTTTCCTTAATAGCTGCTGTTTATGAATTCTATGTCAGGACCGGAGGCTCCGATTATGCTTCTCATTTTCTTTACTGAAAATCTCAGCAGCCAATCAGAAAGTAGAAAAAACACAATATGTACTACAATACCCATAAACCTTGTGGGTATCACGTAACAACCATAGAATAGTCCCCTATAAATGGAGCACAAGAAAATACTACATCCTCTTTCTTTGCTGCTCCGCAGCCAGTTAAGTACTTTCACCTTTCCTATTATGGATGTTTAAACTGGTTTGCTTACTTATTATTGCTTTGTAGATGCTGCGCACGCTGCTCGCATTGCCGTTTTCTCTGTATTTATTTCTTCGGCAGAGTCGCCTGTTTGACCCCGCGCTCTTCGCGCTTTCTGCCGGCAAGAGAGTCGGAGCTTTCCGCTTTGTTCATGGAGGCCGCTTTGTTGTCTGTTGCCTTGGGAGCGCGTTTCGCCTCCTGCTTACGGGCGCTTCATCGCCCGTTCAGCTTATAGTGGAGCGGGAGCAGGGGGGAGTGAGGACGCACGCGCTTAGAGAGTGCTGTCCCTTTTCTGGCTTGTTTTGGCCGTCCGCGCATGCGCGGCGGCTATTTTGTGCATACCGGCATTTCTCCTCAGCTGATACCGGTGTATTGAACGCAGGAGCAGCGTTTTCTTTTGCTCTATACCCACAAGCTTGCCAGTCTCCCCAGTGACGTCCAAGTCCACCAGAGGGCTTGGGCTGTATAATTTGCATAGGCTCTGCCTAGAGTGGCATTGTTGGGGCAAGCCCTCCCTCTACATTTAAATTTTTGAATATTTTACTTTTGGAATTACCACATTCCTGTGTTGTTTGGCTTGCCTGGGGTTTGGCCACTCCCCTTATTTGTCACTGTCATTATCCTTTCAGCTTGCTACATCTCAGACAGTGCATTATTACTCCGTTAATTTCCACCTGTGGGTAGATATTGTCACTTTAAGTGCCTACAATGTCTGAATTCTATTATGATGAGGCAGACTATTTTGAGGAGGAACCCTCTGGGTCTTTGCAGTATGAGCTTGTTGAAGCTCTTGATGTGGGAGTTCAGCACTCCGTTAACAAAGCTATGGTCAGGGCTATTCAACCCTTGAAGCGCCATTTATGTAATTATGCCTTACAGCAGGGATGGCTTCCAGCCTCAACGTCCCGGACTTCTTCTGGGGTTAAACGTAAAAACCCACATTCTGCAGATTTTGCGAAACTCGCAAAAACCATGGCTTCGGACCATTCTTATGGGTCTACGTCCAAGGATACTCCTTCTAGCTCTCCTCCCGGAAATGATGGTAATACCTCTGGTACTTCGTCGGAGTAGGAGCCTTCTCCTCCTCCTGCAAAGAAATCACATAAGGAGCGGTTTGTGGACGCCCCCTCACATCCCTCTTTATTGACCTTTGAGCCTTCTACAATTGTCCATCCTAATTCTTCTTCATGGCTCCCCTCAACTGAAGTTCCGACCTACGTCCATTCCCACTCACGTCAACCTTTTGACAAGGATGTTAGAGCGCGTTTGCGTTCTGAATGCCCACGCCCAAACCTAGCGAACAAGGTGGCGGATACTCCTGATGTGGATCCTTCCATGTTTACATATCTTAAAAAGTATACGAAGGATCCGAAGAAGGGTCTTGATCGTGCATGGAGATCCTGCCAGGATAAGTTGCTTGATTTGTCCGGCCCCCTAACAAAGATTTTGGATTTGGATTTGGGTTATATTGCTAAACCTTCAGGGCAGATTATCAATCCAGATGATTTAATTGGTTGGGCTCAATGTGCAAAATGTTTATTAGGCAATGCAAACTGTGCCATGTCCAGTGAGCGCCGCCGCTCTATCCTTTTAAAACTTGATCCAAAACTCGCTGAGTTGTCTTCTTCGGAGTCCGGCCCTTTGGCTCAGGATCTCCTCTTTGGTCAACCTTTTTTAAAAGAGTTAACTAAGTTTGTCGCAACCTTCAGTGGCCTTGATAAAGCACAAGGTTCCTTAAAGCGGGCTTTCCGCCCGGTTTTTGGACGGGCCGGACGATATAGGGGGCGGTCGTTCGGCCGAGGTTACCAAAGAGGCACCCAGCGAGGCTATGATTCTCACCGTGGAAAATATCAGGAGTCCACTTCCTCCGCCAATGTCTATCCCACACGTGGATCCCGTAATTCCAACAAGAAGGGGTGCTATGGAGGCAACCAAAGAGGTCAACGCGATGTCACTCCTTCAGGTGAGCTTAATCCCCTTTTCAGAGGTTCAGTTGGGGGGCCGTCTCCAGATTTTTCTCCACAAATGGCAAGAGATCTCGCAGGATGCGTGGATGCTGGATACGGTGCAGGGACACCGAATAGAGTTTCTTCATTCTCACTCTCAGAGTCTTGCCCCACGTCCGATGGTTTTTTCCCATCTGGATCAGGTTTTCCTTTCCAGCGAGATAGATTCGCTTCTCCAAAAAGGGGCCATAGAACGGACGGTTCATCATCCTCACGGCTTTGTAGCAACGTCTTCCTAGTTCAGAAGAAGGGGGGTGGATCCAGGCTTGTTTTAAATCTCAAGGAGTTCAATGGATGGGTCGTATATCGTCACTTCAAGATGGAGGGGATTCATCTTCTTCGCGATCTTCTTCAGGAAGGGGACTGGATGGTCCGCCTAGATCTGAAAGATGCTTATCTGTCAGTACCCATCTACGGACCTCATCGCCGTTTTCTCCAATTCCACTGGCAGGGAATATGGTACGAGTACAAAGTCCTTCCTTTCGGCCTCTCGTCAGCACCTTGGTGCTTCACGAAGCTTCTGAGGCCTGTGGTCGAGTTTCTTCGGGTCAGAGGCGTTCGCCTCATTATTTATCTGGACGACATTCTCATCATGGGTCAATGTCCTCGTCTTGTTTTACATCATCTTGCCTGGACCACGGATCTCTTTCAGAATCTAGGATTCTTGATCAACCCTCTAAAATCAATGTTGATTCCATCTCAGTCGGTGGAGTTTCTGGGCTTTCTTGTCAACTCCCTCTCTTGTCAACTTCTCTTACCCCAGCAGAAGATCAGATCGATCAAGAGAGAGTTGAGTTTGATTGCTTCTTCTATACAAGCGATCTTTCCGGGTCCTCTTCATTACCGAGCACTTCAACGCCTCAAAATCCGCCATCTCCAGAAAGGCCTCAGGTATTCCGATCAGATTCCTCTTTCAGAGGAGGCGAGGTGGGAGATGTTGTGGTGGCTGGAACACATGGAATCATGGAATGGTGGAGCCCTATTCGGCACCACTCCGGAGGTAGTGATCGAATCCGACGCCAGTCGGTGGGGTTGGGGAGCCCGATGCGGTCAAGTGTCGACTGGCAGCCGTTGGTCTCCAGAGGAGTTGAACCTTCACATCAATTGCCTGGAGCTCTTGGCAGGCTCCTTTGCGATTCGTTGCCTATCTCCCCCCCAGACAAATTGCTGCATCCTTCTCCGCATGTACAACGTGTCGGCGGTTCGGTATGTCAACAAGTTGGGGGGGACGCGGTCCCGTCTTCTAGCAGAAATTGCCAAGGACTTTTGGCACTTTTGCCTTCAGAACAGTCTCTTTGTAGTGACGGAGTATCTTCCAGGGTGCAGCAACCAAGTTGCGGATTGGAATTCCAGACATCTCCGGGATTTCAGCGATTGGCGGCTTCACCCCGAATGTTCCGATTGTTGAACAAGTTATGGGGCCCTTGTCGGATCAATCTGTTTGCCTCCCGACTCAACAAACAAATTCCGGAGTTCTTCAGCTGGCGTCCGGATCCGGAGGCTCTTGCCACGGATGCTTTTCTGCAAATATGGCCTCCAGTGATTTGTTATGCGTTCCCTCCGTTTGTAATGATTCCCAGGGTACTAGCCCGAACCAAATGTTATCGCTCGGAATTCATTCTGATCACTCCTCTTTGGAGGGCACAAGCGTGGTTCCCGGTAATTCTAGAAATGTTATGTGCGGTTCCGGTTCTTCTTCCCCTTCGATGGAATCTATTGTTAGACCCTCTCCAATCTCCACATCCGTTGATAACATCAGGTCAACTACGGCTGGTCACTTGGTGAATTTCGGGGATCGTTGGAAAGTCCCTGGCCTTTCGGGAGACGCTACCAGATTTATCAATGAGGCTTGGTCGCCCAACACACATAAACGTTATGCTACAGCATGGAAATGATGGTGTGATTGGTGCTCTTCACGGGATGTGGATCCCTCTGCAGCAGATGTCTCCTTGGTAGTCAACTTCTTAGCGTCCTTAGCCGCTTCAGGTCTTGCTTATCGTACTGTTATTAATTTTCGATCAGCCATCTCGGCAGGTCACGTGGCCCTTGAGGGCAATCCACTTGGTGACCATCCTTTAGTGCGTAAATTACTTAGGGGTATCCGGTTGGGAAAACCTCTGTGTCCTAATTATTCCGAGCTCTGGGATGTCTCCATTATCCTACGCTTCTTGGATTCCTGGCCGGTCAATCAGGGTTTGTCTCGCAAACAGCTTTCTGCCAAACTAGCGATGCTACTTTGTTTGGTATCATGTAAACGCGTATCTGATATTCGCGCCCTCGATCTAGTGGGTCGCAGATTTTCTCCTGAGGGTGTTACTTTTTTGGTGACCAGACGCACTAAAAGTAACACCACATCTGTCACATACTCTGCGTTTCCTGACAATCCAAAACTGTGTGTGGTACAATGTATCCGGGATTATGAGGTAAGTACTGCAGGTTTTCGTCAAGATATGGCAGGTCAATTGTTGATTGCTCTACAGAAACCTTTTCGTCCAGTGACCCCAGCTACACTGGCACGATTGGTGCGTTGGCTCATGAGCGAAGCTGGTATTGATGTTTCCAAATTTGGTGCTCATTCTGCTCGTGGTGCTATGGCATCCAAGGCTTTTTCTATGGGAGTCAGTTTATTCGACATTATGAAGGCAGCTGATTGGTCCTCTGAATCTACATTCAAACCTTTTTATTATAAACCTATTGTAAATGTTGCATCTGTTGTGGTGGCACAGCTTTGAACAAGCATAATCGGAGCCTCCGGTCCTGACATAGAATTAAAAATTTGCAAACATTCGTGACAAGAATTTTCAATTCTATTAAGGACACGGAGGCGAGGATTCTCCCACCCATAATCAGTACTGTACTGTCTGATTTGAAATGTTTATAATGAAATGTATATTTATGCTCATGTTTTTTCCCCTCCCTTTGCTTTATCTCTCCCTGGGAGTGTGGTATTACGGCTTTATATTTCTATTTCAGGTTCTGATCTCAAGTGAACTTTGCTGCCTTTTCACCTTTAAGGAAGGATCTTTCGTCGTCCTCCAGGACATGCTGTTCCTTTGAAGCTGACTTCAAGTTTTCTCGTTGCTGCCGTTGGCCTTTACATTCCTTTGGTTTGGACTCTTCCAGTTCTTCTCGGATTCCAGACTGTGACTATATTTTGACTTAACTTTTTTATACAAAGAAAGAGGATGTAGTATTCTCTTGTGCTCCATTTATAGAGGACTACTCTATGGTTGTTACGTGATACCCACGAGGTTTATGGGTATTGTAGTACATGTTGTGTTTTTTCTACTTTCTGATTGGCTGCTGAGATTTTCAGTAAAGAAAATGAGAAGCATAATCCTCGCCTCCGTGTCCTTAATAGAATTGAAAATTCTTGTCACGAATGTTTGCAAATTTTTAATTTTTTCAAATAAAGCGAAGAAGGAAAGCATGATCCTTGCCTCCGGTCCTAATATAGAATTGGAGCCGTGTTGCAGCGTGATTGATATCTTAGGAGGTATCAACAACATGGATAAGTGCCGGTCAACTTACCAAAAGTAAGAGACCAAGAGAAAAATCATCTTGTGTGTAATTTCAGGCTGCCATAGTAAACTGTAATCCTGTTCGCTGTCAGGAAACGATAACCACCAAATGCAAAGGACCGCATGAGTCAGCCTCCTTCTGTTGAGTCACAGATTGCAGCGTGAGGCTCCTGTAACTAATTGTAGAAGGGAGCGGGGCCTGCTGGGCCTCGTGTCAATTGACGTGGCAGACATTGCTACGGACAGGTGAAGAGCGCACGAGGATCGTGCCGCTCTGGGCTCGCACAAGGTCAGATACACACGGAGGTATCCCGCGGGCAATGTTTTCTGTTTCTATGCAAGGTTTCTAAATGGGGATCAAATTAGTAGTAGGTGGCAGTTACCACATATGTATGTGTTCTATGTCTACAAATAAATTAATAAGTGACAATAAGACGCAAAATATACAGTAGAATTATTATTAGGCGGCTGTAGCCACAAATGCGTATATTCTATGTCTACGAATAAATTAATAAGTGGCAAAAAGGGAAATATGCACCAATGTACAATACATAGACAATAAATAGACATATATACAACAGGGAGGAATGATACAGTTACATCTTCTAGTGTATAATCAGGGAGGAATGGAAAATTGTAACAATATATTGCAATAGCTCTCACAGGCTGGCATAACATTATATTACTTTATATTGATTCAGTTCAGAGGACTATCATGCAATCAGTTTAATAAAGTGGCTACAAAGCCACGCCATTCCTCAGCTGTATTCAGTCCATTGGTGATAGAGTTAGTATGTTCTATCCACCGACATTCCAGTCTTCGTAGGATCTGTTAAAGGTCTCCTCCTCTTTCGGGAATGGTAGCCATGTCGATTGTTTGCAATTTCAGATCGTCTGCTGTGTGGTCCTTGTAAAAAAAGTGTGTCACCAAGGGTACAGTCAGTATACCACATCTTATTCTGCTATGATGTTGGCAGATGCGTGTCTAGATTTGTTGTGAAGTATGTCCAATATAGGGTAATCGGCAAGGACACCATATGCAGTAAACTACAATTTGAAATATGGCATATACATGCCCTTCCCCTTTCATGCAGTGCAGCGAGGTGGTTTGCTGTGTAGTGTTGTGTGGATGTTTGTGAAATATAACCCCTAGAGCGCAATAAGGCACAATGGCATGCAAGACAGTACAGCAAGGCAGCTTGGTGTGTTGTGCTGTGTGAAAGGTAGAGTGCAGGAATGTGTGCTCATTATCAATATAAGGTGCATTACATCTCTTGGCTAGTGGTGGTGTGTAAACTGATGGCTAGAGCAAATGTGGGCACTCTTGCTGCATGGTGCAATTGTCCCTGCGGTGGTGCCAGGCAGCAATTTGCATTAGTGCAGGCAGAGAGTAGGAATGCACCATATCACGTTAAATGTGACCCATTCTTACCCTCATTCTTTCAGGCAGGGCAGCAAGCTGCGTTGCGGTGAGTGACAATACCTGAAAAAGGCCCTCTAGTGAAAATTGAGGTTGTGCATTCAATGTACACAATACAATCAATGTACAAGCATTGCCATTTCAAATCAACAATAGTACATCATGGGCATCTTCACTTGTAGAAATGTGTACCACATAGCTCTGTGAACAGTATTTCAGTCTCCAGATTAACCAGCCCAGACTGGACATGGAACATTAACTTATCATACAACAACTGCGGACTCTGAGGACCCCAAAGTTACATTTCAACTGTGAGTTGTAGGAGTCCAGCAGGGAATGGCTGATGAAGTTAGGTTGGGAAGGAGCCTATAGCGGGCACTCTTAAAAGAGTCCATAGGTGTTTTAGTCCCAGTAAGGGGTTGACAAACGAAATCACAGACACCTACTCATGGCTCCATGGGATTGATGACTCCCTAGCTGACATCACTGGTTTCATGATGCAGAAGGTAAACCAACACCATCCTTCTACATCTGATAACAGTGATGTTGTCAGGCAGCTGGGAGCCATCAATACATCCATCCAGTCCCTGGAGGCCTTAGGTCATCGTTTGGAGATGAAGATGGACTCCTTCATACCATCAACGAATGCCCTCAATAGCAACGTTGTTACTTTGTTGTCTAACCAGAAAACCCTTGCTTGGAGCTACCATGCTGCCTTACTGGCATTCCCAAATGGTACTGAGAGCATGGGAATTACATATTCTGCCTCTGTTTGTGTGTCTGAGCCTAGTAACATCACTCAGTTGCCTTCCATTCCAACACCATAACTTCCAGGGGAGGCAGAACACTGATCAGATGAGGAAGATGTACAGTTCCCCAGTTTCCGAAAAAGAACTTCCCAATAAGTCGGCCTGGGCAGATTTTCACGCCATGGAATTCCATTGACAAAAAACTGTTATCTCCTTGGCTGCTAAAAGTAATTGGGGGCCAAGAACCCCTATTGTTGCAACAAGTAAGGGGGATGAAGTCCCCTTGACTGCCAAGGGTCGTTGGCAGTGCTTAATTTGTAAAATATTAAGTGCAGGTGCTCACATTTTTTTAGGAGGCTGCACCCACTTTTGCGGCTCCGCCCACTTCCTCCAGAGGCTCCACCCACTTCCTTTCTTGCTTCCACCCACATCCACAAGCCTCAAAACATCAGAGCCACCTCCTCACATCTTGAGTTGCGCAAGAAGCTGAAGACCTAGCTCTTCACATAAGCACCTCCGGGACCTCACACCTACACAACTGCCCAAGTGCCTGAATACCCTCTCGGGTGATTAGTGTGATACACACATCAATATATCATAACATAATGTAACATATGGCCTAAGACAACAACTTAAAAGTGAACTCAAATTAGAGCATTTGTGTAATTCTTAAAGTGCAGCTTTAGAAAAGGTCATTATTGGACATGAGGCAGCTTTGCAAACTAAAGAGAATGTGCTTGTACTGTGCTGTTTGAAAGGAAGGGGTGTGAAGTACTCCAATTTTTAAGACCCCAGAGGTGCTAGGGGTAGCACCCTATGACTTCGAGTACTTCCTGATGTGGTATTATAAAATTCTGCATATCTTGATAATATAACAAAGAACTTGGCAACAGAAGCTGAAATATGAAAAGACATCTTTATTAAACTCAAATGAGTGAGACTACGTCGCACAGAAGCCTTAGCAACTGAATGAGGCAGTCTCCAGAACAGAAACCAGTCTCCTCTTTTATGGAGAATGTTACGCTCTGGGCAACACCGCCCTTCTCTTGCAGTTGGTCATTCACATGTATACATTGCAAACGAAAAGGCAGAGTCATGATGACCATCCCACATTCCAGTTAAGCCAGCCCGTAATTATTTACCCAGCAAGGCTCAGATCCCACATCAGATATCGATAGGCCCCAATAAACATGAGCATCTCCTGTTTTGGGAAACAAGCCATAAAGCAGGAACAGTCAGGTGTGAAAGAGATTAGCCGGAGGCTTGTGTAGGATGAAAAGACTTTATGGTGTGTCAAGCCCTGATGCTAATCACAGGTGGCCAGAGGACGGGGAACTCGTGAGACCAGTTTGACCTGGGGTGGCGGAGCCAAGCTGCCCAGGTCACAGAAAAGTCAAAGAAAGGCACATGTGCTCTAAAAGGCCCGTTTTCGCTTCATGCTATATAGCCTATGTGAGGGCAACCATAAGATGGCCATCGCTACAAAATGGAACCCACGGAGTCAATGTATAATAACGTATACATAGTGCATTCATAGCTAAAACGTTACACAAAGCACTTGTACATACCGCATTGACCATTCGCGGTTCGCTAATACCGGGATGGACAGGGGTAGGGCCCTGCCTCCTACGCGGTCCCAAATTTTAAAGTACGACAGACCCTCCTTTTGCCCTTACATAGGCAATAACTATACACTCATCAATCCGAGTCCAGGTCTACAGACATGAAGTCATGGAGATGTTGCTGTAGCATCATCCTATTACTTAGCGACTCTCACGGGACACGTCTCCTTACACATGTAGTAGCACAAAGGCCACATATGGCAGGACAAAATAAGGAATACCTCTATCTAGGTGGCATAAGATCACACCCCCAACAATTAGTGATGTTTACTACTAACTAGTGTCGATGCAGAAGCTGTACAAAAGAATTGCTTACGAATTCTGATCTTTTAACCTGCTCATGTTCAGGAAAAGGGTGAAAAAAGTGCAAAGAAACAGTGGTAGGGAAAGACATAGGTTGGGAAGAGGGTGCAGAAGTCAATTGAGTAGAGAAAATCAATCCCACCCATAAATGACAACGTCATGTTTAAAAAAACACTAGAAAACACGTTATTAAGAATATATAGACAACGAGAGAAAGTAGCGACCACTATTACAAATGAAATAATAATTGTCTACAACCCTGAGCAAAAAGCAAATCCTAAAATTATTTAGTAACATTTTAGGGCTCCTATACATTTTGTATGTTCAGGTGAAACAGTGGTGACCCTCATCAATGCTCTGAGGTGAAAAGGGGGTACTCTTCCACAGAAAATGGATTTTATTCTGCTTATACTAGACAATGCCAGCAAAACAAACAGTCTTCTAACACCTAGTCTATACAATCACACGGAAACCTCTTGTGAAACCATCTATGCCCAGAGTCCGTTCAAAAAGCCTCTCTGGCAGGCTTCTATTGTCCATCAAATCTTCTTCTGTTTTCTTTTGCCTGGGCCTCTTCATTCAAGCCTTTCATGAGAAAAGTACTGCTTAGTTGGAGTGCCCTCCTGGCAAACACCCACAGCTCACTCGAAAAAGTCTCAATGTCTCAAGGCAGTGCGCCAGTATTTTTCCTTTGCGGCAGGCACTACAGGTAGTGTGCTCTCCATTGATTAAGGGCACAGGTCATCTCGTGCAGATTCTGGACCATTCTCAGACTCCAACACTCGTCATTCAGTGTCAGAGGACGCTCAGGCAGCTCTTCCATGGGCACTGGAATGTAGTGCCTTCTGTCAATCTTGGATCCGCCGGTGCATTGCACTTCCATTGAAGCAAAGGAAAAGAGGGGGGGGGTGTGGTCAAAAACTCAGGCCAAGGGGCTCAAGGGACTGCACACTGTCAGAGGTTACCAGCACATGACAGGCGCTCTTTTGCACTGGAATTCTGGTTCTGTGGCAAAACCAGCTCCTCCTTCTTTTCTGATGTTGAACGCCTTCTGATGAAGCAAGTGTGATGCTTTAAACAGTTCGTTGTATAACAAGGGGACTGTAAACAGGTGGCCTGTGATTTTCAAAGGAGTGGCCACACGCCATGGGACAATTTTCGTCTAGAATACACTGTCTTTCTCAGGAAGCAATACAAATAAAAAAGGCAGTAGGCAAAACAGTGCCTCTAAGCTTTTCAATTGGGTTTCCGTGTGAGAGCCTCCATCATCTAAGGGTAGATAAACTACACGAGAATTCTATCTAAATGGATGTCTTCACATATGGTGGCATTGTCTAATAGGGCAAACACATTTTTTTTTCAATGATTATATATAAGTGTTTCTAAATTCCTTATCTAGGACATCTCAATAGAGAAATCACATGGTACAGATTATCATAGGCAGGTAGAAACCTTTCACATCAGGTGCACTAGGCAATACACAGGCTAATAGTCAGATATGAAAACAAAAGACAAGAACTAGAGGGTCCTGATATTTGCATGATTAGAAACTTCTGATCCCACCGAAAATTAAAGCAGCAGGAACAAAAATGGTAAAAACCACATTAAAAAATAGACATTGAAAATTCGTCATGTTCAAAAAAGGTAAACGTAAGTTATCTCCTATCGGGATGGAAAACTTGTCTTACTATAGTATAATATACTTGACAGTCAGGCTGGAAAACATTGAAGCAGGCCTAGGGACAATTCTTGAAAACCAGTCTGGTCATACAAGAGGGCATTATACATAATATGGAGGTTCCTGGTGCATCACTGCAGTCTGGAAGTGTGTACCTGAACAATACACCTACAATAATAAATGGGCTGACTGGTGAAAGGAATACGGAAAAGGGAATTGGAACTAGGACACAACTAAAATCCCCAATAACTAAGCATGATGCGACATAAGAAGCAACAAAAGCAATAAAAAAATAAAAATCTATAGGAAGGACAAGAATTTACTTGGGTGATAGTCACTACACCAAGAGTACGGGTGGTACACAAAAGGCCAAAGTTACATACATTTTAACTCTACCGCTGGCGACTACACCATATACGGTAATCTTAGCTAATGTTCCAGTTCCTTCTGCAGGGAAAAATGAAAACCTAGTTTTCTTTTAAGAAGCAAAGGCCATATGCTACTTAGGAGACAGGACACCATTAACTAATGTAATATAGAAATTAGGCCACCTTGAGTCACAGATCTATAATTTCATCCTTAGGTCCAATCAAGGATACATAAACGTAGGGCTGCCTGTTCCTTTAAAGGAAAAGGGGCAGTAACGTGACTAACTGCAGGTGACACACTTTGATCCTGTAGATCTCTTTTAGTTTTCTGTAATACCATTAAAGCCAATTTAGACATGCACTGGTAAAGTGCTGCCTCTCATGTTCACAGCATGAAATATCATTAGCTGTGGAATTTAGTAACCAGAACAAGTTCAACCAACTGTTGCGTAGCGATGGGCATCGTCATGACCATCCCCTCACAACACAGGTAAACTTGTAATAGTATAAAAAGCAGCAACAAAAAACAACGAAAACATGCAAAAAATAATAAAAACGCACAAAACGTCAAGCCATCAGATATACTTGCTGTATATCAAGCACAAAAAAGCATAGACAAAACAATAGCATATGTAAAATAAGCGGTGACACACAACACCATGTCATGTACTTTTATGCACTGTAAACCTGCAGCCCAAAACCCAATATTTGGGCCTGTTTAATTTGTCAGGTTTAAAATCCTTACCCTCCTTTTTGACAGTAGATCACCAGGCAATGGAAATCTGCTGTCAAATATAACGTTACTGTCTCTCTTCTAACATACAGGACCAGCAAGAACAATTCATGATAGGACCAAATACACAAAAATAAATTGCCATTACTTAACTGTACCCCTTGTCAGTCCTTGCAACATCCAGCCACTTTAGTTTTACCTTTCTAAAAAAATCGTTACACTGACACTCCATATTAATTTGGCACCTACAATTTCCACTGTGAAAAATAAGTCGTAATTTGTCAATTCGTTCACATTTAGGCATGTAGCCTTAAAAAAAATTTAGAATCTTTTTGTCTGTCTAAGACTTAATGCAACACTCCGTTTTCTGTTAAATAAGAGCTAATAGCAGGCATCATTCTTTTTTTTTCTTTTTTTTAGAGCGAGACGCAAATGTATCAGTTCTGCAAAGCATTTAACATGATGTTTGGGCTTCTAAAGAAACCCCTTTGCTATATTTTCCCTTTGGAATTAAGTTCTTTAGTTTTATTGATGTTCTCATGGAGAAACCAGAAACCCCACCTTCAGAGGCCCGTGTAGCAAGGTCATTCTGCATTCCACAGAGGCAAGGCCCTAATTTAAAAGGTCATAAATGTCAACGTGGCAGCCTACTCCATTGAACTAAAGATAGCATCTCAACAGCGTAACTTGAGCCAGCCTCTGCAGCTCTCCAACCCCCAGCTCCTGCCACTCTGAATTTGTCAAAGCCAGAAGGCCTTCCTAATTCCTCCTAACTTGCAATAATTCACTCTATTTTGAAAAATAATTTCTCCTTTTTAGGCGCTAAAAAAAAAAATTCTCTATTCCCAGATTATTAAACTACATTTACTGTGAATAATTCACGAAACTTAATAACACACATACCACTTTTTAGAATAAATCCTTGTTACAATCCTATGTAATGGTACACATTTCAACAACCTTAAATGAATGAACGTCTCAGTAGGCCCAGCTAAAGTTAGACTGAACTCCAGCAATTGGGACCGCTTTCTGCCCCAGTCCACTGGCACTGCGAATTGCATTTGCAATGAGTTTTGATATTTTCTTCATCATTTAGTCACTTGCCTTTATTCAAGCTCTGTTCGTCGCTTTCATATTAGCATATGAAACTCAGTGCCTCCCGTTAGGTAATTACAATATTTTCACCCCTACTGCTAGAACCTGCAATCTCATCTTTCCCCTCCTACTTACTCAAACCGATACCACATTCCTTTTTATTCCCTTCGTCAATACAACCTTCCTCACGCTACTCTTCATGTCTTTATTACTCCCCTTCATCCTCTCTCTTCCCTCCACGGCATTCTATTTTCCCAATTGTTCTTCTCCTTCCTACGTATTACCTAGTTCCTATAACCGTAATTCTACATTTCTCCACCCCTCTATCATTACTGACTTCATCACGTACCTGCTCACAAACATCCTCTTTTTCCTTCATCAAAAAAGAATTCTCCATTTCTCTTTCTCTATGTGGGTGCTAACTCCATTAAGGCCGTTTTTTATTAACATCAAATAGTTGCGGGTTGCGACACCATATTTTATTTAATTTCTCCAAGTTTTAAAAAGGTCCTGTTTTTCATAGCGTGTTCAGTAGTATCGTGACAGACACAGCTAAAGTTAGAACCTTCAACCCTGATATTAAAACAAGCCTTTGTACTGGCACATTGACTCATTGAATCATAAGAAGGCACAACCTGTAAATATATATCAAACCTAAACGTATGCATTTACTGAAGTCTGAGACACTTTAAAAAGTACTCTGAATGGAAGAAAATGCAGTTCAAACAGTGTTTTCTACCCAAATTCGACTTTCATTCTTTTGGCATTAAAAAATGAATATCCTACAATTTTTTTGCATAATATGCATTACCAGAATGTTTATTACATAACCCATGAGTCAGGCATTGGAAATAATAACTTATACTTTATAGAAATGGGCTTGTTTGCGCCTGCGCCAAGGGAAAATTGTACACGCGAATGCTTGTCATTTTAGTGATGCAACACAACTTAAATCAAATTTTAATGCTAGGAGGTCATAGTATGAGTATTAAGCTTTATAAATATCAAAAAATGATTTTGAAAAGCACTTATTTTTTTTAAAATAATTTTTCCATGAGTAATAATTTTCTTTTTAAAAAAATCCCAATTATTCGTTTTTGTGATAAATCCATGTATAAAAAACAAGCTGCATCCCTTGCCTATCATTTTGGACACATTAACTCACACGCCTAAGCGCATAAGCCCAACTTGAAACGCGTCACATTTTTTGCGCCACTTTCATTTAAAAGGACGGTTCTGCAAAATTCCACCCGTGTTCAACTGGGAAGGTGCTGGCTGAATGAACATTTCTATCAAATATACTGCAGCTGAAAAGTTTGCCTGTGAACATCTAATACAATGCATCTAAGGAAAATGCTGTAAATTTATTTACTTTTGCAAAAATAGATAATTTCGTTTTTGGGGCCTGATTTATATCTATTGAATGTGTTTCTAATTTTATCCTTTAAGCATTTAACGGCAGTTTTGTATATGTGCACAATTGCTCATTCTATAAATTAAAGAGCACCATATAGCTATTTTAGCACGTCCCATGGTTCGTTTCTGGATTTCTTTTTTAAGTTTCTACTTGATATTAATTAACCAACAATTTACTTAACAGACTGGAAACATCAGAAGACCCACAAATACATATTGAGCTCATTTCAGACATAAACAGAAAGGGGTTAAACAGACAATACAGCGCGCTTTAGCCATTTTTCATAAATAGCGCCGTCGCAATTTACTTACAGAAGTTGCACTAATGATAAAAAAAAAACCCAGACATTTAAACACACAGTTGACTTACAAATCAATACGCATGACAGAAAGAAAGAACAGCTCACAGACTATACTTGAAACAAACCATTTGCAAATACTAGTTGTAGGTCATATTTACAAGCAACGCTTTTCAATAGTGTTCCAAAAGGCTGCATAAACAGCCCCACAGACAGATGCATGTCCAAGAAGTAGTGAATGCGCTCAATTCACTAGCTTTGCCTAGCAGAACACCACACAAAATCGTTCTGCATATCTTCATTCATAAAACTGCGCAGAACGAAGGATCCTTGTTTTGTATTATGTCATATTTTAATTCCCTGGGGATACAAAATCACCAAGGAAGAAATATGTTTTTAAATTTAACCTATTTAGATATTTCCCACACTATGGTACCTTTCAAAACAAAAAGCAACACATTTTTCCATGTGAGCTTACAAACAGGCATGCCAAAAATACTGCGGAAAACGCAAGTATTATAATCAAAACCAAATGGAGAAATATCTCCTCATTACCTGCCTACACAAATTGCAATTCGCATATCCAAACCTATACAAACCAAAAGCTACATTTCCAAATGTGCTAAGATCAGGCATCTTATAGCTCACTAATCTAGCTTCAAACTTCAAGGGGTTATCTCTACCAATACACTCGCAAATATGCGAGACCCTCGGTTTTGGTAATTGCAATGACCAAATCAGAAACCAAGAAACCAACCCCTCGGCTTTGGTAATTGCGATAACCAAATTAAAGACCCAAAGAACCAAAGGACTGGGAGCGACCCACTTATACTTAATTCTTATTCTTAATAATCAAAAGGTTATCCAAATTCTAATTGTCAAGTTCTACATGACCAAACGTCTTCTATAATACTCACGCCAAAAGGGTTCTTTTTCTCACCTTTTGAGTGACATCATGTGGAGGATCAAAATCAGGAAGAGCAGAAATATACCGGGCTACATAATCAAAGAATCTCCAGAATCCCTGTGCACAGAGTACCTTCTTGGTAGAATCCCGTTCTGTCCTCCTCAGTAGATTTCAGTCTCCTGACAAGATCACTCCCACAGAAAGTCACTTCTCTGATGAGGCCGCGCTGGTGGGCGCCAACTGAAGTACTCCAATTTTTAAGACCCCAGAGGTGCTAGGGGTAGCACCCTATGACTTCGAGTACTTCCTGATGTGGTATTATAAAATTCTGCATATCTTGATAATATAACAAAGAACTTGGCAACAGAAGCTGAAATATGAAAAGACATCTTTATTAAACTCAAATGAGTGAGACTACGTCGCACAGAAGCCTTAGCAACTGAATGAGGCAGTCTCCAGAACAGAAACCAGTCTCCTCTTTTATGGAGAATGTTACGCTCTGGGCAACACCGCCCTTCTCTTGCAGTTGGTCATTCACATGTATACATTGCAAACGAAAAGGCAGAGTCATGATGACCATCCCACATTCCAGTTAAGCCAGCCCGTAATTATTTACCCAGCAAGGCTCAGATCCCACATCAGATATCGATAGGCCCCAATAAACATGAGCATCTCCTGTTTTGGGAAACAAGCCATAAAGCAGGAACAGTCAGGTGTGAAAGAGATTAGCCGGAGGCTTGTGTAGGATGAAAAGACTTTATGGTGTGTCAAGCCCTGATGCTAATCACAGGTGGCCAGAGGACGGGGAACTCGTGAGACCAGTTTGACCTGGGGTGGCGGAGCCAAGCTGCCCAGGTCACAGAAAAGTCAAAGAAAGGCACATGTGCTCTAAAAGGCCCGTTTTCGCTTCATGCTATATAGCCTATGTGAGGGCAACCATAAGATGGCCATCGCTACAAAATGGAACCCACGGAGTCAATGTATAATAACGTATACATAGTGCATTCATAGCTAAAACGTTACACAAAGCACTTGTACATACCGCATTGACCATTCGCGGTTCGCTAATACCGGGATGGACAGGGGTAGGGCCCTGCCTCCTACACGGTCCCAAATTTTAAAGTACAACAGGTGAAGGAAGGAATACATTAAAGAAGGCAGCAACAAATGCAGGCAGGAAGGGGAGTACAGGTGAGAGGAAGTATATGAGTAATGGATGAAAGAAGGAGGAAATAAATGAATGTGAAAGGAAGAAATAAAGGAATAGAGAGAAAGGAAGTGAATGATGTGTGATGGATGAATAGAAAGAAGAAGGGAACGGAGCAAGATAAGCATAAGGAAGGGTTGATGAGAAAGGAAGAAATTAAAGAAGAGGTGAAGGAAGGAGCAGGAAAAAAGAAAGTAAGGAAAGAATGGAGTAAAAAGGATTAAATGCACCAAGGGAGGAAGGATGGGGAAAGAATGAGGGTGTAACGAAGCAAGAACGGAATGAGGGTGTAAGGAAGCAAGAAGCAAGAGGGGAAAGGAGGAATGGCTGGAGGTGCTGAGGGAGAGAAAAAAGGAAGGAAAGAAAGGAGGTCAGGAGAATGGATATGAGTATGAAGTGTACTGGGTCAAGGAGGGACAGAGAGAATAATGAGAGTGTAAAAATGCAAAGAAATTAAAAAACAAAAGATTAAAATACATTTGTGTCCTTAACACACCATGAATGTTTGTAAAGCCCATATTCACCAAAGGGGGCCTTGAAAACGAATTTAAAATGTTATTATCCAGCTCAACAGCACAAATGTTATCGACCTCAGAAAGATGAAAGGCTGAGTTGCCGCACCAAGATTTAAATTTATGACCCTGAGAACAAACGCGGGTTCCTGGATTGGATATAAAGAAACGCGCAAGAAGGAAAAACATAAAAGGGAGAGTGGGGTAGGAGGAGAGGTCTGAAGGCAAAGATAAATACGGTAGACAAAGAATGTGAAGAGAAGTTGATGAATACAGGCCCCAGCTAGGCCCGCAGAGTACAAGGGTTCGCTCTCCTGTAACAAAAACTGGAAGGAAGTTGGCACGGAAACTGCAAAGTACAAAGACAGAGTTTATTAACCCTTAAGGGTGGTCCTACAACCTATACAACACTCTTCAGTATTGCATAGGGTAGCACAAAGAACTTGCGTACATGGTCCCCTTTTATTCACAAAAGAGGGGTTCATAAGTGGGTGGATACAACATGAAGCGAAATTCATTACCTTTTATGGGCATTTTCGATACAGAATCAATATGTGGGCGGAGTAACTAATTTCCTGAGCCCGCGAAAACATCTTCAAGCAAGGACTAACTGATTACAGATGTGGTCAAGTCTGGGCATGCGCCAGACGGACAAAGGAGCTATTTATAGACTGTTACTAGGCAGATTACAAGAACAACTAGCAAAGAGGTAGGACTCTTCTCGTGCTGAGCACGTGGAGACACGACAATACAAAATGGAGTCCGGACATTAGTCAACATAAGACAAGAAACATGTTTCAACTAGAGAGAATTCATGTCTTTAGTGAATGCTTAATCATATCGCTGTGTTAGTTTTCAACAGACGACCCTTTCAGCATTTACTGAAGACATTCGGCTTATTAGGATAATCATCATATATGTCAATTTTCATCATCTCTTCTACCTCTTTAGTTAAATGTTTCTGATAGGTGACATTGGCGATAGCTTTCTTATCAGGAATACAGAATGATACACATAGGGAACAAAGTAAAGGACCACATTGGACACAAATGCAACAAGAAAACAGAATTGCTACAATAATACAAAGACCAGTCAAAACCTTCCACCCCCATGTGGTGATCATTGCCCAAAACCCTCCAGACAACGTCCAAGTGCCATTTTCTGTATGGATTTCAGCTGCAATCTTATGTAACCTATTAATAGCATTATAAACTGATGGCGTATGGTCAGGAATAAACACACAGCAACTACTTCCGATAATTTTACACGCTCCACCTTGGTCAGCTAACATAACATCTAATACCATACGATTCTGTAATGCAACAATTCTAGTAATTTGCAATTCTTCCGTAAGATTCCCAAGAGCAGCAGCGGTCTGATTTGTCACAGCCTCTACAACTCTTGTTAATCTTCGAACTTTCCTACTATTTAGGGCAGCTCCAACAAAGAAAAACAATCCTAAATTAAAATCAATATACTGCTGTAAGCTGGTATCAGTTTGGTCAACGTCATCAATAGATAGAGTACGTTTATACCTATTTACAGTCACATTATTCAACAACTTCAAATCTTTATGATAAGATGCAGGTGCTAAGAATACGGGAGGTAATAAGAATGCTACATAGCATACTCCGGACCAACCGGCCGGTAAACGATAGTAACCCTTATTCCCACATACGAAGTATGTGTTATGGGAAGCTAAGAAAGTACTGTTATTTAACCCGTCAATGTTCAGGATAATGATACAGTCACTAACACCAACAGGAATATAACCCACACTCTGGACACACAGGTCCGCTTGAGCTTGTGCCACTTGAATCACAAAGCGCTCTTGTCCTGTAGTGTCTCTGGTGTTCGTGAAGATGTAGGGAATTGATTCATTGTCCGGTCGATACTCTTCCCATTCCCATATTGTCCCATTCGCTTGTGGATAACCATCCTTATCTTGATGACACTCCCTATTAAGTCTAAAAAGTAATTGTCCCACTGTAGGTTTCCGTGTGGCAAACAGCAAAGTGTACCATGCTCTACAGGAGCCATTATGAGAAAAAGGAAGAGGTATGAATGGCGTTCCTCCTTTCTTCTGATGAGCTGGCATCATACCACATATCCAACAGTTCGTAGCATTCGTGGCAACGTGGGTATGATGCAACATCTGGATGAAAGTGTTATTCAAATAAGACTGACGATGCTTCAGTTCTTGATACGGAAGTGTATAAAAGTAGTGCTCCTCAGGCACTGGAGTAGTCAAAACAAGCAACTCCCGGGCAGGAGTCACATCCTCAACAAACCATGTGGTTATACCAACAATAGCTACTGTAATGATAAAACCTGTTGTGCAAAGAATCTTCTTCTTCTCCATCTTAGAGTAAAAAAGTCAATATCTTCCTGAAACTAAAAGGTTGTCAGAACTCTTCCCCTTAGGCAGCGGTCGATTTCTTCACCAGCGGGCCAAGACGGGTGTCGCTACACTAATGCAAGGCTGATCCCCCCCCCTTGCCACATTGGCTCTCCGTTTCACTAACCTAAGGGCCGTTCTGACAACTTTGGATACAGCAGTCACTTCCTCGGTCTGAGGTGATATCTTCTTCCTCCAGGAATCGCTTGGTCCGGAAAGAGCTCCTCAGTGTCGTTCGGTTCCACAGCACGGCCTTTCTCCGCAGTCAGAATTTCTCGATGGTCGGTCAATACAGCAGGCTCCACCAATCCGGGCGGCACTTTGCGACAGTGCAAGGAATGGATCCAGTTCTTTCGATTGGAAACTCGCACAGCTGTCCTCGTTGCGAGCAAGACTTGCTCAGGACCAACCCATCTTGGCTCCAGACTGTTCGACCTTTCGAAAACCTTCAGCATCACCTGGTCCCCAGGTCGGAGATTATGACCTTCACCTGTGGACCGATCAGGGAGCGCTTCTCGAACCTGTTGATGAATAGAAACCAAATTATCCGTTAACTGTGCCAGATAATCATTCATCATTACACAAGGTACATCATGCAGTGACTTAGGTTTTGGTGGACCCCAAATATTCATTGGGCGTCCAAAGACGATCTCATAAGGTGTGAGACCGGTCCGAGAATGCGGTATCGATCTAATTGACAATAATGCCAGCGGTAAAGCATCTGGCCAAGTCAAAGAAGTCGAAGCTTGGATCTTAGCGATCTTAAGCTTCAGAGTACCGTTATATTTCTCTACCAATCCCGCAGACTGAGGGTGAAATACTGCATGGAACTTCTGGGTAATGCCTAGACCCTTCAGGATATACTTTATAACATCTGCTATAAAATGAGGTCCGTTATCACTCCATAGCAATCTGCAAACACCGTATCGAGGGAAGAACTCCTTCAATAGCATTTTGGCTGTAGTCATTGCAGTATTGTCTTTCGTAGGGTATGCCTCAACCCATTTGCTGAAGGCACAAACCACTACTAGAACATACTTCAGATTGTTACAGCGCTCAAGCTGAATGTAATCCATCTGTAAAACCTCAAAGGGCGCAGTAGGTGTTGCAAATCCTCCTGCTGGAGTTCGTGTACCCTTTCCTGGGTTATACCTCAGGCAAATCATGCAAGTCTGCACTACCCTCTTTGCCGTACTAGCGATCTCCGGATGCTCCCAAACTCGTGTGAGTAGTTTAACAATTGCGGAAGCTCCGACATGCGCTAGTCCATGTGCCATCTGAACCATAGGTTATACGAAGGCTGTGGGTAACTTCCATTTATCCATCTGCTTATTTCTCCAACATCCTTCGTCATCTAATTCTCCATCATTGGACCATTGCTCCCGTTCCTTATCGGAAGCGGTCCTCTGTATTTCCAGCACCTCTCTCCTAGCATCGTGCCATCTTTCTGCCTGTGACTTCACAACATACATTGCAGTAGCACCAGGCTGCATCGCAGTCTCTCGTGCCACCCGGTCTGCCAAAGCATTCCCTTCTCCAATTTTATCAACCACTTTCTTATGGGCACTACATTTAATTATAGCAATCTTCTTTGGATATGTTAATGCAGTCAAGAGGTTGTGGACTAACTCCCCGTACATTATCTGTGCTCCATGTGACGTTAGAAACCCTCTCTCCTTCCAGAGTAGGCCGAAATCGTGCTACTCCGAAGGCATAGCGGCTATCTGTATAAACATTCACACACAATCCTGCACTGAGCTCACATGCTCGTGTTAATGCTATCAGTTCCGCTGCTTGAGCTGATTTCTGTGGTATGCGTGTGTTGTATATATGTGCAATTTACAACAGCGTACTGTCTCCACTATTGTTTGCAGTGTGGTGATTGCATACGCTGCTGAAGTCGTACCATCTGGTAGCTTCAGGCATGATCCGTCCACCCACAGTTCTCCATCTACATCTGTAAAGGGCGTATCCTGGAGATCAATACGACCCTTTGTCTGTTCCTCAGTCACAAGAATACAGTCGTGTGCCTTCCGTGCTTCAGACTGAGTTTCCGGGAACGGCAACAATGTGGCCGGGTTTAACGTTACACACCTCTTTAACGTAATATGAGGAGCCAAAAGCGTCAACTCATATCCCGTTAAACGGGCACTGGTCAAATGCTGCGTCTTTGTCTGATTAAGCAGGGCATCAACAGCATGGGGGACTAATACCAACAGTTTGTGAGATAACACAATTCCCTCACTTTGACGTATTGACACAGCTGTCGCCGCAACCGAGCGAAAACAACCAGGCAATGCTCGGGCAACAGGATCAAGTACGGCTGAAAAATATGCACAAGGGCGCTGCTTGTCGCCGTGCATCTGCACTAAAACTGATAATGCACATCCATCTTTCTCATGCACATACAGTGAAAAGGGCTTCGTATAGTCAGGGGTCCCTAACACTGGTGCTGAACAAAGGGCCTGTCGCAATTTCTGAAATGCAATTTCACACTCGTTCGACCAGGGAAGAGGAATTGGTGTGTCCTTTGTCAAAAGGGCTAACAATGGTTTAGCTATGTGTGAAAACCCCAATATCCATTGCCTACAAAAAGAAACAAGACCCAAAAATGCACGCACGTCCTTCTGTGTGGAAGGCACTGGCGTGTCCAAAATTGCTTGAATACGATCTGACGTAAGTGCACGCCCCTCCTTAGACAAAAGGTGACCCAAATAAGTCACCTTTGGTCTACAGAATTTCAATTTCTTCTTCGACACCTTGTGATTGTGGGATGCCAAAAAGGAAAGCAAGGATAACGTACTCTTCTCACACAGCTCAGGAGTGTCAGCCGCCAACAAGATGTCATCGACATATTGTATAAGGGCGACACCCCTGGGCAGAACAAAGGAATCCAATTGCCTTTTCAATGCTTGACTGTAAATACTAGGGCTTTCTGTATAGCCCTGAGGGACTCTACAAAATCTATAAGGCCTATTATTCAGAGTAAAACCGAAAAGGTATCGGCTATCAGGGTGAATAGGGATCGAAAAGAAGGCATTTTTCAAATCAATAACTGAAAACGTGGTCGCCGTTGGCGGGACCAAAGTGAGTAACGTCGTGATGTCAGAAACCACTGGATACTGAGGTATCACAATCTTGTTCACTTCCCTTAAATCAATGATAAACCGATAAACCCTGGTATCCGTATCTTTCTTCAAAATGGGTAGGATAGGACTGTTACAAACATTATAGGGAACTTCTTCCACTACTCCCGCCTTAATCAAATCCTGCACAATCTGTATGAGTGCCTCCTCCCCCTCCTGGGAAATACGATACTGAGGGAGGCGTGGTAGCACCGCACCCTCCTGGACACTAATGTGGACAGGCGGAATCACCATCTGTCCCACATCAGTATCCGAAGTGGCCCACAAAGAACGAGGGACGGAAGCTAATGCAGTCTCCTCCGCAACCACACACATCCGGTCTGTCATCGGGTGATTATCATTTAATATCACACGTACTCCAGCGGGGGAGCAGCGGATCGTAGCTCTGAAGTGCTTGAGCATATCAAGACCCATAATGTTATCAGGCGTATTCGGGGCAAGCAGGAACGGACAGGGTGCAGAAAAGGGATCAACATGGAATGCAAGGGGTCGGGAAAGAGGGCTTCGAGAGAGTGTACCATCAAACCCTACCGATGTAACCATTAAGCCAGATGGGGGAGCCCTCGGAACCAATTGTTTGGATAGCGCACTGCGGGTCGCCCCTGTATCAACTAGGAACCGATCAGTAGAACCCAAAACCTTTGCTGAAACATAAGGACCCTTCTGATCAACCGGCACTTCAACTGATTCCAACCCCCATCCAACGCATTCCTATGCATGCCGCGAATCATGGTACCCAGAGCTGTCAATCCCTGACATTTGGTACTGGTGCTGTCGATCAAATACATTGGGTCTATCTCGCTGCTGCGCGTTAGGTTCAAAGCGAGCACGATCATTAGAGTTCCCTCTATAATTCGAAAAGCCCCCTCTTCCTCTCGGCGGTCCCTGACCACGTCCCGGACGAGATGCATACAACACCGGACAATCTCTGGCCCAATGACCCGACTGTTTACAATACGCACATTGATTTCTATTTACATCTGACCGACCCGAAGGGGGACCATAGAATCCTCCCCTACCTCTATCGACACCCCGACGAGGCGGACCATACACTTGCGCTAACATCACCTTTGTTTTCAAATCTTTCGATTTCTTCTCCTCCTGCCCCTTCGCTTCTTGTTCCCGACGCTCATAATACTGAGCCATAGTCAGGAGGGATGCCGGAGACGAAGTGGACCAGGAACTTTCACTCGCTTTTAAATGAACTGCTATTCCCGGTAATAAATTCGCCACATATTTATCCACAAAAAGATGTCTACCCGTATCATCCGTAAGTGACTGACCACTAAAATCGTGAAATGTCTCCTCAAAACGCGTAAAGAAATCTGAGACTGATTCATCAACCTTCTGTTTACACGATGCTAACATATTCCAGTCAATCTTTTTAGGGGGAATAATCGTTTTCAACTTAGTCAAGATAGCAACGGGAAGATCTAAAATAATCTGCGGTGGTTTTTTCGCGGGTTTTCTTTCCCTATCCTCATCCTCAATTTCAGACCACTTAGCCTTAAAAGCGGGAACATCATCCACCTTCCGCACAGATCTCCACATATCTGGTGGTAATATGAGCCCAAAGAACAAATCTATATCTGCTAAAGTCATAGTACAAGAATTCAAGGCCCCTTCGACCTCTTCATAAAACGCCGCTGGGTTTTTGCGGGGGTCAGGTAAAGCATTCTTCAATGCCATAACATCAGCCCTATGCCAGGGAGTATAGACCCAATTATACACAAAATATCCCTTAGCATCAGCGGATGTAATATCCGAACTAGTTCCCGCTCCTTTAGGAGGAACATACAAAGGTGCTGCCTCTCGCATCGGTTTAGCATGCACTAGTTCGCTCTTATCTGAGTGGGAGGTAGATGACTGGTCGTCGCCGACACATGGATTCGACTGCTCCTGTTCCCCTGCCTTTTGGCGCGCTCTCTCCTTAAGGTCACTCGCCGCGTCCCGTAATGCAAACAGCCGTCGAACCGCCTCAGGTGCCTTAGAGGGAGAAAAAACACCGTTACGCAATGCTTTAGCATCTAATACCACATCATCAGGCTCAAAAACTTCTGAATATTTCCGAAAGGCAGAAATCACTTCATCAGAAAAGTGTCCCAAAAATACAACTTCTCTCTATCCTGCCACTTTTCCCAAGAGTCCAACAATTCAGTGAGGGATAACTTGCCCTTAAGTGCACGGAGAGAAATTTTCCGAAGCTCACTCATACGCTCGACTGACAACATAGACCGCGTGTCTACCTTATCCGAAACCAATCCAGACTCCTGCGATCTCGGGGCGGACGCGCCAACATAAGGGGGCGGAGAACGATCTAATAAAGAAAAATCATCTTCAAGATTAGTAAGGACAGGATAAAGTGGCTGGCGGACAGCATATTGACCCGAAACTTGCAACCTACGCTCTTTCTCTTGCCTCTCCGCCAGTTCTCTTTCCTCCCGACGCTTCGCTTCCTGTGCTCGCACATGATCATTCTTCCGTTGCTCTTTATCAAACAGCGCTTTCTCACGTTTTGTCTCGCTCACGCACTTCCTTCACCCATAACCATACACATTCAAACATGTCTTGCCGAGCACGCCGTTTACACATACACTGTTCCACATACTCAATCTTACGCATATCAAACGATCCATACAAAGGCCAGCGCAACTCAGGATCCTTTTTGGTGTATTTCCTCCATACTGTGCTGTACATTATAGAAGAAAGCCCATGCTTCACATACATATCCCTATTAGGAGTCCCCTCTGGGGGGGCTGGAGCAGATCCCTCGAGGTTTAACCGGTTTCCAAAACAGCAGCACCACTTACGGAGTGCGCTAAAAGCAGGCATGCTCAAAAATAATGCAAAATATGCAGTATTATCAAAAATGGCACTTAAACGTTGCGCCGTTCAAATTTACACAGCTCCGGAGAAATATCTCCACATTACCTGCCTATATGTGTTGCAACGCATATATTCTCACAGTAATCAATACAAAGCATGACCGGTCATCACAAAACCAAACTCAAATAGCCAACCCAGGCTTCAAAACTCGGAGCAAGTACCGTACAACGGTTCTTACCAATCAAGAGTATCCAGATTCCAACTTCCAAGCTCCAAAATTCGCCCAAACGGCTGTCACGGCAAAACCGACAGAAGAGGTCTCAGTCGAGGACCGGCGCCACCCAGAAGGTCAGTTCGGAAGGAGAGGAAGAAAACCTTGGGATGCCAGGGCTAAAAGACGCCACTGGCAGTGATCACATCCCTGGCCAAATTCCTCACCTTCGTCACGACCAGTCCTTCGAGCATCCGAGTCGCCGATGAGCCCCACGTGACGGGCGCCAATTGATGAATACAGGCCCCAGCTAGGCCCGCAGAGTACAAGGGTTCGCTCTCCTGTAACAAAAACTGGAAGGAAGTTGGCACGGAAACTGCAAAGTACAAAGACAGAGTTTATTAACCCTTAAGGGTGGTCCTACAACCTATACAACACTCTTCAGTATTGCATAGGGTAGCACAAAGAACTTGCGTACATGGTCCCCTTTTATACACAAAAGAGGGGTTCATAAGTGGGTGGATACAACATGAAGCGAAATTCATTACCTTTTATGGGCATTTTCGATACAGAATCAATATGTGGGCGGAGTAACTAATTTCCTGAGCCCGCAAAACATGTTCAAGCAAGGACTAACTGATTACAGATGTGGTCAAGTCTGGGCATGCGCCAGACGGACAAAGGAGCTATTTAGACTGTTACTAGGCAGATTACAAGAACAACTAGCAAAGAGGTAGGACTCTTCTCATGCTGAGCACGTGGAGACACGACAATACAAAATGGAGTCCGGACATTAGTCAACATAAGACAAGAAACATGTTTCAACTAGAGAGAATTCATGTCTTTAGTGAATGCTTAATCATATCGCTGTGTTAGTTTTCAACAAAGTGAGAAAAGCAGAGATAGGGAGTCCAAGACTGTGGAACATGATGAGAACGAAAAGAGGAGAAAGGGAAGAAGAGCAGACAGCGGGGAGTGCGTGAAAAGAGAGTGGAAGGGAAAGATGAGAAGGTGAAAAAATGAAAAACAGTTAATGAGGGGAGGTGGCGATTCAGAAGAAACGTGGACGTAGGGCAGAAAGTGAAAGAGGAATGGGGGGAGGAGCCTAGCCTACAGCCGAGATGGCCGCCTAGCTCTTCGGCTCCGCCGACCCTTTCGCCCTTCGTCGATATCCTGGCAAGAATCCTGTACCTCCGCGCCCTACGTTTACCTGCGCCACGTTCCTGACCACGATACTTTGACTCCGGTCGAAAACGGAGCTGCCCCGGCGGAGTTGAGCCCCGGTTTCCATTCCGGCCTTCCAAGCGGTCGCAGCCGGGCCATTGTTTAGTGGGGACGGCCGGCGGCGACAACGATAGCAGCGGCCGCTGTGGAGAGGGAGGAGCCGGTGCACCGGACCTGGAGCGCGGCGCTGGGATTCTCACAGCAGCCTTTTCCATGCTCGGCTGCCCAGCGCGCCCCGCTCGCAACATTGTATCCGGCTCCCGTATACTGTATCCCGGCCCAGCTGGGAGAGGGCCGGGATCGCTTCTTTGTTGCAGCCTACAGCAGCGGACGCCATCTTCCGCATCGGAAGCCCTGGTCTCGCCGGTGGGTTTCCCTGCACCACAGATTCCCCTGTCCTTGAAGCCTTTCCACGACCGGCTGCCTCCACGTTTCCTGCACCACCGGGGCCCCGCAGAGAGCTCATCACTTTCCAGATACCGATGGCTGGTGAGGGGGGCTTGCTTCCAGGGGCGCTCGATGGTTGCTTGTCTAAGATGGCGGACGCAGCAGCACCCTCCATCCTTGATCCACCGCTGGGGCTTCGCGACATCCTGGCAGCACTGGAGGACCTGTGGTTGGCCTTCCGCGACTCTGCCACTGGTTTGGAGGACCGGTTTGATCGGACTTTTTCAGCTGGCCATGATGATTCTCCAGTGCGGCATGTTAAGCCACATCTTCAGTCGACTGTCGGTGGATCACCCGAGTTGAGGTATGTGGCAGTGACGGGGGGACGTGTCCCAGTGCCCGCTGCGGTACTCCTCGGCTCTGCCCTGGAGGAGTCTGACAATCCTGCTCCCTTGGTATGGCCGGAGCTTGTGCCTCAGCCGCCGTTTTGCCCATCTCCTTTGTCCTTTGGCGCCACGTTTCTGAGCGTCCTCCTGGACTTGCTTCTTGTACATCGGCCGGCCGCTACTCTGGGACTTATGCATCGTCCTGCTCCCTGTTGTACTAGCCACCGCATAGCAGTGGCGCATTCTGTGGTCCTTTACTATCGAGCTTCGCTCCAGTTTGACTTGTCTCCTACCCCTCGATTGCTGCAACGGACTCCATGGTGGCCCATCCCGTCCAGGTTGGCTGTACTGCAATTGGATTCTGTTGGACTGCAGGTTCGAAGGGGCCAAGGCTGAGGAAGGGGGTTTTTCTTGTTGCACATTGATACGTATATGGCTGGGACCGGGACTTGTGACTGTTGGAGGTACATGTAGCAGGGGTGTTAGGTCGGGGCCTGGGGTTGGGTGACCGCGGGTAACGATTTTGCTTGTATTGAATAGATCCTTGGCCCTCCTCCGATCAACCGTGACATTCTTTTTCTTTTTCTTCTCTTTCTCTTCTCCTACATTTCGGGTACTCTTTTGGGGCGACAGGCACACTGCTAGGGGGGGTAGGCCGTAGCCTCTGCATGCGTGTAGGGTGGGGGGTATATTTCCTTGTTGTTTTTTTTTTTTTTTTCTATGGGCCTCCTTTTTCTTTCTTTCTTTTCTCTCTTTCTCTTCTCCCTTTCTACTCTTTACCTTTCTCGTTTGCTCTTTCCTTTCTTATTTCTTGGGTCGAGGGGAGGATTGGGAACTTGTGGGTAGTGCTTGGGGATCGTCATGTGATATGCTTCTTTTCTATCCTGATTTCATTGAGTGCGATTGGTTACCTTACGGATAATGCTTGCTGACTCTTCTGATGATCGTTGCCCACTATAGTCCTAACTGCATTGCTCTGATTCGGATCCTTCCAGACCTGTTGCTATGGACTTATTTCAAAACTTTATAAAACTTAAACCTCATCATCCTGGCGCTCGGCGGCACAATTGTGTATAACGTAATCTGGTCTATTCGTGCTTGTACTGATATGCTGCTGAGTCGTATAATTGCTTGCTGATGTGCCCTTTATTGTCGAGGCCGGCCTGAGGGTTGTAGGCCCGTATTTGTCTGCACATACTGTTAAATAAAGGTTTTCCAAAAAAAAAAAAAAAAAAAAAAGAAAGTGAAAGAGGAATGGAGAGAAGGGAAGGAGGAAGGTGTGAAGGGGAGGAAGAAAAGCAGATATTGAGGAAGAGGAAGAAAACCGTACACTACAGCTTTATTAAATACAGAGTAATTAATTATGTAAAGTTGAGGGGTGACAGGGCTGTATCATTCTTGGCCTGTCTCATCAATGCATAGCTGTGCTGTCCAAGACACACAATAGCGATTTAGGGCACCATATCACTGAGTGGCAAGCTTGGGAGCACACTATTTGCGCATGCACTGTGAAAGCACGTGCCATTGTTAGTTTTAAGGACTCGTTCTTTCAGAGTGTATGTGAACATGGCCTGTAGTGTATCCTAAACATTCTACATTTTAACAAGTATGCACGAATCATTTGCACAACATGAATGACTCTACAGTCCTCAAGAGGCAACAGTGGTGGAAGAACGAAAGAGTGATAAATGACTCTTTCAATTAAGCTCCTAAATGAGCATTCTTTTTCAAAACAATTAACCCTATCCATCCTATAATAAGCCAATTGCATACAGTGTAGTGGGTCAGGGGTTGCATTTTACCATAAGTGGATTTAATAAAGGAGACGGACATTTTAATCAACCGGCATGTATGTTTGGATCAATCAGTTTAAGCTGCTGTGTTCATTCATCTAGTAATTGAATTTAGTGGAAATGAAATGAAAGGAGACACTTGCAGAGACAATGAGTTAGTATGTGAAATTCAAACACACAAATACTTTCCTGCTATTAACTAACCTGTTTCAGCCCACTGACAACCACATTTTAAATCACGAATCACATACACTTGTGATTCTGGATGATGGGTATCATTTGTAAAAGCTTTCTTTGGTTAGGTTTCTCGTTAGCCAGTCTTTTTAATTTGGTAAAGTCAAAAGCAACTTATAGATTAGAAATTGCCTTCTTTTCAGATATTTGCTATTTCTTTCATCTATTACTTCTAACAAATGTGGACTTTTTGTATTCTACAACTGAGCCAGTGCGAACTATCTGTCACAAAGAAAAGAAAACACTACAAAAATGCACAAAGTCCTCATTTTCAAGGCAAACTCAGTACCAACACTTCTCATCTCTGGAGCAATCCTTGTAATGGGAGAGTGCCACCCAATCTCATTAGCAAAGATGTACTCTTAGACAATGAGTACCTGCACTTCTGCGTTTCTATTTGAAGTACTGGTGGTACCGGTAGTAAAAGGGGAGCATGGTGAGATGGGAGATGTGCAACAAGGAACACTTTCATGGGGGGACAGCACTGCCATTGAATTTGAGATATACTCCCTAAGTGACTTCTGTCACTGGGGCGTAACCCTAAAGTCCACGGCTAAGGTTCACCGTTCTATGCATTATTTAGTTATATTTTTTCACAGAAGTTCCCCTATTTGGCCTTTCCCTTCCTCACCCCGAGCCCACCACAGGGTCTAAGTGTCCCCCGACAGAGGCCCACCCTGCCGTTGGTGAAGTGGGACACCCAAAGACAGAGTATCCTTATTTGAGGGCAAGGGCCCTCCCAGTGCCGAAAATGATTTGCTTCACTTACGACCTACCTGATCCTTGAGAGGTGTTGCGTCACGTTGTGCTGACTGGGTTCAGTATGCCCTTCTATGCCTGCTGCCCAGCTGTTCCCCATAATGCTGCCACGGCCTGTGCCATGCAATTAGAGTGCTGGCAGTTTCTAAGTGCAGAGCAGCACATTTACACAGTGGTTAGTGGTGGACCACGAGCACTTCAAATGCAGAATTACAGACAGCTCCTGGTCAGTGTGATAAAAATGGATGCTACTCACTCTTTTTTTTTAATTTCAGAAAGGCATGGCAGCAAAATAAATCTACGGAGGGTTTCATAGCATCCTGCTATCAAACCCAAACTACGTGATTCAAGCGCAGCCTCTGGCAAACCATTGGTCGGATTTTAAAAGGCACTAAATCTGAAGTGCAGGCCCTCAACACGAAAGACAGAAGTTTAATGTAATGTCCCTTAATGCCGAAATGTATTAATTTTTTGTGCAGCTCTTGTTGCTTTTAAGAAGCAAGTAAATTCAAACTATGTTGTATGTGTGAAGCAGAACACTCTGCCAAGTAGATTTGTGCATTGGCGAATCTTGATGTTGTTTTTTGTGAACAGAGCACCGGGTGGTGCCAGGGACTGACGCGTTTGTCATCACAGAGTGTAATTGGCATTTACGCTCTCATCGGGTGCACAGTACGCACTAGGGCTTTGCAAGGCTGCAAAGTTTTTATCTGGTAACCTTCAAAAAGGTTGTATAGTTTTTTCTGCTTTGCCACATTTGCTTAAAAATCATGACTTTTACCCAGTGGTCCAAGTGGGGGAAAAAAGTCGGGGAACTGTGGGCGGAGAATTTGAGGGCGGAAATAACAAATGGATTGGGTCAGTGGGTGGAGTCAGATGTGTGGCAAAAAGAGCAAAATATCCCAATTTTCAGTATTTGTTTCCCATTTCATTAACCGGTTACAGCTTATTACAATATTTAATTTAACCAATAGATACACATGTTTATTTAAGGTTTAATATGAGTTATTGACATTAAAATATATTCACAAAGTGGGATACGTTTCCAATAACAGAATGTCCCAAAAATCCTTAAAAGCGGAATCGCATGCCATTTGTCTCCCAGCCATGGAGTTTCTGTCATCAGCAGTTCTCCTCCCTTTTTCCACAAGAGTAGTTCAAACATGAATGGCAAAATATTCTAGTTTGCAAATGTTTTCCACATAACTATGGCTTTGCCATATTTGCCACATAATACATCATCTGCTTCATAATCTGACAATTTTAACTAATAAATTGTTTATAGCACAAACAGATCAAAAGTCACAAAAAATGTGACGTGTGCTGCTGTGGAGAGCCCTTTGCAAAGGTTAACTGGTCACCTTTCTCACTGCTGCAGTTGTGTGTTCCACTGGTACTATTAAGGAAAAATCTTTTGCAGAGACTGTTAGTAAAAATTTCAAAATAATAAAGTATCAGAAAATGTACAGCACCACTAATACCAGTGTAGGAGGTCAGAGCACTTTACATCACACATATTACACAGAGAAAATCATTCATACGTGTGTAAATCACTGTATAGGAAATGTTACATAAGACAAAGGACTAAAGTGTGTAGGAGTCACATGATAACCATACTAGTAGGCAGCATAGTTTTTAATAGTGATTTGTCTGGAGAAACCCAAACTCAGAATTTATAACGTAATACCATGGTTGGGGGTTCTCTTTAATAATCAGAATTAATTTCTACCCAAATGAACCCTTTTTTGCAACATTAGGATAATTGAAGACTGGGGGAAAAACATAACACTCTAATTTATACCTTGCAGTTTGCATGCAGCTCTTACATGACAGTTAATAGCTCACTGTTCCATGTTAGGATTTTAACTTATTAACTGCAAGTAACAATAGAGTCTTTCTGACAAAACCAGTAACCCACTGACCTATTCACATTATGTGCACTTTGTGATCTGCTTGGCACATGTTCTTAGCAGCAGGCACATTAAACCTCTGCCATTCCTTTTCATGAGTCAAACCTTCCACCAGACAAAACACCATCTCTCTGTACTAAGAACATTAATCACTGGAGTTATCATGACATTTTTATTGTTGCCAAAAATGTTGGAGGCCAGGAAGGAGGCAGCAAGTGCTTTTAAAACCATATTATACTTACAAACACAACGCCCCCACCCGAAATTAGCGACCGGTGCGATCGCACTGCCCTAGAGCCACCCTCCTCAAGGGTCCAGTGACCTCAGTGACAGAGTCACTGCCACTCTATGGTGTGCTGCTTCATAGGTCTGTCCCCAAGACTGGAGGTGAACTTCATGGATAGTGGTGGACAGGCCTTCAAGGTTAATCCACACTTGCCACCGCTAGGGTCCACCTGCTGGTGCTAAGACACCAGGGCTTCTAAGATCTTCCGGTGCCTTCTAAGGTCTAGCACGGGAATGTGCTCCCTCAGAGAGTGGTCTTGGAGCCTGATCATTAAGGCTGAACCTGGTTCCCCAGTTCCAAATTCAGCAGCTCTGACCATAGCGCCACATCCTCTCCCCCCCTGAACACCATACTGCCCCCCTTAGAGAAACCTGCACTGCACTGATCCGCTGTAAACACCTGCATGTGACTCAGTTCAAATTACACATTAGACAAGAGCAATATGCTGCCTAAAAAAAATTAACCTAATAAATCACAAGTATGGGGGCTTGTGTTTGCTGCGCACTCTTAACTGGTATGTAACCAACAATTTTTAACCGTGTATGTTTTTTTTTTTGTATTTATTTGCTGATAAGAGAAGCAATTTCAACCTTAATAGCAAGCTTTTGCATACATTTGTATTTGGTGACGTTACATCAAACTCAATGGTTAATTGAAAATTTCATTTTTCAAGTATTTCAACAAAATACATTAATTCAGTTGTACATTTGCAGAAATATACATTCATGGGTGCTCATGCCCAATGCATTTCGGAACATACAAGTTCCTTCCTCAGGGGAAAATTCTGAAATGAAAAAAATATATAAAGGATAGTTTTATTATGTGTCTGTCCATGTGGCGGCTCAATAAAATGAATATATGTTAACTCAGCTATTTTTCATTGTGTATTGAATAATCATACCTTAAGTGGCTTGTGTATGTCCGCATAACCGATGGTCCTAAAATGCCAGATTACAATAGTGATGGTTTTAATACCGTAATGATTTAGTAAACCATAAAAGTACCCCATTTATGAATGCTTACCTAATAAAGATTTGCCGGTAGTGTTATCTGAAATTCAGAGTCGAAAAAATCTAATATGAAAACCATGCGGTTACATAAGGCGTGTAAATATCTTTTATATAACGTAAACTGCCTTACCTAAATGGCACCCATTTTCTCAAATTTCTAAATGGAAACACAAAAAAACGAAAGGACAGCTTAAAACGGAGTTGGGCTGTGAGTGGTATTTTAAAAAACGCGTGCGATTAAATCTAAGTAGCCAAAAGCAAAGTGCCGGTAAAGAAGTACCTCATACCTGAAACTGGTACGGTCGCGCTCAACAGAGTTACTTCTGTGATGCTGGTCAAATGGTGCTATGCGTTCGCGTTTTAAATCGCGCGATGAGAGCGCGAAATGTAAACATAAAAGACGGGCTAACTAAGAGAAAGTAATCTTGCGAATATGTTCGTGCGGGCGCCATATTTGAACGTAAGAAAAAGAGTATCCATCAGCATGCAACTGTCTGAATAGTAATTGAAAAGTATAAAGCACGTACTAAAACAATAGATATTAAAGAGGCGACTGAATGATGTGCCTGCTAAATGATAAATTAATTTGTCAAGTGGAATACGATACATGTGTATTAAAGGTTAGCATTCCAACTGCAAGGAATGCTATTAATAAAACTACTTTTCGGTCAAAGATGTTCGCAAGTCAAACCGAACCTGAACATAATATTTCTAAGCTTGGTAAGATGACATTTTTATGCCAAAAATGTATGCGTGAATCATTCTGACCATTAGATGAAGGAATAATGTTGTATCATTACTATGACACTGCTAAGTGACAACGCATGAGATTCTAGTGATAATGTGATGAAATGCCTAAAGATGTATAAATGTATAAAGTCAAGCTAAAAACAGCTGATTGTATAGCATGTAATACTAAACGGAGGAAAAATATGAAAAACAAAAAATGAAAAACATAAAATGAAAATGATTATACAGTAAATGCTCCATGTTTGTGACGTTATACAAAACATGACATGTCCAACTTGTCATTCATGCCTATTGGAACCATGGTATTTAAAGTCTTGATCCAGTAAACCTCACGTTGGAGTAGTTTATTGTTGTTATCTACCCCTGGCGTGATTTTGACTGTCTCTATGATTTGAAACCGTAATTGGGAGATTGAATGTTTAGCCTCAATCCAGTGGGCCGCCAGCGACGAGTTCAAATTCTTAGTTCTTATTCGGCTTTTGTGTTCTGTCAGTCTAGACTTGATTTTGCGGTCTGTTTTGCCAATTTAAATTTTTCCGCAAGGGCATTGTATTTCATATATCACATTGCTGGTATTGCAGTCACTCGTGTGTTTTAATGGAATAGCTTTACCTGTGGTAGGATGAGTGATGTAGTTGCCAAGAATTACGTTATTGCAATGAGAACAGTTGTGACATCTGAGTGTGCCTTTAAATGTTGAGGTAGCGGCGTTGGTGCTGGTTTGAGACAATAATTCTCTCAGGTTTTTACCCCTTGTGTAAGCATGTAGAGGAGGTTCTTTAAATATATCCTTGAAGTCCACCTCATTGGCCAGTAGTTCCCATCTATTATTGATGATTCTTTTAATTGCTGGAGAACTGGTTGTATATTTAGATACAAACACTATGTTGTTGTTGTTTGGGGGGGCGTGGCTAACGGGCCACAATGGTGGACACAACCTTGTAGAGCTCTGCTACCTTTTCCCCGAGTTATCCTGTTCACGGGGATCCTGAGGTGCTGCCTTTGCACTAAATGCCGGCGGCAAGGTGGTGTGGAGCGACAGGGGTGCTGGCGAGGCTCCGGAGCGCTGTGGTGACGGCGAACGAGCTGCGGAGTGTTGGTGACGCCTGGCCCTGAGAACTGTGAACGGCGGTGGACTGGGAGGGCCGCGGGGCTCGCTCCCGGAGCTGCGGTGGCCGGAGATAATCGCAGGGCGGAGGTGAACTCTGGGCGAAGACGAGCAACTGGCAGGGGAGATCCCCCGGATGCAGACCCTGACATGCGGATGCGGGGGAGGAGGCTGCGAGCGCACTGAAGCTGCGGCGCTGGGGGCACTGAGCAGCGCCCTGTGACGGACTGCCGATGTGGGGGCGCCCTTGCGGAGGGAGACACGGAAACCGGCCCCGGTGAGCGGCGCATCTGTGCATCGTTATCTGTGGAGGGGATTGGCGACAGACAACTGCTGGGGGCTGGAGAAATTCGCGCTCGTGGACCACTGGGCGCTGGAGACCTTGGACTGGCGCTGGGGGCCGCTGTGAGATGCGGGACCCGGGCGGTGGCGGCCATTTTGCGACCTGCCTGCTAGGGTTGCTCAACGCAGGGCAGAACGGGGTGCAGGACACGGACAAAGCCATATGGCGCGCCGGACGCGGTGAAATCGCGGTGGGACAGGCCGCGGATAACCCTGCAGCCGTGGGAGAAGGAAAAGGTAGAAGAGGCTCCCCACGAATGCCCAGCGCCGCCAGCTGAATGACGCGAAGGAAGCATGGCTGAGTAGGGAGCGCGAGGGACTCTGTCATCGTGGGGCACACACGGCGGTGGGCCCGCTGTCATAGCGCTTCCAGCTGAAGGAGGGAGTCGGCGAGGAGTGCTGGGAGGCGGCTGCTGCTGTCCCGGTGCGGCACCGTGAGCGGTGAGTCTGCGGTGGGAGCTGCTGGCCGTGCTCTTGTGAGAGGCTGAAGGACTGATGCCTGTGGTGTAGAGAAGACGGTGGAGGGCGAGGCTATACTTGGAGATCTGCCTCGCGGGGGGGTGCCACTGCCTCCAGCTAAGGAGTTCCCACCTGACCGCTGCCTACCGCCTCGGGGTGCGTTTGCCCCTTGAGAGCCGAGGTGTGCTGCCCCCGCCTGGCTCCTGCTGGGCGACATACCATGGAGGACGAGCGGGGGGCTAGATCATGGTCCCTGAGCGAGAGAGCGTCCGCGCCTGTTGTACACTGCAGACGCAGAGGGCAGTGTCGGAGAGCACATGTGGGTGCCGGCCAGCCTCTAGAGCCTGTTGTGGACCCCACCGGCGGATCCTACCTGTGGCTGGACACGTGCGGAGCCTTTTGTGAAGACGGAACATGTGAGCCTTCACTGGGGGGCGCTGGCTAAGCGAACATCATCTACCGACCGACTGCCACTGCCCTGGGGCGGTTGGCGAGAGGACGCCGCGGGTGCACCGAGTCTACTGGCGATTGGTGCCAGATGCCCACGGCGCAGCAGCTGGTGATGGGCCGTATGCGCGCCAGGTTGCAGCAGGGCCCGCTGCAGGTACCGACTTCTGACCGCACCCGCCATCGAGAAGAGATGGAAGAGGGATCGTCATCTGCGGCGCTGGCAGCCATGATGGACTCTGTACTGGCTGCAGTGGAGAGAATAGGGACAACCCTGGACCACACTAGGACGTCTCTGGAGAAGCGCATAGATAAAGTCACTTCCGACTTCACGCTCCTCCACGCGGACCATCGCAAACTGCCAGACACGGTCGCCACCCAAGGGCAAACACTAAAAGAGCTACAGCCGGTCACTCGCAGTCATGCCGCTGCTCTACAAGATATGTTGGATCGGATCCACGCCCTAGAAGACAGGGCGGAGGACGCAGAAGGGCGCTCCCGTCGCAATAATGTTCGCGCCGTGGGCCTGCCGGAGGGAGAAGAGGGGCGAAACCCGGAGCAGTACGTGGAGGACTGGCTACGCATAGTCATGCCGCCAGGGAAACTGTCGACCCACTTTGCGGTGGAAAGAGCTCATCGTGTGCCTGCCCAAAAGCCACCACCGGGAGCCCGACCGCGCCCTTTCCTGTTCAAGCTGCTGAATTACAGAGATAGGGACGCCATTCTCAGAGAAGTTCGCAATATGAATGGTCTTTCAGTGAGCGGCGGCCAAGTTATGCTTTAACCGGACTACACCACGCTGATGCAACACCGCAGAGATAATTACATGGCAGTGAAACGCCAACTTCGTGAGCTGGCGTTGCCGTACTCGCTGTTGTTCCCTGCTAAGATGCGTGTGGTGGACAAAGGGAAGACTCACTATTTTGACTCCCCAGCGGAGGTCTGGAACTGGCTAGAGGAGACAAGACTATGGACAGGGCCGAGGCTGACCGACCCAGGGGACGGAGCCCGACCAAACAGGAGAGACGGGCGTCGCAAGCGGCGCAGAACAGTACGCGAGATGCCAACGCGGTCAGCGGCTCCAACGCCGGAGAAAATGCGGCTGGAGCGTCAAAATGTACTGCAGGCGGTCACGACACTTGCCAGTCCGAGTCAGGTAGACCCATTAGATATGGAGGAGCGACCCGAAGTGCTGGTGAGCAGGTCAACGTCACCGTCGACTACACACTCTGAAGATTTTAGTGGGCCGGTGGTCACCCCACAGACTGCGGATGGTATCCTGGACTCAGAGATGACCTGAGAAGTACCGCTCGTGCAAGTATCTTGCAGTTGGCTGATGTACATGGGTGGGGAAGGGGGAGAGACTAGGTGATGGACCTGGCCTAGTAGACCTGCCGATCTGGGAGGGGGAATTGTTGAGATCATTGCTGCTCGCCCATGTCGGGACTTCCCAGGGGAGAACAGTAGACAGGAGTGGTTCCCGGGGACTTTGCTTGTGCCTCACTAGCTGCACCGATCACCATTGGGTAACACTTCTTAGCGGCGCACCACACTTGAAAGGCACACGGGGATAGCGATAGCGAGCTTTCATCCACACGCATACTCCCCCAGGTCACACCCTGGCCTAGTTTTCACCTGCGTAAGGTTACGTAAGTTTGGACGGACACACTTGTGAGGTTCGCCCCAGCCGTTAAGCAATTGTTATCGTTATGTTGATATTGTTGCCTCGGACTACAGCTCCCTTACTTTACTGCAGCGCATGCCGGCTGCCACAAGCCCCGAGCCCGGTTTCCCCAATCACAACACAGCTGCGCCATGACACGCGTTAACATTCTTACGTGGAACATACGGGGCATGCACACTCCCACGCGGAGGTATTCCATTTTCGCCTACCTACAGCGACACTCTGTTGGAATCGCTCTGCTACAAGAGACGCATATGACACAGCCCGAGTTAGAGAAGCTGCGAAGGCGCTGGAGAGGCCAGGTGTACGGCACAGTGTACTCGGCACATGCCAGGGGCACCCTTATGTGGGTCAGAGCGGGTGTTCCGTTCGTCAGTGAAGACGTGTCTGTGGACCCTGAAGGTAGGTACGGGGAACACTGAACGGCCAATCTATGCTACTGGCCTCGATCTATGCTCTGGACGTCGACCAAATACCCTTCCTCACACGACTATCACTGGCGCTGACTCCTTACGCCGGGCTCCCCTGGCTGATTGGAGGGGATTTTAACTCTGTCCTAGATGTGCACCTGGACAGGTCGTTTCCTCTGCTCCGTGCGACGTCTGCTGCTTCCACGGCACGCGCATTGGTTGATTGGATTTCGCAGTGGGGGGTGCTTGATATCTGGCGGGCCCTGTGCCCCGTAGATCGTATTTATTCATATTACTCCACGACGCATGACCTACACGTGCGTCTAGACAGGATAGTGGGATCTCCAGCGCTGCTGCCACTAGTGGTGAACGCAGAATACTTGGGGCGCACGCACTCTGATCATAACCCCCTGTGGCTCCAATTTAGCTGGGTAGCGGGTCGTCCTCCCATACCCACGTGGCGACTTCAACCTACTGCGCTAGAGGATCCGGAATTCCGTTCCTCAGTGGAAAACGCTCTCCTCTCCTATTACGAGCTCAACGAGGGCACAGCGAGCGACGCAAGGGTGGAATGGGACGCGCTTAAAGTAGTGGTCCGAGGTCACTGCTTAGGAGCCGCGTGGAATATGTGGAGACAATTAGCGGGGTCGCTTACTCGTCTCGAATCCCGGCTGCTACAGTACAGACGGGAGGGGGAGGGTGGAGGTGAACGCGTACAACAACTGGCAGATCTGCGCGCCAATCACGCTGCACTCCTGGAGCGCCTGAGGTGTCTGAATTATGCAGCACACACGGCCCGCATGCACGCCTCGGCTGACAGGGCAGGCCGGCTGCTTACCTGGCTCTTAAAACAGGAGGCCACCCGAACCCCGATCGCAGCGATACGCACGCCGGAGGGAGAACTCAGATGCACCCAACGGGAAATTCATAGGGTCATGGTAGACCACTATACACAGTTATATCGCGCGCGAGGTCGCTGTTCGGGAGACGATCTAGAGCAGTTTATTGGACAGGCGCAGCTGCCTACGGCCACTGCAGAACATATGGAGGCCCTTAACTGTCCTCTTACGTTGGAGGAGATAGGGGAAGCCATATCCTCCATGGCAACTGGGAAAACTCCGGGCCCAGACGGGCTACCTACGGAGTTCTACAAAGCCTACCGGGAACATCTGGTGCCGCACCTCCTCAAGGTATATAGGGCGGCGGTTGAGGTGGGCGCGCTACCTCCCTCGATGCGTGAAGCCTATTTGGTGTCTCTACCCAAGCCGGATCGGGATCCCACGGACTTAGGCTCTTACCGCCCGCTAGCGCTCCTTAACACTGACTGTAAGATCCTAGCCAAGGTGTTGGCGGAGCGTTTGGCGCCGGTGGTTTCGCACTTAGTCCACAAAGACCAGAATGGGTTCGTGCCAAAACGCAGCACGTCCTTGAACCTGAGGAGATTTTTTAGGGTGGCGGCAGACAGTACACAGGAGTGGCCTAGGGCGGGCTGCCTAATATTAGATCTGGAAAAGGCATTTGATTGCCTGGAATGGCGATATCTCTCGGCGCTGCTGCTGAGATACGACCTGGGCTTGGGGTATCTGCAAATGGTGGGTCTCCTCTATAAAGATCCTACGGTGCGGGTGCGACTGGGACCGTATATCTCTGACGCCATACCGATCTGTAGGGGAACCCGACAGGGATGCCCACTATCGCCGCTCCTGTTCGCCCTGGCGATGGAGCCCCTGGCGGCGACTATACGGGAACGGATGGGGGCTGGCATACCACTGGGGGATGCGGTCCATCAGGTGTCACTCTATGCAGACGACCTGTTGGTGTACGTAAGAGACGTCAACAACATCCCACCTCAACTAGCCCATATTCTGCGTGACTTTACTGCCCTCTCGGGACTTCGGGTGAACGCAAGTAAATCTTGCCTTTACGCGTTCGGTGAGGGGGGACAGGACCCCGGCTACATCTTAAATGGCACCAGAGTACAGTGGAGGGGAGACACCTTCAGGTATCTGGGACTACGCAATTACCGCCAACCGGCGGACCTACTAGATGGCAATCTGGGTAAGACCTTCACGGCCATTAAATCCCAGATACGCTTCTGGAACGCGCTGCCGCTCACGGTCACAGGTAGAGTGGCGCTGTCCAAAATGGTGATCCTCCCGCGGCTTCTCTATTATTTTGCTAACCTACCCCTCTATGTCCCAGCGGCCTTCTTCACTAAGTTGTCACAACTTCTCAGGGACTTCATCTGGGGGAATAGCTGACACAGGATGTCGCTCAAGAAACTCTACCTCCCTACGGACCAAGGAGGTTTGGCCGTACCCTGTTTCGAGCATTATTACCTAGCGGCCCAGCTGCAGTGGATAGCTCGTTGGTTCGCGGATAGGGGTCGCGAGGACACTGCGTCCGTACTGCCGCCGTACTCACTTGAGCGGTTGTTGGTGCTCTTCCATCCAGCCTCCAGGAGTGCTGTCCCAACCCCGCTCCTCCTTGCTGTGGCGTATCGCTGCTTCCGCAGGAGCCTATTCCTTACTCGGCACGTGCTCCCATATGCGCCAGCGCTGCCGTTAGAAGGCACCCCCAGTGGGACGGGACCGCTCACCTCCCTCGTGCTCACACAATGGCGAGAGGCAGATATTCAGACCCTAGGAGATTTGTACCGGGACGGAGTGCTCCTTTCGTGTGACTTGCTTGTGGAAGAGGGGGGACTACCACCGGGACAATTCCTGACTTATCACTCCTTAGAACTTTGGTTGCTAGGTGGGGAGACATGGCCGCGGAGCCCAGCCAGCACCTCACTATACAGTATTTACACGTTCTGGGATGGGGCTGCCGTCTGATTCGATGGTTGCAGCGTCGTTGAGGATACACACGGCGATTACCCTAGAGCCGCTCAGGCACAAATGGGAAGTAGACCTGGGGAGGCAGCTGACGGATAAAGACTGGGAACGCATATTGAAAGGCCCGGTGCGTATACCTAGAAATATGCGCCTCCGACAGATACAACTGTTCGTCATACATAGGGCATATCTCACCCCCGCGGTTCTTAACAGCTATTTCCATCGCACGGACACAAGGTGCCCTAGGTGCGCTGAATCGGGGGCTGATCTCATACACATGCTGTGGGGCTGTTGTAAACTACACTCCTATTGGCGTACAATTCATGACTCCCTGCGCAATATAACAGGACGGGACATATCTTTTGACTGGGTGGTCTACCTGCTGCATCACTTTCGCAGGACACAGACAACTGAGGTGACGTCTCGGTTTCTGGATTTGGGGCTTGTGGTCGCAAAGCGCCTCATAACCAGGAGGTGGAAGGTGCAAGATCCGCCTCATCTGCAGGCGTGGAGGCACTCACTTGCTGCATAGGCCGGAGCAGAGGGGACTGCCATCAGACAGGAGGAGACATTAGGGTTGAGGAAGACGCCCATAGCCGCGCAGTGGGAGGAGCTACTTCAGGCGCTCAGACATGTTGAGGAGGGAGATGGGAGGGATGAGCAGACAGGGGGGGGGTGACTCCAGGACGGGCAACAGGAGATCCGTCGGAGTGACCTCGTAGGGTTCCACGCATGACTTACACCTAGATTGGGTGATGTGGGAATTCGCATCTACACACAGGATTATGTGCCGTAGCTTACTCACTGAACATTACCAGGGGAGAGGGGGAGTATACGGGGGGCAGAGACGGTGATATGAACAATGGAGCTGGTCTAATTTTGAGGTGGTTGAGGTTTTCTATGTTTGTTTCATTATTGTTTCTTGAAAGTAGATATGGATTCGGCTGAGGGACTCAATGGGACATCCTGACATGCTCATGTAGGGGAATAATGGGCCGCACACACCAATGCTTACGATCTGTACTTTATTAGGGGTTCCAAGCAACTGGGTGGAGTCTCCATGCTGCGTCCCAACTGTGTCCCTATCATGTGCACCATATAATGCTGTTGCAACGAAGGAACTCATATGCAAGTAAATCGAATTCCTGTAATTGTGTTTGAAAAATCAATAAAAACAGATGATAAAAAAAAAAACTATGTTGTTGGTGTTTGCTGATTTGTGTTTAACAAACAAATCACTGCGTTGTTGATTGGTGACTCTCTGTATACACTCTTGAAGAATAGTATTAGGATATCCTCTTTGGATGTATCTTTGTCTATACTCTTCTGTTTTTTCCAAACAAACTTGAGGATCGGAGCATATTCGCTGGATCCATATGAACTGGGAATACGGTAAGTTTTTTTAAAAGACTTCTGGGATGAAAACTTGTGTAGTCTAAAGCGTTATTGCGATCCGTGGGTTTGGAATAAATGCAGGTTTCAAGACGAGCATCAACAGGATTTTTAGTGATGATGACATCCAGATATTCAATCTTGTTATTGTCAATCTTGTGAGTGAACTGTATTCTTGGATCAAATGAATTCATTGTTAAAATCATGTGATTCAGTGTTTCACTCGAATCCATCCAAATGAGAAAAATGTTGTCTATGAAGCGACAGTATAATCCAATTTTAGACCACCAGTGTGGATTGCTCATGATGTATTGATGTTCAAAAGAAGCCATAAAAATGTTCGCATAGGCTGGTGCCCCAGAAAAACCCATTGATGTACCTGAGAGTTGTGTATAATATGTTTCATTCCAATTGAAATAGCTGTGGTGTAGGCAGTAGTGTAGAAGTTGTAACAGGAAGACCTTGCCTGTTTCAATTTCTTCTAATTGAAGTAAGGCCCACTCTACTGCATCTATACCTGCTGCATGGGGTATGGAGGTATACAGGGCTACCACATCAATTGTGCACAGTAACCAAGATGTTTGTATATCAGTACGAATGTCTGCTAGTTTGGAAAGAAAGTCGGTGGTATCTTTGATATACGATGTCCAATTCTGCACGAATTTCTGCAAAAAGTAATCAAGGTAGTTACCTATGGGATCAAAAATGGATCCGCAGCCGGAAACAATTGGTCTGAATGGTGGGTCTTCAAGATTTTTGTGTATTTTTGGTATCATATATAGTCGAGGTCTTCGAGGGTTGACTGTTGTCAAATATTGTCTGATGGAACCATCGATCCATTTCATGTCTACTGCATGTTGTAAAATCTTATCCAGTAATTCTTGGAGTTCCAACGTTGGATCTTTAGGTAAAGGTAGGTATATTTCAGAGTTCATGACATGTGCGTTGACTTTCTGTTGGTAAAAAGTAGTGTCCAAAAAAATTAACAACATCCTAGAAAAAGCAAACACTCATAGGGAATGCAAGATTAAGTAAAGCATGTAAAATGTAAGCAGGAAAAACATGGATAGCTTTTTCTTTTTACACTCATTATTCAAAAATTAGTGAGTGCTTTTGAATGAAAAGTTAAGGCCATGACTACAGGGCACGGAAGGGACACACTTCAATGCCCAGTCCTTATATTTAAAAAGTCCACATCCATGAACACAGGACCGCTGTACACATGTTGTTTTCCAATCCACCCGTCAATTAGGTATTGCTGCACCTCCAGGAATGGTGCACTTTCCCACCCAGGGAAAACAATGCTGTTTAAAGAGAGACGAGAAAACAAAAGTAGCGCTTCACTAGCAAACTCTGTAAAGTGGCGCTAATGTGTTTAGGTGTGAATAAATCAATCTGGCCACCGTGCAACCACTCACTCTGTCTTGCTTTAATTAGTTAGTTAGTTATTTTTCATATTTGGAATGTTTTATTTCTCTACACCCCGAGGCTGCACTTAGAATTTGAAAAATGTCAGAAAAAGACAATGTTTATACAGCAAAAAAAAATCTTTTTGGGATCCATTTCACAGGGGAGCAAATAAACCAAAGGAGGAAAGAGAGGGTAATACCCGTATTTTGAAGTCTCGGTTTTCATTAACTGAGGAGGAGCGAGACGGGAAGAGGGGGAACAAAGGGGGGGGGGGCAGCTACCAGCGGCAGGAGAACTGGACACTGTCCTTGTCTTCTGTTGGCACGAAGGAAAAGACAGAGGGCCTTATTTATGAAGGCCTTGCGCCACCGGTGCGTCACTTTTAAAATGGGAAAAAGTGAAGCACCGGTGGCGCAAGGCCTTCGTAAATAAAGCCCAGAGTTCTTTTCCTTCTCTGCCCGTTCCGCCCGTCCCCAAAAGCCGAGGATTAATTATCGGTCTTAGCGATTAATGCCGTCGGTGAGGATTTTACCACCATTTATGCCACACATATCCTAATGTAACATTGACAACAAGATGGTTCTGCGGAAGACGTGCTTCGCAAAGAACATGGCGTGCGCCACCGCTCATAGACAAACTCTACAAAAAGGGAAATCTTCAGAGATAAAACCTGGAAATGTTTTGAAGGTGTCCACGGAAAAGCTTTGCAAACAAACAGTACACTTGCAGAAAGAATATTCTGCAAACAGTTCCCAGGTTTCGAATTAAGTGAACATCACCTCACGTGCACTGAAAACTATCCAGCAAATTGGGAAACTCTTCGATCCGAGGAAGGCAAACCGGGAACCTTATCAGATGTCACGAAGGGCGACAATCAGGAACTTTTCCAAACTTTATTGATGACAAAACTGCAAAGCCTTACCCTACTACAAACGTCACTGCTCCTCACGTGTTGATCCGACGGGCACCGAGATAGTGCCAGGTCCCTTGAGGTACCAGCTGCCACATGAGTCTCTCAGTGTCACTCACGGCTCAGCCTGGCATGTCCGGTTCCAGCCCACCTTGCTCCGTGAAAAGCCCGCCCTCAGGCATTCTCCAGCGAAAATGAAACAATGTTCCTTATGGAAGGCAGGCGCGATCTGCTGACGTGACATCACTAACGTGATGATCACGCTCTTTCAATATGCCTGGACCAGGGTGGGCCTTCCTATGATTACATACCAGGAAGCAACAGAAGAGCGTGATTTTTAATAATTACCGGACCATCTGCCGGAGTGAGAGGAGAAAAATCCTATAGACCCGGCCCGGTGAAATAAGTGCCGGTGCAGAGCACCGGAAAGCACCGGCACAAATTAAGCACTGGTCGTTGGGGGCCAAGAACCCCTATTGTTGCGACAAGTAAGTCCCCCACATCTAGATTGCTGGGACGTCACCAGAGGCCCCGCACCCTTTATCAACCACTCTGCACATGGGGGATGAAGTCCCCTTCGCTGCCGATGTTCGTTGGGAACCGAGAACCCCTATTGTTGTGATAAGTAAGCCCCCACACAGCTGGATTGCTGAGACGTTGTAGGAGGCCCACCCCATTCTCAACTACTCTGCACAGGGGCCTCCTTCTCCAATACTGGTTGGGGGATGAAGTTCCCTTGGCTTCTGAGGGTCGTTGGGGGACTTAGAACTCCTATTGTTGCAACAAGTAAGTCCCCAACAGCCAGATTGCTGAGATGTCGGCTGAAGTCCCGCCCTCTTTTTCCACCGCCCTGCACAGGGGCTTCCTTGCCCATTACTGCTTGGAGCGGAGGATGAAGTCCCCTTGGCTGCTGACGGTGGTGGGGGCCAAGATCCCCTATTATTGTGACTCATCCCCTCACAGCCAGATTGCTGAGACATAGTTGGAGGCCCATCCTCCTTTCGCAACAACTGTCTCGTCGCGCTCCCCACGCATTTGTGAAAGGATGATTGTGCCAAAAATTCAGCTCTGCTGCGGAGTGTGGAGTTTCTCGGTTTCCCTGCGAAACGCGGAGGTGCTGAATTCTGCAAACTCCACGAGCGGAGCAGTAAGCATTTGTGAATGCCCTTTAGCCAGTTTTTCTATCTGTCTTGTGTAGGAAATCATGCCACCTTCTTTGGATCCTAGTACAGTACTGTGCAGTATTTTATCTTGCCCACCTGTGCTCAACAAAAATCTGCTACATTTGCTAATGCCAATTTGTTCCTCCATACTTTTCTCAACTAACACAAGTAATGTGAAGTCACATTTGTATCTAAATGTATTTAGACGCCAAAAAGATTGTAATTTGTCCCCAGGGCCAGCTTCAGCACTGGTGGCGCCCAGTGCCACAATGTTTTTTGGCGCCCCCCCCCCCCCCATGACCACCTGCGCAACGAATTCCTGCACTACCACCACCCCTTAACACTCTCATAACCACTCAGATGCATTCAATTAGTATTATAGTGCCACTCATAAAAGTTAAGGGTGTCAGAGCTCTTTACATTGCACACACATAACTCAATCATGTGTGTATAAATCAATGTATAGGAAACGTTACATAAGACATAGTGGTAGGCTTGCCCTGGAGAAGCACAAACTCACAATGTAAAACATAAGACCATGGTGGGGGATTATCTTTAATAATTGGAATTGATTCCTACCCAAATCAGCACTTTGTACAACATTAGGATATTGAATGTCTGGGGGAAAAAGCAATACGCTCTAATCTATACTTGAAGTCTGAATTTCAGTTCCTTGATGACAGTTAATAGCTCACTGTTTTTATTAGTATTTTAACTTAGAAACTACAAGTAACAGAAGGAAGTCTCTGACGAAAGCAGTAACCCCCTGACCTATTTACGTTCTGTTCACTTTGTGATTTGCATGATACACATTCTTTGCAGCAGGCATAGTAACACTCTGCACTGCCTTATGATGAATCAAAACATCCCCCAGTCAAAACTTCCACTAGACAAAACTTCGTTCTCCCTCCAGGAAGAAAAACAATCACCGGAGTAGGCTTGACATTTTTAATGTTGGCTGAAAATTGCTGGAGGTCAGGAACGCTGCAGCGGGTGCTTTTAAAAACAATATAAACTAGCAAACGGGCACCTCCATGCAAAGTCAGCACCCGGTGCGGTGGCACCGGTCGCACCGCCCTAGATCTGGCCCTGTTTATCGCTAAGCGTTGATTGTAAAAATGTATACTACTCACATGTTGTAATGTGAGGACCTGAACCTGTGTAATAATTAAAAAAAAATTAATACAATTAGGAGATTTATATAGTCAATCCTCAAAAGGCTTCAGACATAATATAAAACAAAATCACAAAACTACTTTGCTTAAGCTGATGAAAAGGTACTTAAAGTTAATTGCATATGCTGTCTTTGTATGTGCAACTATAACAATTATATATACTGCAATGGTATACTGAGAAATGTGTAGTTTCCCTATGGAACATCACAGTGAATCAACAAGCCACATCTTTACAGCTAGATAATTGCAAAGGACACAAATTCTTAGCACCTAGAAATTAGATGTGTGAGGTATGTGACCCCAAAACACAGTTCCACTGAGCCACGTAAATGTTGCTGCGTAAATATGACAACATCATTACCTAATTTGAACGCCTCACTGCTCATTCAAAGGTTTATCAACAATTCATGACTCTGGATAGTGGTACCAATGCTAGCCAGATACGCAAGTCCATTCCTCATGGATTTGCATTGTACTTGTGCCGCACAAGGATACAAAAGGGCAACCCAATACCTTGAATGGCAGTTACCAAAACATGCAAGGGTATCTTGCCTGGCCCTGTGTATTATGGTAAATGTGGAGGGGGAACAACCTTTACAACGCAGTCATTACATCGCACTACATTTACAACGCAACATCCTTTACAACGCATGTCACTACAACGCATCCATTACATTGCATGTCACTACAATGTCTGACACTACAACGCATGTCACTACAACGCAGGCATTACATCGCATGTCATTACAACGCATAGCATTACAACGCATAGTACACCAACACTATCCAACACTTACCCTACTGGAGTTAGAATAGTAATTTTTACCCCTACACTATCCAACACTTACCTTAAATGCGATGTAATGGAATGCGTTGTAAATGTAGTTTAAAACATTTGTTGTAGTGGTATGCGATGTAAATTTATGCGTTGTAAAGGATGTTACAATGTAAAAACTGCGTTGTAAAGGCATGCGTTGTAAATGTATGCAGTGTAACATCATACATTCATGTGGAGTAATGCAGCACAGGCCAAAATAGCAGACTTATGTTACTCTGCCCCAGAGAGGTGTCACATGTTGAGTGTGAGTGCATCCACACATCAACACATTCAATTATTTGCACACACAATTTGGCATAAGTGGCAGACCAGGGAACCTGTAACAATGCTAATCCTCCCCAGAGGAGGGAAAAATAGGAGCTATTTGGAAAAAACTTATTTGTGTGTGCTAGTCTTTATTTTTTTTTTTTAATTGCCTTGATTAGATTTTCAAATTATCAAACAACAAGCAAAATACATTTGCATATCATCCAAGATGGGAAAGAAAAAAGAGACATGAGTACATCACCAAGACATGTTATGGAGACAGCATTGCCATATCAATTAGTCATCCCAGGTATGAGCGAGTATCAAGGTCCTAAAACGTTTTGTCCAGAAACATATCTGGCCGTGCCTCATAGGATACAAAATAAACTGGGGTATATAATGGGGGGGTATCACTCAGTGGTATCTTGTTCAGTGGACTGGAGGTAGGCGCAAGAGGGTAGCCAAATTGTGGGAGAGTAGGATCTGCTTCACATGGTTACCCCCACCTTTTGTTGATGTTTCACTGTTTTTCGACTTTAGTCTGGCTGGGACTCTGCTATTCAGGGCCCCAGCCTAATTGCTTCCTCTCTAAATTGATTCCTCTCTAAATTGATTCCATGTACTTTAGGTACACTCCAGATTGGATTCTGGGGTACCCTTGTGAGTCCCTAGTATATGGCATACTATGTACCTAGGGCATAGGTACCCCAGAGGCCTACCAGGGGCTGAAACATGTATTGTGCCACCCCCGGAAAGCCTTCCAAAATGACACCACAGGTCTGCTACTGCAGCCTGGGTAAGGTGGTGCATGCACCCCTTACTGAGGTATAGGTTCACTATACCTCACTTATCACTGCACATAGAAACCTATCAGTCACCCCTATGGCAGGCCTTATCAATCCTGAAGGCAAGGTGCTTGGTTATATGTGAGAGGGTGCCCAGGCATGAGCTGAGCCCCTCTGCAGCCTTCAGAATCTCTTCTCTGGGGTTGTCAGTGGTGCAGCCTGACCATAGACTCTTAAGTACATTATAACCAAACGGTAAATGCTAACTTTGGACTGGCTGCACGGAAACATGTCGTGTTTGGTGTCTAATACCTTGGAATCATACTCCCACACCAGTAACTGGTGTGGGAGTATGATCCCACTCGTCTAGAGGGAGAGACATGACAGCACCCATATTCCCGGTAACAACTTAAAAGAGCCCTGGCATCACGAAATAGATGCTGCAGCCACAGACACGGGTCTGGCCTCCTGCTGTTGACCGAAACTCCGGCAGGGGAGGTCTGGACAATAGGTTTCCTGTCAAAGGGCGGTGTAACCATCTCCCAGACAGGCTGATGTGTATTGGGAATGGGTGGGAGCACTCTCAGAGTGCTTTGAAGTCCTGCACTGGGGGCACTTTGGTGTCCCTGTGCATAGTCCAGCTCAAACCGGTTCAGGGGCTTCCAGCCCCTGCTCTTGCGCCAAACTGAACAAAGGAAATGGGTGTAGCCACCCCTCTTTCCAAACCCTCCCATAGGTGGGTCCCTAGAGTTAGTCCAACCCCTTCCTTAGGTATAAGTAAGGAACTCCTGGCAATAGGACTTTAGATATCCATGGAAGAAACTCTGAAGCTTAATCCTGGAACTTCAACGCTCTACTCAAGACTAGAGGACTGAAGAAATCTCCCTTGGGGTCAAGGAGTGACTCCCCTGCTTGGCAGGCACCAACCAAGCATTTTGCCGGTCTGAATTTCCAAAGCTCCCGCCGGACTTCGAAGTATTTGCAGCCCAGGAAGAGGATTTCCAGGCATCTCAGAGGCCGACCCAAGTCCCCAGCAAAGCTGAGACCCGCAGCCCTCGTGAGTAGCGTGGAACCGGAACTCCTGGTCACCGTGCACATTTGCAAGTGCATTGACTTCCCATCGTCACTCGAAGTCGTGCTTTGGGTTACTTGTAGCCCACACCCCGAGCACCATCTGCACAAAAGCTTGTGGGCCTACACTCCACGAGTGTTCCGTGAGCCCGCTTCTTGCATTTAAGCTCAAGGCTCCTTTGCGATCCCTGGTCCGTCGACTGGTGGGTCCCTGTGAAGGCAACTTTGATTTTCCTTGGGCTTCCCTGGTTGCACCAGATGTGCCTTGACTCCCCACCGCGTGGTGAGTCCTCCAGACCTTGCTGGTCTGCACCGATGCATCTTTCCCCTTTCTGCGTGGGTTGCTGTTGCCTAGGCTTGTTGTGTCCAACCCGGGCACCAATGATGCAGCACTCAACATCCTTTGTGGGACAGCTCAAATCCTGTTCCTGGTTGTCCTCGACACCTCCTGGTCCTCGTGGCTGAAGAGTCAAGCTTCACCTGAAACACCTGACATCGGTGGGCATTCGTCTATCGTGCCCCTGGTCACTGGCAAGTGACCCAGACTCTGTCCCCTCTGCTTTCATGTTCTTCTCGACTTCGATCCAGGCTTGGATCTCTTCGGACACTTCGCATTTTCCTTCCCAGCAGCAGCACTTCTTTGCCAGCTCCCATTGAAAACGACGACGCGACCCGACACCATTAGACACCTATGCACCCGGCTTCCCTGGTTGAGGTAACACGAGTACTCCAGTGCTCCCGTGGGTGTTGACCCTAGAACTTCATAAGTCCCGAAGGGTTTTGTCCTGACTCATTTCTAAGTGTCCCTAATCTTTAAAAATCTAACCGCGACTTTCCCCATAGAAGCTAACGGGAGCTCGTGGCTGTGTTCTCACACTGCACACGGCCCCTTGGGTCCCCTGTGTCACTACCATGGGTGGTTCCTCGGGGTCCCAGCAATTCTACAGGCTCTAGGCCTTGTGCCTAGTTAAGTTGTGGTTCTTATACCACTATTTTAGTAGATGGTTTGGCTCGCCCCTAGGGCCTGACGTTATTTGTGCTATTTTACTGTACTATTTGAAGTGTAACTTATGTGTTTTGACCTCTAGCCTCATAAAGAGACTAGGAGGGTGTGTTTGAAATAAATACATATATTTTATATATATACCTAGTGTGGTTGTCTTTCATTTAGCTATTCAAGAGATTATAGACTGATAAAACAAGCTGCTTTACATTCCTTCGAGACTTAGCCTGAAGGCTGCTCTCCATAGCTATCACTAGGATAGCTTTCAATAGAGGTTGTCTTTAACCTATCATCACTAAGGGGTTGTTTGGACTGGTACAGGGTGCCCACTATAATTAGTGGACAGCATATACCAGGCCAACTTCTCACATTGGTGGCAGCGGTGGGATTCCAGCTTGCTATTGTTTTACCAGATAATCTCAATTGAGTGACTAACTGAAAACCACTAAAGGTACCCCAGGTACATATAATACAAGCTTTAGAATACAGTAAGTTCTACTGAACTTATAGTTGTGTGTTAAGGGCTTAGCACACTCTTTCTACAACTCAAGAGAGTTTAGTAGGCCACACTAGAGTAGGTAGTGCAATACACCACACCTCACTAGTGATGTCTTCAAGGCTAGGAACCAGTGGGTCCCTGCCAGAAGCCAATGGACTTCTTCCCTCCAAGTATGGTAACCTCCCATTCATGGAATTGAGAGCATTATGCACTACTAGGAAACTGAAGACAGGCAAAAGCCCAACCAGCCAGCATCTCATAGAGGTATTCAGGCTGGATGATCTCAGAAGACCTATATGGTCTGAAGGGGTAGGCAGAGTGGGTGGGGCAGCACATGAGGAAGGGCCTAGGGGTGAAATTCCCCATGACCTGACCTCTAATGCTGACCAGGAAGATGACAATGATTATGACCTGGAGAATCCAGCTCCCCTGGAAGATGAGGGGGAGGGCCACAATGGCCCCCTCGTTGTCCCTTCAGGAAGAGTTGGTGGTGATCCTAGAAGGTCTAAATCTCCCTCAGTGGAGTCTAACCATTCTGGTTCATCTATAGCACGGGTACTCATAGTACGGCCCGCGGGCCGCCAGCGGCCCGGCAAGCCTTCCTTGGCGGCCCGCGGACCTTGCAGTCATCATAACTGTGTTTTTTTATATCGCCGGTTGCAGAAGCGCGGAGCTATGGGGGCCGGGTGATTCTTTTAAAGCCCATTCACTTGTGAATGAGGCTCTGTTGTATTTCCCCTCTTCTTAGCTCTGATTGAGTGGAGATGCAGGGGCGCTAAGAAGAGGCGTCCCTGCGCCCCTTAACAAGTGAATGGTCTTTAAAAGACCTGTGAAGTACTTGGGTGCGCCGCTGTGTGTGTTCCCGTGAAGCTGTCTCAGTGCGGGGTGAGGTGACAGAGGGTGACGAGGACAGCAGGGTGAGGTGACGGAGAGGGGGGAGACAGAGAGAGAGGGAGACAGACAGGGAGACTGAGACAGGGAGACAGAGGGAGAGGGAGGGGGAGGGAGACAGAGGGAGAGGGAGGGAGGGAGACAAACAGTGTGAGTGAGACAGAGGGAGACAGAGAGGGAGACAGAGAGAGAGAGAGGGAGGGAGACAGAGAGAGGGATGGAGACAGAGAGAAAGGGAGACAAACAGTCATTTAGACAGAGAGAGAGAGAGCTAAAGAGAGGGAGGGAGACGGAGGGAGAGAGAGGGAAGGAGAGAGAGGGAGAGACAGGGAGACAGAGGGAGGGGGAGGGAGACAGAGAGAAAACAGAGGGAGAGGGAGGGAGGGAGACTGAGAGAGAGGGAGACAAACAGTGTGAGTGAGACAGAGGGAGACAGAGAGAGAGAGGGAGTCAGAGAGGGAGACAGAGAGAGAGAGGGAGGGAGACAGAGAGGGACAGAGACAGAGAGAAAGGGAGACAAACACAGTGAGTGAGACAGAGGGAGACAGAGGGAGAGAGAGATAGAGCGAGGGAGAGGGAGACAGAGGGAGGGAGACAGAGACAGACAAGAGGGAGACAGAGAAGAGGGAGACAGAGGGAGGGAGACAGAGGGAGGGAGACAGAGGGAGGGAGACAGAGGGAGGGAGAGGGAGGGAGGGAGAGGGAGGGAGACGGAGAGAGAGGGAGAGGGAGGGAGGGAGACAGAGAGAGAGGGAGACACAGAGTGAGTGAGACAGAGGGAAACAGAGACAGAGAGAGGGAGGGAGACAGAGAGGGAGGGAGACAGAGAGAAAGGGAGACAGAGAGAAAGGGAGACAAACAGAGTGAGGGAGACCGAGAGAGAGAGAGAGAGATAGATAGAGAGAGAGATAGAGAGAGAGAGGGAGATGGAGAGAGAGAGAGGGAGAGTGATAGAGAGAGGGAGAGAGACAGAGAGAGGGAGGGAGGGAGGGAGACAGAGAGAGGGACGGAGACAGAGAGAAAGGGAGACAAACAGTGATTGAGACAGAGAGAGAGAGTGCTAAAGAGAGGAGGGAGACGGAGAGAAGGAGAGACAGGGAGACAGAGGGAGAGGGAGGGGGAGGGAGACAGAGGGAGAGGGAGGGAGGGAGACAGAGAGAGAGGGAGACAAACAGTGTGAGTGAGACAGAGGGAGACAGAGAGAGAGAGGGAGACAGAGAAGGAGACAGAGAGAGAGAGGGAGGGAGACAGAGAGAGGGACGGAGACAGAGAGAAAGGGAGACAAACAGTGATTGAGACAGAGAGAGAGAGAGCTAAAGAGAGGGAGGGAGAGAGAGAGAAGGAGGGAGACAGATAGAGAGAGAGAGGGAGATGGAGAGAGAGAGGGAGAGGGAGAGTGATAGAGAGAGGGAGAGAGACAGAGAGGGAGGGAGGGAGACAGAGAGAGGGAGGGAGGGAGACAGAGGGAGGAAAGGAGACAGAGCGAGAGATAGATAGATAGATAGATAGATAGATAGATAGATAGATAGATAGATAGATAGATAGATAGATAGATAGATAGATAGATAGATAGATAGATAGATAGATAGATAGATAGATAGATAGATAGATAGATAGATAGATAGATAGATAGATAGATAGATAGATAGATAGATAGATAGATAGATAGATAGATAGATAGATAGATAGATAGATAGATAGATAGATAGATAGATAGATAGATAGATAGATAGATAGATAGATAGATAGATAGATAGATAGATAGATAGATAGATAGATAGATAGAGATGTGTGAATGCCGGGTCTGGTGGGTCAGTGGACGAAGGCGTCCGCTGCAGGGGCCTGTGTTTTTTTTGTGCTCTAGCCATGCTTCCTCCCCCTTTGCCACCGCCCCCACCGGTGTGGCCCTCAGCCACATACCACACTGTAAATGTGTCCCCCGATAGAAGGTTTGTGAGTACCCATGATCTATAGGGACCTCTATTTCTTCTCATAGGAGGGAAACCTTTCAGGAGAGGAGGGAGAGACTGCTGAAGTATGAGGAAGCACAGCTCAAAATCTGAAAGCAGCAGGTAGCCCTAGATAAGGAGGCCCTAGAGCTCTACAGAGCTAGAAAAAAGATGGGACTAGAGTCCCATGGTGGCAGCAAATATCCTAGAGATCGAGAGAGGTCTTATCACCATAGAAACCTGAATAAGATTGTCCCTCCCTACCAGAGTGGGGATGACATCCACAAGTGGATAACTGCACTGAAAAGGGCCTGTAAAGTTCAAAGGGTGTCACTACTGAGCCGTTCTGCCTTTCCTTGGTTTCTCTCATGGCAGTTAACTTATTCATAAAAATGGCTTTGATTTCATTTTTTCTGTACTTTAAGGTGTTGGCTGGTTGTTTAATTTCAAAATCGGCATATTATTCTTGCATTAGTCTATCAACCTGAACCAACCAAGGAATTTTCTTAAAATTCTCAAGCCTGAGACAATCAGTGATGACTGCTCTGGAAAATTTTGCACCTACTTCAGTCCAGATGTTATACCAACCAGTAATCACACTCAAGTCTATTGTATCTTCCATAAACTTTACATCTGGTTTCCTATGGGTGAATAAAGTTGATGTTGTGAGTGCTACAGCAAGTAGCCTAGGCAAAAAAAGCTGAGTTTGTAGGGTAATGTTTCCCCTTACCCCCCACAGTGTTGACCAGTAAGTAGCTACTGGAAGGCATTTGCTCTTATAGAGTTGGAGCATTTCATGGATGGGCTTATTACCTACTTTCCTTGTAAAGCTAAACAGGGCCTCAATAGATCTTACAAATTTCAATTAAGCTAACTGTAAATGTGGTTTCCCTGAGCCTGTACTTGAAAAGAAGATGCCCAAATAGGAGAATGTATTAGCTTTGAGTAGTTTGTGGCACATTACAAAATGTATTTTCTTTTTAGACCTACCACCACCAGATACCATAGTGTAAGTCTTTGATAGATTTAGATCTTTCCTTTCCATAAATGCCACAAAGCCATTGATCAATTTTTGTAAACCGTTTGCAGTTCTGGACATTAGTACCGCATCTTCAGCATGGAGGAGCACTGGAGTGGTCCAAGATCCAATTTTGGGATCATCTGCATCCAAGACTTGGAGCTCCTTTTCAATTTCATTAATATATAAAGAAAAGAGAGTGGGGGCCGTCACACATCCCTGTCTGATCCCTATTTTAATGCTAAACCTCTTGGTGCATTCTCCCCGCTTCCCAAATCTGACACGTGAGGTCATTGATAAATACATTTGGGATAGGTGGACCACTATATCTATTGGTGCACCCATGTCGGTCCATAAGATTGAGTGGTCTACCAAGTCAATAGCCCTTTAGAGGTCAGCAAAGCAGAGATAAATTAATCCCTGCTTTGCGACCCTTGACCTTGTTAGGTAGATTGCTCCCCCTCCGCACAGCACCGCCTGTGCGTCCTGTCCCTGCCCCAGCAGCCGCTGCTGAGGTAAGTTCTGTGTCCCCTTGAACTATGCCCCGTTTTCTCTCTGTGCCCCCTGATCTGTACCCCGTTTTCTCTCTGTGCCCCCTGATCTGTGCCCTGTTTTCTCTCTGTGCCCCCTCATCTGTGCCCCGATTTCTCTCTGTGCCCCCTTGATCTGTGCCCCGTGTTCTCTCTGTGCCCCCTGATCTGTACCCCGTTTTCTCTCTGTGCCCCCTGATCTGTGCCCCGTTTTCTCTCTGTACCCCCTCAATCTGTACCCCGTTTTCTCTCTGTGCCCCCTGATCTGTGCCCTGTTTTCTCTCTTTGCCCCCTGATCTGTGCCCCGTTTTCTCTCTGTGCCCCCTTGATCTGTGCCCCGTTTTTTTCTGTGTGCCTCCTGATCTGTGCCCTGTTTTTTTCTGTGCCCTGTGATTCTGTGCCCTTGCCCCCATGCCGTCCACCGCTCCCGTTCCCGTTCCCGCCGCTGCATCAGCTGCGGCCCGCCCCCTGACTGCCCATTCGCTGCCCCTTCCTCCCGACTCCCGCCTCCCAGCTGCTCCTCCCTCCCTCCTCCCCATATATGGCGGCCGCTGTGTGGCTGCGCGCAGCTGGCGTGCTGAAAGCGTGCCTAATGCAAGCCCGTCGGCGCCTGGACCGCGCCCAGGACCACTGGCCCCCACGAACGCCACGATGCCCGTCTCCGCTACGACTCCAGCACCCTCCAAGCACTCAATGCCGGACGATCACGCACCTGCTGCCTGGCCGCCCTGAAGCGCACCCAAGGACCCTTCTCCTGCCGGAACTGCAGCTTCACCAGCATGCGGCCCGCCAACCCACCGACCAAAGAACCCAACCACCTCAGATGCATCCATCTCAACACCCGCTCCGCACGCAAACACGCCGTGGAACTCTGGGACCTACTGGACTCCAACACCCCAGGCGTCGCCTTCCTGACTGAGACCTGGCTGAACTCCTCCTCGGCACCCGACATGGCCATAGCCATCCCGGAAGGCTATAAGATCACCCGCAGGGACCGCACCAATGGAGTAGGAAGAGGAATCGCCATTGTCCACAGGAACTCTCTCAAAGTCTCAACCAACACCGACGACACCCTCAGCACCGCCGAACACCTGCACTTCCAGATCCACACCGATCCCAACACCACCCTCAGAGGAACCCTTATCTACAGACCCCCCGGACCACAAGCACAGTTCAGCGACTCCATCACCGACCTCGTCAGCACACATGCCCTCGCCTCCACGGACTACATCCTCCTCGGGGACCTGAACTTCCACCTCGAGAACAACAACGACACCAACTCCTCCACCCTGATCAACAACCTCGCCAACCTCTGACTCAGACAACTCGTCACTACACCCACCCTCCCTGCCGGCCACACGCTTGACCCCACCTTCTCCGCAAGCTCCCACGTCTCCTTCAACCACATCACCGAGCTTCACTGGACCGATCACTGCTGCATCCACTTCACCTTCCGGAAACCCACCACGCACCACCGCACCCAACAGATACCGCGACGCTGCTGGAGCAAAGTCACCGAAGACCAGCTTTCCACCTCCCTCGCCCGGAACCCACCCTCAGATCCGACCGACACCGACAGCACCGCCTGCAACCTCAAACAGTGGATCAAGGACAGCACCAACACCCTCGCCCCCCTCAAGAACCCCTCCAACACCCACACTAACAAGAAAGCCAGCTGGTTCACCGAAGACCTCCAGGCCTCCAAGCGAACCTTCCGAAAACTCAAAAAAACCTGGATCCGTGAACGAACACCGGAAACCTACACCGCCCACAAGAACGCCACCCGCAGACACCACCACCTCATTAGATCTGCCAAAAGGACCTCCTTCAAAGACCGCCTAGACATCAACGCACACAACAGCAAAGAGCTCTTCAACATCGTGAAGGAACTCTCCAACCCCAGCTCCAACACCAACGACATCCCACCTTCACAAGACCTGTGCGACTCGCTGGCCACCTTCTTCCATCGCAAGATTGCAGACATCCACGACAGCTTCAAACCCGTCACCACCCCGGCAACCACTGAGACCCCCGCTCTCACGACCACCACCCGCACCAACCGACTGATCTCCTGGACCAACATCAACGACGACGACACCATCAAGATCATGAACACCGTCGACCCCGGATCCCTGGACGACCCCTGCCCACACCACATCTTCAACAAAGCCAGCAGCACCATCGCACCCCATCTCCGGAAAACCATCAACATCAACATCTCCTTCGAGACAGCGACATTCCCGGAGAGCTGGAAGCACGCAGAGATCAACGCCTTACTCAAGAAACCCAAGGCGGAACCCAAGAACTCCCGACCCATCTCCCTGCTCCCGTTCCCGGCGAAGATCATCGAAAAGGCCGTCAACAAACAACTGACCAGCTTCCTCGAGGAGAACAGCATTCTGGACCCGTCCCAGTCTGGGTTCCGCAGCAACCACAGCACCAAAACTGCCCTCATCGCCGCCACCGATAACATCAGGTCCCTGCTTGACAACGGAGAAACCGCGGCCCTCATCCTCCTGGACCTGTCAGCCGCCTTCGACGCGGTCTGCCACCGCACACTATGAACACGCCTCTACGACGCCGGAATCCAAGAGAAAGCCCTGGACTGGACCTCCTCCTTCCTCTCCGGCAGAACACAGAGCGTCCGCCTCCCACCCTTCTGCTCCGAAGCCACCGAGATCATCTGCGGCGTACCCCAAGGCTAATCCCTCAGCCCAACGTTGTTCAACATCTACATGGCACCACTTGCCCACATCGCACGACAGCACGACCTCAACATATTCTCCTACGCCGACGACACCCAGCTGATCCTCTCCCTCACCAAGGACCCCCACACCGCCAAAACCAACCTCCACGAAGGAATGAAGGCGGTTGCTGGCTGGATGAGAATCAGCCGACTGAAGCTGAACTCGGACAAGACGGAGGTCCTAATCCTCGGATCCACCCCTCGGCCTGGGACGACTCCTGGTGGCTGACTGCACTAGGAACACCCCCAACTCCCACCGACCACGCACGCAACCTAGGGGTCATCCTCGACTCTACCCTCTCCATGACGAAGCAGGTCAACGCCGTCTCCTCCTCCTGCTTCAACAGCCTCCGCATGCTTTGCAGGATCTTCAAGTGGCTCCCCACCGAAACAAGAAGGACGATCACCCAGGCCCTCGTCAGCAGTAGACTGGACTACAGAAACGCACTCTACGCAGGAGCCCCGGCCAAACTCCTGAAACGGCTTCAATGCATCCAGAACACCTCCGCACGCCTGATCCTCGACATCCCTCGCCGCAGCCACATCACACCCCATCTGAGAGACCTACACTGGCTCACTGTCAACAAGAGGATAACCTTCAAACTCCTCACCCACGCACACAAGGCCCTCCACAACACCGGACCAACATACTTCAACAGCCGACTCAGCCTCTACACCCCCACCCGCCAGCTACGCTCCGCAGACCTCGCCCTCGCCACCGTCCCCCGCATCTGAAGAGTGACCGCCGGCGGCAGATCATTCTCCCACCTCGCCGCCAAGACTTTGAACACCCTCCCCATCCACCTACGGCAGACCAAAGACCTTCTGACCTTCAGAAGACTTCTCAAGACCTGGCTCTTCGAACAGTAGCAGCCCCCCCCAGCGCCTTGAGACCCTCACGGGTATGTAGTGCGCTTTACAAATGCCTTGATTGATTGATTGATTGATTGCTCATGTGTATTTACTAATAATGAGGTGCAAGTTTAACATTGCTCGACGGTCCCAATATCTTTCCTGAAACCATATTGTACATCGGTTAAAATACAGTTCTCGGTCATCCACTCATCAAGTCTGTTGAAAATTTCCCTCCCTAAAATCTTAGCAGAAGAGTCCAGGAGAATATCGGGCGAAAGCACCTTGGGTCCCCCAGTCTCCCTTTTTAAAAATTGGAAAAATAATGGAATCAGTCCAAGTTTCTGGAATAAACCCCCTTCCCATGGCATTAAAAACATTTGTTAGGATCGGTACCCATAATTCAATTAAATCTTTGAACACATCGTCTGGGACTCAATCAGGGCCCGGTTCTTTTAAGGCAATGGATTTTCTGATGGCTACTCTGACCTCGTTCACAGAGATGGTGTGTAAGGGAGTTTATATTATGCTAGTTGTATTACTCTGTGATACTACCGGATAATTCAGACAGAAAAAAATTCCTTCAAAATGTTCTACCCAAGTGAGCGGGCGACAAAGACTTCAACTTTTGGTTCAGCTCCATCTGATAAGAAAGGGGAGTTTATAATGTTCTGGTAGAGCTTGCTATCTTTGGGATTAGCTTCTTGTTCTAAGTCTGCCCATGTTTGTTCCCTCAATTCTTTTTTGCTTCGGGCTATGGCATGTTTGTATTCCGCCCTTAAAGACCTGACTTCCATTTTTAGTTTATTTGCTTGGGTACAAAAGTGATCAAACCACCCAGTACTGTGCTGTTGCTTGCTGGGTTTTACCTTCTTCAAATTTCCAGCTATGGTTGTGGTGATCCTACTAAAGGCTCAAATCAATTTATCTGGTTCAGGTTCTATTTCAGATCAGACATTCAAATCATTTAAATTACTTTTAACCAACTTCTCCAGAAGCTAATACCAATCTTTTTTGCAATTTCAACTGTGGTAGACATCTGAAGCACCTCCCGATGCTGAGTTCGCAAGTCCATTGTAAGAATTAGTGGTAAGTGGCCACTATAGTTAACTGTGCCAATAGGTAATGTACTAAAAAGACTCTCGTTGTTGCAGGACATAAGAATGTGGTCAATATTCAAAAAGCCTCTGGTCCCACAAAAAGTTGGTAGCAGAATGCTCCCATTCTGATTCATTATCTCCATATTGTATTTAAATATCATCATCTTTAAAGTATCATGTCAAATCCAACACTTACCTGCCCTGTCCCTTTCATGCAGGGTGCTATAGTAAGGAGACTACCTGTGTTGTGCTGTGTGTAAAATCAAATACTGGGGGGCGTGGCCAAGGGCGTCAAGATGGCGGTCGCACTTTCGGAGTGCTCCGGACCCCTCCGTCATCCGCCCTGAATCCTCCTGCCATCGGGAGCCCAGTGACCCTGTAATCCTTCACCCGCTCACCTGGAGGTGTGGAGGCCCCCGCTGTTGTGCTGGTTGCTGATCCTTGGGGATTCTCCGAACCTCCTCGCGGCCTCTCGTAAGATGGCGGCTTCCGCCGCGGCCGTTGGCTCCCTTCCCGATCAGTCACCCTGCCTGCATTGATGTGGAGCGCTTCGTAGTCGGCCTCCTGGGATCGGCCGGCGGGATTGTGGATTTGCCCCCTCCTTTCCCGGCATTGCTGTGGCTGCGGCTGACGCTGCGGGTGCTCGGAAGACGCCTGTCTGCCTGCCTGGGCTCCCCCCTGCATTTTGGGAGCCCGGACCTGCCTGCAACCGCCCTTGAGCTCCAGCAGTTTGGCCTGGGGAGGAGCTGTGGTGTCTTCGTTGTCCCCGGTGAGGCTGTGATCTTGCCTCCCCGCTGGAGGGGCCGCCGCCTTGCTCCTGTGGGCCTCCCCCGGGCTGCCATGAACCTGGGAGCTGACTCGCCGTCCTCCTATGCCCGGCCGGCGTGACTGCAGACCGGCCCCTTTCCTGGCGTTGGGGCGGCTGACGCTGCGGCGGTCTAGGAGACGCCTGTTTGCCTTCTCGGGCTCCCCCTGCATTTCCCTCCTGAGCTGCCGTGAATCCGGTGGACGGACTGGCTGTCGGACGGGTCCGGTATGGATTGCTGTTGCCTGTGACCCCTCTGGCGGCCTGTGGCACTGCATTGTGGCCTCGGAGGTGTTGGGGCGCTGCTTGGACCTCCTGGGGGCCTGGACCACGCTGCACTGGTGTCTGCGAGCCACCAAGGGACTTTCCTCCCCCCCCCCGTGACAACTGAGGTGAGGAGGTGTTCACGCTGCTGAGGGGGTGCGGGCCTCTGGGAGGGGGATCGGCAGTCGATTGGGCGGCAGGGGGGGACGGTGTGTGCAGCCCCAGGCCTGCTCCGTGCCCGTCTGGGTTTCGTCCCCCCCCTCCCCTCACCCTTGGAGTCCCGGAGGGTCGTGGATCCTCGACTGGTGCCTCGGGCAGTGGTGCTTGGGCTTCTCGGCGGTGGCCCATGGGTGGTCCTGCGGCTCCGCCTTCTTTCTCTGCCTGGGGAGGACTGGCGCTGACCTGGCTGCCTGGACCCGCTCACCTGACCAGGTGCTCCCGTCTGGTGCGGTGCTCCTGGGCAGCGGCCGCTGCCTGGGGTTTCTGGTTCGGACGCACGGATCGGGCGGCGGGGGGCCCTGGCCGCGGGCCCCCTCCATTGGCTCCTGTCATCTGAAGCCGTGACGTCCTGCTTCTGCCTTCATGGTGGACCTTGGCCCCCTGCGCTGCGGGCATCCATCTTTGGTGATTTGGCGAGCCTGACACTCTTCAGTGGTCCACTGAGGCCCCCGCGGAGTACGATCTGCTTGATGAGGGGCGGCGAGGGCTGGCTGCGCCCTGGGCCCCTCTCCTCCATCCTCTTTCCTTGCTTCCCGGCTGACTGGATTACCCTAAGGGAGCCACCGCCCCGTCTCCGTCCTGTCTGGAGGTCACCATGGTCCGGGACAAGATACCCAAGACCCCAGCTAGCCTAACCAGGATAGATCGGTTCACCACCACTGACACTGGGGCTGCCGGTGGTCTTGCTGGTGCGGGAGCCTCTGCCGTGCCCGACGTCTCCGTGATTCTTCAGGCGATCCAGACTTCGCAGTCCTCGGTCGAGGGCAAGATTGCGGAGGTTCGTGTAGAGACATAACGCTAATCCGACAGGACATCCGCAACGCTAACACCTGGATTAAGGAAGCGGAGTCCCGAGTGTCTGCCGTAGAGGATGATGTTCAGCAACTCAAGGCCCAGGTGAACCGGCTCCAATCCCACACACAAGAGCTCCACCGGCGGGCTGAGGATGCAGAAAATCATGCCCGACTCAACAATCTTCACCTGGTTGGATTTTCTGAAGGCGTGGAGCAGGGTCGGGCAGCGGATTTTGTAGAACGTTGGATACACTTCTGGATGCCCGAGGGCGCGCTCTCCCCCTGGTTCACGATCGAGAGGGCGCACAGGTCGCTTGCCCCCCGGCCGCAGCCGGGTGCCCCTCCACGACCAATTATCCTGCGAATCCTCAACTACCGGGACAGAGACGCTATCCTGGCCGAATCCCGGAAGAAACAGCCGCTCAAACACGAGAACCTGATGATAATGGTCTTCCCTGATTACACCCGGGAGGTCCAATCTCAACATCGCTCCTTTGCTGAGGTCAAGCAGAAGCTGCGCTCGCTTAACATTCGATACAGGCTCCTTTTCACAGCACGGCTGCGTGTGGTCTTTCAGAACAAATCCATTTTCTTTGAGACTCCAGAGGAGGCGTGGACATGGGCGACAGAAGAACGCCCGCGGCAGATGCCTGCCCAGGACCGTGTGCAGCCTGCTGCCACCGGAGGCGCGCGGCAGGACGTGCCTGTGCCCCGGCCGCGCCGCAGATGCTCAGGGAGGCGCAGGGGCCGGCAACATGCGCGCTCTGCCTCTCCGACGGGGCCCTCACAGGGCCACACGCCTGGGCCTTCCGTGGGGACCTCTCCGGCCAGGCAGCACTCTGGCTCCTTAGGCCAATCCGACCCCAGTTCAGCTTCGCCTCGACCGTCCTTGGTAGATCTTCCGGATACCGATCTCTCCCGCAGCCCGACTCTTCTCATTGGACCGGCCTGACCACATCGCAGCGATGTTAGCCTCTCATACGATGTTTGGATTCCTGGTTGGGGTCGTCCGAGACCAGTGGCTGAGTCCGAGACTAATATCCCATTTGGTCACTAACTGTTCACCGATGGTATAAGACATGAACATCCTAATATGAGGAGGGATCCTCCACGACTTGCCCCGTTTCCAAGCGTTTTAGCCTGGTGTTTCAGTGTTCTGTTACTGTTCGGGCGACAGATGCTTCTGTTCCTGAAGTGTGAGGTGGGGGGGTGGGAGGGGTTGGAGCCTCTGCTCCTGTTTGTTTTGTTTTTCAAAGTTACTGTCTTTTTCACCACCTTTGATCCACTACATTTGGGGGAACACATCCCATACACTGCTACGCTACTCTATCCGCAGGCTCTGGGAGCTATTGTGCCTCTCTTATCCCAGCTAAGCTGCCTCGCGACCCGGCTCCCCCCATGGCCTCCTCCTCCTTGGCGATTCTAGCGCGCTCTCATCGCTCCGCCTAATGTCCTGGAATGTTAACGGCCTGCTGGACAAAATCAAACGCGCAGTCGTCCTGCGATACGCCCAGCGCCAGGCGATAGACATACTCATGCTCCAGGAAACCCATCTACTAGGCCAATGCTGTCCTTTCCTTGCCCACTATGGCTATGGTGTGGTCTGGCATTCTGGGTTTTGTAGGGGGTCCAGAGGGGTGGCAATTCTGGTGCGGCGCACTCTTCCCCTAGTGGCGCGTAAGGTGGCACACGACCCTCAGGGCTGCTTTATTCTTTTAGAAGGGACACTTGGGGATCACCCGCTAAACTTGCTGTCTGTCTATTCCCCTCCTGCTCTGCTGGCCCCTACACTCCGCGGACTTACCCCGCTGATCGCGGCTTAACCTCTTGGACTGACCGTGGTGGGGGGCGACTTTAACACCATTATGGACCCTGTCATCGACATTGCGTCCCCTCCCTCTACTTCCAGGACTGTCCAGTCCGGTCTTCTCTCCTCATGGCGGCCAGACTGGGGCTCGGAGATGCTTGGAGACTGTGGCACCCGACTGCTAGGCAATACACCCACACTTCTGCCTCTCACCACAGCCATGTGCACCTAGATTATGCTTTCCTGCCGGTTCAGGACCATATCTATCCTCCCGAGGGGCCTATTGGACCATTCCTCAGTGCTACTTCACATAGGGGCCCTTCCCCCACCCTCCCGACCGCTCTGGCGACTCAACGCCTGGTTCCTCCAGGACGAGGAGTTCAAGGACAGCATTGGTGCTGAACTTGCTACCTATTTTACCATTAATAAGGACTCTGTGTCCTCCTCTCTCACCCTTTGGGAGGCTGGTAAGGCCACTATTAGGGAGTTCGCCAGGGGCCAGTTGAAACTCACTCGCGCAGCACGTGACTCCCAGCTCACACAACTGGAGGCACAGGGCGCCCTGATTGAGGCACTGAACCCTGACGATAGATCTGATGCCCAGGAACGGAGACTGGAGTTCCTACGAGACGAGATGAGTCAGACCTCTCTGGAAGCTGCCAAGCTCCTTTGGCGTTCGTCCGTGGCCCGAGTGTACGGCTGAGGAGACAAAAATGGGAAGCTCATCCACCGACTCGCCACCTACCCTATGGCCAACCGTATCATACCCGAGATGATAGACGCAGATGGAACGCTCCACCGTGCCCCGGTAGTGGTTGTCCAATGCTTTGCCTCCTACTACGCTACCCTTTATTCGGTGCGTCCGCCTGGTCTTTCTCTCCTTGACCTCCTCCAATGGGAGGAGTTCTCGCTCCCACGTCTTAGCGACTCGGACACGGCCGCGTTGGACCTTCCGCTCACACCTGCAGAGGTGGCAGATGCTATTTCGCACCTGGCGGCTGGTAGGACTCCTGGGCCGGATGGACTCCCCCAGGAGTTTTATTCGTCCTATCGCGATACCCTGCTTCCACCTCTCGTGGTGATGTACAAGGAAGCGGCGGAGTGTGGCTCATTCCGGCCAGAGACGGATCTCGCTACCATCGTAGTGATTCCTAAGTCCCAGCCCCCCTCGCAGTGCTGCTCGGACTATCGTCCTATTTTGCTCATCAATACGGAACTCAAGATCTTCGCTTCCGTATTGGCCAATCGCATATGGACGCATTTAGCCCAGCTTGTCCACCCTGACCAATGTGGCTTCATGGCTCGCCGCGGGACTAGACACTGTCTCAGACGCCTTCACCTTGCCCTCGTGAACCGACACCTGCTTACTCCATACTTGTCCCTTCTCCTTATTGATTTTGAGAAGGCTTTTGACTCCGTTGACTGGAGCTACTTGGATGCAGTGTTGGAACAGATGGGCTTCGGCACTCCTTTCCGTAACTTGGTGAGACTACTCTATCACCGTCCTCGGGCACAGGTCCTCATCAACAGCGCTCTATCCCACCCCTTCCCCATTGGACGGGGTACGAGGCAGGGATGCCCCCTCTCCCCGATCCTCTTCGCTCTGGCAATGGAGCTGTTCGCTTGCCTTGTCCGCAGTGACCATTCCTTGACTGGCTGGAGGTGGCCCGGCCAAGCATATGATGTGTTGCTGTTCCTGGCGGACCCAGCCCGGTCGGGACCTCGCTGCCTTCGGGCACTGCCTATTTTTGAACGAGCTTCCGGCCTGCGGCTTAACCCGGCCAAGTCCGTCCTTGTCCCCTTACACTTACAACGCGAGTGCTTTGACTGGCAGTCGTCAATTCCTCTTCGGCGGCTGTCTTTCAAGTACTTGGGGATCTGGGTTTCCCTCCTCCCTGACCTCGCATGGGAGCTCAATATCACCCCGCTGGTTAAGTGGGTCCGTGCCGACCTCCTTAAATGGCGCACGCTGCCTCTAAACCCTCTGGGCAGGATTGCCCTGCACAAAATTATGAACTTGCCCCGTTTTTTGTACATGCTCCAGAACACTCACCTCTCCTTCGCCAGATCTTGGTTCCGGGATATGGATGCCATGGCCATCAAATTCCTTTGGGGGGGACGGAGGTCCAGGCTGGCGCTGGCCCAATGCCGAATCCCACCGTTTGACGGAGGCCTCGGAATGACGAACCTCTACCTCTACTACGAAGTGACTCGTCTCCTCACGATTCACGACTGGTTTAATGGCGGCTGGTCCGACCCGGCATATCGCTTGGAGCTTCACATCTTGGGCTTCTCCTCTATCCAGGGGATGCTTTATGGGACCGCGGTTCCCCGAGCTCTTCCCGAGGTCACGCGTGGCGTATTCCTGGCTTGGCATGCATAACTTCGTCATACTCAATGGGCAGGCAGGCTGACCTGCTACACTCCCTTGTGGTGTGGCACTAGGGTTCGTGAAGTCGCTTCCCTGTCGGGGTTCCGGCAGTGGGATCTCATCGGGGTAACCTTGCTTGGTGACGTCTGGAGCGGTACCCACATCCGATCCTTTCAGGACTTACAGGCCAGACACTCCCTCCATCCCTCTCAATACTTTCGGTACTTGCAACTGTGCCACGCCCTTCACTCCCACATTACAGACGGCACGTCCCTGCCCGAATATAGCCCACCCGAGGCGCAGGTTCTGACCGGGGATTTGGGGAAGGGTGGAGTCTCTCGGAATTACCGCTCACTCACCAACAACACCCCTAATTCCCTTTCCCTACTCCGCGAGAAGTGGGAGGTCTGGCTTGGGGCTCTGGAGGATGAGGACTGGAGGGACGCCTTGATGGCCCCTAGGACGATTGCGGTATCGGTGAGGCTCCGCCTGGTTCAAGTCTATTTTCTGCACGCCGCCTACCTTACACCCCTGCGTCTCCACCGCGCTGGGCTTCGGCCGGATGCCCACTGCCCCCGCTGTGCCCACCCCCACGCTGATTTCTACCATATGGTTTGGTTGTGTTCTGCGATTCAGAGATATTGGGAATTTTTAACACAAGATCTGACAGGGGTCCTGGGCTGGGAGATGCCTCTTGATCCCATACATGTTCTGCTGGGTGTCACTGATGGATTGGACGGCTCCAGGGCTGAGCAGCTCTTCCTCAACACAGCATTGGTGGTCGCCAAGAGGGACATTGCTACGCATTGGCTGGACACTGCTCCTCCCACTCTAGGGCGCTGGCGCCGGGGGGTGGATTGGTGCGCTGCGCAGGAGCGGCCTCTATATGTAGCCAGGGGGTGTCCTGAGAAATTTTGCCGCATGTGGGGTAAATGGGTCGGGGTGCTCGATGACTGAGATGGAGTGGTCCGCTCTTCAGGTACACGTGGATAGGCTCTTATTGATTTCCTTATGTAGCCTTGATGTCACTGCGATGTGTTTTTCCCCCTATTCTGATAATGTACATGAAGCTCTGATTGGTGCTGTTTGTTGTTACATCCAAAACTCAATAAAATTGATTGTATAAAAAAAAATCAAATACTGAGCCCCACTTACAGTGTCTAAAATGTGGAAATCGGTCCATACATTATTCTCATGTGAGGAAGACCTACAGTTGACCAGAGAAGTCTGCCAATCCAACATTTTCCTACAATGTACTCAGGACTAATTGAACGTCATATACTCACCTAATACAATAGTAGAAACCTAAGACAAATATATGATATTCAACTAGAGAACAATGTTTAATTTCTTTAAATGGAAAACCTAATGTCTAAAAACACTACCTAACTCTAACTAACCTACACTAACTAGCAACATCATCATAACTTTATTATCGATCACAAAGATCCTAAAAAGTACATCACAAACAATACATACATATATACATTACAGTCACAAAGATGATTATAAAATGTCAAAAGATACATCATTCTATAAAAAGGAAACACTTAAAATTCCATGTCTGAACCATATAAGACAATACATATCATTAATATAAAAATATAAATTATTAAATACTATAAACTAGATATATTACACAAAACACTTTGAGCGTCTGAGCCATAAAGCCAACAGGAATTTGGCTAGGCCAAATACCACAACTCTGCTAGTATATGGGCTAAGTATTCTAAGCACCTCCAAATAGTGGCCAGGTCCAATGAGCCTACACAAGGGGATGATCCACTTGGCCCTCAATTTCTAGTAGTGTGACCAAAAAAATAGTAGATGGACTAAGGATGTGCGACGTCCTTTACAAGTGGAACATGTAACACCAGAAAGAGCATGACTACGCCACTTGCTATAGAATAATTTGGTGGGGGAGAGTCTTATTGAAGGAACAATTTCCATGCTAATGGGGAAAGAGTTTCATCAATGGTATCCTCAAAAAGAGTGAACGATTTAAAATCTATGTACTCTTGAGTGAGTGGACCCATAGGGTTTGACACATTCTTCACCAGGACAAACTCCCAATAAATAACCTTGACCCTGCTTTTCGAAATCAAGCACATTTCCTTCGGGTTGGTCCAGAAATCCTCCAACCCTAGTTTCCTCAATAATACCCTAAAAGGGGGGGGGCGTGGCTAGGCGCCGAGGTGAATGGCCGCCTGATCCCGGAGCTCCGCCGGGACCGTTGGTGTTCCACCGAAATCCGGACCTAATCCGCGCTGCGGGGAGTGCCCTTGGAGCTCCCCCGGCTCCCCCTGACCCAGTGCCCAGGGGGGCGGCTCGGTGACCCCAGGCGACGCTTGCACGGCCCAGGAGGGTGGCCGCAGTGGTGCGGCGGCCGGACGCCCCGGCTCCGGAACTCTGTTGCGGCTCCCGACGCTACTTGAGGCCCCGGCGAGGACCTGCCCGCTGACGCGCACAGAGCGACGCCGTCATAGGAAGAAGCGGCAACATCGCGGATCGGAGCCGAGCCGGAGATTATCGGCTTCATCGGAGCAGGTGCGGGATCGCGACTGGGGCCGCGACGGACTGCTTCCCTGGCCGAGAGAAGGACGCCATTTTGCGGCCGCGAAGGAGCGGAGGGAGGCCTGCCGCTGCCTGCCCTACCCTCCGGTGAGACCTCGGAGCGCGCCTGGGACCGCGAACCACCTGGCTGCCCGGAGGTGAGACGGAACGCTCTACTCTTTCTCGGACCCGGCTGGTGGCGGCGGAGACCCTCTTCCCCCTCTCGCTCCCTGGCAGGGTGCTCTGGGCTCCAGCCTCCGTCCGTTGACCCCAGCCCGGATCAAGGGGCGCCTGGGCGCTGCGCAAGGAACCACCAGTCGTCCTAGAGAAGGTGCACGCCCGTGACTGGGGCGGCGGCGGAGTGATTCCCGGGCATAGAAGGGGACGCCATTTGTGGACACAGTCGAGCAGCAGGTGGCCTGCTGCGTGGGAGCACCCGGCCCACTCACCTGGTGAGGCCCACGGCCGCGACTGGATACTGCGCACCGCCTGGCTGACTGGGAGTGGGACGGTGTACTGTAACGGACTCTGGGCCTCTCTTGTGGCGGCGGAGGTCTTCCTCCCTCTGTTGATCCCTGGGCAAGAGCGGTGGGCCAAGGGCTACGTCAGTGAAAGCTGACCTGACCGCGGGACACCTCGGTGCTGCGGAGGGCGGTGCCGCCTACGGCCCGCAGGGTGCCCGGACCGCCATGCGACCCAAGAGTGGAGCCGCAACACAGGCCAACAAGCTTGACCAGTACACAGTAGCCAAGGCGCCACCTTCGGCGGGAAGGGCTCCGAAGGATGATGCGGACCCCGCGGACCCCTCCCTGAAGTCCATCATGGCTGCGATTCAAACCCTGGGCACGAACTTGGAAACCAAGATGGACAAGATCACTATTGAAGTGGCCCTGCTCCGAGCTGACCTAGGGAAAACCACTGACCGGTCCAAGACTAATGAAGTCGATATTAAGGCCCTACAGGACTCGGAGAAGCGGCTTGAGGGCAGGGTGAATGAACTAGTACACCAGCACCGCCTAATGGCCCTGCGGCTCTATGATCAAGAAGGGAGGGCTCGGAGAAGTAATATCCGCGTCGTGGGGGTGGCGGAAGGACTTGAAGGAGACAGTGTGGAGCTTTTCTTGGAGGACCTGATCCTACGACACCTTAAACCCAAGCGTCTCTCGAATCTCTTCACCATTGAGCGGGCGCACAGGGCCCCTATCCCACGACCCAAGCCTGGAGCCATGCCACGGACGATCATAGCCAAAATTCTGAACTTCCGGGACCGGGACGCAATTCTTCAGGCGGCAAGACAGCACGGTGACCTACGATATGAGGGGGCCACGATCCGGTTCTTTCCCGACTTCACGCTCCAGGTCCAACGTGAAAGGCGCTCCTTCCAAGGGGTCAAGGCGGCGCTCCGCGAGCGTGGGATCAAATATATGATGTTCTTTCCCGCCAAATTGAAGATCATCACCGATGGGCGATCCCTCTTCTTCACCACGCCGGAAGCGGTGCAGGAGTGGCTGGATGGGGGAGAGGCGACGCAGGACTCCCGGAGTGGTGAAGTACAGCGGCAAGATGCGGGCCTGCCTGCCACGGAGTCGGCGTCAGGCCGCCCTGCGGGTGGCGCGCCGAGTCAGCGGTCCTGGCGTTCCAGGTCCAACAGCCCCCGCTGGGGCTCGTCCAGAGAAGGGACGCCACGCTGAGACCACGAGCAATAGCGCTGGAAGACATCAGACAGTAACGTATACCTCACGTGCCTTTCTTTGAGACTTGTTAATTCTGGGGTGCCCTGGCCGCCTCACTGCCTCCATGGGTGGCTTCCCTCTATGGGAGACTCCGTCACAAGTGGGATGAACGAACTGGGACACCGCGGGCGGGCGACCACAGGGGACTAGCCCACGAACTTCCCAAGTTGAGTTTCTCGGTGGGTTCACCGGGGGGGGGTGGGGCGACAGGCGCTCTGCTAATTGGGGTGGTGGGCAGTTCTAGACCCACGGAGCAGGGGGCAGGGAGGGGGGAGTTGTTTTGGGATGGGGGGGCCGGGAGGTCAGGGCCAGCTCCGGGAGGGAGGGAGTTGAACGTCCGGCCTGTTGGGATTGTTGTCATTTGTATGATTTATCATTGTGGGGTGGGACTCAGGGAGGGGTGGGAGTTGGGGATTCTTTACGGTCACGCACATTATTCTCACACAACAGATGCCCGGGTGGTGGGACAAGACACCCTCTTACGACACAGTCATGGCTAGACGGTGGGAAAAAAGCCTTAAGATTCTCAGCTGGAACGTCAACGGTCTAGGGGACAGACTCAAGCGTACTATAGTTTTGCAGTTCCTCAAACGGCACCAGCCAGATGTGGTGCTTCTGCAGGAAACGCACTTATTGGGGAATGTCTGTTACGCCCTCAATAGATATGGGTACACTCTAGCGGCGCACTCAGGTTTTACCACTGGATCGAGAGGAGTAGGTATACTCCTGCGCCGCTCGCTGGCCCTTCATGTAGACACCACCAAGACCGACCCGCAGGGCCGCTTCACGGCTGTGTCGGGGCGCTGGGAGGGCCAGGCGCTTAATCTTCTTTCAGTCTATATCCCCCCAGGCCTACAGGCCCGGGCCTTCGCAGACCTGGGCTCATTCCTACTATCGCTACCCGAGGGTCGGCTCGTTCTGGGAGGGGACTTGAACGCTGTGGCGTCGGGAGCCCAAGACAGATTACCATCTAGAGACCTGCCCCAGGGGCAACGGTGGCTGCCGGACTTCCTCGAGTCCTTCGGGCTGACGGACGTTTGGCGCCTACTCCACCCCACTGAAAGTAGCTTTAGTTTCTTCTCCGGGGCACACCACTCCTTCTCCCGGCTGGACTACATCCTCACCCTGCTCCAGCACGACATGGCGGTATTGGAGGCCGAATTCCTCCCCAGGGGTATCTCTGACCATTCACCGCTCCTTGCACAGATTATATTCGGAAGTAGACGGGAGGGCTGCACTGCGCCAATTAATCCCTGGCACTTGAAACACGAGGTCACTAGAAAACACATATCCACTTCAATCACGCGCTACTTCACAGAGAACGTTGGATCGGTCGCCTCCCCTGCCACCCTGTGGGAGGCGTTTAAGACTGTGGTGCGAGGCGAGGCTCTGTCGGCTATCGCGGCTCGGCGACGGGAACGTAACCAACAGACCGTAGCGCTAGAGGAGCAACTTGGGGAACTAGAAAGGGAGGCACCGACCAGCGGCGACCGGGAGCTCAGGCACGCGATGCAGCTTAAGGCGGCAGAGTACAGAGCGCTGGTGTCCCAGGAGGCCCAGACGATGGCTCGGCATAGAATGGGCAGGATATATGATCAGGGTGACAAAGCCGGGAAACTTATAGCCTGGCTTGAGCGGAAACAACAGGCTAGCAGGGTGGTGCCGGAGTTGCACACTGAATCGGGTAGAGTGCTCACGGAACCCCGGGAAATAGTACAACAGTTCGCTGACTATTACCGGCAGGTTTACAGGCGAGAGTCGGACAGGCCGGAGGAGGACTCCATGGACCTCCTCGCGGACATACGACTGCCTACTCTCTCGGACACAGATCGGGAGGCTCTTGACAGCCCGCTCACCGAGACTGAGCTCCAGCAGGCGATAGGGGACCTCCGTCCTGGTAAAGCGCTCGGTCCGAACGGCATACCCATAGAGATCTACAAACTCCAGCCAGACGTCACCAGTAAGCACCTCAAACTTATGTTCGAGCGCAGTAAAACAATAGGGCGGCTGCCCCGGGACCAGCGGTTGGCGACTATAGTGGCGATTCCGAAAGAAGGTAAACCCAAAGACGCTTGCGCATCATACAGACCCATCTCGCTTCTAAACGCGGAACCTAAAATACTTGCCAAGACGCTGGCCAATCGGCTTAAGCCGGTGCTCTCGTCGCTAATCCACCCTGACCAATCGGGATTTATGCCCCACCGCAACACGGCCCTCAATATTAGGAGATTGCATGGGGTGCTAGGGCAGTGCCACAGTCTTCAAGAGGATGCGGCGGTGGTCTCGTTGGATGCCACCATGGCCTTCGACACCCTAGAGTGGCCCTACATGTTCGCTGTCCTGCGAAAGCTGGGCTTTGGACCCCAGTTTATCGCATGGGTGCGATTACTGTACGCGGAACCCCTGGCGCAGGTGCTGGTAAATAATAAAGTGTCTGAAGTATTCACGCTGGCCAGAGGAACTCGACAGGGCTGTCCCCTGTCCCCTCTTCTATTCGCCCTTTCCCTCGAACCGCTCGCGGCCTGGATAAGACAGGTGGCCACCGTGCAGGGCATAACATGGGCGGAGGGATGGGAGGATAAGATATCTTTATATGCCGACGACATACTTCTCTACCTCTCGAAGCCGCGTGGGTCACTGATCGCGGCGCTGAATATATTGGACAGTTTCGGTCGCAATTCTGGCTTCCGAGTCAACTGGGCCAAATCGCATCTATACGTCCTCCGTGGGGAACCTCCCAGGCTCCCTGATTCTTGCCCTATTCGGGTGGCAGAGGACGGGTTTAAATATCTCGGAGTGTATATTACTGTTGATAAGGCTCTGCTATACGAGCACAATCTCAAGCCGCCGCTCCTTCGGCTTCAACGGGAGGCGAAATCCTGGCAGCATCTGCCCCTGTCATTGCTGGGCAGGGCAGCCCTATTTAAGATGCTCTCGCTCCCGCGGTTTCTATACGCACTTCAAAACTACCCGCACCTGGTCCCAAACAGCTACTTCCTAGCAATCGAAGCTGCGCTACGCGACCTCCTCTGGGCCGGGCAGCCCCGAATCTCACTGGCCAAACTAACACTGGGGTGGTACGATGGCGGAATCGCTCTCCCCGATATTCGCAAGTACTACTGGGCGGCCCACCTATCCGCAATCAACCAAGGGACATACGGGGACGGGAATGACCCGGCTTACGGCATGGATAGATGGCTGCTGCCCGGAGGGAACTATGAAATAGCACTCTACTCTAGACGGGGGGCGCGCAAACTCACCGGCCCGACACTGCATTCGGTACAGCTGTGGCACATCGCACAGAAAAAGCTCGGATGGGCCGGAGTCCTCACGATGGCCACGCCACTATGGGCCTCAGAAGCGTTGGGAAATCTGCGACGCACCAAAGGATTCCGTAATTGGGATCTTATCGGCATCTCTCAAATCAAAGACATGTGGGGAACTGCCGGGGTCCGCTCATTCTCCCAAATGCAGGAAGCCTACGAACTGGCAGATGCCGAATATTACAGATACTTGCAGGTGCGCCACTCCTTGCAGGCGAACATCCCACCGGAGGTCAAGTTGCCGGCAGCCTCCCCGCTCGAGGATAGACTGCTTGACGGACTCCTCGCGGAACATGCCATATCCCTCACCTACAAAAAACTTGTTAACAACCCCCCAGACTTGCTCCTTCCCCTCAGAGACAAGTGGGTCGCCGAGGGGCTGGAAATAGATGACGAGGAGTGGATGCACGCTTTGGCTTCTCCACGTGAGGTCGCGATATCGGCCAGATTGCGGCTCATCCAATTGAAGATCCTACACAGAGTTTATATTTCCTGCACAAGATTACATATGATGGGTAGGGCTGACACAACGTTATGTAGGAGAGGGTGCGGAGGTGAGGGAACCTTTTTTCACGTGCTGTGGGACTGCCCGAAGGTTCAGAGGTACTGGAGGAGGGTGGTGCGGGAGATGGAAGAGGTATGGGAGGTGGAGATTCGCCTGGAAGCCAAGAGGTGCCTCCTCAACATATGGGAACCAACTGACCTGCCGCCAAAAGGGAGGATCTGGGTGACACTCGGGCAAATGGTAGCAAAAAGGAACATTGCCAGGCTCTGGGGCAGCGCTGTTCCACCGAAACTCTCAGACTGGACCAGCGACATGGACTGGTGCATGCTGCAGGAAAAGACAGTATATGTGGCCAGAGGGTGCCCGAGCAAATGGGTTGAGGTGTGGTCCAAGTGGAATGATTTTAGGGGGGGAATCTGCGAACCTCCTTCCATTGTGCAAGATGACCCCGGAGATGATTAGACCCGTGTTATCGCGACTCGGGGAGCTGGGAGAGGGGGAGGAGGGTGCTGGCTAGCCAAGGGCACACATGACAACGCAGTGCTGACCGATGTTTCGGGAGGGGGAGGGGGGGGGGAGTTGGAAGTTTCGGCACTTTATGCATCCTGGGCAACATGACCTAATTTGTGATTGTTTGCTTAAGTCTGAGACAAGTGACATTCTTCTCTACCTCACGGTACGTGTACACTCCTTAACGCCGCCGGGCCTCCGGGTTGGCGGCATGGGGCTGTGTGATCAGATATACATCCAAATGTGTTTCTCGCGGCCGGCCCGCTGGGTTGTAGGCTCTTTGCTGTGTACCGTGATGTTTCAATAAAGGTTTTCAAAAACTTAAAAAAAAAAAAAAAAAAAAAAAAAAATAATACCCTAAAGGAGCAAAACCAGGGACTTTTATTTACCCTGGATAATGCCATAAGATCCCTAACGCCCACTCGATAAGGGGTAAGGTCCTCAGTCGTCCATAGACAATGCCAAAACAATAAGTGCTTATAATCCATTTTATGAACAATTTTTCTTTGGGCCAAGTCAAGGAAAATAGGAGTCAGTGGAGTATTAGCAGGTAGATTAAGAAGTGATCTTATAAAGCGATGTTCAGTCACAGAAAGGCAATCGATGTTCCCACTACCCCATAGTTCTGCTCCATATATACTTGATCCTAGGGCTTTTGTATTGCATATTTCTGATGCTGGAGACAAAGTTCTTCTACGGATCTTAGTTATACGGGCAGTCTACTGGATTAAAGACAGGTGAGCTTTCTCTAAATGGGGCGTCGAGCACAGATTTGGGGTTGAACGAATCCCCAAGTAATCAAAAGTAGAAACCAATTCAATAGTAGGGTCACTATTTTTGGTCCCTTCATCCCGCCTTCCGTTCATCTATCATGCTTCCTTCCTTCCTTTATCATTCTTTCTATCCACCCTTTCATCATCACTCTTCTACCCACCTTTTAATCCTTCCACTCAAACTTCCAGCCATTTATTCACCATTTTCCCATCCATACATCCCTTCTATTTCATCCATCCATCATTTCACTCTCCATTTATCAAAACACCCATCCATCCACACGTCCATTCATCTATTTCCCCATTCACCCAGCCTTTAATAATTCCAGCCTTTCTTTCTTTCACCCCCAATACAATGTCGTTTTACATTTCATCCATTAATTATTTCACCCTTGCATCCATCTTTTCTTGTTTTTTGCCCTTGCTACTTGTCACAGTTTCTTTATTCTTTTCATATGTTTATTTCATTCTTCTTTCTAGCCATCTCTCTCACACACTCAGTACTGTAGCCAGTGTATTGTCGGCCGCACTGTAAGGAAGTAAATGGGCCCCACGGCTACTATTTGATTGCTAAAATAGAGAAATGAATAGGGTTCAGTGCGGTGCTTAAACCTCTGGGTCCTGGTGCCACTGCATTTGCTGCACCAATTAAATCTACACCCCTGCACACTCTTTCATTCTCTTTCTCTCATCATTTCTCCTTTTCGGCCTCCTTTACTGTTATTGGCTTCCCGCCCCTGACCTCTGTTATGGTTATGGTTTTCCCTTTCTTTTTTTTCTGAGGGTTTTTCTGCAGTTAGAACAAGGTCTTTAATAATTATAGGTGTCACAGCAACACTAACTCCCATTCTGCAATACTTTTTGGGGGGAAATCTTTTTTATTTTATTAGGTATATCAATGCATTGCAATACATCACAAATACGGGTCAGTGTGCCCCCCCCCCACCACCTTCCCACTTATACAGCTTCTGGTCTGTCCATGGGTTACACATTCCTCGAGTATCACCGGCTAGCCTTCCCTGCACCCTTCTATATCCATCCAGCCCTGTGCCTCCCCTGTCCCCCGCAATCTTTTCTTTTACCTTATGTTGACAGCCCTCTGTATTTCACCTAGCTCCCCCAAACTTTTATCTATTTACCAGGATATCTGGAGTATTGTTCATTATTTAGAGAGGTTGCCTTTTCCGCTATTGGATCCACTAGGAATCTATCTTCCAACGGTGTATGTTCCTGTATGTGCTTTCCCAATTCTATATTTGCTTTTAGGGTGTGTTTCAATTGACTATACCTGAAATTCTCGGTATTTGACATTTGATATTCAACCTGCAGTCTCTGGAACTCTACCTTTTCTTGACCTTTCCAAATGTCTCCCAGAGATTTTATGCCCAGGAGTGCCCATTCACGGAATCCTTTTAGCTCTCGCACCTCCATAAGGTCACTGTCCCACAGGGGGGGTCCACTCCATCAGTCTGCCATCCCAGCCCCAAAATGTGGTCGCTTCTCTCCATAGTCTGACTGTGATTTCCATGTGGGTTGGCAGTCTTCCCATTGATCCTTTACTAAATGGAGCCTCCAGGTATCCTCTCTGTCCCATTGCCCAGTGATCTACTCGATATGCAGGTTCCTCTCTACCGGCAAAGACCCAGTCGTTTACTGTGACTAGCTCTGCTGCCCAACAGTATTTACGCATATTTAAGACTGTTATCCCGCCGTCATACAGGCCTCTTTGTTGCTTGCTGAGCACTATTCTAGGGTTCCCCCGTCCCATAGCAGTTGTCCTAGCTCCGCATCTATTTTTTTGAAGAACCCCACTGGTATTCTAAAAGGAGTGTTTAGTAGAACATACAATAAGCATGGAAGTGCCATCATCTCAAAGATGGCTGCACTTCCCATCAATGAGAGTGGCAACTTTCTCCAGTGTATCGCATCGCTCCGCAATATGTGCAGTTGGGGAGTCAAATTCTCGTCCCTGAATTTGTGTTCTGTGTGCGAGATCATCATTCCCAGATATTTAAATTTGTCCTTGATCGGGAGGCAACTCTCTGCGGTAGATAAAGTCAGCACTTCTCTTGCCAACACAAATATCAGGGACTTAATCCAGTTTATTTGGTAACCTGAGTAACTACCAAAAAGCTGAAATATGAGTAAAATTCGATGTACGGTCGAGTAAGGTCTGGTGGCATCCAGGAGTATGTCGTCCGCATATAACGAGATTCTTTCTTCCCACTCCTCTCCTATAGTTCTGCCTCTTATTATCTCTCCTAACTCACACCGCCAGTGGCTCCAATGCAATTGCTAACAGCATAGGGGAGAGCGTACATCCCTGCCTTGTACCCTTGTGCAGCGTCACTTGTTTTGACTGTACATTGATTCTGGCCATTGGCTTTGTATATAACAGCTTAATCCAGGCCCTTTGCTTGGGGCCAAAGCCAAAGTGCTCCAGAGCTGCAAACAGATAGTCCCATTCTATGCTGTTGAAAGCTATTTGGGCATCTAGTGACAATAGTATGGCACTTTCTTCTGGTTTGAGCTTCGTTACATGCATCACACTATACAAACACCTGAGGTTTAATCTAGTGCTTTTCTTAGGCATTAAGCCTGACTGGTCTGGGTGTATCAGGCCTGTTATTACTTTAGTGAGTCTGTTGCCTATTAACTTGGCCAGAACCATCGCTTCTGTATTTAGCAGTGATATTGGTCTATGGTATTAACAACTCACTGGGGGTTTACCTTGTTTTGGGATGACCACTATCGTAGCCGATCTTTGGTCTTCCGGTAGACTGCCCTGCTGCAGTGACTCTTCAAACATACTTCGCATGTGTGGGGCCACTAGAGTTGCCACTCCTTTATATAATTCTGTAGGTATACCATTTGGCCCTGCTGCCTTTCCCGATTTGAGCGCTCCAATGGCCCTGCAGATTTCTTCTCTTATGATGTCTCTATCTAGTACTTCTCAGTCTTCTTCCTTGAGCGTGGGGAGTCATACATACATGAGTATGACACAATTTGCCATAGTGCAGGTTGTGATAGATTGATATGTCTGTTCATAATAGGTCACAAAGACTCCCGCAATACTTTCTCCTGACGCTCAGAGTTCACCCATTGTATTTCTAACCTCCAGTACCCAATTTTGCGGCTTTATCACCAACTTCGTATGTCACCTCTGGGTGGCCCTGTTGTATTCCCTAGTCTTTCCCTAGGCCAGATCTCGCATCGCTTTCTGTTTAAGCCATATTTGATGACCGATCAGTGGGTCTGGTTCTCTTGAGTTCGTATTTGTAGTCTCTAGTTGTAATAGTTCCTTCTCAAGCTCTTGATATTGTGCTTTCCTTTCGTTCTTCTCCCGCCTGTCAGTGCCTGTGTGTAGCCTCGTATTACTGTTTTGTATGCCTCCCATAGCAATAATTGTGAATCTACCGATCTCTGGTTATCCTGAAAGTATTGTTTTGTGTGTTCGCAGATCTTGTCTTGTGTCTGCCTACTTGTAAATAGCCATGGGTCTATGCGGGACAGAAGAGTGTAGTCCGCGGTGGGCCCTTGCAGTGTGACCTCCACTGGTGAGTGGTCAGAGAGGCCTCTTGCCCTATGTATTGCCCCACAAATGCTACCTGCCCCAAAGGAGTGTGTCAGTAAGTAGTCCAGTCGAGAATGGCCCTGATGTGTGGCTGAGAAATATATGTATTGTCTGGTCAATCAGTTGCGTGGTCGCCAGAGATCTAGCAATCCCATGGGAGCTTAAGTAGCAGTGCGCTCAACTCTGGTAGTGTGGTACAATGCCTTTTGGGTGGTACATATACCAAGCATAGGTTGATAATCCTACCCTCCCACACCCCTGTGAGTGCCACATATCTACCCAATTGGCCATACCTTGTCTTTTGAGGAACTAGTGGTAGCGTAGCTTTTGCTAATATTTCCACTCCCCTGGACCCAGAGATGAACCCCGCATGAGCCAGTAGTTTGTAGCCAAATCTATCTAGCGCTTTGCACGTATTACCCTTTAAGTGCAACATCTGGGGCGTGTCTTTGGATATATTGCAATACCATTGTGCGCTTGATTTAGTTACCCAGTCCATTTACATTCCATGTCATGAGCGTTAGATCACGCCCAACTGGGGTGCGTATTTCACGTGGGAATTGGCTCTACCTCAGTGTTCTACAATACCATTTGTACCCTATGGTGTAGTTTTGTGTCGCTGTCACCCGTACGTCTAGGGACTCTGTGTTTACCTCCACCCTTGCCGTTCTCTCGCTTCCTTTGTGTGCAATGTCTATGCATTTGATACCTATAACAAATAACATGTAAATTTGTAACTCCCAACTGTAAAATACCCCCTCCCGGCTACTTTGCACGGTAGGCAAACAGCAACCCACCCACCCCAAATTGCATAGCACCTGTTGCCCCATAACTCTACTTTAGATCTTTGGGAGGGCCTAGGCCAAACCTTTGCCCACCAAGCCCCTTCCCTCTCGAGACTGCCATATCCCCGTTTTTTAGGTCTTGCCTGAACCAGCACATGCACTGCTCTGGTGAGACTTTTAGTAAGTGGGTTTTGAAAGTGCTAGCAATGCTTTCTGTGTGGCCTCGAGCGTGCGGTTACGCGCACATGCATGAGCAGAGGCGCCATCTGGCTTACCTCTTTCGCCATGCGCTCAGCACATCGCTCGCGGGCACACAGAAAGCGTGTGGACACTGCAGCTGCTTACACTTTTGCCGCCGCGCGCCCACTCGCTCTGCCCTCTCCTTTTTCAATCAATCAATCAAGAAATTTGTATAGCGCGCTACTCACCCGGGGGGTCTCAAGGCGCTTGGTGGGGGGGGGGGTCCGCTAATGCTCGAGCAGCCAGGTCTTGAGTTGCTTCCTGAAGGCGAGGTGGTCCTGGGTGATCCGGAGGTGGATGGGGAGGGAATTCCAGGTCTTGGCTGCCAGGTAGGAGAAGGATCTTCCTCCCATGGTGGCTCTTCGGATGCGTGGGACGGCGGCGAGGGCGTGGCTGGTCGATCGTAGTTGGCGGGTGGGAGTGTAGAAGGTCAGGCGGTTGTTGAGGTACCTGGGGCCCAGGTCGTGGAGGGCTTTGTGTGCGTGGGTGAGGAGGCGGAACGTGATTCTTTTGTTGACGGGGAGCCAGTGCAGGTCTTTTAGGTGTCCGGAGATGTAGCTGTGGCGGAGGATGTCCAGGATGAGTCATTTTGAAGAACGCTTGTTGTCATTGTTCCCTGAATGATAAAGCGCCGGCTCGGCAGCTCTGCCTTTGTGCCAAGCGCAAAGAGCACTGACAGGGAAAAGAAAAAAATTGCAATTATCGCCCTCCAATTATCAGCTTTAGGCAATAGACGGTCATTTACGTAGTTCTCTCAAAGCCTTCAGAGTTGTCTCACTGCGCCTAATAGCACTTCTATTAACATAGGATCGGGGTTCTCTTTTTACTATTTCATGATGCCTTGAATTTGTGCTGCCCCCCAGCCTTCCATGTACAGAATGCTAAGCACTGAGAAGACTTCCAACGCAGCTCTTCACTTTTCATGAATCGCTTGAGTGCCGTCTGGTGACGCAAATGGAGTAATATGGTGCAATGCGCCCTTTCGTCATACACACAAGTACCGCTTCAAGACTGTATGATCTGAAGTTCAGAGTCTGCCTGAGAGAGACATATCAGTAAAGTCTGTTCCATGCTACAAACCATCCACAGCTTCAGACGAGTTATGGTTTCAAGCATATTTTCTACATCACACAAACTTGTAAATTAATGCTGCAATTGGGCAAGTGAACTGAAAGAAACCGTCTCTAGAACAAGTAGCACAAAAGATTAACTAGCAAGACCCAGATTCACCTTTCTTTTCTTATATGCGTTTCTTTGTTGATTTTCCATTGAAGTACACCTCGTCCTCCCGTAGAGACGGCATAGAGACATTTAAGATAAAAAAACAAATATACAAACGATCAAATATGTAGTGGCCTCGTTGATGCCAGACGGGCACAGTATAGGGAGAAAGTAGAGCTACTTAAAAGGGGAACAAAATCACGAAAGAACACCGTACAGTATAGCGAAAGGATGACACCTCATAGTCATGTGCTTATGCAGATGCCCCACTTGCTCCAGGACATGGCAAACTCCAAACCCGACCCGCAGACGGCATTACAGCAAAGACAAAACAAGTATTTGCAATGCAATAGGTCTCGCAGTTACCCAAGTTTAAGCTAATGGCATTGTAACTGACAATGCCTTTTATTTATGTTTTTAAAACGAAAACAAAAATAAAAGGCATTGTTATTTGCAATGTTAATAGCTCAAACTCGCATAAATGCGAGACCTATTGCATTGCAAATGCTTGATGTACATGAAATCAATTGTCTTTAGTCAGACACTAGCTTAAGTGTAATATCTTATCTGTACATCTAGTCGCTCTCCAGAGTCCCTCCTTTTGATGTCCCAGCCTCAGTCTGAAGTACTGGGTTTTTCAGAACCCAGCGGTGCCAGGGAACACACACTAAGACTTCGAGTCCTTCCTGTTTCAGACTACAGAAACACAGAGTCTTCTTGGTGAAGTCAAAGATCGTATTTATTGGCTGCAACCAGTAACAGGTATCCTAGAAGTACAACACGGTGTATATTCTCAGGAGACTGCTCAACCTTACAAAGCCAGCCTTCTCTTTTTATACAAAATATTATGCTTTAGGCAAACATTCCTTATTTTACAGTTGACTATTCACATATTTTCACTACAAAGAAAAAGCAGAGTCATGATGACAAGCCCATATTTCAGTTTGTCCAGCCCTCAATCAATTACCCGGCAAGGCTCAGTACTTTCATCAGATATCGACGGACCCCCAATAAAAACGGGCACCTCCTCCTCGTAAAGCAAGTCATAAGAAAAGAAACAGGGACAGGTGTGTGTGTAAGATTAGGCATGGTTTGTGTGTGATGAAAGGTTTTATGATATGTTGTGCCTTGATACTAATCTCATTCGGCCACTGGGAAAGGAACTGGCCGAACAGGTTTGGCTTCAGGCAGTGGAGTCAGCTTGCCCAGGTCACAGAGGAGTCAGCAAAGGTGTATGTGTCCTTCAGACTCGTTTCTGGCCTTAGTCATTGGCCTATGTGAGGGCAATTACAAAATGGCTGCTGTTCAAATGGAAACCGAGGGTTCAGGACGGAAACTCTGATTTCAGGGTGATTTCGTCACCCAAATATGACGAAAATGCTTGTGCATAGTATTCTAATCATTCTCGGTCTGCTGATACCAAAATCGTCATGATACGACGATGTTTATAACACGGGTCCAGAATTTTCAGTACCACAGTCCCTCCTTTTGCCCTTACATAGGCAATAACCTATACTCACGCTAATCTGAGTCCAGGTCTATATTCATAAAGTCGTTGAGATGTTGCTGTAGCATCATCCTATTACTTAGCTCGTCTCTTGATACAGGTTTCCTTACACACGATGTAGCACAGAGGCCATATATTGCAGGAGCACACTGTACACACAGACAGGACAGGAAAAGAATGGCTAAGATCATCCCAATGACTATCAGAATCTTCCATCCCCAGGCGGATATCAGTTCCCAGAACCACCCCATCAATGACCAATCTCCTTTATCCACGTGAATAGATTCGGAGATCTTATGCAGTCTGGAAATGGCCTGGTAAACTGTCGGAGCGTTATCTGGAATGAAAACACAGCAACTTGATTGGATCACTTTACATACCCCACCTCGGTCTGCAAGTATGACGTCTAATGCGACCCTGTTCTGAAGAGTCATAAGGCGATCCGACTGGAGCTCAGCAGTCAAATTACTAAGGGCACCGGCGGTTTCATCTACCGTGGATTCAACCACCCTTGTCAATTGCCTTATGTTCCTGCTGTTAACCATAGGCCCCCAAAACGGCAGAAAACCCTTTATGAAATCTCCAAGTTCTTGTCCTGTAGTGTCTTCTTCACTGATGACACCTCTAACTATCCTTGTCTTATGGTAATCTGCCGCGGCTGTGTAGGTGGGAGGCAACTGGAACGAAACAAAACATGTGCCTGAGAAGTCAGGGGGCAACCATGTATAGGCTCTATTATGGCAGATGAAATAAGTACCCTTAGCTGCTAAGAACGAAGGGGAAGTCTGAGACGCAAAAACATATGTTTCAGTGCAGATACTTTTCCCTAACTGAGCTCTGTGATACTTGCCATTACCTTGCAGACATAGGTGACCCTGATGGGGTACAATCCAAATCGGGGAGGGTCTCTTTGCTCTCTGGTTCTCACTCAGAGTAACTCCATATCCTGTTATGTTCCATCCAATATATGCTAGTGTCTCATCTCTCGGGATAGTCTCATAGGAAATATCTTCCCTAATCAAATCTACTATACCCTTAACTAGAGCACTATTCTTAGGATTATCTTTCACAGAACGTAGGGGGTTGGCTTCATGAGCGTATATGAACATCGTTCTATATGCCCACACAGAACCATTATGGCTGAAAGGCAGGACCAGATAAGGGATACCTTTATCAGTAGTATGAGGCATAAGACCACACACCCAACAGTTAGTTGTGTTCACTACTAATTGGTGTTGGTGTAGAAGCTGAATGAATGAATTATTGACAAATTCTAATCTTCTAGCGGACTCGTGTTCAGGCAGATGGTGAAAAGAATGCGAGGAAACAGTAGAAGGAGGTATAGGCTGTGTAGTGGGTGCAAATGTCACTTGAAAAGAGAATAAAACATATCCTATTAAAAACGTCATTACACTAAGCAACATGAAAATACATAATATCAAAAATCGTTTCTTTGTCATCATTATACACATTCTGGCTTTAAAGTCCATCTGTTTGGCAGGTCTCTCATTCTCGAAAAACTCCATACTCTCTAATTGCTGCTCGCGGTGGTAGGGTGTTCTATGCTAAGGAATGCTTCTGTCAGTCCAGGGCAACTCCCTTAGACCGACCAGAACTGTCGACCTAACGTCTTCAGCTGCACTCCAAAGACTTGGGCAACCACGACCCTACAGCTGAACCCGGATGGCGGTTCGAAAAACAAAAAATAAGAAAGTTTCTCAGATGAGAGAGCTGCACTTTCAAAAATAGCAAAGAAAAAGAATTTTTTATTTGTCTATAGTTCTCGGCCTCAAATTATAACAGCTTTTTCCAGGTACTGTCTGGTTCTGGAACAAGAGTTCAGGCTCTGTAGTGTTCAATCGAATTGACGGTGGCACAGCTTCTTGCAAAATATTGTCACTTTCTCGTTCAGAAAGTGTTCCTTTTACACGTGCATCGCTAAAAGGCAGAAAACATGGCACGGTCTCAGTCTCAGAGTCAGCGATTCCCTCCTGGACCCACCGGTCGTACGGTAGAGGCAAAGGGACCCTCTTGCAGTGTACGCCGTGGATCCAGTTCTTTTTCCCTTCCACTCGAACAGCTGATCTTGTTGAGAGAAGGACGAGGTGGGGGCCGGTCCAACGGGGCTGGTCATTCTTTGTCCGCTGGAAGTTCTTGACCAGCACCCATGATCCAGGATCGATAAGATGTCCTGGAGCTTCAGAGACCTGGGGCAGAGTATCGTGAACCTGTTGGTGTAAAACACGCAATTTAGCCGTCAATTCATACAAATAGTCAAGCAGTACAGGGTGTTCGATCTCACTGAATTTTGTCGGCCTTGGCACTCCCCATATGTTGGCCGGGCGGCCGAACACAATTTCATAGGGACTAAGTCCCACTCGCGAATGCACAGTCATTCTTGTTGATAGGAGTGCTAAAGGCAGAGCGTCAGGCCATTTAAGACCAGAGCTCGCTTGTATCTTTGCCAATTTCAGTTTTAGCGTGCCATTATAGCACTCTACTAGTCCAGCTGATTGGGGGTGATTTGCAGCGTGGAATTTTTGCTGGATACCTAGCTCCTCACATACTTTCTTCATCACTCGACGCACAAATTCACTCCCATTATCACTCCAGACCATTCTCGGCATTCCAAACCTAGGGAAGAATTCTTTGGCAAGGGCTTTAGCTGTGGATAAGGCAGTGTTGTCTTTTAAGGGATATGCTTCTACCCATCTTGAAAAGGCACAAACAACAACGAGTACGTATTTCAAATTGTTGCACCTTTCCATGTGGATGAAATCTAGCTGCAAAACCTCGAACGGATACGTTGGAGGCGCAAAATGACCAGCTGGAGTTGGGGTTCCCCTACCAGGATTGTATTTCAGACACACCATGCAATTCTTGACCACATTCTCTGCACATTTAGGAATTCCAGCATTTTGCCATACTGGAGCCAACAACTTACAAATCCCTTTCACACTGATATGGGCCATTCCATGAGCCATCGTCACCACTGCAAGCACATACGCATCGGGTAACAACCATCGCTGATGTTCTGACAAGTCAACCCAACAACCATTTTCATCCAATTTACCCGTACGTTCTCTCCACACACTCAACTATTTCTCTGAAGCTTCAGCTTGAAGAGATTTCACACTCTCTATCGTGTCTTCACACATTCCAACGTCACCAACCCATCTTGCAGGGCCTGAAACATACATTCGATTCATCACATCTTTTGCTGTTTCTTTTGCGATTTCGTCAGCAAATGCATTGCCACGACCAACATCATCAGTAACCCTCTTGTGTGCACTGCATTTCACAATCGCAACTTGTAGCGGCAAGGTCAGTGACTCAAGAAGCTCATTCACCAACTGACCATGCCGAATCTTAGCTCCATGCGAAGTCAGGAACCCACGTTCTCTCCACAATCGTCCAAAACTATGAGCCACACCAAACGCATACTGGCTGTCGGTATATAGGGTCACTTTCATTTCTTTCGATAACACACACGCTCTCGTAAGTGCAATCAACTCTGCTGCTTGAGCTGAATTATGTGGTATACGTGCAGCTTCAACAATCGTATGCAAAGTCGTGACAGCATATGCTGCAGTCGTATCACCATTCGGAAGCTTGAAGCATGAACCATCCACCCATAAGGTACCATCACACTTTACAAGAGGAGTATCTTTAAGATCTACTCTCCCTTTCGTTTCTTCTTCTGTCCTAAGAAAACAATCATGCTGTTCAACATCATCTGTCTCTACTGAAATCGGCAATAACGTGGCTGGATTCAACGTATTGCACCTCTTTATGTGCACATGACTCGCTAACAGTGTCAACTCGTAACCTGACAATCGAGCACTAGTTAAGTGCTGTGTCTTGGTCCTGTTTAACAACGTGTCCACTGCATGTGGAACCATCACAATCAACATATTATTCATCACTAACCCAGCAGACTGTCGAATAGAAACAGCTGCTGCCGCTGTGGCTCTCAAGCAACTCGGCAATGCTTTAGCTACCGGATCCAAAGTCGACGAAAAATACGCGCATGGACGCTGCTTGTCTCCAAAAGACTGTGTCAGCACTGACAATGCACAACCCTCTTTCTCATGGACATACAGTGTAAAGGGCTTACTGTAGTCGGGGGTACCCAACACAGGAGCCGAACACAATGCATTACGCAATTTGGAAAAACTTTTCTGACAATCTTCAGACCACGGAACGGGATTCGGTGTATCTTTACAGGTCAATGCTACCAAAGATTTGGCCAGCAAAGAAAAATTCGGTATCCATTGTCTGCAGTATGATGTGATGCCCAAGAAAGCACGTACTTCTCTCTGTGTCCCTGGCACACTCAATTTTGCAATTGCCTGAATTCTTTCTGGGGTCAGTTTCCTTCCCTCCTTCGATAAGAGATGACCTAAGTAGGTCACTTCTTGTTGACAATATTGCAGTTTTGAAAGAGACACTTTGTGATGTAAATCAGACAAATGACGCAACAACGACAAGGTGGCTTCTTTACAAATCTCCTCAGTATCTGCAGCGATTAGCAAATCATCGACGTACTGAATAAGGGTAGCGCCATCAGGTAAAACAATTGCATCAAGCTGTGTTTTTAAAGCCTGACTATATATTGATGGACTTTCACAGTAGCCTTGAGGAGCGCGTTTGAAGCAGAAGCTTCGGCCTCCTAAACTGAAGCCAAAAATATCCATGCTCTCCTTGGCAATCGGGATGCTGAAGAAAGCATTCTTCAAGTCAATCACCGAGAACCAGGTGGCGGAAGCTGGAATCATAGTCAATAGGGCAGTGATATCAGGAACAACTGGAAACTGTGGCACAACTATTTTATTGACCTCTCTAAGATCAATCACGAACCTGTAAACAGGTAGCTGAGAAGGGTCAGTACGTTTCAAAACAGGCAGAACAGGACTATTACAAACGTTGCCTCTTGTCTCTTCAATGACATCTTTTTCAATCAAATCATAAATGATCGCTAGCAACGCCTTTTCACCTTCACTAGAGATCTTGTATTGGGGAATGCGTGGCAATTTAACATTGGCTTTCAATGTCACAACATATGGTGGTATTTCCAAAAGACCCACATCATTAGGACCAGTAGCCCAAAGAATATCAGGAAGAAACGACAATTCGGTTGGAAGTTTATCCTTCGACAAATACATTGGAGAGATCACTTTCCTACCCAGTGTAAGTTGTACTCCCGAAGGAGAACAATATAATGTCGCATACAATCTTTTCAACAAATCCAATCCTAACAAGTTTTCACCACAACCTGTCGTCAGAATAAGGGGTGCTTCCAATTCACAAGGTCCAACAGAAAGGGACATAGGACTAGAAATCGGATTCCTAACCGGGGCGCCAGAAAAACCTACTGAAACATTCATCTTGCCGGACAAAGGTGCGCCAGGGAGTTTTGAGTGCATAATAGAACTCTTTGTAGCACCAGTATCCAACAGAAAAGGCTCTGACACACCTGATGTAATCACCTCAATATAAGGTCCACTCTGGTCTACTGGAACTGAAACAACGCCCTCTCTTTGTCTATGGCTGTCCTAGCAATCATTACCTTCCATATTCTCATCTTCTGCATAATAGTCGTCAGCATAGTACTGAGCCGTCCTACCAGACGCGTTATTTTGCTGGTCAAAACTATTCATTGAATTCTGAGACGGAAGGGAACGCGCGTTCTGGGCGAAACTTCCATGTCCTCTACCTCTAGCGGCTTGTTGAACACCTCGACCTCTTGCGCCAGAAGCACCATTCATATGCTGTAACAAAATAGGACAACTATACTTGAAATGACCCTCTTCTTTACAATATGAACACTGATTGGGACCTACAGGAACACGTGGTTGAGAAAACTCGAACCTTTGAGAGTTTCTCTGAAACTGTTGTGGTTGCTGATAGTTACTCTGACCACCACGTGGCGGATACGCATGTTGTAAAAGAACCTTCGTCTTTAATTCTTTAGTTTTCTTGTCTGCTCTATCCTTCTCATCTTTATCCCTATTTTCGTAGTACTGTGCAGTAGCCAATATTTGTGCTGAAGAGGAAACGGCCCAAGAACTCTCTGAATCTTTCAATTTCTTACACAGCTCGGGAAGCAAATTGTGCACAAACTTGTCAACGAACAACCGTTGACCACCTTCTGTACTCATATCTTGACCACTGTAGTCGATAAACGTTTCCTCAAACCTGGTGAAGAAATCAGACACTGTTTCATCTTTCTTCTGTTTACACGCAGACAATTTATCCCAATTCACACGCATCGCAGGCATTAAAGTTTTCATGTAAGTAATGATCCTAGCAGGAAGTTCTGCTACCAAAGGCTCAGGCTTGGCACCACCAACTTGTCTATCATTTGCAGTACTAATATTAGCCCATGAGTCACCTAACTCTTGCGCATGATCTGTATGGCGAATCAATCCCCACAAAGGTTGTGGAACAACATTCCCAAATAACATGTCTATGTCGGCTAAATTCATAATGCATGAGTCTGCAGTCTGTGATAATTCCTTATAATACCCTGCAGGGTTTTTACGGGGGTCAGGCAAAGTCTGCTTAAGGGCTAAAACTTCAGCTCGCTTCCAAGGAACATGTACCCAAACACGCTGAAAATTAGCTGGAACAGCATCAATTTGATTAGCGGCATCAGCCGCAACGGCGTCCTTCCATACCGGAGGGACTTCTCTCATTGGGTACTGTCGCACTTTTTTCCTAACAGAGGAGTCATGTTCAAACAGTGACTGAGAAGGATCCTTATTCCTAAAGGACAACAACGTCGCAACTGCTTTCTCAACATCGGAACCCACAATCGTGCCCTTTGAAAACTCAAACCGTACACGGCACAAATCAGGCGGATTTGTTTCCAAATCATTATCCTCCAATTCCTCACAAAGGAAAGCACACATTTTCTCAAAAAAGTATCTTTGTTTTGGTGCTTCCCATTGACGGAAGACATCCATAACAGACTTCACATCATATCTTAAAGGGTAAGTAACCCATTTACGCGCCATATGGTCAAATGCTTCTCTCTCTCTCGAGAATCAGGCAGTTGACTACGCGACTGCTTACGCTCCGAATCAGGGGTCACACCAGATGACCCAAAGAGAGGAAATATAAGGCTGGCAACAGTATCAGTCATTCTCTGTCGGACAGAAGGAGAAGTTGACGAAAGAACAGGGGGAAAAACAGAGGGAGGTAAGGCAGACGCAGATGCAAACGCAGAGGCAGTATCAGGAAGAACACCAGAGGAGGCAGTCGATGTAATAGACAAAGTCGTAGGAAGTACAGATGGAGCAGGTAGCAAAGTCGACGGCCCTTGAGGGGGCTGCGCCATAGGAGTAGGAGCCAACTGAAGAGGAGCTGGCGGCTGTGGAAGAACCTGAGGCACAATAACCGGAGGTTGCACAACTAAAGGTTGCGGAGGTGCTGTAGCACTCTGCGCATAAGGGGGTGGCGAACTCAACAAGTGTGACATTAAAGGATCTTTCTCAAGTTCTTTTGCTGCATCTTGCTGAAGAAGCGGCAAAACTGGATAACATTTATCGATCACCATTTTACGTTGCCTGTGCAACTGCTCACTCATCTGTTCTTCTTCATTATCTTTAAACTGCATAGCAGCTTGCATTATCGAGATACCCTTTTCTCTCTTATTTCTCTTTGCTAATTTAATTTCCTTCTGTTTGGCTTCCTTACGCCATAGGCGGAAAGAGTCAAACATCGCTGGCCGGGCTTTCTTCTTAAAAAGTTTAACCTCCAGATTATCCAGAATCTCTGTGTCAAAACTACCATATTGGGGCCATTTTAAAACACCATCTTTCCTGGTGTATCGGATCCATACTTCATTATATGTGATGGGGCCTACGCCATGTTTCACATATAGTTCATAGGTTGGAGTTCCAATCGGAGGAACCGGACACGAGTCCTCCAACCGGGAATCCCTATTACAACCAAGACAAAACAAATTTCCAAGTCTGCTAAGACCAGGCATCTTCGCTCTCTAGTCTAGCTTCAAACTTCAAAAGATTATCGAATATGATAGTCTCGTGAATACACGAGTCCCTCGGCTTTGGTACTTGCAAGTTCCAAATCAAAGATCCCAAGGGGATACCAAACTAAGAACCAAACTAAGGACTGGGAGACGCTCCACTTATACTTAACTGAGGTATCAATGACGTCACCAGAAGACTCGTCTATCGTTTCGCTCTACCAATCATCAAGGGTCCAAAACAGGGCGATAGTCAGGGCAGCAGTCCTTCGTAGCCGTCGGGAAGCGGGGAACCTCGCACCAAAGACTTTCGGACCACGTCGACATACAGGGGTCGATGAAGTGGCGGCCTTCCTCCAGAATTTTCACACGAAGCTCCTCACGAACCTCTGGCTTGGACCGGTACCGCTGAAATCGCCCCACATTGGGCGCCAACTGAAGTACTGGGTTTTTCAGAACCCAGCGGTGCCAGGGAACACACCCTAAGACTTCGAGTCCTTTCTGTTTCAGACTACAGAAACACAGAGTCTTCTTGGTGAAGTCAAAGATCGTATTTATTGGCTGCAACCAGTAACAGGTATCCTAGAAGTACAACACGGTGTATATTCTCAGGAGACTGCTCAACCTTACAAAGCCAGCCTTCTCTTTTTATACAAAATATTATGCTTTAGGCAAACATTCCTTATTTTACAGTTGACTATTCACATATTTTCACTACAAAGAAAAAGCAAAGTCTTGATGACAAGCCCATATTTCAGTTTGTCCAGCCCTCAATCAATTACCCGGCAAGGCTCAGTACTTTCATCAGATATCGACAGACCCCCAATAAAAACGGGCACCTCCTCCTCGTAAAGCAAGTCATAAGAAAAGAAACAGGGACAGGTGTGTGTGTAAGATTAGGCATGGTTTGTGTGTGATGAAAGGTTTTATGATATGTTGTGCCTTGATACTAATCTCATTCGGCCACTGGGAAAGGAACTGGCCGAACAGGTTTGGCTTCAGGCAGTGGAGTCAGCTTGCCCAGGTCACAGAGGAGTCAGCAAAGGTGTTGTGTCCTTCATACTCGTTTCTTGCCTTAGTCATTGGCCTATGTGAGGGCAATTACAAAATGGCTGCTGTTCAAATGGAAACCGAGGGTTCAGGACGGAAACTCTGATTTCAGGGTGATTTCGTCACCCAAATATGACGAAAATGCTTGTGCATAGTATTCTAATCATTCTCGGTCTGCTGATACCAAAATCGTCATGATACGACGATGTTTATAACACGGGTCCAGAATTTTCAGTACCACAAGTCCCTGCCTTTAGGTTGCCATAAGATCCATTGCAACCCCTTGCCTGGCTTTAGTTCGTACTTCGTCTCAATCCTCTGGGTAGGACTGAGTGCTTCTGTGCTTCCTGGGCCCACGTATAGCGTCTTCATTTGCCTCTGCCTCGTTGTCTGTTGCGTTGCCGCCACTGCCATTCATGTGCCGCCATTTTCACACTCTCCGCCGCCCATCTAACCAGTCACATGCTTCCTCCGGTGTGGAGAACCTCCAGACCTTGCCTTCTGCTGTCACCCGGAGTGTGGACGGGAAGAGCATGGAATATTGTATGTCCTTTGCACTTAGTGCTTTCTTTACTTCCAGGATTGTCCTCTGAGATTGTTGCACTTTTGCGGTACAATCAGGATAGAAAGTTATAGTTAAATTGTCTTTTTTAAGTGGTGGGGCACTCCTTGCAGCTTGGAGGATCACGTCCTAGTCACTGTAGTTAAAGATGCGTGCTATAATGGGGCGCGGTAGGGCCCCCAGTCTCGGCCTGCTTCTTGAACTCTATGGCCGTTTCCACTGAAAAGTATTTGGACAGGCCCCTGGGTTGGAGTCTCTTAATAACCAAATCCTCCACGTACAGGTCTAGGGAGGGTTCCTCCGCCTGTTCTGGTACACCTATTATACGGACGTTATTTAGGTGGGAGCATCCCTCCTGGCCCTCCAGCTTTGCCTCCAGTGCCTTTGTCGTGTTGAAGAGTTCCTGTACTCGCTTCTGTAGTGCTTTTGTATCTCCAACTAGAGTGGTTGTAACCTTTTCAATTTCTTTCACATTGGACTCCAAATTTGGCAGATCAGCTCTCATCAGTGATACCTCTGTGGTTACTGTGTCTATCTTGCCTGCTAGGTCCGTTCACACTCCTTGCAATGTCGTCATGATGTCCTGTAGAGTTGGTCCTACCTCTTTAGCATTGGATTGTGATCTGGGACCAGATTCTATCTCATCCATGTTCGTAGCTGTTTGGTCCCTGGGCACTGTATATTTGTCCAGCTTCATTTGTTGGGTTCCCCAAGGGCCCCTCCCGCCTGTCATGACTCCTGGGCCCAGTCTTTATCCCCTTGGGTTCGTCGCTTAGACTGTGCGCAGTGGGCAGTGGCGAAGCGATTCAGGGGGTATCGCGAGCCCCAGCAGTACTCACGGCTGCCTCCAGCAGTACTCCTCGCCGCCTGCCCAGGGATGATCTTGGCACCTAGCTGCCTGCCAATTTCCCTGCCCAGGCCTCTCAATCCTCCCCGTGGCCTGGGCTGGTCTTCGGTCGAGTCGTCTCCCATGCCCCCCGCACCACAAACCGGACCTTTCCGAAACTGTTCCTTTGGGGTCTCTTACTTAATTATCTAGTCCTCTACGGGGTAGGTGGCAGCTCTCCTCCTGTAGTATAGGCTCTCTATGTAGTTTTCGCTTTATCTCACCACAAGGTACCCTTTGCCTCCTGTTTCCTCTTCTTCATTCACTCGTGTTTCAAGCTCGATAGTTGATGAGATTCCTCCTTATCAGATCTTGCCACCGTCGGCCACTTTGTTCCCTCTACCTCCCAATCTGAGAGCCTCAATTCTCAGACTCGCCTGTTCCCTACATCCGTGGGGGGCAGCTTGAGTTACTGCTCCTTCAACGTGCAGGAGCCTGGTCTTTATTCCTGTTCAGGAGGCCTCTGCTGTGCAGTCCGCAGTCGCTGTCAGGTCGGGGCTTCTCTGGCCACCGTGACTCACTCGCACGTTCTACTACCTCAGTCACACCGCTGCTTTCAGGCCCTCTCACTTAAAGCTTTGTTCATTGCCACCCGTCGCCTCCCAGTCAGTCGCAGCGCACCTGTACTCCACGTCACCTTTCGCATCAATGTATTCCGTCACAGTTCGCTTCCGCCCTACTGGCTGACCTGTCCCTGCAGCGGACGTTTGCTTATTACTCCTTTGGCCGTTGTTAGGGTTTCCCTGGTCCTGTGTAATGTTCGTCCAGGAGGGACGGGGGGGGGGGAGGCCCTCTGCTCAGTGTCAGGCCAGGTTGCTTCACGCCCCTTCAGGTGCGTCTGCCAGGCTGCACTAATTTTGCTCGGGACTTTCGGGCCTATCCTCGTCAAGCTCGTCGCTTTGCACCGATATGTCCGATTTGGCCACTTCTTTTGATGCCGCCAGATCCGGGGGTCCTCCAATCCCTTCCTTGTTGTGCGCAGCCCTGTTGTGGCGGATGGTGACAGGATATTAGGGAAAATTACTGAATCTGCCCGGCAGAGCTCCCTAGCTAGCGGACATTTTCTTTCCAATCAGCCATTTTGCATCTAGGAGCACCTTCAAGGAAGTAACCTGGGACATTACCTCAGTCACCTTGCGTGAAAACTCATGTATCACCGGGCAAGCCCAGAGTATGTGAAAGAATGTGCCCTCTTGGTTACAGCCTCTGAGGCAAAATGATGTGTAGGCTGTACCTATTTTATGTTAGAGGGTCCTTGGTTAAAATGTCCTGTGAAAGATGTTGAGTTGGTCTAATCTGAACTTAGCTAGAATGGTTATTTCCTGTGGGCTCTGCCCAGTCTTTGTCGTCTGTGTGACCCCGGTCCTCAGTCTAGGCATTTCTCAGGGCTCCCAACAGGTCAGGGGAATTATTAAACAGTTTCCTATAGATTGTGAAGATCCCTTTGTCAGATATTGGCTCGGTGAGCAGACCATCTTTCAGAGGCGATGGCTCTGGCAATTGCTCTCCTTCAAGGATATGTTTTCAGAGGGCCTAGTTGGAGATATTTAGTAGCTTTAGATCTCCGCCATCTTAAATTCTAGGCAGAGGACCTCAAACTTTATCAAGGACTGATCCCTCCATACATTCTCCAGATGTTCTATGCCAATTAATGCCCGCATGAAGAAGCCTGTCAGAGTGCCGACTTCATGCAGCAAGTCACTGTGCCATAAAGGAGTCAGAGCTGTGCGTTTGTCCTTCCAGCCTAAGTAACCTTGGGCTTCCCTCAATATCTTGGCAACTGTCCTAGTGTGTGGTGGCAGTCCTCTTTCTGTTCTCCTATAGTAGAGGATCGTCTCGTGCTCACCACGACCCATTGCATCTCTGTCGACTCAGTAGGCCAGCTCCTGCCTCTCTGTTTCTTAGGTACTGTTGACGATTGCTTTACACATGTATGTTCAACATATATAGGTAATTGCACATATTGTACATGGAGTAAAACATACAACACATCAAATTGCTAACTTTCATGTTTAGCCAGAAGATTACTAAGATAAGTAAGTTAGAATATTTGTATCAGCTATGTGAGAATTGCACTCAATATGTGTGTAATTTATCCAATTTAGGATCAGATTATCTTGCATATATTTTGAATTATTTAGGTAGTGACAGTGGCAACAAGTTTGACGCTCACACATACATTTGTCCATGTTTCACCTATGATGTCCTTGCTTGACTACATAACAGTTGCATGGCTTTAAATTAGTTTACATAAGTGTGCATGGCTAGTTTCTTAGTAAATGTAACCATTATGAGACATGCAACATGGATATTTAAATTGGGTTTATTCATACATCAGCTGATACTTTTTTTTCTCACACCAAATTATATTGTATTTTCTGCCACAATATGGGCACAGGGTCCCAAGACATAAGTGTAAATAGCTATGTATATAAACATGGCATTTACATCAGCAGCTATACACATCATAGACTGGAAATGTTTTGTAATGTTCCAACTAAGTGTTCAACGTCCTATCTATGCTCCCCTGCTTATGCCCTCCTGCAACCCAATGTCCCGAACACATTATTAGTCACATTTGATGAGCTGCCATCACCTATCTGAAGGCATGCATGGGGATTGTTTCTGCAGAGGCAAATGGTTCCAGAGGTAGACCTCGATACTTCACCAATCTGTGCCAAATCTTAGGGTGTTTTTGTGGGCATCCCCTGGCCAGGAAAATTGGTAACTCCAGACCCATACAAAAGTCCATGCCTCATTTCCAAACACCCAGTAGGGGAGAGGAGCTTGCCTTCCACAGTCTGGTGATGTCTCTCTTTGCAAGGGTAAGTCCCAGAAACAGTAGGTATCGTTTGTGGTGTGTAACAGAATCAATTTAGGGGACATAGGAATTTCCCAGGCAAGTAATTCAGATAGGCATACCACAACACCCAACCAAAACTTTGTAAGTGCGCTGCAAGACTATACTGTGTGAAGAAAGGTACCCTCGCTAATGCCACAGCATAGGCAGGTGCTTGAGGCCCCCAGGTCAATTTGCGAGAGCCTTTGTCGGGTGTAATATACATGGTACAGATACTTGAATTGTATGAGTCACAGGTGGGAGGAAATGGCTGCACCCCGTGGGGTTTCTAGCGACTCAGTCCAGTCATCATCAACTATTGATCCGAGGACGCTCTGCCAGGCTGTGTGAAGGACAGCTAAAGTAGTGTAACTATTGGAGTTAAGGGGCTGATATATTTTAGTGATCTTGTGATTCCCAAGGTCTACCATAAGCAGTTTGCCTTCTAATGGGTTGAATTACAGAAGTCACAGTTGGAAGGAAATGGCTGCACCCCATGGGGATTCTAGCGACTCTGTCCATTCGTCATCATCTATTGATCCGAGGTCGCTTTGCCGGCCGTGCGAAGGACAGCTAATTTAGTGTTACTATTGGAGATAAGGGACTAATATATTTTAGTGATCTTGTGATTCCCAAGGTCTCCCATAAGCAGTTTACCTTCTAGTGGGTTGAATTCCGGAACAGCTTCTAGGTTTTTAAGATATGGGGAGAGAGCATGGCAAAATTGTAGATATTTGTAAAATTGGTTACGTGGCATGGCAAATTCGCTTTGAAGCTCTTGAAAGGATTTAAGGATCAGACCATGCATGACCTCCCATAGTGAGGATATGTCAATATTATCTCAGCTTTGGAACCCAGACAGAATATTCAATTGAAGGAGGAAACCATTGTGCTACAGCGGGGTCTCCCGTGTGAGGCAGCTCCACCACCCCATCGCCGTAGCGATTGTCTCCACACCTGAATCACCACTTGCGCTGCTGGCAGCAGGGTCTGAAGTGTCGACCCGCTATAAAGACAGCCAAAAAAAGGTAGATTATCCTGTGTTCCACCCCATTGGCTGGGTCGTCCCTGGTGCAGTACTACCTGTCGTTCAGCACCTGTAATTGCAAAGCCGCGTAATAGGATTGGACGTCTGCTGCTACAATGCCGCCGCAGTAGGTGGATTGAAAGAAGCAGGGGGTAGGGCTACCCGGACTGTCCCTCCATCTCCATAAAAAGTGACTCAACACTGCATTCACCTTCTGGTACCAAATTGCAGGGATCTGATAGGGATAGTTCTGTAAATGATATAAAAGGCGTGGAAGGGAGTCATCTTAAAAATGGTGGATCGTCCGTATAGTGACAAATGTGACCAGGATTTGACCTCCGACTTTACCTGCTCAGTCAATGGAGCCATATTGCGTTCCAAGGAGATAGATTGGGAGGTGGAGAAGAAAACACCCAGGTACCGCATTCCATCCGTGGCTATGGTCAGGTCTGTTGACCACGTACCATAGTTGCGTGTCCCCCGTAACTGCCGAAGAATAGTTTAGTGAGGATTCATATATAGACCAGATGTTTTACCGAACACCTGCATGATGCAAAGAAGTTGTGGGCCCATTCTGTGTGGGTCTGTTAGAAAAAACAAGACATCTTTGGCATACAGCGCGATGCGGTCTGAGACCTCTCGCGACCACTTAAAACCTTGCATCTGAGTATCCATTCTGACCAAAGCAGCTAGGAGCTCCAAGGCTAGAGCAACTAGGAGTGGTGACAAGGGACAGCCCTGGCGAGTACCCCGTCTGATGGGAATCCGTTGAGAGACCGATCCAGCCACTCCCACTGAAGCAGTTAGCTCTGTGTATAGCAGAGATATATAGGATAAAAATCAGAGGGCAATTTTGAGTCGGTGCAGGCGCACAAACAGATAGGCCAGCTGACCGAATCAAAGGCCTTAACCATATTTGCAAGTCAATCAATCAATCAAAAAACTTTATTTCGGCCATTACGGCCACAAAAGCACAAAATATACACAATTGCAATTAAACAATTAAATTAACATATTTGCTAGTAGTAGAGCAGCCGGGCTGCCCAGATGATCTACTGCGGCTATGGCACTGTGGGCTCCACTAATTTTATGATGCGTTGCGCGATGGGGCACAAAACCTGCCTGTTCTGGGTGGACCAGGCATAAGTCAATTAGCCAGGGCCTAAGCGAGGAGCTTGGCTTCTATGTTCAATAAAGAAATCGGTCGAAGTGAGGAGTGGTTGTCAGGGGGTCAGCTAGGTTTGAGAAATACAACCACTTCGATGTGTCTCCAGTCTGGGGTTAATCACTTCTCTTTCAGAGCAGCCTTAAAGGCCACAAGGTAGTGAGCATTCAGTTGCGGCATGTATGCCTTAAAGAACTCACATGGGAAACCGTTTGGGCTGGTGGCCTTGCCCGAGTGCATGTCCGCCAGGGCAGTTGTTAATTCGTCAATTGTAAGAGGGTCATCGGGGGCGGAGTCAAGATGGCGACGGAGTAGGACGTTCTCCTTGGTCCCTCCGGCGCCAGTCCTGCAAAGCATTGTTTTAGCGGCCTCCCGAGGACTCCTACGACCTGCCTGGTGTAGCGCCTGGTTCCCTGGGGCAGCGGAGGCAGTTTGTGATCGCCGGCGGGCCCTCCCGTGGTGCTGGCTGTCCTGTCCCGGTTGCGGCCTGCGGCGCGGCTGGCGGAGGAGCCGGGACCTCGCCTACGAGTCGGGGCTGAAGCTGTGGAGCCCGGCCTCCCATCGGGGGTGGAGCTACGTGCCGGAGGTGGCGACGTTGTACAGTCGTCCAACGTGCGGAGGCTGCGCGGCCTGTCCAGCGGGTGGACTCAGCGGTGGTCGCTTGGGGGCATGGATCCCCGCTTTAGCAGAGGGGGCGAGGCCTGAGGGGATCCCGAGAGTGGAGCGCTGCAGCGCCGGAGCTTGAGCCTGCCGGGCCGCCCTGGTGACGCGGCGTGCGGGGTGGCGTCCGGACCCCTCCGGGTTCCAGCGAGGAGGTGAGCAGCGGAGACAGTGACGGTGCTGCGGCCATTGGAGGACACGACCTGAAGGCGCTCGTAGGGGCCTGGGGCGTGGGAGCTCAGAGCGTGCTCCGCCCGTGGTGTGCTGGAGGGCCTGTAACCTCGCCGAGCGTGTGAGGCCTGCTTCGGCCTCTAGTGCTGTTGGGGGAGCCGAGGATTGGAGGGTTCCCCCCTGGACACAGGCGTTTCCCGTGTGGGCCCGGTGAACTCAGTCTGGGGCCCGTTGTGTGGGCGATCCCCCTGGGGGGCTCCCGCTGGTGAACACTTGGGGAACCATAGTACCACTGTCCTTGAGGTTGGCTGTGGGTCTCTGGATGTGGAGAGGGGACTGGGGCCTGAGGCAGCAGGGGCATTTGTGGAGTCACCCTGTCGCCGAGTGCGCAGCCCCATAGCTGGACTCTTCGATCTGTTAAAAGCCTGCCTGTGTCTGCCTATCCCCCACGCTTGGCACGAACTGGGGAGTGGGACCTACCCGGAGACCGGCTGCCCCCGATTGGGTGGACACGTGGTGGGGCAGCGCCAGTGGTGGTGACGCGTAGCCTGGAAGCGTGTTGTGCCGAGCTACCCTTGAACGGGGCACGATGTCCGGCAAGACACGGGGTGGCAAACCCGGACGGGACAGTCCGCAGCGTGGTGCCACTCCTTCGATGCCGCCTGGCGCTAGTTCCTCTTCTAAACCACCTGATGATGACGCGCCTGTCACCAAGGCATTCATGCTGGATCTCTTCAACGCCATCAAGGAGGATATCACCAGCCTCCGCTCTCAGCTGGCTTCTGACCTCCGGGAGGTACGTCGGGATGTGGATGGTATTGGGAAGAGGGTGGCGATCCTGGAAGAGCACGACTTGGGGCTCGCCAGCGACGTCCATCAGCTCCAGGAAGATGTTCTTCGGCTCACGGAGCAGAACTTGGATCTCCAGGCCCATGCGGAGGACTTAGAAAATCGGTCCCGACGGAACAATATCCGCATTTGCGCGGTGCCATGGGATGGCGAGGCTGGGGACCTGCGGGGCTACGTGGAGGGCCTGTTTCTGCAGATTCTTGGAGAGGACGACGTCCGCGAAGTCCGGATGGACAGGGTGCATCGCGTGGGGTTGCCAAGAGGGACGGGGGCTCCTCCCCCGACATCCTGGTTTGCGTCCAAGATTACCAACTTAAGGAGCGTATACTTCGGAAGACGAGAGGGATTCCATCACTGCTGTACCGGGACCACCATCCCCAGTTGTTTCAGGATCTGGCGGCGTCGACGCTGCAGAAGCGCCGTGACTTTCGCCCCGTGACATCCTTCTTGCGGGACCAGAATATCGCCTACTCATGGGGTCACCCGTTCCGGCTTATTTTCCGATGGCGGAACAGGCTGGTTCAGGTCCGCTCTCTGCAGGCTGCCAAGGATCTCCTTGGTTTGGACGACGGGTCCCCCCCGCTGGGGGTTGGGGATTCGCCGGTGAGGCAGCGCCGTCGCTCCTTCCCTTGGCAGCGAGTGGGGCGCCCTGTCGCCCCGGTTCGACCGGACCCTGAGACCAGCGTACAGGAGCGAGATGCCGCGGTTGCTTCGGTGGCGGCTGTGACATAGGCGGCCTTGCAGGACTCTTCTTCGGCTGCCTAGCCTCTCGGGAGGCCTCTGCTTGCTTGACGCCGGAGGGCCATCTTCCTTTCAGGTACCACTGGGTATTGATGTACTTTGTGAGGAGACACCCTGGGCCTGTTCACTGGAGGGGTGAGGGCGGAGACCCCGCTTCATGGACTTGGGGGATAACCACAGTGGTCCCGGCTTTGGGGTTGTTGGGTTCTCTTGTGTTTCAGTTTATTCTTTGGTGGGACCTTGGTTGGGGGGGTTCCTGGAGAGGGTGGGGGGGGGGGTCGGTTGGGATTGGGGAAGGGAGGGTCCAGTGGTGGCGGCCGGGGGTGGCGTGTGCGAGCTGTGTGGAGGTTGTTTGTTGCGTGGGGGATTGAGGGCGGTCCCGGGGTGAGTGGGGGTGCACGACTTGGCTACAGGCGGGGGGGTGGGGGGCAGAATTGGCTAGGGTCCTTGTTCTACTTGCTATGGTGGGGCGTGAGGCGACAACTGGCTGGTGGGTCTGACGAGCCGCATCAAAACTTAAGACATGACCTGGAGTTTCCCTGTGCTGTGATTCGGGGGCGATGGCCCCGAGGTGCGCTACCAGTCCCAGTTTGGAGAGGGAGTTTTGATCGCGCTGGAAGATGGGTGACGGTGCTGTGGTGTGAGGGGGGAGGTCTGGCAGAGAAGAGTGAGGGGAGTGCTGTAGGATGACTGTTACATTAGGTACTTGGAATGTGAAGGGGCTGAACTCTCCCCAGAAACGCCAGAAGGTCTGGAAATACATCCTGGATCATCACCTGGATGTGGTGGGGCTCCAGGAGACGCACCTGGCCCGGAGAGACGAGTCCCGTCTCAAACATAGGCAATTCCCTCTTATTTCTAGGTCTTCAGCGGCGTCGAAGCACAGGGGAGTAGCCTTGATGTTTCATTCGACCCTTCAGTTTCAACCTTTGGGGGTGTGTGGCGATAAGGAGGGCAGATGGCTCATTGTTAAGGGAGTGCTCCTCGGCAAGACCTGCACGTTCCTAGTGGTGTATGCTCCTAACGCAGTGCAAAATCGGTTCCTCCTGGAATTGTTGCGCTCGGTGGAAGACTTTGTGGAGGGCGGCCTCTTTGTAATGGCCGATTTTAATTTGGTCTGGGACAGGGACTTGGACTGCTCTCACCAGCGGAGAGCCGAGGCCGGCCTCTTCTCTGAGGAGACACGTCAGCGGTTTGAGGAGCTCGGTCTGTTGGACGGGTGGCGTTCTCTGCACCCCCTCTCTCGTGATTACACCTTTTTTTCTCATGTGCACAAATCTTACTCCCGCCTTGACCACGTTTTCTATAGCCAGTCCCTCCAGGGGTCTCTGAGGGAAGCGAAGATCTTTCCCCTCTCCGTCTCTGATCATAGCTTACTGGCGCTGGGCCTCCAGTGGGCTCCGGAGGGGACTGCGCCGCGAAGATGGTTTTTCCCGGCGTCACTGGTGCGGGACGAGTCTTCTTGCAACGACCTCCGTAAGGCGATTCGGGAGTTCTTTCAGCTCAACCCGGTGCGGGACACCTCGATCTTCACTACCTGGGACGCCTTCAAGGCGTCGGTACGGGGTAGCTGCTTGGCCCTCAATGCGGCGCTCAATCGGCTGCGGAGGGTGGAGCGGGAGGCGCTGGAGAGGGAGCTCTCCACACTGGAGCTGGCACATAGGGCCAACCCGTCCAGGCAAACGTCGCGCTCCCTTACAGCTATCAGGGGTAAGCTTCGGGCCCACTATAACAACAGGGCTGAGTTCACTCTCCTGAAGCTCCGTCATCTTACTCCCAGGGGAATAAGGTGGGGAGGCACTTAGCCCGTCAGCTACGCCACAAGCGGGAGAGAGAGTACATAGGGGGCGTGAGGGATGCCGCCGGCTTGCTGCAGCACAACGACGCGGCTAAGGCTGAAATCTTCGGGGACTTCTATGTGGCATTGTACTCGGGGGACGCCTTGGACCCCACAGCTCAGGAGGACTATTTGCGCGCTCTTCCGCTCCCTCGCGTATCTTCCGAATGGAATGACCTGCTCTCTGCCCCCACCACTAGGGAGGAAGTGTTGGGCGCCATTAAATCTCTGAAGCCCCGCAAGGCACCTGGCGCGGACGAGTTCACGGCCCTTTTCTACCAGACATTTGCGGTGGAGGTCTGTGAGTTCCTGGTTTGCCTGTTTAATGAAATGGCTAACTCTGGGGTGTCCTCCGTCTCCATGGCGGAAGCGGTCATCTCGGTGATCCCCAAACCTGGCAAGGGTCCCTCTGTTTGTTCGTCCTTCCGGCCGATAGCCCTTCTCAACCTCGATGCTAAACTCTACTCTTCTATTCTGGCGTCGCGCTTACAGGATTTGATGCCGGCACTGATTCACCCTGATCAATCCGGTTTCATCAAGGGGCGGCAGACTCATGATAACACCAGAAGGGTGGTCCACCTTATTGAGAAGGCCAACCGGTCTCATATTCCGGCGGTGTTGATTGGGCTGGATGCCGAGAAGGCGTTTGACCGGGTGGACTGGCAGTTCCTGTTCCGCACTCTTCAGGCCTTTGGCTTTTCGGACAGGTTTGTGACCATGCTTAAAGCCAACTATAGCGGCCCATGATCTAGGGTCGCGGTAAATGGTTTCTTGTCCCCCTTCTTCTCGCATTCGCGGGGTACGCGGCAGGGTTGCCCTCTCTCCCCTTTGCTGTTTGCCCTGAGTATCGAGCCTCTCGCAATGGCAATCCGGGAACACCCGGACATTCGGGGACTGCCCTTCACAGGGGAGCAACATAAGATTTCTCTGTTCGCGGACGATGTCCTCCTTTCCCTTGCGGATCCGGCGCATTCCCTCCCCCATGTGCAGAAGGCCCTGGCGCAATTTGAGGAGGTTGCGGGGTTACGGGTCAATTACGGCAAATCTTACATCCTCAATTTCACGCTCTCGTCGGCGGAGGTAGACCGGCTTCGCCCACTCTCGCCCCTATCGTGGTCCCACTCCTCTCTATTGTATCTGGGGGTCCACTTGACCCCCACGGTGGGCAAGCTGTACTCGGCCAATTTCCCTCCGCTCCTGGCGTCTATCCAGTCTGATTTGCAGCGCTGGAAGCCGCTGTTTATCTCCTGGCTGGGCAGGATCCATGCGATCAAGATGACGCTCCTTCCGAAGCTATTATATCTGTTCCAGGCCCTTCCCATTGCACTTGACGGGGACTTTTCTCGCCGCATAAAGACTCTCATGCTTCGCTTTGTGTGGCAGGGGGGCAGGGCTCGTTTTTCCTTTACCACTCTTCGGCGGTCGCGGGCGGAGGGAGGGGTGGGCCTCCCTGATATGCATCTTTACTATAAAGCAGCGCAACTGAGAGTCTTGGTGGAGTGGACCCAGCCCTCTTCAGAGAAGCACTGGCTCCACATGGATAGGAGTGTGGCGGGTCGCACGATCTGGGACCTGGTGTGGAAGCCTAAGGGGGACAGGCCCAAGAATGCTTATCTTAGCACCCCTACCGGCACCACCCTTAAGGTTTGGGATGCAGTTTCCGGTGACGAGCGATGGACTACTTTTCCATCGCCCTTCACACCCATACATTTCAATCCGGCTTTTCCGCCTGCGCTTCGAGAAGGCCCCTTTGACGCCTGGAGGGAGGGAGGCTGCCTAGCCCTCACGCATTTGTTCCACGGCTCTGCCCCGCTGACTTTCCCGAATTGTGGGCGGAACTATGGGATTGCCGAGAAGGAAAGGTTCCATCACGGTCAGTTGCTGCACTGGGCCCTATCTCCATCGGTTCGCCTACCCCCTTTGAAGCCTTTCTTTCCCGCACCTCGATCCTGCGTGGAGCTATCTCTTTCATCTATAGTCACCTCTTGACCACAGCTGTCTCGCCTAGGCCACGGTATATGGGTCAATGGGAGGGCCTTGTTGGGCGTGACATCACGGATGAGGAGTGGTCCCATCTATGGCGGGACATGGCCAGACATAATCATTCAATGGAACTTCGGGAGGCGCATACTAAAACTATGATGGATTGGTACCTCCCCCCTGCCAAGCTCCATCGCATTTTTCCTAACTCCTCAGATAGATGTTGGAGGGGCTGTGGTTTATTGGGGGACTTCCGCCATATTTGGTGGGACTGCCCGGTTATCCGCTCCTATTGGGAAGAGATCCTGTCCCATATTAAAGACATCCTGGGGTATCCTATTATGGATTCCCTGGAGCATGTGTTGTTGGGCCTTAGGGACCCGCTTTTAGAACATCAGACGAGAGCGGACAAAAAGATTTTCTGGCTCTGCATAGGGGCGGCTAAAATCACTTTGGCGGCGGCCTGGAAAAAGAGGGAGGCCCCAGCGATTTCTCTATGGTATGCGAGGTTGTGGAAGTTGCTGAGCATGGAGCGAATGGCGGACATATTTCTGGGGGACTTCAAAAATGTTGTTTTCCGCTGGGGGCCTTTGGTGTGCTTCCTTTCTCGGGGGCTACCAGCTGCGGTGTGCCCGCCGTCGATCCGGGCTCTCCATCTGTTTCAAGTGTGAATAGTGTCGGAAGCGTGTTGTAGTGTGATTGTGTGCTGCCACCACTGGAGGGTTGGGGGGGGAGATGGGTGGTTGTTGGGGTGGGGGGGAGTTTTCCCGGTTTCATTTTGCGTTTTGGTGGATTATTGTGACAGTCCTAACCGACGAGAGGGGAGGGCCTGCGGCAATGAGATTGGCTGGTCCGGCCCTGGTAACTTGCCTGTTGTTGCTCATTCTAGAAGGGCGGACTTCAAACGCTTGTATAGCCTCCGTACTGGCGGCCTGGACTTGGTCCTTTTTCGTCTCCTTTAGATTTGTTACCCAGCTGGGCCAGACAACAGGACTTTTGCTATTCATAGCGGCCCCCTTCACCTTGTGCATCTCCCCTGCGTGGGAACTGTGGCGGGATTGCCGCGTGTTTCCTTTTTTCCTTTGTTTTTTTTTACCTTAATTCAATAAAAATACTTTTGAAAAAAAAAAAGGGTCATCAAGCTGGGACCTAACTGTGTCTGATAGGGCCTTCGGGGGCAGATCATCTAGAAATGTTTGTATTTGGGTCTCACGTAGCGCATCGCAATTAGTATATATGCCGTATAGTATTCAGCTAAACTATTTGCAATCGCTGCTGGGTCAGTGAGATCATTTCCACTGAGGTCACAAACACTAGGGAAGTGAATCGGCCTCAGCGCATGCTGGCATAGCCTGTGTAGTAATTTGCCTGATTTGTCTCCCCATCGATATATTCGGCTGCGGGAGGCCAACCAGGCCATCCTTGCCTCTTCCAGGAGTCCCCCTTCATATAGCTCAGCTAATGCTTTTCGCATGGCAAATTGTCTTGCAGAGCTTAGATTGACACATAGGTATTGCAATGTAACCTGTTTTCGTATCGGACAACATGATGTTGAAATAAGTGACTTCGTACTACAGGCCTGTAACACAACACTTTCTATATGTATATGTCTGTATGTGATTTTGCCTTGTTGGTGAATCTGTACTTATATGCCTTGATTCTTACACCATTTCTTTAGAATGAGACAGTTCAAATTTTGACTATAAGTACGCTGTGAAACCTTACCTTTGTTACATTTCACCTAGGTTATTTCCTAGTGTATAACATCTTTCACAGCCTATTTATTTACTGTGTCATTATTACTTTTATGGACTGATATGCAGGAAATGTAGCCAACTTGAGGCATTAGATTATTCATTTATCACATTGATGAAGTATGTCAATGTGGCTTATTAACTATCTGGATATGATATGCCCTGGTAGCTTAACCTCTGACCTGTGCGCTAAGGGAGTATCATGGGTATAGGGGAACCCGTTTGCCTGGATATAACCTCATAATGTCAATTTTGGACTCAGTTAACTCTGTTACACACGCATGGCATAATCTGCTTTAGCGACAGGTGGGCACTGTCCTATACTCCCCCTTCACCCCGGTGGAATGGTGCTACTGGCTACTGGTATGCTGTGAGAGGGGGCTGGTCCGGGCTTTGGCATCAGTCAACATTACTACAATTGGAAATCTATTCTCTGATGGCAAAGTACAAGAGTGGGCTGAGATTGAGGCAGAGGGGCATAACTACACACCGCTTGTGCGGTTCCACTACTATAGAGTAAGACATGCACTCCGTGAGATGCTAGGTTAGGACATGCTGGAGCCCCTAGAAGTAGCCTCCCTTTCGGTGCTATTACGATCTGAAGCACCCAGTAAGATGGTTTCCAACATCTACAGTATAATGAAAGAATATTGCAGGAACCTGTTGTAACTTATGTTTCCCTGTCATTATTTTATTGTTTCATCTTATCTATTTTACAATGCACTTGTTCCCCGTAAAGAAGGGAGATATGTTGTAACTTATGTTTCCCTGCTGCTCAGCTAGAATGACTGTGGTGTGGAATGTTGGATGGATGGAATGTTGGATGTCTGTGAATGTCAGTTGGGTATGGGCTGAGCAGCAGGACAGCTGCTCCTGGTGGGGTTTCCCTTGTTAACTTAAATAAAGGAACTTAACCAATCTACTATAGAAGACCAGTACTTCATTTTGATTACAACAGAACCACTACATTAAAGCCAGACTGGATTGGCAGAATGACTTGGGAGTGGCGCTTGATGATGCCACTTCGAGATATTGCTGCAAGGTCACACAACATTTTTCATTAATTGGAAGGCACCGCCTAATTCATTTTAAATTTCTTAATAGAACATATTATACTCCTGAAAGACTATGCCGATATGTTCTGCGCGATACTGCAGAATGCGAGCGTTGCAAATTTAGTCCGACAGGGTTTTTGCATGTTGCCTGGGCATGTCCAGCGGTCGCCAGATTTTGGGAATCAATATTTCGCATATTGAATGATACAGCGGGATCGCTGCTGACAAGCAACCTACTGGTGGCATTGCTGTGATGGACCAAACAACTGGGTAAGGATGTGAGGCAATTGATAGACATGGGTCTCTTACTGGCGAAGCGTAGGGTGGTGATGAGATGGGCCCGAGGACCTGCACCCACCATTGCCGACTGGTCCAAAGACATGATTTACTGTAACACACAATCGGAGTTATATAGCCAACTGCTGCTCCCCTCGAAACCATCCCAAAAGCTTCTGGGGTCTATATCAAAGCTACTTAGCAAAAAAGGCGACTGATGGTGCAGATCTAACCTGAAGGCGCAGACTGGGCTGTTGCCACTACATTGTGATAGGAGCCGAGGGCTTCCTGAGGCTGCTGGTTTGGGTTGATATTCTATATACGATTGATGCTGCTAGCGGCAGAGCGAATACAGAGTACTGTTTACTTGTGCCTCATGTTTGCCTCTGATTGTATTAACGTTTTCTCCCACGGGAATTGCGGAAAGAAGATGTACATACTCTATATCACTGCACTGTATACCTAACGCTGAAATACCACTGTGAGTGTTTTTGTTATTTTTCTTTATTGGAAATTAATAAATACATAAATAAAAAAAGTATCTGTATATTTAGATCCTTGAATGTTGCAATGCCTAGAAATTACCTGCACTTTGGTCTTTTGATATCACATATGTACCTAGAGAACAAATTTAAACTAGATTTGATAGTTCAGTTTCAGTGCCTGACATACTTAGAATTTAGATGTTCTTTTTCCATTTGTGCTCCTGATACTTTGATCAGCCTACAGATATACTACACAGTGTGACACAAATGCTTGGGATCACAATACTTGTTCAACATCCGGTATATTAGGAGCAAAATTACAACTAATTCAGACTTGCCACATGACTGCACATATACACATCTTTTTTTTTTTTTTTTACTGCTTTTATTTTAATTTTAAACATCAGCCAAAACATCAGTAGATAAACATAATGCACAGTAGATTCAATAATAATACAGTCCATAGCTACTTTCAGGGATACAGAGATTACGTTCGAGAGATCCATCCTCTATTAGCATTCCCCTCTCCCCCTCCTTAGATTTGCCATGTCCCTCCCCAGCTACATATTTCCCCTTGGGTGAGAAAATCCATTTATTACGTACTAGTCTTGAGTAGTGTGTTGTGTTTTATCCAGTCCAGGCCCCTCAATCTCTATATTGTAGTATCTCAGCCATGGTTGCCATATTTTGGTAAACTTTTTGGCACATCCTCTGGCTGTGTATGTTCTTTTTTCGTCCCCCATGTACAGATCCATGCTGCCGCGCCATTCAGCCAGAGTGGGCAGGCCCTCAACTCCCCAGTGTCGAGCAATATCTCTCTTCGCGACTATCAATCCTAAGTTACTCAGTAGGAGCTTGTATCTAGGGAGGTCAGTATCTGTTGAGATACCCAATAGTACATATTTAGGGTCCACATTGGTATCTGTGCCTCTAATATATTTTTGAGTTACTTCACTATTCGCGTCCAATAGCATTGTATCTGCTGACATTACCATATGGTGTGAATATAAGTGCCTTGGACGGTTTAGCATCGCAGGCAGTTAGGTGTTTTTGTCCTACCCATAGTATGCAACCGCGCTCTATCATAGTATATCTGTGAAGGACTTTAAATTGGACCGGCCGGGGGCGTGGCCAAGATGGTGACCTGGTAGGACGGGTCCCCGGGTCTCTCTGCTCCCGCCTGACACTGCCCCAGTTATTAAGAGATGAAAAGGGCCTCAGGGACTTGGGGCTGCGGTGTCAACAGGGGTGCCCCAGTGCAGGAATTTCCGATTCCGGAGTTGTGGTGTGGTGGCTGCTCATAGCGGTTCCTCAGCGGGGAGCGGCCGGCCTAAGGACGCCCATCGAGCCCTGGCGGGGGTGCTGAGGTGTTCCGATTGGACTCCCCCCCTCCCCCGAGCCAGGGGTGCGAGTCCGTCTGAAGGGGCCAAAGCCAACAGACGACAATGACGGTGCCTAGGAGCAGGGCCCCGCCGGCCGGACTCCAAGGCGGGACACAACGCCCTCATGAGATCACGTGAGGCTGTGGCTGCAGGAGGTGCTACAGGCCCCATGCTCAGGGAGTACGAGGAGTGCGGCCGATTCGCGGTGCCGAGAGGACTGCGGTGGCCTGGCCCGCCACTACATCACTCCGTGAGAAGAGCCCGAGCGACCACCTGAACAATACTCCCTCGCCTCGAGACTCCCAAACTTAGAGTGCAATGCTCACATTAGACCAAGAGTGACAATATAAGGCAATGGCAGCCTCCATGGGCTGAAAGGAAAGAACACTAAAGGAAATGCTGCTTAAGCCATCCACTTCGCAGCCTGCGGGCCAGATCACAATGAAGTCCACCGAGGAGACCAAGGCTGCGGTGGGGGCGGAGGCCCCGATCAGCCGATCCTTCTTGGAATCTCTCTTCTCCTCCCTCCGCAAAGACTTTTGCACCATAAAACAAGACCTCTTGGCTGATCTACGAGAGGTGCTTTGAGATGTTGACTCCTTGGGAGAAAAGGTCAACACCCTAGAGGAACGCGAAGCCGGGCGCGACGCGGAATTAGAAAGTCTCCAACAAGAAGTCATCCGGCTCCAAGAACAGAATCTCAATCTCCAAACTTATACAGAGGACCTAGAAAACAGGTCCCGGAGAAATAACATCCACATCCGAGGCATGGTGTATGGAGAGGGCAACAGCAACTTCGAAGTGCTAGTGGGGGACCTTTTTTGCGCATTTCTGGGCGAACCCCAGGACTTCCTGATCAAACTGGACCACACCCATAGAGTAGGCCCTAAGAAGGGGGTCCCTGGCCACCCCGGCAGACATCCTGACCTGTGTGCATGATTACCAGCTCAAGGAGCGCATACTTCGAGCGGCCAGGGGCAACTCCAGTTTCCAATATAAAGACCAACAACCCACACTGTACCAACATCTTGCAGCCTCTACTTTGATCAAGCGCAAGACTTTTCACCCAATATCTGCGTACCTTCAGAAGGCCGGCATCAAGTACTCCTGGGGACACCCATTCCGGCTGATTTTCATCTTCAAAGGGGGGAGCTCAGGCAAATACGCGCTCTCTCAGCGGCCTACAAGCTACTGAACATTGAGGAACCTATAGCTAAAAAGCAACAGACACCGAAGCGGCCATGGATGGACCACTATCAAGCCACCTAGCCCAATCAATCAATCAATCACGACATTTGTATAGCGCGCTACTCACCCGGAAGGGTCTCAAGGCGCTGGGGGGGAGGGGTATGTTACTGCTCGAACAGCCAGGTCTTGATCTGCTTCCTGAAGGAGAGATGGTCTTGGGTTAGCCGAAGGTGGATGGGGAGGGAGTTCCAAGTCTTGGCTGCCAGGTAGGAGAAGGATCTTCCTCCGGCGGTGGCTCTGCGGATGCGTGGTACGGTGGCGAGGGCATGGCTGGTCGATCGTAGCTGGCGGGTGGGCGTGTAGAAGGTCATGCGGTCGTTGAGGTACTTGGGGCCCAGGTCGTGGAGAGCCTTGTGTGCGTGGGTGAGGAGTCTGAACGTGATTCTCTTGTTGACGGGGAGCCAGTGCAGGTCTCTCAGGTGTCCAGTGATGTGGCTTTGTCGGGGGATGTCCAGGATGAGTCGTGCGGAGGCGTTCTGGATGCGTTGGAGTCTTTTTTGAAGTTTGGCTATGGATCCGGCGTAGAGGGTGTTCCCGTAGTCCAGTCGGCTGGTGACGAGTGCCTGGGTAACGGTCTTCCTGGTTTCTGTGGGGATCCATCTGAAGATCTTGCGGAGCATGCGCAGGGTGTTGAAGCATGATGAGGAGACGGCGTTAACTTGTCTGGTCATCGAGAGGTAGGAGTCCAGGATGAAGCCCAGGTTGTGCGCGTGGTCCGTTGGTTTGGGAGTGGTGCCCAGGGCAGGGGACCACCAGGAGTCGTCCCAGGCGGAGGGGGATGATCCCAGGATGAGGACTTCCGTCTTGTCTGAGTTCAATTTCAGGCGGCTGTTCTTCATCCACTCAGCGACGTCTTTGATCCCTTCGTGTAGGCTGGCTCTGGCGGTGGCGGGGTCGTTGGTGAGGGAGAGGATCAGTTGGGTGTCGTCGGCGTAGGAGATGATGTTGAGGTTGTGTTGGCGTGCGATGGCTGCGAGGGGGCTCATGTAGACGTTGAAGAGGGTTGGGCTGAGTGATGATCCTTGTGGTACGCCGCAGATGACTTCGGTGGCCTCGGATCTGAACGGGGGAGGCGGACTCTCTGGGTTCTTCCGGCGAGGAACGAGATGATCCACTCCAGTGCCTTCTATTGGATTCAGATGTTACTGAGGCGCTGCACTAGGGTGCGGTGGCAGACAGTGTCGAACGCAGCAGAGAGGTCCAGGAGGATGAGGGCCGCTGTTTCCCCGTTGTAGATCAGGGATCTGATGTCGTCGGTGGCTGCGATCAGGGCGGTCTCGGTGCTGTGGTTGGTCCGAAACCCGGACTGCGAGGGGTCGAGGGATCCGTTCGTCTCGAGGAAGGCGGCGAGCTGTCTGTTGACGGTCTTCTCGATGACTTTGGCAGGAAAAGGAAGGAGCGAGATGGGACGGTAGTTCTTGAGGTCGGTGGGGTCTGCGGTTGGTTTCTTCAGGAGGGCGCTAAGCTCGGCGTGCTTCCAGCTCTCCGGGAAGGTGGCGGTGTGGAAGGAGGTGTTGATGATGTCCCGGAGATGGGGTGCGATGATGGCGTCGGCCTTGTTGAAGACGTGGTGGGGGCAGGGGTCGGTGGGGGATCCGGAGTGGATGGTGTTCATCGTGCGGGTGGTGTCTTCGGTGCTGATCGGGGTCCAGTTGCAAAGGGTGGTGGTGGCGGGCGTTGGTTCGGTGGTAGGGTGCGTGGTCTGTGCGTCAAAGCTGTTGTGTATGTCGGCGATCTTGCGGTGGAAGAACGAGGCGAGTGAGTTGCAGAGGTCTTGCGAGGGAGTGATGTTGTTGTTTCCGGCGCTGGGGTTGGAGAACTCTTTGACGATGCTGAAGAGTTCCTTGCTGTTGTGGGCGTTGTTGTCCAGTCTTTCTTTGAGTGCTGTCTTCTTGGTGGCGTGGATCAGCTGATGGTGTTTGCGGGTGGCGTGCTTGAGGGCGGTCCTGTTGTCTGTGGTCTGGTCGAGCCGCCAGGCTTTCTCGAGGGTGCGGCAGTTCTTCTTGGAGTCCTTGAGTTCGTCGGTAAACCAGGGGGTTTTCTTGCTGCCGGGTCTGTTGGGAGGGTTCTTTAGTGGTGCGAGGTCATCGGCGCAGGCGGTCAGCCACTTGGTGAGGTTGCTGGCTGCTTCGTTGGGGTCTGTTGTGCTGGTGGGAGGGTTCTGGTTGAGGGAGGCGGTGAGCTGCTCGGCGGTGATCTTGCTCCAGCTCCGGCGAGGAACCTGTTGCGGGTGGTGGTGGGTCGTGGTTCTTCTGAAGCTGAAGTGGACGCAGCTGTGGTCGGTCCAGTGGAGTCCGGTGGAGTGGCTGAAGGAGATGTGCTTGCTGGATGAGAAGACGGGGTCAAGCGTGTGGCCGGCGTAGTGGGTGGGGGTGTTCACCAGTTGCTTGAGTCCGAGGTTGGCGAGGTTGTCCAGCAGGGTCATGGTGTTTCTGTCATTGTTGTTCTCCAGGTGGAAGTTGAGGTCCCCTAGGAGGATGTAGTCAACGGAGGGAAGGGCGTGCAGGCTGATGAAGTCTGCGATGTCTTCGCTGAATTGTGTGCGTGGTCCCGGGCGACTGTAGATGAGGGTGCCTCTGAGGGTGGTCTTGGGGTCGGTGTGTATCTGGAAGTGGAGGTGTTCGGCGGCGGTGAAGGTTTCGTCGGAGTTGGTCGAGAAGCGGATGGTGTTCTTGTGTACGATGGCGATGCCTCCTCCCGTCTGGTTGACGCGGTCCCTCCGGGTGATCTTGTATCCGTCCGGGATGGCTATGGTGATGTCGGGCGCTGAGGAGGCGTTCATCCAGGTTTCAGTGAGGAAGGCAACGTCTGGTGCTGTTGCGTCGAGCAGGTTCCAGAGTTCGACGGCGTGCCTGTGGACGGAGCGGGTGTTGAGCAGGATGCACTTGAGGTGGGTGTTGCTGGTGTCTGGCTTGGCGGGAGCGGTGCAGGTCCGGAGGCAGGGGAATTTGCAGTCTTGGCAGGTGAAGGGTCCGTGGGTGCGTCTCGGGGTGGCACGGTAGCAGGCGTTGTTCCGGCCGGTGTTGAGTGCGTTGAGGGTGGTGGGGTCGTAAGTCCGTCGTGTTGGCTGGCGTTCACGGGGGCCAGGGGTCCTGGCGCTGGGCGCGGTCCAGGCGCGAATGGGCGCAGACGGGCTTGCCTTTGGCGCGCCTTCGGCGCACAATCGGCGCGCCCGCTGCGTGTCAACGCTGCGCGTGGGCGTCATAAGTAAGGAGCCGGGAGGGAGGGTCAGCTGGGTGGCGGGAGCGGGGCGGCGAATGGGCTGGCGGGGGGCGGAGCCGCAGGGAGGCAGCGGCGGGAAAGTCTGGGGCAGGCGGGCGGCTCAGCGGCGGCTGGGTCGCTCGGGAAGCGGCAGGCAGGAGAAGGCTGCAATCGGCGTCAGCAGGAGCAGGAGGGGGCGACCAGGCCTTGTTACAGGCACAGTAGCCCATTGTCTTGACCTAGTCCAGATGCCATGGCCAAGAAGTGGAGGGCGGTCCTCGAATCCCTGTCCGGAGCACCCTCAGAATAGGCTTCAAGAGGCGGAGAACAAAATTAACGAACATTTGTTTACCTCCTTGCCCGTCATCAGAATCACTTGGAGCATGGACATGGCTGTGCTCGGGAGAGGGCGGAGTGATTCCAGCCACTGGTACCCCGTATTTTTCTCCCCAGGAGTTGTGAGTTTCGGACACTTGACTGTTAAAATTCAATTTTCTTATATTCGTATGTTATTTTGTTGGAGTTTTTCTTTTCTTTTTGGTGGATCCCCTCCACCACCTCGCTGCACTCCTGGCTCTACATAACTGTGCTTATCTCATGCTGGCCCAGGTCCCTGATCTTATGCACTCACCCGCATGAAGAAATTCTTGACGCGTGTTTTATAATAGCAGTACTTCCCGATTCTGTTACACATGTCAGTAAGCATTAAGATTCTAACCTTGAATGTAAAGGGGCTTAACAACCCCATTAAGAGAAGGGCCATCCTGTCCTACCTTGAGAACTCAGGCGCACATATCTGCCTACTCCAGGAGACCCTTCTCCTCCCCAGCGAAACCCACAGACTCTGTGCTAAAGCTTTTCCCCAGCAATACTTTTCTTCACTCCCTACCAAAAAGGCTGGAGTAGCTGTTCTTATCTCTCGCAATTTCAAGGGGGTGGTGGGGGCAAGGGTATTTGAGATCTAAGGGTGGCTCGTGGCCTCCTCGATATCTACAGGCACACATACACTCATATTAGCCACTATTTATGCACCCAACTAGGGCCAGGAGGCGTTTCTCCACAGAGCGATTGCAGACCTAGCGGCCTCCCCGGACCGGCAGTTACTTATAGGGGGCAATTTAAATACAGTGTTCAATAGCCAAATTGACAGCTCAGAGACAGGGACAGTCGAGGGCGTTGTCCGAAAGCGGTAAAGAATGGCTGCAAGACCTGGGGTTAGTTGACATTTGGTGCTCCCTCCATCCTCGCACAACTGATTACACATTGTATTTCCACTCCCACAAGACCTATGCCAGGATAGATTATTCCATAGGTTCCCAGTCCCTGCTACTGCTTGCAAGCGTCTCAAATAGCGAGCTCCGCGCACTCTCAGATCACGCGGCATTGACACTGACGACCCCCCCCTGCAGCCTAGAGGTGATGTTGCGCTTGACTAAGACGCTGGAGGACTTCTTATCCTTTAAAGACACTCTAGATACCCTGTGGGAAACACTCAAACTCGTGACGACTTTATCGCTACGTCCTCGGCGGGCAACAAAATCCACAGGAAAAAAAGGGCTGAGCTCTCCGAACAAATGCTAGAATTAGAAGGAATACACAAGCAGACTGCGGCTCCTTGGGTGTGGAGGCAGTTAGAGGTGGTGCGTTCCCATCTAACTAGTCTTGATCTCGATAGGGCGGAATGCACTGCCCTACGTCTGAAGCACTTATTTTACACCGGGGAGGATAGATGCGGGTGTCTGCTGGCCCACAAACTGCGCGCTCAACGCCAGGCAGCTAAGGTCCAAAAGGTCTATGACTCACAGAGCTCTGAGCATACCCGGAATGTGGATGTCTACCGGGCGTTTAGAGACTTTTATGCTGAGCTGTACACCGCTCAGCAGCTGCCAGAGCGGGATACCTTAAACTGCCTCCAGGGAATTACTCATTACCGACTGATCCCTGAGCAGGTCTCCACCCTAGATAGTCCAATCTGCATCGAGGAAGTGATCTTAGCCATAGCTCTACTCAAACTCCTCAAATCACCGGGCACAGATGGGTTCACTGCTATATTCTACAAAACCTTCTGCACCATCCTTGCCCCGATTCTAACTCAACTCTTTAACGCAATTGGAGACACCTCATATATTCCACCCACAATGCTCCTTGCCTCAGTTGTCATCCTTCCTAAGCCCGGTAAGGACAGTCGGTACTGCGCTTCCTACCGGCCAATATCACTGTTGAACATCAATCTAAGTTATTTACAGGAATCCTGGCTGCTAGATTGGGACCGCTGATGCCGGGCTTGATAGAACCGGACCAAGCCGGGTTTGTGACAACCAAACAGTGCGACAACAACACACGGAGGCTACTTCACCTCCTAGACAAGGCACACCACCAGTCAGTGGAGTGGATGATGTTGTCGGTCGACGCTGAAAAAGCGTTCGACAGGGTGCACTGGCCATTCCTGGAAGGCACTCTGGAGCGGTTTAAGGTGGTGAATTGTTTCCGCAAATGGGTGTTTGGTAGCCACAGCAGCCCCTTAGCACCAGTCCGGGTAAACTGATTCACCTCAGAACCCTTCCTGATAGCACGGGGAACGAGACAGAGCTACCCGCTCTCACCATTGTTATTTGCTTTGTATATGGAGCCTTTGGCTCAGAGAGTGCAGGACGCCATACCATTAGTTTATACATGGACAATGTTATTGCCACACTTGTGGCCCCCTTGACGTCAGTACCAGCCTTCCTCACAGAGCTAGAGAAGTTCGCCACTGCCTTGGGCTTCCGGGTCAATTAGGCCAAGTCACAGGCTCTGAGTTTCTCTTTGCTGCCATCTACCACGGACGCCCTTAGGCAGATCTCTCCAATTCAATGGGACCAGAAATCCATATCATACTTGGGTATAAAGCTGGCGACCTCCATTCAAGACACAATCACTTTAAACTACACCCATCTTTTGACACAGACCCGGCGGGACCTACATCGCTAGCGACCATTTGGCCTTTTTTGGTTGGGCAAGGTGGTGGCACTCAAAGTGAATGTGCTCCCGAAAATACTATATATTTTCCAAACTGTGCCTGTGGAGCCTCCCCTGGACTTTGAAGCAACTCCAAAAAGAGTTCCTCTCTTTCGTCTGGGTAGATAAAAAACCCAGGAGGAGCAACGACTTGATCTATAGACACTTAGGGGATGGCGACCTAAGGATCCCCAACTTAGATCGTTTTTTCAAGGCCACTCAGCTGCGGGCTCTGTTGGAGTGGTCCCAGAGCGAGTCTGAAAAGCACTGGCTATTCATGGAACGCGCCCTGGCGGGCCAGTCCCTGTGGAAGATCCCTCTTTATCTGTACAACTCACCCCTATCCCCTCCCCTCCCCCCCGGGCTTTACAGGTCACCGATCACATGGGCAACCCTGAAAGCCTGGGACGCAACAGCCACGCAAAGCGGACTTACCACTTTTCCGTCGCCACTCACGCCCATGACCAACATTCCCGACTTTACCCTGGGTCTCGACCTGATAGCCTTCAAACATTGTGATGGAATCGATGGGCTACTTATTTGATTGCTCTGACTTTGTCCTGCCAGAAACTGAGATATATCACTTCCAGCAGATACGCCACTGGGTGATGCAACCCTCGATACGCCAAGCGGCGGAGAGATTGCTCACACATGAGAAATGGTTACTATCCAAACAGTCTAGCAAACATCTCATCCAAGAACTTTACCATCTCAGGCGGCCTCTGGAACAGCTGGCTAAACCCGCAGTCCAGAGGCACTGGGAGGCAGAGTTGGGGCAGACATTCTCACCGAAGGAAGGGGAGTACATCTTTTATCAGGCTAGACACTCGGCGTGCAACATGCCTAGCATAGAAACTGCCACAAAGATAGCGACATATTGGTATCTCACCTACCCCAGACTGCACAAGGGCGATCCCAGACGCTCCCCGAGGTGCTGGAGAGGGTGTGGGGCAGAGGGCACACTGACCCACTTGTTGTGGGACTGTCCAATGCTTACGTTATACTGGGAACAGATCCTTGATGAGGTCGATAAGCACTTTAACACTAAGATACTATGTTCCCCGGCATATGTTCTCTTAGGCCTACCCGACAGGCCCCATAAGTTACGCAGGGGCAGGCAGATGGGAATCACCCTGGGTGTGGCCCTGCAGAATATATTGTCTCACTGGGGCACAGACAGGACTCCCATGCTCCAGGGGTGGCTACAAAGTTTGTGGTACGTGCTGGGCATGGATCGCATTTCCCTTTCACTCCAGGGAGAAGAGGCTTCCTTCGCGGATTTGTGGCACCCTTTCATTGCATTGCAGAGCGCAGATTTGTTGTTGAGATTTTGTTTTTCCTTTTCATGCTATGCCTTATCACTCTGCATACCTTTTTGGCTCCCAGCATGGGCATTGTATTGTTTATCACATTATTATCACAGATTATGGGATTTATTTATGGGATTTATAAAGCGCCGGGGATATTATTGATTAAAGTTTTATATGTCCAGGAGACCGCTTTTGAGGGTATCTCTTCTTCTAATAGTCTGCCTTCAAGCGACGCATATTCAGGTATATCCTTAGTATCAATGTTTTGCACTCTCCAGGAATGTGTTGTTGCAGGTATTTATAGCGTTGGGTGTGCGTCAATTAATATTCAGTCTGGAGAGCCCCAAAAGTAATTAAGTCCCCATCCTTTAGCATGTCGCCTTACCTCCTGATCCCGACTGTGTCCCACTCCCTGAAGCCCTGTAGCTTCACTAGCTCTGGCATCCTCTTACCCTCCCTTAGTAGTGCGGCTCTAGTTAGTCTTTTGTCCCATCTCATCTGTCTCTCTGCCCCCTTACAGGTCTCAATCGTCCTTTGGGTGGCCGATAGCAAATCTCTGGCTCCTGCGCCCCAATACAGGAAATGAAGATATGTATGCTTCCTGAATTAGAGCCTTTCGAGAGAATACGTGGAATGGTGTCCTGCGGCATGGCCTCACTCATTGATTACTGTTAAACGTGTGGCTCGGTAATAGGCTTGTATTTCTGGAAGAGCGATTCCCCCATTATATTGGTTACACTGCAATGTTTGTAGCACTACTCTGGGGTGACCTCCATCCCATAATAATGTGCGGAGTTTGTCATTGATTGTCTTGAAGATTGTCTCTGGGTTTTTGTGGAACGTATTTTGGAGAATGTACAGTAGTTTGGGATGCGTTATCATTTTGTTCATGGCTGCTCTTCCCAGCAGCGTTAGGGGGAGCCGTATCCCCCTGCAGCTCCAGGACTAACACAAAGAGGAGGGGAGACAGAGGGCAGCCTTGTCTGGTTCCTCTTTTAATGGAAAAGTCTGCTGATTTCACCCCATTGACCCTCAATGTAGCTCTAGGGTTAGTGTATAGTAGATCCACCCAGGTTGTAAATTCCCTTCCAAACCCAAACTTCACTATGACATGCTGCATGAATGGCCAGTGGACCATGTCAAAGGCCTTCTCTGCGTCCAGGGAAAGGAACACATGCGCGGTGAGCCTGTTCTTGACTGTGTCTAGCCAACTTACAAATCTACGAAGGTTGAACCGTGTGGCACGGCTGGGCATAAAGCCCGATTGATCACGGTGAATAAGAGATGTGATCAACGTTAAAAGTCGTGCCGAAAAAACAGAGGCCAGAATTTTGGTTTCAGTGTTAAGTAGTGAGATGGGGCGATAGGCTCCACAGTTCTCCGGGGGTTTACCTGGCTTCGGGATAACCACTACTGCAGCTTTGCAAAGATCTGGTGGGAGGGATCCTTCCTCTCATGCCGCTTGAAACATGGTTAAGAAGTGGGGACCTAACAGATTTACATTTTGTTTGAGGAATTCCCCTGGGAGCCCGTTCGGTCCTGGGGTTTTCCCTTGTTTTTGTCTGTTAATGGCGTCCATTACATCTGCCAGAGTATTTTCTGCCTCCAAAGCTTCTGCTTTTTACCGCGTCAGTGTGGGGGTATCAATGTTAACAAGGTATTTTGAGATCTGGGATTCCTCTTCTAATGATCTGGCTTTGTATAGTTTCCTATAGAACCGTTCAAATGCCCCTGCTATTGTATGTGCATTTATGTGTAGCTCTTCTGCCTCTTGGATCTGGGCCACCCAGCTCGCCTCTCTCTCCCTTCTGCCCAGCCAAGCCAGGATCCTCCCCGCACTGGCTTCCGACTCTTAGAGACGGTGATGTGTGGCCTGGATTTGAGTCCGCACTTCATGCTCAGTCAATGCTCTAAGTTCCCTATGGGTGATTATTATTTGCCATATCTGCGCTGCCTCAGTGGCTGGGTTAATGCTGCTCTCCAGTTCCAGTTTACGCTCTAATGCCTCTATTTGGCTCATTACTCCCTTAGTTTTCATGCTATGACATATTGCACTCTACCTCGGATCACTGTCTTATAAGCTTCCCAGAGGGTGGTGGCCGAAGCCACAGAGCCTTCGTATTCTTGGAAGTATAGTTCACTCACCGTCATTATCACTTCCTTTACCTTTTTGTTCCGCAGTTCCCAAGCATTTAGTCTCCAATCCGACCTTTGTCTAGTGTCCACTTCACTGACCGTTAACCATAGTGGGGAGTGGTCCGAGATTCCCCTTGCCAGATACTCTATTTTGTCCACTGCTCGCATCCCCCCCCCCCACCCCCGGGGCAAAGAAATAATCGAGTCTGGAGAAAACTCTATGGGCCCCAGGGAAGTAGGATTAGCTACGGTCTAATAGGTGTTGCTTCCGCCACAGGTCAGTAAGCCCCAGCGAAGAAACAAAGGCAGCCAATGGGGTGTGAACACGGGTTCCAGCGATGGTGTATGTGCAGTCACAATTTGGGTCTATTACGGCATTGAAGTCGTCGCCGATTGGGTGCGTGAAGGGGCCCGATTCCCGTAATATCTTTGCTATTGCATCTATGGTTTGAGATTCCAATCTTGGCGGGGCATAGGCACTCATCAGCATTAGTTCTCGTCGTCCCCAGGTCCGGGACAAAGGTTCCATTCGGGTCTAACTACGTTCTGGTAGTGTGAAAGATGGGGGGTTCTTGATCAATATTGCAATCCTCGAGCCCTGGTGGAAAACTCAGCGTGCGCTAGCGTTATGTGTGATCCCCTGCATATAAAGAAAGAATGTGTCCCTATCAAGTGGGTTTCCTGCAGGAAAACAATGTCAGGCTTTACTCTCTTAACAGACTTTGATACCAATCCTCTCTTAATTTTGCTACCCAACCCATTGACAGTCCATTTCAGTGCTGTGTATGTTTCCTCACCTATTGTGTATGTGTATTGTATTTATCGTGTTGTGTTTTGGGAAGGCCTACCTGCTGATCCCTTTCTCTCTGTCTCTGTCTGTAACCCACGGTGCTCTTACTGTTAGCTCTATGGACGGTATGCTCACAAACATGACAGTATAACTTTTGATCCCTCAACCTGTCCCTCCCACCCCACTCTCCCACTTCCTACGCCAATTCCCTAAACTGTCAACCTGACAACCTGGTGCAGGTATAGCTTGAGAGGTCTGTAGTCCCCCCCTCCCTTGACCCACTAAATATTAATTAAAGCAATAAACAAATTAGCCCCGCTGAAAAAGCCAACCAACAGAGACACCAGCAAGAGAGCCAGCTGGTTCACCCTGGAACTCCTAGCATCAAAGCGCACCTGCCGGAAATTGGAGAACAAATGGCACAGCGAGAAGACGCCAGACAGCCGTGCTGCCCACAAAGACGCCATCCGCAACCACCACCACCTCATCAGGACCACCAAAAAGACCTCCTTCAAAGACCGCCTCGACAACAACGCACACAACAGCAAGGAGCTCTTCAACATCGTGAAGGAACTCTCCAACCCCAGTTCCAGCGCCAATGACATTCCGCCATCGCAGGCCCTGTGCAACTCCCTCGCCACCTTCTTTCACCGCAAAATCACCGACATTCATGACAGCTTCAACCCCCGGACGACCCCTACAGGCCTCGACACGCCGGACCCACCGCATCCCATCGACCACGACTCCCTGACAACCTGGGCCAACGTGAGCATCGAGGACACAATCAAGACCATGGGCACAATCCACTCCGGCTCACCGTCTGACCCTCTTTCACACCACATCTTCAACAAAGCCAGCATCTTCATCGCACCCCACCTGCGCAACGTCAGCAACCTCTCCTTCGAGACCGCTACCTTCCCTGAGAGCTGGAAGCACGCCGAGATCAACGCCCTACTGAAGAAACCCAAGGCGAATCCGAGTGACCTCAAGTACTTCCGGGCCATCTCCCTGCTTCTGTTCCCAGCAAAGGTCATCGAGAAGATAGTTAACATCCAGCTCACCCGTCACCTCGAAGACAACAGCATCCTGGAGCCCTCCCAATCCGGATTACGCAGCAACCACAGCACCGAGACTGCCCTCATCGCTGCCACAGACGACATCAGGATCCTGCTAGACAACGGCGAGACAGCGGCCCTCATCCTCCTGGACCTCTCCACTGCCTTCGACACCGTCTGCCACCGCACACTACGCACGCGCCTCCGCAACGTAGGGATCCGAGACAAGGCCCTGGACTGGACCACCTCCTTCCTCTCCGGCAGAACTCAGAGAGTCCGCCTCCCCCCATTCTGGTCCGAAGCCTCCGAGATCATCTGCGGCATCCCGCAGGGATCCTCCCTCAGCCCGACGCTGTTCAACGTCTACATGGCACCACTCGCACGCATCGCCCTACAGCACGACCTCAACATAATCTCCTACGCTGACGACCCGCAGCTGATCCTCTCCCTCACGAAGGCCCCCCTCATCGCCAAATCCAACCTCCACCAGGGAATGAAGGCTGTCGCCGACTGGATGGAGGAAAGACGACTTAAGCTCAACACAGACAAGACGGAGATCCTCATCCTCGAGCCCAACCCCTCAGCATGGGATGACTCCTCGTGGCCTGCTTCACTGGGGACACCCCCAGCTCCTACCAACCACGCACGCAACCTGGGAGTCATCCTCGACTCGAAACTCACCATGACCAAACAAGTCAACGCAGTCTCCTCTACCTGCTTCAACACCCTCCACATGCTCCGCAAGATCTACAGATGGATCCCGACAGACACGAGGAAAACAGTCACCCAGGCCCTAGTCAGCAGCAGACTCGACTACGAAAACGCCGTCTACGCCGGAGCCCCGACCAAGCTCATCAACAGACTGCAAAGAATCCAGAACGCCTCTGCATGCCTGATCCTCGATGTCCCGCGCCGCTACCACATCCCCCCCCACCTGACTCCCTGTCGACAGAAGAATCTCCTTCAAGCGCCTGATCCATGCCCACGAGGCACTCCACAAAACCGGCCCAGCCTATCTCAACAGTCGACTCCACTTCTACGTACCCAATAGAAAGCTGCGCTCCGCCGACCGCACCCTGGCCACGGTCCCGCGCATCCGTAGAACCACATCCGGCGGCAGGTCCTTCTCCCACCGCGCCGCCAAGACCTGGAACACCCTCCCCCTCAACCTACGACAAACCGAAGACCTGCTCACCTTCAGGAGACGACTCAAGACCTGGCTTTTCAACCAGTAGCAGCAGCATCCCCCCCCCTCCCTCAGCGCTTTGAAACACTTGCGGGTAAGTAGTGCGCTTTACAAATTAACTGATTGATTGATTGATTGATAAAGGATATACGTTTCAAGTAAGTCTTTGTGCTCAGGAAGGCTGAATTCAATAATGCCTGGGGGGCTCCTTGACAGTGCTACAGTTCTTCTGCCCATGTTTCAGTCTTCGTCAGCGCTCTTGTCTTGCTGCTGATGTTTTCTCTGTTGGTTGCTCGCTGAGGTGCCCCGGTCTCCCATTTGGTTAATATTCTTAAGGAGTGGGTGGTCACTGTCTGTATCAGCAAGATACTCCTTATTCGAGGGCTCCATTTGGGTGCATTCTCGTTGACTGGAGGGATTTTTCCTAGCTTTGGCCTGAGTGGAGTCCTCCTCCGACTCTGAGCGCGCCTATTTCTCCGACCATCATGGGGTTCCCCTCCAGAGGGTCACCATTCGAGTCTTGCGTCCTCCCGTGTGTATGCACCTCTTTTTCACCCTTTGCGGTTTGGATTTTGATCTTATTGGTATATCTCTGGGTGGCATCACATTGGCCCCTACCTCTCCCCTCAGAGGGCGGCGCTTTTCTATCCAAGCCCATGCTTCATCCGGTGATTGAAAGAAATGGGACTTGCCCTGGAGGATGACTTTTAGCTTGGCAGGGAAGAGAAGCATATTTGCAGGGCTCTTAGTTTAGCTTTCATCGAGTCAAATGTTCTTCTCATCTTCTTGACTTCACTCGAGTAATCAGGGAAAATCATTACCTTTGTGTTAGCCAACTTAAGTTCCCTTACCTGGCGTGACTCTCTGAGGATTGTGTCCCGATCCTGGAAGTTTAGGAACCGTGCGATACGTGGCCACAGCGGAGCATCTAGCTGCAGTTTCATGCTAGGCATTCTGTGGGCCGCTAGGAGGGAATCATACAGCCATGTCATTAAGAAGGTCACTGGGTCTGGGCCCTCTGCTCCTTCCGCAAATCCTATAAAGAGCAGATTATTTCTGCGTGCCCTATTTTCCTCATCGTCCGCTTTCCATGCTACCTCTCTTGTTGTTGCCTGCAGGCCTCTGACGTCTGTTGTTAGTTTGTGTGTCATGTCTTCCATTTCCGAAATGCGGTTTTCAGTTTGCCTTACCCTGTAAGAAATATTACGCATGTCTTGACCTTATTTCGGCCATTTTTCCTTCAATGGCTTCTCTGGAGGCTTGTATCGCTTGGAGGATGGTCGCATTGTCTGGGGGCCCTTGGGGTGCTCCCTCCGCCTCCGTTGGCGGGAGAAGTACTTTTGTCCTGCTTTTGGATTTTGGGCTCTTTATCTCTTGCCATTGTTTGAATGGTGTGATTAGTCCTCCTACTTGAATTCCCAACCCCCACCACCAGATTTGTTGTGCGTGGTCCGTTGGCAGGTTGTGTGTGTTTGGCTTGGGGATTGGGAGGGAAGTTAATCTCTGATGCCTGGAAGAAGCTTTCGGTGTCTATCCTATGTTGGCGGCTCCCCTCGCTTGTCCACAACAGCCTGTCACTGCCACCACTTTGTCGCCTCTATCACCGATACCTCTCATCACTGTCTCTCCCCCTCTCTTGACAGAGTCCAACTGATCGCTCCCTGGCGTTCGTTTGATCGTTATATTTACACTTTCCGGTCTCCTCGGTGGCCTCTCAGTGTTATGTTCAAATCCAATCCCCTGCAACTGGTTCTATGGCGCTTCCACGTCACCGAGTTCTGGGACTGATGATGTCTTTATCTAGACGGGGTGGGGGATCACTACTTTCAGCTCTAATTTTCCTCCACTAAAGAGCCTAAGTACTCCTCTTCTCCTCCTCAGGGCTTGTAAGGTCATTGGTGGCTGTCTTGCCCCCCCATATTTCCTCCACTCCACCAAGGTCTCAATTGGTTTCCATCACTGTAGCTGCTGTGAATTTTGTGGGGCTCGCCATCATTCCTGTTTCTATTTTGATGTGGTGCGCCTGTGTGTTATCTTCCTGAGGACTTTAAGCATGAGGCAGTATCCGGGCCTCCCCTGCAACTTCCCCGCAGCCAATCGCAGCACCGCGTCCCAGCTCAGTGGGCCCCGGGGTCTCAACTCCCACTCCTTGATCCCAGGCCTGCCTTATCACTTGGAGGGCCCTCGGCAGATCCCACTCACATTGTCCCTGCTCTCTGCTGTTGGGGACGAGGCCTGCCTGCCTCCCATGGTTTCATCCGTGTATAGCCCCTTTCGCCTTCACACAGACTTGGCTCAGGATTACTGCTTGCCGCCGGGAGTGGACTCAGTCCCTCCTTTACTTCCTCCTGATGAGGTCCTCACTCCACCACTGCTGAGTCCTCTCCAGACTCCCAAGTATTCCACCGAGGACCACCTTGTTAGTTTTATGGATCTACGCCTCACTTACCCCGGGAGAGCGCTGTCCGCTCTCTCCCATGCGCAGCCCCTCTCACCCGTGCACAGGTTGGGCCCAGGCCTATCCTCAGTCTTCAGCCTCTCCTGGAGAGCAGCAAGGAAGTCGGGCCCTCTCTCCTTTGTCCAGCATGGGTTAGTTCCCTAGGGCCTAGCCCTGGCATGCTATTTGTTTTCGTGGAACCGGCTCGTCGCTCAGACGCTTCGGCCCATTGGGCGGCAGGGTCGTCGCACTCCCATCGTCGAGTCTTCTCAGGACCTCGGCCGTCCCACAGGTATGGGTACAGCAGGCCAGGCAATGCCCCAAAGAAGTCTTGGGGCAGGCACGAGAGCAAGCCCCTGCATCTCCTGGAGCACTGCCCGGTGGGTTCTTAATCTTCAGCCCCTCCCGGAGTACAGCGAGAAATTATGGCCCTCTCTCCATCGTGCGGGGCAGTTCTTACAGGGCCTAGCCCTAGGGCGCTGTTTGCTTTTGGGAGAGGATTCGATCCTTCTGTTGCTTCATCCCATCAGGTGAAAGGGTCATCACACTCTCCCCGCCGAGTCCTTCCAGGACCTCCAAGAATTTCACCCGGGACCGTCCGGGGCCGCCCTCCTCAGAACTCTGCCTCACTCTCCGTGGGAGGACGCAGCCCACTCCTGTCCGTGCGTGGTCCCTCTCTCCTGCACACAGGCTGGGTCTGGGTCTTCGCACCACTGCGGGCTGCCCTCAAGTCACCATATTGGCCTTTGAAGCGCTAGTCAGCAGGTCCTCCATACCCAGCTCATCACGAAGGGCAGCAGGGAGGCCGGATTTTGTCCTCTTCGCTCAACGTGTGGCGGTTCTCCTCGGCTAGATTTTCACTTCCACCATCTTGGGGAGCCACGCCTCCCCCCCCCCCCCCCCCCATTTTCTCCCTCCCTCCTTTTCCTCAGCATCTAACAGGTGCAGACCACGGTAAAGGGAGCCTGTTAGTTTTATGGACCAGGGCGCACCGCTGGCAGCAGCTGGCGGTTAGAAGGACAGGATATCGGTAAGGATCTGGTTCACGCTGCCGGAGCTCCGGCAGATGCTGCTAGTCAGCCATGTTGCTGGCCACACCCCCTGCACATATACACATCTTAAAAATTTCAAAGATTTATCCTTTGTTAGTTTAATGAAAATAAACATGGACCACATGATTTGTCATGATAGATTCCCTCTTCAGTCTGTAAAACTGTATGACCTCCTCCTACCTAGGGAAAATGAGGGATATGCTCTGGCGTAACTGAGCTGTCCAAAGTGTACTGTGATGGTGAGAATTTTGTACTAAAGCTACTGCATCATTTCCTATGCCTAGTTTACCAATGTGCAGCAATTCTGACGCATTTCTATGTGTGACTCTATGATATTATGTTAAATACCACTGCGTTACATTTGCATTGGACTTTGCACTGGAATGCCTACATTGCATACATTAATTCCTGCGTGACGCAGCTGGATTCGGCACAGCAGTTGCACTATGTGATTAGCAGAAAATTATGCATTTGCGTGCTTTCTCTGTTCCTTAAATCTGGCTTACTGCTTGCGTCGTCCTTGTGTCACACTATGTGACATAAGACGGAGGCAAGGCCTTGATAAATATGCCCCTTAGATGATGTGTATTCTCCTGCCACACCTCAAGATGAACATAAAAGTATGACCATGTACATCTTAGTAAGCATCACTCCAACACCACAATAATGTTCTACTTATGGAAATGTGATTGTAATGTTATACTCTTCGACTCACATCACCCCTTAAGGGTGCTGCCTGTAGCATTTGGACCAATGAAGATGGAATTTGGGACACCTTTTGTTTTATATCTTGGTATGAAACTGATTGGCAATATTGGCATTGCAGCCAGCATCCTTCTAGTCAAAGTCAAAAGTGATACTGCTTTCCTGGATATGCACTAGAGGATTGCTGTGACCCCTCAAGAACAGAAAGAGACAGAATTGCCCACAATTATTTTCTAAATCTAGTATTTCATGGAATGCACCACTGAGAACAAAACCTTAGAAACCTGGAATAAGCATAAACAAGAAAAACCTTGTAGGGATAGTCCTTCAAGCAGAGGAACATCTGGTAGTACCAAGGGGGATATAGGTTGAATTAAATGTTAGGAAAAAATATATTATGGTATACATCCGATGTATGTTTTGAATAAACTGTGCAGTCTTTTTCAACAACATGTTGTTCTTTCCAAATATCCACCAAGTTCAAATCTACAGGTACTTGTGAGAGTGATGAGGGAACAGTGTAGGTACTGAACCAGGCTATTGAGCTATCTTAATTTGGATGTGTAGTAGGATTAAGTTCCCCATTCCGCAACGTGATCATTGAGCAAGTATATAAATTTGAATATCTAGGAGTTAGATTGGCTGTTAATGGTAAATGGTCTAACCAGAGCAGTATGAGCTTAATTGCACTCAATCATAAAGCTAAGTCCAAATTAGCTTTTCCAAAAAGACTAAGTTCTCATGTAATTTTACCACCATGAAAGTCTACAGAGCCTGGGTTGAGACAACCGGACTTATGAAGAAAAGCTGTGGGATATAGTTGACTTGAACATAATGAAAGAAGATGAAATTAGCTTCCTGTAAACTTTTTTAAAATTATTAAGGAGCACCATACAAGTTCTACAAGATTTGCCCCAAGGAGTTTTGTTCAAATTGTGAAACTACGACCTTTTGTCAAATTATGTATCAATTCACTATAGTGATCCCCCTTCGAGAGATTCTCTCTACTAGCAATGCATCAAGTCTGCCTTGGTTTGTGTTCACCCGCACTTCCCTAGAGCAATTGGGCCACCTACATTATCAGGAAGAACCTGAACCCTTAATACCATGTATGATGGGGAAAAGTAAGAACATCTATCAAACTGTCATGGATCAGAACAGATTTCTGAATTTACTGAATGTTTTCTGCTTCATAAACGTATTCCCTAACTTGAAATATACCTGGATTCAATACAGCCATTGCTTGTTAAGAATTTACAGATGAAATTTAGATTACGCATCCTACCCTACTGGAGGTTTTACTGTAAATTGGTAAATTCGTTTGAAAGAATCACATAATTTCCTTTGCTGTTACAAACATTCTGCGACCGTAATACACCTTTTATTTTTTTGTCCTCTTTATCATAAAATCAGGAAGAAATTGATTAATCTGATATTTCGGAGCTTTGGTTTTGTAGTCATGTGATGGCAATCAGAATAGCATGCTCCCCAACTTCCACTGTACTGATTTTCTCTCTGTCTCAGTTTTTTTTATAAGACGTGGGATATTGAAACAAACCGTCTTGAAATTGAAAACTAACCTCTACAAAAAAAATGAGTTTGCCTTTAGAGGACAATTCTTTTATATAGAGTTATTTTATAACACTGAGGTCTCTACCTCAGTATTTGCTAATTGAAGCATAACGTGGATCTAAAACATTATTTAGTATAAACTTAATTTAACTTTAGCACAAATAATTTTGTGATGATTTTTTAAAAACATAATTTATTGATTTTCCAACTGTTCCTGTTACATTTCAACATGCCTATACCATTGCACATTTATTTTATAAGTTGTTATAGTCTGCAACGTGATGAAAATCTCTTACATGGTCCCTCATACAGCAATTTTACAGGTAGCTGGCTCCTGTATAAAAGTATGCATTTACAAATTCAAAAAACTTTTAACCAATAGCACCCTTCCGTTCCCCCACCACCACCCCAGACTGTGACTTCTCTGTCTCGGTATGGATTCCCATTGTGTCCCAAAATTGTGCTCTCATGCTTGTGCTCAAAATTGTGCACCTTCCCTCTCCTTGTCTATGAATGAAGGACTGTTTATGTCTCCTCTGCACCAGTTCCTACTGTGTGGTCGGAGTGCCAGAAGTATCGTCTGGGCCAGTGCTTTTAAGGGCTTCTAACGTTGTGTCCCATTCTAGTGATATCAGGTTTTTCATTAATCCTCAGGCTTCCTCTCTGCATGGGGCAGCGCTTTCGGCTCCACCCCATCTGGTTAGTTCCCAGTGCCGTGTGCATATTGCAGTGGGTTTAGCTGATTTCCAGCGCATGGAGATAGATCGCTTGGCCACAATAAGAGCCAGATCCAGGAAGCGAAGCTGGACCTTCTGCGGAGCTCTACGCTTACGAAGTCCCAACAGGTACTCCATTATCGAGCCATCTATGGTGAGATGCGTAGTCTCCTCCAGTATTCGTTTAACCCCACACCAGAACCCTGCAAGACATGGGCATGCCCATAGCATAATTATTAAGTCTGCCTCCGCCAATTTGCATCTAGAACCTTGATGTGTCATGTTTGGGTACATCCTATATAATCTATTTGGCGTAAGATAAGCTCTGTTTAGGACCGTGTATTGGATGAACTTAAACTTAGCAATACGGGACACCTTCTTTGAATATTCAAAAATATCCGCCCATTCCTTATCCGTGAGGTCCCGCCCCACATCTACCGCCCGAAGGGTGTCAAGGGGCAGCTTGACGTGAGCCCAGATGCTCAAATACAGCCATTTGATGAGGTGACTTCCTTGCTCCATATAGTATAGTGATTTAACCAATTCATGCATCTTGGGTTCTTCCGGGTGAGGAGACCAGTGTTTCTTAACATATGCAGTAATGCAGCGTGTATCATGTACAGAGTGTTTGGTACCCCTGATTCTTGTACAACATTGCCGTGATTCATTAGAACTTCCCCGTTAAAGAGTGCCCCTACCATCCCCACACCTGCCTCCAGCCATGCTCTGAGTTTGTGTTTCGTGAGTCTGCCGCTCAGTAGTGGGATCCCTACTAACGGGATGTTACCTGCTTAAGGGGTGCAGCTAGATGTGTATCTTAGAGCTTTCTTCCAGCATGTCGGTGCGGTTTGTGGTAAAGGCGGTGTTGTTGAGGGGGTTTTACACTGTGGTAGTAATAGCGTGTGTAGCATACCCTGTTCAATATTTCTTACAGTGAAGACGATCTCTTGTAAGTTGCGACCTGCCGGCCAGAAGGACTGCCACTGCAATTGACTCGCGTAATAGTAGGCTCTGAAATCCGGTCCGCTCAGGCCTCCCCCTTTTGTGTCTATTAGTAGTTTATTGAGACTCACCCCAAATAAGGTCTGACAGTATTGTGTCTAGTGCATTAAAAATAATTGGAGGGGGCGTAGTCTCGCTACGAATGAGGTGAGACGCACGTCACGGGGGCTCCGGCGGATCGCTACCTTTCCGAGCGATCATCGGCGGAGCTGGGGCCCATTCGCTGCCGTTTTCTGGGACACACAGGTGGCGGACGGTCCACGGCATCTCCTGCCGAGCGGAGGAAGCTGGGGCTGCGCCAGCTGCGGTGACTCGGCCGTGATACTCCAGCCTTCCCTCCTGACCGCCGGCGGCTGCCATCTTGTGAATCATGGGCCGAGGACACACCGCAGGATCGGCAGGACCTGTAATGACCCTCATCAAGCCGCATTGACCCTCATCGAGCCTCATTGGTGCCGCGCCGTCCTGGTAGTGGCGGCGCGGCCTCTCGGAGGTGGCGGAGACAGCGGGGGACCGTCGCAGGTCGCCTGGAAGCTCGACGATCGCGCCTGCTGTCCGCCATTTTGTGAAGTGGCGCGGACCGGACTGCAGCGGATGGTGGCGAAGACTAGACTGCAACGGAACGTGGTGAGCTGCCGGTGGCTGGGCAGCATGGCGATGAGTGGCGCTCCTGCTTGATGGGCGGTGGACGAGACCGGCATGGGGAGGACTTTGGCTGCGGCGGGCCCAGCGCGACTCTGCTCCCAGTGTCCTGTATTTGTGGTGCAAAGGGGCCCTGCGCCTGGGGTTGACCGGTGACTAGGCTGCTGCCCGTCTGCTAGGGGCCGCCGATGTGCCCGCGCGCCCTGCCTCTCTGCGGGACTGTTGTGTGCCAGTGGCTTGGGCATTCCCTTATAGGGGGGCCCCCCGAAGACACTCCTGGTTGTCGCCTGTCACCCATTGGATCGCCCCCGTGAGCCGCCCGCCGATACTGCCGCCCACCCGGCCTGATTGCCCAGCCTGCCCTTTCCACTGGCCTGAAGCTGCCCCTGCGCTGCCCTTGTGAGGACACTCTTGCATCGCCAGTGGGGGGGGGGCTGTTGCTGTGCTTGTACATCGCCCCCAACTGTGGCCGCTCATCTTGCTGGACTGCTCCTCTACACTGGTCTGGGGACGCTCCTGTGTGGGGGCTCACTTGTGACATTTTGCTCTGTGCCAACAGTGTTGGGCCGTGACCTCCCGGACTGCACGTGACTGGGGTTTGAGAGGAGACTGGCCTGATCCGTTTGCTTCTACTCTTGGGAGGCGGCCATTGGATATATACCTGCTGGAGGAACGGTGGGGTGGCTGCGAGACCCGGCTGGGGCATTGTGCTGTATCTTGAGGGTTCGGTTGCATACTCCTGCGGGGCTGCCGTGAGATTTGCAGGACCGCTGTGGGATCGACAGGGGCTGCTGGACTCGCGTGTGGCTGTGAGCTGCGGAACTGTGGCGACGGCCTGAGTGTTGGGACTTACTACTCTGAACTGCCTGGTTTTGCCTTGGTCTGCGGTGGGGCCAGACACATCTGGGGGGCCCTGTGGCAGGGGACGGCGCTCCCCCTGGGACCCGTGTTTTGCAGACACCGCAGAGGGCTCTTGGCTACCCTTTGGGACTAGAAACCGGCTGAACAACCGCGGAGCAAGAATGACACGCACTAACAGAGGCAAAGACGTTCCAGGGCCAACCCCCAAAGACAACTCGGTTGCGGCAATGTGGGGCACGGTGGGCTGAGGGGCAACCGCAGGCTGGGGGAGACTCGTCACCGGTGACACAGGCCTTTATGACCTCCTTCATGTCCGAGTTGAAGTCTGAGATTGGCACCGAAGTGCACTCCTGTGTTTGGGAACTCCGGAAAGAGGTCACAGATCTTGGCGAGCGTGTAGACGGGCTGGAAAAGACGGTTGACGCCCGTACGGAAGACCAGGAGCAGCTTTGGCAGCGCTTGGCTGTCCTGGAAGACCAACACATAGAATTGCAACTGAAGCAGGGGGACTTGGAAAATCGAAGTCACCGGAATAATCTCCGCATCCGGGGTGTTCCTCTCAGAGCCGAAGGGAAGGACATTATGACCTACGTGGCACGGTTGTTACACAAGGTGTGGGGTGATGACGACGCTTCCCCGCCGGCTTTGGATCAGGCTCATCGGGTCTCCGGGCCCACGGGCAGGCCGGGCCTCCTTCCTGACATTTTAACCAGGGTCCACTTTTTTACAGAAAAAGAAGCTATTCTTCGGGCGGCACGAGCCAAGCAAGATCTCACGTACAAGGGGAACAAGATCCAGATTTTTCAGGACCTGGCCCCCACTACCCTGCGACACCGCTGTGACTTTAAGCCTGTGACGGACAAGTTGCGGAGCATGAACATCTCCTATCAGTGGGGCCACCCCTTTGCCCTTATTTTTACATGGGAGTCCAAGCGTAAGGTGATTCGGTCCTACAAAGATGCGGTGCAGCTACTCCGACTCCCCTCCTCACGGCCCGCCAGCCCCACTCGTCCTTCGCCTTCTGCACAGGTGCCTGCCAAGCCGACCTGGTCGACCGTGCACCGGCACAGGCGCTCCCCACCCTTCAACGAACAAGAGTCCCTGCAGGCTAAACAGGACATTATAGAGCACATTAGATCCTTGGAAGGGGACAAGTCCGAGTCTGGTCCAGATTCTCCAATCTCGTGATCAACGGCTCATATACTCGTGATGGCCCTTGGAACCCTTCTCTGGGAACATCGCTCCTTCTAGTCTAGCTCTTTCTAGTTGGACTTGATGTTTGGTATGGGGGCCTTGACGTTACCCCAGCTCCCATTTCTTTTCTTATGCGGTGTAGCTGGTGCCGGAGCACTCCGCCTGGATGAACTTGAGAGCAGCGGACGACGTACCCCTCTCTGTTCCTGAGAGAGTGACGTCTCTGGGCTTATCTGAACCTTAGGGTGTAGGCTAGCCTGCGACTGGCAAAGGACAATGTGGCCCGGTTGGCCAAAATTGGTCACACATCTTTCTATTCCCTGTCTTCCTACTTGTCTGTACCTTTTCTCTTTTTTTTTTTTTGGTTACTAGGTATGGCGGACGGATGACCCCACAGCCACGACGCACGCTTGTTGACAAAGTAGGCCCACTCCTGCATCCCCCTTCCATTCCCCTGCAACGCTTTCTGCGGTGACATGATGGACTAATTTGGGATCTGTTTTCTTTATGGCTCTTCCCGGCCCTTTAAAGGTACTAACCCTTAATGTCAAGGGACTCAGTTCTCCCAATAAGCGGCAACAGGTGTGGCGCTACCTGCGTCAACATAGCCCGGACATTATCTTTCTGCAAGAGACCCACCTGCGGCATATAGATACCCCCCGCATGGCGCACCTAAACTACCCCCTCCAAATCGGGGCCACAGCAACTACCAAAACGGCTGGAGTAGCTATTCTATGCAGATCTGGCATCAGGCAGGGGGACTTCAAAGTCTTTCGCAGTCCGGATGGACGTTTCATCAGGGCGGGGGTGAGGATGAGGAGACGCCTACTTACACTGTGTAATGTCTATGCACCAAACCAGATGCAGGACTCCTATCTCCGAACACTTCGGATGTGCCATATGGCGACCCCTCTCTAATTTTGGGAGGAGATTTTAACCTGGTGTGGGACTCTGCGATAGACCGTAGTGAAGCTTCTTCCAATGAGACGGGGGCCATGTCCTCCACACTCCGGAAACAGATAACAGACCTTGGCCTGCTGGACGTATGGCGCTACCACTCTCCGGAGGTGCGGGATTACTCGTACTACTCCCACGTTCACCGCTCGTACTCGCGTATTGATTATCTTTTTATTTCGCACGACATCATGAGGGACACGGGCTGTCTATGTCTGACATATCGCTATCTGACCATGCCCACGTGGAGTTCCTTCTGCAGGATCCGTCCGCTTCCCCCGCCCACTTCCCGAGGTGGCGTTTGCCGCTACATGTCTTGCGTAACCCGGCTGATGTGGAGAGCATTCGGACCGCCATTAACTTATTTTGTGAGCAATGACCTTCCCGAGACTCCCTTTACTGTGGTGTGGGATGCCTTCAAGGCTACAATCCGCGGTCACATCACATCTTTATCGATTGCACGGGTGCGGGAAGCCCGCCGCCTGGAAGATAGCCTTTCCAAGGACATTAAGGCGTTAGAGAAGCAAGATCAGGGCCATTCTTCGATCGCGAGTCGGCGGCGACTTGCTAACCTCCGGGGTCAGCTACGCGCTCTGCGCACCAATAAAGCAGAGCGTCCCTGTTTGCCTTACAACAAAGATATTTTGAGGGGGGAGACAAAGTGGGCAGATTGCTGGCGAAGCGCTTGAGGGCCCGTGGAGCGAAGGCTCACATAGCGAATATTCAATCGCCGGATGGGACCTGGGCCACCACGGAGCGAACTAAATGCGAGGCCTTTAGGGCTTATTACGCTGCCCTTTATACGACAGAAACCCCCTCCCAAGCCCATATAGATGATATCTTAGCCCAGTGCCCCTGGACTCCAATCCACCCACACCATGCCAAACAATTAGAAGACCCTCTCAAGGCGGAGGAACTGATAGCAGCATTGAAAGATCTCCCTCTCAGGAAGTTGCCAGGCCAAGAGGGCCTGCCACTGGTCTTTTACCGTATGTTCCTACCACAACTGCAGCCACACCTTCTGCGACTATATAATTCCTTCTCGGACACGGAGGGGCCGTCGCCCTCCATGGGAATGGCTGAAATAGCTCTTATCCCCAAGCCGGGAAAGGATCCCACGTTGTGTGCATCATATCGCCCCATCGCTTTGCTGAACACAGACCTCAAAATTTACACCAAAATGCTTGCCAGACGCTTGGATCCCCACATGCCTGGCCTTGTGGAGCTGGATCAAGTTGGCTTCATCCGCAATAGGCAAGGGGCGGACAATGTGCGTAGAATCGCGCATCTGGTGGGGAAAGCACAGCACTGGAATATACCACCCTGCCTTCTCTCGCTTGACGCGGAGAAGGCGTTTGATCGGGAAGACTGGGGCTTTCTTCACGCGGTGCTGCAAAAGGTCGGACTGGGCCGGAATATGATCTCTATGATCATGGCCCCTTATCTATCCCCGCAAGCTAGGGTTCAGGTTAATGGACAACCTACAGACCCTTTCTCCATATTTAGAGGTACACGGCAGGGTTGTCCCTTGTCACCTCTGTTGTTTGCCCTGGTGGTAGAGCCCTTAGCAGAGATGATCAGGCAGAATGCGGACATACATGGGATTTCTCTTGGTGGCAGGCAGAACAAGGTAGCGCTCTTCGCGGATGATCTCATCCTCACCATATCGCGTCCACATACATCCCTTCCGGCGCTTCAAGTCCTGTTACAGTCTTTTGAGCAAGCTTCAGGCCTTAAAATTAATCATGCCAAATCTTGGGCTCTGAACCTCACGATCCCGACAGAAGAGATACCAATCTTGAAAACGCTCGCTCGTTATCAATGGGCCACGGAACATATCAGGTACTTAGGACTTCAATTGACTCCCACCTTGGACACATGGACCCAGGTAAATTGGCAAGAATGCAGGAGAACTGTTCTGGAAGACTTACGGGGTTGGAAAAACCTAACGCTTTCCTGGTTGGGTAGGCTTAATGGCGTGAAAATGTCGATACTCCCTAAAATCTTATATTTATTTCAATGTCTCCCCACCCCTATTCCGCAGCACTAAATACAGGGCCTCCAGCGAGATCTCATTAGCTTCATCTGGGGCGGACGTAGGCCGCGATTTTCTCACAAGACCCTCATGTCGCCACGAGACAGAGGGGGACTAGCGTGCCCTAACCTTTTGGACTATTGTTGGGCCTCGCATCTCCACTTTGTTTCAGAGTGGATAGCCATTGAAAGCGAAAAGGTATGGTTCCATATGGACAGGACGGTAACTGGACGCTCCATCTGGGACCTTGCGTGGCACCATCGTACAGCGCGCTCACGCAGTGCCTATATCGCAGTACCTACTAAAACGGTTCTGGATATATGGGACAAGGTTGCAGTGCGTAAGGGATTAACAACTTTCCCCTCCCCCCATACTCCTATTACAGGTAACCCAATATTTCCTCCAGCCCTCCACCCACAAACATTCGCCAACTGGCTACAGGGGGGATGCAGAGTGATTGGAGATTTGTATGAGGGGGAACACTTAAGACATTTGCCCGGTGTCGGGAGGACTTTTGTCTCCCGATGAGTGTGAGGCTACAATATGCACAGCTGCGACATTGGGTGTCTTCACCTGAGATGCAACAGGCCGCTGTCCGTCCATTCACCCCTTTTGAACGGCTGGTCCGTTCCTTCGATGAATCAAAGGGCCTTATTTCTCGCACATACCAGATCCTACAGCACCCTCCAATACTAACCCCACACTCATATCAGCGCCAATGGCAATCAACGTCAACTACGAAAATCACATCAATACAATGGAATCGCCTTTGGCGAGGTATCCCTAGGGTCTATCGCAGCATCCCGCAGAGGGAAAATGCATATAAAATTATGACGCAATGGTAGTATATGCCTACTCGACTGCACAAAATGTTCCCTGCCGTGTCCCTATTGTGCTGGAGGTGTTCAAATGCTTCTGGGTATTTCATACACATTTGGTGGGCGTGTCCGCTCTTGACCCTGCTGTGGGAGGAAGTCCTTAGTCATATCAAGGAGGTATTGGGCTTTCCCCTGCCTGAGTCTGCCACCACGATTCTCTTGGGCCTTAAGCCTACCAACCTGAAAGCACTTACCCGCAGCGATTGGACTATAGCACTTCATATGCTTGGGGCGGCTAAACAAATTATAGCGTTGTACTGGGAAAAAACTGAACCTTCCTCAATAACTGCTTGGTAGACGCTCTTATGGCATGTGACAACTATGGAACTTTTTACAGCGCAACTGCAATCACGCTTTACTGCTGTTTGGCGACCCTTAATCCATTACCTCTGTAAAATAGAACATGCGCGTTATCTGCCCTCCAAGCTTAGAGCGTTACGACTTTTTGAAGATGCCATACTCCCGTCGGATCCCAATAGGCTCCTTGCGTAACCAGATCTGCCCTGGGAGACGGCCCCAACGGCAAGTTCCAAGATATGCACTCCTAACACCATGCTCTGTTGCGCGCGTATTCCCGGCCGTCTACCTAGCCGCTTTTGTTGCTGTATACTTCCTTTTTCTTTTCCCCTCTCCTCTTCTGGCCCTTCTCTGTCTAGTCTCTACTATCCACTTGGGATGGGCCTCTTGCCCGTGTTCTTATTGTTCTTGTTGTTACACCGAAAAGGTCCCGACACTTCGCATAACACTCTAATACTGCTACATATGTTCTGTTACGCGGCCGGCCCACCTGGGGTTGTAGGCAACATGCTGTGTTTTAAACTTTCTTTTGATGCCTTCACATATTCTTGGAGAGCCTTGGATGAAACGCGGCCGGCCCTAAATGGGTTGTAGGCTTAACGCTGTGTCAATGTGGACCTCTGTTCTACTTTGTTTGTAGAAAATAAAAGCAGATCTTTTAAAAAAAATAAAATAAATGGAGGCACTATAATCGGCAAATTAGTAAAATAATAAAGGAGTCGTGGGAGCACCCCCATTTTCGACACCACCACTCGGCCCATCACAGAGAGAGGCAACGTGGTCCAGAAAGCCATTAGTGAACGTATTCCCCTAATAGCCTTATTAAGGTTACCCTCCAACATGTCTGTGTGGGATCGATATATGATGATGCCCAAATATTTGAATGTGTGTTGTGCTACAGGTAAGGAAAGCAGTCAGAGATTGATCCTGTCAGGGCGCGATAGGTCTTGGAAGTAGAAAGCAGCCAATTTCAATTCATTTATGGCTAAGCTAGATATTTGTTCGAAGCATGCGAAAACTCCCGGTATCGGGTCCAGCCCTCCCAGTAGATCCTTCGTATAGATAATTATGTCATCCGCGTACGCGGATATCAAATGTGTAAATGTGCCTATTGGTATTCCACATTGAGTAGCTTCCTGCCTCAGTTGAAGCGCCAATGGCTCTAGCGCCAGAACGAACAGTAGTGGGGATAGGGGGCAGCCCTGCCGCATGCCCCTGTGTACTCAGTATTCCTGTGAAATGTGTTTACCAGTCCTAACCCTTGCCGTCAGGGACTCGTACAGTAGGCGTATCCATCGAAGATAGTCTGGGGGCAACCCAAATTGTGTAATGGCCTTAAAACATATAATCCCAAGAGAGCGTGCCAAACGCCTGCCTTAGGTCCAGTGCAATACAACTAGCATTGTGGTATTGTTCTAAATTAGTTGCCAATATATGATGTAGCTTCCTTATATTTAAAGATGTGCTGAGCGCCGGTATAACTCCGCATTGGTCATTGTGTATCAATCTATTTAAGTAGGGTTGTAATCTATTTACCAATATTTTACTCAGTATTTTGTACTCAGTTGCCAATAATGATAGTGGGCTTTAGCCCGACATATCACTCATATCCCTACCTGGTTTTGGCAGCAATACTACTAACGTTTGTGTAGTAGTGCAGGGGAGGTGGCTTAATTCAAGCGACTTATTGTATAATTCCTCAAATTGAGGCAGTAATATCTCTGAGTAGGTTGCAAAGAATTCCACCGGTAGCCCGTCCAGACCTGGCGCTTTGTTACGCGGGAGCCCGTTAATAGCTGCCTTGATTTCTGCCCTGGTAATGGAGCCTGCCAAAGCGTCCTTCATGTCTGCTGCGGCTTGTGAATAAGGTAAGTCTGCTAGGAATGTATCTATTAGGGAAGTGTCCAGCGTCTGCGGCTCACTATAGTGTGCTTCATAATATGTACTAAAGGACTCATTGATGTTGTGTTGCGTACATACCACGTCACCCCCTTGTGTGTTAATTTGACTGATAACGGTGGCCAGTGGATCGTCTCTTAACATTTTTGCTAATAGGGTCCCAGATTTATCCGCTTCAGAGAGTTTAATCTGTTTGAATGCCCTGTAGTTGATTATTCTAAGGGTTTCCAAGAACTCCGCATGCTGAATACGTGCCTCCTGTAATGGAGCCTGTTTAGCGGGATCTTTTGCCGCTTTTTGTTCAAGCCCCTTCATACTATCCTCTACTGCCTTCAGGTTCTTATGTACCTCTTGTCTTGCTCCTACCGTGGCCCTTATTGCAGTAACTCTGATTACCGCCTTTAACGCGTCCCATTCAACGAGCATGGTGGATGCAGTGTCCCGAGAAGTAACCTGCAACCTCGATACATCGCATAAAGACCAACCATCCACCCAGTTGCCTAGCGCCTCTGCCTGCCTACTGGCCACCGTGCCATGAAGGGGCGGATGTGATCGGTCAAGCCCAACATCCATGACCGCATTACAGTCTCCCCCCATGATCCATGGGTATGCCTCCCAACCTGCCAATATCGTGCTCAAGCCCAAGAAATATTTGTTCTGAGCAAAATTGGAGCGTACGTATTACCCAATATAACAGGTACTCCATCCAGCATGCCACGTAGAAATATATACCGGCCCTGCGCATCTATTCTCTTGTCTAGCTGTACAAACGGGACACCATATCGTATCCAAATTGTCACACCCCTGGTGAACGCCGAGTAGTTATCTGACCTCTCCATTTCCTCCGCATTTTTGCGGCTTCAGCTTCTGTCAAGTGTGACTCCTGTAGAAAGACTATTTGTGCCTTCCACCGCAGTAATTGCGCATGCACTTTGTGCTGCTTCTGCACTGAACCCAGACCCCGGACATTCCATGTAATTAATTTATACGTGTCAAGCATGTGCATTGTATGTTAACTTTAGTATGGGCGTCCACGTCGGAGGATTATGAGCGCAACTAGGACATCACAGCTGCTGCCTGCCAGAGCCCTTAAACTCCCATTTTAACATTAACACAAGGCCCTGCTCAAGAACTAAACAGAGCCAAACCAAAAACATAACACATTGAACTTTGGTATAGTGGATTGTAGCATTCGCAAATAGGGGGCTGGCTTTCACACCAACCATGTAAGAGTATACTCGTACAGTAGCTCATCTGAGCCCAGGCTAATGCATTTTTCTATATCACGCCATAATGTTCACCGAAGAGAAAAGGATATGTGTTTCTATGAGTTTTTGTGCCAATGCCATTGTGTTTCTGTGCCGCTTGTATGTGCTGGATAGTCCATCTTTTAATGTTTCACAGTCCCAGCACATTGTCCGCTGTTTGCGGTGTCAGACTGTTCTCCAAGTCAGAGCACACTGTGCTGTCCTCTGAGGATTCCGAGTCCCACCTTGAAATTTTCTCTCTGAACGTGTATGCAGCTGCAACAGCTATGTCCTTGCTTCTCTGTGCCTGCTCTTGAGTAGGGCCAGGAAGTGGCGGGTTACCGGTAGTCCTTATGTTGCGGTGTGATCACCTTGCGACCGTTTGGGACTGTTCCGAGGATTCCGGGAGGCTTGTCCAGACAGTGGAGTCGGGTAAATGACTTCCATCCACTCCTCTACGTCTTCCGGACTTTCACAGAAGTATGTTTTTTTATCATAAATTATTTTCAGGTGTGCAGGGAAGAGCAATGCATAGTTCAGGTTCAAGTCAAGCAATATTCTTTTTACCGCCTGGAAGGAGGATCTACGGCGTTGGACCATCAGCTTGTAGTCAGGATACAGCGATATCCATCTGTTTTCGAATTGGATCTGAGGTCGCTCTCATGCCTTCTGGAGCAGAGTATCTCGATCCCTGTAGTTTAGAATACTGACTATTAGCGGTCTTGGCGGTGCTCCCACCTTCGGTCGTCTAGTAGGGATTCTGTGGGCCCTTTCGATACAGAAGAAGTCTGAAAGTCCATCAGGGGCCACATCTGTTCAAAACCACTGTTCCATAAACGTGGTGGCGTCCGTCCCCTCACTTTGCTCCGGGAGTCCAATCATGCATATATTATTAAGTCTTGCCCTACCCTCTGCATCTTCAACCCTGTCTAAAAGGCCAAAGACTTGTCTCTTTAGGGTCTGGATTTGTGACGTGTGTTCTTTGTGTTTAGCGTGATCTGCCTTAAGCAAAGTGAGGCCAGTTGTGAGGGTACCAATTTGTTTCTCTAACACTTTTCTGGATTCCCTTATTTCACTTAAAATCAAGTCCAGTTTGTCTAGAAGTTCCATTTCGTTTATGGGCGAGATACAGGATAGTGATTGCGTGTTTGGATCGTGCTCCTGATCGTCAGTAGTTTGTGGCAGCTGCCTCTTGCAGTTTGCCTTTTGGGCGCCCCATGTCTCACAGTGAATACCCGCAGCTGTCCACTATCACCCGGTGCAGCGGGGATTGTCGTAATCTAGGCGGTGTTCACTAGGTTGCAGTCTTTGTGAATATGACAGTGTCGCTACCCAGGCTGCCGCCCAGACAATGATTTCACAGTATATCAATACTGATGCACCGCAATTGCTTGTGTTTGCGTGGCTGTATATGAGAAGTGTTAGTGTTGGCTAAATATTACGTTTCCCCAGCTAGTATGTATGCACTCCGCTGTGCTCAGTAGTTCAGCGCTCATAGGGTTGTGCTGAGGCTCCCTTTCCCGTCCGGGTGCCAGAGGGAATCAGGAGGGTCACAGTCGGCTGTCGGCTGGTGTAGAGATGCGCGTGCATCAGTTTGTCCGCCTGCACTGTTGAATTCCCTTACCCAGAATTAGTGCTCATTCTCCCTTGCTGGGGAAGCCGTGGGTCGCTAGAAGTCTGGCTCGACACAGAAAGGCAAAGTGGATCCGGCACCTCCCGTCGCTGCGCCCAAGGGCCTCATCTAGCATGCCGGCGCGCTGGCAAAGAGGGTTCCGTTCTTCTGTCCAGCAGGGCTCGGGTATGGTAGGACCTGCATATAGAGCTGTAGATATTGCACACAGTTTGGGCCACTCTCTAATGGCAGCTGCTTTCGGGGACTGTCCCTGTGTCGTCTGTGCCCTTAAGGCGCTCCCTACCCAGTTGCTCGGGGGAGGAGAAAGGGAGGGAAGGAAGAATGGCATGCTCATCCCCTCACGTCCTGGGGGGTTCACATGCACGGGTGCAACCGCCCCCATGCTTGTGAGTGATCGTCTTAGCTTGTGGCCTGCTGCGCGTCACTGTTCCTCTCTGCGGTGAAGCAGGAAACTGCTGGAGCTTCCACAGAGAGTAGGCCTCACTTCTGATCTTCCCTGGTGCGCAGCCCGGGACCCATCTGGCCGCCTCAGTGCTGCAGGGGGTTCCGGCCTCGCTCAGTCCATCTTCAGCAGTCGGCGGTCTGTGCCAGCGCCGCAGCACGACCGCAGCTTCTCACGCCTGTAGCCGCGGCCTCCTCTGCACCCCGCTGGGGGTTCAGCGCCGCTCAGGATCCCCAGAGCCTGCCTGGTCTCTCCGTTGTTAAGGTCAGGGACAGCAGGGGCCTTTGTGAGGGATAGGCGCAGCTTCCAGACGGTAGTTCAGGGCACAATGCAGCAGTGCTGGACTCACCGGGTTGTTTCCACGTTTCAGGGATCCCGCTCCGTGTCCTCCGCTAACAACAGCTGCCGCCTGGACCACAACACGATCACCACTACTCGCGCTGGTGGGTGTGGCCTCTTCCGTACTTCACCGGGATCGGCGTTGTGCAGGATCCCGGCGTCTCCGCAGGCTCTTTGTCGGTGAGTACGGCGGCAGCAGGGGACTCTCAGCGGGACAGGCACAGCAACCGGGTGGCCTCCCAGGGCACAGCCCAGATCCAGGCAGTCACCCTCAGCGGTGGGCAGATCTCGGCCTTTGTTTCCCTGTATCGGCCACTGTCGCGAAGGTCACGCCACCGTTTTGCTGTATGGAACGGGCGGGACGGTATCCCGGTTTCCAGATGGGTTGCTGTTGGTTCGCCCTCAGCTCCGCTCGCTCGGCACGGCACGATGGGTTCGGCACACGGCGATATCACAGGAGGATTGCTCCTGGGCTCCGGAGCTCTTCTATTCTGCGACCACCATGATTGGCAGTTAGCCACGGCCCCATACTTTTGTGATTATTATTATATGCAGTTTGCATCTACAATCGTTTTTAGCTTTCTACCTGTAGTGTCCTGCGAGACACGTTCTAGTGTCCCGCAGGAAGCTAGACTTCCAGCCACTCCCCTGAGGGCTGGACACACTGCACCCCACACCCATCCATCACGGGTGTCACAAGTGACGTGGCCCCGGCTAATAAAAAGGCCCGGGCGCACGTGCTCGGGGCCAGTTGTATCACTACACTAACGCTGTCTGTGTCAGTCATTTAGTGGCATGAGGGCCGTGGGCCACGACACCACAATGGCGACGAGGCGGGTCTGACCTCGCGTACCTGAGAAGGGGTAAACAGCTCTGCCAGAGCACCGCTGTGTTCACCTGCCTGAAGGAGGGGATCAGAGGCTCCGCTGCCGCCGCAGCCTGCCCCGAGGATGTGAACATATTGCCCAGCATAGGAAGTGACCCCTGTTCCTCCCCTCTACTGCCTGGCTGCTGACGGTTTGGGTAGGGATGGCAGCGCAGCACCGTGAACGGGGCGAGAAAGTAGTGCCATCATGGAGAGAATGCGCTCGACCCATCAGGCATGTCCAGGCGCCAACAACGCTGTGCCCCCGCAGCTTAGGCGTCCGCAAGAGATCATCGCCTACCACCAGTGAGCCCCGGCAGTAGGAGCACCCCTCAGCAGGGTGGCACGGCCATACCGCGACGTGTGCGGAGGTAATTTGGAGGGGACACCCCGCTAGCAGAAGGGGGAAGAAAGAGCCCACACCAGAAGGCAAGCTACCCGACCGCACTGGCGTGAGGCGGCGCCAAACGTCTGCAGTGTGCGTGGGAGCGAGACTGCTGCCACCCGCCAGTGTGGCACACACCTTACCGATGAGGAAGAGCGCCGAGGCTGAGTCCGCCTGGTGTGGAGCCCGCATGCTCCATAGATGGCAACGCGGGTAAACCCCTGCAGAGAGCTCTGCACAGAAGGTGGCATCTTCACTGCCAGCAAGAAAACATCCCCCGCTGTGCCCCCCCTACCTTCACTTGCTGTCCAGGCAGTCCAGAGGTAGGCACGCGACCGAGGACTGTGGCGGCCAGCGCGCCTCTGGGCACCGTTTCCGGCCTCTTGCAGATTCGGCCCTGCGCGACCTGCACTCGAGTGAGAAAGAGACTGCTGCAAGGACGTGACACCAGTGGGCAATGAACAAGAGATCCCTGCAGGCCAGCCAGGAGAATGCTCCGCCTGCCCCCCCAGAGCACCTACAGCAGCAAGGGTGGCCTCCTCACGGCACAGGCAAGAGCTGCACGGCCCGCAGACCACGAAGAATGAATGCCAGGACCGAACAAAACAAAAAAAGAAGCGCTGCACCGCCACCTAGTGGACACCAGCGATACTGCAGCCGACCCAACCAAGCACGCTAGAACAAAAGGGCATCTACACTCACATACACAGCCCCACCATAGGACACACGGGGGAGGACTGCGCCCCACACCCCGGTAGTCTGCCTGTTGTTTTCAAAGGGGGAGGAAGACTGAATACTCCAGCAAAGAAGTCCAGATGGCAGCAAGGGACTGATGCATCCAGCAGAGTCCCAAGCAGAGAGTCCCTACAAGCTCAAACCTGCATCAGCAGAGAAAGCTGCCAAGAGACCAATTGGATCTAAGGACAGCAGGTCCCACAGTGCCGCTAGTACGCCACCAGGACCCCAGAGCACAGCACGCGCCAAAACCCCAGAGACGGTCCACAGATGGAGTCAGCGACAAGCGCCCACACCCACTGTACTGGTCATGGCGCAGCCCAAACATAAGAAGAGGACAGAGTGGGAGACACTGAGCAATGGTCAAGATGCCACAGCAATAGACGGGTCAGAATAGTGGTGGTGACCCACGACAGGCAAGAGAGGAGTCGCACACACCACGTTGCAGGCCGCCACAGCAACAGACGCTCCAACGCCAGCGACACGCGACTGGACGTCACGTCGCCCGTCAAGCAATGAGCGCGCTGAAGCGAAGGCAGAAGCCGGCACCATGACAGCGCCGCCTCGAGGTCCAAGCGCAACGCCCTCGAAGAAAGAAGAGTGACAGCCTGTCACCCTGAAAACCGGAAGACACAGGTGGGCTGAACAGACCAGAAAAGGGAGAAGACCGTGGACTCACAGCAAGCCAAGAGCTCACCCTGACACATCCGACAGCCACCAAGGCGGACCAACGTCCCTGGACACAGCCTCACGGGAGAACCGAATGTAAGCCGCAGCAGTCGCGAACCGAGTCTCTCCACAACGCTTCCCCAGGTGAACGGCCACTCCCCAAGTGTCAGCAGTCCAAGTCAAGTGGCATCCCTGCTCCTGTCCGCAGATGCCACCGGTGAAGATCAGCTCTGAGTGTCCGTCCTCACACCGCCTCAAGATGGAGTCGGCAGTGGCCCCAAGCCAGGCAAGAGAGGATCAACACACTCTACGTGTTAAACCGCCACGGACACTCAACATCAGTAAGGCGGATGCACGTGGCTGCCCAGGTCCATTCTGACACCCGAACTCTCTCAGCAAGCCACCACCACCTGTCATTCCGACTCACCACCTGGCTGGTAGCCATCACCACGCCAGCCATCGGCACATGCGTCAAACACCACTTCCCGAGTACCGATGGACTGGAGTCCGAAACCGTTGCCACACAAGCTAACTAAATGGAACCAGAAACCACCTGTGAACCTGGCCTACACCGTAACCGCGGCAGCGAGTGCAAGTCTTGACCAACAATCATCCACCCATGAGGGTTGTGCGTGCGACCAAGCAACGGCTCCTCGGCGGTCCTGCAGCTGCCACCAGATGGCACACAAGCAGCGGCTCCAGTGCAGCCTTCCTACAGTCCCGCAGCAACCCCGACGACGGGCCTCCCAGGCGGGAGAGTGAGGAGAGACATTGCCCCACCGTCAGGGTACCGGTCATGGCCAAGCGGTTCAACAGGGACAGTCGGTCCAGCAACACATTTGTGAATCATCATGCGAGACTCCATCCATGGTCACGACGCAGCACACTAAAAAGAACTGTTAGAACCTACCACAGACTATCACCGACGTCAGTCAAGAAAAAGCCAGGCAAGACACTAAGACATGACATTGTCAGTGAACGGACGGTATGCAGCAGGCGTCTCCAAGCCAGCGGCCGTGTCCTGGGTCCCTCAGGTTAAATTACGGGTGCCCGTCGAGAAGGTCCTGTTGGAAGCCAAGTTCACCAGTCCACGTCTGATGTCGTCCTGCCACCTGACTCGAGAAGCTGATGGACCCTGTGGTATTTAGGTAAACGGTTGTTTTCTTCCCCACAGGTTGGACTGACACTTTGCTTGTCCTTCAATAAAGTTGGGGAGGAATGTAGTGTCCTGCGAGACACGTTCTAGTGTCCCGCAGGAAGCTAGACTTCCAGCCACTCCCCTGAGGGCTGGACACACTGCACCCCACACCCATCCATCACGGGTGTCACGAGTGACGTGGCCCCGGCTAATAAAAAGGCCCGGGTGCACGTGCTTGGGGCCAGTTGTATCACTACACTAACGCTGTCTGTGTCAGTCATTTAGTGGCATGAAGGCCGTGGGCCCACGACACCACACTACGATTTGCATACTTTGTTCTTAATTCTTGTTTTTTGCTTTTGTTAGCCTTTGTATATGACTGTGTATATGTTTATTGCTTTTATGTGTATGATTACTCACAATAACCATTTGATGATGATGATATTGTCAACATATACACATATAAGAGCGACAATGTAATAAAACAAAATCCCCTATTATTGCATTCAGTCATCCAGTGTCAAAGACGACCTAGTAATTTCTGACTGTTTAACTACCCGTGACATAAATGACTCTCTTTCACCCTGAGACTAAATCTCACTTAGCATAGATAGTGAAGGGAGACTACATTCACTCAAACGTGAATTGGGTTTCATGGACCAATGCAGTCAATTTTTCCATTGTGAAGATATTGTACATCATAGACAACCAAGTGGAGTTTTGTGTCCAGAACTGTGCCTCTCTGCTAAAAGCATTTGTGTAATTAACATACTTATGAATATTGTGAGTGAATATGACCCTCCTTCTTCTGTATTACCCTGTATCAAGACCAGTGGATCTGAAGTCAATGCAATTTCTTTAAACTTTTGCATTATTGTTTTCTAATAATTTTGTATATAGGTACATTGCTACCACATATGTTACCTGGTCCCACGTCTTTGTATGTCCTCTTAAATTGTTTTGTCTCTAGTCAGGTGTAAGTACCATCTTATGAGGATTTTGTACAAAAACTTTTCTTATGCTCTAAACATATAGAGGTTTTTGATGATATTGTCTATGTGGTCACCTACGTTTCTTTGGCTATATCCATGTTTCAGTTTTGTTTTGTCCATTCCTTGGGAGGGTCTCTTTCTGATCACCGGTAATTTCCTAAGTCCCTCTTGGCCAGCAAAGTCCCTCATGCCCATTAGCCTCCTTTCACCCCTTGTACTTCCAGTTTAGTCCAAGACCTCCCAATATTATGTGTTTGGGTTGAGATTCAGTTAGTCTGCACAGCATTTGTGATATACTGGCAGCATGTATTCATCATGGGACAAATCATGAAAAACATTACATCTTTCTTGGAAATATTCGTAAGACACAGCAGTCTGAATCTTTTCCATATTCATGAGCTGAGTCAAGGTGAACTAAGTACTATGAAATAGTAAGCTGAATCAGCCATAATCTGGCCCATAATTAAACCTTAAAAACCCTCACCAACCCTAAACTCTGTCCATCCATTAACCCTAAAACACCTTAATACTCCACCCATACCTGAAACCTAAAAACACTTGTACACCTAAACACCGCTCATCCATGAACCTTAAAAACCCCTTACCACCCCTACACTCCACCTATTTCTGAACCCCCAAAAACCCATTTTTTATGCCCGAACTCCAATTATTCTTGACCCCTAAAAACCCCTCATCACCCTAAACTCCACCCAAATTTACTGTAATTTTGGATGTTTCTTTAAATTATCTTTCTTTTAAAATGTTTCCTTTAATTTTACATTTTTTTGGATTTCCTCAACATTGTCTTTCCTTAAAATTCATTTTCCGTGATTTGGTTTCCTCAAATGTGGTTTCTCAGTTTTGTTTTCCATTATTTCACACACATCTCTTTCTTCCATCTGGCTCTCAGCTCACTTAGCATGTTGGGCAATTACTTATTATTAATTGGTAGGAACGAGTAATTGCCCCCTTCCTATGTGTCACTGTGTGGTTCTAGATTCTATGTGCCAAAATGTATGTCCAACACGGTTTATGTCCAATTCTTGTCTGAGTTGTTAATATCTATAATTTGTGATTTATGTAGCTGGCATTCCTCTAGTACTGTGGCAATGCTCTTTATGTGGTGTCTTTCCCATACATCACTCAGATGCCTATGTTTTCCCAGGCCTTAAAGCTGGAGAGTTGTGCAGTGTATTTCAGCCAGTTCCCTTGCAATTGTGGTGTTTCTTGCATGAACTGTTTATTCAATTCTGTCACTCTCAGCACAGCTCTACGAAACTGTAAGGTTACCTTAGTGGGTGATAGATCATATTACAATAATGAACCGACACAATTGGATATCTCCCATGTCTCGTCTATCTATGTGGATCCCATGCCCCAATCTTAACAAGCATTTACAATGCAATGGTCTCGGCAATATTATAGGTAGAGCTATTGGTATTGCTCATTATTTTTTTTATCATTTTTGTATCCCTAAATAAATGGCATTGTCATTTCTATTGGCTTTTTTTTGCATATGTGATACCTATTGCATTAGCAGAGAGAGAGTGAGATAGTGAGATAGTGAGAGAGAGTGAGGTATTGAAATAGAGAGTGAGAGAGTGAGGTAGATAAAGAGTGAGGTAGTGAGATAGAGAGTGATTGAGGTAGTGAGTGAGAGTTCTGCCGTCAGAAAATACCTCTCACTCACTAACTCACTCTTTCACTACCTCACTCTCTATCAACCTCACTCTCTCTCACTACATAACTCTATACATCACTACTCCCCTCTATCTACATCTGGGCACCAAATAACAGATGTTTATTTTTACTCATTTTAGTGACCTCCTGGGGATAAACGTCTGCGTGTCCCCACTAGGATTGAGACGTGTGCCCTTGGGGCTAAACAGTGGAACCCTGAGTCAACCGGCTACCTGATCTTGGTGGTACAAAGTGCTCTGCCTAAAATCAAACAGTGACAGCCTCCGGTAACCATGACTTCGCTACAGCTGTATGCTAGCGTCGAGCCTGTCATACGGGTCTCTCTAATCCAGAGGCGCAACTAGAGCCAAATTTCGGGGGGGGGGGAGGGGGGCTAAGCAAAAATTTCGGGGGGGGGCTGAATCTTTAAACAGTAGGCAGAGTGGCGCTGATTTCGGGGGTGGGGGGGCTGAATCTAGGCAGAGTGGAGCTGCAGGGGCTCTTAGAAGGGGTGAAACAACAGCGAAGCCTCATTAACATGCAAATGCTCTTTCAAAGACCTGTGAAGTGCTCGGGCATGGCTTTGTGTCTGCCCGCGAGGCTGTCTCAGCCGGGCTGCCACACACGACGGGGGGGGGGGGGGGGGGGGGCTGAAGCCCTGTGAGTCCAATGGGTGTTGCGCGCCTGCTCTAATCCCAACAGCATCAACGAGGCCTCCCGCATTCCCCCCTACTAATCGCTCACGATCACACGGTATAGTCAAGTGTGGGAGCCGGTTTTAGAAAACATATCACCTCCTGCCCCATACCTGGTGCTCGAAGCTGTTGAAATGAGGAAAAGGCGCTGGGCGGGCAGTGGTACCTGCCTCTGACCGTGTGTGCCGGCATCCCTCCCTGCGAGTAAGCGGGCACCCAACGGCCTCGGGGCTAACGGGTTGTACGATTGAGTGGGCCATGTCCTGGTGCAGGGAGTGAAATTGAAGGAAGAACTTCGGAAAATACAGATATTTTGAGTGGCTGTAAGTCCAGCAAAACCGGCCCTTGATACTTGTGCTCTGGGAACTACACGTTTCAGCCTCAGAGCGTAAGTGTAGGACTGCAGGTCATAGAATTCTTTTGAGAGGCCTATTGCCAGGTGTTACTGGCCAGTACTCCCGATAGGACAACAAGTCCCACAATGCATTGAGCTGGATGAGTTGTGACCCCTGCAAGATGCGCCATGAGGCCCGTCATTCTGTCCACCGGGCCTGTTTCTCATATCGCTGCTCCTCTGTGTAACCCCGCTCGCCTCATCTACCTCGGATAAAGAAAGAATTACATTTAAAATTAGTTTTACATTCCCGTTTGTATGTTTTCAGATGCGGCGAAAACGGATTAAAACATCTCGAAAAAGTGACGCCCCGGCGTCGGAAAGGGCTTGTAAATAAGCCCCCCCCCCTCCCAGAGCCTTGTGTGGCCTCAGAAATCAGTATCGGATCTTTTGGCGCTTCGCGCGTTCAAGTGAACCTGTGCGCGCGCGCTGTACTGGCGCCTACTGTTAATTTCGTTTACCTACAGGGTTTCAGTAAGACACACATAGACAGACATACAAACTTGAATACACAAAGAAACATTCAGATACCGAGCGGGAGGAATACACATGTAAACAGACACACACAGAAACATTAAAATACAGAGGGAGGGGAGGGCACACTGTCACATGTGTAAACTAACAAACATTCAAACAGAGAGAGAGAAAAACAAACACATTCACACGTAAACTAACAAACATTCAGATAGAGAGAGAAAAACGCAAGCACGCATGTAAACGAATAAACACGCAAACATTCAGACTCAGAGAGAGAACAATGCACGCAGTCACACAAACACATTCAGAGAGAGAGAAACGAAGTCACACAAAAACAAACAAAGTCACACAAAAACAAACGCACACGCACAACAATCAGGTACAGAAAGAGAAAAGCACAAAGATCCTCATGTAGGCACACACAGGGAAACATTTAGATGCAGAATGAGAGAAACGCACCCATAGACCCAACGCCGCCCCGCTCACACAGTGAGGGGGTAGCTGATGTGGGGGTCGTCGGGTTATCGTATGAAAGGGTCCCTGGTCCGGAGCCCGGAACGTGGGTGGAGACCGCAGGGTGCGCCGGTCCGGGAGAAGGCGAATACCTTCCCTCGCCGCCTCTTCTCGCCAGGGTTAAGCCTGGAAAAAAATACATTTGTGACCAACTGCTCTCCTGGCAAATCAAAGACAGTGTTTGGACAGGCTGGGGTTTATGTCACTCGTGCCTCGCCATATGAGGAGGAACCCGGCTCGGCTGGCAGCGTTAGGACAAACTGAAGCAGCAGCCCCTCCCCCACCGCCCTCCTGCACACGGTGGGGGCAGGGGGATGTGCAATGATAGAATGAGAGGGCGAGCCAGCCGTAAATATCGCACGTAACCTTCATCTGAAATGCGGGGCTGAAGCCATTCAGGCAAAGATCAGAGATTTATGTGCAAAAACCATATCTCTCGAGCAGGCGGTGCCGTCTCCGACCCAAAACTCACATTGGTGTACAAGCTCCTGCCCGAGGGAGGCAGCGAGGGGAGCCGAGGCGCGTGAAATACGACCGCCTGGCATCCAAGGTTATTAAAAGGCGCGTTTTCTTTAATTACAGGAAAACAGGACGCGATCGCCATGGTTCTTCCGCGAGGCTGTGGTGGGAGTAGGGTATGGATTGATTCAATGCAGCACACATATCCAGTCTGAGCTGGCTGCAAGGTTCCCTGGGGGTGCCTGCGGGGCTGCCCAAAATGAATGCGGGGGCTGCAGCATTACACCTACAAAGACCATGGCATGCACGCATAGGGAGGCGCGCTCTGAAGCCCTCGGGCGCCCCCGAGATGATCTATACACGCTGGGAACGCTGGACACGCTGGGACCACAGGAATAAGGCAGAGCAAAAGGCAAGCACACCACTGCCTTTCTCCGAGGCGAAGCAAAAATGCCTCGGAGAAACGCAGTGGCGGTTTCAGATTCGGGGGCGTGTTTCTTTTTCTCTCCTCTTGCCATTGGCAGGAGGAGAGAAAAACACGCCTAAAAAGGGCGTTGCTAAAAAGTGGAAAGAACACCAAAAACACGCCCCCGAATCTGAAAAAGACGGAGCCTATTTGGAGGGACGGCTCTCTCCTCCAATAGCTGGCCTCCGTTTAGGAAGCCAGCCAATGGAGGAGAAGCTAAAAGAGAGGCGGGCTAAATAGCCACTCTAGAAAACATTAAATCTTCCGACTTCCGGTTCTGCCTTCGGCAGACCGGTAGTCCTCGACCTAAAAATGACTGGGTGCACCCCCCCCCCCCCCCAAAAAAAAATAAAAAGTGACGAGGTCTCTCACAGTAATAGATAGAAGAAATATTTAATATATATGGAAAAAATCAGAGGGGGAGAAGTCAAGGGGTGACTTGAGTACATAGCTAATCCACACAGTGGTTACTCGATGCGGGTGACAAGCTCCCACTGAGCAAGCAACACTGAAACTCAAGGCCACAAGAACCTACTAGGTGCAAAATATACGTCTGCCAGTTTAAGTGTATAGAGTACACGTAGGAGGGACTGGGTAACACACACGACATATGCGCTGATATCGAAACAGAAAAGGCATGTCATCAAAAGGGCGAGGTCTTTGACTTCTTTGTATATAGATGTTAGCAATGCACTGTTTCAACCACAATTTCTGACCTGAGTAGATCGAATGTAAATTACTGAGGGTGATTGCCAAGCAGATCAGAAAAGTTGCTGAGTCGCTAGTAATAAATCAAAGTGCTTATATACAAAGATTGTAGCAACTAGTGAAACGCACTTTCAGTGTAAATTTTAATTTGCAAACATGTTGAGACTGAAGTGTTCAGTCAAATGTAAAACGGAAAACGCAAGTCAAACAATGAAATACATGTTAGAGAATGTATATTGTGTAGACCGAGTTTGTTTATACCAAAAATGCAAATATCGAAATTTAAATTAAAAACATGTATATGGAAAATGTCTTGGAGCCTTGGCAGTTCAATCATTTCATACAGTACCACCTTGCCTAAAATTGTAAGGGGCAATTTGGCGCATGCTCTTACATTCTATTGTAGGGTCTAATAAAGGGCTTAAATATTCAGTCGCCAATTTGAGTTGCCTATTTAATCTCCCGATCCACTGGAATGTGTACTTCTAAGTATTTAAAGCTGTTTACTTCCGACTCACCCCTGGTTATTGAAATTACTTTTCATTTATTCCAAATGACCAGGAGGCCAGATGTTTCCGCATAGGTCTCAACTATCTTCATTGGTCCCTGGCCCAAATCTAGTTTGCTAGTGATTCTATGCCAAGGCGAAGAAGAAGGGGGAGAGCAGGCAGACCTGTCTTGCACCTCTCCTTAAAGGGAAGTGGTAAAAAATAACCCATTCATTCTCATCTGACCTTGAAGATGGTAACTGTGAAAGTAAGTGGGAGCAAAAATCAATTTTTCTTAGAACATGATGTAGGAATTTTCAGCTATACAAATAAAAGGATTTGTTTTAAATCAAGTAGCACCAATGTGCTCTGCTAATTGAGTACTCTTCTGCCTTTGCAATACCCTCTCCACCATTCTGACGCAGTGATGTATGCTTCTACCTGGCATAAACCACATGGTCCGGTTGCTCTGGGGACGGTAAGACATTCAACATTCTTGTAGCTAATATTTTTGCAAACAAATTTCTAAGTAGAGAAGGGGGATATGTTGGTAGGAGGAGTACTGTTCCAGTGGCCACCCTGCCATATGTGTTACCACACATGAGCCTTTTTCCAAGTTGGCACTGTCGTACTTTAGAATTTGGGACCGCGTAGGAGATAGGGCCCTACCCCTGTCCATCTCGGTAATAGTGAACCGCGAATGGTTAATGCGGTATGTACGAGTGCTTTCTGTAACGTTTTATCTATGAATGCACTGCGTATACGCTATTTCACATCACTGCGTGGGTTCCATTTTGTATCGGTGGCCATCTTATGGTTGCCCTCACATAGGCTATATAGTATGAAGCTAAAACGGGTCTTTTAGAGCACATGTGCCTTTCCTTGACTTTTTTGTGACCTGGGCAGCCTGGCTCCGCTGCCCCAGGTCAAACTGGTCTCACGAGTTCCCCGTCCTCTGGCCACCTGTGATTAGCATCAGGGCATGACACACCATAAAGTCTTTTCATCCTACACGAGCCCCCCAGCTAATCTCTTTCACACCTGGCTGTTCCTGCTTTATGGCTTGTTTCCCAAAACAGGAGATGCTCATGTTTATTGGGGCCTATCGATATCTGATGTGGGATCTGAGCTTTACTGTGTAAATAATTGCGGGCTGGCTCCACTGGAATGTGGGATGGTCATCATGACTCTGCTTTTTCGTTTGTAATGTACACTTTATATGACCATACCATAAACCCAAGAATGTATGCCTGAGGCAAGAAAATCTGTATTTAAGAAGAAGCTCGTTTCTGTGATTTTCAGCAGTCTCCTGAGAACATACACGCTGTTGTACTTCTAGGACGCCTGTAATTGGTCTGCAGCCAATAAACTGATCTTTGACTTCACCCAGAAGACTCTGTGTTTCTGTAGGTCTGAAACAGGAAGAACCCCGAAGTCATAGGGTGTGTTCCCCTGCACCGCTGGGCTTAAAATACCCAGTACTTCAGTTGGCGCCCAACTCGGCGCGATTTCAGCGGTACCGGTCCAAGCCAGAGGTTCGTGAGGAGCTTCGTGTGGAAATTCTGGAGGAAGGCCGCCACTTCATCGACCCCTGCATGTCGACGTGGTCCGAAGGTCTTTTCTGCGAGGTTCTCCGCGTCCCGACGGCTACGAAGGACTGCTGCCCTGATTAATCGCCCTGTTTTGGACCCTTGATGATTTTTTGGTAGAGCGAAACAATCGAGAGAGTCTTCTGGTGACGCCATCGATCTTCAATATTCAGTTAAGTATAAGTGGAGCGTCTCCTAGTTTGAATTTGGTATCCTTCGGGATCATTTCGATTTGGTGCTTGCAAGTCCCAAAGCCAGAGGACTCGTGTATTCACGAGACTATCGTATTTGATAATCCTTTGACGTTTTGAAACTAGACTAGTGAGCGAAGATGCCTGGTTCTAGTGTATTTTGTAGATTGTTTTGTTTGGGTTGTGGAAGGGATTTCCAGTTAGAGGATTCATGTCCGGTTCCTCCAATTGGAACTCCAACTTATGAGCTTTATGTAAAACATGGTGTGGGCCCCATTGCATATAATGAAATATGGATCCGATACACCAGAAAGGACGGTGTTTTAAAATGGCCCCAAAATGGTAGTTTCGATACAGATATCTTAGATAATTTGGAGGTAAAATTGTTTAAAAAGAAAGCCCGGCCGGCGATGTTTGATTCTTTCCGCCTATGGCGAAAGGAAGCCAAACCGAAGGAAATAAAGCTAGCGAAAAGGGATAAGAGAGAGAGAGGTATGTCAGTGATGCAAGCATCTGTGCAATTTAAAGATAATGAGGCGGAACAAATGAAGGAACAGTTACATAGACAGCGCAAACTAGGGATTGATAAATGTTACCCTGTTTTGTCACCCCTTGTACAAGATGAGACAAAAGAGAAAGAGAAAGATTCCCTAATGTCCCATTTGTTAAGTTCGCCACCCCCATATGCACAAAATGCCACCGCACCTCCACAGCTTGTAAATGCGCAGCCTCTAGTAAATATGCCGCAAGCCTTCCCGCAGCCGCCAGCTCCTACTCAGCTGGCTCCTATCCCTGCAGTGCAGCCCTCTCGAGGGCCGCCAGGTTTGCTACCTGTTACCCCCGCGCTTCCTGCGACTTTGCCTAGCGCGCCAGCAGTTTCCCCTGTCGCTCCTTCTTACACTACCCCGGTACCTGTATCTGAATCTGTTTTTCTTCCCTCTGTCTATCCCCCTGTTTTCGCCTCAACTTCTCCTTCAGCACGACAACGACTGGCTAATGTAGTTACTAGTTTAATGTCCCCTCTGTTTGGGTCATCTAGTGCGACTCCTGGCTTACAGCGTAAGCAATTGCGTAGTCAGCTACCTGGTCCCGAAGAGAAAGAAGTGTTAGATCATCTGGCGCGTAGGTGGATTGGTTTCCCTTCATGCTATGATGTGGAATCGGTTGTTAATGTTTTTCATCAATGGGATGCCCCAAAACAGAGGTATGTTTTTGATAAAATGTGTGAATTCCTCTGTGAGGAATTGGAGGATAAGGGTGCAAACCCAAACCCACAGGAATTGTGTCGAGTACGATTTGATTTCGGAACAGGTGTAATTGTGGGCCCCAACGTAGATAAAGCAGTTGCGACTTTACTGTCCCTCAGAAATGGCGATTGTCAGCAATCATTGTTTGACCAGGATTTCCCTGTAGGGAAGGAGGTAAAAGCGCGCCAATATCCGATGCGCGAGGTTCCTCCAGTTTGGAGACCTGGTGATCCAGCTGCTAACCCACCTGTTCAGCCATATTTTCAGCGTGTTTGGGTACATGTCCCGTGGAAGCGATCTGAGGTGTTAGCACTTAAGCAGACATTGCCTGATCCCCGTAAAAACCCTGCAGGATATTATAAGGAGTAGTCACAAACTGCAGAATCATGTGTAATGAATCTAGCCGACATAGATATGTTGTTTGGGAATGTGGTTCCACAGCCTTTATGGGGATCCATTCGTCATGTAGATCACGCTGCAGAACTAGGTGACACATGGGCTAATATTATTGCTGCAGACGCTAGACAAGTTGGTGGTGCAAAACCTGAGCCTTTGGTAGCAGAGCTCCCTGGTAGAATTATTACCTACATGAAAACTATAATGCCTGCGATGCGCGTAAATTGGGACAAACTGTCCGCATGTAAGCAGAAGAAAGATGAAACAGTGTCAGATTTCTTTACCAGGTTTGAAGAAACGTTTATCGACCACAGTGGTCAAGACATGAGTACTGAAGGTGGCCAACGGTTATTCGTTGATCAGTTTGTGCAGAATCTACTCCCCGAGTTGTGTAAGAAACTAAAAGACTCAGAAAGTTCTTGGGCTGTTTCCTCTTCAGCGCAAATACTGGCTACTGCACAGTATTATGAGAATAGAGACAAAGATGAGAAGGATAGAACAGATAAGAAAACGAAGGAACTAAAGACAAAGGTCCTCTTGCAGCAGGCCTACCCGCCACGTGGAGGACAGAATAATTATAGGCAAACACAAGGTGTCTATCACCAGCCCCAACAGTTTCAGAATAGTCAGCAAATGAATGGGTATTATCAACCACGAATTCCTGTAGGTCCCAACCAATGCTCATATTGCAAAGAGGAAGGTCATTTTAAATATAGTTGCCCTAAATTGATGCAGCGTAACAGTAATGCATATGGCGCAAGAGGTAGAGGTGGTTAGCAAGCTCCTAGAGGCAGAGGGCGTGGAAATGTTCTCCAGAACGCGCGTCCTCTTCCGCCTCAAAATACCATAAATAGCTTTGATCAGCAAGCCAACGCGACTGGTAATACAGCTCAGTATTACAATAATGATTATTATGCAGAAGATGACAATGTAGAGGATGATGATTACTAGGACAGCCGTAGACAGAGAGAGGGAGTTGTTTCAGTGCCAGTGGATCAGAGCGGACCCTATGTTAAAGTAACTACAGCAAATGTAACGGAGCCCTTTCTGCTGGATACTGGTGCTGCAAAGAGTTCAATCATGCATTCAAAACTCCCTGGCGCGCCTTTGTCTGGCGAAATGAATGTCTCAGTAGGTTTTTCTGGCGCCCCAGTTAGGAACCCGATTTCTAGTCCTATGTCACTTTCTGTTGGACCTTGCGAGCTAAAAGCACCCCTCATTTTAACAACAGGTTGTGGTGAAAATTTGCTAGGCTTAGATTTGCTAAAAAGATTGCATGCCACGCTGTATTGTTCTCCTTCAGGAGTACAACTTACATTAGGTAAGAAAGTGATTTCCCCAATGTATTTGTCTAAAAATGCTATGCCACCAGAATTGTCATCCCTTCCGGATGCCCTTTGGGCTACTGGTCTCAATGATGTGGGTCTTTTGGAAATACCGCCATATGTGGTCACTTTAAAAGCCAATGTCAGATTGCCACGTATTCCTCAGTACAAGATCTCCAATGAAGGTCAGAAAGCATTGTTAGCAATTGTCAGTGATTTGATTAAGAAGGGTGTAATTGAAGAGACAAGAGGCAACGTTTGCAATAGTCCTGTTTTACCTGTCTTAAAACGAACGGATCTTTCACAGCCACCTGTTTACAGATTTGTGATTGATGTTAGAGAGGTTAATAAGATTGTTGTACCACAGTTTCCAGTTGTCCCTGATATAACTGCCTTGTTAACCATGATTCCAGCCTCGGCTGCATGGTTCTCAGTGATTGATTTAAAGAATGCTTTCTTTAGCATCCCAATTGCAGAGGAGAGTAGAGACATTTTTGGCTTTAGTTTAGGAGGTCGAAGCTTCCGCTTTAAACGCGCTCCCCAAGGCTACTGTGAGAGTCCATCGATATTCAGTCAGGCTTTAAAAGCGCAGCTTGATGCACTGGTTTTACCCAATGGCGCTATCCTCATTCAGTACGTCGACGATTTACTGATCGCCGCGGATACTGAAAAGATTTGCAAAAACGCTACCTTGTCATTGTTGCGTCATTTGTCTGCCTTCCATCACAAAGTGTCTCTCTCAAAATTGCAATATTGTCGACAAGAGGTGACCTACTTAGGTCATCTCTTATCGAAGGAGTGAAGGAAACTGACCCCAGAACGAATTCAAGCCATTGCACAGTTGAGTGTGCCAAGAACACAGAGAGAAGTGCGTGCTTTCTTGGGTATTACTTCATACTGTAGGCATTGGATTCCTAATTTTTCCTTGTTGGCAAAACCTTTGTTAGCATTGACATGCAAAGACACACCGAATCCTATTCCATGGTCTGAAGAGTATCAGAAAAGTTTTTGGGAATTGCGTAATGCATTGTGTTCAGCTCCTGTGTTGGGTACCCCTGACTACAGCAAGCCTTTTACATTGTATGTTCACGAGAAAGATGGTTGTGCATTATCAGTGTTAACACAGCCTTTTGGCGACAGACCGCGTCCATGCGCGTATTTTTCATCAACCTTGGACCCTGTAGCGAGGGCATTGCCAAGCTGTTTGAGAGCCACAGCCGCTGCAGCCATGTCTATTCGACAGTCTGCTGGGCTAGTACTGGATAACACATTGATTGTTATGGTTCCACATGCCGTGGACACATTGTTAAACAGGACCAAGACACAACACTTAACTAGTGCGCGATTATCTGGCTATGAGCTGACACTGTTAGCAAACCATATACACATAAAGAGATGCAACACATTGAACCCAGCTACACTCTTACCAATTCCAGCAGACCTAGATGAGATTGAGCAACATGATTGCCTGTTCAGAACGGAAGAAGAGACGAAAGGGAGAGTAGATCTCAAAGATACTCCCCTGACTGAGTGTGATGGTACTTTATGGGTGGATGGTTTGTGTTTCAAGCTTCCAAATGGTGATACGACTGCTGCATATGCTATCACGACTTTGCACACGATTGTGGAAACTGCGCGCGTGCCACAAAATTCGGCTCAAGCAGCAGAATTGATTGCCCTTACGAGAGCATGCGTGTTGTCTGAAGGAATGAGAGTGAATATATACACAGATAGCCAGTACGCCTTTGGCGTGGCTCATAGTTTTGGGCGATTGTGGAAAGAACGTGGGTTCCTGACTTCGCATGGAGCTAAGATTCAGAATGGCAAGTTGGTGAATGATCTCCTTGAGTCGCTGACCCTACCGTTACAAGTTGCGATTATGAAATGCAGTGCGCACAAGAAAATCACTGATGATGTTGGTCGTGGTAATGCGTTTGCTGATGAAGTCGCGAAAGAAACAGCAAAAGATGTGAAGACTCGAATGTATGTTGCAGGCCCTGCCAGATGGGTTGATGATGTTGGAATGTGTGAAAACACAATAGAAAGTGTAAAGTCCCTTCAAGCTGAAGCCACAGAGAAAGAGTTAAGCAAGTGGAGAGAAAGTATGGGTAAGTTGGATGAGAATGGTTGTTGGATTGATTTGTCAGAACATAGGCGATGGTTGTTACCTGATGCATATGTGCTTCCAGTGGTTACTATGGCACATGGAATGGCACACATCAGTACGAAAGGAATCTGTAAGTTGTTGGCTCCAGTATGGCAGAATGCTGGAATTCCTAAGTGTGCAGAGAATGTGGTCAAGAATTGTATGGTATGCTTGAAGTACAACCCTGGTAGGGGAACCCCAACTCCAGCTGGTCATTTTGCGCCTCCATCATATCCATTTGAAGTTTTGCAGTTGGATTTATCCACATGGAAAGGTGCAACAACCTGAAATATGTATTGGTGGTTGTTTGCGCTCTCTCAAAATGGATAGAGGCCTACCCTCTAAAAGATAACACTGCTCTATCCACAGCCAAAGCCCTTGTGAAGGAATTTTTCCCTAGGTTTGGAATGCCAAGAATGGTGTGGAGTGATAATGGAAGTGAGTTTGTGGGTAAAGTGATGAAGAATGTGTGTGAGGGACTAGGAATAAGGCAGAAGTTTCACGCTGCAAACCACCCCCAATCAGCTGGACTAGTAGAGCGCTACAATGGCGCTCTCAAACTTAAGCTGGCCAAAATCCAGGCGAGCACCGGTCTTAAATGGCCTGACGCTCTGCCTCTAGCACTCCTGACCACTAGAATGACCGTGCATTCCCGAATGGGACTTAGTCCCTACGAGGTCGTTTTTGGCCGCCCGGCCAATGTATGGGGTGTGCCAAGACCGATGAAATTCAGTGAAATCGAGCATCCGGTACTGTTTGATTACTTGCACGAATTGACAGCTAAACTGCGTGTTTTACACCAACAGGTGCATGATACTCTCCCCCCGGCTTCTGAGGCTCCAGGACACCCTATTGACCCGGGCACGTGGATCTTGGTGGAAAATTTTCAGCGCAAGAGCAATGATGAGCCTCGTTGGATCGGCCCTCATCTCGTGCTCCTATCTACGAGATCAGCGGTTCGAGTAAAGGGGAAGAAAAACTGGATCCACGGCGCCCACATCAAAAGGATTCCTTTGCCTCTGCCGTATGACCAGTGGGTCCAGGAGGGTATCGCAGACTCTGAAACAGACACTGTACCTCGTTTTGTGCCGTTCAGTGATGCACGCATAAAAGGCACAGCTTCAGCGCAGGAAAGTGACGATATTTTGCAAGAAGCTGTGCCACCGTCAGCTCGATTGGACACTACAGAGCCTGAACTCTTGTTTCAAGATCAAACAGTGCCTGGCCGTTTTCGTTACAATCTGAGGCCAAGGCCCACGGACAAATAAATATTCTTTTCCTTTTCCCTTTTTATTTTTTGATAACCAGAGCTCTCCCATCTGAAGGACTTTCTTGATTTTTGTTTTTCGAACCACCATCCGGGTTCAGCCGCAGGGTCGCGGTGCCAAGACTTTGGGGTACAGGCCGAAGACGTTAGGTCGACGGTTCTGGTTGGTCTAGGGCGTTCCCTGGACTGACAGGCGTACTCCTTAGCAGAAGATACTCACCCGCCGCGAGCGGCACGATTAGAGGATGGAGTTTTGTAAGATGGAGAGACTCACTGAGGAAATGAACTTTAAAACAAGAATGTGTAAAATCATGACACGCAAACGTTTTGTATTATTATGCCTGTTTGTATTATGTAGTATGGTAGTGTTTACTGTAGGATTTGTATTCTTCTCCTCTCAAGAGCCCATTGCCCCCACTGTACAGCCTATGCCTCCTCCTACTATCTCCTCACACTCTTTTCACCCTCTACCTGAACATGAACAAGCCAGACGGTCAGAATTTGTAAACAACTCGTTTATTCAGCTCCTGCACCAACACCAACTAGTCATGAATACAACCAATTGTTGGGTGTGTGGGTTGATGCCACATACCATTAATAAGGGTATTCCCTATCTGGTGCTGCCGTATAGTTACAATGGATCGTCATGGGCATTCCAGACCATGTTTCTCTATGCTCTAGAAGTGTACTCCCCGCGACAACCGCGTTCCATCAGACCTAGCACCAATAACAAAGCTTTAGTGAAAGGAATTGCCGATATGAGTAGAGATATCGATGCATACTCATCCATTCCCAAAGAAGCGCTGAGAGCTTATGTAGGGTGGAACGCAACGGGGTATAGTATTAGTCTAGGTGAAAGACAGAGGAAAATCTCATCCCCAATCTGGGTCGTACCCCACATAGGTCGGTTCTGTTTGCAAGGTAATGGTCAGAATCCTAGAGCTCAACTGGGAAGAAGTGACTGTACTGAAACGTACACTTTTCCGTCACAGTTTTCCCCTGCGTTTTTGGCTGCCAAGGGTACATATTTTATCTGCGATGACCGAGCATATACATGGTTGCCCCCTGATTTCTCGGGCACATGTTATATTGCAAATCTGCTACCGCCAACATTTACTGCTGCCTCTGAATATCACAAGACCAGAGTTGTGAGAGGTGTGATTAGTAAGGAAGATACTGCCGGTCAGGAAGCGGGAGATTTCTTTTTGGGTTTCCTGCCGTTTTGGGGACCTATGGTTAATAGTAGGAACCTGAGACAGCTGACTCGTGTGGTTGAGTCCACAGTTAATGTTACGGCTGGTGCCCTTGGTAATTTGACAGCTGAGCTCCAAGCGGATCGCCTCATGACTTTGCAGAACCGCATGGTTCTAGACGTCATACTTGCAGACCGTGGTGGGGTATGCAAGGTTATCCAATCCAGTTGTTGCATTTTCATACCAGACAACGCTCCAACAGTTTATCAAGCCATCTCCAAACTGCATAAAATATCTGAGTCCATACGTGTGGATAAAGGAGATTGGTCACTGGTGGGATGGTTCTGGGAACTGATATCTGCCTGGGGTTGGAAAGTTTTGATGGTCATTGGAATGATCTTAGCCATCCTTTTCCTGTTCTGTCTGTGCATACAGTGTGCTCCTGCGATATGTGGCCTCTGTGCTACATTATGTGTAAGGAAACCTGTATCGAGGGACGAGCTAAGTAATAGGATGATGCTACAGCAACATCTCCATGACTTCGTGAATATTGACCTAGACTCGGATTGAAATGAGTATAGTTATTGCCTATGTAAGGGCAAAAGGAGGGTCTGTCGTACTTTAGAATTTGGGACCGCGTAGGAGATAGGGCCCTACCCCTGTCCATCTCGGTAATAGTGAACCGCGAATGGTTAATGCGGTATGTACGAGTGCTTTCTGTAACGTTTTATCTATGAATGCACTGCGTATACGCTATTTCACATTACTGCGTGGGTTCCATTTTGTATCGGTGGCCATCTTATGGTTGCCCTCACATAGGCTATATAGTATGAAGCTAAAACGGGTCTTTTAGAGCACATGTGCCTTTCCTTGACTTTTCTGTGACCTGGGCAGCCTGGCTCCGCTGCCCCAGGTCAAACTGGTCTCACGAGTTCCCTGTCCTCTGGCCACCTGTGATTAGCATCAGGGCATGACACACCATAAAGTCTTTTCATCCTACACGAGCCCCCCAGCTAATCTCTTTCACACCTGGCTGTTCCTGCTTTATGGCTTGTTTCCCAAAACAGGAGATGCTCATGTTTATTGGGGCCTATCGATATCTGATGTGAGATCTGAGCTTTACTGTGTAAATAATTGCGGGCTGGCTCCACTGGAATGTGGGATGGTCATCATGACTCTGCTTTTTCGTTTGTAATGTACACTTTATATGACCATACCATAAACCCAAGAATGTATGCCTGAGGCAAGAAAATCTGTATTTAAGAAGAAGCTCGTTTCTGTGATTTTCAGCAGTCTCCTGAGAACATACACGCTGTTGTACTTCTAGGACGCCTGTAATTGGTCTGCAGCCAATAAACTGATCTTTGACTTCACCCAGAAGACTCTGTGTTTCTGTAGGTCTGAAACAGGAAGAACCCCGAAGTCATAGGGTGTGTTCCCCTGCACCGCTGGGCTTAAAATACCCAGTACTTCAGCACAGAAGGCGCCTTCTTGTACCAACACTAGGAAAATACTGAGAAGATGAGGAGTTAGCCGTGATTTAAAATCTTTATATAATTCAGCTGGGTAGCCGTTTGGCCCAGGGGCTTTCCCAGACTGCATTTTTAATATTATGTCTTCAAAGTTCTCTTCAGTTAATGATGACTGCAATCGTTCACCGTCCCCCATAGTTAATTGTCGAACTGAAAGATCATTTTTCAGTGACAAATATATTTCTTTAAACTGCGTGGGACTGGCACTGTATAGTCTGCTGTTCTGGCCAAAAAGGCTTCGACTCGTGCACCCCTAGTTAAAACTGGGGTGGTGAGTGTCCAGATGGAATCTTTGGTGTGCCCTGACCATGTCAGAGAGCACACTGAAGCTATCTTAATCTCAGAGTGTGGGTGGATGTAGCTGCCCTGGCTGTCTGGCCCAGTAACCTGGAAAATCATAGGGAACAGCCACATATCAATGGGGTTAGAGTAGAAGCACTGAGGGATACAGGTGCAAAGTGTCACTATGATGACTGAAAAAACTGGTATTCCCAGAGCAGTATTTGGCTGTACAAATGTATCCAGTTACCAATGCTGATAACCATATTAAGGTTCATCCCATGCCTATGGTGTCCTCAGATTGTGGAGGGGTTACTGGCCAAAAGAAGGTGGTTGTGTCCTCTGCCATCCCAGTACAGTGTCTGCTAGAGAATGATCCAAAGTCCTCAGCATTGGCTGAGGTAGAGCTCAGAACCCATGCAGCCATGCTAGGAGTGCCTGCATGGGTGTGTGTAAAAACAAGAGCACAGAGCCAAGCCAAGGGTGAAAAAGAGAAGTTGGAGGCTAGACTAATGGCCCAACCCTATAAGAGAAAAGGTAAAAAGGCTGGTAAACCAACTTATTGGCAGCCACAAGCACAGGTCTCCTCTCCTCAGGGAGAAGACCTGTCAGCCCTAGAGCGAACTGAGCCCCGGTGTTGGACTTGGCCCTTTTTGCAGGGTCATCCCTGAACTTTTTGCCTTCCTCCTGTATTTTCTCTGACCTGTTGTTGGCTGTTTTATGACTCTGGGCACTTTACCACTGCTGAATAGTGCTATAGTGCATATGCTCTCCCTATTGTAAATTCTTGGTAATGGATTAGTGACTCCATGATTGGCTTATTTGATTTACTTGTCAGACCTTAGTATAGTGCACCATGTGTGCCCAGGGCCTGTAAATCAAATGCTGCTGGTGGGCTTGCAGCACTGGTTATGCCACCCACAGAAGCAGCCTGTAAAGTGTGTCTCAGGCCTGCCATTGCAGAGCCTGTGTGCAGTCTAGTACTGCCATGTCGCCTTGGTAAGTGCACCCCCTTGCCAGTCCCAAAACCTTCCCTTTTCTTCATATTAGACACCCCTAAGGTAGGCCCGAGGGCAGGGTGCATTGTAGTATAAGGTAGGACATGCCCTGGTGTGTGTGGCATGTCCTAATAGTGAATTACAGCCATTTTCATTTTTCACTATTGCAAGGCTACCTGTCCCCGTAGGCCAGAATGGGCAGTTTGATTATAACATCTTATAATCCTAACTGACCCAGGGAACATGGTAGAAATTCGAGTTTAGTATGCCTGAACTCAGAATGATAAAATACATCTTTTAGTGAAGTTGGTTTTAACATTCTGTGTTCGAAAATACCACTTTTAGAAAGTAGGTATTTTCTTACCTAACCATCCAGCATGCCTCTGCTAGCTTGTGTATTGTGTGTCTGGTTTTGTGAGTGACAGGGGCTGGGGGATTCCAGGAGACAGGGTGAGTCAGCACAGGGCTCAATAGACCTATCTTCATGTAGAGTGGTGGGAGGAGATAGCACCTGGGTCTGAATAGGGCTGTGCCTGCCTTTCACAATGCTGGCTTCACCTCCTGTGGTACGTCTGATGTCCCTGGCCCACACTGTCAAAGGAAAGGAGGAGTCCTGTCAACAAAGTACTCCAGGACTGCACAGAACTGGTTTGGGGTAGGTACAGGCCCCTCTGCCTCCAGAGGACAAAGGATTTAGTAGTCTAAATATGGGGACCCAGACCCCAAGACTATAGATCACTTCTGGGAACAAGACGAACCTTTGCCGAGGAGAAGAACCAAGGAAGCTGCAGGAGTTTGGACTGCCCCCCTGCCAGTGTGCTGTGTTGCTGGGTTAGCCTGCAGTGGTCTCTTCTTTGCCAAGGAAAGGAGAGGGAACTTTTAAAGAACTTTCATCATCTTGCAGAATATTACTCCAAGGGCTTGATTTGAGTTTGCCTCCTGACCGAAGTCTCAGGGATACCAGACTTCACCCCTCCTGTTTGCCTGCATCAGGAACTTGCTGTTCTAGCTGCTACAGAAGGAAGTTTGCCACACTGACGCCAGCGTGCAACGCTGTATTCTGCATCGAAGCCGTGAGCGATGCTCAGACTTGCAACGTGGACCCGACACCTGCCGCCGTGCCACATCGACGGCAACGAACGACATCGTAAGCCTGTCATAGCCGTGAGCGCTGCCGCACCTCCCCGACTCCATGAGCTGTCTTTGTTTTTGCTTTTCCAAGGTACTGTTCTTTGTGGGTCTGATTTGAATCCAGGCCCGACGCTGCGCACCTCACAGGTCGACGCCGTACTTTGGGATTTCTTTGACCTGGACGTCGTGATAACTCCAGTTGGGGTTATCTGTTTCTAAAGACTGCTTTTAAGTGAATTACCTATTTTTGAACTATTTCTACCATCTTGAAGAATTATTATTGATTACAGTATTGTAGATTTTTGTCGTTTATGGTCTTGTGATAAGTCTATATAAAGAATACTTATTTTTATAAAACCTGTGTGGTGCCCATCTGTAGTGTTTTCACTGTATTGCTGTATGTGTTCACAAATGCTTAACACACTGCCTCTGAGGTAAGCCTGTCTGCTCGTGCCAAGCTACCAAGGGGGTGAGCAGGCGTTATCCAGTAGTGTAATCCTCTTTCCCTGACTGATAAGCAAGAGTCCCTATTTGGTCAAAGGTACCTACCTCTGCCAACTAGAGACCCCCAGTTCTAACACCCGGGAACTTGGGCCTTACACTGCGGAGCTCCTAGGCCCAGATGGATCCTCTAGGGAAGAGGGGTGCCAAGGGCAAATAACCTGTCCCACTCTTGAGAACCTAAAACAGGAAGCTGCTGCACAGGAAAAGGGAGATGTTTGTGGCTCCCACAAACCCTATTGGGGGGAGGGGCTCCTGTATATTGAGGCCAGAGATCCCAAACCTGTTACCACTAGGAGTGGTAGTGCCTCAGCAATGCAGAGTGCTTATTCTCATTGGACCATGACATCTCCTTGGCTGGGCATCTCAGCCAGGCAAAGACTTGGAGTAGGCTAGTTGCCCTCTTCTACGGGGCAAAAGGTGAAGGAGTTTTGCAACTCCTGTGTTACCTGCCAAGCCGGTGGCAATGCAAGTAACCACCCAAAGGCCCCCAAGTGCCATTGACCCTCAAACAACATCCGGAAACAGATTTATAATGGTGGTAGTGAATAATGTCACCAGGTATCCTGAAGCACTTCTATTTAGGACTGTCACTGCTCCACCAGTTGCCAGGGCCCTCATCAGTATTTTTACTAGAGTGGGCTTTCCTAAGGAGGTGGTGTCAGAAAGAGGTAGTAACTTCATATCCTGCAACCTAAAAGCCATGTGGGTTGAGTGTGGGGTGACATATACGTTTACCACCTCATATCACCCACAAACTAATGGTCTAGTTGAGAGATTCAACAAGACCATGAAAGGTATTATTATGGAACTCCCTGAAGAACTCAGAAGAAAATGTGATGTCCTTTTGCTAGGCCTCCTTTTCACATATGTCTAGTGAAGGGTGGGAGAGACATCTCAAACAGTCCAAGCTAGATATTGTGGACTATGTGCTTGGCCTACGTCAGATGACCCCATGTCACCCTTGTTAAAGCTATCTTGGTACATCATTACCTGTGACAGCTCCCTTGTTTTTACTTTGTTAAGGGGACCACTTTTTTATTATTTATTAGCAGTTGGCTGTACATAAACAATCAATATATCAAAGAGCAGCAAATAATCATGCAAACAAGCCCAGTGTGTTGAGGGCTGATATCTATATCTCTTGACCCTTGACATAGTAATCATAATGACATATTAACCATCCACCTATAATATGCATGACTATGAATTGTAGAAGAATAGATCACATAGTGGCTCCCTTGATGGGTAAGGTGTGTTCTACCACAGTAGGGGGAAACCCCGAGTCCCTTCAGAGGAGGAAGGATGTAAAGAGTTCCCAAATGTCACAAGATCAAGCTCTCAGTGGCATTAGGTCCCAGTACACAAATAGTTGTTCATGACAGTATATGCGATCAGTGAGCAAAATTTGGGACGTAGTGGCCCGTGACTTACCCCAGTGAACTGCCACTCTACGCTTGGCCAGGAGAAGCATCAAGGCGACTAATCTGCGAAAGGGGAATGGATATGCCAGTGACGTCCTCTAATATATGGAAAGTTTTGGTCCATAAGGTAGAAACCTTGGGACAGTGACAAGCAAGGTGCATTACACAGGCGTGGGGTGTATGAAAGTGCTGGTAGTGAGAGTCAGGGGTAAGCCCCATCCATGATAATTGTGTGGGCGTGTGGTAAATTCGATGAAGAAATTTAAAGTGTATGGGGTGGAACCAGTAGTTGGGGGATAGCATTTCAAGTTGGTTGCAGCAAAAAGACCATTGGGCATCGGTCAGTGTGTCCAGGCTTCCTGAGCCTTTGGAATGGACTCTGGAGCAGACAGTTGCATGTGGAGATAAAGTAATATAATCAAGTTGCGTTGTGATGCAGTAGTGGAGGGGACCACTTTAATACAAGTCTCCTCTGTACGCCTTAGACTATTTTAGATCACCTACACACCACCCTACACTTACACGCCCTCACTTTCATTCATCAATACGGCTAAAATCAAAAGATCTCTGCTGAAGAGCCCTCACTGAGGGGTCTGTGGCCCATTGCAACATCGGCCCGACGAGGAGCAGCCCAATGATGAAGCCCAACACCCTTCTGGGTGTGTGAGGGCATTCAGAACGGATCACTTGGATCCCCAGATCCCTCTGGTCTACCCTCCTGATCCTCTGACAGCCTTGACACTCCCCCAGTCCCCGTGAGGAACCATACTCTTGTTTTGGGCTAGATTGCTTGTGAATCACCTCAGTCTTTGTTTACTGCCCAGGGGAAGACGCCTTGGCCTTCTCCCCATGACTTTTGCATCTCTCCCGGGTGCCTTTTATTATGGTAGCCATCTCCTCTCTCCGCGGGCCATGAGTCTAAGCAGGGAAGTGTCTCTCGCTACACGTGCATTCACAGTTATGCAGGTTATCATCTGTGGCACTTCCCCCACCCCCAAACCCGACATCTCCCTGCTTTCAGGGACCCTCTCTGAACCCACGAGCAGCCCGTTCACCTACCTGGGCTTCATGACGTCCACTTACTCTGCCTGACTTGCTCAATACTGCGGCGACTACCCCACTTAACACGTGCCAAGCTGGATGAACTGTCACAGAGTCCGAACTCCTGTTCAAAGCACCGTGCTTCTCGCAATAAGCGGAGTGCCAACTGCACTTTGTCTTCTGCCATGACGTCAGAAAAGGTCATGTGACGCAGACTGTAGTTTAAAAAAATGAGTACCAATAATCAACTATAAATAACACTAAGTTTAATGTAGCTGCCAATCAATACATCTTCAAAAAGGAGATGCGGATTGCATTTTCTCAAACTGGAAGGAAAAATACTGGGTGAAGGGAGAGCGAGCAAGGATCTGTCCTGCATTTCAAAAGGTAGCTCTCTAATTCAGAAGGAATCACTGGTCAAAAGAGGCCTGGAGCACATCTGTGGATGACGATGGGACTGATCAGGGAATCATAAAGAGTGGGACCAATGTCACGGGTAACCTTATAAACCACATAACACCGATGAGAACATCAAGGTGGCCTGTGGTGGGGGCTCTCAAATTTGGAGACTGTCCTTCAGTGATAGATGATGACCTACAGTAAGAGTCATAAGATGTGGGCATTAACAAGTAGGCACTCAGAAAACTAACATCAAAGGCAGAGACACTAAATCAAACAGGGTATATGGAAAATGACTATAGAAATATGAGGCCAGAGACTAACACTTTATCAAATTAAGCTAATCATCAGCATGTAAGAATTCAACAAGAGTTCAGACTGTTGCAATCAGGTTTGTAACGCGAAGGTTGCCCAACCTCCTATGCTTGCTGGGGGAACATCATCCAATAGGATCAAGAATTCTCACCTTGAAGCTTCTGTTTACCCAAGACCAGTGGACTCTGTGAGGTACAGGACAGAGCTAGGAAGAAGAAAGGTCTAGAAGTCCTGATGCAAGAATTTGAGAGGCAGAGTGTGAGATCAGGGTGCATTCAGACCACTGCATCGATATGACTACCTGCCTGCGAGCGAGAGACATGACCCCTCTCTTTGGGAAGGGGGACACTGGAACTTAGGGACCTCCATCCTATAACAAAGCTTCTGAGAATATAGAGCTGCCTTAAGTGTGAGAGATAACCACTGCATGACAAGAGTAAGCGATGGGAACTTGAGTACCAACACCCTGGTGTAATGATGTGGAAATAATAGGGCCGTCATTGTGACCCCAAGTGTGTTGCCTCCTTAGGTGAGTAACACAACCCTGTATGCCAGGAAAGGCCTGTGGGGATTCAAGGGCTATCGCCTTGGTACAGTGCTGCTTGAGAAGAAAATTTTGTCACCCAAGGCAGTGGTGTAACCAGAATTGGCACATCGCCCGACTGTGTGAAAGTGACCACAGATTTGCAAGAAGAGGCCTTGAACACTGGTGTGGATCGAGACTCATAGTAAGTGCAACTGCGACATCAACTTTGTAAAGACTGACACACCCAAAACCTCCATCAGAACCCAAACGAACTTACCGTCAACTCTGAGGAGCAGCTTGAAGATCCAAGTCCTGAGGTGGCTGCAGATTTTGAAGCTAGACTCCCAAATGTTTCTGGGGCTGCTGTGGTGTGGGTAAGATCAATCTTTGTGGTGCAGAACCCGTGGGTGGCATCTACTTTAGCACTGCGGGCACGAGGAAACATTGTCCATATCAAGGTAATTGTGGGACTTTAAAGCATCATATTCTTTTTTTGATGCCCACATTTTATTTGATTCCTCAGATTTTGGCATTTCTCACAAACAATTGTACAGGACTACATCAATATGCATTAGAGGTATAGACAATTCATTATCATCAATATCATTACACATTCAACTCATGATGCGTCCACCACCACCTCCATATCTCATCATGCTTTTGGTGGCATGACTGTGCCTCGTAGATCAGCTTCTCATGGTGGGCACACTAGCCACTCCCTCCGATGAGGGGGAATTTTAGTGACTTCCTGTTACGGTGATATCTTGTTTGGCCACCAAGGTGGCTGTCCCGATAAAAGTTCACTCCAGTCTCAGTCCTCCAACCTTTTGCAAGAGGCACAACTGGGCTGACCTTGGAGGACTGGGTGATAGAAGTTCGCAATGACAAACAAAAAGCGCGTCATCTTAAATAGGGCTACGTGCTCCATAGCGCTTAGAGGCAAGATGCCCCATTTTCGCAGGTTCCTAGTGAAGGTGTTCATAAGGAGTTGAAAATTAAGAGTACAGGCCAGGTCTGGGAGATATGGATATCTAAATATTTGAAGGAGAGACAGCATATGGGGATCGCAGGGCACCAACAATGTCCTCCCGTGTCTCCCTCAACAGGTATCAACAGCGACTTGTTCATGTTTATCTGCAGACCTGAGGCATCACTATATAGGCAAAGGATTTCGAGGCATCTGGGGCCAGAAAACTGCAGATCCTCTAGAAATAACAGGATGCCATCTGCACAGAGAGCTATGAGCTCTTCAAGACCCCCACCTCCGAAAGCCATCACTTGTGTGGGTAGGCCTTGTGTCCACGACAGGAAATGGCCTTAAATGCAACGTGGACACACCACATTTTTACAGTGTCAACTGACCCTTTTTTCCCAAAGTGCCTAGCTATGCATTTTGAACCCTAGCTCAGCCGGCACAAAGGTAAACCTAGCAAGCCCATACATATTTGAAAACTGGACACCCAGGGGAATCTAGGAGGGGATGACTTGTGTGGCTCTCCCCAGGTTCTATTACCCAGAATACATTGCAAACCTCAAACATTTTCACAAAAAACACATTTTCCTCACATTTCTGTGATGGAAAGTTCTGGAATTTACGTGGAACCACACAATTCAACCCACCCCACATTCCCCAAAGTCTTCCAATAAAAATGGTATTTCACTTGTGTGGGTAGGCCTAGTGTCCGTTACAGGAAGCGGGCCAAAACGCAATGTAGACACACCACATTTTTACAGTGAGAACTGACCCTTTTTTTTTCCAGAGTGCCTAGCTGTGGATTTTGAACCCTAGCTCTGCTGATACATAGGGAAACCTGGCAAACCTATACGTTTTTAAAAACTAGACACCCAGGAAAATCCAGGAGGGGGAGACTTGTGTGGCTCTCACTAGTTCTGTTATCCAGAATCCCTTGCAAACCTCAAACTTTGTCACAACAAAAAAACACGTTTTCTTCACATTTGTGTGATGAAAAGTTCTGGAATCTGTGTGGATCCTCAAAATTCCATCCACCCCGCATTCCCAAAAGTCTTCCGATACAAATAGTACCTCACTTGTGCGGATAGGCATAGTGCCTGCGAGATTCTCCCCTTTCCAATGATACCTCTCCCATGTAATTTGGTGCTCGGGCTGAGATAGCCCCCCGAGCACCGAAACAATGATACTGAAACTGTTTCAGTTTAGTTTTAAATGTAATGATGTCAGCTCGCCATGCTCGTGATCGTCACTACATTGAAACCAAAAAAACAGGCTCTGGAGGTTGGGGAAGCTCTTCCCCACCTCCTGAGGCAAACATTTAAAAAAAGAATTCCCTCTGCTGTCTGCAGCATATGGATTTTGTGTGCCTGTGCACATGATGGAATGGTTCCATCATGAGCACAGGAGCACTGGTGCTCATGACAGAACCATTCCGCCATGAGCACCAAAAGGGTTAAAAGAAAAAATACACAAAAACAAACTTTATTATTACATGGTGTTTGGTACATGATTTAGCTTCAATCAATTTTAAGGGCATAGTCCGTGGAAAGGCTATTACAGCCGAAACAGGCGCAAGAGATTAAAGGAGGGCTGAGGCAGATAAGATGCTCTGCAGAAAGCTGTCATCTGATGAATACAATGGTTAAGGCGAGAAGTAGTTAAACAGAGTAGTTGCTGGACTGGTAGTATCAGTGAAGCTTGCCTGTAGGCAAACAGACAGGATGGCAGATAAACATACCAACACAGATATATGTGTTTGAGTGAAACTGCCATTGCAAAATGGAATCAGAGCCTGAACCAGCCATAACAAGAAATTGTATTGCTGTGTCTGCAATATTTATGCTACTTAAAAGAACTGTTCTTTCCACAGCTGCTGATGCCCTTGTCTATAAGGTAGTAAAAACAAAAAGGAGTCCCTTTTGTGGCATTCACTCTATTTTTTAATGATACAACTATATTTAAAATGATATATTTAGATCTAAATGTGTCCTTACACACAATCAATCCTATATCTAAACACTAAACACAGTTATAAGTAAGATGTCTTATTTATTAAAAATATTGTATTTTACAAAAATATTCTTACTCTGGTTCTTATCATAAACACAATACTTTATACTCCATGTGTGGGAAATCGTACAAAAACCTAATCATTCAATAAAAACTACACATCATACAATAAGTTAAAACCAATATTGTAAAATTCTATTATCGGTTATGCATTAAAATGACAAGTTATCAATAAGTGTCACGTAGCCCATGGGGCCATTGTCCTCTTCTTTCAGTTAGCATGAGCTCTGCAGATGCAGCTTTGTGCACGTTCCTACAAGCCTTTAGTTTTGCAAAGACTTTGTTTGTACTTTTCACATGAAAACTGCTCACTGTGTGCATTCTCTGCCAGTTCCTGGGATTTAGTCTGAACATTTTGAGCAAGGTCAACAAACAATGCCCCTTGTTATTCTGTTCTGGTCAGGCCCTAGCACCTAGACAAAACATCCCAATGCAGCTGTTGTTTGGAAATCATACTTTGGTATTATGGGGATACATGCATAGAGAACACACACTTGGAGAGGGACCTTTCCAGGGAGAAGAGCAAGACAGCACCTATGATGTAGAACTACCATCTGTAGTCTAAAGTATGGGGTCTGCAGACAAAAGACCCAGAGATCTTTTAATATATAATAATACTGCTTCTTAGCAAGGGGAGGGAGGTTAGGCTCTATTGTCTTTTCATGATGCAATCTCCCATCATAATTAACAGACTAGCTGCTATGCTGACTGTATGATGCATTTTCCTGCTTGCTGTGGCACGTATACTGCATTTTGGAGCATGTAAGTTAAAAGAAATATTTCAAACTAGTTTTTGTCTCTGTCAGATCTAATTGTGGACAAGAAGTAAAGTGCGAGCGAAAGGGTGTGTCTTGTAACACGCGAGTCCTGAGAGATTTGGGAGTGTTGTATTCTAGGGGTGTCGAATCACTTGTTCTTTTGTGAGTGAGTGAGTAGGAGGGCAAGTGAGACCCTATAGTTAGTCGATCCTGGGCCCATGGGTACTAAGGTGGTAAGATGACTCAGTCCCTGAGCACTAAGGTCCCATAATCCTAAGCATATTTCTGTTTTTGGGCAAAATCCCTGCAACATAATCAAATCACAAATTGTCAGTTGTCGATGCAGAAGTGCTTCCGCTGCCACCCCTAACCCACCCCCTCGGCGATCTGATGACGTTGGCATGGTCATTGTGCGCCGACATCATCAATTGCAGTAGGGGACGTGCTAAAAGCCATTTGCTTCCAGCGTGTCGAGGGAGAGGACGTGTTTGGTAAGTCCTTCTACAGAGGAGGGGTGGTTACAGGAGTACAGAAGTGTGGACGCGATAGTGGAGCAGGAATCCACGCCACTAGACACCAGTGATTTTTTGGTGTGAAATTTGGGGGAGCGACCCCTTAGGCAAGGGTTGCTCCCCAGGGGCATATTTAATCCCCGTGAGGGCTGATTCGGGCTGGGGGTTGAAACACACTAGGCACCAAGGATTTCTTTTAAATATATTTATAAGGGAGCTACCCCTTGGGCAGCATGTTTTCCTGTGTTTCAGCTGCCCGGGGCTAGTTTAGCCGTTGTTTCGGTCAATCTAGCCCCTGTGGGGGTTGAAACCCACTAAAATCCAGGGATTTTTTGCATTATATAACTAGGGGGGAGCGACCCCTTTGGCAAAGGTTACTCCCCTTTTGGGACATTGACAATTTGGTCGTTTCTGCCCCCTTGGGGGCAAATTGGCCTTATATTTTTAGGCCTATTTGCCCCCATGCGGGGCAGAAGCCTCTAGACAGCCAGGGATTATTTTTTTATATAATGCAAAATGTTTTGGGAGCTACCCCTTGGGCAAGGGTTGCTCCCTTTTTGGGGCATGATAATTTGGCTGTTTAAGACATCCTTGGGAGCAGATCGGCCTTATATTTTTAGGCCCATCTGCCCCAAGAGGGGCAGATGCCCCTAGACCACCAGGGATTATTTTTATATAATAAAAAATGTTTTGGGAGCGACCGCATGGGAAATGGTTGCTCCCCTTTTGGGGCATAATGTATTGGGGAGTGGCATCTTGGCCAAGGTTCGCTCCCCTTTTTGGGGTGAACTTTTAGCCATTTCTGCCCTCATTGGGGGCAGATCAGACATGTATTTGTAGGCCCATCTGCCCTCAAGGGAGGCAGAAGCCACTAGACCACCAGGGATTTAATTATATTTGGCACATAGTGTTTTGGGGAGCTGCCCTTGGCCAGGGGTCATCCCCCTTTTTAGGGTGAATACTTTGGCTGTTTCTGCCCCCATTAGGGGCAGATCGGTCATGTAGGCTCATTAATCCACTAGACCACCAGGGATTTTATTATATTTGGCACATAATGTTTTGGGGGACTGCCCGTTGGCCAAGGGTCACTCCCCTTTTTGGGATGAATGTTTTGGCTGTTTTCTGCCCCCCCTGGGGGTAGATCAGCCATATTTGTAGTCCTATTTGCCGCCAAATGGGGCAGAAGCTACTAGACCACCATGGAAAGTTTGTGTGTGAAATGTAGTTTGGCTGATGAGTGTTTTGGTGTTTGGCTGGCTGTGTGTGGACTGGCACTTGGCTGGCAGTGAGTGTGGCTGGTATTTGGATGGTGATGGGCAGACTTCATAGTGTTTGATATTGTTAACTCTTATTCTTTGTCATCATTGGTGATTGTAATGTTTATTTTTTCACTTTTTTTATTCTAGTGCAAAGCTTTTGTTTTCTTAGTGATTGCGGTTTCAGCACTGGTAGATCTGCAGTTTGTGTAGTTGCAAGTGTTTGGTATGAAAAACCTTTTTATACAGGTTTTCACTTCAATGACCTGCATGAATGTGCTTTTTGGAAATGCTGTAATAATAGCGTTACAACAAACAAATGATGGACGGAATGCTGACAATGCAGACATTCTCCCCCAGTCAAGAGATCTGGGTTAAATCCATCGTTCTTTTGCCCACCACGCCACCCCAGTTTAGACATGGCCATATGCAAATCAGTCTTGACCCTGTGCCTCATGGGAACAGTCCAGCCCGAACTGCCAAGCCATGTCTTCCCTGGACCGGAATCAAGCATCCTAGGACCGGTTTCTGGCTATCAGCCGTCATCAGCCAGGATAGCTTGACTCCAGTGGCGTAGTGAGCACGGGTCCCACGTCTGGGAATACCCATCCCACTTAGGGCGAAAAGCGTTACAACAAACAAATGATGGACGGAATGCTGACAATGCAGACATTCTCCCCCAGTCAAGAGATCTGGGTTAAATCCATCGTTCTTTTGCCCACTATGCCACCCCAGTTTAGACATGGCCATATGCAAATCAGTCTTGACCCTGTGCCTCATGGGAACAGTCCAGCCCGAACTGCCAAGCCATGTCTTCCCTGGACCGGAATCAAGCATCCTAGGACCGGTTTCTGGCTATCAGCCGTCATCAGCCAGGATAGCTTGACTCCAGTGGCGTAGTGAGCACGGGTCCCACGTCTGGGAATACCCATCCCACTTAGGGCGAAAAGCGTTACAACAAACAAATGATGGACGGAATGCTGACAATGCAGACATTCTCCCCCAGTCAAGAGATCTGGGTTAAATCCATCGTTCTTTTGCCCACTACGCCACCCCAGTTTAGACATGGCCATATGCAAATCAGTCTTGACCCTGTGCCTCATGGGAACAGTCCAGCCCGAACTGCCAAGCCATGTCTTCCCTGGACCGGAATCAAGCATCCTAGGACCAATAATAATAGCAGCATATTTAGCTTCTGTTTGAATGTGTTTGAAATATTCCTTGTATTTGTGAACAATGTGTATTGTGTTTTCTTGTGTGTAATTTTCTTTTGTTTTAAATTTCTAGTGGGTTTTCGTTGGTGCTTGCTGTGTCTGTGCAAAGTAGGTGCTGGTGAGTCTAGCTATCTTTAGCAAGTGAGTGGTATTGCTGTATAGTATGCAGGTCTTTGTGTGTTTTGTATTGATTGACTTTACCTTGCAATTGCTTTATGCCAGTAGTTTTACTGTTTATTCAAACGCTTTTACAATACACTCATGTCTTCAATCATTTAAACACAGGCTTTACATCCCCCTTTTATCTCCCCTCCTATAAACAATGGAACAAAAGATTTCTGGTATCTCGTATCGCCCTACGTTTTCTGCCTAGTCTACCCCTCTGTTTCTCGCTTCAAACTAAGGGAACGGAGGGGTCTCCACTGTGTCCCCTGTATACTTCCCACCCACCCCATATTTTCATCCATTTCCCTGGGCAGCCCCTACTCTGATAGATAACGTACTCCGCCTGGCTGCACCAATCTAGATCTTGTTCCCATACCTCCAACCTTGGCGGGAGAGTTGCGCCCCATTCCCTAGCCACATTCCGTTTGGCCATTGCTGTCACTGCTAGAAGCCACAGTCTCTGATATTTGGGCCACAGTTCCTCTCCCGATACATGGTCCCTATCTACTACTTCTGACATAACTTTGATGACTTCCATCCAATAACCTCGAAAATTTGGGCATTCCCTTTGAATGTGGAAGAATGATCCCACCTCCCCACATCCCCTTCTACACTTGTCTATTTTCCCTCGTCCCAGCCTATATAAGAGTGAACTGGAGAGATAAGACCTGTGCAAGAGTCTTAGCTGCACTTACCTAAAGCGCGCTCTTATGGCGGTTCAGTGACTAAATATCGAGGGTCATAATATAGAATGCCCAAAATATCGACTCCAAAATATAGAAGTACAGAATATAGAATCCCTATCTACAAACAGGTAAGTACTAAAATATCAATTCCAAAATATAGAATGTTAAAATATAGTTAGCTAACAGATCGAATTTTTTAAATGTATTAAAAATAAAATAAAAGTAATTAATTAAATATTAAAAACAATTAAATAAAACATACTTAAAATAATATAAAAAAGCTTAAAATGTCAAAATAATAAATGTAATGTAAAAAAGTACAGATTTTGTTGGATAGTGAGAGCGTAAAAATTACTATTCCCACTCCAGTGAGTGCAACAGTAGGGAAAACGTTGGATAGCGTAGGGGTAAAAATTACTATTCCCACTCCAAAGAGTGCAACAGTAGGGAAAGCGTTGGATAGCAGGAGGGTAAAAATTACTATTCCCACTCCAGAGAGTGCAACAGTAGGGAAAGCGTTGGATAGCGGGAAGGTAAAAATTACTATTCCCACTCCAGTGAGTGCAACAGTAGGGAAAACGTTGGATAGCGTAGGGGTAAAAATTACTATTCCCACTCCAAAGAGTGCAACAGTAGGGAAAGCGTTGGATAGCGGGAGGGTAAAAATTACTATTCCCACTCCAGTGAGTGCAACAGTAGGGAAAGCGTTGGATAGCGGGAAGGTAAAAATTACTATTCCCACTCCTGTGAGTGCAACAGTAGAAAGTGTTGGATAGCGTAGGGGTAAAAATTACTATTCCCACTCCAGTGAGTGCAACAGTAGGGAAAACGTTGGATAGCGTAGGGGTAAAAATTACTATTCCCACTCCAAAGAGTGCAACAGTATGGAAAGCGTTGGATAGCGGGAGGGGAAAAATTACTATTCCCACTCCAGTGAGTGCAACAGTAGGGAAAGCGTACGATAGCGGGAGGGTAAAAATTACAATTGCCACTCCAGAGAGTGCAACAGTAGGGAAAGCGTTGGATAGCGGGAAGGTAAAAATTACTATTCCCACTCCAGTGAGTGCAACAGTAGGGAAAACGTTGGATAGCGGGAGGGTAAAAATTACTATTCCCACTGCAGTGAGTGCAACAGTAGGGAAAGCGTTGGATAGAGGGAGGGCAAAAATTACTATTCCAACTCCAGAGAGTGCAACAGTAGGGAAAGCGTTGGATAGCAGGAGGGTAAAAATTACTATTCCCACTCCAGAGAGTGCAACAGTAGGGAAAGCGTTGGATAGCGGGAAGGTAAAAATTACTATTCCCACTCCAGTGAGTGCAACAGTAGGGAAAACGTTGGATAGCGTAGGGGTAAAAATTACTATTCCCACTCCAAAGAGTGCAACAGTAGGGAAAGCGTTGGATAGCAGGAGGGTAAAAATTACTATTCCCACTCCAGAGAGTGCAACAGTAGGGAAAGCGTTGGATAGCGGGAAGGTAAAAATTACTATTCCCACTCCAGTGAGTGCAACAGTAGGGAAAACGTTGGATAGCGTAGGGGTAAAAATTACTATTCCCACTCCAAAGAGTGCAACAGTAGGGAAAGCGTTGGATAGCGGGAGGGTAAAAATTACTATTCCCACTCCAGTGAGTGCAACAGTAGGGAAAGCGTTGGATAGCGGGAAGGTAAAAATTACTATTCCCACTCCTGTGAGTGCAACAGTAGAAAGCGTTGGATAGCGTAGGGGTAAAAATTACTATTCCCACTCCAGTGAGTGCAACAGTAGGGAAAATGTTGGATAGCGTAGGGGTAAAAATTACTATTCCCACTCCAAAGAGTGCAACAGTAGGGAAAGCGTTGGATAGCGGGAGGGTAAAAATTACTATTCCCACTCCAGTGAGTGCAACAGTAGGGAAAGCGTTGGATAGCGGGAGGGTAAAAATTACAATTCCCACTCAAGAGAGTGCAACAGTAGGGAAAGCGTTGGATAGCGGGAAGGTAAAAATTACTATTCCCACTCCAGTGAGTGCAACAGTAGGGAAAACGTTGGATAGCGGGAGGGTAAAAATTACTATTCCCACTGCAGTGAGTGCAACAGTAGGGAAAGCGTTGGATAGAGGGAGGGCAAAAATTACTATTCCAACTCCAGAGAGTGCAACAGTAGGGAAAGCGTTGGAAAGGGGGAAGGTAAAAATTACTATTCCCACTCCAGTGAGTGCAACAGTAGGGAAAGCGTTGGATAGCGTAGGGGTAAAAATTACTATTCCCACTCCTGAGAGTGCAACAGTAGGAAAAGTAATGATTTAATATTAAAATAAGATTACATTAATTATCAATACCAATAAAAAACTAATTAAAAATAATTCCCGATTAATAAAAATTAATTACCATTAAAAAAACATTAATTACCAATTAATAAAAATTAATTACCAATTAATTCAATCAAATAATTATCAATACATATAAATAAAAATTAATATTTACTTTATTACAATTAATTTACTTCCCACCCAATTCCCCTATAAACCCACAGCCCACTCCCAATAATAAAAAATACAATTAACATTATTATAAATTAAGCAATTAATAAAAATCAATTAGCAATTAATAAAAATTAATTACCAATTAATAAAAACTAATTACCAATTAATAATTAATTATCAATTAATTATCAAAACACATAAATAAAAATTAATATTTACTTTATTACAATTAAATTACTTCCCACCCAATTCCCCTATAAACCCACAACCCGCTCCTAATAATAAAAAATACAATTAACATAATTATCAATTAATCAATTAATAGAAATGAATTACCAATGAATAAAAATTAATTACCAATTAATAAAAAGTAATTACCAATTAATAATTAATTATCAATCAATTAATTATCAATACATATAAATCAAAATTAATATTTAATTTACTATAATTAAATTACTTCCCACCTTATTCCCCTATAAACCCACAACCCGCTACGGAATTAAATTACGCAAAAATTAAATTACATAACATTCATTACTTTAAAACAATTAGCCATACATTACAAAAATAATACATAATTTTAACACATATACTACCATACTTAACACTAAAAAAAAATCGATATTATGGAAATCTATATTTTTTAATTCGATATTATGGAAATCGATATTTCATACCCCAATTTCGATATTCTGTCCTATCTATATTTTGGTAATTCGATATTCTGTGCTATCTATATTTTAGAGTCGATATTCTGTTCTGTCTATATTTTGGATTCTATATTTTGGTTGTTTACCCTCATGGCCACCTCCCTATATCCCTGCAATGCCTCTGCCCAATCGTCATCTTCTAGGATTCCTACTTCTGTTACCCATGCCTCTTGCAGTTGGACTAGCGGGTCTGGTGAATTATTGATTATTTTCTTATATGTCAACAAGACTGCTTTGGACACCAAGGGGTCCAGTAGGAGTCTATCTTCCATCGGCGTGTATTCTAGTATACTATCTCCCTTGTGGATGTGCGTCCGTAGCGAATGTACCAACTTCAGATAATAGAATCTTTCAGAATTCGCCATACTATATTCATCTTGCATCTCTTGGAGTAGTTTTACTTTTTGTTTTATAAATCCACACTTTGTTTATTACTTATTTTACACAGAGTTGAGTATTGTTGACTAATTTGTCAAGTTACTTTCCTTGGTAAAGATTATGGCTTGCAGCAGGATGACTGCTCAGCAGGTTGTTGATATGCTTTAAGAGTCTTCTTCTGGGGGGAGGAGCCTAGCGCGCATCCAAGATGGTCGCGTGAGCACAGGGCTCCCCGGACCCTTGCTGCTCCTCGGAATTTATCCTGAGAATATCCTGATGTGGTTTGTGGAATCTGGCAGATGAAGACCGGCTGAGCACGTATCTCTTTTCAGAACTCGAATCGGACCTGGGAATCCTGAGTTGTCGTCGTTCGAACTTTTGGGACCCACCCGACGGAGGTGCCCGGGGCGAAGGTGAACCGTGGAGCCGTGTCGTAATTGAACAACAGCGGCTGCAGTGCGGTGCCAGTGGCCGCTCTACCACTTTCGGTTTCACTTTCGTACTTCAGGGGGCTGGCCTGCGAATGCAATTGATGTGGCGGGGTATTTCCCTGGCCTCTGCGCGAGGCCTTGTCTCCACCTGCCACTAGAGTGCCCGTCGCCTTGGGTCCCCCCGCACCGCTATATTGTGGTCTACGGTGAGGCGCTGGTCTGCGGTGCCGGTCCCCCTACGACTCTTGATCGGCGATCCCCTTCGGTGTCCGTGACCACATGGGGGGCAAGGGGGGCCCCGAGGGGCGTAAGACTAAGGCCTCCCTCCGCGGGGGACCGGTCCAGGCCAACAACATGGACCGTTACACTCAGGGCAGAGGGTCCCCTGGAGCGACCGCCCCCCCCCCCGGATGCCGTCGGTGGTGGCACGACCGTCTCTCCGGAGCTCTCCCTGCAGGACATCATGGGCGCCATTGAGGGCATCAGGGAAACCATCGCCACGCAATATGAGGCCCTGGCCCGTAAAATCGACACGGTGGCGATCGATGTCACCTTAATTCGGGCAGATCTCTCCAAAACAAATGAGAGGGTACAGGCTCTCGATGTGCGGACCTCCACCCTTGGTACGGATGTGTCGGACCTGCAGGCCGCGCTTGGTGACATTAAGGCGGTCAACGACCAGATGGCCCGGCGGCTGGAGGACTTCGAGGGACGGGCCCGACGCAACAACATCCGTGTCATAGGCGTACCGGAGTCCTCCGACAGCCGCCCGGTTGACCTCCTGGTTGAGGAACTCATCCTTCAACAGTTGGCCCCTGCTGGCCTAAGTAAGTTCTTTGCCGTGGAGCGGGCACATCGAGTTCCGGGCGGTCGGCCACGGCCGGGGGCCCCCCCGAGGCCTATCGTGGCCAAACTGTTCCACTATAGAGACCGAGATGCGATTCTACAGGCCTCACGGGTCCACGGCCCGGTGCGTCATGAGAACTCATCCATTAACTTTTATCCGGACTTTACCCAACTTGTTCAGAAACAGCGGATGGGATTCCAGGGGGTGAAGCGCCGTCTCCGTGAACTGGGCCTAAAGTACTCTATGCTCTACCCTGCAAAACTCCGGGTGGAACATGAGGATCGGACTGCCTTCTTTGACTCTCCTGTGGCCGTGAGTGACTGGCTGGACTCGTTGCCGGACAGAGGTGACCGTCCCGGGCCCTCTGCGGGCGCCGAAGGTGACGGGTCCCCTTTGGAGTAACTTTTGGTCCTTGATTTTGCCATTTTGCACTGTTCAGCTGGGTTTTACTTCTTTTGTTCATTTTGTCTCACTAGGACCAGTGTGGGGGGCGGGCGGGGACGGGTCCCTTTCCTCCTCCGGGGTCTTTTCGTAGAATGGGGTTAGTAGGGCGACAGGCACACTGCAAGTTGGGGGGGTTTTCAGGCCCGCAGGGGTGCAGGGTGGGGGGAGTTGGGATTTTTGGGGGGGGGTTGGGGGGAGGGAGGGGTTGTTTTGCTGTGTGGTTTTTGTTTACAGGGCGAGGTATTGATTTTTGTCCAGATACGGGAACTGTGCTACTGACTGGGGGGCCTTTGGTCTATTGGAGGGGATGGGGGGGGACGGGTTGAGACTGATGTCATGGAACGTCAATGGGTTGGGGGATCGTATCAAACGGGGTATAGTACTGCAGTATTTGCGTCGTCTTACTCCTGATGTGGTGTTTATCCAGGAGACGCATCTGGTGGGCAATGTTTGTCATGCAATGAACAGGGGAGGATACCGCCTCGTGGCCCATTCTGGTTTCACAACTGGTTCCAGGGGGGCGGGCATTCTCCTGCGATCCTCACTTCCGTTGGATATCACTAGGGTAGTCTCGGATGACAGAGGGCGCTATGTGTGTCTGTCTGGGAGATGGGAGGGGCAGCCCCTTTCCCTGGTCTCAGTCTACGTCCCCCCGGGCCTCCAGAACTCCACCTTCGCGGACTTGGGTCGAATGCTGCTTGAACTTCCGGATGGCCTTTTGCTTATGGGCGGGGATTTTAATTCGGTGGTTTCGGGTGACCTGGATCGTCACCCACCCAGGGCCCTCCCCACTGCCCAGGCATGGCTTGGTGGCCTGCTGGATACCTTCGGCCTGGTAGATAGCTGGAGATTAATGCATCCGACCCAATGTCAGTACACTTTTCACTCTGGGGCGCATGGGAGTCTTTCTAGGTTAGACTATTTCCTTATGCCCGCGGCACAGACTAGTCGGATTCGGGAGGTTAGGCATCTGGCGTGGGGTATTTCCGATCATTCCCCGCTGTGGCTGCTCTTTGACGCCGAGACGCGGTCTGCAGGGCGGATTGCTCCCATTAACCCGTGGTACCTGAGAGACCCTATGACTCGCGACAGCCTGGTTAAGGCTATGGACCAATACTTCCTTGAAAACGAGGGGTCGGTGTCGTCCGCAATGTCCCTGTGGGAAGCCTTTAAAACCGTAATCCGCGGACACGCCCTCTCCCAGATAGTGGTGGCTAAGAAACTCAAGAGTGAGGCAGTGGTGAAGCTGGAGACTGACATTTCGGGGCTGGAGTCGGCCTTGGAGGCGGGTGTCACTCCGGACGGGCTCCATGCCCTCAGCCTGAAACAGTTTGAATACAGGTCTCTTGTTACTGACGCCGCCAAAACGTTGTATAGGGAACAGCAGGGTCGATTGTATGATGCCGGGGACAAGGCGGGAAAGTTGATTGCATGGCTGGATAGGAAGGAGAGAGTGAACCGAGTGGTCCCGGAGCTGTGTGTCGCGGATGGAGGGTGTGTGACTGAGCCTGGTGAGATTGTGGAATGTTTCGCTGACCACCTCCGGGCCGTGTACTCCCCGGTGACTGATAGGGATGAAGAAGACTCTCGCCTTCTGCTGAGGGATATTGCTTTGCCCGGCCTGTCTGTCGAAGACCGTGAGCAGCTGGACGCCCCCTTGTCTGTAGATGAAATTGCAACGGCGATTCGGTCCCTTCGTTCGGGGAAGGCGATGGGCCCTAACGGGCTGCCTATTGAATTATATAAGTTGCGCCTGGATAAACTCGCGTCCTTCCTCCGTCGTATGTTTCAGGAGTCCCTTGAGGCAGGCTCCCTTCCTGACGACCAACGTCTGGCAACGATAGTCGTGATCCCCAAGGAAGGTAAGCCACGAGATCGCTGTGCCTCCTACAGGCCTATTTCGCTGCTAAATGCAGAGCCTAAAATCCTGGCTAAAGTCCTTGCCAACCGTTTGTTGAGCGTCATCTGCGATTTGATTCATCCTGATCAATGCGGCTTCATCCCTCACCGTAACACCGCTCTTAACTTGCGGCGTCTTCACGGCGCCCTCGCCAGGGCGGAGTACCTCTCCGAACCTGCCGTGCTGGTTTCTTTAGACGCCACGATGGCCTTTGACACCATCGAGTGGCCATTTCTCTGGGCTGTCTTGACCAAATTCGGCTTTGGGGAGGGATTTCTTGGCTGGGTGAAGCTTCTTTACACGGGACCCATGGCTCAGGTGGTAGTTAATGGGCGGGTCTCTCGGCCCTTCGCTTTAGGTAGGGGTACGAGGCAGGGGTGCCCGTTGTCCCCTCTGCTCTTTGCTCTTGCCTTGGAGCCGCTCGCTGCTTGGCTCCGCTGGGAGCCCTCGATCAGAGGGATCCGGTGGGCCCCGGGCTTCGAGGATCGGATCTCGTTGTATGCGGACGATATTCTCCTGTATCTCACCTCGCCGCGGCAGTCGCTTAATGTTCTCTTTGATGTTCTGACTTCCTTTGGGAGAAATTCGGGTCTAACGATCAACTGGTCTAAATCCTGTGTCTATCCTATCTCTGGTGACCCTCCTCTCTTGCCGCCTCGGCTTCCGATCCAATTATCTCTGTCCGGCTTTAAATACCTGGGAATATACGTCTCGATGGACCCGGTGGCTCGCTATGAGCAGAATCTCCTGCTTCCACTTCGGCGTTTGAGGGAGGACACGGCTCGGTGGTGTAGGCTGCCCTTGTCCCCGCTGGGTCGGGCAGCGCTGTTTAAAATGATGTCCCTTCCCAGATTTCTCTATGCACTTCAGAACTCCTTCGATGTTATTCCGGTGTCCTACTTTCGGGAGGTGGAGAGCCTGCAGAGGAGACTGGTGTGGGATGGACGGGCGCGTATCGCTCTGGCAAAGCTTACTCTCCCCTGGTACGACGGGGGCATCGCGCTTCCCGACATTCGCAGGTATTATTGGGCCTCACAGCTGTCGGCCATTAACCATGCCACGTATGCGCCTGGCTTGAATCCGGCGTATGAAATGGATAAATTCCTGCTTCCCGGCGGGAACTATAACAGGGCACTTTACTCCAGCTCGGCGGGACGGACCCTTACGGGCCCTACTAAGATTGCGGTACGGATCTGGAAGGCGGCCAATGTAGCCTTGGGCTGGAGTGAGCGATTAACATGTGCTACTCCTCTGTTTGCCTCCGATCGCCTGGGAAGCCTCTGGACAACGAAGGGGTTTGAACGTTGGGACACGATTGGTATTAGTAGAGTGGGAGACTTATGGATTAAGGGTGCTGTTAAAACATTCGCGGCGCTCCAGAGCGAATACGAACTTACGGAAAGGGAGTTCTTCCGCTACGCCCAGATTCGGCATGCCCTGCTCTCTGTTTTTGGGGAAGGGACCAATATCCCGGCTTCTTCGCCCCTCGAGGACCGCATACTCGATGGTCATGTCCCCGACAGTACTATTTCATTAATTTATAAAAAACTTATCAATAATCGGGCTGACCTCTTGGTGCGCCTCCGGGAGGCGTGGACGGGGGATGGGGTGGAACTGGACGACGAGGACTGGCAGTCCGCACTGTCGTCCCCCAAGGAAGTGGCCATTCCAGCCCGTCTCCGCCTGGTCCAACTTAAGATTCTCCACCGGGTGTATGTGACGGGTCCCCGTTTGGTCTCGATGGGATTTTCTGAAGACGGGCTCTGTAAGCGGGGATGTGGACTCAGAGCCACCTTTCTCCATATCCTTTGGGAGTGTCGCGAGGTGGCGGAATACTGGCGTCGGATTCATGTGGTCATGGGACAAGTCACCGGGGTTGTGCTGCTGCCGGAGGTGCGTCGCTGTGTCCTGAATGTGTGGGAGCCCAATGATTATAACGCGGCTCAGACTCGGTGGGCGGCCCTGGGGAACATGATTGCCAAGAGAGATATAGCGCAGCTTTGGGGTTCCCAGCGGCCTCCCACCGTGTCCGTATGGAAGGAGAACATGGACTGGTGCATGTTCAGGGAGAAGACTGTGTATGTGGCCCGTGGCAAACCGGGGGCGTGGGGTAGAATCTGGGGGCAATGGAATGCGTATCGTGGGGGTATCTGTGTTCCCCCCCTGGTGGACACCGATATTGCCTTGTCCCCCTGACCCTTGATGGTTCCCTGCGACTTTTGGGATAATCGAGTATAGACGTTCCTCTCCCGTGACCCCCCCCCCCCGACCTATCATTACTCCTGCCTTTTAGTAGCTATTTGAAGATCAGAAGTAGAGTCCCCCGGAGGTAGCCTTACCCACATTTTTTGCCTTTACGCCTCGCCTTTTGTTTTTATTTGTTATTCATGTTAAACCTATGTATCCTGCTTCCCTAGGACTTTCCGGAGTCATGTACGGGGCTGGACCCCGGGAGTCGACTACTGCCTTAACCTCTGTATGATCCTTCCCGCATCTAGCGGCCGGCCCCGGTGGTTGTAGGCCCATGCTTGTAATTGATTTATTGTTCAATAAAATTTTCAAAAAAAAAAAAAAAAAAAAAAAAAAAGAGTCTTCTTCTGACCATGATTATGAGACTGACTCTGCATCTGAGGCAGAGGAGGAAGGCCAGGATTCTCGCAGTGAAATTTCTGTCCGAGACGAATCATCTGATGATGAAGGTACTCTCAGTGCAGGTGAAACTACTCTCAGTGCGAAGAAAGTGTCAGTTGTAATGGAGGACACTGATGAGCCTGGGGCTGCAAGGCTTCCCATTGGAAGTGCTGGACTCTGGGATGACCCAAAAATGGTGCAGCCGGTGTTGCCTGTCTTTAGTGGTGTTGCAGGGTGTAGAGTGAATTGTGAAAAATGTTTGCCTTTAAATTTCTTTCTGTTGTTTATGGACGATGTATTGTTGGCTCAGATTGTTGAGCTGACTCATTTGTATGCTAAACAGTATTTGAGGGACAACAGTGCCAGATTTAAACCCCACTCTAGAGCTACCCCGTGGACTCCCACAAATCTGGATGAGCTGAAGAAGTTCTTGGGTTTAACTTTTTTGATGGGCCTGATAAGGAAGCTGTCGCTGTCTTTATATTGGTCTACTAATCCCTTGATGGCAACAGCTTTATTTTCTGCTACCATGAGTCGTATTTAGTATGTGCTTCTTCTCCTGATGTTGCATTTTGTTGATAATGCTTGAGAGTTGCCACAATACCACCCTTATTGTGACCGTCTTTTTAAGGTTCGGCCTGTCCTTGATCACTTTGTAGATTGATTTTCGGAGCTCTATGTGCCAGGGAAAGAAATAGCTGTGGATGATTCTTTGGGCCTATTCAAGGGCCGATTGGTTTTTAGGCAGTACATTCCTAGCAAGAGGGCATGTGATGGAATTAAGATCTATATGCTCTCTGAGAATAGTACTGGATATGTCTATAATTTCAGGGTATACATTGGTAGGGATTCCAGTATTGACCCCCCTGGTTGTCCGTCCACTTTCAGAGCTACAGAGAAAATTGTGTGGCAGCTTGGTAGTGAACTTTTTAACAAAGGTCACCATTTATATGTAGGTAACTTTTACACTGGTGTGCCATTGTTCAGGGAATTGTTCAAAGTGGACACTGTTGCTTGTGGCACAAGCCGCTCTAACAGTAAAGGTTACCAAAGAGAGCTGATTTATGAAAAACTTGTTAAAGGAGAGTGCAGTGCCATTGCCTAGTGATGAACTTCTAGCTATGACATTTTCTGACACAAAAAATGTCTATATGCTGACTACCATCCATGATGAAAGTACTGCACCTGTGACAGTTTGGGGTCAGGTTGCTGAAGTGCGCAAACCTGTGTGCATTTTAGACTACAATAAACACATGGGTGGTATAGATCGAGTAGATCGGCAGTTGGAACCTTACACTGTTGTTCGTAAGGCATACGTTTGGTATAAGAAGTTGGCCATCCATTTATTCCATTTAGCAAGCTACAATGCCTTTGTTCTATTTAAGGTTTGCTCTCCTGAGTCAAAGATGATATTTGTTCAGTTTCAGCAGTCTCTGATAGGCAGCCTTCTATTAGAGGAACAGACAGGAGTTCCTAGAGAATCAGTGGTGGAGGATGTGGCTAGATTGCAAGATCGCCACTTCCTGATCATCTTCCTCCCATGGCCAAAAAAGACTTTCCCGCTAAGAAATGTAATGTCTGTGCCCGAAGAGGTGTGCATAAGGAGAGTTGTATGTACTGCTCCTATTTTCCTTCTTATCATGGGCTGTGTTGCCCACATGTTTTAAATTTTACCACGCACAATGGAGTTTTTGGTTGCAACTGTAAGTGTAAAAGTAAACTGACTGGTCTGTTTCGTTTTATATTTTTGTTCAGATTTCATGGTTGGCATAAGTGTGATGTATTTAGTTAGAATTGTTGTGTTTGTAGTTATAGTTTTGTTTCTATTGCCAATTGGTATGTGTTAGCTTTTTTGCATAAAAAATGCGATGGCGGGTGTGCGTGGACCGGTGCTTGGGTGGCAATGTGAATGGACTGGCACTTGGCCGGTGGTTTATGTGGACTGTTGCTTGGCTGGTGGTGTGCATGGACTGGTGCTTGGCTGTGGGTGTGTGTGGACTGATGCTTGGCTGGTTGTGTGAATGGACTGTCACTTGCATGCATGGCTTGCATGGACAGGCACTTGGGCGCCGATCACGATCCTGTAAAAACCGGGTACGAACCGTCGGACGGAGCATATTCTCCGTCCGACGCGTACCCGGTCGTCAAAATCTACCAACATGGAATTACGATTCGCACGGAAACACCATTTCCGTACGAATCGTACAAAACCCCGACCGACGAAAATAAACCTACAAATGCGATCCGGGAAAGCGCCGACCTGACGTCGGGACGCTCGCAGCCTGCCATTCACGAACCAGGAATTACGATTCGCACCGACGTCATCCCGCACGGTGAATATTATCCGCCAGCCAAAAACTGCTGGGAAATCAGGACGACGCGAACAAGGAGTACCAGTACGCGACGGACAGACAGGACGACGCGAACAAGGAGTACCCGTACGCGACGGACAGACATGGACCCGAACCTACGTGTCATCCCGGCCCTCATAGCAGTCGACCTCCTCTACAGGTTACGACGCAGACGCCGCAGAAGGTCAGAACAACTAAGGGAGGGGGGAAAGTGGGGGGGGGGGTGGCAGGACCAGGGCAGGCCACAAAACCCCCACCAAAGTCACACAGCACACATGCCCTGGACATACCTGACTCCCAGGCCCTGGTCACTACGAGGGGGTGGGGGCGTGTCCAGCTAAGCCAGCGACCGCCACAACAGAAGTTCTTGACGACGCGAACCGGCAACACAACCAGACAGGTACGTCCCGTACCCACGCCTTAAGAGCGTGGGTACGAGTCGTACCACGCCCACACCTACGTCACCCCAACAATGGCGGGACGGGTCGTACCCACGTGGCAAAGGCCTGGGTACGGGCCGCACAAGCATCACATAGCGTGGGGACGGATATGTACGGACCGTACCCCCACCCCGTATGCATGGAGCGTACCCCCACCCCAACAGTGTAAGTACGACCCGTACCCCCACCCGCGTACGTAGGGAGCGTACCCCCACCCCAACAGTGTAAGTACGATCCGTACCCTCACCTCGAATGCATGGAGTGTACCCCCACCCCAACAGTGTAAGTACGACCCGTACCCCCACCCGCGTACGTATGGAGCGTACCCCCACCCCAACAGTGTAAGTACGATCCGTACCCTCACCTCGAATGCATGGAGCGTACCCCCACCCCAACAGTGTAAGTATGATCCGTACCCTCACCTCGAATGCATGGAGCGTACCCCCACCCCAACAGTGTAAGTATGACCCGTACCCCCACCCGCGTACGTATGGAGCGTACCCCCACCCCAACAGTGTAAGTACGACCCGTACCCCCACCCGCGTACGTATGGAGCGTACCCCCACCCCAACAGTGTAAGTATGACCCGTACCCTCACCTCGAATGCATGGAGTGTACCCCCCATGCAAACATTGTACGTACGACACGTACCCTCACCCGCGGACGTATGGAGCGTACCCCCACCCCAACAGTGTAAGTACGACCCGTACCCTCACCTCGAATGCATGGAGCGTACCCCCCATGCAAACATTGTACGTACGACACGTACCCTCACCCGCGGACGTATGGAGCGTACCCCCACCCCAACAGTGTAAGTACGACCCGTACCCTCACCTCGAATGCATGGAGCGTACCCCCCATGCAAACATTGTACGTACGACACGTACCCTCACCCGCGGACGTATGGAGCGTACCCCCCACCCCAACAGTGTAAGTACGACACGTACCCCCACCTCGAATGCATGGAGCGTACCCACATCCGTGTATGTCATGAGCGTACATATTGTGAAATAGGAGGGGTGTGTGCAGAGTCCTCCCAGCAGTGCCCTGAGACAGGAGGGGTGTGTGCAGAGTCCTCCCAGCAGTGCCCAGAGACAGGAGGGGTGGGTGCCTATCACTCCCAGCAGTGCCCAGAGACAGGAGGGGTGGGTGCCCATCACTCCCAGCAGTGCCCTGAGACAGGAGGGGTGTGTGCAGAGTCCTCCCAGCAGTGCCCTGAGACAGGAGGGGTGTGTGCAGAGTCCTCCCAGCAGTGCCCTGACACAGGAGGGGTGGGTGCCTAACACTCCCAGCAGTGCCCAGAGACAGGAGGGGTGGGTGCAGAGTCCTCCCAGCAGTGCCCTGACACAGGAGGGGTGTGTGCAGAGTCCTCCCAGCAGTGCCCAGAGACAGGAGGGGTGGGTGCCTAACAGTCCCAGCAGTGCCCAGAGACAGGAGGGGTGGGTGCAGAGTCCTCCCAGCAGTGCCCTGAGACAGGAGGGGTGGGTGCCTATCACTCCCAGCAGTGCCCTGAGACAGGAGGGGTGTGTGCAGAGTCCTCCCAGCAGTGCCCTGACACAGGAGGGGTGGGTGCCTAACACTCCCAGCAGTGCCCAGAGACAGGAGGGGTGGGTGCCTATCACTCCCAGCAGTGCCCTGAGACAGGAGGGGTGGGTGCCTATCACTCCCAGCAGTGCCCAGAGACAGGAGGGGTGTGTGCAGAGTCCTCCCAGCAGTGCCCTGAGACAGGAGGGGTGTGTGCAGAGTCCTCCCAGCAGTGCCCTGACACAGGAGGGGTGGATGCCTAACACTCCCAGCAGTGCCCATGGAACGCAAAGGGTGGAGTAGCCACAGATACCATGCCCACAAATGTCAGTCAGGTGCACAAAGACCCTGCAGTACATGTACCACATGTGTGCGAGGCTGGGAGTATACGCATGCATAGGGCCAAAAAGAAAACATGTACACATGAAGTCATGTCAATAGTCCACATACACAAGTACAATGACTACCAAGGATGCCACGAATGATGCAGGTGGAGAATGGCTCAGAATACATGTGCAAAGTTGAAGGAGTCCGTCACACACCCAGCTAATGTACACACAGCTCGGCGCAAAATATTGTGAACACCCTGCAGGGAAGAAGTCAGGGTACACAGAGGAAGAAAAACACCTTGGGACAATTGCAACATGCAGCAACTGCTTACATGAATTGAGAAAGCTAGCTAACACCGTGTGATGGCACACAGATCCCATGGTCCCCCCTATGAGCAGCACACTACTACATTTCCCACACACCCAACACATGAACACCACCCACAACCATGTAGCAGCCCCACCGACAGCAATGCCAGCAAAGCAGGAGTGTTCCAAGGGCAAAAAATAAATAGCTTTATTCAGCATGATCCAAAAACTGGTATGTAGAAAGTTCAATATTTACAAAGCCCATAGGGCAGTCCAGGAGTCACAGCTGGATGGGGGACACAGTGGAATGCGTGTCCCCTAGCTTGCCTGCACAGTCACAAGCCGTTGTCTTCCACAGGGGTGAGGGCATCAAGTGGGGGGGAATGAACAGGCACCGCAGGGACAGGAGGGCGAAGGGTAGGCGACGTGGGTGCAGGGATGGAGGACTCCACCACAGGGTGTGGGGCAGGGCCAAAGGTGGATTCTAGGAGCGCGCTGCACACCTCGGCAAGGTCCTCCAGGGACTCCCCTGCACCCGAAGGAACCACAGGCCCCAAGGAGGGGGGGGGGGTCAGAGGGATGGGTCGCAGCGCCACTGGGGGAGGGTGACAGGGGGGGGGACTCAAGCACCCTGACCGTGGACTTCCTTGACCGCTTGCGGGGTGGTGTCACTGTGGGGCTCAGGGACAGAGCGGCCATGAAGGAGTCTTTGGGGGAGATGTGGCCAGGAGAGCTGAGGGGAGGGGATTTGGAGGGAGTGGATTGGGTGGAATGCGGACTCCCACTCTGGCTGCGTGTCACACGTTTGCCCCCCGACCCAGTGGGTGTGCCTACTTCACCCTGTGTGTGCGTGTCAGGAGGTGTGCGGCGGACCTTCCCTGCTGGTGTGGTGCCTGTGTCTGTTGTGGTGGGTGCATGCTTACGTCTGTGTGTATGTGGGAAAGGCATGGGAGTGGGAAGTGTGGAAGGAGCAGGGGTAGGGGGTGGGACGTAGCGCTGCAGGAGACCCACTGCTGCAGTCAGTGTGGAGTCTATGGACCTCAGCAAGTTGCGTTGGTCAGCCTGCGATGAATGAATGCCCTCCAAGTATGCCTCCATGTTGTTGAGGACCTGGCTGTGGGCATGGAGGACATTAAGGATCGCAGTCTGACCAATCTGCAACTGCCGCTGGATGTCCACAGTCTCAGCATTGGCGGCAGCAGTGGAGACAGGGGCAGGGGGTGCGGTGCCTGGCAGGAAGGAGACATGTGGTGACCGGGCACGTTGGGAAGGGACACGAGCAAGTGGGAGGCGGCTGATGCCAATGGAGGGGGCGGTGCGAGATGTAGGGCTGCTGTCAGATGGTGGTGCAGCCACCGCCCACTCGGAGAGATCATCCTCGGACCCGTCAGCTTCATACTCTGTTGTGCCAGTCGACAGGTCCCTGGGTTCACTCTCCTCCGCCTCTGTCCCACTCGAAGTGCCAGGCACGATGCCACCGCTGGCACTGGTGCTCGGTCCCTCCGCGCCGTCTGTGTCCATGTCTCCCTCCGTGTCCCCCGACGATGCTGTGGGCAGGGTGAAGAGACAGAAATTAATCATACACCTGTATACATATGTCACATGAGTCAAATCTACTTAGGTCACAGTGCATAGCCTGAAACAAAGGAAGAGTTACAACTACAAAACAAGGTACATATGTAGGCCCTGCAAGACACAGTTGTGCGACCCACCATGCCATGGAAAAACTATGGCGAGCATGACACAATAGCAAATGAGATGACATGGAATTTTGACTGAGGAGCAAGGCCCTGGGGACAATCCAGCACTGCATCTGCACCACACAGCGTGGCAGGCAATAGGGATGAGCAGGGACCACATCCAGGAACTAGAGGCACATGCAGCATAGGTAATACTGATAACATGCCCACCCTGACTGCCACAATGCACCTTGAGTGTATGTCCAGACAAACATCACACACTGGCCAGTCCTAGCAAGGAGATGACAGGTCTTGACATGTAGGCCATGCCCGCACCACCCACCCCCTACATGAGACAAATCTGTGGAGACACAGGAAGCACTTACATCTCTTAGTCAGGGTGAAATACACATGGGATGCAAAACTTCAATATTGCACACAAACTACCCAAGGTGCGGCTGTCCAAATTATCATGTACAAATGGGCATCATCAGATGATTGCAACAAGACACAAAGGCAGTGGCCACCGTGAATATGTAATAGGAAAATCAGGTCAGGCTGTACAGTGGACACTTGTAATACATCTCACGTCAATATACATGGTGCCAGGGGACAATGGCACAGAGCACAACCTATGCTGTAGACACAGAGATTGTCGACATTCTTGTCACATGATACCTAGGAAAAGATGCCCCTGGGGACAGTAGTGGCCACACAACTCCATGCTCCTGAATGGAAATGACTGCAACACACGCTAACATCCCTGCACTATGCGTAACGCACAATCATGCACATCATGTCACAGGCCACCACATGGGACATGCCTGCTGGAAGGCCTCGCACTCGAGAGATTAACTCCCATGTCTGGAATCAACATTAGTGCCAACTTACATGGAACCCACAAGTCCAGAACTGGACAGGGCACAGGCAAGGTCACTAAACCTGTTACACACCACCCCCACACATGATGCTGCAGGCATTGTACACTTGGAGAAGGTGTCAGGCTACATAACTTTGTGATGGAGTGACTACACAGAGATCAGTGAACACATTGCAAGGTGGGGAAGGGAGGCAGGAGAGCCCTGCAACACTGTGGGTAACAGGATCTGCACAGCACCATAAACCCTGGAAGTGTATCCATGGAACAGTGCACTTACAAATGCTGGTGAAACACAACAAACACACACATGTACCTACCCCCTTCCGGCTGCTGCATCTCCTGTAGGCGCCTGTCCAAGTCAGGAAAGACCACCGCCAGCACACGTTTCTGGATGTGGGAGAGACGGCGGCGCCCGCTGTTCTTATGGCTCTCAGGTGAGTCCCCCAGCAGGACCCGTGCGATCCTCCGCGTCCAGCACCGGATATCCTGCCAGCGTTTCCTCACCTGGGACAGGCGCCGCTTCCGACCATCCGCACTCCTCACGGCGCTGACGGCGTCCAGCCATATCTTCTCCTTGGCAGAGGCGTCTACCTGTGAGGATGGACAAGTGACACTACATCAATACACCTGGCACATGTCACAGGGACACAGATTACAACACATTTGCTGTTTACAACAAGGCATAGTATGCATCCAATGCATTGCACCTTTGTCATAGGGACATGATCCTCTGGGGGAAGGCCAAAAGCAGTACGTGCCATTGAAAGGACACAGGTGGAATGAGGGCAACTACACAATCAATGATCGAGGCTCACACTGTGCATCACACCCACCCCTCCTGTCTCAGGGCACTGCTGGGAGTGATAGGCCCCCACCCCTCCTGTCTCAGGGCACTGCTGGGAGGACTCTGCACACACCCCTCCTGTCTCAGGGCACTGCTGGGAGTGATAGGCACCCACCCCTCCTGTCTCTGGGCACTGCTGGGAGGACTCTGCACACACCCCTCCTGTCTCAGGGCACTGCTGGGAGTGATAGGCCCCCACCCCTCCTGTCTCAGGGCACTGCTGGGAGGACTCTGCACACACCCCTCCTGTCTCAGGGCACTGCTGGGAGGACTCTGCACACACCCCTCCTGTCTCAGGGCACTGCTGGGAGGACTCTGCACACACCCCTCCTGTCTCAGGGCACTGCTGGGAGTGATAGGCACCCACCCCTCCTGTCTCTGGGCACTGCTGGGAGGACTCTGCACACACCCCTCCTGTCTCAGGGCACTGCTGGGAGTGATAGACCCCCACCCCTCCTGTCTCAGGGCACTGCTGGGAGGACTCTGCACACACCCCTCCTGTCTCAGGGCACTGCTGGGAGGACTCTGCACACACCCCTCCTGTCTCAGGGCACTGCTGGGAGGACTCTGCACACACCCCTCCTGTCTCAGGGCACTGCTGGGAGTGATAGGCCCCCACCCCTCCTGTCTCTGGGCACTGCTGGGAGGACTCTGCACACACCCCTCCTGTCTCAGGGCACTGCTGGGAGGACTCTGCACACACCCCTCCTGTCTCAGGGCACTGCTGGGAGTGATAGGCCCCCACCCCTCCTGTCTCTGGGCACTGCTGGGAGGACTCTGCACACACCCCTCCTGTCTCAGGGCACTGCTGGGAGGACTCTGCACACACCCCTCCTGTCTCAGGGCACTGCTGGGAGTGATAGGCCCCCACCCCTCCTGTCTCTGGGCACTGCTGGGAGGACTCTGCACACACCCCTCCTGTCTCAGGGCACTGCTGGGAGGACTCTGCACACACCCCTCCTGTCTCAGGGCACTGCTGGGAGGACTCTGCACACACCCCTCCTGTCTCAGGGCACTGCTGGGAGTGATAGGCCCCCACCCCTCCTGTCTCTGGGCACTGCTGGGAGGACTCTGCACACACCCCTCCTGTCTCAGGGCACTGCTGGGAGGACTCTGCACACACCTCTCCTGTCTCAGGGCACTGCTGGGAGTGATAGGCCCCCACCCCTCCTGTCTCTGGGCACTGCTGGGAGGACTCTGCACACACCCCTCCTGTCTCAGGGCACTGCTGGGAGGACTCTGCACACACCCCTCCTGTCTCAGGGCACTGCTGGGAGGACTCTGCACACACCCCTCCTGTCTCAGGGCACTGCTGGGAGTGATAGGCCCCCACCCCTCCTGTCTCTGGGCACTGCTGGGAGGACTCTGCACACACCCCTCCTGTCTCAGGGCACTGCTGGGAGGACTCTGCACACACCCCTCCTGTCTCAGGGCACTGCTGGGAGTGATAGGCCCCCACCCCTCCTGTCTCAGGGCACTGCTGGGAGTGATAGGCCCCCACCCCTCCTGTCTCAGGGCACTGCTGGGAGACATCAGGCATTTCCCCCCTGGGACCCCGCCTACAGTACATAGCATGTGTGTCACACCTGGACACAATGGCAGAAGTCACAGTCACTAAAAAGGGACACAGTCTGTGCCAGTGGACACTGCACTCACCTGATAACCTGGTCGCCCATACAGCATGGGGTACCTTGGGAGGATCACATCCACCAAAGCCATGTTCTCCTCCAGGGTGAATGGCTGTGACCTCTCCACAGCCCTTGACATGGTTCCAGGGAATCAGTAGCAGCAGCTGGGTCGTGGAATACAGAGATGTGCAGGCGAGTGCTCCCTCATGGGACCTGGCTGCCTTATATCTGCCTTGCTGGCCCATCTCATGCACAGGAGTACAGAGTGATTGGTCACTCACATTTGCATCCTATGTTTCCTCCAATCCCTTCAAACCTAGCAGTCTGTGGGTTCTCAATCAGTGTTTTTCTCCTGCATGATGTCAGCCCCACAAACACATTGCAACAAAGTAGATTCATTCCAACTGACTTCTGCCATGCAGCTTCCTGAACAAATTCAAAATTTGAACTTGGTCTCCATGACAACCAGCATGCATGTAGGCCTTAATACTTGTCCCTCATGTGTCCCCTATGTAATTTGGAGCTTCACACACAGGTACGGCGCGTTCCGGGGCCCTAGGGCACCCCAAATGCATAGCAACGGCCCGTACATGCGTGCCTACGTTCACTATCACTCTGGGTGTCCTCGCGTATGCGTACTCGTAGTGGTACGGGCCGTACACGCGCCTGTACGCTCCCTATCACTACGTGTACGCATACGCGAGGACACCCAGAGTGATATGGAGCGTACAGGCGTGTGTACGTTCCGTACCACTATGAGTACGCATACGCGAGGACACCCAGAGTGATATGGAGCGTACAGGCGTGTGTACGGTCCGTACCACTACGAGTACGCATACGCAAGAACACCCATAGTGGTAGGGCCGTACACGCGCCTGTACGCTCCATATCACTATGGGTGTTCTCGCGTATGCGTACACGTAGTGATAGGGAGCGTACAGGCGCGTGTACGGTCCGTACCACTACGAGTACGCATACGCAAGAACACCCATAGTGGTAGGCCGTACACGCGCCTGTACGCTCCATATCACTATGGGTGTTCTCGCGTATGCGTACACGTAGTGATAGGGAGCGTACAGGCGCGTGTACGGCCCGTACCACTACAAGTACGCATACGCAAGAACACCCATAGTGGTAGGGCCGTACACGCGCCTGTACGCTCCATATCACTATGGGTGTTCTCGCGTATGCGTACACGTAGTGATAGGGAGCGTACAGGCGCGTGTACGGCCCGTACCACTATGAGTACGCATACGCAAGAACACCCATAGTGGTAGGGCCGTACACGCGCCTGTACGCTCCATATCACTATGGGTGTTCTTGCGTATGCGTACTCGTAGTGGTACGGACCGTAAACATGCCTGTACGCTCACCATCACGATGGGTACACATACGGCAGCACTCCCATAGTGATATTGGCACGTACACAGGCCCTCTTAGCAGCAGTACGGCGGTTTTCACACATCACAGTGGTGACAGGCAGCACACAGGAAGGAATAGGGCGGACATACTTGTCCATGGATGGACATCAAGGCATTGTCTGTGCATTACTACATGTGTGGGGCACAGGTGTGACAGGCTGTGATGTGGAACATTACTCCTGAGTCGAGAAGGCACCAGATGTATGATGAGATGTGTACAGATGTAATGTGTGACGGTGCAATGTGTGCCAGGCATGCCCTTGACTCCTTTGACATGTGTGCATGTCGTACTGCACACTTGGGATGAGCGTCACTGGCATGGCACGGACACCAACACACGGAAGTGTCCCCTGATGCCCGGTACAGGGGTTACCACACCTGACTTGTCACTACCCACGGTGCACGATGTGACTATGTCATGTATGTGTGGGGGCTTCCCATTAGGTTGATGTTGGAGCACCCTCAAAAGCTGCAGCTGTTGCAGCAACCAACATGTGTATGTGTGTAGATTGACATTGGACACTGTTCCGCACACCATGCCACATGTGGTATCGGATGTGAGGTGCGTATGTATGCATGGGACACGGAGTAGCGTGACAAGAACATGTCTGCATCCTCTCAATGAATGTGTGGTGAGTCATGACATGTGCACCTTCATGGCAAGGTGTGTGGGCTGTCCTAGTGTAATGTCATGTGACCTGTGGCTCTAGTGTTCCGCTACCAGTCTCTGCAATCGGCATCCTACTTCTGCTGATGTGTGGGTGTATGTCACTCCTGTGTTGCGTCTGGCTGTTCACTTGCACTGGGACACAGCTAATCCCATGGCATGGCATGTGGAGGTTCTCAATCTCCGTGTGTAGCTGGGTCTTGGTAGGAGTGTCACCTGGCAGCCATACATGTCCAGGGCATGTGGCACATACCTGACTCCGTATGTAGCATATGTGTATAGACAGATTAACATGTGCTCAGTACAAATTATTTGTTGTTGTGGGGCACTCACTCTTCCGTGTCACTTCCAAATTCCTGCAGAGCGCCGCCTCTTCCCCGAGCAATTCCGGACATGGCTGCCATGCGGGAGAATGATCGTATCCGGTGCTTCCGCTTCCCCCAACGGTTGATTCTGGAGTTGACGGCGAGACTGGCACCACACCTGCAACCGCTGCACAGGTATCCTACGGCACTGACACCCAAGCTGAAGGTAATGGCAGCCCTACATTTTCTAGCCACGGGTACCTTTCAAAATACCATAGCTCATGTTGGTGGCATGTCCCAGAGCATGTTCTGCCGTGTGCTGCATGATTTCTTAGAGGCCATGTTGATTCACCTGGATGACTTCATCAAGTTCCCAACCCCTGAACAGTTGACTGGGGTCAAGCGTGGATTCTATGCCCTGGGAGGGATGCCCCATGTCATTGGGTCCATAGATGGGACACATGTAGCTTTGGTACCACCACACGCACGGGAGGTAGCGTACCGCAATCGGAAGCACTACCACTCCATCAATGCCCTTGTGGTGTGTCTGTCCAACATGGTGATTTCACATGTCTGTGCTCGTTTTCCAGGATCAGCACACGATGCCTACATCATGAGGCGTAGCAGGGTGCCTGAAATGATGATGCAGCTGCGCAACGAACGAGCATGTGTTGTTGGTGGGTACAGTCTGTCTGTCCTGTATTTTGCATAGCCTACCAGCACGACCGCTTCACCAGTTCTAACGATGTCCATGTGCTTCCCATGTAGGGGACGCTGGCAATCCCAACATGCCATGGCTGCTCACACCTCTCCGCAACCCCACCACGCCGGCCCAGCTCCGTTACAACACCGCCCATGGCCGGACAAGGCGAGTGATAGAGAGGACGTTTGGCCTGCTGAAGAGCCGATTTAGGTGCCTCCACAAGACCGGCGGCGCGCTCCCATATGCCCCTGCGAAGGTCTGCAAAATCTTCATGGTCTGCTGCATGCTGCACAACATGGCAGTTGAGAAAGCTGTGCCACTCATCCTGGATCAAGATGACGAGGACCATCCACCCGTGGAGGACGAAGGGCTTGGCAATGGGGCTAGTGATGTGGAGGATGTGGAGCCGCAAGAGGACATCCGGACTCGGCTCATACGCGACTTCTTTGCTTAGTGGTGAGTACCAGTGTCTGAGTGTGCACACATTGCTCCACGTGTGGCATGTGTTGTGATGTGTGTCTCCACCTGCATGTATGGCACGTGAGTCAGAGGTGTGTGTGGGTGTGTCACTGGAGTGATGGTGGCAGTGATGGTTGTATTTCCCCAGTCATAATTCTGACCTAGCATGTTGTCATCCATACATGTGTCGAGTACATGCACATGCAAGTGGCTGTGCTTTTTGTGGCTGACTTCTTGTGTGTCTATCATCCCCAGGTACTTGCACATGCCGTCTGCTGCTTGCATTGTTGTGGCACTGCTATTCCTCATGGACACGTCATCGTGTGCTGACTCAGCGTTACACGCACAGACAAGTTTGGAAGTCTCCTTAGGGTAAGGGATGCATCAGGGGTGTATTGGGTGTGGCAGTGGTTCACGATGTATGCACACTGCCCCTGTCGATGTTTGGTTCCTCTGCAGCCATGTAGCATCACCATGGGACACGACATGCAGCTGTGTACACCTGAATAGATGGTCTGACTGGTTGACAGTCATCAGTGATGGGATAGTGGATTGTGATGATGGCATCAATGTGTGTAACACTGCCCTCGGACACATATGGTTTGCATTGGCTTGACATGGTGTGGGACTTCTACATCAGCGGATCAATGGTGTATGGCAGTCTCTCCGTGAGCAGCTGTGGGTGTTTAGCTGTTGGCCGACAATTGTGTGCCAGTTCCATGGCTATCACGCATTTGTGCTGCAGAAGGGGGGTGCCAGTGTTGGACCCACATGTTACTCCACATGAAGTGTTCATGTGTACTTCAAGTTGCCTCTGCAATCCCGAAAACATGACTAATAAAGGTGTCCCTATGCCTCCAAGGTGCCTCTTCTCAGTCAATGCTGGTGTGTTGCCACGGTGCATCCAGCATGTCTGGCATGGTTTCCCCTGATAGTGGCTTTGTGTCTATGTGTCGAGTAGCAAGATGCAAGCTGTGTGTGTGGGCTGAGACTGTGTATTGTGCATGATGTCCATGACTGTGTGGGTATTGTGACACGTGCCGTCCCCATGCATCTAACGTTGGCCAGGCCCCCATTCTCTGCATCCACCGGACTCAAGCTTGCAGGACATGGTTCTGCCACCTGTCTACACATACCTGGGTGCCCCCCAGGACACTGGACTGGATCCCTGACCTCTGCGCATGACTGTTGCTGTACTCAATGTGTCTGTCAGCACGGTTGTGCGGCCACCCCCTCAGCTGGTTGGGCCCATCACGGGTGTGTATGGTGCTCCATGTCTGTCTTGCCTAATACACTGTGGCCCGTGTGTCCTGTGCCAGACTCAGGCCCCAGGGTGTGGATGGTTGAAGTCAAAAGATAACTCAGGCATGTTTAGACTTTACAAGACACATGTAAGGTAATAATGCAACCAGCAGGCATCTTCTCTTCATGGTGTGAATTTTTATTTTTGTGGGGGGGTGGGGGGGGGGGGGGTATGACGTGAGGGGCTTTCCAGGAGTTTGGAATCCAAAGTTCAGTAGGGGAGTTGGTGTCCTTGCCATTGGAAATCCTCAGAGTCCATGCCACAGTCTTTGTCAACATTGGTCAGACAGTGACCAGCAAGGCCATGTGGCAGAGAATGTCTCTTGATGCTGTGATGCTGTTGCTCCAGTGGGCCAGGTGCCAGGCCAGGTGTCCTGGGAGATGGTGATGTAGCGCCGACCCTCACGGTCCTTTCCGTGGACGACCCGGCCTCCTGCGGGGACCCTCAGAAGCAGGCCGTGACGATGTTTGGGATGCTCCATCGGATGTTTCCTCCTCCTCCTGATCCCTCCCTGTGGGTGGTGATGTTCTACGCCCTCTGGCACAGGGAGGGTTGCCCATGTTGTCGGCCATCCGACGGAGTGTATTGTGAATCCCCTGGAACACCGTCACTTGCTCAGCCTGTCTGTCCTCCATCCTCCGTTGGTGTTGCAGTAGACAGGCATGTTGCTCCGCATGTTGCTGGGCATGCTGGGTCTTTATCTCATCGAGGGTCCCCTTGATCTCATTGAGGGTGGACACAACCTGGGCCATGCCCGAGGTGTCCTGCCGGTATGTGTCCAGGATGTTACGGACATGGGAATATACCGGTTCCCCAGCCAACTGGTCAGGCTGGCGCCTCCGCCGTCCTCCACTCCCACCACCCCTGCCCACTTGCACCTGGCCTGCCCTTGTGGGCACATCGGGTCTCCGGGACCCCTGAGGGGTGGCATTGGCGTTGTCGCCTGCCTCCTCCTGGGTGCCCGGGACACCGTGTCCCTCCTGGCCAGCCTGGCTGCTTTGTGGTGGTGGGGCAGGGATCCTGGGTGTCTCCTGGGATGTGGCAGGAGTGGGGGTGGTGGTTGGCCCCGTTGTACCTGACGCAGGTGCTGCAGGTGGTTGGACACCAGAGGTGCCAGGTTGGTCAGGGTCGTCCACAGAGTGGTGAGAGTCGTCGCTGCCGGTGGGATCGGGCTCCCGCAGATCCGGGTCCTGTGAGTCTTCCCCCCCAGTGTTGGGGGGTGAACCACGAGGTTGACCTGTGTGTGAGAGAGACAATGTTAATTTTGGTCCATGCAACATCCATGTTTCATCAGTTTCAAAGTTGGCACATTTCCTCTTGGAATTAGGATCTGTCTTGCATTTCACTCACAGTACACTTGTGCATGGGTGTGTCCCTTGGGCACCACTTTGGCCCCTTTAACTATGTGTGGCACAGTCTTACTTGCTGCGTCAAGTGTGACTGCAGTCAGCAGTGGAGTGGGCAGGTGTGGCGAGCCATGCATTGGCGCCTTCCGTGTAGCACTGTACATGTGCACATGGAGTGGATCCACACACTTATATAATGCAGGTAGCTGTCGTTGTGCTCGTGAACAGGTTGTGACATGGCCCTGTGTTTTGCCATGGAGAAGAGGGGGGGTTCTGGCACTGGCCACCCATGGCTACGTGCACGCAGTCTACCTGCTGACGAGCAGACATTCCCACACACCACACGGCTGATTTGCTCTCCCTGTGTCTCCCTCCCTCTCTGTCCCCCTCTCCCTCCCTCTGTGTGTCAGCCTCCTCCCTCTGTCCATGTCCCTGTGTCTCCCTCCCTCTCTGTCCCCCTCTCCCTCCCTCCGTGTGTCAGCCTCCTCCCTCTGTCCGTCTCCCTGTGTCTCCCTCCCTCTCTGTCCCCCTCTCCCTCCCTCTCTGTCCCCCTCTCCCTCCCTCTGTGTGTCACCCTCTGTCACCTCAGCCCAGCTTCCTGGGCACACACTGTTAGCAGATCTTTGAATGGCCCTTGGCTTGTTGATGTGAGTTTGTTTCTGATCTCCAGGCACCCATTGGGTGTAGTGTGTGTCTCTGCGCTGCTGCTGTGGTGGTGTGTGCTGCCACTCTTTCACAATGTTGGCTGTTCATTAGCTGCTGTCATGTGCAAAACAGTGCCTTCACCCCCATGTGTTGATGCAAGTTAACACAGTGTTGAGATTAAAAAGGTTTCCACATTCATCCTAAATTTGAATTCATTTCTCAACACAACAACAGAATTCCATACAACTGATACAGAGGAAGGACTAAACAGCCACAACCTCTATATAAGGGGATCAGAAATCCTTCTCTTCTTATCTATTTATATTGTGATCCTATATCCAATTTCCAGTTCCATAATAATTTCATAGAGGAACTGGAATATAGATAAATATTACCTTGACAAATGTATCAATTGGGCGGAAATAACCTCCAAATACAAACGGCCAAATGGTACAGGTGCCAATAATTCCAAATACCTATATGCAAGGGGGGATAATCACCCTAATTTTTATTTTCAGGGACATACTATTAGTATTGCCTTTATTTTGAGAAAATGTAATCCACTGAGGTGGTCCTACAGTTAGTTACCTCCAACAAGTCAGGTAGGGATCAAACTTTTAGTGCGGCGTCCTTTTCATCAGTTCATTAGGTCCCAGATATCTCTGACCAGCACTGTTTTGCAGCCTAATCACCCGGATGATAACGAGATATCAGAATCTGCAAGTATACATAATACATATTGTAACTATACCCAGCTGTGATCAGACCCACATGCTGCCAAGTGTACGGGACATAATATTAGTGTTAGGAATTCCTAATTATATATTAGGCAAGAAATTAAAGATTTGAAGCGTTCCACTGCCTGACAGCTATCTCTATTGGAGTTTAAAGTTCTAACACAACTTTGCCCCTTTATGTTTTAACATTCGGGCAGCCCCACAATAAAAATTAAAATTGGCTCACACCATAACGATAAATCCCCATAGAGCGATCTCACTAAACCCATTGGTCTCATGATATTCTTCATAGCTACTAGCGACAACCTTCATCAAACACAGTCCCATATAATATTAGGAAAATACTTATAAACATTGTAGAGAACAGGAATTACCTGCAATACTTGTTCAATCGGTCTATAATACCACACCCACTAGCTCGAATCACTTGCGAAGATAAAAACAGTCCCAAAGCAGGATCTGTGAAAGAGACAATCAAATTTTGTAGCATAGACCCTCATGCATTTCTTTAATGCGGTGTCTATAGCGCAACGGCTCATACCTGTATTTGGCCAAGAACTATCCCACAGGGTATACGCCTCAGTGAATCCGTACGATCTCCAATGCCGGCAAACGCAGTCTTTAAAAACACCCGCTGGGAAACATATACACCGGAAGTAGACTTCCATTTCCATTGGTACAATTACAAACGCCCAACGTTTTTGTGGCAAACAAAATCCACCATCTTTAAGGGATTCATATCTAAAGAATACTCCTATCTCTACCACAATATACCCGCATGTTATATTAAAAACAATGAGATTAAAACACAATCTCACACAAGTAATAGAGATAATAAGGATCCCGCATGAAAACTCTTCCAATGGTGAATATTCAATTTAGAGGGACATGTGATCCCCTCCGTACCCTTGAACAATACAGCCAATGTTAGTTCCACACCAAAGTTGTACTTCATGTCGTGCGTTACCAACTAAAACTATCCCTATCTCAAATGCACGATATTACCTATCTATAGACTTTCTTTAAAGACAGGGCAAACTGCCAATTTTGCCTGAAGATTTACAGCTATATCCAAATAAGATTTGCAGCTACTGAGGGAGACGACCCTGATGGGCAACCAGGGAACGGGGGAGGTGCCGATAGTGAGTGACAGGTAGCCCGTCAGCAAACATCTGCAATGCCATGTAAGTGCACGCACACCAAATGACACCTAAGGAGAGCTACGATGTGGGCGGGGGGGCAGGGCGGGGTGAAGAGCACACATCTGGAAGTCGGTCTATGCTGCTGTTGCTAGTTTTGAGTTTTGTTTGTTTGTTTTTACTTATAACATTTGTGCACTTGCCCGAACTGAATGATCCGCAAGAACTCTGCACAAAGCGCCAATGGATACACATCAATAATGTACGATGGCTGTCATCCTTGTTGACATGAACTGTCTGTCGAGGTTCAGCTTGTAGCTGAGCTAACAAGGTAATCACTATGCATACTCGATATATATCTACTCATCCGTAATATCACTCTGATATTGATGGATGGTTCGATGTATGGTCGACTTTATACGATGTATGTTGTCTTTCACGAAGATGTAACTTTTAAAATTAATAAAAACATATTTAAACAAATAAGATTTGCAGCTATATCCTAATAAAACTAAAAGGATTTTACCTAAATAGCTCCAATAAGTTGGTCCCACTGCTCCCTAGAATTTAATCCATTTTGTACAGTGTTTAAATAAGAAATGTACCATTGTTCACGCGCTTTGCGTTTCAAATGGATATTGCCACCTCTTTTGCCTATTATGACCTTATCAAGAATAAACCATGAGAAGTCATTTTTGCCATGATGATGTTCTAAAAAGTGGGCCACTAAGGGAGCAGTGATCTTTTTAGTTGTGATGGCCGACCTATGCTCTTGTAGTCTGATGCGCACCTCTCTTCCAGTTTCTCCCACGTAGCCCATACCACATGGGCATAGTAGAAGATAGATCACATTTTTACTTCTACAATTGCTCAGAGTTCTCGATTTAATACAACAGCTATTATGGGCAATTTCCTTCATTTGTAAACGTTGGGGGCACACGTTATATGTACCACATTTAACATTCCCAATAGCCGGTGTGTTGGTAATCGTTCATTGAGTGCCATGGCGCCCTTCACGATAGGTATGTACTAACATATCTCTTAGATTTTTGTTCGTCTTGAATGCAAAAAGAGGTTTGTCTAATTTAACCTCCTCTTCATGATTCAATATGTCCCAATTCTTGTTGACTACATTTATAATCTGATTGCTAAGGTTTGAGAATTTGCTGACAAACACCACCTTAGCTAGTGGTTCTTTCTGGCATACTGGTCCCCTTCTTCTGCTTAAACAGCTTATCCTTAAAAAGGAAAACATTATGTTTCAAAATCATCCTAACACATTTAACAATGAAATCTTTATTGGCACCCCCTAGATCTTGGTCCTCAAGGATGTCACGTACCACATTAACTGTGTCTTCCTGCGGAGATTGTTTGAAAATTGCGAGACTAGGGAGCATGCTAATCTTTAAGGTCTGAAACCGAAGATATCATTTACTCCGACATTGGCTATGGTTGGCAAGAACATAGAAGCGTTTGAAAAAGCAGTTGAAAGTGGCATTCAGAATATTCTTAGTGGTGCTGGCAGGTCAATCACATACAATATCAATAGAGAGGAGAGGCAGGCGTTGATCTCCCTTAAAGAAGATATAAATCTGACAATTAAAACCTGCAGATAATGGTGGTGGAGTAGTTGTGTTCAACACTTCTGACTACGACAAAAGGATGTATAGTATGCTCAATGTGACTGAGCACTATGTACGCACGAATGTTAATAGCCTTGCTAGTACCTCCAGGGAATGTCTTAACCTTTTGATGGAAGCTAGAGATAATCACTGGATTTGTGAAGAGGAATTTAAGTTTCTAAATAACCTAGAACCCAGGACCCCTGTATTATACGGTCTACCTAAGGTCCACAAAAGTACTACTGATCCACCTATGAGACCAATAGTGAGTAGCATTGATTCCTTGTTAGAACCTATAAGTAAATATGTGGATCATTTTTTACGTCCTAACGTGTGTGATCTTAAGTCATACGTCAGGGATTCTGCTCACATCATTTCACTCATTGAGGGAAAAGCTTTCTGTGGAGAGACTCAATGTCTGGTTACACTAGACATTGAGGGCCCGATTCACAGAACAAACTTAAGACAAAATCCTAAACTTAGTACCATTTTGGTATTCACAGAATGCACTTACTACTTCTGGTATTCACAGAATGAACTTACTACTTTTGCGATTCACAGAATAAACTTACTACTTTTGCTATTCACAGAATGGATTTACGACTCCTAACTTTACGTCCGCACTCGGGCCGGAAATTCCGGCCCGGAGGCGGAGCTTCCGGCCCGGAGGCGGAGCTTCCGGCCCGGAGGTGGGGATTCCGGCCAGGTGAGATCCACCACTGGCCGGAATCCCCACCTCCGGGCCGGAAGCTCCGCCTCCGGGCCGGAAGCCCCGCCTCCGGGCCGGAAGCTCCGCCTCCGGGCCGGAATTTCCGGCCCGAGTGCGGACGTAAAGTTAGGAGTCGTAAATCCATTCTGTGAATAGCAAAAGTAGTAAGTTTATTCTGTGAATCTCAAAAGTAGTAAGTTCATTCTGTGAATACCAGAAGTAGTAAGTGCATTCTGTGAATACCAAAATGGTACTAAGTTTAGGATTTTGTCTTAAGTTTGTTCTGTGAATCGGGCCCTGAGTCTTTGTACACGAATATTCCGCAGGAAGACACAGTTAATGTGGTACGTGACATCCTTTAGGACCAAGATCTAGGAGATGCCAATAAAGATTTCATTGTTAAATGTGTTAGGATGATTTTGAAAAATAATGTTTTCCTTTTTAAGGATGAGCTGTTTAAGCAGAAGAAGGGGACCAGCATGGGGGCCACCTGTGCCCCCAGTCTAGCATGTCTTTATGTGGGACAATTTGAGATCAAACACATTTACAATGAACTAGCCCCATTTTATGAAAATGTAGCGGGCTGGTACCGCTACATCGACAATATGTTCTGTATTTGGGAAGGTGCAATTGAAGAATTGGAAGAGTTTTTAAATTGGCTCAATCTAGGTGACCCTAATCTCAAATTCACTTCACACTGTAGCAAAGTTAAAAGTGGATTTCCTGGATATATCAATTAAGGACCTGAATGGACTTTTGGAGGTAGAGCTTTTTACAAAGCCCATGGCCAAGAATACTCTTCTCCATTTTTCAAGCTTCCACCCCAAATCACAAAAAGAGAGTATTCCCTTCAGTCAATTTCTCCGACTGAGGAGAAATTGCTCTAATTTAAATTTTTTTTACAAACATGCTGAGGACCTTAAGCGAATATTTAGGGTTAGAGGATACCCCAAAAAATGTCTATCACACTCCCTCAAATGAGCTAGGTTCTACGATAGAGATGCCCTTATTAAAAAACCAGTATGCAAGAAAGAACCATTAGCTAAGATGGTGTTTGTCAGCAAATTCTCAAACCTTAGCAATCAGATTAAAAATGTAGTCAACAAGAATTGGGACATATTGAATCATGAAGAGGAGGTTAAGTCAGACAAACCTTTTTTTGCATTCAAGAAGAACAAAATTCTAAGCGATATGTTAGTACATACCTATCGTGAAGGGCGCCATGACACTCAAAGAACGATTACCAACACACCGGCTATTGGGAATGGTAAATGTGGTAAATGTAGTGTGTGCCCCCAATGTTTACAAATGAAGGAAATTGCCCATAATGGCTGTCGTATTAAATCGAGAACTCTGAGCAATTGTAGTAGTAAAAACGTGATCTACCTTCTACTATGCCCATGTGGTATGGGCTACGTGGGAGAAACTGGAGTAGAGGTGTGCATCAGACTACAAGAGCATAGGTCGGCCATCAAAACTAAAAAGATCGCTGCTCCCTTAGTGGCCCACTTTTTAGAACATCATCATGGCGAAAATGACTTCTCATGGTTTATTCTTGAGAAGGTCATAATAGGCAAAAGAGGTGGCAATATCCATTTGAAACGCAAAGCGAGTGAACAATGGTACATTTCTTATTTAAACACTGTACGAAATTGATTAAATTCTAGGGAGGAGTGGGACCGATTTATTGGAGCTATTTAAGTAAAATCCTTTTAGTTTTATTAGGATATAGCTGCAAATCTTATTTGGATATAGCTGTAAATCTTATTCAGACAAAGTTAGCAGTTTGCCCTGTCTGTAAAGAAAGTCTATAGATAGGTAATAATGTGCATTTGAGATAGGGAATAGTTTTAGTTGGTAACGCACGACATGCAGTACAACTTTGGTGTAGAACTAACATTGGCTGTATTGTTCGAGGATACGGAGGGGATCACATGTCCCTCTAAATTGAATATTCACCATTGGAAGAGTTTTCATGCGGGATCCTTATTATTTCTATTACTTGTGTGAGATTGTGTTTTAATCTCATAGTTTTTAATATACCTTGCGGGTATATTGCGGTAGAGATAGGAGTATTCTTTAGATATTAATCCCTTAAAGATGGCGGATTCTCTTTGTCACAAAAACGTTGGGCGTTTGTAATTGTACCAACGGAAATGGAAGGCTACTTCCGGGATATATGTATTTAAAGACCGCGTTTGCCGGCATTGTAGATCGTACGGATTCACGGAGGCGTATACCCCGTGGGATAGTTCTCGGCCAAATACAGGTATGAGTCGTTGCGCTATAGAAACCACATTAAAGAAATGCATGAGGGTCTACGCTCTACACGCTACAAAATTTGATTGTCATTTCACAGATCCTGCTTTGGGACTGTTTTTATCTTCGCAAGTGATTCGAGCTAGTGGGTGTGGTATTATAGACCGATAGAACAAGTATTGCAGGTAATTCCTGTTCTCTACAATGTTTATAAATATTGTCCTAATATTCTATGGGACTGTGTTTGAAAAAGGTTGTCGCTAGTAGCTAAGAAGAATATTATGAGAGCAATGGGTTTAGTGAGATCGCTCTATGAGGATTTATCGTTATGGTGTGAGCCAATTTTAATGTTTATCGTGGGGCTGCCCGAATGTTAAACATAAAGGGGCAAAGTTGTGTTAGAACTTTAAACTCCAATAGAGATAGCTGTCAGGCAGTGGAACGCTTCATATCTTCGATTTTTTTTGCTTAATATATCATTAGGAATGCCTAACATTAATATAATGTCCTGTATACTTGGCAGCATGTGGGTCCGATCACAGCTGGGTATAGTTACAATATGTATTATGTATACTTACAGATTCTGATATCTCGTTATCATCTGGGTGATTAGGCTGCAAAACAGTGCCGGTCAGAGATATCTGGGACCTAATGAACTGATGAAAAGGACGCCGCACTAAAAGTTTGATCCCTACCTGACTTGTTGGAGGTAACTAACTGTAGGACCTCCTCAGTGGATTACATTTTCTCAAAATAAAGGCAATACTAATAGTATGTCCCTGAAAATAAAAATTAGGGTGATTATCTCCCCTTGCATATAGGTATTTGGAATTATTGGCACCTGTACCATTTGGCCATTTGTATTTGGAGGTTATTTCCGCCCTATTGATACATTCGTCAAGGTAATATTTATCTCTATTCCAGTTTATCTATGAAATTATTGTGGAACTGGAAATTGGATATAGGATCACTATATAAATAGATAAGAAGAGAAGGATTTCTGGCCCTCTTATATAGAGGTTGTGGCTGTTTAGTCCTTCCTCTGTGTCAGTTGTATGGAATTCTGTCGTTTTGTTGAGAAATTAATGCAAATTTAGGATGAATGTGGAAACCTTTTTAATGTTACTATTGTGTTAACTTTTTTGGACAATGAGACGATGGATCAACAAGTGTGGTGGCTAATTTTCTGCTTCTTAGTTTATTTTTTACAGATTTTTATATTGATATTGGAAATTATATGTGTTTTTCCTGAAGAAGGTGATGGCCATAAACTAGTGCCTACCGAAACGCGTCGATACACTGAGGGGAAAAGTCTACTCTAAATCTATGTGGACAATTGTATTCCATATGTTATATGAAATAATGCTCGAGATGATTACAATTGATTTGTTGCTGATTTAATAGTACTTTTCTGTGATTTGGAATTATTTTTCCTACTTGTTTTTCCCAATTATTAACAGTATGACAAGGTCTTTGCTATTGTAAAGTCTTTACTGATGGTTTTTAACTGCTTTATGTCATATGTAGCTCAGATAGGGACGATACATTTTTAAATATATGTGTTAATATTGTTTTTTATAGATATTGGTACATCTGTTATTGAATACATTTGTAATCTTTATATGAGGTCTATATATATTTTTTTATCACATTTTCTTTTTGTCCATTGTCATCATACAGGTGATTTGAGGTTCCATATGTAAGTGTGGTATGTGAAGTGTTGATTGACCCAAGGGTTTTTTTTATGACTTGGGTCTTTTCTCGTAACCTCTTCCTTTGGCTGTTGGGTCCCTCTCTCTTTCTTTGAGACGCTTGGCTAGAGGTGTGCGTGGACTGATTCTTGGCTGGAGGTGTGCATGGATTGGTGCTTGGCTAGCGGTGTGTGTGGACTGGTGCCTGGCTGGCAGTGTGTGTGGACTGGCACTTGGCTGGTGGTGTGTGAGGAGTGATTTGCTGCTGGTCACTACACACATTGGTAGCCAAACGCCAGTCCACACACTCCGTCAGCTGGTGTGGTTGCTGTGTCAGGCATGTGGGCACATGAAAGTGATGGGCCTTTGAATGGCACTGCCTGTTGATAGGAGTGTTGTAATGTGCTGGGCTCGCAGCTGGCAGGGTGAATGGTCTTGAATGTGTCACGAATGAAAGGTGTGTGAATGGCTTGCAACGAGGTTGGTGCTTTGTCGTGGCCTTACAGCTCATGAGCTGTGAATCATTGGTTCAGGTTTATAACCTTTTAATTATCAACAGTGCATTTACATTTTGTGAAATTTCTTGTCAATAACATTTTACGCTCTGAAACCTTACTCATCCTTGTGCCAAATCCAACCAGTATGTGTGTACTTGAGGAATAGTTGGTTGTGAAGTAATAATTGTATTTTCTGTCTTTCTCTGCCAGGGTGTACATTGTCTCTACATTGTCTGTTGATGTGAGTGTTGTATTCATTACGTATGAAAGGTATGTGAATGGCCTGTAAAGAGGTTGGTGCTTTGTCGTGGCTTTACAGCTCACAAGCTGTGAGTCATTGGTTCAGGTTTTTAACCTTTTAATTATTAACATTGCATTTCCTTTTTGTGAAATCTCTTGTTAATAAAATTTGACTCTCTTAACCTTAACTCACCTTTGTGCCAAATCCAACCAGTATGTGTGTGTACTTGAGGAATAGTTGGTTGTGAGGTAATATTTGTCTTTTCTGTCTTTCTCTGCCAAGCTGTACATTGTATCTAGGGAAAATCTATCAATTCTCAATATAATTGGCAACTAGAAACCCAGGGGAGTACAGGGTGGAGTCCCTCTCATGGATCCCAACTAGTTTTCTTACTCAAAATGCCCTGCAAACCTCAGAATCTGACTAAATTCACACATTTTCGTTACATTACCGTGCCATATTCTACCAGAATCAGAAATAAACCACACATTTCCTATCATCCAGTATTCCTCCAGGTCTCTCGATAAAAATGGTACCTCACTTGTGTCTGTGGACCAAGTGCCCGCCACAGGAAAGGGCCCAAAACATATTGTGGAGGCATCAAAAATGGTCCCCCAATGTTTTCCTACCCAGAATCCTCTCTAAACCTCACATTTTTCTAAAAAAAATTCAAATTTTTCTCACATTTCTGTGGGGGAATTGCTGTGCCGGCACAAATTTCCTACCTCCTGACGTTCCAATTGGTCTCCCAAGTAAAATGATACCGTACTTGTGTGGGTGGGCCAAGGTCCTGCGACTGGGAAAGGAAAAAAACATAGAGATTGATGGGATGGCACAGCGAGTTCTAAGCTCTGCATTGGACACCCACACAAGTGAGATATCATTTTTATCAGGAGACAAAGGGGAATGCTGAGTGGTAGGAATTTTGTGCTGGCAAGGTGATCCCAGACAGAAATATAAGGAAAATGTGCTTTGCTTTTAGCTACATTTGATGTTTGCAAGGGATTCTGGGAAGGAAAACATTGGGAGATCCACGTAAGCCACACATCCTTGGACTCCCCCGGGTGTCTAGTTTTCAGAAATGTCTGGGTTTGGTATGTTTACCTACATGGCCGCCAAGCCCAAGACCAAAAACACATGTGACTGCCTCACAAGACCAGGTCTTTTTGTGATCAATAATTTTCAAGTCTACACAGTAAGATTGGGCCATTTACTGTCAAGGACACTAGCCCTACCCACACAAGAGAGTTACCATTTTTATTGGGAGACTTATAGGAATACTGGGTGGTAGGAAATTTGTGCTGGCCTGTTGATTCCACAACTTTCCCACACACAAATGTGAGAAGAATGTGATTTATTTAGATACATTTGAAGTTTGCAGGGGATTCTGGGTAAGAAAACATGAGGGGATCCATGCAAGCCACACATCGTTGGACTCCCCAGGGTGTCTAGTTTTCAGAAAAGTTTGGGTTTGGTAGGTTTGCCGGCATGGCCGCCAAGCCCAGGACCAAAATCGCAGGTGACTCCCTCGCAAGACGAAGTCTTTTTTGTGATCTCCACAGTAGGTTTTGAGCTATTTTCTTTCACAGGCACTAGATCTACCCACACAAGTGAGGTACCATATGTATCGGAATACTTAGGGGAATGGTGGGTAGGTGGACATTCGTGACTCCATGCAGATTCCATAACTTTACATCACAGAAATGTGAGGAAAATGTTTTTTTTTTACAAAGTTTGAGGGTTGCAAGGGAACCTGGTGAGAGCCACACAAGTTACCCCATCCTGGATTCCCCTGGGTGTCGAGTTTTTAAAAATGTACAGGTTTTCAGGTTTCCCTAGGTGCTGGCTGTGCTAGGGCCCAAAATCCACAGCTAGGCACAGTGCGAAAAAAGGGTCCGTTTTCTGCGGAAAAATGTGATGTGTCCACATTGCGTATTGAGCAGTTTCCTGTCGCAGGCACTAGGCCTACCCACACAATTGAGGTATCATTTTTATCAGGAGACTTGGGGGATACTGGGTGGGAGAAGTTGTTGGATCCCCACAGATTCTAGAACTTTCCATGACAGAAAAATCCACAACTAGGCACACTGCAAAAAAGTGTCTGTTTTTTGTGAAATAATGTGATGTGTCAGAGTTGAGTATTGGGCCATTTCCTGTCGCAGGCCCTAGGCCTACCCACATACGTGAGGTACCATTTTTATCGGGAGACTTGGAAGAATGCTGGGTGTGTAGAATTTTGTGTCTCCCCACAGATTCCAGAACTTTCCGTCACAAAAATGTGCGGAAAATGTGTTTTCTTTTTAGAAAGTTTGAGATCTGCAAGGGATTCTGAGTAACAAAACCTGGTGACAGCCACACAAGTCACCCCAACCTGGATTCCCTTTGGTGTCTAGTTTTAAAAAATGTACAGGTTTGCTAGGTTTCCTTAGGTGCCAGCTAAGCACATTATAAAAAAAGGATCTATTTTCTGTGGAAAAATGTGATGTGTTCATATTGTGTTTTGACTCATATCCTGTTGCGGGCAGTAGGCCAACCGACACAAGTGAGGTACCATTTTTATTGGGAGACTTATGGGAACACAGGATAGTAGAAGAAGTGTTATTACAGTTGTCTTTCTATGCATTTCTGCCTTCCAAATGTAAGACAGTGTGTAAAAAAGAAGATATTTTTAAAAATGTCCCATAATTCACCTGCTATTATGGTTACCCACATATTCAGAGGTGTGCAAACAACTACTGCTCCTAAACTCCATATCTTTATACCATTAAATACATAGGTTTCCTGATGCCTATTTTTCACTCTTTATATTTTACCAAATGAATTGATGTACACCTGGTTCACAGTGAAAAACCATTGCAAGGTGGAGCTCAATTATTGGCTCTGGGTACCTCAGATTCTTTGTGAACCTACAAGCCCGATATATCCCTACAACTAGAAGGGTTCCACGGACGTAACTGTATATTGCTTTTAAAGAATCTTGCATATTTAGAAGAAGTTCCAGGTGAAAATGTAGGCATCAATGGCTGTTTCTTTCAACTCAATTTTAATATTTTGTTTTCTTCAACTGTTACTTTCTATAGGAAAACCTTGAAGGATCTCCACAAATGACTTGTTGCTGAATTCAGAATGTTGTCTTCTTTTCAGAATCTGGGATCCATTATTAGTTTCACACCCATTTCTACCACTAACTGGAAGGAGATTGAAAGCACAAAAAATAGGAAAACTAGGCTATGTCCCAGTAAAATGCTAAAACTATGTAGAAAATGTTGGGTTTCCTGTCCCTGAAGAAAAAGTTGATGAGAGGCAATACAAAAGATCAACAATAGTATAGTACACAAAAAGGAGAGTTCATATATCAGGCGTTGTTGTTTTCTGTTGCAAGGCTTTTTATTTTCAAAGTCCTTCGTACAAATGTGGAAACAGCCAACGCGTTTCACCCTTCACAGGGGCTTCTTCAGGGCAAGGATAGGGTAACGAAATGTAGATGTCAACGTTATGAATCCAGCGGTGCAAGTAATTGTGAAGCGTTCCCATTGGTGGATGATGTCTCCGGTGATCAAGGCCTTATACCGGTAGCGTGTCCCCCTAAATCCTTGGTCCAATTTCAAGTTCCATTGCCTCCAAATGGTGGAGAAGTAAAACAGATGGCACTATAAGGCATCCAGTATAATCAGTGTACTTCGTGTGTCCGTGTGTCATTTCATACCAGCAAACCTGTGAACCGGTAGCAACAGTCATCGAAGCATACGAGGCAGTGCTCCTAAATACCGGCCGGTGTCCGCACTGTAACCACTTCCTGTTGCTGAAAGCTGGGAAGATGGTGATTTAAGCACCACAAACCCTTTGTTGATACCATTTGCAGGGAAAAAAACAGATGCCGTCTTCTGCAGCACTTTTTTCCCCAAATAAACCAAAATGTAGCTGTATTTTGCCTAATTTCTCAGTCCCCTCCAGGGGAACTCCACAAACCCTGGGTACTTTTAAAATCCTCGGGATGTTGGAAGAAAAGGATGCAAATTTGGCTTGGATACCTTATGTGAACAAAACGTTATGGGAGCCTAAGCGCGAACTACCCCAAATAGCCAAAAAGGGTTGGCGCAGGGGAGGAAAAGGCATGGCAGTGAAGGGGTTAAATATGCATATGTACATATATGTTTAAATACACCTGTTTAAAACTCACCAAGAAGCAACCTTCAATATATAACCTTGGTCCTGGTGTGTGGCCGATTCTAAGGCTGCTGGAACTGATGGCCTCCTGCATTCCTGCTGGGTCCAGCATGCCAAGTGATCTATGTGGCTCTGGAGTGGGATCTGAAGTCTCAGTGGGCCCAACATCAAGGGGACCTCTTCAATGACATTAAGATTTTGGAGGAAGCATAAAAAATATGCAGTGCTTCCTATTGAACTGCAATTGGGTCAGCGGCAGAGCATTCTTCCCTTCCCAGAGCTGACAGTAGTGACTAATGCGTCGCTTCTGGGTTGGGGTGGCCATCTGTGAGAGGTGGAGATCAGTGGCCTCTGGTGGAGTCCCAGCTCCACATCAACCTTCTGGAGTTGAGGGCCATCTGCTTGGCAGATGAACTCAGCAGTCAGCACCTAGCGGGTCACAAGTGGCAATTACACCTGGAGGCGGGGCAGGGTCTCTTCCACGAATGGGGAGTATCTTGGCTCGATCTGTTTGACACTGCCAAGAACGTGCACTTGCAGCACTTCTGCACACTGGAGTTTCCAAGCCATCTCTCACTCGGACACGCATTAAGTGGAATATGGGACTCCTATATGCCGATACCACTCCTGCCTTAAGTTCTCAAGAGTATCAAGACCGACTAGGTCCAAGTTATCCAAGAGGACCCGGATTGGTGCTGGAGAGTATGGTATCTAAAATTCTTGGCTTGAGCATCTGTCCTCTGATCAGACTGCCCCCTCGGGAGGACCTGCCATTGCAGTAGCAGGGCTGGGTTCTCTGCTCAGGCCTTCGCAATTTCCACGTTCATACATGGAGATTGAGAAGCGACAGCTGAACACTTTTGATCTTACTCCAGAGGTTTTTTTTTAAATTCTGTTTATTGAACATATTTGTGGATTCATCTGGATGTACAAGCATTACATGCACACTTTGTTTCTCGGGGCTGCTAGAGATGAATGCCCAGGATTACATTTAAAGGTAGACAATGTGAATTACAGACTGTGTCTTCCGGTTCCCAGAGCTAGAAGACTTCATACTTTTAGTAAATGGTAGTGAGCAAAATTACAAGATGCTCCATAGGCAACGTTCTACAAAACAACCAGGAAGAGGGAAAGGAGGGGTATGGGGCACAGAGGTAGGGTGGGGAGGTAAATAAGGAGGGGGGCATGCTTCGCAGGTGGTGCTAGCTGAGCTTGTATGATCAGCTGGAGAGTTGTCCGAGCAGCATGCTCTATACTACGCTACTTTGCTTGAGGAGTATGGATGTGGGGGATCCTCATTCGCTGCACATGACTGCAGAAATGCTTGCAGTGGTTCCCATATGTTTCTAGGTCGGGCTTGGGTGGGCACAAGGTCCCAGAAAGCTGACAGCTGCTCCTGGCAGAACGTCGCATCTTTGAGCTATTTCTCTCTATGCAGGATCCGGCGTCTGCCCCAGTACATCGCAATGCGTCTTTTTGCAGAAGCATAGCCACCAATTTCCTGCAGCCTGTCGGCAGGTATTTCACATACTTGAGTATTCTCAACTCCAGCATCACGCCAATTGCCTAAAAAACAGTTTCCCAATATTGATGTATACTAGGACATTCCCAGGTGAGGTGGAGGAAGGTCGCCTCAAGGGATCTGCAACGCCGAAAGTGTAGTGTCGCGGTCTAGTTGACCGGGCGCTACGTCAGAGCGCAAATGCGCGTGGCGGCCATATTGGCCTGACTGAGCATGCGCGAAAGAGCGCGAAAACGCGCGTTAGAATAACAAAGCGTTCGGAGGCGTTTTGCCCGGCGCTCTTAGGTGTTTTATAGTTAAATGAATAAAGAAAGGTTGAAACCTGCTCTGGCTGCTGTACTTCCCTGTGGGGGAAGGAGCAACACTACAGTGGCGACGAGGCCGGGACGTAGAGGACCCTGAAGGACACCCAGGAGAGAGGAAGCCCCCCAACAGCAGGAGAACCGGAGGAGAAGACACCCTACAGGGGAAGGAACACTAAGGGGTCACAGGACTGACCCCAGGACACTGAGAGAGCGCGGCAGTGGCAGACGCAAGCCAGAGGGAGGCACGAGAATACGTAGGAGTGCCAACCAAGTGCAAGGTAGCCTGGTAGGCGACCCAGGGGCGAAAGATAGAAGAGGCCCTGGCGGAATCAGAGAGGGACGGTGCAGAGGGGACCGAAGAGGCCCAGACGACCCAAAGAAAAGGAAGAGGAGCGGAGGCGCCAAGTAGTCCCAGGAAGCAGGCGGAAACCAAGATGTGTGCACAGGCATCAGCGCTAACGACGCCGGTCCCATTCCTACCAAGACCAGGGGAGCCTCAAATGAAATGGGAGGACTGGAGAGAATATTTCAAAAATTACCTCGAAGCACTGGAAGATGAGAATGAAGAAGCGTTCTCCAGCAGCCGGAGGAAAAGGATACTCTTGCATAATCTGGGACCAGAGGGCATACGAGTATTCCAAAACTTGACACCGGTCACCCGTCCACCAGCGGACGATGATGTGTTCAAACACGCCCTGGAAGACTTAGACAACCACTATCGCCCAGCAGTCTGCACATCTATTGACCGCTACAATTTCCAGCAGAGGAAGCAAGAAGCGGGAGAAACAATTGACGACTACGTGGCGGCATTAAGGAAGCTGGCGATAACATGTAAGTTCGGAGTGCTACACGACGAATTTATAAAGGACCAAATCGTAATGCACACGACAAGCAAAACGGTACAGGATAAATTGTGAGCAAGCGGAGACACGACGTTAAAAGACGTGATAGCCATCGTGAAAAGAGCAGAACTGACCAAGCGCTGCGCGGAGGCAGCGAAGAGAGACCAAACCCCAAGACCAACGATAAACAAGGTGGAGGACGCCGACCAATATGGTAGAGGAAAACCGGCGCCAGGAGAAAATAAGGGAACATACAAAGGAAAAGGAAAGCCGGGACAAACGTGGAAACAGGACAAAGAAGGAACGGCGAAGTGCTACAGGTGTGGGGGCCCGAGCCATACGGCGCACGACAAACGTTGTCCCGCCTTCAGAGCTAAGTGCGCGTTCTGTGGCCTGGTCGGCCACTACGAAAAGGTGTGCCGCAGGAAGTGGAAACAGCGTGCGGTGAAATACGTGGCACAAGACCCAGGAGAAGAAGAAGAAGGCCAGGAAGAAGACGACGAAGTCCTATGTGTGGAGGACCAAGTACTAGGTATCGATAGCAGAAGAGCTCAAAAACCCCAGTGCGACATTCACATCGGAGGAGTGGAGATCACCATAGTAGCGGATTCAGGCTCCCCCTACACGATCGTCCAAAGGTCGGTGTGGGAAGCAAAATTTGAACCGACAGTAGGCCCACATCTGGAACCACCCGACATACGGCCCGTCACCTACACCGGGGAACCTATCCCCATGGTGGGATTTAGAAGACTGCTCTTCCAGTTCAAAAAATGCAGCGCCCAGTGCAAATTGTACGTTGCGGAGAAGGGACCCTCGGTCCTAGGGTGGATGGACCAAGGGGAATTGGGCATACAATTGCATCCGGGAGGAGACACACAAGTGTTAGTGGCGTTGGAAGGAAAATGGTCCAAGGCAGCGGGATTGCGAAGAGCGCACCCAAAAATATTTGGGGACAAGGTAGGAAAATTGGAAAAATTTACTCACAAAATCGTGCTTAAGGAGAACGTTAAGCCGGTCACACACAAAGTGAGGAACATACCGATCGCAGTAAGGGAGGCAGTGCAACAGGAGCTGCACCGACTGGAAAAAGAAGGGATTATAGAACTCATCGATAGCGCGGAATGGTTGGCTCCATTAGTGGTGGCCATGAAACCGTCAGGCAAGGTGCGCTTGTGTGTGGACCTCAGAGAACTCAATAAGTGTATTGTGGTGGAAAAGTTCCCACTACCACGCATAGAGGAGATGTTGGCACAAACAAGAGGAGTGAAGTGGTTCTCCACCATCGATCTGAAGTCGGCGTACCACCAGGTAGTCCTGCACCACACGAGCAAGAAACTGACGTCCTTCATAACCCCCTTCGGGTGCTATCAGTTCTGCCGCATGCCCTTTGGGTTGGCATCGGCGGCGGCAGTCTTCCAAAAGTTAATGGCCCGACTGTTCAAGGACATAGAGGGAGTACAATACTTCCAAGACGATATCCTAGTGATGGGGAAGGAACAGGGAGACCACGACGAGAAGCTGGAGGTGGTGCTTAGGATCCTGGAGGATAACGGACTAACAGCAGAATGGGAGAAGTGCCATTTCGGCATGTCGTCGGTCACCTACCTAGGGCACGAAATTGGAGAGAGTGGTATAACACCGAAGAAGGGGAATGTGACAGCCATATGCGATGCTCCTCCACCCGCCACCAAGGAAGAAGTACGATCATTCCTGGGGATGGCGGAATACTACAGTAAGTTCGTCCAACACTTTGCCACGAAAACGCACCACATGAGGCAGCTCACGAGGGAGAAGACAGTGTTCGCATGGACGGAAGACGCGCAAGAAGAGTTTGACACAGTCAAACGAGAAATAAGCCAGGCTATCCCTCTCCAAGGGTATGATCCCCAAGGGAAATCGATATTGATGACCGATGCCAGTGAACAGGGGTTGGGAGCAGTGCTCATGCAAGAGAGACAAGATGGCAAGAAGGAGACGATCAGCTTTGCATCTAGATCGCTGACGAATGCAGAACAAAAGTTCAGCGTAATTGAGAAAGAGATGCTGGCCGCAGTATGTGCCATGGGAAAGTATCGCCAATTCTTGTGGGGCACGCGATTCCTGCTGAAGACAGACCACAAACCCCTGGTGAAGGTATTGACGTCCAGTGGCCATGCCGGCGCGACACCTCGAATAGCGAAGATGACACTGAAACTCTTGGAATATCGCTATGATGTGGAATACATACCAGGATCAAGGAACAAGATAGCGGATTATCTCAGCTGGGCGGCGGCGAAGGAGAGTGCCCCCACGGGCACAGAAGAAGACGAGGAAATGGTAGCCCTGACGGAGGACCCGGAACGGGCAATAAGCAGGAAAGAATGGAAGGAAGCATACGGAGCAGATGGAGATCTGGATGACGTCAAGAAATGCATAGTGCAAGGGTGGCCCAATAGAAAACACCAGAAGCCCCAAATTCGGCAATTTTATGAAGTCAGAGACGAGTTGTCGGTAGGAAATGATGGGGTGTTTGTATACCGAGGAAACCGCGTGGTACCACCAGCGAAGATAATACCACATCTTCTGAAGATAATACATGAGGGGCACCTAGGAATTGTGAAAACGAAAGCGCTAACCAAACAAACGTATTGGTGGCCAGGCATGGACCTACAGGTGGAGAGGCATGTCAGAGACTGTGTGCAGTGCCAAGGAGCTGACAAAATTCTGAAACCCATGAGACCAGCTCTAGGGAGGTTCACGAATCCATGTAATCCCTGGGAAGAAGTGGCGGTAGACATCTTGGGGCCGGTACTTGACAACATGGGTATTCCGAAGTACATATGTGTGATAGTGGACAAATACTCTAAGTGGCCAGAGGTATAACATTCAAGAAGAAATGGACACCGACACAATCATTCGATTCCTTACAATGGTATTCCTCAGGGAAGGCATCCCCAGAGCCATTATTAGCGACAACGGACACCAATTTACATCGGACAAATGGAACCGGTTTGCAGAAAGAAATGGCATACGACTTAAACACACGTCGATTTACCACCCTGCCAGTAACGGTCAAGTAGAAAGGTTCAATAGGGTGATAATGGGCTCTATACAGGCAGCCATCTCCGGGGGCAAGGACTGGGAAAAGGAGGTACTAAGCACACTATGGGCATACCGCATCACCCCCACTAGCACAGGGTACAGCCCGTTTCAAATATTACGTGGACGGCAACCCTTCACGAAAGACAATGTCGCGTGGCAGGAGAAGACAATCACAAGCAAGTGTTCACCTGCTGTGGTGCAACACAACCTGGAGTGAGCGCGGAAGATATATACAGACCATTACAACGGCAGAAAGAACGTGAAAGAGACAGCTTTGGAAAAAGGGGAGTGGGTCAGAGTAAAGCTGGCAGTTCTCAAGAGGAAGGGAGACAGCAAATACTCCCCACCCCTGAGAGTGGAAGAGGTGTATGACAGAGCGGCACTACTAAGTGATGGGAATGTATGGTCCCAAGATCGCATGGCCAAGTGCAACAAAATCCTACAGTGGCCTCGAGAGGACGATGAAGGAGTGACAGCCCCAGAGGAGGTGAGGAACGAAGCGGGAACGCCGAACGGAGAAAAGGGAGAGAGTAAGCAGGAAGACCATATCTATGAAGAGGACGAACGAGAAGGACTACATAGGGAAGAAAGGACCCGGGAAGAGGGCGAGAAAGGAGGAAGAGAAGGGAAAGGTACTCTAGAAGGAAGAAGGGGAAGCCCTGTCGCAGAAGAGGGTCGAGAAGGACACGTTACCCCGGTAAGATACACCCGAGTGGGGAGAGCGGTGGTGAGACCAGCCAAGTTTAAGGACTATGAACTGGAGTAACAGACTATGAACTGTAACCCCTCCCCAGTTATGTAAATAGTTTTGTGATGTGTAAAAAGGGGAGATATGTAGTGTCGCGGTCTAGTTGACCAGGCGCTACATCAGAGCGCAAATGCGCGTGGCGGCATTATTGGCCTGACTGCGCATGCGCGAAAACGCGCGTTAGAATAACGAAGCCTTCTGAGGCGTTTTGCCCGGCGCTCTTAGGTGTTTTATAGTTAAATGAATAAAGAAAGGTTGAAACCTGCTCTGGCTGGTGTACTTCACTGTGGGGGAAGGAGCAACATTACAGAAAGGGCAACTCATCAATCAGGCCGATTCTGTAGAGCCATATTCAGGTGATCTGTACAGCCTATGCAGAAATTTAAAATGTATAAGGCGTAGCCAGTAATTTGAGGACAGGGCTCTTACCTGCGCGCAGCAGAGGGTCTACTGTTTCGGCGTGATCCATGTGCCTAGCGAGGCCTCCCATTCCCTATGGGCCCTCGGGGTACAGAAGGGCACTGTGCGCTGCATGTTGGAGTATAATCGCATGATCAGCTTGCGGGGGGGGGGGGAGGGTCTTTTAAAAATCACTCGGGCACATGGAACGTGAAGTGCCAATGAATAAACAGTCTGCGCTCTGAATTAGTAAGTGCTACTGTTGTATATATTTATTTAACAGTAGAAGTACAACTGAAGTAACAACGATTACAGAACTAGCTCGAACACTTGCAGCTGGCGAAAGGTCACGAACAGACTGTGACGTGCTTTAAGTACTTCCCCAAACATTCCATGTGACGTGTGAGTGAACAACCAATAGGATTACAGATTACTAGCAAGTATATTCAATGGTAGTCTGCAATGACCTTAAGCGGGATACAACATCTCCCTTTCATATCAAATAAACCTTGGAACACTCAATATATACATCTGAAGCTTATATATGTACATAGTTTGCATTAATACACAATAAAGTATATCTTTGGAAAGCGAGATACTCTTCCAGAAGAGGTGCTTACATTCTCTTCTTGTCTTGGAGCCGAAACTTCATTTGCTAGTGTATTCCTGGAGCTTGAATTTTCAACTTCTACCTCGTCACCTGCGCATGCCTCACCTTGAGATGCATTGTATCTATCTCTCTCTAACGCTACATCTGACTCTGGATTTGAAGTTCGGTTGATAACACTTTCTCGAACTGATTCCTCACTCTCCATCTTCTCCCTTTGCTTGAATTTTGAATCCTTCTCTTTACTACTCAATTATTCGCCATGTTTTCCTTGCAAAACTAGAAATTACGGAAATATAGAACAGTCATTAAATGTATTTCTCACAGAATATTAAAATATGTACTGAAATTTTTTCACTCAATTATAGTTGAATATTATTTTTGAGATAGCCAATATTTTCTTTAAATTCACTTGAATACACTTCCAGTTGTCAAACATAGAATTTCTCCTTCAAAATGAATTTCAATTTTATTACCTGTTATTTCCTCTTCAGAATGAACTACACGCATTTAAATATGCCTTCGAATCCACACAGGCATTGCGCATTCAATAATAAAAAATCAAAAAAATGGAGTCACGCAACGCATTACGTAACGCGTTTGACTACGTCACCTCAATTGTTCACTCAGCTGATGATGTAACTGTCAAAAGACCAACGAACATAAGCGGCAGTTGAAACTGACAGTTGACTTCGGATACGACGCTAATAACTGGATTTCATGTAGAAGATGCCTGACAAGAAATACAAGATTGCCAACTTCAATAATTTGTATAATTTTTCACCAAACGAAAGACTCGTAGTAACTTGCCTCAAAGATTAAATCTGTACGCGCCACACATGCCGTCAACTTCTATTTCCTTCACACTCCTGCCGGTAGCCACGCTACGAACAAGTAGAACACACGCACATTAATTAATGAATTAGGCGCTCGTTGCGAAAATAATATCTTCACTTGCCTGAACGTAGAATTTTGTAGAATTCACTTTATCGAAGAAATTCACCCGACATTTTCTTAAACAGTCAGGATCCCATCCTCGTCGCCATTTGAAGTGCCAATGAATAAACAGTCTGCGCTCTGAATTAGTAAGTGCTACTGGTGTATATATTTATTTAACAGTAGAAGTACAACTGAAGTAACAACGATTACAGAACTAGCTCGAACGCTTGCAGCTGGCGAAAGGTCACGAACAGACTGTGACGTGCTTTAAGTACTTCCCCAAACATTCCATGTGACGTGTGAGTGAACAACCAATAGGATTACAGATTACTAGCAAGTATATTCAATGGTAGTCTGCAATGACCTTAAGCGGGATACAACAGAACGTGAGTGGCGCAGCTGGGAAGGGGGCCAATTCCGTGGGACATGCTGCTCGCAGTTGGTAGTAGGCAATTTTTTCTAGTACCATCAGGTCATCTCCCTCCCGCACCTGATAAATCTCTATGAAGGGCTCTTCCGGAAACGCGTCACCCATTTTATTGAGCCGGAGTTTTCGCAACCTCGCTCGGGGGCCTGACTCCCTCAGAAAGGGCAATGCAGGATGTCGGGCAGAGGGACAAACAGGGCATTTAGTTCCTCCAGCCGCACTCTGCAGTGTAGCTCGTGCCACGCCCACACCGTACAGCCCACCGTGTCTATCCCAGAGTGCAGTCGAGGCTGTGCCCTATGTAGGACCATATGTAGTGGGTGCGGTGCTGCTTTATCATGTTCAGGTGCAGTGTGCGCCATGAACTGAGTTGGAAACACCCAGTGAAATCCAAACTGCACGTGAGCACAGCAATAGTATAGGTCTAAGTCTGGTGCGCCAAGGCCTCCCTGCTCAAAGGGTAGTGCTAGAGTTTCCCAGGAGACTCTGGGATGTTTCCCAGCCCATGCCAATGGAATCATGTTGGAACGTAATCTTTGCTTGAAACCAGAGCAGAGTGGAAGGGGAAGACTGGTGAAAAGATAAAGGAATTTGAAGATAACGGGAGTCTTGTCCAGCTCCTAACACGGTTCTCCTGCCAGTCCATCAAATGACCATAGTTGGATTGCCATAGCTCATTGATATTGCGACTTACCCTAATGCCCAAGTGCCACACAAGGCCCTTAGTCCACTGAAGTGGAAATTTTGATTGGAATTGTGCCGTAACCCCTGTCAGCGGGAAGATCACCAACTTTGTCCAATTTATAAATATTCCAGAAATCCCACCGAATCCGAGGAACTCCCTGACCAGGGGGTCCGGGTTCTCCTCAGGGCGCTTTATGTATAACGTGACATTGTCCACATATAAAGAGACAAATATCACTCGCTGGGTGAACGCCAGTCCACGATGTCCGCCAGGCCATTATCAGCCATGATGGACTGCAATTAGGCCGCTGCTCTAGGATCGGGCCGGCGAGAGTCGCCTGATCAGTCTTTTTCAGGGACAAGCACTACATTGTAGTCACCTCCCCATAATATTCTCCGGACCTAGAGAGTCTCTGCTAAATATTCTGGATCGTCAGTATTAGGACCGTATAATGAGATTAGCTTGGATGGATGTCCCTCTAATGAGCACGCTATCATCACGTATCTTCCTAGTTTATCTCATATTGCTATGTGTGTGTGCCAGTATAGTCCCTTCCTTATAAATATGGCAACCCCTTGCGCATAGTTTGAGTAGCATGCTAGGTACCTTTCACCTATCCACCCTGCCCGTAGGCATTTTGCATGTGTGTTCTGTATGGTGAAGTTCCTGCAGAAAGCATATGTCTAGGTGTGCGGCGACCATTCTCGCTTTGCGCTTGTCATTCAAGCCACGAACATTCCATGTGATGCATTTCAATCTCATCATCTCATTCTTACTTACATCTGGACATTCAGCATCATATATTTCCCAGCTATCGAGAATGCTTCATGCAGAATAGCGGGTGAGGCGTAGGCCAGTTGGGAAGGAGCGAAGGGAGGAAAATAAAGGATTATGCTTGTAACATTCAACATCAAAAACAGCCTCCCTGGAGACCACCCCCCACCCACTCCAACCCCCCCAATCAGGCTGAATAGTATTTCCCCATACCCCACATTACCAACATAGGTTTTTGATCATATAGAAATTAGGAATCATCCATGGGGATGAGTTGCTGGATGCCTGGGGCATCACAGCTGGTAGTAGCTGGATGGCTGGACAAAGCTTGTGCGAGGAAGCGAGATTGCCTCATTGACATCAAAGCGACATCAACATGTTTTAAATAATGATCAAATAAAAGGAGGGGGTAGTCACTGTTCTGTAGGTTGCTCCCTGTTGTCCTGAAGAGGCCGGCAGCGACAGCACCTCTGGGGCCAGTACCGTCATGGGAGATTTTAATTTCTATCTGGATGATATATTAGACCCAGATAACAAGCGACTTATGGACCTCATGGTGGGAGGAGGGCTGGATCAAAGGGTGGCTGGACCATCGCACACTGCGGGGCACACCCTGGATGGCATTTTTACAAACAACTCTGGTCTGGACATTGTGGAAACTTTGCCACTCCCTTGGACAGATCAAGCAGCTATAATTTTTACACTTTCACAAGGGCCCCAGATACAGGTTGACTCCAAGCCAAGGGTTAAGGTTGCCATCCGGGCATGGAAAATATAGATGGGTCGGAGATGGGAATTTTTTTAAAGTCAAATACCCCCAGTATTCCAGCGGATGTAAATAAAGCAGCAGAGTTGTATTCAAAATGGATTGAGAGGGCCTGTGATAAATTTGCGCCAGTTAAACTCTTTATGCCCAGGCAAGCCCAGCCCTCGGCCCCGTGGTTTTCCGAAACTCTGCAGACTTTTTAAACTGACTGTAAGAGGCTGTAAAGACTATGGCGGAACGGGTATAGTCCCATTAATAAAGAAAAGTACAAAGAGAGCCTCACTACCTATAAGAAATTAATAAGTGAGGCCAAAAGAGCCTATTTCACGGAGCAGATAAAGCTGGCCAGTTCGTCCTCCAGAGAATTGTTTAAGACCATTACAAAGCTTACAATTCCCACTGAGCCTTTTACACCTACTAGTCCGGCACTATGCAAAGCACTGGCCGCCTCTTCCCAGAGCAAAGTGGCAGGGATTTTCTCCTCCTTTTCCAAATCTTATGGAGAGGTAGGGGATGCTTCACTGAGCTTTGACGCTAGAATGGTGCGGTCTCCGGATAGATTAATAGGCTTTAGTCCGCTACAAACGGAGGAGGTCACTGACCTTCTGCTGGCTGCTCGGTCGGGAGCACCAAGTGATCCTTGTCCGGTGGCGGTTCGTAAAAGCTGTCCCGAAGTCATTGCCACCACTCTTACCCCATTGTTTAACTCCATTATCGAGTCAGGCAACTATCCTAGGAGGTGGAAAGTTGCCTTTATCCTCCCATTAATAAAAAAATCCAGTCTAGATAAAAATGACCCCAATAGCTATAGACCAATTTCTCGGCTCCCGCTTCCAGCGAAATTACTGGAGAAGGCTATAAATAGGCAATTAAGTTCCTTCCTGGTGAGAACTAAGGCTCTCGATCCCATGCAGTTTGGGTTTCGTGCAGGACATAGCACGGAACTTTATGTGAAAAGAAGGGTTCCCCTAGTTTCTTTTAGGTTCAAGAGGAGGGGAAGGAACATATGTGAAGAAAGCAACCTCTTGTCTAACCTATCTTAATTATCAATGATAGTTATTCATACATTTAGTAATCCCCAGAGCAACAATACATGTCAAGAACAACTTACTCTTGAGTCTTTTTATTAATTTATTTTTTATAGCAAATCATTTATATAATTTCTTTTAACATGTAATTTATATACAGAGTAGATATTTCCATTAGGATATTTCCACATTAAATTGGATGACAACAGTCTGTAAAATTAGAAACAACACAAAAAGAAAAATACATTTTTTTTTGGTTCAGCTATTTGATTTTTAGAGAAACAATTAAGAAAAACATTTAGAAAAAAAACCCATAAAGCATACCATCATATTATCATTCTCACCTGTCACTCTACTCTTCCATACTATCTGTCATACCACAAAAAATATTTTTTTTCGTTTTAAAATAAGAGCCACATCTGGTGTGAGATCCTGTTTGAATTATGATCCAGGAGTTGGTAAGATTCTTGAGAGAATCATAAAGGATTTTGGTCAAAGCATTAACACATAGTTCCACTATGGGTCTCCCAGATATGTGGTCGCTGGTCGGTCTACGCACGTTTCGGAGACTGTATATGGATTTCACGTCTCCTTCTTCAGGACCAATATATTTTAAAGAATTTCTTTATCGTCTGTGCGGCGATAAGGAGGGGTTCTCTATGTATAGTATAGCGTAGAATACTCTCTGGTTCAACGAGGACTAATCCGTTTTTCAACTTGCAGCACGTGCTCATTGGTTTAGGGTCCTATCTTAGGTTAGTTTGTACAAGTATTTATATATGTTGATCAGGTTTGTCAAGAACGATAATGGCGTCAACACTGTGAAAATTACGAGAGTGAATTTTTGAGCATTGAAAGTGCCTAAACTGAGAAATCTTACGGAAGATAAGAAGAAGTATATCCCTTATACTCTCTGTGGAACTGTGTACTTTAATCATCTAGATGGAATCAAGATAGCCTCCTAGAAAGCGTGGCCTTTTACCTGTCGCACTTCTTATAAGAAAAATAAGAAAATAAGAAGAATTAAATATCTAACGGATCAACATATATAATACTTGTACAAACTAACCTAAGATAGGACCCTAAACCAATGAGCACGTGCTGCAAGTTGAAAAACGGATTAGTCCTCGTTGAACCAGAGTATTCTATGCTATACTATACATAGAGAACCCCTCCTTATCGCCGCACAGACGATAAAGAAATTCTTAAAAATATATTGGTCCTGAAGAAGGAGACGTGAAATCCATATACAGTCTCCGAAACGTGCGTAGACCGACCAGCGACCACATATCTGGGAGACCCATAGTGGAACTATGTGTTAATGCTTTGACCAAAATCCTTTATGATTCTCTCAAGAATCTTACCAACTCCTGGATCATAATTCAAACAGGATCTCACACCAGATGTGGCTCTTATTTTAAAGCGGAATTTTTTTTGTGGTATGACTGATAGTATGCAAGAGTAGAGTGACAGGTGAGAATGATAATATGATGGTATGTTTTATGGGTTTTTTTTTCTAAATGTTTTTCTTAATTGTTTCTCTAAAATTCAAATAGCTGAACCAAAAACAATTTTCTTTTTGTGTGGTTTCTAATTTTACAGACTGTTTTCATCCAATTTAATGTGGAAATATCCTTATGAAATATCTACTCTGTATATAAATTACATGTTAAAAGAAATTATATAAATGATTTGCTATAAAAAATAAATTAATAAAAAGACTCAAGAGTAAGTTGTTCTTGACATGTATTGTTGCTCTGGGGATTACTAAATGTATGAATAACTATCATTGATAATTAAGATAGGTTAGACAAGAGGTTGCTTTCTTCACATAGCACGGAACTTGCCCTGATTAAGGCCACGGAGGAGATTAGAGTGGCGGTGGACCAGGGGGGTGAGGCTGTCCTGATTCTATTGGATCTGTCGGCGGCCTTTGATACTGTCCATCATGGGGTGTTGATGGACCGGTTGTCAAGGGCAGGGGTGGAAGACACTGCCTGGAGCCTCCTGAAATATTTTCTGGCCGACAGAATCCAGACAGGCGATCTGGGATCTGATGGGTCCAAACCCTTTGCCCTCCCCTGTGGGGTTCCTCAGGGCTCTTCCCTGAGCCCCACTCTTTTTAACATTTATGTTAGCCCGCTGGCAGCCTTGATCAGATCTTTTGGCCTGCAACTCACCTCGTACGCAGATGACATGCAAATCGTGTTATCTATACAGAGAGGGTCCCAAGTGGACATGGCTGCGAGGTGCCATAATTGTCTGAAAAACATTGCGAGCTGGATGGCCTCGAACTGCCTTAAACTAAATGCAGGGAAGACCGAGGTCATGATGTTCGGGAACAATCCTAACATCTGGACTCCGGACATGTGGCCTGATGCTCTGGGGAAGTCACCAGTTCCTACGCCAAAAGTGAGGAATTTGGGCATGATTATGGGCCAGAAATTGGATTTTGGGGAACAGGTTAGTGGAGTGGTTTCATCTTGTTTCCATATCCTTACGATATGGAGGAAAATAAAAATGGTTCTTCCTACGGATGGTTTCAGGTTAGCAGTCTCAGCACTTATTCTGTCACGTTTGGACTACTGTAATAGTCTGTACCTTAATTTGTACAAAACGCAGCGGCGAGACTGCTAACAGGCACTCCCAGGAATGCCTCTGTCTGAGAAGGAATAAGGAAACTGCACTGGCTGCCAGTACACAGACGAGTTCAATTTAAGGCGCTGTGCACGGTATTCAAAGCACTGAAGGGCAGTGGCCCAGAGTTCTTGATTGAGTGCTTCAAGTGGTATGTGCCAGGGAAAGCACTGCGCCTAGCTGAAAGCAATCTGGTGGCTGTGCCCTGGATAAAAAAGGCCAGCTGGGGAGGAAATATGTTTTTCTATGGTGCAGCCACTGCTCGGAATAGCCTGCCGGCGCATATTAGGAAAGCTGAGGAGCTCCTCTCTTTTAGGAGGGGGTTGGAGACCTGGTTATTTAGGGACTGAGCCCTCGTTCTCCAGGGAAGCTCAGTGTTTCAGCGCCGGGACACCCTTGGGTATAAGTGCGCTTTATAAGCTCCTAATAATAATAATAATAATAATTGCACATCTTCACTCATTGTCACTAGTGCAGACCCTCTCCTCCGCATCTCTGTCAGGTTGTGGTGTCTGCTTGGCCAGACTGAGGTCTCTTATAAACTTGGCTGCACTCTTCGTGTCTGTAAAGTATGAGGTTTTTCCCCGTGGAATATGCACAGTTTCGCCAGGTATAGTAGGGAGTATTTGATGTCAAGTTTCTGCAGAGATTGTTTGACCGTCAAGAATTCTCTTCTGGCCGCCTGCACCGTTAGAGTAAAATTGAGATAGAAGGATACCGAGTTCCCTTCATAGGCAACATTCTGCTGGTCTCTTGCTAGCCTGAGCACTGTCTCTATAGTTTAATAAACATGCGATGATCGGTCTGGCAGGCAAGTCCGGAGGTGGTCTGGGGCATTCACTTTCAGGTGGTCAAACCTGTCCGCGAGAGAATCAATTTTGTTATCAATCGCCATTAGGGACTGTTTCAGGTCCCTGAACATTTCTTGAATGTCCTGTTCAGGAGGGGCAGCTCCTCCCTGTTCTGTGTCTTGCTTGCTATTCTTCATGGCAATGAGGCCCTTGGTGGGCCTGCATTGCTCAAAGACTAGTTTTGATTGTCTGGGGTTGGCTTTTCCCATGCTGCCGGCTAACTCCTAACCTCCACGGGATGGTGTGTTCCCAGCTCTTCTCAATCAATCAACACAGCTTTATTCTGCGACAACAAGGAAAGCACCATAAAAGCATACAAACACATATATATAAAGAAGAGAGGAATACATTCTGATTAATATTCGTATGCAATAATTAATTCTTATAAAAAATAAATACAGACTTGGACTTCGTGGGGAGAGTGTGCGATAAAATAGAAAATCCAATTTTCCGGAGTTTTATAAAAAGACGATCAACAACAAATTCATAGGATAAAGTGCAAGTGCAAGCTGTGCAAGAATATACGGTTGGAAAAAGATGTTAATCATCTTCTTTTTCATACAGCAAAGCATCCAAGAATGGATAGTCTTTTCTTTTTCGAATTGATTGTTGTATGAAGCGGATTACAGAGCTAATAATTTTCATTGTATCCAAGCTGCATATAAAATTAAACACGTCCTTATAGTTAAAAAGCATATTTTTTTTAAAGAGTGGTTTCAATACAGTTTTTCAAATATCCATATAAAAAGGGCAAACGAGAATAAAATGCAAGGTGGACTGTAAAGTTTTACCATCACACAGGCAGGGTGGCAAGGTTCTCTGCTATTTCTCTATGCTTGGGAAGGCAATTAGATAGTGTAAGGTGCTCATCCTTACCTTGTCAGGTAAAATCTATGCTGTACATTCTGCACCAAGATAAGGTATAACTGGGTACCTCTCATGTAGGGGCGTTCACAGTAGGCTGCCACTGTCTGTTTTTTCATAGCCATCCTATCCCTATCATATTCTATAGCAGTGATATATCTTAGTTTCAGGTCGCTTTTGCTGTGTTCCTGCATACTTAGGAGGTTATCTGTATTTACTTCACATTTTGTCAAAAGTTTAAAAATGGGACACAGCCATGGTATTTTCATATCATGATCTAAAGCTAGGCAGTCTGTGATTAGGTCTCTGGAAAATTGTGTTTCTTCTTTTGTCTATATACTGTGCCAGAGGGTAAGGGCAGCTATATTCAAGGAATCGCTTAAATATGGCATGCACAGTTCTTTATGTACAATCATATTTGCAGTTGCGCTAGGAACTGCAAGTAATCTTTTTAAGAACTTGTTTTCATTAATTTGAAGGGTTATCGTATTTGCTCTCCCCCATATTGCGGCTCCATAGTTGACAGCTGGGACACACTTACTCCAATATAAATTTAAAATTTCACGTGGTGGTTTGTTCCCAAGTTTTGCTGCAAATCTAAAAATTCCCTCAGAGGTCTTTAAAAATTTCATTTTACATAATTCAATGTGTGAATTCCTAGAGCCGTTTTTGCAGAATAACAACCCCAGATATGAAAAAGTTTAATGGAGCTCTGTTTATAAAAAACCCCTCCCACATGCTGCTGTCTACACTTTTGTCTCTTGCCTCCACATGACATTACAAATGTTTTTTTTTTTAGGTTCAGCTGTAAATCTATGTTAGTCATATAATGGGCAAAGTTTTCTATTAGACATTGTAGGCCATTTGCAGTTCTGGACATTAGGACAGCATCGTCCGCATATAATAAAACAGGGGTGGGGCGTATTCCAACTTTTGGGGCATCTAATACCAGTTTTTGTAAAAACGAGTCCACATTGTTTATGTACAGGGAAAATAATAAGGGAGCCAATACGCATCCCTGTCTGATACCTCGCTTTACCGCAAAGTCGGACGTGCATTCTCCTAACTTTCCGTATAGTACCCTTGACGTTAGATAGGCATAAATTTGTGATAAAAATACAATTATTTCTATGGGAGCACCAAGCCCTCTCAGAGTTTGCCATAATTTTGGGTGATTAACTAAATCGAAAGCACAGGTCATGTCTACAAAACATAAATGAAGTGTGCCCTCCTTAGCTAGTGTATACTTCCCAATTAACAGGTCTAAATTTAAACATTGCTCCACCGTCCCAATACCCCTTCTGAAACCATACTGTGCCTCTGTTAGTATGTTGTTTTCGTTGGCCCAGGCTTCAATCCTTTCCAGCATAATTCGGCCCATAATCTTGGACGAGGAGTCGAGAAGGGATATTGGGCGGTAGCAGTTTGCCTTTTCCCTGTTCCCTTTCTTAAAAATGGGTACAATAATACTTTCGGCCCATGTAGCTGGTAAGGCTCCTCCCAGGGCGGCATTAAAAACTGTCACTAATATTGGTGTCCAAAAGTCCAAATCGTGCTTAAAAACATCTATCGAGGGGCGTGGCCAAGATGGCGGAGTAGACGGACGTCTCCCTGTCGGCTCCTGCCCCGTGGAGCCCCTAGCCTCGGTTCCTGCGCTGCATTTCCCCCCACGCAGCGAGAGGACCTGTAGCGGAAGCTGCGGAGCGCCGGGGCCGGCCGGTGCACCGCTTCCAGCCCCCGGGAAGACCCGGTGACGGGCGAAAACACGGACGGAGCTGAGGCGCCGCGAGGAGGCGGGGCATCGCGCCGAGCTTGACGTGACTGCCGTCGGCCGGCACATCACGCGAGAGACCCGGAGCGCCGGAGAGGCCTGTGGACGCGCTGCGGTGAGACGCGGCCCCCTGCCTTTGCTGACCCAGGGGACGGACAGCGCTCCAGAGACCGACGGAAGCGGGCCCTGGCCCAGTGAACGGTTGGACTCCTTCGGAACTGGCCCCGGTACACGGAGGCGGCGGCCCTCGGCAGAAGGCCCAGCGAATGGTGGGGAGCGCCGCTGCGGAGACCATGTGGGCCAGAGTGGAGAGTGGGGGGCAGGACCTTGAAGGGCCCCGACAGAGAGCCGGCTACCCAGGACATAAGTGAGTGGGCCCTGCTGGTGGAGACGGGAGGGCTGTGCATTCGGGGCGGCCAACGGCCCAGCTGGAGAGGCGACAGAGAGACGGTCTCCCCTCACGCCCATCTGCGGAGTTTCTCTCTCGGAGCCCTCGTGGCGGTGCAGGAGGGCGACTGGGGTCTGCAGGCCCCTGTCCGCAGCAGGGAGGGACAGAGCGGAGAGTACTGCGGCCCAACGGCACCGGCATCGGCGCAGCTGCGCCGTCAGATGCAGAGGTAGGGGTGCCCGCCGTGGGAGAGCCCGGAAGGAGTAGCAGGAGCGCGACGCGGGACGGCCTTCACGCCGGTGGTGCGGGTGGCCCCGCGGGAGAGCTGGAATCAGCGCAGAGGGGAGGCGGGAGTTGCACCCGTTGCGCCACTGGGCCGGAGACTGCAGGAGGTGGACCAGTGGCTGTGTGGGTCCGGGAGCGGCCGTGCCCCAGCGACCATGGCTGGCAACAAGGGAGGGAGGAAGGGGGAGCGCACCCTTCCGGAGCTACTTGGACGACAACAGCACCGGGCGGATCGGGGGCAGCAGTCCCCTGGTACCTCAGGAGGGGCGCAAGACACTGGACACGGAGAACCTCCCCTCACCAGGTCCTTTATGGAGTCTCTCTTCAGCACCCTTCGGGAGGATTTCCAAACTCTGAAGAGTGAAGTGGCAGGTGAGGTGCGGGAGATGCGCCGGGAGGTGGACGGCCTGGGAGAGCGGGTGGCCGCGGTGGAGGAAGCCGGTAGCAGAAGGGATGAGGAAGTTGAACAACTGCAACAGGAAGTGCTGCGTCTCCGGGATCAGCAAATTGACCTCCTGAGGACCTGGAAAATAGGTCTAGACGGAACAACATTAGGGTCCGCGGACTTCCTTCCTTGGCCGAGGGGGCAGACGTCGCAGGATGTATGCAAGCCCTGTTCCGTGAGATATTGGGGGAAGCGGAGGGGTTCCCCATACGGATCGACCGAGCGCATAGAGTGGGACCCCAACGAAGCGCATCGGCGCGGCCCCCGGACATTCTGGCTTTCCTCCCGGATTTCCCACTCAAGGAGCGCATTATGACAGAGGCGCGGAAGCGGCAACCTCTGACTTTCCGAGGCCAACAGGTGGCCCTCTACCAGGACCTGTCAGCTATCACGCTGCAGAAGCGTAAAACGTTCAAGGTGGCTACGGACTTTCTCAGGACACATGACACGCCCTATACCTGGGAGCACCCCTTTCGACTCATTTTCCGCTGGAATGGTACGATGCACCAACTGCGCTTCCTGCAGGAGACTTGTGGGGTCCTGGGAATCGAGGTGCCGAAGGCCGAGGGGGCCGCGCAGAGGAGGGGGCACCCTCGGGAGGATGGATGGCGGAGGGTCTCGGGGCGTCGGCCCCGTGGACGAACTGCACGCCCGGACTCGCCCACCATCAGGGCCGGCATGGACGATGCGGTAATGGAAGTGGCCGGGACCATAGGCGTCAGCGACGTCGCATTGACTGCGTGAGCTAGCTCCGGGGGGAGATCACCACAGCCTTTATTTGCTATGCAGGTTTGGGGGCCGGGCGGGGCGGGGGCGGGCGGGGAGGAAGTGGTGGCTGGACGTCCACTAGTATACCTCACCGAAGACCTGCTTCCCAGGGAGCAGGACTTGGACATTGAAGTTTCGGGACTTGGGGGGGGACAAGGGTGGGGCTGTTTGCATGTTATCAAAGGGGGTTTGGGCGGGGGACCGGGGAGTTTGGAGTGGGGCTTGGGGGACGGGGAGGGGGGGTTGGGGTTGTTTTGGGGTGGTGGGGTGCCGGGGGGGTCGGGGTAGTTGGGTGTGGGGGTGGGGGTTGTCCAGTGCGCTATGTCCGGAGCTGTTGCTTGGCCTGTGTTTCTCAACTTTGTCGTGCTTTGTGCCGATAAGGAGGCGCACGAGGAGGTGGATTGTGGGGTTGGGGGGTGTGGGTTTGAGTGGGGGGGAGCGTGCCTGCTCACCATGATCGCCACGCAGGACGCTAGCACCTCTCTACACGTTTCTTACTATGCCTCCTCATACCTTTAAGATCGTGACCCTGAATGTCAGGGGTCTGAACAATCCAGTTAAGCGGCGAGCGGTGCTTTCCTTGCTAGAAAACACCCGGGCGGACATATGCCTTCTTCAGGAAACCCACCTGTTACCACAGGATACACATAGGCTACGCTCTTGTAAATTCCCGACGCAGTTTTTCTCTTCCGGTATCGCCAAGACAGCCGGGGTGGCGATTCTAGTGGCTCGACATTTCCGGGGGGAACACATCCACAAACTAGCAGAGATAAAAGGGAGGCTGTTGGCACATAGGTTTCAGGTGGGGGGCATTCCATTCACGATAGGCTCCCTTTATAGCCCCAATGATAGACAGGAGCGGTTCTTGCAGTCTGCGGTGGAGGAGATTTCGGCCTCGCCGGATAGGCATGTCATCCTCGGGGGCGACCTTAATATGGTCTTTGATTCGGTGGTCGACCGATCGGTGCAGCGTTCCCCGCAAGTTGGGGAATTTTCAGCCGACTGTAAGGCTAGACTTGCGGAGGTGGACCTTCGGGACCTCTGGCGCCAGAAGCACCCCGTGGCCAGGGATTACTCCTACTACTCCCATGCGCACAAGACATATGCGAGGCTTGACCATTTTCTGGTCACCTCCCCAGTGCAGGCCCTGGCGTCCGCTGTGGACATGGGGGTTATTTCCTTGTCGGATCATGCCCCTGTTGAGGCCTCCTTCTGTTTGCCGCCGTCTGCCGCCCCGGAGAGGGTCTGGCGCCTTCGGGATACTCTACTACACAGGAAAGCGGTAACGGACCGTATTGGGCAGGTACTTAGGGAATATCTGGCACACAATGATAACACAGTGTAACGCCCTGAACGTCTCAGGATCGTTTAACAGACACGATAATGAGAACGCAACCACTTGTGAAGGTTTCGTTATTTTAATGAAGGCAAAAATAATACAAGGAATAAACAAAGGTTATAGTCACTGGAATCCTCCAGGCTAAGTACGTTACCAGCCCACAGCACGGATGGTCCTAACTGTCCTCTGCATATACGCCGATCCCGGCGTATGCCAACAGAGGGCAGAAATGAAATGGCCGATAATGCCAATCGGTAGGCTGTGAGGGGCACGAAGAGTGTTGGGGAGAATCGAGGAGTCAGGGAAACACCCAGCCGGGGTCTCTACCTGAAGGGAGCAGCCGCTCAACCTCTTCCTCAGACTGCACTGGGACGCGGAGTCACCTCCTGGTGATGCGTCACAGATACCCCAATCACAAGCAAAGAAGACTGAACTGAGAGCAGCCGCTCGATCGATCCTGTGGACTTCTGAGTCTGTAACGCGGCAAACACCTCCTGGTGTGCGTTACAGCTGGCAGTCCCTGTATCTCTGGTCGGGCTGGGAGTTACGACTCCAACCAGCAAAAGCGCCACTGCGCTTTGACTCAGCCGAGTCAAAAAGCGAAGCTCAATGGTTATCCGGTAGAGCTTCCGGGTCCTTCACAGGTGACGATGGGGCAAGACACGGCCCAGGGAGTAACGACTCGGCCTACCTCCGTTCTTGCCTTACTGGAGCACCACTCCGGAACACTGCTTCTTCACTAAGCAGGTACGTCGGTGTAAACACAATATCCGACAGCGTTGTACCTCCCGGTTCCTCCCTTTATAGGGCGTTTTTTCCTTGAGTTATGTAACAGCTCTCCTGTTTACATAAGGGCGTGTTTTCCTTGAGTTATGTAACAGCTCTCCTGTTTACATAAGGGCGTGTTTTCCTTGAGTTATGTAACAGCTCTCCTGTTTACATAAGGGCGTGTTTTCCTTGAGTTATGTAACAGCTCTCCTGTTTACATAACCTCTCAACCGCTAAGCATCCTGGGAGATGTAGTCCGTTTTCGCTGGTTACCGTTTTCCTCCCCTCGCATGACAGGAATTCTTGACAGTACATCCTCCCTCTCAGCGGCTCCCCACGGGTCCAGCGCTGGCAGGAAAACGCCGATGGAACAAGGAGACCAAGCGCGGAGCATGAACCCCTTCAGCCGGTTCCCATGACTGCTCCTCCGGGCCATAGCCTTTCCACGCAACCAGGTACCACAGCTTCCCCCTGCGCCATTTGGACGCCCGTATGCCCGACACTTCATACTCCACCTCCGACTCCACGCATACCGGCCTAGGTGTCCCAGACGGCTTGGAGGGTGCTGGTTTGAGCAATGATACATGAAAGACAGGGTGTATCCGCAATGACTGGGGCAAGCACACCTTCACGTTCACGGGACCCATACACTTGGTAATTCGATAGGGGCCCATGTACTTGGGATGGAACACACCGTTCTTTCGAAACCTCATGTTTCTTGTGGATATCCAGACGTAGTCTCCAGTGCGGTACAGTGGCCCGGGCCTTCTCTTCCTGTCTGCCGCAGCCTTGTATCTTCTCTTGGCCTCTATTAGGACAGCCCTTGAGCACATCAACGTGTCTTTTATGTGTGCCACCCTGTCCGCTGTGGCGGGAATCCTGTCCTCTCTGAACGGATGTAGAAATGGCAAGAACCTGGGATGTTGGCCATAGTTGCTATAGAACGGAGATGACTGTGTGGAGCTGTGAGTGGCGTTGTTATAGGCTATCTCTGCAACCCATAGCAAGTCGACCCATTCTTCCCTGCCCTGGTCCACAAAACATCGCAGATACTGTTTGAGCGTTTGGTTCAGGCGCTCGGTTTGGCCGTCCGTTTGAGGGTGGTAGCTGGTGGACAGGGCGGTCTTAACATGCAGCGCAGTGCACCAAGTCTTCCAGAATTGCGCAGTAAACTGCGACCCCCGGTCCGACACGATCACCCCAGGTAATCCATGCAGTCGTACCACATTCTTTAGGAGTAGTGACGCCAATTCCCCGGCCGTAGGGACTCTCTTGCAGGGGATGAAGTGCCCCATTTTCGTCAAGTAATCCACCACCACCAGTATTGACGTCATCCCCTGGTCTACCGGTAGGCCTACCACGAAGTCCAGTGATATGCTATCCCATGGTCTATCCGGGGTCGGAAGTGGATGTAAGAGCCCTTGGGTTCGGCCATGGTCGGCCTTCATGGTAGCACACGTAGGACACTCCTGTCCCCACCTCCTGACATCCACTCTCATGGTTGGCCACCAGAAATGCCGTCCCATGCTAGCCACCGTTTTTTCAAAGCCCAAATGACCTGCGCATGGAGAGTCATGGCACCAGATGAATGCTTGTTTCCTTAGCCTAGGCGTGGGTATCAATAGGCACCTGCCCTTCAGGGGTATCCCGTCCTTCAGCTGCCATTCTCTGTGACTGAGGAGCCACCTCCGCCATGCGAATGACCTGATCCCTCTCTTTATTCCCCTCAGGAAAGTATCCGGTTGGATAACCCCCAATACCATCCTCGGGGAAATGATGGAATGCTCGGTCGCAGGCAATGGTTCCTTAACTGCAGATTGACGGGACAGGGCGTCCGCCTTCCGGTTTTCCGTCCCCGGCCGATATGTGATGCGGAAGTTGAACCCCGCAAAGAAGATCATCCACCGCAGCTGTCTGGGAGAAAGGTGTCTTGTGGCCGTCATGAACTGTAGGTTCCGATGGTCCGTGTACACCGATACCACATGTCTTGCCCCCATCAACCAATGCCTCCATTCGGTGAAGGCGTCCTTGATTGCGAGAAGCTCCTTCTCCGCAATATGGTAGTTGCGTTCGGCGTCGTTGAGTTTGCGGGACATGTACGCAACGGGATGAAGCACCCCTGTGTCGTGGTTGCGTTGGGACAAGATAGCCCCCAGCGCCACATCCGATGCGTCCGCTTCCACCACGTAGGGGAGATCCGGATCGGGGTGAGCCAACACCGGCGCCTTACCAAAGGCGCTTTTCAGGGCCTCAAAGGCTTTGTTCGCTTCAGGGGACCAGACAAACTCCTTGGACTTCCTCAGTAGCTGTGTGATTGGGGCCACCAATCCTGAAAATCCATCTATAAACCGCCTGTAAAAGTTGGCGAAGCCAATGAAACTTTGGACGTCCTTCACGCTTTGGGGCACCGGCCATTCTTTCACCGCCTTGATCTTTCGTTCTGCCATCTCCTGTCCCTCTGGACTCAGCATCACTCCGAGGAATTCCACGGATGTGACGTGGAAGTCACACTTGCTGAGTTTACAAAACAGCATGTTTTCCCTCAGCTTTTGGAGCACAGCTTTGACGTGGTGTACGTGCTCCTCCACACTGGACGAATAGATGAGGATGTCGTCGATATATACGACCACGTAGATATCCAACTCCTCTCTGAATACCTCATTCAAAAAGTACTGAAAGGCTGCCGGGGCGTTGCACAGACCGAACGGCATGACGAGGTACTCAAAAAGGCCGAACCTGGTCTTAAAGGCGGTCTTCCACTCGTCTCCGTCCCTCATGCGCACCAGATGGTATGCCCCTTTCAAATCCAACTTGGTGTAGATACGAGCTTTCTTGACCTGTTCCAGAAGTACACTGATGAGAGGCAAGGGGTACCGATTCTTTACGGTTATCGCATTCAATGCCCTAAAGTCCACACAGGCTCTCAGCTCCCCATTAGCCTTCGGGATGAAGAAGAGTGGCGAGGCGGCCGGAGACTTGGACGGGCGGATGAATCCTAGCTTGAGGAGTTTATCCAGGTACCCCCGGAGATGCACGTTTTCAGGCTCCGTCAGGGCATACAGCCTGCCGCTGGGAACGCTGGCCCCTGGCACCAGGTCGATCTGGCAGTCAAACTGTCTATGTGGTGGTAGCACTTCCGCCTTCACCTCATCAAATACATCCTCAAAACTGTGATAAGCCTGGGGGAGAGCCACATCTTTTTCTGCCGCTGTAGCCACCGTCTGACTCCCGCTCTCATCTGCGTCAAGGGATTCCGTTCTTATTGCACAATGCAGGATGCAATACGGTGACGTCAGTTCGATGCGATGTGTTGGCCAATCCACAGAGGGGTTGTGTTTCTGTAGCCACGGCAATCCCAATATGACGCCATATTGGGGCGCTCGGATGATGTTAAAATCGATTTGTTCCAAATGGTTCCTCCCACATCTCATCGGAAGGACCCCCGTGTGCTGCCCGATGGGCCCCGTCACCAATCGCCTTCCGTCTACAGCATAGACGTCTTCGGGTACAGCTTTGGGAAGAAGCACTAGCCCTAGCCTGCATGCCTCGTTGTGGTCCATAAACATGCCAGTGGCCCCTGAATCCACCATGGCCACAACGGGTATCCACTGGTCATGCACTCCCACGTGCACCGTGAGAAACAGGTGTCGTTGTCCCTTAGTGACCGAGTTGGAAAGTGAAGGGATGGATGAGTGACTCCGAGATGCCCCTTCTTTGGTCTGGGAGTCCTCTAGTTTTCCGCCGGTACGTCCACCACGGCTGTTACCGACCGGTTGGCCCGATAACGTGACGTCTTCTGTTTGGCAGGGCATTCACGTACGTAGTGGCCTTTTTTGCCACAATATAGGCACAATCCTTGTTTACGGCGTGACTCTTTCTCCGTGGCTGTGAGGCTCGCTCGTATTGCGCCGATGTCCATGGGTTCTCCCTTGGATGCGGTGGAAGTTTCAGGACTTCCCACTGTCACATAGGATGGAAGGGATTTTCCTTTTCTCCCATGATCCCCCTTTCTTTCACTTAGCCTATGTTCCAGCCGTAATACCAGGTTGATAAGGCCCTCACATGTCTTGGGTTGTGGGTCAATATGAGCCACGGCGTCCTTGAGCTCATCGCACAGCCCGTGATGGAAGAGCGCCGTCTGTTTAGCAACAGGCCACTTGGTTTCCGCAACCAGCCTTCGGAACGCGTTGACATACTGCACCAGGTCGTTGGATCCCTGTCTCAACTCAAGCATTTCACGGTCCGCCGTGTACGAGTCAGCCCTTCTGTCGAAGACTTTCAGGAATTCCTCGCGAAAAGCACCCCAATCACATAAGATGGGGTCGTCCCTGCTCACCAGAGGTACGGCCCATTGTGCCGCGTTTCCAGCCAAATAGGATATAAGGAAAGCCACTCGTGGGGAACGCCCTTGGTTTGCACGATAAATGTAGCGCCACTTGTGTGAGGAATACCTGCACTGTGTTAGGATCCCCACTGTACCTCTCTGGTGTTGCCAAGGGGACGGCTACCGGCATTTCCACTACTACCGCAGGGGTCTGGTTCGTGAGGGAGGTGCTGGGCGTGAGCGGGTCCAATTGGATAGCATCCAGTCTGGCTTTTACATCGGCTGTTTCTTGCCTGGAGGCAGCCAATTCAATTTGCACGGTCGCTAAAGCAGCCAGCACATCATCAAGTGTTGCCATGTCTGTTATCGACCGGGAGACAGTTAGTGTTATTAAGGTCGGATATTTTGTAACGCCCTGAACGTCTCAGGATCGTTTAACAGACACAATAATGAGAACGCAACCACTTGTGAAGGTTTAGTTATTTTAATGAAGGCAAAAATAATACAAGGAATAAACAAAGGTTATAGTCACTGGAATCCTCCAGGCTAAGTACGTTACCAGCCCACAGCACGGATGGTCCTAACCGTCCTCTGCATATACGCCGATCCCGGCGTATGCCAACAGAGGGCAGAAATGAAATGGCCGATAATGCCAATCGGTAGGCTGTGAGGGGCACGAAGAGTGTTGGGGAGAATCGAGGAGTCAGGGAAACACCCAGCCGGGGTCTCTACCTGAAGGGAGCAGCCGCTCAACCTCTTCCTCAGACTGCACCGGGACGCGGAGTCACCTCCTGGTGATGCGTCACCGATACCCCAATCACAAGCAAAGAAGACTGAACCGAGAGCAGCCGCTCGATCGATCCTGTGGACTTCCGAGTCTGTAACGCGGCAAACACCTCCTGGTGTGCGTTACAGCTGGCAGTCCCTGTATCTCTGGTCGGGCTGGGAGTTACGACTCCATCCAGCAAAAGCGCCACTGCGCTTTGACTCAGCCGAGTCAAAAAGCGAAGCTCAATGGTTATCCGGTAGAGCTTCCGGGTCCTTCACAGGTGACGATGGGGCAAGACACGGCCCAGGGAGTAACGACTCGACCTACCTCCGTTCTTGCCTTACTGGAGCACCACTCCGGAACACTGCTTCTTCACTAAGCAGGTACGTCGGTGTAAACACAATATCCGACAGCGTTGTACCTCCCGGTTCCTCCCTTTATAGGGCGTGTTTTCCTTGAGTTATGTAACAGCTCTCCTGTTTACATAAGGGCGTGTTTTCCTAGAGTTATGTAACAGCTCTCCTGTTTACATAAGGGCGTGTTTTCCTTGAGTTATGTAACAGCTCTCCTGTTTACATAAGGGCGTGTTTTCCTTGAGTTATGTAACAGCTCTCCTGTTTACATAACCTCTCAACCGCTAAGCATCCTGGGAGATGTAGTCCGTTTTCGCTGGTTACCGTTTTCCTCCCCTCGCATGACAGGAATTCTTGACACACAGATACCACCAGAGCCACTCAGTGGGCAGCTCTGAAGGCGGTCCTCCGCGGGGAGTTCTTGTCTGTCTCCGCGGCCGAAAATAGGGAGCGCAAGCTAAAGAGGGATGAGCTTACTGACAGAGTTCGTGAGCTGGAACTGATCCACCGCAGGACGGGGGCTCCGAGGATTTGGCGGCAGCTCAAAGCAGCGAGGAAACTTCTTGCTGCCTTGGATGTGGACCGGGCGGAACATGCGGCCCTCCGATTGCGCCACGCTTTTTATACTGGGGGGGACCGCTGTAGCAAGCTCTTGGCCAATAGACTCCGGGCCGCCCGGCAGAGCCAGTCGGTGAAGGAACTCTCTGACCCCACGGGCGGTGCAGTAACAGATGACGCATGCATCTCGGCCGTGTTTCGAGGGTTTTACGGGAGCCTCTACGCGGGTGACCCGACGGATGCACCGGCTGTGACCTCCTATCTGGACTCGGTCACTCTGCCTGCCCTGGACCCTGTACAGGCGGACAATCTGGACAGGGCCATTAGCATAGAGGAGGTGGTGACGGCCATTGCCAGACTCAAGCACGGCAAAGCGCCGGGCCCCGACGGCTACTCGGCACTCTTCTATAAGACATTCTGCGGGTCGTTGGCCCCCATCCTCACCCGCCTCTTCAACTCCTTTGCGGAACCCGGTGCCATATCACCTGACCTCTTGAGGGCTTCCATCACGGTCATCCCCAAACCGGGGAAAGACCCTAAGCACTGTGGTTCTTATCGGCCGATCTCTCTCCTGAATGTCGACCTGAAACTTTATACTGGAATTTTGGCACGCCGCCTGGCGCTTCATCTGCCCGACCTTGTCGACCCGGATCAGGCAGGCTTCGTTCCGGGGCGGCAGACGGTGGATAATACGAAGCGGGTGGTCCACCTGCTGGAAAAGGCTTCCCGGATCCCGGGTGAGAGGATGATGCTCACGGTGGACGCGGAAAAGGCATTCGACCGGGTGCATTGGCCCTTCCTGGAACAAGTGCTGGTGAAGCCGGGTATAGAGGAGCGGTTCCCTACCATGATCCTTAACTGCTATAGGGAGCCCTCGGCAGTGGTCCAGGTTAATGGCCACACCTCTGCGGCCTTCCCCATCGAGAGAGGTACCAGGCAGGGCTGCCCGCTTTCGCCCCTGCTCTTTGCTCTCTACATGGAGCCGTTCGCTCAACGGGTGCGGACGCGGCCGGTGGTGGAGGGGATACGGATGGGAGGCTTTACCCATGCGATCAGCCTCTACGCGGATGATGTCATCTTTACATTGGCTACACCCCGGACATCGCTTCCAGCCTGTATGGAAGAACTGGCGGCGTTCGGCGCGGTCTTGGGCTTCAAAGTAAATATGGGGAAGTCGGTGGCCTTGGATATCTCCCTGGCGACGGACACTAAGGCATATTTGCAGGACAGGTTCCCGTTGCTTTGGTCCTCAGAGGCAATACCTTATTTGGGGATTCAGATCGCCCCTACGTTGCCCGCTATGGTTTCGGCCAATTACTCGGCCTTGGGTACCAAGATCAGGAGCGAGCTAGGCCGCTGGAATTGCCGCATTCCTGCCTGGTTAGGTAGGATTGCTGCCGTCAAGATGACGATCCTGCCGCAGGTACTCTACTTATTCAGGGCCCTGCCGCTGCCGCCGCCTAAGGGGTGGATACAGCAGCTACAGTCAGACGTGGCCCGGTTTATCTGGCAGGGGAAAAAGCCTAGGCTACGTAGGACCCTCTCCCTTTTGTCCCCTGACGCTGGGGGCCTAGGTATTCCCGACTTCCGTAAATACTTTCAGGCGGCGCAGTTGAGGTACCTGGTCGAATGGTGCAGGTGGGAGTTGGATAAGCATTGGCTTTTCCAGGACCAAGCGGTGGCGGGGCGACCTCTGCAGGAGATACCGTTCCTGCACCGGTCCCACCGGCCTAGGAACCTTTACGCCTCCTTCGTTACTAGGGTGCCTCTGCGGGTCTGGGATGCGACCTACCTTAGATATGGCCTCACCACGTTTCCCTCGCCGCTTTCGCCGCTAGTGGACAATCCGGCCTTCACTCCTGGGATGGAGAGAGGAGCCTTCACGCATTGGCGGCAGGCGGGCTGTAGAGCATTATATCACCTGTATGGCCCCGAGGGGGTCATCCTGTTCACACAATTTCGGCTGGACTTCTCATTCCCCGAAACGGAGAGACACCGTTATATGCAGGTTCGGCACTGGGCCCTTCAACCACAGGTGAGGGATGTGGCGGATAGGAGGCTCTTACCGTGTGAGAGATGGCTGGTGTCACGTACATCAGACTCGAAGCTAATCTCGGACTTGTATAAGTTTCTGCAATTACCTTCAACGCATTTCCACAATCCAGGGAGGGTTCGATGGGAGCGGGAGCTGGGGAGGACACTGAGCCACAAAGACTGGGACCACATATCTTACAGGGCGCGCCACTCAGCATACCATATGGGCCTCACTGACACTTTCACTAAAGTGTCCACGTACTGGTATTAGACGCCTGAGCGGATTCATGAGTTCGATCATAGTAAGATAGATACTTGCTGGCGAGGGTGCGGACAACGGGGAACGCTCACGCACATTCTCTGGGACTGTCCCCTCTTAACTGCCTATTGGAAGGAAGTGCTGGATGACGTTGATTTGTGTTTCGGCATAGAGCTCCCGCGCTTCCCGGCCTATACCCTGCTAGGACTCCCAAATGAACTAATGTATCCCCTTAAGTCCAGAAGAGGCAGGCAGATCGCCATTGCACTTGGCTCTGCAGTTCAGAATATCTTGATATACTGGCGTACAGACACAGTGCCCACGATAACGGGCTGGCTCCATAGACTATGGCACGTGCTGGGGATGGAGAAATTGTCTTTGGTGGTGGCTGGGGATGTAACGCAATTTAATGACCTGTGGCAACCATTCCACTCTCTGCTGCTCACAGAGTTTCGGGAGCTCACCTGTCCGAGGTACCTTCGCCTCCTGCGGCTTACGAGTCCGCCAGCGTCGGATCAGTGAGTGGGTCGTGACCCTCCTCCCCAATTACCTATAGCTTCGGGAGATGGGCTGCACGTCAGTAGCGCACTGGACGGTGGGTGGGGTGGGTGGGGGGGGGAGTTAGGGGGGGCATTGGGACGTTGGGGGGGGGGGCGGGGAACGTTTGTATTGAAATGTACTGTCAGGCCGAACTTTTGCCTCTTTTCATTTGCCGATCCGGTATTGTTGTATGTGAGTTCGGATGTAACACACTGACTGAATAAAAATACTTTAAACATAAAAACATCTATCGGCAGCCCATCTGGGCCTGCTGCTTTCCCGCTTGCACATTTTTGAAGTGCAAGTTTAACTGCCTCTGGGGTGAATGGTGTTGTTTTAACTGACTTTGTCTTTATACATTTTTCCGATCTATGAAGTTTATGTCTTCTGGATTAAAAATGCACCCAATCTTCAGGTGGTACTACAGTATCGATCCTTACTGCGTTTTTATCTTTAAAATATGGGTGATTAATTGTCGTCCAGAAGAAGGCTTGGTCTTTCAGCTCTGCCGCCTGATTTAATTTCTCCCAGGCCTCTTCACGGATCTCCCTTTTTCTTGCTTCCAGTGTCTTTTTATAGTCTTTCCTGGCGGCACTAATTTTTTGGGGGGTCTCTAGGTATTTGTTTGAGCGCAAGTTTCAGTTCCTCGTTTGACCTTGTACATTCATGGTTCAACCATCTTTGTATTGGGCTGCTCAATTTTTTCCTTCTTTTAGTTTTTAAATCGCCTGAAATTGCTTTGGTGATATTAGCAAAGGCTGTTATAACAGCTATTTGAGTAGAGGAACCATCCAGATAGATATCTAAATCTTTTTGCGTTTTCCCTTTAAGGGTTTCCATAAATAGGGATGGATTGACACCTGTCTATTTTATTGAGACACCGTTATTACCTTGAGTGTCAATATCAGCGTCTGCGTTCCTGCCCCTTTGTTTTGTTGGTAAGTTCAACTTCAGTATCAAACTTAGGGAATGATGGTCACTAAAAATACTAATATTTACCAAAACTTCCTTGACCAAGTCATTACCGTTTGTTGATATTATTACATGGTCAATATTTGATGATGACCTTGTCCCCACAAAAGTATGCGTATTATCTTCACCGTCTGAGGTTATTTGTTCTAGAATTATTAAATCGTATTTGTGTATTACATTGTTGATGGCTTCCCCATATCTATCATGATTAAAATGTGGGATCTTGTCACCAAAAAGGTCACAGTACCCACATGGCTCACCAGCTTCCAAATCACATGTAACACAATTAAAGTCCCCTGCCCATATTAAAACATAGGACCCTACAATTCCCTTCATAAAACAGTCCAAATCCTTCTCTAATACATCAATTACAGTGCTCCTTGAGTTATCAAAAACATTATTATAAAAATGCATTATAACTAATATCTGATTTTCCTTGAGATGTAGTTGTAAGAATTGGTAATGTGGTGATCCCGTAATGGTTTTCCTAACAATCAGGGGGGAGGCAACGGGAATTAATGTAGCCAGACCTCCCTTCGCCCTTCCCTTACTAGATGGTATTGCACCCGTACAAATGCTTTGGTACCCGTTTATACAGAAGGATTTAGGGCACCAAGTTTCTTGTAATAATACGACCCCATAACCCTCCAGTATGTTTTGCCAATTAGCATCATTGATCTTTTTTTTTATGCCAGCTATGTTCCATGTCATGATTTTTAAGGTGTTACTCAGTGGTGTTCCAAGATCAGCTATCGACAGGTTATCGGGCTTGTCGCTGTAATCATGTTCGAGTACTACCTCTATCTCTGTATCACGATATTCTGTTAAAATAGCCTTTGTTGCATATGTTTTAGGATTACCATTTCTCATATTTGTACTTATGGTATCATGGTAATCAATTCCCTCCACAATAAGGGGATTACACAAATTCATCTCAGCCTCTTTGGCCTCCCCTATAGTTAACTGATGCGAAAAGGGAGTTAGACGGTCCTGATTTTCCTGTGTGTTTGACTGATGTTTGTCCCACTGTATTGGGTCAATTCCCAGTGTATTCCTAGGGTCTACTTTAAATCCCACGATTTGAGACCCCTGTGGTCTGTCAGGTGGCTGTGACCTGTTACTTATAATAGAGGCCAAAAAGGATAGGGTCCGTCTACCATCTATTAGATTCAATGGTAATACCTGTCCATTGTCTCTGATGGGAGAGACTATTGGGGGTTTACTCGCACGCTTATTGAGGGAATTCAGTTGTACCGGCTGTAGTCAATCGCATGCTTCTAAATCAGAGAGAGGGGCGAATCTATTTTCACAGTTTAGATTGTAAACCAGGGGTGAACCTCTTGGGACCGCCCAGATCTGTCTCCCCGGCATCAGACATGATTGGATAGTCCCTGATAATTTTAGGGGTGGTGGCCTATAGAAGTAGCCCAAGGGTAGCGCTGTGATGTTATTGGGGTTGTTATCGGGGTCGATGTCCAAAATATCCAATAAGAATTTTACAATTTGACCATTGTTAAAATTTAAGACCACACAGTCTCTCCCCCCTTTTCCTTTATTGTAGGCCCTATCCAGGTAACTCTCCTGGCCATAATCAGGTAGCTTGTATGGCCCCATCCCAAACTCCCGCCTCCCTCAGATTTTGGTCTACCCAATGCATAGCTTTAGTCATTAGTTAGGCTGTAGTCTCTTCCTGGCCCTCCCTCAGTAATGGCACGTTTCCCAGTACCACCACCAAGTGGGGCAGCTGCCGGTGGGAGGTGCAGGGACGGGGTCTGGATGCCAGTCCTTTTTGTACTTCGGTCGGATCTTTCAATCTTCCTGCTAGCTCCTGTGCTTCCTGGTCTTGGCGGTATTGTGCCCTGCCCAATAGTTGCGTTAGCAATGTTAGTCGCTAAGATATTATTTACATTGTCCATATTATTTGGGTTGTTAGCACCAATTGGTGTGCCTTGGGCAAATTCTCCGGATGTGTTGGCTAGGATGTTGGATTCTTCCATGTTTTTAGCTCAGTTGAAATCAGGAAGGGGTGCCAAGCTTAGGGGTGCAAACTTCTTTCTTTTGGGTACTATTGGATTTGCGATGGGCGCCCGTTCACTCTTCTCTTGGTTAAAGCCTTCAGGGATCTGGGCATTATCATTAACATTTAACAGGGGTAAAGACCTATTTTTAATTAGTAGCGCCTCCGTAGTGTGAAAATTTGTTTTAGATTGCCGTTTAACTTGTCCTCCAAGTTGGCCAGTCTCAGAGTGATTGGATTTAACATGGTAAGCATCAAGGTTTCCAACCTCTGCCATGAGGCTTCATCTTGGGGTAGGCAGGCTGCTTCGGGGGTATCGGTGTTTGATAGATCCGCAGAGTTTAAGACTCTTTTTATTGTAATATGCCCCCCTTTTTTTGACTGTTTAGCAAGTTTTGCACGTTTAGGTCTCTGTGGGCCCTCTTCCTCTTCTCGACAGGCTCAGGAATAATTTCTGGGCTTCTAGTTTTGGTCAATCTTGGTACCCTGGTAGATGATCTTTGAGTAGTGCGAATTGGCTCTAGCTCTATTGCACGTTCACAGGATATCGGGCCGTGAGCTATATCAGGGGCTATTTCAGCTACTGCATCGAAAGAAGGTTCGCTCATTAAGTCGATGCTGGGACCACAAACCTGAGAGGTTAGGGCGGTCATGCCCCCTAGTGAAGATCTTTTATTAACTAAAGGTTCCAAAGATAGTCGTCGTTCCGCCCTCACAATCTCATGTTTAAGTACGGAGGTGGCCCTAATCAAAAATTGGTCAAGAGTCCCCGTGATACTCCCAGCTGGTTGCACGCCTTTCCCCTTCCCCTCAAGTTTGCTCATCTTAATATTTTATAGTTAGGTAAGCGTAATATTGAACAGGGGCTCTCAGTCGTTGACACAATGGATCATAGGGTAAAGAGAATAAAGTGAATAAAGCAGCCGTCCACAGTACCTTCTTTTGATGTAGGTCTCAGGGGGGGGCTCAGCCCAGTCTCCTCCGGGCTTGGCCCGGGCACACCCGCACGCGTCCCATGCTGCGGGAGCCCACAGCCGCTTAAATGCGCTGGCTGGCACACAGAGAGCATGCAGGCGCCTCCAGGCGCAAGGGCTACTGGGGCTTGAAGTCCGGTCCCCCGGCGGCTGTGCTTTGGGGGATAACGACCCCCGTAGGGCTCCTGGTCCTGCCCTGTAAGGTGCTCTATGCAAGAAGGGTCTCTGGTCCCGCTAGTAGAGGCTCCCCAGCTCTTCTCATGATCCGGATTGCAGGGTGAGGCTGCCAGGTATCCGTGCTGGTGTCCTGGCCCGGGGAGCTGTCTATTGGCCAGATTTGAGACCTTCTCTGCTCCTATTATATCTCAAGAGGCTCAGTCCATGAGGCCTCTGCGTGGCTCCAGGGAGGACAGCAAGTCGCCACCAGCACCACAGGGGATCAGTCTTCAAGCGACCCTTTATGAGGACTCACCCAGACTGTGGTCCATGCCCTGTCTGTGTATGTTTGTATGTCTGGTTCACGCCTTATTGCAACTTTTAAGTAGTTCTTAGTGTGGTTACTCTGCCCCACTCTGCTGTTGCAATGGGCTGGGGTCTTTACAGATGCCTAGGGACATCCCAGCGCAGCAGCTTACTTAGATGCATTTAGCTGGCAAGCACTGCCCACCTTGGTCCCGACAGGCCAGCCAGCCTTAACACGTGGCGGTCAACTCACCTTGCCATGCCTCCGTTCTCCCCCTACCCTTGTGATTGGCCCTCAGTCAAACCTCCTCGGGCCAGCCCCACACCCCATCAGGCCCGCAGTCAGGCTGGGCCGCCCGGTGTCCACGATATCAGCCTAGTGGTCATTTGCAGATCTCCTACCTTACGCCATGGTCCGTGGCGACCCTCGGGCGGTCTCGGCAGGCGTCTCCCTTCCAGCTCATGGCTCACTGCTAAAGTCAGCTTCACCTGTTCCGCTGCTTCTCAACACGGATTCCAGCCAGGTCGTGGCACAGTGGCCCAGCCATGGCTCCTAGTTCCTCCAGAGGGGGCACAACTATGCCCCTGATCACATTGAGTGCAAACCACCAGCCCCCGTCCGGCAGGCTGCGCCCACCTCCTCACTGCCTCCAGGCCACTCTCCATCCTCAAGCGGCTGAACAGCGCAGTTTTGTGTTCAGGCAGCACCATTCGGGTCCCCAATTATCGTCTGGGTGCCCCCGCTATATTTCAGGTGTCGATGCCAGCAGTAGACGTTGGATAAATGACAGATTTCTTGTCCTGCCTACAGAACCTCACCAAATTGCGGCCATATTGCTGCCGGGCTCTCTAGCATCCCAACTCAAAAGGTGGTTGATATCATCTTGGCAACCAGACATCTCTTGACTAAAAGTGTATATGCCTGTTTTTGGGACAAATGTATCACTTGGTACGGTATATGGACCACAAGTGAGTGCTGACCTTCCACATAGATCGTACCCAAGACCACAAGGTGGGTGATCAGCTCATTATGGAGTTCACTTGAGTAAACAAGCATTGGCATAGCCAACAGGTCTCGTCTTTGGGAGCTGAGAAGTGTTTAGCCATGCAGCACATTATCCTGGGTTCTGTGCCACCTGGGATTAAAAAATTATGCATTTACTACACACTGGGTCATGCAGTCTGATTCAAGTATACATGCTTGCATCAGGGAACATTTATGGACACATTCCAAGGTTTTTTAACTGCATCACTAGAGTATTGAACAGCCTATGAAAAAAGATGGGAAGTACTTTCCAATAGCGAAGACATCACAGCTAAGGCTGCTCGTATGTAAGCGTAGTGTTAGACTACATTTTTAACATCTCCTGGTTTTGTATTTGCTTTAATGTTAATTTGCGCCGTTTTTTCCCTGATTTTACTTACCCTCTTTCTCGCACTATAAATTGGCTCCCTCACCGCTGCTTAGCGGATTATCCCCAGCGCGTTAGGCGCCCGGAATTGTGTTCTGTTATCAGGCGCCATCTTGGATAGGGAAGGCTGCTAGTTTATCTCGGCGTCCCAGCGCTCCTGTTTGAAGGCGGTTCCCGAGCAGTGCCCTATATATTCCCGCCATGCTGACGCGCAGCGTGATCGCGCAGCGTGTTCGCCGTACTCCCGCCGGAGTCACGCCAGAGTCCAGCCCGTCTGCGCTGAGGACGGGCTGGATGGCGGAGGAGTAGATGACTGCGTGCGGGAGAAATCGAGGTCAGTATATTCAAGGCAAGATTTTGCATTATTAAAACGTCTACACTCCCTTGCCATCATAGGTATGCTCCTGAGGGATTTTTGATAGCCCCCACCTGTCCCTGTTTCGGTCCCCCTGTTTTGGGAGTATCTCCATCAGCTGTGGCCCAGAGGCCCAAATTCGACTCTAGGGTGAGGACTAACAAGGGTTTCCTCTTGAATGTGAGGTCCTTGGTTAAAAACAACTTAGCTTTTAAGGATTTCGTGCTGTGCAGAGTCCCGGACTGGGTGTTCATTACTGAAACCTGGGCAAAGGATTCCTCAGGTCCTGATCTTGTGGAGGCGGTCCCAGATGGTTATACTTTAGTCAGAATGGATAGAACGGGCCGGATGGGGGGAGGGATTGGCATCCTACACAGGGACCATCTGTCCTGTCATATCATTCCCCTAGATGATTATCAGGAGTCCTTTCAGGCTCTCCAATTTTCCATTAATGGGGCTTATGGAGTGCCGTTTAAGGGCCTCCTGATTTACAGACCCCCAGTGAGCAAGGTAGATTTCTGTAGTCAAATGCTGGAGGTCCTAGAACCCCACTTCGGCTGTGACCATCTCACCGTTCTGGGGGATGTAAATTTTCATCTAGAGAAGGTGGATTCGCCTGAAACCCTGTCTCTTCTGGATACTTTCTCGGGGTGCGGATTGACACAGTTAGTCAGAGGCCCCACACATTTGGCTGGCCATACGCTCGATGGGGTCTTCTCCAACGATACGCGGTTGGTCACTGAATTACCTATCCCCCTGTCATGGTCAGACCACTATGCAATTCCTCTGGTCCTAACAACCTCTCTGCCTAGCAATAGGGGTAATATGCCCACCAAGTTTGAACGAAGACGTAACTTAAAAAAGTTATCCAATAATCTACTCGCTCCCAAGCTCGTAGGGCTTTCGATTGCCCCGGGGGAGGAGGTAACATCGGCGGTGGAAAGACTGGAAAACGGGGTTACCATAGCCCTGGACGAACTTGCACCGGCCACTCTGTGCTATTCGGCCAGAAGAACTCCCTCTGCCCCTTGGTTCTCGGAACCACTCAGATTACTTAGGCAGGGATTACGGCGACAGGAGCGTCGTTGGCGGTCCAGTGGGTACGTGTGTGAGAGGGACAGACATAAAACTCTGTTGAGGTTATATAAGAAGGAGGTAATAAAAACCAAACAAGAATATTTTACCTCTCTCACTGCCTCACTTTCCTCACCTAAAGATCTTTTTAAAATCGTGGACACGCTCACCTCACTAAAGATGCCAGACCCGGTGGTAAGCTCACAACAGCTGTGTAATGACATTGCACAGTTTTTCAACACTAAGATTGTTGATATTTATTCAGCTCTGGAGCTACTAAGGGTGACTCTGTCTATCCCCTTGGACTGTGTTTCGCCATCTTCATCTGATGAGGTGCCCTCTGGAAGTCTGTCTAGTTTTCCCTCTCTTTCCCTACTGGATCTTGAGGGCCTCTTGACCAAGGTTAGGTCGGGTTCCCCCTTAGACCCCTGCCCCCTTAAACTCCTCAAACAGTGTAAAGACTGTCTTCTTCCACCTTTATTGGGTGTGATGAATGGGGCAATTAAGGAAGGGACTTTCCCTCTCCAGTGGAAGAAAGCGGTGGTCAAGCCTCTCTTAAAAAAACCTTCTCTTGATCCGGGTGTGCTTAAAAACTTCCGCCCCATCTCGTTGCTTCCAGCTCCTGCCAAGATGCTGGAAATCCATCTAAATAAGCATCTTGTTGATTTTCTGGAAGCCCATGATAAGCTGGACCACTCGCAGCACGGCTTCAGGAGAGAACACAGTACCGAGTCTGCCCTTACCATCGTGCTCGACACCATGGTTGATAAGGGACTGACTACTCTCCTCATCCTCTTGGATCTCTCGGCTGCTTTTGATACCCTGTCTCCCTCAGTATTAACATCAAGGCTGAGGGAGATTGGGGTCAAGGGCACAGCACTCAGTCTGCTGACATCCTTTCTTAATCAGAGGGAACAGAGGGTAAAGCTGGGGGATTTCTTGTCTCCATCCCTTCCTATGCTTTGTGGGGTCCCTCAGGGGTCGGCTTTAAGTCCGACCCTTTTCAACATCTATGTTACCCCACTGGCCAGGCTTATTAGATCTTTTGGGATGGAGGTAATCTCTTATGCTGACGACACACAGATTCTGCTGTCTTTTACCCAACCCACTATCCTGGCTGCCTCCAATTTAAAAAACTGTTTGAAGGCAGTCGCTCAATGGATGGTGGGTAATTCATTGAAATTCAATGGGGAAAAGACAGAGTTTCTGGTGTTCGGGGGAAAGGAGGATTTCTGGTCAGCTGATTGGTGGCCGCCCTCCATGGGGGAGTGCCCTACACCGTCGACCCTGGCCAAAAACTTAGGCTTCTGATTGATCCTCTTCTTAGGATGGATCAACAGGTAAGCAGGACCATCTCCACCTGTTGGGGACTGATAAACATCTTACGGAGGATCAGGCACTATCTGTCTTTCCAGGCCAGGAAACATACTGTCCTGGCATTGATCGGGTCCAGACTTGATTATTGCAATGCTCTTTATTTGGGCATCAATAAGGGCCTGGTGACCCGTCTTCAGATGGTGCAGAATGCTGCCGCTAGGTTGGTCCTGGATCTGCCCAAACGGGCCAGGGTTCATCAGGCAAGAAGGACCTTACATTGGCTTCCCATTGAGTCCAGGATATCCTTCAAGTCCCTGACTCTGATTCATAGAGCTTTGGCAACTAATCGGTCTGGTGGTATGAAGGATTTGCTGGTCCCCTACATTCCCCCTAGAACTCTCCGGTCGTCAAATAAGCTTCTGCTTTCAGTGCCCAGGATACGTAAAGCTAAGTGGGGAGGTAGAGCTTTCTCAACTCTTGCTCCTAGGCAGTGGAATTCCCTGCCTTTGGAGATAAGATCTCTTCCCTCGGCGCCGGCTTTTAGGAAGGCCCTTAAGACCTGGCTTTTTGCCAAGGCCTATGCTTAGATATGATTTGCCTCTTTTTCGAACCGTTTTGTTTAGGCGCCTTGATGCCTTCGGGCTAAGTAGCGCGATTATAAGTTTCCATTCATTCATTCATTCATCACATCCCTCCTATCCCAGGCCTCTATTCCCCAGGCGCCTTCCTCCCGAGTTTTCCATTTAAAATACTGCTCGCACTATACGTTTACCAGCAAACCAAATGCCCCACCCTCTGTCCCAGCCCCCTGGGTATAGGAGCACTGGACATAGAAACAACAACACAATGCTTCCATTTGTCAGGTAGTGGGGAAATAATGAATAAACAGGGGCGGTGATGGCGGGAAGTCCTCCGCAACCAAAAGGATAAGTGGAGCGATTAGAAGAATGACAAAGATGGCTTAAAATACCAGACAATCTGCCAGCATTGCAAGGACCAAGAAAATAGTGAAGCAATGAATGAGATCAGCACACCACATAACTGCAGGGATTTAGGTGATCCGTCCCACAGTGGCAGGACCAGTATCTGAAGTTTTACTACAGTCAGTACACACCAGACTGTTGCAGATGAGTCTTTCCTATAAAATATGGTTTCCTGACCTTGTTTTCACAATTTCGTCACAAGCAGCAAAGCCAACTACTTATTTGGCAGTATCCACTTTCCCACTGAGTGCAGTTGGTGTGAGATGAAGCTAAAAGTGAGCGCGCCACTAAAAGCTCGCGCCAGATGCTTGGCTCTGGTGTAGCTCAAGGTCCCCTTGGGCCCTCAAACCCAAAATAAGCCGAGCTTCCATGTGGCTTCTGGCTGTCACCCATGCTGTAAACTAAAGCACCACAAATTAAACAAAACACATTATTGACATTAGCCTTTGATGTAAACCATGATAGAGCACGAGATACCCATCCAGTGGCTGAAAGTCAAATGTGAAATCAAAAAATTTAGGATTATTTCCAGGCTTCCCCGATTGACCAATTAGAATGATCCCGTGAAAATATTTTAATTCACTATGCTTTCTTTTTTTTAATTGCATTTAAGCACTCTGAAATACGTGGGTTTGGGGCGTGTGCTATTCAAGCATCTCTAATGTGCCAGATTTAATTAACTCTAATGTTGCTCCTTGTAAGAATCTATGCTACATACAGGTTGCATGTAACAACGGACTTACCTCTTAATTTATCAATGACATTGTTCTCATCGGGGGAGGATGGTTCATGTTTGAAAACTTTCTCTTTTAATAAATACTACTAACTGCAGTGATATAATATATGATCAACTAGCTGAAACTCTTCATCATGTTAAAGAAATATACTCTTTGAAATTGTAAAGTCTATCATATTTTTATATGGGATTTGTTGGGCAGTTGACGTGCCACATTTTCAGGGCTTCGCTCGTGCACTGGCTTAGAGCTCAGTCAGACCCTGGGCTTGTCTCCACTCTCCCTGTTTATTTGTTGGCTTGCCCATCACTACATAAAACAGTTTTTATGACTGCTGGTGCAGGCAGACGCATATACATGGTATCTTACAACCAACCATACTTGGCTGGGCTTCTCGGGGGCCGTATGCGATTGAGTGGTTAGCGCTGGTCCAGTCAGCATGCCGTGTTTACCTACCTCCTGATCAGACTCCGTCTTCAGACTAACGCTCTCCTTGACCACTCGAGGTAGGTGTTCAGAGAAGACTCGGAGAGGTACTACTACCGCGTGGAGGTTTAAACTAGATCTACAATAACATAGTACGCATGCGTACAATGACAAACATGCGCACATAAGAGAATGCTGCCGCGGTAGCGCATGCGTACAATGATACTGCAATGAAGCCTTGTGGCAAGTGAGTAGACAAGGTAGGAAGTTTATTCATAAGCAAGGAGCCCACATCTGCGACCACTCACTGACAGGAGATCTCCAAATGACCAGTAAACAGTTGAAAGAGGCTCCTTGTAGTTGCAGACCCAAACGTGGAACAGTACATGAAACAATACAGAATTAACCCCTTGTGTGCCAAGGACGTAATGGGCATGTCCTCGGCAATGGTGTTGCTGTGCCAAGGACGTAACCATTATGTCCTGACAATGACCTACGGGGGAAGCACTGGTGCTCCCACATGGGCTTCCCCCTACATGCCCCCAGTGGGGATGGTATCAGAAGCGCTTCCGCTCCCACCCCAATCTCTCCCACAGCAATGATATGACGTAGGCACGCACACAGCAGGTCAATGTCATCATAGGCTGCCGGAGACACGCTGGAAGCCGTTTTCTTCCAGAGCATCAAGAAATAGGATGCAATTTTGGTAAGTCCTTCTCTCCAGGGGGAGTTGAGTTTTCCCTTTACCCCTGTGCCTGTTTTGAAAGAATTCCTGCTCCATGATCGCGGTGAGGCCAACGATCGAGGAGCAGGAATCCATCCCCTGGACCACAAGGGACGTTTTTTGCGTGTAGTTGGGTGAGCGACCCCTTAGGCAAGGGTTGCTTCCCAGCTGGCATATGCACCTGGCACCTGCTTTTCATCCACCCTTGGGGCTGATTAGCCCATTTTTAGGCCGATCAATCCCCCCAGGGGGTGGGGGGCACAACCCACTAGGCACCAGGGAATTTATTTTGGCGTATTTTGGGAGCGACCCCTGGGGCATGGTCCCAATTGGGTGATTTCCTTTTTTACGTGTCCCCCCCCAGAGCTATACTGAAGTGCTGGGTTTTTCAGAACCAACCCAGCGGTGCCAGGGGACACACCCGAAGACTTCGAGTTCTTCCTGTTTCAGACTACAGAAACACAGAGTCTTCTAGATGAAGTCAAAGATCGTATTTATTGGCTGCAGACCAATCACAGGTATCCGAGAAGTACAGCACGGTGTATGTTCTCAGGAGACTGCTCCAAACCAAAAACCACTCTTTTCTTATATACAGAATATTACGCTCTGGGCAACACCGCCCCTATTTTACAAGTGGTCATTCACATATTTTCGCTTCAAAGAAAGAGCAAAGTCATGACGATAATCCCACATTTCAGCTCGGTCAGCCCATCATTATTTACCCAGCGAGGCTCAGAACCCTCATCAGATATCAGCAGACCCCAATAAAATGGACACCTCCTCCTCGTAAAACAAGCCATAAAGTAGGAAACAGAGTCAGGTGTGAAAGAGATTAGTCAGGGTTTGTGTGGGATGCACGATTTTATGATGTGTCGGGCCCTGATGCTAATCCCATTTGGCCGCAGTAAGAGGAACCGGTCGGGCAGGACTGACATCGAGCAGCGGAGTCAGTTTGCACAGGTCACAAAGAAGTCACAGAAAGATTGCGTGTCCTTTAGGCCTAGGCATGGCCTCAGTGCGCAGCCTATGTGAGGGCAACCACAAAATGGTTACCGTTTTAAAATGGAACACGAGGGTTTAATATGTAGTATCGTATACACGGTGAGTACATCGGGGAAACGTGACAAAAACACTCATACATACCGCATTAGTCATTTACGGTCCGCTGATACCAAAATCGGCATGGTAGGACTACCCTACCAACATGGTTCCGAAATTTACAGTACCACAGACCCTCCTTTTGCCCTTACATAGGCAATAACTATACTCATACTAATCTGAGTCCAGGTCCATATTCATAAAGTCATGAAGATGTTGCTGTAGCATCATCCTATTGCTTAGTTCGTCCCTTGATACAGGGTTCCATACACATGATGTAACACAGAGGCTACACATTGCAGGAGCACACTGTATACATAGACAGAACAGGAAAAGAATGGCTAAGATCGTCCCAGTGACTATTAGAATCTTCCATCCCCAAGCTGATATCAGTTCCCAGAACCACCCCATCATCGACCAATCTCCTTTATCCACATGAATGGATTCGGAAATCTTATGCAGTTTGGAAATGGCCTGATAGACTGTCGGAGCGGTATCTGGTATGAAAATACAGCAGCTTTATTGGATAACCTTACATACCCCACCGCGGTCTGCAAGTATGACATCTAGAACCATACGGTTCTGCAACGTCATGAGGCGATCCGCTTGGAGCTCAGCTGTCAAGTTACCAAGGGCACCAGCCATTACATTAACAGTGGTTTCAACTACACGAGTCAGTTGTCTCAGGTTCCTACTATTGACCATTGGTCCCCAAAACGGCAGGAAACCCAAGAAAAAGTCTCCCGCCTCCTGACCGGCAGTATCCTCCTTATTAACAACGCCTCTCACAACTCTGGTCTTGTGATAATCAGAGGCGGCAGTAAATGTCGGCGGTAGCAAATTTGCAACATAACACGTGCCCGAGAAATCGGGGGGCAACCATGTATATGCTCGGTCATTACAAACAAAGTATGTACCCTTGGCAGCCAAAAACGCAGGGGAAAACTGTGATGGAAAAATGTACGTTTCAGCACAGTCACTCTTCCCTAATTGAGCTCTTGGATTCTGACCATTACCTTGTAAACAGAACCGACCTATGTGGGGTACGACCCAAATCGGAGATGAACTTTTACGCTGTTTCTCGCCCAGACTAATGCTATACCCCGTCGCGTTCCAACCCACATAAGCTCGCAACTCATCCTTGGGAATAGATGAATATGCATCGATGGCTCTACTCATATCAGCAACTCCTCTCATCAAGGCTTTATTGTTCGTGCTAGGTCCAGTGGAACGCGGTGGTCGTGGGGAATAGGTCTTAAGTGCAAAAAGAAACATAGTCTGGAATGCCCATGATGACCCATTATAGCTAAACGGCAGCACTAGATACGGGATACCCTTATCAATGGTATGCGGCATCAAACCACACACCCAGCAATTTGTTGTGTTCATAACTAGTTGGTGCTGGTGCAGGAGTTGAATAAATGAATTGTTTACGAACTCAGAACGTCTAGCTTGTTCGTGTTCAGGCAGAGGGTGGAAAGAGTGTGAGGGAACAGTAGGAGGAGGTATGGGCTGTATAGTGGGTGCAAACGGCAATTGAAAAGACAATAATACATAACCTACAGAAAACATTATCATGCTAAATAGTACAAACAGACATATTACAAAACGTTTGCTATTCATAACTTTACATATTCTGCTCTTAAAATTTATTTCCTCAGTGGGTCTCTCCATCTCGAAAAACTCCATCCTCTAATCGTGCTGTTCGCGGCGGATGAGTGTCTTCTGCTAAGGAGTACACCTGTCAGTCCAGGGAACGCCCTAGACCAACCAGACCGTTGACCTAACGTCTCCGGCTTGTACCCCAAAGTCTTGGTACCGCGACCCTACAACTGAACCCGGATGGCGGTTCGAAAAAACAAAAATAAGAAAGTTTCTCAGATGGAAGAGAGAGCTGCACTTCTCAAAAATATTAAAGAAAAAGAATTTTTATTTGTCCATAGTTCTCGGCCTCAAATTGTACCGACTTCTTGTAGGTACTGTCTGGTCTTGAAACAAGAGTTCAGGCTCTGTAGTGTCCAATCGAATTGACGGTGGGACAGCTTCTTGCAAGATGTCATCGCTTTCCTTCTCAGAAAGCGTTCCTTTTACTCGTGCATCGCTAAAGGGCAGAAAACGAGGCAAAGTCTCAGTCTCTGAGTCAGCGATCCCTTTCTGGACCCACTGGTCGTAGGGCAAAGGCAAAGGGACCCTCTTGCAGTGAACGCCGTGTATCCAGTTTTTTTTCCCTTTTACTCGAACAGCTGATCTCGTCGAGAGAAGGACGAGATGGGGGCCGGTCTAACGGGGCTCATCATTTTTCGTCCGCTGAAAGTTTTTGACCAGCACCCATGATCCAGGATTGATAGGATGTCCTGGAGCTTCAGAGACCTGAGGCAGAGTATCATGCATCTGTTGGTGTAAAACACGCAATTTAGCCGTCAATTCATACAGGTAATCAAGCAGTACTGGATGTTCAATCTCGCTGAATTTTGTCGGTCTTGGCACACCCCATATATTGGCCGGACGGCCAAACACAATCTCGTATGGACTAAGTCCCACTCGTGAATGCACAGTCATTCTTGTTGATAGGAGTGCTAAGGGCAGAGCATCAGGCCATTTAAGGCCAGAACTCACCTGAATCTTAGCCAACTTAAGTTTCAAAGTGCCATTGTAACACTCTACTAGTCCAGCTGATTGGGGGTGATTTGCAGCGTGGAATTTCTGCTTAATACCTAGTCCCTCACATACATTCTTCATCACTCGACCCACAAATTCACTCCCATTATCACTCCATACCATTCTCGGCATTCCAAACCTAGGGAAAAATTCCTTGACAAGGGCTTTAGCTGTGGATAAGGCAGTATTGTCCTTTAGGGGATAGGCTTCTATCCACCTTGAAAAAGCGCAGACAACAACAAGTACATATTTCAAATTGTTGCACCTTTCCATGTGGATGAAATCTAGCTGCAAAACCTCAAACGGATACGTTGGAGGTGCAAAATGACCAGCTGGAGTTGGGGTTCCCCTACCAGGATTGTATTTCAAACATACCATGCAAATTTTTTTTTTTTTTTTTTTTTTTAAACCTTTATTTAGCACAGTGTACAAGACAAATACGGGCCTACAACCATCCGGCCGGCCTCGACACTTCTGAAGCTTGATAGCAAAGTATATGTCCACTCGGTGGCACGGCAGCACATAAAAGCATACGACCTAAGTTACAATAAATCCACGTGCACCGAGTGGCAGGAGACAGCAAGGTTAATTTTAAAAAATTTTATGTAAGGAGATACAGAAACTAGAACGGATCAGTGTACAGAACAGACGATCATATGATAAATGGGTAACAGCCAACAGGAGAGTCAACTAACAGTGAACACATCTAAAATGGAGGCACGAAACTATAATACCAGGATATAGATACGCAGCGAGGTGTGCCTCCCAGCCGCTACCCTCCTAACAGCAGTCCCCCCCACTGACCCTAGAAAAAGACGTAAAAAAAAAAAGGACGGAAAAAGGAAAAAGAAGGCCCATAGAAATAAAAAAAAAAATGTGCCGAAGAAGACCCCCCACCCTACACGCATGCCGAGGCTATGGCCTACCCCCCCCCCTAGCTACGTGTCTGTCGCCCCATAGGAACCCGAAATGTAGAATTAAGAAAAGAAGAAAGGAAAAAGAACCATAGAAAAGGAAGAGTGCACTACCCTATTACTCCCAGGAAAAGGAGAGCGGGGAGGAGCCCACCCCACTGCCGAACTCCCGGACTCCCGTGCCGCCCATACCTCCTGCGCCATGTACAGCACAGTATCAAAAGACCCACGTAAACCCGGTGGTCTCGAATCAATACCCCCCAGCACTTCAGTACGTCACAAGTCTGCCCCCCGGCAGAAGAAGGAAACAGGGGGCGAAATCACAGCGACATGTAGCAAAAAACAGGTCATTAAAAACTACTCAGCCAATATAGCAAAACGTGTATCAGTCCAGGTCTCCGTCCGCCGATCCAACCAAAGCGACAACGAGCCTGCCATCACCCCTGTCCGGACCGGCAGATGTAGTTCAGGCCCGTCCATTGCTGCGAGTCACCTTCAGCCAGGACAAAGAGACAAGATGGCCGCTCTCGAGGAAAGGGGACAATAAAGCCGTAGCGTACCTCAGGGTCCCAAACGCAGCAGTAACATGCCACAGAAGCTCCAGCGATAGGTGCCTTCAGGGTAACATCTGGCAAGGGAAGTGAAAGGCTAGGTCTCAACAGGTAGTTCGTAGGCAGAGTCACAGCGTTCAAAATGGAGGGTGTCCCTGCAACTGTATCCGTGTCGATGGGTTGACGCGTTACATTGTAGCCAGGAGGACTCCGCGCCACCGCCCCTCCGCTCTGCAACATTGTTTCACCTCCAGGAGAAAACATGGGCGGCGGGGGATCCTCCAGCCGGGAACGTCCCGTTGCGAACAGTGCCTCATCGATTCTCCGGGTCAGCGCCCAGCAAGTACTCCGCATCGCCACTTTTAACGCCACGAGGGCGGCCAATACATCCCCACAGGTCGGGTCTCTCTGTACCATGCATCGGTCCGCCCTATCCCGCTGCTCCTCCGATGCGGCAATCAGCTCCGGGGCACATGGGCGCGCAGACCCTGCGAGTCCAGGGTCAGCCAGCGTCTCAGCAAGAAGAACAGGCGCCATCGTCATCTCCACTGCAGGCACTTAGCAGCGGGACAAAAGTGACCATGTATACCGGAGATCCGAGGATGTAGACACCGGAAAAACTTCGTGCTCCACTCGGGAACTGCACAGGGCGAGAGCGCCCCTCGGTTGCCGTGAGGACCGGCCGTTCGCCGCAGGAAGACACTTCAAAATGGAGTCCGCTCGCTGTTCTTCAGGGTGGCTGAGGAGAGCTAGTATTAGGGGGCTCCAACGTCGTCCACACCACTGCCAGCGCGGGGGGGAGTCCGACCCGGACGTAAGGGTCTGACTCCAGTCGCACGGCCAGCGTTGTCACCCCCGCGACCACCCGCAGTAATCCAGCTCAGCACCCCGTCCACATCCCTCGCCGTCCAGCGGCGGCCATACACGCAGGGACCAGGGGGAGCGCCGGAGGTCGAAGCAAACACCGAGTCTGCTACCAAACCCGCCGACAAAGGTGTCAGGAGAACGCCAGTCACTTCAGTGCCGGTAATCCGCGGCGGTAGAGCGGCGCAGGTCAGGAGAATTGATCAGGATTATCAAAGGAAGCCGGACGGTCCACGGAGCCGGGAGCTCAAGCGTCCGTCCCGTCGGCCATCTTGGCTCCTCCCCTACCATGCAATTTTTGACCACATTCTCTGCACACTTGGGAATCCCAGCATTCTGCCATGCTAACAACTTACAAATCCCTTTCACACTGATATGCGCCATTCCATGTGCCATCGTGACCACTGGAAGCACATATGCATCAGGTAGCAACCATCGCCGGTGCTCTGACAAATCAACCCAACAACCATTTTCATCCAATTTACCCTTACTTTCTTTCCACATACTCAATTCTTTCCCTGTGGCTTCAGCTTGAAGGGACTTCACACTCTCTATTGTGTCTTCACACATTCCAACATCACCAACCCATCTTGCAGGGCCTGCAACATACATTCGAGTTGTAACATCTTTTGCTGTTTCTTTCGCAACTTCGTCAGCAAATGCATTACCACGACCAACATCATCAGTTACTTTCTTGTGTGCGCTGCATTTCACAATCGCAACTTGTAATGGCAAGGTCAACGACTCAAGGAGATCATTCACCAACTGACCATTCTGAATCTTAGTTCCATGCGAAGTCAAGAACCCACGTTCTTTCCACAAGCGCCCGAAACTATGGGCCACGCCAAAGGCATACTGACTGTCAGTATATATGTTCACTTTCATTCCTTTCGACAACACGCATGCTCTTGTAAGTGCAATTAATTCTGCTGCTTGAGCCGAATTATGTGGTATGCGTGCAGTTTCGACAATCGTGTGCAAAGTCGTGATAGCATATGCAGCAGTCGTTTCACCATTCGGGAGCTTGAAGCACGAGCCATCCACCCATAAGGTACCATCACACTCAACCAAGGCAGTATCTTTAAGATCCACTCTCCCTTTTGTTTCTTCTTCTGTTCTGAACAGACAATCATGTTGTTCAATCTCATCTGTGTCTGCTGAAATCGGCAATAAAGTAGCTGGATTCAACGTGTTGCACCTCTTTATGTGCACATGACTCGCTAATAGTGTTAACTCATAACCTGACAATCGAGCACTAGTTAAGTGCTATGTCTTGGTCCTGTTTAATAACGTGTCCACTGCGTGTGGAACTATCACAATCAACGTGTTGTTCATTACTAACCCAGCAGACTGTCGAATAGAAACAGCTGCTGCCGCTGTGGCTCTCAAACAACTTGGCAATGCCTTGGCTACCGGATCCAAAATTGACGAAAAATACACGCACGGACGCTGTTTGTCTCCAAAAGACTGTGTCAGCACTGACAATGCACAACCTTCTTTCTCGTGAACATACAACGTAAAGGGCTTACTGTAGTCGGGGGTACCCAACACAGGAGCTGAACATAATGCATTACGCAATTCCGAAAAACTTTTCTGGCACTCTTCAAACCACGGGACGGGATTCGGGATATCTTTACATGTTAATGCTATCATCTTGTACTGGGGAATGCGGGCAATTTAACATTGGCTTTCAAAGTGACCACATATGGCGGTATTTCTAAGAGACCCACATCATTAAGACCAGAAGCCCAAAGGACATCTGGAAGGGACGACAATTCAGCTGGCAGCTTGCTCTTCGATAAATACATTGGAGAAATCACTTCCCTACCCAGCGTAAGTTGTACTCCCGAGGGGGAACAATATAATGTCGCATGTAATCTCTTTAACAAATCCAATCCTAACAGGTTTTCACCACATCCTGTCGTTAGGATGAGAGGTGCTTTCAACTCACAAGGTCCAACAGAAAGGGGCATAGGACTAGAGATCGGGTTCCTAACCGGGGCGCCAGAAAAACCTACTGAAACATTCATTTTGCCAGACAAAGGCGCGCCAGGGAGTTTTGAGTGCATAATAGAACTCTTTGCAGCACCAGTATCCAATAGAAAAGGCTCTGACACACCCGCTGTAGTCACCTTGACATACGGTCCACTCTGATCCACTGGCACTGAAACAACTCTCTCTCTCTGTCTATGGCTGTCCTAGTAATCATTACCTTCCGCATTTTCATCCTCCGCATAATAGTCATCGTTATAGTACTGAGCTATCCTACCAGTTGCATTGGCTTGCTGATCAAAACTATTCATTGTATTTTGAGGCGGAAGAGGACGCGCGTTCTGGGGAACATTCCCACGCCCTCTACCTCTAGGAGCTTGCTGACCACCTCTACCTCTCGTGCCATAAGCATTATTTGTACGCTGCAACAATATAGGACAACTATACTTAAAATGACCTTCTTCTTTACAATACGAACATTGATTGGGACCTACCGGAACACGCGGTTGGGAATATTCGAACCTTTGCATGTTTCTTTGAAACTGCTGAGGTTGCTGATAGTTACTCTGACTTCCGCGTGGTGGTTAGGCCTGCTGGAACAGAACCTTTGTTTTTAATTCTTTTGTTTTCTTGTCTGCTTTATCTTTCTCATCTTTATCCCTATTTTCGTAATACTGTGCAGTAGCCAGTATTTGTGCTGGAGAGGAAACAGCCCAAGAACTCTCAGAATCTTTCAATTTCTTACACAACTCGGGAAGCAAATTATGCACAAATTTGTCATCAAATAATCGTTGACCACCTTCCGTACTCATATCTTGCCCACTATGGTCGATAAAGGTTTCTTCGAACCTGGTAAAGAAATCGGACACTGATTCATCTTTCTTCTGCTTGCATGCCGATAATTTATCCCAATTCACACGCATCGCGGGCATTAAAGTTTTCATATAATTAATTATTCTACCAGGGAGTTCTGCTACCGCGGGCTCAGGCTTGGCACCACCAACTTGTCTAGTGTCTGCAGCAATGATATTAGCCCATGTGTCACCTAGTTCTGCAGCATGATCTGCATTACGAATCAATCCCCACAAAGGTTGCGGAACAACATTCCCGAACAACATATCAATGTCAGCTAAATTCATAACACACGATTCTGCGGTCTGTGATAACTCCTTATAATATCCTGCAGGGTTTTTACGTGGGTCAGCCAATGTCTGCTTAAGCGCTATTACTTCAGCTCGCTTCCATGGCACGTGTACCCAAACACGCTGAAAATGTGGCTGAATAGGTGGGTTAGCATTTAAATCACCCATCGGATATTGGCGTGCTTTTACCTTTTTCCCTACAGGGAACTCCTGTTCGAACAACGACTGATGACAATCCCCATTCCTGAAGGACAACAATGTCGCAACTGCTCTATCAACATCGGGGCCCACAATCGTGCCTTTCTCAAAATCGAACCGTACCTGACACAACTGCTGCGGGCTTTAGTCTAGACCATGATCTTCCAATTCCTCACAGAGGAATTCACACATTTTCTCGAAAACGTATCTCTGTTTTGGTGCTTCCCATTGATGAAAAACATTTACAACAGATTCCACATCATATCTTGAAGGATAAACAATCCATTTATGTGCCATGTGGTCTAATACTTCCTTCTCTTCAGAGCCAGACAGCTGACTACGTAACTGCTTACGTTGTGAACCAGGGGTCGTACTAGATGACCCGAAGAGAGGCGATATAAAACCAGTGACCGCACTAGCTATTCGTTGTCGTGTAGAAGGTGAAGTTGAGGCAAGAACAGGGGGAAAAACAGAGGGAAGAAAAGCGGGTGCGGAGACAGGTACAGGTATCGTATCAGGAATAGCGCCGAGAGGCAGCTGATGTACTAGGCAGAGTCGCAGGAAGCGCAGAAGAGATAGGTAGCGAAACCGGCGGCCCTTGAGAGGGCTGCGCCGTAGGGATAGGAGCCGGCTGAGGAGGAGCTGGCGGCTGCGGGAAGGCTTGCGGCAAATTAACTAAAGGCTGTACATTTAAGGGTTGCGGAGGTGCTGTAGCACTCTGCGCATAAGGGGGTGGTGAACTCAGCAAATGTGACATTAGGGGATCTTTCTCCTTTTCTTTTGACGCATCTTGCTGAAGGGGCGGCAAAACTGGGTAACATTTATCAATCAATAGTTTACGTTGCCTTCACAGCTGCTCATTCATTTGTTCTTCTTCATTATCTTTAAACTGTAAGGCTGCTTGCATTATCGACATACCTTTCTCTCTTTTATTTTTCTTCGCTAATTTGATTTCTTTCTGTTTGGCTTCCTTTCGCCATAGGCGGAAAGAATCAAACATCGCCGGCCGGGCTTTCTTTTTAAATAATTTAACCTCTAGATTATCCAAAATCTCTGTGTCGAAACTACCATATTGGGGCCATTTTAAATCACCATCTTTCCTGGTGTATCGGATCCATACTTCATTGTACGTAATGGGGCCCACGCCATGTTTTACATAAAGCTCATAAGTTGGAGTTCCAATTGGAGGAACCGGACACGAATCCTCTAATCGGGAGTCCTTATTACAACCCAGACAAAACAAATTTTCAAATATACTAGAACCAGGCATCTTCGCTCACTAGTCTAGTTTCAAACGTCAAAGGATTATCGAATACGGTAATCTCGTGAATACACGAGTCCTTTGGCTTTGGCACTTGCAAGTTCCAAATCAAAGCGATCCCAAAGGGATACCAAACTAAGAACCAAACTAAGGACTGGGAGACGCTCCACTTATACTTAACTGAGGTATCGATGACGTCACCAGAAGACTCGTTAAATCGTTTCGCTCTACCAAATCATCAAGGGTCCAAAACAGGGCGATAGTCAGGGCAGCAGTCCTTCGTAGCCGTCGGGACGCGGAGAACCTCGCAGTAAAGACTTTCGGACCACGTCGACATGCAGGGGTCGATGAAGTGGCGGCCTTCCTCCAGAATTTTCACACGAAGCTCCTCACAAACCTCTGGCTTGGACCGGTACCGCTGAAATCGCCCAACGTTGGGCGCCAACTGAAGTACTGGGTTTTTCAGAACCAACCCAGCGGTGCCAGGGGACACACCCGAAGACTTCGAGTTCTTCCTGTTTCAGACTACAGAAACACAGAGTCTTCTAGATGAAGTCAAAGATCGTATTTATTGGCTGCAGACCAATCACAGGTATCCGAGAAGTACAGCACGGTGTATGTTCTCAGGAGACTGCTCCAAACCAAAAACCAGTCTTTTCTTATATACAGAATATTACGCTCTGGGCAACACCGCCCCTATTTTACAAGTGGTCGTTCACATATTTTCGCTTCAAAGAAAGAGCAAAGTCATGACGATAATCCCACATTTCAGCTCGGTCAGCCCATCATTATTTACCCAGCGAGGCTCAGAACCTTCATTAGATATCAGCAGACCCCAATAAAACGGACACCCCCTCCTCGTAAAACAAGCCATAAAGTAGGAAACAGAGTCAGGTGTGAAAGAGATTAGTCAGGGTTTGTGTGGGATGCACGATTTTATGATGTGTCGGGCCCTGATGCTAATCCCATTTGGCCGCAGTAAGAGGAACCAGTCGGGCAGGACTGACCTCGAGCAGCGGAGTCAGTTTGCACAGGTCACAAAGAAGTCACAGAAAGATTGCGTGTCCTTTAGGCCTAGGCATGGCCTCAGTGCGCAGCCTATGTGAGGGCAACCACAAAATGGTTACCGTTTTAAAATGGAACCCGAGGGTTTAATATGTAGTATCGTATACACGGTGAGTACATTGGGGAAACGTGACAAAAACACTCATACATACCGCATTAGTCATTTGCGGTCCGCTGATACCAAAATCGGCATGGTAGGACTACCCTACCAACATGGTTCTGAAATTTACAGTACCACAATATCAGCTGTTTTTTTGGGGCCGATCTAGCCCCAGGGGAGGGGTTGAAACCCACTAGATCAGCCAGGGAGGAATGTTTTGGCCAGCAGATCAGCCTTATATTTTTAGGCCCATCTGCCCCCAAGTGAGGCAGAAGCCACAAGACCACCAGGGATGTTTAATATGTACTTAAAAATGTTTAGCGGAGTGGTACCTTGGGCAGGGTCAGTCTCATTTTGAGGGCGAGTTTTTGGCCATTTCTGCCCCCCTTGAAGGCAGATTGGCCTTATATTTTAGGCCCATATGCCGCAAGGGGGTCAGAAGCTGCTAGACCACCAGGAATTTTATTGTTTATGGTGCAAAATGTTTTGGGGAGTGGCCCCTTGGGCAAGGGTCGCTCCCCTTTTGGGAGTGAATATTCTGGCTGTTTCTACCCCTGTTGGGGCTAGATAGGCCTTGTATTTTTAGCCCATGTGCCCCCAAGGGAGGCAGAAGCCACTAGACCACAGGGGAAAGTTTGTGTGTTAAAAGTTTGTGTGTTAAATGTAGTTCGGCTGATGGTCTACGTGTTTTGCCATTATTCGTGATCGTAACTTTTTTTAACCTTTTCATTTTAATGCAAAGCTTTTGTTTTACTTTGGTGTAACTTGTGCTTGCGGTTTCGGCGTTGGAAGATCTGCAGTTTGTGTAGTTGTAAATGTTTGGTAAGGGAACGTTGTTTTATATTGTTTACTACAAATGAGTGTCAATGACCTGCATGAATGTGTTTTTTGGACATGTAATATTAGCAACCTATTTAGCTTCTGTTTGAATGTGTCCAACATTTTCTTTGTATTTGTGCACAATGTGTATTGTGTTGCCTTGTGTGTAATTTTCTTTTGTTTTCTTTATTAGTGGGATATCAGTGCTTGCTGTGTCTGTGCAGAACAGATGCTGGTGAGTCTGGTGGCCTCTGACAAGTGAGTGGTATTGTTTTACAGTATGTCGGTCTTTGTGTGCTTTATATTGATTGGCTTTACCTTGCAACTGCTATATGCCAGTAGTTTTTCTTTTTGTTTTTATAAATCCACACTTTGTTTATTACTTTTTTACACAGTGTTGGGTACTGTTGACTTATTTGTAACTTACTTGTATAACTAAGGGCTATGGCTAGCCACAGGATGACCGCTCAGCAGGTTGTTGGGATGCTTTTCAAATCTTCTTCTGACTATGATTATAAGACTGACTCTGCATCTGAGGCAGAGGAGGAAGGCCAGGATTCTGGCAGTGAATTTTCTCTCCGAAAGGGATCATCTGATGAAGAAGCTCCTCTCAGTGTGGATGAAGTGCCTGTTTTAGAGGAGGAAACTGATGTGCCAATAGTGCAGCAAGAGTTACAGCAAAACAATGCCTCCCAGACCATAGATCAATGATTATTTAATCAGTGGAGATCTCAAAACATATATCTCCACGTATGTTCAATTAATGAACCCTGCTTCTTTAAGTGAACTTTGTGTAAAGTTACTAGTGTTTTCCCTTTTCGAGGTTAATGTGTACAACTCAAGTTATACCAAATCATTACTAAAATACCAGAAGTGTTGGCTCCATCAAACATTTATCTTTCAAGGGAACTTTGAATAGGAACAAAAACAAACATATTTACATTTTCGACAAAGATAATATATTGATAAAGTCAATACACAAATGTAAGTTAACCCCTTCGCTGCCAGGCCTTTTCCCCTCCTGTGCCACGCCCTTTTTTGGCTATTTGGGGTAGTGCGTGCTTAAACCCCTGTAACTTTTTGACCACATAACGTATCTACGCCAAATTTGCGTCCTTTTCTTCCAACATCATCTGGATTCTAAAGGTACTCAGGGTTTGTGGATTCTCCCAGAGGGGTCACAGAAATGAGCCAAAATACAGCAAAATGTTGGGTTTTTTCGGAAAAATTGGAAAAACAGGCTGCAAATGAAAGCATCTGGGTTTTTCCCTGCAAATGTTATCAAAAAAGGGTTTGTGGGGTTGAAATCACAATTTTCCCAGCTTTTTGGGGATACCAGACTTTTGTCAGAAACCCAACATTTTTTACACAGTTTTGGCATTTTTCTGGGACATAGCCTAATTTTGCTATTTTTTGTGCTTTTGACCTCCTTCCATTAATGGCAGAAATGGGTACAAAAGCAATAATGGATCCTGGAAAGCTATACATTTTCGAGAAGAAGACAAAATTCTGAATTCAGCAAGGGGTCATTTGTGTAGATCCATTAAGGTTTTTTTTATAGAAACTAACAGTTAAATATAGGATAAATTGAAAATTAGTTGAAAAAAAAAGCCTTTCATGTCAACGTTTTCACCTGTAACTTCTTCTAATTATGACAGCTCTTTGAAAGCAATATACCATTACATCCGCTGGACATTACTGGTTGTGGGGATATATAGGACTTGTAGGGTCACCAAGAACCCGACGAACCCAGAGCCAAACACTGAGCAGCAACTTGCAATGGTTTTTTATTATGTACCGGGTATATAGTAATTATTCTGTAAAACTGTGTACATGGAAAAATCGGTATGAAAGACACCTATGTATTTCTGAAATGGGAACAAAATATAGAGTTCAGAAACAGTAGATATTTGCACATTTCTGAAATTGGGAATACTCATACTAGCATGAGAATTATCAGTCATTTTTTAGAATGACTTCTTTTTTACACAATATCTTTCATTTGGAAGGCAGAAATGCATCGAAAGTCAATAGAAAATAACAGTTCCTTTACAAAACTGAATTACCCTAAGTCTCCCGATAAAAATGGTACCTCACTTGTGTGGGTAGGCATAGTGCCCGCGACAGAAAACGGCGCAAAACACAACGTGGTCACAACTCAATATCGCAGTGAAAATTTACCCTTTTTTGGCAAAGTGCCTAGCTCTAGTTTTTGAACCCTAGCTCTTCGGGCACCTTGGGAAACCTAGCAAACCTATACATTTTTGAAAACTAGACACCCAGGGAAATCCAGGATGGGGTGACTTGACTGCCTCCCACCAGAGTCTGTTACCCAGAATCCCTTGCAAACCTAAAAAATTGTCAAAAAACCCACATTTTCCACACATTTCTGTGGTGGAAAGCTCCGGAATCTGCATGGATCCACACATTTCCACCCACCTTGCGTTCCCCAAAGTCTTACGAGAAAAACGGTACCTCACTTGTGGGGGTTGGCCTAGTGCCCGCGACAGGAAACGGCGCAAAACGCAACGTGGTCATAACTCAATATCGCAGTGAAAATTTACCCTTTTTTGGCAAAGTGCCTAGCTCTAGTTTTTGAACCCTAGCTCTACGGGCACCTTGGGAAACCTAGCAAACCTATACATTTTTGAAAACTAGACACCCAGGGGAATCCAGGATGGGGTGACTTGACTGCCTCCCACCAGGGTCTGTTACCCAGAATCCCTTGCAAACCTAAAAAATTGACCAAAAAAAACACATTTTCCACACATTTCTGTGGTGGAAAGTTCCGGAATCTGCGTGGATCCACAAATTTCCACCCACCCCGCGTTTTAGCTGAAAAAATCACCTTTTTCACACATTTTTGTGTGGGAAAGTTGTGGCATCACCGGGCTGACACAAATTTCCCACCACCCAGTGTTCCCCCGGGTCTCCCGATAAAAACGGTGCCTCACTCGTGTGGGAGGCCCAAGTACCCGCGACAGGCAAGGCCCCAAAACGTATTGAGGCGACATGAAAATTGCCTACCTCAAAACGACCTGGTTTTGCAAGGGGGGTCACCTGGGTTTTTGGCCCCGTGCTCGGCGGCCACCTAGGGGAACCTACCAAACCCACACATTTCTGAAAACTAGACACCCGGGGGATTCCAGGGAGGTATGGCTTGCGTGGATCCCCCAACGTTTCCTTACCCAGAATGCCCTGCAAACCTCAAATTTAGCTGAAAAAATCACCTTTTTCACACATTTTTGTGTGGGAAAGTTGTGGCATCACCGGGCTGACACAAATTTCCTACCACCCAGCGTTCCCCCGGGTCTCCCGATAAAAACGGTGCCTCACTCGTGTGGGAGGCCCAAGTACCCGCGACAGGCAAGGCCCCAAAACGTATTGAGGCGACATGAAAATTGCCTACCTCAAAACGACCTGGTTTTGCAAGGGGGGTCACCCAGGTTTTTGGCCCGGTGCTCAGCGGCCACCTAGGGGAACCTACCAAACCCAAACATTTCTGAAAACTAGACACCCGGGGGATTCCAGGGAGGTATGGCTTGCGTGGATCCCCCAACGTTTCCTTACCCAGAATGCCCTGCAAACCTCAAATTTAGCTGAAAACATCACCTTTTTCACACATGTTTGTGTGGGAAAGTTGAGGCATCACCGGGCTGACACAAATTTCCTACCACCCAGCATTCCCCCGGGTCTCCCGATAAAAACGTTGCCTCACTCGTGTGGGAGGCCCAAGTACCCGCGACAGGCAAGGGCCCAAAACGTAGTGAGGCGCACTACGTTTAGGACCCTTGCCTGTTGAGGCGCACTACGGTTTGGACCCTTGCCTGTCGCGGGTACTTGGGCCTCCCACACGAGTGAGGCACCGTTTTTATCGGGAGACATTTTTGAAAACTAGACACCCAGGGGAATCTAGGATGGGGTGACTTGACTGCCTCCCACCAGGGTCTGTTACCCAGAATCCCTTGCAAACCTAAAAAATTGACATAAAAAAACACATTTTCCACACATTTCTGTGGTGGAAAGTTCCGGAATCTGCGTGGATCCACAAATTTCCACCCACCCCGCGTTTTAGCTGAAAAAATCACCTTTTTCACACATTTTTGTGTGGGAAAGTTGTGGCATCACCGGGCTGACACAAATTTCCTACCACCCAGTGTTCCCCCGGGTCTCCCGATAACAACGGTGCCTCACTCGTGTGGGAGGCCCAAGTACCCGCGACAGGCAAGGCCCCAAAACGTATTGAGGCGACATAAAAATTGCCTACCTCAAAACGACCTGGTTTTGCAAGGGGGTCACCTGGGTTTTTGGCCCCGTGCTCGGCGGCCACCTAGGGGAACCTACCAAACCCACACATTTCTGAAAACTAGACACCCGGGGGATTCCAGGGAGGTATGGCTTGCGTGGATCCCCCAACGTTTCCTTACCCAGAATGCCCTGCAAACCTCAAATTTAGCTGAAAACATCACCTTTTTCACACATTTTTGTGTGGGAAAGTTGAGGCATCACCGGGCTGACACAAATTTCCTACCACCCAGCATTCCCCCGGGTCTCCCTATAAAAACGGGGCCTCACTCGTGTGGGAGGCCCAAGTACCCGCGACAGGCAAGGGCCCAAAACGTATTGAGGCGACATGAAAATTGCCCACCTCAAAACGACCTGGTTTTGCAAGGGGGGTCACCTGGGTTTTTGGCCCGGTGCTCGGCGGCCACCTAGGGGAACCTACCAAACGCACACATTTCTGAAAACTAGACACCCGGGGGATTCCAGGGAGGTATGGCTTGCGTGGATCCCCCAACGTTTCCTTACCCAGAATGCCCTGCAAACCTCAAATTTAGCTGAAAACTTCACCTTTTTCACACACTTTTGTGTGGGAAAGTTGAGGCATCACCGGGCTGACACAAATTTCCTACACCCAGCGTTCCCCCGGGTCTCCCGATAAAAATGGTGCCTCACTCGTGTGGGAGGCCCAAGTACCCGCGACAGGCAAGGCCCCAAAACGTATTGAGGCGACATGAAAATTGCCTACCTCAAAACGACCTGGTTTTGCAAGGGGGGTCACCTAGGTTTTTGGCCCGGTGCTCAGCGGCCACCTAGGGTAACCTACCAAACCCACACATTTCGGAAAACTAGACACCCGGGGGGATTCCAGGGAGGTATGACTTGCGTGGATCCCCCAACGTTTCCTTACCCAGAATGCCCTGCAAACCTCAAATTTAGCTGAAAAAATCACCTTTTTCACACATTTTTGTGTGGGAAAGTTGTGGCATCACCGGGCTGACACAAATTTCCTACCACCTAGCATTCCTCCGGGTCTCCCAATAAAAACGTTGCCTCACTCGTGTGGGAGGCCCAAGTACCCGCGACAGGCAAGGGCCCAAAACGTAGTGAGGCGCACTACGTTTAGGACCCTTTCCTGTTGAGGCGCACTACGGTTTGGACCCTTGCCTGTCGCGGGTACTTGGGCCTCCCACACGAGTGAGGCACCGTTTTTATCGAGAGACCCGGGGGAACGCTGGGTGGTAGGAAATTTGTGTCAGCCTGGTGATGCCTCAACTTTCCCACACAAAAATGTGTGAAAAAGGTGTTTTTTTCAGCTAAATTTGAGGTTTGCAGGGCATTCTGGGTAAGGAAACGTTGGGGGATCCACGCAAGCCATACCTCCCTGGAATCCCCCGGGTGCCTAGTTTTCAGAAATGTGTGGGTTTGGTAGGTTCCCCTAGGTGGCCGCCGAGCACGGGGCCAAAAACCCAGGTGACCCCCCTTGCAAAACCAGGTCATTTTGAGGCAGGCAATTTTCATGTCGCCTCAATACGTTTTGGGGCCTTGCCTGTCGCGGGTACTTGGGCCTCCCACACGAGTGAGGCACCGTTTTTATCGGGAGACCCGGGGGAACGCTGGGTGGTAGGAAATTTGTGTCAGCCCGGTGATGCCTCAACTTTCCGACACAAAAATGTGTGAAAAAGATGATTTTTTCAGCTAAATTTGAGGTTTGCAGGGCATTCTGGGTAAGGAAACGTTGGGGGATCCACTCAAACCATACCTCCTTGGAATCCCCCGGGTGTCTAGTTTTCAGAAATGTGTGGGTTTGGTAGGTTCCCCTAGGTGGCCGCTGAGCACCGGGCCAAAAACCCAGGTGACCCCCCTTGCAAAACCAGGTCGTTTTGAGGTAAGCAATTTTCATGTCGCCTCAATACGTTTTGGGGCCTTGCCTGTCGCGGTTACTTGGGCCTCCCACACGAGTGAGGCACCGTTTTTATCGGGAGACCTGGGGGAATGCTGGGTGGTAGGAAATTTGTGTCAGCCCGGTGATGCCTCAACTTTCCCACACAAAAATGTGTGAAAAAGGTGATGTTTTCAGCTAAATTTGAGGTTTGCAGGGCATTCTGGGTAAGAAACCGTTGGGGGATCCACGCAAGCCATACCTCCCTAGAATCCCCCGGGTGTCTAGTTTTCAGAAATGTGTGGGTTTGGTAGGTTCCCCGAGGTGGCCGCTGAGCACCGGGCCAAAAACCCAGGTGGCCCCCCCTTGCAAATCCAGGTCGTTTTGAGGTAGGCAATTTTCATGTCGCCTCAATATGTTTTGGGACCTTGCCTGTCGCGGGTACTTGGGCCTCCCACACGAGTGAGGCACCGTTTTTATCGGGAGACCCGGGGGAACGCTGGGTGGTAGGAAATTTGTGTCAGCCCGGTGGTGCCTCAACTTTCCCACACAAAAATGTGTGAAAACGGTGTTTTTTTCAGCTAAATTTGAGGTTTGCAGGGCATTCTGGTTAAGGATACGTTGGGGGATCCACGCAAGCCATACCTCCCTGGAATCCCCCGGGTGTCTAGTTTTCAGAAATGTGTCGGTTTGGTAGGTTCCCCTAGGTGGCCGCCGAGCACGGGGCCAAAAACCCAGGTGACCCCCCCTTGCAAAACCAGGTCGTTTTGAGGTAGGCAATTTTCATGTCGCCTCAATACGTTTTGGGGCCTTGCCTGTCGCGGGTACTTGGGCCCCCCACACGAGTGAGGCACCGTTTTTATCGGGAGACCCGGGGGAACTGGTAGAAAATTTGTGTCAGCCCGGTGGTGCCTCAACTTTCCCACACAAAAATGTGTGAAAAAGGTGTTTTTTTCAGCTAAATTTGAGGTTTGCAGGGCATTCTGGGTAAGGATACGTTGGGGGATCCACGCAAGCCATACCTCCCTGGAATCCCCCGGGTGTCTAGTTTTCAGAAATGTGTGGGTATGGTAGGTTCCCCTAGGTGGCCGCCGAGCACGGGGCCAAAAACCCAGGTGACCCCCCTTGCAAAACCAGGTCGTTTTGAGGTAGGCAATTTTCATGTCGCCTCAATACGTTTTGGGGCCTTGCCTGTCGCGAGTACTTGGGCCTCCCACACGAGTGAGGCACCGTTTTTATCGGGAGACCCGGGGGAACGCTGGGTGGTAGGAAATTTGTGTCAGCCCGGTGATGCCTCAACTTTCCGACACAAAAATGTGTGAAAAAGATGATTTTTTCAGCTAAATTTGAGGTTTGCAGGGCATTCTGGGTAAGGAAACGTTGGGAGATCCACTCAAACCATACCTCCTTGGAATCCCCCGGGTGTCTAGTTTTCAGAAATGTGTGGGTTTGGTAGGTTCCCCTAGGTGGCCGCTGAGCACCGGGCCAAAAACCCAGGTGACCCCCCTTGCAAAACCAGGTCGTTTTGAGGTAAGCAATTTTCATGTCGCCTCAATACGTTTTGGGGCCTTGCCTGTCGCGGTTACTTGGGCCTCCCACACGAGTGAGGCACCGTTTTTATCGGGAGACCTGGGGGAATGCTGGGTGGTAGGAAATTTGTGTCAGCCCGGTGATGCCTCAACTTTCCCACACAAAAATGTGTGAAAAAGGTGATGTTTTCAGCTAAATTTGAGGTTTGCAGGGCATTCTGGGTAAGAAACCGTTGGGGGATCCACGCAAGCCATACCTCCCTAGAATCCCCCGGGTGTCTAGTTTTCAGAAATGTGTGGGTTTGGTAGGTTCCCCGAGGTGGCCGCTGAGCACCGGGCCAAAAACCCAGGTGGCCCCCCCTTGCAAATCCAGGTCGTTTTGAGGTAGGCAATTTTCATGTCGCCTCAATATGTTTTGGGACCTTGCCTGTCGCGGGTACTTGGGCCTCCCACACGAGTGAGGCACCGTTTTTATCGGGAGACCCGGGGGAACGCTGGGTGGTAGGAAATTTGTGTCAGCCCGGTGGTGCCTCAACTTTCCCACACAAAAATGTGTGAAAACGGTGTTTTTTTCAGCTAAATTTGAGGTTTGCAGGGCATTCTGGTTAAGGATACGTTGGGGGATCCACGCAAGCCATACCTCCCTGGAATCCCCCGGGTGTCTAGTTTTCAGAAATGTGTCGGTTTGGTAGGTTCCCCTAGGTGGCCGCCGAGCACGGGGCCAAAAACCCAGGTGACCCCCCCTTGCAAAACCAGGTCGTTTTGAGGTAGGCAATTTTCATGTCGCCTCAATACGTTTTGGGGCCTTGCCTGTCGCGGGTACTTGGGCCTCCCACACGAGTGAGGCACCGTTTTTATCGGGAGACCCGGGGGAACGCTGGGTGGTAGGAAATTTGTGTCAGCCCGGTGATGCCTCAACTTTCCCACACAAAAATGTGTGAAAAAGGTGATTTTTTCAGCTAAATTTGAGGTTTGCAGGGCATTCTGGGTAAGGAAACGTTGGGGGATCCACGCAAGCCATACCTCCCTGGAATCCCCCGGGTGTCTAGTTTTCAGAAATGTGTGGGTTTGGTAGGTTCCCCTAGGTGGCCGCTGAGCACCGGGAAAAAAACCCAGGTGACCCCCCTTGCAAAACCAGGTCGTTTTGAGGTAGGCAATTTTCATGTCGCCTCAATATGTTTTGGGGCCTTGCCTGTCGCGGGTACTTGGGCCTCCCACACGAGTGAGGCACCGTTTTTATCGGGAGACCCGGGGGAACGCTGGGTGGTAGGAAATTTGTGTCAGCCCGGTGATGCCTCAACTTTCCCACACAAAAATGTGTGAAAAAGGTGATTTTTTCAGCTAAATTTGAGGTTTGCAGGGCATTCTGGGTAAGGAAACGTTGGGGGATCCACGCAAGCCATACCTCCCTGGAATCCCCCGGGTGTCTAGTTTTCAGAAATGTGTGGGTTTGGTAGGTTCCCCTAGGTGGCCGCTGAGCACCGGGCCAAAAACCCAGGTGACCCCCCTTGCAAAACCAGGTCGTTTTGAGGTAGGCAATTTTCATGTCGCCTCAATACGTTTTGGGGCCTTGCCTGTCGCGGGTACTTGGGCCTCCCACACGAGTGAGGCACCGTTTTTATCGGGAGACCTGGGGGAATGCTGGGTGGTAGGAAATTTGTGTCAGCCCGGTGATGCCTCAACTTTCCCACACAAAAATGTGTGAAAAAGGTGATGTTTTCAGCTAAATTTGAGGTTTGCAGGGCATTCTGGGTAAGAAAACGTTGGGGGATCCACGCAAGCCATACCTCCCTAGAATCCCCCGGGTGTCTAGTTTTCAGAAATGTGTGGGTTTGGTAGGTTCCCCTAGGTGGCCGCTGAGCACCGGGCCAAAAACCCAGGTGACCCCCTTTGCAAAACCAGGTCATTTTGAGGTAGGCAATTTTCATGTCGCCTCAATACGTTTTGGGGCCTTGCCTGTCGCGGGTACTTGGGCCTCCCACACGAGTGAGGCACCGTTTTTATCGGGAGACCCGGGGGAACGCTGGGTGGTAGGAAATTTGTGTCAGCCCGGTGATGCCTCAACTTTCCCACACAAAAATGAGTGAAAACGGTGATGTTTTCAGCTAAATTTGAGGTTTGCAGGGCATTCTGGGTAAGGAAACGTTGGGGGATCCACGCAAGCCATACCTCCCTGGAATCCCCCGGGTGTCTAGTTTTCAGAAATGTGTGGGTTTGGTAGGTTCCCCTAGGTGGCCGCTGAGCACCGGGCCAAAAACCCAGGTGGCCCCCCTTGCAAATCCAGGTCGTTTTGAGGTAGGCAATTTTCATGTCGCCTCAATACGTTTTGGGACCTTGCCTGTCGCGGGTACTTGGGCCTCCCACACGAGTGAGGCACCGTTTTTATCGGGAGACCCAGGGAACGCTGGGTGGTAGGAAATTTGTGTCAGCCCGGTGGTGCCTCAACTTTCCCACACAAAAATGTGTGAAAACGGTGTTTTTTTTCAGCTAAATTTGAGGTTTGCAGGCCATTCTGGGTAAGGATACGTTGGGGGATCCACGCAAGCCATACCTCCCTGGAATCCCCCGGGTGTCTAGTTTTCAGAAATGTGTCGGTTTGGTAGGTTCCCCTAGGTGGCCGCCGAGCACGGGGCCAAAAACCCAGGTGACCCCCCCTTGCAAAACCAGGTCGTTTTGAGGTAGGCAATTTTCATGTCGCCTCAATACGTTTTGGGGCCTTGCCTGTCGCGGGTACTTGGGCCTCCCACACGAGTGAGGCACCGTTTTTATCGGGAGACCCGGGGGAACGCTGGGTGGTAGGAAATTTGTGTCAGCCCGGTGATGCCTCAACTTTCCCACACAAAAATGTGTGAAAAAGGTGATTTTTTCAGCTAAATTTGAGGTTTGCAGGGCATTCTGGGTAAGGAAACGTTGGGGGATCCACGCAAGCCATACCTCCCTGGAATCCCCCGGGTGTCTAGTTTTCAGAGATGTGTGGGTTTGGTAGGTTCCCCTAGGTGGCCGCTGAGCACCGGGCCAAAAACCCAGGTGACCCCCCTTGCAAAACCAGGTCGTTTTGAGGTAGGCAATTTTCATGTCGCCCCAATACGTTTTGGGCCCTTGCCTGTCGCGGGTACTTGGGCCTCCCACACGAGTGAGGCACCGTTTTTATCGGGAGACCCGGGGGAACGGTGGGTGGTAGGAAATTTGTGTCAGCCCGGTGATGCCTCAACTTTCCCACACAAAAATGTGTGAAAAAGGTGATGTTTTCAGCTAAACTTGAGGTTTGCAGGGCATTCTGGGTAAGGAAACGTTGGGGGATCCACGCAAGCCATACCTCCCTGGAATCCCCCGGGTGTCTAGTTTTCAGAAATGTGTGGGTTTGGTAGGTTCCCCTAGGTGGCCGCTGAGCACCGGGCCAAAAACCCAGGTGACCCCCCTTGCAAAACCAGGTCGTTTTGAGGTAGGCAATTTTCATGTCGCCTCAATACGTTTTGGGGCCTTGCCTGTCGCGGGTACTTGGGTCTCCCACACGAGTGAGGCACCGTTTTTATCGGGAGACCCGGGGGAACGCTGGGTGGTAGGAAATTTGTGTCAGCCCGTTGATGCCACAACTTTCCCACACAAAGATGTGTGAAAAAGGTGATTTTTTTAGCTAAATTTGAGGTTTGCAGGGCATTCTGGGTAAGGAAACGTTGGGGGATCCACGCAAACCATACCTCCCTGGAATCCCCAGGGTGTCTAGTTTTCAGAAATGTGTGGGTTTGGTAGGTTTCCCTAGGTGGCCGCCAAGCCCGGGGCCAAAAACTCATAGGACCCCCTCTGCAAAACCAGGTTGTTTTGTGATAGGTAATTTTGATGTCTCCTCAATAGGTTTTGGGCCCTTGCCTGACGCGGGCACTATGCCTACCCACGCAAGTGAGGTACCATTTTTCTCTGAAGACTTTGGGGAACGCAGGGTGGGTGGAATTTTGTGGATCCACGCTGATTCCAGAACTTTCCGACAAAGAAATGTGAGGAAAAAGTGTTTTTTTTAACACATTTTTAGGTTTGCAATGGATGCTGGGTAACAGAACCTGGTGAGAGCCAGTGAAGTCACCCCCATCCAGGATTCCCCTCGGTGTCTAGTTTTAAAGAATGTACAGTTTTGCTAGGTTTGCCTACGTGCCAACTGCGCTAGGGCCCAAAATCCACAGGTATGCACATTGCTAAAAAAAAAAACGGAGCCCAGTGGGCTTTCTGCCGCCCTGGGGGGGAATCGGGGAAGGGGGTTTCATCCTGATATGCCCCTAAAGGGGCAGAAAGACTGTGGCTATTTTTTGTGGGGGTGGGGGCATTGGTATGACCATTTTGGGTAGCCCCCACCCCCACGCATAAAAAAAGCCTGCATACTCGCTGGCGCCTACTGGGCTTTCTGCCCCCCAGGGGGCAGATCAGGGGCCACTGCCACCATCTGCCATCCCGGGGGGGCAGAAAGACTGGAATTTCTCTGGTGGTGGGGTGGGGTATTGTCATGCCCATTTTGGGGAGCCCCTACCCCTACACTAATAAAACAAAAAAATCCATGGTTTCTAGTCGGCATTCTGCGCCCCCAGGGGGGCCAGATTGGGGGCTACAGCTCCCATCTGCCTCCTGGGGGGCAGAAAGACTGACATTTTTGTGGGGGGGAGAGTGGGGGCATTGGCGTGCCCGTTTCGGGCAGCCCACACCCTAAAAACAATTGCGCCAAAAAAATCCCTGGTGTTTAGTGGGCTTTCTGCCCCCCCCCGAAGGGGCAGATTAGGGGCCAATGCCCCATCTGCCCCCCGGGGGGGCAGAAAGACTGTAATAATTGGGGGGCAGATGGGGCATCGGCCCCCAATCTACCCCCCCCCGGTAGACACCAGGGAATTGTTAAAAAAAAAAAATAGGGGTGGGGGCTGCCCAAAACGGGCAGGCCCATACCCCCACCCCACCCCACCCCTATTTATTTTTTTTAACAATTCCCTGGTGTCTAGTGGGCTTTTTGCCCCCCCCGGGGGGGGGTAGATTGGGGGCCGATGCCCCATCTGCCCCCCAGGGGAGGCAGAAAGGTTGTAATGGTGGCGGGTGGGTGGGGGCATTGGCGTGCCCGTTGCGGGCAGCCCCCACCCTACAAATAAAACTAAAAACAAATCCCTGGTGTTTAGTGGGCCTTCTGCCCCCCCGAAGGGGCAGATTAGGGGTCAATGCCCCATCTGCCCCCCGGGGGGGCAGAAAGACTGTAGTAATTGGGGGGGGGTGGGGGCATGGGCCTGCCCGTTTTGGGCAGTCCCCACCCCTATTTTTTTTTTTTTACAATTCCCTGGTGTCTAGTGGGCTTTTTGCCCCCCCCGGGGGGGCAGATTGGGGGCCGATACCCCATCTGTCCCCCAGGGGGGGGCAGAAAGGCTGTAATGGTGGTGGGTGGGGTCATTGGCTTGCCCGTTGCGGGCAGCCCCCACCCTAAAAAAATAAAACTAAAAACTAATCCCTGGTGTTTAGTGGGCTTTCTGCCCCCCCCGGAGGGGCAGATTAGAGGCCAATGCCCCATCTGCCTCCCGGGGGGGGCAGAAAGACTGTAGTAATTGGGGGGGCATGGGCCTGCCTGTTTTGGGCAGCCCCCACCCCTATTTATTTTTTTATGCAACTTCCCTGGTGTCTAGTGGGCTTTTTACCCCCCGGGGGGGCAGATTGGGGGCTAATGCCCCATCTGCCCCCCAGGGGGGGGCAAAAAGACTAAAATGCCCAAAAATACACAGGGGGGAGCTGTTGGACCCGGCCTCGTGGCGTGGTCCCGAACCCTCCTACCAGACCAAACGGGGGCAACCCCAACCCTTCGGGCCCCCCGAGCTTGTACCCCGCTACCCACACCAGCCTTCGCGACGCGGCCCGCCCGGGCCTCGGTCCCTGCGAAGCCCCAACATCAAGGCGCCAAGACCCGACCCAAGGGGGTCGAGTGGCCACTCCACAGATCCCGGAGGAGGGGAGTTTCGATGGGGCCTCCCGCCGGCCCCCGACACCTGGGCCCGGACGCCCTCCGGCCTCCCTGGGGGATGGCTCCACCCCCCGCTGGGTGTCTGGACCCTCTCATCCCGGCCCCTCCGGCCCCCCAGGCACGAGGGTCCGGACATCAAAGGGCTCCAGCCATATATCTGGGGCAGCCCACAACCAGGACGGCAGTTGTATCCTGGAGTCCAGAGCCCTGCTGATCGGATCGCGGCTGACCCTACGGAGAAAGACTCATTGCCTGGAACTGAGAACTCGAGCCCTGCTGACTGCGTCGCGGCTCCCCCTTGCTGAGAAGAAGACTCTCACGGAACATCGGAGACCTGCTGACCTCGTCGTGGCTCGACCTCGCTGAAGCAACCACCGGAGCCCTGCTGACCTCGTCGCGGCTCGACCTCACCGAAGCGACCCCTCGAACCCTGCGGACTACGTCCCGGGCTGATACTGAGACTGTCCCGCTACCCCCGTTCCTAACCAAACCCTGAGACTCTTTTGGATCCCTTGATCCACCTGTAAATATTGCCACGGAGACCTACCCTTAATTCTGATAAACGACTTGTGAGCATTGATACCCTGGTTGTGTCCCTTTGTGGTGGGAGGGGATTACTTGGCTGTACGATCCTAGGAGAAGGACCTCGCCCAGGAGGCTTCTCAGCGGCGCTCGGCTGCATCCTTACGGAACGGTGCCTCTCGGGGTGGTCAGTCCGACACCCTCTGACTCCCCGGAGGTCGCCCTTCTAACATTGGTGGCCAGCGGTGCGATCCGAGCCCGACGCAAATCGTACAGCGAGTAACTCACCCACTACTTACCCAGACACAGAGTAACTATGAGCAACCAAGAGACCAACCCAACCGCGGAGTTCCAACAAGAACGGTTGGTGGAATATACCCATAAGGAACTAAAACAGTTTTGTAAAGACAAAGGCATTGCGACCACCGGATTAAACACAGAAGAAGACCTGCAGAAAGCCCTAAGGGCCTGGGTAGAGCCCGAAGCGGCTTCCCCCCAAACCGAAGAAAACCCGGTGCCAAGCGTGCACCAGCAACCAGCCGCAGCCCCAGCAGATGGGAGAAGAACTATCATGGAGACCGGCCTATTCCCGGAAGAGATGCGAGAACGGGAGAGGGTCCGGACCCACGAGTTAGAGCTCGCCCGACTCCGCCTGGACGGCGAACTCCTACTAGCAGAAAAGAAATTGGCCCTAGAGCAACTACGGTTGCAAGAAGAAATAGAGGAGAAAAAACGGCACCGAGAACTGGAAGAGAGGAGGCTAACCCTCGAGCATGAGCGGGCCTTAAAGAACTTGAAATTAAGTCCAAAAATGGAGAGACCGGCGCCCCCGGAAACAGGGACAACCCTCCGCCGGCCGAGGCGAAGGTACATATCCCCAAGGATGTCGTCAAAGAGTACTACAAGAACGACGACATCCATCAATGGTTCAAGGCCTACGAGGTAGCCATGACCGCCCATCGGGTACCCCGGAAAGATTGGGGTGCCGGCCTATGGGGACGGTTCCTCAGCGAAGGCAGAGACACCCTGCTACAGCTCCCCGACGCAGTGATGACCTCTTATGACCATATGAAGGAAGCCCTGCTCACCCGCTATGGTCTCACCCCAGAGATGTACCGCCAGCGCTTCCGGGACTGCAGGAAGCTCCCCGGTACCACATGGGTGGAATACGTAGACTTTTTCAGCAGAGCCCTGGAAGGGTGGATCAAGGGCAGCAAAGTCACCTCCTACGAACAGCTGTTCGACCTCATTGTATGGGAGCACCTCTCCAACAACTGCTTCATCGAGCTGAGACAGCACCTCCTCGACAGCAAGCTGACCGAGCCGTTGAAGCTCGCCGCCGAGGCCGATCGATGGGTGAACACCCGGGTCCCTCGGAACTCAATGGAGGAGTACCAGCGGAACAACCCGGGGCCCCCCCGCCAGCGCGGCGGAGGAGGGGGATCGAACCGAAACAGAGACTTTCCAGCCGGGCCGCCCCGGAGTCCTCCCCGGGGACCGCCCTCGAACCGCACGTCCCCGTCCCTCGCCCGAAGAGGGACCCCCCTAGCCCGACCCGGGCCTCGACCGACGGTAACGTGCTACAACTGCCAACAGCCAGGGCACTATGCCAGTGACCCGACCAGCCCCGTGAACCGACGAGCCGGGACCACCGGGCCACCCCCCCGCCAGTTGGTGGCCGCGGCCCTGGGAGAAGGGGGAGAAGATGAAGAGAACGACGACGCAGAGCCAACCGAATGGGAACCCGCCGCCATGACCTTGGTATGCCTGGGCAGCCTGGAAATGGTGCCCCGGGCTCCCATCCCGAGCAACACCCAGAAGTACCAACAGTGGGTCACCATTAATGGACGCTGGGCCGAAGCCCTCCGCGACACCGGAGCCAGCGTGACAGCTGTCCGCTGCCACTTGGTGACCCCCGAACAGATCATGCCTAATGTACTGTGCCCCGTCCAGTCGGCAGACAACACCGAGAGCTTATGCCAGATGGCCTGGATTCCCTTCGAGTGGGGGGGAGTGTCGGGCATGCTGAAGGTGACCGTCCGCGACGACGCCCCCGTAGACTGCCTCCTGGGGAACGACCTGGAAAGTTCCCCCTGGGCCCACGTCGAGCGCCGAGAGCATCTGGGAATGCTGGGACTGCCCGAGTGGGTTTGCGCAACCACCCGGTCCACGACCGCCCGGGCCATCCAGCCGAGCATACCTGCTCCCCCCAAAGAGCCCCGAACCGCCACCCCCCTCCGTCGAAGAAGAAGCCGGCGCTCAGTCCGGCCCGCCAGAAATCCCCCCGGACGAGGTCGCCGCGCTCGGCGACCTACCCGAACTCGCCCAATGGCGCCAAGAAGGTGGCCCCACCAGGGAGCAGTTCCGCCAAGAACAGAAAACCTGCCCCTCCCTCGAAGGGACCCGGCAGCAAGCAGCCACCCAGGCCACTGGAGAACAAACGGGGACCCACTGGGTCTATTGGGACAATGACCTCCTCTACAGCGAGCAGAAGACCGCAGAACTGGGGGCCGGCCGAGTGCTGGTGGTCCCACTCCGATTCCGAGACTTCCTCCTCAATCTGGCGCATGATGTGCCCCTCGCCGGGCACCTGGGGCAAGACAAAACCTACAGCCGCCTGGTGACCCACTTCTACTGGCCCCGAATGCAGAAGGACGTGGACAATCATTGCCGCACCTGCCTGCCCTGCCAAGCCAGCGGGAAGAGTGGGGGAAAAGTCAAAGCCCCTCTCCAACCCTTTCCAATAGTAAACACCCCGTTCGAGCGGGTAGGGATCGACATCGTGGGGCCTCTGGACCCCCGAACCTCCCAAGGACATCGCTTCATCCTCGTCCTGGTCGATCATGCCACCCGATACCCTGAGGCCATCCCTCTCTGGACGGTGACGGCCCCCGTAGTGGGCCGGGCCTTAATGGGAATATTCTCCAGAGTGGGTTTCCCCCGGGAGGTCGTGAGCGACCGAGGCACGAACTTCATATCAAAATATATGCAGTCCCTGTGGCAACAATGCGGGGTCACCTACAAGTTCACCACCCCGTACCACCCCCAGGGGAACGGACTAGTCGAACGATTTAACAGGACATTGAAAGGAATGATCAAGGGCCTGGAGGAGCCCTTAAGACGCAAATGGGACGTCCTGCTGCCCTGCCTCCTATTTGCCTATCGGGAGGTCCCACAGAAGTCTCTGGGGTTCAGCCCCTTCGAACTCTTGTACGGACACCCTGTCCGGGGCCCCTTCAGCCTGGTCAAAGAAGGCTGGGAGACTACCGTCCAGGATGCTCCGCCCGTCGTCTACCGGTACCTCCTGATCCTGCGGAATCAAACCTGGAAATTCAGGGAACTGGCCGAAGCCAACCTCGAGGCCAGCCAGGAGGAAATGAAACGCTGGTATGACCAGAACGCCTCCTCCATCGAGTTCGAGCCAGGCCAGCAGGTCTGGGTCATGTCGCCCGTTGACCCTTGTGCTCTCCAGGACAAATGGACCGGGCCCTTCAAGGTGGTAGAGAAAAAGAGCCCCGTCACCTACCTGGTCGACATGGAATCCCCCAGGAACCCCCTCCGGGTTCTCCACGCCAACAGGCTCAAACCCCACTTTGCCCGAAAGGAACTTAGCCTGCTGATGGCTACGGACGATGGGGCCGAGGACGACTCCGAGCCCCTACCCGACCTCCTGAGAACCTCCGAAAAGGACGGCTCCATAGAGGGAGTCATCCTCTCTGCCACCCTGACTGCGGAGCAGCGTCAAGAGTGTCAAGGACTGCTGCATCACTTTGCTGCTCTCTTCTCCCTCACTCCCGGAGTCACCCGATGGTGCGTCCACGACGTCGACACCGGGGACAGCCCCCCCGTGCGACACCGAGCCTACCGAGTCCCCGACCGGGTGCGGGCCTGCATCCACGCCGAGGTCTCCAAGATGTTGGCCCTGGGGGTCATCGAGCCCTCTGACAGTCCCTGGGCCAGCCCTGTGGTCCTGGTGCCGAAAGCTGCCGCCCCGGGCACCACCCCGGAGCTCCGGTTTTGCGTGGACTATCGGGGATTGAATGCCGTCACCAAAACCGATGCCCATCCCATTCCTCGGGCAGATGAACTGATCGACCGACTAGGAGCAGCCCGCTACCTTAGCACCTTTGACCTCACCGCCGGATACTGGCAGATCAGGCTCACCCCGGGCGCCCAAGAGCGTTCTGCTTTCCCCACCCCCGATGGCCACTACCACTTCGGACTGATGCCCTTCGGCATGAAGAATGCCCCGGTGACCTTCCAAAGACTAGTGAACAAGGTACTGGCCGGCCTAGAAGCGTTCAGCGCCGCCTACCTGGACGATATTGCGGTGTTCAGCAGCCACTGGGCCGAACACCTGAGGCACCTCTAGGAGGTTCTGACCGCCCTCCAAAGGGCCGGGCTCACAATAAAAGCCAGCAAATGTCAGGCCAAGGATCCGTAACCTATCTGGGACCTCAAGTGGGGAGCGGCCATGTGGCTCCCCTCCAGCCAAAGATCGACGCCATCCTGGCCTGGGAGCCCCCAGCCACCCAAACCGCTGTGAGGGCCTTCCTGGGACTCACGGGCTATTACAGGCGGTTCATTAAGAACTACGGAAGCATTGTGGGCCCCCTCACGGAGCTCACCTCAAAGAAGCAACCAAAGAAGGTGCACTGGACGCCCCTCTGTCAGGTGGCCTTCGAGACCCTCAAAACAGCGATGTGTACCGCCCCAGTGCTACAAGCTCCCGACTACAGCAAAGAGTTCGTGGTACAGACTGATGCCTCGGAATATGGAGTCGGGGCGGTCTTGTCCCAAGTGAACTCTGAAGGGATTGACCAGCCGGTGGCCTTCATCAGCCGGCGCCTGCTGCCCCGGGAGCAAAGATGGAGCACCATTGAACGAGAGGCCTTCGCCGTGGTGTGGGCCCTCAAGAAGCTCCGGCCCTACCTCTTCGGCACCCACTTCCGGGTCCAAACCGACCACCGGCCCTTGCGGTGGTTAATGCAGATGAGAGGCGAGAACCCGAAGTTGTTGCGATGGTCCATCTCTCTGCAGGGGATGGACTTCACTGTAGACCATCGGCCCGGCAACGACCACGCCAACGCCGACGGCCTATCCCGCTTCTTCCGCCTCGGCGAGGAGAACACCCAAGAAGATGGGTGACTCTCCCTGCCTTCCGCTGGGGGGGACGCCTGTTGGACCCGGCCTCGTGGCGTGGTCCCGAACCCTCCTACAAGACCAAACGGGGGCAACCCCCACCCTTCGGGCCCCCCGAGCTTGTACCCCGCTACCCGCACCAGCCTTCGCGACGCGGCCCGCCCGGGCCTCGGTCCCTGCGAAGCCCCAACATCAAGGCGCCAAGACCCGACCCAAGGGGGTCGAGTGGCCACTCCACAGATCCCGGAGGAGGGGAGTTTCGATGGGGCCTCCCGCCGGCCCCCGACACCTGGGCCCGGACGCCCTCCGGCCTCCCTGGGCGATGGCTCCACCCCCCGCTGGGTGTCTGGACCCTCTCATCCCGGCCCCTCCGGCCCCCCAGGCGCGAGGGTCCGGACATCAAAGGGCTCCAGCCATATATCTGGGGCAGCCCACAACCAGGAAGGCAGTTGTATCCTGGAGTCCAGAGCCCTGCTGATCGGATCGCGGCTGACCCTACGGAGACAGACTCATTGCCTGGAACTGAGAACTTGAGCCCTGCTGACTGCGTCACGGCTCCCCCTTGCTGAGAAGAAGACCCTCACGGAACATCGGAGACCTGCTGACCTCGTCGCGGCTCAACCTCGCTGAAGCAACCACCGGAGCCCTGCTGAACTCGTCGCGGCTCGACCTCACCGAAGTGACCCCTCGAACCCTGCGGACTACGTCCCGGGCTGATACTGAGACTGTCCCGCTACCCCCGTTCCTAACCAAACCCTGAGACTCTTTTGGATCCCTTGATCCACCTGTAAATATTGCCACGGAGACCTACCCTTAATTCTGATAAACGACTTGTGAGCATTGATACCCTGGTTGTGTCCCTTTGTGGTGGGAGGGGATTACTTGGCTGTACGATCCTAGGAGAAGGACCTCACCCAGGAGGCTTCTCAGCGGCGCTCGGCTGCATCCTTACGGAACGGTGCCTCTCGGGGTGGTCAGTCCGACACCCTCTGACTCCCCGGAGGTCGCCCTTCTAACAGGAGCAAAGGCTCTTGCCCAAGGGGCCGCTCCCCCTCCCTGGTGTCTAGTGGGTGGATCCCTGCTTGGGGATCGCCCTCCTGTGGCGATCCCCAAGCAGGGATCCACTGGGGAGGGGTGCTGGGGAAGCTCTTCCCCAGCTCCCGAGGCTATTTGTGCAGAAAGGGAATCCCTCTGGTGCCCGCACCAGAGGGATTCCCTAGGATATGCCTCATGACGAGCTGGACTCGTCATGGGCACAGCGCGACTGTGCTCCATGACGAGTCCAGCTCGTCACGGGCATACAAGGGGTTAAACAAATAAAATAAATTGATACTTTCTACACAATAGACATACTAAATGTTACATGCATTTTGCCAAGGAGACATACTGTACATTACTTATGCCCAAATGAACTGTGTCAATTTTCCTTGTGGTGGATCTTAAAATGAGATTTTTGTTTAGCTAAATTTGAGGTTTGCAGTAGATTCTGGGTAAGAAAACATTGGGGGAACCATGCAAGCCACACATCCTTGGACTCCACCGGGTGTCCAGTTTTCTGAAATGTCAGGATTTGGTAGGTTTCCCTGCATGGCCTCCAAGCCCAGGGCCAAAAACGCAGGTGACTCCCACGCAAAACCATGTCTTTTTGTGATCGATCATTTTCAAGTCTTCACAGTATGTTTTGGGCCATTTCTTGTTGCGGGCACTAGGGCTACCCACACAAGTGAAGTACCATTTTTATTGGGAGACATGGGGAATGCTGGCTGGTAGGAAATGTGTGCTGGACTGCTGATTCCACCACTTTCACACACAGAAATGTGAGGAAAAATTGATTTTTTTAGCTAAATTTGAGGTTTGCAGTGGATTCTGGGTAGGAAAACATTGGGAGATCCACACATGCTACACATCCGTGGACTCCCCTGAATGTCTAGTTTTCAGAAATATGGTACGTTTCCCTGCATGGCCGCCAAACCCAGGACGAACAAATTCAGGTGACTCCCTTGCAAGACCAGGTCTTGTGATCAATAATTTTCAAGTCCCCACAGTAGGTTTGGGGCCATTTCCTGCGGCAGGCACTAGGCCTACCCACACAAGTGTGGTACCATTTTTATTGGGAGACTTGGGGAATGCTGGGTGGTAGAAAAGGTGTGCTGGCCCAGTGATTCCACATCTTTCCCACTCACAAATGTGAGGAAAATGTGATCTTTTTTAGCTAAATGTGAGGTTTGCAGTGGATTCTGGGTAAGACAAAATTGGGGATCCCACCCATCCTTCGACTCCCCTGGATGTCTGTTTTTCACATATGTCTGGGTTTGGTAGGTTTCCCTGCAAGGCCGCCATTCCCCAGGACCAGAAATGCAGGTGTCTCCCTTGCAAAACCAGGTCTTGCGAGCGATCATTTTTAAGTCTTCACAGTACGTTTTGGGTGGAAGTTTGTGGCTCCCCATAGATTCCAGAAATTTCCATCACAGAAATGTGAGCAAAGCTTTTTTCACAATGTTTGAGGTTTGCAAGGGATTCTGGGTAACAAAACCTGGTGTGAGACACACAAGTCACCCCATCCTGGATTTCCATGGGCATCTATTTTTCAGAAATGTAGAGGTTTGCTACGTTTCCCTTGGTGCCGGCTGAGCTGGGGCCCGAAATCCACAGCTAGGCAAATTGCAAAAAAGGGTCTGTTTTTTGTGGACAAATCTGATGTGTCCACGTTGTGTTTGGGGCCGTTTCCTGTCATGGGCACTAGACCTACCCACAAAAGGGAGGTATCATTTTTATCGGGAGACTTGGGGAAATGCTGTGTGGGTGGAAGTTTGTTACTCCCCACAGATTCCAGAATTTTCCATCACGGAAATGTGAGGAAAATGTGTGTTTTTTTTTTTTTTTTACAGAGTTTGAGGTTTGCAAGGGATTCTGGGTAACAGAAGCTGGTGAGAGCTGTGGGAATCAAAAAATAATTGCTGTTAGCATGAGCTGAAGCCATCTTGTTTGCAGCATCCATTTTGTTAGCCTTGTTATTCTTCCGTCTTCACTGTTGCTTGCTTTTCTATTCTGCTTGAGTCATCAGCTTTAGTTAACTCCTTCTGTACTGAGCTAAAACAATGTATGTGCTAAAGGCCTGTAGCTGCTAGAATGCACCTGGCTAAAAATGTAACTGTCAACTGTTGTATGGCTGCTGTAAGAAGTTCTGCTCCCCCTCCCACTTTGCTGACTAAGTGATCTTCCATCTGCCCATATTTGTGGTAGTTATTCCTGTGTATGCTTGCACCTTCTATTGTAACTAAATGCTGACTCTGCAACAAGGGGTTTATATAAGCACCATGGTCTGTGACTTCAATGTACTACCTCCTGCAGCACTTGAGGGTGTTGTATTGACGTAGTCCCACTCATGAGTGATTAATAAACTTGTTATTTGAATTCCAGCTTCAGTGCCAATCTCTACTTTGTTGGTCTAAGGACCCGTGGACAAAGATAAGGGTGAACCCTGCACCGGTGTGTCCCTTAAAAGGCACATTTCCATAGTTTGGCGCCCGACTCATGGGGTCATCGGAGACGACGACGCCCGAAGAAGTGATCTTGATGGAAGAGTGAAATTTTGCTGAGGAGACGTCCTGCATGAGGAGACCCTTGTCTTTGCAGACCGAAGTGATTTTTCCGGTGTTCTCGATTTGACCCTCCAGGTGGTGGCCAGTCTCGACTTAGACTTCTTTTGGCGCAAGTTTTGCAGTGACCATTAGGTCGACCAAGAGATTGGCAGTTGGAGGTTAGAGACTATTGCTTGGTAAGGTCGCTGAAGCGGCACTCTTAATTTTGTATTTGCTTGGCCAAGATTCTGGTTTTGTTTGTTTGTTTATCTATTGCAAAAGATAAAGGCAGGTAATGGGGAGATTTTTCTCTACTTTGACATATCTGGGATAAGTAATATTTTACAAACATTTGGTAGCATGCCTGCTCCTAGCACACTCCGTAGGTTGTGTTGCTGTCTTGGAGGTACCAAAATGGATTTAGAAAGAAGTCGCCCGGCTCCCCCAGAGGGAACACCTAATAGGCACATGTACATTAAATACGGTATTTCTTCCATAATGTATAGTAGACTGTGGAACAAATATATGAAAAAGGATCCTGACTTACGATGGCCTGTGAATGGGTCATTTGACTTTAAAAAGATGTACGAATATGTGAGAAAGAAGTGCATGAGAGAGTGACGAAAGAAGAAGCTATAGCAGAAAAAGAACAGCGAAAAACGGTATATCAAAAAGCGTTGGAATTGAAAAATAAGGAGATGAAGGAAATAAAAGACAAAGAACATAGGGAGCGTTGTTTAGAGGTAACTGGCCAGTACCCTATTTATCCCATACTTATTAAACCCCAGGATGATTCCATCTTGTTAGATAGACCTCCACCCCCGTATAAATTCCCTAGTGCCCCTGCGAATGAGATTTCTGATGAGGAGCTTTTGTCTTCAGAAGAAAAAGATAAAGATAAGCAAGATGGGCGGAAGACTCGCTCTACATTGACTACTGAAGGCAAGGCCACTCTTCAATCCGCTGCTCGTAAAGCAACTCGTGGGAGTGCCTCTGCTCCAGAACTCATAGCAATGGTTCAGAAGTGGAAAGATTTAGAGCAGTTATATTTTGTAGAGACGTTTACTTGGGAAGTAATACTCAGTTTTAGAAAACATTCTGATAATCTAGGGCACTCTGATATAAATTTTGATTATAAACAATTAACTGATGACACCTTTCTTCCTTTACAGGTACCTGATCTAATTAGGCGAGTGGTTTAATTGCGCACTGACATGTTCCGTCTGCGAGAGCAGAAAAAAGCAGCTGGTAAAGCTACAACTGAACAAACAGTTCAGACCCCGGAGCGACAAGAGGGCGCTACGGGGACAGATAAAGATACTAGTGATACTGTAGTTACTATGAAACCCATGCATGAAGCAGCACCTCTGTATGTTCCCCCAAAGGGAACGAATGGCGATAAAGATTCAGATGATGCAAAGGGATTTTTTGTCTATAATTGGGTCTACACTCCTTGGAGTAGAGCAGATGTTATGGCTCTTAAAGCTGCTTTGCCCAACCCGCGGAAAAATCCGGCCGCTTTTTATGAAGAAGTGGAAGGAGCTATTAGTCCCTGTACTATGACTCTGACAGATATTAACATGTTTTTTGGACTTATTTTTCCCCATGATATGTGGAGATCAATTCGGAAGGTAGATGATAATGTAGCCTATGGCGATACTTGGGTGTATTTAGAGGAAATAGGTGCGGCTAGAGAGCCTGCGCAGAAACCACGACAGGAGATACTAGATCTTCCGAAAGCTATTGTGACTAAGTTGAAAACTCTTATATGTGAGAAGTCGGCCTGGTATATGCTGTCCACTAGTTACAGTGGGCACCCTGTACCAGTCCAAACAACCCCTTATTGATGATAGGTTAAAGACAACCTTTATTGAAAGCTATCCTAGTGGTAGCTATGGAAAGCAGCCTTCAGGCTAAGTCTTGAAGGAATGTAAAGCAGCGTGTCTTACCAGTCTATAATCTCTTGAATGGCTAAATGAAAGACAACCACACCAGGTATATATATAAAATATATGTATTTATTTCTAAACACACCCTCCTTGTCTCTTTATGAGGCTAGAGGTCAAAAACATAAGTTACACTTCAAATATTACAGTAAAATAGCACAAAAACACATCAGGCCCTAGGGGCGAGCCAAACCATAAATAGTGGTATAAGAACCACGACTTAACTAGACACAAGGCCTAGAGCCTGTAGAATCACTGGGACCCCAAGGTAGTGACACAGGTGACCCACGGGGGGCGTGTGCAGTGTGAGAACACAGCCGTGAGCTCCCGTTAGCTTCTATGGGGAAAGTTGCGGTTAGATTTTTAAAGATTAGGGACACTGCGAATTGAGTCAGGACCAAACCCTTTGGGACTTACGAAGTTCTAGGGTCAACACCCACAGGAGCACTGGAGTACTCGTGTTACCTCACTCAGGGAAGCCGGGTGCATAGGTGTCAAACGGTGTCGGGCCCTGTTGTCGTTTTCAATGGGAGCTGGCAAAGAAGTGCTGTTGCTGGGAAGATGAGAAGTGTCCAAAGAGATCCAAGCCTGGATCGAAGATGAGGAGAACCTGAAAGCAGAGGGGATAGAGTTTGGGTCACTTGCCAGTGACCAGGGGCACGATAGACGAATGCCCACCGATGTCGGGTGTTTCAGGTGAAGAAGGTGAAGCTTGACTCTTCAGCCACGAGGACCAGGAGGCATCGAGGATGACCAGGAGCTGGATTCGAGCTGTCCCACGAAGGATGTCGAGTGCTGCAGCGTTGGTGCCCGGATTGGACACAACAAGCCTTGGCAACAGCAACCCACTCAGAAAGGAGAAAAATGCTTTGGTGCAGGGACTCACCACTTGGTAGGGAGTCTGAGCACGTCTGGAGCAACCAGGGGAGCCCAAGGAAAATCAAAGTTGCCTTCTCAGGGACCCATCAGTCGACGGACCAGGGGATCGCGAAGGAGCCACAAAATGGCGGCCCACGGGTCACTCAGGGTGACTAGGCCGACAAGCTTCGGTGGATTCTCTGCTCGAGGTGGGGGCTACAAGTAACCCCAAGCACGACTTCAAGAGACGTCGAGAAGTCAATGCACTTGGAAAAGTGCGCGGTAACCAGGAGTTCAGGTTCCACGCTACTCACGAGGGCTGAGGGTCTCAGCTTTGCTGGGGACTCGGGTCGGCCTCTGAGATGTTTGGAAATCCTCTTCCTGGGCTGCAAATACTTCGGAGTCTTTCTATGTATTTCTGCCTTTCAAATGGAAGACAGTGTGTAAAAAAGAAGACATTTTGAAAAATGACCCCTAATTCACATGCTATTATGGCTACCCTCATACACATAGATGTGCAAATTACCACTGCTTCTAAACTCCATATCATGTTCCCATTTCGGAAATACATAGGTTTACTAGACACTTTGGGCCTCATGTAGGTAGCCAAATACCGGTCGGTAACGGCCGATTTTCGGTAAATATGCCGTTACCGACCGGTATTCAGACAAGTGAGATGTAGGAGTCCAAAAACCACTTTTCGGTAAATATGAGGCGGTAAATACCGATTCATAGTTACCGAATTCTAAAATACCGATTCATATTTACCGAATACATTATTAACGAATCGGTAAATATGAAGTGGTAAATATGAAGTGGTAAAAATTGAAAATGACATGTAGGAGCAGTCGGTAATTAAGAAATCCAGGAAAATCGGTAAATAAGAGTCGGTAATTAACACGGATGGAAAGCAGGTGGTAACCATCAACAATGCACATAAGCAATCCCAAAATGCAACAGCGTGGACAACTTGGCCGCCATGTACGTCATTGCAAGGCGCCTACGTCTACAGGCAGCAGGACTGAGGGTGTGGCGACGGGAGGAACAAATCTACAGACAGCGCATCACACTATTCCAGCTGACTGATGCAGAGATACATGAGAGGTACAGGCTACACCCCGAAACCATCATGGACTTAATCAGGGACCTTCACCCACTCCTGGACCAGCCAATAAGAAGGGCGCACGCCATACCCCCACATGTGCAGGTGCTCTGCAGCCTACATCTGTTGGCATCCGGCAGTTATCAGGTGGTGATAGCTGCGGTGGGTGGGGTATCCCAGAGTTGCCTGTCACGTTTCTTCAGGAAGTTCCTGGATGCCATGATGCAGAGAATGCACCACTACATCAGCTTCCCAAACACACAGGCTGCACTGCAGAAAACAAAAACAGACTTTTATCACATGGCACAGTTCCCCCATGTCATCGGCTGTATTGATGGTACACACATCCCAATCTGTCCTCCAGCTGACACAGAGCACATCTACAGGAACAGGAAGTCCACCCACTCCATCAATGTGCAGGTGATCTGTGATGCAGGGAACATCATCACAGATATTGTTGCAAAGTTTCCTGGGAGCACCCACGACTCTTACATCTTCCAGAATAGTGGGATCTACACACGACTGAGAGCCGGAGAATTCGGAGAGGGATACCTGCTGGGTAAGTAACAGTGACGCCCCTTGAAACCTGCAAATCAGAGTGTATAGAGGCATGTAACTGATGGTTCCCTTTTACTCATCCAGGCGACAGTGCATATGCATGCCGTTCATTCATCCTCACTCCCTACCTACACCCAGCAACCCAGAGTGAGAGACGATACAACGTGGCCCACAAATCTACACGCAATGTGGTGGAGCGCACGTTTGGACTGCTGAAGAGCAGGTTCCGCTGCCTCCACAAGAGCGGAGGCGCACGCCAGTACAAACCCATCACCTGCTGCAAGATAATTGCCACTTGTGCAATGCTGCACAACCTTGCCACGAAAAAAGGTACAGATGTGGAACTAACATATTTTGAGGACAACGAGGATGAGTCAGGCCAGCCAGAGGGCAGCGCAGCTAGAGTGCCAACTGCAATCGATGGGAGAGAGAGACGGGCAGAGATCACATGCAACTATTTCTGAGTAAGTGAGGGGACACAGCGAGTCGTGAGAAGTCATGACGTAGTTTAATGTGGCACCACGCCATGAACACATGAACAGGCCAATCTGGCAATATGCCATCTATACAATGAGTATGTCCAGGGTTACGTCACCCAATGGCAAGTGGATAAGCAGGGCCACTTCAATGTTTGCGCATACGCGCTGCAGTGGTGGATTGCACGGCCTGTGCATCCTCACTAGAGCCAACCCCAAGCCGCCTGCTGCTCCTGCGTGCTTCTGGGACGGGGGGTGTGATGCTGCTGCTGGTGTTGATGCTCTCCGCAGCATCCCCTGCAGCAGTTGTCGACGCCTGACTTGTCAATAGCACCCCTAGTGCACTTGTCACCTGCACCATCCCCCGTGACAGGTCGCTGCAGCACTGTGTTAGGCCCTCCTGCATCGTCACAGAGCGCCGGCAAAGTAGGGAAGTCGCAGTTGCCAGACGGTTGAGTGCCCTGCTGGTAGTGTCCCTTCTCTGGCGTTCCCGGCGCCGTGCTTCGATGTCAGCATCTAATTTGCTGCACAACTGCTGGATTGACTGGGACATGTCCCGAATGCCCGCAGCCATGCCGCCAATGTTTGTGTCCATGTTGACTAAGCTTGTCCTCATCACCCGCATGTGCCTCTGGACTGACATTACTGCCTTTGATTGCAGGCGCTGTTGCTTCAACATTTGGCCCTCGAGCCCCAAGAAGACACCATGGCCGTCAGTGGGTGCTGGTGGACTCTGGACACGCGACCTGCGGCGCCCTCTTGCTCCCGTCTGTGCTGCCTGTGAGGTTTGGGGCACAGTGGGATGGCTCCCTTCCTGGGGCCCGGTGCGGTCTTCTGGGCCCATGCTGTCGTCTGACGAGGTGTCTAAGGCTCGTAGCCTGGCTGCTGGACGCCTCCTCATTCTCACACCTGCAAGCGGAGATGTGGCCGGTGAATCGAACATGAGTGGCGATGCTGGCTCTGGTGGTGGTGATGCTGGCTCTCGGTGAGGTGATGCTGGCTCTGTGTGCGGCGAGGCTGGCTGCGTAGGTGGTGCGGCTGCAAGTGGGCCTGCTCCCTGGTCTGCACTCGTGCTGGCTAGAGGTGATTTTTGTGGCCGGTGTGCCGTCTCCCCTGCAGCATGCCCTGTACTGCATGATGTCACATCTGTGGACAGAAAAACAACATTGGCTCAGTGTCCCCGAAGGGCTGCATTGCAAGCGTCACAATAAATCATTTCACATTCCAATCTGTCCTCTGTCTCCTTGTGCCTCGAGTGCGTGACATGCCTTGTTGCCCTGTGACATTTACGTCATGGTTAGTGTTGCCCTGACTACATCTCCCGGAATGCATTGCCTGTCTGCACTGACACGTGTGGACTGCAGTGTGATTCTCGTGTCACAATGGGGGATGTGGGATAGGGGTAGGGGCGGCTACATTGCTGTGCTTTCGTCTTACCTTGGTGTGTTGCGGCTCTGGCAGAGCTGTCGGCGTCCCCAAGACCCACGACGCTCTCTTGCTCGAGTGTGGCCGCCACCAGCTCCTCCAGTTCGGTGAGGGCAGGTGCCCTGTTGGTTCCACCTCCGGTCTGGCTGGCCTCCTTCTGGATGTCGCCCATCTTCCTCTTGGTCACAATCCTCAGGTCATACCGGCGCTTTTTGAGGACCTCAATTTCCCTGTGGGTCACTCCCACAGCATTGACCTGCGCCTGGATGGCCAGCCATATGTTGCGCTTTTCGGCCTCAGGCACTTGCAGGGATTGCCTCCCAAACAGCTTCTGGTGCTGCTTCACCACCTCCTCCACCAGCACCTGGAGTTCCTTGGGGCTGAATTTGAGCTTCCTCCTCCTTTCCCCTCCGTCTTTCTGTGTGCTCTGGCTGGACATGCTGTTCGTTTCCCGCTCGCACATGCAACTGCTCCCTGCCTCTCCTCTGCACTCCGAGCCTCTCCAGGGTCGGCTAATTATGTACACCTGCCTGGGTGTGGGCAGTTCCTGGTTGGGTGGGCTGTCGTTGCACAGGATTAGCTGTTTCGTCAAGTCATGTGATGTTATTTACCGAATCCGTACGTACCGATTCGGTATTTTCCGATTCGGTAGATACCACCTCGGTATTTTCCGATTCGGTAGATACCACCTCGGTATTTTCCGATTCGGTAATTATCACCTCGGTATTTACCGAATCGGTGAATTCCGATTCGTATTTACCGACTGTTACCGAATCGGTAACTGTTACCGAATTTTTACCTACATGTAACTTACCGATTCTAATTTACCGATTCGGTACGGCTCGGTATTTAAGAACCGGTAAAATTTATTTACCTACATGAGGCCCTTTATATTTTACTAAATGAATAGCTGTAAGAAGATGTAGGCACAAGTGGCTGTTTTTTTTTCAATTCAGTTTCAAAGTTTTTTTTATTTTGACTGTTACTTTCTATAGGAAAACCTTGAAGGATCTCCACAAATGTCTTCTTGCTGAACTCCGAATGTTGTCTTCTTTTTAGAAATGTATGGCTTCTTGGGATCCATTATTGGTTTTACTCCCATTTCTACCAGTAACTGGAAGGAAGTTGAAAGCACAAAAAATAGGAAAACTAGGCTATGTCCCAGTAAAATCCCAGAACTGTGTGAAAAATGTTGGTTTTCTGACAAAAGGTGGGAAGATGTTGATTTTAGCACCACAAACCCTTTGCACACAAACCCTTTGTTGATACCATTTGCAGGGAATAAAACAGATGTTGCCTTCTGCAGCACTTATCCCCATTTTCTGCAACAAAAAAAAACAAAATGTAGCTGTATTTTACCTATTTTTTCTGGCCTCTCCAGGGGAATCCACAAACCCTGGGTACCTTTAGATTCTATGTCAGGACCGGAGGCTTCTGATTATGCTGTCTCAATTTCTTTATTGAACTCACAGCAGCCAATGAAAAAAAATGAACTACACAAGTAAAAAACATTGTATCCCATGAGGCTTTGAACGACTCCTCCTCATAACAGCCAATGGCAACATGTCAAAGCATACAAAGTAGAGAGACACCTTCTTGGCTTCCTCTTTCTTTGCTGCTCCGCAGTCAAGATAAGTGCTTCTCTATATTTGTGTACTTTGACTCTGTGCATAGAATGTTATTGCGTTATTGGTGATTTATTATTGGGTTGCTACTTAAGACTGCCAGTGTTCTTACACCTTGCTATTGCTCGCCTTGCGTGTGCTGCGCAATGCCTATTTTCCCTTTCAAATCGAGCGCGCTTTTACAGTTTACCTGGTGCTTTTCTTTTTAAGCGCGTGTTACGCTTTAGGTTTCCCCGCATTCTGGCCCCGTGGCTGTTACGATCGCAATCCGCCCGATCGGCTTCTGCATGCGTCTCGGGAGCTCGCCCGTGTGCGTGCGCGGCTCCCTCTATTCATTACCGGACTGACGCCCTGCCCCGGGCTGAACAGGGGAGATACACAGCTGGCAATTTGAGCCGACTACGGGCCTTTTTTGTGCAGAATTAAGGCAGCGCTTGGATTTCAATTGCAGGGGCATTAACCCTTGAGCTACAGGTCCTTCAGGACATAATTTTTGGAACTTCCGCTCGTTCAGGCAGGTGGGAATACTTCCTCCACCATTAGTCCTGTATTGTGCAGGTCCTGATTGTATTCCTGAGTGGATTTTCAGTACTCATTGGCTCTTTGTGCCCCGGTATTGCTCCCATCTGACACCTTAACTTGTTGAAGTTGGGGTTGATAATTGTGCTTCCCTCTGGGGATATTTTGATTGAATATTCTTTATTCACCTGAAGTATGGCAGACTGTGAGTTCTACCAGGAGGAGGTGGCTGCGCGTGAGGATCAGGGGGATGACGCTTATTACTATGACGATTCCATGGAAGACATGATTGATAAGGAATTGGATGCTAAGCTAGATAAGGCGCTCTCCTCCGCCTTATTACCTATTGCCCAGAAATTAGACCGTCTTGTTACCCCTAGCCCTTCTCCCCCTGGCACTTGTCCTGTCCCGATGCCCCTTCCCCCTTCGGAGCCCCCTGGCCTTCCTTGGCCACACACACATACTTACTCTAAGCTCTATAAGTCCAATGAACAGGCCCAAGAGGGCGCCCCAGCTCCCCCGCCTATTCCTTCCTCCCCTATTCCTATCCATGACACCACTTTTGATCCCGACACTGACACAGATTCTTCTCAGGAGTCTAGGCCTCGCAAATGCGCTAAGAAGCGCAAACATTCTTCTTCCCCTGTCCAACCCTCCCCTTTCATGTTTGACCCCTCGGATATTGTCCATCCTCGCTCTGCAGATTGGGTCCACCCACGGCGGTGGCCGAATACATGCAGACTCATTTACGTAAAAGTTTTGATAAGGATGTGAGGGTCCGCCTTAAATCTGAATGCCCACAACCTGACTTACCTCATAAGGTGGCTATTACCCCAGACATAGATTCTTCCATGACCACCTTCCTTAAAAAGTAAAAAAAGTATCCGAAGAAAGGGATCGACCGCGCCCTTCGGGCGTGTCAAAATAAGGTTCTTGACCTTGCGGGCCCCTTAGCAAATGTTCTGGAGTTGGTCCTACAGGCGCAAGAGACCGTGGTGCTATTCACCCCGAAGTTTTGGGTGGATGGGCTCAAAGGGCAATCTGCATGCTGGGCAATGCTAATTGCGCTTTGGCCTCCGAACGGCGCAAGTCTGTCCTCCTGAGGATTTATCCGCAATTGGTGGAATTGGCCACGGCCGAACCGAGCCCGCTAGCGGAAGGACAGCTCTTTGGTGAGAAGTTCGTAAAGGACATTGCCAAATTTTTTAACACCTTTGCCTCACTCGACAAGTCACAATCCTCGTTGAAGAGAGTGTTTCATCAGGTCTCTAGTAGGGCCGGGCGTGGCAGAGGACGCTCGGCCGGCCGCTACTCCAACCCCAGTCCTCAAAGAGGTTTCGCTTCCAAACGCAGGGGTTACACCCAAGAGCCGGAGCAGGCTGGCTTCTATCCCTCCAGATCTCGTGGATACAGAGGCCGTTTCAACAGAGGTGTCAACCGAGGCTACACAAGCTTTGATTCCCAGTCTTCTGGTAAGTCCTATGTATCCTACGATTCCCCTGGGGGGCAGATTATTGCATTTTGTTGTAAATTGGGCTCGCCTCACCACAGATGTTTGGATCCTGCAGACAGTTCAGGGCTATCAGATAGAATTTCTGGACTCCCCATGTCAACTGATTCCTCCTCGACCTCTCCTTTTTTCCCTTCAAGCACAGAATTTTATAGACTCCGAACTTCAAGAACTTTTGGCAAAACAGGCTATTGCCGTAGGGTCCTTCATTCCCAGAGGATTTTGCAGCAACGTCTTCTTGGTGCAAAAGAAAGGAGGAGGTCAGAGACTGGTGTTAAACCTCAGAGATTTCAATCCCTTTGTAGTCTACAGGCATTTCAAGATGGAGGGCATCCATCTTCTAAGAGATCTCCTGCTGGAGAAGGACTGGATGGTCCGGTTGGACTTGAAAGATGCCTACCTCACGGTCCCAGTTTGCCCCTCTCATCAGAAATGTCTTCAATTTCAATGGAAAGGACAATGGTACCGATATCGTACGCTTCCCTTTGGCCTGTCGTCAGCCCTGTGGGTTTTCACAAAACTCTTGAAACCGGTAACTTCCCGCCTTCGGGAAATGGGGGGCCCTTCAGCGACTCAAAATCTATTACATTCAGAAGAAGTTTCATTACGACCACCTCATCTCCAGACGCTCGAGAGGAGCTTCTTTGGTGGCTGGAACACATGTCGGCCTGGAATGGAAGGGCGATTTTTGGCGCCTCCCCAGACGTCATTATCGAATCCGACGCCAGCCGCTGGGGCGCTCGATGTGGAGACTTTGCCACAGGCGGACGATGGTCTGCAGATGAGTTAAGGGTGCACATCAACTGCCTCGAGTTGTTAGCAGGCTCGTTTGCGATAAGGTCAATATCTCCCCTGAAGAGCAATTGTTGCATCCTCCCCCGGATGGACAATGTGTCGGCGGTGAGATATATCAACCGACTAGGAGGGACGAAGTCGCAGATGTTGGTCAACATAGTGAAGGAGTTCTGGCATTTCTGTCTAAATCACAAGATCACGGTCATAGCAGAATACCTGCCGGGCAAACTCAATCAGGTGGTGGATTGGAACTCCAGGTTCTTCAGGGATTACAGCGATTAGAGGCTTCACCCCACGCTGTTCGCAGAGATCATGAGTATGCGAGGCCCCTGCAAGATAGATCTATTTGCCTCTCGCCTCAACGCTCAGATTCCGTTGTTCTTCAGTTGGAGACCGGACCCGATGGCAATGGGAACGGATGCGTTCCTTCGGCATTGGGGACCGCAGAGGAATTATGCCTTCCCTCCCTTTGCCTTGATCCCAAGAGTGGCGGCCTTTGTCCGTCGTCAGACGGCTTCAATAGTGTTGGTGACACCGTTGTGGATGACTCAGTCGTGGTTTCCCACACTATTGGAGTTGTCTGTGGATCTTCCGTTTCAGCTTTCGGGTTTCCTGACGCTTCTCCAGGACCCAGTGGGGGCTTTCCATCCGCTGGTCCTGCCGAACCAATTATCTCTCATGGTGTGGACGCTCTCAGGAGACACAAGAGCATTGAAGGGCTTTCACAGGCGGCTGCTGGTTTTATACGACAAGCTTGGGCTCCATCCACCCGGAAACGATATTCAGCTTCCTGGAAGCGATGGGTGGGTTGGTGCCTTCAACGGCAGGTGGATTCCGTGGGATCAGATGTGACCGAGATTTTGAATTTTCTGTCGGAGTGTGCAGAATCGGGCCTTGCTTACAGGTCAGTTAATAACTTTATATCAGCAATTTCGGCAGGCCATGACTCTATTGATGGTAAACCGGTGGGGATGTATCCCGTGGTGTGCAAGTTACTTAAAGGGGTTAGGGTGGCCAACCCTCCTCGCCCCAGGTATTCGACCTTATGGGACATTTCTAAGGTACTCTCATTACTGGAGTCTTGGCCAGATAATCCAGACCTTTCCTTAAAACAATTATCGGCCAAACTCACTATGCTGTTATGTTTAACCTCCTGTCGCAGAGTCTCAGATGTGCGAGCTCTGGATCTGGCGGGCAGAATGTTTTCTCCGCAGGGTGTCTCTTTTATCATCACGAGACGGACAAAAACGATGTCACGTTCGGTAGAGTATCCTGCTTTCCCTCACAATAATAAATTTGGTGTTTTGCATTGTTTGAAAAGTTATGAAGAACGCACTCTTGCCCATAGGTCTGATCCACTGGGGCAGTTATTACTTGCGATTCAAAAACCTTATAGACCGGTATCAGCTGCCACCTTGGCTAGGTGGGTCAGGTGGGTGATGTCAGAAGCTGGCATTGATGTCTCTGTATATGGTGCTCATTCCGCTAGAGGAGCTATGGCCTCTAAAGCGTACACGTTGGGATCTCGCTTAGAGGATATCCTGAAAGCGGCTGACTGGTCTACGGATTCAATGTTCAAAATGTTTTATTACAAGCCTATATCTCATGTTTCTTCTGTTGTTATTGATGAGCTTTGAAACAGCATAATCAGAAGCCTCTGGTCCTGACATAGAATACAACATTTTCCAGCTATCGCGACAAGAATTTTAGATTCTATGAAGGACACGGAGGTGAGGATTATCCCACCCGTTGGGAAAGTTATATCAACTGTTAAGTTGTATTATTGTTATATTCATAACAGTATTAATGCCCACTCTTAAAGTATCATGTTTGTGGGTTCCCTATTTTTCAACCTTGTTTCTATTTTCAGGAAATGACTCTAACAAGAACTGAAGTGATACTCCGGCTGGAGATGGATCACCCCCTTGTGAGAAGATGTTGACCACAGGACTTGGGGACTATATTCTCCGTTGAGAATAAAAAAGGAACTGTTTATCTCTCCATTGAGAGTTGGATTGGTGTGTTTTTGTTTGTACTTATGGACTGGTTTTTCGCAAAGAAAGAGGAAGCCAAGACAATGTCTCTCTACTTGCCATTGGCTGTTATGAGGAGGCGTGGTTTAACCTCTTCAGTACCCATGACGAGATAGTCTCGTCATGGAGCACGGTCGCACTGTGCCCATGACGAGACTATCTCGTCATGAACCCCACCCACTAATAAAACGCCCGGCACAGGAGGGGGAAAGGGCGTGGCACCGAAGGGGTTAAAGCCTCATGGGATACAATGTTTTTTACTTGTGTAGTTCATTTTTCATTGGCTGCTGTGAGTTCAGTAAAGAAATTTAGACAGCATAATCCTCGACTCCGTGTCCTTAATAGAATCTAAAATTCTTGTCGCGATAGCAGGAAAATGTTGTACTCCTCAGGATGTTGGCGTCAAAGGATGCAAATTTGGCATGGATACTCTTAATGGCGAACTAGCCCAAATAGCCCAAAAAAGGTGGGGGGGGGGCTGGCAGCGAAGCGGTTAGGGAGAGGATGTGGTCTGACGGCATTCTGGGCAAACCACTTAAATGCCAGGTTGTGCGAGCACATGGAATTCCTCACCATGACAACAGCACTCACGAATGAAAGCGCACGTTACTGCTACGGCAGATGCGCAGGCGCACACTCAAGAGATTGCTGCCTCGGGCAGCTCAGAAAACAAGCATTGGCATAGCCAATAGGTCTCGTCTTTGGGACCTTTTCAGTATTTAGTTATGCAGCACAATAGCCTTACTGCAATATCCTTACTGCAACAACATTAACTGTTGCATGGCTAAACACTTATAAGGCCCCAAAGGCGAGACCTATTGGCTATGCCAATGCTTGTAATCACTGAGTGTGTGTTATATTGAGTGCCACCGTATTGTTTTGTAGTTCATTTATACAGCGCTTACTACACCTGAAAAGTTGTTGAAGTGCTTTGTGGCGAGTAGCATACTACTCCAGAATCCAAGGTTGGTGATTTCTTTCAGTGATTATTAGTTTTTGTTGATTATTGGGATTAGTCTTCTGCCCCGGAGAGCAAAGAGGGATGAGTAAGTAAGCTAGCAGAGAGTAGAAATTGTTAGATTGCCGTGAATGGTCACACAGGTGAGTTTGTGATTTGAGGAGAGGTGTGGTCAGTGTGCAGAAATATAATGGAGATTAGGTGTACAGGCATGTGCTACAGTAGAATATACTCGGACTGTAAGGCATGCAGAGGATGGAGAGTAAGGACAGGGTGAATGGAAGTTGTTATTATTTGAAGTCAGATTTCATGCAGGGGTTTAGGGATGCAGTGGGATTGGGGGCTTTTGAGATAGCACGGAATCGGAGGATGTAGAAAGAAGGGTTGATGGTTAACACCTGTAGGTAGAGTCTATATAATATTGCATGTCTATTGGTTCTGTTTGGCTGTGGCTGGTGTTGAACTGTTTGTAAAACGTGACCCTTTTAGTGTAGTAATAATAATAGTAGTACAAGGTAGGAGGACTACCACTGTGAGCACATATCCATGTCTATACTTAATTGGGACTCGTGCCCACTCCTGCACAGGTCGGTGCCAACCACTTCATGATCAAGGTGCTGTACTTGTTCCCCGGACTTAAAACGGCTGCATCTGATTTTGACACACGCATGGGGCAGAGAAGGCTTCTCATAATATAAGCTGAGGTTAGGTACATGCCTACAATGGTGCTTCTGGCGTACTCTTGTGCATGACTCGACCCGCATAGTGGAACTTGTGAGGAAATCACTTCAATGTCAATTTTATAAACAAAAGTACAGTGAACAATGAGGCAAACACAAGCGCAGTATGTATGTAAGCAAATCCTGACTAAGTAAGGAAGTCGTTTTGACTGGTTTTGTCCATGAATCAGAGGTATAAAATCTTATAAATAATGTGTTTGTGTACCTTGTTTCATGCAGATTCATAATGAACAACCTTAGACTGCTGTTATGTCTCACATTGTTTGTTTCAGCCTCTCTGATGTTCAATAAACTCTTCCCACTCCTTGTGCATTGTCTTAATCAAGGAACGTGCAACGCAAACCCTCCCCCTTTCGCCCTCCACCGCCAGCAGTGCTGCGCTGCGTGTGAAATTCTTCACTTTCAGTTTCACATAGAGCCGCTGGCCAAGGCTTCAAAGTGGCTGAAATAGCCTAAAAATCTATTATGAGTGCAGTGTGACCGCGGGTTCAGACTTTGCCCATTGATGTTTTTGTGCTCCTGCTAATAGAGTGGCAGCCTGAAAAGAGAATCCATGAAGAAAAGAAGAGAGGAGACAGTGACATTAAACGATACTACAGAGAATAGAGGCATTTAGTAGGTGGTAACAAAAATCATACTATGAAGGAAGACAGGTGGGTGAAATGAGGACGAGTCATTGGAGGGAGAAACATTGAAAAGGGCCAATAAGGATGATGCTGTTCTGGGCTGAAAGGAGGAGCAGATGAGGACGCTTCTAATGAAGAGTATTGGGCAGTATTGCGAGAATCCAGCATCAGGGAGTAGGGCAGTGCTTTGAAGTGCAGGTGGAAGAAAAGACGAAAAGCGTGGTATGGAGGAAAGGAAGGTTGAGAGAAGCAGGAGAAGGCATAGCGAGGATTATAATACATAGCGTAGAAATGCAACAAACGTGATTATGGCGATAGAACAAATAAATGCATAGTGTAGGACAGGAGGATAACGCTAATGTAGCACATAAAGTTGAGGAGTATAAACAAAACTGGTGCCTTAACATTTAATACAGCAGAGTGGTTGCATCTTTGATACTGTGGCTGCTGTTGATTCAGCTTCTGATTTGTTTGCAGTTGTTGGGCCATCAGCAGCCTTCTTTGCTTTATTTCCACTCTGGGTCCACTAAGTATGTGTGAAAATTGTCTTGGACGCGCTTTGCCTGCCCCTCGTATGCCGGTGAGTGCCTGTGGCAGCGCAAAGAAGTTTGTAACATTTCAGTTGCACTGATATAGCACTTTATACCCGTTCGAGATGGAGAGATGGAGGGAACAGTGAGTGAAAGAATAGGAAAGAAGGAGGACCGAGTGAGAAAATGGGAAAAATAGGGAGAAGGGGAAAGTAGCAAGAGAAAGCCAAGCAGACACAGAAAAAGGAAAAAACAGGGAGCTGGAGAAACAGAGGGAGAGAAGGGGGGGCAAGGAGAAACCAAGGGAGAGAAGGAGAAAAAGGCAAGTGAAAGCGAAACCGCAAGTGAATGCGAAATTGTGAGCGATGGGAAAACAGCTTTAGAAACTGGGAGAGAAAGGGCGAAAACAGTGAGACAAGAAGAAGCTGAGAAACGTGGGAACACGGAAAGAATGGGGGATAAATCGGTATACAAAGGGAAGAAACTGAGACAAGATGGAGCGTGAAATTGAAGAGGGAAGGTGGCCGGCGGGATAGACGAGAGACCTGGGAAAGCAGAGTGGTGCGTGAGTGCACGCATGCACGCGCAGTCTGCTCTTCTTGGAAGCATATACTTGTGCTTGTGGCGTGCACCTGCGCGCTCCCGCAAGGTGGATCCCGCCACAAGCACGAGTGTGTGCTTCGAAGAAGAGCAGAACGACGGCTAAAGGTCCTCCTATGTAGTGCAAGCGTGCTGCGTAGGCGAGACCTAAAAAATGACTTATGTATTTATTTATTTTTACTTTTACAATTTGTAAAGCGCGCAAATACCCATGGGTGTCTCGGCGCTATGGACAGCAAGCAAGAACCAGAGACTATAGACTATTGGCTGAATAGCCATGTTTTTTGTCATTTTCCTGAAGGCAAGTAGGGTCGGGCTAGACTCTGAAAGATCTGCGGTTCTAATGGAAGGACGACTTTTGTCAACTTGTAGTTAAAGTTCATTGATCTTAAAGGAAGTGAAAATCAATCTTACCTAACTGCCGGGACGCTGTGGATCTGATCTTCGCTGCTGTACCCTGTACCCTGTGACGCGCGGGAGAAGCCCGGGACAAGGGCGGGACCGTTCTTTCCCGTTCCTGACCGTTCAAGACCGGACCGGGCCCTCCCTCTTGGTCTCAGGACACTAAGGTGCCAATTGTGACTTTGTTTACTATGTCGGGACGCGAGCTGAGAAGTAAAGCTTCTCTTGTGGGGGGTTCTATTGCAGGAGGTACGGATACATTTTTAATTAGGGCCAACAATTTGATTGAAAAGGAAATTTCTGTATTAGAAAAGCGTTTATCACATGAACTAATTTCTAAAAGATCATCCCTAGGAGCAATCGCCCTAGCTAAAAGCCCAGACAGGAACCCAATCCCAGTTATCACAGTAACACAGCCAATAGAGCCCAACACTACCACAGGAATGGGGGGAAATGATTCGCAGGAATTGGACATTCTAGTGAATGAAATTTCGCCCGAAATTGATTCACTCCTGTCTAATCATGGCGTCGCCCCTGAAAATGATACTACAGGGGCCCCTATTGTTAGCATTGTAAAACAAGGGACCATTCAAGGGACCAAAGAAGGGGCCATTCCAAAAAGAAAACGGGTATATAACAAAAAAGATGGGAATAAGCCTAAACTAGCTAAGCTGCAAGGTGGTAGCTCCCAACCACCTAGGCCGATCATAGAACCAAAGGATGCAGGGATTGGAATGGTCGACTTAACCGAACCTATCTCTAATAATTCTAGGCCAGCACCTCTGGACCCTGGACTGTCTATAGAAAGCCTGGGAGCACTATTTAAATCCCTTTTACGACCTCTTGAGGTTAAACTAGAACAAATCGACCTTAGATTAAGTAACATCGAGAAAAATACAGCTGCGCTGGTGGCAAATCCAAGTGTGGCCACCAAGCAAGACGTTGCTACCACCCCAGTCTGTGTAAATAGGGGGACTATACCATCTATAGATTTGAGTATGCCTAATAATAATAAAACTGGACTCCCTGGGCCAAATAAACCGGTGCCACAGGAAGTCCCTAAGCTGACTGTTGCTTCTTCGGTGGATGGGTGCGTTATTTCTGGGAATAAAGCGGATGGTAAGGTGGTTCCTCCAGCCCTAGTCAGAGAGTGTAGTAGAAATAGACCCCGATATCCGGACCTCCCACCCGACTCTAACCGTTTCACGGTGGTACTGGCAGGAGCACCGGCACTAGAAGAGGAGGAAGGTGAATCTTTCAGCTCCCTAAAAAGTAAAGTGATCCGCTGGCTAAATTGGAATAGACCTTTGCCATCCCACTTATCTAGTGAGATCCTGATGGTAAGACGGATACCTTGGCTGGGGAAATCGCCTAAAACTATAAATGGGGACTGTATAACAGTCAATTTCAGGGACCCTAGAACTGTTGCCCATGTTTGTGCTGGATTTAATAGGTCCCTGGACTCTACCATTCAAACCCTACCACTGTCTTTCTTCTATCCACCAACTAGCATGGAACACGGGAGAGGCCATGAGGAGTGGACGAGGGTTAATTCAAGGGGACACCGTAGGAGATATATTAGCAGGCCTGGTCCTATGTTTGCCCATGATCATTTCTGCGACTATAACCGCTTTAGCTGCCTTGACGCAGTAGATTGACTGCCCTCTGACAGTCAAATCATGGGTGACTGCTTTGATCAGGATAAAGGGCCCCTAGCGAGTAGCCTGGATAAAGTAGATGAGGTTCTGGGGGAGCAGATGCCTTTAGAGACCACACAAGTTGAGAGTTTACCCCAGACGGTACCCATTAATTCTTTGGTACTTAATAAATCCCAACCCAGAGATGAGCCAGTCACCAGGTTATCGCCCCCTCTTTCCGTGGGAGCGCATATTGCTCCTAAGGTTAGTACCATAGGTAAAGGTTATAATTTAGTGAGTTGGAACATCGCAGGATGGCGGAAAAAGATAGAATCCCTAGGTTGGCAGGAGCTCATTACTATGCATGATATACTCTGTCTGCAGGAGACGTGGCTTACAGAAGAGATCTATCTTGATGGATATGTCACTTTTAATTGCCTGGCACAGAGCTCAAACATGGGTAGAGCAAAAGGAGGGTTGGTGATTTTGCTGTCAGTAAGTCTCCCGGTGCGAGTCAAATTCTATACCACAGTCGGCTCACACTCTCAGGTATTATGGTTGCAGCACAGTGGAGGGCGTAATGTCCTAATCATTAACCACTATAATAATGTATTTGATCAGGCCAGTACCCTAGTAGTTGATGAACTCAACTCAGCAGTCGACAGATTATGTGGGCTAAATCGCGTCTCCTTTGATATTCTGTGGGGAGGGGATTTTAACATTCATATGTGCCCTGATTCATTTACGAGCGTGTGTGGCTTTGAAGGGGACGGAGGGGTGGACCGGGCCCATTTTGTACATACGGCTTATGGGGAAGCTCTTAACACTCTTATGCAAAAACTGGATGTGTTAATACTTTTGCCAGGTAAAGATAATGAGGGCAATCAGGTCCCAACCTTCGTAGGAAGGAATTCAGCCACAATTATAGACTATCTATTAGTCTCAGAAAGTATTAATACTCTGTGTAGCACCCCGGAAATCCTAGATTTGGCCCTTAGTGATCATAATTGCATCACGATGCAATTGTTCTTCTGGGGGAGAAAGGATAGAGTAGTGTGTGGGACTGTTGGGGATATTATCCCCCATAGACCAAATGGCACAAGGATTAAATGGGCCAGGCATAACGCAGAGCAGCTGTTGACTAAAATTGTGGTTGCCTGTCTCCAGGAGTTGGAACGCTGCCTCGATACTGATGTGGGTACCACTAGAATCCTTGTTGGGTTTGACAAAATAAATGAGATAACCAAAAAGATCTTGACAAACAACAAGGCTAAGGGACCAAGGGCTGCTATAGGCTGGTTTGATGGGGCATGCACAAAATCCCTACAAGAATTTAAAAAAGCCCTCACTTGCAACCCCAGGGATAGGGATGTTGTCAGTTCGCTAAGGTGTATTTATAAGGAGCACTTGATCCGAAGAAAGCAGGAGTTAAGGGAAGAAGCATGGGAAAACTTGTCTAAGGCAGCTGTGCTCAAGGATACTAAGTTATTTTGGAATACTGTAAATAGTCCCTTTCTCCAGAATGAGGTTTACCCAGTATTATCTGCCCAGGTTAGCGAGGAAAACTGGGTCTCTTATTTTTCTAGTATTTTTAATCCAGGTGGGTCAGCTCTGGGGAGTGCCGTGCCTACTGACTCTAGTCCTAACACTTTCCTTAATATTACCATCGCTGAGGTGGATAATGCCATCCGGTGTAGTAAGGGAGGTAAGGCACCCGGCCCTGACGGGGTTCCGATTGACCTTTACAAAGCTGATGTACAGCTATGGAGTCCTTTTTTGACCAAGGTTTTTAATGCAGTTGCCATGGCCACCTTCCCCCGGTCCTGGGGCGAGTCTATAATCATTCCAATATACAAGAAAGGAGATAGGGGCGAGGCTAAGAACTATCGCCCAATCTCACTTCTTGACTCCTCCCTGAAAATAATGAGTAGGGTGTTATTGTTGCGACTGGAGGAATGGGCAGAGGTCAATGGAATCCTTGCTGATTCCCAGTTTGGGTTTCGCAAGGGGCTGGGCACGATTGAACAGTGCATTAACCTAGATTTGATTATAGGTAAATATACGCGTGCAAAACAGGGCTCTTTATTCCTCTGTTTAGCGGACCTTTCAAGTGCATTCGATCTGGTGGACCATGCATTACTGTAGACAACCCTACTGGATCTAGGTGCACCATCTGAAATTATTTATTTGCTGGCACGACTGTATAGTAAATTGTCGGCTAGGATTCGCTTTGGTCAAGCGGGAGAATGTACCCCCAATATTAGAGTGGATTGCGGTATTAGGCAAGGCTGTGTCATCGCCCCCCTTCTTTTCTCCCTTTTTATTAATGCCATTGAGTCCGAGTTGAGACTGGTTAATGCTGATGCCCCAACCGCTGAAGGACTAGCAATTCCAGTATTGCTTTACGCAGACGACACAGTGCTTCTATCTAGAACCCCTGTCGGACTGCAGAGACTCATGGATAAATTTTGGGATTTTATTAAAGGGAGAAAGCTTAAGATTAACAATTCAAAAACCTTTATTATGGCCTGTGGGAAGAAAGTAAAAAAATAAGAACCTTTGTGTTTGATGATCAAACGATCCAAGTGGTTGAGAAATTTTGTTACTTGGGTATCACTTTTAATAGTGGTGGTATATGGGCTCAGGAGATGTCTAATGTTAGGGCAAAAATGAGGAAATGTGCCTTTGGTATCTTTAAATTTGCTTCCAAATTGGGAAGTAGGCGCATATATGACATGTTGTATATTTACCGCCACAGATGTGTATCTTTGGCCCTTTATGGTTCAGGCGTGTGGGGACATTGTCGCCATGAGGCTTTACAAGTGGAGGAAAATACATTTTTAAAAAGGCTCCTCTGTTTACCATCCTCAGCCTCTACCAGACTGACCCACAAGGAGGTCGGATTGGAACACCTGGCAGACCTCATAGGATTAAGACCCCTACTGGTATGGAGATCTATCTGGTCTAAGGAACAAACTGGCTTTACGAGGAAAATTATCAATGATTGCCTCCGTTTAGATAAATTTAGACTGATCCCATGGCTTAATTATACTATCACTACGTTTAGAGATGTGTTTAATTTGAACGTCTTTGAAGACCCTGCCTGCGCTATTGATATACCGAAGGAGTTAAAACATGTTTATTTGGGGGGTAAAGCTAAACTACGTAGTGATGCCACATGCCAGTTCTCTACCCATATATATTACCATTCTTATAATTTGGCTTCTCAAAGTATCTAAAATTGGTCACTAAACACTCCCATCAGCATGTCCTTACTAGACTGCGACTAGGGATAGTTCATAAACTGGTAGCTTACCCTTAAATTAAGAAACATACCTCTACCCCATGCCCGTGTGATGGGATTTCGAAACAAAGTCCTGAGCATTTTTTGTTGATTTGCCCATTATATTTGTGTTTTCGTATCACTTACCTGAAACCACTTTTTAAAAAATATGTTGTGCTCACTGCGAAATCCGCTATGAGCCTTCTATTTGCACTTGATGAACCTGATGTGTGTTATTTTACTGCTGTATATATTTTAAAATCTGTATCTGCAAGAAAAAGTATGTCCTTTTTATCTTAATGTGTTTAATCTGTTTCTAGTCAAACCCATTGGTTTCCGTCTTCCCATTGTCATGAATTTTATTGTGCTTTTATGATTGTTTTCTAAAATGATCGAATAAAGTTTTTTTGAATTTGAATTTGAAGTGAATTATTGTAAGACCAACACGTTAGAAACTTTAGTTTTTATTTTTACGCATAAAAACAGCTGTATTCCAAAGGGATCGGAGTCCTTGTAATGTCTTGCTTTGTTGCTATGGCAATGGTTTTCTTGGCTTGCAGCTATTTGGATGCACAATAAAGATGTATGCTCAGAGTCGGAGGTGTCATGTGTTTAATAAAGTCCTGATCTTCTAAACAGTAAATGCTATGAAAATCATAATTCTCCACTGGATTCAGCTCCTTCTCAGGATACTTGAGGGATTTCCAATACCACCAACTTGTTCCTCGTGTCCTTTGTTTCTAGCTACATCATGTCTTTAATATTTGAATCCAGAACAATGTAAAGATATCTTTGATGCTACCAACCCACAAAATCTCTTCGTTTTCAAAGAAATAAATGTGTTCTGCTTTTCTTGTCCTTGGACTGATTTAAAATACCCAACTACTTTCATTTTACGTTCCTAAACCCTCAGGTGCAATGTCCATGCTATTTACAACTTTAGAATGTACATATAACAATTCTCCATATGTCCTTCCACTCCATTGCATAAGTTGGTCCTGCATCAAGCAACATCGTCAACAAAGTTGCATTTCCCACCATACTGGTGCTGAAATATTTTTCTTTTGTGCTTCAGTGAAATAAAACACGAATTCCTTCCCTCTCTTTTCTTGTTCTTCCCCTTACCAGTCACACGTCAAACTGACATTCTACAGTGGCTCCATCTTTCCCAATCACCTGTAGTAATTCCTCTTTTCTTGCTGCAGGATAAGTGATCGAAGTTTGCTAAATGTTTTGCACTGCCACTTCAAAAAGATAACGTAACCCAATCACCCGAATTTTCAAACTTGAAACGCCCCGTTACTATTTTGTTTTTGGCCTCACTTTTTCTCAAACCACATGCACATTGGATCTTGCAACATAACGCTTGCCTAATTTCAACCACATTGAGGTCTAAACCCTTGTTCTCTGCATCACTGAACTCAGGTGAGTTGCCAGAAACCCACAGCCCCATGGATCTCAAACAATGCAGTAGGAAGGATTTCTTTGTTCGCTGCAGAAATGTAAGCAATGTACAGCAATTACATAATATAAGATGCCTCGCTTCCACAGACAGGGCCTATCTTGGCAGGAACAAGTAACAAGTCGGTACACAGCATGTTGAAATACAATGAGATGTTGACACACCACCAAAACACACAACCCTTCACTCGCATCTACTCACGCATACATCAGTCAAAATATAGACCCCTGACACCGTACCTTATAGAGCACTTGCGCTGTCTACCCCAAACAGCTGCATCCACCAGACATCCTCATTATTGACAAAGGTGACCCCCTCCAATGTTTATGCTGAAGGAATGCAGTGTGAAGATGGCGATGGTTGGATGAGGAATAGGAAGTCTCAAGGCTTTACATGGACTGGCCATCTGGGGCTGAATGTGGCAGGATTTCTTGCACCTCTCTCAGCAAGCTACCCCAAGCCTGAGGCCCCACCTCCGACCATATTTACTAAACACATTGATCCTCGGTTCACATTACATTTGCAAATCATTGAACGACTCACCCAGACAACGCAGTGAGCCTATAGAAATACACCGAAGTATTTTTTTTACAATAATCATAGATTTGTAAACATTAGTGGCTCGCTGCTCAAGTGCTTGTGTAATTGTGAAAATGAAATGTGACCGCAGACACAAATCACAACAAGCATTGGTCGCGGGGAATGCAAAGATGGGGTGCTGCAGCGGGAGAGAGAGGCGAAGGCGCGCGCGCCGCAAACATGCGACCCGCCCAAACATGCGGCCCGCCCGCAGCAGCGCCCAAAGTGAAAGTAATTGCACGTTCACACGAGCGTGAACGCAAGCATTAGGCCAGCAAATGCCGATGGGAGGCACTTTTAAATCCCACTTATATAAGTCGAGCAGCAGCGCCCAAAGTGAAAGTAATTGCACGTTCACACGAGCGGGAACGCAAGCATTAGGACAGCAAATGCCGGTGGGAAGCACTTAAATCCCACTTATAAAAGTCGAGCAACAGCGCATGCGCTGCTGTAGGCTCGACCTAAACAGCGCATGCGCTGCTGTAGGCTCGACCTAAAAAGGCGTCTTGGTAAATTGCATTGTGCGCAAGCGCACGATAACACGCATGCGCACACGCTATGACAGGTCATACACAGACGGGGAGGTAACCTCATTTCCTACACTATCGGCGTTGGCTCTAGAAGCAAGATGGTTCCACCGGTGCCTGTTTCTCCTCTGATCAAGGTGAGGCTAGTGTGCATCCGCGATCTCGATTCTCCTCTGATCAAGGCGAGGATAGTTTGCATCCGCGAGCTAGAGTATCCTGCCATGCACCTTGGTGGGGGTACGTGGCCCACGTTGTGGCGGAAGACCTTGGTTCGTCCGCTGTGACGGTGTGCACCCACACGGAGGTCACGCGGTCATCGCCAACTGATGGCGGTGTTAATGGGAAGGCCACGACCGCAGTTCGGAGAGAACCACGGATAACACCCAACTTGAACTTCGTGCTGTAAACCATGAAGAGCAACTTAAAGAACCTTTCCGTTGGCAGCGGTATCTCATTCCGTTGACAGTCCCGTGCCCAGCTCCCTCCTAGACTCTTTTCTGTATACATTTTTGGGGTAAGGTTCATTTAGAGTAGATCAGGATCTTCATTTAAAAGGCGCACCCATGATGGTTTGGCAATGAAGGGCGCGTGGATCATGGGCAGAGCCACCAGTACTCAGGCGTCTAGCAGTGTTCCTGCCTAACTTATTCTCCATTTTTATTGAAACATGTCCGCTTTTCTGTGTAAAGGTATGGCTGAATCCTACTATTAATTATAACGTAGTAACGCGGAAAATAGAACCACTCCGGACTAAGCTGTATGTGTCCGACGTTGGGGAAGAAACTGTCTTCTCTCGAGACATAACCATTCTTCTCCGTTCAGTCACTAGGCATTTCGAATAATCTTTTAAACATTTTACATGATTCTTCAAATCCCAGATTGTTGAATGACTTATTGCCCCGACAATATATGGGTAGTCCTGTACTACCATCGTTCCCACTTTTATATTGTTACTTTATAGAGGTTCGTGTATCTCTTATTCTTGCATTACCAATTGAGGATAGTATGTCCTTTAGACAGCATCTTTATAGTTGCCTTATGTCATGGTGAGTCTGAGTTCTAATTGATTTTCTCTTTCCTGATAAAGCGACATGGAGCTTAAGTGTTTTGGAAATATTATCGATAGGATATATTGTTTTTAGGAATGTGAGATTTAGGCTTGGAGATTAATGGTTTTGCATGTTGTAGTGAAAAAGGTAGTGTCTAAACTGCTAGAAAGGCCAGGCCTACTTGGCAAATAAATGTTAATCAGAAGTAACACGAAGGCAGTTGGCTGTAATGATGCTCTACCCGCCTTTTGCCCCAGAATGCATTCTATTCGCATCATCCATAAGCAACATTTTGAAGGTTTTGCAATTAACAATTGCCTCCAGATGAACCAACATTTTGCCCGTACGACCACTTGCTGTGTTGGATGACATCGCTATTACTGCAGTGTTAACTCAATTTTCAACCCCTGTTGGATTTATTATTGTGTGTCCGTATTCAATTGTAGGAGCGTTGTACAGAATGTATTTTTGGGTACTACCAATTTTCTTCTGTTGCAGAGAACCCGCCCAGTCTGACACAGAGTGCACTGATTTGCCATGATCACATGAATGCTAAGCTTTTTCCTCTATTTAACCGACCCATAGCGGGTCCATGTAGGGGTTGTCAATTTACGTGTCATTGCCTGTTTGGGCCTGGAAATGACCTAGGATCAGCAGTCTCTGATTAGCACTCCAGCTAACTCGGGTAACGGATTGTCTCAGTACTTTGACAGGATAGATGCATCAAGTCGCAACTTATCACTATGCTAGATTGAATAACTGTGTAGTACACTTTCTTGCCTTACTGGTATGGAATAGTTGCTCCCATGTTCAGTTCATGGGTTTGCTGCTCCTGGGAGCAGCTCACAACTGACATGGTGGGATAACCGGTCCTGGGCACCTTCCTTAGTTCACTGGGTGGGATAGTTGCTCATGAGTACAGCCACTAATTGAGCGGTGTGTGGTATCTGTAGGAAAGTAGGATCGCCTTCTTATGGTTACCCCCACTCTTTGCTTGATGGTACAGTTTTTTTTACTAGTCTGACTGGGATCCTGCTTTCTCCTTTAAATTATCAAATACATGTTCTTTGGTACGCTCCAGATTGGATACAGGGGTACCCTTATCAGTCCCTAGTATATGGTACACATGTACCCAGGGCATAGGTACCCCAAAGGCCTCCCATGGGCTGAAGCATGTATTATGCCACCCATGAGAGGCCATGCAAAATGAAACTACAGGTCTCCTACTGCAACCTGTGTAAGTTGGTGCTTGCACCACTTACTTTAGATATAGATTAACTATATCTAAAGTTCACTACACTTAAAACTTACATCACCCCTATAGCAGACCTTAACAATCCTGAAGGCAGGGTGCTGGTTTTTACGTGAGGGGGTGCCCTTCATGAGCAGAACCCCTCTGCAGTCTCCGGAGACTATTTTCCCGGGTTGTCTGTGACTCAGCTGGACATACAGGTAGAGGTACATTAATAGCCTCGCGGTAAAGCTATTCTGAAAACGGCTGCATATAATTTATTTAGGAGTTTTATATAGCGCTAGCCAGACCCCAGGGTATCGGAGCGCTTTACAACAAAAATAATGGTGAAATCAGTCAAAGAAACTCTATAATACAATTGAGTCATGGCTAATCAAAAGTCTGAGAATATAGTATCGCATTCTTGGCATGGAAACGCATTATATGGGAGTCCTAAATAAATTGCTTTGAGTGAGGGCCTATTTCCGGAGGGGAGGTCCAGGTAACAATCGGATGGTGGGTGAGGTAGAAGGCTTGAAGCTCAGGTGGCTGAGTGCTGCGGAGCGCATGAGTTTGCGTTTGGGCAGCGGCTATCCATTCAGAAGGGATCGGTTGAGGAAGAGGTCTTTGAGTTGTCCTTTGAAATTTACAAAGGAGGGGGTGGTCCTGATATGGACTGGGATGGAGTTCCAGATTTTTGGCGCATTTCCCAAAAAAGAACAAGATGCGTTATTTTGTTTCCGAGTTCTCGGAGGGATGAGAAGTGGTGTGGCTACTCCTGAGGCTGCTTGTCTGGCCTGCTTTTTTGAGTTTTGCGGCCAGGTAGGCGGGTTTTCCCGTGTGTAGGGCTTTGTGCGTGAGACAGGCAGTTTTGAAGTATGCACGCATTTCTATTGTGAGCAGTTTTAGTTCTCTGAATGCAGGCGAGATGTGTTCAAATTTCTTTACTCCTGTGACCATTCCGGCTGCTGCATTGAGGGGAGCCAGGTGGGATTTTGCTGCTCCTCTGAGGGTTGCATTCCCATAGTTCAGTCTGGGCAGTACTAGGGCTTGAGTAGCTTGTCTGAGGTCATTCGGAGGGATGAAGGGCTTTATTTTGTTGAGCAGTTTGAGGGTGAGGAAGGCGCTCTTGGCACAGTTTTTGATGTGTTTGGTCATGTCTAATTTTGGGTCCTGTATGATTCCCAGTGATTTCACTGAGTCGGCCGGGGTGAGATTGCAGTTAAGAGCATCCAAGGCTTTGAGCCATTCTATGACTTGGGGGTTCTATTCCTTGTTGGAGATGAGGAGGATTTCTGTTTTGTCTTGGTTGAGTTTTAAGTGATTGAGTGATAGCTAGTGTTGGACTTCTTTTAAAGTGTCATGTAGTCTTAGGATGTCGTTAGTCAAAAAACAGAGCCTCCTTGTCATCAATACAAAGCAGTCAATACATAACAGTCAACGTACCTTTCACACTGCAAGGGTGAGAGTGGACAGCACAGATGTAGTCACAATGATTAAGAGAAAAAATAGTTACGTCAAGAAAATTTATTATCAATTTCATACATAAAAACTGCAAACACAGTACTATATATTGTCATATGGCTATTTAAGAAGCGGTGACAGTATTAACATATCAATGCACATTAAAAATCATCATAAACAATGACTAAACAAAAAATATATCATAAAATGTGAGGTTAGGGACACAATAAGAAGGACAAAAATAGTCCTATTGACAGAGGAAAATCACCAAACCCAAAGACTCATTGATTGTGACCCTAGTCAATATTATTTCCTATTCAATATGTCACAAAGAATTATAATCAGAGATTTTGTGTGGTTTCCTCATACAAGAGCATCGACGCGTTTCGGTGGGCTATTAGTTCTCGGCCAACACCTTCATCAGGAAAGATTAAAATAGAGTCCCAATAGCAGTTACATTAAAATCAACGATCTGAAAAAAACATAACATAACATATTTTAAGTTACTTATAAAATCTATTTGTTCTCTCAATACATAGACACATATATGACTGTCCAACAAATCATCCCCGCAAACGCATCACACAAGCGAACAGCCAGACAAATTTTAATATGCAAATCCATTTGTACCTGTTGTGGAAACTCCACTTCGTAGTGCTATACAGGGTCGTTGTTATTAGCACATGGTGCTCATATGAGCGCTACCAGGTCAAGAGGTTTTCACACAATGTTTTAAATATACTCGTGGAAACCCAACTTAGCAATGCTCTAGATATGCCATCTTATTGGTCTTTAAAATCTGTGAGAGCACTAAGTAATGATCCTTACATAAGCATTTTGTTAATTACGTGTCTGTGCACTAGACTTTAGCATCAGCATCACTGCTTGTATTCCATATCAAGTTAGAATTTATTTGCATTCATAGAGGACCAACTACCTTATTTGTATAAGAAGCTGTATCCATGCAACTACCGCCACTGATTCTTTCTGTCTTTTTCCGCGGTCAAGAAAAGTTGTTCACGGTGGGTTTATAGGCACCTAATAAGTAAAGACATGACAACCTCCAATATTCCGTTTTAAACAACAATCATACTATAAGGAAAGATTGGTCCCACTTAAAATTACCTGGGATGTATCTGCAGCGAGTCTAAAAAGACTTCACGACACAGAAGTTTTTCTATATAGGCAGTATCCTTATATCTCCCACGCAAACGTTTTGGCACCTATTCAATGAAAATGAGTGCCATGTTATATTATTACATTATCATACTTATTTTAAGTGATCATTTTGCATACTATTTAAGTCTGACAGGATTCATGTGAAAAATTCTTTTTACACATTCTCTGATTCATAAACTTTAGAGAAACTGAATGTTTCTAAACTATTCAGAGCTTTAAGCATTCCTACATGGTTCTTTCACGAGTAATTCTATTACTTCCCCAACTTTATCTAACACCCACAATCTTGTCAAGACTTATGTGTCTCTTACTACATAAGAATCCCTATCGATGATATCTAACAGGGTCTAGCAGATATAGTTAACAGAGACCGCGGTAATAATTCAACGTTACTCATTTACCTTCGGCAGCTTTCTTTTATATAGTCCCTGCTTCACCATCCAATTTGGGTCGAAATTATATTCAAGCCAGGGTTCGGTGCAAAATAAAAGCACTACGGAGAAAACAGCTATGTTTTAGTACGATTCGAAGTGAACTGTGCTATAGCGAATCAGATTATAGCACTTACGAATAGTTACAACTAAAGCTACCTCTCGTCAAAGCTTACCTCCGTTTGCCTGTTACGGTGCATATAGAACAGCCCTCTGTGCAAATACAGCTAAACTTGACTTGAACTCAAGGAGTATATATACGGTATGACTCTTAATGAAAACAGGTGGAAGTGAAAACACTACTTCCGGGGCATTACGGACATGTTACCCTCGTTGTTTCGAACTCCGTGAATGTCACCGCCATCTTGGAGGTGTCAAAAAATGGTCGGTGCCCTATTTATTAAGCGGATAATGTCTTTACCAAAACGAAACGGAGACCGCTATAGACCTGCAGTCGCCATCATTCTATATTGAAAACATATGCTTTTTTTTAAGGATTATTGTCATTTATTTATTGACATATACCAGAACCTATTGATTGCTATGATGTCATTCAAATGCAACCAACGAGTACGTGACAATTGTTGAAATGGCTCAGCCTTGATCCTTCATATCTAGTCAAGACTTCTAGGATCATACCAGAGGGAAAAAGGTGCCCCAAAAAAATTTTTTTTTGGTCATATTAATTCTTCCAAGTAGGGAACAAGAACCCTACAAAATGGCCACAACCATATACAGCGTAATTATTACTAGAGGCATACCTATCCACTCAAAGCCAACCTCAGCCAGGAATTCGATCCTGTTGGCTTGATAGTGAGTTAAAAATGTGCCATTTGGCCCATATTCTTAGCTCTAAGAAGATATTAGAGCATCACCTATACGCATACTAATGCAGACAACAATTTGAAGATCAGCCATTTCTCTTGCTCCTATATCCCTAAACAACAAGGGAAGTAAGGCCAGAAGTCTTACCGCAAGACTCTTCTGTTTTTGTCTTATCTTGTCGCCAGCAAATGTTCCCATTCCTCTCTACAATTCAATCCTTTATGTGCAGTGTTTAAATGGGAAATATACCATTGTTCACGTGCCTTTCGTTTGTTAGTCATATTACCACCTCTCCTATCAATTTTAATTCTTTCCAGGATGAACCACATGAAATCGTTTTCTCCGTGTCCATACTCAAGAAAATGTGGCACCAAAGGCGCAGTTAGTTTTCTTGTTCTTATTGCTGATCTGTGCTCTTGTAACCTAACCCGTAGTTCTCTGCCTGTCTCTCCCACATATCCAAGCCCACACGGGCACTGGAGGAAGTAGACCACATTTTTACTCCTACAGTTGTTAAGAGTATTGGCTCTGATTGTATATCCATTGTACTTCATTTCTTTAGATTGCAGACACTGGGGGCAAATGTTACAAGTACCACATCTATAATTGCCACATGCTCGATCGTTCATAATGGTTTGCTGACTATCGGATCTATCTTCACGATAGGTGTGCACTAAAATATCTCGCAGGTTGCTGTTTTTCTTAAAAGCAAACAGTGGTTTGTCTAATTTGACCTCTTCCTCATAGTTTAAAATATGCCAGTTTCTGTTGACAATATTTTTAATTTGGTTGCTCATGCTGCAAAATTTGCTCACAAAGACCACTTTGCTAGGTAATTCTTTGCTTGCTGCAGGTTTGTGAACCAGGACATCTCGATCATAAAACCTAGCGCGTTTTCGAGAGTGGGTCAAGAGTTTTTTTGGGTATCCTCTATCCCTAAATTTGCGCTTAAGGTCATTGGCATGTTTGTAAAAATCCTGTAAGTCCGAACAGTTCCTCCGAAGACGGAGAAACTGGCTAAAAGGGATACTATCCCTCTGAGATTTCGGGTGAAATCTTGAGAAATGAAGAAGAGTGTTCTTGGCCATAGGTTTAGTGAACAACTCAACTCCCAAAACTCCATTGACATCTTTAATTGTAATGTCCAGAAAGTCAATCCTGGTTCTGCTGAAGTGGAACGTGAATCTTAAGTTTGGATCTCCCAGATTTAACCATTCGAGAAATGTTTCCAGATCCTCTGTGGATCCTTCCCATATAAAGAAAATGTCGTCAATGTAGCGGTACCAGCCCGCTACATTTTCAAAAAATGGGGCCATCTCATTGTATATATGCCTGATTTCAAATTGGCCAACATACAGGCAGGCCAGACCAGGAGCACAGGTGGCCCCCATGCTGGTCCCTTTAAGCTGTTTAAAATATTCGTCTTTGAACAGAAAGATGTTATTTTTCAAAATCAGGTTTACACAATTAACAATAAAGTCGGCATTGGCTCCACCTAGGTCTCGGTCAGTCAAAACCTCTCGAATGACATTTACTGTATCATGCTGTGGGATGTTAGTATATAGAGACTCAATGTCTAGGGTAACTAGACATTGAGTCTCCCCACAGAAAGGTTTCCCTTCAACGAGAGAAATCATGTGAGCGGAGTCCCTCACATAAGAGCGCAGCCCACAAACAATAGGGCGCAAGAAATGATCAACATATTTGCTGATGGGTTCCAGAAGAGATCCAATACTACTCACTATTGGTCTCATCGGGGGATCCGTACAGTTCTTATGGATCTTTGGCAGACCATAAATGGCAGGGGTCCTAGGTTCCAGATTATTAAGGAATTTGAACTCATCTTCACAAATCCAGGATTTCTCTTTGGCTTCTAAGAGCAGGGCTAGGCATTCTCTAGATATAGTGACTAACTGCCTCTCATTTGTTCGTACATAGTGTTCCTTAATATTAAGCATTTCTAACATCCTGTGTTCATAGTCCAGGGTGTTGAAAATCACCACCCCACCTCCCTTATCGGCAGGTTTAATGGTGAGATTTCTGTCTGTTTTAAGGGAATTGAGGGCCTGTCTTTCTGCTCTATTGATGTTATTATGTCCCATAAATTTGTTTGATTTGTTCAAAATTTTATGGATGTCACACTCAACAGCTTTCTCAAAAATTTCAACATTTTTGCCAATCATGGCCAGACTCGGGGTAAATTGAGATTTAGGCTTAAAGCCCGAGTGATTAATGCGTTCAAGAGTGTCCCTGTTTTCAAAAAATCTCCTCAATCTCACTTTCCTAAAGAAGGCACGCAAATCCTTTTCTAACTGGAACTTGTCTATTGGTGCTGATGGGACAAAGCTAAAACCCTTACTTAGAATACTAATTTCTATTTCATTAAGGGATTTATTGGATAGGTTAATTACTGGTGCTCTGTCTGTCGCCAATATCGTTGGCTCCTGGTGCGCATATATTCCTGTTGTTGAGGAGGACCCCTGTTCATCTGGCCTCTCCCCGGATTCCCATTGTAACGTGGTCCTCTCCTCGGGCGCGAGTCTAAAAAAAGGCACGTAATCCCTAGTATTGCCCCTGTTCACAGGTTCGTCTATTGGTATGCTATAATCTTCACTACTTGAGCCAGACGTGTTAGAAAAGGTGACCTGTTTTCTGCCACCTCTGCTATATATTTGTCTATTTGGTGGTTTCTCCCAGGTCATGTAATTTCTCTGTTGGAAATAATTCTCCCTGAGATATGTGTAAATCTTTTCCTGAGAGAACCTATCCATATCCTTTCTCAGTTTGTTAGTTTTTTTATTTAATAGATAGTCTCTATATCCTTCCACATCTCTATTAATATCCTCTAACTTTTTTTTGGCTTCTTCTAATGCAGAACAATTATTTAACTCTTGCTCCAGTTTGTCAATGGCCTCTTTCTCAATTATGATAAATTCCTGGGCAGTCTCAATGATCAGAAGCATCCAATCACGGCTGCATCTATTCGAAATCATAGCCCATGTCTCCAAGAACTTTCTATTTTCTATAAACAGGCCCAGGTCATTGCGGACCTGTAACCCAATCGGGATTGTGCCTGATTTTACATATTCAATCAAGAATTCGGCATGGGCCTCAGTGCGTATTAGTTTCTTTTTTAAATTCAGCAGCTTGCCCCAGTTTTCACCTTTCCCTGATATAACGGTAATTTTATTCCCATTTTTTGTATTGATGATTTTATTTAGTTGGTCATCACTAAAACCAAATGTTCTGAATTGGTCCATATGTGGGCAAAAAGCTCTCACTCGGACTCGTACAATAAAGGGGAGTATACCAACGCGAACTCTCCAGCACCAAGAGCTGTACAAAATGTTTCAAAAGAGGAGAGAGGGACCCCAAAGACAAAGGAGAGGGGTACCAAATATGACCTTAGTCAAAAAACAGAGCCTCCTTGTCATCAATACAAAGCAGTCAATACATAACAGTCAACGTACCTTTCACACTGCAAGGGTGAGAGTGGACAGCACAGATGTAGTCACAATGTAGTCTTAGGATGTCGTCCATGGAAGAGGTTTCAAGATAGATCTGGGTGTCGTCCGCATAGAGTTGGAAGGGGATGTTGGATTTTTTGAGTATGGCGGTGAGTGGTTCCATGAAGATGTTGAAGAGTTGCGGGGAGAGGACCAATCCTTGGGGTACACCCCTGTTGACGGGGCGTAGGTCCGACAGGATATTGATGTTTTTATCTTTTGGGTGTGCTTCTGTAGAAAGGAGGTGAACCACTGCCTAAGACCACTTCGTCCGCTCCCACCTTTTCTTGTAGTACTTTAATGAGTAGTTTGTGGTCAACCGTGTCGAAGGCTGCCGATAGGTCTATGAGTAGACCGCATTGGTCGTTGTCTAGAGAGTTGCAGATGTCATCTATGACGTTGCGGATTGCTGTCTCTGTGTAGCATCCTTGTCTAAAACCAGATTGGTGAGGGTCTAGGAGATTATTGAAGTCCATGTGTTGTGTAAGTTGGGAGGAGAGCACACCTTTCCAGGGTTTTGGCTAGGAGAGGGAGGTTGGAGACGGGTCTTAAGTTCAGATCATTGGCGTCCAAGCTCGGTTTCTTTAGTAGAGGAGTGACTTGTCCGACTTTGAGACAGTCCGGCATGACTCCCGTTCTCAAGGAGCTATTTGTAATCTTGGTCCATATCGGTGCTAGGGTGAGATTGATCTTTTTGGCCAGGTGGGACGGATCGGGGTCCGAGACGTGAGTTGAGGGAGTCGCACTCTCAATCATTCTTGATTATCTCCGCTTCAGAGATGGGGTTGAAAGATTTCCATTTGTTAGGGTGGTGCTTTGGTGTGGTAGCTTCTGTCACGGTGAGTGGGCTACTGTCCGGGTGGCAGAGGTGGACGTCCAGGGAGAGCTCAATCTTTGTGATTTTATCATCGAAGAAATTGGCAAAGTTATCACATTGGAGTTTGGAGGCCTGCACAGAGGATGCGGGGGGCTTTGATGTCTGACATTGAAGAGTTCTTTCGGCCTGTTTTTTTGCATTGTCAAGGGCACTACAAAAGAAGGACTTTTTCTCGTTCTCGAACTGATTTGTGTCGATTCAGTAGGATTGTGGACGGATTGTTCCGCCAGTCTTTCTGCAGCTCTAAGCGGTCTTCTTTCCGAGTTGATGTTGAACCAGGCTCTCGGAGGGGTGTTCTGACTTTTCTTTTTCAAGGGATCCAATTGGTCCTTGATGGAGGTCATATTTGTGTTGTTTTGTGAGGTGAGGTCTGTTGTGGAGAGGTTGTCTGTGGTGATGGGGAGGAGTTCGCTTACCTTTTCTTCTAAGTCACTAAGCAGAATTTGATTTAGGTTTCTCGCCCAGTGGGGGGGTTCGTGCGTGGCAGGCATTGGGTAGTTTGGTTGATATAGAATTCAGTGGTGGTCTGACCAGTTCACTGGTAGGATGTGGTTAATAGTGACTGTGTCTGCTTGGGCTATGATGGCATCCAATGTTGATCCTCTGTTATGTGTTTGTTCTGTACAATGTTGGGTAAGATTGGTGTTATGCAGTAGGCCATTCAAGGTTTGAATCATCGAGTTGCTGTCCTCATTCCATTGCAGGTTGAGGTTACCAAGAATTATGCTGTTGGAGTTCCGGAGTGCACAGTGAGTTATCAGTACGGAGAGGTGTTCACCAAATGCGGTGGTGTTGCCAGGTGGATGGTAGAGGAGATGGCATGGTAGAGTTTTGTTTTCCATCATCTTAATGTTGGCAGTTAGACATTCAAATAAGTTGTAGTTGAAGGAGTCCATTTCAGTTACAGAGATGTCCTTGTGAATGATTGCAGTACCCCCACCTCGTATAGAAACATATTGTGTTTGGTATCAAACACCTTGGAATCATACCTCCACACCGGAAGTATGATTCCACCCTTCTGAAGCGAGCTAAGCCAAGCTCGAGCAGAGAAGGGCAGCACAATCGACATCCTGTCACAGGGAGGTGTGACCACCTCCCAGATAGGATTTAGTGTATTGGAGCTCGGTGGGTGCACTCTGAGAGTGCCTGAAAGCTTGCACCTGGGGCACATTTGGTGTCCCTGTGCATAGTCCTGCTCAAATCAGTTCTGGGAGCCGTTGGTGCCTGCTCTGGTGCGAAATTGGACAAAGGACATGGGTGTAACCACCCCTCTGTTCTGACCCTCCCCTAGGAGGTTCCCCCGAATCTGTCCAACCCTCTCCCGTGGGTACAAAAGGGCTTACATGACTGTAGCTCTTTAGATTTTACGTGGGCAAGATTCTATAAGAAGAAACAACTTACCTTCGACCGTCATTCTGAACTTTGCTGGACTTCGACTGGGCTCGACTTCGTCTCCCTCTCCGTCCAAAGCTTTGTCCGTGCCCTTTGCTCTATACAGACTCCGTGTCAGGACCTGTGGTGCACTAAGGACAACTGAAGAATCTCTCTTGGGGTGAAGGAGTCACTCCCCTGCATTCGCAGGCCCCTCAACGCAACTGAGCAGTCTGCTGCTCCCGAGCTCCTGCAGACTCTGTAGACTCCAGCAGAACAGGAGGTGGGTTTCGAAGGTCCCGGAGGTTGAGCTGCCCTCTCAGCAAGTTTGAGACCAGTATCCTTCGTGGGGACTGCATTGCCCGAACCCCTGTGCACCCCATCCATTTGAAAGTGCATATGCTTGTTGGCAATTCCCGAGCTTGTGCATTGGACTCCGTGTAGTCCTGACCCTGAGCAGTATTTCCACCAAAGAACTCCAGCCTCCTCGTACTGAGTGCTCCGTGGTCTGGTACTTTGTGATCTTGCTGGAGGTCCCCTCACGGCTCGTGGTCGTTCGGCCTGTGGATCCTCCAGGGGGTTATCTTGAATTCTGTTGGGCTTTCCTGGTTGCTCCAGATGTGTCCTGACTCCCCATTGCCTGGTGAGTCTCCTGGACCTTGAGGAAAAGTAGGTCGCACCCCCTTACACTGACCTGCTCCCTGCTGACGAGAGGCAACTACCTCGAAACACGTGTCCAGGGATGGCTAACGCAACACATACTGTTCTATTTACATTTCGTGGCATAGGCGTACCCGCCGTCGCCACTATATTTCCCACAGTCCTTTGGGGCAACTTGCTGGTGTGACGAGCAGTGTGCGACCTACTTTTCCACAGTCTCCTGGACCTTGCTGGTCCACACTGTAACCTGCTTGACCTTCCTGCGTGGGTTGCCTTTGCCAAGGCTTGTTGGTGCTCCCGCCGGACACCGACCCCTCAGCACTCGACATCCTTCGTGGGGCAGCTCCCATCTGGCTCCTGGTTGTTATCGACATCTCCTGGTCCTCATGGCTGCAGAGTCGAGCATCCCTTCTTAGCACCTGAAGTACCCGACATCGGTGGGCATTCGTCCCCCGAGCCCATGGTCACTCTGAAGTGACCCAGACTCTGTCCACTCTGCTTTCAGGTTCCTTCCTACAAGAATTCAGCCTTGGATTCCACTGAACCCTTTTTGCCTTCACAGCAGCAGCTCTTCTTCTCAGCCCTTCATTGAGAATGACGGCGGTTTCCGACCATTCCAGGCCTATGCACCAGGCTCCTCTGAGATGGGTAACTCTGGTACTATGGTATCCATGGGTGGGGTGGCTCTCTAACCTCCTAAGTTCCAAAGGTATTCCTCGAAGTCCTCATAGAAGGGTCCTTAAACTGTAAAATTGCAACCGCAACTTCCCCGTAGAATTGTACGCAGTCCGTAGTTGTGTTAGCACACTGCACCCGTACTCTGTGGGGTCCCTGTCTACTCACTTTGGGTGGTTCCTTGGGGTCCCAACGATTCTACGTGCCCCAGACCTTGTCTTGACCTGAGTCGTGGTTGTTATACCACTATTTTAGTATATGGTTTGGTCTTCCCCCTGGAGCCCACTGTGTATTGTGCTACTTACAACTGTTCTATTGATCTCCTTTCATTTAATTAATGCAGGAGGTGATATTCTGGTCAAAAAGCTGCTTTACTTTCCTTCAAGATTAAACCTGAAGGCTGCTCTCCACAGCTACCACTAGGATAGCTTTCTAAAGGTTATCTTTGACCTCGTACATCATAAGGGTCGTTTGGACTGGTGCAAGGTGCCCACTTTAATTAGTGGACATCATATACCAGGCCAACTTCTCACAATCTGTTTATCAATATATACAATGTGTTGTAGCTAAACAAATCAAAATGCACCAACAAGACAGCTTCAGAATTTCAAGTCTGTCAGAAACCCTAGCACCATCATCCCTCCAGGAATTTTTGTTCCATTGATAAGGAGCTTCTGGTGGGCCCAGGCATTCGACTATCTTGATGTGGTGGTAGACCCTTCTCCTATTTGCCTTCCTCTTCTGTAATAGATTTGCATGCTAGCTATTTTCAGGGCTCATCTTGTGCAGGGACTCTGTCAGAACCCACACTTTGCTCAGTTTTCTCTGTTCAGTTGTTGGCTAGCCCACCTCTACAGCCCGGGTCTAGCTGGAACTTCAGGGAGGCAGCAACCGGTGTCTCGAGGTCCAGGAGGAGAACGACCTGCGCCGCCTTACCTGCTATTCTGGATCAGTGCTGCTAGCATTGTGGTACAGCTTGAATACAGCATTATATAGTGCCTGACCAGTTTGGTGTGCCACCTCATTATAGATAGCTCGGGCACCTCACAGGCCTTGAAAAATCATTAAAAAAGGTTACCAGGACCACTCCCCGCTCCTGTTGCACTTCGACATTCTCCCGAGGGGGAGGGTAGGGTGGTCCCGATTAATCCCTGGTACCTGCGTGACCCCACCATTCGCGCAGAGTTGGTGAAATCCCTTAAGCGATATTTTGACGATAATGTGGGGTCAGTGTCATCGGCGGTCTCTCTGTGGGAGGCTTTCAAGATGGTACTCCGGGGGGAGGCCCTGTCCCTTATTTCCCATTCCTGGAAGCGCGAGCGGGAGGAGGTGACCCGTGTTGAAACTGAGATAACCGAGTTGGAGGGTGACCTAGAATGTGGGGTGACGGATGACAAACTACATGTTCTCCGACTCAAGCAGGCGGCCTATAAGGCCCTCGTCACGGAGGCGGCCAGGGGCCTCAGTAGAGAGCAACAGGGGAGACTGTATGATGTGGGTGATAAGGCTGGGAAATTGATTGCGTGGCTGGATAAAAAGGAGAGAGCGAGTCGAGTTGTCCCGTCGATTGAGAAACTGGATGGTGTGTGTGTCACTGAACCGGGAGAAATTGTTGATTGCTTCGCTGAATATTTCCGTGGGGTGTATTCCCCGGTGTCCTCCCGCTCGGAAGAGGATTCCCATGCCCTGCTCAGGGATATCGCGCTGCCTTCCCTTTCGGAGGAGGACAGTGTCGTTGGACGCCGCCCCAACATCTGAGGAAATTGCCCTCGCCATACGTTCGGTCGCTTCCGGCAAGGCCATGGGTCCTAATGGTCTTCCTATCGAATTGTACAAGCTGCGACCGGACACGCTGGCGCCGCATCTCCGTGCTATGTTCCTCGCGGCCCGTTCGGCGGGTTCCCTCCCGCTAGACCAGCGTCTGGCTACTATCGTGGTTATTCACAAGGAGGGGAGGCCGTGGGACCGGGTCACGTCCTACAGGCCCATTTCGCTGCTGAATGCGGAACCCAAAATTCTCGCCAAGGTGTTGGCCAATCGGCTGGTTGGCGTGGTGTGCGATCTGATTCACCAGGATCAGTCCGGTTTTATCCCTCATCGCAACACTGCGCTCAACCTGCGGCGCTTGCATGGGGTGCTCGCGCGTGTCCCGTTCATATGGGAGCCGGCCATTTTGGCGTCCCTGGACGCCACTATGGCGTTTGACACACTTGAGTGGCCATATATTTGGGCGACGCTGGCGAACTTTGGGTTTGGCCCGGGATTCATCGGTTGGGTGAAATTGTTGTATTCCAGACCGCTGGCGCAGGTGGCTGTGAACGGTAGAGTGTCGGCTCCGTTTGAGCTGGGCAGGGGCACGCGGCAGGGCTGCCCGTTATCGCCGCTCCTCTTCGCGCTTGCCTTGGAGCCCCTGGCGGAGTGGCTGCGGTGGAATCCTTCTATCCGTGGTCTCCGATGGACCCCTGAGTATGAGGACCGCGTATCTCTTTACGCTGATGATATTCTTTTGTACCTGGCTTCCCCGCGTAAATCGCTGATAGTACTGGTTGATGTATTGCACTCATTTGGCCTCAACTCTGGCCTAGTCATCAATTGGGCTAAATCTTGTGTGTATGTCCTCTCTGGGGAGGCTCCTATCCTTCCGCGGGGTTGTCCTATCCAAATTGCTCCGCGGGGATTTAGGTACCTGGGTATCTTCATTACCCTGGACGCGGAGACCCGGTATAAACAGAACTTGCTTCCCCCCCCTCCAGCGCCTGAAGGATGATGTCGCGCGTTGGAGGCGCTCGCCGCTCGGCCGGGCGGCATTGTTTAAGATGATGTCGCTGCCGTGTTTCCTGTACGCCTTACAGAACACAATGGACGTTGTCCCGGCGCGGTACTTTCGCGAAGTGGAGAGTTGGCAGCGCCGCCTGTTCTGGGAGGGTAGACCGCGTATCGCCCTGGCGAAGCTGACGCTCCCGTGGTACGACGGGGGGGTTGCCCTCCCAGACATCAAGCGATATTACTGGGCCTCCCAGCTGGCTGCGATAAATCACGGCCTTTACGGGCCCGCTCTAAACCCGGCCTTTGAGATGGATAAAATGTTACTGCCGGGCGGCGACTATAATCGGGCGCTTTATTCTAGCTCGCTTGACGCACGTCTGACGGGCCCCACGCGGGTCATGGTGCGAGTGTGGCACGCGGCTAACTTGGCGATGGGGTGGAAGGATCATTTGATACCGGGCGACGCCACTAAACGCATCTGAGCGGCTGGGCTCCCTGTGGACCTCGAAGGGTTTTGAGAAGTGGGACATGATAGGCATCAGCAGGGTGGGCGATCTTTGGACGAGGGGGGGATTCAAAACGTTCGATGTGCTGCAGACGGAATTCCAGTTGCAGGACAGGGAGTACTTTCGATATATGCAGATCCGTCCTGCGTTGTGCTCCGTATTCCCGGACGTTGCCTCCATCCCGGAGTACTCCCCTCTGGAAGATAGAGTACTAGATGGGCATGTACCGGACGGCACGATTTCATTAATTTATAAAAAACTCATCAATGATCGCTCGGGACTGCTGACTGGCCTTCGTGAGGCGTGGGGGGCTGATGGATTGGAGCTGGATGACGAGGACTGGGTGTCTGCGGTGGCCTCCCCGAAAGAGGTGGCCATACCGGCTCGCCTTCGCTTCGTCCAGCTCAAGATACTCCACAGGGTCTATGTTACGGGGCCGAGTCTGATGCGTATGGGCTATGCTGTGGACGGGTTGTGTAAGCGTGGGTGTGGTTCTTTGGGGACCTTTCTCCATATTTTGTGGGAATGCCCGGAGGTGGCGCGATTCTGGCGTGGTGTGCATGAGGTTTTGCAGGCAGTTACGCATGTGCCGCTGCTGCCCGAGGCGAGGAGATGTCTCCTGAATGTGTGGGAGGCAACCGACTACTCAGTGCCGCAGACGTGGTGGGTGACTCTGGGATATATGGTGGCCAAGCGTGATATTGCGCAATTGTGGGGTTCCCAGAGGTCACCGACTGTCTCGGCGTGGAAGGACAACATGGATTGGTGTATGTTTCGGGAAAAGGTGGTGTATGTTGCGAGAGGTAAGCCTGGGAAATGGGTGAAAGTGTGGGGCCCCTGGAACGCCTACCGTGGGGGAATCTGTACCCCGCCGCTGATGCCTGATCCGTCACCGGCCCTGTCTCCTTAGCCTGCTTGTCTTCCTGGTTCTGGGCATTGAGTCCACTTTGTCTCCGTCCCGACCTATCCCCCCCCCCTTGATATTCCTGTGTATCGGTAGGGTCCCCCCCCATGGGAGCACATGCTATTGTTTCCGATTGTGGGTTGCCTTGTGGACTTGTTTTTTCGTTATTTATATAAAAATGAAACCGTTGTGTGGGGTCCGGATGGTGTGGCTGCCAACGCTTCTCTCAAGTCCTGTGATCCCACTTCTGCCGCAGCGTGTGTTCTATACTGTTTGTATTATATGCTCCTTTTGTTTGCTAGCGGCCGGCCTGAAGGTTGTAGGCCCATCTTTGTGTATCTTTTGGATTCTGTAATAAACGGTTTCAAAAAAAAGAAAAAAAAAAGGTTACCAGACTAGCCGGTCCAATGACTTGAATAATCTACTTGACCTAACTAATGCTCTTGACCCCCCTAAACTGGTCACAAATTGTATGTTCCTGAGCAATTTTATTTATTTTACTGAGCCGCTTATTTCTTCATTATTGTATTTTAGAGCACTGTCAAATAGGTGGGTTCAGCATGTCTTCTGTACAAAAACACATTTGGTTTAATAGACTAAACTTTTGTATAATCGGAATTAAACCTACGTAGTGTATACATGACCCCTGACCTGCCTCTTTGTTCATGAACAGCATTGTCATAAGGGCGGGGCATGAATGTTGGTCAGTTCATTATGAAACTCACTTTTTATATTAAAATTATTCTACAGCGTGATGTGATATCGCACTGTTTAAGTCTGCACATTTTCTATTAACATGGCCACAAAATTTCCCACTGATGTGCACTTTTACTGGTAAAACTATGTTATGTAGTGTAAACTGGCTTTTTGCAGGTTTACCCCTCTTCTTGCCCCCATTTCGACTGCTAGGTACTGCTGTAATGACTTTGAAATACCCTGAGCCCTGCTAATCGGGAATTGGTGTATATGTTCTGGCACCTTACAATTGTGCATGGTTGATTGGCTTTTGCCATAGCCTAACTTATTTGTAACCCTCTAGTTTATGGTACCAAGGGTACCCAGGGCCTTTAAGATATTGTCCCATGAGGGTCTGCAGCACTTGCGTGCACATTGAGTTGGAGACAGTAAAACTTGGCTCCTAGACCTCCTCTGGAAGGGCAGTTTGCAAACTGTTAACTCAACTTTGCCATTTAAAGCAATGACTTATCCCAATCTCATTTTCTACTATGTGTTAATTACTCCTATGGGAGGCCTTTCGAGTCCTACGGCAGGGTGCAGCATATTAGCAAAGTAGGACATGTGTTTAACATGTACAGAAATATGTATTTTATATGGTTACTTATGATCGTGAGTAAAGTGACTTGTTGATAAATATTTTTATACTTTTGAGAATGCAGTTGTGGTTATCCTTGGTAATTCAGTTTCACTTCTACACTGCATATTAAGATGTAAGACAGATTTTTTTGGGGATGGGGGGCCAGTTTTAATAGTATGTCTATAATTTTCGAGATGAACATAAGATTGTAGTTGGGGACTCTGTAAATCCGTTACAAATTGACTCTAGCAGTGACAATTATAAATCTTTATTGTGCGTTTTGTTATTTATTTGATTTTCTTTAGTTTGCCAGGTACTCTGCATTGCTGGTTGGGATGATCTATGGAAAAACAAGATATGGTAAGTTTGAAATCACCTATGTCTTGATCTTTTTTTTGTTGTTGTGTTTTTTGTTCCACATTGTACTTCCAGCAAGGCCCTTTCCTGAATTCTTTTTCAGCAGTGTCAACACCGTCAAAACCTTATCCGACTAGTATGTTATTAGATTCTCACATACTCAAAAATACTCCCTAGTTTCACCACAGTTGTTTGTGTTGGGAATGAAAACAAAAAGCTGTTTCCAGGTGAGGAGTCGCCTATTTTTTAACAGTACCTCTTTTAAAATCCAGCCTCTTTGTTCCTTACAACACATTTCACACAATGAATATATTAACCTGGTCAAAGCAAGCAGGCCTGCCAGTAGCCTTTCTGACCCGAGTCCACCTCAAAACCTTCAAGACGATTCTTCTAACATCTGCTGCCACTCCAGTAAGAAGAATCATCAACGCCTTAACTACTGGAATATTTGCAGAAGAACTCAGTCATGCACTCGCCCATTACTGAAGAAAACCAACTTGGACCAGCTGAACCCTGACCTCTACAGACCAATTATAAATGGACATTTCCTGGGCAAACAGATAGAAAGAGCCACGTTCGCCCAGATATGACAATTAATTGAATATCATGCTGTACTTTCATACTTCCAAACGGGATTCCATCCGAAATCTGCCCTCCTTGCCATCTGGGATGACCTGAAGAACACAGTCAACCGCAACGGCGTTGCTGCGCTGCTTCTCTTGGACCTCTCGGCTCTTTTGACATGGTTGAACAGGACAGTCTGTGATACCGCTATTGCCGCATCACAGGAGGCATCAGTTTTCGCGGCAGGAGCCGCTTGCTGCATTCTTTCCCGCCAGCCAATCAGCGCCAGGGGCGCTTTAAAACTCAGCGCGTCGGAGGCCAGGCTGGGCAACGTTGTTAACATCTACCAACGGATTTGAACCGAACGAACGATGAACTATTAAGGTACTGTGATATTAATACACCTCCCTGTAGCCTTGCTTTGTTTTGAGTGAGGGTATTATGAGTAGGCCTAAGTCTGGAAATGGGCAGGGTGTAGTGGGGACTCTAGATGCTTTTCTATTGAGGGCTGAGTCAGCACTCCTCCATGAAATCGAACTTAGAGTGGAGACTGTCCTTGGAGCCTCAAAATACCAATAATCGAACTGCTCCCATCATTTCTGACGTTACTGCTCCAGTTCCCCAACCGAACCTGGAAGTTAATGTATCACAAAATAATAGACTGCATTTAACTGCCTCGGACTCTGAAATCATTGATGCTCCTGATATGTGATAATTTTGATAATTCCGAAAAATCGTCCAGGCCTAATGTTGTCACACTGGGTCAAAAAGCTAAGACTAATCATGTGAATAGTCTTGCGCCGCCCTCTAAGAGAAAGGGACAAACCGTGAATAAACAATTTCCCAAACCCCTAGGGTGCAGAAATAAACCTAATGATATAGAGCATAACCAGGCGCCTGCTAAAGCCTGTGTTGAAATGGCTTCTAGGGGGGGGGGGTGTGTATTACCAACTGAGGTTGATTTTTGGGAAAAATTGGAAACCACGGTTGCAGCTCTTTTAGACCCACTGATGCAAAGGCAACACCCATTGAGGTCAGGTTATCGGATCTTGCAAAATCCGTGGTAAGCCGTTGCCAAAATACAGCAAAAAGTAACGGTGCGGAGTACACTGTTAGGAATAGGACTGTGGACCAACAGAAACCCTGTGATAGAAGTAAAAACCAGAATGTCCTGTTATACTCAAGGGCAGCAGGACAAATATTAAATAGCGGTGAAAACTCTTCCCGGGTAAAAGATCCAACCCCCATGTATGCCCAGATTACACATGCTCCAAGTGGCTCTCGCACTAATAGCGAGAGACATCAGACCCCAAGTATCATGGAACGTAGGTTGTCTGATCAAAGAACCCCAGGTGGCCTACATACTAACTTACATTTACCACCTGAAGCGACTCCCTACACCGTAATACTAGCTAATGTTCCCCCACTGTCACCCGGTGAATCAGAGCACTGGCCTGCACCGAGGAACAAGTCCCTACATTTTCCTGAGGGAAAGGACGGGGATTGATGAAGTGTTTTTTGTGGAATTCAAAATGGTGCGTCGGATTAGGTGGGTGGGGAAATCCACAATTTATTTTTCATTTTTTTAGGTGACTGTATAGTACTAACTTTTAGATCTCCATGTCTAGTTAAGACAATCCTAGAAAGGACAAACACCTGGCCTGTATGTTTATGGGGGGTTTCTATCTTACCACTGGGTTTCTTTTACCAGCCGCCTAGACCTCCGTGGTTTGTTGTGGTTGTAGAAAAGGAGAGATTTAGACAACCTAATCCGTATTCTATGCATCCTCCTGCTACGAGGCACTAAGTTGTCTAGGAGATATAGACTGACTGGCCCTAAACTTGAGTGGTCCAGGGAAAATGGATATCACAAACAATGAATCGGCGACAGTCCCTAATTCATTAAACGGTATAATGGACTTCTCTCATTTACCTGATCAAGAGGACATCTTAAATCGCTCATTATGCTTGTGTTCAGAAAGTGAAGGGAGGGTTAGTTGCGATGCAAACATCGTGACAGCAGTGCAGCCCATTTTTAATAAGGATGGGGAAGGGGCAGCAGGACATCATCAAAATGCTCGCCCACTGAGACTTATCTCATGGAACATTGTGGGTATTGGACCTAGACTATCTGATGAGGTTTGGTTACAATATATGAAGACATTTGATATCATTTGCACCTAGGAAACATGGAGCAAGGATGACGCTATTATCAATGGTTTCCGTTAATTCAACGTTTAGGCAACTCCATACACTGCAGGGAGAGCGAAGGGAGGCTTAGCGACGCTGATCTCTGTTCAATATGGATCTTTAAAGATTGAAAACATAGTTGATTCCCCCTGGTATCAGATCATTCTGATCTGTAATCTGATTGATGTCAAAATATATATATTTTTTTAATTTTTTTTTTTTAAAAGATTTTATCGTGCACAAAAAGGGTTACAAACACGGGCCTACAACCACCAGGGCCGGCCGCTAGTAGTCGAAGTGTTCCAGCATATCAGAAAACAATGACTGGCCCACAGGGGCTCCGCACTATCACAGTAGATCAGACTGCACATAAGGGAAATCAGAATACACACTTTTAGTATAAATAACAACAAAAAAGAAAAATACAAAAATACAACAAACAAGGCGAATCGACTTATGAAGGGCGGCGAACACCAGCCGGGGGAGTCAACACCCAACCACCCGAGGGCGGTCAATAAAAGAAGACCTGAGAGGGAGGGGGGGCCACGAGAGAACCAAATCTGTACTCCAAAGTACGAGATACACAAGGAACCCTCAAGGATCAGGGGGACGAGGCAACCCCGGACGTATCCACCAAAGGGGGAGCACAGATAGACCCACGATACGCGTTCCACTGCCCCCAAATTCTACCCCAAGCCCCCGGTTTACCACGAGCCACATACACCGTTTTCTCCCTGAACATGCACCAGTCCATGTTCTCCTTCCAGACGGATACGGTGGGAGGCCGCTGGGAACCCCAAAGCTGTGCAATATCTCTCTTTGCAATCATGTTCCCCAAGGCCGCCCACCGAGCCTGAGCCGCATTGCAGTCATTGGGCTCCCATACATTCAGCACACAACGATGCACCTCCGGCAGTAGAGCGACCCCGGTGACTCGTCTCATAATATCATGCACCCGGCGCCAGTATTCCGCCACCTCACGGCATTCCCATAGGATATGGAGAAAGGTAGCACTGAGCCCGCAGCCACGCTTACAGAGTCCGTCGTCTGAAAACCCCATCGAGACCAGGCGGGGGCCCGTCACATATACACGATGGAGAGTCTTAAGCTGGACCAGGCGGAGACTGGCCGGGATGGCCACCTCCTTAGGGGATGACAGTGCAGTCTGCCAGTCCTCATCGTCCAGCTCCACCCCATCTCCCGTCCATGCCTCCCGAAGACGCACCAAGAGGTCAGCCCGATTGTTTATCAGTTTTTTGTAAATCAGGGAGATAGTACTGTCGGGGACGTGGCCATCGAGTATGCGGTCCTCGAGAGGCGAAGAGGAAGGGACCGTGGTCCCCTCCCCAAAGACCGAAAGCAGGGCGTGCCGAACCTGTGCATAACGGAAGAACTCTCTGTCACTAAGCTCATACTCGCGCTGAAGCGCCGCGAAGGATTTAACCGCACCTTTAACCCACAGGTCCCCCACTCTGCTGATGCCGATCGTATCCCAGCGCTCGAAGCCTTTCGTTGTCCAGAGGCTTCCCAAGCGGTCTGAGTCGAATAGAGGAGTGGCGCACGTTAAACGCTCACTCCAGCCCATAGCTACGTTAGCCGCCTTCCATACACGGACCGCTATCCTGGTAGGGCCCGTAAGGGCCCCACCAGCAGACCGCGAGTAAAGCACTCTGTTATAGTTACCGCCGGGGAGCAGGAACTTATCCATCTCATATGCCGGGTTCGAACCAGGAGCGTACATAGCATGATTAATGGCAGACAGCTGGGAGGCCCAATAGTACCGTCTAATATCAGGAAGCGCGATGCCCCCGTCATACCAGGAAAGAGTCAGCTTGGCCAAAGCGATACGCGATCGCCCGTCCCAAACCAGTCTCCTCTGCAAACTCTCCACCTCCCTAAAGTAGGCCGCAGGAATGACATCAAAGGAGTTCTGGAGTGCATAAAGGAATCTGGGAAGGGACATCATTTTAAACAGTGCCGCGCGACCAAGCGGAGACAAGGGCAGCTTACACCACCGAGCCGTATCTGCCCTCAAACGCCGGAGTGGAGACAGGAGATTCTGCTCATAGCGGACCGCCGGATCCAACGAAACGTACACCCCCAGGTATTTAAAGCCGGACTGAGATATTTGGAGCGGAAGCCGAGGTGGCAAGAGAGGAAGACCACCAGAGATAGGATACACACAAGATTTGGACCAGTTAATTATCAGACCCGAGTTTTTCCCGAAGGAAGTAAGGACATCAAAGAGAACATTGAGCGACTTCCGCGGTGAGGTGAGATACAAGAGAATATCATCCGCGTACAATGAAACCCGATCCTCGAAGCCCGGGGGCCCACCGGAGCCCTCTAATCGAGGGCTCCCAACGGAGCCAGGCAGCGAGCGGTTCCAGGGCGAGAGCAAAGAGCAGCGGGGACAACGGGCACCCCTGCCTAGTTCCCCTCCCGTGAGCGAAAGGCCGAGAAACCCGCCCATTGACAACCACCTGAGCCATTGGTCCAGCATAAAGGAGCTTCACCCAGCTAAGGAACCCCTCCCCAAAACCAAACTTCGCCAAGACGGCCCAAAGAAATGGCCATTCAATGGTATCGAAGGCCATCGTGGCGTCTAGGGAAACCAATATGGCCGGTTCAGCGAAGTACTCAGCCCTAGCGAGGACGCCGTGCAGACGCCGTAAATTGAGAGCGGTATTACGATGTGGGATGAAGCCACATTGATCCGGATGTATCAAGTCACATAAAACGCTCAGCAGGCGATTGGCGAGGACCTTAGCAAGGATTTTGGGTTCGGCATTTAGCAGGGAAATAGGCCTATAGGAGGCACAGCGGTCACGTGGCTTACCCTCCTTGGGAATCACCACTATAGTAGCCAGACGCTGGTCGTCAGGAAGGGAACCCCTCTCGAGCGATTCCTGAAACATATGACAGAGGAAAGGCGCGATTTCATCCGGGCGCAACTTATATAGTTCAATCGGCAGACCGTTGGGGCCCATAGCCTTGCCCGAGCGGAGGGAGCGAATCGCAGTAGCTATCTCTTCGACAGACAAAGGGGCATCCATCAGCTCGCGGTCCTCGACGGATAAGCCGGGCAGGGCAATATCCCGAAGCAGAAGACGAGAGTCGTCCTCATCTCAGACACCGGGGAGTACACTGCACGGAGGTGGTCAGCAAAACACTCAACAATCTCACCAGGCTCAGTCACACACACTCCATCCGACACCCGAAGCTCCGGGACCACACGATTCACTCTCTCCTTCTTGTCCAACCAGGCAATCCGCTTACCTGCCTTGTCTCCGGCGTCATACAACCTACCCTGCTGCTCCCTATACATAGTCTTGGCAGCATCAGTGACGAGAGACTTATATTCAAACTGCTTCAGGCTGAGGGCATGCAGCCCATCCGGGGTGACGCCCGCCTCCAAGGCTGCCTCCAGCCCCGATATTTCAGTCTCGAGCGTCACAACCGCCTCTTAACCCTCTTGGCCTCCACTATCTGGGACAGGGCATGCCCGCGGAGCACTGCTTTGAAAGCTTCCCACAGGGACACTGAGGACAACACCGACCCCTCATTCTCAGAAAAATATTGATCAATCGACTTAATCAGGCTATCACGGATCTTGGGGTCTCGCAGGTACCAAGGGTTAATAGGAGCGATCCGCCCAGCGGACCGCGACCCGGTGTCAAAAAGCAACCACAGTGGGGAATGATCAGAAATACCCCTGGCCAGGTGTTTGACCTCTCGAATCCGAGTAGCCTGGGCCGGGCATAAGGAAATAATCCAGTCTGGAGAGACTCCCATGGGCCCCAGAGTAAAAGGTGTACTGACACTGTGTCGGATGCATTAACCTCCAACAGTCCACCAGACCGAAGGTCTCCAGGAGCCCGCCCAGCCACGCCTGGGCAGCAGGGAGGGCCCTGGGCGGATGACGGTCCAGGTCACCCGAGACAACCGAATTAAAGTCCCCACCCATAAGCAAAAGACTGTCAGGAAGCCCAAGCAACATACGACCCAAGTCTGAGAAGGTGGAGTTCTGGAGGCCCGGGGGAACATAGACAGAGATCAAGGAAAGGGACTGCCCCTCCCACCTCCCAGTCAGAGCCACATAGCGCCCTCTATCGTCTGGGACCACCCTGGTGATCTCCAACGGAAGTGAAACTCGCAAGAGAATGCCCACCCCTCTCGAACCAGTGGTGAAACCAGAGTGGGCCACAAGTCGATATCCCCCCCTGTTCATAGCCCGACAAACATTGCCAACCAGATGCGTCTCCTGTAAGAACACCACATCAGGAGTCAGACGACGCAGATATTGCAGCACAACACCCCGTTTGATACGGTCCCCCAATCCATTGACGTTCCAAGACATCAATCTCAACCCGTCCGCCCCCCCCCCCCCCCCATAGATCAAGGGCCCCCTAGCAAAGAGCTCAACACCCAAGGATGAACCATAGCCAATACTTCGCCTTGAAAACAAAAAACACAAATCCAAACAACCCCACCCACCCACCAATCCCCCCCCAACTCCAACACCCCCCACCCTGCACCCCTGCGGTCCAAAAAACCACCCCAACTTGCAGTGTGCCTGTCGCCCTACAAACCCCATTCTACGAAAAGACCCCAGAGGAGGGAAGGGACCCGTCCCCGCCCGCTCCCCACACAACATAGTGAAACAAAATGCACAAAAGCAGTAGAACCCAGCCGAACAGTACAACATGGCAGAGTCCGGGACCATAAGTCACTCCAAAGGAGACCCGCCACCCTCGGTACCGGCAGAGGGCCCAGTCCGGTCACCCCGGTCCGGCAGCGAATCCAGCCAGTCACTCACAGTCGCAGGAGAGTCAAAAAAGGTAGTCCGATCTTCATGTTCCACTCGGAGCCTTGCAGGATAAAGCATAGAGTACTTGAGACCGAGGTCCCGGAGACGCCGCTTCACCCCCTGGAAGCCCATCCGCTGTTTCTGGACAAGTTGGGTGAAGTCCGGGAAAAAGTTAATGGACGAGTTCTCATGTCGGACCGGGCCATGGACCCGTGAGGCCTGCAGAATCGCGTCTCGGTCTCTGTAATGGAAAAGTCTCGCAACGATAGGCCTCGGGGGGGCACCCGGTCGCGGCCGGCCACCTGGGACTCGATGGGCCCGCTCCACAGCGAAAAACTTACTCAGGCCAGCGGGAGCAAGATGTTCGAGGATGAGCTCCTCGACCAGGAGATCAACCGGGCAGTTATCGGAGGTCTCCGGAACGCCTATGACGCGGATGTTATTGCGGCGGGCCCGTCCCTCGAAGTCTTCCAGCCGCCGGGCCATCAGATCATTGGCCGACTTGAGATCGCCGAGAGTGGCCTGCAGGTCCGACACGTCCGTACCAAGGGAGGACGTCCGCACATCCAGCGATTGAACCCTCTCGTTAGTCTTAGAGAGATCCGCCCGGATTAGCGTAATGTCAATGGCCACCGTGTCGATTTTACGGGCCAAGGCCTCGTACTGCGTAGCGATGGTCTCTCTGATGCCCTTAATGGCGCCCATGATGTCCTGCAGGGACAGATCCCGGAGAAACGGACGGGCCACCACTGGTGTCCTCCGGGGGGACAGTGGCCGTCCCGGGGATCCTTTACCCTGAGTGTAGCGGTCCATGTTGTTCGTCTGGACCGGTCCCCCACGTAGGGATGTTTTGGTCTTACGCCTCTCGGGGTCCCCCTTGCCTCCCATGAGAACCTTGATCGCCGAAGGGGACCACCGAGGAAGCGTCGAGGTGGCACAGGCCAGGCAGACGCGTGTCGCACCACAGGCCGCAATATGGCGGAGCGAAGGGACCCCCGTCAATGAGCACACTGGCAGCAGACGAAGCCACCGGCATCAAGCGAAGGCAAAATGAGAGCCCAGTCGCACCAAGCAAGTCCACAGTCCAGCCCCTCAAAGACCAAAAGTGAAACCGAAAGTGATGTGACGGCCACTGGCACAGCCCCGCTGCCGTTGTTGTTCAACTACGCCCCGGCTCCACAGATCACCCTCGCATCGGGCACAGCCGTCGGGTGGGCCTCAAAAGTTCAAACCACCATAACTCCGGATTGCCAGGTCCGATTTGATTTCCGAAAGGAGTTTAGTGTTCAGCCAGCATTCGTCTCCCAAATTCCATCACCCAAGTCAGGATAGAGTCAGGATAAATTCCGAGGAGCAGCGAGGGTCCGGGGAGCCCTGTGCTCACGCGACCATCTTGGATGCACGCTAGGCTCCTCCCCATGATGTCAAAATATTATTGATTAACTTGTATTATAATATATTTGATCAGAATAATTGTGAGGTAATTAACACCCTCAAAGAGGAAATTGATAAGGCTGCGGTTAAATGTTTTCCTTTGTGTATAATATGGGTGGGCGATTTCAATTGTACTTTGTGTCAGCATAGTTTGCAAACGGTATGTGGGCTCCTAGATACCGAAAACCAACCGCTTTCCCATTTTAAGCATTCTCCACAGGGTGAAGCATTAAATACCATCGTTGTTGTAAATGAACTATGTTTTGTTGATGCTCTGGTTTGTACCCCACCTATAAAGTATCCCACATTTTTGGGAGGAGGTAGGGCAAGTACTATCGACTTTATGTTGATATCTTATAAATGTATCCCCTTGGCAGACAGCTTTGTGTTAGAACCTAACCCTACTAGTGATCACAACCCTCTTGTTGCTTGTCTGTACGTAATGGCTCCAAAGGGTAATAGTGATGAATTCCCATTAACATATAATCCTAATCAGGGGGTGAGATTAAAATGGAAAAAAAATAAATGCACTACAATTTGAGAAGGATATTGTGAAATCTAATTTTAGTCAAGTTATGACATGTTTATCCGATGATTCTACCCCGGAGGTGGTTATACAGTGCTTTGAAGGAATCTGTAAAGATGTGTCCAATGATTTAACAAGAACAGTGAAAATCAAGGACTCACATGAAATTAGATGATTCGATGCTGAGTGCTCCAGAGCAGAAAAAGACCTTAAAGCCCTGCACTCAGTCCCACGTGATAAGGACCTAATTAGGCTAACAAGACAAACCTATAACAAGCATTGGCATAGCCAATAGGTCTCGCCTTTGGGATCTTATAAGTGTTTAGCCATGCAACACTTGATGTTGTTGCACCAAGGATACTGTGCTGGATAACTAAACATTTATAAGGTCCCAAAGGCGAGACCTATTGGCTATGCAAATGCTTGTTTGTTTTGACATGGTCATTTGACTACATACATTCTGAGGAACAAGTAGATCCCGGTTTCAATCTCATAGTTCTCCTTGACCAAAGTTTGAGATCCTGGACAATATATATTTCCCTATGCTTCATGACCTTATCACCACAATTGGCTGCGCCTACAGACTGGGTACACCAAATATTAAGCAACATATCAACATTTACAGAGTTTTACATAACTATTTGTGACGCTTCAGTTACATACCCTGCGATGTTGAGGCTTTGTCATAACCAAGCATGCACTTAATCTTTCTCTGAATGTGAAAGAATCGGGTGGATTGATGACAAAGAACACAAATGGTAAAAAGCACACAGAAAATTATCTCCGTTGTAAAAGCCAGGACCGTTTAAGTGGTAAACTACAATGCAACTATTGGCTACCGAATGACGAGAATACTTGCAGAAACCAGGCCACCGAAGTTTCGAGTTGGACAGGAAAACTACTGTAAACTAGCAGAACATATCGCTATCAAAATGTTGGGAGCATGGTCGCTATCGGATACAAACAATTGATATTTGCCAAAGAATATTGTAAAATGGTGGTCTGAACCACTGGAATAATTTAGCTGAAAGTTATTAGAAATTAAATCATCTCAAATTTAAAGGCTATAATGAAACCATTCTGTCTGGACAAACGTTTACCCGTTCTTCCCGTCATTTTCTTTCCAGCATATATCAGCCTACAGCGATTACAAATGAATGGCTTAATATGCATATAACTAACATAAAGGGAACTCCTGCCCCAGTACTGCTCGACTCCCCCTTAACCAACTGTGGATTATACTCATCCATGCCAAGAATTTCAGATACGCGAGCAAAGCATCTATGGTGTTACAGCAGACGAGGGCAATGGAGAAACAGTTCATCCCTCTAATCTAGCGGAAGCTGGGGGAGCCAATAGGGGGCCATGAGACTATCCACCTGCTCCACACTGTTAAGAGTAAGACCTCTCACAATCCTCTCCCTACTACTTCTATTTTACTATGTACCTATAGCTGAAGAGTAAACCGTAGCAAGGGAGGACAGCTTGGCTTCATGGGAAGATGTGTTTCAGGTCTTTTAGCATGGCTTAAGAAGGTATGCATACCATAGGAGGGGGAGAGGTTATCAGTAGGACAGTGTTTGAACTGGAAAATATTAAGCACAGGCATTCATTGAAATTTGCAGTAATCTATCTCTGAAAGGAAAATAGTGTTGGGATTAGAACGGCAGAGCCATTCAGTTGTGCCCATTTCTATGCTTATGGCACCATAACAGAACCTAGAATGGCAGCAACTCAGGCTTGTCCTCACAATGTTAACTCCCGTTTGTCTATAGCCTTTTAGGTCTCGCCTGACCCAGCGCATGCGCTGGTCTGGCGAGACTTATTGAGAGGGCTCCAAAAAGTGCTACCAGGCCAGCCTAGAGCTACAGTGCGTGTGCGCGGGCGCGCGTGCTGCTTTTACCACGATTACATTCACTTTCACGGCCGCTTGGCACAGCCAATAGGTCTCGCTTTTGAGACCTTATAAGTGTTTAGTTATGCAACTGTTGCATGGCTAAACACTTATAAGGTCCCAAAGGAGAGACCTATTGGCTGTGCCAATGCTTGTTTTTAATGCTGCGAGATTTAGCCACACCACTCGTCACAAGCCATTTTTCAACATTTAATATTCTTTCTACAAGAACGTCGATTTGCTACTGCTGAGAATTCTTAATGAACCCATTGTTTTGCGCTAGAATCATTCTGAAGTAATCTCACCAGGCAATCTGAAAAAAAAATATGTAAAGCATTCTATAGACTTATGTCGTACTTAGTGCACTGCTGGCAGACATTTTGACCAGGGATATTATTATATATTTTGAACCTACCACTGTGAATGGGTAGTTTGCATGTGTGGGTATCAGTTCTTTGTTGAAGGAACACCATGAATGCTCATTTGTGCTTGGTTTCTGTGCACATTTCTGAAGGTAAACTAGCACCTAAATATATTTAAAATCATCCCATTGCATGCGAGATGCAACAAAGAGTTCCATAGTCAACAGTGTTACAGAATACAAAATCAGGATTCTATGTGTTGAAAGGCCTGACCAGGAGGCGCTCTCCAACGTGATTGCAAGAGAGTTGTTTAAGATACGAGTGTACTTAATGCACTTTTTCAAATATAGCAACTGTATTGCGTGCTGGTAAACTATGTATGAATAGAGCATTAATTAAAAGAACTTTCTACAAACTTCACCACTAGATGCTAATTTTCAACACCACCCTTGGGGACTCGTGGGGTTAGAGCATGTCTTGTAAACGTTTTTACGTCCTATTAGGCAAAAGCCAATTTAACAGCACAAGAGAGTGTTCAAACATGCTACCTGTCAGACGGTACAAAAAAATAGAACACGAAATTCCACTCATGCCATGACTACCAGTCAACAGTGTATTGAGTGTATTAAAGTGTTACACTTGCAATTAATCCTGCTCCTGAAGGAGAACGCTGTAAAGTATATTTAATCGGGTTATGCTGAGACCGATGTTAATGGTCCAGTGTGCTTTTAAATGCACTGACTACTCCTCAATTATCAAGCATTGGAGAAGAACCGTGAAAAGTCACTGCAAAAACTTTTACCTCCGTCTTCTGAGAAGATTTCTCCTCAGAGTTCAATATCCAAGCCACCCAGCGCACCCCAAAATGCAAGTTCCAATTACACCTCTCAGCAACAGGCAGGGCACAATTCCTGTTTTTGCTCTGAACCACCAAAATAGTGCTCGAGAGTTGCTGATTTCATAAGTTGCAATCCCCCAATTTAGACACAAAGAGTAAGTTTCGTCAACATTCACAAAGTTAGTTAAGAACAAGAGAAAACACGCACCAACAGAAACAGGTTACAGAGACAAACAACAAGAAAAACAGCGAAACGGAAACCAACAAGCATTGGCCGCACGCTCAGTCTGCTCTTTTTCAAAGCACACACTCGTGCTTATGGCGCACCGCTGCGCACTCCCGCAAGCTGTATGCCGTCACAAGCGCGAGTATGTGCTTGGAAAAAGAGCTGTACGACGGCTAAAGGTCTCCTACGCAGCGCATGCGTGCTGCGTAGGCGAGACCTAAAAATGTAATTGGGCTTAGGAAAGATGAATTAAGAAGACTTGCCTGGGAAGATCTTGAGAGCTAGTGCTCTCAATGACTCGAAGGGCTTTTGGGAAGTTATAAATTGTCCCCTTTTCTCAAATGATGTAAGGAACATGGAATCGACAATAACGGGAAGTTTGGGAATCTCATTTCTCAAATATATTTAACCCAAAGTGTTTATCACCACAAGATCAAAAAGATAAAATAGTAATTCATTCTGAAACTGCCAATCAACTTAATTAATCTATCTCTCTTGGTGAGGTTGAAGATGCATTGATAAAGGGAATTTCCTCAAAAGTCCCAGGGCCAGATGGGGTGCCCCTGAATCTGTTCAAAGGCACTCCAATTATGGGCACCACTGTTGGTAAATGTTTTTAAATCAATAATAGTGGGCCACATTCCTAGTTCATGTAAAGAGGCAGTGGTGGTACCGATATATAAGAAAGGCAACAGGAATGATCCTGTGTGCTACAGGCCTATTTCATTAATTGATGCTACATGCAAAGTCCTGGGAGGGTAATTCTTGCTCCCCTGGGATCGTGGGCCAATGATGTTGGTCTTATATCCCCCACACAATACGGTTTCAGGAAGGGAATGGGAATAAACGAACAGTGTCTTAATCTCTCTCTAATCATAGGTAAGTACATGAAGGCCAAGGGGGATCAATCCACCTGGCCTTCATGGATTTATCCAGTGCTTTTGATACAGTGAGCAGGGGTAAGCTGTGGACACTTAAGGAGAAAATGGGCTTTGAGGAAGCCCTTATTACCCTGTTTCTCATGCTGCATACATCAACCACGGTCTCTATTCATTACGGTCCAGGAATAGAGAAGACTAGGCCTATTGCCTCAACAAAGGGCATCCGACAGGGCTGTATTTTGGCCCCTTTTGTATTTCTTTTATATACAAATGGGGTTGAGAAATTCTTACTAGAGCAGCAGTTGGATTATCCTAGCATAGGTCAGCCGGTCCCCATATTGTCGTATGCTGATACGGTTTTGATGGCTTTAACGGCCAATAGTCTTCAAAAAGGACTGATTGCTTTTACTGATTTTATGATGGCATTGGACCTAAAAGTAAATTTTAGTAAATCTTTTATCATGATATGCGGTCCCAAACAGATTAAAACGAGAACATTTGTGGTAAATGAAAAGATCATTGACGAGGTACCCAACTTCACATACCTGGGAAATGTATTTAACAACCAACTGAATTGGGACCATCTGATCGTAGCCAGGGTTCAAAATACAAGTGGAATCATAGAGGGACTGTTCCGCTTTGCGTGCAAGCTGGGACACAAGCCGATGGCAGAAATGTTAACTCTATAAATCAAAATGCCCATCGGTGGCAAACTATGGGCCAGGAGTTTGGGGTCATCAAAAAAGCAGCCAGATACAAATCCTAAAAACTAAATTCTTGAAAAGATTGATTCCCATCAGTTACCCCACAAAATGTCACTCTGAAGTGGGTTTGGACTATGTCGGAGATAGAATAAACATTGGTCCCACTGATCCTCTGGGGAAAGGTGTGGACCTCGGAGAAATCATAATCATTCTCCACGGCGATTGTTCGAGATTGTATGAATTCGGAAAAGGCCCCGTCTTATCCCCTGGCTTTATGTCAAGAAAACGTTTAATAGGATTGGTTTGGGACTCTACTATGATAACCCTGTTGGTATACAATCTAATATGAAACTAACCATATAAAATGCATATTACAACAAAATAAGAATGTCCAATCCTATATTTACTTATGGGCCGTTATGCCGTCCGCAATTTTAGTAGTCTTTTACTATCCATACACAATCACGTTTCCTTATGACTAGGTTTCGCCTTTGCACGTTGCACTTTCTCGTGGCTTTTCCTAAACAGGCAAGTTGGTGTGAGAGACTGACTTCCTGTCCTTGTAGTAATTTAGCCCAACAAAGCACAATGCACCTTCTGCTGTTTTGCACACTTTATAAAGACATTAGGGCACGCTTTATTAAGCCCCTTTTGAAGGAAATTCGCCCTTGTTCGTATCAAGAAGGTTTTAATTATTTTCAATCTTTGTCCACTACTGCAATTTGCAGCGCTGTGCTGAACTACATTAGAACTGCGTTAAGTAGGAAACGGTATGAACTGCGATAGGAAAATTACACTGATTAAATGCTGTATATTATAAAAATGTGTTTTGAAATATTTTTTTACATTGTGAGTTAATATATGTATTCACCCCAATTGTTGTACAGGAGGTTTTAAGTTTTATCAAAATGTTTGTGTGTGTGTGGAACACATTTATGATTCATATGAATCTAATAAAGTTATTTGAACTGAACTGACACTCTGATACAAAGACTCTATGAAACCGGCATAGAGGGGACTGTTCTAGACTGGATTGCATCTTACCTGCGAAACAGAACTAATTTCATCCATACCCCACCTTTCTCATTCAAACCGTACATGCAAATACTCCTTTCAACTGGAATGTCCAGAAGACATTGGAAACGTGCCAATTTACAGCTGTCTCTGAACCATGGATCACATGGAGTGATTTCAAATTGAATGCTTCCACAATGGAAATAATCATGTGTGGCGATTGAAAACATTATGACCTGCTCGCCGCGTGGCCTGGTGATCTGGGAGCATTGCCTAAAGTATCGAAGGAAGGAAGAAACCTCTGAACGGCCATGGACTCCAAGCTCCCAATTAATGCCCAAGTACACAAACTAGCAAGATCAAGCTTTGTTATTATAAAAACTCCAACGAATATTCCCCCATTTGTGATTTCCGCACAAGGTCCAAGGTAGCATCTCCCTTGTTCTGTTCAAACTTTGTCACGCCAGTAGCCTCTACCACGGATCACCAGTAACCATGAAAAGATTACACCTGATTCAGAACTCGGCTGCCAGACTACTCTTACTTATAAAACTGCAAGACCACATCTCCCTTGCCTTGAAAGCCCTGCGCTGGTTACCGGTTGCCAGAAGATCCACGTTCAAACTGCTTTGTATCACCCACAAATTGATAGATGGAACAGGACTGCTCTTCATCAGAAATAAAATGAACAAAGGAACCTTCGCTCTAGAGTTGCACATCGCCTCAGAATCCCAAGATAGAATAAAAAAAAACATGGGTGGCATATCCTTCTCTTTTCAAGCAGCCAATCCCTCCAACCTAAGATCCACCTTATCTTCAGACAACTACTCGAGTTGGCTTTTCCCCTCATAACCATCAAATGCAAACGGGGGCGTGGCCAAGCAGGCTACGATGGTGGACGCGCTCTGCCTAGGCTCCACGATCGGGCAAGCATTTCGCCTACTTCACTGCGTCGATTCTGACACTCAAACCGACATCAGCTGTTGGAACACACTGAGCATCACACGGTGCTAAGCCCCTTCTGAAACTGAGCGGGGTTGCAGAACACACCGTGCCATTATGGGACCCGGCACTCTGCCGCAAGATGGCGCCCGCACCACCCCCTGAATTCAAAAGACCTGGGCCTGAAGTGTGAGATACGCCCTGGAGCGCAGATTACGGGACCAGCGGGGCTGCGATTCGGAGGTACGGAGTAACCGACACGCCTGACAGCAGTGAACGGCAGATACGGAGCCGTGCGGGTGCCCGGAGACCCACCATGCAAGTCACAGCAGACTGAATCGGAGGAGCGCATTACACCGGGCGCAGCTGAGTGAGGCCTGGAGAACCTCACTGGACAGCGGAGGACCAGAGGCGCCGAGACGACTGCCTCTCACGGACTGCCAAAGACCGGGGAACTGTCTGGGCCGAGACTGCCTGACCCCAACATGGCGCCTGGTGGGCGTGGCGGTTGAACCTTCCGGTGGAGAAAGCGGTGATCCGGGCCTGCTGGCAACAAGCTACACACATGCTACTTGTCCCTCTGTTAATACTGTTGCATGCAACATCAGTAGTAGAAATTGTTTGAAATCTTTATTCTATGGTACAATCCTGCTCAAACTTCAGTCCGGTAGGGTAAATAGCTTGCCTGCATCGAACACCTGTTTGCCCACATTAAATTGAGAAAAAAACAGGTCACAGAAACAGAAGGGGGTTTGGGGTTCTGTGCATTGCAAGGCATGTGATAACAGACCGGAAATGTACTTATTTATTTTGAGCTAAAAATCCTTCACTTTCTGTTTGCCCAGCTCAAAGAATTGCAAATGATGTCCATTGGTTGCACATTTGCCCAAACACATAATACTCTCTGCCTGCCCCTTAATTCTCTGTAGCTGGGCATTCTGAACTCCTAACCTATTCAGGCTGAAGCAAGGAGAAGAAAGCTTGTTGGAATGTGTTTGAAGTGGCACTGTATTTGCTGTATTATTGCTTGAACATGAGCATTATGAAAAAGACATCTGCTGTAGGCAGGAATCTCATTTTCCTGATATTTACTAAAACTCTTTTGTTTGGAGTACTTATGCTGCTGTCTAAGCAAAAAAAGAGGTAGAAAGCCTTGAACTGTTACTAGTAAATGTATCGGCTGAGGAATTTAAGTCCTTTGAATTCGGAGAAGCAGTGCCCCTGCTGGCATTAAATAACTGAATATATAGAAAGCTCTACCACTGATCTGCCCATCCATGCACCCTCTGACTCCACTAAGCTCATACTTTCCATTCCACCAGCTGCCCCCTCCGATCCCTACGACCTTCTGCATAATTTTTTTTTTTTTTATAAAACAACTTTTTATTAATTTTGAAGGATCTGACCAGTAGCAATACACAGCTTATTTGCCTACAACCTTGGAGGCCGTTACAACAAACAAATGATGGACGGAATGCTGACAATGCAGACATTCTCCCCCAGTCAAGAGATCTGGGTTAAATCCATCGTTCTTTTGCCCACTACGCCACCCCAGTTCAGACATGGCCATATGCAAATCAGTCTTGACCCTGTGCCTCATGGGAACAGTCCAGCCCGAACTGCCAAGCCATGTCTTTCCTGGACCGGAATCAAGCATCCTAGGACCGGTTTCTGGCTATCAGCCGTCATCAGCCAGGATAGCTTGACTCCAGTGGCGTAGTGAGCACGGGTCCCACGTCTGGGAATACCCATCCCACTTAGGGCGAAAAGCGTTACAACCTTGGAGGCCGGCAGCCAAAAAACTCAGATGGCAAAGGGCAGATCAAGCAACGCGCCCCCCCAATAAGTGCCCACCCAGGTGAACAGTCCCAGGAGGACCTCTTTACCATGCCCCTAGCACGTCCTTCAGCCAATGTACTCACGAGTAGTTCACAGTGGCAGGAGCGTTGTTCTATGAAAGCACAGTATCATTCGCCATGGACGCAAGGGGCATTGAATGGCTCAACATCTATTAGGCTAGTCATGTCAAAATGGAAACAGGCAGCAGGGCATTCCAGCTTTACCTTGGTATGGCGGTGCGGGGGCCCTCTGTTGAAGGGTGCCCATAGGGTAGTCAACCAATTGAGGAAGGGTCAGGGGAAAAAGAGGAGAAGGGGGGGAAAGTACTGGGGTAGGGGAAGCGGGGTTGGCGGGAGGGGGGAGGAGTACCAGCCACACTATCACTATCCGGTGGTGGCCGTGAGCCTAGCTTTTCAGAGTCAGGTCTCCCCCCTTCAAGAGGGGTGGCAGTGACTGGCACACACTACCTACTGTCCGTCGACCCCCCCAGAAGCCCCCTGGATCCACAGGGCATACTACATCATTGAAGAGCTTCAGGGCCCGAAGTCGTGGTGGCTGCAATCTAACATGCTCAAGTCGCCCCAGATGATCCACCAAAGGCTTCCAGAGTTTCCTAAACTGAGTATCTCGGAATTGGAGACGTGCCGTGAGCAACTCCATCGCCACCACATGCCACAGGCGGGTAAACCATACATTTATGGAGGGCGTTTCGGCTTTCTTCCAATAGGGTGCCACCGTCTGTTTGGCAGCACACAGCATGTGGAGGCTAAGGTGCCGGTCGCGACCTGTCATAGCTCGTGTAGTCTCTGGTCTAAGGCCTAAAATAACTACAAGCGGGTCCTCGGGCAGGGGGTACCCCAGAACCTTTTTGATGTGGCTAAGGACCTCTTTCCAATAGATAGCCAGAAGGGGGCATGTCCACCAAATGTGAATAAAGTCTCCCAGCGCCTGGGTACAGCGCCAGCATAGGGGAGATGTCTTGGGAAACATTTTCTGAAGTCTAACGGGGGTGTAGTACCATTGAGTCATTACCTTATAAGCTGACTCCTGTTGGGGGATGCTGCGTAAAGTTTTAGGGATATCTCTCCAAAGCCTTGCCCATTGAGAGGGGGTAACACCTGAGCCGGAGACTTTCTGCCATCGCAGTTGGTATAGGTGGGGATCCGGGCGCTGTGCACGCTGTAGTACCTTATATATACGTGAGATCAGCCCATTATATGTGCCGAATGTGCGTGCTAGCTGTTCGAACGGGGTGTAGGGTCGCGTGGCCGCCTGCATCAAGGAGAAGCCCTGAATCCAGTGTCGAAGCTGTATGTACTGGAATTTGTCTTTCTCCGTTAGCCCAAATTCTTGCTTGCATTGAGCAAAGGATTTAAGACTGTCTCCTGTAAAGAGGTTCCTGATCGTCCTACAACCGGTTTCAGTCCAGTTCGCGAAATAGGGTGGACGACACGCCGGAGGGAACAGCGGATTGCGCGCAATTGGAGTGTGAGGGGACGGTAAGGTGGTCAGTCCCCTGCGAACTGCCACCTTGTCCCAGATCTCAAGGACCGTTCTGGTGGGGATAGCCAGATAGGCGCTGCGGTGGCACGCCTCCCGAGGCAGCCAGGCATGATCCCACAGTGGGCGGCAGGTGACTGCCCGGTCCATGTGAAACCACACCTTTTCACTCTCCCATGCTCCCCACTCCAGTACATAGCGGAGATGCGACGCCCAATAGTAGTCGAGTAAATTCAGGCATGCAAGTCCGCCCCTGTCTCGAGGGAGCTTCAAGATTTTATTAGAGAAGCGCGGTTTCTTTCCGCCCCAGATAAAGGTAACAAGCTCGCATTGGAGCCCCTGTATCTGGTGTTCCGGAATAGGTGTCAGCAGCGTTTGAAAGAGATAAAGGATCTTCGGCAGTATAGACATTTTCACCGTGTTGAGTCGACCAAGCCAAGAAAGTGGTAAAGCTTTCCACGCGCGCAGGTCAGTCAGGACTGAAAGTTTATACTCCTGCCAATTAGCCTGCGTCCAAGTGGCCAGATCTGGGGTCAGGTTAAGGCCCAGGTATCGCATCGACCGAGTCGCCCATTGATAAGGAACGCAGGCCTGGAGCGACAGAAGCTCCTCGTCCGGGATCGTAATATTAAGGGCCCAGGATTTCGCGTGGTTGATTTTAAGCCCAGAGGCGCATTCATAATCCTGGAGCAGCAAGTGCAGTGCCGGCAGTGAGCGCAACGGGTCAGATAAGGAGGTCGTCCGCGAAGAGGGCGATCTTATGCTCCACACCTCGAAGAGGGATACCACGGACGTCGGGGGACCAACGTATCATGATGGCAAGGGGTTCCACCACAAGGCCGAACAGCAGGGGTGACGGGGGGCAGCCCTGTCTGGTGCCCCTACAGATGGGGAAAGGCTGCGTGAGCTGACCATTGACGCGCACTCTAGCCACCGGCGAGATATAAGGAGCCATAATGGCGCGCCACCATCTTCGGGCCCAGACCCACCCTCCGTAAGACCGCATGGAGGAATGACCAGTCCACCCGATCAAACACTTTTTCCGCATCAAGTGATAGCAAGCAGGCTGGTATTCCCCAGTGTTTAGCCTTCCCAACTATGTGCGCTATTCGGCGCACATTGTCCGCCCCTTGACGGTGCTGGATAAACCCCACCTGATCCGGCTCTGAGATTGGGCATGTGGACACTAAGCCGTTTAGCCAGAAGTTTAGTGCACAGCTTAAGATCCGTATTTAACAAAGCAATGGGCCGATAAGAGGAGCAAAGGGTGTGATCTTTCCCGGGTTTTGGGATGAGGGCTGTTTCGGCCATTGCCATGTCCGGCGAGGGCCCAACCAGTTCATCAAACGAGTTAAAAAGACGAAGATATGGTTGTAATTGCGGCCAGAAGGCGCGATAGGACACCGGCAGCCCATCCGAGCCTGGCGTTATACCCAGCGGGAGGTCGCGCAGGGCGCCAGCTATTTCTGCCGAGGTGATGGAAACCTCCAGAAGCCCAGACTGGCGCTCGCTCAACGATTCCCAATCACAGGCGCCCATGGTAGATGATATCGAATCCGCCACCGGCGGGTCGGCTGCATATAAAGTCGCATAAAAATCATGAAACGTTTGGAGCTTAGCCGATTCCGTGGTAGCCCATGGCCCGTCTGCCCTCTGCAGCTTCGCGATGTGGGCCTTGGCTGCCCGTGTACGCAGGCGTCGTGCCAGCACTGTGCCCACCTTGTCGCCACTTGCGTAGTAACGCTGCTTAAGCGCAAGCAAGGCACGCTCCGCTTTGTTCGTTCTATGTGCCCGAAGCTGGCCTCTAAGGACAGCCAGGCGTCGCTTGTGCGCCGCCAACGGACGCTCTTGGTCCATCTTCTCGAGCGTCTTGACCTCCCGCGTGAGCTTGTTCTCGTAAAGCTGCGCCTCCCGCGCTCTCGCAGCAGCGGTAGCTGTGAGGGTACCTCGTATGGTAGCCTTGAAAGCATCCCACAAGAGAGGGAGGGGGGTCCCCGGAAGATCATTTGCTTCAAAGTATGCCAGGATAGCTGCCTGAATGTCCTCCCTACCCACCGGGTCTCGAAGGACATGGTCCGGAAACCGCCAGCTACACGATCGCGGAGGGCCGGTGAGGCGCTCACGTAGACACATCGCCACGTGGGCATGATCGGAGATTGAAATGTTAGAATGTGTCGCCGTTATGGTGTCTTTGAGCAGAGAGTGCGAGACAAGCAGCAGAGAGTGCGAGACAAGCAGCAGGTCTATACGAGAGTAGGAGCGGTGCTCATGCGAATAGTAAGTATAGTCCCGCAGGCCCAGGGAATAATAGCGCCAGATATCTACTAGATTTAAAGCACCTAGGGAACTCTTCACAGCCGCGGACATGCCCCCCACCCCATGAAAGGCTCCGCCACAATGATCTAGTTCCGCATCCCACACCAAGTTGAAGTCTCCTCAGACTATGAGGTCCGTGGTCACCCGCTCAAGGTGTTCCCTGATCAGCCTGCGTAAGAAGGCATCCTGACCCTGATTAAGGGCATAGAGGCTACATAAGGTGAGTGTGCGATGTCCTCTCCTGACCTCAACCTTCAAGAACAAAACCCTCACTGTCTCTAAGCACCTTATTAGCCCCTGGAGCTAACCCCGCCCTACAGAGAATAGCTACCCCTGCCGTCTTAGTGGCCGCCGAGGCCCAGAACTGTCGAGGGAAGCGAGGGTGGGCCATACGGGCCACATCAGCCCTAAGGAGGTGGGTCTCCTGGAGGAAAATTATGTCTGGATTCTGGCGCAGCAGATACCGCCATATTTGGCGGCGCGTGTTGGGCGAGTTGAGCCCTTTCACATTAAGGGAAAGGATCTTCCAGCTAGGTTCAGTAGTCATAATCCCAGGTCCACTAGTAAGGCTGTTCCCTCACCAATCATCCACGCGCTAGCATGTCCCCCCCCCCCCCCCCCTCCCTCCGCCAAGAGGGTACCAAAGGAAGGGGAAGGAGGGGGGGTGGGAAACACCAGGTGAAACAACAAATACACTTAAATGGCCAACATAGCCTATTCCAGTCTAGGGAGTAGCCAGGCACCACGGCACAGGCTGTCCCGGAGATGTCACTCTCCCAGAAATAGGCGTGGGGGTCTGTCATCGCCTGTCTATGAGTCCAGATCGCCAAGGGCCTGCTCCGGGCCACCGCCTCATCAGTATAGGTGTTGCGCCGAAGAACGGGCAGAGGTGCGCCTCCAGATTGGGCGCCGAGGATATGAAAGATGAAGCCGCCGAAGTGGCCGCAAGCGAATCAGGCCCGAAGTCTGCACAACTCTAAAACTGTCGTCGTGAAGGATTTTCCACCCCATGAGGGCTCATTTGAGGAGAGACGCCTGTGAGCCAGACAGTGACGGGCCACCTTCCAGGGATTTGATGTGTTGTATGATATCCTGCTTGTCTCGTGATGTCCTGCTTCCATCCGGGGAGGAAGGGTTTCGGGAACGTCGTACCGTGGACCATTGCGGCTTCAGCGGAACTCTGTGGGCAGTAGGTCGCCGCGCGGGACTGGCCGGCGGGGAGTCTGGAATTTGGAGCAGCTGGGCCGCCTCTCTATAGGAGCGTAGCACCCGGTGCTTGGATTCCCACTGAAACATGAGGGCGAAGGGGTGGCCCCACTGGTAGCGGATGTTGAGATCCCGCAGCTTATCAGTGATGGGCCGGAAGACCCGTCGGCGTCGTGGGGGCTAAGTCTTGGAACAGCTGGAAGGCTTGCCTTTATAAAGTATTTCGGATTTATCTCTAGCCGCTTTGAGGATTGCTTCTTTTTCGACAAAGAAGTGGACCCGTGTCAGAATGTCGGGAATAAGTCCAGGCCGCCCAGGTGGTCCCGAGACCCTGTGCGCTCGATCCAGAGCCAGCGGCGAGGCATCATCGTCCCCGCGAATATCATGGAGCAGGTCCGCCACAAATGCCATTATGTCTGTGCCTTCCGCCCCAATCGGAACACCCCTTATGCGTATGTTGTTCCGACGCCCCCTATTTTCCAAGCCCTCCTGCTTTATCTGAAGCTCAACATGCTGTTCCTCCAAGGTCGCAAGCCGCTGCCATAGGTGTTCCTGGTCCTTTGTGCGAGCATCCAAGGTTTTCTCCAAGTCCTCCACTCGACCTCCCAGTTCCCTCACGTCCTTCCAAGGTCCTTGACACATGCCTGAACTTCAGTACGGAGTGACCCGATTTCCGTCTTGAGCTCCTGCATGAACAGCGCCATGAAGGACTGAGTGACCGGCTCGGCGGAAGCTCCCGCTCCCGAAGGCGCGGCAGCGCCTGACTTGCCCTATAAGTCGATAACTGAAGCGTCCTTGGAGGCCACCGGTGGCTCCTTCCCTGGCTTCGTGCGAGTCATGCTTCAAACGTGCCAATACTGTTCCCTTCTTGAAGACCCAGGCCCTCCCTGAGGGCAGTCCCGCCCCCGGACAGTCACAGCAGGTCGTAAATGGCCCAAGCAGAAAACCAGAAGTTCAAGGCCAGCGAACACACTCCCTCGTGGGTCGCACCACCGACCACTGTCGCGCTTTCCCCAGCCAGCGGGGTCCCCACAACGCGCAGCGTCGGATTCGTTTCAGCTCTCCAAAGCCCACGTGGTCTCCTCAGCTCGCCAGCCAGCCAGGCCAAGAGCGCCACAGTCATGCGCCCTCTCGTTTGGGCCCACCACACCGCAAGACAGGCCTCCGCCTAGGCAACACGGCCACCAGTCGAGGGGCCCTCAGACAACCCCCAGGGGCGACCCACTGCGCTGAAGATGGCGTCGTCGTTTAGCGCTGCCCCCGGCCCTCCGCGGGCACTTGCCAGGCTCCACCCAGTCTTTAAGGGCGATGTAGGAGAAGCAGTGGCAGCTAGCCGCAACCCAGGACCCCAGAGCCCCCAAAGATCGTCAGTGTCCACTCTCCCCAGTCGTCTCCACCGGCGATGAACAGGCAGGGAGTCCCCCAGCAGTCTAGGAGCAGTCCCAACGCTCCGCGGCAGAGGGCGTAAGCAGGGGGCCCAGAGCAAATCCCACCACTAATACTGGGCTCAAAGCGTGCGGCGAGCAGGTCACAGGCAGCCAGCCCCGGGGCAACACTCCTCTCCAGCCGCCTCTCGCCCGGAGCCTCCACAGGGTCCGACCACGCCACCAGGCCCCAGCCGCGTCCAACGCGTAAAATGGCGGCCAGCACCCTCTCCACAGCGCGTAATCGCACCAACTAGGAAGCGCCGCCTGGGGTCCGCAGCCTGGGGCTCCCTCCGTGCGTCAGCCTCCTCCACCCAGCTGCGTCCGCCGTCGCCTCTTACCGGTCCGTGCCTCCTCCGCAGGTCTCATCCGCGTTTCAGCGCTCCCAGCAGCTCACGGCTCACCAAGTCCGGGCAAGGGGGAATGGCGGCCGCCGCTCCGCCCCCGGGGCCCCGGGTCCGATGTTCCAGGCAGCTCGTGATCCGCAGTGATTCAAGGCTCTCAAAGCGACGTCAGCCCACCACTCGTGGTCGCAGCTCTCCCCCGCCTGAGCGGTGCCAGGAGCGTAGACAGGAGGCAGACAAGATGGTAGGCAGCGCGGCAGTCCTCGGGCCCTCCGCACTCGCCGCGGTGTAGTAAATCGCCCGCTGCCGTCTCAGGCCAACACCAAGCGCTTAGTTTCGAGCCCTCAGCTTTCCGCCCCAAATTGGCGCCGGTCCGGGCTCAGCCGCCGCCGCCACACGGCAGTTTGAAGCAAATTATCGCTGTAGCAGCCAGGAGCAGAAGCGACGTGCATCTCACTCCATGCCCGGCGAGACCTCGTCCCCCCCCCCCCCCCCTGCATAATTTTTATATGGTCCACCCACTCCTGTGGAAAATACGTATAGAAGCCCTCTCAATCCATTCACATCCTTGCATATCCATCCTAATGGCCTTGCAGCCTCTGCATCCCTATGCCCCATTATTCAGGTGGACCTCATCACGTCCATCATACACCAGTCTGTTTAATTGAGTCAATTTACCCAAAAGTCCTACTTTAAATACCCAACCCCCCCCCCCCTGGTTGTTCTCTGGGTCACAACCCCTGACTGAAATCTATTCTCGGAGTTCTAATCACCCAGCCCAATTGAGATGAACATAGCATGATTAAACATGTGATCGTTTGGGTAAGATCTGCATCTTTCCACTGATCCGACATAACTCATTCAGTGTATTGTCAATTGCAGGCTGAGTCAATTGGGAATGCTTTGAAAACAAAAACTAAACGTTAACATTGGGAGACCGCCCTAGAAGACTGCTTTGAGTTGATTGTGTTGATCAGAAGAATAATTGAAAAGGACTGTTGCTGCAATAAAACAGTAGCACATTAAGTTAGGTTGGGGCAACTCCCACTTGCTGTAGTGAGTGGATAGTCTGGGGAAACAACCGAGAAGATGTCTGGATTGTGGGTACTTTGCAGGAATTTATACTGAAGAATACAAACTCTTGCGCTTGAAGACACTTTGCCTGTTTGAAAGCAACTAAACTTCCAGATAACTTCTGTTATCTCTTGTTCTAGCTCTTTCCTCCATCACAACAAAGTTGATCTCCTGTACTGCGCTGTATCATTTTGTTATTAAGAGTTCAGTGGTATCTATTTGTTTTTCAAGGTTTATAAAGGGGGTTGGTTCCACGGGGAATCCCAGTATTACAAGCCTACATCTACCCTGCAACCTACACAGTACAAGGAGACATCACAGGGGTGCAGGGAGTATCATTGTACTCTGCTTCTGTAAAGGTCTTCCCATGTCCTCGCCCCCTCTTGCCCGAAGCTTGGATATTGCCTCCACCTTATGAGCAACGGGTAAAAGGGGTGGTAGCTCAGGACTCTGGTGAAGTAAAGGAATCCCGAGGCCACCTTTCTACACAGTTTGGCCCATGCCTTGGTCATACACACAACAGTAGTTGTCACACACTGGCTTAGAAATTGACATGCCTGTACGAAATTGGGTTACTGGTTGAGGGTGGGGTGGTGAAACCCTGCTCCAGCAAGCTATCACAATTTCTAGCATGGTAAAATACAAGCAAACCCCAAATTAGCATATGCTTTACCAGTAGCCCGGCACAAAGCAGTAAAGCTTAATTTAAAGCTGTTCAGAGTCGTAAAAGTTTGCAGAGTCGTAAAAGGCAACAAAAACAGGTTCAGAAAACAGGAGTGTTAAGGAAAAATGTTTGGGGATGACCATACAGAAAAGGCCACATCCAATAGTGCCAATAAAGAATGCTATGGGAACTGGGGCCATGCAATTCACCGTGACTTGAAGTGTGAGAGATAGGGTGTTGTCTGATACAATATGTGGTACGGTACACAGATGATGTAGCATAAAATCCGGGCTTTCAAACCAGCCAGGATGAATGGGTAGTGTAAAAGTCTCTCGTTAAACTCCCAAGTTGTTCACTGGCCCAATCCAGCCTTATCAGCGGAGTACTAAGTCTTAAAAATTAACTCATTGAGGAGGAAGGGGTATGTTCTGACATTCTGATAGTATTTTCGGGAGTATTGGCATTTTGATGAGGCCAATATGCTTAGTGAGTGATAGCGGGATTAAGATTCTCCGTTTTATGTGCTCTATAATTATACTGATTGTTGTGGTGTAATTTGTACGACTATCTCTGTCACGATGGATGCAGATACCCAGTCATTTCAGAGTCTCAGTCCACCAGTGCAGTGGGATATCTGAAGTGAGTTGTAGGGTGTTACCCGCCATGGGAAAAATCTGTGACTGACTTCAATTTATGTGGACACCCGACAGATATATCCAGACCTAATGTACTATGGCTCCTCAAAACGTTATGGAATTCAGGGCTGGAATAGAGGTTTGCTGCTGAAACCTTAGACTAGAAATTGATAAACTGTTGTAGATTTCTCGGTTTCTAATCGGAGAAGGGCAGAAAAGAAGGCTGGCAGCTCTAAGGTTGTAGTAAATCGATTTTGCCCCATCAAGGAATTAGTATGGTGTACTAGATAAGGAAAAATTAAAGATCTCCAATTTTTTATTATGGAATTTGGGGAGTACCCAGTTTGTTACGGTGTGTGTTTAAATGAAGGTTCCATATTTTTATTGCTGCATTTCATGGGTTTAAATTCTAGCGGATAAAATTTGATTTTTGTGCATGTCTTTGAATAATTTCCCAGTAAACATTTGAGATTCGAGAATTTTCACACTTCAGTAGTTGAGGTGGGGAGCATTATATGCAGCAGTAACAAAACAAGAACAATGAGATTCACTATAGAAAACCACAGATCTTTGAACAGCAGCCTATTTATTCTGTGAAACCTGACTGATGCCTGCACGTTCACTGGCGGCACTAAGGATTGGATAGTAAACCGGACAGGGTCTGCTGGCTCAGAAGAATCCAATAGATCTATAGTATCCTGTAAGATAATGTATTCAGTAAAAGTCACAAAGAATCAAAGAGCAGCAGGCAAAATACATAGCAGTTGGCATTAGACAAGAAGTTCTAACAAGCTAGTTACTGAAAAGCTATACACGCCACAATCTGGATACAAAAAGGTCATTAGGCTAGTATGCTGGGAGGAATATAAAACGTTTCCCCTTGTTATTGATAAAACCTTGCACTTTGTTCACTAAAGTTTGGGGAGTACCCATTTAAGGCATAGCAAGGAGGCTACATTGCACGGATGTTCAAGGTCAATCTAGAACTTCTAGCCATGTCATCCTCTGCCTTTAGCTAGTGCCACCAGACCAGCCTACTGCTTTTGTGATGTCCTCTAATGTGGAGCCTGCACAGTAGGCCATGGCATCCTGTATTGAATGAACTCCAAAGGAGATAACTTCATGGCCGCTCAGATTCTGCACCCTGGGGTTAGATGAAAAGTTATGTGCTGTTTTCTAAATATGATAAGTTGATCCAAAGGGACTAGACCAAAGATTAATATACTTTCCGAGGTGTTCGACTACCCAAAGGAGTGCTGAAGATGTACAGAATTTAGCCCTTTCTGGAATAATGTGCAGACTTGAAACTGAAAAGTCTCTGTCAGAGACCCACCTTTATGAGCAGGGATAGAGGAGAGCTGTGAGTTTTAGAATCTAATGGTTACTTTGGGTGGACGGCTTAATAAAGAATGGGATCAAGGAGATGTCCCAGATGAAGAAAGCGGTATCTTAAGATGACAGCTACTCAGCCATACTTGCAGGTTTCCCTAGATCCATAGGTTCATTAGTCATCGACCAGGTATGCAGCATCTTCTGAAAGGCCTGACTATCTCAGACCATCCCGTTGTTCTTCCATGTGAGGAGACACACATGGCCTTGATTGTCAACATTACTGGGCAGGTCCTCTGTTTTCGAAACTATGACTTTCAACCGAGAAAGATAGCAATAGAAATCCTCTGCTAGTTCTAGGAGATAATGAAAGCAGAGCAGGAAGGGGCAGTTTTGTGTCATCGGAATAAAGTTGCAGACACATTCTTACAAAGCGAAGAACCCACCGGAGGAGCAAAAGCAAAAAGGGTGACATCCCAACCAGTTCTATAGGAGGGTATCGATCTGTGGCATCCAGATCTGGACGCCTGCTTACAAACTTCAAATGTATCAGATGAAGTGGGAAGTGAAAAGGTCCATGCAGGGGAGAGCCCAGGAAACGTTAAGAGCCTGGAAGACTTGGTGGTCCAGTTGCTTATGGCCTGGAGATATCTGCTGTTCCTTGTTTTACTTGTTCCAGTTTTGAATTGAGTACCCTTGGAAGGTCCGCTGCAACGAAAATGGTACCGCCCAAAATTCCTTTGAGAGATCTGCAAGGGCTTTCAATGTGGCATCTCCAAATTTGTTAACAAAGTTAATTGCCGCTAGCAAGGTGGTTCTCTTTTGTCCGACTCTTCCTGGCAAAAGTGGTAGCAAGCACCGTAATAGAATTGAGGAGCTGAGTACAACACACCTCCACTAGGCAGTTTTTTTGGGTGTTTTTTTTTTTTTTTTATTTCCTATATTTATTTTTTGATCAATAATACAGTGCATGTCAAAACATGGTTTATCCTGTAGGGCTTGCATGGACGCTCAGCCATACGTGCCCTTCAAATTGGCTCCCGAACTGAGTCTGTTACTGTGGGAATGAAGACCATTCAATTGGACCTTTCTGCTAGTAATGGTAATGTGGATGTTTGAAGAGAAAACTACATTTTATGTTTTGTGACGTGGCGTTGGACAAAATTAGTACAGAGATGCAAAGGAGAAATTAAAGGAGTGATGCATAGAAAGAAAATACTGGCCTCAGCGTGAACCAGAACATGCATGAAGCAAGCTGAATTTGCAAGGAATGTAGGAGTATAGAGGTAACTTTGGTCTTCAGCTAGATGGATCAAGGCCCACTGGGAACATAAGCTCATCATCAGCTAGCTGAACACTGGAAGGAGGGAGAGCAGCAGGAAAAGAAATCCAAGCATACCAAAGAGTAAACTGGGCTGAATGAGGGAGGGAGGGGAGGGGGGGGGGGGAGAACTAGGGTGTCCAAAAGGGTAGAGAAACCTAAAACCATAAAACACAAACGGGAAAATAGGTTACTAAGGCTGGGGTGGGGGTGGAAAGTAGGTTCACAAGTGTTTTTTATTAGCGAAGTGAGGTTAAGCAAGAGCAGTTGGAGGAGAACTGACAACCTCTTTGTGCTCAAGAACAGCAGGAAAGAGGCTGTTTGTAAATAGTTGTAGCCCTTAATAAAGCGATGTCATTCATTTTTGCATTTGTTGTTACTGCTGGATGAAATTAGTAAAGTGTATTAGCACTATAATGCCACCTCTTTGGCTTGTGTAATAAATTGGATTGTTTCCTGAGAGAGGTGAGCGCCCCACTCAAGTAATAAAGACAATCCTTGTTAGTGAACCACATTGCTTAATCCCTTTGCTGCTAGGCCTCTTCCATTCCCCCCCCCCCCCCCCCCCCCTCCCCCATGTGCAAAGCATCTTATTGCAAGCCAAATTTGCATCCTTTTCTTATATATATATTTATTTATTTATTTTATATGTATGATATTCAAAACAATGCTCTCCCCTGTTCGAAGATCACTCCAGCCGCAGACGTAGTGAGGGCAGCCAGCATTTATTTATTCAGAAAGAATTTAAAAGATTAACGCATTTTGGAGTGAGAACTCCTTCACAGGTATCTCCATTGACTGCGCAGTATTTCAAAGGTATTGTCCGAGCATGCTCTTTTCACAGTTGTTTATGTTGCATGCTGGGATGTGTAGTACTTAAATTCGAAATGCCTCCATTTTCAAAGTTATATCCTTTAGTAGGTTCTGCGCCTGCCACACACCTTTATTAATTGTGTCATTTGCCCTGAACCCGCAATTACAGGAACACCCCTAACGCTTTGCAGTGATAAGGAAAAGTCACACTCCGGAATCTTTAGAAAGAAAAGTTGTTTATTGACTGACATGTTTCGACCAAGAATCTTGGTCAAAGTCACCCTGTAACCCGGAAGTGGCTGTGCTTTAAACATTTCAAAGATGGAAAAAAGTTTAATAGACATAGAAAAAATATGCAAAACTGGAGTGTGACAATCCATGCATTGGAAAACAGACTCCAGCGCAATGACACACATTTCATGTATGGTTATTTTAGTACTTAAATTATAAACTCAGAGTGTAAACAAAACATACGGTGGGGTGTCTAGATGTCATACTATAAAAGCCAAAGAAAAGGTCTGTTTAGCGCACTGCATTATCCAGTTGAAACGCATACTGGATTATTGTGTGTGATCAAGTGCTGCATCACGCTATCCTATATCGAGTCAGCGGGTAACTCAGCAAGTTCTAATTCAGACTTAGAACGACATAGTTATTACATAAGGGCAAGTGCCTGTGTACCCTCATAACAAAATAAATGGTGGTTATTGGCCAAGTGGCCTTTTATCGCAGGATGGTGGAAAGTCTAAGAGACCATATTCTTAACTTTTCTTGGCAAACCTTTCATATTAGGGTACCCTGACACCCAAAAACAGAATCACACCCCGCTTTTATAAAACATAAATAATGACACATACATAAACCAACCCAAGGTGCTTAAAAAGGGGGTGGGGAATGGGAAAGGATTTCTTTAATTATCTAGGCAGCCACAAAGATGATGGAAAGGTGCATTGGAATTAAAACCGAGGAGAGAGGGTGAGCTATCTAGGGAGCGCAGGATCTCATTGTAGGGGAAGAGTATGTATATAGAGTGTCCATACATCCATTGAAGGGCACCACTGGTATAACATGCCCTCACTATCCTAAATGTATATGGAGGTCCTCTTCATGGTTAAGGCCGCCAGGGATCTTCCTCTGGAGTCGTATGATGTATTCAGATTCGAGTTTGGGGGGGGAGCCCTTGCCCAAGGGTCCGCTCCCCTTCCCTGGTGCCTAGTGGGTAGATCTCTGCTTGTAGCTCACCCTCAGGGGCGTGGAATTCAATAAAATATCTGCTTGTCCATGGGGCAGGTTGCTTCATAGATCCACTTGTCCCTTTGGTGCCATGTAGTGTGGCGACAAATTATGGCAGCAAGCTCATTATAAAAGAGCTCGGCTATAGCCTCTCTGATTATGCCAGGGCTCATACCATTGTAGGGTTTGGATACGAACAATTCCCTTATGTTGTCATGTTTCCGCAGATCTGCAAACTGGATCTGAAGGTAATAGTATGCAACAGTTTCGGAGTTGGAATGCCCTCTTGAGTCTGTGCAAACCTACTGACTTGCCTTCTTTAAGCGTTTTCACCAACTCTTCTCTAATCTTTTCCCATATTGAGAAAGGTTGGAAATTTATGCCTGACAATGGCAGACATAAAACTTTTTCCAGGGTTGGAAAAAAAGTGGTAGGAGGGAAGTGAACCTGCAAATCTACACCTGCATATTTGCTCATACTAAAATGTGGTTCACAAATATTTTCCAGGAGTACTATTTCTTGGTTTACTTCTGTAAAGTCTTGACGTCCGACTCACCAAAAGGATGGAAAGTCTGGTAGCTTGGCACAAAAGCAGTCAGACTTAAGTGGGAAACAATGTGTAAAGTATTTATGCAGCATTTAACAGTGATAAAGTAAAAATACAAAAAAAATCCTAGACCAATTGGGGCATGGCCAAGCTGTCGACCATACTGGCTGCACAATAGTGAAGCTCCAGAACTGAAATTCCTTCACCTGAAGGTTACAGCACCGGTCTTAATCTCTGCCGGAGGTGAGCCTGAGGCCGATACTGTAGTGCCTTGCTGGGCTTCCTCCCTAGGCTGCCTTTTTTGCGCCGCATAGGGCCCATGCCCATATTTGCTGCAGTCACCATCCCAGCTCACCAGGGGCTGCGGGGGTGACACCCGGCTGCTGCCATTTGCTGCTACTGTCCCATACTTGCTGTGACCGGCTGACTACGCCTGCATGTACCGGCAGCTCACCAGGGCCCTTGGAGAGGGGACCCGGTCAGATCCTTCTGGGAGAGCACACGTTACCACTCTGCAGCTCCCTTCCACCCTACTACCTGCGGCCTAACTCTAATCGCTGCATTGCCCCCTGAGACCGGCACCATCACACCTGAAGTACCTGCCTGCTGTGCTCCTTGAGACTCATTTGGTGCTGCTGTGCTCCCCTGCTGTGTGGGGCTGGTGCTGTAGGTGGGAATTTTGCTGGCTTTTTCCCCTGCATGGCCTTCATTGCTTGTCACCGCTGGTGGGATTTCTCACCTTATGCCTCATCATTGTTGCTGCACATGGAAGATCCCTTAAGTGCCATCTCCCAGCACCAGTGGAACTGGGGTGTTCTCTCGCCGCTTCCAGCTAATATACCTTAACTTGGCAGAACCTCTAACCCCGATTTGGCTTTGCTCACCCACAGTTTCCTACTCAAAATCAGAACTATTTTTGATTGTCCCAAATAGACTGGATAACCTAACCCCTTCATCCCCAAACTCAAATGTTGAGGGTGACCGTGAGGCGACTTGGTTTCCCAAACACCCCATCCAAACATGAGGGTGTGGTTGTGATCATCACAGAACTCCGAGCTGGCTTTCGTGCCATTGATTTGCACTGACATTTGCCTTGATTCCGCTGAGGATTGTCTCAGGCCTGGAGGACAGTGCCACCTCACTGACCCGTAGACTGGATAAGACTGAACGCCTCCTAAAGCTGTGATGTATGTGGAGCCCCTAGGCCGACGCAAGAGATTCGCAAACATTTTACTGGGCCTATCGCCTTCCCCGTATATCCGTGCTGTTACGTGCTTATGTAAGAATTTAACCTCCCTGTCCGCTTCTTCTCTGTAATGTGAGTTTACTGCGGATCTGGCCCATGAGTGTGGCAGTAGGCGTCTGACAATATTGTGTTTCTAAGTTGTGTAGCTCTGTCTCTAGCCTGCTCAGGCTGCCTCTGATATCTCCAAGTATGCCTGATTGCCCCGCTATGCATTGACCATGGATGACCACCTTGAACGCCTCTTACAGCACCCTGACAGAGTCAACGGTGCCATTGTTAAGTGCGAAGTAGTACTTAATCTTTGTGCATAGCTCCTCCCGAAATGCTGTGTCGAAGCGCCTGCGGCGGTAAGTGCAACATGAAGGGCTGTATGTAGGGTTTGGGCACCGCCAGTGTCAGTGCTACCGGCGAGTGATCCCATAGGGTGTGCGTGTGATGTTCCGTGTCCCTCACCCATGAGTGAAGGTCCCGCGTGGTGAGCCAAAAGTCTAGCCGTGACCAATCTTTGTGGTGTTGTGTAATACATGTACCTTCCGGTGTTCCATGCTGCATCACGCGCCAGGAGTCGACTAAGCCATAGTCGGCCATTAACCCCTTCGAAATTGATGCAGCCTGTGGGTGGTGTGTACATGATGCGCTTTCTCTGTCCTGTTCAAGCGATAGTACTGTGCTAAAGTCCCCCCTCCCCACAGGATCGCCGCATCGCCCAGAGATTGCATTTGGTGCCATACGTGTTGGTAGAAGGTGGGGTCATCGATATTCGGGCCATACGTGTTTGCAATCAGGACAATTCTGTGATATAGTGACCCTAGTAGCAATAGATACCTACCCTCTGGGTCACTTATTACTTTGAGCGTCTGCCATGGAATTCCCCTGTAGATCAATATAGCCACCCCCCTGGAATGGTTGGAGTAGCATGAGTTATGTACTTCACACCATCTGGTGGATTTTAGTCTGGTGCATTCAGTGTTTCTCAAGTGGGTCTCTTGCAATAGGCAGATGTCTACCATATGTCTTGCCAAATAGGACTGTACCAGCCTTGTTTTTCTGTGGTCATTCAAGCCTCTGATGTTCTAAGTAAGGCATGTCCGCTTAAACATTCCAGTCTCTCTAAGAGGAGTAACACAATGGAGAATTCTAAAATTCGGGGCAAGGGTGTCCAGATGGTCTCTATGTGCCCCTTTGTTCGCGAAAGGCTGGGCCCCAAGTGGGAGAGTGTGCCAACAGTGAAGACTACGCAGAAAAGAGCACAGTAATAAGTGTGACCGTCGTGGGCAGGATATGTACTGCAACAAACATATATAACAATCGAAACAACCCCGCCCTCCTCCCACACCAACCCCCACAATCCGGTTGTGTATACCCTTTGCATCCCATAGTGAATAGAAGTCCCAAGCATATAGGGCAAACTGGAATCATGCCAAGGGGGCGGGGAGTAGCCGGCATACTGCCCTGTGCTAACTGGGTGGCCTGGTAAAATTGTACACCACCCAGATGAACAGGTAAGACAGTTGGCGGGAAGAACCACCGGCTAAACAACTCGCTGTATGCCCCAGCTAGCTGCCTTGGGAAGTGCCACAATAGTTAAATGCATTAGTCATTGTCACTTAGCTTATTGTCCGGGGACACTGCTGCCACAGATTCTTTCAACTGTTGTTTCCTTGCTGCCTGTGAGGCAAATTTCAGAGCGGCACTGGCCTCCGTGAAGAACATGGGTTTACCCGCCGTCTGTACCTTCAATTTTGCCGGGTAGAGCATGCCATACTTGGTGCCCGATTTTTGAAGTAACTTTTTGGCGGGAATGAATTTGCGGCTTGGCAATGTTTGTTGATAATGGAATTTCAGTGATTCGTACGTTATTCCGTTGTGAGCGCTCTTCTAAGTCTTTGTTACGCGTTTTAATCACTTCCAGCACCTTGTCCATATGAAGCAGTCGTTCGTGCGTCTCCATCTGACGGTCATCGGAGTCCGATAACTCTAGTCTCCAGTCCGTCAATGCGTGATTCGTGCTTGTCCACCCTTTGAGAGACATGGTCCATACGCAGTGCTAGGGAGTCTAGTTTAGAGTATATTGCGCAGGATGGTCTTTACTTCTCGCAACATCGTTCTAATGTCCGCCTCCTGGTCTGGGTCAACCTGTGTCTCCGGAACCACCGTGATCGGCGTAGATCCCATGTCTTGCAGTCATGTGTCTCGCTTTTCGAAGGATATCTTGGCTTGTTTGTTGTCGGGCTTGCCCATTGTGAGAACGCAGGAAGTGCTGGCGTATTAATATAGGGTTCTGCGGTGGGTGCGCCAACTGTATGAGGCGATTTGGATATCCTCTGCCTGAATGTCTGGAATACGTCAAGGCTCTCTTCCGAATCCCCATGGACCTCCCCCCTCCCCCTGCTGAGCCGCAATACCTCTGCAGCGTGTTACACCGGGCACAATTACTGGTTAGTAGGCCCGTTATGGCAGCAATGCAATCCCCAGATCTGTATTTGGTATGCAAGCTGTGCGGGGCCGGATGGAGGGCCCCCGTGCAGAGTCCTTAGCTGGGGTGATGTGTTTGCCGCTATACGTCAGTCCTGCCGTGGTCTGTTTGTGGTGGGGACAATCCTGGGGAGGAGAATCTAGTACTTAAATGTTAATTGCCCCCTGCGCCCCCCCCCCCCCCCGCATATCCCCCACCCTTCCCCTAGTATCCGTTTTCCCCTTTAGGCAGATTTGACACAGATTTCCTATTAGGAGGCTTATACAAAACCGGAGCGTGATCTTGCCGATATCACTCCTTTAAATGCCCTCCTACCGCAGGGCCTCAAGCTGCACCCTGCAAATATACAAACTCGGTCTACCACATGCTGGGCCCGGCGAAACCGATCGGGGTACTGGGTAATTACCTTTTATACTCCCCTGCACTTCCTCTGTCACCGAACCCCTGGCTGCCTCTCGCGATTGAAAAACTTGTACATCGTACCTTGACTAGACAGAACCTTCATAGACTTGGTAATTTGTTTTCAAATGGACATGCGATATCTCACACTATTGATACCGATCATGCCGACACCACTTATATGGGCATGATTATTTTTTGTAGATTACACATGACATTACGTTCCCACATTCCCTCCTACCCCCTTAGGACTTTCCTCCTCACTCTAGCGGACCCAGGCAGGTCACATCTGATTACAAAGCTTCACTCTGCCTGTATGGCTCTTAAACAGGCACACAACAGCAGGGTGCAGCTTTTAAAAAACTGAATTTTCAGAGTCCAGTTCTTAGAGGTTGGAGAAGAAGAAGAATATAGCTGGGTCTGAACTGGGGTGGCAAAGTGAGCTAAAGAACTATGGTGGATTGAACCCAGATCTGTGAGGGGGGGGGGGGTGAGTGTCTGAAAAGTTTCAGCGCTCAGTCCGTCATCTCCTTGTGTGTACTTTGCATTTTCTAGTAACAGGGTGGGAAGCTTCAGAAGTGAGAGAGAGAGGGGTCACAGCCCTTGAAGCATTTCATTTACAGGCCCTGGATACCTGTACTACCATTTACTATTGACTTGAAAGTAAAAGTAACGTGCCAGTCGATTGTATACCCATTTTACAATGGTTTGGAAGAGACAGACATTTTACTACTCTTTGCTGGTGAAAGTGCAGAGGCTTAATGCCAACAAAATTGGGTTCAGCTACAGAAGGCAAACATTTTGGGGAATGACAAATATGGCCATTTCCAACAACTTGCCATAAAATTGTTCTTGTAAATGATCACAATGCTTTGTATTTATGTTCTAAGATGTATTGATTTACTATTGTATTTTTTATTTTTTAAAAAGCATATGTTGCTATTCTTTTCGTTATCAGATTATCTTAAGCCTATTGCAGCAGAGGAAAAAAGAATAGAAGCGGAGGAGAAAGCAAAGCATGAGGAGGCAGAGCGAATTGCAAAAGAAATTGCAGCTGGTAATTGATGTCAACTGGGAAGGCCTATGTTTAATGAATATTTTGAATGAACAGTGGGATTTGGGACCCAAGTTAAATATTTGAGGGTGGATTTGCTATGGTCTTATGTTGTCTTTGCCTGACTTAAGTAATCTCAATGCTACGCAAGTCCTTTCATAGCATTTACAAAGCCACACAAGGGGCTATTTTCTCTGCCTTGTGTGACTTTGTAAAGAAATGCAACGCAGTGCATCAGCTTGCTTGGTGTGGCGGTACATTTCTCTGTGGTGGGCATTCTAGAAGTAGAGCATTGGCGATCTCAAGCATCCACCCATGGAATTTCATGCAATTCCAGATTTAAAGGCAGCAAACCTGGTATAGCGCCAAAAGGTGCGCCTATCGTAGGCATAACTAGGAGAAATATCTTAATTTCTTTGTTGCTGCGTCTTTGTGTGTAATGCATTCGGCATCACACGTAGAACATAGAAATTGCATCTTCCTGCACAAAAACAATCCTGCCTGTAATGCAGGAACTCTTGCAGCTTAACCCTGCGTTGGTGCTATGCAGCACACAGTGCACCATTTCTAGGTGAGAGCAGAAGTGCGCTATATCTTGGTAGATTTCTGCTCTCCCTTTAACGCTACACGGCAAGTTGCATTGACTGAAATATTTGTAAATCCTTCCCATTATTTATAGCATCCAAGACCAGTAGGAAGGATTGAAATTTTCCCACCTATTTCTGTTTTTGTCAAAACAGGTTACCGGTCAAATGCTTTGAACATCCATTAGAAAAACAGTATCATTATTGAACTTTTTATTTTACCATGTCATATGTGATTTACAGGTTTGCCTTGAATTTCCGTAACTTAAGAAAAACTTTCCAAAGAGCATTCTAAAACTTATCTAAAAATATAAACTTCTTTTTATTTTTATTTGTACATTTCCTTAGCAAGCCGTTCTTTTGGAATTTAGCATACAATTTTTTTTTAAAAAGTACGTAGGTGGTTAAAAAAAAGAGGATGACCTAGCCATGATAAAGTGAACACTGCAGACGGCAAAGACTGTACCGCTGATTGTAGTAAGCTGTTTCAGTATTCTGGGCTTCATGTAGCATAAGAAGGGGTAGAGTGTAAGCATTTGTTTTTCAAACCTGCAATTTTTAGGTCTGGCTTGTGTGGGTGTCAGTTACCATTTTTATTTTTTCAATTACCGACTAGAGTGCACATTTTCTACATGCAGGAGTATCTCTTTCACATCATACTACAGGGGTGTGGAATTTAATAAAACATCTGCTTGTCCATGGGGCAGGTTGCTTCATAAATCTACTTGTCCTGTAACAAAATCCACTTGTCCCTTTGGTGCCATGTATTGCAGCGACAAATTATGGCAGCAAGCTAGTTATAAAAGAGCTCGGATATAACCTCTCTGATTATGCATGGGCTCATACCATGGTAGAGTTTAGACTAGCACTTCCTTTATGTTGCCACATTTCCACAGATCTGCATACTGGGGCTGAAAATAATAATGAGCAACAGTTTCAGAGTTGGAATGCCCTTGTGCGTCCGTGCAAACCTACTAACTTGCATGCTTTAAGAGTGTTCAAGTCTTCTCTAATCTTTTCCCATACTGAGAGAGGTTGGAAATTTACTCCTGACAATAGCGGACATAAAACTTCTTCCAGGATTGGGAAAAAAGTGGTAGGAGGGAAAGTGAACCTGCAAATCTACACCTGCATATTTGCCCACGCTAAAATGCAGTTCACAATTATTTTCTAGGCATACTATTTCTTGGCTTACTTTTATAAAGTCTTGTGAATTCACGAAAGTCTTACATCTTCACTTAATACAAGGACATGGGTGCACTTTTGAGACTTTATTTAATAATTGGGCCCCTAATTAGGTTTGGTGTTAACCATGACCTTTTGTGTTTATGATTCTTTCTCTCTCGGCTAGCTTTACTGTGAGTGACAGCATTTTGTTCTTTCACAAGGAGTATATCGACAGTCGTTTTTTTTTTTCAGTGCTAGGAACTACTGTGGCAATATGTGTTTTTGAGACCAAGACAATTCTCGATTTTGCCAATGTTTGTAATAATGTAGAGGGCCCAGCAGCTCCCACGCCAGTAAGGTTTTACAAAAACCATGCCAAAACAAGTCCCGCACTGGCAAAACAAAGACTGACCAACAGTTTCAGACGTACTGGCTTTACCAATGCTTGTTCATTTTTCACATACTCTTATTAAAAACTGGTTACACTGACTTTCCATTATGAATATTTCTGGAAAATACTAGCATGCATCAATACATTTTACGAATGATGCTGCAAAGAAATATTTCCTAAAATTTTACCACAGTTTAGCGAAATGTTTTTGCATTTTTTTGTGAAAGCAAAGAATCATCAATCTTGCTTGCAAGTTTCTGCAAATATTTTGCAACTAATCAGACCGCATTCTGGGAGCAGTATACATAGCCTCATATTGCTAAAAATTGAAAACGTGTGCACACATTTTTATACCGGAACCACTGTCAGTAGTACAGTCTGAGCTTACAGCATTTACTTGGAGCTCTCACCCTAATAATAAAGGCTGCGCTTTAATGAACCATAAATACAAGCTTGAACAGCATTACAACATGGACACAAATACTACCTTAACTGCAGGCAATGGCTTTCCCTGCTCCATAATGTGGTACTGTAAACTGGCAGCCAAATGGTTTGTGCTGTAGGGTGTTGGAAAGCAAAAACCAAAGGAAATGATGGACGGAGTGTTGAACATTGCAAGCACTCACCCCCGGTCAACTGATCTGGGTTTAATCCATCACCGTTCTTTAGCCCACTCTGCCACCCCAGTTCAGACATGGCCATATGCAAATCAGTCTGACCCTGTGCCTCATGGGAACAGTCCAGCCCGAACTGCCAAGCCAGGTCTTCCCTGGACCGGAAACAAGCTTCCTAGGACCGGTTTCTGGCATTTCAGCCGTCTTCAGCCAGGTTTGCTTGAATCCAGTGGCAAAGTGAGCAAGGGACTCACGTCTGAGCATACCCTGCCAACTTATGGCGAACAAAGCAAAAACCAAAGGAAATGATGGATGGAGTGTTGAACATTGCAAGCACTCACCCCCAGTCAACTGATCTGGGTTTAATCCATCACCGTTCTTTAGCCCACTCTGCCACCCCAGTTCAGACCTGGCCATATGCAAATCAGTCTGACCCTGTGCCTCATGGGAACAGTCCAGCCCGAACTGCCAAGCCATGTCTTCCCTGGACCGGAATCAAGCATCCTAGGACCGGTTTCTGGCATTTCAGCCGTCTTCAGCCAGGTTTGCTTGAATCCAGTGGCAAAGTGAGCAAGGGACTCACGTCTGAGCATACCCTGCCAACTTATGGCGAACAAAGCAAAAACCAAAGGAAATGATGGATGGAGTGTTGAACATTGCAAGCACTCACCCCCAGTCAACTGATCTGGGTTTAATCCATCACCGTTCTTTAGCCCACTCTGCCACCCCAGTTCAGACCTGGCCATATGCAAATCAGTCTGACCCTGTGCCTCATGGGAACAGTCCAGCCCGAACTGCCAAGCCATGTCTTCCCTGGACCGGAATCAAGCATCCTAGGACCGGTTTCTGGCTATCGGCCGTCATCAGCCAGGATAGCTTGACTCCAGTGGCAAAAAGAAGCAGAGAACTCTGGGTAGTTCTCAAGTTTAGGTGGAAAGCAGCTCCTGTATGGAGCACTCTCAACACCAGCGACACTCTAGATCTGCTCACCTCAAATGTCTGTTTTTCTATCAAAATCTTTAAGCATAGGATTAGCACAGTGCCATCCACGCCGAGATAGAAAAGGACAAAGTCTTTTGCCATTTGTACAGCAAAGTCTTTAAGCATAGGACTAGCACAGTGCTGTCCTTGCCGAGCTGTAAAATGACAAAAGCCAATTACCACTCCAGGCACAGTATTACAGCTTTGAGTTGGTAAAATACCAATCAAGCCAACCTGAAATGAGTAAAAGCAACCCCTGACACAGTGTTTCGCTCTAATTAGAGCTCTTCAGAGAGGTATAGCTTTGTCCAGACACAAGGGAGCACCCAGTATAAGTCAAAGAAATACCCTTTCAGGCATAGAGTGATGAATAAATTATGCAAAAAAGAAGCAGAGAACTCTGGGTAGTTCTCAAGTTTAGGTGTAAAGCAGCTCCTGTATGGAGCACTCTCAACACCAGCGACACTCTAGATCTGCTCACCTCAAATATATGTATGTGTATATATAAAATATATGTATTTATTCTAAGAATAATCCCACTAGTCTCTTTATGAGACTGGAGGTAAAGATACAATTCAAACTAGCATTGATAGTTACAATAAATAGCACTGGAATCCTAGGGCCCCAGGGGGACCAAACCATGTATCAAAAAAGTGGTATAAGAACCACGACAATTCTACAGACAATTCCTAGGGCATTTAGGGTCGCTGGCCCCTTGTGAAACCACCCAAGGTAGTGAGGAAGGGGAACCACTGGAGACGCGGGCAGTGGCAGAAGCTACTGTCTGGATCTCTATTAAAGCCTATGGAGAATGTCGCGGTTGAATTTTACACGATTAAAAACACTTCTAGCAGGAGTTCAAGTTCAAGACTTTAGAGTTAAGCTTTTGAAGGGCCCACACCCACGAGAGTACCGAGGTACCACTGTTACCTGCCGGAGGGAAGCCGGGTGCATAGGTCGTTTTCGATTTCGGGTCGCGGGCTGATTTTCAATGGCAAAACGTGAAGAACTGCTGCTAGCAAGAAGCGTCGTCGATGTCGTGAAGATTGAAGATGTAGATCTTGAAGAGAAGGACCTGAAAGCAGAGGGGACAGTCTGGGTCACGGCACAGTGACCAGGGGGCTCAGGAGAAAGAGCCCTTCAATGTCGGTTGCTTCGAGGTGGAAGAGGTGTAGCTTGGATCGTCAGCCACGGGGTCCAGGAGGCGTCCAGGAAGGCCAGCTTCTGGAGGGCGACTGTCCCACGAAGGATGAGGGTCGCTGCGGTGTTAGTGTCCGGATTGGATCCACTAAGCCTTGGCAACCGCAACCCACGCAAGAATCACAAAACCGCTACTGGTGCAGACCCACAAGGTCTGTGCGAGGTCTCCAGCGAGGAGACTGAAGAGCAGGCCTGGAGCAACCAGGGGAACTCTTGGAAGTGAAGATTGACCTCCGCCAGGGCCCACCAGTCGAGAGACAAGGGACCGCGGGAGGCAGCAATTTGGCGTGCGTAAAGATGCGCCGACGGGGCGCCGGAGCGAGCTAGGGCGTCGATCTTTGGCACAGATTATGCGGAGAGGTTGGCTCAATAATGGGCCAAAGCACAACTTCCCCACTCGTCGCGGTCGGGTGCTGTGCAAGAGGTGGCCGGTGACCTGGGGTATTGGGGATCTCGGCACCCACAGGGTCCACGGTGCTGAGCTTTGCTGTGCACACTCACTGGCCTCTGGGATGCTTGGAAACCCACCTCAGGGTAGGAAAGAGCCGTCGATGTCCGTAGGAGCAGCGAGGTTCCAACCGGGTCACTTGCAGTGTTTCAGGTGCCTGCCAAGCAGGGGGGTAACTCCTTAACCCCAAGGGAGATTTCTTCATTCAGCTGTGCGGCAGCTCGTCGAAGGTTCAAGTCTTTGAAGTCCAAGATTAATCTGAGGCTCTGGGGACCCTGTATTCACCTTTATCCAAAGATTAGGGGAGTATCCAGATCAGAGCCCACCAATGAGAGTTCAGGCGGGAAAGGGTGGCTACACCCTCTCCCCTTTGTGTGGTTTCCCACCTGGGCAGGGGACAGGATGCCCCTGAACCGGTTTGAGGCGGTGTATGCAGAAGTAGGCATTGGGAGAAGCCTACGTGCAAGTCTGAAAGACATCCTATGGTGCACCCACCCAGTTCCAATCCACATAGTCTGTCTGGGGAGGTGGGAGCACCTCCCTGCAACAAGATCCCTATTGTCCAGCTGCCGTGGCTGGAGTTCTGCCCAGCAACAGGCAGCCAGAGTCGTGTGGGTGGCGGGTAGCATCCATTTTGTACTACGTGTGCACTTTTAAATTGGTGTCTAAAATCTGCCGCTTTTACCATATCGCCCCTCTAGCAGGGGGGAATCATGCCCTCACTCCCATGGTTGGATTGGGGGTATGATTCCTACATGTTTGACACCAAACACAACATGGTTCTGTGCAGCCACTCAAGTTATCACGCTATCGCGATATACTTATAATGCGGTTAAGAGTATATGGTATGGCTGCACTACAAACAACCCAGCAATAGTTTTACGAAGGTTGCAGAGGGGCCCTACTCGGGTAGGGGTTCCCCCTCACGCATATCTCAGCACCCTGCCTTGTAGGATTAGCAAGGTCTGCCTTAGGGGTGACCTATGAGGATATATGTGTTGTATTAAGTGGGATACAGGATACCTATATCCCTGTAAGGGGTGCAAGCACCACCTTACCCAGACTACAGTAGTGGTCTGGTGGTGTCAGTTTGTATGGCTGTCCCAGGGGTGGCACAATAAGTGCTGCAGCCCCTGGTAGGCCTCTGAGGGACCCATGCACTGGGTACCTAGGGTACCATCTACAAGGGGCTGACAGGGTGTCCTCAGTATCCAATTGGGAGGTACCTAGGGTACTCACATCAGTTTAGAGAAGAAGCAGATAGGCTGGGGTCCTGGATAGCAAGGCCACAGCCTGGCTAGAGTCATAAAACAGTCAAAACATCAGCAAAAAGTTGGGGGCAACTATGCAGTCGATGCCACTCTCCTACAGTTGGTCACCTAAGAATGCATTGGAAGACCTTGCTTAATTTAAATGTGATCTAGAGGCACTCTGCCCCAATTGACCCATCAGTGAGGATTATAAAAATCTAGCAACTAATCTGAAAGACTATGCACTTTAATTAGTAGCAACCTATTTGAGATTGCTAATTGTAGGAAATCACGGGGCCTATGAAAATATTGGTGTACATACATTTCCTTGAAAGTATGATCATCTTTACAAAGCCCAAGATTGTCATCTAAACTTGTGCCTTAATTGTCTCGCTAAATACAAAATGCCTCAGGCAAATCCTATCAACCTAAATGTGAGTCCATCAAGATCAGTCTGATAAAAGCCAGATCAGGCAAAACTCTCACTGGAAATAGGTCTTCTCCGAGAGAAGGAAGATCGAGTGACTGAGACGAGAATTATTTCAGATGGTATTCTTGATAACCTGCTTCTCTGTCATATGGGGGTAATAATTAGACGACAAAGCCTGTTGGTGTCCCAAAAGAAAACTGAGTAAATTAAACAATCAGTGACCGGAATCTAATCAGTAGCAAAGTTTCCCATCTGCCTAGCACTTAATGCTGATAAAAAGCCATGCCTATGTCTGGTCTCTGGAGAAGGTATTTTTCCACAGTCTATTTCATAATCTCCACCTTTTCCCTCTTGAACCGACTGATTGCCAAAAACTGTGCTTTCACCTATTTCTTATCTTGAGCAGGTATTGGAGACTGATTTTCAAGTATGTGGGAAAGCCCAATGCACTATAAGGTTTCCGAAACCTAAGAGACCCTGGGGGATACTGGAGGCCTTATCTAGGCTTAAGCAATCCTTTAAAGTGATATGGTTGAGTTGCCTCTGGGTTACTCCAAACTGAGAGCTACAGAACTAATGGGGAACATTTCATGTGATCTTCCAAATAACTAAGACCCAATTCCTCATAGTTGATATATGAAGGGGATGTTGGTGGAAATAACACCCGTCTTAAAAAAACGATTTGCCTCGGTCAGTAGGTTGGTACAATTAGCAAATTCACACATCCTAGCACATTGGTTACAATTTTAATACACTGGCTTCTGTAAATTTCTAAATGAGGTGTAAGGCTCATGTGATCAGAAGGGCACAGTAAATTTAATTACATACATATAGATCTAGTAAACCTAAGCTGAGCGTTAGTAACATGAGTAGCCCATGACCCACATGAGCCAAAACAAATGCCTAAATATGAAATAACATTGACAAAAGTTTAACGGCTGCCTCCATAACTAATGGCTGGGACTCTGATGTTCGGGGCCGCAAACCTGACTTCTCAAAACTCGTCAAGAGTTCTTAACTGGACATATATTCTACGAATGCATTGACCATCTAGTGCAAGTCATTAAGTGTTCATGATTTTAATAACGCATTAACTGCATACAGCAGAGCCGCCAGTGGTACTGTTGGCCCCGTTAACTGGTGCCGACTCTGCCCCCTGCGTGCGTGCCGCTGATGAGCCCTTTTTCGGCTATTTGGGGTATTTTGTGCTTATGGCTCCATACTTGTTTTTTTCCACATAAGGAATCCACCCCAAATATTTGTCTTTATCCTCGCCCCCACCAAAAAAAAATCCTAGGATTTGAAAGGTACCTAGGGTGTGTGGGTTCGCCCAGAGGGGACCAAGATAATAGGCAAAGTATAGCAAATCTTGAGTTTGAAAAAAAAAAAAAACAAATAGGGAAATAGTGCTTTACACAAGTTGGTTTTGCTTCCTAAGAATGACATCCACGAACGTTTTACTGTACTAAAGTCACCATATTTACAGCTTTTAGGATTATGCAGAACTGAATCAGAGAACCTAATTTTGTACCTCAGTTTTCCTATTTTTTGTGCTGTCAATCTTCTTCCAGTTTGTGGTGGAATCCAGCGTGAAACCCATGGATGATGAGGAAAGCTATAGATTTCTGAAAAGTAGACAAAATTCCAAATTCAGTAGGGGGTCGTGTAGATCCTCAACGTTTTCCCAAGGAAAATAACCGTAGAAATGAGGAAATATTGAAAATGAGTTGAAAAAAGTGGGCATTTGTGACATTTTCCATCTAACTTTTTGTCACAATGGTCGATTTACGAAAGTACTATACCATTGTCCACTAGACCCTTCTGGTGTGGGGATGTATGTAGGGTTTATAGGCTCTCCAAGAACCCAAGGAACCCAGAGCCAACAACTGAGCTGCATGGTACAGTGGTTGAAACCTATGTATTTCTGCAATGGGCACAAGATAAGGAGTTAAGGAGCTGTTATTTATACATCTCTGAATTTGTGCGTTCCCTTTCCAGTATATGATTTAGAGGGTATTTTTCTAAATTGCATTTTTTTTTTTTTTTTTTTGTTCACTGGCTTACATTTGAAAGGCATAAATGCAGCGAAATTCGGTTGGTAATAACAAATGTTCTACTTTTCTATGCTCCACCAAGTCTCACAGTAAAAATGGTAAATCACTTGTGTGGGTAGACCTAGTGCCCTCAGCAGGGTACGGCCCAAAATGCAATGTGGACGCATCGCATTTTTCCACCGAAAATGGCCTTTTTTTCCAGTGTGGGTAGCTCTAGATTTTAGACCCTAGCGCATCCAGCACGTAGGGATACATGGCCAACCTGTACATTTTTGAAAACTAGATACCTAGGAGTATCCAGGGTGGGCTGACTTGCGTAACTCTCGCCATGTTTTTTTTTTTTTTTTATACCCAGAATCCCTTGCAAACCTCAAACGTTGACACACAAAACCCACATTTTCCTCACATTTCAGTGATGGAAAGTTCTGTAATCTGCAGGTAGCCACAAACTTCCATCCATCCGGCATTCCTCCAAGTCTCACTATTAAAAATGGTACCTCACTTGTGTGGGTAGGCATAGTGCACTTGAAGGTGAATGGCTCAAAACATATTGTGGGGGGGGGCACCTGCGTTTTTAGTCCTGTTCTCGGTGGCCATCTAGGGAATCCTGCCAAACCCAGAAATTTCTTAAGACACCTGGGGTAGTTCAGAGAGGTGTGGCTTGAGTGGATCCCCCAATGTTTTCTTACCTAGGATCCCATGCAAACCTAATTTAGCTATAAAAAGGCACATTTCCTTCTCCATTTCTGTGTGGCAAAGTTGTAGGATTGCTGGGCCGGTACATCTTTCCTAGCTATCATACCTCACTTGTGTGAGTGGCCTAAGTGCCTGTGACTGGGAAGGGCCAATGTGTTCAAATTTCCCCTTTGGGCCCACTTTGGTTCCCCCTCAGTGTTCATTTTATTTTTAGGCTGGCTCTCCTTTGGGCACCCACACAAGTGAGGTAAAATGTTTTTGGGAGATCTGGGGGAACGTTGGGTGGTAGGCAATGTGTGCTGCCCGGTGATCCGACAACTTTCCCACTCAGAAATGTGAGAAACGTGAGTCTTTAGCTAAATTTGAGGTTTGCAGGGGATGCTGGGTAAGAAAACTTTGGTGGATCCATGCAAGTTACACCTCCCTGGACTCCCCCGGGTGTCTAGTTTTCTGAAATGTCTGGGTTTTGAAAGTTTCCCTACATGGCCGCTGAGCCAGGGACCAAAAACACAGGTGCCCCTCCTGCAAAAAGAGGTAATTCTGTGATGGATAATTTTGATATTGCCACATTAGGTTTTTGGCCCTTTCCTGTCGCGGGCCCGAGGACTTTTCCTCACAGAAATGCATGGAACATTTTTTATAAGGCAAAGTTTGAGCTTTACAGGGGATTCTGGGTAAAATAAAACCTGGTGAGAACCACGCAAATCATGCACCCCGGTACTCCCTTGGTTGTCTAGTTCTTAACATGTGCAGGTTTGCCAGGGTGATGGCTCAGCAAAATCCACAGCTACGCAGAATGACCTAAAAAACAATTCTTACTTAAGGCCATCTTACCGCCACAGATATAAATCTGGTACTAATTTGTGAAAATTAATACACTGGTTGGTTTCAACACCTCCAGAAATGCTGGCTTCAAAGCGCAAATACTTATCAAAGTATCTAAATATTAAAACAAGGCCTTCTGAAGGTGAGCCATAAGGCAACTTCAAGGCAGCAAACGTTTTATGGTCCATTTATGCACCATACACGAGACTTTCTTACTGCTGGCCACAGGCCCAATCCAAGATCAATGCTCTCACATCAACATAACGTCTCCATGCAGGAGCCCATCGCATTTATACGCTACAGAACAGAATCATTTTGCCTACATTTTACCACCTGTCAGGTAACCGGCTGCTTCTTTCTGAACATTACCGAACGCATGTCTAGTGAACTTTTACCCATGACAGCCACATGAGGATCAAGACATGTCTTTCATGTGCCTTTAGCGCACTCACTGTGCTAAATCCAACTCCTTCCAGTTGGTGGATGCAAGTTGGTTGTGCCCCAAAGGCCTTGTCCTTGAACTAAGCAAGCATATCTGCCTTTAAAACTAAGGCAAACATGCTGGGAAGTTTTCCTAAGTTCCCCAAAGAGAATGTCCTAAACCATGAACTGCAGTTTTTTAAACCCAGGGTAGTCTGAGAATGTAGCATATGTTCCATCCACCATTATGTGCAGTGCTGGGACTGTAATGCACTTATCATACAGCAAACATGACCTCCACTAAGTTCTGACAGAGTATAAACATGGCAAGTATGTCAAGCATTTACCCATACGTGCCATAGTAAGTCACTGTAGGAGTGTGTAGCACCAATGGGTTTGAAACCATAGGTGCAGATGAAGTCCTAGCATGTGTATCTGTACTACCTTTACTTTCTGCCTTCTTGCGCAATAGCCCTGGGAAAACACACCTACCGTGATTCTTTTTTTATTTCCCCGTTCAGGTCTCTGTCCTAACTAATCCTGTATTATTGCCAGGTGAACCTATACTAATGCTTTCCGTCCCGAGCTACTTGAAGTTAAAGAAATGTGTCTTTCAAGCGCCATTGGCGTACTTCTGTGCAAAATCCAACTGCTTCCATTTTGTGTCTGCAGGTTGGGGGTGTCTTAGTATGCCTTCCTCCAAGAGCTCATTCCTCGAACTGAGTAAGGATATCTACCATTGAAACTAAGGTATACATGCTAGGGAACACTTCCCAAGTCAAACAAATGTCCTGTGAGACTCATTCACAAACCCTTCTACTTCTGCTTTGAAAATGGGAAAACTTTTATCATAAGCAATACTAAAGATGTGAAAATAGCCATCATACACAATATTGCATCCTTTACCCTTTTTCAAAAACATTGATTATGATACAAATTACTAATTGTGTTTATACACTTTCAAAGCAAGTAGAAATGTTGGTGAATAAGTTCCACAGGACATTTCTTTGACTTATTACGTTTACTTTAGTTCTCGTGGGCAATCAGGGTGGTCCTTGTGTTGTAGACATAAGTTCCCTGAAAAGCACTTTATAATCTAGTCGAACCTTTAAAATTTTGTCACACAGGGTACTATATGACAACGGGGCTTGTATTCTGTCCCCCCATTATCATTGAGTAGTCTGGGGACTGTAATGCTCATGTCAGTCGGCGAACAGGACACCAATAACGTTCTGACGGTGGATAAAAGTGTTAAGCAGGCCACCAGCAACTCCATGATTTCCTGAAGAAAGGCACAGATGTTCTACAGGTGCTTGCCTTGTGAATTAGTGGCCTATGGAAGGTAAGGATCCTGCACAGCCATTGGAAGGTTTACGTAATGGCGGCTCCACCTGTCAATTTCCCAATATTTCACTTTTGTATGGTACAATGTAAAGCAATCGTGACAACACAGGGTTAGGTGAGATAGGCACTGGGGATAGTAAATACGACTCTTCTTCCTCTTTCCATGCTTAGAGCAGACTTTGCAACAACATCATGGTCGAGTCATTTTAAGTGTTGCAGGAATGCGATCAGCAAAGTGTCACCTTTTCTGCCTTGCCACACCCTCCAGAGCATATAAACTGGAGACTGCTGCTTCTGCAGTAGTAAGACTTTCAATGAGAACAGAAAATCAAGGAACGACTTGAGTCTTCCTGGGTTTGTCTGATGATCTCAGCCAGGTGGGTAAACCGTTTCTTGTACCAAGAGCACATTTTACGACTCATTGTATGGCTGAAGAACCTGGTCCTTCTTATCCACTTGTAATCAAGTATACAGGTGGACTTGTGAACTTCGGCCATCTGACCCCAAACTGTTACAGGAAAAGTCTTGAGTTGCTGTGAGCACGTACAGGTCACCTGACTGCGAGCAGTTTGTTGGAACACAACGCAGTGCTCTGGGATTTCTGGGGCTTCTTACAAACAAGCTCCTGCGGGAACCCTTTGTGGCAACAATGAACTGTACCGCATGTCAGTGCCATCCTTGTACAGCTCACTGAACTGCTCTAATCCCGTAAAGGAATTTTTGTCCACAAATTGTGAAGGGGAGGATGAAGAAGCTCCCATACAATCTTCCCTGTGACCTCTAGAGTGGGAGGGCAGTCTACAGGGTTTAGAGTAGTGCTTCCCTGTATACACGCTCGAGCTCTCACCCAGCATGTACAGCTTGATGCGATAAGCTTTTTTTACTTGCATTGTACTGTGTGGACAGAAGGCATCCTTTGAACAGGATCAAAGATTGCTATATTCTTTCCAGGAGTATAAATCTCTGGCAACCTGGCAGACAATTGTTCTATGACTGGCTGAATTTTGAGCAACCTGTCCTGGTCTGGATGGTCCCGGAGCAATGCAGCAGAATTGTCATTGAAATGCAGCATGCACTGCAATAGCAGAAATCCATTTCTGGTCATTGACGGTGCGAAGATGGGGGTTACCCAAAACGTGTGAGTAGACCAGTAGGACGGCAGGGATTGTTTTGTGCACTAACTTCATTTTGAGCACAAGTCCCGAAAATATCTTCAACTCCTCTAATGAAGTGGGCGTCCACTTGTGTGCCCTAAAATGATACAAGACTGCTTCCATGCTCCCTCAGAAATTGTTCAGCAGGCATATTTGTTTGTTGCACAATTTGCTCAAGGAATTCAACATCCAAAAAGAGATGGACGTGTCCATTGGGGAAAAAATTACTCGTATCAACTTTCCATCCAGCGCAGCCAGTGAGAGGCAGACTTTAGGGCTGAACTAAATTTTTAAGGAGGGGGCTGCCAAGAAAGCACTCGGTCTGCGCTTGCTGGGTTGGTGTAACCTTCTACCGTTGTCCCGCTACACAGACTCTTGCGAAGGGACAGCACAACTCATCGTGTCCCTCACAATTGCTGAAAGACAAGTGTCGGCTGGAACTGAGCCGACTGAAAAATCACTTCCAGATTCTGCTCCATTGTCCTCTACCTCAGATGCTGTCTCAGTATCTGCTGTCTCGGTTTCTGATCCTGCCTTAGAGCTGTCCTGCATAACCTGAGTTAGACCAGCAGAAACCACTGAGATGCCATCTCTACTATTGCCTAAAACCCTCTCCTCCCTCTCCCCCTTGACATTCTTTTTTGCTGCCTGAAAGCTGTATGTTCGAGGCATATGAGCTGCAGATTGTACACTTAGCATAGGTCGCCATCTGGTGTTGGGCCCGGATGTTTGCAGTTTGTTTTTCTTCTTGGACCGTCTTTGGAAGTCACGAGTTTGGTGACTCCTCCTTCGGTCCGTACTGCGCATGGGCTTCGGCTCCATCCTCAGATTGTTTTTTTCCGCCATCGGGCTCGGATGTGATACTTCGTACTCCGGCTTCGAACTTCTACGGTTCCAGCCTCGACGGAAAATCCTCGATTCTTCGAGTTCCTTCATCATCTTCATCTCTCGAAGCGGCACTTTTTCCATCCCGTACATCGACACCGGCCTTCGGGCCCTCCGCGACTCCGGTCCCGGCCGATGGAAAGGACTCCGTTTAAAAAGTGCCCAAAATGTGGGTCTAAATTTCCCCACACCGACCTCCATCAGGTGTGTAACCTTTGCCTCTCTCCGGAACACGAGGCTCGAGACTGCCCCGCCTGCAAGTCTTTTCGATCGAAGAAAACGATCCGAGATCGAAGGGCTCGACGCACCATGGCGCACTCGTCCTCGACAGCTCCACCGGACATCTTCGGAGACGACGCCGAAGCTTCGGGGCAGACACACACCGAACTGGGAGAAGACATCGTCAGCGCTTCCGAGGCCGACGACTCCGACCTGGAGGACGTAACACCAGGACAGCGGGCCGTGAGTACAATGCCCCCTCCCAGCCCCGCACCGAAAACCAAAGAGACTCCGGTTACTCCCTCGCCTGCCGGCCTGGGCAAAACCAAAACCAAAGCCTCGATCACCCCACCTTCGGGCCCGGTGTCGAAGCACTCAAAGTCTCACGGCAGCTCGGGATCGAGCCAGCCGACGCCCGGTGCCGATAAACACCACTCTGCACCGAAGCCTGCAAAATCCAGCTCGACTCCGAAACCACCGGTGCCGAAGCCTGGACACTCGGCGCCGACCAAACACAAACAGAAATCAGTCGGCACCGACGCTCCGGCGCCGAAACAGCATTCGACGCCGAAACACACGGAGACCTCCAAAAAGCAGGGCGTACACAGAACATCGAAACCTCCGGTTCCGAAATCGCCGGTGCCGACAGACGACTCGGCGCCATTGGCTCTGTTTACACCAGACCCTTTACAAAAGACTTTGTCCAGAGATCCAAAGACTGGCCTTTTGACTGTGATTACTAAGAAGCGTCGCCTTGAGGCTCCGGCTCCTCCTCCTCCACCCAAAAAGAGGGACTCAGCTACTTCTCCCCTTAGAGTACCCTCCCCACTGCCACCCCCCCTCCCACCACCACCCCCTCCACCTTTACCTCACTACGATCCGGCCCCATCCCCAGACCCGGATGACGGGGACCCGGACAATGACCCAGGGGACGCCCCAATGGATCCCACTCCACCAGGGACCCCAGATCCATGGGAGGATTATAATAACCCTGATGTACCCAATGTACCTCAAGACGACCTATACCCATCAAGGCCGTCTCCTCCAGAGGACTCTTTAGGGTTTCACCATTTAGTGCAGAGAGCAGCACACTACCATGGGGTGGACATGCACACGGAACCAGTGGAAGAAGACTTCCTACTGGATACATTTGATTTACAAGATCGTTCCACTGCTATTTTACCCATGCTTAAGGGTGTCACCAAGCACGCTACAGAGGTATTCAAAGACCCTGTCAGAGCCAGAGTACTAAACCCTAGAATAGAGAAGAAGTACAAGGCGGCACCCACAGACCCTGCATACATCAAGGGCCCTGCTCCTCTAGATTCCCTAGTTGTCTCCACAGCTAGAAAGCGGGCTAACTCCCAATCCTCAGGAGATGCCCCACCACCAGACAAGGAATCTAAACTTCTGGACGCGTCTGGTAAACGCACCGCCTACCAGGCTGCAAACATGTGGCGCATTGCAAATACACAAGCACTGCTTGCGCGATATGATAGAGCACACTATGATGAATTAGAGGCTCTTATGCAGCACCTTCCAGAGAAATACAAACGCCAAGCTCATGACCTGATACAGGAGGGCAAACTAATCACAAACACCTCCATTAAGTGTGCCCTCGATGCAGCAGACACTGCTTCTAGAGCCATAAACACCAGTGTCCTGCTTCGCCGCCATGCCTGGCTCAGGATATCAGGGTTCAAGCCTGAGGTCCAGACATCAATACTTAATCACACCTTTGACCAGCAAACACTCTTTGGCCCAAAGGTAGACGAAGCGCTCGAAAAAATGAAGAAAGATACAGACACAGCGAAGTCTATGGGAGCGCTCCAGACCCAAGCCTCTAAGCGTTCCTTTCGACGCTCGTCCTTTCGTGGCACAGGTAGAGGCTCCTCCACCGATAATGCCTCTACCTCCTACAAATCCCCTCCTCAAAATACCTTTTCAAAGGGCAACCAAAGAGGTGGTTACAGAGGCAACAACAATAAGGGCAGGGGCAAAACCAACAATACCCGTTCTGCCACCCCACCCGCACAATGACTCCCCTTCGCTCCCCCCAGACCATTCCACTCCGGTCGGGGGCAGACTACAAGATTTTATCCACGTATGGGAGTCCATAACATCGGACAAATGGGTGACCCAAATTATTCGGTCAGGGTACTGCCTCGAGCTAACATCTACCCCACCCAATATCCCACCAAGGCACCGTCCAATGTCCCAAGAGCATTCCACACTGCTCAAACAAGAGGTACTCTCGCTCCTCCAGAAACACGCCATAGAGCAGGTACCCGACAATCAACGAAATCTAGGGGTCTACTCCCTATATTTCTTAATCCCAAAGAAAGACGAGACCCTCAGACCCATTCTGGATCTCCGGCCTCTAAATGCCTACATACATTCAGACCACTTTCACATGGTCACCTTACAACAAGTCCTCCCACTCCTCTGCCAGGGAGACTTTCTCACAACACTGGATCTGAAAGACGCGTACTTTCACATTCCAATACACCCCTCTCACAGAAAATACCTCAGGTTCGTGGTGGACGGGCAACATTACCAATTCAAGGTTCTCCCCTTCGGGGTCACCACTGCACCACGGGTGTTTACCAAATGCCTAGCAGTAGTAGCAGCACACCTCAGACGTCAACATGTTCACGTCTTCCCTTACTTGGACGACTGGCTCATAAAAGCCGCGTCCTACCACCAATGCGTGCAACATACAAACAGCACCATCCAACTGCTTCATCAGCTAGGCTTCACGGTGAACTACCAAAAGTCCCACCTCATACCATCTCACACAAAGCAATATCTCGGGGCCACCATAGACACCTCAAAAGGTATTGCCTATCCAAACTCAGCCAGAATCACAAGCATTCTAGCCTTACGCAAAATATTCCTTCCTCAACACTCTCTACCAGCAAGAGTGTTTATGAAGCTCATAGGGATGATGGCGTCTTGCATCTTCATAGTGCCCCATGCAAGACTCCACATGCGTCCACTTCAGGAGTGCCTAGCACAACAGTGGAACCAGGCCCAGGGTCAGCTGACGGATCTGGTGTTGGTGGACGGCCGCACACATCACTCTCTGCAGTGGTGGAACACCACAAACCTTTCCAAGGGACGGCCGTTCCTAGACCCGGTTCCCCAAGTGACTCTAACAGCGGACGCATCGCTCTCCGGCTGGGGAGCGCACCTCTTACACCTCACAATGCAAGGTCTATGGACGCCACAGCAAAAAACGCTCCACATCAACCATCTGGAGCTTTTGGCGATCTTTCTAGCCCTAAAATCTTTCCAAAAGCAGATTTCAGGCAAAGCAGTCCTCATTCGCACAGACAACATGACTGCGATGTATTATATACAGAAACAGGGGGGGACACACTCTCCCCAGCTCTCCCGCTTAGCCCAGAGCATATGGAGATGGGCAATTCCCCAAAACATTTTTCTCCTGGCACAACATGTTCCAGGCGTACAAAACACCATAGCAGATCTGCTCAGCAGACAGACTCAACAACTACACGAATGGGAACTGCATCCACAAGTTCTTCACCCATTCTTCCGACAGTGGGGGCATCCTCAAATAGACCTCTTCGCCACCCACGAAAACAAAAAATGCCCAAGCTTCGCCGCCAGATACCCACACCCATTGTCCAAGGGCAATGCGATATGGATGAACTGGTCAGGCAGATTTGCATACGCCTTTCCACCTCTCCCACTAATTCCATTAGTGGTCAGGAAACTACAACAGCACTCCCTCACACTCATTCTGGTAGCTCCGACGTGGGCCAGACAGCCGTGGTACACCACGCTACTACAACTATCAGTGGTACCACATCAAAAACTGCACCTTTCCCCATGCCTCCTAACCCAGAACCATGGAGAAATCAGGCACCCGGACCCAGCTCAGCTCAACCTGGCGATCTGGCTCCTGAAATCTTAGAATTCGGGTACCTTAACCTTCCCCCTGATTGCATGAACATCATCATGGAAGCCAGACGTCCTACCACTAGAGCATGCTATGCCGCAAAGTGGAAAAGATTTGTAATGTACTGCCGTAACAATACAATCAACCCTCTAGATGCATCCATACAACACATCATATGCTATCTGCTCCATCTTCACAGGTGTAACCTGGCGTATTCATCCATACGCCTACACCTAGCAGCGATCGCTGCCTATCTACAAAACAGACAGCATTTGTCACTCTTCAGAGTGCCCGCTATTAAAGCCTTCATGGAAGGCCTCAAACGAGTAATTCCTCCCAGGGCACCACCCTCCCCTGTATGGAATCTAAATTTGGTCCTTACACGACTAATGGGTCCGCCCTTCGAACCAATGCACAAATGTGAGCTACAATTTCTCACCTGGAAAACAGCTTTCCTTGTAGCTATCACTTCCCTTAGAAGGGTTGGTGAAATACAAGCGTTCACCATACAGGAACCTTACATACAAATGCATCACAGCAAGGTCATACTTCGAACTAATCCGAAGTTCCTGCCCAAAGTCATTACCCCCTTCCACCTCAATCAATCAGTGGAATTACCTGTCTTCTTTTCGCAACCCCAATCTGTTGCGGAAAGGGCCTTACACACACTAGATGTGAAAAGAGCGTTGCTATATTACATACAAAGAACGCAACCCTTCAGGAAGACCAAACAGTTGTTCGTTTCCTTTTCTCCACCACATAAAGGCAACCCCATCTCAAAATCAGGGATAGCTAGGTGGATTGTAAAATGCATACAAATTTGCTATCAGAAGGCAAAGAGAACATTATCTGTTCCCCCTAAAGCCCACTCTACAAGAAAGTTAGGGGCTTCTATGGCTTTTCTAGGGAATATACCCTTAGATGACATATGCAAGGCAGCCACATGGTCTACACCGCACACATTCACAAAACACTACTGTGTAGATGTGCATTCCCAGCAGCAAGCTAGGGTGGGCCAGGCTGTACTAAAAACACTCTTTCAAACAGCTGCAACGGATACCGGTGGTCGCCGCTAAGGTTGGGTACTGCTATATAATCTATGCTAAGTGTACAATCTGCAGCTCATATGCCTCGAACGGAATATGCTACTTACCAGTATGCATCTGTTCTTGGCATGTAGAGCTGCAGAGTTGTACACGCCCACCCGCCTCCCCGGCTACCTGTATCCGTTCCAGTCCATCTTATTTAGATACAACACACATGGGTTTCTCACTGTTATTACTACGCTCCATCATTTCCCTGTTGGCGAAAAACAATCTGAGGATGGAGCCGAAGCCCATGCGCAGTACGGACCGAAGGAGGAGTCACCAAACTCGTGACTTCCAAAGACGGTCCAAGAAGAAAAACAAACTGCAAACATCCGGGCCCAACACCAGATGGCGACCTATGCTAAGTGTACAACTCTGCAGCTCTACATGCCAAGAACAGATGCATACTGGTAAGTAGCATATTCCATATCTATATACAAATGTGTGTGTATATCTATCACAATCAGTTATTTTTATTTGTAATGTGTGGTTTCCCTGGGGGCCAATCGCAGCCCCCAGGGAAACCAACCATGTATTTTATTTTTTAAAAACAAAGAGAGAGGGATGGAGATAGATATATATATTCGGGAGGAAGTTATAGTTAGGACCATGTTTCCATAGAAAGTGTTTTTTGACTTACCTACATCTTTGGCACCGTTTTACAAATCCTCACATAATGTTCCCAAAACAGTGTGCCGGTGATTCTTGTTGTGTATGGAAAGTTTTGTGGTGATCCGTCAAGTGGGGGCAGAGAAAAGCTGGGGTGTTAAGTAATGTGCATTTCCCATGTTAATTCCATTGGATTTTTAGACACGACTACTGTACGAACCGCTGACCGGAATTACACCAAATTTGGCAGAAAGGTAGCTGTTGGTCCAGGAAGTGACCTTTTTGTTAATTGGTGTAAAACCTTGCAGTCGTTTTTGAGATGGTAAAAGAAATCTAAATTGAGCTATCTAGGGACGCGAAGGCCTACAAACCCTCCCAATCTCGTGCTGACATCTCGCAGTAGGAAGTGTTGGCATCTGTCTTGGGACTCTGCTTCAGCTGAGTCCCAGAAAAAGGTTAAAAAAGAAAAGGGGGCCTGGTGGGCATACCCTCACCCCATAGTTCTGGCAATGGGACCCCACTACAGCAAAAAAGCATTTTTGTTTTTATATTCACCAAAAATCAATGTGGATCCGTGACTCCGGCGATAACTCTTTAAAAAAAAAAAAAAGAAAGTACGGGCTCTCATGCTTGTTTTTAAAAGAGCCTCCAGGTAGGCGAGGTCCTGCGAGCATTTCAGCTGTGGTTTGTTCCTCAAGCACATCGGACATCGTGACAAAATGACGCAATATGACAAATATGTATCGCGTTTAGAAGGAACCTTAAACGTACCAACACAGAAATGGTTTAGCCACATTTAATGGAAAACAATTGCACTCAAAGGTCAATTTTGTTCGATGCACTTCTTAAATATTTGTCAGTGGGGGGGCAATGTTGTACCACACGCAAGAGGAAGTTATTTTTCTGTGTTCGAGGCATGTGGGCTGCTGAATTCATATCTGTGCATAGATCACCGCCTAGTGTTGGGTCCGGATGTTTGCATGTTGTTGTCCTGGAAGAGTCTTCGAAGTATCCTGGGATAGGTGACTCCTCCCCTGGACTACAGTGCGCATGGGCATCCTCTCCATCCTCAGATTGTTTTTTTCCGCCATTGGGTTCGGATGTGTTATCTTGACTCAAGTTAGGAAAACCTGTTTTCAGGCCAAAAGGCCTTTAGCTCGCGTCGGTACTGTTCTCGATCGGTATCGATAGTATCTTTGTTAGTTTACTAACTTCTAGAACAAACTTTCGCATCTTACCCGACCGTCGATTCGACATCAGCGATGGAATCGAGGACACCATTCAAGAGGTGTCCGGTATGCAATGCGAAATACCCACACGTCGACGTCCATCCGGTGTGCAACAAATGCCTTTCACCGGATCACGACGAATCTACATGCATGGCCTGTGCCAGATTTCGATCCAAGAAGACTCTACGGAATCGACGAGCGGCGAGACTCGAGGCGCAGCAAGCGGCACCGGCCCCGGCCGACATCTTCAACGCCGAGACCGAAGATGTCGAAGAAGTGGAGAACCTACCCTCCAGTCCCGTTTCCGAACATGACTCCGGATCGGAAGACGTCGACGAAACACTCTTTCACAGAGATGAAGACGACACCGAGGTAGGAGACTACAATGAGGCCTTAGGGGCCGAAGAGAGTAGCTCCGGTGACGAGCAAGGCCTACCCGTTCAGACTGAAGAAAGCCCGGTGCAACAGTCTATGGCTCCGGTCGAGGGATCGCCTTCGGGCCTTACCCAAGACCTATCCCGCAGTTCTTCGGCCCCGCCCTCTGGCCCGGCCTCGGACATTCAGCGGCAGCCATTAATGTCCAAAGTGGCTGGTTTCCCTTCTTTGAAACCGAAACCGAAAGCTGTATTGGTTCACTCGAAACCGAAAGTGGCGCTGGTCGGATCGAGGCCCTCCACACCTTCGACGCCAGCAAAACACATCGGCACCGAGCGCACCAAACGAGACTTCGGTGCCGAACTCGAAGCGGCCGACGTCGGAGTCGACATAAGGAAGAAGGCCTTCGGTACCACCAAACCTGCTCGGCTCCCGGCACCGACGCAATCGACTCCGACCCCAAAGGGCAAGCAGCCTGCTGCGTCTCACACCGCTTCCACGGCGACATCTAAACCACAATCATCGAAGAAGTCGACGGCCACTCCTGCCCCTCGACTCGATGACCCACCGGCGCCGAAAAAATCCACGACCGCCTCAACAGAACCGGTCGGTGCGAAGGACTCGAGGGCGCTCCAAACGCGACCCATTGCTGCGCAAAGCACCAAAAAGAAAATGGTCCTCCAGGACACGTCGGGCTCCGAGCCAATTAAAGCTCCAGCAGCCTCTTCGACACCAGCCAACATTACTTTTGGCCTGCCACCATCCACGGCCCCGAAAATGTTCCAAATCAGGACACGGGTGACCCATACCACCATCACGCCTGCCGAACACTCTGCGGAGACGTCTCCATCGCATATAATCGACGCCGACACCGGCAGGATGATTATCCACAAATGGAAAATAACTTCGGAGCCGGCTTTGGACTCCTTCAGGATTCCACTCAAAAGAAAGCTGCCTGTGGCTTCAGAACCAGTTCTTTACGAACCTTTCCACTCACCCTACCAGGATCCACAATCCTTCTCTCCCACACACTCCGACACGGATGCGTTGGGGGACTACATGGGTGACCAAGTCCCCTACCCCGGAGACATGGACCCTGACGGCCAACAGGACCCTGATCAAACTTGGGATGACCCTGTGGACCCAGGTGCACCTATGGATGCACAAGACCCGCAACTCTATGGAGCAAAAACATCTCCCACAGAGGACACGGCATCGTTCAACGCTCTAATTGAACGTGCTGCGGCCAATCATGGAGTGCAACTTCACTCGGACACCGTCGAGGACGACTTTCTTATGGATACTTTTGCATCCTCAGAAAGGAATATAAAAACTCTACCCATGTTGAAGGGTGTCCTCAAACCAGCAAAGGACATCTTCAAGGAACCCACCAGGGCAAGAGTGATAAACCCCAGGATCGACAAAAAATACAGATCAGCGCCTGGGGACCCTACTTACATCAGAGGCCAATTACCTCTGGATTCCATTGTCGTTGCGAATGCTCGCAAGAGGGCACACTCACAAACGACAGGTGATGCTCCTCCCCCGGACAAAGAGTCCAAGGTGTTAGAGACCTCTGGCAAACAGATTGCCGCCCAGGCAGCCAACATATGGCGCATTGCCAATACTCAAGCACTCCTCGCTCGCTACGATAGAGCGCACTACGACACATTAGAGCAGCTAATCCAACATCTCCCTGACCAATTCAGAGAAGGTGCAGAGATCCTCATCAGGGAGGGACAGCTCCTCACAAACGCATCCATCAAGTGCGCGCTGGATGCCGCAGACACAGCTGCCAGGGCCATAAACACTAGCGTCATGCTGCGACGACATGCCTGGTTACGAATCTCCGGATTCAAACCTGAGGTGCAAAACAACATACTCAACCAGCCTGTCAACCACGACTATTTATTCGGCCCGGAGGTTGACACCACCCTAGAGAAAATAAAGAAGGACACGGACACTGCAAAGTCCATGGGGGCTCTCCAGACTCAGTCCTTTCGGAGCGGCTCCTTTCGTCGCCCCGGAAATAGAGGAGCAGGTAGAGGACAGGGGTCACAGCAAACATACAACAAGAGCAATACACAAACCACCTTCGATAAAAACACCCGGGGTGGATATCGTGGCTCCAGTACAAAGGGCAGAGGACGCGGCTACGGAAACACCAGGTCCTCCCCCAAGAACAAGCAGTGACGCCCTCTCCCTTCCTCCCGACCACATAACACCTGTCGGGGGAAGGCTACAAAGGTTCCTGTCCACGTGGAACTCCATCACCACGGACAGGTGGGTCAAAGATATTATCAAATACGGTTACTGTCTAGAACTAACCTCCACTCCACCCACAATACCTCCAAAAAACCGTCCTATGTCCTCAGAGCACTTAACGCTCTTACAGCAGGAGGTGCAAAGCATGCTTCTAAAAGGCGCAATAGAGGTCGTACCCGTCCACGAGCAAGGTACGGGGGTGTACTCCCTGTACTTTTTAATACCAAAGAAGGACGGGTCACTCAGACCTATATTAGACCTGAGACCCCTAAACAGATACATTCTTTCCGAGCATTTTCACATGCTCACTCTCCAGCAAGTCCTCCCGCTGCTCAAGCAGGGAGACTTTCTAGCCACATTGGACCTCAAGGATGCGTATTTCCACATACCCATTCACCCATCACACAAAAAATACCTCAGGTTCACTGTTCAAGGACAGCACTACCAATTCAGAGTCCTTCCATTCGGCGTGACAACGGCACCAAGGGTGTTTACAAAGTGCCTAGCTACTGTGGCGGCACATCTACGGAGGCAGCACATACATGTCTACCCTTACCTGGACGACTGGCTCGTTCAAGCGAAGTCAGCCCAGCAATGTGCCAGCCACATGTCCCGCACCATTCACCTCCTTCACAGTCTCGGGTTCTCACTAAATTACCCAAAATCCCATCTCCAGCCCGCGCACGTACAACAGTACCTAGGTGCGACTATAGACACGCTGGCGGCCACAGCTCAGCCAAATTTAGTGAGAATCAACAGCATGCAAATGCTGATTTCCAAGTTCAAACCACAACACTCCCTGCCCGCGCGAGTGTTCATGCAGTTGATAGGCATGATGGCCTCCTGCATCTTCATAGTCCCACACGCGAGACTACATATGCGCCCGTTTCAGGAGTGCTTAGCACGTCAGTGGAATCAGGCTCAAGGACAGTTGAAAGACCTAGTGTTGGTGAGCGGTCGGGCATACAACTCTCTGCATTGGTGGAATCCACAAAACCTTTGCAAGGGCCGACCGTTCCAAGAGCCTGTCCCACAGATGATACTGACGGCGGACGCGTCTCTCCAGGGATGGGGAGCTCATGTACTCAATTACACAGTGCAGGGACTATGGACACAACAACAAAAGAAGATGCACATCAACCTTCTAGAGCTGATGGCAATCTTCCTCGCTATGACAGCTTTCAAAGTACACTTGTGCAACAAAGTCGTGTTGATCCGGACGGACAACATGACTGCCATGTACTACATACAGAAGCAGGGAGGAACACACTCTCCACAGTTGTCTCATCTGGCTCAGAGCATGTGGAAGTGGGCCATTCAAAGGAACATGTTCCTCATGGCAGAACACCTCCCCGGCAAGGACAACCAGATGGCGGATCTGCTCAGCAGACACAGCCACAGCCACAGCCACCAGATGCACGAGTGGGAGTTACACCCATCAGTACTCCAACCGTACTTCCAGCAGTGGGGTCATCCAGAGATAGACCTATTCGCGACAAGCGAAAACGCAAAATGCCAAAGCTTTGCCGCCAGGTTCCCACATCCGCAGTCGCAGGGCAATGCGATATGGATGAACTGGTCCGGCAGATTTGCGTACGCTTTTCCCCCAGCACCACTGATACCGCTGGTGGCACGCAAACTGCGTCAACACTCACTGACGCTCGTCCTGGTTGCTCCAACGTGGGCACGCCAGCCGTGGTACACCACCTTTCTCGAACTTTCCGTGGTGCCGCATCAAAGGCTGCGGATCAAACCAGAGCATTTGACGCAGAACCATGGAGAGATTCAGCACCCAGATCCGCAACAGCTGAACCTGGCAATCTGGCTCCTGAAGTCCTAGAGTTTGGCTACCTCAACCTGCCACCTGACTGTATGGACATCATTAAGGAGGCCAGGCGACCCACTACCAGAGCTTGCTATGCAGCCAAATGGAAGAGGTTCGTCATTTATTGCAATAATAATGACATTAACCCGCTGGACTCATCCATCCAAAACATTATTTGTTACCTATTACACCTATACCGATGCAATCTGGCGTACACCTCTATACGTGTCCATTTGACCGCAATATCAGCCTATCTGCAGACCAGGCAGCACCTCTCTCTATTCAGAGTGCCTGCCATCAAAGCATTCTTGGAAGGACTCAAACGAGTCATTCCACCAAGCCACCCACCGGCTCCGATGTGGAACCTCAACTTGGTCCTCACACGCCTGATGGGTCCACCCTTTGAACCTCTACACTCCTGCGAGATTCAATTCCTTACCTGGAAAGTAGCTTTCCTAGTAGCGATCACTTCTTTGAGGAGAGTTAGTGAACTCCAGGCACTAACCGTTCAAGAGCCATTTATACAGGTTCACGCCAACAGGGTCGTACTACGTACCAACCCCAAATTCATGCCAAAGGTGGTATCGCAGTTCCACATGAATCAAACCATTGAACTGCCCGTTTTCTTCCAAAACCCACAAACTGTCGCAGAAAGGGCACTCCACACACTAGATGTCAAAAGGGCCCTCATGTATTATATCGACAGAACCAAACCCTTTAGGAAAACACAACAGCATTTCGTTGCCTTTGCCCCACACCACAAAGGTAACGCCATCTCCAAAGCAGGTATAGCCAGATGGATCGTTAAATGTATTCAAATTTGCTATAAAAAGCTAAACGCACATTAACGATTCCCCCACGAGCCCACTCAACACGTAAGTTAGGGGCCTCAATGGCTTTCCTAGGAAACATCCCTTTGCATGACATATGTAGAGAAGCCACCTGGTCCACTACACATACATTTACCAAACACTATTGTGTAGATGTGCAATCAAAACAGCAGGCAGCTGTAGGACAGGCTGTTCTCAAAACTCTTTTTCAGACCGCTGCAGCTGGCACTGGTAGCCGCCGCTAATAAGAGGGCACTGCTATATATTCTATGCACAGATATGAATTCAGCAGCCCACATGCCTCGAACTGAATATGCTACTTACCAGTATGCATCTGTTCTTGGCATGTAGGGCTGCTGACATTCATATCGCCCTCCCTCCTCCCCGGCGCCTGTAGCAGCTGCAGCTCTCAGAATTACTGTAAGCATGGTCATCACTTTCTATATCTACTCCATCACTGCCACAATGGCGAAAAACAATCTGAGGATGGAGAGGATGCCCATGCGCACTGTAGTCCAGGGGAGGAGTCACCTCTCCCAGGATACTTCGAAGACTCTTCCAGGACAACAACGTGCAAACATCCGGACCCAACACTAGGCGGCGATCTATGCACAGATATGAATGTCAGCAGCCCTACATGCCAAGAACAGATGCATACTGGTAAGTAGCATATTCATTCCAAGCTACCCATGTGTATTAGGATAGCTAATTCGAATTTTGTCCTAGAGTCCACCGCTGACAGCAATTTATACCCAACTAAGGATTTTGCAGTAGTAAATCACAGACTGTAAACTTCAAAATGGATAGAGTCCTGTTGCTGTAACACACCCTGTAAACCGTGATAAGACGGTAGCACTTGAAAAGCCTCGCTGTTCCTGTAATGTCCTCATCTGCTGCATAAAAGCTGCAGTGCTCGGTGTAATCTGACACGAGAGATACTTGATTAAGCGGTGTTATCTGTGTGCTACGGCTCTTGCTTTGGGAAGGTGCACACCCTGCTCTTGAGTTGTGGAGTTTATTTGCTCAGCCTGGGCGCTGTAGATACCATGAGCTGCCCAGCAGACTTGCAGAGCAAGTATACCTGGGCGATATTACCTCTTTTCCAGTGCCAGATGAATAGATGGAAGGCTGTAGCTTTCCTCTTTAAATAACTCTAATCACCATTTTTTATTCAAGTCTAGTGTCAACTTCCCTCCGCTTAAGAAACCAGAAACATATGAAAGTTTTACTTCAATTGCTTCATTAGTACATGGACCTAATTCTAGCGAAGTTGAATGCCCTACACAACCTGACCAGATCAACCAATACAAACACTGACATCCTACAAATTGAACTGACCTAGGGAAGGATCATCAAAATATATCCTCCAAAGTTGACGAGACCAAATCCAGAGTTAGCAAAGTTGAAGACCAGTCATCAACAATCCAGGAACAAAGCCACCACCAGAAAAAAAAAGAATTGAACATTGAGAATACATTTCAAAAGAAACTTTGAGATTGTAAGGGCCCATAGGGTTGGTAATATTGATAAATGCGATGTCTGTGTACACCATGATATATATACATATAACAAACTCATCGCTTTTGTCGAATCCACCCTTTATGACCCCCCTCCCCATTAACGCATTCAGAAGTGCAAGGTCTAGCATGCCCTGTGACCTAGGTGTGAAGCAATGGATTGAAAAATCATAGGTGGGGTGACACGTAACCCTTAGAGACTTGTGAACCCAGATAGATTAGACAGATAGGCAGCAACGCTACAATGGTCTTAGGAGATTGGCCCCAATAAAACATGTTTGGCTGGAGGGGCGCACATTCCCAAAACACCATAAAGTCGGATACCACACTAAGTTAGGAACACTTGGCCAATCCGAATACAGCATGCACCCTACACACAGTAATCACACACTCTCCGTGCTGGACATGTCCCTACTGGCCCCACATTGTGTCGCAAGGTCGAGACCCACCTGCACTTATCAATGACCATATTAATGGCCCCATGTCTAGGCCCAGATTTCTGTCTCCAAAAGAATGTACATATTGTTTTGATGCTTTATGTAATGTATAAAAAGACGGCCAAAGCCAATGTGTTTTGAAGAAGTCTTTAGACCCCGACTGTGTTGCCTGTTCTCCAAGCTGATGCATTTAATTAAACCAACTATTGCTGTTGTGCCAAACGCCTCTTGTCCTTCATTTTTTCAAGATAAATTCATATTAGAGCAACATGTTGAACACCTTCTGTAGTTCATCAAGGGAAGGTTGGTGCAGGTTCTCCTACACCGTACCAGCACCAAATGGTACTGCAACCAAGCAGGACTGTTTGGGATCCTGTGTCAAAAAGCTCTGAGCCTCTGATGTTGGCTTGATTGTCGAGGCATTTCCCTGCTCTTGAACCACCTGGCGAGATCTTTAAACACCAGGGCAGAGGATCATGAATGGCGGTTGCATCCCAAGGTGATGCAGGACTTCTTCCAGCAGAGAGAGAAGGGGGGGGAGGAGCCCCGCCTGTATCTTGTTTGCTACTGCGGAGAACACACACTGTCCACTTCTGCACAATGAAGTTTGCAAGAACGAGCTTTCGAGACTCATTCAGGCTAGACAGAAGCACTGTAGACTTCTCCCATACTGCTTTTATTGCCTTTAGTTCTAAAGAAGATTGGGAACGACTATGACCAAGTCAAGCTAGTGGCTTTGGATTGGGCAGGAGAGTGTACGTACCTGGAACTTCTGAGCATGAGCAGCTGTCTTCCAATCAGACTACCATTTTAGGAGGATCTATTGTTGCAGCATCAGAGTAAGGTTTTGCACTCAAACCTACACATCCATGCGTGGAGCTTGAGCGGCGTAGTTGACTGCTTCTGATTTGCCTCCTGAGGTTGTGGCTGTCCTCCTCCATGTCTAGGCATCCATCTACAAACTCTATTTGTGCAGGGCGCTAGGAAAATGTTGTGGCCTGATGTGGAGTTACCAACACAGATCAGCCTACAGCTAAACTAGTACCTGTAGATGTAGTTTTGCAGCTTAAAGAATTTTCTGGATTCACATGCTATATATTCCATCCAATGGTTGGGTCCTGAATTCTCCACACTTTTTGTAGTCCTGTTTTTTAAAAAAAAAAATTTTTGTGATTGGGCGTCAATGGATTCCCCATTGGATGCTTCATGTGACGTTGTACACACTCCCCCGGAAGCTCCCACTCTTGCACACCATAATTTTTTTTTTTTCTTTTTTTTTTTTTCCTGTTTGTCTATTCTCTCCTTCCATCTTCTTGGTGGAGGTGGGTGGGTCGCTTGTGAATCCAGAAAATTCTTCCAACTGCAAAACTAGACCTACAGGTAAACCTATTTGTTTTGCAGCGTAAATCTTTTCTGGATTCACATGCTGTGCAGATTTTTGTAGCTGTTTTGTTAGTTTAGCGGTGGTTGGGATGAAGATTGTTGGAGGGAGGACCACCGGGGAGTCGGAGGGACTACTCCGGGCACCTTCCTACCGCCAAGTTATAGCCGAGCGCCGCTGAGAAGCCTCCGAGGAGAGGTCCTTCTCCTATAATCGTACTAGGCCCAGTAACACCACCACACAGGACTCCGTATCAGTTGCTTATCTTGGTTCTTTATATATAAAAAGGAGTACGTTGCAATATTTACAATGGGATCGAGTGATCCAGTAAGAGTCTCAATGTTCTTGGAGGGATAGGGTAGCGGGACAGTCTTGGTACCAGCCAGGTACGGGAAGGCTCTGCGCCAGACCTTGGGTGCTGGTCTCAGAGCGGCTCGGACGTGGAGAGCCGCGACGGCGTCTGCAGGGCTCAGGTGGTAGTTCCGCTTGGATCGAGCCGCGACACAGTCAGCAGGGCTCCGGTGGTAGGTCCGCTTCGGTCGAGCCGCGACGAGGTCAGCTGGGCTCTGATGGTCTGTTGCAACAAGGTCGGGCCGCGACGGCGTCAGCAGGGCCCCAAAGGTTCGTGAAGGTCTTGTAAGCACGATGGAGCCGCGACGTCGTCAGCAGGGCTCAGTAGGTAGGTTCAGGAAGAGTTTTTCTCCGTAGGGTCAGCCGCGATCCGATCAGCAGGGCTCTTGACTCCGGGATACAACTGTCATCTTGTTGTCGGGTCGCCCCAGATATAGGTCTTGAGCCCTTTGATGTCCGGACCCTTGCGCCCAGGAGGGCGGAGAGGCCGGGTAGGGCGCGGCCAGACGCCCAGCAGGAGAGGCGCCAGGCCCCAGAGAGCTGTGGGGCGATCGCACCTAGGTGTGGAAGGACGGTTGGGGGTCCCATCGATACTGCCCTCCGCTGGGAGTGGGAAGGGCTCACGTGGTATCCCCCGGGCCAGGGGTTGGCGCCTCGATGACGGGCCTCGCTGGGGCCGGGGCCGGGTAGAGCAGGGTCACGGAGGTGGTCACGTGGAGTGACGTGTAATCCAAGATGGAGGAGCCCCGAGGTGCATGGGACCTCGTGCGGCTGAGCGAGGGGAACAGGACCACGCCACGAGGCCGGCTCCAACACGCGCCCCCCCCCCCAGCTGAAGGCAGGGAGAGTCACCCATCTCCTTGGGGGTTCTCCTCGCCGTCAGCATTGGCGTGGTCGTTGCCGGGCCGGTGTTCCACGGTGAAGTCCATCCCTTGCAGCGAGATGGACCATCGCAACAGCTTGGGGTTCTCGCCCCGCATTTGCATGAGCCACCGCAAGGGTCGGCGGTCAGTCTGGACCCTGAAGTGGGTGCCGAAAAGGTAGGGCCGGAGCTTCTTGAGGGCCCATACCACAGCGAAGGCCTCCCGCTCGATGGTGCTCCAACTCTGTTCACGTGGCAGCAGTCGGCGGCTGATAAAGGCCACAGGTCGGTCGTGGCCCTCGGCGTCCATCTGGGAGAGGACTGCCCCGACCCCGTACTCTGATGCGTCGGTCTGCACCACAAACTCCTTGCTGTAGTCAGGGGCCTGTAGCACCGGGGCAGCACACATGGCCGCCTTGAGGGCTTCAAAAGCGGTCTGACAGCGGGGCGTCCAGTGCACCACCTTGGGCTGTTTCTTGGAAGTGAGCTCCGTAAGGGGCCCACGATGCTGCCATAATCTTTAATAAATCGCCGGTAGTAGCCTGTGAGGCCTAAGAAGGCCCGGACAGCGGTCTGGGTTGCGGGGGTCTCCCACGCCTGGATGGCATCGACCTTCAGCTGGAGGGGCGCCACCTGGCCACTCCCCACCTGGTGGCCCAGATAGGTCACAGATTCTTGACCGATCTGGCACTTGCTGGCCTTAATGGTGAGCCCGGCCCTTTGGAGAGCGGCCAGGACTTCGCGGAGGTGTCCCAGGTGGTCGCTGAAGACTGCAATGTCGTCGAGGTAGGCCGCGCTGAAGGCTTCTAGCCCAGCCAGGAACTTGTTTACCAGCCTCTGAAAGGTCGCTGGGGCGTTCTTCATACCGAAGGGCATCACCCGAAAGTGGTAGTGCCCATCGGGGGTGGAAAAGGCGGATCGTTCCTGGGCGCCGGGAGTGAGCTTGATCTGCAAGTACCCAGCGGTGAGATCAAAGGTGCTTAGGTAGCGGGCGGCCCCTAAGCGATCGATCAGCTCGTCTGCCCGGGGCAGGGGGTGGGCATGGGTCTTGGTGACTGCGTTCAGGCCCCGGTAGTCTACACAAAATCGGAGTTCCGGAGAAGTACCGGGGGCGGCGGCCTTCGGCACCAAGACCACCGGGCTGGCCCACGGGCTGTCTGAGGGCTCAATGACTCCGAGGGCGAGCATCTTGGCGACCTCTGTCTGTATGCAGGCCCGGACTCGGTCAGGTACTCGGTAGGCGCGATGTCGCACAGGGGGGCTGTCCCAGATATCCACGTCGTGTACGCACCAGGGGGTCACCCCGGGCATGAGAGAGAAGAGGGCAGCGAAGGGTTGCAGCAGCCTCCGGCAATCATGGCGCTGTTCTGGGGTCAGCGTGTCGGAGAGGTGGACTCCCTCCAAGGAACCGTCTTGGCCTGAGGACCCCAGGAGGTCTGGCAGGGGCTCGGAGTCGCTTTCGCCCCCATCATCAGTAGCCAGCAGCAGGCTTAGTTCAGTTCGGGCAAAGTGAGGCTTGAGTCGGTTGGCGGTCAGGACCCGGAGGGGGTTCCTCGGGGACTCATGTCGACTAGGTAGGTGACGGGGCTCTTCCTCTCAACCACCTTGAAGGGCCCGGCCCACTTGTCCTGCAGGGCGCAGGGGTCCATGGGTGACATGACCCAGACTTGCTGGCCTGGCTCGAACTCGATGGTCGAGGCATTTGCGTCATACCAGCGCTTCATGTCTTCTTGGCTGGCTTCGAGGTTGGCTTCTGCCAGGGCCTGGAACTTCCGAGTCTGGTTCTGCAGGGTCAGGAGGTACCGGTAGACGTCGGGGGGGGGCATCTTGGACGTTCGCTTCCCAGCCCTCCTTGACCAGGCTGAGGGGCCCTTGGACGGGGTGCCCATACAATAGTTCGAAGGGGCTGAAGCCCAGGGATTTCTGTGGTACCTCTCGATAGGCGAACAGGAGGCAGGGCAGCAGGACATCCCACCTCCTCCGCAGGGGTTCTTCCAGACCTTTGATCATCCCTTTTAGGGTCCTGTTGAACCGCTCGACCAGTCCGTTCCCCTGGGGGTGGTAAGGGGTAGTGAATCTGTAGGTGACCCCGCATTGTTGCCAGAGGGATTTCATGTATTTTGAAATAAAGTTCGTACCCCTGTCGCTCACCACTTCTCGGGGGAACCCCACCCTGGAGAAGATGCCCATCAGGGCCCGGCTCACCACTGGAGCTGTCACAGTGCGGAGTGGGATGGCCTCAGGGTATCGGGTGGCGTGGTCGACCAGTACCAGGATGAAGCAGTGTCCTAGGGCGGTTCGGTGGTCGAGGGGCCCCACGATGTCGATCCCCACTCGTTCGAACGGGGTGTGGACGGCTGGAAATGGTTGGAGGGGGGCTTTAACTCGACCCCCCGTTTTTCCGCTAGCCTGGCAGGTCTGGCAGGACCGGCAGTGGTGGTCCACGTCTCTCCGCATTCGGGGCCAATAGAAATGGGTCACTAGGCGGCTGTAAGTCTTGTCCCGCCCGAGGTGTCCGGCGAGGGGCACGTCATGCGCCAGGTTCAGGAGGAACTCCCGGAACCGGAGGGGAACCACCAACACCCGGCCGGCTCCCAGCTCGGCGACTTTCTGCTTGCTGTATAGTAGGTCATTGTCCCAATAGACCTAGTGGGTTCCCGTGGGGTCCCCCGAGGCCTGGGCGGCCGCTTGCTGTCGGGCCCCCTCGAGGGACGGGCAGGCCTTCTGTTCTTGCTGGAATTGTTCGTGGGTGGGGCCCCCATCGTGGCGCCACTGAGCCAACTCGGGGATCTCGCTGAGGGAGGCGGCCTCGTCGGGAGACAGTTCGGATGGCCCGGCCTCATCGTCGGGTTCCTCCGTGCCGGAGGAGGGTGATAGTTCTGGGCCCGTAGGCTGGTCTGTGGCCGCGGCGGGTTGGGCGGTCATGGACCGGGTGGTGGCGCAGGCCCACTCGGGCAGCCCTAGCATCCCCAGATACTCTCGGCGCTCCACCTGGGCCCAGGGAGAGCTCTCTAGGTCATTCCCCAGGAGGCAGTCCACGGGGGCGTCGTCGTGGACGCTTACTTTTAGGGTGCCGGACACTCCTCCCCACTCGAAGGGGATCCTGGCCATCCGGCACATGCTTTCGGTGTTGTCCGCGGTCCGGACAGGGCATAGGACATGTGGCAGGATTTGTTCGGGGGTCACTAGGTGGCAGCGGACAGCGGTCACGCTAGCCCCAGTGTCCCGGAGGGCTTCGGCCCGTCGTCAGTTGATGGTGACCCACTGCTGGTATTTCTGGGTGTTGCTTGGGATGGCCGCTCGGGGCACCATTTCTCGGGAGCCCAGGCAGACGAGCGACATGGCTGCCGGTTCCCACTCGGGGGACCCGTCCTCGCGGCTTTCCTCCTCTTCTTCTCCTTCCCCCAGGGCAGCGGCGGCTATTTGTCGGGGAGGGGGCCCAGCGGTCCCGTTTCGTCGGTTCACGGGGCAGGCCGGGTCGCTTGCATAGTGGCCGGTCTGCTGGCAGCCGAAGCAGGTCACGGGTGGTCGGGGTCCCGGTCAGGCGATGGGGGTCCCCCTTCGGCCCAGGGTCGGGGACGTGTGGTTGGCGACTTGGCCTCGTGGCGGGCTTCTGGGCGGTCCGGCTGGGAATTCTCGGCTGCGGTGGGACCCCCCTCCTCCGCCCCGCTGGCGAGGAGGTCCCGTGGTACTCCGTTGGTAGTCCCCCACGGGGTTCCGGGGGACCCTTGTGTTGACCCATCGGTCTGCTTCGGCGGCGAGCTTCCGGGGCTCGGTCAACTTACTGTCTAGGAGGTGTTGCCTTAGTTCCACAAAGCAGTTGTTGGCGAGGTGCTCCCAGACAATGAGGTCGAACAGTTCATTGTACGAGGTGACCTTGCTCCCTTTTATCCACCCTTCAAAGGCCCGGCTGAAGAAGTCCACGTACTCGACCCAGGTGGTACCGGGGAGCTTCTTGCAGTCCCGGAAGCGCTGCCGGTACATCTCGGCTGATAGTCCGTAGCGGGTGAGTAGGGCTTCCTTCATGTGATCGTAGGAGGTCATCACTGCGTCAGGGAGTTGCAGCAGGGTATCACGGCCCTCGCTGAGGAACCTCCCCCATAGGCCGGCACCCCAATCCTTCCGGGGTACCCGATGGGAGGTCATGGCTACCTCGTAGGCTCGGAACCACTGCTGGATGTCGTCGTTCTTGTAGTACTCTTTGACGACATCCTTGGGGATATGAACCTTTGGCTCGGTCAGTGGCAGAGCGTCCCGGGCCCCGGGGGTGCTGGTCTCCCCCGTTTTGGATTTCAGTTCGAGTTCTTTGAGGCTCCTCTCATGCTCGAGGGTTAGCCGTCTCTCTTCAAGTTCTCGATGCCGTTTCTTTTCCTCGATTTCCTCCTGCAGCCGTAGTTGCTCCAGGGCTATTTTCTTCTCCGCTAGCTGGAGCTCGCCGTCCAGCCGGAGTCGTGCGAGGTCCATTTCGTGTGCCCGGACCCTCTCTCGTTCTCGTATTTCTTCGTGGGATAGGCTGGCTTCGGGAATGCCTCGCCCCCCATCCGTCGGGGTTGTGGTCGGCAGGTTTTCGTTCCGGGCCGAGGTCCCTTCGGTGCGGGGTGGAGTGGCCTCAGCTTCGGCCCAGGCTTTCAGGGCTTTCTGCATTTCTTCCTTGGTGCCCAATCCCGTGGTTGGGATCCCTTTGTCCTTGCAGAATTGTTTTAGTTCTTTGTGGGTGTATTCTTCCAGTCTTTCCAGCTGGAAGGTTGCGGCTACGGTTGCTTCTTGGCCGTCCATGGTTCCCTTTTCTTTTTTCCGTCTGGTTAGGTAGTGGGTGCGTTACTTGCTTGTACGATTGCGTCTGGCTCGGATCCCGTCGCTGGCCACCAAATGTTGGAGGGAGGACCACCGGGGAGTCGGAGGGACTACTCCGGGCACCTTCCTACCGCCAAGTTATAGCCGAGCGCCGCTGAGAAGCCTCCGAGGAGAGGTCCTTCTCCTATAATCGTACTAGGCCCAGTAACACCACCACACAGGACTCCGTATCAGTTGCTTATCTTGGTTCTTTATATATAAAAAGGAGTACGTTGCAATATTTACAATGGGATCGAGTGATCCAGTAAGAGTCTCAATGTTCTTGGAGGGATAGGGTAGCGGGACAGTCTTGGTACCAGCCAGGTACGGGAAGGCTCTGCGCCAGACCTTGGGTGCTGGTCTCAGAGCGGCTCGGACGTGGAGAGCCGCGACGGCGTCTGCAGGGCTCAGGTGGTAGTTCCGCTTGGATCGAGCCGCGACACAGTCAGCAGGGCTCCGGTGGTAGGTCCGCTTCGGTCGAGCCGCGACGAGGTCAGCTGGGCTCTGATGGTCTGTTGTAACAAGGTCGGGCCGCGACGGCGTCAGCAGGGCCCCAAAGGTTCGTGAAGGTCTTGTAAGCACGATGGAGCCGCGACGTCGTCAGCAGGGCTCAGTAGGTAGGTTCAGGAAGAGTCTTTCTCCGTAGGGTCAGCCGCGATCCGATCAGCAGGGCTCTTGACTCCGGGATACAACTGTCATCTTGTTGTCGGGTCGACCCAGATATAGGTCTTGAGCCCTTTGATGTCCGGATCCTTGCGCCCAGGAGGGCGGAGAGGCCGGGTAGGGCGCGGCCAGACGCCCAGCAGGAGAGGCGCCAGGCCCCAGAGAGCTGTGGGGCGATCGCACCTAGGTGTGGAAGGACGGTTGGGGGTCCCATCGATACTGCCCTCCGCTGGGAGTGGGAAGGGCTCACGTGGTATCCCCCGGGCCAGGGGTTGGCACCTCGATGTCGGGCCTCGCTGGGGCCGAGGCCGGGTAGAGCAGGGTCACGGAGGTGGTCACGTGGAGTGACGTGTAATCCAAGATGGAGGAGCCCCGAGGTGCATGGGACCTCGTGCGGCTGAGCGAGGGGGAACAGGACCACGCCACGAGGCCGGCTCCAACAAAGATGAACTTAGATTTGTATACAAATGTTTTAACACTTAGTCCTGCCTGAGCTTCCATGTTCAATTGAATGTCTATGCATTACATGTTTGCACAGATTGCCACATTGCTGCCATACATATATCCTGTAAAGGTGTATTTGCTATAAAGGCTGTGGTTGCTCCTTGTTGAGTGTGCCTGTGGGGTTGAGTCTAGTTTCTCCCATGCACTAGTGTTGCACAGTTGACTGGGTTGTGTGATCCATCTGGCAATTGTGCCCTTAGGAACAGGTTTTTCCCAAATTGTTTGCAAACGAGACACGTAGTTGCTTTGTCTTCCTGCTTGTCTTTGGCTTTTAAATGTATTCCATTATGGCGCTCTTGTGCTCAGTGTGTGTAACACGCTCTGCTTGATTTTCTTTTAGGCTGGTGGAAAAAACGTGGAATTTGTATTTGTTTTACGTGGATGTGTGAAACTATCTTGTGAACTATCCTCATGACAATTCCGTCTTTGTGAACCTGTAAATATAACTCTTGAATTGTGAGTGCTTGTATTTAGGTCACCCTAAGAAGTAGAGTTTCCCATGTCGGAGGGATGGGTGGAAATAGAAACTAGGAGGCCTGAGTGGTTGTTGAATGGTTAGTTTTTATTAAAGTATATTCAGGGGTAATGGTGGTCTCTCGGAATGAAGTATACGGTGACATGAGCATACGTGCGATAGTGCGGGAAAAGGAAAGGGTTGTGCCCGGGGTTACTTTCAGAGTGTTGACCCACTTTCACCCCCCCCCTCCCTTCTGTGCCACTCACCGCGTCTGCCACAACTCTCCTGAGTTGCGGCGGCTTCTCAGCGTCCTCCGGGGTCGTCCACCAGTCTTCGGACCAGCTTTCCGCGTCCTCCCCGCTGGCTTCAGCTCCCGCAGTAACTTCCTCGTCCTTCGATTCAGCCGGCGACTCCTTCTCCACCCGTTGATCCGTTGTTTTCCAGTTGAACTCCATGTCTTCCGGGTTCCTCCTCCAGTCCCCTTCTTCCTGCGTCGTCCTCCTTAAGGCCGGTTGTCCCGCCTTATCCGGTTTGTTCCTCCTCACCCATTCGTTGGGCTCTCCGTCCTTCTCCGTTGTTTCCTGCAGAGAGGAGGTAGGTGTTGCTATTAACTCTTCATGTCTCCTGATCGTGTCTGGACCGAAGACTGCGGAAAAGAGTGAGTCTCTGTCCTCATCTCGTACCACCCTCTCACACCCCACTATATAAAACAAAAAAAACAAGCCACACTCCACATTGGATATCCCACGTCCAGTCCTTTCCTGCGCCATTGCTCTATGCCAATGCACCACACATGCTACTGTGCCGATGCACTCTGCCAATGCACCACACACCCCTCTCTGCACCGCTCTATGCCAATGCACCACACACACGCTCCTCTGCGCCACTCTAATCTATGCCAATCCACTTTGTCATGTAGTTCCTATATTACCCATACAGGACCTGCGATTTTGGATAACATAAACTGTGGGTTTGGTGGCAGACTGATTCGGAGCACCCCCACCGAGAAATGTTAGCCTGGTTGCATTAGCTAGCTCACAGTGCCACTAGTAGCTCCACTTATCAGTGAGAATAGTTTCTGGCAACCTTAGAACATGACAACCCTGACCCCTCGGGATAGTGGAAACAATGTACTACTTTTCGCTCAGTCACTCGTGCTCACTTATTCAGTCTCAGATTTTACACAGAAGAAAAGTTGGGTGTGTTAAAATAAGTATTTATTGCACAGTTCTTCTAGTGTAAAATAGATGTGCTGCGACAACGGTTTGACAGTAGCAGATATATATGGTTAGCAGTACGATGAATATAAAAGGATAGTACTATTCTACCATTTTGCAATAGTCATGAATACATACATGAATAGAAAGTGCGCGTACTCCGATGCCTATCTAGATGTACCTAGCATGTGAGTAGGTGTGAAGCCAAGAATCCCTCTAGGTTTTAGTAAAACCCCATTACCGGAAGGGTGAGCATGTAGGAGCCCGTCCTGCAGTTGGATACCCCGCAAGGGATGTGTTAGACCACTATCAGCTAGAGTGTCTGCATGCAGGAGCCTCAGCGTCTCTGGTCAGTGTGTCGGCCTGGAAGTCTCGGTTCCCTCTGCCTAATACTAGCAAGATGCGCTATATTTATGCAGAAAGTATGTAGGGTTCCTTTGTTTCTTGTGGTTAGCCATTGTTTGATTTGAGGATGACGTATAGGAAGAACCGTGTACGTAGATATTTGGGGGGGGAAGATGGTGTAGCCCCTGCCTGGTTTCCAAGAACTCTTATGAATATTCATTCATACTGTGTGAGTCTATTGATGGAGTTATAGGACTCTATTGTTTAGGAGAAACCCTCCTTCTGCACCCGGGACTAGAACTAGGTTAAGGTTCAATCCTAAAAGGCTCATTACAGTGTAGTGTAGGGCAGGTAATGTAGGTGAAGGGGTATGAAGTTACCCGGGCCTATATTAGGGTACCTATATGCAACATAACACCCACTCCTCTTCCGAATAGTCGAAAATGATAAAATGCCAGTGAACTGCTATTTTTACTAGGTAGCAGCGCATAAAGTTATCGGTTAGCCATGTAAAAACATATTTCTAGAATATTAAAAACATTTAAAAATAGTCTAAAAGGTGAAAAGTCTTCTGAAAATCAGTTTTTGGAAATGTTACCTATGCCAAAGTCCTAGATGAGTTTGTTTATATAAGTCGAACCACTACAAGCTATTGAAGGCCATGCCTTTCTAGCGAAAGTGTCAATTTTAGGAAATGATCCAAATTTAGCTGAATTTTGAAAAAGAAGGAAAATCCGAATACTTTACCAGCACATGATGAGCCAATTATAGATTAAATGTCGTGGCTGGGAGACTCAACATTGTCGTTGCTTGCCGTTGCAGGGGATGGTCCCTGTAACACCTCGCAGAGTACGTCAATGGAGCACAGATGATACTAAACTGTCAATAGCTGGTGCAGAGGCAGCCGGTGCTGTAGTCGATACCTGGGTGCTAGTGGTGGAACTGATGCTCAACCCAGTTGTTAAAGGCGCCTGCGGGTTCTCGAGGAATGCAGCCATCCGCATAGGAATACGCTGGGGACATTGCCGAGCATGAGACCTCAAGGGTTCCAATCTGGTATTAAAGTCCGCAGGCGTGTACGTAGCAAGTGTTCGAGATCCAACACGCATTAATCACCGCAAAACGGGTATCGAAGAACACGTAAGATGCAGTCCATCCAGACTGGTCTAAACGATAGGAACCAAGAGGCGCTCAGTTCCCTTAGGCGAGGTGTGCCCAGATGTTGTAGCATGCGTTCACTGTACTTGGGCTCCTGGAGTGCTTTTGCCATCTCGTTTGTGATTGGGCCGTCTATTTCCTAGCAGAAAAATGACAATCAGGGTTTCTGCGATAGAAAGCAGGATCAGCGGAAGACCTCCAAAAATGCTTCCCAATACGGAGTGTATAAAATTCGGAATAACTCCGAGGATTGTCTGAAAGGTGCTTAGAAATCCTGACCCTATGGTCGTAAATAGGTGTGCAATATCACTCACATGAGACATAATAAAGATACGACCCACCATTTCTGCGAAATGAATGTGGCAGTTTGTACGTATAAGTGCCTGTATCCCAGTCGAGGTCCTTGCGATTTGAAGGTCAAAGGTGTCTCGAGTGGAGGTTAAGGGTACGGTTTGCTGTAAAAGCATGATTTTCAGTCTTCTCAAAGTATCAAACTGCATAAAGTAACATTCATTGGAGGCCAAAACAGCGCCTCCCTGATTGTACTTTTGCGGGGGAAACAATACTTGGATACAGCAAGTAACCCTGGGGTTCACAGTGACCAGATAGGTAATGCCCGGAAGCATCCCCCAGCAACCTTGATCGTTCAGCATCAAGTAACTCCCATTCGAGAGCAGCTCGAATACCGGTGTAATCGCAGCTGCTGGAGTCCCTTTAATGTGGCAGGGCAAGTTTGCTATTCAACAACTGGAAGCTCCATGCAGTGAAATGTCCTGGCACATGAGCAAACTGCTTAAAGCGTTCTTGCACTTTGTACCGCATAGAAATACTTCTCGATCCCCACTCCGGCATCAAAATCTGTATGGTAACTCCCAAGATTCCTTAATGTATTCCTTACCCATCTTTTCATATTTTCCTGCCTGCCTTTGCTCAAGGCAATATTGAAACTGAAAAGTAGTGACCGGTAGAGTTATGTGGCCATGGATAAGCCATTCCGTAGGCGGAGATTCCACTACCGTAAATGGCAGTCTGTCCAGTTTTTCAATATGCAGCATTGTATATTTTGCTCCCCTTTGTGCCATTTCCATCTGTCTGTTAGATTGTACTCAGAAAACAGAGACGTACTGTTTATATAACGCCAAGGCACATAGCCTGCACGCAACGATTGTAGCGTCCAGCTTAATAACATAATAGAACGTAACAGATTGCCCATATTGTAATATGGCTAAATCTTGTTCCAGTATGTCTATCGCAGAAGATACAATGTTGCCTAAGGAATATATCCTGGAGGTCAAAGTTGTTAACCCATTGTCTACCACTGCTAGAGATTTCTCCAAGTTTATACGGTCTATTTCCCGTATCCTCTTTGCGGCTTCTTGTTTGGATATTTTCCAAATTTCATTATAGGCAGCATAAATGCCAGCATATCTGAAGCGTTTCTGATGGTGTTTCCTGGGACCTAGTAAAAAATCCCCAAGATCCATATCTTGTGAGAGTAAGGCTATGTGTTTCACTTCTGTGAGTGTTGAGGTTTCTAGACAATCAAGGCACAACTTCCCAACACTACAGTGTTGGGAAGTTGTGCCTTGATTCACTACCCCTGGGTGTTCTCTCTGTAAATAGCGTGGGTCTGGCCTATGGATACTGTACCCTTCGGTAATACCCAAGAATCTTTTTTGACATCTGTTCGTGTCTAGGGGCCAAACCAACCATTCTTTGCAATTAGGGTCTGATCTATTGTACTGTAAAATGTCATCCATTGTTGCCCCTTCTGAAGTCGAATTTTGCCACCCCTCCATTTGTGATGGCTTTGGAAACCGAGGTGTGTTCTTAGCTAGTCCAAGACAGGATGTCTGTTGCACAGTGTCATTTAGAAATATCATCTGCTGTGGAATGAGACATGCTCTAAATCAAAGTTTGTGAAGTAGCCAGAAGCAGTTGGATCAATTGTTGGAATTGCATTGGGATTTGTTCAAATGGCATTTTGCTCTTGTCGAGGCATGTTGATGTAGACGTCTGTATTTGGTCTAATTGTAACTTTTGTTATTTTGAGTTTGATGTTGAAGTTGAACTTCGGGTTCAAGGGGAACAAGTTTCATAACCTTGTTGCTTAGTCCTTCATACCGCACACGAGGCTCTTCAAATGTGATGAGTCTTTCTGTTTGAACGTCTTGGATTGTAGCTAGAGGAGGGCGTTTGCTACTGTGGAGTCCACGAGGTCTACTGTTCAGTATCGGCCACATAGTGTGGTTTGATTAGGTCGATTGAGACAGATCTTCTCTCTTTTTTTCCGGCAAGAGGCAGAAAAAGTACAGTTCTTGTTACTTGAACTGCTAGGACAAGTAAAGGTTTTATGTATGAGGGTCCAAATTCTTTCTTTGTCTATTTTCTCTCTGACCAGATCCCCGACTTTTGGCATCCAGAAAGGTCTTGCCGTGACTGCCTTGACTTCCCCAGTGGCGGTCTGTTTTAAAGTGGCCGTTGCTTTGTTGTGTCCTGGATTCATTTAGATCCTGTTAAACAGCCAAACGATCATGGATATCAAATGGTTTCTCATCTGCCACTGCGCCTTCACAATCTGGTACCCACATTCTCGTCCCAAATAGGACCTCTTATGGAGTGACACCCCCAGAGAACTTCTTGGCTAGTTATTGAGTGCTCGCTGTACCCCATAGAGATGATTGACCCAACTACCACCCTTGCCTAATACCCTAGCTGTTAAAGATTGCTTTAAGTCCCGTTTTTTTTCTCCCCACAACCGAATTTCCCTCAGGATGGTACGGAGAGGAGTACCCCGATGCTATGCCCATACTTTCCATGGCCTCTTTGTAAGCCTGAGAGCTAAACGCCGGACCATGGTCAGAATGTTACGTGCCAACTGCGTATGTCCCTATAAAGACTTGCAAATCTTTGATAACAGTTCGAACGTCAGCTGAGCGCTGAGGCCATACCCATAGGAATCTTGAGCATGAATCCACTGCAACCATGATATACTTGTAAGCCCCATCAGATTGTAAGGGGCCGCAGTGGTCCGGATACACACATGCGAGCGGTTTGTCTGATTTTTAACAATGGTGTCTGTGCCGGGCGTGCTATGGTGGACCCCTTAATTTGCTGGCAGATGTCACATTTCAAGGCATAGTCTTTAGTTTGTGTTAGGCCTGGCCACCAATAGCGCTGTTCCAGTAAAGAAATAGTCGCTGTAACGCCTGTATGTGCAGAGCCCAAACCCTCGTGTGCAGCAATAATTAAACCTTGCCTACGAGCCATATTTGGTATTGCTCGATCTTCCACTCCAGGAATCTGAGCATATGGAATGTTGTTTGCATCTAACTTGTAGGAGTACTTGGGTGAAAATGTATTTGGTACTGCTGAGCTGCCTTTCGACGAAGCAATGACAGCCACCATAATCTTGCCGTCTATTCTCGTTTTAGAATGAGTGAGTGCAGCTACAGAAGCCGTGCGTACAGTCCCCTTTGTGGCTTCATCAGCCAATGAATTCCCTTCAACATTAACACCATCACGTTGATGACTCGGTGTGTGTATCACATGAGCCCGTGGTAGTTCGTTTTTCAATTCAACTACCTGTTCCCATAGCATTTTATGCTTAATTGTGCCACCTTTTGCGTCTTTAAACCCGTTTTGTTCCCAATGATGTAAGTATTCATTGAATGACTGCACACAGTAAAAAGAATCGCACACAATTAGTGTGGGGAATTCGTGATCCGTATTTACAAGTGCCAGTATTAGTGCTTTTAATTCTGCCAACTGTGCCGTGCAGTCTCCTAGAGATTGTGTTTTAGTGCAACTTGGATGGAGCTTTCCATCCTGCATGCGACCTTTAACGATAGCACATGCTGCGCTGTATTGTTGCTTACTCCCTATGGCCGGTTGAGCAGATCCGTCCATGTAAATAATATATTCATACTGATCTAGAGGCATGACTCATTTGATAGAGGATATTCTTGTTCTTATTGCAGAAATGCTTGTGTTTTGGATCAAATCTATATTCAACATTCTTGTTCTTATTGCAGAAATGCTTGTGTTTTGGATCAAATCTATATTCAACATCAGTTGCAGTAAGAGTTAGCCCAATGTATCCATCTTGGATGTAAGGCTTTTGCATTTGGAATGCTAGCCTTCATAACAGCCTCTAAGGCTGGTCCTGGGGCACTTCCCCTGAGCCAGTGCTCTTTCTCTTGCTACAGCGGTCTGAACTGCTGTCCGGATTTTTTCTGTCGAAGTGAAACTCATTTCTGCGTTTGTGTACAAGTGTGATTTGTATGCGATTGGTACCGTTTCGCTTTTATTGAAGGTTACCCGCATTGCTCCGCTTTTACACGGATCAATAAGTTGAGTATGTTTATGCGTGTCTAAGTGTTTGGAAGCTATCATGTCTAGTAGTGAGCATAGGATGTTTGAGTGTTCCTGTGTCCAATGTCTAACTGAAAAGTCAGGTCTTATGTCGTAGAAAGGTTTTACTCTCTGCGTAATCCAAAATGTATGTTCTGCGGAAATTTAGGAATCCCAGTATTGATTGTACATTTTTCAATGTTTTTGGAGGATGGAGCAGCGCACAGTTTTCTAAGAAGTTAGCTGCCAGACTTTTCCCTTCACTTGAAAGCTCATGTCCTAAAAACAGGACACTGAGGTGGGCAATTTTTGATTTTTTTAAAGTTAAATTTGTAGCCCTCAGAGGCGAATCCCATAATTATGGTGCTCACCCTGATCAAGTGCCTCTTTAAGTCATCGTCCGTCAGATAAATATCATCCACATAGGACAATGCTTCCGCATTAAAAATCTGTAATAACTCGGTTACCCTTGCTGAAAATACCCCGGGGCTGTTCTTATACCCTTGAGGAAGGCGACAATTGTCGCTGAGACCCCAACGCAGAGAATGCAGTTAAATACCTGTTTTCAGGCGCTATATTTTGGGAGAAAAATCAATTTGAGATATCAAGTATGGTTTTTTATTTCTTCTGCGCAATGTTATTCATTAATGCAACACTGTGGGCATTTTGGACAGCAAATGTCTTTGTCCAAGTGTTGAAATGTCTGTAATCCAAAACTAGACGATGTGTTGTCAGGTTTCATGACAGGAAACAAAGGATTGTTCATTGGTGAGGTGCATGTTTCAATCACCCCTTGGTATTCAAGTTGATTTATGATCTCCCTGACCAGTTTTTTAGCTTCTTGCTTTATTGGGTATTGCCTCTGCGCATTTGGTGAAACTTTTAACGGGATCACGTGGTGGGTTGAATCCTCATCCCAACTGGCATGATATTTGTACAGTGCTGGAGCTAGGGCAACCGCCCAATCCTGTGCATATGCATGTTTAAGATGTATGGAAACTAGGTCAGAGAATGCTGGAAAAATTACTGTTTCTCTCCTAGGACACTCCATAATGAATGCTGGCGGGCAATCTTGTTCTGCTAATAGGATGTCCTATCCATATGACAGATTTTCCCAAAAGAGACCTTTAACTTTCCTGGGCTTGTCCCCCTCCATTTGGAGTGTTATTTCGTGTAACTTATTTGGGACGCTCACCCTTGTGTCTGGTATTGCCACCGTGATGTAATCATTCAAGTCCGCTGTCACCAGAAATTCCATCCGGTTCTAGCGAACTATTGTTTTGCAGCGTGAATCTTTCTGGATTCACTATGCTGTGCATTATTCCGCGATCTGGTGGTTGGGTCAGGAATCTTAGTCTGTCTTCCCTTTTTTTTTTTTTTTTTGTAGCCCAGGTGGGCGTCGACGTCCCACCATTTGGTGTACCTCTCATGACGTCGGCACGCTTCCTGCGGAAGCTCCCACCTTGGGGCGCCATCTTCAGATTCTTTTTTCCGCCATTGGGTCTGGATCGTCACCGTGAAACTCCAGAGTTTTTTGCGAAGAAAGAAGAAAAAGCACAAGTTTCATCGAAGAAGAAGTTGAGGAAGACTACAGAAATGAAGATCAACAAGCCGGGACGACGACGAAGGAGAACCTCAATCTTTGAAGTCCAACGGAGAATGCGCACTCTGGGACACTGAGCGCAGGAATGGACAAGACACCCTTTAAATTCTGCTGTAACTGCCACCATAAATACGCGCAGAAGGACCAGCACCCAGTCTGCAAAGACTGCAACGCCTGTTCCGCCTTCACACCGAAGACACTCCGGGTGAGAGAGAGAGACAGAGGAGAGCCAATTACAACATGCAGGGCAAGGGACAGGCCCCGTCGCTGTATGAACTGGGCCTCTCCACCGACGATGAAGACAACGGCGCCGAGGGACCTGATGACTTCATGGTCGCAGAGATTGATAAGAAAACGTCTGACAAGGTAGGAGAGACGTCGATCACTAAACCCTCGACAGGGCAACGAAAACCAGAGCCCGTCTCTCGAAAGACAGTCAAAGTCCTCGAAAGGAGCACCGGCGCCGAAAATTTCGACGACCGCAAGTGCATCCAAGGACGAAAGACCCGGCAGATCCTTCGAAAAGGACTCCCAGGTGACGAAGACTGGCGAAAAGCCAAGGTCGTCGAAGCAAGGCCAAGGACTGGGGCGCTCGACTTCGAAAGATAAGGTCGCGTCGACACCGACTCCGGCGAAGAGACCCGCGCTTGACGCTGAACAGGCCTCTGAACTGGAAAAGAAGAAGAGGAGGCTCGAGGCAGAAATGGAGAGCATCCTACAAAGGAAAAAGTTCGACGAAAAAATTCACAATTCCCACGAAACCTCCGTCGGTCATCGTAGACGTCGGAACAGGAAGAGTTTGACGCCGAAGAACTGTCAAACTCCCAGAGATGAAGAAGAGGGCCTATACTACGAGGGAGAGGAAGATGATGAGCAACAATCAAGCTACGGCTCGGCGCTGTCAACGACACAGGACCTGGAGTGGCAGGACCACGACGCTGAAAATCCAGAAGAGCCTGTGGAGACTTACCCTTCGAGGCCTTCGCCGCCAGATGACATTGGGGCCTACAATTTGGTCATCCAGAGCGCAGCAGTAGCTTTTGGGGTCAAACTTGAGGAAGAAAAGCCAAAAGCAGACTTTTTACTGGAGACACTGCTCCCCATCCAAACAAGGAGCCAGTTCCTACCCATGCTACAAAGTGTCATGAACCAGGGGAAGGAGGCGTTCAAGGACCCAGCAACGTGCAGGTCCATCACACCTATGACGGAGAAGAGGTATAAACACTCCTTCCAGGACCCACCATACATCAAGGGATCCGTCACAGCGGATTCCATCAGTGCATCGACTGCCAGGAAAAGGGCTAACGTCCCGGCAACCTCTGGGCCACCACCAGACCAGGAAAACAGGAGGATGGACCTGACTGGGAGAAAAATTGAGAGAAACGCGGCGATGCACTGGCGAACTCCAACGCCCTGCTGAACAGACACCAATACCAACATTGGGATGAAATGGGGGAGCTAATCAAGCACCTCCCCGAACAATACCAGCAAAGAGCCTCGCACCTGGTGGAGGAAGGGAAGAATATAGCGAATTCTTGCCTTAAAACGGCCTTGGATGGAGCCGAAACATCAAGCAGGTTGATGGCAATGGGGATAACAGAAAGAAGGCAGGCCTGGCTCAGGATCTCAGGCTTCAAGCCGGAGGTACTGAACAACATCCTGAACACCCCTTTCAACGGGGAAACGCTGTTCGGAGCGCCGGTGGATGAAAAACTCACCCAGCTCAAAAAGGAGAACGAAACAGCAAGGTCCATGGGGGGCCCTGCAATTCAGGGGGATGAGAAGAGGTACCCCAACACAGAGACCATAGGGGAGGAAACCAGCTGGGAACGTCACACCAAACATTCCAGCAGGGACACCAGGGTGACAATCACGGACAGCAGGGGCATCAGAAACAAAACTGGCAGTACCAGCCTCTGGGCCAGTCCTTTCGCAGTAGGGGGAACGGATGAGGGCAAAGACTAAGAGGGGGAGATCAACCCGCCTCAAAGAGACTCAACCCGCCTCAAAGAGACTCAACCCGCCTCAAAGAGACTCAACCCGCCTCAAAGAGACTCAACCCGCCTCAAAGAGACTCAACCCGCCTCAAAGAGACTCCACCCGCCTCAAAGAGACTCCACCCGCCTCAAAGAGACTCCACCCGCCTCAAAGAGACTCCACCCGCCTCAAAGAGACTCCACCCGCCTCAAAGAGACTCCACCCGCCTCAAAGAGACTCCACCCGCCTCAAAGAGACTCCACCCGCCTCAAAGAGACTCCACCCGCCTCAAAGAGACTCCACCCGCCTCAAAGAGACTCCACCCGCCTCAAAGAGACTCCACCCGCCTCAAAGAGACTCCACCCGCCTCAAAGAGACTCCACCCGCCTCAAAGAGACTCCACCCGCCTCAAAGAGACTCCACCCGCCTCAAAGAGACTCCACCCGCCTCAAAGAGACTCCACCCGCCTCAAAGAGACTCCACCCGCCTCAAAGAGACTCCACCCGCCTCAAAGAGACTCCACCCGCCTCAAAGAGACTCCACCCGCCTCAAAGAGACTCCACCCGCCTCAAAGAGACTCCACCCGCCTCAAAGAGACTCCACCCGCCTCAAAGAGACTCCACCCGCCTCAAAGAGACTCCACCCGCCTCAAAGAGACTCAACCCGCCTCAAAGAGACTCAACCCGCCTCAAAGAGACTCAACCCGCCTCAAAGAGACTCAACCCGCCTCAAAGAGACTCAACCCGCCTCAAAGAGACTCAACCCGCCTCAAAGAGACTCAACCCGCCTCAAAGAGACTCAACCCGCCTCAAAGAGACTCAACCCGCCTCAAAGAGACTCAACCCGCCTCAAAGAGACTCAACCCGCCTCAAAGAGACTCAACCCGCCTCAAAGAGACTCAACCCGCCTCAAAGAGACTCAACCCGCCTCAAAGAGACTCAACCCGCCTCAAAGAGACTCAACCCGCCTCAAAGAGACTCAACCCGCCTCAAAGAGACTCAACCCGCCTCAAAGAGACTCAACCCGCCTCAAAGAGACTCAACCCGCCTCAAAGAGACTCAACCCGCCTCAAAGAGACTCAACCCGCCTCAAAGAGACTCAACCCGCCTCAAAGAGACTCAACCCGCCTCAAAGAGACTCAACCCGCCTCAAAAGAGACTCAACCCGCCTCAAAAGAGACTCAACCCGCCTCAAAAGAGACTCAACCCGCCTCAAAAGAGACTCAACCCGCCTCAAAAGAGACTCAACCCGCCTCAAAGAGACTCAACCCGCCTCAAAGAGACTCAACCCGCCTCAAAGAGACTCAACCCGCCTCAAAGAGACTCAACCCGCCTCAAAGAGACTCAACCCGCCTCAAAGAGGCTCAGCCCGCCTCAAAGAGGCTCAGCCCGCCTCAAAGAGGCTCAGCCCGCCTCAAAGAGGCTCAGCCCGCCTCAAAGAGGCTCAGCCCGCCTCAAAGAGGCTCAGCCCGCCTCAAAGAGGCTCAGCCCGCCTCAAAGAGGCTCAGCCCGCCTCAAAGAGGCTCAGCCCGCCTCAAAGAGGCTCAGCCCGCCTCAAAGAGGCTCAGCCCGCCTCAAAGAGGCTCAGCCCGCCTCAAAGAGGCTCAGCCCGCCTCAAAGAGGCTCAGCCCGCCTCAAAGAGGCTCAGCCCGCCTCAAAGAGGCTCAGCCCGCCTCAAAGAGGCTCAGCCCGCCTCAAAGAGGCTCAGCCCGCCTCAAAGAGGCTCAGCCCGCCTCAAAGAGGCTCAGCCCGCCTCAAAGAGGCTCAGCCCGCCTCAAAGAGGCTCAGCCCGCCTCAAAGAGGCTCAGCCCGCCTCAAAGAGGCTCAGCCCGCCTCAAAGAGGCTCAGCCCGCCTCAAAGAGGCTCAGCCCGCCTCAAAGAGGCTCAGCCCGCCTCAAAGAGGCTCAGCCCGCCTCAAAGAGGCTCAGCCCGCCTCAAAGAGGCTCAGCCCGCCTCAAAGAGGCTCAGCCCGCCTCAAAGAGGCTCAGCCCGCCTCAAAGAGGCTCAGCCCGCCTCAAAGAGGCTCAGCCCGCCTCAAAGAGGCTCAGCCCGCCTCAAAGAGGCTCAACCCGCCTCAAAGAGGCTCAACCCGCCTCAAAGAGACTCAACCCGCCTCAAAGAGACTCAACCCGCCTCAAAGAGACTCAACCCGCCTCAAAGAGACTCAACCCGCCTCAAAGAGACTCTGCCCGGCGAAGCGTGCTCACCCACAAGATCCCTCCGAGGGTAGAGCACAAAAAATTCAACAAGAGAGGGTTACACAGACAAAACGCGAACGACCATGCAACACCAGTAGGCGGCAGGCTGAGACGTTTCTTCCAGGAGTAGAAAAAGAGAACAGACAAATGGATACTCAACATCATACAGTTTGGATACTGCATAGAGTTGTAAAGGAAACCACCAAACAGAAAACCAAAGAGAAGGGAACACTCAGGACAGGAGCTAGTGCAACTCCGAGAGGAAGCACAAGAACTACTCCAAAAGGAGGCGATAGAACCAGTACAATTCAAAGAAAGGAACAAGGGAGTGTACTCAAACTACTTCCTGGTACCAAAGGTGGACGAAACACTAAGACCCATCCTGGATATTAGGCTCTTAAACAAGTACATAAGGACACAAAAATTCAAAATGACGTCCCTACAAGAGGTACTTCCTCAGATGAGAGACGGAGACTTCATGTCCACCGTGGACCTCAAAGATGCCTACCTGCACATCCCAATGAACAGGCAGCACAAACATCTGTTAAGATTTTCCATCAACAAAACACTACCAGTTCACAACCAGGGCATTAGGACTAAAGTCCGCACCAAGGGTTTTCACAAAATGCCTTGCGGCAGTGGCGGCGTACCTGCGGAGGGAATGGATTCATGTATACCCTTATCTCGACGACTGGCTAATAAAAGCAAGTTCACGCGAAACCTGCGAGGAACACGCACAGTGGGTCACAAGGACGCTAACGAAGCTGGGATTCTCCATACACTGGGGGAAATCCTCAATGGAACGGGAACAGGTGAAGATCTTCCTGGGGGCACAGATCAACACCATGCAGAGAACGGTGATCCCCAGCGACAAGAAAACACTGGCCTTGCTGAGGGAGACGCGCCTCTACCAGAAGGGGCGAGCTCTGACAGTGAGGACAGCAAGCAAGATCATGGGGATTTTGGCGTCATGCATTCACCTAGTCCCCAATGTACGCCTACACATGAGACCATTCCAGGAATGGTTGCAACAGCAATGGTCGCAAGCAACCGGAAGTTGGGAGGATCTAATGGTTGTAACACACGCAGTGCAAGAAGAGATAGTGTGGTGGAACACAGAGAACATAACAATAGGGAAGCCCTTGACACCACCAAGCCCAACGGTGACCATCACCACAGACGCATCCCAGATAGGATGGGGAGCACATATGAACAAGCTCAGAGTGAGGGGTCTGTGGACTCCAGCAGATGTGGTCAGACACATCAACTACCTGGAATTGAAGACCGTATTCCTAGCCCTGAAGGCCTTCCAGAAAAAAACTGTACAACCAGAAGGTGTTGATAAAAACAGACAACACGACAACGATGTTCTACATCAACAAGCATGGAGGAACCCAATCATTCCCTCTATCCAACCTGGCACAGGAGACTTGGAGATGGGCCATCCCACTCAAAATAGAGCTGCTGGCCATACACCAACAGGGAAGGACAATGTGGAAGCAGACTGGCTCAGCAGGCAGACTTCAGCATCCCACGAGTGGGAGCGCAATGGACCGGAAACGCAAAGGCTATTTAGAAGGTGGTGAATACCGACAATAGACCTGTTTGCAACACACCTGAATGCAAAATGCCAAAACTTCGCATCTAGGCAACCAGAGAAACAATCCCAGGGGAATGCCCTATGGATAAGCTGGTCAATAACATTTGCCTACGCTTTTCCCCCAATACCACTGATACCCAGGGAACTCAACAAGTGCAGGACCGGCAACATGACACTGATCCTAGTAGCACCACAGTAGGCGAGACAGACCTGGTATTCACAAATAATGGAAATGGCACAGGGGCCACCCCACAAGCTCACCAAAAGGAAAGACTTACTCTCCATGAAAAACGGAGAAGTTCTACACCCAGAGCCAGAGAGCCTCAGCCTAGCGGCATGGCTCCTGAAGACAGTTTGCACACCTTAAGCTACCACAAAGCACCATGCGAGTGCTCCGGGAGGCAAGGAGACCAACCACACAAAAATGCTATGGGGGAAAATGGAAGAGGTTCACACAATGGTGCAGCACAAAGAAACGGCAGAACAAGTTGACAAAGGAATCGACGGTGCTGAGATACCTCACACACCTACTAAAGGCTAAACTATGCTCATCCTCGCTAAGGGTACACCTAGCAGCGATTGTAGCTTACACACGAGGTGAGACGGGGAAAAGTTTCTTTACATTACGTGTAGTCAAGAGATTCCTGGAAGGGGCGAAAAGGATAGCGCCACCAAAGAGGATGCTGCCGCCGGCATGGAACCTCAACATAGTCCTGACTGAACTTATGAAGGCACCTTTTGAGCCCATCCACAAGGCCTCACTGCAAATGCTGACAATGAAGACAGCCTTTCTGGTGGCAATAACCTCGCTGCGCAGAGTAAGCGAGCTGCAAGCACTAACACTGCAAGAACCTTACGTTCAAATACACAAAGACAGGGTCGTAATGAGAACGGACCCACACTTCATGCCGAAGGTGGTGTCGGCATTCCATATGAACCAGACAATACAAATACCGAGCTTCTTTCAGGACCCAGCCACAAGCGCAGAAAGGGCACTGCACTCTAGACGCAAGAAGGGCGGTGATGCACTACATCGAGAGAACCAAGGAGCACAGGAAAACGAAGCAGTTCTTTGTGTCCTTCGCAAACAGCTTCCTGGGTAGACCAGTAACAAAAAACACCATCGCTCGATGGATCGCACTGACGATACAATTTTGCCACAAACAGGCAGGGCAAGAGCTATCGGAAGGGGCACGGGCCCACTCCACAAGGAAGAAAGGAGCAACAATTGCTTTTCTGGCTAACACACCCATTCAAGACATATGCCTGGCGGCAACATGGGCTTCAGTGCACACGTTCACTAAGCACTACTGCGTGGATATACAAATGAACAAGGAAGAACAAGTAGGACAGAAGGTGCTTCAACATATATTCAACGACCAACGCTCATCTTCCACCCAGCCGCCACAAAGATGACAAATCGCTACAAAGTCTATGCACAGCATAGTGAATCCAGAAAGATTCAAGCTGCAAAACGAATAGTTTCTTACCTGTCGGTGTAGTTTTGCTACTTGAAGATCTTTCTGGATTCACTAGCGAACCCACCCACCTCCGCCAGAAACATGAGGCTGGAGAAGAAGGTGGAAAGACAGAGAATAGAGAAAAAGTAGAGACTTAAGAGAAGTGTGTAAAAGGATATAATTAAGGAGAAAATAATAAGATTGCCTAGGATTCACAAACGGGAGGGAAAAAAAAAAAGAATCCGAAGATGGCGCCCCAAGGTGGGAGCTTCCACAGGAAGCGTGCCGACGTCACAAGAGGTACACCAAATGGTGGGACGTCGACGCCCACCTGGGCTACAAAAAAAAAAGGGAAGAAAGACTACGATTCCGGACCCAACCACCAGATCGCGCAATAATGCACAGCATAGTGAATTCAGAAAGATCTTCAAGCTGCAAAACTACACCGACAGGTAAGAAACTATTCGTTACTTCTGCCACACTAGTATCGTTTGAGCCCATTCCCCGTTCAGAAGCTGCGTCTTCAGAATTCTGGGCATGTCTGTTCTTCAGACCTGTAACTTTCTTCTTCTTAAACTGAGGTTTAGCTTTTCTTTTTGGAAGTATAGTCTTGAGCGTGCAGCTTGTCTCTGGACTTTGTACGCTCTTCTTTGTGTTCTGACCATCCTTCTCTCTCTCTGAGTTTTTCGTCGTGCCATGAAAGGAACGAGAGGAATGTGTATCAGTATCCTGATACCTGTCAGGTTTCCTAATATTATCCCTATTCCTAAGGTTGTACCTCTTTTCAGAGAGCTCCTGTGGAGAAGATCTACCTCAGGATTCAGATATCTTTTCTCTAAAAATGTTGTTGTTTTTTATTATCCCACTTCTTTTTTAGAAGAAGCAGATGTCTGCTTAGAAGTGTCCTTTTCAGGACTGCCCATCAGTTGTTGTGTTAAAGCTTTCCCACCCAAACTGTCTCTGCCTAAATGTGCATATGCAGTTTCAATTATTTTGGTCAGTTCGTGTTGTTGATCTAATGGACTGTACTCCCTTAGATGTTGACGGATTGCCACTGAAGCTGCTTCCCCTTTAATATTAGCTGGTATTATGGCTGATACCTGGTCATAGCTATTTAGTAACTTCATCCCTAAGTTCAGAGCAGGCTCTGCTCCGTACTCGTTCTGTATTTGTTTTAATACATCTGGTATCACCGCTAATAAAGAATACCATGAGTTCTGGTATATTTGGCAGCAAAGACTGTACCCCAAGAGGTGCATTCCTCTACTTGTGGTGTTATCCCCATGGGCAAGCAGATTGTTAGCATTCTGTGTTTTTCAAACGAGATAGTATTTGGGAATACTGCCTCGAGCAGAGTTATTTTCTGAGCTTCCCAGAATGACATTTGTTCACTTTTCGTGAGCGTTTTGCCCATTACTGCGTGTAATGTTTGTGGTGTTATTTTAGTTGATGTACCTTGAGAATGAGTTCCACTTGGTGCAACTGTTGTTGGTTGGTCCTCGTGACGAATTGTCAGGTTTCTGTAGATTTTAATTTAATGCTTGTGTTGTAAGAGTAAGTCTGGCTGTGGCATTGTTTCGAAGTCCGGATGTGGTGTGTAGGCCGCTAATATTGGCCATGTTGCCCCTTCTCCTCCGAGCGGGCCTAATCTTACTCTGTTTCTTATGTGGGGTAGGGCACCTTTTAAACCAGTATAGGTGTTCCTGGTACGTGAGTGGAACTTCTATGTCCTCGCAAGGACCATATTCCAGTGGTGCATCTCCTTCTTTATAGTAGTGAAATGTCTGTGTCCTTGCATCTGCTTCTGGGAATGTAACCCATTGTTTTTTTTTTTTCCCCAAACAGATTTTATTGGCATTTTCATTTTTCACCATTGGTCCATATACACATGTTTAACCATCAATTGAAAAAAACCATAGTGATTCCATAAAATGTTCATTACGTATGTTACAGTGGTTCAGGTTGCCGTTATCAGCCGCTTCTTAGCATTAGTCATTTCTAAGGAACCCATTCCTGATACTGTTATCTACTCAACTTCTGTTTTAAAATTCAGGTAATGTAACCCATGAATAGAATACCTGTTTTATTTGATTTGTGCGCCTCAATCACGAAAGCTACTAAGCCACCCCTAACTGATAACCCATTTTCTAGTAGTTTCAGGGTGATAGTATGTCTGAATTTAGGTGCAATGAGAATTCCATCCACCTCTTCATCTCATGTTGAGAAGCGTTGAGTCACCACCGGGTTATCTTCGCCCTCAGTCTTTTATAAACGAGAAGTTGAGGTGTTATGCACAATTTTAGGAACACTATGTCCTTCAAGCTTGAAATAACCAACAGCTAATAAATAGGATATTTTGCCTACTCCGCTGTGGCGGAGTTTGTGCCCAATCACTCCAGACGTCTCTGGCGTTTTGTGAGTAGGGGTCTCTGAGAATTAGCACGACTGAACTACTCCGATTCTACTGTTAAATAAGTACCCAACCAACGTTGGTGGCGCCATGTAGTGTAGTTCCTTTATTACCCATACAGGACCTGTGCGTTCGGATAACTGATTCTGAGCACCCCCACCGAGAAATGTTAGTCTGTTTGCATTAGCTAGCTCACAGTGCCACTAGTATCTCCTCTTATTGGGGAGAGAATAGGTTCTGGCAACCTTAGAACATGACAATCCTGATCCCTCAGGATCGTGGAAACAATGTACTACTTTTCGCTCTGTCACTCGTGCTCACTTATTCAGTCTGAGTTTACACAGAAGAAACCCTCAGTCTAGGTCCGCTCTCTCCACGCAGCTCCGCTGTGCCGTCTTTCCTCCAGACCCTGACCTCCTCCTTGGGAGGTTCGTGGCTGCTGCCCACTCCTGCGCCTGCTGCCCGCTCCAACTAGGACCAGACTGCCTGCAACCACCGTAACCTTTCACAGGCGTTTTTTCTTTCTTCATTTCTCCCTGTTGTCCCACGGTTATTGTGCCAATCTGTGTCTTGCTCTAATTCCACCACTATTTTTATTTTCTCGTGCCTGCCTGTTCCTTTTTGCCTTTCACCACTGCTGCCCCTGCAGCCCCCTCCTTGAATTCCCCCGCTCCCACCTCCCAGCCTCTCCTCCCTCCCACCTCCCCTACTTAATTGCGGCCGCTGCGTAGTTGTGATCAGCGGGCGCGCTAAAGGCAAACCCGTCTGTGCCCAGCAACAGGAACCCTGGACCTCCCACTACCCATTGCTACGACACCAACGCCCTCCTCGCACTCAACCCTGGAAGACTTAGAGAATGCCAACAGGCCTCGCCGAACACGACCAGTTCTCCGGCCTCCAACACTGCCGACACCCTAAAATGCATCCTCCTCAATGTACGCTCCGTACACACATGCCATGGGAATCTGGAACCTACTCGACTCTCTCACCCGACATCGCATTCTTCACAGAGACCTGGACCAATGCATCCTCCGCCCCGACCTCAGCACCGCCATCCCAGACGGATACAAGATCCAGAGGAAAGACCGCCCCAACCACCCAGGAGGGGGCCTCGCCATCGCCAACAAGAGCACCCTCCGCCTCACCACCTCCAGCGAAACCTTCCCCTCCGCCGAACACCTGCACTTCTAGATCCAGACCACCCCCAAAGCCTAACTCCGAGGAACCCTAATCTACAGGGCCCCCGAACACCCTTCGCCACCACCATCACAGACTTCATCGCACCCCACGCCATCGCCTCAACAAACTACATATTCATTGGAGACCTGAACTTCCACCTAGACAACCCTAGCGACCCCAACTCCACTATCCTTCGTGACTACCTCGCCAGCATAGGACTTAAACAACGCGTCAACACACCGACCCACAGAGCAGGACACACCCTCGACCCCATCTTCGCGGCAAGAAACCACGTCCAATTCAGCCACACAATGCAGCCACCATGGACCGACCACCACTGCGTACACTTTGCCATCAACAAACCCATGGCACTCAAACTAGCCCCACGCCCACCACGAAGGAACTGGAGCAAGGTTACCGGCTAGCAAATTAACTTCACCCTCGCCCGAGACAACCACACCTGGGCACCCAACGCAAATGACGCAGCCAGAGAACTCCACACCTGGATCTCCAACTGTGCAGACGAGCTCTCCCCGCTACGCAACCCCGACAGACAACGCCCCAGGAAAGCTGCCTGGTTCACCACCGCTCTCAAAGAAGCCAGAAGCTCCTGCGGATGCCTGGAGAAGAACTAAAGAAATACCAAGACAACCGAAAACCACACCACCTACAAGGGCACTACGACGGACTACCACAACCAGATCAGAGCCACCAAGAAGAACTTCATCCGCAACAAAATCCTGACTAACTCCAAGGAACTTTTCAGTGTCATTCAAGAATTCACCAACCCACGCAGCGAAGCCACAGACATCACCCCATCCGAAGACCTCTGCGACAAGCTTGGAACCTATTTCCACTTCCGGATCAAAAGCCTATACGAAAACTTCATCGACCAGGCAGCACAGATGGCCCCCCGCACCCCAGAAACACCAGCCAGCCCACCATCTCCAAGTGGACACCGATCACGGCTGAAGACACTGCCTCGACCATGAAAAGCATCCACTCGGGGAGCCTCCAACGACCCCTGCCCCCCTCACATCTACCACAGAGCCGCGGCCTCCATCCGAACTACAACGCACCATTAACACCACCTTCAAAACAGGCACCTTCCCAGACGACTGGAAGCGCGCAGAAGTCAGAACCCTGCTCAAGAAGCCCACAGCTGACCTCACTGACCTCAAGAGCTATCGGCCCATCTTGCTCCTCCCCATCGCAGCCAAAGTTGCAGAGAAAACAGTCAACAGGAAACTGACACGATTCATTGAAGAGAACGCCGTCCTTGACCCGTCCCAATCCGGATTCCGAAGCAACCACAGTCGAGAGACCACCCTATTTGCCACCACAGACATTCGCACCCTCCTGGACCAAGGCCACTCCGCAACCCTCATCCTACTCGACCTATCAGCGGCCTTCGACACAGTCTCCCACCGCACACTAGTCGCCAGACTACACGACGCAGGAACAGCCCTGGGCTGGATCTGATCATTCTTCACCGGAAGAAGCCAAAGGATCAGACTCCCACCCTTCCTCTCTGACCCCCCACGAAAATCACCTGCGGAGTCCCACAGGGTTCATCTCTGAGCCCCACCCTCTTCAACATCTACATGGCCCCCCTCGCAGCCATCGTCTTTCAACACGGCCTCAACATCGTATCCTACGCCGATGACAACCAGCCCATCCTCTCCCTCACCACTACCAAACAGCTTCCAGAAAGGAATGCAAGATGTCGCTGTCTGGATGACCAACAGCTGCCTGAAACTCAACGCCGAGAAGACAGAAGTCCTCGGTACTACCCCTTCTGCTTGGGACAGCACCCGGTGGCCGACCAGCCTCGGAAGCCCACCTACCCCCTCAGACCACGCCAAGAACCTCTGCATTGTACTAGACTCATCACTCACCATGAACCGACAGGTCAACGCTGCCACCTCCAGCTGCTTCAACACCCTCCGCATCCTCCTCAAGACCTTCAAGTGGATCCCCCCTGAGTCAAGGAAGACAGTCACCCACACACTCATCACTAGCAGACTGGACTATGGAAACGCACTCTACGCCGGCATCAACAAGTCCCTACTCCGCAAACTCCAGATAATACAGAGCACCGCTGCCAGACTCGTCCTCTGCATCCCCCAACACGAACGCATCAGCCAACTTCTACAAAGTCTCCACTGGCTCCCTGTGGAGCAAAGAGTCGCTTTCAAAATCCTCATGTCTACAAATACCTACACAACAACGGGCCCAAATACCTCAACGACCATCAACTTCCACGTACCCAAAAGAAACCTCTGATCTTCCAACCTCACACAGGCCGAAACCCCGCGCATCCACAGAGCCAGAGCAGGTGGAATATTCTTCTCTCACATTGCAGCCAAGACCTGGAACGAGCTACCGGCAGACATCAGACTCGCCCTCTCCCTAAACACCTTCAGGAAGACCCTCAAGACCTGGCTGTTCAGCTAAAACGATCTGCGGACTCCCTGCCCTTCCCCCTTGCACCTTGAGACCCTCACTGGTGAGTAGCGTGCTTATAATTCCCTGATTGAGAGTTTACACAGAAGAAACAGTCGGGTGTGTTACAATAAGTATTTATTGCACAGTTGTTCTTCTAGTGTAAAATAGATGTGCTGCGACAACTGTTAGACAGTAGCAGATATATATGGTTAGCAGTACGATGAATATAAAAGGATAGTACAGTTCTACCATTTTGCAATAGTCATGAATACATACATGAATTTAAATTGCATGATAAAAGAAAGTGCGCGTACTCCTACGATGTCTATCTAGATGTACCTAAGTGTACCTAGCATGTGAGTAGGTGTGAAGCCAAGAATCCCTCTAGGTTTTAGTCGAATCCCATTACCTGAAGTGTGAGAATGTAGGAGCCCGTCCTGGTCTCGAATTGGACACCCCGCAAGGGATGTGTTAGACCACTGTCAGCCGGAGTGTCTGCATGCATGAGCCTCAGCGTCTCTGGTCAGTGTGTGGGCCTGGAAGTCTCAGTTCCCTCTGCCTAATACTAACAAGATGCGCTATATTTATGCAGAAAGTATCTAGGGTTCCTTTGTCCCTTGTTTCTTGTGTTTAGCCATTGTTGCATTTGAGGATGACGTACGGGATGAACCGTATACGTAGATATGGTGGGGAAGGTGGTGTAGCCACTGCATTGTTTCCAAGAACCCTTATGAATATTCATTCATACTGTGTGAGTCTATTGATGGAGTTATAGGTCTCTATTGTTTAGGAGAAACCTTCCTTCTGCACCCAGGACTAGAACTAGGTAAAGGTTCAATCTTAGAAGGCTTGTTAGTGTAGTGTGGGGGGTAATGTAGGTGACGGGGTATGATTTTACCTGGGCCTATATTACGGTACCTATATGGAACATAACACTCTATGCCAAATGCACCACACACGCCCCTCTGCACCACTCTAATCTAAGCCAAAGCATCTGCGCCACTCTGCAACACTGCTCTACAATACCGCTCCGATGCTCTACTGTAGGGCACACTATTCTGGGCTGCCGTTCCTCAGTTCTATAACTCTACTCCACAACAGTCTACTTTAATCTACTGTACTGCACTACTCTATGCACTACCCTCTACACCACTCCACTCTGGCACTCAACCCTATGCCATTCTATAACACTCTACTTTAAAATGCTTCACTCCACTCTCCTTTACCCCACTGACTTTGCAATACTGAACAGAAGCCATGCTTGTATACAACATGGCTAAAACATATTGGTAAAGCAAATGACTCTTGCAGAGTCGGGACCTATTATTACCTTTACCGATTTGTTTTTGGAGTAGTCCCTCCCAGTCAGTTCTCTTACCACCTTTCAAGTTGAAGCCATTGGCAGTCATCTGTGGTGTTCTCCAGGGTTTGTCCTGGACTCCCACCCTCTTAAATATCTATACAACTCCTATGGATGGCTTTGGGAGGGAACAGGCATTTGATAATACTTTGTATGCAGATGATACTCAGTTAATGGTTTCCATTTAGGAGAACTCTTAAGATTTTACTGTTTGGGAAGGCCAACAGTTTCTGGGATGATTCTTTGTGACCTGCTACTTTGGGCCATGACTCGAAGCCCTTAAAAGCAGTGAAATCCTGATTAAAGATTCCCTTTCCATGAACACCAGGTTATTGTGGTGTAGAAGTTATGGTCTTCTGCGTTTCCTTTGTGGAATTTTTAATTGGATTCTGACTCGCCAGCACAAAACTACAGTACAGACACTTCTCACTAGTTGACTTGACTATGGTAATGCTTTATATGTAGGGATGGCTGATTCTTTCTAACCTGCTTCCAAAGCATTCAAAATATTGTTGCGCGTCTGATCTGCAGTCTTTCTGCTAGGTCTTCCACTTTGAACAGTCTAAAGTCTCTTCATTGGCTGCCCGTGTGCAAGAGAGCTATTTTTATGTTGTTCAGTTGAGCATCGGGCTGTTTATGTTTTTTGGGCCATTTTTCATTGGTCCTGTGGCTCTGAGAATCCAAATCTACATGCCCTCTAGAACTTTTAGATCATCAAACCAGTCAGTCATCCTTTTGAGACACATCACCAGATTTTGTATGGGTGAATGCATCTTTACCTACTTGGTGGCTACCCATTGAAATGCTCTCTTGCTTAAACCGCGCCAAACCTCTGATTTAGCAGCATTTTGGAAATGATTGAAAACCCGGTTGTTTACTGTAGAATTGTTGTTTTGCAAGGGTGCTATGCCTTCTCTTGTCTTGCCCTTGTCCTGAGTCAGTACTTGGTCTAGCGCCGGGATATTCCCTTGTGGCTGAGTGTGCGCTTTACAAATATTATAAATTAATTGACCTGCTATTCTTTGATTATTTCTGTCTTGGTTAGAAATTTGATACAACTTTTGCTATGTTACATTTGTAATTAAACTGCTTATGAGTATTTAGTGTATTTTTCCTATGCCTTTTAACACAGTGATGCAGAGCTTTGGGATCCCTAGCATATTCAAGTCTTATTTTTAGCCTGTATGCTATTAATTACAGGGAAGTCTCTATGTCCATATTGTTTACCTATATGTTTGACCTAGTTCCCCTTTCCATTTTCTGTGTTAATTGTTTTCCCACAGACACTAGCAAGTCTTTCTTTTATGCAACTGCGTGTTTTATTGCTGCATATTTATTTTATATTGGGGTTTAAATATTTTCTGAAAGTGTTTTTCTTTAGATGTTAAAAGTGCTTTTTGTGTGTTAAAGCATTTGTTTTATCTTTACAGCCAATGAAGACACCATATTGAAATGAAACGCTACCTCATCTTTTTCATCTGTGGCGCCTCTGAATGGTTAACATCTTTATTTGCAATATGGTTTATTTGCCATGTCTAGTCATCCATCAGCTGAATTAATAAATCTGATTTTGGGATTTGACCGCATTTCTACGACCTTAAGTGAACATTGAAAAGTTGCTTTTGAAAAAGGGTCTTCTGTCATCGAAGATGTTTGCTCTTAATGTTATTGGAATTGATATTTGATGCAATAAAACTACAAGATATAGTGGCTACATCAATTTTACGGGAAGGCAAAATATTGAGTGTAAAACGGTTTCTGTTACAGCTATAAGTACATGATTCCACCATGTGATTGGGTTCTTAAAATAGCATATTTTGTGAAATATCGCAAGTGAAAATATAAATGCATGTTTCTCAAATCACTGACTTGGATTCCAAACTTAAGACACAAATCTATTACTTTCCAATATGTTTATTGATTTCAAGCGCATTGTCCCTGGTGTCTCACCCTGTAAATGTTCATCAAGGTGAAGTCTTTTTCATAGGCGAGATAGATTGACTTCAGAGCCAGAGTGTTAGGATTTTTGGTGACTAACCCATCCATAGATTCTCATTTGTTTGCCTCCTTTGCTCCAACCAAGGACTGAACGCCTGCTAGTATCCCCACCATGGATAGTGTGCTGGGGCGTAGCCCACATGCCACAATGGGCGATCTGGCACCATTGGGTTTCTGTGGTATGTCCATCATGGACCCATAGGACCACTTGCCAATGCGGACTTCTCAGTAGTGGAACCCACATACGTTGACCTTCTCACCACTACCAATGTATTCCTGAGGCACCACCCACGATTGCAGTATTCTCATGGAATCTGGCTGGGGTGAAGTCTAAACTGTCGCTACCACACTGGAACGGATTCATAGAAATCTTCGATAACCCTGTGTCGATCCTGTCTACAGGTCTGGGTATTTAAGCTTCCATCTTCCTGCTACTAGTAATAAACCAGGTCGTCCTGCCGGGGGCTTGTCAGGCTTGCTCTTCGTTGTTCAGTATCCCAGCTGAACATTGACAGCTGGGATATTCTGGGAATTCGAGTTAAGGGGTAAATAGGCCCTACTATTGACATTTACAAAGTCTGTGCCAGAGGAACCTAGGGGTGGTGTTCCAGCGGGACTAGGCGTGGTAGGTCATCTGATACCCTGCTAAAACTTGATGCGCTTTTGGACGAAAAAGACCCTAACCTTTGATTCTAGCTGGAGACTTTACCATCTCCTTTTGGATAGGGACCATGTGTGCGTAGTAGTAGTAGTAGTAGTAGTAGAAGTAGAAGAACAAGAACCTTGGTCAATCCCCTGTCTGGGCCTACCCCCATCAAAAATGGTCTCAGGTAGTACTTCAACTAAAGGCCCTCACTCTACAGTTCAGGTTGAGGGCAGCAAACTGTAGACCTAAATTGGACAGAGCAGATGCGTTCAATAACTTCAATCGTGCGAGTCGTATTGCCTGCATCCTGATAGACCCGAGTGGTTGTCACATTGTTGCTGATATGGCTGTGTGGGCAAGATTAGAAAGTGATCATAACCCGCTTTGCCTCAGCTTGTTACCATGGGTGGGTTTCACGGCTTGTCCAGAGTACGCCAGGCACCCCAGGATGTGATACCATCTAATTATAAGAGCTGCATGGAGTGGAACAAACTAGTTCCTAACAATGAAAAGCTCCAGTTCATTAACCAGGCACTGCTATCATGTATGTTAGAGACTGCTGCTCTGAACATGGATACTGGAGGGTTGAATACAGTTTCCGATGCACAGTCCTGCTTTTTTTTTTTGGCGTCTAAATTTACTGTGTCAGCGTCAAAGGTTAACCATTAAAAGGGAATACAACTCTTGGTTCAAGCGGGAGTGCAGACAGCTAAGAACTCAATTATCCTGGGCTACTAAATCTAGAGCTATGGTGCTCATACAGACTCATAGGAGCGCTTATAAGCACGCCCAGGTAAAGTAAAAATGGCAGTGGGCTAGGTGACAGCTAATTAAGGAAGCTTGTGACTTCATAGGCTGTGGCTTTGGCTTTGCCGCTTGCTGTGAGTGAGCAGGGAGATGTCGATAACTCCAGCCTCAGTTTTGTCTCCTGGGCCCAGCATTGAGATCCCTTACCGGGGTGGCCGATGGATCATAGCTCACGGTTCGACTTGGCTCAGTTTCAGCCGCAGCTGCACCCAGTTCCGGCCCTCCCTGAAGCCTTCGCTTGAAACCTTCACCGCCTTGAGACTCTTCCAGCGCTAACGGCAAAGGCCCTCCATCATCTGTACGACCACCTGTGGCAGACAGGAGCCACGCTGGACTGACCCCCTGCTACAAACAGTGTGCAGTGAGCAATTGCCAGCCAGCCAACCAACCAACCAGCCAACCAGCCTGCCTCAGACGCCAATAAGCTTATTTATGCGAGTAAGTGTGAGCGCAGACCTTTCCTAGGGAGGCTGCCAAGTGTGCGCTCTGTGATCCCGCGGAGGCTGCCCGACTAGGTCCGGGTGCGGCTTGCGGATCGCCCGATAGCCACGCTCTACTTCTCGTGCCTCTCATGGTTTCCCTACTTCTAACTCCCAACAACTAGTAATTGCGTTTTTCAGCTTTATGGCTTGTCGGCACCCACTAGTGTCTGTCAGCTTCTGCTAGCACAACAATTACCACTTCTCGACACAGGCATTGGTTACTAATCTTTCGAGTGTCTACTAGTACCTACTTCTACGTCAAAAGCTTGTCTTCCCTCCACCCTTGCTGCTTTGCAGGACTAAACTTGCACTGGGGACAAGAGTAAGCAAGTACAACAAGCAGAAGAAATAAGTATAACAAGAAAAACTGCAGTTGGCAAAAAACCAAACTAGACCTATTCTAAGGCAACGTAGACCAGTTCAAATTGAAAAGCAGATATGACAACAGGAAGGGGCTATGAGGTCAGGCAGATTGAGAAGGACCCATATAAGATCGAGTCCACATTCAAAAACAACAAAAAGGAAAAATTAGTGAGAGCAGGGGCAACGGCCCTCCTGGCCTTGACCCGGATAGTCACCTAACAAAACACGAAAAACTCGAAGGAATGGGCAACATTCCGATGCTCAAGAAGACCTCTTGCCCCTCCAGCAGTGTCCAATTCATAATGGAACACAATGCCTGGGGGACAAAAACACACCAACAAACAGCAGTTGGAGCTGTAGCTCGCTCGAAGCTGGGCTTGGAAGGTCAAGACCTAATAAATATTTGGGGGTCACCCCAATGGAGAAATCCATGCTCCTTTCAGCCCAAAATATACACAAGTTTCCTTCTTGAAAGACCCCGGAACAGCAATATTTTCTAAAAGCTGAACTATAAAAGGGCTGCAAACTCCACTTCAACCAGGGAGATTCGATCTAACCTTACAGCCCCCAACTAAACCAACCAACTCACTATTCTACTCAAATGGAAAACTCTGCAACAATATCAGCAGAAATAACAGCACAGACTTAACTTCTACTCGACAAAACTTCGAAGTAATGTTAAAAGTTAATGACACTGCCGATACTAACGGGTCATGCAAAGATGCAGAACATGGCAGTGGCTGTCATGACGCTCAAAAAAGGCACGATGGGAATGAGCGAGCGCAGGATTACCTGCTGTGCAGGTCACAACGCTCAAAACTCCTTACAGTCTTCGAAACCTGCCAAGCCTGTAACTGAGAGCAACCCTGAGACAGTTCTCTCAAAACCGCTTCAGCAAGGGTGGTCAAAAACTGGCCTAGACCCCAAGCTCCATCAAGTTCCCTACCTGGCAGCAGAGAGTCCTCTTGTCACAGATACTTTAAAATCACCCCAACAAGGGGGACAAATACTGGGTTAGATTTTAAGCCCCATCTCTCACTGTCTCCGGAAGCAGCTTAGTGGGCAGAACAAAAAATAAGGGACCAAACATTACAATACAAAAATAGCTCCCCTCTATACCTGCCTATTATGCAACCTGACGATTTAACCCCTCCGCCGCAACAGGAATTCCGCCGCGGCGCTGGGGGGGTTTGGGGGCAGTTGCGGGTCCGCTGTGCTCGTGACTGAACCACTCCGTCACGAGTCACGGTTGAGCTGTGCTCATGACGGAGTGGTTCCGTCACGTCTCCGCCCACTGCGCTAATCGCCCGCACAGGCAGGAAATTAGCGCCGCGTGGGCGGAGCGGCCGCCAACGGCCGTAGCATGACGGAACCACTCCGTCATGAGCACAGCGCAACCGTGGCTCATGACGGAGTGGTTCCGTCATGAGCGGGGAAGGGTTTAATGGCCCCGACGGCTCCAGGCATACTTTTGGAAAATTCATCGTCCGGGCATTATCTACAGTCTCCCTACGAAGATTTCCATACTTCAAACGGCGACATGTATTTTTTAGCCTCCCAAGAATGGGAGGAACTTGTCGCCTCGTACAGCTATAACCCCAAAATCCCCCCGAATGTAGCTGTCTGAAAGAAGCGACGCAGGACACTCAAAGACTCAATCTGGGCAATAGTACTAAGTACCATGCAATATTCAGCTACGGCGCTTCAATATCAATCACACAAACTGGACCTTCAGCTCAGTTCTTCAAACTCTGGCAGATATCACCTCAGGGATTGATAGGAAGTTAGCAGACCTGAATGGACTATTAAAGCGAGGGCAAGAAGCAGCCTTCAAAGCCCAAACATCGCAACAAGATTGCACCTGCGCTCCAATAGTGGACAAATTACTCGCGTTACCATCAATACTAGGCGACCTACTATCCGTCCTGAAACCAAATGCTAAAATTCAGATCTCCACAAGTAGTGACCAATCTACGGAGGAAAAAATAAAATCAGTACCGGAACTCACTGAGACGATATTAACAAATTACAATCATTCGGCGGAAGCGGGCCCTTGGCAAACACTAAAGCGGGCGTACCTGATAAAAACATCCCACTAATGAAAATCTGCCGTAAGCAAAAAAGGATAGGAAGAAACAGGAAGTTAACCTTCCTGGATCAACACGCAGACAACCAGCTCCAGTTAATTTCAGCCGAACCTGATCTCATTCTCTGACATTTTAAGCTCCCCTGCCCCTGCCAAGGAAGACAGAACAGAGGGCCTGATTACAAGACCCAACACTTCGCAGGAGCTGTTCGGGGGCCGCCACCATTTAACAAAAGCCAATAACACTCAGGAATGGACTCACAAATCAAATAGGAGGCCGTCTATCAGTGACCTAACCCAAAGCTCTTAAACTCAGGGTAACAACCAGGAGAGTGCTCAATCTAGAACAGCGCCAGTCATACCATCATAAGCTCTTAGCGCACCCACGGAAGGAGCTCAAACCTTGAGCTCGAAGTTGGGTAATGACCCGCTGGGCAGTCATAAAGGGTCACAGCAACCACTGACGGTAATCCTTGAGCCCAGAACCAATATGCAAAACCAAATTTGACACCAACTGACCTACTGCCAACTCTCCAAAACAGTACTAATTGTGGAATAAATAACACCAATAATGTCCAACCTAGGCCTCATGCCCACTCTGCAGTCAACAGCGACTGGATCCCGTCTCAGAATCAGGAACCACCAAAGGTAGAGGACACACACTATCGTATTCTCCTCAGAGTGCAAATCACGCGGTCGAGCGGACATATTAAACAGAGGGAATGTGCTACTGCTTTTATATTCCATCCCAAGCCTAGCCAACATTAGCTCCACTGACCTACTTTCAATAGAATTTTTGTCTAATAACCTGATAATTCCTGAAGGACCAAAACAAGATGGAACACCTCTGAGCTAGTAAACCGAATCATGCAGGAAAAAATAGATTTCAAAGCTGGAGGTTAAATTTAAAGGCCGTGCCAAAACCACCATATCCAACGCCCTTCCTAAGTACAGACATAACCAGTCAAAATAGAAAGCCCACTTCAGTACTAAGAGATGCAAGGAGTGGTACTCCAGATACCCTTACAGTGGACAAAATGACTATCGCATCGATCGCAAGCCGAAGGCAACCCGACACAACACATAGGTCAATAAACAATAACTGGATGCGTGTACTGCGAACAATAACATCAGCACAATCAAATTGACATAGGATGCCTAGTACTCCGGAACCCCCAGTAGATCAACACGAAACTAATATGTACATCTGGAACATCAATGGCTTACCTACCAAAACCAGTGTCCAAGAGATTCTAAATTACTTAAACTTTTGAGATGATCCTGTTTCAGGAGACCTGGGAAGACAAACCTTTTTAGCTACAAAGTTACACCTCCCGCTTTAGTCCAGCTACAAAGGGATCTGACTTTGGCGGACGTTTGGGGGGTCTAATGCTCCAAGCATCAATAACAGTAATAGGAGAAATGGCACCTAAAGGTCCAACTTGCACCTCCAAGCTGCATCCAGGTTATAATAGCAACGTATAAGTTCAACCAGACCCTTCAGAAAGTAGTAATAAGAAATGTTTACGTGCTTCCAAAACAAAAACTAAAAGCAGCTAAGGAGCTGGCCACCGAACTAAAAAGAGTAATGCGAGAAGAGGACACAGACTACATTATCTTGGCAGGAGATTTTAATATGCACCTCCTAGGGAATTATCATGATGAGGACTCAACGCAAGATCTTACTGGCGCATGGGGAATTCCAACACAGGCCCCTTCAAAAGCTATCAAGTCAACAAGATGCGCAAAGTACCTGCTCCAGGAACTAGAGCACCTACACCTGAGAGCATTAAATGGCCGCTTTTGAAGGGGACAAACCACCAGCAGCCACATACCATTCTGCCAAAGTATCCTCTCACTTAGATTTCACCTTTACAACTCTGTTCAACAAAATCGCCTCTTTTAAAATAGGCAACAAAGAACATAGCGACCATCTGACCCAAAAAGTGAGACTTAAAGCAAGGTGAATTCTGTCACCAGAGGTCTGTAAAACCATTTGTAAATTGTAAACCTAAAGCGAATAAGATGCAATACCAGAAACAAAGAGGTAATATCAGTAACTGCTAAAGACCTATTCAACCAAGGGAAGGACAATCTAGCCCAGCCATTGACAACTTGGGACAATTTCATCACGTCGATCTGGACATTGCCGCACCATAATTTTCTTTGAAGACTATTTCCGAATCAGTGTGCACTCTAATGCCCAAATATCAAACTGACTCCATCGTCCAGCAAAGGGGGTAGTCCGGATTGACCTGGGCAGTCGCAGCAGTCAGCGGGAAAATAAGAGATTTATTCCAGTTCACCTTGAGGCCAGATCTGGTCCCAAAAAGAATGACCTCACGTAGTACCGTCAAGAGATTCTGATCAGGGTCTCTGACGTATAGCAGTGTGTCATCCGCGTACATGGATATAATTTGATTATAGTTTGGAAACCGAATACCCTATGACTGATATTCCCGCATTACACAGGCAAGAGGCTCAGCAACCAGGGCGTACAACAATGGGGAAAGTGGGCATCCCTGGCGTGTACCCCTAGTAATGCGAATAGGATCTGTAACTAAGTCACCGATCTTAATCATGGCTGTGGGGGCATGGTATAGCACTCCCACCATTTGCAGAAAAACACTCCGGAGGCCCATCCTTGTCAATACATGGGTCATGAACCTCCACTCCACCGAATCAAATGCCTTCTCCATATCGAGGAAGACAGCCACTGCCTGTGTGTCCCGACGGGTATGTTGTATAGCCCCAAATACAGTCCTCATATTATAAGTAAGGTTCCTGCCGGGGACAAAGCCGGCTTGTTCCGGCGAGATCAGCAGCTGCACTAAAGGAGACAGGCTGGTCGCTAAAATCTTAGCTTAAATTTTTGTGTCCACGTTGAGGAGAGAGCGGGTGGTTAGAGGCACATGCGGAAGGAGGTTTCTCTGGTTTGAGTATAGTGACATTTAACACTTCCCGCATTGGTGGTGGTATCTCGCTAGCTTCCATAATTTCTTCAAACAGTGTCTGTAAGTGAGGGACCAATAGCTCCCTGAACTCTTTGTAGAATGTTACGGTGAGTCTATCCACCCCAGGAGCACTATTGGATCTCATACTTGCTAGTGCCGAAGTAATTTCATCGGCCACCAGTGGGCGCACAGGTACTCTGTGTCCGTTCAACAGCCAGTGCAATTTAATATGGGAGAGATAGTCTGTAGCTTCATCGTCACTTACACCTTCTGAGCTGTATAATGAAGCGTAATATTGCTTCAATCTGTTGGCGATGTCAAGGGTCAGTCAGAGACTCTCCTGCATCATGTAGGATCGCCACCTGAGACTTCTCTCTCGAGTTTTAAACAGGGATGCCAGGACCGACCCTGGGCGGTCACCCTCCCCATGTATGTGAGCGGTCGCATATTTACCCAGGTGTTTTAATTCAGCATCTGCAGTAGAGTGATAAACCTCCAGAGTGCTGTGCAATTCTCGTGTAACCTCAGCATCCGTCCCTGATAGAAGACGTTGCTCAAGTGCTGCCAGAGTGGCTGCCAAGTCTGGGAGGCGCCTGCGTAAAGTATGGTGGACACCAGAGTGCTTCGCCATGGCTATACCTCGAAATGTAAACCTTAAAGGCGACCCAAACTGTAGAGAGTCAACCGACCCAATGTTTGTCTCAATGGCCTCAGCTAGTTCCGCTTTGAAAACGGGGTCTAGTAAGGCATACGGGGGGGAAGCGCCATGTGAAAGGAGTAATAATTGTCTGCGAAGTATTAATGTCAATCTGAATAGGGGCGTGGTCCGAAAATGTACGGGGTAAAAACTGCGCTCTCGAGGATCTGCTTGAACAGGTCTCTTGATATAAACAAGTAGTCCATTCTAGTGTGAAGGTTATGGCCATAGGTATTGACTATCACCAATTCAAACCCTTTACCACTGCATCTCAATACTGTATAACGGCCCTCGGGATCGGTCTCCATAGCTTCCAAATGAAGGTCTGATCTGGGATTAACCCATGTTAGTACACCCCGGGCATGAGAAGTAAATCCTGCAGCGTGCATGTTACCCCGTAGTCCCCTGTGTTAAAACAGTGCTTTATGAATGGGCAAGTGTGACTCCTGCAAGAGGGCAATATCTACACTGCGCCTAGTTGGGACTTCAGAAAAAATCAAGTAGCATTCCTCGACACTGCTGCCGTGTATAGCCCAAGAATATACATGTTTGAGCAGCGAATTGCAGTGTAGCATGCCCACAATAACGAAATATTTAAAAACATGGCTTTGGTCTCTGTGCAGTCCCCCCCCTCCACCCACGGCGTGCCTACCCCAACTGTGCACGCACGGATTAGATCCCCCACCCCCCATCCCAACATGAGCAAATTAAGGTTGTTTGTTTCAGAGGCATGTCAGGTTAACTCCAAGTATGCCTCGTGACACATCAACTCAACAGAAAATGCACATCAGCATAAGAATTAAAAAGCAACCGTGGCTAGCACTTACAACATAGACGTGCAGCCCTCCCAGCCACCTCTCCCAGCAATCATCTTATCTGCGTAACCAGCGGAGTATTCATTAGTCCTGGTCTTCCAGCCCGCTCCCGGCCGCTCTCTCCGAGGCACTCTGCACAGAGTCCCGCTGCTTTTCTTTGGACCAGTCCTTCAGGGTTTTTTGTAACATGTTGGGGTCCGTGAAAATCCACGATTTGCCCTGTCGATTGATGCGAAGCCTCGCAGGGTACAGCATGGCGTAGTACAAATTTTGGTCACGTAGCTGGCGCTTCAGCGGGGAGAATTGCCTGCGGGCCTCCTGCACACGAATCGTGAAGTCCGGATACAGGGAAATATCAGAGCCTTCATACTGCAGAGACTGTTTTTCCCGGCCGATTCGTAGCGCCGCATCGCGGTCCCTGTAATTCAGCAGTTTTGCAATGATAGGTCTCGGAGGCGCTCCTGGCGCAGGGCGTGGACCCAATGAACGGTGAGCTCTCTCCACCACGAAAATGGGGGAGAACGCCTCACTCCCCAGCAGTGTCACCAGGAGTTTTTCTGCGAAAAGCTCCATGTTTCCAACCTGTGTGGACTCTGGCAGGCCCGTAATGCGCATGTTGTTTCAATGGGACCTCGCATCAAGGTCCTCGGCTTTATCTTGCAAAACCTGGAGCACCTTGCCCATTTGCTTTTGTTCCGAGTCTAGGTCAGTCTGCACCTCCGAGACCATGCGTTCTGCCATGTCCAGTCTCTCCACCTGCTTGTCCATCCGTTCAGTCCTCCTGTCCATAGGGTACGACAGGGAGTCCAGCTTGTTACCAAAGACCGATAGACTGTTCTGCAAGCTTTTTTCCATGGCCTCCAGTAGACTGCGAATGCTCTCCTCAGGCATTTCTTGCGGTGCTTCCTGCGCATCGTCTCCAGCTTCAGGAGCATCCTCCGTCACTCTAGATTTGCGTTGATCAAAGGTAAGTTTGGGCTGTGACTTGTCCACTCTGCCCATGGTTTCAGTGCTGCCGGCAGCTGTGGCAATGTGGCCTTGTCCGACCAAGGTGTAGAGCGAGCGTAACTAGTAATAAGCCCTATTGACTCACCCTAAAGACAGTTAGCACTGCAGGCTTCTCGCAAATCATGAATTACGTAAGCAGGGCCCCTAAGCAAATTGGCTTTGTAGCTGATAGTGTCTGCTCACCTCCTTCAACGGATATCTCAACCGGGAAGTACTTTAATAAGTTCAGTGAAGGGGCCGCAGTGAGGGCAGAGCTGCTGCACTGTTGCGTTGTGGGTACCTGGGCATGGGACTAAAGGAACAGAGGTCGACCAAGCACAGCAGGCCCGGACCCTGCAAGGGCAGTATGCAGTAATTCAAACGCACTCTCAGTGTGCGTGTAGGGCATCTTACACAATGGCTAAATGAATGTCGGATGCACACTAGGGGTCCAGGCGAACCTACAGGGCTCCTTGGCAGTTCAGGCCTGTCAGCAGGGACCCAATGCACACCAAGAGTCCGCCGAGCCCCCTCCCCTGCCAGGTTCCAGCATTGAGCAAGGTGAGGCACCGCATGGCGAGGCAAAACACAGTAAATCCTCCTCCCTCAGTTCTCAGAAAATGGCTGCGTTGTGTTGTCGGGGTCATCCCCTGTAATGGCCGCCAGTTTCAATTGTAAACCTAAGGAGGGGGAGTCCGTGAGCAGACGGGCCCTCCAGCACTCACCACGGAATCTGGGAGTGAGCCTGCGCCATCGGCAGTGTTACTCAGCAGCTCCGGGGTCGCAGATATTCACGTGCATGGCGTGAGGCGCAACGTAATAGGGACAGAGTCCGCCCGCTCCCTGCAGCCCCACAGCAGCCAGCCGGAGCACCATGCACCACTCGTGTGTCTGGAGAGCGCCGCACCACAGGATCCAAGGCCGCCGGTAAATGAGGCACACCTCCCTGTCAGGCGCTTATGAGGGAGTCGCTCCCAAACCGCCGTGCGCGTGCTACCTCAGAGCAAGGATCACGGCCTGGAGCGAGGTCTCGGAGTCCGTCCGCCATTGCAGTATTCGTCGGCAGCTCGGAAGGGGTGGAAGCGGATCACTGTGATCCCGACTCGATCCGGCACAGGCGGCAGCGAAGATCCAGGTCAGTAATTTGCACCAATACAGTATAAATGTTGGATTTTTAAAACTTCTCCACGGAGCTAACGGGCTAGGCTGCCATCTTGGGCTTAGGCAAGCTCCGCCCCCATGAGTACACTTTTAATGAGCATTTAAGAAGGGCAACAGGAACCAACCTTGTAAGTACAGGCCCATCAGCCTCATCGATTCTATACAAAAAGTGTTTAGTTGAGCCCTCTTATCCAAGATTTAGGAGGAGATATGTGACGACATTGTAACATCATACCAAGTTGATTTTAGACAGAAGACCGGCACAATTGATCGGGTGTTGCGCTTTCTTTTATTTTGGAAAACTTATTTGTAAAGAAAGCTTATATGCTCCCTTTATTGATTTAAAATCGGCTTTTGATTTGGTTCGAAGATGTAAGTCGTGGGATGTGCTGCACAAAATCGGTATGCTCAAGGAGATTCTATTTTTGAATTGTTCACCTCCACCAGGCTAATTCTGCTGGGGGGGGGGGGGCGGGGCAAGGCCAGCTGATGGACCCAATTAACATCAACATGGAAGTCTGCCAAGGGTGCGTGTTGGCACCGCCTTTTTTATTTTTTTCCTCTTCCTTTATTTTAACAATGTAGTCAACTTTTTGTCTCTCTATCCTGCAGATGCTCCCATGTTAGGTGGGAAAAAAATGGTTACCTTATTTGCAGACAACGCCCTGCTAGTGTCTAAAAACCCCAGGGGTCTTCAGACGGTACTTTTTTCCCCTCCGATCTTGTATAGAGAGAACATCAAGTACACATATAAAACTATTTGTACGAGGCATGTACATCCCAATGCCAGACAGCTCATGAATTCCTTTGCACATCAGTATTTATCCACGTTATACTTGGATGTCCAGGATACCTTTGTTAACTGCTGCAACATGCGGGTTGGTTTCATGTGAGGACAGTAGGTAAGCTGCGAGTGGGGCCCAAATGTCCTTTGGCCTAGATGGCGTAGGAAGTTCTTCAGCATATGTTAGCTGATCTCTACAATAAATAAGGTCTTCTAGCTGTTCTTGCTGTCGTGGTACATTTCTACTATCCCAGTATTGAGCAACCAGAGCAAAACAATCAACACCAACCTCCTATTCTGACGCTGCAAGTGCCCTGCTAGGCCCCGTATGCACATTGGTGGCGTGCAAGCCACTGATTCCATTACAATATCAGTTAGGGTCTTGGTAACCTGCTCCCAAAAATCCTGCACCCTCCCACATAGGCAGGCTAAATGGATAAAGTCTGCCTCCTTTAACTTACATCTTGTACAATCGTCTGATTCTCGCAACCCATACCTCTTTAACTGTTTAGGCGTATAATTAGGCTTTCGTGTTCAGTTTCTATTTTTGGGAAATTCTGGTGGTGTTTTTTCAGTGTTTTCCAGTGATTTCAATACCTCAAAAAAACTGTGCTTTTCAGTGGTTACTCATTTTAGCGCCATAAAAAACAACTGAAACAGTGTTTTACCGGTGTTTATGGAACGCTTTGCATTTATTATTGCTTTTTCCATTTTTCTTCAGAAATTGTATACTGCTCTACTTTTCAGAAGCTTAATACAGTCAGGAAATACTTTCCATTGTCCTTTGATTCTGCAGCTCAGATTTAACAAGCATTTGCAATGCAATGGGTCTCGCATTTGTGAGTGCAAAACCCTAAAAAGCAATGTATAAGGTGACACGAAGTTGCAAGATTTTACGTATGGCAATGCTGCCAAGTTAGGTCTCCTTCAGTTGCCATCATATGATCTGGACCACAGTGGCGAGGCCATGAGTATACCCCATTACCATAGGGCTTTATTCCCTTCATTATTTCGATTTGAGAGTCTCTGCATTGTTAACAGACCACCCCCATAAAACCTGCCTTGAAATCATTATGAAGACATGAATTAACTATATTTCCAAACGCTCCCTATGTTCCAAAACTCTTGGCTGCCAAGTAGTCCCTTCTTTCTGGCATCACAAAACTCTTGATTGGTCTTTTAGGTTGCAGGCCCCACTCCCCTGATTGCTGTATCCAGGTTATGATTAATATGGAGATTCGTGAATTAGTTGTGTAAATTTAAAGGAAAAAGATGAAGAAGGAATAGGACAATGTAAACTTTAAGGCTGCAACTCTGCAGATATGAAAAGAGTGTGCCTTTAAGGGCTCACAGCCCACAAGTAACCCACCATGCCCAGTAAGTGGCAGTTACCTCAGTTCTTTTTTTACAGAGCCAGCGGTAGTACTTTAAAAAAAAGAAATTGTTTTCACTGGTACATAACTGTTCAGCACGAACAAAGTCAACAACACCATGTCTATAATAATCTTTGCCAACATTTCCCAGGTAGGCCCATCCCCCTCTCTACATCAAGTCACAGATGTTGACATCTTGTTCATATGTCACCGACTGCCCAGAGGACTCCTCCGTGCTGCACCCCCCATTGAAATCGCTAAGTCACTCCTCGTTCCCAGCAAGCAGTACCCAACACCTCCACAGTTCCATCACCCACCCCTGACCTCCCCATGTACTTTCCCCTGCAGCACTCCATTCTCCAGACTCAACTCACGCATTAAGTCTCCTGTTACTTCCTCGATCTCCTGAAAAGCCTCCAATTACCCTGCCCAGACACTCCCCCACGTTCTTGTTCAGCCTAGTCATCCGGATGTGCTGTTCCCCCGCCCCGGCCCACTCCGATGTATCCCTGCACCATATGGCCACGGAGGGAGGTCTCCCACCAAGCCACCCTGCTGCCACCAGTCTTATAGTTATCATTAATCAACCCATGTCACCCTCCCCCCTGCACAACCGTCCAGAATGCCTGTACCGATGGACAGACAGGCCACATATAGAAAGAAGGCCGCCACCGTTCCACACCTTGGGCAGTCCGCAGTCCTGCCAGCATACATTCTGCTCAATTTAATCGGTGTCCGATAAATGTGATGCAAGTAATTAAAACACATTAATATGAACCTGGCATTACGAGACACCCTCCGGGTAAGTGCGCAGGCTTCCTCCACTCTCTCATTCATATCATCTACACATCTCCCCCTCCAGTCTTCCTACGCCGGAATAGGCTGCCCAACTCTCTTTTAAGTGCCCCATAGAACAGTGACCCTGAACCCCGCTCGTCGCCCAATGATAGCAGCAGTTCCCGAGTGCCCGACCCCCTAGGGGCTGCAGGGAATCCCGTGCCAGTGGTAGTATTGGCTAGGGAAATTAATTCTCTATTAACCATTTCTGTTTCTTCCAGAGAGGAGGAGGGCGAGTTTTACAAATCCGGAACCCGCTGTGTGTAAGCCACACCTTCCTCAGTTCAATGAAGACGGGGAATCGCGCACATTTAAAAAAACGGGATTAACTGGGCCGTCCGCCAGGCCAGTCACTGTGGGGGCGCTGATCGCGCATCGCGGCAGCCGCTGCTCAGGGAGGAAAGTTAGCTCCGGGGCCTGCTACGCACTCACCGCCTCATCTTTGCTTCTTTAGGCTCCCCGTTGGTTGTCAGGGCCCCCTAGACGCCCGCCACCACGGGGGGGGGGGGTCCACACGGCGATCCACACACCGAGGCACCAACACTGCTCCAGGGCAGAAGGGGAAAGAGTGCACTCAGTTGTTCCAACAAATCGCCTCGCTCAAGCGATCCCAGCAGCACCACAGCCTTTGGCGGTCAGGTCCGGCAGGTCGCTCCAGTGCCGCGATGATCTGCATAAACCTGGCAATGAAGACAGTTTCTGCGCCTAGCCCCGCCCACAGGGGCTCTGAGAAGGGGCGAAAGAACAACAAAGCCTCGTTATCTAAATGGTCTTTTTAAATACCTGTGAAGTACTCTGGTGCGACCGCAGTCAGAGAGATGGCAGTCCACAACAGCTCCTCTCCCCCGTCAACTATGAAAATCAGTGACACTCGGTTTAAACTGGGTCAGCTGATTTTCATCCAGTAGGGTACTGTCGGTCAGATTCGGTTTAAACCGAATCCCGGACAGCCTACGTATAATACAGTTGCTGTAGGAACTTGAAATGGATGATTCGCAGATTACAATTTGCTGTCCACTACCCGGTGACAGAGCAACAGCGATCCCAGCCCTTCTTTGTGAGTGGTCTATCTAGCACCATATTCCATCGTTCCCTAGCCTTACTGAGTATCGGCGCATTGTCTACCTGCATGGAAGTGTATAGTCTAGTCACTAATTTCATGCGAGAGGGGCCCGCCAGCATAACTTGGACGGATTTCGAGGGTAACGGTTCTTCTGAGAGTCGTGAGTTAAAGACTAAATGCTTCCCTCAACCTATAATATACGTAAAAACCGCTAACGGAGAGCATGTCTGACGAGCCTGGACTTCCTCCAATGTAATGAATGTACCTTCTGAGTATGCGTCACCTATTGTCACTATACCAATATCCGTTAATATGGAGAGTGCCTGAGGCTCTTGCGCCACTGAAATATCCGGATGCTGCGCCAGTGGCAGGTTTGAAGCAAATAGAGGAAGCCTCCCTGTCAATGTCCGCCACACCTGTGCCGTACAGTATATCGTGCTCGACTGACGACGAGGGAACACAGGCTGCACCCTGTGAAGCAAGGCGTTGAGCGGTACAGGATTTATTTCATCTGCTGCCACGGCGACGTGTGAATAGAATGGTGGAGGTCCGGAGCCCCCAGGCCCCCTTAAGAGTATGGCCTTGTGAGGACCTCCCATCTACATCGCAATTGTTAACCCACCCAAGACAACCAGGTCAGAATAGAGCGTACTTTCCCCAAAAAAATCTTCGGGAGCCTGATTGGAATATTAATGAACAGATGTAGAAACTTTTGAAGGACTGTCATTTTAATTACCGATATTCTATCTGCTAGCGACAGTGATAGTTTGATCCATCTGTCCACCTGTTCTTCCATGTGTGCTACCGCACGACCAAAATTCTCCCTTTCAACAAGCTCAGGATTTTGGTGGATCCATACCCCCAGATATTCACAGGTTCCACCGTCCACTCCTGCGGAAATTCTAGCTCAAACAAGCCCGTATTTTGTGTTAACGGGAAGACCAGTGATTTATCCCAGTTAATCCTGAGACACGAAAGCCGCTCATAAACTATGTATTCAGACGCTAATCGGTTCAAGTATTTCTGTGATTTACGCAGCCTTGAGATTAACACGTCAAAGACCAAATATATGGCGATAAATCCCCATAAGTCCTATAGGGGGAGGGTTTTGCTCAAGAGTATAAATAACTTTGATTATCGGAGTATAAAATTATCTGACAGCATGTCATGGAAACCACACATGACCAAGATGTCTTTATGTCCTTGAAGCACAAGCAAATTGTTGGTATACGTTTGAAGGAAAATTGCATATTGACCAGCAAACCAGTTGTAGCTGCTCGTCATAATTAGGATTTAAAAGCTGTAAGCACTGCCTTTTATGGGGCTGAATTGTGGAGTTCACAAAAACTGACGATCTGTGTAGAACCGAACATATGTAGGAGGAAAACCCAAAAGTTTGAATGTACTCATTTTAAACTGTAGTTAATAATTTGCATGTATACAGCTTTTCTGACCTAGCCAATACTTGCACAAGTAGTTTTTTTTATTTTTATCCCAGCTGGAATTTGTTTGTACTGTTTTGTATTACAGAATGTATATATCTGGTACATGAGAGTAATAATTTGATGCACTGCACATGTAACTTATTTATTCACTGTTGCCTTTAGTCTTTTGCTTGGCCAAACGATGCAAAAACTTTTATGGCATGAATGCTGAAATAAAGTTATTAAATGAACTAAAGAAACGCACACTCATACAGTCGGCAAACAATAACTGGCAGACATGCATTCAGCTACAGGCTTCATCAGTAGTTCAGGTGTACCCGTAGGAATAGGTTAAAGTAAAGAGAGGTCTGATAAAATCCCAAGGTGTTGCTTAGTTTCATAATGCTTGCTATGCTCTTGTAAGTACAGAGTATAATATACAACACATGGATCTAATTTGCTTAGTGCTTACCAGACCCCTCAGACAGAAAATTTAGCCATCTGCTACTTAAACTACCATTCTACTGGGACACGCATCTCCAATCCTGTTCTAGAACAGTGCGAGACAATGCTAGGTGTAAGAAATTCACCATGCAGCGCTACGCTTTGATAGTTTGTCCTGCTTGCTAGGGTCAATTTATGCAAAATCTTAAATGTAGCAAAAGTATGATTTTTATTAAATTGGGTTAGGCAAAGAGTAGTGTTACTCATAGATTTGTTTGTATCCTATGGCCTTCACCCAATCAGTTTCCTTGGCACATTCCTTCCCTTATTTTGTTGTTAACTAAATCTGTATTTTCTGCATGCCCCCACGTGAGTGCTGTGTACAGTACTGTGATTGCCCTGGAAATATGTTTGTCAACATTAATCGCATATTCAATACAGGTGGGATCTAGGGGAAATTTAAAGATGGCTATATAGTCACTTGATAAAGTTATGTTGTGTTGCATAAATTGTCCAGGGCCACACTGTATGCAGATGTTTTCTAGAAATTGTTGTTAGCTTGTCTCCCTTGGTCCTAGTCTTTCCTTATTCCATATAGTCATAGCCATATCTGTTGCTGCTTGTCAAAAAAGTAAGTAGATTTCATGAGCATGCCTGTGGTGTTCTATTTTTCTGATGGATACTTCTGCCTATACATTTCTCACATGTATAACAATCCCAGATGTCAGACTGGATCCAGAAACTTCAAAGCTATCAAGTCGCTGGTAGGTGGTGCTGGCATAGTATCAACACCTGAAGTGGTGTTAGTTGATGCCTTCAAAGCAATATAGTGCCTGCACCAGCGGAGCGATGTTTATTCCCGTTTTTAAGACCTCCAATGTAAATCGGGAGCAACAATCTCTCTGAGGAGTTTCCTCATGAAACATGGCAATAACTGACCCCCCCCCCCCCTGTATTTTAATTATTTACCTGGGTTGAGACCATGGCTCCTGAGCCTATACTTCCTGTTAAAGTATGCACCCCAAGGCCATAAAAGAGCGGGAGCAGGGCCAGGGATGACTTTCAACACAAACAACACTCAAGACATTGCTCCAGGTCCCCATTTTCAGGGGGCAAAAAGAAGCAGAAGATTAGAAAGCATTTTAAAGGTAAGTCTCCTCATCAATTTAAAAATTCCACAGGACCTTTGTCCTCGGAGCCAGTTGGTTGACTTAACCCAGTGGTTCTTCCTCCAAGCGGTCCTGCTCCGGTGACTCCAATGTTATACAGCGCCACAACCCTCAACACCGTGGATGGCTTGCGCTGCTGACACTGCTCAGCAAAACAGATCCTGTAGGAATGAGTGTAGAAATCAACCCCATAACATTCTCGGGACAGTCTCAGACCCTCTGAGCCTGTACCCTTATGGTGATACTGTAGATATGGCTCACGAATTTCAAGGTCTCCTGCCAGTAGTCTGGACACCTCTTCCTAGCTTAAGAAGGGTTTCCCCGCTAGTCCTCCAATGTCTGAACTGGCCTCTTTTCATAAAGTTAGGTATTATGCTGTTAAAGCGTTGGACCTGCAGCTTTGGACTAGAGAAACCAAGACTGTCCCCACTGAGGTCCTCCTGCCATCTGCTTCTGCAGCCGAACTTCTTCCTTTTAATGGTGCCATCCTGGAGCCTGTCTTAGCAACATGAAAGAAGCCTTCTTCCGCCCCCAGTGGTCAACAGGCTGCGTTTCCTCTCAGCGCATCCTTTGCTGGTGAGTCTGGTCATACTGGCTTCCTGTTCTACAGATCAATCGGGAGGATCCTTCCCCACAGCATCCTCTGTCGGGGAGTCTGAGTGTCTGGAACCCTGGGTGAAATAGACCTTCTCTTCAGGGAGCATGGCCCTAAAGTCACTAAATGCCAACTGTCTCTTGGCATGTTGTACCCATGTCGTATGGGATATGGCACAGATGGTGCTGCCTCATGTTCTGAGAACATGACTGAACATTTTCAAGAGATAGTTAATGACCACGAAAATGGCTCTTGGCACATCATTAAATCAGGACTAGATCCAGCCGATTCAGTGGCCCATTTGAAAACATGCCTGGCTTTGAACAACATACATTTCAGCAGACGTCCAGGTGAATCTAATTTACCTGCCTTTCTACGGTGCACATCTTTCAGGCTGATTCTGCATTGGGAAGTTTTAAGACCAGCAAGCACAGCTGCCTCCTTTTGCAAAAGACTCCCGTTTTGGCACGTTTTGAGACTTTTTGAGAGGATCTTCCTTGCACCAGCCCAATCAGCAAAAACCTAATCCATTGGTCAGACAGTATAGAATCACAGGGAAGGGCTGTGTATCCACCGACAACCTTTCTCCTCTTCTGCACCACTGGGAAGGCAGACCTAGTGTGCTCAGTCAAACCCTGCGGTAGGAAGGGTTTCTTACTTTCACCTAGAGTGGAAGACAATCACTTCGGCCTAGCAAGTCCTCCAAATCGTAGAAGGGGATTACACCCTTCCCTACGTCCCCTCTCGCCCCCACCCCCAATCCCCCATGACTATTTTTCCCCTTCAGATAACCTGCACATGCTACAACAGGAGGTTGCAGCCCGATCCTGGACCTCGGGGAACTGAACATCTTCCTCAAAAAGGAAAAGTTCAAGATGCTGACCCTGGCTTGGAGGTGGGGTTGGATTGGTGACTCTTAAATAATTATAATAATCTTTATTCGGCATATAAAAATATGACCTTAAAAGAAACATCTGAAAATGTACATACATCAGGCAAAAGCAGTTTTCATGAAAACAACCACATATACATTTAAAACTCATTTATATACTGTCATAGACCCCCAGTGTCACTTAATTTCAAGGTGCATCCAACAAATTCTAATACAGGTTAAAAAGTACACTGGTTCCTTTATAGCAGCAAGACTTAGTGCAAAAAATAGCAAGAATTCTTATGGGCTTCCAACACCCTTAATAAGTCTGAACTATAAAGCAGATCTTAAAAAATTGGAAACATGAGTGTAAAATATCTGATGGCAGTTTTAAAAACAATAAGGCAACACATGGCTGTTTAAATCTAAGCTTTCTTAAAAGGCCCGTCAGGAAAATATTTCTAGGATATGCTCAATGCAGACAGAGGAGAACAAAATGTATGGTATCCTGTGGAGACCTATTTTCACAACCACGGGGTCCTTTATCTGTGTGCACAATAAAACCAGATGGTACAGCCAATAGATGTTTAAATAAATGTGGTCTAAAATGTGTAATTAAAAATCTGTCGTGCACTAGTTATGAGCGATGTTAGAAATGGGATTTCTGCTTGGCTAGGGCTTGCGCCTAAGCCAGGCACAAACCACCACTCTAGTCAGTGCAAGGGAGTTACACACTGAAGATGACCCCTGCTTACCCCCTTGATAGCTTGGCCCGAGCAGTCAGGCTTTTCCCAGATGCAATGTGTAAAGCGTTACACACACACACGCGCGCGCACACACACACACCAGAAGGTGTGGAGAAGTGTGGCTCAATGGTTAGAGCAGCAGACCCTGATGCAGAGATCTGGCCCGGGACCAGAGTTCAATTCCCGCCTCGGCGGGTCTTGGGCTCAATTTCCTCGGACCTGACAATTCTCGCCTCGGTGCCTACTCTAATCATGGGTCCCACTCTGCAACTCTGGGCAATAGCTTGCTTAATCTCCACAACGGCCCCAACAGCGCTGAGGATGCCTGGCTTCACCTTGGGGGTGCCCAGGAGTGGACATTTTCACAGGGAAAGCCAGGAAGGGTTCCACAGCGGTATGAGTACAAGCGCCAGGACGCCCCGTTGCTGGGGCAGCAGTGCGCAATAAAAGTACAAAATTTCATTTCAACACACACACCAGCAACACACTAGACACACACCAGCAACACACATGACACACCACAAAAACTCCACACAAGGTTATAGCAAAAATAGCCTTTGTATTATCCAAAACACATTAGAATCATAATCACACATATACACTGTGCCAACTGGCACCAGGTCATAATTTACAGGGGATTATATACAAGACGGGGCCAATCGGGCCAATGTCAGAGCCATGCACAAATAGAACATGTAAAACACTACCAGTAACTACTGGCATTAGCACTTAGGCATAAATTACATTATGCATAAACATCACATAAGTTTTCACCACATTATGCAATCTCTGTAGGGCCTCACATTAGGGCTTTGCGCCCTACCAACACTGATAAAGGGCCCCCAGCACCTTAGCGTAAACACTGAAATGGCCCCAGGCCCACTGGCCTTCCTAAGGGCTCAAATGCCCTATGTCCCAAATGTCAGGGCGTACATGGGGCCTTCCAAATGGTCCCCTGGCTGCCAATCCAGCGGAAACGATGTGCGTCATGCATTGGGGGCTGAGGGGTGCATCAAAACAAACTGTCCCCCACGTTGCAGCTGCCCGTGCTCTCGTGGTGCAGCTTTGATCAGCAGTGGAAACGGGCACCACTGTGCCTCTCAAGCCCCACTGGGACTAACTAAAATCAAAAGAACCCCTCCATTGCAGCCGCCCGCCAGCTGCGGTGCAGCTGGGAAGTGAAGCAAGCACTGGCACCACTGTGCCTCCCGAGTCCCACTCCAGGACTCTAAAAACAATATTGCCCCACGAGGCAGCTGCCCGCAACAGCGGTGCAGCTGTGAAGAACCGCACTGGCACTCAGTGCCTTGGGAGCCCCGTTCACCGGGCTCTCCCTTGTGCCATCTCTTGGCACCAATACGCATCGACTCACTCACCGGGCTCTTCAGGGACTCCTCTAGTCTCCCTTCGGGACTCTGCTCCTCTCAGGCTGAAGGTGGGAAAGCACCGACAATGTGCCTCGATGAGTCCTTCACCGAGACCTCTTCTGACTTCTTGGCGTATGCAAGGCTCCCACCAGCTCACAGGAGCCATGCTCGGGCCTGCGCCAACTTCTGCCCCGCCCACAATCAGGCAACTTGCCTGGCTTCCGCCTTTGCGCAGCTCCTTCCCGCTTCCTCGGGCAAGGCTCTGCTGGCGCTTCCGGTCACGGAGGTGGGGTAGGCTCCCACCCTCCTTCAAGAACAGCTCCGCCCACGATCAGGCAACCTCTGCCTGACTTCCGGGTCGCGGCGGTGAACAACCTTGGATTTCGGCAATGCGGGGTAGGCTCCTGCCTTACAGGCAATGCGGGGTGGGCTCCCACCAATAAAAATAAACACCAGTGCGGGGTGGGCACCCGCTCCTTTGGCAGTACAAACGCGGGGTGGGCTCCCGCTCAGATCAGCAAAACGTGGGGTGGGCTCCCGCTAAAAGCCAACAATGCGGGGGAATCCCTATGCTCGGGATTACCTTGGCAGGGACTTTGCAGCACAGGGCTGCATGACCCCACATTCCTCCTTTCCTGGGATCAGGATACAGCGCTTCACAAAGCGCTAGGGGCCACAGCTCCAAAAGACCAAAGTTTGAGGAGCACAAGGCTGGGCCCAGGTAGGTCAGCTCACAGGGCCCTCCAGTAGGGAGGCAGTCCCTTGTGGCGGTTCCTCCTGGAGGCCCGCAGCAGCAGGCCCCCTAAGCACAGAAACAGCACAACAACTTCATGGGGTCACAGCCCCTATATTTATATCACATGGTTCTGGGGAGTGTGGAGTACTTTGTTTACAGTGCTCACACCCTTCTTTGTGAGATGGGGGCTCTGCCATCAGACACACCACAGGGGGGCCGAGCTGGCATTCACCTAGGCATGCACAGACCTATTCAGGGTCAGGGGACTACTCCTCCCACTACTCCAAATGCAGATGCCCTATTCAGCCTAGCGTTGACTCACCCTGGCCCTCCTGGAGCCACACACACACCTCACCAGCCCCTGTCACTCCAAAGCCAGACATGCAATCCACATCAGGCAGCCAGGCACATAGCACACAGAAATGCCAACTTCTAAAAGTGGCATTTCTTAAATAGTTAGAATAAACCTGCACACACCATTGCGTAGCATTTACTATCACTATTCCAAATATACCAAACTTTACCACACTGTCCCTCTCCTATCAGGAATTACCACTGAAACAATTATCAGGGAATCCCCAATGCATTCCTTTAGGAGGGCAGCCTCACAGTAGTGAGAAACCCCAAATGGCGGTTTGTCAATACCAGGAAATGTCCCACACTTAGGGTACATGTCCTACCTTTTACCTACAATGCACCCTGCCCATAGGGCTAGCTAGGGCCTACCTTAGGGGTGACTGATAGGTAGTAAAACGGGGGGGGGCGGTTACAGACCTGGCACACACTTTAGGTGCCATGCCACAGCGGCAGTAACACTGCGTGCACAAGCCCTGCAATGGCAGAGGCCTGGGATAGGTTTGAAAAGCTACTTTGGTGGGTGGCGCAAACAGCGCTGCAAGCCCACTAGTATCATTTAATTTACCAGCCCTGGGTATATGAGATACCACTTTACAAGGGACTGACAGGTAAATTAAATATTCCAAACCGGTGTAGTCCAATCTTACCATATTTACCACTGAGAGCACACATACTTTACACCGAATAGCAGTGCTAAAGTGCCCAGAGTCCTAAAACCACCAACACCATGTCAGACAAAAGGCTAGGAGGAAGGCAAAAAGTTCAGGGATGACCCTGCAAAAAGGGCCAAGTCCAACAAGCGATAAATTGGTTCCATGTCCTGAGTCGATTTAACTAAAATGTGTTCTCTCACCGTGGGCTTATAAAGTTCCTTATCCTCGCGTTGCGTCGTGACATACTTTAAAAACAGATCTTTGATATGTGATTTTTTCCTGGCTGCCCACCTTTCCTGGATTGGTAAACAGGTCTGCTCGCCCTAGCGTGTAGAGGGTATCCTTTACGTGTCTTAACCACAGGAGTTTTAGCGCATGATCAAGGGAGAGACAGTCCTGAATTACCAGCCTATTAAAACCTGCCTCTTCGTTTTCCCAGATCTTCGCCCAACACAATGGGGGTTTAACAGCAACCATGTCAGAAATATATTTGGACCCCAATTCTTCATGAACAATATACTCAGGGGTGCTGTGAGGGACTTTCAGCAAGCGCCTAAAATATTTTTTCTTCTCAATTTGTAGTTTAACAGCCTTGAATCCCCAAACCTCACTGCCATATAAAACTTTAGGGCAACAGATGGAATTGTACAATTTTAAAATTGTTCTGGGTGACCAGCGGCTTAATCTATGAACGAAATTAGCAGTTGCTCCTGTGGACGTTATCAGAGCAAGGCACTTCTTCTTTAAAAAGTGTTTAAAATTCACTTTACCATCAAATAAAATGCCCAAATGTGAGAAGGCCGCTACTTTTCCCAAGGTATGTGTGCCTATTGTGTAACTGTGAGGCATCCTGGGCTTCTTCTCAATCTCCATTATATATGATTTAGCTAAATTAGGAGACAGATCCATCTTATTAATGAAGGTCACGAAACCGTCTATTAAAAGCTGCAGGCCCTTTTGGGTGCGAACGAGGAGTATTGCGTCCTGTGCATAAAGCAGAACAGGACCGCTTTTGTACCTACCCTCTGGGTATCTGCTTGTATGGCCATCAGGGCAGAATCAAGGCCATTACTATATAATGTAAACAAAAACATTGCTAATACGCGGCACTGTCTAACCCCGCTAGAACAGTTCAAATGGTCCGTGGTCTTCCCCTCCTGTGTATATCTAACTACTGACGTGTCATTCGAGTGTAGCGCCATTAGAATGTTAATTATTGCCTGATCCACCCCGAGCTCTCCCAGAAGTGTCCATAGTTTGCTTTGGTTCCCTAAGTCAAAGGCTGCAGTGAGATCCATAAACGCTAAATACAACGCCCCTGATTTGGCTAATGTTTATCTGGCGGTGATTAAATAAAAGTTGAGGCATTGGTCGGTAGTGGAATTGCCAGGTCGGAACCCATATTGGGCATCCATTATAATTTGGTTGCCCTCTGCCCAAATCGACAGCTAATTTAAAACCACCCGCCCCAAGACCTTCACTGACAGGTCAATATGGGGTGATAGCAATGTGGGCTATCCCTGTCTCCTTTCTTAAAATGGGAACAATGACGGCAGTAGACCATGATGCTGGCATTACAGATGCTACTGCTGCGTTTAATACCCTTTCTAAAAGCGGCACCCCTACCTCAATATTGCATCGGAAGAGGTCTGGCGGGATCCCATATGGTCCCAGCGCTTTGTTCCACAAGGGACCCTCCATTCCTATTCTCACCTTGTCCAGAGTAAATGTGATGGGGTCAGCTCCCTGCTCCAGATTTGGTGCCTGAGATTGCTCTACTCTATGATGGTGATTATACAGACCTTTGAAGTGCTCCTGCCATTGATCTGGTAGGATGTTATGGGTTAACCCTGTCTTATTCGAGTCTTTGAAACATGGGTTGTTAATGACCCTCCAAAAACAGATCGAGTCCTTTAACTCCGCGGCCTCTGTTAACTCCTCCCAAGCTTTCTGTTGTAGTTGTCCCTTATGCCCCTTTACGGCTTGCTTTATAGATTTTACGGCAGGCTGGCACCTGATCCCTATCTCTCGGGGACTGCTTAAGGGCCGATTTTAAATCTCTAAGGGCCCGAGAACATTGCCCATCAAACCATCTTGGGGTGTCCATGCTACGGGAATGAGCTGGTGCTTTCAATAAGCTGTCCACTAATTGTGCGATGTCCCTAAAGGTCTCTACTAGTTCAACCCCTTGCACTAGATCTAAACATTTCAGAATTTCCTGCTTGCCTATATTAAAGAGAGGTGTTAAAAGCAATAGTGTCTACCTGAGCCCAGCGTAACCGCCTACCTTGATTGGCTGCGGAAATCGTACTCCCGGCTACTCTATGATGTGCTGGGGTTTGGTGTGAGGCAACAAGTGACAGTCACCGGATTATGATCACTGAATACGCTCTAATTGATGGTAAAAGAATATAAACCTTTTCAATGTCAAAGAAACAAAAATAAAGTCAATGATTGATGAGCAGCCTCTTCCTTTGTAAGTTGGGTGCAAGGCTATGTCCGGATAAGTGGCAATCTGGTCCAACAGTTGAGATAGCCCAAAGGTGTTCAGGAGGCCACTCAAGTCCCACCCTTCCTGGGTATGCTCCATGTGTGGTCCCTGCCTTAGTGTGCAAGATGACTAGTCATGATGGGTCACCCTCAGGTTTGAGCACAGATGGCAGTTAAAATCTCCGACTGGGATCAATTGTGACTCTGCCGGACCTGCCTCGAGTATTTGCTCCAGCCATGTGTTTAATTCATCAAGGCTAGTAGATCCCTGAGAGTGTGGTTTCGCATCATAAAAATTAAAACTCGCCTGTACATGTTGTTGAACAATGTTAGTCCCTTAAAGACATCCAAGTCCCATGCCTGATTCTTCCATCTTCTGTGAATTCTCAAGTCTATATACATGATTACCCACCTTTTGCTCTCCCTGAACATCTTATTGCTGTGCAGAAGAAAGTTTTATATCCTTCAGGAAGAAGTTAGTTTCTGGCGCCCACGTTTCCTGGAGGCATATTATATGAAAATCTCTAATATAATGGAGCCACTGCGTGTCGGTGAACTTACTGGTTAGACCCGCTATATTCCACGAAACTATTTTTAGATCGCCCACATTATGCCCCTCCGGGGAGCCAGCAGGCGGGGCGCTAATAGGTGCAATGATGGTCCTCTATGCTGTCTAGTCTCAACTGACTTTGGTCCCTGCACTCTTGGGGGATTTGTATGGTTATCCCTGAGTTGATCTCTTCCTTCCCTCTGCTATATCAGTCGATTCCGGTCGTGTATCGATGATTCTCCTCAAGCCTTTCCCTTCTCGTAGTCAATCTGTATCGTTCAGGTCCCTCAATGGTGCAAATGCATTACTTCAGGTCAGTTCTTCCCTGCCCATTAATCCCTCCTTTTGTCCTGCAGCACGTTGAGACAGTTTTGCACCCCATGGCGGCCTATCAAAAAAAAACAGCGGTAATGGTTTGAGCCCTTATTCTGCAGGGAATTGGTTTAAGGGGGAAGATAGGATCTTATGGGCCAGTTCGGGATTCTTAAGCGTGACAATCACTGGGAATGCTTTCCTAGTCCTACCAATCCATGATACCCTCCTAGCCATCAGCATGTTCCTGTGCTCTGCAATATTAAATTCAGCATGCTTACACAGCCAATGGGCCACTTTATTAATTACTGGGCCGTGGACTCCTCATTTGCACCATTAAGTCCTGGTACGCCTGTCAGTACCACTGTATAAGGGCAGCTTGCTGGTGGGAGGTCCATAACTGGTAAGTCACAGGTGTTCGGGGCAGCTGGGGTGACTCCTCTGCGTGGTTGCTGGTGCAGTCGTTGATCCCTCTGATGACCTCCTGGGATAGTTTATTATTATTGGAAGCCAGCGGCCCAGGCAACATTAATCCCAGACTTGTGACCTGAGCCACAGGCCTTGTTGCACCAGGCATAATTTGAGGAATCTGAGCCTCTGTATGTATCACTACTCGGGAAAATGCCGGGGGGATTACTTGTTGAGCCTCCTGGGTAATTAGTACTGCTCTCTGCATAGCCTGTCTGGGGATGGACAATGAATTATCAATTTGATCAACGGTTGCCCTTGTTTCTGCCAATACTTTTGCAAATTAATTCAAAAAAATCATTCAAGAGGCTTTACTGTTTCCACAATTTTTTGTTTCTAAAGCTCCCACTGGTCCTCATGATTCTTAATAACCTTAGAGTCTGGACTAACGGTGCCTCCTCCCTTCTTTGCCGGAATAATTTTCCTAGTTAATTTCCTTTGTTTCTTCAGGGCTGGTGGGCCGCTTCATTCTGCACCAAAGAAGTGGGTCGGCCTGGTCTTGTTATGAGTAGTTTGACCAACAGCATTGAGAGTAAGACTAGTTCCGGTATTGGGGCCTCCTGAAACGTCCGTAACCTCATCATGACATTGACCTTTTCCCAGAGAGACCCTTGCTGGTCTTTCAGCCACTTCTAACATACAGCCCTCCATGAATGGCACAGCAGCCCCTGCTTTTTCTAAAGAAAGGCGCTTTTCAGCTCTATCTCTTTAATGATGGCCCCACTGCTTTCACCAAAAACGAGTCAATGGTTCCCTTAGTTAAGTTCTGTGGGGAACCTGCGGGTGGAACTTTCCTCTTCTCCATAGTGTATTTAAAACAATTAACCCAATGGGGCCCACCTCCATGTCAAAGGTCTAAAATGCTTCAAAAAGCTTTGCAATATGTTTGGCATGGGAGAGATTACTCACATGCGCCGATTCAAGCATCACTGTCCCGCGGTCAGCCGCAATCTGCCCCAGATTGCTTCCTTGCTTCTCTGTCTCCTCTGTTTCTTTTATAAAGTTCAATCAAAATTAATGAGGCTCCAGCCCTTGATGGCAATATTGGCACACACAGAGAGTGAGCCCAGCCTGACCTTAAGCGGGCGCAGACGGGACCCTTGGCCCGGGCACACCTGCGCTTTTGCACTGCGGGGGCCCGCGGATGAACTTATGCGCCTCTGGGCGCAGCGGTCCCACGCTGGCGCCTTCCTGGCACAAGGGCACTCGGGGGCTGTAGTCCCCCAGGTCCGTGGCAGTGGTGGCAAACTGTTGTAAGGGCTCCCACTCTGCGGGGGCCTGTGGATGAACTTCTGCGCCTCCGGGTGCAGCGGTCTCGCAATGGTGCCTTCCTGGCGTAAAGGCACTTGGGGGGCTGTAGTCCCCCCAAGTCCGTGGCAGCGAACTGTAGCAAGGGCTCCCGAGGTTGAACGTATGCGCCTCCAGGCGCAGCGATATAGCGATGACACCTTCCTGGCGCATGGGCACTTGGGGGCTGTAGTCCCACAGGTCCGTGGCACTGGTGGTAAACTCGGTTCAGACGGGAGTCTCTGCACTGCCTGAGAGCCAGAATTACGCTAATCACAAGGATTGGTGACATCTCACCCCGCTTCTAGGTCCCTCTTCCCAGCCAAAGAAGTTTTGCGAGCGGGGATGAAAGCATGATCCCATTTTGGGTCAGTATAGTCCTGAAAGTTCCCTCTCCAGTTGATCCTTAAATTTGCCCCTCAAAAGAATGCTGAGTTGGATAGCACCTTGAATTCTGGAAGCTGGGCTCTGTACTCTTTCTGCCTCTTGGCCAGTTCCCAAGCTAAATCTGGGAAGATTAGGAAAATAAAGCCAGAAGAAATGTGTTCTTGATCTGACAGCACTGAAGATGAATTCCTTAATCCGATAGTCATGAAAAGGTGGCAATAATGGCTATTAACCTTGCGCTCACCTTTTGGGTGCCTGCTGGGACACGTGTGATCTTGCTTTATGCTTGGTCGCAGTAGACTGCTCTGTTGACTCTGCGCCCACTTTGAGTGAGGATGCTTGAGTGTAGCCGCACTGCATGCATGTATGACAACCTGATGTCCCCTCCCTCTGCACCAGTGGGGGCGCTTGAGTCTTGGGGTCCACTGGCATGATGCCCTGCACTCAGCCTCGACTCGAGCTGTTGAGGTTCTACTAGCGATACCCACACATCAGCAAGGACCCTGGTGGGACCTGGGTGGAGTTGGCCAGTGCCCTTGCATGGACCTGGGGGCCACCGTCTGTTCCATTTGCCTGCCTGCTGGGAGCTGTGACAATGTTATCAGGTTGTATATTTTGTAGAGACATCCAAGAAGTTGTGGGTGGGTGGGTGTGTGTGTGTGTTGAGTGAGGGAGAAGCTTTTCTTATTAGGATTTTCATCTTTCTCAAAAGATTGAAAGAAGACCAAAGTTTCATCCGTGTTGGAGGAGGAGAGACAACTGAGATACATGGAGGCCAAGGGCTAGGTTCATGAGAGTCCTGTTAAACGAAGACCATCTTCCATGACTTTTGTAGCTGCTGCCTGGGTACTTGCAAGGAGGGAGGCTACTGGCTGGTCATGAGGTCGTTTTGGAGATATTCTTTTAGGTGGGCCCAACATTCTCTTCCTTTTAAGCTGTGGAGGCCGCAGACATGGCATATTGGACGATGTTGAGGTTTTCTACCTTGAGTGCATGCCATCCTCTGCTTGTGGATAGTATGGTATCGTTGTCAGGTTCTTGATTCCTCGGAGCTAAAAGTAAATAGTAATATATTTAGTTTGACATTAGATTGTGTACATGTCTAAACTAGAGATGTTGTACAATTGTGGGATGCAATAGATGACACTTTAGCTTATAAGAATACAATGTTATTCGTATGTTAGTATATGTCCATCAATATGAGATTTAACATTGTTTTACCTGCTCCTGCCATGGATTCTTTCTTGGTGGGTGGACCCATAGAGGTCTGCTGCTGAACCAGTGTCCAAATAAAAAAGTGATGGACATGTGTCCCTAGATCCAGCATCTGGTGAAAAAAGTAAAGAAAAACTTGATAATTGTGACACTGGGTGAGAGGATAACCGTGATGGGTAACACAAAAGGTATCAGTACTGAAAAAAGGTAAATAGATATGGCTTGTTATTTTGAGATGAGAAATTTGTTAGTCTACAGACATCTGATAGCAGTGATAAAGGACAAAAATGTATTGATCCAGATAGTAAAACATGCTTTGTGGTCTCAGATTTACTTGACAAACAAACGATGGGCAGATGAATTGATGTTTACAGGAAGTCCCCTAAAGTCATGTGATAGATGAGGTGTAGAGTGGACACTAGAGAGTTGTGGAGTTAGATATATACAAAGTAAGGAAATATCTCTTGTTAGAAAGACATCATTTTTGGCCTGTTCACCCTCATTGTTTGTGCTGAATGGAAGTGATTGTAGCTGACTCTGACTGTGTCCTGGATTCTACTAGTCAGGCTCAGGGCCAGTCAAGTTAAACATAAACACTTATAATTGGCATGACCTACCCTATAAGTCGCTAGTAGATAAAAGGTCAGAGGGACAAAAGCTACATGTAAGTCCCTAGTATATAATACGGCATGGCTGTTTAGAGACCAGCAGCCTTTGTTGCACTTGCATGTATGCACTGCTGAGAGCCTGATGTCATTTAAAACGTAGCCCTGCTTTTATAAGTAAAATTCAATGCAAATTTGACTTTGGTGGCATGGGCACTTGAAAAGTGATAATCTCTCTTATTTGTTCATTATGGGTACCCCCAAGGTCTACTCTAGGTGTTCCAAGGGTGAGAGGTCATGTAACTATAAGCAGGGTACTTATAAAATATGTTTTTATAAACACTGGTGATAGATGCCCCTGCTATTTTCCCCCCAGTGTAGGAAATTCACTACAAATTCGACTTTGGTGCTGTGTGAACTGAGAAGTAATAACCAAAATAGTTTTTGCATATTAGGAACCCCACCACCACCCCTGGGTCTCACCTATGTGTTCGAGGGGTGGGGGTCCTATAATTATGAGCAGGGGATTATTAAAATAGGTTTTTTAACCCCTGTGAGAAAGAAATTGCACATTTCATTTTCCCAATTGAAGATAACCTCATAGGCTAATATGGCAATATTTTATGGACGCATAACTATTGCTAGGAAAGTATGAAATATTATTCAAAGACTTAACAGACTGGTATTGTTAAATCCAACAGATTGCTCTTGTTGAATTTATCCTAATTTATACAGAATCGAAGTTATAACACTTTCTTGTCTGTAAGCCAAAATCCAGCCTATCTGCAGGCTTCCCTCATTGGTCAGTGTTAACAGGCTGTCTTGATTAGGTGGTAAGTGGCTATCTAGGTGAGAGGCTATCTGCTGGAGAGAGCTCTGCAGCTACCCAGGAATGACAAGGCAGGGAACAGTGGTAATAAAGTATGAGGCTTCAAAGGATGATAAGACAGGCAGGGAATGCCAGGCCTACCTACTCCCCAGCTAGCAGGCTAAGGAAGGAATTTGCAGATGTTGGGGGAAAGAGCTATGGAAACGAGCCACACTGAGAGTTGGTTTAGTTAGCTCTTGCTACTCTGCTGAGATTTCAGTCATGATGGATTTTGGAGGAATAGTGCTTTCCGGGACAAGAAGATGCCACACTGTGGAGGAAGTGGTCATGCGCCTGGGTTACATCCTGCATCCCATTGGTCAGGGTGCCCCCCTCTTGATGCCCAGGAGCTGAGATTAAATATGTGAGAGGTGCACAACCTCTCTGTTCTGATGCCTGAAAATACAAGGAGAAGGAGGATTGTCCTGCTGGAAACCTGATCTGCACCCAAGGGCATGACTGGTGACTGATGCACATACTGCACTATCTTGGACTGCAGCTCTGAGGACTTTGCCTTGCTTCAAGAAGGAATGTAGTGGACTCCCTGCAGCTACAGGTTAGCAGAACTTAACTGACCATTCTCCAGCCAGAGTCCCTCCTCCTGGAGTGCGTCTAGTGGAGTTTTAAGGGTCTGACCAAGTGCATTGTGGGAAGTGAAGTCCAGGCCTGCCAAGGACCATCTAGAAGATTCCAGACATTTGGATCTGTGTTTTGGATAAATGGGACCCATCAGGAGACCTTCTGGAAGCACCTCTAGAAGTTTGAGCAAGGTTGGGAAACTTTTTGGAAAAAGCTCCAGGAGGTGACTGACCCGACTGTGAGAGCCAAGCCGGTCACTTCAACTGCAACCTGGCCCAGATTCCAAGTTTGTGCCGCTGAAGAGCTCTGGAGGTCTGACTTCTAGAGTTTGACTGGGAGTTCCCTGAAAGTCAAACCGGCGAATTCTCATCGAATCCAGACTGGTGGATAGCAGCGAGGACCCTCAGTGGAAAAGCTCCAGAAAAGTTTCTAAGTCTGAAGGTAAAATTTTGACCAAGGCCTACCGCAAGGGGTATCCAAACAGGACTTCATAGCGGTCACCCTCAAACTTTGACTTTGTCCCAGTCAATCGCGACAAGATGTCGAGTAGTGGCGCTATTGTTTTTAAGCGTTTATTCTTTACAAATGAAAAATTTCCTAGTACACATGACAGAAAGTTTCAATTCTATTAAGGTCTCGGAGGTGAGGATTATGCTCTTATTTCTTTATATCCAAACTCCAGCAGTGTTTAACTTCAACATAAAAAACTATCTTTCCCTTGGGTCCCAGGGAAAAGGTCAATAAGAAGGTGAACCAATCTGCAGTCCGGAGCTCTCTCAAAGGCACTGGGCTTCTGGGATACTTGACTGTGACCTGCCCGTCATCGAATTCCGTTTTAGCAGGTTCTGATTCTACAAGAAGCCAGAGGGAACAGAGATGAACTTGAACTTGTACATCCTGTAATCACTTAAGCTACAGTCAAGGTAAGTAAAGCAGAACCATAGAAGAAATTCATGCACAGTGTTGTATTAGCAAATTTAACATTGGTTAATGCATTGTAAGCCAACTTAAGGTATACTCGACCTATATGTTGATCTGGAACACCGTCTGTCTTAGACTGGGTGGGAAAAGGTGACTGATAACCTCAGGAACTCTGGGCGGGAATAATCCTCGCCTCTGTGTCCTTAATAGAATTGAAACTTTTTGTCATGTGTACCAGGACATTTTTCATTCTATGGCAGGACCAGAGGCGAGGATTATGCTAGTTCAAAGCCCCGAATGAAAATGCCTTAGAGGCCATTGCTCCTCTGACTGAGTGAACGCCAAAGCCCTCCTTTTGCATTACCCATCTGATCCATCTAGCTATGGTGGGAGAAGAGACTGCTTTGAAAGGTTTCCTGAAAGAAATCAATAACTGGGTCTCCCCATGGGGACGATGTTCATCTGTCATACTCTTGTAAGCTATCGAACAGCGTACCATGCACAGATTAGGGTGTCTGTCAAATGCAGGATACAAAATTGTCCTGGACCCTGTCTTTGTGTGCCGTGAAATGTGGAAAGTGACTCCCCATTACACTCCACCCCCCCCCCCCCCCCACCCCGGAGTAAAAGACCGGCCGGAGAGGTCTAGGGACCTCATGTCAAACAATCTCCTACAGGAAACTAGGCACAAGAGCATGGCCAGTTTTGCTGATTGCTCCTTCCCTGACAGGTATTTATTCACCTGCCACGTCTTAAAAAGGGATAACATATAGCACCTTGTTAATTTCCCATAGCTTAGAGTATCTGGGGTATGGTGCAAGTGACAAACGGATATCTCTCCTGAGGTTGTAAACAAATGGATGCTCGCCCACAGCTTCCTCTTGACCCGCTGAAACCGCTGATCAGTAGGAATTAATAGTACTGTAAACCAAACCTTCGGAAGCCCGAAAATTTAGGACGTAGACCCCTTCGAACCTCACGGGCTCTTGATCTCTCCTAAGGCACCAACCCCCCCACTTGGATCAGGCTGATCTGTAGCGCTTGTTTGTGCCCTCTGCCCAAGCAGCTGCTAAAATCTTTTGAGCCTCTTGAGATAGGCCACTGAGTCTCCAACGTTGCCGGAAATCCGCCAGTCATCTGGTTCTGAAGGATTAGCGGGTGGGAACCTCCCTTGGGATCCTGGAGGATACTCTGATTTTGGGGTAGAAGGATTGGAGAATCCCAGGAAAGTTCCAGAAGAACTGGAAACCATACTTGTGGCCTCCAGTAGGACGTGATTAGCACTACTTTCGCTTGTTGTCTGCGGACTTGGGCCGATAGGCACATTATCATGGCAAATGATGGGAAGGCATAGCCCACCTCCTTCAACCAATCCTGGAGGAAGGCATCCGTGGCTGCTGCCAGTTGGTCCGGCTTTCAGCTGAAGAACATGGGAAGTTGATGGTCCAGGCGAGAGGCAAAGAGATCCACTGAGAACTGGCCCCACAGGGATTGTAGTCTCTGAAAGACCAGAGGATCCAGTTGCCAGAGCATCGTATCCGCAAATCCCCTGGAGCACCAATTCGCTATCATGTTGAACTCCCCGGGAAGGTCCTCCCCCAACACCGAGACATTGCGGTCGAGGCAAAATGTCCAAAATTCCTTGGCCATGTCCGCTAGTGCCATGGACTTGGTGCCACCCAGGTAATTTATATACCTGACCACCGAGATATTGTCCATCTTGAGGAGTACATTGCAGCTGACCTTGTCTTTGTTCCAGCATTTGATGGCGAAGGAGCCCGCAAATAGCTCCAGGCAATTGATGTGGAGAAGTTGTTCGTCTGTGGACCACTTTCCTCCACAGGAGTTCCCACAGCGAGACCCCCAGCCTGATTTGCTAGCATCCGACTCTATAACGAAGTCTGGAGCTGAGCCAAAAATGGCTCTCCTGTTCCAAGCCTCCATATGGTCTAACCACCACCTCGTTTCTAGCTTCTCCTCCTCTGTGAGGGGAATCTGCTCCACATACTGTAGACCCTTCCTTAGGTGGGGGCTTTGAGGCCTTGGAGGGTCCTGTAGTGGAGCAGGCCTGGGAAGATGGCCTGCATGGAGGATGACGGGAGCCCCCCTATTCTGGCTACCTGTCGGAAAGAAGTCGTAGGCCTGGCTAGGGTTCTCCTGAGCTCTTGTTGAATCTTTGAGATCTTTCTGGCCGGTAAACTTAAGGTCTTGTTGACTGCCTATGACGAAACTGAGAAAGGTTGTTTGTTTTTCAGGTGTAAGGAGGGACTTTTCGTTGATAACAAACCCCAGTCCCTGTAGCAAGGCCGCTGCCGTCTGCAATTGTTCTGCCAGCAGCATCGGAGTCTGGCTAAGAGGAGCAGATGTTCGAGGTAAATGATGAGGCGGAACCTTCGAGCTCGGAGGTATTCCACCACTCGCTTGAGGACCTTGGTGAAGCACCAAGGAGCATAGGAAAGCCCGAAAGGGAGGGTAGGGAACTCGTAAACCTGACTCTTCCACAGGAACTGAAGAAATTGGCGGTGAGGGGGAAAAATTGGGACCACCAAATACACGTCCTTCAAGTCCAAACGCACCATCCAGTCGTCTGAGGTCAGGAGGTCCCGCAGCAGGTGGAATCCCTCCATTTTGAAATGGTGGTAGACCAACCAGCTGTTGAACTCCTTTATGTTTATTACTGGGATTTGAGCCCCATCTGTCTTGTCGACCAGAAAAAGGTTGTTTAGGGAACCCCGAGGACGGAGTGAGGCGTGGGTTATCGCTCCCTTGCGCTGTAGGTCGGTAACCTCTTTGTACATCAGGTTGGCCTGGGCTCCGGCAATGATGAGGGGTGTGGGCGAACCTCCTGAACCGGGCACCCATAGAATTCTATACGGAAACCCCGGATGGTTTGGAGAACCCAAGAATCTGAGGTAATAGTCTGCCGATGGCACGCGAATAGCGCCAACCTGCCCCCTACCTGCAACTGGGGGGGAAAGGCAGAGTCTTACCTGATTGGGTCTGAAAGTGACCTCTGGCGTTGCCTCTGTAGCCATGACTCCTGTAGTTCCTTCTGGATTGAAAAAATTCTCCCTGCTTGAGCTGCTTCTGTGCCTTCTTGGTGTTCCTGGCAGGGGCTTGGGTGTAGAAGCGGGCGGCCGAGCCTCCCTGCTACGACCGGCTCCAACGAAAACCTTTGGGTGGAAGACCCTCCTAATGGAGGCCTCTGATTTGTCTAGGGTGGTGAACGTGGCCACAAATTTACTTAACGCTTTGATGAACCGCTCCCCAAAGAGCCCGCCTTGAGCCACTGCGCCTGCCTCTGAGGAAGTGAGGTCTCCAAGTTTGGGATCAACCTTTAACAGTAGGGAGCGATGCCTTTCCGTGGAGCGGGCACAATTAGCATTGCCCAGAAATACTATGGCACACTGAGCCCAGCCTGACACGGACTCCGGAGAGAGGGGGGAAATTGGAAGCCTTAGCCTCCTCGGCAAATGTGCAGGATCTCAGTAAGTAGGCAACAGGTCTCCAGGAGTTTATCTTGGCACACCCTCCAGGACCTATCTATCCCTTTCTAAGAGTCACCAATGAACTTCTGCAGGAAGGTGGCCATCCTGGAATCTATTTTGGGCATGACCGCCACTTTACCCGCAAGGGCTGGACGGGGGCATTCCGCCTTAAGACAGGTTCAAACCTCTTTTTCCAGGAACACTGCACGCCCGGTGGTTGTTCAAGTGGGGTGATGGCGCTCTAAGGCAGTACACAAATATTATAGGGTGAACATAGTCGTAAGTGCGGTGTAAAAGGGTAGAGAGAACCACCCCATCCCTAGATTGTGGTAAACCACAGACAAAGTACTCCAAAGTCCCCTGCACACGCTAGTGATACATAGAATTAAGTTAGTACAGTAATGAGTGTAGGAAAGAAAAACACTGTTCATCCACTGCTCTGTGTTGTTCCAGGATTTATTGTCCTTGTTGTGCATTCCTTGGTACAGAGTCTTAGCCTAGCCAACATGTGTTTCGTCGCTACCATGAAGTACACAGCTACTTCTTCAGGGCTAAGAAATATATAAGATACACAGTTGTATCAAAGTGGGTATAAGACAATTGACGCCATTGGCAGACACACATTGTGACATATAAAATAAGAGAAAAGCAGCATGGTACACATGATTTCTTAACACATGTGGAAACCCAAATTGTTATAAACATAATGTCTAATGCGTCAAAGCTTTTTTTATATAAAAAGATTCTTTATCAAATGAGGAACTAAACTATGTTTGCAAAGCACTAGTGAAATTGGGTGACTTATCATTGTGACAGCATTAATGTGGTCGTATGGTATTGTGACAAACTAAACAGTCATTAATTCCCGTGTGGCATGGTAACTTTCATTGCTTAAAATGGTGACTTGTGCATGGTGCAAGTGTGAATTTGTGGGCCTATTCCCCCCCCCCCTTAATGACACCAGTCCAATGTCCATGCAAGTATTGAAAGAAACAAGCATTTGCAATGCAATAAGGCGGCTGGCAGGGGCGGGTGAGAAGGCACGGATTGCGGGAGTGCCGGGGGCGAGAAGGTACGCACTGCGGGAGGGGGAGAAGGCACAGGCAACCAAGGGGAATCTAGAACAAGTAGGTCGAGTTACTGAGGAGAAACTGCTATGTAGGGAGTACTCCATAGCAATGAGCGGCATTACACTCGCTATAGGAGGGTAACAACCTGACCCGCTCAGAACGACAAGCACTACACACACTTATGGAAAACAACAGCATCATGATACAGGAGGCTGACAAAGGTGGCAATGTGGTGTTCATGAATCAGTCTGACTAAAGGGGAGATCCTCTCACAACTGAATGATGTCAACTGTTACGAGAGGCCCCCTTCCAACCCCATTTGGTCACTCACCAACATGATTAACCAGAAACTCAAAGGATGGCACGACCGTTGCCTCCTAGATTATAATGAATACACTTACCTCAAAGTTGACTGTCCGAGATACCTATGTTTGTACACACTGCCGAAGATACATAAGAACCTCCCCTTCTCTTCCCACCAGACAGATCCATTGTGTCTGGCATAGGTGGTCCCAACAGTAAGACTATCAGAATATGTGGACGTCTTTCTACAGCTGATGGTGGTTTATCTGCCCTCATACATGAGGAACACCTAGCATGTACTCCGTATACTTGCAGACATCACGTGGGAAGACACCATGACATTGTTGACCCTGTATGTTAGAGCCCTGTACACGGAGCATTCATCACAACTTAGGTCTATTTGCACTGGAACACACACTGCATTCTCACCCAGCCAGCCTCTGGGAACACACTGGCATGCTTTTAGAAATGACCAATCTAATTCTCGATAACAATGTCTTTCTCTTTAAGGATGAGTGGTACAATCAGTCAGTGCCCTGAAGTGCTGCCATTGTATCAGCGTTTGCATTTGCACTCGATCGCATAGATAACAAACTTGGTGTAACAGCTGATGTGTTTGCCTATTTTATAGGTATGGCCATTTGGGTCAAATCCCTCTTCCTGTCCGCGGCCCATCTGCATACAGTGCATTGTCCACATTTGAAGAAACCCAACATTTGTGGTGTGAGCCAATGTGCATTCGTCCTGAATCTTGGGTAACTGGGACTCAACAGATTCCTGAGACACATTCCAGAGGCTCTTGTGTGTTTGGCAGCTGAGTAGAGCCTTATGCTTTGGACATGCAAGCATGAGAAATTGGGGCACTCAAGCTCCCTGGGGGGACTCACTCTATGAGGGTATCATAGACGCCTAGGCCGGGCCCCACTGGCAGCCTAGATGGTGCAGGCACTCATGTGCTGGGAGAGTCTTGCTCCTATCAAAAAAACAAATGAGGCATAGCTACAGACTCTTCGCGGGCATCGGCTGCCTTATTCAATTACTGACCCGTTAATACGGGCGTACTGGCTTCCAGGTTGCTCGGTTGCAGAGGCGCACTGCTGTCAGATCTTTAAAACTGACAGGAAGTGCGTGACCACTGCGGAGCAACGGGACGCAGCTTGTGCGCCCTCTAGCGGTCCTCCGCCACAACCACGTTGCCCTTAGGCTTGTGAAGGTGCCGCTAAAGGAGTGATGAGCCACTCCTGCAGCACAGTCTACCACGGCGGACAGCCGTGTCACGAAATATTCACAATTAGCAGAATAACAGGAAACAAAATACCACACAATGAGGAGAAATCAAAATTTATGACCTAACTGCTGGACAGCAGGAAAGAAAGAGGAAGTATCCCAGAAGCCCAGTGCCTTTCAGGGAGTTGGGACTGCCGATTGGTTCACTTTCTTGTTGACCTTTTCCCTGGGACCCATGGGAAAGATAGTTTTTTATGTTGAAGTTAAACACTCCTGGAGTTTGGAAATAAAGAAAAGAGCATAATCCTCGTCTCCAGTCCTGCCATAGAATTCATATCTCCGGTTCCCTACATTAGATTTTGATGGTTTTGGTGTCATTTTAAAGATAAAAATATTTCCTATTGTTATAAATTGGTGTTGTATTTTTATTGTGTCTTACATATTTATTGTATTGGTGTTTTTAAATGCTTTACAAGCCTGTCTCCTAAGTTAAGCCTTATTGCTCGGTGTTCGCTACCAAGGTTTGAGCAAGGAACTAGTTTATAGAGACCCTATTTAGGACCCAGTACCGCATTGGTGGCCTTGTTGCTGGTGTTGCTCCCAATAACCCACCTTACAACATCTCTGCACCAATGTATTGAAAGATACTATTGATAAAAAAGTTATTAAATACCCACATAAACATCTTCTGGATCACAGCTAGTTGGATAGAGTTGTTATTTATAGGGATAAACTAATATGATAGGTTTAGGTACTGTGACACAAACATAGCACTTAACCTATACAAAGGTGACATGTGTGGACAGAATGGGTGGGAGTATACATATAGCTGAAAGAGACAATTAGTTATAGATTCCTAACCTTGTGAATTACCCCCAGCCGTCAAACTGGTTCCGTATAATTTTTTTTGTCAGCAGTACCCCTGCGCATCGAAAAGTGGCGTCGGCGGCATCCGCGTTTGTCGTTGGCGTCGTGGTCACCAAGATGACGTTGCGGCAGCTACTTAGACGCCGCCCTTGTGCGCTGATGTCAGTTCTTTCCTTTTCCGCACCAGCCAGCGCAGATCTAGAAAGAGCAGTACCTACAGTCACTTTTTGACTGACTTTTTTTTAACTACTTTTGTTGACACCATTTAGAGTCCTCGACTCCTAGTGCACATAGGCCCGGTTTCAAGGCTTGCGATTCCTGCCGGTGGTTGATGTTGGTGACGAATCCGCACTGCGTGTGCCTGTTTTCCCTGAAAGACGACCACAACTCCAAGGTGTGTTCCGTCTGCCGGACCATGAATCCGAAGTCTTTGCCGGAGCAGTCCCGAAAGCTCCTCGAGACCCGGCAGTCGGCTCTGCGCCGTTCAAGGTCCCGGTCGCGCAGCCACCACCACCAGTCCTCTTCCAAGTCTTCGCACTCCTCCAGTAAGTTGAAGAAGTCGAAGAAGCATCGTCGGTGTTCAACTTGTCCCCGTCCGTCGGCTGACGCAACGAGGGATGTAGGCAGTGCCCCTCCCGCGGCTCCACTTGGGGAGCCCACTGGGTCGACTCTGAGTTTCCCTCCCTTCCCGGGGCCTGGAGTGACCCCTGCCCACCTTTTGAGTTTTTATGAAACGATGCATGCCATCTTTGGGCAGTCCGACTCCCCCAGCATGCCATCGGGCTCCGCGGACTCGGTTGGAGGCCCTAGGCCTTCAACGACGCCAGCTTTGGCCCTGGCATCACAGGCCCCCTCGGATCCAGGTCTGGATCTGGATCTGCACTGGTCGACCTTGTAAAACATCCCCCTGCGCCGATTCTACCGGCACCGCGTCCTCAGCCGACGCCGGTTGTGTCCCTCAGCCGGCGTCACCCCAGCCTCCACCCTGAGGTGGACACGGAGCCGGACCAGTGTCGACCAACGCTGGATCCGGTACCGATGGGTACTTTTGTGCCCTTGTTCCACCCTGGTGTTCCTTTCAAGCCAGACTGGTAACCAGAGTAGAGTGAGGAGGACTGGGAGGGGTCTGGAAACGCTGTGACTGACCAGTTGGAATATGACCCGGACTGGAGAGAGGAGCTGGGGAAAGCCAGTGGTCTGGACACTTCCCCAGACCGTGGCATGTTGTCTTACTGTGGCTACAGAGGAGGGAGCATCTTACGCAGTGGTGTTGTGTAGGGCAGCCGAGGCTCTCAACCTCGAGTTACCTACGGTGGCAGTCAGGACTAACCTCCTGACAGAGGTGCTTCAGCCAACAGCGAGCTCGCTTAATGAGGCCCTCACTGACTTCCTTTTGGGCACGCGGTACAGGCTCAACACAGCGGCTCCTGTGGATAGCATGGTTGCCCGACACCATCGCGCGACCCCACTTTCCTCTCCCAACACCCCACACCTGAGAGCTTGGTGATCTAAGCCTCAACATCCAAAGGTGCATTCCCTAACGCATCACCTGATAGGGAATCCAAAAAGCTGGACCACATTGGGAAGAAAATGTTTTCTTCCTCGAGCTTGGGACTGCAGTCGGTAAACACTGGCCATTACACCCACTCTATGTGGGATACAGTAGTGCAGGTGCTGCCCCAGTGCCCGGAGGAGGCCCAGGCCGTGCTCTGCCTTGCATTTGCCGAGGGGAGAGATGCAGTTAAGTTTCCCATCCGTTTTGGGCTGGACACTGCTGACTCGCTAGGCAGGACGATTTCATCGTTGGTAGTCCTTAGACGCTACGCCTGGATGAGGTCGACTGGCTTTTCCAGGCATATCCAGGCTATCCTTATGGACATGCCCTTTGATGGCCGTCACCTGTTCGGCAACCAAGCAGACAACGTGCTGGAATGCTTCAAGGACTCTCGGGCTACGGCCAAGTCCCTGGGCCTCTCAACCACCCGTCCTGTGCAGTCTGCTTATCGCCCCTTTCATGGCTATGGAAGGGGTGTCCACCCAGGGCCACAGGCCGGCGCAAGCTATTCAGCCCCTGTGCTGCCGGGGATGTGGGACCCACCGTTGTGGTTCTGGGGGCCAGCGAGCGTGCCAGTCCACCACCACCCCCTCTGCAGCAGCCTCCAAACCCTCCTAGTCTGACCTTTCAGGGACACCAATCGCCAGTGGGTGGCAGGATTCGCCATCTCACTGGCGCATCATCACGTCAGACAGGGGTGTTTTGCAAATAGTCCGAAGGGGCTACACCATCCCCTTCGAGACTACCTCCCCCAGCCATGCCACCTCAGTACCATTGCATGTCGGAGGATCATCTGGCCCTTCTCCAACAGGACGTTACGGTTCTTTTGGTCAAGGGAGCCATTGAGCGAGTTCCTGCCCCATAAGTAGGTTGTGGTTGCTAGTTCCACTACTTTCTGGTGCCCAATAAGGACAAAGGCCTGCTTCCTATCTTGGATCTCAGGAACGTCAACCGCTTCCTCCGGAAGGAGAAGTTTAAAATGTTGTACCTGGCTCAGGTCATTTCTGCCCTAGACCCTGGAGACTTGATGGTAGCATTGGACTTGCAGGACGCCTATTTTCACTTCACCATCCTGCCGGCCCACCGGCGTTACCTGCGGGTCACGGTGGTCCACGAGCACTTTCAGTTTACTGTGCTCCCCTTCTGCCTTACCAGTGTCCCTCTGGTGTTCACAAAGGTGCTGGCGGTGGTCATTGCTCATCTGCGCAGATCAGGGGTTGCAGTCTTCTCCTATCTCGATGACTGGCTTTTGTCTCTCACCTCCACACTACAGCGGACCTCCTGCATTCGCTGGGGTTTTCTATCAACGTGCCGCAGTCACACCTGACTCCCTCTCAGAAGCTCCTCTTCATGGGAGCGGTTCTGAACACGACACAGTTTCAGGTCTATCCTTCCGAGCAGCGAGTCTGGGATATTTAGGCAGTGATTCCGATCTTTCAGCCTCTATCCCGGGTTTCAGTAAGGGGGACCCTGAGGCTACTGGGTCTGATGGTCTCCTGCATCCTGCTGGTGGTTCATGCCAGATGGCGTATGCTGGCTCTGCAGTTGGGCCTGAAGTTCCAGTAGGCACAGCATCATGGGAAATCAAGCGCGGCCTGGCCCAAGTCATCCTCGTGGCTCCGGATTGGGCACAAAGAGTTTGGTACCTCGAGCTATTACACATGGCCAACAATCCTCCGATACGACTGCCTCTTCAGGAAGATCTTTTGTCACAGCAGCGGGGGACGGTCCTCCACCTGAACCTGTCAAGTCTCTACATCCTTGCGTGGAGATTGAGCAGGAACAGTTGACGGCCTTTGACCTTCCTCCCGAAGTCTGTGAAGTTACCTTGGCAGCCAGGCATCCCTCCACTAAGACGGTATACGCCTGCAGATTGAACACATTTGTGGCATGGTGCACAGCAAAGGCTGTGGATCTCCTTTCTGCCCCTCTTTCTGAGGTTCTCTTGTTCCTCCTTTCTTTGGCCCAGCAGGGCTCTGCTCTGGGCACTCTAAAGGGCTACCTCTCGGCCATTTCAGCCTTCCTTAGGCTTCCTGATCAGCCTTCTCTTTCGGCCCCTGTTGTAAATCACTTCCTTAAGAGCATTGCTCATATTTTTCCTCCTGTTCTTTTCGTAATGCCCCAGTGGGACTTGAACCTAGTTCTAACTTATCGTATGTGCTGCTGCATAACTGTCCTCTTCATTCATTCAATTCTTTATTTCGGTTATAATAACCATAAAAGAGTACCGTACAATAAAAAACAATCATTGTAACAAAATACAGCATTTCTAAAGGGTGCAATAATCCATACATAAATACAATATACAATATAAAAATTTTAAATATTAATTTGTACACAGTGTTGGTTTGTCAACCATTTAAAATAAGAATAAAAATTTAAAAACCAGGGATAATGATAAAACCATTACATTTTTTGACCATTCCTTTTCCTAATTATCGCAACATTAAGTAAGAATCGACTCAGGCTAAATACTATACTCTGTGATGTGTCGCCCTTAAATATTCTTTCCCCATCAATGACCCGGCGAAGACCCAAATTTAAGCAGATAGGTTTGATCCATTTTGTCCTTGCCCGCATATATGCAGGGCATATAAATAGGACATGTGTCTCATCCTCCTTGGCGTCCATGTCGCACAATTTGCACAGGTCAGATTTATTATTGTTATTGTTGGGCGCCCACTTCGATGTTCTAAAATTAAGTTGCAAAATGCCATAGCGATACTTTAAGTACAGTGATTTAGCCAAAGGGGGTTCAATTTCATCCATAAAATATTCGAATTTGCTTCCACATTTAAAATTTAAAAATTTAAGGGTCAATGATCCAAGTTTAGGGTTACGTAATACAGAGTTATGAATATAGTCCCAATATGTGTCCTTCAACAATTTTTTGGAAGAATTGGTAAGAGAATCAGGATCTGTCCAAAAGTTGCGGAAGCCCAACTTTGTGAACCAGTTTTCAATATACGCTAACCAAACCAACCGAGTAGCATTCTTTATTTGAATTATTTCCTTCAATGCATCTCTGTAGTCTGCAAGCTCATCGGTTGACCACAGGCGCACCCAGTACAATAATGGGCGTAAATGGGCTTGATCGTCCAAACTACGTATATTCAGATCCCAAAATAACGGGACAAGAGGGGTGCAGCCCGGGATCGCTAGAATTTGCCTAAAAAAACTGTTTTCTTGGGCTGAAAAAGAATCTCGTAATACATAGCCCCATAATTCTGCCCCGTATAGGGTAGCTGATTGGACTTTATAATTAAAAAGTTCAATAGCAGGTGATATTGCTTTAGTAGGGCTACTTTTAAACTTCCTGATTATAGGGGCTTGATTTTGTATTAATGTTAACCTTGAATTTTCTATTTGCGGTTTCCAATTCATCCTAGTATCGAGGGTAATACCCAGATATTTAAAATTATTCACTTGTTCGATCTTTTCCTTATTTACATCAAAGACTTTATTAAACCCTCTATGGGGGTTAATCGTCATAACTTTAGTTTTGGAAGCATTAATTTCAAGATTTTTATCCAGGCAGTAGGCCCGAAATTTGTTCAGGAGATTTTGTAGTCCTTTAGGCGTCTGGGAGATTAAAATCGTATCATCCGCAAATAATAATGCCGGAACGGCTTGACCACACAACTTGGGAGAGTCATGCTCGCAGCCCAAGAGGGTGTCAGGGATGTCGTTTACATAAAGAGAGAAAAGGGTTGGTGCCAAAACGCAACCTTGTCGGACACCTCTCTTTATATTTATTCTCTCCGATAACTCTCCATTAGGACCCCACCTCACTCTTGCATAGTTACCCTCGTGTAGCCTAATCAATTGTTGGCAAATTTCCCCAGGGGCGCCCATATCCCTCAGCCTTTTCCATAACTGCCCCCTGGGAACCAAATCAAAGGCCGCTTTAAGGTCCACGAAGGCTACGTATAGATGGGATTTCCTTATATTAATATATTTCCATGTTAAACATAAAAATCTAAAAACCTGGTCTATTGTACTAATTCTGGCTCTAAAACCTGCCTGGTATTTAGTAAAAATAGAATGATCCTCGATCCACATATTCACAATTTATTAAGAAGTTGGCGCGCATACATTTTTTGCAAGACATCTATCAAACTGATAGGTCTATAGTTTGATGGGTTGGATCTATCCCCCTTCTTAAAAATGGTCACAATTTCCGCACCCTGCCAGGTTTCTGGGATTGGGGCACCTCTTGCAATATCATTGCTAAGTAAATTAATATAGGGGGCCCACAAATTATTCTCGTGTTTCCAGAGGTCCCCAGGGATTTTGTCTGGACCTGGGGCTTTACCTTGTTTAACTGAATTAATGGCTAGTATGGTATCTGCCAGGCTAAATGTTAACGTAGTGTCACAAGTGCTTTGCCCTAGGTATTCGTTCGTTTTTCCTTCCTCCTCCCCTTCACATGAGTACAATGTGGAGAAGTGTTTGACCCAGACTTTTTCTTCTAGAAACCTATCTCTGGATTGCACACCTTCTTTGGTGCCCTTTGCTATAAGGTTCCAGAACAGCGTTTGGTCTTTTAATTTACAAGCTTGGAGTAGATCTGCCCAGACTTGTTCGTCCCATGATTTTTTTGCTAATAAAATAGTATTTTTATAAAATATTCTCTTTTCTCTCAGGATATTTATTTGCTTCCCTTTTATAGCCTTTATAAGTTCTAATTTAGCCTGCCGGCAGGCTTTATTATACCAAGGTCCCTCCTTAAGTCGGTTAATCCGACAGGGTTGGCCTTTGTTGACCTCTTTTGAGAGGATTTTTCTAAGTTGCTGCATCAAATTCCTATGTACTAATGTTACCGAGTGTTCCTCAATATTGCTGTTGACTAAGGGCGACATAAGTTTTACATAAAGTACATAGATTTCTCTAATTGTACCAACATTACCCATTACAGCAGGCCATTTTAGAGACCTGCAATTGTTGGACTCTAAGGGGTCATGAGTGGAATTGTGATCACCAGGTATCAATACCTTAGGGAACATAAACAATGAGCCAGTGATAGTCAAAGAAAGAGGGAAGTGGTCACTTTCAGTACGGCTATCCACATTCAAATCTATGAGCGTTGGCCATAAATTCAAGGAGACCAATATATAATCGAGATGGCTAGTAGAATGACCTCTTTCAAAGGTCGGTTTGCTTGGGCAATCAGAAGGGAGTCGACCATTACAAGAGCGCAGGCCATGTTCCATAATCATCCTTAGAATCTGCAATGAACCATTTGTGCAAGGTATTTTATAATTAGCGTCAATGCTAGGGATGTCATAGGCCTTATCTTCTTCTCCATGGATATCATCTAACCCCGTAATAGGTTCAAAACTCCTATTAAGATCTCCTCCTATAATCAGCATAGTTTTATGATCTAGACTACGAATGAAACCATCTAGTTGGGCTATTGTGTCTGATTCTTTGTTTGACGGATGGGGTCTGTTGTATATATTAATGATACAGATTGCCCGTCCTTTAGTGTCATTAAATTTTATAGCCAAGATATCGGGGCTATTTGAATCCACTTGCGTAAAGTCAATGCCCAGCGTAATTCTTGCCCAAATTTTCAGACCACCAGATGGTCTACCTTTGTTTAATTGTGATGCTGCTATATGAAAAGACCTATAGCCTACTTTAAAAAAGTGTTCTACTCCCCATGTTTCTTGGAACAAGATAAGATCCGCATTGTTAATATAGTTATGCCATGCAGGATCAGACATGTTTTTCTTTATTCCAGCGATATTCCAAGAGATTAGTTTGACCACAGCTTCCTTGGTACTATCAAGTTGGCTCAAGTCTATATTTATGACTTCATCAATTCTTGTTATTGATGAAGTATTGTTCCCCACTTCTTTTTGCAGGATTAGGTTATTATCCTGTTTGGCTGTGTCCCAAGTGATACACCCATCCATAGTTGCCTTAGTGGGTTTGACAATTATATCATTCTCTTTATCATAGCTCATAGATTTGAATGTGGATAGCCGTACTGAAAGTGACCACTTCCCTCTTTCTTTGACTATCACTGGCTCATTGTTTATGTTCCCTAAGGTATTGATACCTGGTGATCACAATTCCACTCATGACCCCTTAGAGTCCAACAATTGCAGGTCTCTAAAATGGCCTGCTGTAATGGGTAATGTTGGTACAATTAAAGAAATCTATGTACTTTATGTAAAACTTATGTCGCCCTTAGTCAACAGCAATATTGAGGAACACTCGGTAACATTAGTACATAGGAATTTGATGCAGCAACTTAGAAAAATCCTCTCAAAAGAGGTCAACAAAGGCCAACCCTGTCGGATTAACCGACTTAAGGAGGGACCTTGGTATAATAAAGCCTGCCGGCAGGCTAAATTAGAACTAATAAAGGCTATAAAAGGGAAGCAAATAAATATCCTGAGAGAAAAGAGAATATTTTATAAAAATACTATTTTATTAGCAAAAAAATCATGGGACGAACAAGTCTGGGCAGATCTACTCCAAGCTTGTAAATTAAAAGACCAAACGCTGTTCTGGAACCTTATAGCAAAGGGCACCAAAGAAGGTGTGCAATCCAGAGATAGGTTTCTAGAAGAAAAAGTCTGGGTCAAACACTTCTCCACATTGTACTCATGTGAAGGGGAGGAGGAAAAACGATTATTTGTGGGTATCTGGAAATAGTTGTCAGGCCCCCACGGCATAGCTTCATATGCCGTGTTTGCCCGGCGGTTGTATGTACGGATAGCCTTCTCACTATAAAAATAATTAAGATTTTTAATTCTAATAGGGCCCTTGTCATTATAATATTCGTCGTTACAAGCTAGTGCCACTACATTCCTATCCCTGAAATTAACTATAATCGTGTCTCCTTGTATGTCTTTTACCTTTCTACCTATCCAGCCAACCCTTCTGACAAACAGTATCTCTCCATTTAAATATCTAGGGATCGGCCTATTCGTGTTCAACCAGAATAGCACTTTGTTCTTTAACTCTTGGTAGGATTCTGATTTCCCATTCTTCAGTTCAGGGACACCAATAAGTGCAATTGTATAGGGTAATGATTCTGGTGGTAAATCAATTGTTACCAGAGGAGTTTTTGTACTTCCTTCATGCTTGTGTGTTATTTTTTCTGTGCTTTGTGGTATGACAGCTCTTCCCTTCATGATCTTCCCTGCACTAGATGTTGGACTTTTAGCACGCTTTTCTGACTTTTGTTTATTACAATTCAGACCTTTACTATTTAGGGCCTTTGTTGGTTGTACTATCGGTACCGCACTTACAGCACTTCCAGCACTTGTGGTGTTTGCAGAGTCAGCGTTAGATGGTAATAAGTTCTCTGATCTCCCTCTAACTTCTACCTTTATCAGGTTTTTTAGGGAAGTAAAATTATCCAGAGTTAACTGTTCCAATTTCTCCAACTTTTCATCTACCAATTTGATCCTTTCAAGGACTGGCAAAATCATTGACTAACAATGTGCTCTATGTGTGCCAATGTCCCATAGACACCCTCACTAGAAACTGGAGTTATGGTTCCAGTAGGGCTGTCTATAGTGATTTGAGTAGATCGCCCTTGGTTATCATTAGGCCTTACAGGTATCCTTTTTGTGGGAGGTCTTTGCTTAGGGGTTTCCAAATCTTGGGTTTTAAATAATTTTGGTTCCCTCCCTTTTTGTACCGCTTCTATTATTTTCCTCTTCGAAGCCCCACCAGTTCTTACTCGATTAGGAATACGTCTATTGGTCGTTTTGGGTAGTAGGGATTTGGTCATTAAGAGTAACTCTTTATATGGCCTCACGTCATTGTGATTTGGGTGACTGATATTCCCATTTGCTAGCAGGGGTGGGGACCTATCTAAAGCAGTAAGACTCCCACTCTTGTTCAATGACGCCCAGGGGGAGAGGGCCAGGTCCTCCATGGCCACTGATTCAGTTGCTATACCATGTGTCTCTACAGATGTATCCTGGTGCTGTACAATTGATATAAGTGGCGTACTAGTTACACTTGTTACACTTGTTGCAGAGAGAGACATTACGGGAGAAGGTTTTTTTTAGGAGTGGAATATTGTTGCTTCCCTCGACTCCTGGAAGCCCTACATAAGAGTCCAAAAATGTGGATCCAGGTGAAACTATTGGCTGTTCATTAGAAGTGGGATTTAGCGAAGCAAGGCGCATGTTGGGGGGGAGTGATAAGCGTCTCTCTGTGCTCTCTATAGCAGTTACAACAACACCTATAGTTTTCTGCAACATCCTATCGATCGCAGTCAAACTCGGCAAGGGGACCTTAGTATTTTTGGTCTGCAGATCCATAGATCGTTTCTTCGTGTTGGTTTTTTTCTCCATAATTCAATTGCCGGGTCGGCCTCCTAAACGGTACAACAGTAATACCTTGTCAATAGGATGCAGGATGAGCAGAGGGGCGCCTCGGTAGATCTTAAGGAGTGGGCCCCAGCCCAGCCTCCTCCGGCCCCGGACGGCCACAGACGGTCCCGCCCTTGTCCCGGGCTTCTCCCGGCGCTACCCGCGCGCGATCCCACGACGCGGGAGCAGCGCCGTAATTTTAAGCGCCTCCTGGCGCGCAATGCTCGGTCACGTGGTTCGTGACCGCTAGGGCACCTGGGTATCGTAGTCCGGTCTCCCCACTGCGGCCGCGCGAGATGGAAATGCGGCGGCGGGAGACCGGAACGGCTTCAGGCAGCAGGAGAGCAGGGCAGACAGCGGGATCCACGGGTCTTCCTCAGGGCCAAGGACCTCACCGTGTCAAGTAAGTAAGGACAAGAACAAGGAACTTCAGATTCTGACCTTAAAGACTGCTTTTCTGGTTGCCATCACCCCTGCGCGCAGGGTGAGTGAGCTCCAAGCACTTTCTTCAAAACTTCAATTTTTGGCTGTTCTTCTGGACAAGGTTGTCCTTCGCACTCGTCCATCCTTTCTTCCCAAAGTGGTTACTTCTTTCCACATTGGTCAAACCATCACTTTGCCCACCTTCTTTCCGCCTCCGCATCCTTCTAAAGAGAAAGAGAGGGTCTACCATCTGGATCCAAAACGTGCACTTAGTGGGTGCTAAAAAAGGTCCGGCAGTACACAAACGGACCATCTCTAGGTGGGTTGTTTTGTGTATCAAAGCTTGCTATTCTTTGGCAAAGAAGGAGCCTCCTGTGGGGCTACGTGCCCATTCCACCAGGGTGACAGCAGCTACCACTGCTTTAGGACGGGGAGTCCCCCTCAATGACATCTGTCAGTCAGCGATGTGGGTATCACTGCACACGTTCACAAAACACTACTGCCTGGACAGCCAAGTCCGGAGAGACTGCTTTTTTGGCCGTTCTGTTCTCCGGGACTTTCTGGTATGAACTTGGTTCGCAGACCCTCCTCCGGGGTTGGTATTGCTGGGGTATCTATTCACAAGGTAAGGAATCTATAACTAATTGTCTCTTTCAGACGAACAAGTTACTTACCTTCGGTAACGATATATCTGTAAGAGACATAGATTAGTTATAGATTCCTTACTGCCCCACCCATCCTCCCCGTTCTGCGAACTGACTTCTAGGGTTAAGGATTTCCTTTCAGGGCCCCAGTTTTGCGCACCAGTGGACAGTGTCTTGCATGGCTCTGCGCTTCTGCCGTGAAAAGTGGTGTACAGAACTGGCGTCAGCGCTCGATGGCGGCGTCATCCTGGCGACCACGATGCCGCCGACTAATGCAGAGCCGGCCGACTACACCTTTCGATGCGCAGGGGTACTGCTGGCGAAAAAAATTCTCCGGATCCAGTCTGACACCTGGGGGTAATTCACAAGGTAAGGAATCTAGAAATAATCTATGTCTCTCATAGATATATTGTTACAGAAGATAAGTAACTTGTTCTATATGTATATTTATCAACAGATTTGGATAATGGAGGGATGTATATATTTGGCATCAGGTCACAGAGAATAGATATATCTTTACTCATTAAAAAATGTCTTTGCCACATGCTGAACATGAGGTTTATATTATGGAAAAATGTTAGCTATCCTAACACTTATGCAAAGAGAAATACGGTTATACAAATGGCATTTCTTCAAGCTTAAGACTAAGCAGGCTCTGCCATCCATCTGTTGTCTATAGCCAGTCCATATCTAGACACACTGGCTGGAGAAGAAGAGGAGGTAGTGGCATGTATCAGATGGCCAAACAATATTCATTGTTCAAGTACTAACACAGCTTTCAAATGTTATATTTTTAGTAATAGCAATGAGCATGTACTTAGTGCAATCTTTTTTTTCTACAGTGTTCCATTAAAAGAACACATTCCAGAACTGGTAACACCATGAAACTTCAAACCGCGCCACCAATAAAAGCCTAACCTGGCCTCGAAGCAGCCTTTAGATTGGACAGTTAACCAATTGCACACATGTACAGTCTTTCAGGTAGCAGACACCATGAAGGAGGATTGTTTCTACCTAAGCTTCACACTGCATAGTATCCCACCTTTTCTTTCAGCCTGTTGCAATTCAAGGTCGGCATTAATCATTCAGGGACTGTTGTTTTTAACAACAAGTATGGGAACTGTTTTGTTAACGTAAACATGCATGGGAATGTAGTTATGAATAGACCCCGCTCACTTTGACTCAGATTCTTGACTATCTCTGATCAGCTGAATGTTTCACACCGTCAGTCACATTGACCTTTAATTTTCTGTGATGGCGCTGACTAGACTGGCATTGCGTGGTTCGCTTGTATCAATCTCGCCTGATACACAAATGCTGCAGCTGCTTGGTGGGCAGCTGCAGCATGCCCCCATCTCCTGCCTGCCACTGCCTACCCTTGACTGTGGTACAACAGGCTCATGGGTCCCCGGCAAGGGAGTCATGCAAGAAAAGAAAAGCTCCCAGAAGCATGGACTTTCCTGCATAGCTCTGCACATGCCCCAGCACACCAGTGGGCAGAGGCTGCAGCTTTGAAGCATGCCGCAGCCCTCTCTGCCTGACACTCCTACTTAGGATGACTTGTCTCTGTGCTAAGGTTCTATGACAAATAACGGCTGGCTTACCTCACTCTGCACCCAAAAAGTGAGGACTGCAAACATTTGAAAAAAAAATCAAATGCTAAAAATAAACAGTTGAAAAGCGAGTGAAGTTTAAATCATTTTGCCTTGTATACAAAGCAGTTCATGTAATTAGCCTGGATTATTTGGCTAATGATTTCAGGAGATACTCTCCCTCCCGTCTGCTGCGCTCATCTGATGCACATCTGCTGGTTCCACCGTGGGTCACTGAATGCTGTACAGAAGGTAGACGTATCTCTGTAGCGACAACACCTCTTAGTTTCCCCAGGCTCTGCTTGTAGCCATATCTTTATTGGAAATGTTTTGCTTTACCACCAGGACACCCTTTATGGTATTTGCAGCGCTGTATTAGGTGGGTTTGTTGGACATTCACTAACATTTAGAAGATACTATGAACATATCTAAAGACTATGGAGTCTTGGTGTCCGAGTGACTCACACATACAAAGTATCACAGGTTGACTCAAGTTATAACATTACAAATTGCTACACCACAAAAGGAGCCTGTATATTAAGTACTGGATAGTTAATAGACCAGTGCAGTACAATTCTGCTGTCTGGTGTGGTCCAACACTGACCAGCATCACCATTCCCACTGCTTTGTGTGCAGTATTCAGATTTGTTCCATATGTGGTAGCATAAAGAAGCCCGCAAAAAACGACGTTTTTGTGGCATCACTGAACACATGGTAACAAACGTTTTGTAGGAATATTCAGGTTTAAGAAGAAAGGGCCATTGTGTCTGAATTTTACATTAGCCATGGAGGCAGATGGAAAGTTGTATGCTTTCTTCACCTACAAGTGGAGAGAGCAGCTTTTATGTGATGCAGTAAACGTAGACCTATGGTTATGTGGCTTATGGTTGTGCTGGCAGAAATTCAAACAGAACACCAGACAATGTTAGACTAATAATGGAACACTCACAAGTCAAATACAAGGGAGTAAAACAGATGCAAATAGTAATGGATGTCCAATGCAAGGAACAAGCACTATCAAATGCGAGAAATAAACTCATGAAATAGATATATATACACAAAGTGAATAATCAAGGATTCCAATACATCACCTATTGAGATAAACCCATCATTCTGGTCACCTTTACTGGGAGGCTCTTGTCAGTCACACAGGATACTCAATAGAGAAACACCAAAAATGTCCCTGTGGCGGTGCGTCCTCCCCCCAAGCGAGCTTTTGTCTGAGCGCCAAGATTTTCTGTCTTTAATACCTTTGCTAACATGGAGAGAGACTTCTAGACATTCCCCCTCCCATCATCTATTGCAAAACCAAGGCTGACCGTGTCAGGGTCATCACAGAAGCTGGCCAGGCCTCTGTATTTGACCTCCGACAGAGAAGGACACTCCTCTCTCACGCTTTTAAACGCATATCCCACACATTCTTTTCCAAGCAAGGCTGTATTGCGCTGTGCTGTGAAGAAATAAAAACATCCCTCTCTGAAGCTGCAAGAAGGCGCAAATTGAAATCATGCGAGAGCACAAAATTATGTTGTACATTCAAAATGCAGTCAATTAAAACACATGGAGTCAATCGTAACCATAATCTCACAATATATAAATGCATGTAGCACTACACCATGCCAAGCTCTTTTTGTGTTGTCCCAAATATCACAATGTCATCACTAATTGGAAAAGCATGTGTAACAGGTTGGATCACTCAACGAATAACACTCTGAAATATCTCAGCAGTTGAAGATATTCCAAACGTCAGTCTTTTGTATCTGAACAAAGCCCCCCGAGTTTAAAAAGTAGCAATGTACCTACAGTTCTCTTCCAGCTGGATTTGATGTTATCCTTTGTTCAGGTCAAGATGGGAGAAGACTTTGGCTCAGTTCAGCTGCATGACCATGTCTGCTATGTGGAGACCTGAATATCCTTCTCTCGATTGCTATGTGCACATAGCATATTAACACACATGCGCACAGCGTCTCCACTGTCCTCCTTTGGGTCCACAACTGAAACTAATGGTGAAGGACTGGTGGAGCGTTCAATGATGTCATGCTTCAACAGTGTCTAGTTCTTTCTTAACGGTTTCTTTTAGGTGAAAAGTGACTCTGTGGTGCTGTTGGGCAACAAGGCAAATGTCCTCATTGATACGAAGTTGCACTTTCATTATTCTTGAAACTGCCTAGGCCATGAAACAATGACGGCAACTGACACAATTTCAGACTCAACACAGATGTCGTCGTTCAGTGATATCAGTCCCATGTCAGCAGCAGAGGAAAAGCTTAGTAGGCTGGCACGAGATGAAGTTCCCTAAAGGACATGAATTGGTGCTTGCACTGATGTTGTTTTATAAAGTCCTATGGTTGCTGTAAATGACCTTTGACTCGGTAACGGTTTAGAAGCGGCCCACATGTATACCTTCTTGTATGAAGGGGTAAGGAGTGGCACAGGAGGTAGGCTGTAGAACTGTTCTACTGGCATGATGTTAATCGATGCACCACTGTCTATGATTAAGATCATGGGGCAGCCATTCACCAAGTAATTTTGGGACAGTGTCCAAATGAATTATGTTGCTCCATTTGCTGATTCTTCTTTGACTTTTGATCTTATTTGCAAGTAGCTAATCCTACAGGTGCATGTCTTTCCTTAGTTGATATCATCACCGCACAATTGTCTTTCGCGCTAGTGCTTGATAACAACGTTAAAGAGCCTTTATATGATGAGGATCGACTGCGCTTGGTTTCTACTTGCTGTAACTGATGCTGCCTTTTGGCCTTGTGGGCATGGTGAGAATGCTTCTTGAACCTTCTGACGTCCATTTTATCTTCTTGCTGTGATGCCTTTGGTTTCTCTTTCGCTTTGCAGGCTGTTATGAAGTGGTTTCATTTCCGGCAGCCTTTGCATAACTGTTCTATGGCTGGACATTTACCTTCATGGGGAAATGAAAACCCACATAGGAAGCATAGCTTTTTCCTTCTTCGGAGACATTGTCTTGTGTGTCTCTACTTTGTGCTTATGCTTCATTTTCATGATCAATGCTAATTCAATACATGCTGTTCCTGCTTCCATATCAGCAGCTTGTTAATCTGCTTGTTCTTCTGCCCTTGCAGCCATTAGCATTTTCTGTAAACTGAGGGGCTTATTTACAAGAAGCATGCTCCTCCAATGCGTCATAATCTGTGTCGCATTGGTTGGGCTGTCAGTACTCCACATTTACAGGGTTGATGCGTCACTTATTAGACTCCTGCGTCAAAATGAATCTGCATCTGAACCAGCTGTGTTACTTGAGTATTAACAAAGTAGGTGTTCCTTCGTAATTTCCACCAAAAAACAGACGCATTGATATTTACAAGTTTTTCAAAAAGTGATGCATCGCTGGAAACTGTCGCACAGAGGCCCAAAGGCATCAAAGTTCCTGCTTCTCGGAAACCCAAGCGTAGAAAATGACGCATTGGCTTTGATATATAAAGAGAAGCCAGACAGAACAGTGTGACAAGCACAACTACACAATGGAGGTGCTAATATTGTAGCTAGGAGTCACAAGGATACCACCACCACTACCCCAAACACCCAACCCTTCACCCCTCATCACCTCAAAGGCAGCGTAGGAGAAGGGAGCGTGTCTATCAGCAGCAGACTTCCATCATTGATCCCAGGGAGGATGAGGTGATCACCTACTACCGGCTCAGGAGGGAGTCCATCGTCAAACTGCTACACCTGATAGTGCCCAGGCTCCAGGCACCAATCCCAGGGCCACCAACATACCACTGCAATTCAAGCTCATGGCTGTCCTACACATATTGGCATCTGGTTCATTCCAGATCACAGCTGCCAGAGTGACAGGAATCTCACAGCTATCTTTCTCGACTTTCCCACCCTCTGTCCAGGACGCTATCATCCACCTAACACCACAATACCTCCTCTTCCCCAACACACAACAGCTGCAAATGGGGATCAAGCAAGGCTTCTATGCCATAGTTGGTTTCCCACATGTGCTGGGTGCCATGGACTGCACACATGTGCAGCTGATCCCCTCTGCAGCAAAATCACATCCCTACAGGAAACAGAAATACACATACTCAACGAACGTCCAGGCCATCATGGACAATCGGTGCATGTTCACCAACTTGTTGGCCAAATACCCTGAGTTTGTGCCTGATTCCTACATCTTCAAAAACTCCATCATCAATGAGCACTTCCAAAATGGCACATATGGGAATTGTAGTGGTTGGTAAGTACTTCTGAAGTACATGTCAGACTTAATAACAGTAACGATTCAATGACCCAGTGGACAGATCTGTGTGTGCTACCTGAGACAGTACATATGTAGGAGGGTGGTTTTCATACTTGCACCAATCATCAGGGCACATGTGCAATGGAAACCTGCAAGTCACATGTTAAGACGTGCTAATCCACTGCGTGTGTCTATCCATATTGGGAAGAACCTGAGCAATGCAAAGCTTGGACAAATACCATATTGCAAGAAAGTGCTGCCATGGCTGTTGTATGTGTGTCCAAATGTAACATGCACCACATGTAATCACCACATTACAACTTCTGAACAATTTGAAGGCTCGGTCATTGCAAGATAGTGCAGCAACGACATCAGTGGTTCCACAGGGACACATGTTTGTGTCCATGTGAAACAAGTTTGTACTGGTACAGCCTACTCATGGATGACAACAAATCCGAATTTGTAATAAACAGACTCTCACTTCTGTGACAATGGACCTACAAAACTAAGCCATAGCCCAAATGTGTTTGGCCCATTTTCGCAAGCCATGCACATTTCAATCTGACACAGAGAACAGGAATAGACGTGGAATTAATTGTGCCAATCTTCATGGAACCAATTGCGTACAATAGTGGTCGAAATGTGTAAGTGTCATTCAGTACACATAACATGACAGACATGTACTTGAAGGGGACGCGCTAGCAAGGTGGACTGCTATCTGGTTCCTACACCATGAGAGACCTCACTGTGTCCCTAGGTGGGGTTGGACTATGCCCCCCCCCAGCATACCCGCAGGCCGAAAGAGGGGCCGGATATGCTGAAAAGTTCCCAGTACTTCCTGCGGTGCAGGACGCGCCCGGGCATGTGTCCGGGCCAAGACAGGCCCATCTTAGCCCATCATAGACTATCAGAAACTGGGATGGGCCAGTTCTCTCGGCTTTCAATATTTTTTGCTTGTGTTGGGAGGCTGTTTTCCGCTATTTGACAATTACTTGGTTTCATTGGCTGGGGTGGGACACGGTATCTCATTTCAGCATCTGCCTGAGGCGTGGTGACGATTCCTGAGGCACTATTGGACACACACCAGCTTTTCTGCCACTTAGTTCTTTGATTAATAGATCCGCGCTAAGGTACTGTTGATTCTGTTTTTTAAGGCCTTTCTCTTTTACTGGTTTTGTGCAACTTAGAATCCTTCTCCGTACCTGAAGTTCTTATATTTTACCTCTCTATATCTGTCATGGGGAAACGGAAAGCAGAGGCCAAATAAAACTATATTGATAAAAGGCCCATAATCATTTGATTTTATCTTTCTTGATTAATGTGGTTGGAGCCCTGGCAGATGAAATCTCATCTGTGGAAGAACAATTGACACACTAGACAGGGCCTGGACACTTTGACAGTAGCTGAGGTTCCTGTCCCCCCGGACTTAGGAATTACGTTGCCCTGTAATAATGAAGACATTTCTGTTTGTGCGGCTGTGGAAAGCAATTCGGACTGTGTGGTTTTGGCTGCCCTGCATGAAGGTCAAGAGAAGGGGATACTGGGCGGGAGTGTTGCTACAAAGAGGCAGATAGAAATAAAAATAATAGGGTGATACCACTGTACCCTCTGTCACCAAGTACAGGAACCGTAAGGAAACAAACAAGCATTTGCAATGCAATAGGTCTCGCATTTTCAAGAGTTAGTGTTATGGGCATTGCAAATAGCAAAGTATTTTGCCTAACTATAAAATGTGAGGCTTTGGTTTGGTTATGTGTTTTTAAAAATAATATATGTAAACTTGAGCGTATTTAACGTAAAATAAAAAGTAAATGCTAAATTAAAATAGAGTCAAAAGGCATTTAACTATTAAGCACATGTAAGATACGAAAAACAGTCCAAAGTGAATATGTTATAATATGTTATCAGATGATCCTGTGCCAGTTACTTTGTCTTTACCGACCGCTGTTCTTCCTGTAAGATAGCGTTTGTGAAAAGCTCTTTGTGGCGAGCCCGGCAGGATAAAACAAAAGCATGGCCGCTAACTTAAATATGAAGTGGTGTGTACAGAAAAGGAAGGCATGGCCGCTACTACGAAAGAATGTGAAAAAATGAACGAGAGGTGTGGCACACACAAGCCGTATGTCATAATTAACCACCACAAGTTAAACATATCTACAGATGGTATATGCATGTATATATACTCAAATGTACACAATAAAATTAAACAAATGAAAATATGTATGCACTCTACTAATCTATTATAGCGTACCGGGAGGGCAAGGGGAATAAAGAGGGCAGTACTGTGCAGAACACTGCTAGCCCGTGACTGCCTGTCTGCATCCTTCTGTGTACCGCTTCTACCTGGGTGTGAGGTGCCTGCTCTGCAGCACTCCACACACACCGTGTACCACACACACATCTGTGTAACCAGCCTCCACTGAGAGAGAGGAACTGTGACAGGCACCACAAACCGAGGCACGAGAAACACTGTCAATCGTGACAGCACTGAGCTGGAGACCGTGGCACGAGAAACTCGGTCTGTCTGGGCAGGAGCGAGAGGACCGTAGCACGGGGGTCTTCTGCTACTTGAGAGGAAGAGGAGGGACGAAGGTAAAGACCCTAGTCTGCCATCTGTGTTTCTCTCGTGAACCCTTGTGCTCTCTAGTTAGTGCCCTGTTTTCCCTAGGCTTCCCCGTATTTAACTAGTCGGTCTTCTCTATTCCTCTAGTCACTCCCCTGTATTTCTTTAGTCTGCTCTCTGTGGGACTCCAGACTGCCTCTTGTGTTCCTCCGGTCTGTCCCACGTTTTCTCCAGTGCTTCTTGCTTTCTGTTGCTTTGCCCCTATGCTTGTCTAGTACGTGGTGCGCTGCCCCCTTCTGGTTGGACCCGATGCTCTCCTAGTGTGCTTATGAGATCTGCTTGTCTCCCCCATACCCTGGCGTGCCCGTGTACTGCTAGTTTACCCAGTGCTGCCCTTGTGTTCTCTTATGTTCTCCTGGTTTGCCCCATGCTTCCTTAGAGTGCCCATGTTTCTGCGAGTTTGACTCCCCCATACCCTGGCGTGCCCGTGTACTGCTAGTTTACGCAGTGCTTCACTTGTGTTCTATTATGTTCTCCTGGTTTGCCCCATGCTTCCCTAGAGTGCCCATGTTCCTGCGAGTTTGACTCCATGCTTCCCTAGAAAGCCCGTGTCCTACTAGTTTGCTTCTATGCTTCCCCAATGCTCGTCTGCATTCGGCTAGTTTGCCACTGCTTCCCTAGTGTGCTTCTGTGCTAGCTTGCTCCCTGTGCTTAATAATGCGCTCCTCCTGTATTCTTCTAGTTTTTCCCTGTGCTTTCCTAGTGCGCTCCTGTATTCCACTAGTTTGCCCGTGTGCTTTCCTAGTGCGCTCCTGTATTCCACTAGTTTGCCTGTGTGCTTTCCTAATGCGCTCTTGTATTCCACTAGTTTGTCCCATGTTTTCCTAGTGTGCTTTTGTGCACTGGAGGTTTGATCCCATGCTTCTCTAGTATGCTCCTGTGTTCCTCTGGTATATCCTGCATGTCCCTTACTCTGCCCCTTGTGTTTCTCTAGTCTACTTTTCCGTCCTTGTGGTCTGTCTGCAGTGTTTCCTAGTCTGCCCCTGTATTCCTCTAGTTTGCCCCTGTGCACCCTTGGCCTATCTGACCTCTTTACCCTGTTTTCTGTTGTGGACGTGTGGTGAGCAGTCTATATATCGACTTTTAAATATCGAGGGACATAAATATCGAGTCAAAAATATCTACTGTGGAGGAGCCTAGCGCGCAACCAAGATGGCCGCGTAGGTGCGAGGCTCCCGAGGACCTCCTACGATTATCCTGACATTATCCTGCCCTGGATGAGGGGACTAGGTTGGTGAACCTGAGCTGAGGTGGCACCCGTTTCCCGCTTCCGAATCGGACCTCGGACACCGGAGTGAGCACCGATTGAAGTGTGCGGCCTTCCCCTCGCCGGACCCCGGATTTGCGCTGTGGGGTGATCCAGTGACAAAGTGAACAACAGCGGCAGGCAGGGCCTGGCGACTCGCGTGCCCCGCACTTTCGCTTTCGCACCACCTTGTCGTCTCTGCGAGGTTGGGTCGCAGAGCCCTTGGTGTTGGTGTGGTGTGGCCTTGCTGGGAGACCCTGCCTGCCTGCAGGCTGTGATCCACCCCGCTGCCCTGAGGGGGCCCCCCCGGAGCTCGTGTCTGCTTTCCTGCCCTACACGACGTGGCTGGTGCGACTGGGAGACTGGTGGCCATGGCCACGAAACAAGATGGAGATCGGGCAAAGACCAAATCGACCCGGCGCGGCGCCGTCCATCAGGCCAACAGTATGGACCGCTATACCCTCCAGAAGGGATCGCCCGATGGACCGCGCAAGTCCCCTGAGAGCCCTCCTGATGCCCCAGACCTGCCCGCAGATTTGACTCTGCGAGATGTTATGGGCGCCATTGCCGAGATGAAGGCCTCGGTGGGCCAGCGGTTTGATACACTGGCGCAGAAAATTGACTCGGTCCTCGTGGATGTTGGCCTGGTGAGGGCCGATCTTTCCAAAACCAATGACCGAGTAGAGTCTTTGGCCCACACCGCATCAGGCCTAACGACAGATGTGGCGGCCTTGCAAACAGAGGTGCGCCGGCTTAGTCGGGCGACTGCGCTAATGGATCGACGCCTGGAGTACTCCGAGAGTCGGGCACGGAGGAACAACATCCGCATTATCGGGGTGCCCGAGGGACGCGAGTAGGCGGCGGCGGATCTTTTTGTGGAGGACCTGATTGCTACCCATCTCCAGCCACGGGGGCTGAGCAAATTCTTCGCTGTGGAGAGGGCTCACAGGGTTCCCGGGGGAAGGCCGAATGTCGGAGTCCCTCCGAGACCTCTCATCGCCCGGATTTTAAATTTTCGGGATAGAGACGCTATCCTGCAAACCTCCAGACTGCATGGACCGGTCAAGCTTGACAATATGGAGGTCAATTTCTATCCTGATTTCACCCCAGCGGTCCAGAAGCAGAGACTGAGCTTCCTAGGTGTCAAAAGCCGTCTTCGGGACCTAAACCTCAAATATGCCATGCTTTTCCTGGCCAAGTTGCGTGTGGAGGTGGATGGTCGCACGCATTTCTTTGATCGTCCCGAGGCGGCCGGGGACTGGCTGGATACTCTGCCCGGGGATCGTGATCGGGGGGGCGGGGGGGGGGGGCGGCGGGGGGAGACGGCACGCTGGATCAGGACTGAAGGTCTAATAATGGGCCTCACTCTGGACGAAAATGATGCCACTTTTACTTCTGCGTCAGTTTTTTGTAAGTTCCCCTCCTATGGAGGTTGTGTTGGGTCTCTTGGGGGTTCTCCCTCCTCCTCTAGGGGGTTTAGTTAGTCTAACTACATATGGGGCGACAGGCACACTGCACGTTGGGGGGGCTGTTTGGGCTCATGCAGGGGTGCAGGGAGGGGGGAGTTTTGTTGGGGTGGGTGGGTAGGGATGGGGTGTTGTTCGTTTTTATCACAAGGCAAACGTATTATTGTGTTGGTTTTAAAGTGCTCTCCGGGGTACGAATGATGGCTTTTGTATATGATGGGGGGTAGGGAACTAACTTTGTTATCCTGGAATGTGAATGGACTGGGGGACAGGATCAAACGGGGTGTGGTCCTGCAGTTTTTGAAGCGAATCTCGCCTGATGTAGTCTTTCTGCAGGAGACACACCTCATTGGTAACTCCTTCTGCGCCATGAATCGGCGTGGCTATCGCCTAGTGGCTCACTCGGGCTTTACGTCCGGCTCACGGGGTGTGGGCATCATGGTGAAGAACTCGCTCCCGTTGGAGATTGATGAGGTGCTCCACGATGATAGGGGACGTTATACGGTCTTGGTGGGAAGACTGGAGGGCAAAGTGGTTGTCTTTGTGTCAGGATACATCCCACCGGGGCTGCAGTCGACCACCTTTGCGGACCTTGGGCGCCTTCTCCTTGGCCTTCCGGGGGGGCTTTTGGTTGTGGGGGGGGATTTCAATGCGGTGGTATCTGGATCTTTGGATCGTCACCCCCCTAGGGACCTCCCCCGGGCACAGGCGTGGCTATCCGGCCTCTTAGATACATTTGGATTAGTGGACTGCTGGCGTTTAAAACACCCCGCGCAGCTGCAGTATACTTTCCACTCGGGAGCCCATGGTAGTCTCTCACGACTAGACTATGTCCTTGTCCCGGCGGCCTATGTTGGGAGGGTGGGAGAGGTACGCCATTTGCCACGGGGTATTTCGGACCACTCCCCGCTCCTACTGCACTTTGATGTCTTTCCGAGGGGTGAGGGTAGGGTGGTCCCAATCAATCCTTGGTACCTGCGCGACCCCTCCATTCGCGCTGCATTGATTAAATCCCTTCAGCGATATTTTGATGAGAATGTGGGGTCTGTGCCTTCGGCCATACCGCTATGGGAGGCCTTCAAGACAGTACTCCGAGGGGAGGCCCTATCCCTTATTTCCCATGCCCGGAGGCGCGAGCGGGAGGAGGTGACCCGGATGGAGGCTGAAATAGCCGAGTTGGAGGGGAATTTAGAAGGTGGGGTGACGGATGCTGCATTACATGTCCTCCAACTCAAACAGGCGGCCTACAGGGCCCTCGTCACGGAGGCGGCCAGGGGCCTCAGTAGAGAGCAACAGGGGCGTCTGTATGATGTGGGTGATAAGGCTGGTAAACTTATAGCGTGGTTGGACAAAAAAGAGAGAGCGAATCGTGTGGTCCCGCTGATTGAGAAAACGGATGGTGTGTGTGTGACTGAGCCAGAAGAAATTGTCTCCTGCTTCGCGGATTATTTCCATGGGGTGTATTCCCCGGTGTCTCCCTGCTCGGAAGAGGATTCCCTTGCCCTGCTCAGTGATATCGCGCTGCCCTCCCTTTCCGGGGAGGACAGGGTGTCGTTGGACGCCGCTCCCACCTCCGACGAGATCGCCCTCGCCATACGCTCGGTCGCTTCCGGCAAGGCCATGGGTCCGAATGGTCTCCCTATCGAGTTGTATAAGTTACGACCGGATACGCTGGCACCCCACCTCCGGGCTATGTTCCTGGCGGCACACTCGGTGGGCTCCCTCCCGCCGGACCAGCGTCTGGCTACAATCGTGGTCATCCACAAGGAGGGGAGACCTCGGGACCGGGTTACATCCTATCGGCCCATTTCGCTGCTGAATGCGGAGCCCAAGATTCTCGCTAAGGTACTGGCCAATCGGCTGGTCGGCGTGGTGGGCAATTTGGTTCATCAGGACCAGTCTGGCTTTATTCCTCATCGCAACACAGCCCTTAATCTGCGGCGTTTGCACGGTGTGCTCGCACGTGCCCCGTTTATACGGGAGCCGGCCATTTTGGCGTCCTTAGACGCCACCATGGCGTTTGACACGCTTGAATGGCCATATATCTGGGCGATGCTTGCGAAGTTTGGATTTGGCCCAGGGTTCATCAGTTGGGTCAAATTGCTATATTCGGGCCCATTGGCGCAGGTGGTGGTGAACGGAAGAGTATCGGCTCCGTTTGAGCTGGGCCGGGGCACTCGACAGGGCTGCCCCTTATCGCCGCTCCTCTTTGCACTTGCCTTGGAGCCCCTGGCGGAGTGGTTGCGGTGGGAGCCTTCCATCCGTGGTCTCCGCTGGACCCCCGAGTATGAGGACCGCGTATCCCTATACGCTGATGACATCCTCTTGTACCTAGCTTCCCCACGTAAATCACTCATAGTACTAGTTGATGTTCTGCATTCATTCGGTCGTAACTCCGGTCTGGTCATCAACTGGGCTAAATCGTGTGTGTATGTTCTCTCTGGGGAGGCTCCTATCCTCCCGCGGGGGTGTCCGATCCAGGTCGCCCCGCAGGGATTTAGGTACCTGGGTGTCTTCATTACTCTGGACCCGGAGGCTCGGTATGATCGGAACTTGCTTCCCCCCCTCCAGCGTCTGAAAGAGGATGTCGCGCGCTGGCGGCGTTTGCCGCTTTCGCCGCTCGGCCGGGCGGCATTGTTTAAAATGATGTCGTTACCGCGTTTCCTATACGCGTTGCAGAACACGATGGACCTCGTCCCAACGCGCTACTTCCGCGAAGTGGAGAGTTTGCAGCGCCGCCTGTACTGGGACGGGAGGCCACGTATTGCCCTGGCTAAGCTGACGCTCCCCTGGTATGATGGGGGGATTGCCCTCCCGGATATTAAACGGTATTATTGGGCCTCCCAGTTAGCTGCAATTAATCAGGGCCTATATGGGCCAGCCTTAAACCCGGCGTTTGAAATGGATAGGATGCTACTTCCAGGTGGTGACTATAATCGAGCGCTCTACTCTAGCGCGCCCGACGCTCGCCTGACGGGCCCCACGCGTGTCATGGTGCGAGTGTGGCACGCGGCCAATGCTGCAATGGGGTGGAAGGACCGTTTGACCCGGGCGTCACCACTATACGCATCTGAGCGGTTGGGCTCCTTGTGGACCTCGAAGGGCTTTGAGAAGTGGGATTTAATAGGCATCAGCAGAGTGGGGGATCTCTGAACGAGGGGAGGATTTAAAACGTTCGAGATGCTGCAGACGGAATTTCAGCTGCAGGGCAGCGAGTACTTTCGGTACTTGCAGGTCCGGCATGCGCTGGGCTCCGTCTTTCCGGACGTTGCCTCCATCCCGGAGTGCTCCCCCCTGGAGGACAGAGTGCTGGATGGACACGTCCCTGACAGCACGATCTCACTGATCTACAAAAAACTGATCAACGATCGCTCAGACTTGCTGACTGCCCTTCGTGAGGCTTGGGTAGCCGATGGGCTGGAGCTGGACGACGAGGACTGGATCTCCGCGGTGGCCTCCCCGAAAGAGGTGGCCATACCGGCTCGCCTTCGTTTCGTCCAGCTCAAGATACTCCACAGGGTCTACATGACGGGGCCAAAGCTCCTGCGTATGGGCTATGCTGAGGACGGTTTGTGTAAGCGTGGGTGTGGTGCGCTGGGGACTTTTCTGCATATCCTTTGGGAGTGCCCGCAAGTGGAGGGGTTCTGGCGAGGTGTGCATGAGGTGCTGCGAGTGGTCACGCATGTGGCGCTGTTGCCTGAAGCGAGGAGATGCCTGTTGAATGTGTGGGAGCCTACCGATTACTCGGTGCCGCAGACGTGGTGGGTGACTCTGGGGTATATGGTTGCCAAACGTGATATTGCCCAGCTGTGGGGATCCCAGAGCCCCCCGACTGTCTCGGCCTGGAAGGAACATATGGATTGGTGCATGTTTCGGGAAAAGGTGGTGTATGTGGCGAGAGGTAAGCCTGCGACATGGGTGAAAGTGTGGGGCCCCTGGAACGCCTACCGCGGGGGAATCTGTGCTCCACCCCTATTGCCTGATCCGTCGCCGGCCCCGTCCCCTTAGCCAACTCATCCCCCCGGTACCTGGGCATTAGGTGTCCCCAACCCTAGTTCTGATCTCTCCCCCCCCTCTTGAGATTCCTATGGATGGCTAGAATCCCCCCTCTAGGGGAGCACGTGTTGCTATTCCGCTTGAGGATTGCCTTGTGGGTTTGTTTGTGTTTGTTGTTCTTTAAATTTAAAATGGAACTGTATAATGGGGTCTGAATAGTGTGGCACGCAACGATGTTATCTCCTGTAAATGCTCGGCCGCAGCACCATGTGTTTTATAAATGTATACCGTATGCTCCTTTTATTGCTAGCGGCCGGCCGGAAGGTTGTAGGCCCATACTTGTATAATTTTTTGAGTCTTGTAATAAACGGTTTCAAAAAAAATAAAAAAAATAAAAAATAAAAAAATATCTACTGTCCAAAATATCGAAATAGATAATATCGATGTGCAAAATATCGATTTTTTTTTATTATAATATGTCGATGTAAGTAATATCGTTAGTAATAATATCAACATGTGAAAATATCGTTATTGTGTGTTTAGTAAATATTTTGAAGTTGTTTGTATAAATAGTTAAAATGTATATAATATGAGAAATATTTTTATTGTTTTAGGGGCGGGATGTTGAGTTATAGGGGATAAGGGTGGGGAGTGTTTTAAAAAAGTGAATTATTTTTTAAATATATTGTAGAATTTGATTAGTAAATTTTAATTCAAATTTGAAATGTATATTTAATTTTAGGAGCGGGATGTTGGGTTACAGGGTATAAGGGTGGGAAGTGTTTTAAAAATGTTTAAAAAAAATTTGAATTTTTACAAAAATTTAGTTAGAAATTTTAATATAAATTTAGATTTTTTAAAAAAAATTTAGGAGCGGGATGTTGGGTTATAGGGGATAAGGGTGGGAAGTGTTTTAATTTTTTTTATATATTATTTAATTTTTTAAAAAAATTATTTCGAAATTGTAAATTAAATTTAGAATTTGAGAAATAATTTTAGGAGCGGGATGTTGGTTTATAGGGGATAAGGGTGGGAAGTGTTTTAAAAATGTTTATATATTTTTAAATTTAAAAAAACATAATTTAGAAATTGTAAATTAAATTTAGAATTTTAGAAATAATTTTAGGAGCGGTATGTTGGGTTATAGGGGATAAGGGTGGGAAGTGTTTTAAAAATGTTTATATGTTTTAGAATGTTTAAAAAAAATTATGTAGAAATTTTAATTTTAATTTAGAAATTTACAAATAATTTTAGGAGTGGGATGTTGGGTTATAGGGAATAAGGGTGGGAAGTGTTTTGCAAATGTTTATATATTTTTGAATTGTTTATAAAAAAAAAATTGTAATTTTAAATTTAATTTAGAAATTTAGTTAAAATTATCGGAGTGGGATGTTGAGTTATAGGGGATAAGGGTGGGAATTGTTGTAAAATATTTTAAATTTTGAAAAATTAAAACATTTTATTTGAAATTTGGAATAAAAATATATTTTTTATATTATCTTTTAGGAGTGGGATGTTGGGTTATAGGGGATGAGGGTGGGGAGTGTTTAAAAAAATTTTATTTATGTATGAATAATTTGTATACAAAATTTAGAAAATTATAATAAAATTTCGAATGTTATATTTAATTTTAGGAGTGAGATGTTGTGTTATGGGGATAAGGGTGTGGAGTTTGATAAAAATGTGTAAAATGTTGGTAATATTGTATAAAAAGTATGTATACATTTTGATTTTGATAGTACAATTTTAAATTTATTTGGGGCTTGGGATGTTGGCTTATAGGGGATAAGGGTGGGGAGTGTTTTAAAAAATTATTTTAAATTTGTAATATTGAGTAATTTATATTAAAATATAATATATTATAATATAATATTTTGGGATAAATTTTAGATTGGGGATTTGGATTTGTAGAGGATAAGTGTTGGTATTTTTTTATGGAAATTTATTAATAATGATTAAACATATTTTATTTTTATATATTTATATTTATATATTTGTATTGCAATTACTGTAATTAAATGCATATTGGAGTGGGAATATAAAATTAATTAAGATTAGTATACATGATCTAGTGTAATTTAATATATTTATGAGTGGGAATACTAAATTAATTAAGTTTAGTGTTTTGCAATTACAATAATTAAATATAGATTTGAGTGAGAATAGTAAATTAATTAAGTTCAGTGTCCAGCACTTATCTTAATTAAATATAGACTGGAGTGGGAATAGTAAATTAATTCAGTTCAGTGTCCAGCACATACTCTAATTAAATATAGGTTGGAGTGAGAATAGTAAATTAATTAAGTTCAGTGTCCAGCACTTATCTTAATTAAATATAGACTGGAGTGGGAATAGTAAATAAATTTAGTTCAGTGTCCAGCACCTACCCTAATGTGATATAGGTTGGAGTGAGAATAGTAAATTAATTAAGTTCAGTGTCCAGCACTTATCTTAATTAAATATAGAGTGGAGTGGGAATAGTAAATTAATTCAGTTCAGTGTCCAGCACCTACCCTAATTAAATATAGATTGGAGTGAGAATAGTAAATTAATTAAGTTCAGTGTGCAGCACTTATCTTAATTAAATATAGACTGGAGTGGGAATAGTAAATTAATTCAGTTCAGTGTCCAGCACCTACTCTAATTTAATATAGGTTGGAGTGAGAATAGTAAATTAATTAAGTTCAGTGTCCAGCACTTATATTAATTAAATATAGACTGGAGTGGGAATAGTAAATTAATTCAGTTCAGTGTCCAGCAACTACTCTAATTTAATATAGGTTGGAGTGAGAATAGTAAATTAATTAAGTTCAGTATGTAGTGGGAGTAGTATGTTAATTAAGTTTGGTAAATAGCAAATCTTAGAATTAAATATAGAGTTGAATAGGAACAGTTAAATTAATTTGTTTTAATTTACAACAAATCTGTAGATTTTAGTTTTGTTTGGATAAAAGATAGAAGTTATATCAGAATGCAAATTCCAAATTTTTGTATAAAATAGTAGAAAGGAAAATAAGATTTGTTTTATAGTTGTTGGAATGTATACTAATTAGAGAGAAAATATTGTTTATTATTACGCATATTATAATAATTAAATCATTGAAATAAACATGTAATAACATAATTAATATTTAACATTTGTATTATTGTAATAATATTTTTATAATGGATATATTTTTTTTTATGTATATTTTGGACATTAATATATGAACAGACAAAATAATAAAAAAATAACAATTGTGATTTTTATAGCTGTTTAATATTTTTTTAATTTATATTGTGTACTCTCAATATTTTTAGACTTTATTTGGATTTATAAGAAATTGTATGTTTTGAAATATATGATAAATATATTTTAATTATTAATATTTATATTAGATAATTAATATTGAAATTATTTACATTTTAGAATATTTCTTTTTATTTTTAGTTTTGGTATGTTGTAGATACAATATATTAATTATATCATGTTCATACATTTTTTTGGGTAATGTATACAGTTTGATTATTATATTAATAAATATATTTTATTTATTATATTTATTTTTATAAGTTAAATAATTTTCACATATATAAAAAAAATAGGTATTATTTTTGAGTATTTTATTCTAATGTTTTACTAATTTTTAAAGTAATGTGTAATGTTAAATAAATAGTTAGGGCATTTTTTGGAATTTTTTGGGATTTTCTTAGTTGTTATGTTTGTTTGGGTCTTTTATTTTGTAACCGCTCGCTGTTGTTTTGGGTTATTTTGGTAGAATCCAGGTCGCGGTCGGGAGCTGTTTCGCGTTTGAGAAGGTAAGAGTTATTTTCTTTATTATTAAATAGTTTTAAGTGTTTTGTGGAAGTAGTAATGTTGTAATAAGTGTGTATGGATTGATGTTTTAGAAGTTAGGGTGTTAGTAATAGTTTGTATACGGTTTTATAATTTACGTTGTGTTCCGTGTTTGTGGCTTTGTTAGTGTTTTGGTATTTAGGTGTGTTAAAGTTTTATAGTGTTTGAATAATGTTTGTAGTGATGTTTTTAGGTGCATTATGTGTGTTTGTGTGTGGGTGGGAATGTTTGTTTCTCTTTTGTAGGTTTTACGGAGAAGATATTTTCGTCTCTTTCAAACACCTTTTTAAGGAAGTGTGGATTAGTAGTGTTTACTAATCTTTTTTTTACACTTCCTTTATTGTTCGGGTTTCCAGGAGCGGTTATTTACCTTTTTAATATTTTTCGGGATTTTTATGGTTAATGGATAGTCGTTTTTTGGCGTAGACGTTTTTTTCGAAAAACAGTTGTATTTTTCCATTTTATTTGGATTTCTTTTTGATACCTATGGATTTTGAACTACCTGGATTTATTTGGAAGGAATGTTATTATCCCATTGGAGCAACTACACAGGTAAGTTTATTTAAATATTTTAATTGTGGGTGGGCAAATCTTATATATTTAATAGTGTTGTTGTGTACTTCGTTTGTTTAATTATGTTGTCTAAATATATGTAGATATAAATTATTTATATATTTTAGACCACATAATTAAATATGTGATTTAATAAAGTGGTTTATTTATGTTGTGATAGTTGTTTTAGTAGAATTGTGGGTTAATATTTTGGAAAGGGTTTAGAAGAGAGTTTGAGCTATTATATTTAAGTACTCAAGTCCTCTTGTGGATGGGTATAGCTGTACCTGTTGTTGTAGGTAATTATACATTTGAGTAGTTTGTCTAGATTGTTTTGGTTTTAATTGTAGGACAGATTGTTGCATTCTTAATTCTTGGAAACTTTGTTCCTTTTGTATGGCAATTAGTAGTTTTTGTAGTGTTGGAGTTGTTCTCCCAGTAGAAGTTAGGAATGCATTATGCCAGCCCTCGACGGCGTTGTTAGTTTTGGCTTGTTGGTTGAGTGTACTTACATATACATTCCACCAAGGTATTTGGAACTTGGGCTAATGTCTATGGCCTGATCTGTGTAGTCTCCCCACCCAGGTATCCTCAAAATAATCTAAGAGGGGAGATAACTTTACTTCATTTTGTTTGTAGAATGGACTTTCTAATAAAAGATTGTAATGTTCTGCAACATCTGTGGTTGGTACATAAGCTAGGGCTGTTAGAAGTTTTATTTGATGTGCAAAACTTATGTTTGTGGCATATTCTACACTTAGTGAAGATATTTGTAAATGTCTCCATATACATTGGTTTAGATGGAAGTAACATCCTTGGATAGCTGTATGGGGGTACAGTTTTAGAATGCAATTTATCATGGCTTGCTCAAAGTCTATGATAATTCTTTGAGGGTAAAAATCATTTGATTCTTGTTTTAGTTTTCCTAGCATTTCATTATATGTTGTGTTTTGTTTGTTAGGTAATAGTGCATACATTAAAGGTATGGAAGTGTTGTGATATTGACCGTGTATTGTGTAAAGCTGGTAGAATGGTTTTGGGCATATTGTAAAGGTGCCATCCATCATCCATGTTTGGCATTGTTGGAGTTTAGTTATATTGTTTGCAGTAGCAAACATTATGATTCTTTTTTCAGTGCTTTTGTTATCAAAAAAAATAAAAGGTTCATTATTGTGGGTGATAGTTAATTCTGGTGGAATGATGATATCTTGAAAAGTTTTAGGGGATGGTATAGTTGTTGTGGTTGATTTTTTGGTCCTAGCAATTGTTCTTTTTATAGAAGCAATTGATGGTAATTGGCCTCTTGCTTCTTTGGGCACTCTAGGTAATAGTTCTTTTAGGATTACACTTGTAGCAGTTTGTGAACCAGTGCTTAATTCTTTTATATTTTCAAGGGTTGATCTGACTTCTATTTCAGAGAGATTGGGTGGATGGTTATGCTCTCTTGTATATAGTACAGTTGTTTCTCTTGTTGTTGCTCGTCCGTAGCATTTGTTAGAATAATATTTAGAACACTTCCAGTTCACTTTTCTTGGGTGTATGTGTAACCCATGTAACACAATAGGAATTTTCCTTTCTGCGAAGTTATAAATTGGGCTTCTTCTGTCATCTTGATGTGTTAGAAATCTGGAAAAAATGTATATGAAAATATATGCAATTGTACTTTATATATTTCTATAAAAATAGGAAAAAAAAACTATTTTATATATACTTACCAAGTGTTTTTGGTTGTATTTGAATGAAGATGTTCTTTGTAGACAAAATGCTGTTTAGTTGATGTAGTCTCTGAAAGTTAAAGAAGATATAGGTGCCGATCACGATCCGGTAAAAAATGTCCCCGTACGACTCGTATCGGGTCTTTTTACCGTACGAATCGTACAAGTGCCGTACGAACTGGCAATCACGATTCGCATGGTAAAAAGTCCATACGAACCGCACTGGGAATCATTCCCCACACGTCCTCGGGTCGGAAAATGTGTCCGACACGTCCTCGGACGATTTACCTTACAAACGTGAAAAGCCAAGTCCGACAGAGGAATCACGATCCATCCCGTGCGTCCGAGCGTACAACCGTATGGAAAAAACACAGTCCGCACCGAACTCCTATAGCAACCATGGAGACATGTGCCCGCATACGCGCCCAACACTTCCCCCAGCCCCCGTACGTCCGACACGTACCCCCCGTGTATGTATACCCCCACCCGTCTAGGTACACCCCAGTACGTTCAAGTCGTATCCCCACCCCAGTACGTGTCGTACCACCGTCTATGTACACCCCAGTACGTTCGAGCTCCACCCCCACCCCAGTACGTGTCATACCCCCCGTGTACCTACACCCCAGTACGTTCCAGTCGTACCCCCACCCCAGTACGTGTCGTACCACCGTGTACCTACACCCCAGTACGTTCCAGTCGTACCCCCACCCCAGTACGTGTCGTACCACCGTGTACCTACACCCCAGTACGTTCGAGCCCCACCCCCACCCCAGTACGTGTCATACCCCCGTGTACCTACACCCCAGTACGTTCCAGTCGTACCCCCACCCCAGCACGTGTCGTACCACCGTGTACCTACACCCCAGTACGTTCGAGCCCCACCCCCACCCCAGTACGTGTCGTACCACCGTGTACCTACACCCCAGTACGTTCGAGCCCCACCCCCACCCCAGTACGTGTCATACCCCCGTGTACCTACACCCCAGTACGTTCCAGTCGTACCCCCACCCCAGTACGTGTCGTACCACCGTGTACCTACACCCCAGTACGTTCCAGTCGTACCCCCACCCCACCCCAGTACGTGTCGTACCACCGTGTACCTACACCCCAGTACGTTCGAGCCCCACCCCCACCCCAGTACGTGTCATACCCCCCGTGAACCTACACCCCAGTACGTTCCAGTCGTACCCCCACCCCAGTACGTGTCATACCCCCCGTGTACCTACACCCCAGTACGTTCCAGTCGTACCCCCACCCCAGTACGTGTCATACCCCCCGTGTACCTACATCCCAGTACGTTCCAGTCGTACCCCCACCCCAGTACGTGTCGTACCACCCTCTATGTACACCCCAGTACGTTCGAGCCCCACCCCCACCCCAGTACGTGTCATACCCCCCCGTGTACCTACACCCCAGTACGTTCCAGTCGTACCCCCACCCCAGTACGTGTCATACCCCCGTGTACCTACATCCCAGTACGTTCCAGTCGTACCCCCACCCCAGTACGTGTCGTACCACCCTCTATGTACACCCCAGTACGTTCGAGCCCCACCCCCACCCCAGTACGTGTCATACCCCCCGTGTACCTACACCCCAGTACGTTCCAGTCGTACCCCCTCCCCAGTACGTGTCATACCCCCCGTGTACCTACATCCCAGTACGTTCCAGTCGTACCCCCACCCCAGTACGTGTCATACCACCGTCCATGTACACCCCAGTACGTTCGAGCCCCACCCCAGTACGTGTCGTACCACCGTGTACCTACACCCCAGTACGTTCGAGCCCCACCCCAGTACGTGTCATACCCCCGTGTACCTACACCCCAGTACGTTCCAGTCGTACCCCCACCCCAGTACGTGTCGTACCACCGTGTACCTACACCCCAGTACGTTCCAGTCGTACCCCCACCCCAGTACGTGTCGTACCACTGTGTACCTACACCCCAGTACGTTCGAGCCCCACCCCCACCCCAGTACGTGTCATACCCCCGTGAACCTACACCCCAGTACGTTCCAGTCGTACCCCCACCCCAGTACGTGTCATACCCCCCGTGTACCTACACCCCAGTACGTTCCAGTCGTACCCCCACCCCAGTAAGTGTCATACCCCCCGTGTACCTACATCCCAGTACGTTCCAGTCGTACCCCCACCCCAGTACGTGTCTTACCACCCTCTATGTACACCCCAGTACGTTCGAGCCCCACCCCCACCGCAGTACGTGTCATACCCCCGTGTACCTACACCCCAGTACGTTCCAGTCGTACCCCCACCCCAGTACGTGTCATACCCCCGTGTACCTACATCCCAGTACGTTCCAGTCGTACCCCCACCCCAGTACGTGTCGTACCACCCTCTATGTACACCCCAGTACGTTCGAGCCCCACCCCCACCCCAGTACGTGTCATACCCCCCGTTTACCTACATCCCAGTACGTTCCAGTCGTACCCCCACCCCAGTACGTGTCATACCACCGTCCATGTACACCCCAGTACGTTCGAGCCCCACCCCCACCCCAGTACGTGTCGTACCACCGTGTACCTACACCCCAGTACGTTCGAGCCCCACCCCCACCCCAGTACGTGTCATACCCCCCGTGTACCTACACCCCAGTACGTTCCAGTCGTACCCCCACCCCAGTACGTGTCGTACCACCGTGTACCTACACCCCAGTACGTTCGAGCCCCACCCCCACCCCAGTACGTGTCATACCCCCCGTGAACCTACACCCCAGTACGTTCCAGTCGTACCCCCACCCCAGTACGTGTCATACCCCCCGTGTACCTACACCCCAGTACGTTCCAGTCGTACCCCCACCCCAGTACGTGTCATACCCCCCGTGTACCTACATCCCAGTACGTTCCAGTCGTACCCCCACCCCAGTACGTGTCATACCACCCTCTATGTACACCCCAGTGCGTTCGAGCCCCACCCCAGTACGTGTCATACCCCCGTGTACCTACACCCCAGTACGTTCCAGTCGTACCCCCACCCCAGTACGTGTCATACCCCCGTGTACCTACATCCCAGTACGTTCCAGTCGTACCCCCACCCCAGTACGTGTCGTACCACCCTCTATGTATACTCCAGTACGTTCGAGCCCCACCCCCACCCCAGTACGTGTCATACCCCCGTGTACCTACACCCCAGTACGTTCCAGTCGTACCCCCACCCCAGTACGTGTCATACCCCCCGTGTACCTACATCCCAGTACGTTCCAGTCGTACCCCCACCCCAGTACGTGTCGTACCACCCTCTATGTACACCCCAGTACGTTCGAGCCCCACCCCAGTACGTGTCATACCCCCCGTGTACCTACACCCCAGTACGTTCCAGTCGTACCCCCACCCCAGTACGTGTCATACCCCCCGTGTACCTACATCCCAGTACGTTCCAGTCGTACCCCCACCCCAGTACGTGTCATACCACCGTCCATGTACACCCCAGTACGTTCGAGTCCTACCCCCACCCCTGTACGTGTCGTACCACCGTGTACCCAGTCCGTTCGAGTCCTACCCCCACCCCTGTACGTGTCGAACCACCGTGTATGTACATCCCAGTACGTTCGAGTCCTACCCCCACCCCTGTACGTGTCGTACCACCGTGTACACAGTACGTTCGAGTCCTACCCCCACCCCTGTACGTGTCGAACCACCGTGTATGTACATCCCAGTACGTTCGAGTCCTATCCCCAACACAACCTCCTAACTACGGTACGCACCCCAGGCCCCAACATCACAACCGCATGTACGAGTCGTACCAAGCCACACACAAGGACAGCACCGTACAACCAAATGGCCCATGTACACACCGTACACACGCTCAAAATGCACGGACACAACCAGGACAAAACAAAACAACACAACAATACACCATTCGAATGGCACAAAGCCACTAAACATGGCCAAAAAACACCAAAACAACACCTTCACTGACCTGCAACTGCTAAAAACAAACAGAGGCCCAATACACCACCACTCCTTATAACCAACCCACCCACAATTCAAACACAGCCACACCCACCAATGGACCAATAAAAAGGGCCCACACACACAAACCATGAGCCTTTGCAACAGACCCACTGCTGCCAGACCCCACAGACAACCCACAGCACCAGACCTCAACCTTTACTACACCTTACACTTGCACACCTTCACACAACCACCTTCACAAACACACCCTCATCACATTCACACACACACGCACCTGCACAACCACACCCACACACCCACAACCATCCACACACCACCCCCACCATCCACACCCCCCCCACCATCCACACCCCTCATCATGCCCACTACCAAGAATCCAAAGTTCAGTAACCGAGAGTTGGAGGTTCTTGTTGATCAAATCCTCAGAGTCGAGCCACAGATCTTTGGAACATTGGTCAGAAACACCAGCCAGGCAGCAAAAACAGCCATGTGGCAGACCATCGTCGATGCTGTGAATGCTGTTGCGGACACCAGAGGGACCAGGCAGGAATGCCAGAACAGGTGGTACGATCTGCGGAGGAGGGTCCGAGCCAAGAGGCAGGATGAACACGACCAGGCCAACGCCACCGGAGGAGGGCCCTCCCGCAGACCCGTACACTACCATCCCTGGGAGGAGAGGGTGATGGCCATACTGCCGGTGGAGGCAGTCGAAGGATTAGAAGGACTCCGAGACCCGGGTGAGTACACAAACAACGCACCTCACATGGGGGGAACGGCATCCACAACCAACATCACTAACAGGCACGCAACCACCACAAGCCATCGCATGACTCAACCACACTCCATGAGCACGCACATGCCACTGCTGCCACCATGCCCCATGCACCCAGCTGGACAATGTCAAGTCACAGGCCACAGAAGACAACAACACATGACACGGTAACCCGGATGGCGGGAGGCTGGGCCCAAAAAAGCACATAGTGCAACTCAGAAGCAGACAACAATTCACTCTACCCATATGGCCTAGGTCACAGCCAGACAAACAGTGTGTCCCAACACAGGAATGACTTGCCAGCAAATGGCGGACGCCTTGCATCAACACATGGGGGTGAAGGCACTGTTTTGCACATGACAGCAGCTAATGAACAGCCAACATTGTGAAAGAGTGGCAGCACACACCACCACAGCAGCAGCGCACAGACACACATCACACCCAATGGAGATCAGAAACAAACTCACATCAACAAGCCAAGGGCCACTCAAAGATCTGCTAACAGTGTGTGCCCAGGAAGCTGGGCCGAGGTGACAGAGGGTGACACACGGAGGGAGGGAGAGGGGGACAGAGAGGGAGGGAGAGGGGGACAGAGGGAGGGAGAGGGGGACAGAGAGGGAGGGAGACGGACAGAGGGAGGAGGCTGACACACGGAGGGAGGGAGAGGGGGACACAGAGGGAGGGAGAGGGGGACAGAGAGGGAGGTAGAAGGGGACAGAGATGGAGGGAGAGGGGGACAGAGAGGGAGGGAGAGGGGGACAGAGAGGGAGGGAGAGGGAGGGAGAGGGGGACAGAGAGGGAGGGAGACGGACAGAGGGAGGAGGCTGACACACGGAGGGAGGGAGAGGGGGACACAGAGGGAGCGAGACACAGGGAGAGCTAATCAGCCGTGTTGCGTGTGTGAATGTCTGCTCGTCAGCAGGTAGACTGCGTGCATGTAGACAAGGGTGGCCAGTGCCAGAACCCCCCCTCTTCACCATGGCAAAACACAGGGCCATGTCACAACCTGTACACGGGAACAAGGACAGCTACCTGGATCATATAAGTGTGTGGATCCCCTCCATGTACGCATGTACAGTGCTACACGGAAGGCGCCAATGCATGGCTCGCCACACCTGCCCACTCCACTGCTGACTGCAGTCACACTTGACGCAGCAAGTAAGACTGTGCCACACATAGTTAAAGGGGCCAAAGTGGTGGCCAAGGGACACACCCATGCACAAGTGCACTGTGAGTGGAATGCAAGACAAATCCTAATTCCAAGAGGAAATGTGCCAACTTTGAAACGGATGAAACATGGATGTTGCATGGACCAAAATTAACATTGTTTCTCTCACACACAGGTCAACGTCGTGGTGCACCCCCCAACACTGGGGGGGAACACTCACAGGACCCGGATCTGCAGGAGCCCGATCCCACCGGCAGCGACCACTCTCACCACTCTGCGGACGACCCCGACCGACCTGGCCCCTCTGGTGTCCAACCACCTGCAGCACCTGCGTCAGGTACAACTGTGCCAACCACCACCCCCACTCCTGCCACATCCCAGGAGACACCCAGGATCCCTGCCCCAACACCACAATGCAGCCAGGCTCGCCAGGAGGGACACGGTGTCCCGGGCACCCAGGAGGAGGCAGGCGACAACGCCAATGCCACCCCTCAGGGGTCCCGGAGACCCCATGTGCCCACAAGTGCAGGCCAGGCGCAAGTGGGCAGGGGTGGTGGGAGTGGAGGACGGCGGAGGCGCGAGCCTGACCAGTTGGCTGGGGATCCGGTATTTTCCCATGTCCGTAACATCCTGGACTCATACCGGCAGGACACCACGGGCATGGCCCAGGTTGTGTCCGTCCTCGAGGGGATCAAGGCCCAGCAGGCCCAGCAACATGCGGAGCTAATTGCCTGTCTACTGGTACACCAACGGAGGATGGAGGACAGACAGGCTGAGCAAATGACGGCATTCCAGGGGATTCACGCTACACTCCGTCGGATGGCCGACACCATGGCCGACCCTCCCTGTGCCAGAAGGCGGAGAACATCACCACCCACAGGGAGGGATCAGGAGGAGGAGGAGGAAACATCCGACGGAGCATCCCAGACGTCGTCACGGCCTGCTGGTGAGGTTCCCCGCAGGAGGCGGGGTCGTCCACGGAAAGGACCGTGAGGGTGGCTGCTACATCACCATCTCCCAGGACACCTGGCCTGGCACCTGGCCCACTGGAGCAACAGCATCACCGCATCAAGAGACATTCTCTGCCACATGGCCCTGCTGGTCACTGGCTGACCAATGTTGACAAAGACTGTGGCATGGACTCTGAGGATTTCCAATGGCAAGGACACCAACTCCCCTACTGAACTTTGGATTCCCTAATCCCGGAAAGCCCCTCACTTTGTCCCCCCCCAATAATAAATCACACTATGAAGAGTAGATGCCTGCTGGTAGCATTATTACCTAACATGTGTCTTGTAAAGTCTAAACATGCCTGAGTCATCTTTTCTCTTCAACCATCCACACCCTGGGGCCTGAGTCTGGCACAGGACACATGGGTCACAGTTTATTAGGCAAGACAGACATGGAGCACCATACACACCCGTGATGGGCACAACCAGCTGAGGGGGTGGCCGAACAACCGTGCTGACACACACATTGAGTACACCAACAGTCATGCGCAGAGGTCAGGGATCCAGTCCAGTGTCCTGGGTGGCACCCAGGTATGTGTAGACAGGTGGCAGAACCATGTCCTGCAAGGTTTAGTCCGGTGGATGCAGAGAATGGGGGCCTGGCCAACGTTGGATGCATGGGGATGGCACATGTCACAATACCCACGCAGTCATGGACATCATGCCCAATACACAGTCTCAGCCCACACACACAGCTTGCATCTTGCGACTCGACACATTGACACATAGCCACAATCAGGGAATACCATGCCAGACATGCAGGATGCACCGTGCCAACACACCAGCATTGACTGAGAAGAGGCACCTTGGAGGCATAGGGACACCTTTATTAGTCATGTATTCGGGTTTGCAGAGGCAATTCGAAGTACACATGAACACATCATGTGGAGTGACATGTGGGTCCAACACTGGCACCCCCCTTCTGCAGCACAAATGCGTGATAGCCATGGTACTGGCACACAAGCGTCGGCTAACAGCTAAATACCCACAGCTGCACACGGAGAGCCTGCCATACACCATAGATCCGCTGATGTGGAAGTCCCACACCATGTCAAGCCAATGCCAACCGTATGTGTCCGAGGGCAGTGTCACACACATTGATGCCATCATCACAATCCACTATCCCATCACTGATGACTGTCAACCAGGCAGACCATCTATTCAGGTGTACACAGCTGCATGTCGTGTCCCATGGGGATGCAACATGGCTGCAGAGGAACCAAACCCCGACAGGGGCAGTGTGCACACATCGTGAACAACTGCCACACCCAATACACCCCAGATGCATCCCTTACCCCATGGAGACTTCCAAACGTGTCCGTGCCTGTAACGCTGAGTCAGCCCACGATGTCATGTCCATGAGGAATAGCAGTGCCACAACAATGCAACCAGCAAACAGCATGCGCAGGTACCTGGGGAAGAGAGACACACAAGAAGTCAGCCACAAAAAGCACAGCCACTTGCATGTGCATTTACTCGACACATGTATGGATGACAACATGCCAGGTCACAATTATGACTGGGGAAATACTACCATCACTGCCACCATCACTCCAGTGACACACCCACACACACCTCTGACCCACGTGCCATACATGCAGGTGGAGACACACATCACAACGCATGCCACACGGGGACCAATGCGTGCACACTCAGACACTGGTACTCACCACTAAGCAAAGAAGTCGCGTATGAGCCGAGTCCGGATGTCCTCTTGCGGCTCCACATCCTCCACATCACTAGCCCCATTGCCAAGCCCTTCATCCTCCACGGGTGGATGGTCCTCGTCATGTTGATTCAGGATGAGTGGCACAGCTCTTTGAACTGCCATGTTGTGCAGCATGCAGCAGACCATGAAGATCTTGCAGACCTTCGCCGGGGCATAAGGGAGTGCACCGCCGGTCTTGTGGAGGCACCGGAATCGGCTCTTCAGCATGCCAAACGTCCTCTCTATCACTCGCCTTGTCCGGCCATGGGCGGTGTTATAGCGGAGCTGGGCCGGCGTGATGGGGTTGCGGAGAGGTGTCAGCAGCCAAGGCATGTTGGGATAGCCAGCGTCCCCTACATGGGAAGCACATGGACATCGTTAGAACTGGTGAAGCGGTCGTGCTGGTCGGCTATACAGAATACAGGACAGACAGACTGTACCCACCAACAACACATGCCCGTTCGTTGCGCAGCTGCATCATCATATCAGGCATTCCGCTACGCCTCATGATGTAGGCATCGTGTGCTGATCCTGGGAAACGAGCACAGACATGTGAAATCACCATATTGGACAGACACACCACAAGGGCATTGATGGAGTGGTAGTGCTTCCGATTGCGGTACGCCACCTCCCGTGCGTGTGGTGGTACCAAAGTTACATGTGTCCCATCTATGGACCCAATGACATGGGGCATCCCTCCCAGGGCATAGAATCCACGCTTGACCTCAGTCATCTGTTCAGGGGTTGGGAACTTGATGAAGTCATCCAGGTGAATCAACATGGCCTCCAAGAAATCATGCAGCACACCGCTGAACATGCTCTGGGACATGCCACCAACATGAGCTATGGTATTTTGGAAGGTACCCGTGGCAAGAAAATGTAGGGCAGCCATTACCTTCAGCTGGGGTGTCAGTGCCGTAGGATACCTGTGCTGCGGTTGCAGGTGTGGTGCCAGTCTCGCCGTCAGCTCCAGGATCAACGGTTGGGTGAAGCGGTAGAGCCGGATCCTGTCATTCTCCTGCATGGCAGCCAAGTCTGGAATTCTTCGGGCAAGAGGCGGCGCTCTGCAGTAATTTGGAAGTGACAAGGAAGAGTGAGTGCACTACGACAACAACTCATGTCTACTGAGCACATGTAAATCTGGCAATACACACATGCTACATAGGGAGTCAGGTATGTGCTACATGCCCAGGACACGTATGGATGCAAGGTGACACTCCTTCCAAGACCCAGCTACACACGGAGATTGAGAACCTCCCCATGCCACGCCATGGGAATAGCTGTGTCCCAGTGCAAGTGAACAGCCCGACGCAAGACAGGAGTGACATACACCCACACATCAGCAGAAGTGGGATGCCGATTGCAGAGACTGGTTGCGGAACACCGGAGCCACAGGTCACATGACATTACACTAGGCCTGCCCACACACCTTGCCATGAAGGTGCACATGTCATGACTCACCACACATTCCTTGTGAGGATGCTGACATGGCCTTGTCACGTTACTCCGTGTCCCATGCATACATGTGCACCTCACATCCGATAACACATGTGGCATGGTGTGTGGAACAGTGTGCAATGACAATCTACACACAGACACATGTTGGTTGCTGCAACGGCTGCAGCTTTTGAGGGTGCTACAACATCAACCTGATGAAAATCCCGGACACATAAATGACATAGTCACATTGTGCACTGTGGGTAGTGACAAGTCATGTGTCATGACCCCTGTACCGGGCATCATGGGACACTTCCGTGTGTTGGTGTCCGTGCCATGCCAGTGACGCTCACCCCAAGTGCGCAGTCCGACATGCACACATGTCAAAGGAGTCAAGGGCATGCCTGGCACACATTGCACCGTCACACAGTACACCTATACACATCTCATCATACATCTGGTGCCTTCTCCACTCAGGAGGCATGTTCCACATCACAGCCTGTCACACCTGTGCCCCACACATGTAGTAATGCACAGACGATGCCTTGATGTCCATTCCTGGACAAGTATGTCCATCCATGGACAAGTATGTCCATCCATGGACAAGTATGTCCATCCATGGACAAGTATGACCGCCCTATTCCTACCTGTGTGTCGCCTATCACCACTGTGATGTGTAAAAACCGCCGTACTGCTGCTAAGAGGGCCTGTGTATGTTCCCAAATCACTGTGGGAGTGCTGCCGTATGTGTACCCATCGTGATGGGCATTTGTACGGTCCGTACCACTACGGGTACGCATATGCGTGCAGACCCGTAGTGATAGTGAGCGTAGATGCGTGTGTACGGTCCGTACCACTACGAGTACGCATACGCATGCAGACCCATAGTGATAGTGAGCGTAGATGCGTGTGTACGGTCCGTACCACTACGGGTACGCATACGCGTGCAGACCCATAGTGATAGTGAGCGTAGATGCGTGTGTACGGTCCGTACCACTACGGGTACGCATACGCGTGCAGACCCATAGTGATAGTGAGCGTATATGCGTGTGTACGGTCCGTACCACTACGGGTACGCATACGCGTGCAGACCCATAGTGATAGTGAGCGTAGATGCGTGTGTACGGTCCGTACCACTACGGGTACGCATACGCGTGCAGACCCATAGTGATAGTGAGCGTATATGCGTGTGTACGGTCCGTACCACTACGGGTACGCATACGCGTGCAGACCCATAGTGATAGTGAGCGTAGATGCGTGTGTACGGCCCTATCACTATGGGTCTGCACGCGTATGCGTACCCGTAGTGGTACGGACCGTACACACGCATCTACGCTCACTATCACTATGGGTCTGCACGCGTATGCGTACCCGTAGTGGTACGGACCGTACACACGCATATACGCTCACTATCACTATGGGTCTGCACGCGTATGCGTACCCGTAGTGGTACGGACCGTACACACGCATCTACGCTCACTATCACTATGGGTCTGCACGCGTATGCGTACCCGTAGTGGTATGGACCGTACACACGCATATACGCTCACTATCACTATGGGTCTGCACACGTATGCGTACCCGTAGTGGTATGGACCGTACACACGCATCTACGCTCACTATCACTATGGGTCTGCACGCGTATGCGTACCCGTAGTGGTACGGACCGTACACACGCATATACGCTCACTATCACTATGGGTCTGCACGCGTATGCGTACCCGTAGTGGTACGGACCGTACACACGCATCTACGCTCACTATCACTATGGGTCTGCACGCGTATGCGTACTCGTAGTGATAGTGAGCGTACATGCGAGTGTACGGCCCGTACCACTACGAGTACGCATACGCGTGCAGACCCATAGTGATAGTGAACATAGGCATGCATGTACGGGCCGTTGCCATGCATTTGGGGTGCCCTAGGGCCCCGAAACGCACCGTACCTGTGTGTGATGCTCCAAATTACATAGGGGACAAGTATTAAGGCCTACATGCATGCTGGTTGTCATGGAGACCAAGTTCAAATTTCGAAATTGTTCTGGAAGGTGCACAGCAGAAGTCAGTTGGAATTCTTCTACTTTGTTGCAATGTGTTTGTGGGGCTGACATCATGCAGGAGAATGAAACCGATAGAGAACCCACAGACTGCTAGGTTTGAAGGGATTGGTGGAAACATAGGATGCAAATGTGAGTGACCAATCACTCTGTACTCCTGTGCATGAGACTGGGCAGAAGGGCACATATAAGGCAGCCAGGTCCCATGAGGGAGTACTTGCCTGCACATCTTTGCATTCGTCGACCCAGCTGCTGCTACTGATTCCATGGAACCATGTCAAGGGCTGTGGAGAGGACACAGCCATTCACCCTGGAGGAGAACATGGCTCTGCTGGATGTGATCCTCCCACAGTGCTCCATGCTGTATGGGCGACCAGGGTATCAGGTGAGTGCATAGGCCACTGCCACAGACTGTCCCTATGTTGTGACTGTGACTTCAGGCATTGTGTCCTGGTGTGACACACATGCCATGTACTGTCGGGGGGGTCCCAGGGGGGGGTGCCTGATGTCTCCCAGCAGTGCCCTGAGACAGGAGGGGTGGGGGCCTATCACTCACAGCAGTGCCCTGAGACAGGAGGGGTGGGGGCCTATCACTCACAGCAGTGCCCTGAGACAGGAGGGGTGGGGGCCTATCACTCACAGCAGTGCCCTGAGACAGGAGGGGTGGGGGCCTATCACTCACAGCAGTGCCCTGAGACAGGAGGGGTGGGGGCCTATCACTCACAGCAGTGCCCTGAGACAGGAGGGGTGGGGGCCTATCACTCACAGCAGTGCCCTGAGACAGGAGGGGTGGGGGCCTATCACTCACAGCAGTGCCCTGAGACAGGAGGGGTGGGGGCCTATCACTAACAGCAGTGCCCTGAGACAGGAGGGGTGGGTGTGATGCACAGTGTGAGCCTTGATCATTGATTGTGACATTGCCATCATTCCACCTGTGTACCCACTGTGGTACGTACTGCTTTTTCCCTCACCAGGGGATGATGTCCCTATGACAAAGGTGCAATGCGTTGACTGCATGACATGCCTTGTTGTAACCAGCTAATTTGTACCCATATGTCTCTCTGTGACATGTGGCTGGTGTATTGATGTGGTGTCACTTGTTCCTCCTCACAGGTAGGCGCCACTGCCAAGGAGCAGATCTGGCTGACCGCCGTCAGTGCCGTGAGGGGTGTGGATGGTCGGAGGTGGAGCCTGCCCCAGGTGAGGAAACGCTGGCAGGATATCCGGTGCTGGACGCGGAGGATTGCACGGCTCCTGCTGGGGGACTCACCTGAGAGCCCCAAGAACCGCGGCCGCCGCCGTCTGAGCCACCTCCACAGGCGTGTGCTGCCGGTGGTCTTTCCAGACCTGGAGAGGCGCTTACAGGCGATGCAGCAGCCGGAAGGGGGTAGGTACATGTGTGTTTGTTGTGTGTCACCGGCATTTGTAAGGGCACAGTAGCATGAATACACTGGCAGGGTTTAAAGGTGCTGTGCAGATCCTGTTTGCCCCAGTATAGCGCTGCGCCCCTGCCACCCTTCCCCTCCTTGCAATGTGTTCCCTGGTCTGTGTGTAGTCACTCCTTCACAAGGTAATGTAGGCTGGCGCTTTGTCCACGAGAACAATGACTGTAGCATCATGTGTGGGGGTGGTGTGTAACAGGTTGTGGGACCTTGCCTGTGCACTGTCAAGTTCACTGCATGTGGGTTCCATGTCAGTTGGCACTGATGCTGACTCCAGACATGGGAGTTGGTCTCTCATGTGTCATGCCTTACAGCGCGCATGTCCTATGTAGTGGCCTGTGACATGATGTGCATGAGTGTGCGATACGCATAGTGCAGGGATGGTGACGTGTGTTGCAGTCATTACCATTCAGTAGCATGTAGTTGCGTGCCCACTACTGTCCCCTGGGGCACCTTTTCCTCAGTGGTGTATGTGTCATCATAAACGTGGACACTCTCAGTGTCTACAGCGTAGGTTGTGCTCTGTGCCATTGTCCCCTGTCACCATGTATATAGACGTGCTATTTTGTACAGGTGTCCACTGTGCAGCCTGACCTGATTGTCCTTCTTCATACTCACAGTTGCCAGTGCCTGTGTGTCTTGTTATACTCATCTGAGGATGGGCACTGGTACCTCATTATTTGTACAGGCGCACCTTGGCTGTTTGGCGTCCAATCTTGCATTTTGCCTGCCCCTGTGTGTATCACCCAGACTATGAGATGTTGGTGCCACCTGTGTCTCAACAATTTGCCTCGTGTAGGGTCTTGTTGGGGCGGGCAATGCCTATGTGTCAAATCCTGATTTCTACTTGCTGGGTCTGGGCAGTGTGTGATGTTTCTGGACACACACGCAATGTGCAGTGACCGAGTCATGTTGGGCATGTTTTCAGCATTACCTATGCAGCATGTGTCTCAAGTTCATGGATATGGTCCCTGGTCATCGGTATTTTCGCCAACGCTGTGTGGTGCAGATGCAGTGCTGGATTGTCCCCAGGGCCTGGGTGCTATGTCAGACTCCGTTTCCTGTGTTTAGCTATTGTCTCATGCTCTCCATGGTATTTCAGTGGCATGGTGGCTCAACCAACTGTGTGTTTCATGCCCTACATCGGTACCTTGTTTAGTAGATGTTAGGGATCTTCCTTTTCAGGCTATGCAGTGTTACCTATGTCGATTGGACTCATGTGACTGATGTGTACAGCTGTCTGATTAATTTCTGTCTCTCCACCCTGCCCACAGCATCGTCGGGGGACACAGAGGGAGACATGGACACAGGCAAGGCGGAGGGACCGAGCACCAGTGCCAGCCGTGACATTGGGGCTGGCACATCGAGTGGGACAGAGGTGGAGGATAGTGCGGCCGAGGACCTGTCGACTGGCACGTCAGAATACGAAGCTGACAGGTCCGAGGAGGATGTCTCCGAGTGGGCGGTGGCTGCACCAGCAGCTGACAGCGGAACAACACCTCGCACCGCCCCCTCAGTTCCCATCAGCCGCCTCCCACTTGCTCGTGTCCCTTCCCAGCGTGCCCGGTCACAGCATGTCTCCTTCCTGCCAGGCACCGCACCCCCTGCCCCTGTCTCCACTGCTGCCGCCAATGCAGAGTCTGTGGACATCCAGCGGCAACTGCAGGTTGGTCAGGCTGCGATCCTTAATGTCCTCCATGCCCACGGCAAAACCCGCACCAACATCGAGGCTTTCTTGGAGGGCATTCATTCATCGCAGGCTGACCAATGCAACTTGCTGAGGTCCATAGACTCCACACTGACTGCAGCAGTGGGTCTCCTGCAGCGCGACCTCCCCCCACCTACCCCTGCCCCATCCACACTTCCCACTCCCATGCCTGTCCCACGTACACCCAGACGTCGGCATGCACCCACATCAACGGACACGGGCACCACACCAGCTGGGAAGGTCCACCGCACTCCTCCTGACACGCACACACAGGGTGAGGTAGGCACACCCACTGGGTCGGGGGGCAAACGTGTGACACGCAGCCATAGTGGGAGTCCGCATTCCACCCAGTCCACTCCCTCCAAATCCCCTCCCCTCAGCTCTCCTGGCCACATCTCCCCCAAGGACTCCTTCATGGCCGCTCTGTCCCTGAGCCCCACAGTTACACCACCACGCAAGCGGTCAAGGAGGTCCCCGGTCAGGGTGGTTGAGTCTCCCCCCCTGTCTCCACCCTCCCCCGGTGGCGCTGCGACCCATCCCTCTGACCCCCCCCCTCCTTGGGGCCTGAGGTCCCTTCGGGTGCAGGGGTCTCCCTGGAGGACCTTGCAAAGGTGTGTAGTGCCATCCTGGCCTCCGCCTTTGGCACTGACCCACCCCCTGTGGTGGAGTCCTCCATCCCTGCACCCACAACGCCGCCCCTTTGCCCTGATGTCCCTGCGGTGCCTGTTGCTTCCCCCCCCTGATGCCCTCACCAGTGTGGAAGACGATGCCATTTGACTGTGCAGGCAAGGTAGGGGACACGCATCCCACTGTGTCCCCCATCCAGCTGAGAATCATTGACTGCCCTATGGGCTTTGTGAATATTGAACTGCCTGCGATCCACGGACATTGTGCTCATGCTGAATAAAGCTTAATTTTGTTTTCATTATCACACTACTGCTATGCTGGTATTGGTGTTGGTGGGGCTGCTACATGGTTTTGGGTGGTGTTTAAGGGTTTGGGTGTGTGGGATATGTAGTAGTGTACTGCTCATTGGTGGGACCCTGGGATCTGTGTGCCATCACAAGGTGTTGGCTAACTTTCTTTGTTCATGTAAGCAGTTACTGCATGGTGCACTTGTCCCAGGGTGTATTCCTTCCTCTGTGTACCCAGCTTTCTTCCCTGCAGGGTGTTCCCAATGTTTAGCGCAGAGCTGTGTCTACATGAGCTGTGTGTGTGACGGAGCCCTTCTACTTTGGCCATGCATGCAGGGCCATGTCTCCACCTGCAACAATCGTGGCATCCTTGGTGATCACTGTACTTGTGTGTGGAGTCTGTTGACATGAGTTCATGGGGACATGTTCCCTTGTAGGCAGTATGCATGTGGATAATTCTGGCCTCACACACATGTGTTACACCCCTCCTGTCTCAGGGCACTGCTGGGAGTGATAGGCACCCACCCCTCCTGTCTCAGGGCACTGCTGGGAGTGATAGGCACCCACCCCTCCTGTCTCAGGGCACTGCTGGGTGGACTCCACACCAACCCCTCCTGTCTCAGGGCACTGCTGGGAGGACTCTGCACACACCCCTCCTGGCTCAGGGCACTGCTGGGAGTGATAGGCACCCACCCCTCCTGTCTCAGGGCACTGCTGGGAGGACTCCACACCCACCCCTCCTGTCTCAGGGCACTGCTGTTGGTGATAGGCACCCACCCCTCCTGTCTCAGGGCACTGCTGGGAGGACTCCGCACCCACCCCTCCTGGCTCAGGGCACTGCTGGGAGTGATAGGCACCCACCCCTCCTGTCTCAGGGCACTGCTGGGAGGACTCCACACCCACCCCTCCTGGCTCAGAGCACTGCTGGGAGTGATAGGCACCCACCCCTCCTGTCTCAGGGCACTACTGGGAGGACTCTGCACACACCCCTCCTGGCTCAGGGCACTGCTGGGAGTGATAGGCACCCACCCCTCCTGTCTCAGGGCACTGCTGGGAGGACTCCACACCCACCCCTCCTGTCTCAGGGCACTGCTGTTGGTGATAGGCACCCACCCCTCCTGTCTCAGGGCACTGCTGGGAGGACTCCACACCCACCCCTCCTGGCTCAGGGCACTGCTGGGAGTGATAGGCACCCACCCCTCCTGTCTCAGGGCACTGCTGGGAGGACTCCACACCCACCCCTCCTGGCTCAGGGCACTGCTGGGAGTGATAGGCACCCACCCCTCCTGTCTCAGGGCACTGCTGGGAGGACTCTGCACACACCCCTCCTGGCTCAGGGCACTGCTGGGAGGACTCTACACCCACCCCTCCTGGCTCAGGGCACTGCTGGGAGGACTCTGCACACACCCCTCCTGGCTCAGGGCACTGCTGGGAGGACTCCACACCCACCCCTCCTGTCTCAGGGCACTGCTGGGAGGACTCTGCACACACCCCTCCTGGCTCAGGGCACTGCTGGGAGGACTCCACACCCACCCCTCCTGTCTCAGGGCACTGCTGGGTGGACTCTGCACACACACCTCCGATTTCAGGATATGTACGCTTGGAACATACACGGTGGGGGTACGCTCAATGCATTCGAGGTGAGGGTACGAGTCTACTTACACTGGTGTGGTGGGGGTACGCTCCATGCATACGCGGGTGAGGGTACGGGTCGTACTTACACTGTTGGGGTGTGGGGTACGCTCCTTGCATACGCGGGTGAGGGTACGGGTTGTACTTACACTGTTGGGCTGGGGGGTACGCTCCATGCATACGCGGGTGGGGGTACGGGTCGTACTTACACTGTTGGGGTGGGGGTACGGTCCGTGAGTCCGCGGGTGGGGGTAGGAGTCGTACTTACACTGGTGGGGGTGGGGGTACGGTCCGTACGTCCGCGGGTGAGGGTTCGAGTCATACTTACACTGTTGGCATGGGGGGTACGCTCCATGCATAGGCGGGTGGGGGTACGGGTCGTACTTACACTGTTGGCATGGGGGGTACGCTCCATGCATACGCGGGTGGGGGTACGGGTCGTACTTACACTGTTGGCATGGGGGGTACGCTCCATGCATACGCGGGTGGGGGTACGGGTCGTACGTACACTGTTGGGCTGGGGGGTACGCTCCATGCATACGCGGGTGGGGGTACGGGTCGTACTTACACTGTTGGGCTGGGGGGTACGCTCCATGCATACGCGGGTGGGGGTACGGGTCGTACTTACACTGTTGGGGTGGGGGTACGGTCCGTGAGTCCGCGGGTGGGGGTAGGAGTCGTACTTACACTGGTGGGGGTGGGGGTACGGTCCGTACGTCCGCGGGTGAGGGTTCGAGTCGTACTTACACTGTTGGCATGGGGGTACGCTCCATGCATAGGCGGGTGGGGGTACGGGTCGTACTTACACTGTTGGCATGGGGGGTACGCTCCATGCATACGCGGGTGGGGGTACGGGTCGTACTTACACTGTTGGCATGGGGGGTATGCTCCATGCATACGTGGGTGGGGGTACGGGTCGTACTTACACTGTTGGGCTGGGGGGTACGCTCCATGCATACGCGGGTGGGGGTACGGGTCGTACTTACACTGTTGGGGTGGGGGTACGCTCCATGCATACGCGGGTGGGGGTACGGGTCGTACTTACACTGTTGGGGTGGGGGTACGGTCCGTGAGTCCGCGGGTGGGGGTAGGAGTCGTACTTACACTGGTGGGGGTGGGGGTACGGTCCGTACGTCCGCGGGTGAGGGTTCGAGTCGTACTTACACTGTTGGCATGGGGGGTACGCTCCATGCATAGGCGGGTGGGGGTACGGGTCGTACTTTCACTGTTGGGGTGGGGGGTGCGCTCCTTGCATACGGGGTGGGGGTAGGGTCCGTACATATCCGTCCCCACGCTATGTGATGCTTGTGCGGCCTGTACCCAGGCCTTTGCCACGTGGGTGCGATCCGTCCCGCCATTGTTGGGGTGATGTGTGTGGGCGTGGTACGACTCGTACCCACGCTCTTCAGGCGTGGGTACGGGACGTACCTGTCTGGTTGTGTTGCCGGTTCGCGTGGTGACGGACTTCCGTTGTGGCGGTCGCTGGCTTATCAGGACACGCCCCCACCCCCTCGTGGTGACCAGGGCATGGGAGTCAGGTATGTCCAGGCCATGTGTGGTGTGTGACTTATGTGGTTGTTTTGTGGCCTGCCCTGGTCCTGCCACCCCCACCCCACCCCACTTTCCCCCCTCCCTTAGTTATTCTGACCTTCTGCGGCGTCTGCGTCGTAACCTGTAGAGGAGGTGGACTGCTATGAGGGCAGGGATGACTCGTAGGTTCGGGTCCATGTCTGTCCGTCGCGTACTGGTACTCCTTGATCGCGTCGTCCTGTCGCGTACGGGTCCTCCTTGATCGCGTCGTCCTGTCGCGTACGGGTCCTCCTTGGTCGCGTGGTCCTGTGTGTCCGTCGCGTACTGGTCCTCCTTGTTCGCGTCGTCGTCTGTCCGTCGCGTACTGGTGGTCCTTGTTTGCGTCGTCCTGATTTCCCGGCAGTTTTTGGCTGCCGCAAAATATTCACTGTGCGGGGTGACGTCGGTGCGAATCGTGATTCCTGGGTCGTGAATGGCTGGCTGCGAGCGTCCCAACGTCAGGTCGGCGCTTTTCCGGATCGCATTGGTAGGTTTTTTTTGGTCGGTCGGGCTTTTTTACGATTCGTACGGTACTGGTGTACCCGTGCGAATCGTAATTCCTTGTTTGTAAAAATTGACGACCGGGTACGCGTCGGACGGAGATTATGCTCCGTCCGACGGTTCGTACCCGGTTTTTGCCGGATCGTGATCGGCACCATATTGTTTTGGTTGGTTTATTTTTTAAGTGGGGTGGTATTGCTGTTTGGTATAGACTATTTTTTTTGTAGAAACTTTTTTTATTGTTTTACAAATCAACAACTCAACAAACATTCCCCTGCCTTCACCTGTCCCGGAAGTACCACACATTTATCATCAAGACCAATTATTCAGTAGAAGGAACAACCTTCCCACCCAGTTCTCTACCCCCCCCCCCCCCACCCCATGTCAATGTACACCTGTCCTCTACCCCTCTTCCTATGTGCCCCTCCTCCCTAATAAATAAGATGCAGGAGCCCAACCTCTCCCTAATCAAACGGAGCCTTCCCTAATGCCGAGTGGTATAGATTATAGGTGTTTATTTATACAGGTTTTTAAAAACTTAAAAAAGAGAACATGGATTTGTTTAGGGGTTTAGGATGTTTTGGGGTTTGAGTAGGATTCAATTAATATTTTATAAAGTATTTTGATAGTATACTTACTTTTTAGTGAGTCCTTTCTGGCAATCTTCAATATTTTCTTTAGCTGTTTTGAGTAATATCTGTAGTGGAAACATAAAGAGATGGAATATATAAGTTAGTTATTTATTTGAGTAAAGATAAATTAGTGTTTTAGTTTAATTTGGTAGTTTAGTTAGAAAAGATTATTTACTTACGTTTTTAGAATAGTAGTAGGATGTAGGTTTCTTCTGTTTAGCAGAGTTTTTTCTTCGTTCAATGCTTTGGTTTAAGGCACAGTAGAAGACTTGTTTTAATTGGTTTATATAGTGGTTTTAAATTGTTTCTTGAATGTTATTGGTTGTTTTCTGTATGTGGCCTTTTATTGGATGGTTTGAATTTTTTCAAGTTAATTGGTTTCCTTTTATGGAAAATGCTAAGTAAGAGTATATTTAGTTTTAAAGGAGGAGAGTTTTAAATAATTATATATAAAAAGATTGTTTATATTGTGTTGTAATTGTGTAAAATGTGTTCGAAATGTGTATGTGATAAATATTTCAGTGTTTTTTTATTATGTTGTTAAATATTTAGATCGTTATAAATGTAATGTTTATGTTTAAGTAGAATATAATTGGAAAATGTATGTTTTCGCAAAATATTGTTTTTATGTTGTTTAAAGTATTGGTTTTATTAGTATTAGAATTGTCGATATATTTAAAAAAAACGATATTATTGATGTCTATATTTTGGTTATCGATATTTGTTACATTTGTTATATTTATTTACTTATGTCGATATTTAGTATTGCGATATTGATGTGTGCGATATTTGTGTGATCGATATAATTGTATTACGATATTGTAGTGTCGATATTAGTGCAGTTTTTTAATTAAGTATACAATGTCGATAATTTTGATGTCGATATATTTGATGCGATATTTGTGTAGTTCGATAATGTGTCTTTCGATAATATGTCAGAGATCCGGACGTGTTCAGCTGGGACCGGAGCACTGGGAGTGACAAGAGCCGAAGAGCCCTCACAGTCCGCAATGTCTGCCCGGGGCCTGAGACACGGGCAATCCACGAACAAGGTAAGGTCGGGGCCTGAGGCACGGGCCATCTGCGAACAAGGTAAGGGAAAGCGATACAGCAGCAACAGCACTCGTGTAGCACATCGGGCAGTCCCAGACAAGCCCAGAGGGAGAGAGGGGAGACCACCGAGGCTCAGAAGCCAGTACTGCACTAGAACCAGCCCCAGTGCAGCACAGAGATCTACAGAGAGGAGGCAGCGGGGCTTGAGAGTCCACGCTGCGCCGCTACCAGCACAAGTGCAGCACTGGGAGCTACAATCCTAACCATGCCACACAACAAGCAGCGACGAGTGGAATGCTGTTCGTTCACAAGCTGGTAAATGGAAGCAGCTGACGTAAGCGCGCTGTGCCTGCACATCATACGCGTGCACATGTCCTCTCCAGGCGAGTGCACATCTCCTGTCCCCCTTCGGACACAAAACCCACACCAATAGATCTCGCCAAGGCGAGCAGCGCACTGGCTGCGTCGCTAGGCGAGACCTAAAAAGGAGACAGCAGGTGCCTGCAACTGCACTCTACAGAGGACATAGCTAGTACCTTGGTAAACAATATCTCACCGGCTCTTGAACATTTTAGACACAGAGTAATACATTGGAAGGAAAGGTGGGTTCCTTGGCAAGCTCCTTAGGGACCCTTTTAGATCAGGAGTAGAACCTCACATATTTTGAATCCCCATTTATCAATGTACAGGTGACTAAGCCTATCCCAGAGAAATCTTCTAGTGGGAATTCCTTGAAGCTTTCCTAGGGGCAGAATGTGTAAGTGATTCAGTACTAGTAGCAGGTCTGCTACCATCTCTTTTAGTGCTCAATGACCTCACTTGTGGAAAAATGGTAATTCAATCGCAGGGTCAGGTCTATGCTAGCCTATTATGCACACAGTTTAGAGCAATCTCAGAGGCAACAGTATGGGTTTCCCGGGCCCGCCTTAATTCCACTGTCACTTTGTACTTACCCCTAGCGTGTACTACTTATGTTTTAGTGCTGGCCAACGTTCCGCCTGTATCTCAATCTTCTCAAGAAGGGTTATAGCAGCTCAAAAATAAGGCTGTCCACTGGCTTGCCGGAAGAGCTCTTCCAGAAATCAAATGTATGCTTTTTGATGAAGTAATGCGCCTGCATTAATTTTGTTGTCATAAACTTTTCCAATAACTTCAAGGCAGGACTTGTGTTAACTAAACTTGGGTCAGGCTCAGCATCTCCCAGTGGGTCTGGTGACTTTTGTTAAACTGGATTTAGCTTATGAAGTGGATGAGATAGAGGGTATCTCTCCCCATATTCTTGGAGTACTCTCCTTTAAGAACAACACCAGGATGTTGTGCCTAAATGTTTATAATGCAATACAAAGGAGGGCATTTGAGGACATGATGGTCTCCCAATACTTTTTTGCATTCTTTCTGCCATGGTCGTCCAAGTGTTTATACTGTTATGATTTTACTAGGGGATTTTGATTTACACCCCTATAGCGATTGTTACCTGTATGAGGGAGGGTGCATAGAGGAAGGTGATTATCTGGATCAGGTCCATCTTAAACATACCCCCCAGGGGGATTTAATGGATGAATTGTCAGCTGAATATAATTTGGTGAATCTCTTGGGTTTCGAGAGTTTCCCCGCGAGCAATAGTGCCCCTACTTTTACCCGCTCAAGACCCCTCATTGCTTGCTTTTTGCGACACGATCAGGTTCGACAACTACTGACTGCGGCACGTACACAGGGTTCTTACAGTTATCAGGGACATGAAATTCGTATGGCTGCTGATTTTTCTCGAGAGAGTAATTAACGACGGAAAGCATTTTTATCCATGAGGCCTTTGCTGCGAAAAATGGACATCAAATATGGCTTGTTTGATCCAGCCCGTTTTCATGTTACTAAAAATGGAGAATCGAGAGACTTCTACAATCCAGATGAGCTACAGCGTTTCTTGGCTGCCATGATACTGCAAGATATGGATATTCAACATACTTCTACGCTTCAAACTTCTCAAAGTTCTCAATCTACTCATTACCTTCCAGATGGCAGACGTCGTATCACAGGTGAAGCTCGTCAATGTGGTAGAGAGCTTGAGAGGTTGAACCGCACCCAGGAAGATAAAAACTCAGCTTTGCAGACAGTATCTAACTTTACTCAAGATCACCACAGAGACAAATCTCGCTCATCTTTAAAATCCGCTTCACATGGAAGTAGTCCTTGAGGAAATTTCTCTTCTATTGCTAACTACAAAGTTTAGCTTAAGACTCTCAGGTTTATGCTATACAGGCAGACAAGCATCCTCAACATACCAGATGAGTATTTTGCGCACTCTTGTCTATATTTATTTACTCAGTATTGTTAATGGTTTCCAATACTTATCTGTGTATGTCTTCGATTTGAAACTTGTTTAAGATGTTTCCAATTTTTATAAAAGTGTATTTTATATATATTATTCATTATTGTGCCTCATAAGACTTTTATGTGCTATCTCCAATAGATATATCTGAATTAACTCTAATGATAAATCTAATTGTAATCTACTTTTCTACGTACCTATTACTAATTTTAAGATGGAGTATGGTTCTTAGTAGCGTATTTATTTTTATAATTAATAACTATTCTAGTTCATGACTTCCATGTTCATATTTTACAGAAAGATCCTACCTTCATATTCAGCAGATGGATATTATCTACACTATTTCTCTTTCTATTTCCTTCTTATTGTTGCCAATGTTTAACATAAGATGTCTATATTTTTCTTCTATACACCTTAAGGTCTGAATTGATATATTCTAATAATTATGATATGCATATATTAATTGTTCCGCTTAGGATGAATGTTTATTACATTAGCCATTTCATTATCTATTATTGCTGGTATTTATTGGATAATACTCTCTTTACTGTTCCTTTTCTCATATTTATTCAATTGCTAGTTTAACTGTCATTTGAATTGTATTTATTTATTTTACTTGTAATCTTCTTTACAACTATGCATGCTAAATAATATTTATAGTTATGAATACAATCTATTATTTATTTGATCTTTTATGATATATCTAGAATGAAATATTCTTGCTTGTTTATATTATTGACACGTATGTCCCTTTAGATTTTTTTATTTTTTTTATTTCTTTATTATAGTTCCCAGATATGCCCGGTTACATGCTTTATAGTGCTTGGTCCTTCCCTTCATAGATCACCATCAAGTATAATTGGGTTCCATAGATCCTAATATTTTCAATAGCCGGTCCTGGTCTCTGCTGAATACTCCTGGTTGGGGCCCTGCCTGGAGCGGTGTTCTTGTGAACCCAGACCCGCAGTTAAAGTTTTTGATCTTGTAGGACTCTGTATACCAGTTTATTGTAACTTGAACGTATTTTCTATTCTTTCTACAGAATACATTCTTTCTTCTTATTGACAAGCAGATTTTGAAACAATTTTTATACTGGTTACTGGAAAACCTTTTCTCCATAACTCATTTTATTCTGTCTACAAAAGTTAAACAAAGCTTCCAATACTCCTGCAAATATGGTTGTTTCCCATGCCTTGTGTGCAATATCATGGAATGTTCATGGTTTGATGCATTATATTAAGAGGAAAAAAATTCTCTCATATCTCCAATCCAAAAAAGTAGATGTGGCTCTTCTTCAAGAGACACATCTTGACGAACTTGAATAAAAACATTGTGTAGGGACTGGGTAGGAAAGGTTTTCCACAGCAGTATCCATGGCGACAGCTCCTCAGACACAGGTCCTACTCGAAAATGTGGTGTGGCAATTCTCATTTGAAAAACCCTTCCAGTTATGGTATCCAAAACATGGATAGATCCAGACGTCCGTTATGTCTTTGCTAAATTGCGTATTGGGTATACTCATATCTGTGTGGGATCAGTCTATGCTCCAACAGGTTCCAAAATATCCTTTCTCCTACATCTGAATCGTTTGTTGTCAGAGAGATTGATGCTTCACAATACCTTATATGGGTCGATTGGAATTTGGTGAGAGATGCGATTCTTGACAGGACAGGCCCTCTTGATAAACATAATGCTGCAGACAGGGCCCTCATGAATGATTTAATTGACGATAACGGCCTTGTTGATCACTGGCATCTGGCACACCCAGATGACACTGAATACACCTTCACATCCCCCACTCATGGAACGCTTTCTCGGTTGGACTACACTTTAATTTCCCAAGGTAAAAGGAGAAAAGGCGGGTAGACTTTTAGCAGCACAATTGCGACAAAGAGAAGTTGCCATGGCTATCCCAGACTAAAAATAATCTACAGGTAACATGCTGACTCGCCCTCAGGATATAGTTAATGAATTTGCTTCTTACTATAAATCTCTTTATACCCCAGGTACCCAAATAGACCATGATAAAATGACATCCTTTCTTGCAGAAATTGATTTACCTCTCCTTTCAGCAGAAGACAGAGCACTTTTAAATACAGAAATCAGTAAAGAAGAAATATCACAAGTTATAGCCAAACTTCCATATCATAAAGCCCCGGGGGAGGATGGATTCCCTGCGGAATTTTATCGTTGGTCAGGCGACAATGTAGTAGATTGTTTACATGCTGCATTCCAAGAAGCTGAACACACATCTTCCCTAGGAAGTCTTTCTAATAAAGCTATAATTGCAGTCCTACCTAAACCGGGGAAAGATCCATTGCTCTGTAGCAGGTTTCGTCCTATACCACTTCTCAATTGTGACATAAAAATACTAGCCAGTATTCTTGCCTCTCGCCTCTGTAAAGTTATTCCCTCCCAAATTCATCACACCCAAGTGGGATTTTTACCTGGACGCTCCTCTCGAAATCATTTGCATTCTTTAACTCACACCCTTCACGCTGCTAAAGTTCTTCAAGACGATACCATAGCATTATCGCTTGATGCCGAAAAGGCATTCAATCGAGTAGAATGGACATACCTACTTAAAATTTTAAAACAATTTGGATTGGGAGACCAGTTTATAAATAAGGTACAATTGCTATATGAACAACCCACTGCATCAGTTAACTGTGGAGGTTTTGTTTCTGATCCATTCCCAATCCATAGAGGAACTCGCCACGGTTGCCCCTTGTCGCCTCTTTTGTTCTTATTGGCTATTGAGCCTTTGGCAGCTGCAATACGCCAATCACCCTCGATTGTTGGTATTCCTCTTCCGCTGGTAGAGTCAAAACTTTATCTCTATGCAGATGACATTCTACTCACCATTACTGATTTATTAAGATCATTACCATCACTACTTCAAATCATAGAGAATTTTTCTTCTTTTTCTTGGTATAAAATTAACTGGGATAAGTGTGAAGCACTTCCTATATCTGATGGCACCTCAAAACATGGGATACAAGGTTACCCCTTCCATTGGCAGTCTTCTCGTTTATAATATCTAGGTATTCTTGTGAATAAGGGAACGGAAGCCATGGTTACGGATAATATAAATCCCCTACTTACCCAACTGCAACGTGATTTCGATAAGTGGATAATCTTGGGTTTATCTTTGCAGGGTAGAGTACATGCTGTGAAAATGGTCACTCTCCCACGTTTTCTTTACACACTAGGAATGCTTCCTCTTCCGTTATCCACATTACAGTCTCATAGATTCTAAGATTAAATCCTTTATATGGGGCCCCATCAAACCCCGTTAAGCCATCAATAAACTTATTGCCCATCATTACAATGGTGGTCTGGGTCTCCCCTCGATTGAACACTATTCAATTGCATTACAATTATCTCAATTTACATACATGCTTCATGATAACTCTAACACACCACAATGGGTACATACTGAAAGATTTCTCTTATCCTCTGAATCGGGTCTTTCTGCCTTATATGGGTCAGATACCAGCCGTCTTGATCCCCGTAATCCTATGTTATCTGCAATGCGTAAAACTTGGCAAAGGTCACACCGTATTTTAGGCTTTAATCCACGTCTGCATGTAAAAGCCCCAATATGGAATAACGCTGGAATACGCATTAAAGTGAAAACTCTCTTCTCGCCTACATGGAAATCGGCGGGTATCCTCACTCTGGATCAGATTCTTCATAATGAAGACCTCGAATCCTTTTCACAATTGGTGGAGGAGTTTAATCTTCCCCAATTACAAAAGGATAACTATCTACAGCTACATAACTCTCTTCTTAAGGCTTTAGACTCGAAACACTGAACACTTCAAATTTCACCAATAACATTTTATCTTCACACTTGGGGGAGACACAAAGGGGTTATCTCTGGTCTGTACAAAACACTCACAACACAATTATTTTCCCATCCTTTATCTCATGACCTTCGTTCCAGGTGGCAATCACACCTAGGACTTTCCTATGAAAATGAACAATGGACAACTTTACTGGAAAACTTAGTTAAAGTTGCCCGAGAGGCTTGTTTAAAATTTTGTATATTTAAAATACCTCATGACTGGCACTGGTCTCCGGTGAAATTACATAAAGCAGGCCTATTATCGCATACTAATTGTTGGAGATGTAATGCCTCTAGTTGTGACGTACATATCATATGTAAATGTACTATGGTGAAACTTTACTGGTTATATATAGGTCGATTTCTGTGTAACACCGTCCCCTTACATTTACCACTCTCGCCAGCAACAATTTTACTGCATGATTTACAAGATTCCCCTACCCTTTCCAAACCGCAATGTCGTCTAGTCCACACTGCATTAGCTACTGCTAAAATTTGTATATTAAGACAATGGAAATCCTCATCTCCGCCATCACAGGAGACTTGGCTAGCATCAATGATTCAAGTTGCCTCACATGAGAGAGTCATTTATAACATTCAAGATCAAACTGCATTGTTTTTACAGGTATGGGATCCTTTCCTACAGGTAAAAGATATATCTGTTGCTAACCTTACTTCTTAGATTACTTTGTTCATTACACTGAATTGATCTTTGGGTACTGATAGTTTAATGACTTATGACTATGCTGCATTGTATTCAATTAGTCAACATGTTAATATTATATTTATACCTACTACTGGTGTGATTCTGTATTCTTTATAATGCATTCCCTTTTAACATTCCAAATGAATTTTTTTAATGAAATATGTAACTTATGTTTTACTAGCTTGACATTTCATCATTTCCAGCTTTTAATGATTTTTTGTCAAATTAATGGTTTAATGCTTTAATATTTTATATTCACTATTTAATATTTAATGATGTCTGTATTTCTTTTATTTGATATAATATGTTTTGCCCCTAATTTCCTCCTTTTTTCCGCTATTCTATGGATTTTGATACATTTGCTTTTATATTTATAATTGTATTCATTATTCTTTCTCTATTATAACGTATTTTAAGATATGCAATGTTATCATATATTTCTTGTACCGTATTTATGAAATGCTAATAAAAAATTATAACACAAAAAAATCATCAATTGCATTTTGCTCCTTCTATGTGTGCTGCAGAAAACGAGGAGAAATAGCAGTATTTCTCCTTGCTGCACCACTCTTACGCCTCCCCCTGGGGAGGCGTACGTATTTGGCACTGCCTCAGATTTACAGATCCTTGTAAATCTGGAGCAGTGTCAAAAAGCAATGGGTGTTGCGTGGGAACGCCTCAGCAATACCCATTGCACACCCCTTTGCCTCAGAAAACTGTGTAGAGGAGGACCATATTTACAAGGCGTGGTTAAGCCACACAAAGTGCCTTAGCATCACCTTGTAAATATGGAGCAGGGCACAGCGCCACCGGATCATTGCAAAATGTGATGCCCCGGTGGCACAATGCCCTTGAAAATATGCCCCTATGCTTGCCGAAGTCCAAATTGGAGCAGGACACAGGTGAGGTTGGGGTGCAACACATATCAAAAACAACACTACCAATTGTCAACAGCGAATCTAATGTTGACATGTGCACATTGAACAGCTTTTCCAATTTATTGGTCCTCGTATTGTGTGATCACATCATACCATGCACATGCCTGCAGAGAAAATTACTCCACCCTACCAAAATTGCTACCGTCTAAATGATTTATGTCAGACATTAATGCGACTCGAACAGCAAATTGTTCTGGGATCCATACATGTACCTGTAGTTCAGCTTCTAGCCAAAGTTTGGTCAGCAATGAACTTGGGTGATCATATGAGCAGGCTCGGCATACAAAAACATGATTCCTTACTAGTATATTTAAAATGCATTATTCATGATAGCAAAACCAGTGGGCAAGTTACATATCCACATTTATTGCAGTAAATGTGTAAGTCCATTGTCCTTACCAATGACTAACATGGGTCCACCCCTTAGCCTACATTTATCATGATATGTGGCAAATGTCATCCCGCATCATTGGTACCTGTGCATCCCTCAGAGTACTGCGTATCGGTTACATGTTAGATGGGGTGCCAGAGGAGCAATTGCCAAAATGGCATGGTGATATAAATTATGTTGTCACGAAAATCGATGTGTACGTAGAATTGGAGGGATGAACTTCAATCTGCCTGTCTGAGGTATACCTGCACCTGGAAATGTATGGTAAAATTCTGTGGCAGGTCCACACAGGCCGTGATGATTCCTACCTCAGTGCAGACTGAATAGGTATGAGTCAATGTGGGACATGTCACCAGTCCACACATGCCAATGCAGTTACATGCCTGACTCGTGCCTTCTATACCCAATGCCCTATATTATACACATGTATATTACATTTGTAGTATTCTGTGAGGAATAAGGCCAATATCTTAAGTACCACAGGCATGTATGCACTGTGTTGTAAGCATGCAGGCCATTTCACAGTCCACCTAGTGCTGCTGTTACCCATACTGTTTCCCCAGGAATGGTCACTATGGAACCTTTTTGGCCAATTAACTGCAAGATACAGCACAGTTTACTCAAATATGAGATCTACTGCATGCATGCACACACTCATCACATGGATCAGGTATGAGTTGATGTGCATCTAGGTAACAATCCGTATAGGCATGTATGGACAGACTCTTGGGTCTGTAAAGGGCCACATGCTATTGGTTGAATTTCATTAGGTGAGCTATGTTAAAGTGTTCTAGGTATGTCCATGTGTCAGTCTTGGAGAAGTGTCAAACAGATGTGTTGAACCGGAGGTAGGTAGCCACACTCCGTCTATGTTCCAATCACTGGCATGTTGCATGACAATCTCCACGAAGTACCATGATGGAACATGTGTACCATCCCATGTGTAGACAGCATCATTTTTCATAATCTGTCTTCATATGCACGAGTCTGTTTTTGAGGCCAGACACTGACATTTTCTGTCCCTACAAGACCAAGATCTGAGTACTTTGGCATTGTAATTTTAGGGGAAATACATGTGTCTCATGACGGTTGGTCATCATTCGTTCCATAGATGTCTTTTTTTGGCTGGACCTGGCACTTGTGCTGCTAATTCATGCATGTAGTTGATGACAAATTGGACAAATTTAGGTTGGTCTGATACATATATCCTTCCTCTCCAACTGAAAACATGACCCCTGATCAGGAAAAATCGTATTGGATTCGCTTGGAGAGGTACCACTATATCAGGCACGTAGCCTAATCCCACAGGAGCCAGTACAAGAAATTGAAAGCAGCAGGGACATGGAAGTCGCCACTTCGGGGACAGAAAGCCCTGGACCGGGCAAGCACCAGGCCGGAAATGGAGCTTTCTCATGGTGGTCATCTGGGGTCCTCCACAGCCCCGCACCACAGGCGGTCAGCACAACACCAGCGCAGCCAACCAAGTTTGAGAGGCAGTGCCTGAAGGACAATGCTGAGACAAAGATGAAGCTGGCAGGCATAGAACTGCAGGTGGCAACACTAATGAAAATAGTTCACACCTTGCAACTATCTGTGGACAGGATTGAGCAGCAACTGTAAGCCCTCCCTCTGACTTTCTGGCCCTCCCCAGTTCATATTGGTTGTTTTTAGTGTGTAGAGTTTTAGCATAGGTTTTAACATAGTGATAAGTTAGGCTTGTTTTAGTCTTGTTTTATGGCTTTTTTTTTTTTTTTTTTTTTTTGAAACCGTTTATTACAAAATTCAAAAAATATACAAAGATGGGCCTACAACCTTCAGGCCGGCCGCTAGCAAGCAAGAGGAGCATGTGATACAAACAATAGCGCGCATGCCGCGGCAAAGGGAAATGCACAGGAGTTAGAAGCGGTGGTAGCCACACCATCCGGGCCCACATAACGGTTTCATTTTAATATAAATAACAACAAAAAAACAAATCCACAAGGCAACCCACAATCGGAAACAGCAGCATGTGCTCCCCTAGCGGGGGGACCCTACCAATCCATAGGAGTATCAAGGGGGGGAAAAAGGTCAAGACTGGGATTAGGTGGACTCAGTGCCCGGAACCGGGGAGATAAACTGGCTAAGGGGACGGGGCCGGTGACGGATCGGGCAATAACGGCGGGGTACAGATTCCCCCGCGGTAGGCGTTCCAGGGGCCCCATACGTTCACCCATGTCCCAGGCTTACCTCTCGCAACATACACCACCTTTTCCCGAAACATGCACCAATACATGCTATCCTTCCATGCCGAGACAGTCGGCGACCTCTGGGAACCCCACAGTTGAGCAATGTCGCGTTTGGCCACCATATATCCCAGAGTCACCCACCGCGTCTGCGGCACCGAGTAGTCGGTTGGCTCCCACACATTCAACAGGCATCTCCTCGCTTCGGGCAGCAGCGACACACGCGTAACCACCCGAAGGACCTCATGCACACCACGCCAGAATCGCTCCACCTCCGGGCATTCCCACAAAATATGGAGAAAGGTCCCCAAAGAACCACACCCACGCTTACACAACCCGTCCACAGCATAGCCCATACGCAGTAGCCTTGGCCCCGTAACATAGACCCTATGGAGTATCTTGAGCTGGACGAAGCGAAGGCGGGCCGGTATGGCCACCTCTTTCGGGGAGGCCACCGCCGATACCCAGTCCTCGTCATCCAGCTCCAATCCATCGGCCACCCATGCCTCACGAAGGTTAGTCAGCAGTCCCGAGCGGTCATTGATAAGTTTTTTATAGATTAATGAAATCGTGCTGTCCGGTACATGTCCATCTAGCACTCTATCCTCCAGAGGGGAATACTCCGGGATGGAGGCAACGTCCGGGAATACGGAGCATAGCGCATGACGGATCTGCATATACCGAAAGTACTCCCTGTCCTGCAACTGGAATTCTGTCTGTAGCATCTCGAACGTTTTGAATCCCCCCCTTGTCCAGAGATCACCCACCCTGCTGATGCCTATCATGTCCCACTTTTCAAAGCCCTTCGAGGTCCACAGGGAGCCCAACTGCTCAGATGCGTATAGTGGCGACGCCCGGGTCAAACGATCTTTCCACCATATCGCCACATTAGCCGCGTGCCACACTCGTACCATGACACGCGTGGGGCCCGTCAGACGTGCGTCAAGCGAGCTGGAGTAAAGCGCTCGGTTATAATCACCACCCGGCAGTAACATCTTATCCATTTCAAAGGCCGGGTTTAGAGCGGGCCCGTACAGGCCGTGATTAATCGCAGCCAGCTGGGAGGCCCAATAATACCGTTTGATATCCGGGAGGGCGATCCCCCCGTCATACCACGGGAGCGTCAGCTTCGCCAGGGCGATACGCGGTCTACCTTCCCAGAACAGTCGGCGCTGCAAACTCTCCACCTCGCGAAAGTAGCGCGCCGGGACGACGTCCATTGTGTTCTGCAGAGCGTACAGGAAACGCGGCAGCGACATCATCTTAAACAATGCCGCCCGGCCGAGCGGCGAGAGCGGCAAGCGCCTCCAACGCGCAACATCCTCCTTCAGGCGCTGGAGGGGGGGAAGCAAGTTCTGACCATATCGGGCCTCCGCGTCCAGGGTAATGAAGACACCCAGGTACCGAAATCCCCGCGGGGCGATCTGGATAGGACAGCCCCGCGGAAGGATAGGATCCTCCCCAGAGAGAACATAGACGCACGATTTAGCCCAGTTGATGACAAGGCCGGAGTTAAGACCAAATGAATGCAATACATCAACCAGTACTATCAGTGATTTACGTGGGGAAGCCAGGTACAGGAGAATATCGTCAGCGTATAGAGATACGCGGTCCTCATACTCGGGGGTCCAGCGGAGACCACGAATAGAAGGTTCCCACCGCAGCCACTCCGCCAGGGGCTCCAAGGCGAGCGCGAAAAGGAGCGGCGATAACGAGCAGCCCTGCCGCGTGCCCCTACCCAGCTCGAACGGAGCCGACACTCTACCGTTCACCACCACCTGCGCCAGCGGGCCAGAGTACAACAATTTTACCCAACTGATGAATCCTGGGCCAAACCCAAACTTCGCGAGCGTCGCCCAAATATAAGGCCATTCAAGCGTGTCAAACGCCATAGTGGCGTCCAAGGACGCCAAAATGGCCGGTTCTCGTATGAACGGGACACGTGCGAGCACCCCATGCAAACGCCGCAGGTTAAGCGCTGTATTGCGATGAGGGATAAAGCCGGACTGATCCTGGTGAATCAAGTCATACACTACGCCGACCAGCCGATTGGCCAACACCTTGGCGAGGATTTTGGGCTCCGCATTCAATAGCGAAATAGGCCGATAGAATGTGACCCGGTCCCGTGGCCTCCCCTCCTTATGGATAACCACGATAGTAGCTAGACGCTGGTCTAGCGGGAGGGAACCCGCCGAGTGGGCCGCGAGGAACATAGCACGGAGATGCGGCGCCAGCGTATCCGGTCGCAGTGTATACAACTCGATGGGAAGACCATTAGGACCCATGGCCTTGCCGGAAGCGACCGAACGTGTGGCGAGGGCAATTTCTTCGGAAGTTGGAGCGGCGTCCAACGACACTCTGTCCTCCTCCGAAAGGGAAGGCAGCGCGATATCCCTGAGCAAGGCGTGGGAATCCTCTTCAGAGCGGGAGGACACCGGGGAATACACCCCACGGAAATAGTCTGCAAAGCAGGAGACAATTTCTTCTGGTTCAGTGACACACACACCATTCTGTTTCTCAATCAACGGGACAACTCGACTCGCTCTCTCCTTTTTGTCCAGCCACGCAATCAATTTACCAGCCTTATCACCCACATCATATAGTCTCCCCTGTTGCTCTCTACTGAGGCCCCTGGCCGCCTCCGTGACGAGGGCCTTATAAGCCGCTTGCTTGAGTCGGAGAACATGTAATTTGTCATCCGTCACCCCACATTCTAGATCACCCTCCAACTCGGTTATCTCAGCTTCAACACGGGTCACCTCCTCCCGCTCGCGCCTCCGGGAATGGGAAATAAGGGACAAGGCCTGTCCCCTGAGTACCGTCTTGAACGCCTCCCACAATGAGATCGCCGATGACACAGACCCCACATTCTCGTCAAAGTAGCGCTTAAGAGATTTAACCAGCTCTGCGCGAATGGTGGGGTCACGCAGGTACCAGGGATTAATCGGGAACACCCTACCCTCTCCCCTCGGAAGAATATCAAAGTGCAACAAGAGCGGGGAGTGGTCCGAAATACCCCGTGCCAAATGGCGCACCTCCCCTATCCTCCCAATGTGCGCCGCCGGAACCAGGACATAATCTAGCCGTGAGAGACTACCATGAGCCCCGGAATGGAAGGTGTACTGTAGCTGCGTGGGATGTTTCAAACGCCAACAATCCACCAGCCCCAAGGTATCCAAGAGGCCAGACAACCACGCCTGGGCACGGGGGAGATCCCTAGGGGGGTGACGATCCACAGTTCTGGAAACCACAGCATTAAAATCCCCCCCCAAAACTAGAATCCCCTCCGGAAGGCCAAGGAGGAGGCGCCCCAGATCCGCAAAGGTGGTCGTCTGCAGCCCCGGCGGGACATAAACAGACACAAAAACGACCACTCTGCCCTCCATTCTACCCACCAAAACCGTGTAACGTCCCCTGTCGTCATGGTGCACCTCATCAATCTCCAACGGGAGCGAGTTCTTAACCATAATGCCCACACCCCTTGAACCAGACGTGAAGCCCGAATGGGCCACAAGGCGGTAGCCCCGTCGATTCATGGCACAAAAGGAGTTGCCAATGAGGTGTGTCTCCTGCAGAAAAACTATATCGGGCGAAATTCGCTTCAAGAACTGCAGGACCACACCTCGTTTTATCCTGTCCCCCAATCCATTAACATTCCAGGACAACAGACTCAGTCCCCTACCCCCCATCATAAACAGAAGCCATCACTCGTCCCCCAGAGAGCACTTTAGAAATAACACAACGATGCTTTTGCCTTGTGGTAGAAACGAACAACACCCCACCCCAACCCACCCACCCCAACAAAACTCCCCCCTCCCTGCACCCCTGCATGAGCCCAGACAGCCCCCCCCAACTTGCAGTGTGCCTGTCGCCCCTATATAATGAAACTAGCTAGACCCCCTAGAGGAGGAAAGAGTACCCCTTCTAGACCCCACACAACCTCCAAGGGAGGGGAAAGAACAGAGACAGAAGCTTGGTCGAAAGTGGCATCATAGTCGTCCAGAGTGAGGCCCAATATCAACCCCTCAGTCCCGATCCAGTGGGCCGTCTCCTCCCGCCGCCCCCCCCCCCACCATCTCGAGCACTACCCCCAGACAGAGTGTCCAGCCAGTCCCCGGCCGCTTCGGGACGATCAAAAAAGTGCGTGCGACCATCCACCTCTACCCGCAGCTTGGCCGGGAAGAGCATGGCGTATTTTAAGTTCATGTCCCGGAGCCGGCTCTTAACACCCAGGAAACTCAGTCTCTGTTTCTGGACCGCTTGAGTGAAATCGGGATAAAAGTTCACCTCCATATTTTCCAGCTTAATCGGCCCTTGCAGTCTGGAGGCTTGCAAGATCGCGTCCCTGTCCCGAAAGTTAAAAATCCGGGCAATGAGAGGCCGCGGAGGGGCTCCGACCTTCGGCCTTCCCCCGGGAACTCTGTGGGCCCTCTCCACGGCAAAGAATTTACTCAGTCCCCGAGGCTGGAGATGGGTAGCGATCAGGTCCTCTACAAAAAGATCCGCCGCCGCTTCCTCCCGTCCCTCGGGTACTCCGATGATGCGGATGTTATTCCTCCGGGCCCGACTCTCGGAATCCTCCAGGCGCCGATCCATAAGCGCACTCGCCTGACGAAGTCGGTGCACCTCCGTTTGGAGGGCCGCCACCTCAGTCGTGAGGCCCGACGCGGTTCGGGCCAAAGAGTCAACCCGGTCGTTGGTCTTGGAGAGATCAGCCCTCACCAGGCCGACATCCACGAGGACCGCATCGATCTTATGCGCCAAGGTGTCGAACCGCTGGCCCACCGAGGCCTTCATCTCAGCAATGGCGCCCATGACGTCTTGCAGAGTCAGATCTGTGGGCAAATCCGGGGCATCAGGGGGGCCCTCAGAGGACTTGTGCGGTCCGCCGGGAGATCCCTTCTGGAGGGTATAGCGGTCCATGATGTTGGCCTGATGTACGGCGCCACGCCGGGTCGACTTGGTCTTCGACCGATCTCCGTCTTGTTTCGTGGCCATCGCCACGGGTCACACACCCGCACCAGCTACGCCGTAGAGGGCAGGCAATCAAGGCCACGAGCTCCGGGGGGGCCACCCCAGGTCGACGGGTTGGGTCACAGCCGGCAGGCAGGCAGGGTCTCCCGGCGAGGCCACACCAACACAAAGAGCTCCGCGATCTCACTTGCAGAGACGGCAAGGGGGTGCGAAAGTGAAAGCGAAAGTGTGGGGTACGCGATTCGCCAGGCCCGTCCCGCCGTTGTTGTTCACTTTGCCACTGGATCACCCCCCAGCGCAAATCCGGGGTCCGGCGAGAGGTAGGCCGCAAACTTCAATCGGTGCCCACTCCGGTACCCGAAGTCCGATTCGAGAACGGGAAACGGGTACCACCTCAACTCAGGCTCACCGACACAGTCCCCTCAACCGAGGCAGGATGAAGACAGGATAAACGTAGGAGGTTGCGGAGGTCCTCGGGAGCCTCGCACCTACGCGGCCATCTTGGTTGCGCGCTAGGCTCCTCCTCCGTTTTATGGCTTTTAATATTTATCTTTTGTCAGGTGGGTTGGTTAAGTGGGGGGTGTAATGTTTAGTATGTGTTCTGAAGAAAAATAACATTCAAAAAATATATATTTGTTTAGGTTTTAATGTTTAAGTCATTTGTGTATAGGTGTAGTTTGTTTGTAAATGTGCATTAAGGAAGGGTCGATATATAACCTGACCGTGAACAAGGCCTTGGTGGCTGAAACGCGTTGTGGAGCTGTGTTGTGAATAAACATACATTTTGAAAATCCCTTTCCCGAGTGCCGCATCTTTGGATTTGAAATTGTTTTTGGGCCAGGATCCGGCCCGTATGCAGAGCACCCGCTGCGAGTGTGCCCCGGAACTTTGGGTCCCTTTGCTTGGAAATATATATATATATATATATATATATTCGCTCCACAACACCAGCCAGTTGCACTCACGAACGGGTGCACGCCAAGCGGGGGTGTTCCCGCTTCAAATTTTCAAGCTCCCAATTCCATTAGGTAATCGTACCCATCACGGACGACAGCACTCACGGGGGAGAGTTCAAAAAGGAATTTATTATTTGAACCCTGGGCAAAGACGCGTTTCGGCACTCAGCCTTCGTCAATTTCTGCAATGAAACGCGGCAGCCATTGAACATTTTAAAGCATTTTCAAAGTTTCCGGTGTAGAGACAGAAAACAGACTATGCTCAGTTTGTCAACAAATCATAGCGCCATCTTTGAATGTCTCAAAGAGAAGGAAATAATGCAGTAATTCTGCCAGAATTCCATATAGGATTGTAAATACATTCTAATCACAATATATAATTGAAATTGATTTAGCCCACAGATGGGCATACATATACTGTCTCAAAATATACACCAGAGCTGTGGCGGACACAACAACAGAAGGGAATACGTATATACTGCCCACAGATGGGCTCATATTATCCTTCCTATGATATTCATAAAACACTTTATATACATATACAAGTGATGCAGTTAATGTCCAGTATTAAAAAATGCAGATTATATACAAGAAATAGAGAATTCAGAGGGAAAGTTCATCATAATGTAACAATGTGTCATTTCATCCTAGATGCACAGCAAGTTCTTCACTACTATTAAGGCCCTGCGGATTCTTGCTTTGTAAGTCGATAATATAGCGTGATTCTAAACGCCTGAGCTTCTGTATCCTGTCACCACCCCTAGGGCTTGGTGGTACATGATCTAAGCAAAAGAAGGAAAGAAGATCCTTGTTGTTGCGATGCATCTTATTGTAGTGTCTCGCTACTGGGTAGGATTCATCTACGTTGTTAATTGCCCTCATGTGTTCGAGAATCCGAATCTTAGCCGGATGAATGGTGCTCCCGACATAACGGAGCCCACAAGGGCACACTAGACAATATATAGCATAGGGAGTAGTGCATGTGAGAAACTTGGTGATCTTTTTTGGTGTACTAAGTCCAGGTACTTCATACGTTAAAGTGCATTTGCTCTTCTTACAGGCTTTGCACTTACCACAGGGAAAAAAACCATTAAGTGTTTTAAAAGATGTCCTAGTGGGTTCCACGTCATGATAGCTATGGACCAAATGATCTCTAAGTGATCTAGCTTTCCTGAACGTAACTAGAGGATTAGTTGGTAAGTCCTCCTTGATGATGTGATCAGTGAGGAGGATATGCCAGTTCTTACGTAGTATCCTCTTCAACTGATTGGCATTTTCAGAGAAAGTTGTAATCAGGCGGAAAGCACCATTTTTGGACTTATTGATAGCTTTCTCAACGAGAAGATCTTTCCTCGGGATTTTTTTAACTCTATCTAGGGCACTACCCAAAACCGCTTCGCTATAGCCTCTCACTCTAAAGCGTTTCAAGCTCAATGCTGCTGCCTTTTCAAATTCCATTTGATTGGTGTTATTCCTTTTCAGCCTAAGTAGCTCCCCATATGGAATACTTTCAACCAATTTTTTGGGATGGCTACTAGTGGCAAAAAGGGTGGAATTCCCTGCGGTACTTTTCCGATAGAGTTTAGTTTGTAGCTGTCCATTGTTTACATAAACAGTAAGGTCCAGATAATTAACCTCCTTAGTGCTCACTTCACCTGAAAATTTCAAATTAACATTGTTACAGTTTAAAACCTCAATATATGATTCAGCCAAGTCAGGGGGACCATCAAATATAATGAACAAATCATCGATATAGCGGTACCAAGCCTTTATCCTCAAGTTCCAAAATGCATTGGAACTTGAGGATAAAGGCTTGGTACCGCTATATCGATGATTTGTTCATTATATTTGATGGTCCCCCTGACTTGGCTGAATCATATATTGAGGTTTTAAACTGTAACAATGTTAATTTGAAATTTTCAGGTGAAGTGAGCACTAAGGAGGTTAATTATCTGGACCTTACTGTTTATGTAAACAATGGACAGCTACAAACTAAACTCTATCGGAAAAGTACCGCAGGGAATTCCACCCTTTTTGCCACTAGTAGCCATCCCAAAAAATTGGTTGAAAGTATTCCATATGGGGAGCTACTTAGGCTGAAAAGGAATAACACCAATCAAATGGAATTTGAAAAGGCAGCAGCATTGAGCTTGAAACGCTTTAGAGTGAGAGGCTATAGCGAAGCGGTTTTGGGTAGTGCCCTAGATAGAGTTAAAAAAATCCAGAGGAAAGATCTTCTCGTTGAGAAAGCTATCAATAAGTCCAAAAATGGTGCTTTCCGCCTGATTACAACTTTCTCTGAAAACGCCAATCAGTTGAAGAGGATACTACGTAAGAACTGGCATATCCTCCTCACTGATCACATCATCAAGGAGGACTTACCAACTAATCCTCTAGTTACGTTCAGGAAAGCTAGATCACTTAGAGATCATTTGGTCCATAGCTATCATGACGTGGAACCCACTAGGACATCTTTTAAAACACTTAATGGTTTTTTTCCCTGTGGTAAGTGCAAAGCCTGTAAGAAGAGCAAACGCACTTTAACGTATGAAGTACCTGGACTTAGTACACCAAAAAAGATCACCAAGTTTCTCACATGCACTACTCCCTATGCTATATATTGTCTAGTGTGCCCTTGTGGGCTCCGTTATGTCGGGAGCACCATTCATCCGGCTAAGATTCGGATTCTCGAACACATGAGGGCAATTAACAACGTAGATGAATCCTACCCAGTAGCGAGACACTACAATAAGATGCATCGCAACAACAAGGATCTTCTTTCCTTCTTTTGCTTAGATCATGTACCACCAAGCCCTAGGGGTGGTGACAGGATACAGAAGCTCAGGCGTTTAGAATCACGCTATATTATCGACTTACAAAGCAAGAATCCGCAGGGCCTTAATAGTAGTGAAGAACTTGCTGTGCATCTAGGATGAAATGACACATTGTTACATTATGATGAACTTTCCCTCTGAATTCTCTATTTCTTGTATATAATCTGCATTTTTTAATACTGGACATTAACTGCATCACTTGTATATGTATATAAAGTGTTTTATGAATATCATAGGAAGGATAATATGAGCCCATCTGTGGGCAGTATATACGTATTCCCTTCTGTTGTTGTGTCCGCCACAGCTCTGGTGTATATTTTGAGACAGTATATGTATGCCCATCTGTGGGCTAAATCAATTTCAATTATATATTGTGATTAGAATGTATTTACATTCCTATATGGAATTCTGGCAGAATTACTGCATTATTTCCTTCTCTTTGAGACATTCAAAGATGGCGCTATGATTTGTTGACAAACTGAGCATAGTCTGTTTTCTGTCTCTACACCGGAAACTTTGAAAATGCTTTAAAATGTTCAATGGCTGCCGCGTTTCATTGCAGAAATTGACGAAGGCTGAGTGCCGAAACGCATCTTTGCCCAGGGTTCAAATAATAAATTCCTTTTTGAACTCTCCCCCGTGAGTGCTGTCGTCCGTGATGGGTACGATTACCTAATGGAATTGGGAGCTTGAAAATATATATATATATATATATATATATATATAGGTTAAGGTTAGGTTGGTTAAGTTTGTTTTAAGTTAAGATAGTGTAAGTCAGTTTAGGCATAGTTTAGATAGGAATAGTCAGTGTAGGTTATTGATATTTAGATTTTTATAGTTTGTTAAATATATATTCTTTTGCACTTTCACAACTACCTACTTATTCTGCTTAGGTTGAGTTAAGCACATGCTGTAGGAATTACTGCCAGTGTTTGTATACAAGCGTACTAGGTGGAACACCTAAGGAATACATCATGTCAAGTTTGCAATAAAGTCACTTAAGGGATCTTTAAACGTAATTGTGCACTGTAAGTGGCACTCTTGTAGTGAATGGACACACAGTCCAAAACAGGTATTAACCTACTGTTGCACTGTGTGTGTACGTGATGCTACATGTGTTATGTATGAATGATTAAGTCAAACCAATGTGACTAGTCTAGGATGTGCTGGGTGCCACACTGATGGCAGCTCTCCCTAGCACTATTTTGTTGTCATATCACTTTTGTTTGCTGGTTAGTATGCATGGAGGTATCCCTCACCAGGGCAGAAACGTTGTTCAGTCTTACCACTGACTGATTTCTAATTGTAGCACTTCATGCATGTGACCTTGGGCAACTACTTGTTTGTTAAGATGCACATAGGGATCAAATAAACTATTTTGCAAAGTCTTTGCAGATTTACCCATGGGTCTATGAAACACAACTCCCTTTAGATAGTAGGTAGTGTCTTTAGGGTCAGCACATCCACCATGGTCTACTTAGTCCAATCATGAACAAACATACAACACGCTGGTTCCGGTGTCTGATTTTATTGAAATGTGAAGCACGTGGCAGTCCTTGCGGCAACAACCCCAATATAGGATTGTGAGTCATTGGATGTCCAGATACAGTCCATGGGAGATACATGTCATGGGACATGTGGAGTAGAGGGGTTTTCCAGTGATGAGGAGGACAAAATTGCAGTTAGGGAAGATAGGCCACATAAACAGTCCACAAATGGGTGGGATCAACAGGTGGAAAAGCAAATAGAGGAAAGTACCAGTTAAGAAGTACACGGGGTACACTGGCATGGCCATAAGCGCAGGTCAATAGAGAATCAGGCCATGTGGCACAGAGAAATGCTACCAGCTAGTTTTTCAGTGGAAAGAGGTGAAGTCCACATATTCATCCTCTGATATCTGTGGTGCCTCCCGTTGTCAGTGACGGAGGCGCACGCACAGACATCAGAGGCTGAATGTGTGAATCTCCTGTGCCCAGCAGCATTTCTCTGCACCAACAAATAAGGCAGCACAGCTATAAGAAGGGCCTGCTTGTTTGCAAGCACAGCAACAACATTCCAGTGTAAGGCATCCTTTGTTTCTACGTAGGACTCCTGCTTCCGCTCCATGGACTCCAGGATGTTTTGAATCACCCCCAGTTGGTTGGCAATCTTGCTGATACCACTTCGGCAGCGAAGTTGTTTGTGCCTCTGCCTCATGACTCCAGCGATGTCGGCCAGGAACTGTTCCAAGCCATTGAGTGAAGGGTAGGTGCCTCCTATAGCCTCCAAAGTATCCCTAGTTGGACTGAGGCACCTATAGACTGGGGTACCCGCCACGGTCTCCGTCCCCGCCTGCACCGCATCAACCAGCTCCCACTGGACTCCTACTGCACAATGTTGGAATTCAACTTGGGGGTCCTCAGAGTCCAGGGCTGGGGTGTGCTGGCTGGTGGTGTTTTGGGGTGATAGCCAGATCCTCCGAAGATGGTACGACGCTGTCAGCCCTTCTTGCAACTGGAGATGGTGTCTGAATAGAGTACAGAATTTGCAGGAGGAAGTCTTGGTTGAGGGTTGACAGGCTGTCATCCTCAGCAGAGTCTTCATCCAGGACAGCAAGCTGGTCAGGAGTTGTTCGTACATTCTCTGCAAATGAATAGAAATATTTTGATCCATGTTGGATGGTGACATGAGTAAACTGGTTGACATGCAGACTTCCAACTGATTTACTTTCAGATCAACGTTGATGCTGTTCCTTCTAAGTTTCAGTGCAGGTGCCTTTTCAGATGGCAGTATCGCTGCATTGTTCACACAGCCACTGTGTGACAAGGCTGATTTGTCATCTAATGACACTTTTTGAAACATAGTTACACAGCTTACTGGCTCTACCAGTCCTGCACCTGTGATACGTGTGTAAAGTCCACCTCTACCTTGGTGATTTGTTTGTTTTTCATGATGCCTATACTCATTGTGTTTTGACGCATTGACACCACTACTGTGCACATTCATCTATTCCAAAGTGTGTCTGCATTCCCTGTGACCATTTCTCAGTCCACAGCTCCTGTGATGGTTATGGGGGTTTGCTCATGAATTCGTTATGATCCTGTAGTCTGCCTTTCACACAGGTCACCACTTCACTCTAACTTGTTGTGCTGTCTTGCATGCACATTGCTGTTTCATGTGAGCAAGGGTTCTGTTTTTCACACGTATGCTGTACACAGCTGCCAACCTTGCTACACTGCATGAATGTATGAGAGCGCACACTTACCATGGGTTTCCTATTTGTGCATACTCATGGGATTTCATTGCACACACATTTGGCTCCATATTTGAGGACAGTGAGCATTGTGTACCAACTCTGAGGGGATGGGCCCAGTCAAACTATGTAGATTGCTAGCACTGACACTCAGCCCATATCATTATCTCCAGAGTTGGTACTCTGCAGAGGTTTACACATCGTTTGACTCAGCCCTCCTCACTTTTACATGTACATGCCTCCTCTGGCAATCGTGATTTTGGGCCAGACACTCCACTTACTGCCACACACTGATGGAACCCAGAAAATACATTAACTCTCATGTCCCTAAAACACCAACAATTTGCATGACTATATCCGATGGACTGACATGATTGGCTGTTTTTGAAGGCTATGGGTCAAGCTGTAGCCCACATGATGGTAGTGCTTGAATTGGTGACCTGTACCTACCCATGTTTGCCACACAACTAGGCCGATCCACCTCCGCTTCCAACCATCCCTGACTCCTGCCCTTTGTGGTGGCAAACTAGTTTTTGCTATACCTTGCCAGATCCCTGTTTCACATCCTCCGATTTTGACACACGTGGCGTGGTGAGACATTTTGCTTTCTAACTCCCTTCTGCCACATGCTACATTTTTACCCAGGCATATAACATGTAGGATATAGTTCCACAATGGTCTCTTCTCTGTCATCCATTCCCAGCTGTCTTGGTCAGTCATCTTGCAGTACACATATCCCCTCTCACATCCTTGCTATGCAGTGCCTCAACATTGAGACACAGTGGCAGTTCAATGTGAGCAGCCAGCATCTACAATGCACTGCACTACTAGGGACCCACCAGGGCCATACACCATCTTTGTTTGAATGCAAGTGATGCACACAAGAGGATCATGTGTGTTAGTACATGGTCCTCTTGTGGGCATCACTTTCATTCACCCCCCACACCCAGTCACTCTGATGTAGTTCATAACAGGAGTTTAGCAGATTTCTACCATGGCAGCTGACTCCTGTGTTCTCTCACCCACATGCCGGGACAGCTGCATGCTATGTAGTTTAGTGCAGTTCACGGTACATGTGACTCTTGGCATGTTCCTATGTATTGTTTGCATGCCCCACACCTGACCCCCCTCTCAGGTGTGCAGTTTCTCCTCTGACAAGCCCATTCCATTCCATTGCTTTACAGTCCAGATTTGTTTATAGGCCCAAGTTAGACACAGTGGCCTCATGGTGGAAGGTGGGCTGCATTGTAACAGTCAGGTTGGGCGGGGTTAATGTGTTCATGCATGATATGTTGCTCCATTCCATGTTTTTGCTTTGTATTCTGGGACTTGTAGTCATGGTGAGCCATGTTGTATATTCCACTACAAGTGACGGTATACAAAGGTAAACCTGGACTAGTACTGCACTTCTCATATGGAAGGGAGAAACGTGATGGAACTCTACTGAGCTGTGCCACATGTAACCTGGTAGTGTGACTTACCATTTATGTGATGTTTAACAGTACATGACCCAGATTCCTGCCCTGTGCCCTACACTCAGCACAGTGGAACGCTGGGATATAGGTACTGCACTGCACACCATGACCTTTTGCCCACCTTGCCCCTTGTTTCAACTTACCCTGTAGATCGTGTTGTTCCTCGTGGGCTGCACTGTCCTGTCCCGGAACTCCTGCTACCAACTCCTCTGGGATGACCGTTGCCACCCTCTACGCCAAAGCATCTAGCTCCTCCTGTGGCGCTGGACGTCCTCCTCTGGTCTGCATGGGTGCCTTCAGGTTGTTGGTCATTTTCTCCTTAGTCCTGCTCTTATAGTCGTGCCAGCGTTTTTACTGTTGGTGACAGTGCTCTTAGTTTGTCCCACGCTGATGACCTTGGCCACTATGGACTGGCAAAGGGCACCTTTCTTTTTTAATGGCAATTTTGAGGTGATCAGATTTCATTCTCCTCCTCACTGAAGCTGCACTTCATCTTCCCCTGGAGGTCGGTCTCGACATCGTGGCTGGTGCTGGGGTTGTCCTGGCTGCTGCTCTCTTCTCTCCGCTCCATGGCTGCCTTCTGTGATGTGTGTTCATTTTGTTTTCCAATGCATTATGTTCTTTAACGCTTCATGCACTGAAAAGTGACGCTAGGGTGGTTAGCGTCCCTTTACGTGCCGCTAACCAGGCTTATGTCAGTTTTGCTACTGATGCGTCAGTTTCAGCTATGACATCACAACAGAGGCAGTGGCAATTTTTTGGACACAGCCTGTTCTTTATAACATGGTGCGCCATACCGTAAATACAGCATAGCCATGGTGTTTCAAAAATTATGCAGCGATTCACAAGCCATTTTGACCCATTGCTGACGCAACACAGGGATGTGTCAGTTCTTGTAAATGAGGTCCTGAGTATCTCTCTCAACATGCGTCTAAAAGACAACCTTTGATTACTTTAAGGTTCATAATTAAAATCACAGAATTTACAGTGTTTAAGGTCTCTAAACTAACTCATCCATCGTTTCACCAGCCTGTTGTCGTGTTTGGTTGAAAATGTACCTTTCATAGACGACATTCGGCATCGGATTGAACTTGGCTTCCAACTCTTCATTTATCTTTTGGTATGACACTGCATTGGTTTGAGAGACCTTCTTTAGCACTTCGTTCACTCCATCACCGGCAAGGATATTCAGCTATTTAATGATTTTCTTATCATCTTCTTCTTCTAGCGAATCTTTGAAGTCATTGAACATTTCGATACATGCATCCCACCTGCAACCAATGTTTTGCTTCTTCGCTGAGTCGAATGGCGTTGGTGGTTTCAGAAACATGGAAACATAGTACTTTGCGCTCCCTTCTATTGCCATCAAAAGCACGTGGTGTTCAGACAGCGTTCTTCGCACGCAGCAGGATTGGCCTGGGACCGGGATGTAAGTTTCTGTCTTCGTACCTGTTTTTCACTTCTTTTACCATTTGCTTCGTATGGATGAAGGCTCTGTGTTATGGCGTGCGCAATCTCTTTTCTTTCAGCCTTACCAGCGGGTTCTGACAGGCCTTGTTGCACTGCCCTATGCCAAAGTGAAAGAGCAGGAATGCACCGTATTTAAGTAATACAATTAAGAATGCAGAACACATGGAAAGAGGAACAACAAAACAAGCAGAAGTAAACATATTGTTACGCCTCACCCTCAGGAAACGTACGATATGACGCTTCCCCAGGTGTACATCACTTTGTAAATCTGGGGGAGCGTCAATGTCCATGGGTGTTGCGTGGGGAAAAACACTGAAACGCCCATGGAACGCCTCCAGGGCGCAGAGTAAAGCAACACAGAAATTTCGCTGCATCGCCTTCCTCGTGATTTATGAGGTCACTCAAAGCCATGCAGAGTGGCTTTGTGTGGCTTCATAAATCTTTGAGAGCATTCCTCACGCATGTACCACTTTACGTGATGGAAACGTGACGCAGGGCTCCAAATAAGCCCATCAGTGTTTTTCATCCTTCAGTACATTTCAAAGAGTGCTTAAGTAGCTATGGGTATGGAAGATAAACCATAAAATCAAATCATACTTAATAAATAGCAGCAATATGTAAACCGCTACTTTCGGAGTTTTGGTGAGAACTGCTAAATCTTGAAATGCTGCATATATCTAGTTATCTATTTATGAGGGGATTTGCTACTCGCTCCGTTAGGATTATTAAATCTACCTGTTGCTAATCAGTCTTTTTTTATCCAAACGCTGGTCATAGAAAAGGTTTATTGAGAGTTCACGGTGCATTTTCACGAATTAAAATGTGAATTGTAAAGATGGCAATCCTTTTGTAATCTGAATTATAAACCTGAAATCCGTTTGACCTGGATATGGGTGGGATTAACACTTCAGCTACTTTAACAAGTAGGTCAACAACGGGCAGAACCTGTTTCCATTTTGCATACACATTTGTCAAGCACACTAATTAAAACAGCTTTGTCCGATTAGCATTTCCTGAACTTGCATGTCTTGCATAAAGAGTAATATTTGCAATGAAACGCTTGATTTGTTATTTTTGCGGGGTATTTAGTTTGACATGCAGTTAATTTATGCAGTGGAAACAGATTTTTAAAACATATGCTCACAATATTTTCTTGTTTTTGCAGAATCATTTTTAATCGAAGATTGTTGTTGATTGTTGTTCTTCAATCATTTTTAGCGTGTTGTTTCCAATATATTTTCTTTCCGCGTGTGTTCCGCAATTTTAATTATGAATCTAATGGTGATCTGTCATCTCACAATGAAATCTGTTTATTTTACAAAATAATGTTCAATCACGATAATACATATAAAGAAATCGAAAAAACAAAAATAAGTACTTTACAAAAAAGCTAAAAGTGACGTGCACTCTAAAATAAAAGTGCGCACTAGTATATGAACAAAGCAAAGTATTATTGTGTTACAAAACACCTATTTTTGTCTGACTTCATAGAGCTGTTGCCAGACAAAAATGTGAGAATCACTAGAGAGGTGCTTTGACTTCAACCCCATGCTGGTGGCTAAGAGTGCATGTTTTCATTGGGCAGACATTGTGTGCTTCCAAAAAAGTGCTTTCTCTCCATGCAGCTGTGATACTTTTTTTGAGAAATCTTTTTGTTTGATAAACAGGAAGATAACAAGTATACAATTGAGATTTCTCGACCCAGCCGTATTACAGTCGTGATGCTTCTCGGCGGAGTCCCAATTTAAAGCTCTCGGTGAGACTTTTATGCCAACCAGATTTTCCCCAATTTCTTGTGGGAGCCCCTCCCTTCATTGACAGCCTTCTATGTGGATACACTAATCCATATACTGTTCTCATTCTGCCACTTCCGGGACCACCTGTGCCCCCCATCGTCTGGCTATATTTCGCCTCGCTACTGTGAGCCCCAGTGTAATCGACAATTTTGGGTAATTTGGTATCTTTTCAAATCACCCCCCCCCCCCCCTCCAAAAGAAAAAATATTCAGCACGAATCAATTGGCTGTTTTATCAATGAGTAGACCTGTCACGTCTATAATACGTTCAGTCAACTCTAACCTTGCAACTTTGGGCTGTCCCATATCACATGTAAGAAAGAACCAATCTGTCCACAGTTCCTGGAGCACATTTGTGAGATACTCTTCCCCATTTTATTAGAGAGTCGTTCTAGAGTAACAAGCTCCATGGAGCATGTGGAGTTGTATAAGCCTGAACCCTCCCTAGATAGTGATGTCTTGTGGGCCCCTGAGTGCCACCTCCCACTCCTCCTCCTCTAATTCCCCAACACGTGGGGAGAGGTGTGGTCCGGCGGCTAAACTGCCGACTTTTTGGTGCTGGAAACCAGAGTTCGAGCCTCGAGGTCGCGTCCACATCCTGTGATTCTGGGCAAATTACTTAATCTTCCCGTGCCTGAATGTGTAATGTAAATACGGTGCTATGTAAAGCGCTCCAATACCTTCCGGTCGAGTTCGCGCTATATAAATATGCAAAACATAAAAAAACATGCAGCTCCCAGTTTGCTTTTGGTTTCTGGAGGACGTCACCGGCGTTATTGAGCAGTTTTTAAATATGAGTGATGGAGCCCCTTTAACTTGATGGTCTGCCAGTAACCTGTCTAGCAAAGCGGTCGCTTCTGCTATCTCTGTGCCCTTTGGGATGTGTGAGAGCGAGGCGTGTCTAACATGGAGGTATTTAAAGTACTCAGATGTTGCTAGCTGGTATTCAGTCTTGAAAGTTTCGAAAGGGACAAGCTGTCCCTTTTCCCACTGATCTCCTTGCTTGGAGATACCTATGAGGTCCCATTTTGTGAACCCCTTAAGGGCTCCCACTGCTTGTATGATAACACTGTCCCATAATGGTGTCTGCTCAGTTGGAGTCCCAGAAAGGCTGTTTGATCTTCCCAGATCCCCACCACCATTGCAGTATGGGGCAGAAGTAGCATTTGGAGTTTACTTCTGATAAGTATTGTGGGGTAGCTTCTTCCTCCCAAGCTCTAATGGCTGGTTCCTCTAACACAGCAAACACCCAAATATTTACTGTCCCAAATTGTGCCACCATATAATAATGCATGATGTTTGGCAGTGCAATGCCCCCATCATGTGCCCTCCTAGTGAGTTTCCACAGTGCTATGTGTGTGGAACCCCCATTCCATAGCATGAGGCGCAATTTGGCCTCAATCGTATGAAAGAAATCTGCTGGTACTGAAAATGGTGGGGTATATTTACAAGAATTGTCGTTAAGCAAAGTTATTGTTGCTTAGTGACAATTTTCTTAACGGCGTGTATTGCCCAAAACTATCGCCATGTTAGAGACGCATTTACAATACTTCAGCACATAGTGATGGGATCAGCTCGCTGCAGGGATTGTTGTCGCAAACACTAGCATCACAGTGATGAAAATATTGACGCTAATGTGAAAAAAGGGATGGCAGCCCAATTAGCATCCAGTAAACTCACGTTAGTCAACCACACATCACTATTTTTAACGTTTTGCTGGGAAAATAACACAAAAGTCCGCAAAATACAAAAAAAACTACTACCTGAAAGCAGAAAGGATGAGCCTGGACCCAGTTCAGTAGGAGACAACAACCCCCATAACCCCTAACAGCCAGGATGACCAGCCAGAGTCCCAGGGGAAGAGGAAGAGATTCAGTCAGGAGGAAAATGAGATCCTGATTGCGGAGCTGATGCAGAATCAACACCAGCTCTTCGTCAGCTCCAGCGTATCATTGGGGACCAAAAATGCCATTTGGCAGTCAATTGTGACCAAGGTGAATGCATTAGCAGAAGTCAAGAGGACAGTGGCTCGCTGTAAGAAGTGCTGGCATGATGCCAAGAGCAAGACAAATCAGAAACTAGCCAGCAATCGACAGGCAGCACTGCAGACCTGAGGTGGGAGTCCAGCACCACAGGAGGAGCTTGATGCCTTGGAGGAACAGGTGTCCGCAGTCATCTGTGAGGAGTCAGTGGTTGGAGTCAAGGGACTGGATAGTGCTGACTAGGACCAGCCACATCAGCAACAGGATATGTAACAACCAGGGACATAGGGGGTGGAGTAATGTTGATTCCATCTATCTAAATATGTCTCACTGCCCAACCACACTGTGTGCAGATCATATACCAGATACACAGGTACTTAGGGTTACATTCACATGTCACAATTTAGCATCATTAACAAATACATAGACACATAATGGTGGTGTAAGTGATTTGCTATCCAGCAGACATGCATATATATATAATGGCAATTGACCACTCACGTGTCTCCTAACTCTGGGCCATATTAACAAGGAAAGTGACAACGCAGCCCTCTGCCACTTTCGAAACACAGCACTGAACTGTATGTACAGCAATATGGCTCAGTCCTTTGTTACAACATGCACTGGTGATAAATGTAGTTGCCTAGCGCAAATGCAGGTACTCATGCACAATGGTGCAAGTGTGTCTGCGTTGTGGCTAGCCAGCTACTTTTATTGCATGTGCATGCCGAAATGTCATGCTTCAACTTAATGTAGTAAATCCGTCTGAGCCCTGCTTTTCAGAAGTGGCTGAGCGTGTGTCAATCCAAGAAGGCTAACGCTGTGTTACTTTACAGGCTTGTACATATGCCCCCAAGTACATAATGAAAGTGTATTGCCTTCACAAGGTGTTGCTATTCCACATTAAGTAGGTCAACACTGCCATGTAAATATTGTAAAGCAAGGTTTCCTTTAGTAAACAAAAAACATTAATGGTCCAGTTGTGATAGTGCCTTAGAACCCCCCCCCCCCCCCCATCAGACCCTACCACTGCAGTGGACCCTGAAATACCTCCTGATCCCATCCCTCCCAAAACATAACCCAGTCCCCATTAGTTTTTCTCCTTTGGGGCCTGGCATGCCCCCAAGATGCCTCTCCCAGGGGAGGTATTGGAGTGTAGTTTCTATATCCCTGATAGGCTTTGCGGATTAGAATATTGTTTTTTTTTAAAAATTTTTTTTGGTCCTCATTTGCCTTACCCTCAGTATGGGAAATTTCAACCACCTTACATGGCCCAAAAGCGTAGAATGTTATAATGGTGGCGTACATGACCCATTACCGGAGGGGCTTTCAACAACTCCATCTAGGTATGTTACAACCTACAGGACCATTGATGGACCTAGGCAAAAACTCGGTCCAAGGAGTATTCAAGGCATAATCATAGGATCCGGGGAAAAAAAAAAAAAAAAAACCCCCGGACATTAACGCCAATTGATCAGAAAATTCCAAAAAGCTAAATTTTGTTTGCTACAAGCTCTGTTAAGGTCCGCTTTAGATGTTTCATATAGAGACGAGAGCCACCCAGAGTGTGATGGGGCAGTTTTCTCTGTCCAATGTATACAAATTTGCCTTCTGGCTAATAAGATTGCGTAGAAAAGAAAGGATCTTGCTCTACCAATGATGTTATCTTCCAACCCAAAGATGATAAGTGATAGGGTTATTGACAGGGATACATTTAAGATAGAATTTAAAGTGTTCTTCACTTCCTCCCAGAATCCAGCAATGACCGGGCAATCCAAGAACATATGAACGTCGCAGGCTTCCATAAGGTCACATTTATTGCACTTCTTATCTGGAAGAAATTTGGAAAGTTTCAACGGTGTTATATATGCCCGATGTGCTGAGAATAGATGGTTTCGTTTTAGCCATGATGGTTTCACAATTCGATGGAGGAGGCCGAAAGAGTTTAACCAAAGCTCTTCACAGTGAAGACCGGTCTCCGCCCCCCATAACTGGTCTGGAAGGAGAAGCTCCCCATCAATTTCCTCCAACAGCTGCCAATACCATGTGGCTACTTCTTTCCCGCCCTGTGGTCGTTCCACTAGCCGTTGCTCCAATATACTAACCTTCCCCATGTGGGGGTCTTTACGCCTTTGGGATCTCGCCCAACTTTCCAATTGAATGTATTTAAAACTAGAAAGCCCAGGGCCAACCTGATCCTGTAACACGTCCCAAGTTCTTAGTGATCCTTCTTTAAATAGCTGACCCCATCTTATAATACCAGCTTGTTGTATTATGAAAGACAGACTATCCCTCAGACATGGTGGAAGACCAGGCGAGTCCCAAATTGGAGAAAAATTGGAGTAGTAGGACAGCCCCAATCGTTTTCTAATACTAAGCCAAGTTGTGGTCCATGACTGCAAAATTTTTAGTTTAATTTTTTTGAAGAATTTCTGACTCCCAAATTTGGACATGAATCCATCCGCAGTTAAATTCGCCCCCATTAACATAGCTTTATACATTGACCCTGTAGGGAGATTAGATGGTATTTTTAAAAGCATCCTAGAGTGTAACAACAGGAATGCCCAAGCATAATATAATAGATCTGGCAGAGCAAGCCCACCCTTCTCCCTTCTTCTCCTTAACTTTTTCCAAGCTATTCTAGTAGATTTGTAATTCCATATGAAGGAGTTGATTTCTTGTTGACATTTTTCAATTATTTTATAATCAAGTGCCAAGGGGATTGCGTTAAAAATAAACGTAAACTTAGGGAGAATGGACATTTTTACCAAATTTACCCTACCCGTTATGGAGAGTGGCAGATGCGACCAAGATTTTAAAAGTTTTTTAGTCTCCATATATACTCTGTTCAAATTGGATTGTCCGATGCTGCCCACATCTTGGGTAACTCTTATTTCTAGATAGCGCATGGATGTCGAAATATTTACTCCCAGTTGTATATCAGGAAGGTTCCAAACCATTATCTCGGTCTTACTCGAATTGATATCGTAGCCCGAGATATGGCCAAACTCTTCTGCCCGTTTAATAACCGCAGGAAATGCTTTTGATGGGTCAGATGTAAAGATCACAATGTCATCCGCATAAAGTGCGACCCGCCTTTCCCATTCTAGAAAGCTAAAAGATGGAATATTAGCATCCTCTCTCAATAGCTGGGCAAATGGTTCGATGTATAAGTTGAAAAGGAGAGGGGAAAGCGGGCAACCCTGCCTTGTGCCTCTGGTTATATTGAAGGCATCTGTCAGAACGCCATTAATCAGCAATCTGGCCACAGGGGCAGCATAGAGCTGTTTTATAGTTCTACAGAAGCCATCCCCACAATTGAATTTTTTAAGTACATCACTCAGGTAGAGCCAATTGACCCTATCGAAAGCCTTAGTTGCATCTAAGGTAAGAGTGGCTAAGGGTATGGAAAAGGCTGTAGCGATGTCTATGGCTCCTATCAGTTGATGTGTTAAATCTGAAAGTTGTCGTCCTTTAATGAAGCCTTTTTGGTCTGTATGAACTATGGTGCCAATGACACTGGCCAGTCTAGCTGAGAGAATTGCTGTAAAAATTTTGTAATCATTATTTAATAATGATATTGGTCTGTATGACCCACATTCAAGTGGAGATTTCCCTGGCTTCGGGATAAGTACAATTGTGGCCTCCCCCCAAGATTTAGGTGGCACATCTCCTTTTATTAGGATTCCATTAAATAGGGTCGTCAGGACAGGGGCGATAACATTTTCCAAAGATCTATAAATCTCCCCCGGCAGACCGTCTGGACCAGCCGCCTTACCTTTTTTTGATTGTCGAATAGCTTTAGTCACCTCAGCCTCTGTGATCTCAGACTCTAAAGCCTTACTTTGCGATGTCGAGAGGGTTGGAAGCTTAATAGCTGCCAGCCATCTATCTCTTGCCTGCTGATCATTGGGGAGGTCCTCCCTATATATTGCCTCAAAGAATTCAAAGAAGGCAGTGCCTATATCTAGGTTAGTGGATCTTGTCACTACCTCCCCTTCTATCCTGATTTCTTTAATAAATTTGAGGGCTTGATCAGATTTTATCTTCCATGCTAGCACTTTCCCTGCGGCTTCGCCAAATTCAAATTGGGAGGTCTTATGCACTTCCCATCTCTTGTTTACTCTCTCTTGTAGGATATTATTAAGTTGTACCTTCCGCTCTGCGGATTAGAATATTATACACTATATTTTTGACATAGGACTGAGGTCAGTATGTCTTTATCAAGTACATTAAACTTAATTACTTGTGTGTGCCAGCTAACTCAGAGGTACTAGAAACTTCTTGAATATACAAGAAGGGATTAGTTTCTGACCACCGCATAAACATGACAGCTTTGTTTCCCTTAGAGTTGGAACAATCTCAGAACCGTGAAACAATAGATAACAGTTTCACTCAGTCAATCGTGCATGCTTCATTTCTACAGAGTTGCACAGAAATAGAGAGACGGGAGTTTCAATAAAAGGGGTTTATTGAACAGTCTTATTTCTCATGCAAGAGATATGAACTGCTACAATCGTAAGACAGTATGCGAAGTACAATACATACAGTGTTAGCAGTAAGTTAAAATAATACTGCAATAGCATGGTTTATAGCTATGACATATATTCATAAAATACATACAAAAATAACACAGGCTAAAATGTTAATACTCATATGATGCTTCTAAATAGTTCTACCCCAGTGTACCTAACCTAAGTGTAGTACGAGGTAAGAAGTAGGTGCTGTTTTCTAAAGTATAGCTATCTATAGTTTTAGTTTTGCCAAGAGTTGCCAAAAGTTTCACTAAGTTCTAGTCTGCTCCATACCTTATAATGTGTGAGGTTGGAATCTCTTTCCAGGACTCGACATCTAACACCCCACAAGGGGAGTCAGAAACACTGGCGCTGGAGTCTCTGCGAGGAGGATGACAGCGTCTGGTCAGTGCATCAGGCAGGAACTCGATCTCCTTCCGACCTTGTTGCGGCGAACCGCAAGTAGGAGGTCGAACTGGACCGTACCGGAACCGTGGTTTGCCAGGGCAAGTGCAGGTATATTTATACCTTGAAGGTGTTTAGGAATGCGTCTATTGACGTAAAAGCCGGGCATCGGAGCGTCATGAATGAACCCCTAAGGAATAGATGTTCATGCATAATAAATGAGTTCTTGGAGAAATCAATATCCAAGTAAGGGAAATTCCTAAAGGCTTAAGAGTCTGGTTTTCCAAGAACTCGTTGTGACGTGGATTGACGCATGTAGGAGACCATGCCTGTATTTGGTTAGCATGGACAATGCCTAAATAAGGGCTGGATTTTCTATGCCTAAATAAGGGCAATATGAAGTGTACCTATATAAGGGTATAAATCGGGAAACCTATATACGGAATCTAAATCTACACACAACACCCACTCCAGTTTCGTATGAACAACATTACTAAATCCCAAACATACTAAACATATCTAAAAGAGAGTATCGCATGATTAGCTAAAACATGCTAAAACATATCTAAAAACATATGTCCTAAAAATGAATTACAAAACCATTGCTATGCATAAGGTGCTGTACATATTAAAAGTAAAATTTCATTCTAAGCATATGTGTGTATTGGAAATGCTAAAAAGAACTAACCAGAAATATAAACACATGATGAAATGGCTCGTTAATACAGAAGAAAAAGGGGCCGAAACCATTCCATATCAGGTTAACACAAATCAATTGGTGATGTGACTAGGTGACATAATGTCCCTGGAAGCTTTTCAAAGAATTCTGTTCTCTATGAATAGTTCTACTATAAGTAGATTACTGTGCCAAAAAATGAAAAAAAATACAAATTTGGAAAAAAAATTAATCATAGGAAAAAACGTTCCAAAGTTAGTCCCTTGTCTGAAAAGAATGAAAGCCAAATTAAGAGTCTCATTGGAACACTGTGTGCCTAAATCAAAAGTCAGTGTGTGGACCTGGAGAAAACATGAAATCTTCTAATCCTGTAGACAAAAAGTCGTCTATCGTTGTATGTGAAAGTTGGAATACCTCGTTTAGAAGATTAACTGCACATAGATGTGAACTATCGCCTTCAGCATTGGGTGCATCAGCAATGTTCAAATCGGTTGTTACCTGCATGCCTGATGTTTCTTCTCCTACCTCAGCAGTAGAAATTTGCCTCTGTGATATCTCAATGAATGCCGTCATCAGGATTGGTAGCCGCTGGAGACAACACAGAGCATGGGCCGTTACCGGGTCCAGTAGAGTATCGATATCCGTAGGCATGACTGATGGGAGTGTTAGACAGATGTCTAGCACGCATTCTTCACCGCAGAGCAGGCAGCTTAGAACAGGTAAGATGCAATCTTGCCAGATTGGTCTGAATGACAGAAACCATAGCAGTAGGAGCAAAAATAGGATCCCCGCAACGAGTGCTAAAAGGAGCGGCAGTCGGCCAAACACAGAGTGCACAAAGTGGAAATATGCCGAGGACTGCCTGAAAAGGTGCTAACAGTCCTGCACATACGTTCTTAAATACATGTACAACACCGCTCGTATCAGACATGTTTAAGATACGACCTAACATTTCTTAGAAATGTACAGGGCAGTTTGTATACAAAAGGGTATGCATCTCAGCAGAAGTCCTTGCGACTTGTAGATCATAGGTTTCTTTGGCCGAGGTCAGTGGCACTGTTTTCTGTAAAAGAATGCTTTTCATTCTGCTTAGAGTATCAATTCGTATAGAAGAGATGTTCAGTGAAGGACATAAACTCGACTCCCTGACTGTGTCTATTTGTGGAAACAAGTCTTGCATACAGCAAGTGACCCTGGATGTAACCGTAACTAGATATGGAATACCTGGCAACATGCCACAGCAGCTGTGATCATTCAACATAATGTAACTCCCATTAGAAAGTTGGCCAAAAATGTGATTAATCACCGCAGCTGGTGAGCCTTACAGGTGACAGGATAAGTTTGTAATGGAACCATCACAGGCCCCGTGTATGTTAATACCCTGACAAAGGAGAGAACTGCTTAGTGCGTTTTCACAGTTTGTACCGCTGAGAAACACTTCACGCACCCCACTCCAACATCTATGTGTGTAAGGTAAATCCCAGGATGTCTTGATGTATTCTTTACCCAACCTTTCATATTGCCTTCTGGTATATGTTTTAGGCAATACTGAAAATGGAAAGTTGTAACAGGCAGAGTAATTTTACCATGTATGAGCCATTTAGTAGCTGGTTTTTCTGCCACTGTGAATGGTAATTTTTCCAGTTTTTCAATGCTCAGCACAGTGTAGTCTGCTCCTCTTTGTGCCAGTTTGATCTGATTACCAGTGAGATTGAATTCTGAGAACAGTGACGTAGTGTTGATTAAATGCCAAGGCACATAGCCTGCACGCAAGTTTTGTATCGTCCAGCCTAATAGCATGATAGAACGCAGTTGAGACTGACCATGTTGCAACATGACCAAGTCTTGTTCCATGATGTCTATGACAGGCCGCCGAGAGGTCCAGCATAATCAAAATTGCAGCTCCTCCCTGATCTAATGCCTCTCTGATTTCTTCAGTTGATTTAATCAGAGCCATCTCAATGCTGTGTTCACCACAGAAGCCAAATTGTGTTGGATCTAGTAGGCCATTAGTCTTAAGGAAGGAGCTTAGTTGAGAGTTCATTTCCTTTTCAATCATGTTGGCCGGCAGCGGAAGGCGGGAGATGGGTCTATAGTTGTTTGGCTCCTTAGGGTCTAGATTAGCTTTCTTCAGGAGTGGAAGGATTGAAGCTTTTTTCCAGGCCTGCATGTAGAGTGGTGGGTCGAGTAGCACCTGGGCCTGAATAGGGCTCTGCCAGCCTTCCACAATGCAGGCTTCACCTCCTGTGGTGCGTCTGATGACCCTGGCCCACACTGACAAAGGAAGAAGGTGCACACTGGCAGAATGAACCCAGAACTGGTTTTAACTAGGTACAGAACCCTCTGCCTTCAGAGGACAAAGGATTTACTGGTATAAATATTGGGGCCCAGACCCCAGGACTTTAGATCACTTCTGGGAAAACAAGACAAACCTTTGCCAAGGAGAAGAACCAAGGAAGCTGCAGGAGTTTGGACTGCCCCCCTGCCAGTGTGCTGTGTGCTGGGTTGGCCTGCAGCAGTTTCTTTATTGCTAAGGAAAGGAGAAGGAACTTTTAAGGAACTTTCATGATCTTGCAGAATATTTCTCCAAGGGCTTGAATTTGAGCTTGCCTCCTGCCTGAAATCTCAGGGATACAAGGCTTCACCCCTTCTGTTTTGCCTGCATCTGGAACTTGCTGTTCTAGCTGCTACAGAAAGAAATTGCAACACCGAAGCCGGCGAGCGACGCCGCACTCTGCATTGAAGCTGTGAGCGCTGCTCCGACTTACAACGTAGACCCGATGCAGGCCGCCGTGCCACATCGATGCCAGCGAGCAACATCGTAACCTGCCATAAGCCGTGAGCGCTGCTCCGACTTGCGACGTAAGCCCGACGCCTGCTGCGGTGCCGCATCGACTCCGAAGCCGACATAATCGCAGAGCCGATCCTCGATGTGGGTGGGCAAGAATCCATCGACCTCGTGACATCGTACGGAACCGTGGTTTCGGCGCCATCATGATGTCACCTCCTCTCCGGTAAGAAACAGACGCCTCCCCTGCTTTGTTCAAGCATTGATGACCTGACGCAGCGCCTCCCCCGAAGCAATGAACCGACACCGCACTGCGCCAATGACGCAACACCCTTCCCACGCCGTGAGCTGTCTTTGTTTTCGCTTTTCCAAGGTACTGTTCTTTTGTGGGTCTGTCTTGACTCGCCGCATTCCTCGCGGTCGGCGCCGTACTTTGGGATTTTTTTGACTCGACGTCGTGATAACTCCAGTTGGGGTTATCTGTTGCTAAGGACTGCTTTTAAGTGAATAACCTATTTTTGAACTATTTCTACCATCTTGAAGTATTATTTTTGATTACAGTGTTGTGGATTTTTGTCGTTCTGGTCTTGTGTTAAGTCTATATAAAGAATACCTATTTTTATAAAACCTGTGTGGTGTCCATCTGTAGTGTTTTCACTGTATTACTGTATGTGTTCACAAATGCTTTACACACTGCCTCTGAGATAAGCCTGTCTGCTCGTGCCAAGCTACCAAGGGGGTGAGCAGGGGTTATCCAGGAGTGTAATCCCCTTTCCCTGACTAGAAGCAAGGGTCCCTATTTGGTCAAAGGTACCTACCTCTGCCAATTAGAGACCCCCAGTTCTAACAGCGGTGTTACAACGCGGGGGACAGGCGGTCGCTACCGCGAATTGGCATTTTTAAATTGGTGCCAATGACCGTGATTGTGGTGGCGGGGCACGCCTACCGTGGGATTCAAAAGTGTATTTCACTACCGCGATTGCGGTTCCCATTGGCTGAAGGGGCATGGGCATTGGTGGTGTCACTCGTGGGGGACAGGCGGTCGCTACAGCAAATTGGAATTTTTAAAGTGGTGCCAATGACAGTGATTTCGGTGGCGGTGCACGCTTACGGCACCTATGGACACATCATGCTGTACCAATGGCAATGGCCAATGGCCAGTTCTCATCATTGAACAGTAGACACTTACTATGAATCATGCCACCAGAAAGTTAAATTCAATGCTAGTGTGACATTTAACTCACTGATGACTACACATGCCACGTCAGTGCACAGGATTACATGCATTGGCATGTACTCCCTCACATATCACCTATGATGTTGTTGTGCATGTACACAGATATGTTGTGTGATAGACTCTCAAATATGTAAACATGTCAATGTGTGAGATGACTAAGCAACCCACTATAATTATAGACTGACTACATATTGTGCCTATTTCACTGTGTAGATTGCTGAACTCATGTTGATACTTGATCTTTATGCACACACTGTGCTCATTGCGTTGTTAAGGTGTGCCCTGTCCGACTCACGCAAGAAGGTGTGGCAGGTACAGCAGCTACGTAGAAGCCAGCAGTGTTGCTGTTTCAGACATGTGCCGTGTCAACTATTCTCAGGGCTGGTGACGCAAGATGTCGGAAGGTACCATTTTACATCCACATAGTCTAAATCTGTTTTGGGGTACTCACTATGTACATACTGAGCATGTGTAGAACTACTTTAGATCAAGGTGTCACTGCATGTGACTTGTGCTGTAAGCTGTTGTTTCAGGCCAGTCATTGTTGGCACTGAGTCAGTCAAAACGTAAGATGTTGGACACATCTCATAGGGGAATTGAATTGATGTGTGTCCCCTTTTACCTTATGTAGGAGGCGACCAAATGTGCATCGTCCATTCACATTGCTGGCGGATATGGAGGATGAGGACATCAAACGTAAATTCCGTTTGGATCGACCTACCCTTGAAGACCTATGTGGTCAGTTGGAGCCCCATCTGAGACCTTGCAGAACATATCCGACTGCTTTGAAACCAACATGTAAGGTGATGGTGGCCCTGCATTTCTTTGCAATTGGTTTGTTCCAGTACACGGTATCCAGCGCAAGTGGGATGCCTCAACCAATGTTCAGCATGGCGCTACGTAATGTCCTGTCCGCTATGATGACATACAAGGACCGCTACATCCATTTTCCCAGGAGACATGAATTGGCAGCTGTAAAGGGTGATTTTTATGACCTTGCCCACATCCCTAATGTTGTTGGCACCATTGACTGCACACATGTTGGCCTGGTTCCACTACAGGCACGTGAGCACATATACAGGAACAGGAAGCATTTCCATTCCATTAATGTGCAAGTGGTATGCCAAGCTGATATGATAATCTCCCATGTCTGTGCCAGATTTCCAGGATCAGCACATGACTCCTACATACTGCGTAGCAGAATCGTACCACAGCTGATGGCAAATCTGCATCCGGAGCATGTGTGGATTGTTGGGGAGTACGCAGAGTCAAGTAGTGTGCTGTATGTGTGACATGGTGTCCTCAGCTACAGTTATATTACAAAATTGGTCTGTGTGTCTCATACCTAGGTGACTCTGCATATCCCAACCGGCATTAGTTGCTGAGCCCACTGAGGAATCCCAGGACCCCGGGTGAAGTCCGCTACAATGATGCCCATGGGAGAACACGTTGTGTGGTGGAGCGTACTTTTGGGCATTTGGAAGTCCAGATTCCGGTGTCTGGACAAGAGCAGAGGTGCACTACTCTACTCTCCCCAAAAGGGGTGTTAGATCGTAGTTGCATGCTGCATGCTCCACAACCTGGCCTTGCGCAAAGAGATCCCCATGCACCTGGACAATGATGAGCAGCAGATGCCCCCCCTGAAAACCCACACATGTCCAGTGACAAGGATAGTGGAGAGGAGGAAGGTGTCGACCTGTGTCAACAGCTCATCAACCGCTACTTCCCTTGAGTGTGAGAGACATTGTACAACAGTGCCATTGTCTGCTGTCTTTGATGGTAGTAAAAAGGCCTAAAGGAGCTTTTTGACTGATGCCTGTTGTTGGCTCTGTGCTGATGGCTGATGTTTGTGGCACAGTGTAGTCATGACCAGCCACATAATGTCTATGTTGATATTGTTTCTCATTGTATTGTGTGCTGGTTTGTATAGCTTGATGACTAGTGTTGTGTACTGGCTGTGATGCCATCACCTGACAAGTAAATGTCGTTCTCTTGTGTCTTTCTAGGTCCCTTCAGCCTCTCAATGCCTCGTCACAATCAGAGCTTCTGGTACATTGGAATCAGAGTCAACATTATACATACTGTGATAAACATGGAGCTGACACAAAGACATAGGTGTGTAAAGAGTGTTTATTTACAAAGAGTGTTTGTGACAAACAAGTGATGTTTAAAAAAATGGTGCAAAGTGAATTAATGAGTTGCCAATGATGGTAAACGAGACAATAGAGTAGTCACCACATTAATGTGGCGACACAGCCCAACAGACACCTGCTATCAACATGGCAGTGTGGGTAAGGATGGTGAACAAAGTCAATGTCAAAATGAACAGAGGTGCCATCATGGCTGGCTCGTTGGCTGACGTTTGGCTGGTGCTTTGCCACGTGATCCCCCCGTGGTGTTTCTTGGACAGCCCCTTTTGCATTTCCCGGGGGGGGGGGGGCACTGCTGCGGGCTCAGCGGTGTCTGAGGAGTTATCCTGTTGCAGCTCACCCCTCTCTGTGGCCGCAGCTGATGTGGTGGGAGTATCATCCTGCGGGCCACTGGAGGGGGTTTGAGCTGTCCTTTGGGCTGCATGACTGTTCCTCAGAACACCCACAAGCTGGCCCATGAGGTCAGCGATTTGGCCCATACATGTGTCCATGGACCTCAGCAGCAGGCGGAGCTCACGCACTTCTTCCAAAACCTGGCCCATGTGTCCCTGGGTTTGTTCGTATGCCCCAAAGACTCTGACGATGTTGGCCAGGGCTTCGGTCCCAGTGTCCTCTCGAATTTGTCCCCCGGTTGCCCTCCCTCCCACCTTCCCTGCTGTCCTGGACCTGTGGTGTTGCCACTCGACGCACCCGCAGACTCTCCCTGCGCTCCCCTGATTGTGTGATGGTGTTGGTATCCACTGAGGCAGGGAGAGTGTTGCAGGCAGCACTAGTGGTGGTGGTTGAGGCCGCACAGGTCGTTGCAGCAGGGGTCAGCGTGGTTGTTGTTGCTGAGGTGATGGTGGTGGGGACAGTGGGGGCCTGGGACGTGGTGCGCCCTGGCAGTCCGAATGGGCCAGGTTCCGGCTCTTTCATCCGAGAAACGTATTGAGTCTACATCCGAGAGTCCATGTTCCGAGGGTGGAGATTGGCTCTCCAGGTCGGTGTTGTCTTCTGCAGCAGTCAATTGTTGATCTCCTGTTGAACAGAAGTGAAATGGTCATTGAAGTGCACCCTTCAAGCTTGGTGTTAGGCGTTTGGATGTTACATGTGATACACCACACAGTTTACATTGATATCACTTAGTATGGCTGCAAGGTACTGCACATCATAACATGATGTGGAGGTACCTACATTACTTGTCCATGGTGTGACATGGCAATAGATACCATGTTCCACGTACAGATTGTGTGATTACAAGGACATGTCGTCATCTAATGACTTGCAGCACATCAACTTTATGTGATACGTCTTTTTGGTTTGCTCTGCATGGAAGATATTACATCTGAGCAAGCACTAGCCATTGTAATCCTATGCATAACTTTGTCATATCATGTACTTTACTTTCTTTCACCAACTGACCATGCCTGTTTTGTGTTCATAAGGGCATTTGTGCTCTGCCACCATGGCACTTACACATAGCATTCAGTGCTGTGCATGATTGTGCCCTGAATTTCTTCTACATGTGACTTTGTGGTTCAAACTTTAATTTCTGTGACAGTTACATATGCTTAGCTGTCTGCACATTGGAAGTGGCTATTGGATCTATGCCAAGTTGAGTGACCTGTGAGGGCTGGTGTGGTCATATGGCTCCATGGTTTTTGAGAGGAATGGCAGGGTGCATGCACAGTTGAGGGAAATTGCTGCCATATGGTTCTGCTGGGGGGGAGTGCTCTTTCCTGCTGAGCTTTGGGACAAGGTGGCCCGGTGGGAGTTGTAGTGCAGACTTCTTCCCACCCACAAACACCCCTCCCTGTTAAGATGGTACCTACCTGTACGTTTGAAGTGAGCAATGCAATGGCTGACACATGGTTGTGGGTGTGGGGTAAAGTGTTCCATTCTACTGAGCTTTGGGACAAGGGGGCCTGGTGGAAGTTGTAGTGTAGGCTTCCCACCCACAAACACCCCTCCCTGTTAAGATGGCTACCTCCCTGTGGAGTGGGACAGAGGAAGGGAATAGGCTACACCTGGCTCTAGGATGGGGGAGTGTTCCATCCTGCTCAGGGGTGGGACAAGAGAGCATAAGATGGCTACCTACCTATTAGGTGAAGGTGAGCAATGCAATGGCTGAAACATGCTTCTGGCTGGGGGGAGTGCTCCATCCTGCTGAGCTTTGGCACAAGTGGGCCAGGTGGGAGTTGTAGTACAGGCATCCCACCCACAAAACCCTTCCCTGTTAAGATGACTGCCTAGCTGTTAGGTGAAGGTGAGCAATGCAATAGCTGCCACATGGTTGTGGGTGTGGGGAGTGCTCCATCCTGGTGAGCTTTGGGACAAGTGGGCCTGGTGGGAGTTGTAATGCAGGCTTCCCACCACAAACACCCCTCCCTGTAAAGATGGCTACCTACCTGTGAGCAATGCAATGGCTGACGCATGGTTGTGGGTGTGGGGTGGAGTGTATCATCCTGCTGAGCTTTGGGACAAGGGGCCCTGGTGGGAGTTGTGGTGTAGGCCTCCCACCCACAAACACCACTCCCTGTTAAGATGGCTACCTACCTGTAAGTTTATGGAGAGCAATGCAATGGCTGCCACGTGGTTGTGGGTGTGGGGTGGAGTGTTACATCCTGCTGAGCTTTGGGACTAGGGTACCTAGTGGGAGTTGTAGTGCTGGCTGCCTATACACATGCCCCCATGGAAATATTGCTAGCTACCTTTGGGGTGAATCAGAGGGAGTAAATGTTGGATCTGTGAGACGTGTTGGGGAGAGTGTGGTGCACATGAGTGCATTTGTGCCTAGGAGGTGTCGCTTTGTAGTTGTGCAAGACAGTACATTGCAGTGTAATGGTAGACATTTGTTGGTACTTACTAGCCTCCACTCCCCTGGGTATTCCTGTGAGACTTTCTGGAGGCAGTATGGCAAGCACTTTCTCCTCTCACACGGTGAATGTTCGTAGTGGCATGGGAGGGCCACCGCCAGTCATCTGAGTCAGCTTACGGTTCTTGTTGTTACGCTCTTTCACCTTGGTCTGAGGTCATTCCACCTCTTCCTGATCTCCTTCTGGGAGCATGGCATGGTCCCTACTGCATTGACCTTGTTGACTATCCTTGCCCACATTTGATTTTTGGTGGCTAATGGTGTCTGTTGGACCAGTTTTCCAAACAAATGTGGTTCTACTCTGATTACCTCATCTACCATCACTAACAAATTATTGTCAGTGAATTTGGGGATTTTTCTCTGTGACATGGTGTGTGGTGTGCAAATGTGTGAAAAGTGCAGTTGTGAAGATGGTGGTGGTGATGTGTGTGGTGTGTGTGGTTGTTATGGTGTGATGTGTGCAGATTTGCCTCTCCTTTGTGCTGTGGGGTTGGCCCTTCAGTTGTGGAGTAGTACAAAGGATTCTGGTCAGAGAAGGGGCTGGTTTTATACTCAGCTATGTGGTCAAAATGGAGTATTCATGTCAGGTGTGTTGTGTGGGTTGACCTGGGATTTGTATTTTTACTTGCCATGGGGATGTGTCATTGGGGTGTGTAAGGTGTTTTTGAGGCTGAGCCAGATTAATGGCCACACTTGGTAGCCTTGTTGTGTGTTTGCTTTCGACCGCCATTACTCTTCCGGAGCGACAGCGGTGGTCGGGATACAACAGCCCTTCCGCCGGCTCTCCCATTTATCAATAGTTGCGATCGCGGCGGTCGGAAACAGCTGATCGTTCCGCTTCACCCCTATCGTATCCTAATTTCACGTGTGGTCAATCCGCTGGCTGTGCGGCGGTTTTGGGTTTTTCCTCATCAAATCCGACCACTGCGGATGGATTTTCACCTGCTCCACATGCTTTCGGCAGACTTTCGTGGAATCCACCCACCGCAGTTGGATTTTTCTGGCGGTTCATCATAATCTGACCGCCGGTTTTCCCGCGGTGCATGCAGACAGTTGATTTCCGCAACCACGGTGGTCGGAATGGTTTTCCGACCGCCATCCTAATCGACACCTTAGAGAGGGTTCTTTCCAGGGAGAAGAGCATGACAGCACCTATGATGTAGAACTACCATCTATAGACTGAGGTACGGGGTCTGCAGATAACACCCAGAGATCTTCTAATATAAAATTATCCCGCATATCTGCAAGGGGAGGGAGGTTAGGCTACGCTGTCTCTCACTATGACAGCTCCTTTTATGAATTATAAACTACTTGCTATGCTGACTGTAGTTTTTGTTGTGCATTTTTCTGCTTATTGATGGCATGTATACTGCATATTAAAGCATGATAGTGAAAATAAATATTTTAAACTTGTTCGTTTTCTTTGTCAGATCTTATTGTGGACAAGTACAAGTGTGAGCGAAAGGGTGTGTCTTGTAACCGCGATTCCTGAGAGAGTTGGGAGTGTTGTGTTCTGGGGTGTCTAATCACTTGTTCTTCTGTGAGTGAGGAGGGCAAGTGACGCACTATAGCTAGTCAGTCCTGGGTTCATGGGTACTAAGGTGGTAGGATGACTCAGTCCCTATATACTAAGGTCCCATAATCCTACGCATAGTTCTGTGGTTGCACAGAATCCCTGCAACAATGTAATGTGGAACTTGTAGTGTACTATTCAAACAAAGCTTGAACAAATGAGGGTAACACTTCTCATTTTCATGAAACAGAGATGAAAATTGATAGAAAGCACTTGATGTAAGGTATTGTGTTAGAGTTCATTAGGTGTGTTGCCAGTAAGAGGGTCTTGGTGGCAATAGACTGCATTACAAGAGTGGATTTCTGTGTGCCTTTTTGATTTTTAAGGGGTAAGAACTTTATATTTTCAACTTGAACATTTACATATTAAGTTTTTATAACAGTGAGGTCATACATGTGACATTGACATATCTGTGTTAGGACTAGTTTTTACTAGTGGACTTACCTTAGATTTTGGACTGTAGCAATGATTTGGTCTGCAACCTCTCCCTTATACATTTCAAAGCGTCTCAGCCGTAGGGACAACTTGCCTTTTTTGGAGCTGGTGTGTGCAGGATTTGGTTGTTGATACTCTTTTCCTCTCTAGGAAGCGTGTAGTATTTTCCTCCTTGAATAGGCTGCTAGGTCCTAAATACAGTGGACGGAGTGCTGTTTATAAATAGACTGTCCCTCAATTTCCAACTGAAAAATGTTGACAGTGATGATGGTAGATAGCGGCGGTGGAGGACAGATGGTGGTTGTCCTTCTGCCATGGCACCCAACTCTAAATGCAGCAGAAGATATTTATGGTGGATGATCAATGAACTGACATTTTTTATGGTTCGTATGCATTTGCCAGATTCTAAATGAGCCCCTAAATCTGAAGTTAAAATCTTTGACTGGGATGACCCATTTAGTGTATCCGACCTCTGCCTCACCGTGGTAAGCCTGAAATTATGACTAGGCTTAGGTCAACCTCAAACCTTTGCTTTTCATTGAGACTTCACTTTTTCTAGGTGCTTTTACCTCTAAACCCTAAAAAAAATCATCTTGGATTCCACTTTTCCAACTATCATGTTCTTGTTATCTTTTTACTCAGTGTCTTCTCTATGTTTCTAATTTGGTTTGTGAATTTTATTTTGCTTTGTTCTTTAATATAGAACTGTTGGTACTGCTTGAATTTAACACATACATCTCTGGGGATTGTCTGCTGCTTCCGCTATAGCTACCATGGGTTGAGATTCAGAAATGTGCATTGCCCTACCTAGAATGTGTTTATCAGGGCCAGCTCTAGGGCTGTGTGACCGGTGCAAATGCACTGGGTACTGACTTGACATGGGGGCACCTGTTTGCTAATTTATTTTGTGATTAAAAGCACCTGCTGCACCCAAGGACCCTTCTCCTGCCGGGACTGCAGCTTCACCAGCAACCGGCCCGCCAAACCACCGACCAGGAAACAACCCAACTACCTCAGATGTATTCTTCTCAACACCCCCTCTGCCCGCAAACACGCCGTTGAACTCTGGGACCTACTCGACTCAACCTCCCCAGACGTCGCCTTCCTGACGGAGACCTGGCTGAACCCCTCCTCGGCACCAGACATCGCCATAGCCATCCCGGAAGGCTACAAGTTCACCCGCAGGGACCGTGCCAACGGAATAGGAGGAGGAATCGCTATCGTCCACAGGAACACTCTCAAAGTCTCGACAAACACCGACGACACCCTCAGCACCGCCGAACACCTGCACTTCCAGATCCACACCGACCCCATCACCCCCCTCAGAGGAACCCTCGTCTACAGACCCCCCGGACACCGACCACAGTTCAGTGACTCCATCGCCGACTTCATCAGCACACACGCCCTCGCCTCCACGGACTACATCCTCCTCAGGGACCTGAACTTCCACCTTGAGAACAATGACGACACCAGCTCCACCACCCTGATCGACAATCTCGCCAACCTCGGACTCAGACAACTCGTCACAACTCCCACCCACTTCACCGGCCACACGCTGGACCCCATCTTCACTACGAGCCCCCACGTCTCCTTCAACCACACCACCGAACTCCACTGGACCGACCATTGCTGCATCCACTAGGAAAGAAAATCAAAGCCGGTGCATCCACTTCACCTTCCGGAAACCCGCCACGTACCACCGCACCCAACAGATGCCTCGCGATGCTGGAGCAAAGTCACCGAAGACCAGCTAACAACCACCCTTGCCCAGAGCCCACCCACCGACCCTAACACCGCCACCTGCAACCTCAGACAGTGGATCAACGACTGTGCCAACACCCTCGCCCTGCTCAAGAAACCCTCCAACAACCACACTAGCAAGAAAGCCAACTGGTTCACTGAAGACCTCCAGGCCTCCAAGCAAACTTGCCGAAAGCTAGAGAAGAACTGGCTCCGTGAACGAACACTGGACAGCTACGCAGCACACAAGGATGCCACCCGCAGACACCATCACCTCATCATATCTGCCAAAAGGGCCTCCTTCACAGACCGCCTAGACAACAACGCACACAACAGCAAAGAGCTCTTCAACATCGTGAAGGAACTCTCCAACCCCAGCTCTAACACCAACGACATCCCACCTTCGCAAGACGTGTGCGACTCGCTGGCCATCTTCTTCCATCACAAGATCGCAGACATCCACGACAGCTTCAACGCCACGACCGCCACGACAACCACTGAGACCTCCGCCCCCACGACCACCACCCACACCAACCGCCTGATCTCCTGGACCAACATTAACGACAACGACACCATCAAGATCATGAACACCATCCACTCTGGATCCCCGTCAGACCCATGCCCACACCACATCTTCAACAAAGCCAGCACCGCCATTGCACCCCATCTCCGGAAAGCCATCAACATTTCCTTTGAGACAGCAACCTTCCCGGAGAGCTGAAAGCACGCCAAGATCAACGCCTTACTCAAGAAACTCAAGGCAGACCCCAAGGACCTCAAGAACTTCCGGCCCATCTCCCTGCTCCCGTTCCAGGCGAAAGTCATCGAGAAGACAGTCAACAAACAACTGACCCGCTACCTCGAGAACAGCATCCTGGACCCATCCCAGTCTGGGTTCCGCAGCAACCACAGCACCGAAACGGCCCTCATTGCCGCCACCAATGACATCAGGACCCTGCTAGACAACGGAGAAACCGCAGCCCTCATCCTCCTTGACCTGTCAGCCACCTTCGACATGGTCTGCCACCGCACACTACGCACACACCACCACGACGCCGGGATCCAAGAGAAGGCCCTGGACTGGACCACCTCCTTCCTCTCCGGCAGAACACAGAGCGTCCGCCTCCCCGCTTCCGCTCCGTAGCCACTGAGATCCTCTGCGGCGTACCCCAGGGCTCAGCCCAACGTTGTTTAACATCTACATAGCACCGCTCGCCCAGGTCGCCCGATTGCACGATTTTAACATCATCTCTTATAACGATGACACCCAGCTGATCCTCTCCCTCACCAAAGACCGCCAAAACCAACCTCCACGAAGGAATGAAGGCCGTCGCTGAACGGATGACGAATAGCCAACTGAAGCTGAACTTGGACAAGACGGAGGTCCTCATCCTCGGATCCACCCCTTCGGCTTGGAACGACTCCTGATGGCCGACCGCACTGGGAACAGCTCCAAAACCGACCTACCACGCACGCAACCTAGGGGTCATCCTCAACTCCACCCTCTCCATGACTAAGCAGGTCAACACCGTCTCTTCCTCCTGCTTCAACACCCTCTGCATGCTCCGCAAGATCTACAAGTGAATCCCCACCGAAACAAGAAGAACGGTCACCCAGGCCCTAGTCAGCAGCAGTTTGGACTACGGAAACGCCCTCTACACAGGAGCCTCGGCCAAACTCCTGAAACGGCTTCAACGCATCCAAAACGCCTCTGCACACCTGATCCTCGACATCCCTTGCTGCAGCCACATCACACCCCACCTGAGAGACCCGCACTCCCCATCAACAAGAGGATAACCTTCAAGCTCCTCACCCACGCACACAAGGCACTCCACAACACCGGACCAGTGTACCTCAACAGAAGACTCAGCTTCTACACCCCCACTCGCCAGCTCCGCTCCGCCGACCTCTCTCTCGCCACAGTCCCCCGCATCCAAAGAGCGACCGCCGGCGGCAGATCGTTCTCCCACCTCGCTGCCAAGACCTGGAACACCCTCCCCACCCACCTACGGCAGACCAAAGACCTGCTGACCTTCAGAAGACTCCTCAAGACCTGGCTCTTCGAGCAGTAGCAGCATTCCCCAGCCCCCAGCGCCTTGAGACCCTCACGGGTAAGTAGTGCGTTTTACAAATGCTATGATTGATTGATTGATTGATAGCTGCTGCATTCCTGTCCTCCAGCAATTTTCAGGAAACACTTAAAATGTCAAGAAAACTCAGCTGATTAATGTTCTTCCTGGCGAGATCTGAGTTTTGTCTAGTAGGAGTTTTGACTTGTGGAAGTTTTGATTCATGGTAAGGCAGCGCCAAGGGTTAAAATGCCTGCTGCAAAGAACATGTACCATGCAGATCACAAAGTGAATGTAATTTCAACAGGTCAGTGGGTTACCGCTTTTGTCAGAGACATCCTTTTGTTAGTTGCAGTTTACAGTGAGCTATTAACTGTCATCAAATAACTGCGTGCAGACTTCAAGGTATAGATTAGAGCGTATGGATTTTTCCACCAGACTTACATTATTCTAATGTTGCAAAAAGGGTTCATTTTATTTCAAATCAGTTCGGTTCAGGTCTGTTTAGCAAGACCTGGCCACCAATAACGCTGCTTCAGTAGTGAAACAGTTGCAGCGACACCTGCATGTGCTGCACACAGACCCTCGTGTGCAGCTAGAATTAATCCTAATCTGCGATCCATGTTTGGTATTACTCTATTCCCTACACCTGGAATTTGAGCATGTGGAATGTTTTGCGCATCTAACTTGTAGGAGTACTTGAGTGGAAAACTTTTTGGCAAGGTTGAGCTGTTGCACGTAGCATTTACAGCCATCATTATTTGTCTGTCTATCCTTGTGCTAGAACGACTGATTGCAACAAAGGCAGCAGTTCGCACTGTTGCCTTGACGGCTTCACCAGCCAATGAATTCCCTTCAACATGCACGCCAACACGCTGATGACTCAATGTGTGAATTACATGAGCATGTGGCAAACATTTTTTTTAGCTTTGCCACCTGTTCCCAAAGCAGCTTATGCTTTATTGTGCAACCTTTGGACTCTCTAAACCCATTCTGGCCCCAATAGTGAAGATATTCATTGTAAGACTGGACACAATAAAATTAATCGCATACAGTGAGTGTGGGGAATTCCTGATCCGTATTTTGTAGTGCCAGTATCAGGGCTTTCAGTTCTTCAAGCTGTGCCGTGCAGTCTCCTAGAGACTGCATCTGTGTATTACTCGGACGGAACTTGCTGTCCTGCATACGCAATCTCAGATGCTGCACTGTATTGCTGTTTACTTCTTACGGCAGGCTGGACAGATCCGTCAGTATGAATAATATATTCATACTGACTGAGAGGCATTATTTCATTCGGGAGAGGATATTCTTGTTCGTACTGCAGGAATGCTTGTGTTTTTAATGTAGAATCAAATTTGTAGTCTACATCTGTTGCAGTGAGAGAATCAGCCCATTGTATCCATCGTGGATGCAGTGCTTTTGTGTTTGAAACGCTTGCTTTTGTAACGGCCACTGAGGTGGTTGGTACTGGAGTCATGACAGTTATGCGTTTTTCCTGTGCTAGTTCTTTTTCTCACAACAGAAGTTATACTGCTGTCAGTATATTTTCAGTGAATGCAAAACGCATTTCAGCGTATGTGTACAAATGAGATTTGTATGCGATGGGTACCATTTTGCCTTCATTGAAGGTGAGGTAGTATACCCTGATTGACCCGCGACTACACGGATCACTGAATGAGTGGTATTTACACGTGTGTAAGTGTTTGGAAGCTATCATGTCAGCTTGTACGGAATTAAAGATTTCTGTGTGTTTCTGTGTCCAACGTTGGACTGAAAAATCAGGTCTGATTAGGTTGTAGTAAGGTTTACCCTCTCAGCGTAATCCAAAATGCATGTTCTGCCAAAATATAGGAATCCTAAAATTGATTGTAAACCTTTTCGAGTCTTTGGAGGTTGGAGCAGCATACATTTTTCTACATAATTAGCTGCCCGGCGACCCCCATAGAGAGCATTCGCATAATCCAGCTGAGATGATATCAAAAAATGGATCACCAACGTTTGCCAAGAAGCGGGGAGCATATACAGAAACTTCCTCAGCATCCTGAGAAGGCAAAAACATATCCCAACCACGCTCTCAATTTACGATTTTAAGGTGAGATTATTATAAAATTGTACTCCTTAATTACCACCACAGTGGAAGGAGTCAGGGACAAGGGGGATAAGTTGGGCATGATCTTACCTCCCCACCGCAGGGGGGGGGACCAAAAACCAACACCTCCATCTTACTAGTGTTACATTGGAAATTGTTCTGAGACATCTAATTGAACACTGCAGAAAGGGACGATTTTAATTTAGCCTGGGCAGTTAAAACATCACCCTCCCATGTTAGCATTAACTGCGTATCATCGGCATAGGAAATAATCTTCACCCCAAATGACTCCACCAGAGTTGGCTGTGGAGCAAGATAGAGATTAAACATATGGGGATCAATGTCAAGCCCTGAGGAAAGCCATACTTCAAAAGCTTAGGCTCAGAAGTGAACAGTGGCATCCACACTGCTTCAGATCTATCTGAGGGGAAAGAACGTAGCCACAGCGACTTGGTCCCACCTATCCCGATATCCTGCAAGTTCATTCAAGCTTTTTACACTATTGCTTCATGACTTTAAGTTCAACATTAAACCAGAGATATGACGGTCTTCCCCGCCCTCTAGGGCCTACGCCATCATGTGCTACTTGGTCGGCCATGTTGATGAGCCAGGCATTGAGTGCTAGCTCGTCATTATCAACACTACCGGAGAACTCCAGAGGACTAACCCTAAACACCAAAGCTATTTCCTCCATCTTGGGATTGGCCCAGTTGCGATAAGATGGAGAGGGATTAATCCCCCTCTCACTATACCCTTGCTTCAACAACCAGCAAAAGTACACAGTCGAGTGGTTTGAGACCCACCCCCAGTGGAGGACTTTTGGGGCCCTGTAGGAGACTTATCTTTAGATTTATCCCCACCTTTCTCTTGGGATTTGGTAGAATCTTTCTTCTGCTCATCACCCTGATTTCTAGGCCTTACCCTGGTTCTGACCCCTTTGTCTGCCTTATTTCCCAATTCTTGGGGAGAGGTCATATCAGAGTCCACCAGGTACGGGTGTAAAAGCTGGTTTTGACAATTATTAAGGATCTGCTCTCTCATAATCAAATTGTACAATCCTTGAAAGTCATGCACTTTGTTGCCATGTATCCAACCTTCCAGAGCCTTAGTAGCACAAACCACAAAGTCAACCCAGTCTTGAGTCTGAGCCTTTTGGGTGTCTCTGAACTTCAACCTTTACTGTTCAGTGGTTAGGCCAAACCCATCAATCAGAGCACTCTTCAAGACCTTGTAATTGTCAGCATCCTCTTCTCTAACAGTGAGGAGCTTATCTCTACCTTTGACTGCAAAGGAGAACCATAAGATTGCTGCCCACTGCTCCTGGGGGACCCTTTTGGCCTTTACAGGCCCTTTCCAGTGCAGTTATCCATTTGTGGATGTCATCCCCACTGTGGTAGGGAGGGACAATCTTATTCAGGTAATTCAGGTTTCTATGGTCATAAGACCTCTCCCTATCTCTAGGGATGTTGCTGCCACCATGGGACTCTAGTCTCATCTTTTTTCAAGCTCTGTAGAGCTCTAGGGGGCCTCGTTATCTAGGGCTACCTGCTTTCTTCTGATTTCAAGCTGAGCTTCCTCATATTTGAGCAGTCCTCTCTAAGACTGCAATATACAAAGCGGAATTTTGAATCTACATGGGTGCAGACTCTGGTCCACGGGGCGGCAACGCTGTAAGTCTCCCCTGCCGCCGAACGACATCACCGGCCGCAGTTGGGGGAGACTACAGCTCCCAAGAACCTTAGCGGCACCATACCACTTCCGCCCACCAGCGCGCCCGGAGGCGCTTCAAAAGCAGAGGCTCCCTCGGTGGAGCGGGGGCACCTCTCTAAGGCTGCAATATACAAAGCGGAATTTTGAATCTACCTGGGTGCAGACTCTGGTCCACGGGGTGGCAACGTTGTAAGTCTCCCCTGCCGCCGAACGACATCACCGGCCGCAGTTGGGGGAGACTACAGCTCCCAAGAACCTTAGCGGCACCATACCACTTCCGCCCACCAGCGCGCCCCCTAGGCGCTTCAAAAGCAGAGGCTCCCTCGGTGGAGCGGGGGCACCTCTCTAAGGCTGCAATATACAAAGCGGAATTTTGAGTCTACCTGGGTGCAGACTCTGGTCCACGGGGCGGCAACGCTGTAAGTCTCCCCTGCCGCGGAACGACATCACCGGCCGCAGTTGGGGGAGACTACAGCTCCCAAGAACCTTAGCGGCACCATACCACTTCCGCCCACCAGCGCGCCCGGAGGCGCTTCAAAAGCAGAGGCTCCCTCGGTGGAGCGGGGGCACCTCTCTAAGGCTGCAATATACAAAGCGGAATTTTGAATCTACATGGGTGCAGACTCTGGTCCACGGGGCGGCAACGCTGTAAGTCATACTTTTATGATTGTTCCTCTACAATCGAATAAAGTTTTTCTGAATCTGAATCTGAGCAGTCTCTCCCTTCTCTCCTGAGAGGTTTCCCTCCTATGAGAGGAGATTGAGGTTCCTATAGATGAGTAAGAATGGTTAGACTCCCTGGAGGAAGATCTTGACCTTCTAGGCCCACCACCAACTCTCCCAGGAGGGACAAAGAGGGGCCCATTGTGGCCCTCTCCATCACCTTCTAGGGAAATTGGGTTTTCCAGGTCCAGATCATTGTCATCTGCCTGGCCAGCCTCAGAGGTCAGGTCTTGGGGAGTTGCACCCCTAGGCCCTTCCTCATTAGCTGCTCCACCCACTCTGCCTGCCCCTTCAGACCCTAAAGGTCTTCTGAGATCATCCAGCCTGATGATCACAATCAGGTGGCACAACAAAGCTCCCCCTGATACCACTACCTGTGGTGGGGGTACCCTTTGAAAGGGTAGGGATTTACATTGTTGGTCCCCTTAAGCCTCCAACAGCATCTGAGCACAGGTTAATCCTGATGGTAGTGGATCATGCCACCAGGTACCCAGAAGAAATTCCCCTGAGGACCACCACAGCCCCTGTGGTGCAAGAGCCCTCATTGGAGTTTTCTCCAGAGCGGGGTTTCCAAGGGAGGTTTTATCTGACAGAGTTACCAACTTCATGTCAGGGTATCTAAAAGCAATGTGGAAGGAGTGTGGTGTAAACTATAAATTCACTACTCCCTATCATCCACAATGCAATGGGTTGGTTGAAAGGTTCAACAAAACCCTAAAGGGAATGATTAAAGGCCTCAAAGAAAAGCTTAGGCGAAAATGGGACCTTTTACTTCCCTGCCTTCTGTTTGCATACAGAGAGGTTCCACAGAAGGGGGTTGGCTACAGCCCTTTTGAACTTCTGTTTGGGCATCCTGTAAGAGGTCGATTATGTTTGGTGAAGGAGGGCTGAGAGTTACCTCTCAAACCTCCCAAACAGGATGTGATGGACTATGTAATTGGTCTCCGCTCCAGGATGGCTGAATACATGAAGAAGGCAACTAAAAACCTGGAGGCCAGCCAAGAACTACAAAAAACTTGACATGACCAAAAGGCTGTGCTGACTGTCTACCAGCCAGGACAGAAAGTGTGGGTGTTGGAGCCTGTGGCCCCAGCAGCTCTCCAAGACAAATGGAGTGGCCCCCATACATTTGATGAGCAAAAGGGAGAAGTCACCTACTTGGTGAATCTTGGAACTCCCAGGAGCCCCCTTAGGGTGCTCCATGTCAACAGATTGAAACCATATGTTGACAGGGCTGACATGGGCTTGCTCATGGCAACTGATGAGGAACAGGTGGAGGAGAGTGACCCTCTCCCTGACCTGCTGTCAAGGAACCCTGATGATAGGTCAGTAGATGGTGTTGCTTTGGCAAGCAGCCTCACTGATCATCAGCAAACTGAATGCAGACAAGTTCTGCAACAGTTTAGACATATGCTTAGCCTGACCCCAAGTCAGACTTCCTGGTGCACCCATGAGGTGAACACTGGAGACACTGGAGACAGTCTGCCTGTCAAGAGTAAAATCTACAGGCAACCTGACCATGTCAGGGACTGTATCAGGACTGAAGTCCAACATATTTTGGTCCCCCTAAAGCAGTGGGCAGCAATCTTGTGGCTCCCCTTTTCTTATAAAGGTAGAGACAAGCTCCTCACTCTTTATGTGAAATTGGAAAAAAGTTTATTTCATGTCTCAAAAGTAGATTTCTTAGGATATGTGATCAGTCCTTCTGGAATAGAAATGGATCCCAAGAAGATAGAAGCTGTAAGCACCTGGCCAAGTCCAACCACAGTAAAACAAGTACAAAGTTTTTTGGGCTTTGCAAATTACTACAGTCGTTTTATTCAGAACTTTTCCCAAACAATCACTCCAATTACTAAACTTCTTCGAAAAGGAGTCAAATTTGACTGGACTGAATCTGCTGAAAAGGCTTTTCAAGAATTAAAAAACAATTTCACCACAGCTCCCATTTTAAGCCATCCTGACCCATCTCAACCGTTCATTGTAGAAGCGGATGCTTCTCAATTTGCTTTGGGTGGAATATTATCACAACGGAATAAAGACACTGGTCTAATGCACCCAATTGCTTACTATTCCAGGAAATTGTCTGCAGCTGAACAAAATTATGCAATTGCGGAAGGAATTATTGGCTATCAAAGCAGTTTTTGAAGAATGGCGCCATTACTTGTTAGGGGCACGTCATTCAATAACGATATATACAGACCATAGAAACCTACAAGCCTTGAGATCCGTCAAAGCTTTATCTGCTAGACAACTGCGTTGGTCTTTGTTTTTCAATGATTATAATTTTATAATCACTTTCCGGCCTGTAAAAGAAAACCAAAAGGCTGATGCCTTATCACGACTTGGAAAAAGTGATTCAGAAAAAGATATAACTTCAAATCCAGTATTACCTACAACATGTTTTCAAGCTAGTCTTTCCATTTGTGATGCGATTTCTGACATAAAAAAAATCTAGAATCTAAAGATATAGAGAGTTGGAAAAAAGAATACCCATTTTTACAAATAAGAGATAGACTCTTGTTCTTAAATGACCAACTCTTTGTACCATTATCTGAAACCCAAAAGTAAATTATGCAACTACATCATGACACCCTTTAGTCAGCTCATTCAGGTGTTACAAAGACCTATGAAGTCATTAAGAGAACATTTTGGTGGGGCGTGGCCAACCGGCGAACATGGCGGACGCCAGTGCTTGAGGCTCCGTCCGATACCCCTGCTAAATCCTGCCTTTTCTCCTGTGCGAGGAGCAGCCCTGGCCTGTGTGGCACTGGTCCGGTGCGGGGCAGTGGCGGGGGCGATCTCCAGGGTCCGGGAGCTGCGGGGAGCCGATTCCTGGCGGGGACCCGCAAAGCGAGGACGTGTGTGGCCGCCCGCGAGGCCGGGTGCAGCAGCGCGGCCGGACGCCGATCCGCGGACGCACAGGGCGAGCGGAGGGCGGTGAGCGGAGAGACCCGTGCGGTCGCTGCGGGGGCCGCCTGGGGGCTCCCGACCGGAGGCTGAGGTGCGGCGAACGGCCCGGCTGCAGAGGAGAGCTGCGGAGCGGCAGAGCCTGGGACCGAGCTGCGAGAGGCGGAGCCGAGGCCTAGGGGAGAGGCAAGGTCCGGCGGCCTGTGCTATCTGCATGTGGAGAGGCTCGCCGCCCAGAGCTGTGGGGACGGGTACCGCAGCTGAAGTCATTGCTGAGGAACTGCCGGAGGGAGAACCTGGGACTTCGGGACTACATGGGCCCTGAGACGGCGCCGAGCACTGAGGCGCAGGGGTGCACCGTGACCTGCTGGAGCCCGTGGAGCCTACGGAGCGTCCTGCGCCGCTGCTGAGGAGAGCGCGGAGGCCTGGGGGCGCTGCGATTGCGCCTGTGGTGCGACGAGAACGGAGGTGCTTGGACGGTGGTGCCTGAGGCGGGCGCACCTCGGGAGAGGCGGAGAGGAGCGGCCCATCCGGGGCGCGGAGGCGGCGTGGAGGAGGCGTGGAGGAGCACCTGTGCAGGCTGGAGACCTTGTTGCGGAGCGCTCGCTGCTGGGTGCCTGTGGACCGGCGAAGGCGGAGACGGGCGCCATTCTGAGAGCGACGCCATCTTGTGAGCGACGCTGGCAGCCCCTGAGAGCGGAGCGACGGCCGCTCCGAACGAGTGCTGAAGACTCGGCGACAGGGAGGTAGGAGACCCTCTACGTGGCCTGGGTGCTGCGCGCTTGGTGGGGCCCCCCCGGCGGCCGTGTTGAAGACTTGGTGACGCCTCGTGTGCCTGGGGACCCAGCGACGGGCCGGCGGGCACCTGTCGGGTGTACCCGGCGCCACTGGGGTGGCATTAGCCTAGGACACCGAGGCGGTGCGGAGTGCTGTGACCCGGGGCCTGCGGTGGTGAGTCTGGCGTGCATGGGAGTGAGCCGCATGTGGCGAAGGACCCTGAGCTGTCGGGGCCTGGGCAGCAGAGACTGAACGGGAGCGGCCGGGAGAGGACAGTCGCCACGTGGGAGGGCCCGGAGGCAGAGGAGCGGGCGTTGAGGCCTGGGACTGAGGCCCCCACCTGCGGGGCGTCTCGCCGTGGGGGGCCCCGACGGAGGGCAGTGCCCTGGACACTGAGCGGGCCCCGGATGCGGTGCTGACCGGCGGGGGCTTTCGCGCCTTGGCGCGTCCAGCGGGGCCGGCGAGGGCCCAGACTGACAACCAGCCGACGGGAGTATTGGCGAGGGGACGCGGCGGTGCGGAGCCCTGCCGGGCACTGGAGGACTGCTGCCGGTGGGATCCACCGCGCCGAGGCCGGTCGCTACTGCGGGCTGCGGGGTGCCCCTGATCCCCCCCCCACTGTCTTCGACCCGGCGGCTGGACCCCAGGGCTATGTAGAGGCCTAGTGGCAGAGCGGAGCGGGGAGCTGGTGTGGATTGGAGGACCCGCGACAGGTGGAGAGCGCGGCGCCTGGTAACGAACTGTGAATGCCGACAGCCCAACAGTACGTGATGGGCAGGCTGCGCGACAAGACACAGCAGGGCCAGCCGCGGGCTGGGACAGCGTACACCACGCAGAGCCGGCCGGGGGGGGACACGGAGTTACACGCGGCGGCCCTCTCGACCAAAATGGATACCGTGCTAGCGGCGGTGGAGAGGTTGGGCGCCACCCTGGATCAGACGCGGGCGTCACTGGAAACACGGATGGACAAGGTCACGTCCGACTTCACACTCCTCCATGCTGACCATCGCAAACTGGCCGAGAGGGTGGAGTCGCATGGCCAGACGCTTCAAGAACTACTGCCTACGGTGCGGAGCCATGGCGCGGCGCTGCAGGATGTCCTGGACCGGGTAAATGCGCTCGAAGACAGGGTTGATGATGCGGAAGGACGCTCGAGGCGCAACAACATCCGCGCAGTGGGTCTTCCGGAGGGAGTGGAGGGCAGGCACCCGGAGCAATACGTGGAGAGCTGGCTGCGGGGCCTCCTGCCCCAGGGGGTGTTGTGTCAGCACTTTGTGGTGGAGAGGGCGCACAGGGTGCCTGCACAGAGGCTCCAGCCGGGAGCTCGGCCCCGACCGTTTCTATTCCAGCTCCTAAACTACCGGGACAGGGACGCGATCCTCAGCGAAACTAGAAGAACTGGTGACCTCACTGTGGGCAGTAGCCGAGTCATGCTCTTTCCCGACTACACCGCAGCAGTCCAGCGGCGCCGCAGCAACTACATGGCGGTGAAACGACAACTGCGGGAGATGGCCCTACCCTACTCCCTGCTGTTCCCGGCTCGCCTGCGAGTGGTGACGAAAGAAGGGGCCCGTTTCATCGACTCCCCGGAGGACGTGTGGGACTGGCTGGAGGAGTCGGGACAGTGGTCGGGGGCACGGCCGACTGACTCGGAGGCCGCCGGCCGCCCGGGGAGGCGATCCAGAAGACGCGGGCGCCGGGGGGCGCGGCAGCAGGCGCGGCCGGGACCGGTGGCGCCTAGCCCGGAGAGGATCCGGATGGAGCGGCAGGGGGCATTGGAGGCGGTGGCGACGCTTGGGACGCCGCCTGCCGGGGACCGCAGGGAGGACTGCTCGCCCAGCGGGGCGGGAGCGAGTGGGGCGTTGTCCCCATCCACAGTGGTCTCAGAGGATCTGCTTCTGCCGGTGGTGACCCCGCAGACGGCGGACCTGATTGCGTGACCGGACACCTGATTGCCGAAGGTTGGACAAACTCTGCAGGTGCTGAACCGGGGTCGCGCGGCCGCCTCGGCGCAACACCGGAGGATTCCGGGGGGCCAGTGGGCCCGGACTTGGGGGAGCCTGACCCTGCGGGGGCGGGCTGGATGATGCGACCACCACCTGACACCACACCTGTGAGGGCCTTCTGCTGGGGGCTCACCTCGGACCTACGTGGCGATCCAGCTCCGGACCAGATGCTGCTCCTTCCTCTTCCAGATGGGATAATGGGAGGGGTACTAGGGTCAGGAGGTTGCTGCGGTTGCACGGACCCCATTTGCTGCCACACTGCAATAGCCTAATGTTTCATGGCGTTACTGAAGTTTGGACGGATGCCCCGTTGGGAATACGCCCTGTTTGTTGTTGCAATGTTTATAATGGTTCCACTGTTTACATGGCAGCGCGATTGCATGCTCCCCCCGACTGCGCCCCCCCCCCCCCCTGTCCCTGACGCGGACGCCCCGGTCCCATCCCGAATCACTCACCTAGATTTGCAATGACGCCCACCAACATCGTGACCTGGAACATACGGGGCATGCACACACCGTCCAAGCGCTATGCCATCTTCTCCTATCTGCAGCGACACTCCGTCGGGATTGCCCTCCTACAGGAGACGCACATGTCCCCAACAGAACTGGGCAGGCTCTCTAGGCGATGGAGGGGGCACACGTATGGCACCGTTTACTCGGCGCACGCGTGGGGCACGCTCATCTGGGTGCGGGCAGGTGTCCCTTTCGAGTGCACGGAGGCGGTAGTGGATCGGGAGGGGAGGTACACCTTGGTGAGGGGGAAGTTGAACGGCCAAGAACTGTTGCTGGGCTCGCTGTATGCGCCTAACGTGGACCAGGCCTCTTTCCTGGCGCAATTGACGCAGCTCCTGCACCCATATGCTGGGCTCCCCTGGCTACTGGGAGGGGACTTTAACATGGTACTGGACGTCCAGCTGGACAGATCCTTTCCCCCCCTCCGTGCCGCGGGGGTGGAATCCAACGCCCGGGCGCTGGGAGACTGGCTCACGCACTGGTCGCTGCAGGACTTGTGGCGCACACTCCACCCAACGGACCGGCTATATTCTTATTACTCGGCGGTCCATGATCTCCATGTGCGGCTGGATCGGATAGTGGGGTCCCACTCATTACTTCCGCTTATCGTACAGTCGGAATATCTGGGGCGGACGCATTCCGACCATAACCCCCTATGGCTCCGGCTCGACTGGGTGGCGGACCGCTCACCGGTGCCCACCTGGAGACTCCAACCGAGTGCACTGGAGGACCCGGAGTTCCGTTCCTCCCTGGGTACGGCCGTCTTGGCCTTTTTCGACGCCAATGAGGGGACGGCGAGCAGTGCCTTGGTGGAGTGGGACGCCCATAAGGTGGCCATTCGGGGGCACTGCCTGGGGGCCCAGTGGAACATACGGAGGGCCCTCTCGGACTCCCTGACGCGCCTTGAAAATGACCTCCTACAATATGAGAGGGAAGGAGAAGGTGGGGGCAGGCACTCACGCAGCCTGGAGGATCTCCGCGGGTGACACGCGGAGCTCCTGGAGCGGCTCCGCTGCCACAATTATGCGGCGCACACCGCCAGAACGCATGCCAGGGCGGATCGGGCGGGCCGCCTGTTGGCCTGGCTCATCCAGCAGGGGGATCGCAGGACCCCGATCGGAGCACTCCGGGGGGAAGACGGAGTGATGGTGCACACGCAGCGTGAAATCCATAGGGCCTTCGTAGGCCACTACAAACGCTCAGGGGACGGGCTCTCGGCACCTTCTTGGGGAGTTCCTCACTTCCATTCGCCTCCCTGTGGCCACCAGGGAGCATAACGCGGCACTCGGTGGCCCCCTCTCCCTCGAGGAAATTGGGGTGGCAATCCAATCATTGGCGACGGGCAAAACTCCGGGACCGGACGGATTGCCCGCGGAGTACTACAAGGCCTATCGCGAGACCCTGGTACCGTTGCTGCGCGAGCTTTACAGCAAAGCGTTGGAGGAGGGGTCGCTCCCACCCTCCATGCGTGAGGCGTTCCTGGTCTCCCTGCCGAAGCCGGACCGCGACCCCACGGCCCTGGGCTCCTACCGCCCCTTGGCGATGCTCAACGTCGACTACAAGATACTGGCGAAGGTCCTAGCGGACCGGTTAGCGACGGTGGTCCCGCACCTGGTGCACACTGACCAGAACGGGTTTGTCCCTGCGAGGTCCACGTCGCTCAACCTCAGGCGATAGTTTAGGGTGGCCGGTGAGGCAGTGCATAGATGGCCCGGAGCGGGGTGCCTCCTCCTAGACTTGGAGAAGGCGTTTGACTCCCTGGAGTGGGGCTATCTGTCCACGGTGTTGCTGCAGTACGGGCTGGATGGGGACTTCCTCCGGATGGTCGACCTACTCTACCGGAACCCCACGGTCCGTGTTAGGTTGGGCCCCTATGTCTCGGAGGCGGTGTCGGTGGGCCGGGGCACCCGCCAGGGATGTCCCTTGTCCCCGTTGCTATTCGCCCTGGCGATGGAGCCACTGGCGGAGGCTCTGCGGACGACCCTGGGAGATGGTATACCACTGTGAGACGCGGTTCACCAGGTGTCGCTTTACGCGGATGACCTGCTGGTGTACGTTAGAGATGTCGGTAGCATGCCGGAGCGGCTGGCCCCGTTGCTGCGGTCCTTTGCCACTATCTCGGGGCTCCGCGTGAACGCGGGTAAATCCTGCCTGTACGCTTTTGGCGAGGAGACTGAGGACCCGGGCTACAGCCTGAATGGCACGCCGGACCTTTCGATACCTGGGGATACACATCTACCGCTGCCCAGCCGACCTGTTTGATGGCAACCTGGGGAGGGCGGTCACGGCGCTTAGGTCGCAAGTGGCCTTTTGGAACACGCTCCCGCTGACGACCACGGGCAGTGTGGCGCTCGCCAAGATGGTCATGCTACCTCGTCTCCTGTACTACTTTGCCAACCTGCCATTGTACGTCCCCCCCGCCTTCTTTGGCAGACTCAACCGGATGCTGCGGGATTTTGTCTGGGGCACCGCCAGGCACAGGTTGGCGCTTGCGAAGCTCTTCCTCCCGACGGACAGGGGAGGTCTGGCGTCGCCCTGCTTTGAGCATTATTACCTGGCGGCCCAGCTGCAATGGGTCGCCCGCTGGTTGGCAGACAGGGGCAGGGATGACACAGCCACGGTGGCTGCCCCCTACTCGCTGGAGCGTGTGACCGGGCTTTTCCACCCCTTGGCTGCGGTCCCGCGACCGCTGCCGCTCCTCCTGGCGGTGGCGCACAGGTGCTTCCGGAGGGCCTTATACCTCACGCGTGCGGTGGTGCCATATGCGCCGGCGATACCCCTAGAGGGCTCTCCTGGAGGTGGGGGGGTGCTCGCGGCCCCCGCGCTGATGAGCTGGTGGGCGGCGGACGTGCACACGCTGGGGGACCTGTACAGGGACGGCGAGCTGATACCGTACGAAACCTTGGTGTCGGAGGACGGGCTCCCACCCGGCGGGTTCCTCACACACCGCTCACTACTGGCGAGCCTCACCGCCAAATGGGGAAGCATGGCCACAGAGCCTGCCCAACACCTAACCATGCAATACCTGCATGTTATGGGGAGGGGCGGACACCTGGTTCGCTGGTTCGCCGCCTCGTTGCGAGAGCACGCTGCGGTTGATCTGGGCCCACTCCGCGGCAAGTGGGAACTGGATCTGGGGAGGCCGCTGACGGACAGGGAGTGGGAGAGAGTCCTCAAGAGCCCAGCGCGTATCCCCCGTAATATGCGGTTCCGTCAAATCCAGCTGTTCATAGTTCACAGGGCCTATCTCACACCCGAGCTGATTAATAGATACTTCCACCGTGCTGACGCGCACTGTCCTCGGTGCCGTGAGCTAGGGGCGGGGCTGCTGCACTTGCTGTGGGGCTGCCCAGAGTTGCACACCTATTGGAGGGCGGTTAGTGGGCAGTTGCGGGGGAGCACAGGACGCAGCATTCCCTTCGACTGGCCCGAGCACGTCCTGCACCAATTTACCAGGCCGCCCAAGGATAAGGTAGCGTCCCGATTCCTGGATCTGGGGCTTGTGGTGGCGAAGCGCCTCATCACCCGGAGATGGAAGGCACACAACCCGCCGCACGTGCGGGCCTGGAGTTTATCGTTTCAGGCATGGGCCAGAGCGGAAGGGACGGCTATCCGTAGGGAGGACACCCTGGGGCTGCGGAGGGAGCCCATGGCGGACCGCTGGGAACAGTTGCTTGTTGAGTTCCGGCGCTCGGAGGGGGAGGGTGCCACAGGCTGCACAGGCGAGGCCAGACAGGATGACACTGGCGCAGGCGGCGGCGTAGTGTAGGCAAACCCGCTGACGGGATAGCATGGCCCCCATTACCGCTGGATCATGGATGGGGCGTATGGGGACGCGTGGTGACAACTGCGCCCACTGGGACTTTGAGGGGTACTCCTGGAGTTCGGGGGGGGAGGTCGGGGTGGGAAGGGGGTAGGAGCGCACCAAGCGAATCGTTGTCACCGCTGCCATTGTTATGGGTTCTTCCTTTTGTATAACATGTAACCTTCCCGACTTTATTGACGCCTCAGTTGTGTAGGCGTGATCAGTTGCCCTCGTACGGCTCAATGGCTGGTGGGTGGTGGTGCTGGCCCCCCCTGCATAGAGGACACCGGAATTGTTAAGGGTGGGGTGGCTGGCTCCCGGGGGGGTGGTGGTGGGTGCGCGCGCAGACACCAGGCTGTTCCCCCTCCCCCCCCCCCGTCCTGCCAGTTGGCATGTCCTAAAAGTTTGTACAAGCTTATGACTTACTGAATGTGAAACATGATGCCGTACATGGTTCTCCTGTACAAATGTTTAAATTCAAACTCAATAAAAACAGAATTGCAAAAAAAATTAAGAGAACATTTTGGTGGCCTTCCATGTTCAAAGATATACAAAATCTTGTTGAGACCTGTAATGTGTGCATCCAAAATAAGTCTTCACACCAAGCGGCCTACCTGCACCACCTCAACCGTGGCATACCATATCATTAGATTTCATAGTTGAGCTTCAACCAACTAAGAAGGGGTTTACTACCATTCTCACTGTGGTAGACCAATTCTCGCGAATGGCACACTTCATACCTTTAAAAAAACTCCCTACTGCTATGGAGTTAGCACAAATTTTAATGACCAACATTATATGTTTACATGGAATTCCATCAGTTGTTATCACTCATAGGGGGTCTCAGTTCATATCACATGTCTGGCATAATTTGAGTAAATTACTAAACATGGAAGTGCGATTATCGTCAAGCTATCATCCGCAAACAAATGGTTTGACTGAACGCACAAACTAAACTACAGAACAATATTTACGGTGTATGTTAACTAATTCAGATGACGAATGGTCAGATCTTTTAGGAGCCTTGGAATTTGCATATAATAATTTGGAACATTCTTCTATTAAAATGTCACCATTTTTCTGTAACTATGGTTTTCATCCTAAGAATATTCTTGGCCATTTGAATTCTACCAAAGTAGTTCCTTCAATACACGATTACATTTCCAAATTAACTTCTGTTCACTCAGCAGTTCAGTTCAACCTGGCTAAAGCAAAAGAAATTCAAAAAGAAATTTCAGACAAGCATAGATCTGTTCAACCTTCATATGTAATTGGAGATAGGGTGTGGTTAAGCACAAAAAATTTAAAAATAAAAGGAAATAAAAAATTCAATCCTCGGTATATAGGACCCTTTCCTATACAAAAAGTGATAAACCCAGTGCGGCATTTAATGTGCATCTTTCCCCCTATGGAGTGCCACAAGGATCGGTGTTAAGCCCCCTGTTTTTATTTATTTATTTTTATTTTTTTAAAACCTTTATTTATGTCAACATGGTACACAGCTATTCAGCCGACATCCCGGAGGTCCGGCAGCACGATGAGAACAACACGTGAGAAGGTCCACAGCTATAGAGCAGGAGTGACAAAGGTTTAATTTTTAAAGTAAACCGAAAATAAAAAACACAAGCAAGGCAGAGCATATAATAAACATGCGCTAGTTCTCAGTTGGGGCGAGGTCCTACTCCCCTCAACGGATCAGTACACCACGCTAAAGAAGTGAGGGGAAAGCAGAGGTATGGACTCCAAGTTATGATCAGTTTTACGTCCAAAGTTGGAAGTAGAGCTAGGGGGAAAGTTGCACATCGAGCATCTCAGTAACCAGGGGCACACAAATATCTCCCCTATAATGGTTCCATTGCCCCCATATCTTATGCCATTTCTTAGGGCGACCTCGGGCACTGTATACCGTTTTCTCCCGGAACATGCCCCAGTCCATATTTTCCATCCATGTTACCAGGGTGGGAGGTCTCTGGGATCCCCACAGCTGCGTAATATCTCGCTTCGCCACCATATTCCCCAGGGTCACCCATTGGGTCTGAGCGGCATCATAGTCTGTGGGACCCCAGACATTCAATAGGCATCGTCTTGCCTCCGGTAACAGTGCGATACCCGTGACCTCTTCCATCACGTCATGAATTTGTTTCCAGAACTCTGTGATCTCCCCACATTCCCAAATAATGTGTAGAAAGGTGCCCAACATCCCACAGCCTCTCTTGCATAAGCCATCTTCAGAGAAACCCATGTGAATCAGGCGGGGCCCCGTGACGTAAACCCTGTGAAGTATCTTAAGCTGCACCAGCCGCAGTCTCGCCGGGATCGCAACCTTCTTCGGAGAGGAGATGGCATACTGCCAGTCCTCATCGTCCAGCTCGAGACCATCCCTAGTCCATTGTTCGCGCACATCGAGGAGGAGGTCGGTCCGAACATTTACAAGCTTCTTGTAAATCAAAGCCCCCTGCTTTTTAACCTCTATGTAACCCCGCTCGCCCAGATCGCTGAAGCAGCTGGTCTCAAAATGTTCACATACGCCGACGACTCACAAATCGTATTTTCCCTTTCTAATAGTGACAACGATTCCCCCTCCCTCCTGCAGACTGGCCTCAGGAACATTGCCACCTGGATGAGCACTAATATGCTTAAACTCAACGGCAGCAAAACAGAGGTCTTAATAGTGGGTCCTAACCAAAACCTCCGGAATTCTAGACACTGGCCATCTGAAATGGGCCCCTTACCAGCCCCGTCGCAACAAGTCCGTAATCTTGGCATTACCATTGATAATGGCCTAACTATGGAGCCCCAGGTCAACAACCTCACAGCTACCTGTTTTAAAATTCTGAGATGGCTCAGAAAAATCATTTGGATGCTCCCGGACGATACACAAAAGACTGTGGTCAACGCACTGATCACCTCCCGTTTAGATTACGGTAATGTCCTCTATTTAGGGGCATCACAGGCAGTCATGCGACGCCTCCAACTGGTACAAAACGCTGCAGCCAGACTGCTATGCAAATGCAATAGGAGTGAACGCATGTCCGGTCACCTTAAAGCGCTCCACTGGTTAAGAATCGAAAATAGGGTCAAATTCAAAACTCTTAGCCTCATGCATAGAATAAAATGGGGCAATTCCCCCGGATACCTCCAAACCCTCGTGCACACTTACACGCCTGCTCGATGCCTGAGGTCCTCCACTCAAGGCCTTTTCTGTGTCCCCAAAACACGCCGAGCGAGGATGGGAGGAAGATCCTTCTCCCTTCTAGGCCCCAAGCTCTGGAACTCCCTCCCGCAACCTCTTCGTTTGGAAACTCGCTACACTCATTTCCGCAAAGCCATTAAGACCTGGCTTTTCAACCAGTAACCTTCTCCGGTCTCTTTCCTGAGACTTTCTCTTGCCTTTATGGTTCAGTATCTTCTAGCGCCGGGAAACCCTTTTTGGGTAGCTGTCGCGCTCAATAAGCCCAATAAATAAATAAATAAATAAACCTGCAATTGCGGGACACTTTCCTGGGGTGTTCCAGAATAAAGGACCACTCTTTATCACTAAATGCCCGGGACAGATCTGTTTCCCACCACAGCCTAAGAGGGGCCAAGGAGATCTGTGTGTGTTCCCGGAGTCCCCGGTACAGCCAGCGAACCAGGAAGCGCCCATGGCCCATGATATGCAGGGAGAGTAGGAGGTGAAATGTTGAGGGTTCTGCAGGTGTCGCCCTCCACTGCGCCCGGATGTACCGGGAGATCGCCGCATGGAGCAGAAATTGGGTATCGGGTACCCTATTCACCCGCACAAAATCCACGTGTGGCATCAGACTGCCTTCCTGAAAAAAGGCTCCAATTGTCTCCACCCCCTGCCGTGCCCAACCCCGTACTCGCCCAGCACTCAGAATTCCCTGCCTTGAGGTCTGCACCTCTGTTGCCTCTTTCTGCACTTCTCTTGCTTCTTTCTGTACCCCTTTTGTCTCATTATGTGCCTCTGTTGCTTCTTCTTGCTTTCTTCACTTCTCTAGCTTCTTACTGTATCTCTCGTGCTTCTTTTTATACCCCTCATGTCTCTTTTTGCACCACTGTTGCTTCTTTCTGCACTTCTCTTGCTTCTTTCTCCACTTCCCTTGATTCTTTCTCCACCTCTCTTCATTCTTTCTGTACCCCTCTTGCCTCTTTCTTCACCTCTGTTGCTTCTTTGTGCACCTCTCTTACATCTTTCTGCACCTCTCTTGCCTCATTATGCAGTCCTCTTGCCACTTTCTTCACCTTTCTTGCCTCTTTATGCACCTCTCTTGTGTCTTTCTGCACTGCTGTTGCCTTTTTCTGTAACCCTCTTACCTCTTCCTTCACCCCTCTGGCCTCTTCCTGCAGTTCCCTTGCCTCTTTCTGCAACTCTGTTGTTTCTTTCTGCACTTCTCTTGCCGCACTTCACTTGCCTCAGCTACACCGCTGTTGATTCTTTCTTCACCCCTTGCCTCTTTCTGCACCTCGGTTGGTTCTTTCTGTACTTATTTTCCTTCTTTCTGCAACACTCTTCCATCTTTCTGTACCTCTCTTGCCTCTTTATGCACCCTGTTCCCTCTTTCTGCACCCTGTTCCCTCTTTTTGTACCTCTTGTGCCTCTTTCTGCACATTTCTTACCTCTTTGCCTCTATTTGCAACTCTGTTGCTTCGTTCTGCACTGCAATGCTTCTTTCTGCACCCCTCTTTCCTTTTTCTGCACTCCTTTTACTTCTTTCTGTACCTCGCTTGCCTCTTACGACACTTCTCTTGCCTGTGTCTGCACCTCTGTTGCTTCATTCTGCATTTCTCTTGCTTCTTTCTGTACTCCTTTTGTCTCATTCTGTGCCTCTGTTGCTTCTTTCTGCCCTTCTCGTGCTTTTCTATGCACCTCTCTAGCTACTTTCTGCACCCCTGTTGCCTCTTTCTACATCCCTTCTCACTTTCTGCACCTCTTTCCTCTTTCAGCACCTCTCTTCACTCTTTCCGCCCTTCTCCTGCCTCTTCATACACCTCTCTTGCCTTTTTCAGTACCTCACTTGCCTTTCTGCACTTCTACTGCCTCTTTCTTCACCTCTGTTGCTTCTTTCTGCACTTCTCTTGCCTCTTTCTGCACTTCTCATGCCTGTCTCTGTACCACTCTAGCCTCTTTCAGCACTTCACGTGCCACTTTCTGCACCTTTTTTCCTCTTTCTGTGCCTTTCTTCCTACATCTGTGCCTCTCTTGCCTCTTTCTGCACCCCTCTTGCCTCTTTCTGCAACCCTCTTGCCTCTTTCTGCACCTCATTTTCCTCTTTCTGTACTTCTATAGCTTCTTTCTGTACTTCTCTTGCTTCTTTCTGCTCTTATCTTGCCTCTTTCTCCACCTTTCCTTCATCTTTCTGCACCTCTCTTGCTTCTTTCTGCACTTCTCTTGCCTCTTTCTGCACTTCTCATGCCTGTCTCTGTACGACTCTAGCCTCTTTCAGTACCTCACTTGCCACTTTCTGCACCTTTCTTCCTCTTTCTGTGCCTTTCTTCCGATATCTGTGCCTCTCTTGCCTCTTTCTGCACCCCTCTGGCCTCTTCCTGCAGTTCCCTTGCCTCTTTCTGCAACTCTGTTGTTTCTTTCTGCACTTCTCTTGCCTCTTTCTGCACTTCATTTGCCTCATCTGCACTGCTGTTGATTCTTTCTGCACCTCTCTTCCCTCTTTCTGCAACACTCTTCCCTCTTTCTATACCTATCTTGCCTCTTTCTGCCCCCTGTTCCCTCTTTCTGCACCCTGTTCCCTCTTTGTGTACCTCTTGTGCCTCTTTCTGCACATTTCTTACCTCTTTGCCTTTATTTGCAACTCTGTTGCTTCGTTCTGCACTCCAATGCTTCTTTCTGCACCCCTCTTTCCTTTTTCTGCACTCCTTTTATTTATTTCTGTACCTCTCTTGCCTGTTTCTCCACCTCTTGCCTCTTACGACACTTATCTTGCCTCTTTCTGCACCTCTGTTGCTTCTTTCTGCACTTCTCTTGCTTCTTTCTGTACCCCTTTTGTCTCATTCTGTGCCCCTGTTGCTTCTTCTTGCTTTCTTCAGTTCTATAGCTTCTTAGTGTATCTCTCTTGCTTCTTTTTATACCCCTCATTCCTCTTTTTGCACCACTGTTGCTTCTTTCTGCACTTCTCTTGCTTCTTTCTCCACTTCACTTGCTTCTTTCTGCACCTCTCTTCATTCTTTCTGTACCCCTCTTGCCTCTTTCTTCACCTCTATTGCTTCTTTGTGCACCTCTCTTGCGTCTTTCTGCACCTCTCTTGCATCATTATGCAGTCCTCTTGCCACTTTCTTCACCTTTCTTGTCTCTTTATGCACCTCTCTTGTGTCTTTCTGCACTTCTGCTGCCTCTTTCTGTAACCCTCTTCCCTCTCCCTTCACCCCTCTGGCCTCTTCCTGTAGATCCCTTGCCTCTTTCTGCAGATCCCTTGCCTCTTTCTGCAACTCTGTTGTTTCTTTCTTCACTTTTCTTGCCTCTTTCTGTACTTTTCTTGCCTCTTTCTGCACTTCACTTGCCTCATCTGTACCGCTGTTGATTCTTTCTGCACCCATTGCCTCTTTCTGCACCTCTGTTGGTTCTTTCTGTACTTATTTTCCTTCTTTCTGCACCTCTCTTCCCTCTTTATGCAACACTCCTCCCTCTTTCTGTACCTCTCTTGCCTCTTTCTGCCCCGTTCCCTCTTTCTGCACCCTGTTCCCTCTTTTTGCACCTCTTTCTGCACATGTCTTACCTCTTTGCCTCTATTTGCAACTCTGTTGCTTCGTTCTGCACTCCAATGCTTCTTTCTGCAGCCCTCTTTCCTTTTTCTACACTCCTCTTATTTATTTCTGTACCTCTCTTGCCTGTTACTCCACCTCTCTTGCCTCTTATGACACTTCTCTTTCCTCTGTCTACACCTCTGTTGCTTCTTTCTGCATTTCTCTTGCTTCTTTCTGTACCCCTTTTGTCTCATTCTGTGCCTCTGTTGCTTCTTTCTGCCCTTCTCGTGCTTTTCTATGCACCTCTCTAGCTACTTTCTTCACCCCTGTTGCCTCTTTCTACATCCCTTCCCACTTTCTGCACCTCTCTTTCTTCTTTCAGCACCTCTCTTGCCTCTTTATGTACTTTTCCTGCCTCTTCCTACACCTTTCTTGCCTCTTTCAGCACCTCTCTTTACTCTTTCTGCATTTCTCCTGCCTCTTCATACACCTCTCTTGCCTTCTTCAGCACCTCACTTGCCTTTCTGCACTTCTCCTGCCTCTTCCTACACTTCTCTTGCCTCTTTCTGCACCTCTGTTGCTTCTTTCTGCACTTCTCCTGCCTCTTTCTGCACTTCTCATGCCTGTTTCTGTACCACTCTAGCCTCTTTCAGCACCTCACGTGCCACTTTCTGTACCTTTCTTCCTCTTTCTGTGCCTTTCTTCCTATATCTGCACCCCTCTTGCCTCCTTCTGCACCTCACTTGCCTCTTTCTGCACTTCTCTAGCTTCTTTCTGTACTTCTCTTGATTCTTTCTGCTCTTATCTTCCCTCTTTCTGTACTTCTCTTGCCTCTTTCTCCACCTTTCCTTCATCTTTCTGCACCTCTCATGCTTCTTTCTGCACCTCTCTTGCCTCTTTCTGCAGCTTTCTTCCTCTTTCTATAGTTCTCTTGCTTTTTTCTGTACTTCTCTTGCCTCTTTCTGCACCTCCATTGCTTCTGTCTGTATTTTTTTCTTCCCTCTTTCTGCACCTCTCTTGCCTCTTTCTACACCTCTGTTGGTTATTTTTGCACTTCTCTTGCTTCTTTCTGCACCACTCTTCCTTCTTTCTGTACCCATCTTTCTGTACCCTTCTACCCTCTTTCTGCTCCTCTCTTGCCTCATTTGCACCTCTCTTGCCTTTCTGCCCTTCACTTGCCTCTTTCTGCACCTCTGTTGCCTCTTTATGTACATTTATTGCCTCTTCCTGCACTTCTCTGGCCTCATTTTGCACACTTGCTTCTCTCTGTACCCCTCTTGCCTCTTTGTACACCTCTCTTTCCTCTTTCTGCACTTCTGTTTCCTCTTTCTGCACCTCTGTTACTTTCTTCACTTCTCTAGCTTCTTACTGTATGCCTCTTTTTATACCCCTCCTGCCTCTTTTTGCACCACTGTTGCTTCTTTCTGCACTTCTCTTGCTTCTTTCTCTACTTCCCTTGCTTCTTTCTGTACCTCTCTTTATTCTTTATGTACCCCTCTTGCCTCTTTCTTCACCTCTGTTGCTTCTTTGTGCACGTCTCTTACTTCTTTCTGCACCTCTCTTGCCTCATTATGCAGTTCTCTTGCCACTTTCTCCACCTTTCTTGCCTCTTTCTGCACCTCTCTTGTGTCTTTCTGCACTTCTGTTGCCTCTTCCTTCACCCCTCTGGCCTCTTTCTGCAGTTCTCTTGCCTCTTTCTGCAGTTCTCGTGCCTCTTTCTGCAACTCTGTTGTTTGTTTCTTCACTTCTCTTGCCTCTTTCTGCACTTAACTTGCCTCATCTGTATCGCTGTTTCTTCTTTCTGTGCCCCTTGCCTCTTTCTGCACCTCTGTTGGTTCTTTCTGCACCCCTCTTGCTTCTTTCTGCACCCCTCTTGCTTCTTTTTGCACCCCTCTTGCCTCTTTCCGCACCGCTCTTGCCGCACCTCTCTTGCTTCTTTCTGCAGTTCTGTTACTTCTTTCTGTACCTCTTGCCTCCTTCTGCACCTCTTACTTCTTTCTACACATTTCTTGCCTCTTTCTGCACTTCTGTTGCCTCTATCTGCAACTCTGTTGCTTCTCTCTGTACATCTCTTGCTTCTTTCTGCACACCTCTTGCCTCTTTCTGCACTCCTTTTACCTCTTTTTCTGTACTTCTCTTGCCTGTTTCTCCACCTCTCTTGCCCCATCTGCACTTCTCTTACCTCTGTCTGCACCTCTGTTGCTTCTTTCTGCAATTCTCTTACATATTTCTCTACCCCATTTTCTCTTGCTGCACCTCTGTTGCTTCTTTCTGCCCTTCTCTTGCTTCTCTATGCACCTCTCTTGCTACTTTCTGCACCTCTGTTGCCTCTTTCTGCACCCCCTTCTGTCTTTCTGCACCTCTCTTGCCTGTTTCAGCACATCTCTTGCGTCTTTCTGCACTTCTCCTGCCTATTACTACTTCTCTCTTGCCTCTTTCAGCACCTCTCCTTCCTCTTTCTGTACTTCTCCTGTCTCTTCATACATCTCTCTTGCCTCTTTCAGCACCTCTCCTGCCTCTTTCTGCACCTCTTTCTGCAGTTCTCCTGCTTTTTTCTGCACTTCTCTTTACTCTTTCTCTATCTCCATTGCTTCTTTCTGCATTTCTCTTCCCTCTTTCAGCACCTCTCTTGCCTCTTTCTGCACCTCTGTTGGTTCTTTCTGCACCTGTCTGGCTTCTTTCTACACCCCTTTTGCCTCTTTCTGCACTCCTCTTGCCTCTTTTGGCACCTCTCTTGCCTGTTTCAGCTCTCTTGCTTCTTTCTATAATTCTGTTATTTCTTTCTGCATCTCTCTTGCCTCTTTCTAAAGTTCTTTTGCCTTTACACACCTCTCTTCTTTCTTTCTGCACCCCTCTTGCGTCTTTCTGCAACTGTCTTCCCTCTTTCTGCACCTCTCTTGCCTCTATCTTCACCCCTGTACCCTCTTTCTGCAGACCTCTTCCCTCTTTCTGCACCTCTTGTACCTCTTTCTGCACATTTCCTGCCTCTCTCTGCACTTCCTTTGCCTCTATCTGCAACTCTATTGCTTCTTTCTGCACCCCTTTTGCGTCTTTCTGCAAATGTCTTCCCTCTTTCTCTACCTCTCTTGCCTCCATCTGTACTTCTCTTGCCTTTGTTTGCACCTCTGTTGCTTCTTTCTGCAATTCTCTTGCTTCTTTCTGTACCCCTCTTTTCTCTTCCTGTACCTCTGATGCTTCTCTCTGCCCATTTCTTTCTTCTCTATGCACCCCTCTTGCTACTTTCTGCACCCCTGCTTCTTTCTGCACTGCGCTTGATTCCTTCCTTGCCTTTCTCTGTCTTTCTGCACCTCTCTTGCTTCTTTCTGCACCTCTCTTGCCTCTTTCTGCACCTTTCTCCTCTTTCTGTAGTTCTCCTGCTTTTCTCTACACATCTGTTCCCTCTTTCTGCACCTCCATTGCTTCTTTCTGTATTTCTTTTTGCTCTTTCTGCACCTCTCTTGCCTCTTTCTACACCTCTGTTGGTTCTTTCTGCAGCGCTCTTCCAACTTTCTGCACCCCTCTTCTATTTTTCTGTACCCTTCTCCCCTCTTTCTGCACATCTCTTGCCTCATTTGCACCTCTGTTGCCTTTCTGCCCTTTGCTTGCGTCTTTCTGCACCTCTGTTGCTTCTTTCTGCACTTCTCTGGCCTCATTTTGCACCTCCCTTGCTTCTCTCTGTACCACTCTTGCCTCTTTGGGCACCTCTCTTTCCTCTTTCTGAACCTCTGTTGCTTTCTTCACTTCTCTTGCTTCTTTCTGTATCTCTCTTGCTTCTTTCTGTACCCATCATGCCTCTTTTTGCATCACTGTTGCTTCTTTCTCCACTTTCCTTGCTTCTTTCTGCACCTCTTCCTTTTTTTCTGTACTCCTCTTGCCTCTTTCTGCACCTCTGTTGCTTCTTTGTGCACGTCTCTTGCTTCTTTCTGTTCCTCTCTTGCCTCATTCCACAGTTCTCTTGCCTCTTTCTCAACCTTCCTTGCTTCTTTCTGCACCTCTTGTGTCTCCCTGTACTTCTCTTGCCACTTTCTGCACTTTTCGTGCCTTATTCTGCACCGCTGTTGCTACTATCTGCACCCCTTGCCTCATTCTGCATCTCTGTTGCCTTTTTCTGCACTTCTCCTACCTCTTCCTACACCTCTCTTGACTCTTTCAGCACCTATCTGGCCTCTTTCTGCACTTCTCCTGCCTCTTCCTACACCGCTCTCGCCTCTTTATCTACTTCTCTTGCCTCTTTCTGCACCTCTGTTGCTTCTTTCTGTACGTCTCTTGCCTCTTTCTGCACTTCTCATGCCTGTTTATGTACCTCTCTTGCCTCTTTCTGCACCTCTCTTGCCACTTTCAGCACCTTTCTTCCTCTTTCAGTGCCTTTCTTCCTCTATCTGCACCTCTCTTGCCTCTTTCTGCACCCCTCTTGCCTCTTTTTGCACCCCTCTTGCCTCTTTCTGTACCCCTCTTTGCCTCTTTCTGTACCTCACTTGCCTCTTTATGCACCTCTCTTGCGTCTTTCTGCAGTTTGTTTGCCTTTCTGCACCCCTCTTGCGTCTTTCTGCAACCCTCTTCCCTCTTTCTGCACCTCTCGTGCCTCTTTCTTCACCCCTGCTCCCTCTTTCTACACCCCTGTTCCCTCTTTCTGTACCTCTTTCTGCACATTTCCTGTCTCTTTCTGCACTTCTGTTGCCTCTATCTGCAGCTTTCTTGCTTCTTTCTGCACACCTCTTGCCTATTTCTGCACTCCTTTTACCTCTTTCTGTACCTCTCTTGCCTCCATCTGCACTTCTCTTGCCTCCATCTGCACTTCTCTTGCCTCTGTCTGCACTTCTATTGCTTCTTTCAGCAATTCTCTTGCTTCTTTCTGTACCCCTCTTTTCTCTTCCTGCACCTCTGTTGCTTCTTTCTACCCTTTTCTGGCTTCTCTTTGCACCCCTCTTGCTACTTTTTGCACCCCTGTTGCCCCTTTCTGCACCCCCTTCCCTCTTTCTGCACCCCTCTTGCCTCTTTCAGCACCTCTCTTGCCTCTTTCTGCACTTCTCCTACCTCTTCCTACAAATCTCTTGCCTCTTTCAGCACCTCTCTTGCCTCTTTCTGCACTTCTCATGCCTCTTCCTACACCTCTCTTGCCTCTTTATCTACTTCTCTGGCCTCTTTATCTACTTCTCTTGCCTCTTTCTCTACCTTTCTTGCCTCTTTCTGCACCTCTCTTGCGTCGTCCTGCAGTTCTCTTGCCTCTTTCTGCACCACTGTTTCTTTCTCCACTTCTCTTGCCTCTTTCTGCAGTTCTCTTGCCTCATTCTGCACCGCTGTTGCTTCTTTCTGCACCCCTCTTGCCTCACTCTGCATCTCTGTTACCTTTAAAAAGGTGGCTTGATGATGCTTGCTCGGCCGCCCATAAGGAGTTAATGAAGGCTGTTAGGCAAACACCGAGGGACCCAATATAAACTAGGAGCTGCAGTGTAGGAGAGTAGGATCTGCTTCACATGGTTATCCCCACTTTTTGCTGGTGTTTCACTGTTTTTCGACTTTAGTCTGACTGGGACCCTGCTATTCAGGGCCCCAGCCTAGCTGCTGCCTCTCTAAATTGATTGCATGTACTTTAGGTACACTCCAGATTAGATTCTGGGGTACCCTTGTGAGTCCCTAGTATATGGTATACTATGTACCTAGGGCATAGATACCCCAGAGGCCTACCAGGGGCTGAAGCATGTATTGTGCCACCCCTGAAAAGCCCTCCAAAATGTCACCACGGGTCTGCTACTGCAGCCTGGGTATGGTGGTGCATGCACCTCTTACTGAGTTATAGGTTTACTATACCTCACCTATCACTGCACACAGAAACCTATCAGTCACCCATATGGCAGGCCTTATCAATCCTGAAGGTAGGGTGCTTGATGTGAGAGGGTGCACAGGCATGAGCTGAGCCCCACTGCAGTCTTCGGAATTTCTTCTCCGGGGTTGTCAGTGGTGTAACCTGACCATATACTCTTAAGTGCATTATAACTAAAATGGTTAATGCTAACTTCGGACTGGCTGCACGGAAACATGTTGTGTTTGGTAACAGACACCTTGGAATCATACCCCCACATCAATTCCTGATGTGAGGATATGATCCCACCCTTCTAGAGAGAGAGACATGGCAGTACTGGTATACACGGTTGAAACTTAACAGAGCCCTGGCATCACAAAATTGATGCTGCAGCCATAGACACGAGTCTGTCCTCCTGCTGCTATCCAAAACTCCGTCAGGGGAGGCCTGGACAATAGGTTTCCTGTCACAGGGAGGTGTAACCACTTCCCAGACAGGATGATGTGTATTGGGGCTGGGTGGGAGCACTCTCAGAGTGCTTTGAAGTCCTGCACTGGGGGCACATTTGATGTCCCTGTGCATAGTCCATCTGAAACCGGTTATGGGACTTCCAGCCCCTGCTCTGGTGTGAAACTGGACAAAGGAAATGGGTGTAGCCACCCCTCTTTCCAAACCCTCCCATAGGTGGGTCCCCAGAGCTAGTCCAACCCCTTCCTTAGGTATAAGTAAGGAACCTCTGTAACCAGAACTTTAGATATCCCTGGACGAAACTCTGAAGCTGAATCCTGGAACTTCGACGCTCTACTAAAGACTAGAGGACTGAAGAAATCTCCCTTGGGGTCAAGGAGTGACTCCCCTGCTTGGCAGTCACCAATGAAGCATTTTGCCGGTCTGCATTTCCGAAGCTCTCGCCGGACTGCGAAGTATTTGCAGCCCAGGAAGAGGATTTTCAGAGATCTCAGAGGCCGACCCGAGTCCCCAGCAAAGCTGGGACCCGCAGCCCTCGTGAGTAGCATGGAACCGGAACTCCTGGTCACCGTGCACTTTTGCAAGTGCATTGACTTCTGACATCTCTTGAAGTCATGCTTGGGGTTACTTGTAGCCCCTACCTCGAGCAGAGAATCCACTGAAGATTGTCGGCCTAGTCACCCCAAGTGACCTGTGGACCGCCATTTTGTGTTTCCTCTTGAGGCTCCTTCACGATCCTTTGTCCGGCGACTGGTGGATCCCTGAGAAGGCAACTTTGATTTTCCTTGGGCTTCCCTGGTTGCTCCAGAAGTGCCCTGACTCCCTACCAAGTGGTGAGTCCCTCAAACCTTGCTGGTCTGCACAAAGCATCTTAATCCTTTCTGCATGGGTTGCTGTTACCAAGACTTGTTGTGTCCAATCTGGACACCAACACTGCAGCACTCGACATCTTTTGTGGGACAGCTCGAATCCAGCTCCTGGTCATCCTCGATCCCTCCTGGTCCTAGTGGCTGAAGAGTCAAGCTTCACCTTCTTCACCTGAAACACCCGACATCGTGGGCATTCGTCTATCGTGCCCCTGGTCACTGGCAAGTGACCCAGACTCTGTCACCTCTGATTTCATGTTCTTCACATCTTCGATCCAGGCTTGGATCTCTTCGGACACTTCTCATCTTCCCGGCAGCAGCACTTCTTTGCCAACTCCTATTGAAAACGACAACACGACCCGACACCATTTGACACCTATGCACCCGGCTTCCCTGGGTGAGGTAACATGAGTACTTTGGTGCTCCCATGGGTGTTGACCCTAGAACTTCCTAAGTCCCAAAGGGTTTGGTCCTGACTCATTTCTAAATGTCCCTAATCTTTAAAAATCTAACCACGACTTTCCCCATAGAAGCTAACCGGAGCTCATGGCTGTGTTCTCACACTGCACACGGCCCCCGTGGGTCCCCTGTATCACTACCTTGGGTGGTTCCTTGGGGTCCCAGCGATTCTAAAGGCTCTAGGCCTTGTGTCTAGTTAAGTCGTGGTTCTTATACCACTATTTTAGTATATGGTTTCGCTCGCCCCTAGGGCCTGATGTGTATTTGTGCTATTTTACTGTCATATTTGAAGTGTAACTTATGTGTTTTGACCTCTAGTCTCATAAAGAGACTTGGAGGGTGTGTTTAGAAATAAATACATATATTTTATATATATACCTGGTGTGGTTGTCTTTCATTTAGCCATTCAAGAGATTATAGACTGGCAAAACAAGCTGCTTTACATTCCTTCAAGACTTAGCCTGAAGGGGAGAGGAGTTGGCCTAATGGCTAGGGCGCTCGACCTCGGACCTGAGGAACTGAGTTCTAGTCTCGGTAACGACGCTGAACATCCTGTGATTCTGGGCAAATGACTTAATCTCCTCGTGCCTAACAAAAAATATGAATGTGTGTTCTCATGTAACGTAACTGGTGGTATGTAAAGCGCTCTGATACCTGATTGGATTCGGGCCAAGTTTGCGCTATATAAAACTCTGTTGTCTTTAACCTATCATCAATAAGGGGTTGTTTGGACTGGTACAAGGTACCCACTATAACTAGTGGTCAGCATATACCAGGCCAACTTCTCACATGCAGGAAGGCCTATAAATTAGAAGTTCATGAGAGGAAAAAACAACTAAGAGAGCATGTCTGGGAGGAGCTTAGTCAAGCTAGCGTCCTGTCTGATAGCTCTAGATTTTGGTCTATAGTTAACAGTCCCCTTTTTTCAGATGTGTCAAATTCTAGCAAGGATTGCATAATACCTGCAGAGAAATGGGTCCAGCATTTTGGCAATATTTATAGTAATACCAATCTAGCACAAGCCGTGGAACATACAGTTCCCGGACTAACTAGTTCCCCTCTCCATTTCAGAATAGATGAGGTCTATAAAGCTATTATTTCAACTTCAGGCGGAAAGGCTCCTGGTCCTGATGGGGTATCAGCTGATCTTTATAAGACTGACCCAAAGTCTGGGCCAAGATTTTAACACGTTTTTAATGCTGCATGTGCTTACGGCTTCCCCTCATCACCGGCAAAGGCAGCCATTGTTCCCATCTTTAAAAAGGGTCCCCGTGATTACCCGGCATGTTATGGACCAATTTCGCTTTTAGATTCTGCGTCCCAAATTATGGGTAAGGTAGTTCTGGATCGCCTCACAGCCTGGCTTGATCATGCCAATGTTATCTCCGATCTCCAATATAGATTCAGACAGGAGAAAGGGACACTAGATCAATGCCTGAACCTCCATTTGGTGACCAGGAAGTACACCGTTGCTAAGGGAGGGGTCCTGCATCTGGCCTTCATGGATCTAACCTCAGCTTTTGACCTTGTCAAGAGATCTAAGCTGTGGTTGATCCTTCGTGATATAGGGCTAGATGCAGAACTGATCTCCTTCCTGCATACTGCTCATGCTAATACCACGGCCGCGGTATGGTTTAATGAAGACGGCAGCCTAACAGACTCCTGGCCAGTAGGAAGGAGGGTCTGGCAGGGGTATATTTTGGCTCCCCTGCTATTCATGCTATGCATTAATACATTGGGGGACACTTTAATATCATGCTGCAAGGACATAATTAGGGCCGGCGCTAAAATGATCCCCGCATTCCTGTACGCCGACAATGCGTTTTTATTGTCTAGAACTGCAAGCGGCCTGCAACAACTCCTAAACTGTTTTATAGATTTTATGAATTCATTAGACTTAATCACACATTTTAAGAAATCTCATGCCATGTTCAAAGGTTCTCGAAAGGCGGCCAAGGCCAAATTTTACTGTAATGGGGACGAATTAACTAAGGTATCCATGTTCCCATACCTAGGGGTATTCTTTGATGACCAAGGTGCATGGTGTGCACAACGAACACTAAAAAAGAATGTCCTATCTAGAGCGGCAGGGGCCACTCTGGACTTTGCAAAGAGACTAGGGTCAAAACCACTCCCTGCACTACTGAAGGTTTGTAGGAAGGTGGAATCTGACTATATGGTTGCCCCACTTTTTTCCTGGTGTTTGAATGGTTTATGACTAGTCTGGCTGGCATCCTGCTTTCCAGTACCCCAGCCTATCTGCTTACTCCCTTAAATGATTGGTGTGCATATTAGATGCACTAGTGATTGGATACTGTGGTACCTTATGAGCCCCTAGTATATGGTACCTTAGGTACCTAGGGCATTGGTACTTCACAGGCCCACCAGGGTCTGAAGCATGTCTTATGCCACCCCTGGGAAGCATTCTCAATCTGACACCACAGGCCTGCTACTGCAGCCTGTGTGAGGTAGTGTTAGCACTCCTCACTGAGATATAGGTTTCTATATCTCACCATACACACACATATAAACCTATCAGCCACCCCTATGGCAGGCCCTATCAATCCTGAGGGCAGGGTGCTTGGTTTACTATGTGAGGGGGTGCCTCTGCCTGAGCAGGGCCCCTCTGCAGCTACCAGAGTCTATTCTCTATGGCTGTTTGTGGATGCGGTTAAACCATATACTCTTAAGTGCATTAAAATGCTAACTTTGGAATGACTGCATCAAAACATGTTGTGTTAGGTGTCAAACAACTTGGAATCATACCCCCACATCAGTCCATGATGTGGGAGCATGATCCCACCCTTCTAGAGGGGACGACATGTAAAACGATAGAAATCCTATAGAGCCCTGGCATCACAAAATGGATGCCACCAGCACAGACACTGGGCTGGCCTCCTGCTGCTGACTGAAACTCGCAGTGGAGGAGGCCCAACAAAAGGCATCCTGTCACAGGGAGGTGTCACCACCTTCCAGACAGGATTTAGTGTATTGGAGCTGGGTGGGTGCACTCCTAGAGTGCTTTGAAGTCCTGCACTGGGGGAGCAGTAGGCTCCTCTGTGCATATGCCAGCTCAAACCGGTTCAAGGGCTACCTGTCCCTGCTCTGGCACGAAACTGGACAAAGGGAAGTGGGTGTAACCACCCCCTCCCCTGACCCACCTAGAGGAGTGGTCATAGAGCTAGTCCCTCCCCTATCTTCACTATAAGATAGCAAGCATTGCCTTTACAAATCAGATAACCCCAGATGACGCTCTACAAAGAAGAATCCTGGCCCTTCGACGTTCCACTACGTGTGGAAGACAGAAGAATCTCCCTTGGAGTCAAGGAGTGACTCCCCTGCTTGGCAGGCACCAAAAACCTTAATCAACAGTTGCAAACTTTCCCGCTCCCGCTGGAGTCCGAAGTCCCTGCGACCCCAGAAGTAGATTTCCTAACCTCTCAACGGCCATTTTCAGTCCCCAGTGAAGCTGTGGCATCTGGCACCCACGAGTGACGAGGAACTGCAATACCTGGGAACTGTGCACTATTGTCGAGTGCAAACCCTAAACAACGTTCTACAAACTTGTGCTTTGGACCATTTGTGGCCCAAGCCCCCAGCAGGTCTTGCACCAAAAATCAGCAGCCTACACCATCCAGAGTGACCGTGGGCTCCTGTGAAGCATTTCCTGTGGCGGCGTCTTTGCGATCACTTGCCCGTTGGCTAGTGGGTCCCCCGAAGACTTTCTTGACAACTCAAAGGAATCTCCTGGTTGCTCCAGGCCTGTCCTCACCTACCCTTGCTGGGTGAGTCCATCAGACCTTGCTGGTCTGCACCATCGACTTTCTTCAGTCTACACAAGACTTGCAGTTGCCAAGGCTTGTTGGCTCCAATCCAGTTGCCGACACCGTCATCAGCTGCAGACTTTGTGGGACACTCCGAACCCAGCTGCTGGTCATCGTCGATCTCTCCTGGGCCTCGTGAGCAAAGAGTCAAAACACCATCGACGACCTGAATCGACGCAACATCTGTGGTCATCCATCTTGCTGGCCACCGGTCTCTGGCAAGTGACTTTGTACACTGTCCCCTCAATTTTCAGGTCTCCTCCATCTTGAATCCACCTTCGGATTCCACCGGACACTTCTTCAGTCGACGCAAGCAGCAAGTCTTCTTTGGTCTCCATAGAAAACAGCGACGCGACCCGACACCAAAAGACACCTATAACTCGTGCACTCTGGTGCCCAAGTGTGTGTTGGCCTTCAAAGTACTTACCTTGTAAGTGGCTTGCTTGTAGTCTTCCTCGAAGTACCCTAGAACTGTAAAAATCTAACCGCGACTTGCACCATTATAACCAATAGGAAACCCGCGGCTGTGTTCACACACTGCACGCGTCTCCGTGGGCCTGTTACTTACCTGCTAACACTGCAGTAGAGAAACCCCAGCGATTCCCCAGGCCATAGGCCTTGTTATTTTGCAAGTCGACATCCTTATACCACTTTCTTAGTATATGGTCTGGTACGCCCCAAGGGCTCCAGCCATATTTGTGCTTAATTTATTGCGAAACGTTGACATTTGAATGTGTACCTGGTTTCTAATCTCATAAAGAGATTAGTAGAGTGTGTCTAGTAATAAATACATATAAATTTGATATATATACCGGTGTGGTGTCCTTTCATTTGGTAATTCAAGAGATTATAAGGTAAAACAATCTGCTTTACATTCCTCTGAGACTTAGCCTGAAGGCTGCTCTCCAGCTACCACTAGGATAGCTTTCTTTACAAGGTTGTCTTAAACCTATCTACCATAAGAGTCGAATTGGACTGGTGCAAGGTGGCCACTATAACTAGTGACCAGCATATGCCAGGCCAACTTCTCACATTGGTGGGCAGAGTGTGGGATTCCAGCTTGCCATTGTTTTACCAGAAAATCTCTATTTGAATTACTAACTGAAAACTACTTAAGGTACTCAAGGTACATATAAAGTCAAGCTTAGTATCAATAAGTTCTACTGAACTTAGAGCTGTTTGTGAAGGGATAAGCACACCCTTGCTACGGCTCAAGCTAGGTTCAGTAGGCCACAAACTAGTGTAGGTAGTGCAACACTGCATAACACTAGAATGTCCTCAAGGGATGGAGCCAGTGGGTCCACCCAGCCTCAGTACAAGGACATGGGCTACTTTGACTTGAAGGCCATGTGTGTTGCAAGACACCTGAAGCAAGGACAGAGTCCCTCCACACAACACCTGATAGGTCTGCTAGTAGCAGATGATCTTAGACTGGCTCTATAAGCTGGTGGATCTGGATCAGGGGGTGGGTCAGCCATAGTCTCTGGGTCTCATGATGAAAATCAATATGACCTGGAGTCTGTGATTGAAGGGCCAGACCCAGAAAGGTCTGAACAGGACAGAGGAATCCTCCCTAAGAGGGCTGAAAGAGTGGAAGAGAGGCCTAGATCCCCTTCAAGGGAATCTGACCATTCATATCACTCTAACAGAGATTCTGTCCAGCAGAGGAACTCATACTCACATAGAGAGACCTCCTCTGAAAGAAGGTACAAGATGCTCCAGTTTGAGGAAGCTAGGCTTGCCCTCAGAACCAAGCAATTGGCCTTAGATAGAGAAGCCTTTGAGCTCCAGAGAGCTTCTAGAAAAGAGGGGTTAGATACCCCTGGTGGCAGCAACAGGGTCTCTAGAGGCAAAGATTACATTCCAGACCATAGGAACCATTCCAAGGCTGTTCCTCCGTACCAGAGTGGGGATGATATCCACAAATGGATAACTGCTATGGAGAGGGCCTGTAAAGTTCAACAGGTCCCCCAGAAACAGTGGGCAGCACTCTTGTGGCTCTCCTTTTCATATAAAGGTAGAGATAAGCTCCTCACTGTTAGAGAAGAGGATGCTGATGACTATGAATCCCTGAAGAATGCATTAATAGATGGGTTTGGCTTAACCACTGAACATGACAGGTTGAAGTTCATAGACACCCAGAAAGCACAGACTCAGGATTGGGTAGACTTTGTAGATTGTGCTACCAAGGCTCTGGAGGGTTGGATAGTTGGCAGTAGAGTCACTGACTTTAAAGGACTGTATACTTTGATTATGAGAGAGCAGATCCTTAATAATTGTCAAAATCAACTCTTACACCAGTACCTGGTGGACTCTGATCTGACCTCTCCCCAAGAATTGGGAAAGAAGGCAGACAAATGGGTCAGAACCAGGGTTAGGCCCAAGAACCAAGGTGGTGACCAGAAGAAAGATTCCACTAAGCCCAAAGAGAAAGGTGGGGATAATAAAGCAGAAAAGACCTCTGAAGGGCCACAAAAATCCAGTTCTGGGGGTGGGTCCCAAAATCCTTCCTCTTCCAATAAGAAACCATATTGCCATGTGTGCAAGCAACCTGGCCACTGGAAAACTGACTCCAGTTGTCCAAAGAATGGCAATAAAGAAAATGTTCCTCCCATTGCAGCTCCAACACCTCCTGTTACTACTAGTAGTAATCCCCCAGGTGGTGGGAGTGCACCCAAAAACTTAGTTGGGTTTTCTTGGGGAACTCAGGTGGACCCTGGCCTAACCAGGTCCCCTACACAAGCTACTCTAGTCTGTGATGGTGGCATGGGGTTTGCCAACTTTACCATGAGTCCCAATATCTTGGGCAGGTACAGACAAGAGCTTATGATCAATGGTCAGAAGGCTGTGGCCTACAGGGACACAGGGGCTAGCGTCACCATGGTGACAAGGAGACTAGTGCCCCTAGAACAGCTTTTACCTGAGTTTAGATACCAGGTGACCAATATTGATGGAATTAGGACAGACCATCCCATGGCAGTGGTAAATCTCAGCTGGGGAGGAGTCACTGGCCCAAAGAGAGTGGCAGTGTCCCCAACCTTGCCTGTAGATTGTCTACTGGGGAATGATCTGGAAATCTCAGCTTGGGCTGAGGTGGACCACAAGGCCCATTTAAGAATGTTCGGTATCCCTGAGAGAGTGGATGAGACCCAGAGGGCCTCACCTCCACCCCAGGAGATTAAGGGGAGTGAAGCCTGAAACAATGGATCACTCCACACAAACAGGGAGCATAGGGGGTGAGGAACAATCCTCCCCCCACCAGACTAAAGGTAAGGGTCAGCTTTCTAAGGGAACTGATCCTGCCCCTTGTGAAGTAACTGCCCCAGAAGTGGTCAGGCCTGTCCTGGCCACAGCTCTGATGGCAGGGGATCCTTCTAAGGTGGTACCCAGTCTGGAGCAGGTATCCTGCCCCTCTCTACCCTGCCTCAGTCAGCCCAGGGCTGCAGAGGTCCGGGAGGTCAGTGGACCCTTAGTGGGCCCCTGTCCAGAGGAGCCCCCTCATCAGCAGATTAGGGACACCCAGCAGAGTAGTTCTAGCCAGGTGAATATTCCTCTACAAACTGAGGGATCCCCCTTACCCCTAGGTACAGTTATCCCACAGATGGACTTTGTTGGGCACAGGGAGACCTGGGACATAGTCACCCCAAACATTCCAATGCCCTCCACTGTTCCAACCAGAGGGGCCAACCCCCAGCTGAAGGCAGCCAGAGGTTGACCCTTAAGGCCAGATATGACACAGTCATGGACAGAAAGGCTTCCATGGTGACCAGTGTCCTGAGGAGGTTGAGACCACCCCAAATAGGGCCTCACTTCCAGACTCAGACACCCCACCAGCCTGCTTCTGCACCAAAACCCAATACAGGTAATTCCCCTAGACTTTGGAGAAACTCTAAAACCCCTTGGGGTAGGATTTCCCAAGTGGACCTTGAGACAGGGAGCAACCATGCTAGTGCAGGTTCTTTCTTATATGACCGCCCAGGAAATAAAGGCTTATCTGGGCAAGGTTAGCCTTATCTCCTTTCGTTTGGAGGTTATGTAGGAAGGTGGAATCTGACTATATGGTTGCCCCCACGTTTTTCCTGGTGTTTGAATGGTTTATGACTAGTCTGGCTGGGATCCTGCTATCCAGGACCCCAGCCTATCTGCTTAATCCCTTAAATGATTGGTGTGCATATTAGATGCACTAGTGATTGGATACTGTGGTACCTTATGAGCCCCTAGTATATGGTACCTTTGGTACCTAGGGCATTGGTACTTCACAGGCCTACCAGGGGCTGAAGCATGTCTTATGCCACCCCTGGGAAGCATTCTCAATCTGACACCACAGGCCTGCTACTGCAGCCTGTGTGAGGTAGTGTTAGCACTCCTCACTGAGCTATAGGTTTCTATATCTCACCATACACACACATATAAACCTATCAGCCACCCCTATGGCAGGTCCTATCAATCCTGAGGGCAGGGTGCTTGGTTTACTATGTGAGGGTGTGCCTCTGCCTGAGCAGGGCCCCTCTGCAGCTACCAGAGTCTATTCTCTATTGCTGTTTGTGGATGCGGTTAAACCATATACTCTTAAGTGCATTAAAATGCTAACTTTGGAATGACTGCATCAAAACATGTTGTGTTAGGTGTCAAACAACTTGGAATCATACCCCCACATCAGTCCATGATGTGGGAGCATGATCCCACCCTTCTAGAGGGGACGACATGTAAAACGATAGAAATCCTATAGAGCCCTGGCATCACAAAATGGATGCCACCAGCACAGACACTGGGCTGTCCTCCTGCTGCTGACTGAAACTCGCAGTGGAGGAGGCCCAACAAAAGGCATCCTGTCACAGGGAGGTGTCACCACCTTACAGACAGGATTTAGTGTATTGGAGTTGGGTGGGTGCACTCCTAGAGTGCTTTGAAGTCCTGCACTGGGGGAGCAGTAGGCTCCTCTGTGCATATGCCAGCTCAAACCGGTTCAAGGGCTACCTGTCCCTGCTCTGGCGTGAAACTGGACAAAGGGAAGTGGGTGTAACCACCCCCTCCCCTGACCCACCTAGAGGAGTGGTCATAGAGCTAGTCCCTCCCCTATCTTCACTATAAGATAGCAAGCATTGCCTTTACAAATCAGATAACCCCGGACGACGCTCTACAAAGAAGAGTCCTGGCCCTTCGACGTTCCACTACCTGTGGAAGACAGAAGAATCTCCCTTGGAGTCAAGGAGTGACTCCCCTGCTTGGCAGGCACCAAAAACCTTAATCAACGGTTGCAAACTTTCCCGCTCACGCTAGAGTCCGAAGTCCCTGCAACCCCAGAAGTGGATTTCCTGACCTCTCAACGGCCATTTTGAGTCTCCAGTGAAGCTGTGGCGTTTGGCCCCACGAGTGATGAGGAACTGCAATACCTGGGAACCGTGCACTATTGTCAAGTGCAAACCCTAAACAACGTTCTAGGAACGTGTGCTTTGGACCATTTGTGGCCCAAGCCCCCAGCAGGTCTTGCACCAAAAATCAGTGGCCTACTCCGTCCCGAGTGACCGTGTGCTCCTGTGAAGCATTTCCTGTGGCGGCCTCTTTGTGATCACTTGCCTGTTAGCTAGTGGGTCCCCCGAAGACTTTCTCGATGACTCAAAGGGCTCTCCTGGTTGCTCCAGGCCTGCCCTCACTTACCCTTGCTGGGTGAGTCCATCAGACCTTGCTGGTCTGCACCATCGACTTTCTTCAGTCTACACGAGACTTGCTGTTGCCAAGGCTTGTTGGCACCAATCCGGTTGCCGACACCGCCATCAGCTGCAGACATCGTGGGACACTCCGAATCTAGCTGCTGGTCATCGTCGATGTCTCCTGGACCTCATGAGCAAAGAGTCAAAACACCATTGACGACCTGAATCTACGCGACATCTGTGGTCATCCATCTTGCTGGCCACCGGTCACTGGCAAGTGACTTTGAACACTGTCCCCTCAATTTTCAGGTCTCCTCCATCTTGAATCCACCTTCAGATTCCACCGTACACTTCTTCAGTCGACGCAAGCAGCAAGTCTTCTTTGGTCTCCATAGAAAACAGCGACGCGACCCGACACCAAAAGACACCTATGCACCCGGCTTCCCTGGGTGAGGTAACTCGTGCACTCTGGTGCCCAAGTGTGTGTTGGCCCTCGAAGTACTTACCTTGTAAGTGGCTTGCTTGTAGTCTTCCTCGAAGTACCCTAGAACTGTAAAAATCTAACAGCGACTTGCACCATTATAACCAATAGGAAACCCGCGGCTGTGTTCACTGCACGCATCTCCCGTGGGCCTGCTACTTACCTGCTAACACTGCAGTAGTGAAGCCCCAGCGATTCCCCAGGCCCTAGGCCTTGTTATTTTGCAAGTCGACATCCTTATACCACTTTTTTAGTATATGGTCTGGTACGCCCCTAGGGCTCCAGCCATATTTGTGCTTAATTTATTGTGAAACGTTTACATTTGAATGTGTACCTGGTTTCAAATCTCATAAAGAGATTAGTAGAGTGTGTCTAGTAATAAATACATATATATTTGATATATATACCGGTGTGGTGTCCTTTCATTTGGTAATTCAAGAGATTATAAGGTAAAACAAGCTGCTTTACATTCCTCTGAGACTTAGCCTGAAGGCTGCTCTCCACAGCTACCACTAGGATAGCTTTCTTTAAAAGGTTGTCTTAAACCTATCTACCATAAGAGTTGACTTGGACTGGTGCAAGGTGGCCACTATAACTAGTGACCAGCATATGCCAGGCCAACTTCTCACAAGGTTTATAACGCAAAATGCATTCCCATAGTTATGTACGGATGTGATATTTGGGGCTACAAGGACGTGAAGGGTATACAAGTGATGGAGAATAATTTTATGCGCAAACTCCTTGGGGTCCCTGTTGCTACTCCCGTCTACAGTCTGCATGAAGAATTGGGGGTGGGGTATATTTCGGACCAGATTGCAGTTGCCCCGTTGCTACGTTGGCTCAGAATCTGGGCTCAACCTTCCCCAAATTTAAACCAACTCAATCTTGGATTGCATTGCGCTAGAGGGAGCTCTACACATCCCCTGGCTGAAATGCATAAAGGAAGGGACAAGATGTCTTAGTTGTCCAGAATTGTTTTTGACCCCGAAGCCCCTTGGGCAAGACCGCAATTATAGATTTTAAACGGCAGTTTATGGATAGGTGGAAATGCCTCAGGGAGGAGATTGAGTTAGCCAAACCCTCGGAGAGAAGGTCTGTTACATTGAGTTTAGGTCCGCAGCTGCAACCATATTTATCTTATGTCAACAAACCATACCATCGTTTTGTTTTGACAACATTTCGTTTAAATATGGTTCCCTGGCTGCTGGCATCTCCGAGAGGATACTCAAAACCGGAATCACTAAAACCCTGCCCCTGTGATAACTTCTCGGAACAGGATACCTTGCACCTAATGTTCTTCTGTGCTTATTATGATTCTTTGCGCAGGCAGCACATTCTTCTTTTACTTAGTTATTGTCAGTTTGCCCAAGTGAGGCCAGCCCTGCTCTATCTACAAATGCTGGCCTCACCTATGGTTTGTTTTGGGGTCGCAAGCTTTTTAGTCGGGCCATTAGATATAGGACTAGACTATTGTTGCAATAGAAATCATGTGTTACTAGCTGGTTCAAATATGTTTTCTTAACTAATACCTTGCATTTTTAAATGTGATATTACCTACGGAATTGGTTTACTATTCTAGTACAGTTGCACTTTATATGATATAGCTTTTAAAGGTTTTTTAACATGAATAATTGTAATGCGGGATGATTTTATTATAATGTATTTTGATGGAATGTGTATTTCTATAATATTGTATGCTTTTATGACTCTTGGCTGCCGAATAAAGTACTTTTGACTGACTGACTGATTCAAGACCCCTGCTCTTTGTTTGCCTCCTAGTCTTGGCTTTTACCCCTCTCCTCCGTTTACCAATGCTGACCACCCATCTCCTGCTTATTGCCTCTCTAGTCGTCAGAGTCATCTCTGTGAGGCAATCTCCTGTGCAGCCACTGTTCCCAACCCAGCTCCTCCATAATCTTCACTTTCTGTCGCAAGTCTACCTAATGGGGATTCCTCACCATCATTTATTTCAAATCAACCCTCCCCGGCCTGTGACATCCCCGGACTTCACCAGTCCTGTGTACTACTATCCATCCTTCGCCCTTTTCCATGCCTCCTGTGGTGAATGGACATGGTACTATTTTTTTCCTTCTGATATGACTGAAGCGTGACAAAAAGTGCATCATATGTTTTAATTTCTTTCTTCAGGAGTTCTAGCTTTACTGCCTCACAAGTGTAACTTTGTACCTGCACAGGTGGAGTAAAGCCCGACAGCATCTGAATATTTACTCCCTCCAGTTTAGCTCTTCTATTTGTCTGAAGAATGGCATCTCTGTTTCAAAATTGTAATATTCGTGCTTGGGACAGTACCGAGCCCTCTGCACCAGTTGTTGATTTTCTAGTATTTTGATCAGCTTAATGAGCATATTAATTAATTTAAAGTTGATTTCATTTCCTGTACCGCATTTGCGCAGTGTATTGTACCAAGACACAAAATGCCGAAATTCCAGTGCGTACAAACACTTTATTTACCATACCCTGGGTTTGTAGGGTGTACATCAGAATGTTTGGAGATAAAACAGTGATTATTGTTTTGCTTTTAAAATCGTCCAGTCCCCTATTGTGTGAGTGACCAGTCCTAACATGGGAAGGAAATACGCAAGGTATTGTTGAACTGCACCAATAGCGAGGAGCTCCAGATCTAAAGAGAGGGTTTCTCGTGTTACGTTAGCCACGTATCGTTACGTTACAGTCAGCACGCACGTCAGTAAACGGATTACAGGTCGGTTTTATATAATGGATTATGGAATCGTTAAGCGTATTATACTACCGCAAGGACTAATACGACCAATTAGACTGCTTGCTGGATTATTATTTAAAGGGAGCACAATTTCTGGGAACTCAGAGCGAAGTCAGACGCAGCATTCTAAAGACTATTGTATATTTACAGACAGACAGGTAAGGCAATATATTGCGAACTAAACAGTTTATGAGTATCTAGAATGCTTTACAGTTTCCTTTCGGCAATGTATTATAATTATGTCAAACAATACTTGTTTGTAAACTGACCTTTTTCAAAACAGGAAGCACCTAAGGAAGTTGTTTTATCATGGTTAGCCTTATGTTGCATTTGTTATAATGTACCTGTTTTTTTCTCAGTATTGGGATTGCAGATGTCTAGCCCTGTATAATGTAAATGTCTTATACTGTCTAACATTATCCTGAAAGGAAACACATTGGGTATTGTAAGATTTAAATTAGAAATAGAATTGCCGACCTTTGTACTCGTATCATAATAAGCGATATGTTCATAGTTCTTGGAAAATATGGTAGCTATATTCTTCATGGTATGTTATAGAGGAGCTTAGCAGTGAAGGTTTTGTTTTAAAACTGAAGTAATATAATATAGAAATTAAAAATGCTACATGGTCATTGGCTGTCTAATTAGAAGGTTAATTTTGATAATCTGATATCTGATTAATCACAAAATGAAACCATTGTAATTGCTATTTCCAGTTAAAAGAATCAGGGTTATATCACCTTCTACATACTTAAAAGCTTAGGCTGAAAAGGATTTGAGCCTAAAGGATTAGGCATGTGCTTTATTTAGCTTTGTCTTCTCAGCAGGTTAGATTATGTAGCATGTCTGAAAGTATTCTAAAAGTGTGTCCCCTAAATGTTTACTCATTCTTACTGACAATCCGCATATGCCAGTATGTCTATGTGGTGCTACTGCCATTCTATTGTTTCACCCCAGGAAAATAAGAGTCCATGCATGGCAAGTGTATCAGCATAATTGCAGGTACTTTGCTACTAAGGCTATACATTGTATACTTGCAATGACATTAATTGTCATTGCCATGCCCAGATGGAATGTAGAGTGTCAGGGTTTTATTGTAATGCGTTACTACAAGCTGAGGAAGTTTGAAAAGTGCACTTAAAAATGAAGAGAAAATATACTATTTTGATATGTGCCTCAATTACAAATGTATCCTTTATCATGAGTTATCAATATCAATTGATTAAATTGTTACCGATAACATCAGCGTTCTAGTACACAACTGTCCTTTTTCAAATCTCTCAGTTACTCATATTTTTATTTATGCATGCTTTCATGCACCGGCTTAGTGCTACATTTGCGCATCATGTAATATAATGTGCTGGACAGGTTGAAGAGATGACATGATATATAAAAAGTGAAAAATAAATGCATTCTAATCTAATTAATTCGTAAATGTAAACAGTGCTCAAAAATAACAAACAAAATAGTAATGGAGAAATTGTTAAAATTGATACTTACTATAACTTAGCTATCTGCTACGGAGAAAACTAGTAGCATGGAGGACTCAAACACTGACTGACACCAATGCACTCTTGCATTCCCTCATTTAGCATGCAGACACTAACTCAATCATGACCCTTACTCATTCAAAGACTCATGCATTCATTCACTGTCGAGTCAAACAACCACCCATTTCAAACTCACCTAGAGGGCGTCACACATTCACATCAATGCAAATAGGCCCCAAAAAGCGAAACCTACAATAGGCATATCAAGCACATAGCATAATGTGTGAAGGATCTGAGCAGAGAGAGCAGCAGGAGGTTTGAAGAACAGGACGAGGGGACAGGAGGCAGTGAGAAACAAGCATTTGCAATGCAATAGGTCTTGCATTTGCCAGTTAGAGCTATTGGCGTTGTAAGTGACAATGTCTTTTATGTATGTGTTTTTTTGTTTGGAGTGGAGTTGATGTATGCAGTGTGCTGTGGAATTATGTGGTTTGAATTGGGACTGTTAGTTGTGGAATTGTGTGTGTTGGAATTGGGTAATGTGTAGTGCCTTTGGGTAGTGGAATTATGTGGCATGGTGAATAGATAGGGATATGCACTGCACAGAAAAGATAGAAGCCTAGATAGAGAGGGATAGGTAATTTGTGTATGAAGCGGCCAAAGAACTCCAGACAGAGGAGCAGAAAGAGTATGTGAGAAGAAAGAAAGAAGGGGAGAGCAGGCAATAGAAGACAACCTAAGAAGAGAAGGAGCGTGTGGGTTTGCGGGATGGAAATCTTGAAGAGGCATGGGAAAGAAACTGTGATCGAAGACCTGAAGTGAACCACATGAGAGAGGTAGGGAGAGAGGTGTGAGAGAGTGTATGAGAGAGAGAGAGAGGGATGAGTGGGAGGGGAACCCGAAGAGGTGGAAAAGTGCACAGAATGAGGAGGTATAGGAAGGTAGTATGTGGGAGCAGGCAGTATAGAGAGGAGACAGGGAGTGTGAGGGAGGGATGAGAGGGTTGCAGGGGAATTGCAAGATAAGAGGGGTAGTGGTAGTGTGAAGGAAGGGGAAGTGGATGTGTGGGAGAGAGATGACAGGGTTGGTGGAAGTGTGAGGTAAAGATTGGCTGTTTTTGAATTGTTTGTTGTGTAATATTGTGTTGTGGAATTGGATGGTTTGGTGTGAAGTTGTGTAGTGGAAATATGTGGCATGGTGTGCTACGGAATTATGTTGATCGTTATTAAATTGTATTAACTATCATAGAAATATGTAAAGTGAGATTGTGTGTGATGGACTTAATTATGTGGAATGGTATTGTGCATTGTGGAGTAGTGCGGGTAGAGAGGAAAGGTGCAGGGTACAGAGGAGGGATGCAGGGTAGAGTGCAGAGGTGTAGAGTGCAGTGGGGTGGTGTGCAGAGATGCAGAATAAATTAGAGTGATGCAGAGTGGAGTGATGCTGAGTAGAGTGGCGTAGAGTGCAGTAAAGAGGTGCAGAGATGAGTGCAGTGGTGCAGTGGCACAGAGTGCATAGTAGAGTGGGGTAGAGTATACTGGCAGAGTAGAGTGGTGCACTGTAGATTAGAGTGGCATACAGTAGAGTGGTGAGCAGGGCATAGTGGTGTGCAGAGTATAGTGGTGCAGAGAGCAGTTAAGCAGAGTGCATTGGCATAGAGTTCGAAGTGGCATGGAGTGGTCCAGAGTAGAGTGCAATGGCACAGAGCAGAGTGCACAGAGCAAAGTGGCGCAGAGCAGAGTAGAGCCGAGTGGTGTAGAGTGCATTGTAGCAGAGTGTCGTGGTGTAGACTGGTGCAGAGAAAAGTGACGTTGAATGCAATGGTGTAATGTAGAGTGGCGTAGAGTGCAGTCAAGTCAAGAGTTGCAGAGTAGCATATGGTGGGGTGCAGGGCTGCACAGTACATTGGCGTGCAGTGCAGTGATGCAGAGTGCAATGGCATAGATCATAGCAGTGCAGAGTGGAATAGAGTGACGTAGAGTAGATTATTTCGAGGTGGAGTGAAGTGGTGTAGAGTGCAGTGGTACAGAGTAGAGTATTGTTGAGCAGAGTAGAGTAGAGTGCACTGGTATAGAGTACAGTGGTTTAGAGCAGAGAGGCGTTGAGTAAAGTGGCACAGTGTGGAGTAGTGCAGAGTAGAGTGCAGAGACACAGTGTGGAGTGGAATGGCATAGTGTGGAGTGGTGCAGAGTATATTGCAGTGACACCGTGTGGAGTGGTGCAGAGTAGAGTGGAGTTGGGTAAGGTGGAGTATTCATGGTGTGATAGCGCACTGACATTACAGACAACACATCTTCAATTGGAATGAACATTGCGTCTGCACTGACATAAGTTTTAGTGATAAAAGTATACATTACACAAATGATAACATGTGGAAATGTCATCACCTAGTGTAATGATTTGTTCGCATTAAAATATTTGTTTCCACCACATTCTGAATTATCAGAAAATATGCTTCTTTCGTGCTTGCCATATTTTTAAATATTTACACAGTTCATTTACAGATATTGAAATTTTGTTTTGTGTTAGAAAAAAATTAACATGGTACAGCATACCAGGAGTAGCCAGCATGATTGTCACATAAATCCTCCCACTTTGAAGTCAGAGAAAGAAAAGTAAACATCAAAATCCCTGGAAGACAGACACTGACATTTAACCTCTGTCTTTGAATGCACAGCAAATGTGACAAGATAAGAACAAGATTTAAAGGCATGTTTACAGAAATTGTGTAATGGTGGAAGAATACACTAAAAAGAGTTTGGGCGAGGAAAGGGACAATCTCAAGCTAGACAGCCTAAAGCAAATAAAGCCAGCAATAAGAAACCAAGCAAAAGTGAGTTACAAACCTTAAAACCAATGGTAATCAATAGGCATAATGCATTCCCAGAGAACATTTCCAAATGTCCGCAAGATGTTGTTAGGTTTTGACCTAAAAACAGCCTCTCTTTCATTTCACTGGAGGACACAGAAAAACAGACAAGAAAAAAATGGTGAGATGATCAATGATATGCCTGAAAATGTCTCATGCCAATAGCGGAAGGTTACGGAGCTAAAGAGGCCAATGGCTTGTGGAGATGCATTCAAAGTCCATTAAAGTACAGGAGACTCTAAACCCCCAAAAAGAGAATTGGCAACCCGTTATCCGCCTACCCTCTAGTCATCTCCATCCCAGATGTAATACTGACAATGTGAAAGAAGCAAGTCATTCTCCAAAAACTCCATTCTAATTGCATATTATCTCAATCTGTTAATAGGTGCAGAGAGATGATGTGCCCTCCACCTCACCAAGCTTACTCTGGTTGTTTTTGGAGCTTTCTTTGTGCCAAACCACTCTTTCTTTGTATCTATCTGTCACATTGTTTACACCTCCACTGCTCCTCAGTAGCAGATGCACCCTTTTCTCACCAGCCATCTTCATCCATCTAGCACTTTCCAAGATGGAGAGCAGTAGGCCTTCGCCTGAACTGAAATTTGGAACGACTTCCCATTGACAAAGTGTGTCAAGAAGCACTAAATCGATAATAGGAAGATGCAGCTCTTGAACTAAAGAATTGATTATCTGTACACAAGTCAGAGGTCACTCAGAGGGAGGATTAGCTCATGGATGTGAGATAGGTGAGTGGCAGAATAGCACCCTGAATGTCTCTGCTGTGGACAAGAGTTCAGGCAAATAGAACAAGATCACCATGACTAATGACAAGGGCCAGCTGAGCAAAGAGGAGATCGAGAAAATGATACAGGATGCAGAGAGATACAGAGCCGATAATGAAGCCTAGAGAGAGAAGGCTGCTGTCAAGAACTCAGTTGAATTCTACGCCCTCAACATAAAAAGAACTGTGGAGGATGACAAACGTAAAGACAAGATCAGCGAAGAAGATTGTAGACAAATGTAACCAGACCATCTCCTGCCTGGAGAGCAACCAGCTCGCAGAGAAGGAGTATGAGCTCCAGCAGAAAGAGCTAGAGAAGGTCTGTAACTCCATAATCTCGCAACTGTACCAGGGCAGGTGCCAAGCCTCACCTTACTATTGAGGAGGTGGATTAATCTAAAGGAGACCTTAGCACATCCTTTCGCTTTCGAATGATAATGGGTATGTTAACTCACACTTGTTGAGTTTTCTGCCTCAAATTATGACTTTACAAATGAGATTTCAATAGGAAAATCACTTGTTTTTCCAACTTATCTTGGCAACAAAATATACATTGGTCCAACATGTACTGGTTTCTCTCACGCTAAGACTTAATTTGATGACTGTTTCAAATCTCAATTGTTGTGCTTACTACTTTGAAAACTCTCTATTTTATATTGGTATTCTAGGTTCTGTCATGTTGGTGAATAGGTTTAGAGAGATTATCTTTCAAATATATTTTTTGCTGAGAAAAAGACTACAATAGAGCAGCAAGAAATTATAATGTTTTCACTTTTCTTATTTCATAGTGCTTTTCTCATGGCATTAAATTGCCAAGTAGGGTTTAATGCCAACTAACATGTTGGCTGTTTAGATGTGGATGGGGATCTGTAGCTGGTGGGGTCTACAGCTGTTTATTCAAGACTGCCTGCTGTTATTAGCCCGAGTTATGTTGCAAATGATTATGCATACATTCAAGGAGATATTTATGTTGTGACTGCATCTCTTTGGTGCTACCATTGTTTCATGGTAATTTGTAAGAGGCTACATCAAATGAAGTAACATAGAGCTCCATTTAAAATGCTTTGCTGTGTTAGTCCAAACAAAAATAATGCTGCAAAACATTGCGGTTTCAAGGATACTGGACACTGCAGTTTTGCTATATGCTTAAAGGGCCACCAGGGTCATCCACTGATTGTAATGGATCCCCTCTCCACTTCTCATGCCTGCTTCAGGTGTCCACACATCTCCAGTTCTCAGGCCTGTTTCTGTTGTCTGTGAGACAGGGAGGGGAAACAGGAGCTTTGAAGGAGTTTAGCTAAAGAGCCCTTTGTAGTCAAGCAGTCTCTGCACGTAGTGTGTGAGATAGGCTCCTCTGAGAGTGACAGCTGGAATACCTGTCATCATGCCCACATGCCAGCATCTAGTGTGGGTATCTATCAAACTCAGAATGTAGTATCATCTCCAAATAAGGTACTTTCTGAGCTGAAGGATGGTCACTTCTGGAGCATATATTTAGATTTATATTCTGAGTCAATAAAGCCCGATTTTTTTGATTTGGCACTCGTCTTGCCAACCACAAATGTAGGTCTTGTCAGCCCGTTTGCAGTGATCTGGTTCATGCTAAATTATTCACGGCAGCTATGTGCTGCTGATTCCAGGGTCTTACTCTTGCTTGAATGCTAGCAATGCATGCTCCTCTGCAACTTACTGACTGCAGTTTCTGACTACGTTGCTTACTACTATTTGACCAGACTTTGTTTCCTGGCATTCTTGGTGTGGGCGGGGCACATTGCCAACACGCCAGAGCACATAAACTAGACTGAGGTGTCCCGTAGCGGGGGACCCTCACTGCTGCTTGACCAGACTGCTTGACCCCGTTCCCCCTCCATAGCTTGCCCCAATACCTAAAAAAAAATGAAACATCTGTCGCAGAATGTGAGCAGCGTCCACCCCAATTGAATGAAGGCTGAAACAGTCAAAAGGAACCCCAGAGATCCCATTAGCATGTCCTATATACCTAGGGATCCCAAAGTCTGATTTGAAGACTTTTATTTGTAGGTCATCAAGAATATTCACGTCTTTACCACGAAAAATCATTGAGCCATTAGCAAAAGATGGTATCAGCCTTGCTTTCATGACCTTTAATAAATGTTCATGGTTTGAACATGACAACTTGTCCCTCAGCTTTCTAAAAGCAAAGGACAAAGCTGTTGCCTTTGCTTTGAGGTTAATGAAATGCTGTTTAAAGGACATATTATCGTCGAATGTTATTCCTAGGTATTTATAAAATTTCACGATTTCGATATGTAACCGGTTGATCTTCCATTCTTTCTTATCTGTTTTTGTACCACCTATCATCATTATTTTTGTCTTTTTGGTATTCATTTGCAAACCATTAATGGTGATATAATGATTAAAAGACTCAACTAGTCTTCCTAGTCCTATGACAGAATGGCTTAACAATATAGTGTCATCAGCATATTGTAAGTATTTGATGTCTTTACCCAAGAAGGTAGGTGAGTGAGCATTAACTTCTTTAAAATGTATTGGTAGGTCGGCCATAAAAAGATTAAAAAGGCATGGAGCCAGAACACAACCTTGTTTCAGACCAGTCTTGGTTTCGAGTCGGCAGGTTGTACTTCTGCAATCTCCGACTTTGATCTGAACCCATGTGTTGGTATATAACAATTTAATCATATCAAGCAATTGGTTTGGGATACCCCATACCAAAAGCTTGGCCCAAAGTAGATTTCGGGGAACAGAATCAAAAGCCGCTTTAAGATCGACAACACAAATATATAACTTTTGCTTTCTAAATTTTGCCCTATCGCCTAGTAGAGTCAGTAAGGTCAAGTTCGTGCTAGTTGATTTGTCCCTTCTAAAACTGGTTTGGAAAGCTGGAATTAGATCTTTTCTTGTGGCCTATTCTTCCAAGTCCTCAAGCAGGCAGCTCGCAAAGATTTTTGCCTCCACGTCTGTTAGAGCGATTAGCCGATAATTTGCAGGGTTGTCTTGTGGACCACTTTTGTATATCGGCTGAATTATGCTTCCTTGCCATGACTCAGGGACTGATCCAGATTTAATAACATCATTAAATAAAATCGTTAAAACCTCTGGACAATGCTTAATATTTGCTTTAAAAACCGAATTTGGAATTCCATTAGGGCCGGGCGCTCCATTCGCTCTGATCCTGGTTATTGCCTTTTTAACTTGCTCTGTAGGCCACAACTCCCTAACTTGTGGCTCAGCTTGGATAATATGCTGGACTTGCTCTATAGGCCCTAACTCCTTAACTTGTGGCTCAGCTTGGCCAATATGTTGCACATTACCACATTTTCTACCTTCTTCTCTGCTTGATATGTTTGTCTTCTGGCAAACAGTATTGGTGTCAAGCTGTGTCTCCAAGGGTGCACCATAAAGATTATAAATTAAAGTAGCCCAGCAAGATTCGGTGATATTAGCGCTATTCCCTCTTTTGCTACCATTTTCAAGATTGTATATTATGCCCCAGAATAATTGTGGATTTTGAGTTTTACATGAGAAATGTAGTTTGGTCCATATTCCCTCATAATAGGATTGTTTGGCTTTCTATATTTCGTTTTTATATTGTTTTCTGCCCTTTTTTAATTTATGAAGTTCCAAAGTTTTTAATGCTCCATTCGGTTTTCTGAAAGTTGCCCTTATAGCTCTATTAAGTTCTCTTTTTAGGCGAAGCAGCCGGTTGGTGTACCAACCTGATTTTTTTGTTATCATGATCGAGCCTTTTGATGTTATAGGGGGGGGAAACAATACAAAAGTGAAACACACAAACAAGGCCAAATTTCAACCATGGACTTCCCTTCTTTTTTCTCAACTAGTGCTTTAGCGATTGAGAGTTCTAGGAAATCCAATATTTCCTTTTCATTTCTCGGGTTCCACACTAGCCTTTTGAGGCTAAAGGCAGTTGGTACAATTTTCATGGATCTTGCTTCAGGCAGATAAGCGAGTGGTAAAGCCAAGGTGATTGATTGTGGATTGTGGTCGCTTTCTATCCTGGGTATTACTTGATACTTGTGGAGGGAGCATATCAGCCCCATTGGAATGATGGAATAATCAATGACTGAGAAATGGCCTGTTTTTTTTAATGTGGGTATTTGACAGTCATCCTGTAGTAGCACAAGGATATATTTTTTAAGCTGGGAACGACACATCTGTGTCAGTGCTTTAGTTGGTTTATTAACGCAGTTTCAATTAAGGAGATGCATATTAAAATCTCCTGAGATGATTATCATTACGTCTATGTGGTCATGATACAGCACTTTAACTATTTCCCATAAAGTAGTGACTTGAGAAGCCTTATCAGAGTTTTTTGGATTTAGGTAAACGTTTAGGAGTATTATGGGTTGTTTGAGAGCTAATTTAATACACAAAAGCCATGCCAGTTGAAAGTCAATCTCATAATGTTTGACTTCCAAACTCAAAGAAACGTAGATAGATAGTCCTCCACTTGGGCGACCGAAGACTGCCTTACGGAATGCAAGGTTCCAATACTCATAATAGCCAATAAGGGGTTCCTTTTCCATGTTCCATGTTTCCTGAAACATTAAAACATCAAAATCTCTAAAGAAGATTACTGTATCGGGATCCTCTATAAGGGTTTTCAGACCGTTTGTGTTCCATGAGCAAATATTAAAGGGTTTTAAGTCTTTATTTGAGCTCTTTAAGCATCATTCGTGCATTTCAGCTCTCCCTTTTGTTAGTATTTTGGGGAGCCAACTCCAGTCATCACTGAGAGCTGTATCTTTCTTTACCTCTTCACATAAACAAGTACCTGGTTTGCAGCTTGCAATCTTGATCCCGGTTGACAGATCTAAATTTGTCATTGGCCCTGAGGCTCCCTTTAAAAACCTTGAGTGTCCTCTTAATTTTGCACTAATAGGAGGATCCCTTAAGACTGGACTGTTAGTTGATAACGTCAGGATCAGCAGGGTAGGATATTGGCTTTCGCTGATTTTCCATATTTTTATACCCCATTTCTCAAATTGAGTTTTATTTGCTAAGATTTTTCTAATTATGTCTTCTCGATGCCAAGTTGTAAGAGTCATCTCTTTGTTGAAATTGTTGTCATCTTGTCTGAATTCAACTGAATCTAAGTCTTCGATGTTAAATCTTTAAGCTCAGGAATTGCGTTTAGCAGTTTCAAAATATTACCGCGATTCAGAATTTCATGTGGACCTCTTGAGGTATACCATGGACAAAATTCTAATTTCATAGCTGTATCTGAAAATTCATTGTTCTTTAATTTTTCTTTTTTTATGTTACCAGTGATCTCCGTTGACAGCTGCATGTCTTGACTAACCCAATCACTTAGCAAAGTGTCATCCACTGTTGTTTGTTCGGAGGATACTGTATGCTTGATGTTAGTTGAGATGTTTTCTGAAAAGGCAACATTATTGGCACTTTTCCGTTTAACAACATTTTGCTCTTCACATTGTTGATCAATTCCTCTTTGGGCCTGATCTTTTCCACTCACTTGTGAAGTAGATGTTGCAATATCTTGTGACCTTGTGCAGTCGCGGAACACTTCGGCTGTCGGTCGTATTGGTGCCGGGCCAGTTAGGCCAGCCACAGTTTCGCTCCAGCGAGATTCCAAGGGTCTGAAGATTGGATAAATTTCTTTCGTACTGAGCCCAGTTGGCAAGTCAGTGATTGTGGATTTTTTTTTAATTTTTTGTTTTATTGTGGGCTTTCCTTAGTCTTTTTCTTGCTCTTTTAGTTAGACCATATGAGTTTATATTGATAATAGGGGTGCCGCTCGTAGGCTCAGGACACAGTACCACGCTTTGGATAGGCAAGAACTCTCCTACCTTAAGGATCCCGGCGAGGACAGCACGCTGCAATATTTTTAAAGGCACGGGGCTTTTAAAGTGAAACTCTTTCTCCCACGGGACTGCGAGGACCAGGGTGCTTCTCTCAACTGCTGATTCCCTGCACCTGGTTCCTCTTCCCGACTCCTCCCTCGGCCACTACATTACGCCTCGCTGCCCCCGCTTCGCGGGTGCCGCTCGTAGGCTCAGGACACAGTACCACGCTTTGGATGGGCAAGAACTCTCCTACCTTAAGGATCCCGGCGAGGACAGCACGCTGCAATATTTTTAAAGGCACGGGGCTTTTAAAGTGAAACTCTTTCTCCCACGGGACTGCGAGGACCAGGGTGCTTCTCTCAACTGCTGATTCCCTGCACCTGGTTCCTCTTCCCGACTCCTCCCTCGGCCACTACATTACGCCTCGCGGCCCCCGCTTCGCGGGAGCCGCTCGTAGGCTCAGGACACAGTACCACGCTTTGGATGGGCAAGAACTCTCCTACCTTAAGGATCCCGGCGAGGACAGCACGCTGCAATATTTTTAAAGGCACGGGGCTTTTAAAGTGAAACTCTTTCTCCCACGGGACTGCGAGGACCAGGGTGCTTCTCTCAACTGCTGATTCCCTGCACCTGGTTCCTCTTCCCGACCCCTCCTCCTGCCTATTTAACTTCTACCACCTCTCGCGTGAGCAGGACGCGTGCGGGGCGCAGTCCGGGCGAAGCCCGGGCCAAGGGCGGGCCCGTTGTAGCCCGTTTGAGACCGAGAGAGACCGGACCGGGCCCCTCCTCTTTCATCCGCGGACTAAGCCGTATGTGTTCATTTTAACCCATCATATTGTATTGATCTTCAACCGTGGTCATTTATTTTTCCATCGGTCCATTGCAGGATATATTGACGCTTAACTACCACGATTGTTTTACTGTGTTTATAGCACCAGAGAAATGGCAGCCAAAGAGGGTAGGAATCATGTGTCCAAGGGTAATCTGACAGGCACTCTAGATCATTTTATAGTAAGAGCTAACTCGGTGATTGATCAGGGTATTGTACTCATGGAGCACAGAGTGTCGCAGGACTTGGCCCTAGCTAGGAGATCTTCTCTGGGCCCTCTTGCAACTGCGCGTACCCCTAATGGTACTGGTGCTAGCAATACCTTGCTACCTCTCACCCAATTTGTGGATGATACCTCCGACAGTGACTCCGCGAGTGGTAACGATCTCATGACAAACTCGAGAATTTTATCCCCCCCAGTGTCCAGACAAGGTCCGATCCTGCGTAAAAAAAGGGTCATTAATGATGGGCTGAACTCGAAGACCAAGCCCAAATCTTCTAGAAAAGTCAGTACCAAGTTAGGGGGAGCTAATGAAATAAAACAACATACCATCATAGTTCCAGAGGCTAATACAGCGGCCATAGAAACAGAAACCCTGGGAAGCTGTTCTTCACCCCTAGCCCTTATTTCTTCTAAGTCCTCTGGGGATCCCCCTGCACAGGCACTTGCTTCTCCTACCCCTTTGACACAGACACCTGGGGATGCAATACCATCGCAACAACTTGACTTACTGCTGCGTACCCTTTTGGGTCCTTTGGAATCAAGGCTGGAGGGTATGGTGACTCTTCTCGCTAAGCTTGAACATCAAATAAGGGGTTTAGTAAATGGTGCTAATAACAAATCACCTCCCCCATGCTCTTGTAAATGTGGTTCCACTGCTAGGGATGGGGGGGTAGTGCTTGACCCTTCTGTTGTCTGTCGAGACACTCAGCCATCCATTATTCCTCCTGTCATACCTCAGCCAGCCCCTGTTAGTTTACATATTCCCCCACAAGTGCAACATCAAGCCAGGCCTCCCAACGATCATCACACAGATTGTATTATCACAGGAAAGGCCCCTTCGGTCAAAGATAGTGCAAATGGGAGGTTGGAACGGAAGCACATTCAGGGAGATGCTTCTAGGTCCTCCCTGAGACTAGACCTGCCCTGGGAAGCAAGCCCTTACCTGGTTGTTCTTACTGGGGTTCCTGAAATTATTGACCCCAGCACTGAAGATTTTCCCAACCTGAAAAATAAGGTAATACACTGGCTCAGCACTCATAGGCCTTTGCCTCTGCATGCCAGATGCGAGATTATTATGGCCAGAAGGGTAAGTTGGGTGGGGGGCACCCCTAAGAATATACCTGGTGATTGCGTCATAGTTAATTTTCGGGACGCACGGACAGCAGATTATATCAGTAATTGGGACACTTTTCGCTCAGACACAAAAATTGGGGTCCGCCCTCTCTCCTACTTCTACCCCAATGAACAATTGAGGCCAGAAGAAACTGGCTGGACCTATATCCCGCACTCGCATAGGGGAGGTGGTGGGCAACCAAGGCAAGCCCCCTACGACTTAAAATGGTCCTATCCCCTTTGCTCAAACAGGTTCAGTTGCCTCGATCAGGTTGACTGACTGGCCAGGTATAAATACGTGGCACTGGGTTCACTGGATGGTAGTTCTACTGGCTCAGAGCCTACTGAGTTAACAAGGGAAAGGATCTTGCCACCTTGCAACCAGGGGAGCCCCTCTACCCCCGTACGGATCATTAGTAGTGTCCCCCTTGAGAATTCCACATTGACCTCTGATCCCCAGCAATTACCAGTCATTCCAGAAACTGTTGGCACTGCTGCTCCCCGGCCATCTGAAATATACCAGCAGTGTGGCTCTCTCCGCCTACTGGACCCCTCACCACATCCCCCGTGCTACCCACAGTACATGAATTTAATATCATGGAATGTGGCGGGTTTGAAAAATAAGCTAGCCTGCGCAGCTTGGGGTACTTTTGTTGACACTGCTGATGTGATCCTATTCCAGGAGACTTGGGCCAGGGAGGAGGTTCATAGAGTGGGGTTTGCGGCCTATAATATCTTAGCTCGATGGGGAGGCAAGGGCCGTCCCTCCGGTGGTTTGTCAACGTGGGTCGGCGTTCATCTGGGCTGTAGGGTGGAATTGATTCAGACTAACTCGGATGACATCCTATGCGTCCTTTTGATATGGCCCAATCTATACAAACTGGCTCTAGTGAATGTATATTCCCGACCTACTGCCTTGGCAAAGGAATCTAACACCATTGGGGAACTATCATCTTTTCTTGAATCTTTAAATCGAGACATTCACTATGTGATTGCAGGAGACTTTAACTGCCATTACGAGCCTCTGCAAGGGCTGAATGAGGGGTCAATATTGGATGAAGACGAGTTTTGGGGAATCCCTCAATGTAGGTCTACTTATGCAAAGGCTTGGACACCATTGGCCATGCAGATTATGACCCTAACCCTCCATAATTCAGTTAGGGCGGTTAATGGTCGGATGCCCTCAGATATTCCCTCCAAGTATACCTACAATAAAAAAGATCAGGAATCCCATCTAGACTACATCATGGTTCAGACCAGGATGTGGTCAAGGATTGTGGATCTGGAGGTATTGAATAGAACGGACAGCGATCACAACGCACTGTTGTTGAAAATGGAACTGCCCAAACCTGCGAAAGCCCACATGGAACCGACTACTGACCCAGGCCTGGTTATTACTAACAACAGGAGGAGGGTAAAGTGGGCGATTTTGCGTGAGAGGAGGGACGCACTCTCTAGTTTATATACATCCATCCTCCCCTTGCTCAAAATGGCAAGTGATATCTGGGCCCAAGGGTTGTCCTCGGACACTTCGGCGAACCTGCTTATACTCCACCAGGATTTGGTTGACACTCTTACAGGTATTCTTAACCCTACCACTTCTAACAGGAAGCCCAGGACTACCACTTCCTCATGGTACAATGCCACATGTAGGAGATCCAAATCTGATTTGATTAACGCCATTAAAATTGGCAGTGATAGGCTAACGATTCGTGCACTCAGGCTTGCCTATAAAGGAGTACTAAAGCAGGCAAAAATAGACTGGGACTGGGAGAGATGGGAGAACTTAGCCTCTGCACTTGCCAATAAGGAACTGAGAAGATTTTGGGCTATTGTGAATTCAGGGTGTGCGAAACCCCGTAACGCAATTGAAGTTAATTTAGATGCGGGGGTGTGGGAATCCCACTTCAAATCTTTATATGCAGCAACTTCCGATCTAGATCTCCTGTCTTTTTATCCACCTTTTCCTGGGGATGCCGAGGTTCTGGAATTTTCCGTAGAGGATGTTTCCATTGCCCTTGGAAAACTAGCAACGGGCAAAGCACCAGGTATCGACAAGCTACCAGGGGATATGTTCAAAGAACAGCCAAAGATATGGGCGCCGTATTTATGCGCACTTTACAATTCCATTTTGTATGGTGCAGAGGTTCCGGGCTCGTGGCTGGGAGCGAAAATTATACCAATATATAAAAAGGGTTCGCCCCTGCTCCCCGCTAACTACAGGCCCATCAGCCTCATTGACGTCCCCCAAAAAATATTTGCACGACTTATATTAGATCGTTTGCAGGAGTGGACCGATGAGAATGAAATCCTTTCGCCATACCAGGCCGGTTTTAGAAGCAAAACATCCACCATGGATCAGATTTTCCGATTAATTATGCTGTACTGGAAAACTGTGGTAATAGAGGGTGGCAGCCTCTATATGGTGTTTGTCGATTTACGCTCTGCGTTTGACACTGTCCCCAGGGGCAAACTCTGGGTTGTTCTACGAGATCTGGGAGTTCCTAATTCCCTATTGGGGATATTGGTGAGGCTACACACCCAGAACTTTGCTCAGGTCAGGTGCGCTAGAGGAGGGGTTTTGTCTGCTAGGTTCACGGTGAGCAAGGGAGTCAGGCAAGGTTGTGTCCTGGCCCCTACCTTGTTCTGCTTATATGTAAATGGGTTGATATCTTACCTGGACGCAGTGCCTAATAATGATGCACCCAGGTTGGCAGGCAAGAAAGTCGCGGCTATAATGTTTGCTGACGACACCTTGCTTTTATCTAAGTCACCCATGGGGATCCAACGCATATTGGAAGGTTTCAACAATTTCTGCTGTGAACATGGTTTACAGATAAATGTAGACAAGACTAAATACATGATTTTTAACCCTTCCTCACACACTAGACCACCCCCTACATTAGACTCGGTTGCGCTAGAGAGAGTTCATACATTTCAATACTTAGGTGTTACACTAAGTGAAAATCTCTCCTGGGTCCCCCATCTTGTCAAATCACAACTCAAATTGACCCAAATTGCGGGGGGAATATTAAAAATGTCAAATGCCTCCACTTACAAACCCATTAGCCCTGGCCTTGAAATCTACAAAACGAGGGCTAGAGCGGCAGCACTGTACGGTGGGGAACTGTGGGGGCATGCCGTCAGACCTGGATTGATCAAAGCAGAGAATAATTTTCTGAGGCAGTTGCTCTCGCTCCCCCAAAGTACACCTCTCTTACCGCTGAGACTCGATCTGGGCATACTCCCTAATCAGGAGGAACTAGCCATCAAACCCCTTAGGTTTTGGAGGAGGATATGGTTGACCCCCGAGCTCCTGCAGTACAGAATTGAATTACAAGAAATTCTGAGTATAGGCAAGGCAGTGCATATTCCTTGGCTCTCCTACATTAAAGATGAACTTGTGAAAATGGGCCTTATTGACATGTGGCTTAATCCAGCTTCAGCCTGCAGCGAGATTTCAGGGAATCTATTTACTGAGCTTTATAGATCTCGATGCTCTAATGTCTGGCTGCATAATTCACAGAATGGTAGCATGGTAAAATCGTTCTTAGAGATCAAATCTGCATACTTATTCGAAGACTATCTGGATGTAATTTTTCCTGTCATGGCCAGGAAGCTTTACATGCAATGGAGGTTTGGCTCTCTTCCTTTAGCATGCCTCACTAGCAAATGGTCCCTGTCCAGGGACACCCATTGTCCAGGTTGTGGTATGAATAATGAGGATGAATGCCATATTTTATTTTTCTGTCCTCTTTATAGTAGACTAAGGAAGAAATGGATAGTACCTATCTGCAGAAATTTAGGATTCAAGAAATGTTCTGATGCACTAAGGATATTTAAATCTGATACTGCAGGTCATATTGTGTTTGCACTTTCGAATTATTTGTATGCTATTTGGACCAAAAGGAGTTTTATAATTGCAAATAGTGGCTAGTAGTTTCGGTGTACACTTGATCATGAAATTGTAGTTCTGTCTTATCACTGTATTTTATATTGTACATATTTTTTAATGTGCTCTTTTATGGCTGAAATATTGCCGAAATAAAGATTCTTGATGATGATAATAGATGCCTGATTTGAAATAATTTGTCAGGCATTAACTTCGTCTGCCGATGTTAGATCCATGGATTCGTTTCCTTCACTCAAGTCCTGGGATTTCTGTGGCATAATTGATGTGGTCTCTTCTTTTGGGGATTGGTTTTCCCTTACTGCAACATTTCTTTTTGATGGAGCTATATTTTGTTGCTGAGTTTTACTATTATTAGAGCTATATTTATTGTTTTTTGTTGTTGATTTTCTTATTATAAAATTTTTTGCCTGTGTATTTCCGGTTTCATCTGATGGTCCCATAATTGTGGCTTTAGTATCAGAGTGGGAACCATGGTTATGTTCGGCAAATTCTGTTTTGTTTTGTACAATTCTGTCTGACATCGCCTTGACCTCTTGCACCATGGATCTCACAATGGTCGGTAACTCTGAAATTTGGTCAATTATCTGCGCGCATGTGCATGTTAACAGTTGATTTTCTTTGTCTGATTGAACTTTGACTACCAGGTTTGATAGGTGAAGCAATTTAGCATCTATCTCAGCTACATAGAGAGCCAGTGTGTTTAATTGGTCCACTTGAAAATTCAGTTTATCCGAGTGAAAATTAAGAGCATTGGTGATGTTATCCATTGTGTTAAGTAAATTACTCCATAATCCGCTTTCCGGGCTTTTTAGTTAATTTTCCAAAGCACAAGTTCCATCCCGAAAATTATCATCATATTTGGCTAGCAATGATAGGTCGGCTAAACTAAGCGGATGAATCAAAGAATCGGCTTGCGCAAGTTTGCTTTGATCGTTTAAAGACAGCACATTCTCTACGGTAACTTTGCCTGGGACCAGGGTTGACTTGTTGTCATTGTTAATGATACTAGTTTCCAAAATTAAGCTTGGTGGATCCATATTAAAAAAGTTTTTACTGCCATTTGGGCTGGAAGATGCCTCTGGTATCGAGATTTGGCAACCCCTGGTGATTTCTGACTTAGGCAGAGCGGGGGAGGACATAAAGACCTCGTCACTTGAGTTTTGGTCCGGGTCAGACGATATATTGATCACGGAATTGGTCTCGCTTTGACTAAGACCTTGTGATATTAGCATAACTGCGTCTTTACACCCATCAGATATTGCTGTAGGAGCCATAGAATCCAAAGAAGCCATGGAGGTGTGAACCTGGGCTTTTACCAGAATTGGACAAATAGTTTGTGGTACTGTTGATGTGAGGGTCACAGTGGCCACTGTAGGGCAAATCCCAGTGTTATTGATTGTTGACTGATAATCACTATTGGCTTTTTTTATCTCTGGGAAATATAGGGCATTGTCTAACATACGCTCTGAGTCGGGGCCTGAGCCATGCGTGCCATGCGAGAACACTGTGTTGAACTCAGATATTTGATCTCCATTAGCACCAATGGTTGCTGTTGCTGTTCCATTATCATCAGCCTTGTTTTCAGAATTTTGCTGCTTGAAAAATCCTGTAATGGATGGTTGGCTACTGGGCCTGTTACGGGCTCCAGGGTATTGAGCGTCTGCAGGAGAGTTGTATTTGAAGAAAATACTGCTAAATTGGCTAGGTCTCGAGGTTTGTCTCCTATAGGATTGCTCAGATAGCTGCGCAGAAGATCGTCCCCAATTTCTAAACTCTCCTCATTCTTTTGCCGCCGCTGTAATTGGGGTCATGGCAATGTCCCACGCTGCCGACCTAACCTCATTGTGTGGCGTGAAAAAACGTACGTCTTATACTGTCTTATGCGGCCACTGGCGGTGTTTCTCTGCTTTTTGCTTCTTCCCTTGTAGCTGGACACTGAGAACTGAGTTCTTTTAATGGTTGTCGCTGGATAATGGGTAATGGGTGCTGAGAAAAGCAGGGCACGGGGTGCAAGGTGCAAGGGTGCAAGGCGCAATGGAGGAGGAGCGCCGCTATCCTCTGCTCTGCTTCCCTCCTTAACTCCTTAACACTGAGTAGTCAGCTGTCGCTAGAAGCAAGGAGCTGGAGCAAATCTCAGGCTCTCACCGCCCACCGCCTCTGTATCCCTCCTTATCACCGCATATTTCAATTTATTTTTTTTTTTTTTTAAAAGACCTTTATTTAAACTTTACGGTACACAGCAGAGAGCCTACAACCCTGCGGGCCGGCCGCGGAGAACACAGTTGGGATTATGTCGGATCACACAGCCCTGTGCCGTCAACCCGGAGGTACGGCGGCGTTGAGGAATGCAAACGTACCGAGAGGTAGAGAAGGATGTTGCAGGTCTCAGTATTACAGCAAACAACCACAAATTAAGGCATGCTGCCCTAGGAGGCATAAGGTTGCCGAACCATCCAACTCCCCCCCCCCCCTCCCTAAACACCGGTCAACACTGCGCTATCGTGTGTGCCCCTGGCTCGGCCAGCAACCCTCCCCCCCCCTCCCAGCTCCCAAAGCAGCAATGGCAGGTGTCTAGACATCTCCGGGTTCTTCCTGCACAATGGAAGGAGGCTCGCAAATGCCCCCCCTAAAATCATTCCACTTGGACCACACCTCAACCCACTTGCGCGGGCACCCTCTCGCCACATATACTGTCCTTTCCTGCAGCATGCACCAGTCCATGTCGCCGGTCCAGTCTGACAGTCTCGGTGGAACAGCGCTGCCCCAGAGCCTGGCAATGTTCCTTTTTGCTATCATTTGCCCGAGTGTCACCCAGAGCCTCCCCTTTGGCGGCAGATCAGTTGGTTCCCATATATTGAGGAGGCACCTCTTAGCCTCCGGGCGAATCTCCACCTCCCACACCTCCTCCATATTCCGCACCACCCTCCTCCAGTACCTCTGAATCTTCGGGCAGTCCCACAGCACGTGAAAAAAGGTTCCATCGCCTCCACACCCCCTCCTACATAGCGTTGTGTCCGCCCTACCCATCATATGTAGTCTCGTGCAAGAGATATAGACTCTGTGTAGGATCTTCAATTGGATAAGCCGCAATCGGGCCGATATCGCGACCTCACGTGGAGAAGCCAAAGCATGCAGCCACTCCTCGTCATCTATTTCCAGCCCTTCAGCGACCCACTTTTCTTTAAGGGGAAGAAGCAAATCTGGGGGGTTATTAATAAGTTTTTTGTAGGTGAGGGATATGGCGTGTTCCGCGAGGAGTCCATCCAGCAATCTATCTTCGAGCGGGGAGGCTGGCGGCAGCTTGGCCTCCGGTGGGATATTCGCCTGTAAGGAGTGACGCACCTGCAAGTATCTGAAATATTCGGCATCTGCCAGCTCGTACGCGTCCTGCATTTGGGCGAATGTGCGGATCCCGGCAGGTCCCCAGATGTCTTTAATTTGAGAGATGCCGATAAGATCCCAATTGCGGAATCCTTTGGTGCGCCGCAGATTTCCCAACGCTTCTGAGGCCCACAGTGGCGTGGCCATCGTGAGGACTCCGGACCATCCGAGCTTCTTCTGGGCGATGTGCCACAGCTGTACCGAATGAAGTGTCGGGCCTGTGAGTCTGCGCACACCCCGTCTAGAGTAGAGTGCTATTTCATAGTTCCCCCCGGGAAGCAGCCATCTATCCATGCCGTAAGCCGGGTCGTTCCCGTCCCCGTACGTCCCTTGGTTAATCGCGGACAGGTGGGCCGCCCAGTAGTATTTACGGATGTCGGGGAGAGCGATTCCACCATCGTACCACCCCAGCGTGAGTTTGGCCAGCGAGATTCGGGGCTGCACGGCCCAGAGGAGGTCGCGCAGCGCAGCTTCGATTGCTAGGAAGTAACTGTTCGGGACCAGGTGTGGGTAGTTTTGGAGCGCGTAGAGAAACCGCGGGAGCGAGAGCATCTTAAATAAGGCTGCCCTGCCCAGCAATGACAGGGGCAGATGCTGCCAGGATTTCGCCTCCCTTTGAAGCCGGAGCAGCGGCGGCTTGAGATTGTGCTCGTACAGCAGAGCCTTATTAACAGTAATATACACTCCGAGATACTTAAACCCGTCCTCTGCCACCCGAATAGGGCAAGTGTCAGGGAGTCTGGGAGGGTCCCCACGGAGGACGTATAGATGCGATTTGGCCCAGTTGACTCGGAAGCCAGAATTGCGACCAAAACTATTCAGTATATTCAGCGCCGCAATCAGTGACCCACGCGGCTTCGAGAGGTAAAGAAGTATGTCATCGGCATAGAGGGATATCTTATCCTCCCACCCCTCCGCCCATGTTATGCCCTGCACGGTGGCAACCTGTCTTATCCAGGCCGCAAGCGGTTCGAGGGAGAGGGCGAATAGAAGGGGGGACAGGGGACAGCCCTGTCGAGTTCCTCTGGCCAGCGTGAAGACTTCAGACACCTTATTGTTTACCAGCACCTGCGCCAGGGGTTCCGCATACAGTAATCGCACCCAAGCGATAAACTGGGGTCCAAAGCCCAGCTTGCGCAGGACTGCGAACATGTACGGCCACTCTAGGGTGTCGAAGGCCATGGTGGCATCCAACGAGACCACCACCGCGTCCTCTTGTAGACTGTGGCACTGCCCTAGCACCCCATGCAGTCTCCTAATATTGAGGGCCGTGTTTCGGTGGGGCATGAATCCCGATTGGTCAGGGTGGATTAGCGACGAAAGCACCGGCTTAAGCCTATTGGCCAGCGTCTTGGCCAGTATTTTAGGTTCCGCGTTTAGGAGCGAAATGGGTCTGTATGATGCGCAAGAGTCTTTGGGTTTACCCTCTTTCGGAATTGCCACTATGGTCGCTAAGCGCTGGTCCCGGGGCAGCAGCCCTACTGCTTTACTGCGGTCGAACATGAGTTTGAGGTGCTTACTAGTGACGTCCGGCTGGAGTTTGTAGATCTCTATGGGTATGCCATTCGGACCGAGCGCCTTACCAGGACGGAGGTCTCCTATCGCCCGCTGGAGCTCAGCCTCGGTGAGCGGGCTATCAAGTGCCTCCCGATCTGCGTCCGAGAGAGTGGGCAAGCGTATGTCTGCGAGGAGGTCCATGGAGTCCTCCTCCGGCCGGTCCTACTCTCGCCTGTAAACCTGCTGGTAATAGTCGGCGAACTGTTGTACTATTTCCCGGGGTGCATATTTCAATTCTTGCTGCTGTTGCTGGGTGATAAGTACTGGGTGCTGGGTGGTGAAAAGGCAAGATGCAGTTGTTTCACTTGTCTCACTTGTCTCACTTGTCTCACCTGTCTCACTTGTCTCACTTTCCTCCTGCTACTGCCGCTTGGGCTGCTGCCGCCGCTTGGGCAGACTCAGGCTAGTCTCTACCGCTGCTTTCCTCAGCGCTCATCTCTGTGCCAGAGCTGGTGCTGGTGTCAGTGTTAGTGCCTGAGGGCTCTCAAAGATCAGCTCAGCTCAGCTTGGCTTTTCAGATTCGTCTTGCCTGCCTGTATGCCTGCTGCTCCCCCTCCGCTCGACAACGCTTGGTCCAACGCCTTGGAGCACGGATCACCGCACCGCAGCGCACTCACCGCTGTCTGCAGTCCACGGCAACCATGGCCCACGGCCGCCCCCCCCCCCGCCGACCGCTATTAAGGGCGAGGGACGGCGAAGGACGGACCAATGCGACAGGAACAATACAGGCAACCGTTAGTCGGAGCGGGAGCAGTAGGCAGCCGGCGTCTTCCTCGTCTACCTCGTCTTTTGTCCTTCGGCTGCTGCTGTCACTGCAAGCTGCAAACCACGGACTGGAAGAGTTGAGCTGTGGCACTAAAGTCCACAAGGAGGGAATACAGAAAGAAGAGATGGGAATTAGACCAATTACAAGAAGAAAAACAGTGGCTAAATCTGCATAAATCAGTATAATCTACCAATTCCTGCTCCTTCTGGGTGCTGGTACATGGGATAATGGATCCCAAGAACCAACGTAAGTATAGTAACATCTCGGCATCTTCCTGGTCTGCTTATGTTGCAAAACTGTAACTAACCAACAGGTGGAATCACCTAGCCGCCGTGATACGGTAGAGCATCCCTGCCCCCAGGTTATTTATCGCTTGCGCCCAATCCTAGAAGAAGTAAACAAGAGCATAAGGACCATGCGGTTGGCAGGTGGACTGCGACCAAATGGCCTTCCAGCCTGGATTTTCAAAGGAGCAAGTATGGAATTGGCAGGGATGATGCACTCCCTATTTGGTCAATGTTGGATGCATAACACTATTCTAGAGAGCAGGCGTGGCTCGGTCCTGGTTCCCACACATAAAAAGGGATCCCATGAGAACTCTGCAACTACAGATTACTTGCTTTGTTGGACGTAGATGGAAAGGCATATGCTAAGATCTTACTCCAAGTGTTGAAACAATGGGCCAGGAAAAAGAGGATAAGGCTGCCAACCCAGACGGGCTTCTGTAGTAGGTGTGGGACAGAAGATAATCTGATGGCATTGGCCTGCTTATCAAACCCGGCAATGAAGAAGAACGTTGCTCCCCCGTTTGTTGCATTTATTGACTTCACCACAGCTTTAGATTGTGTAAACAGTGGAAGGCTGTAATATAAACTCTTTTAATGGGGGGTACCAGCCTCACTACTAAATGCAATTATTAATCTCTAATCCAACACATGGGTAAAGGTGCAGATTACATCCGATTGGGTAAAATCAGATACAATTCTGACCTTGGGGGGATGAAACAGGGATGCATCCTGGCAAGCTTCTTTTTTAATCTGTATCTCGCTGATACCAACCACCATCTAGCCACCGTGTGAGACTTTCCACCAAAACTACCAGGGGCTAAGATCCACCTCCTCAAATATGCTGATGATACCAGCATATTTTTATTTAACCCAAATAGGCTTACAGTGCTCCTTGAATGCTCTTCATGAGTATTGTCAAATGGTACATAACCAAGCTGGTCTCTTTCTTACACGTTTGGGTTGACTCTTGGGCTCTTAAGCCAACCCCTTGTTTGAAGGCACTGCATAACCTCCTAAAACAGAGCTGCACTTGGCAACTCTATTAAGATTCCAGATCTTGTTATTGTCGCTCTTAACTGCATTCTTAAACATCTTCTTTACCCTACAAGGCTGAATGAATTTTGAAAATCTCCCATCTTTCCTGGGAGATTTAATCTTTATCCACTCCCCCACATGCACACTTGTCTCCCTGACAGCTTTTCGCTTGTCATAACATACTTTGGCCTTCATCTTCTTTTCCTGTTTTCTCTGTTTTCATCCTCTCATGTCACCAACTTGTTCATCCACCATGATTCTTTTCTTGTTAACCCAGGTAGGGACAACTTTGCAATTAGGAAATCTTCCTTTGAACAGCCGGAATGGAGACTCCCCCGTAGTGGAATATGGGGTCAGCCTATACTTACTCACCTTTTCCTCATGCCTTCCTGCCAGTTCATGCCACACACCAATTATTGATGCAAACATTACTTCAAGACCTTAATAAAGCGTTCCACAACTCCATTAGATTCAGGATGATACAGGGAGGCCTTTTTATGCTTTACTCCTCTCACGCTCAAATATTCTTCAACCATTGCTGAGGTCAACTGAACCCCATTGTCAATGAGAATACTTGTAGGTAATCCCTCTCTTTCAAACAGCTCTTCTAAGAAACATACCACAGTCTTCAATTCAATAGCATTTGCTACGTTGATCTCTGGGCAGTGAGAAAACATGTCCAGATATACCAAAACATACTTATCATGTGAACCTACTGTCACTGGCCTAAGTATGTCTAGTGCAATATCAACCCGTGGTCCAGAAGCTTGCTCCCTAAACGTCATAGGTTGTGTCCTGCACTTTAACACCTTGTCCCATTGCACACATTCTATACAATCACGTACCTTCCTTTCGATCATTATGTCCATGGATGCCCACCAATAGCCCTCCCTGATCCATTCTTTGGTTTTAGATATACCCATGTGACTAGCATGAGCACTCTTTTTCTTTTTTTAACTGTTTTTATTTTTATGAAAGCAGGGATGGTTCATATCAGGGACAAATGTATATAACTGCTTGACATTGCAATGATACATAAAATGTTGAAAAAAGACCTCATTAACAGAAACATAGATGGGGCTACCACCCCTGAATCTCTCTAAGGGCTGTTATCTGTGTTGATCATTATTACACAGTAGTGGATTGCTGGAAAATACACTGCAAGAATCTAATAATACAACAATACAGGGTGAGGGATGGGGGAAAAAAGAAAAAAAACAAACTCCCCTTCTTCTCAAAATCTCCTTATACAATTTCAGGTACGTCCTTTCCATCTCCCATCTCTAATCCAGGTGATCCAGATCTTATGAAATTTTGGGGGGCAACCCCGGGCCTGATATGTCACCTATTCTGCTACCATATAAAGGTCCATGTTTGTCCTCTATTCGCTAAGTGTGGGTGAATCTGGGGCTCCTCAGTGACGGGCTAAGGGGCTGATTCACTTAAGACAAACTTAAGACAAACTTAAGACAAAATCCTAACTTAAGTCTGTCTTAAGTCTGTCTTAAGTCAAACTTAAGACAAAATCCTAACTTTACTACTACTAAATGCCTTCTGTGAACACCAAAAGTAGTAAGTTTAGGATTTTGTCTTAAGTTAGTTCTGTGAATCGGGCCCCAGGTCTTTCTTGGCCACTATCAGCCCTAAATTGCATAGCAAGATTTTGCTACGCGGTAAATCTACCTCAGTAGGAATGCCCAACAGGACATATTTGGGCTCCTTAATTAATTATGCTCCCAATACTCTGTTTAGTTCCTCTAATATCTGATTCCAATATATTTGCATGTGGCTACAGCCCAGAGAGTATGAATATAATTACCTAGTTGTGTTTGACAGCGGAGGCAGTGGGGTGTTTCTGCTCTACCCATGGCGTGGAAGCGTGTTGTGAGAAGTTGGCCTGGCATATGCTGGTCACTAGTTAAAGTGGCCACCTTGCACCAGTCCAATTCGACTCTTATGGTAGATAGGTTTAAGGCAACCTTTTTAAGAAAGCTATCCTAGTGGTAGCTGTGGAGAGCAGCCTTCAGGCTAAGTCTCTGAGGAATGTAAAGCAGCTTGTTTTACCTTATAATCTCTTGAATTACCAAATGAAAGGACACCACACAGGTATATATATATATACAAAATATATATGTATTTATTTCTAGACACACTCTACAAATCTCTTTATGAGATTAGAAGTCAGGAACATATGCATAAATCAATGTTTCACAACAAATTAAGCACTTATATGGCTGGGGCCCTAAGGGCGTACCAGACCATGTACTAAAAAAGAGGTATAAGAAGAACGACTTGAGAAGGGAGAAGGCCTAAGGTCTTCAGAAGCGCTGGGGCTTCACTAATCCACCCAAGGCAGGTAAGTAAAGGGTCCACGGGAGACACATGCAGTGTGAGAACACAGCCGCGGATCCCAATAGACTTCAAAGGAGCAAGTCGCGGTTGGAATTTTAAAGTTTTAGGTTACTTCGGGAGAGTCTACAAGCAAGTCACTTACAGGGTAAGTAGTTTTAGAGCCAACACACACAGGAGCACCGGAGTACTCGAGTTACCTCACCCAGGGAAGCCGGGTGCATAGGTGTCTGGTGTCGGGTCGCGGCGGCGTTTTCAATGGGAGCCAAAGGAGACTTGCTGCTTGTGAAGACAGAAGAAGTGTCCGGTGGAATCCAAGGCTGGATTCAGAAGTAGGAAGACCTGAAAGCAGAAGAGACAGTGTTCAAAGTCACTTGCCAGTGACCCGGGGCCAGGAAGATGGATGCCCATGGTAGTCGGATGATTTCAGGTGATTCACGGGTGTCTTGACTCTTCAGCCACGAGGTCCAGGAGGCGTCGACGATGACCAGGAGCTGAATTTGGAGTGTCCCACGAAGTCTGCAGCTTACTGTGGTGTCGGCAACTGGATTGGAGTCAACCAGCCTTGGCAACAGCAAGTCTCGTGGAATGTGAAGAAAGTCAGCGGTGCAGACCAGCAAGGTCTGAGGGACTCACCCAGCGAGGGTAAGTCAGGGCAGTCCTGGAGCAACCAGGGGAGTACTTCGGTTCGATGAAGAAGTCTTCAGGTGACCACAAGCCAGCTGGCAAGGGATCGCAAAGATGCCTCGGGAGGATTCACTTCACAGGAGCCCACGGTCACTCGGGATGAGGTAGGCCACTGATTCTCAGTGGAAATCCTGCTGGAGGCTTGGACCATACGTGGTCCAATGCACAAGTTCGTAGAACGTCGTGAAGGGGTTGCACTCGACAATAGTGCACGGTACCCGGGTATTGCTGTTCCTCGTCACTCGTGGGATCCACGCGCCTCAGGTTTGCTGGGGACTCACAATGGCCGTCGAGAAATCAGGAAATCCACTTCTGGGGCTGCAGGGACTTTGGACTCCGGCGGAAGCGGGAAAGTTTATGACCGTTGACTCAAAGTTTTGGTGCCTGGCAAGCAGGGGAGTCACTCCTTGACTCCAAGGGAGATTCTTCAGTCTTCCAGAGGTAGTGGAACGTGAAAGGTCAAGGATTCTTCTTCAGAGCGTCGTCCAGGGATATCTAGTTTGCAATGGCAAGGTTTCCCTATCTTATACTAAAGGAAAGGGAGGGACTAGCTCTATGACCCCTCCTATGGGAGGGTCAGGGGAGTGGGTGGTTACACCCACTTCCCTTTGTCCAGTTTCACGCCAGAGCAGGGGCTGGTAGCCCCTGAACCGGTTAGAGCTGGCATATGCACAGAGGAGCCTACTGCTCCCCCAGTGCTGGACTTGTAAGCACTCTAGGAGTGCACCCACCCAGCCCCAATACACTAAATCCTGTCTGGAAGGTGGTTACACCTCCCTGTGACAGGATGCCTATTGTTGGGCCTCCTCCACTGCGAGTTTCGGTCAGTAGCAGGAGGGCAGCCCAGTGTCTGTGCTGGTGGCATCCATTTTGTGATGCCAGGGCTCTTTCAGGATTCTACCGTGTTTCCACAGTAGGTACATGTCTACCTCTCTAGAAGGGTGGAATCATGCTCCCACACCAGTTACTGGTGTGGGGGTATGATTCCAAGGCGTTTGACACCAAACACGACATGTTTTGATGCAGCCATCCCAAATTTAGCATTTACTGGTAGGTTATAATGCACTTAAGAGTATATGGTTTAACCGCATCCACAAACAGCTACAGAGAATAGACTCTGAGGGCTGCAGAGGGGCCCTGCTCAGGCAGAGGCACCCCCTCACATGTAAACCAAGCACCCTGCCCTCAGGATTGATAGGGCCTGCCTTAGGGGTGACTGATAGGTGTTTATGTGTGTGTAAGGTGAGATATAGGGAACCTATACCTCAGTGAGGAGTGCTAACACTACCTCACTCAGGCTGCAGTAGCAGGCCTGTGGTGTCAGATTTAGTCTGCTTCCCAGGGGTGGCATAATACATGCTTCAGCCAATGGTAGGCCTGTGAAGTACCCATGCCCTTGGTACCTAAGGTACCATATACTAGGGGCTCATAAGGTACCACAGTATCCAATCACTAGTGCATTTAATATGCACTCCAATTTGTTTAGAGAGAACAGAGAGGCTGGGGCCCTGATTAGCAGGGTCCCAGCCAGACTATAGACAGAAACCAGTGTAAACATCAGAAAAAAAGTGGGGACAACATAAGTGCAGATCCTACTCTCCTACACGTGCTCTATCAAAGTATACTTGGTGGAGATCTTAAATTGTATGGGGCGTAAACGCAGTTTAATGGCTACCTTCCTTGGGTGCATTAGGGCACCTCCCAGTCGATGTTTTCCATTTGTCCAGTGGTGATTTTCCACTTTGCCCTAAGGCGGCCCAACCTATCAGGGATGTTGTTCATTAATGTTTTGTAGGTCCATGAAATGGCTTTATCGGAGAGTTCTTCTTGCAATAATCTACCTTCTAAGAGTGCAAATTCTGGGAAGTCCGTGGTATCTATACCGGTCGCTCTCCATGCATGACTGAGTCAAAGATATAAATAGTTTTGGGTGTCCCGTAGTTGATATGTATTTTTTAGTGTGTCAAAGGAGGCTAGGTTGCCCCCTACTACAATATGTTACGTTATGTTATTTATTCTTTTGTATAGCGCACGGCTACTCAAAAAGAGTGTCCCGGCGCTTTTGGAAAAGGAGGGCTGCAACACAATAACATAACACCGTTAAAAAAGACAAAAGGACCGAATGCCAGACAAATACATGCAGGAAAAACAGGCTACTGGGTAAACAGCCAGGTTTTAAGGCCTTTTCTAAAAGCTAGTAGGCTGGTAGCTCCCCGCAGAGTGAATGGCAGAGAGTTCCACAACTGTGGCGCCAGTAGTCCAAAAGAGCGGCCTCCCAGGCGAGCTCTCTTCACACGCGGGACAACCGCCAAAAACAGGGATTCCGACCTCAAAGACCGGGTCGGCTGATAGAAGACCAGTCTCTTTTGAAGATACTTTGCTCCCACCGCGTGGAGAGCTTTGTAGGCCAGAGTCAGAGCCTTGAAGACGATCCGTTTCCGGATCGGGAGCCAATGCAAAGTTTTCAACAGGCCCGATGCACTGGCCCGTCTATTTAATCCGAAGATAGCTCTCGCAGCAGCGTTCTGCACCACTTGGAGCCGCTGCAGCAAATACTCTGGCAGGCCCAGGTAAAGAATGTTAGAATAATCCAACCTGGACCCGATCAAAGCCTGCACTGTCAGTTTCCTATGCTCCTCAGACAGCAGGGGAAGGAACCTCCGCAGCATCCTAAGGATGCCGAAGCAGGTGCCCGACACCCCGAGGATCTGGGATTTCAATGTTAGCCCCTTATCCATCTTGACCCCCAGATTCTTGGCGACTTGGGAGGAGCAAGACGGGGGAAACCTATTAATCGGCCACCAGGCCTGCCAGTCTGGCTCTGTGTCGCACCCAAAGAAGAGTACCTCAGACTTATCGGAATTGCACTTGAGGCTGTTCAGTTGGAACCATTGAAAAACAGCCCCAAGGCAATCCCGGATGCTCTCCCCGTCAAAGTCTCCTCCTCTCTTACACGAGAAGAGGAGCTGGGTGTCGTCGGCGTAGGATACGATCTGGGCCCCATACGACTCCACCAATGCCGCCAACGGGGTCATGAAGATGTTGAATAGGGTCGGGCTCAAGATAGAGCCCTGTGGGACCCCGACTCCCAGAGGCGGCATCACGGCGGAATCTGGCGAGGCCCAGACCGTTTGCCGGCGGCCGGCTAGAAAGGAGGAAAACCAGCCGAGCACCGTCCCCCGCAGACCTATCTCAGAGAGTCTTGCGAGAAGGCCATCATGGGGGACGGTGTCGAACGCCGCCGACAAGTCCAACATCACCAGCATGGCTTTGCCCCCAGAGTCCAGAACCCCTTTAATGGTTTCTGAGACCTCAAGGAGCGCAGTCTCTGTGCTGAGATGGGGACGAAAACCCGACTGGGTGGCGTGCAAGATCTCATTGGTCTCAAGAAAATTGGAAAGCACAACCTGAACGTGCTTTTCCAAAATCTTCGTGAGAGCCGGCAGCAGAGAGATGGGCCTATAATTGACCGGGGTCTTCGGGTCTAGGCCTGGCTTTTTGAGCAATGGAATCACCATCGCCTGCTTCCAGGCGTACGGGACCACTCCCTGACTCAGCGAAAGATTTAACAGCGGGTTTGCCAGTGGATTGATCACCTCCGCAACTTTCGCTAAAAATTTAGCAGGGCATGGGTCGAGGGGCGAGCCCGATTTGAGATTGCCCATTAGCGCTAAAGAGTCAGGGGCAGAGAGCGGAGGAAACACACTCAGCGTCACACCAGACCCAGCCCGCGGGGATAAAATGGCCTCAGGATTAGTCTGGCCCATGGGCCCAGGCGATGGAAAAGAATCCTGTATGCGTTGGATCTTGCTCGTAAAAAAATCAGCAAGGTCCGAAGCCCAGGTACCAGACGGTTTTTCGTCCGAGGTGTTAGACCATGGGGAAATAAATTCCCTCACAATGGAGAAGATCTCCTTGCAGGAGTTAGAAGCCGCTTCTATTCTCCTGGCTAGATATGCTTTTTTTTCCAGGCGAATGTCCCGGTGATAGGCCTTGACCACCGGGACATTCCCAGTTTCGAGATCCCAATTAGGCCCCACTGCCAAAACCCTTGGAGCCTGTTCATTTCTGGCAATCGCAATCCTTCCCAAAGGGGGTCTCTTTCGTAAGCTTGTTATCCCATTTCATTTTCCTCTCTGCTCCTCTCCAGGCCTCTATTGTTAGTTGAGTGGTCGGCAACAGTCGGCAGGATCCTTTGCCCCCATATAGGTAGTGGAGATGTGTATGCTGTCTGAATTGTAGATGTTCTAGGGCATATGTAGGATGATCCCCCCTTGCATGATCCCACTCATTCATTACCACTAGGTGGGGTTCTCTATAGTAAGACTTTATGTCAGGCAGTGCCAGACCTCCATTATATTGGTTTTGCTGGAGTGTCTGTAGTGCCACTCTCGGATGGGCTCCATCCCAGGGAAGCGCTATTAAGTCAGTGTTTATTGCTGTGAATATGGCCTCTGATATCCGACAATATGTTTTCTGCAATACATAGAGAATTTTTTGGAAGCGTAATCATTTTGTATAGGGCCGCTCTACCCATTATCATTAGAGGGAGCCGCCTCCATCTCTCCACATCATTGCGAAAGTCTGTGATGACCCGTCTAATATTCCTGGCTATTCGGAAACAACCTGGGAGTTTCTGCATGTTCAGGGGCCAACCACCGCGTACAAACTCGATTTATCCCAATTGATACTAAAGCCTGCATGTCGGCCATAGTCTTCGAAGAGACGTAGTACCTCTGGGAGTGCTTTTTCTGGGTTGGTGACATACGTAAAGATGTCATCGGCATAAAGTGATATGCCCTCATCTCTAGGGATAGCTCCCTCATCTCTAAAGCCTGTTATTTGTGAGTGTGCCTTGATTGCGCAAGCCATGAGCAATCTTAACCAATCTGTCCCTCAACCCCAAAGGCTGTACCAGTTTGATCCCTCTCAAGAGTACACCATCTACGCAGACAACTCATTTCGCACTTCCCAGTATGCCAGGGCAAGTTGGTCGCACCTATTCTTGCTTGACCAACCCCGCAAAACCCCTTTCACAACATACTGTAAACACACACCATCTTGCAACATTCTTTTCCATTCTTCTTCCTGTACAATTTCCTCAGTAACAGTACACACTTTTATTTCTTCATCAAACTCTTCCTGTCAGGATCAGTCAGAAGCACCAAACGATATAATGACACTAACCTGTTTAAGTAATTCAGCGGGGACGATTGACTGCAGCAAGCCCCCCTACTCCCTCAAGTGCTAACTCCCACAGAGTACTGTAACACTGCTCTGAGAGGGACCACTCCGGGGAAAAGGGAAGTGGATAAAACAATAAACATGGCTGCGTGGGTGGAAGTCTTCTTATACCTATGTCTGGTCCAGACTCCTGGTATGTCGTCAGAAGCCAACCCTCAGGTGAGTACTGCACATAGAAGAGGAGAGAGAGAGATGTGTGAATAGCATTAGAAGGGGGAAACATACATAAAAGTTACTAGGGTACCTTACTAACACACATACTCACAACACTGCGCAGCTGTACATAAAGAAACTTAAGCATGGCTCCAGTCAGAGAACAACACTTGGAGAATCAGGTATGCGGGTAGTCTCTGAGTACTTGATGAGTCATGAATGAGGAGAGCAAAAAGTTACACTCTGGCTCTCTGTTGAACCTCCAGAACGAGTGATCTCCCAAAGACAGCCAAAGTGGCATTTCCACAATACAGTCCATGGACACCATATGCCATGGACCCGGGGGAACCGGCAATGGACGCAGCAATCCTGCAGGTCTCGTATGTCTGACCTTTCCTTCTGCACACACGGCACAGTTCCTTAGGTACTCCTTAACGTCTTTGTATAGCATCGGACCCCAGAAGGAATGCTCTATACATTAAATGGTTTTATACTCTCCCAGATGCCCCCCCCAGCACAGAGTCATGGGCCCAGGCCAAGACCCGTAGTTGCAAGGTTACTTCCGGTATGTACAGAGCGTGGTAATGGTACAATAGGCTGTCTTTTTCTGGTCTGTGTTCAGGGTTTTCTGATCTCCAGGCCTGTTCATCCACGTCAGCTATCGACACCTTCAAGTCCTCAATGAAGTTTTGTGATGTGACCAAAGCCATATGCATGTCTGGGAATACGGTCCTGTGAAGTATAGGAGGTGGCTCAGAAAGCTCTTTCATCGGGCTGTCTTTATGTTCTTCAGTACAGGAGAGGGCATCTGCCTACCCATTTTGAGGACCAGGACGATACTTTATGATGAAATCGTAGTCAGAGAAGAAAAGAGACCATCTCAATTGACGTGGTGTCAGGGCTCTGGCGGTTTTCAGGAACAGCAGGTTTCGGTAGTCTGTGTAGATCTCCACCATGTGATGTGCACCCAACAGAGAGGGCCCGATTCACAGAACAAACTTAAGACAAAATCCTAAACTTAGTACCATTTTGGTATTCACAGAATGCACTTACTACTTCTGGTATTCACAGAATGAACTTACTACTTTTGCGATTCACAGAATAAACTTACTACTTTTGCTATTCACAGAATGGATTTAAGACTATTAACTTTACGTCCGCACTCGGGCCGGAAATTCCGGCCCGGAGGCGGAGCTTCCGGCCCGGAGGCGGAGCTTCCGGGCCGGAGGCGGGGCTTCCGGCCCGGAGGCGGAGCTTCCGGCCCGGAGGTGGGGATTCCGGCCAGTGGTGGAGATTTAAAATCTCCACCTCTGGCCCGGAAGCCCCGCCTCCGGCCCGGAAGCCCCGCCTCCGGCCCGGAAGCTCCGCCTCCGGGCCGGAATTTCCGGCCCGAGTGCGGACGTAAAGTTAGTAGTCTTAAATCCATTCTGTGAATAGCAAAAGTAGTAAGTTTATTCTGTGAATCGCAAAAGTAGTAAGTTGTTTCTGTGAATACCAGAAGTAGTAAGTGCATTCTGTGAATACCTAAATGGTACTAAGTTTAGGATTTTGTCTTAAGTTTGTTCTGTGAATCGGGCCCATAGTGTCTCAACTCCTCACAAGCCCGTTTGATGGCTAGTAATTCTTTGTCAGTGATGGTGTAATTCACCTCACAGGGAGTGAGCTTCTTTGAGAAGTAGGCCACAGGATGTAACTGCCCTGTGTCGGGATGCTGCTTGGATAGGACTCCCCCTAGGGCGTAGTCAGAGGCATCTGTTATGACTACGAAAGGCAACAGAGCATCAGTGTGTCGTAAGATGGGAGCCTGGGTGAATCATGCCTTCAGGGCTTGGAAGGAGCGGTCGGCCTCCTCACTCCATACAAAACGAGCATTCATCCTCAACAGATTGATCATGGAATGTATGATTTTAGAGAAATCTTTGATAAAGCGCCGGTAAAAGTTTGCAAAGCCCAGGAAGCTCTGTACTGATTTGACGTTGTGAGGAGCCTTCCACTGCGTGATTGCCTCGACCTTTCCGCTATCCATCTGGTATCCATGGGAGTTGATAACATATCCCAGGAAGCTGACCTCTGATATGGAACAGACATTTCTCCAGCTTAGCATACAAAGAATGTTGGAGCCTGTCCAACACTGCCTTCACGTGTACCACATGCTGTTGGGGTGTAGATGAATAGCCGCAAAGCACCTCGTCCATAAAGTTATGGAAGGCAGCAGGTGCGTTGCACAGCCCGAAGGACATCACTTGGTACTCATACAAACAGAACTTTGTCCGGAATGCTGTCTTCCATTCATTGCCCTTCTTTACTCTCACTAAATGGTAGGCTACTCGTAGATCCAATTTAGTGAAGAGTACAGCCCCTTTGAGTTGGTCCAATAAGACAGGAATGAGTGGCAACGGGAATCAGTTTTTTATTGTAACCCTGTTGATGGCTCTGTGGTCGATGCACATCCTCAGTTCGTCACAATACTTCTTGGGGATAAAAAAAAGAGGGGAAGAGGGCGGTGATGAGGAGTGCCTGATGAAGCCGGATGCAAGATTGTGCTCCAAGTAGTCTTTCAGATGTTGTGTCTCCGGCTCGGTGAGGGCGTAGACTCTGCTACACGGGATGGCTGCTCCAGGTGCAAGATAGATGCGACAATCATATGATCGGTGCGGTGGTAACTGGGTGGCTTTATTTTTGTCGAACATGGTTTGGTAGTCCTTGTACATCACGGGCAACGTGGTGGAACAGCAATACTGGGGCTCCTTGCACACTTCCGCTAGGAGACATGCCTGCGTACCGGGGGTTTCTCTGTTTCGCACGTCTTTCTTGGTGCAATGTTCTTTGCAAAAGACCGACTCCAGGGTTACGGTGCGGGCTGCCCAACGGACAACAGGGTCGTAAAGGGTCAACCACGGCATGCCCAGAATAAGACGAAACTGCGGTGCGTTAATCAGGTCGAACTGTATAGTCTCATAGTGATTGATGCCAATCTGCATAGTTAAGGGGATGGTATGATACCTCACCCATACGGATGTCAGCGCCATCCCATCCACGGCCTTTACAGGTTTGGGGTGGTCCTTTTTCTCACACGGAATCCCAATGCTTTGGGCATATGTCTGAACCATAAAGTTTCCGGTTGCCCCGGAATCCAGTAAGGCAGATATTTCTTGAGGTGTTTCCTTTGTAAGCCATAGCGTGCTACAGACATTCAGATGCGCTATGGAAGACTGTAAGGTGTTGGCTATAACGGAAGAGATCACTTCTTGTTGGACACCTGAGCTAGGGACCTCCTTCTGACTCAGGCTCCTTAGTTTTCCGTTGTCTCCGGTCTCTCCCACTGCTGCTGCACCACTGCTTGCATCTTGTGAGTGTTCTGTTTGTCTGGGGTTCCTGGCTCGGCATTCCTTGATGAAGTGCCCACTCTTCCCGCAATAGAGACACAGCTTCTGTTTCCGTCTCTTGTCTCTTTCTTCTGTGGTTAGGGGCCCCCTAATACTGTTGATTTGCATGGGCTCGGATCCCTCAGACACTTGAGTAGATTCCTCGGGGACAGGTCTGGGCCTGGGGAGGTAATAACGGTTCTCCCCTCTGTTCTTGTCCCCTTTCCTTTCCTGTAGCCGGTGATCCAATTGCACTGTAAGATCAATCAGCTCATCGCAGGACTGTGGTAACTGTACCACCTGAGACAAGACGTCCTTCAGTTCTCCTCACAAACCCGATAGAACAGTTTGGTGCGTTTTTCGGAAGGCCAACCGGTTTCCACCAGGAGACGAATGAACGTTGTTATGTACGTTATTAATTCCCAGTCCAATGTCATGACGTGTGATATGCGATCGAACAATTTCCTCATCTCTAGACAAAAGGACGGGAAATTATACAGGATGTGGTCATCTCGCTCGATCAGCGGAATAGTCCAGCTAGCTGTGTTACCCCCCATATAGGACATCACAAATGCCGTTTTGGCCTGTTCCTCCTGAAATACTGTAGGTTTACAAAGGAAGTGTAACCTGCTTTGACTCAGGAACACTTTGAACTTTTTTGGATCCCCAAAAAAGCGTTCAGGAAGTGCCAATGGAATCCCTGTGTTTTGTACTACTTGGATAGCAGGAGGAAGTGTCCACTCTTTGATGTAAGTCCCTGATCTATCTGGTGTACCCTTACGTGAGAGGCCTGCCACTTCTCTCTGCAAAGTGCACATTTATTTCCTCAATTCCTGATTCTCCGTTTGAGAGGTATGCACCTCTGTCTGAAGAGCCGTAAGGCTCTCAAGGAGAGAAGACAAAACCGTATTTACGTGCATTGTCCAGGCTGGGCAACAATTTTGGGCTTGACAATCTGTCAGGATCAGTCAGAAGCACCAAGCGCTATAATGCCACTAACCTGTTTAAGTAATGCAGCGGGGACGATGGACTGCAGCAAGCCCCCCAACTGCCCCGAGTGCTAACTCCTACAGAGTACTGAAACACTGCTCTGAGAGGGACCACTCCGGGGAAAAGGGAAGTGGATAAAACGATAAACACGGCTGCGTGGGTGGAAGTCTTCTTATACCTATGTCTGGTCCAGACTCCTGGTATGTCGTCAGAAGCCAACCCTCAGGTGAGTACTGCACATAGAAGAGGAGAGAGAGAGATGTGTGAATAGCATTAGAAGGGGGAAACATACATAAAAGTTACTAGGGTACCTTACTAACACACGTACTCAAAACACTGCGCAGCTATACATAAAGGAACTTAAGCATGGCTCCAGTCAGAGAACAACACTTGGAGAATCAGATATGCGGGTGAGTCTCAGACTACTTGATGAGTCATGAATGGGGAGAGCAAAAAGTCACACTCTGGCTCTCTGTTGAACCTCCAGAACGAGTGATCTCCCAAAGACAGCCAAATGTCTGTTAGAGGATACCAGTTCCTCAGGAGGCAAAGGCCGGGGCAGGGTTCTGGTGCAGCTAGCGGCCAAAAAACACAAAATATCAGAAAACCCACGCTGTTTGATTCACAGCGACCTACTGTACTCTTCCGCTGTATTTCACGAACCCACAGCGTAGCGAGTACCGCCCACCATCCACATGAACACGTTGTAATTCACAACGGCGCAGGGCGTCTAGGAATAGTCAAGGGTCAGGAGGAGCGCTCCTGCGCTGTACTCCCGAATGCGGGCCTAACAATACTTTAAAGAAAATAATAATCCCGGTTACGGGAGGAGTGCTCCCGCGCATTGCTCCCGACTACGGGACAACGATACCTTCGTTTTCATGAAGCTGGCAGTGAAGTCTGGTGCGGCTGGCTCCCCCACACGGGAAACCAAAGCAGAGAAACGCGGACAGTCAACAAGGCAGTTAGGGAGCAGACCAGCTGCGGACTGAATCAGCTAACAGGAAATGTACCAATTGTCAAGCCCCGACCCCAGGAAGGGGAGGGGCTTTATAGTGTCTTGCGTTTCCTGGGCTGTGTCTGTTGTTCCGACCCAAAGGATTGTGGAACCTGTAGACTCCCAAAGACTTCAGGTACCTAGTAGATACAGAGCCTTTCTCCTTCCAGTCATACAGTCATACATACATGGGAAGAGAACTTTACCAAGAGTTGTGGCTACCCTCTTGCCCCCCAGTTCTGCATAGGCAATCATGACACTTCCCCACCAAAGTCCTCATCTTGTAAAACATTGTCAGCATCCAGAGCTTCTTGCAACCTAGAAAGACAGTCAACCTGCAAATTTCTTGCTCCCGGCACATGCACGAGTACAAACTCGAATTCCTGAAGCACAACCATCCACCTTCTAATGCAACTTGAAATTTAATAAATCCCTTTTTTTACAAAGACTTCTTCGAGAGGCTTATGATCTGTCTTTATCTCAAACTTGTGTACCCAAAGAAATTTCCTTAGGTTTCTCACAGCCCAAAATACACCTAGAGCCTCCTTCTCTATAACTGAGTAGTTGAGTTCAGCACCCCTCAATCCACAAGAAATAGATAAAATAGTTCTTATACGCACCTTCAGAATTGGATAACAAAACAGCTCCCAATAACTTGGAGCTGGCATCTTTCATTACTATGATGTCATCCCTGGTATCAAAACTCCATAAGTCTGAAGCCTTCTCCAATCCAAGTTTCACGTCCTTAAACTCCATTTCACAACTGTCACAACAAAAATTCTTCTCCCTTCTTTAATAGAGACCTGAGGAGAACTGTTCCTCTGCGAATTTTGGCATAAACTTGTTATATATCTCCACTATTCCCAAGAATTTCATAAGTTTTTCTCTGCACTTAGGCGAGGACAAACCTTTAATGCTGTCCACCAATCCTTCCTTTAGCCTAATTCCAGATCCAGTGATTAAGTGTCCTAAATACTCTATCTCAGGTACATTAAACTTACATTTTCTTGCCTCAATGTGAGCCCCGCCTTCTGTGACTTTCCAAGTACCTCATGTGACCTATCATTGTTCTCACCTATGTTGGACCCTAATACCAAAATATTGTCTTGATATACCTTGACACCGGTCACACCCTTCAATACCCTTTCCATCACCCTCTGAAAGACAGAAGCCGCCGATATAAGCCCAAAGGGCATCCGTAAAAACTTGCATGTTCCATAGGGAGTGGTAAAATAAGTCAAATCTTGTGAAGAGTCAGGCAGCAGAATTTGATGGTACGCTGAACTGAGGTCCAAAGAAGAAAAATGCTTAGCCCCATTCAGCAATCACAGTATTTCACTGATGTTCGTGAGAGGCAAATGATCAACAGTCACAGCCTTGTTAAGTTCTCTCAAATCAACGCAAAACCTTGCATCCCCATTGGCCTTGCGAGCTATCACCAGTGGAGCCAGCCACTCAGAGGCTTCTACCTCCTTAATTATTCTCCCAGCAATCAACCTGTCCAACTCCTCGTTCATACTATCCTTGACTTTTAATGGCACACTTCTAACTTTAGCAACTTTTGGATGTATGTTGGCTTTAAGCTTAATCTCATGTACATAGTCCTTCAGCCCTTCAGACAACCCAGCTCTTCTCTGAAAACATCAGAAAACTAATTCAACAAGTCATCACAGCCATCCAAGACACAACAAACAGATGGAATGTCTTTTACACAAACCGAAGGATTTACATTAGGGTCTAGGTACACCTAGAGATCACATTGAAGAATCCAGCTTATTAAGGAGTCACCCTTCACTGACACATAAATGTTCCCAGGTATCATGCGATCTTTGAATTCTATAATATCCCAAAAATCATCCAGCCAGCTTTATCGGTTCTCTACCATACCCTTGAGTTTTTATGTCTAGCTTCAAGAGTTTCACTTTGTCTTTTAGACTATTCGCATAAAACATGCATGGTATCAATGGTATTTCAGTACCTGGGACAAATAAAATTTTGAACGCTTCCTCATTGACATGTACCACTTCGAAAGGCCCTTCCAAACCTTCAACCTGGTTTTGCAGGACAATCACCTATTTTCCAAGATCAATTTCACAATCCACATCCCTCACTTTTTTTACATTGGATTTACAGCATTTAGACACATTATATTTCCTTCCGCAATTCTTACAAGCAGTCTTCCCTCCCAGGCACACCTTACTATTGGCCATGTGACCTATTTCCACTCAGTGATAGCATTTGCCCGAGAATGTACAACTTGTCTTGCCTCCTGTGTCACTTTTACTTTGAACAAATTTATTCTCATTCTCTTTCTCTGCCACCAACTTCAATCCTGCTTGCTTGCACTATGTCCTTGCAAATTACTTCAACACATGCCTTCGAATGTTCTTGTGTTTTGGCTACAGTCAAAACCTCATGCAGCAAAGGGTTGTCTTTCTCCCACATTACTTCTTAGCTTTTTCCAAAGAGCAACCCAGCAAAATTGATCCCTCAAACGTTCGTCAATGGAATTTCCAAAGGCACTCATTGAAGCTAACCTGCGCAGCTATGTGATATATTGTTCTACGCTCTCGCTTTGACGTTGCATTCTCTTCCCAAAATGATAGCGTTCAAGTACCGTTTCATCTTGGGAAGATAATGCCGGTCAAGCTTCTTTATACAAATTTCATACTCATTCATATCAGCAATCCCATCCTCAGAGTTCAGGCAGAGGTTCAAACGCTTTTTGCCCTTCAGACCCTAGGCAATGCATTAACAGAAAGGTCTTCCTCTCAGCACTAAGAGAAGACCCACAAACTTTAGCGTAATGTGCAAAAACTTTCTTCCATTTGATCCACTTAATAGGTCGTTCACAAGGAGAGGTGAGAAAAAATTGAGTTGTCTTGTTTCTTCACACAATTTGTTTACAAAGACACAAAAGAGTAAGAAATAAATAATGATAACAAAAAAAAAACGTATTCAAATACAGCAAAATACAACATGTTTGTCTTTGAGGCATACAAATGTACCTCTGGAACCCAAAATGAGATAAAGGAAGTAGAAGCAGGGTGTGGGCGTCACATGGATGCAGCTGGGTAAGGGCGGTGCACACTTCATTGTCCACAAATCGAGGCGTTGCGTATCACTGATGTGATTCCAGTTTGCCGCTTGCAAAGAAAGCAGACTGAACCGCCGTGACTCTCGAGGTCCTTCCCACAGCAAGACCAGCACATGATTTTGTGCTCGACAGGCCCCAATCCAGGCCCCAATCCAATATTACCACTGCACGTCTGCACACCTGTACGCACAGCGTGCACCGTGACATTTGACGCTCTCCTGATGTCCTGACCGGGAAGCAAGGTCCCGCATGAGCAGTACTGAACAATTGTTCCAAACGCGGGTTCCAAAAAACACTTGAGCCTTCAACCGCTGTGGCCTTTCAATTCCCGCAAAGTTTCACTCATAAAGTACAAACATTTAACATACACTTGAGTATGGTCATACACCACTCCAAAGTCGGGTTAATCACACTGATGCTGCCTTTGCATTGAGGTCTCCTTAAATCCAAAGGGTGGTTCCTCTTCCGTGAATATTCAACGTGGCTGGTCTTCACCCTCTTAATTAAGGCTCTTGGTCCATCAGCATGTGGGTTTCTCGTCGCCAAATGTTAAGTTAGTACAGCCAATTCAAGTAGCTTTCAAGTCTTTTATTGTAGTATCAGGTTATACAGAGACCCCATCCGCAGAGCGAGCTGTTAGCAGCATCCAACTGCTTCCTCAGCCTCTCACCAACAATCCACTCCGTCCGTGCTTTAATCCTTGATAACAGAACCCTGCATACCAAAGGTTCTATAGCCTAAGATACCACAGGTATATATTTGAGAACAACAGAGATGATAGTCTTGACCACATGATGTGATGTTTTTAAATTCTCAGCGTGAGATCAATATTTTCATGTTTTCGTCTATAGAAAAAGAAAACAAGTTGTGCCAGGTCTTTATAATGCACGTATTGCTTTATGTTAGAAATTACATTAACCATTACAGTACATTTTACTTTGAGGACATAAGTCATCAATGTCAATTTACTTTTCATCATATATCCTTTTGGGTGGCAACTTTCAATCAGAGTATTCAGGTGTTCGGCAAAATGTGAACATTAAAAAGAATAGCAGCACAACTGAAAACAACAAGTCAACGAAAATAGCAAGCTGCGTTTTAATTGTATTTGTCTGGCCTGCCTTATAAACCATAAATAACTGAATGAAAAAAGATGGTCTGAATTTCATCTATTCTGAAGCAACATTGCTTCATAATGAAAAGGTCTCGCAACGTCTCTGTTCATGATGTCTTTTATTTTAAAAAGTGATTATAAATTTATTTCCAATATACCATGTACACCTGAAATTAAAAGAGTACTTTGTAAGTTACATTTTTAAACTACTACTACTAGGAGCCTATTAAACTGGATATTAAAAGTGGAATCTGTATGCTACAGCTTAAAAACAAATAAAATGACAAGTGAGAAATGCATGCACGGATTATGGCCGCATGTCACCATGCATCTCTACTCAGTTACGTTATTTTAAATGTACCATCCACGGTTGATGGGAGAGTCTTGGTAATGAAAAGACACGAATCAAGTAATATGATAAGAAAATAATAATTCAAATACTTGACAATAGCAATATTTCCCATACAGATCTTAAACATCTTAAATAAATCCCCCTATGGTACCAAAATGTTAGACTCCCAGTCGCCTCTGCGCAAGAAAGCAGCCTGCTCCTCCTTGTCAGCCAGAGCCCAACTTCTAGCACCAGAAGAATAACATTACTGCTACTTGCCAAACTACAAAGGTCTTGGAACCATGGCGCACAAACATAGGCAAACCCGACTCATCTTTCCTGACCCACACACACAGACACCAGAACCAATGCAGGATGGAACGCCACATGCCCAGTTACATATGTTCTCCCTATATGGACAGGTACCTCAGTAACGCCTTAGCTAGCTTCTTATGGCTGCTAACTCCTATGTTTGCTAACAAGGAGTTGGCCTAACGGTTAGGGTGCTCGACCTGAGACCTTGGGAGCTGGGTTCGAGTCTCGGTAATGACGCTTAAAGATCCTGTGATTCTGGGCAAATCACTTAATCACCCCGTGCCTAACAAAAATTAATATGTGTCCTCATGTAACGTAAATGGTGCTATGTAAAGTGCTCTGATACCCGATTCGGGTCAAGTACGCGCTATATAAAAATCTGCAAAAAAAACCTTGCCTGTTTTTGCTTGGAGGATAAAAGCTATTCTTATGTGCATGGCAGGAAAACGATGACATACCCATAAAGAAAGAATAAGAATCCTCCCATTCTCATTAAGACAACAGCAGTTGTAGGCTTTTCAGTCTGCCTGAAAAAACAGGAGTAGTGGATCACTTCCTCTCTGTAGAAATTACAGAAGAAGAAGAAGGGCTAGCCAACATATATTATCTGCCAGAGGCAGTCCTAGGTACACATTTACTAACATTATGTGCTGAGTTTGCATCACAAAAGTGAAATAAACTGATGCAAAATGTTTGAGATTTACTTTATAGCACAAAACTTTATTTGCACAGAGAATTTCACCTTGATGCATTACTTTACATCAAGGGGCATTCCATGGGTAGCACATGGATGTTTTATGCAACCACCCTTGGGTTTTCACACAAATCCCTATCTACTATAACAATAATAGCCTTTGCATGTGTTGCTGCTCTGCACACGTAGGAGAAGACTCTTCTGCTTCAGTCTACTTAAAACACTGTTCTGCACCTCTGGCACAGTGCGATAAGCTTGCTGTTTTATTATAAAAACAGCGTCCATGCTGAAGTCAATGAGAGGTTCACTTCCCGCCAGACTCATCATTGAACGCTGCTGTGACTGAGATGAAGTTCTGCTGTCCTGACCTTCATCAGAAGAGATAGCAGTGGAATAAGAAGTGTGCAAGCTTGCACACTCAAGACGGAGTGCATTTGTTAATGCACTAAGGAACCTTCTTGACATACAGTACCAAGGTATGGGGTTAGGTCATTCCAATAGGTCTGATAGATGCGTACTCCCGGCATGCTCTCTTTAGTATAGAGGAATTAGTAATAGATAGGAGTAATATTAGTATCACTATAAACAATGAAAACGGTTTAATTGTATGTGTTTTTCACCATTCTAATAATGTTTAGAACAATGATGTGTTTCATCTTTCTGATACTTAGGGAATGCACCGTATTTATCCAATATGGCACATTCCTGTCCTTTTCCTCCTGTGCTGGTGCTGTTTCAGCAGCCTAATGCAAACGCAGGCACCTTTGCACTGCAGTGCAAGGGTGTCTGTGTTGTAGGCAGGATTGTTTTTTGCACCTACCTGCACAACAAAAATCCTTAGAGGCGTTTTACTCTTTCTATGTGTGCTGCAGAAACATATTTCTCCTTGTTATGCCAAACATGGTGAGGTGCATCTTTTTGGCGTATTTGGTTTACCAGATTTGGTCAATCTGGGAAAGCATTAAAAACCATGGCAGTTTGCATGGGTACAACCACCACAACGCTCATGGAATGCCTCCCTTGCGCAGAATAATGCAATTTAAGCTGCATGGCATTACTCCATGTTTTTTAAGCCATTCAAAGCCGCACAAAGTGGCTTTGTGTGGCATTATAAATATGACTTAGTGGTTTGCGTCATGCTTGTACCATGTTGCGTGGTGCAAACATGACGCAAAGCCCTCATAAATATGCCCCTCTCTCTGTATTATGAAATTTTACTGTTCTAAATACACATTCCTACTAGATTTGTAGTAACCATATAACAAAGGCACGTACTTATAGATTATAAAAGGAGGTGGGTGTAGGAAATAGCAGCAAGGCTAGGTTAGGTGATACAGGTGAGTTTGGCTAAGGGGACAACTGGGAAAAGGGGTTTGTAGAAGGGCTTTCAGTTATGTTTTGAAAAACAGCAATGAGGTGGTGGTGCGTAGTTTCGGGGGTAAAGGGTTCCATATTCTAGTTGCACTACCCAAGAAAGAATGAGCCATGATTCCTTTGTAATGGGTCGTAAGCTCTAACAGCATGACTGCAGGAGTTGAGGCTGATCTGTAAACTCCTGAAAGCTTCAGTTTGTTTGCTATGTAGCGAGGAGTGCATGTTTGCAAGTCCTTGTGTGTGATATAGGCAGTTTTAATTGCCCTGGCTTCTATGGGGTGCCAGCGAAGAGTGACAACCATTGGTGAGATTTGGTCTTTTCTTTTCACTCCATAGACGATGCCACTGAATGTAGAACTGATTTCAGAGGGGTGAGATGGGTCTTGGGGAGACCTGTCAAAAGAAAGTTACAATTGTCAATTCTGGAAAGAACTAGTGATTGAGCAAGAGATTTCGGATCTTCCTCAGGAATGTGGTGGCGGATTCTCCAAAGAAGTAGTTTATATGTGCATTCCTGGGCATGGTGCTGATAATGGTTTGAAGGCTAATGCTTTTATCTAGACTGACTCCTAGAGATTTGACATGGTCAATGATGATGAGTTTGCTGTTGAAGAGGTCGAGTGAGTCCATCCAGGAATGTACAGACACTGGTGAATACGAAGGGGAAATGAGGAGGAAGTTGGATTTGTAAGGGTCAGTTTTAGGTTGTTAGAAGTCATCCAAACCAATCTGATCTCCTTGGTGAATGGCAACTCTTCGCTCAGAAGAGCTCTCCTATTAAATTAATAGTTTATCCACTTAGATTTTTTCTGTCAGAAAGATGGAGATGCCAAAAGACGTATCTGTGTTTATGAGACAGTGAAAGTTTCCTTCTGTCTTGGAAGGATGAGAATGCTAGACATTTATGTTTATATAGGAACACTCTCTGACTTCATGATCGGATTGCTCTGCACGATCTCATTAAGTTTGTTAATGGTTTTAGTCCCAGTGAGATTTAAGAAGAATTCGAGATATACTTCCAGCAGTAAGCAGGACATGACGCGTTCTATATGAATGTGAGATTGAACTATAGTGTCCACGGAATTTTCTGTATTGCTTGCTTTCGCGGTTGCTATTTTGATAGGTTGACAGAACAGGGCTCTAGTAATGTTGCTCATCTTTTAAATACAACAGTTCGGGAATCTGTGATGTAATATTTGTACATGCTTATTTTTCAGAATGATGCATTCGAAATACATATTCCTGGCTGTCCTGGCAACCTTACTTGAAAATTGTATGGCAGCTCATACTTGTGTTGTGGACTCATTCACTGTGAAGGAAAACTTTGATCTAAAGAGGGTACGTTTTTTTAAAATTCTAAAATGTAAAATGACAAAAGGGTTAAGCATTACCACCAATAAATATTTTTATTTTCTTCATCTTTCTATAATTAACGGCATTTAATGTTAATTTTAAATATCAAGGATGTACATTTTGAAGCTGAAATGTTTTGTAACTTGATTCTAATAATTGAAAACTGAGATTAACTTGTTACCTTATTTCAACATTTTATTTCTGGGATTCGAAAGCACATGAGCCTCGAACTGCCCAAATTGCCATTGTATTCGCTCCAAGGTGGCTGAGAGACGACATACTAGCAATGTATACCATCTATTAATATATAAGTGAAGTGTTGGGGGAAAGAAATTAGGAATGCTAGGTGCATTTTGTATGAAGTAATATGAAAATATCACAACTTTAAATATCAAATGTCATTCAAGAGAGTCTTAGTTAATTACTGTCTATCTACAGATCTGGTCAAAGACAGAAGCCATATTTGCATTCTTGTTGCCAGGGTTCAAATGTAAGTTCTATGAGACAGCACCTTTTTGACCATTTTTAATCAAACCACACAAACAGAATGCACAACCCCAAAAAAATACTTCCTCAATTAGTAATGGTCGACTTGTTTTACTGCCTAGGATTGGGGGAACTTTCTTCAGTACCAGAGGACATAGCAAGAGTACGGTACCTCACAGCACTTCATTCTTGGATCCTATACTCATTAGGATGATAACTTACCAGTGACTGCTTCAGTTCTAGATACTCTGGAGTTATTGGATTATAAACTCAGGCCCAGATGTATCATAGGATTGCACTGTCCTTGCAACACGCAGGGTGACAAAAGGGTACAAGGGCAACACCATCCCGAAGTCAGATTTGCTTAGCCGTGCAAGGCCACCTTGCATTGCCCTGCATTGCTTGGTAAATCAGGAGTAAAGGAAGGCAGCGCAAGTCATGTAACGCCAGTAAGGCGTTATATGGGTGGAGAGTGGGCGTTCCCACGCAGCCACTGATGTATTTTGGTGCTTTCCCAGATTTATCAAGACATGTAAACCTGGGAATGCATCAAAATGCAACGCCTTCCCGATAGAGGCGCAACAATGAGAACAATGAGAAATATCTTAATTGCTCCTAATTGTTTCCCTCTTTCTAAGTGTGTGCATATCTGCCCTCTTCATTTGACGCAGCTGAGCAAGTGCTGCGCTACATCAAATGATAATAAATCTGTCCCTCAATGTTCATGGATAACTCTCTGTGTATCCATAGTGGTTCCTGCCGCACCGATCTTTACTCCTGGACAGATTAGACCCAATACAAATACACACTGTGGAATGGATCACAAAATGCTGACACTAAGAGACCTATAACCATGTCTCTAGTGTGTCTTATCTAGGGAGGCTGCCACAAATTGTCAGGTAAATTGTTCATGAACTTTGTGGTCATAATCAAATCCCACCAGAATATCTAGAACCAGAACACTCATTGATATGCTATTACTATAGTGAATACAGGAACAAAGAATGAGAGGGCATATTTACAAGGGCATTGCACCACCGGGACGTCATGTTTCTCGACGTTTCGCTGGCGCACCGCCCTGCTCCATATTTACAAAGTGGCGCTAAGCCACTTTAAGTGAAAGGGGCATGCAATGGGTGTTGTTGCGGGCATTTCCATGTAATACCCATTGAATTTACAAAATTATGTAAATCTGCGGCAGCGCCAAAAACTGAAACCAGCAAAAAAGCAGGAGTAAGAGTGGCACAACAAGGAGAAACTCTTATTTCTCCTCGTTTGCTCCTTCTATGTGTTCTGCATTCTACAGCACACATAGGAAGGGCAAAATGTCACTAATGATTGTTTTTGTGCAGGAAGGTGTTCCTTCCTGCACAAAACAAATCATTAATTTAGGGCGATTTGCTACTTCTATGTGTGCTGCAGAAGTAGCAAATCACCATTATTGATTGTTAATATGCAGGAAGGTCTGCCTTTCTGCACATAAACAATCAACCCTGCAATGCAGGCTCCCTAGCAAAATGGCACAAAGGTGTCTGCGCTGGCGCTAGGCAGCTATTTTTAGCGCTGGCGCAAGGGGAAACACACGGGTACACTGTATTCTTGTGAATATGGTGCAGCCCTGCGTTTTATAAATGATGCAGCGCGCCGCTGCAGAATAGCTAGCAGCGACACGCTGCGCCATTTCCTTGTAAATATACCCCGAGGTTCTTTGAGACACCAGGAAACAGCAGCGGGACCAGGGGACTACCAGTCCCAGCTTCCTTTGCAGCTGAGAGCTGTCGCAGATGCTCTTTCCGTACCCGGAGGCGCAAGAAAAGGCAGCAGGAACTCCTGCAGCATGGGACACAAGGACACAGCAATGGAGCCAGGGGACTCCCAGTCCTGGCTTCCTTTGCAGCCAAGAGCTGCCGCCGATGCTCTTTCCGTGCCCGGAGGTGCAAGAAAAGGCAGCAGGCCTTCCCGCAGCAAGGGACACCAGGACACAGCAGCAGGGGACCAGGGGACTTCCAGTTCGGCTACCTTTGCGGCCAAGAGCCGCCGCCGACACTCTTTTCGCACCTGGAGGTGCAAGAAAAGGCAGCAGCCACTCACGCAGCATGGGTAGCGTGCTGGCGTGCCCGGGTGAAGCCTGGGCCAAGGGCGGGCCGGTCTGTGCCCATCCGTGGCGGACCGTGGCCAGGCCCCTCTGGGCCCCACACTAGCGGTACAGTAACCGTCATCTACGGCTGGAGTGGTGCAACTCTGTTGAACATCTGCAAGGTGCTAGAAGGGCTTGGGAGCGGTTTGTGTTTGCCGACTGCTGACCGCATGACAGTGTTAGTTGAATCAGCTCGTGTGAGTACTTTTTCCCTCCCATCCCTTCCCCTTCAGACACTAACCCCTATCGTGCTGGAGAGGTGTGTTCCCTAGGTTGACTGATCAAGGAAACCATGGGGAAGAGGAAAGGTGCTCCCACGTGTTCCCCACAGGACTCAAGTAAGGGAACCATTAACTCTTTTTTGGTAAAAGCAGTGGGGGCATAAGAATAGCTTGGACGGCATATATTAGTCATTCTAATGTATTTTTGAAGTCTGATTTGTCACACTTGTATGAATGTGATGGCTAGTAGTGATATTACTGTCATTGGCAGCGCTAGTGGGAGCAACGGGTGGTGCAAGCTGCAGTGGCCTCCCGACAAGGGCCCTCAAACAACTTTTTTTTTTTTTTACAAATTAGACACTGCAATATGTAACATGCTTTAAAACCATTCTCCTTATTGTTTGCAGCCAGCCAAATAGTCCTAGACTGCAGCGCAAAATACCTGTGTGCCATATTCTGATGCTCCTGAAATAGAAGTTTTGATTGCTACATTTCTTATCTTAATATGAAAATAACTAACACTTTTATTCAAAATTGATTTTAGTTTTTTTTATCTGTGTCTAGATTAGCCTAATTCATGCATTTTCCTTTGTAAAAACTATTGTTATTTGTATATGCACATTCTTTCAAATTCCTCACACATATTGCATCCCCACTATAGGATGGCCACCACCCTACCATTGCTTGTTGTTCCTTTTTTCTTCACATCCAGCTAACTAAAGACCTCCTTCACACTATTTATCCAACCACAAGTCAAAGTGTATATCATCTCTACTATTTAGTCGGCTTAACAGCAGAGATTATGTACTATTTTGTTGGCTGCTGTGTAAATAGCAGAGATTGTGTATTTAGCCGGTGGCCGAGTAAGTAGCCACTTCCTAGTAACGAGATGTCAGACATTGAGTGTTTTGCAGAACACAATTTTTAGCTGTAATGCTGATTATTTAGTCAGAGTACATAATTAATTATGCAAACCTACCTCCAATGACACCACAGCACATTTCATTGTGCGACTTTGTAGTGGTTTGCTCTGGGTTGATGCCGCCTCCATCACCCAGCTTCAGTAGGTGGAATATTGTGTGAGTTCAATGTTCTGCATTCTTATGGAATGTTACGTTTGATTGTCAGTTGCGGGCTAACTTCAAATTTGTCAAGCTGCTGCGCAGAACCTGTATATTTTGACAATAAACTTTACTACTTATAATGATGAAGATTGGCGTACTTACTACAAATATTCTAGCAACGATCTACAGCTACTGCAGAACCCACAGCGCATAATGTTTGAAGGATTAGCACAGGAATTGTGTACGGAGGAGCGGAGGAAGTATCTTTCAGCGTAGTGAAGCGTCTGTTTCACAACTCGGTGAGGTTGTGGTATTCAAAGCACATCGCAGGACAGGCTGGTGAGGAGTCCGATTGCTATACCGTGTCCGATGGTCAGATGTTGAAGAAAGCTGATCTTGGAAAGTGCGCATGCGCATTACTGGAAGCTTAGCTGTTGTGAGCAGGGTGTCACCCTTTACGCATTTCTCCCGGTGGCCATTTCACGCACGCTGAAGCTAGGTTTTACAGTTGGCGGCCATTTTGGATCGTGGTTGGCAGTGCAGTCCGTAAGGGGTTGACACATGCTTGTGTCATATTTGCACTGCTCATGTTTAGTGATTAATATTATCAGCGCGGTGATGCGCACACCTTGAATTGTAAGGTTTTGAAGAAAATATCAGGGCAGTGATACGCACACCTTCTATGCAAACGGGTTTTTTGCATATCTGGGGTTATCATTACGCAGTGATATGCACACCATTCAGAACTTAAAAGATTGAACCTTGCAGCAGTGTATGGTGAGTTTTTGGTGCGGTGACATGAACACCCTGTAGTGTATTATTTCAATTCAGCTCGTTGGATTTGCGGCTAAGACACATCTTTTAGTGAGCTTGATACGATGCTGTTCCCTTAGTATTTTCATTTTCTTAAAAAATAACTGACAGTTTGAATTGTGTAGCCTGGCGTTCAGCTACTTTTGTTTCAGTTGAGTTTAGCATTGTGATTTAACAAGCAAGGGCATACTTGGAACAGTGTAAAGCATCTCTTGGGCAGTATTTGTTTTTTTTCATCTTTACAGCATGCAATCAGTCGCAGCTCCACCGTCTTTACTGGTGGCACCAGGAAATCCACCCATTGTGTGAAAAAATGGTATGATGCTTTTGTGACTTTTCTTGGGGCGAGAGGGGATTCGAGGTACCGCCCAGAAAGGATATAATATTTGTTGTTACACTGTTTGGGATTTGAAGATAGAACAATTTTCAAACATTTACAACCTTTGGTGAGAGTCCAAGGCAAAGAAGATATTGATGAGTATGTGGAAATTGTAAGGAAACTTGAGCTTCGCTTTGATGTTCAACCAAGTGTAATAGTCATTCGTCATAATTTTTTTGAAAGAGAACAAATGTCTGGAGAAGATGTGGACACTTTTGTTTTTGCGCTCTGACAATTGAGCGCAGATTGTCAGTTTGAAGGATTTACTGATCAGTTAATTAGGGATCTGTACATTTGCAAGTGTGCTGACAAGACTATTCAACAGAAATTGTTTTCTATGGGTAATTTTTCGTTCGAGGAAACTGTCGTACAGCAAAAAGTATTGAGTTATCAAAAGAGTAGGAGAAGAAAACGGAGGAGTCTGTTGGGGTTGTAAGTGTCAGAGATCTTACAGCTACGCAGGTGCCACGTTCAGAAGAGAAAGTTTACTATAAACAACCTGATTTGTGTTTTAGGTGTGGGAATCTTTCCCATTCAAAAGGAAACAAGTTTTGCCCTGTGTGAGAAGTTGGCCTGGCATATGCTGTTCCTAGTTATAGGGACACCTTGCACCAGTCCAATTCGACTCTTATTGATGATAGGTTTAAGACAACCTTTAAAGAAAGCTATCCTAGTGGTAGCTGTGGAGAGCAGCTTTCAGGCTAAGTCTTGAAGGAGTGTTAAGCTTATTGTTTTACCATAATAACCTCTTGAATAACCAAATGAAAGAGTAGCCCACACAGGTATATATATAAAATATATGTATTTATTCTAGACAGAATCCCACAGTCACTTTATGTGGCTAGTGGCAAAGTTACAATTCAAACAAGCATTTATAAACACAATAAATAGCACAGAAATCAATGGGCCCCAGGGGGGGACCAAACCATATACTAAAATAGTGGTATAAGAACCACGACAATTCTACAGGCAATGCCTAGGGCATTCAGGATCGCTTGCCCCTTCAGAATCCACCCACAGTTAAGAGGAAGGGGACCCACGGGAGACGCGTGCAGTGCAAAGAGCTGCTATCGGGATCGCAATGTTAGCCTATGGAGAATGTTGCGGTTGAATATTTAAAGTTTAAGGACACTTCTAGCAACAGTACAAAGTTAAGGGTTGAGACTTAAGGCTTTGGAGAGCCCACCACCAGGGGAGTACCGAAGTACCACTGTTACCTGCCCCAGGGAAGCCGGGTGCATAGGTCGATTCTGGTGTCGGGTCGCGGGCTTATTTTCTATGGAAAAGTAGTCCAAACTGCTGCTAGCTGAAAGCGTTGTTGAAGTCGTGAAGATTGAAGATGAAGAGAAGATAAAGATGAACCTGAAAGCAGAGGGGACAGAGTCTGGGTCACAGCACAGTGACCAGGGAGCTCACAGGAAGGAGCTCGTGGATGTCGGGTGCTTCAGGTGTGGAAGGTACAGCTGGCTCTGCAGTCACGGGCTCCGGGAGGCTTCAAGGAAGGCCAGCTTCTGGAGGGCGACTGTCCCACGTCGGATGAGGGTCGCTGCGGTGTTAGTGTCCCGATTGGATCCACTAAGCATTGGCAACCGCAACCCACGCAAGATGTACAAAGCAGCTGCTGATGCAGACCCACGAGGTCTGAGGGTGCTCTCCTTTGCAGGGAGCACAGAGCAGGCCTGGAGCAACCAGGGGAACTCTTGGAAAGGTAGATTGTCCTCCGTCAGGGCCCACAAGTCGAGAGACAAGGGACCGCGGAAGGCAGCAAAATGGAGTGCGTAAAAGGGCTCCCACGGGCCACCGGAGCGGACTAGGGAGCTGAGCTTTGGCACGGATGCTGCTTGAAGGTTGGCTCAGAAATGGGCCAAAGCACAACTTCCCCACTGGTCGGGGTCGTGTGCTATGCAAGAGGTGGCCGGGGTCTCGGGGTATGCAAGGATCTCGGCACCCACGTGGTCCACGGTGCTCAGGCTTGCTGGGCACGCTCACAGGACTCTGGGATGCACTGGAGACCCACCTCAAGGTTGATGTAAGGCGTCGAAGTTCGTGAGAGCAGCGAAGTTCCAACTGGGTATCTTGCAGTCTTTTAGGTGCCTGCCAAGCAGGGGGATAACTCCTTTATCCCAAGGGAGATTTCTTCAGTCAGCTGGGCAGCAGCTTGTCGAAGGTCAGTTCTGTTAAGTTCTGGACGAATCTGAGGCTCTAGGGCAAAGTTATTCCCATATATCCCCAAGATTAGGGGATGGTCCCAAATAGAGCCTACCTATCAGAGTAGAGGCGGGAAAGGGTGGCTACACCCACTCCCCTTTGTGTGTTTCCCACCTGGGCGAGGGGCAGGATGCCCTTGAACCAGTTCTAGGCGGTGTATGCAGAATTGGGGCTCTGCAGCTGCCTACGTGCAACTCTGAAAGGACATTTGGTGCACCCACCCTGTTCCAATCCACATATCCCCTGCCACAGGAGCCCTATTGTCCAGATGGCGAGGCTGGGGGTTTCCCCAGCAACAGCCAGCCAGAGTTGTGTAGGTGGCGGACAGTAGCCATTTTGTGGTACATGTGCACTTTTAAATTGGTGTCTAAATTCTACCGCTTTTCCCATATCACCCTCCTAGCAAGGGGGAATCGTACCCTCATGCCCATGGCTGGACTGGGGGTATGATTCCTTCATGTTTGACACCAAACACGATATGGTTCTGTGTAGCCATTCTCAAGTTACAGCGATGACGCGATAACTTATAATGCGGTTAAGAGTTTATGGTATGGCTACACTACAAACAACCCAGTAACGGTTTTACGAAGGTTGCAGAGAGGCCCTACTCATGTTGGGGTCCCCCCTCACACATACCTCAGCACCCAGCCCTGTAGGATTACCAGGTCCTGCCATAGGGGTGACCTATGAGAGTATATGTGTTGTAAGGGAATGGGATATAGGGTACCTACATCCCTGTAAGGGGTGCTAGCACCACCTTACCCAGACTACAGTAGTGGTCTGGTGGTGTCAGTTTGTGTGGCTGTCCCAGGGTGGCACAATAAGTGCTGCAGCCCTGGTAGGCCTACTGGGGGACCCATGCCCTGGGTACCTAGGGTACCATCTACAAGGGACTGGTAGGGCATGCCCAGCATCCAATTAGGTTTGTACCTAGAGTACTCACATCAGTTTTAGGGAGAAAGCAGATAGGCTGGGGCCCTGGATAGCAGGGTCCCAGCCTGACTAGTCAAAAACCACTTAAATACCAGGCAAAAAGTTGGGGGCAACCATTAGTCAGATTCCACTCTCCTACACCCTGCCAAAAATGTAATGTGCAGAAACTGTGGCAAATATGGTCATTTTGATAATATTTGTTAAAGTAGTAAACATGCTGGTGGTGTGCAGGTGAACAGAGGTCAGAACAGTATGGTTGGTGTTGCGAATGTAACATTCTACAAATAACAAATCTGAAAATATTCAGAATATTCAGGATGATTTGAGAGAAATTATTATGGTTGTTAATGACAGACAAGTCATCGTTGGGAATACTTCTACATGTGTTGATCCTTATGTTTAGGTTGGAGTGGGAGATAAGAAACTTAACCTGTTAGGGGACTCTGGCACAAGAATAACTATGATTACTTAAGAGTTATTTGTTGAAACTTGGTGTGATCAACCTTTAGAACCCCTCTGACAGAGCACCAATTTCCTTTGAAGGGCACAAAATTGAGTTCCTTTGAAGACATCTTAGAGTTCAAGGGTAGGAAAATTCTGGGGTAGGGTCCATGTGGCTATTAAAGAGTTGTCTATCTTAGGCTGGTTATACCAAGATCTGTTTCAAATGGTTCTCAGACCTGGTACTAAAGAACAAGTTAGTGTGGTTGATTCTTCGGATTCCACTGAAACCATAATTTAAGAGTACCCTACAGTTTTCGGTGTTTGTTTAAGGAAAAATAATAGGAGACACACATGAAATAAGAGTTAAAGATGGTGCCATCCCTGTGAAACATAAATCAAGGAGTGTTCCTTTTAGTGTAAGAGAGGGGTTGGTGAAAGAACTTAATGAGTTATGTGCCAAGGGGATTATAGAACCCATCAAATCATCGTTATTGCTTTCTCCTTTAGTTGTTGCAAGTAAAAGGAATGGAGATTTACGTGTCTGTGTGGATCTGCGCAGTCCAAATAAGAACATTTGGGTGGATTCACATCCTTTGTCAAAAATTACTGAGTTTTTGGCATCGACAAAAGGGTCCAAATTGTTCACAAAATTGGATCTTGCATCTGCTTACCACCAGGTGGTGTTGGATCCATCTTCAAGACATTTAACGGCATTTGTGTCACCTATTGGTTCATACAAATATTGTAGAAGGCCGTTTGACCTAGCAGCAGCGGCAGCCGTTTTTCAAAGAATAATGAGTCAAATGTGGAGTTGCTTTTTTCCAAGACGATGTCTTGATTTTTGGTGAGACCAGAGAGGGTCATAACAAGTCTCTCAAGCAGGTTTTAGGGATCATGCAGGACAAAGGTGTTGCTCTGAAAAGCAAAAAAAGTGTGTTCCTCAAGGAAAGAGTAGAATATCTTGGACATGTTGTGTCACAGTAGGGCATGGATCCAAGACCAGGGTTAGTAAAAGCCATTGTGGATGTGTGTCCACCAGTTGATAAGGTTGGCTTGAAGTCTTTCATTTGCCTGTGTGAATTTGACTCGAGATTTGTTCGAGATTATGCATCTAAAGTTAAGCCACTGACAAACATGTTTAAGAAAAACGTACCTTTTAGATGGCACACAAGTTGTCAGGAGGTGTTTGATTGGCTCAAATCACAGTTGGTTGGTGATAGAATTCTTAGACCATTTGATCCAAACAAAAAATGAACCATCACGGTTAATGCTAGTGTATTTGGGTTGGTAGCTATTCTCACTCAAGGTGATGTGAGTTATGCCTCTAGGGTACTGAGGGGAGTAGAAACTAGTTTCTCTGTTATTGAAAAAGAATTGTTAGCCTGTTGGTGGGCCATCAGGAAATTCCATCCCCACCTTTGGGGTAACCATTTTGTTTTGAGTACCAATCACAGTCCTTTAGTTTCCAACCTTTCAGGTGAAAAAATCAAGGAGCATACACCCAGAATTGCAAGATTTTATACCAAATTGTTGCAATACAATTTCGATATGGTATACCTACCTGGAATTAAAATGTAAGAGCAGATTTTCTGTCTAGATTTCCTGTGACCGGGTCTGACACTGATTTGGAAAGGGAGGAAGATCGAGATGATTGTTTGTAGCCTCCATTGATGTGGATGATATGTTTGCTGTGAGTGAATCAGAGTGGAGGAAAGAGTTAGCAAGAGATGATGTTCTTGTGCAGGTCAAATATGTCAGAGAAGGGTGGCCCAAAGAGAAAAATGTCACATATCAATTTCAGACCTTTGTAAAAGTTTCACAAGCACTTATGGTAGAAGATGGTATCCTAATGCGGGGTGAGAGGTTGATACGCCATGAACGTTTGAGAATGCGATTATTGTATGGTGCAAATGAAGGACATTTGGGTAAAACCCTAACCAAACACAGACTAAGACATGTGTTTTGGTGGCCACAGATGGACATTGGAGTTGATGATCTGATTGATAAGTGTGTGGTTTGTGGGAGTGCTGAGAAAGGATTCAGAGTGAGGATCCTTATGCAACCCGTCGATTTCCCAAGTGGACCGTGGGAAAAAATAGGCATTGATCTGATTCGCGTCTTCAATTTACTTCCTGCTTCTCAAGATTTGTTGTGGTGGCTATTGACTATTACTCCAAGTGGCCTGAAGTTCGGTTTTTGGGTGAACCAACTTCTAAGAACATCATTGATTTTCTCAAAGATGTTTTCTTAAGAGAAGGGTTTCCATCTTCCATTGTTTCAGATAATGGCGGACAATTAGTCAGTGCTGAGTTTCAAAAGTTTCTGAAACGGGGGAATTGTTCCCCACAAGAGTTCCCTATATCATCCTCAAACCAATGGCCTGGTAGAACGTATGAATAGGGTTTTGAGAAACTGTGTCAAGTGGGCATTTGGCAGCAAGTTTGTTTTCAAAATGCAGTGTGGTCCATGCTTTGGTTCTACCGCACAACTCCTCATTCTTCCACCAGAGTTTCACCTTTTGAACTTTTGAGAGGCAGGAAGCCTTCATCAAAAATGTGTCCATGGTGGATGTCAAAATGTGCCAAAATTAATGTTATGGATAATGTGGATCAGTTTGTCAGGTTGAATGTGAACAAGGCTCAAGAACAGCAAAATAATTACTTTGATGAAAGGAAAAAACTGTTTCTCAGAAAATAATTGTTGGTGATACAGTGCGTATTAAAAGTCCTGCTCACACAACAAAGGGGCGAATTAAGTTTTCAGAACCTGTCATTGTAGACAAGGTTTGTGTATGCTATTAGAGTTAATACCAAGAATTGGTGAAACATTGCCAGAGTGGTAAAGTTGCAAAATCAGCAGGTGTATGACGAAAGAACCAGTGTTGATGGGCATGAAGGGAGCAATGTCAACAGTGATTGTTTTGGTTAATTTTCCAACAGAATGGGTGAAGGTTTCTCCAGTTGTCCACGTAGGAGCATGTGACACTGCAATGTTCTGTTAAGATTTCGATTAAATTAATTATCCTAAGTTTTTTCTTGCTAAACTTCTATTTTTATTAGTTTTTATATGGTTTACTTGTTTTAGGTGTGTTGTTGTTTTCTTAGTTGTATTGTTTTGTAAGAAATTCTAGTTTTGTTTTTGTATCTCCATGATGTTATTCTATTTAGCTGTTAGGTAGTGTTTAAACAAAACTTCTGGCGGGAGAAGATAATGTAGTGGTTTGCTTTGGGTTGATGCCTCCATCACCCGGCTTCAGTACGTGGAATATTGTGTGAGTCAATGTTCTTCATTCTTATGGAATGTTAACTTTGATTGTCAGTTGCGGGCTGTCTGCAAACTTGTCAAGCTGCTGTGCAATACCTGTATATTTTGACAATAAACTTCACTACTTACAACGACGAAGATTGGTGTACTTACTACAGACTTGTAATATTTTAACTTTTAACATTGCAATCATGTGCCGCTCGTGGAAAATATAGGACTGTCTGAAGGTTTCACATGTCACTACTGTACTAGGAGATAATTTCAGATTTGTTAAAGTAGATGGATTGTGGAGATAAGTGCTATTTCTCTTGCTACTTCACTGAATATTTCTAGCAGTGGATTTATTTGTAAACCTCTATGTTTGAAACCAAATCGGGTGTATGGATTTAAAAAAGTAAGACCTTGGCCTGAAAATGTCCCCAGTGCAGGGAGTGCTTACAAAGTACAAAATCTTCATGGGCTGATTGGCGAATAAACCTAAAATGCACAAGGAATCTACATTATAGGCTGATTGTGTTTAAGGCAGCAGTGTGTGTTGGAGCCCAGGGAAACTACAAAATACTTGTTTTGGGGGCATGGAGAATAAGCAAATGTGCGCACAGGGGGTTTGGTGAGATGGATATGCAAACAACTCAGAACTGAGAAGCAATGGAGGGCACCTGGTGGAAATATTTTTTGATGAGAAACATCTAAGTACATTCGCTTTATGGTGGAGATGTAGAAGACACCTTATTGAAGCATCTGAGCGGGAATCTGTGATGAATGATAGAGTCCCTCCCTATATAGGGATGAAGGAGAGAGAGTATCTGAGGAGAGGTTGATGTAGAAATACCTGGGAGATTAGAAGAAAGATTGCTGTCAGGTGGGGCAGACAGATTACTCACGTAGGGATGGATTACTGGGTACTTGAGTTGTTTTGGAGAGGGAGCCCAAGAGATGAGCAAAAAAGAAAGTACCTAAGTTGTGCGGTGGACCTAGAGCACCTGAGGAGTATAGAAAAGAGAAGATGAAGATGATTCAAAGAAAGCATGCACAGCATTCCAGGGACACAGGGGTATACTATTTAACTTAAATGTTACTAATGGAAGAGCATTAGGCTTTATGAGATTGCTGTTCTTTCTGTTATGACCAATGAAACTTAGACCCAATTGCTTAGGTCAGCTTGTAATAAAGTGTAACTCATGGTGTCACTTACATCATGAAAATTGTCACATTTAAATCATGAAAATGCCACATTGTAACCACACTGCAAACCTGTTAAGGTAAAAAATAAGCAAACCGAAAAAATGGAAGTCCAGAGAAGGCAGGTTGGGCAACTGCTATGGGAACTCCAGATTGTCCAAGAGAGCAGCAATAGGGCTTTGGATGGGCCATCATCAATTCCATGGGGCAGATCATAAGCAACATTCTGCAAAGGGAGTTGGATAAGGAAGCAGTCATATTGAACCTGCTCGCAAGTGGGCTTGAGCAAGGGAGGCAACTGCATATGACTACAGCTCAGACCCTAGTATGTGGTGAGGTAAAGTTAACCAGACAACACTGCCTGGGAAGTACAGGCATAGCTGTTTGTTGGAGTGGCCAAGATGGCAACGGAGTTACAGCTCTTCTTTTCCTGCTCTGAGTCTGGCATCTTCAAAGAGCTGTCTCCTGTCTCGTACCTGCAGAGCAACTAGATGGCCAAACACCAGATCGATTACCCAAGGGACCCAGTGGACTACCCAAGGGATGCGCACAATAAGCAGAAAGGCCAAGGCAGGTGGAAAGAGACTTACCTGCTGGAAGCAATTGTGGCTGGTAGGCTCCCGAAACGAGGAGGCCACTGCTGTAAACTCTTAAAGCCTGACTCCTTTTTGAGCACCTTAATTTAGTCACTTTTGGTCCACATTCAGTATATCATTATCTTTCGCAGAATTTGTGAAAGCGTAGACAGTGACTGTGTTAAATAAGCATGTAATCTGAGTTGACATATTTTCAGCATGCTGGCTCATTCATTGATTAATGGAAACTCCCCCACAGTATGCTAAAAGTCAGCATCCCCCCTATATAAACCCCAAGAATTGACCACTGAATTAGGGAGGTCTTTGCACCAGGGTATCACAAGAGGTCCTGAGAGACAGCTGCAGCATTCATTCTTATGCTGAGACCCAATACAGGGAGGAGAGGAGCTTGTCACAACTGATGTTTGTTTTCCCTCCGAGGGAACGCTTTCTCCTGGGTGAAGTCTGATAATCACAGCTGACCATCCGTGAACTGGTATACAGTGCGCTGAGCCCCAAGAAACGTTAGAGGCAAGTTAGCTTCTCCATGGTCTCATATTGTAGTGCATAAAAATTAGTCTTCAAGGTGTTAGTCTGCTAGGAATATTCCAATGTTGTTAAACTGTTCATATTTCTTTTGCAGCTAGCAACATAGATTAGTGCTATTTTAATTATATTCTGTGTGGTTATTACTCTGCTGTTCTAAAGAATACAATTGGGTTTGAATCACCACTGTGTCTCTGACTGTTAGTAACTCAGAAAGCAAGGACACCACACCAGCAGGTATGCTCAGAGGGGTGGTGTGGAGCTAATATAACATAGAATTCCCAGCTGAAGCGATGGTGCAATGAACTCAACCCAGGCACCTGTGGGTAGGAAAGCTAAACCTTGTAGATCTAGCAAGAGCCCTAGTTTACACAACCCCTCCGCTGGTACATGTGCTGAGCTGCAGTCATAATCGCCCCTCAAGCAAGCTGAGAAAAATAGCCACCGGCTCTGGGAAGGAGGCAAGTGGAATCAAAAGCTGGCGGAAACAAGCATCAATGGAGCAATAGTCCTAGGCCTGTAGTAGGCGTTGGAGGAAACACTGCGCCCTACAATAACCTGACGTGCACAGAACCACCTTCCCGACAGCCAAGTGAGATAATCCCCTAATAAGTTAACAAGCTTGGAGAGGTCCAGCAGAATAACAAGCGAGACCATTCCCTGGTAAGAACAAGTATACCTGAAGTATAGCTCTACAGGGCATAATTGGGCACAGTGGCGACATGTGGTCAGCAGGAATAGGTCTGCTTGACCCACACGGGCCACGGATGAGTGAGAGTGTGTGGTACGAGGGTGACCCTTTACACTCCATGTTCCTGTGGCGGGCCTCGCACTAACCCTGAGCCGATCAAGTGGTACTCATCCCCTGGCAGACACAGCGGCCATTGGGGTCAGAGCCGCAAGTGAATTTAGAAGCCCACCACATGGTGAGAGCAGCACTCAATGATAAAACTTCCGGAGCTGCCCCTCAGCTGTATTCGTATTAAGACTCACCTGCTCTCAGAGACACTCTAAAAGGAAACCCCTGGAGTTACCTGCGGCAATACACAAAGAAGAATTCATACCTGCTATGCAACTAGCACCACCTGAAGTATATGAAGAGTGTCCCGCAAATTGGACATGACCCAAACAGATACTTTGAAACCTCTGGGTCTTAGGAGATGGGACAGTATGTGGCTTAGTCGTGGAGAGGGCCCATTAGAGAGGTACAAAACACTGTGAGGAGAACATACCTGCCTTGGAGGGCCCGCATCAGCGTTATGAGACCCAGCCTAATCTAGGCAGACACACAGGCCCATGTACTTGGGCTCTCCGCGCCGCCGACCACATAGAACATCCGTCACTCCAAACCCTGGGAGCATCTGGATTACAGAAACTACCAGTGTCTTGCTGGATACTATGGCTCCCCACATACACAAAAAGGAATCTAACTTGATGGGCATGCTATCTAAAGCGACAATTGAAAAACAGGAGGCGCTCAAAGATTACAGCACCGAGAGAGGAGAGAACTGTGAACCTTCTACACCGGGCTAGGCTGAGGCCCCTCTCAAGCTGGTGAACCGGGTGCGAGTCTCGACAGGGAGGCTCAACATCCTGTGATTCTGGGCAAAACACGGAAGCTTCTTGTGCCTAACAAAATTAATGTGTCTGTCTGTAACACAACTGTTGCTTATGTAAAGAGCTCTGTTACCTTTGAGACGCGTTTGCGCTATACAAATTCCCCCCCCCAAAATAAAAGAAATGGATGCATTCCCGAGGGAAGTGTTAGAAGCAGTACATCAACCTCCAAGATTATCTCAATGACCTGAAAAACAGATCATGAAGGTCGAATACAAGGATAAGGGTAGCACCTTGTGATGCAGAAAAAGGAGAGTTTGAAAGCTACACCAAATGTTTATTCCACCATGTACTCCCAGGACTTGCTGAAGAAGACTTTCAACTAGAGAGAACATACTGAGTGGGTCGGCCGGTGGGCCGAGTGATGGCCTACCAGATATCCTAACTTGTGTGCATTAATATCGGCAGAAGGAGGTCATCATGAAAGCAGCATGCAAGGCAGGCACAATCCCCTTTGAAGGTGTGTGCCCTTTCACATTATAAAGAAGAGTGCTCCACCAGAGGACTATGGTTTAGAGGGAGAAGTGTGTGACCTGTTGCTGGAGTCACCCCTTCTTCCTGATCTGAAGCTGCAAGAATCTCACAAGGCCATCCTTCCCCTTCCACAGCCAAGACCTGGAAATGAGAGACAAAGTCACCGCCAAAGGAGATGGAATAAGTTCCCTTTCACAGGGTCATCACTCAAGCCGTCACAAGAAGAAATCTGTCAAAGTGGAGGGAGAAAACTGAAATAAACAGAACTATTCCTGCGGGGTGTGACATCGGACTCTTGCATGCTGAAGGCCCCATGCCGTGAATGGCTGGGTGGCCTTCTGGATTAAATTGTCCGCCCCATGAGGGGTTGCAGGGGAAAGGCCCAAAGCATTATAGGTGGCATTGGGGGCCAGGGCAGAGGCAGAACTGTAAGAACTGACGAACACGCTTGTAGTGACCATGGATCCAATGGACTGGTTCAATAGTTCTTTACCAGAAGCGGGGAACTTCAGTTGGGAATTTGTTGAATGGGTTGTTTTTTATCAGTTTTATTTGGAGGGAAAATTTGGCATGAGATATTAGGCACGATTACAAACTTAACATTGTGGTCACTGCAATTAAGAGGAGCCTAGGAAAGCTCCTCCCAGCCCATTTATAGTCACTGAGAACCATGTGAAAGTCCATGTTGGGAAAATTCAGAGCCTCAATGACCGGGGACTTAATTCCTCTGGTAAACGACTCACTGCTTGGCATGCTCAGTCTAATTACGACATATGTATTCTACAGAAGACCCATCTCTTGAAATGAAATAGGGGACAACTTAGATCCCGCTGGTTTTCCTGACAGTTTATCTCCTTAGGTTACTACAAAAATTGGGAGTGGGTATTTTGCTGGCGCAAAAATTCAGGGGGAAATTTCTGAACATCCTTGCCGAAATCCCTGGAGGCCTCCTGGCAGTGCGAATATCCATAGTCACCCACACCTTCCCAATGAGCTGCATTTCCACTCCCAATGATAACCACAAGAGATTACTGAGAGAATTCCAATCACAGACCATGACATTGCAGGACTCCAAAGTCTTGGTGGGGTGGAATTTAAGCATGGTAATGGACTCCACTTTGGACCAGTTTGCCCAGCAGGTGAGTCAGTCCGGAGCCCTATCTAAGGGGGGTTGGAGTGGACGTGAGACCTGAGACGGACAGACATCTAGAGAGCCCAAAATCCCATATGTAGGGACTACGTGTTTCTCTCCGCTTCTCACTAGACCTGTGCTAGGCTTAACTGCTTTATAGGCTTACTCCAGATGCAGGCAAAAAATTGTTTTATAGATATCAAAGTGTCAGCCCTGTCTGATTGCTGACCTATCATAATAACACTGAAAGGCCACCGCTCACCTCCACTTAACCTTTTGTGGAGGTTAAATGACCATCTCCTGAAAAACGTGACCGCTCTCAACAATTAGGAAGAGAGCCCTCAATTATCTGCAGGAGTATGAGGGTGTGGTGCCTCAGGTTGAGGTCCTTTGGGACGCTCCTAATCAGCCATATTGGGCGGTAATCAACTAACTAGCAGCCAAACATGATGAAGAGAGAAGTGATAACGTTTGGAACTGGTAGAAAGAGTAAAATAACTGGAGGTTCAACACAAACTCACTGACTCATGGAAAATATGGTGCAAGCTCTCACAAGTTCGACACTAACTCAAGGACTTAGATATGGACAGGGCGGCGTATGCACTGTTGCGTGTCTGCCAATGGTACTATAAATGAGGGGAACAGAGCTGGTAAATTACTAGCCTGTAAATTGAGAGCCAACATACAGAGGGGTTCCATAAAACAAATTACTAACAACCAATGGTTAGTGACATATGAAAATGATGGGATTGCTGACACTTTCGGACAGTTTTACACAGGCTTATATTTTGCTGAACCCCTAAAGATATCTGACAAACTCTTACCTAGCTACAGTATAGACCCAGTCCCTTATGACCCAATAGGCCACCACATTGGAAAAGGATATTTTACTGGAGGAAGTTACACCTTTGCAAAGCCTGCAGCACAGATGGTTTTACCACAGTTTTATAAACTATTCTGTCCCCTACTGGCACTAATCCTAGCCCGCTACACACTTCAATTGCAGAGAGAGGTGCCTTAACACCCACTATGCAGGGTGCCGTTACTAAGGTGATTCATAAGCAGGACAAATACCTAGTGCTATGTGCTTCATACCATCCCATCTCCCTCATCAACATAGATGCCAAGATGTTTACGGCATATTGGAAGGTAAATTAGGTCCCTACACGTAGGGACTTGTGGAAATGGATCAAACTGGCGTTATCCTAGAGGGGATGTAGTAATAACATAAAATCAGTACTACACATTTTTTATAACACTGCTCGATCTTGGTTACTGTCCTTCCTTCTCTCCGTAGATGCAAAGAAGACTTTTTCTCTTGGAGGCACTGGGCTTGACAGGCCTTGGTGCCAAATGCAAGACCTGGGTGATAAGCTGCTATTCAGACCACATTGCTAGAGTTAAGACTAATGGAGTACTCTCCGACCCGCTGGGACCGTGTAGAGGAATGAGACAGGACTGCACTCTGTCTCAGTTACTTTTTGCCTTGTATATGGAGTCTTTAGTGAAAACTATACAATTCCCCTAATCTTAGGTTGAAAATGAGGACGTTTTGCACCTAAATGGGCTCTCTACGTGGACTACATCTTTTTATTTCAACTGCCCCTCTGACCGCTATCCCAGTACTCCTACACAAGTTGAAGACCTTAGGCAAAGTGTTGAGGTTCAAAATAAACACACGGAAGTCACAGATCTGAGTCTTAATGTGCCACAAGACACTATAGACGTCTTTTAGAGACCATATGTTGTATGTACAGCAGGTGGTGACGTTTATTCTTTAAGTGCATGAAAATGAGCCACCGCTGCTCTTCTGCCTGGAGGTGAGTCAACTGCCAATCCTGGAACCCTCTGGACAGTAGGCAGCTGTGGCAACACTAGAGAACATTCCAAGAGTTGATGACATATAAACTCTTGGTACAAAGCATAACTTATCTTTTTTTTTTTTACAACCAAAACAAACCAAGTAAAAAATAGCCCCTACCATAAATACTAGGTGTAACATAATATAAAATGACCTAGCATAACATATTATAAAAATACCTAAACTAAAAAAACATTTAAAAAAAAGAGATAAAAGGAAATAAAAACAAAAAAACAGAGAAGCACAATAGTGCCCCATCATTTTAACTTCAACGGAAAATACTTTTCACAGGCAGATCTCTCAGGAGGACCACACCAGTGGTATTTTTATTAGTTGTCACCGAATCCACCCCCACCAGCCTGCTTGTGGAGCTAGATATATCTGGTACTTTTACAATCTTACTGACATTCCACCAGTGCCCACCCTGGACAATTACGGCACTCCCACATCCCCTTTCCTCACAAAATCAGTTTTCTTGATACGCACCACATCACAGGATGAAAAGATACTTGTTTCGCAGACCTCATGAGGTTGTATCTGTCCTTAATTTTGCTCTGTTCTCTTTCAACCCTGGAATCCAAGGCCCTCTGATCAAAACAGCATGAAACCTTGTGTTGAACAGTTTTGAGCAGCCATGAAAGATACAGAGTTGACGTAGGAAGACGCCCTCTAAGCAGAACAAAAGGAGTCACCTTGGTGAGAGAATGTGGAGTGGTGCAAGAAAACCACAGCATAGACCTCATCGCCCCTTACACATCATAGCCATTGGCCTTTGCCCACTTTATGCATTCAACCACAACTCTATTCATCCTTGCAACCAATCCGTTCATTGTAGGGTGACATATTAAACTCCTCAAGAGTTTCACCCCAGATTCTCTCAGGAACGCACTCATGTCCCGATTCACAAATTGTACACCATTATCTGACACCAGAGACTCAGGGACCCCTCTTTCATGAAAATGTCTTTTTGGAATATGGCTGCATTGTTGGCTGTCGGAGAGGCGCAAAAATGAACTTCAGGACACTTGCTATAGTAGTCCTTAGTGAAAACTATATAATCCCCCTAATCTTAGGTTGAAAACGAGGACGTTTTGCATCTAAATGGGCTCTCTACGTGGACTACATCTTTTCATGTTAACTGCCCCTCTAACCGCTATCCCAGCACTCCTACACAAGTTAGAGACCTTAGGCAAAGTGTTGAGGTTCCAAACAAACACACAGAAGTCACAGATTTTGAACCTTAATGCGCCACAAGACACTAGAGACGTCTTTCAGAGGCCTTATGTTGTATGTACAGTCGGTAAGTAATATAGAAGCCTTGTTTCGTCTTTATGGCGAAGTTCATTCTTCATACCTACAAACGCATATTGTAAATGATACTGGAGACAATTGAATGGAGCCACCAAATCAATTCCTACCTTCATTCACGGCTTCTCAGGCAAGGGAATTGGCTGCAAAGGTGGTGTGGCTATCTTGAACTCTTTCTCTGCCCCACTGCAAACAACACATTATTTCACAGCTAAATCAATATCCTTGTCCATTGACAGCCAATGATAGTGAGCCCTGATCCTTCTTTTTGTCATGATGGAACCTAAATGTCCTTTGTGAGCTCTGTTATCCAGCAATTCATAAATGGCAAATGGAGGAATACACTTGTAACCCTTCATTACCACACCATCCTCAATGGACAAGTCTTCCGCAACCTTGCAGAACGGTTGAACCTCAGGGGGCAAGTTCCTTGATGGATAACTGTGCCAACACTATGCTTTTTGCCACTTTATTCACATTCTCCATAGTCAAGAGCTTTTTATGTATGTGTCTGTCTGAGCAATGAGCAATTAAGTGATCCCTCACCAGTTGATTATGAAATTCACCAAATTGACATTGGGCGCAACGTTTACCTAATGCACTAATGTAAGCATCCACATTTTCATTCTGTAGCTGGGCACGTTTAAAAAACTTGTGACTTAAAACAACCAGGATGGCCTGGACATCGAACCTAGCAACTAACTTATTCACCACCTCCTTATAGTCATTCACCTCTTCACCATCCCCCAGCACCAGATCAGGAAGAGGTCTGAAAACTTCTCTACCTTCAACACCTAGAGAATGCAAGAGAAGATACTTTTTCCTCTCAGCTCTAAATCGCGATGCTCCTATGACTCCCAGGTAGGTTTCAAAGGAGTCACACCATTGTCTCCACGGAATATGAGGATTGCCTGGAGTTTCAAGAAATGGAGGTGGAGGATTAACAGACTGCATTTTCAAGCAAAGGCTTAAGAACCAACCTGGTATATTCTAATTGAAAGGCACTAATTATACAAGATATTTGTAACAGTGCAAAAAGAAAGAAAGAAAAAATTAAGAACATGAAAAAGAAGCAGAGAGAGAGAAGAAACAAACACAGCCCTGGAGTATAACCAATATTATCCATGGGAAAGTGAGCCTTGTGCTGAAAATGATAGAATAATTCTGCTGTCTGTATAAAGCTGGCACCAACAAACAGCGAGGGCTGAATAGATGAGCACCAGTTTACTACTTAAATGTGAGGTGTGCGTGTCACCGAAATCTAATGCAAGGTGTGTGTATCACCAAAATGTAATGTGACATGCCAGTGAAAGCAACAAGGTGTGCCTGTCACTGGGAAGACAGGTACACACCCGTGTCACTTACCCTGTATGCGGTGTGCATGTCACCGAAGCAACAAGCACACGGAAAGCAGCAACCACAATAGGAGAGTGTCACAGATTCTGACATGCCGGCTCCCAGGAGCTTAAATCGCTATGCCAGGCGCTGCAGCGCCAATCACCAAACTCAACCAGCACCTAGTTCCCCTCCTAAGAAGGCTGCAGGAGTGTGGATGGAGGTGCGTGTTACACGGTAATCATTAATTGCGAGCCTAACATTCACAGCCTGGAACTCGTCAGCAGGTAGCATATCAATGCCAAACCATTTCTTTCTGAACTTCACACAGTTTTCAAGTGATCGGCACATCCAGTTGACTTCCTGTTGGGGTGGTGACTCCTCCTAAGATGGCCACTACCTCAACAGCAACACAGTTTGTTGCACCGGCCAGTGTTTTGGAGATACGGCACACCAACTTAAGGATAGGTTAGACAGTGCCCTGTGACTTCGAAACTGGAACTGGGTTATTTTCTTATTTACTTATTCGCAAAATCCTGTCTGTGATGTTACAGAGCAACAGGACACAACCACTCAGCTACTCGGTCTGGGCCGAAAGTCTTGAGCGACCTCCGCCCGGTTATTTATGCTCTCTGGCCATGCCTGGCCAGAGAGTGATACATATTAGGTGAGCTCTTCCAGGCTAGGGGTCCCAGTCCAGTGTACTAGCGCCAACTAGACTGCTACATCCCATCCCAAGTCAGTGTTCAAACCAAACAAAACGTTACCACAAAGTCTGTGAGCCTTTGGCGCGGCCTTGGGTTGAGTCTAAGTTCGTATCTCGGGTAGCGGCCTCCACGATTCACCTGAGGACTGTCAGGCGTTACGGCAGTGTTGTCGGTCGCTGTGATTCCAGTCTCTGCAGCCATGGGGGAAGGTGGGTTCATTGCAGCTTAATCTTCCTCTGGTCTTGGTGAGCAGCTCCCCACTGCGGCTCCTCCTCCCTCTACTTGGCTAGGAGATATACGGTTGTTGTTTATTTCGTGGATTCGCTTGAACTAGGATATGTACCGGGTGATGGTCTTGTCTCCCTTCTGGGCAGTGATAGCGATCCCGTTGATCTTCGACACGGTCCACACCCCGGGCTCATAAGCACTGCGGAACTTCCCTCCGCTGCGGTGGTTCCTTACTAGGACAGTGCACCCAGGCACTACTGTCCTCGTCTTGACCTTCCTCTTTTTGCTGGCCCGCTCGTTGGATGTTGTTTGTCGTGCTTGGGCATCAGCAGGGTCATATTAGTCCGGGACCCAACCGTCAGCGGCGGGGAAGGTGTCCCGCCGGGGCCCTGCCAGCATCAGAGATCAGGGTGACCTCTGTGTCGTGCAGTGCGGAGTACTGCGATACTCTCGAAGAAATCGGTGTAGCGCCACTTCCGGGTCGGTCTGCTCAGAGACTGAAATCCGCAGGACTTTGTTAAGGGTCCACATGAAGTGCTCTGCATCTCTATTGGCTTGCGGCCATTGGGGGATAATCTGGTGGTGGTGGATCCCCAGCGATGTTATCATGTCTTTGAACTCTGCTGCCTGAAAGAGGGGTCCGTTGTCAGACTTGGTTTCTTGGGGAAATCCGAACATTGAGAATGTCTTCTCCAATACAGGTTGCAGGTGAGCAAATGATGTTGACTGAAGGACCTCGGCTATAGGGTATTTTATGTAACTGTCAATCAGTACTGCAGTTACCCTGCCGTCCGGAAAGCTCCCGAAGTCTACACTTATCCTGACCCACGAAGCTGTCGCAGGGTCTTTGGTTATCACTGGGCTGGGGTGTTCTTGGCTGCTTGTGAGTTGGCATGGTTGGCAGTTCCTTACCAGGGTGTCTACAGCGGCTTCGAGTCCGGGGAACCACACCTTCTCTCTCATGCAAGATTTCCCTTGGGACGCTTCGTGGACGAGGGCGGTGGCTCGTTCTTGTAGACTCGCTGGGATGACTATCCGCAAGCCTCTCAGTACCACCTCATCTGCTACAACGCTCAGTTCGTCGCGCACTCTCCAGAGTTTGCTTAGCTGGTCCCTTTCAGCCTCATTCCTTCCGTTTTCTCCATGTAGAAAGTCTTCCCAGGATCCTCTTCAGAGCAATTGCAGCACTCATCATTCAGGCGTCTGTGCCAGTTTCAGCTTTGATTTCATCCAGGGTGAGGGCTCGCGGGCAGGCCCACTGGGAGTCCATGTACACATACTCCTCCGTCTTCTCTTCCTGATCTCCTCCATCTCCCACTGTCTCTAGCGGGTGTCGTGACAGGAAGTCTGCCGGTTTTTGCGCCCGGGGTTTGTATACTAACTCCATATGGTAATATTGCAGCTGTATGGCCCAGCACTTGATTCTTGGTGGCGGATGTGGTGCAGTGCCTCCGAACAGCAGGATTAATGGCTGGTGGTCAGTCACCACTCAAAACGGATCCCCACTGACTTATAGGTGGAAGTGATTGCAAGCCCATTTGATGGTCCATGCTTCTCTCTCTATCTGGGAGTACCGGGATTCTGTTGGCGTGAGGCCTTTACTTACGAAGGCATCCGGGAGTCCATTTTCCGGGTTCCGTCTTCCTGGGTCAGGAGAGCTCCGAGCCCAACGGGGCTGGTGTCTACTACCAGTTCTGTGTTTGTGTGGTGTCGATGTGCGCCATGTTGGTTTTCCCCAATAGCCCTTCTTTTATCCTTCCTCCTCCTGGCCCCACTTCCTCCTCCTGGCCCCACTTCCAGGTTGCGTCTTTCTTTGTCAGAGTGCGCAGAGGTTCCACTAGCATGGCCAGGTTCGGTATGAACCTCCCGCAATAGGTGGCCATTCTGAGGAAGCTCCTTACTTCTGATGCCGTTGTTGGTGCAGGCCATAACAAAAATGGGGTAACCCTAATATGGTCGTGGACCTGGGTATAAATTGATACAAAAGACAGTGGTCCTAGACCTTCTTTTTGAAGACATAAATCAATATCCTTCTTGGTTTAATTCACGATTCTCATGAGCATCCAACCGTGCATTCTATGATGCAATGCACCTACTCAAAGTATTAATTACGTTAACTCAAACTCAAAACCATGAACAATAAAATTGCAATACCCAAATAATTCTCTGTATCTTTACGTTTCAGTTTTTAATAAACATTGTCAATTACGTTTTTGGCAAAATATTAACCTCATTAATCATAATTGATAGAAAGTTGCTCCAGATGGAACGTGCATAAAGGAAAGTGCTCAAGTGTGAAGAGTAGTGAAAAGGCTTCAATGTAGTGACATAGGAAAGATATATTTAATTAGTTCTAAACAGTTGAATAGGATGAAATTCACCTAATTATCCGGACTGACCATATATACAATGGAAGACAGATGATTTAAATTTTTTTTAAAAACACAAAGGTACATTCTTGCAAAGCACGTTTGAGAAAATAAAGTATGGTCCAGTCTAAATTGTAGGGATATCGACGTTTCGACCCGTCTTAGGGCCTTGAGGGTAATTCAAACCTCGACCTTTCGGATCTTCCTCAGGACAGACTAGGGCAACCAACTTAGGTATTGGGCTTATTCGTGAATCTAAAAGCCAATTTAGAAAAAAACAATCAGGGTATTGCACTGTGGGGCGGAAATAAAGGCCAAGGGCCAATTTGGTAAGGGCTTACTCGCTCTAAGTTTGCAGGATGTAAATAGTGTGAGTTCCACTGACAATTCCTCAATAATTGTACGTCAGATTTGGCGCCTAAAAATAGAGACAGGAGCTTGCTGTATGGCCTGCAATTTCCTTAGGTCTAATCTGACCCCGTCCTGGTTGAACACGTAGCCAAAGAACTCGATGACTTCTGGAAGAATGAACACTTGGTGAAGGGTGACTTTGTACTCGTCGAGCCATTGGAGCGTGGCCCGGAGATGGTGATGGGTTTCTTCCATGGTCGCGGAGTGTATCAGGATGTCATCGCTGATGTTTAGCACTCCATGGAGTCCTGACTGTATTTCCTGGACAGCGTTCTGGAGAATTTCTGCTGACGACGAGATGCCGAAGTTAAGCCTTTTGTAGTGGCGTAGGCCTAGGTAGGTTGAGAATGTGGTGATATACTGGCTCTCCTCCGCTAGCCTCAACTGGTGGTACCCTGTGTTGAGGTCAAGCTTGGAGAACCAGCGAGACCCATTGAGATCTGCCAGGATGTCATCTACGGTGGGCGTCAGGTGTCTCTCATGCTTGATTGTCTGGTTGGGCAGGCGCATGTCGATACAGAGCTGGATCTTACCAGGCTGCTTTGGTTTCAACGCAATCACCATGGGAGATACCCAAGGTGTTGGCCCCGTGACCTTCTCAATGACGCCCTGCTGTTCCAGTTCTTGTAGCTCTTTCTCCCCCAGTGATCTCAGGTGGAATGGAATTTGTCTGTGTCTCAGGACCACTGCCTTCACTGCTTTGTCGATATGCAATGATCGGGGCTTTCTTCATGCACCCGAGGCCTTTGAATAGTTGCGGGTATAGGTTTAAGATATCTTCGGTCTGCAGCGTTTTGAGAGCATTCGCAAACGTAACTAGGCCAAGGTCTCCGGCCATGTGGCTCCACGCTAAGAGGTCTGCTTCCCTGTCGACCACATGGAAAGTGGTTGGGATTTCGTGTCCTTCTGCCTTCACTTGGACAATCATCTTTCCTTTCAGAGGTAACGGCGTATGCCATGCCTTCCCAGATTGACGACGGCCCCTCTAAGAGCTTCAATCAATGCAGCCGCCAGACTCATCACAGGCTCTAAAAGGAATTGTCACATCTCCCCGGATCTTCCTGCTCTCAACTGGCTACCTTCTGAGAACGGAATCCATCTGAAAATCGCCTGTATGACACACAAGGCATTGCATCACAATTCCCCGAGATACCTAGCGGAGAAATTGGAACTATCGGGTGGTAAGAGAACCAGTAGGAGCTCCTCCAATCTTCTACTGAAACCTCAATGATTTACCAAGAAACAAAACTTACAACCGTACCTTCTCAGGAATGGCTCCCAGGATTTGGATTGCCTTGCCCGTAGAAACGAGACAGAACCCATCCGCGTAATTTTTCAAAAAATAAGTGAAAGCGATTCTCATGGCCAAATTCACTTGAACTCTTCACAGAGACACATATATTTGCGAGCCTGTAAATTATATTAATCTTATGTATATGTTTTATCAACTAACCCTCACTGGAATTTTTGTTGTTGTTTTTTTTGTTACACAGTTGCGTATATATCTGCCATTCTGTAACTGCATCAAAATAGTTTCCACTTATCTATTAGTACACCTTATAATATTTCTTTGTTTATGTCCATCACCTACAATCACCTTGTAAAGCGCTCTGATACCCGCAAGGGTCTTGTTCGTGCTATACAAAACCTTCTAAATAAATAAATAAATACGTGAGGATTCAAACGTGCAACGGAGATAATACTGGTCGCGGGTTGAGCCGCTTGTATTGTTGGCATCCCTTCATGTTCACGATGCTCATGTATCGATCAGTGCAGTGACTTGAGGCCCGGCAATTTCTATGGCGCACGTGGACGGTGGCCGTCTTTTTCCTTTGAGGTCACTTCCAAATGAGATTAGGTAGCACTCGCCCTCTACGTCAGTTGAGGAATCCTCGAGGTAGTGTCTCTGTCGAGTGGGTGTCCGAACTGATCTGGGATTTTCGGGTTCTTCGAGCAAAAAATGCTTGATTGACGGCGGTCATTGTCCTCGGGCTCCTCGATTCCGTGGACCTCCTCTGCATGCTACACGAAGTGGTTGGGTGTTCCGCACTTCAAGCATGTTGGCCCTTGTGCCAGGCACTCTTCATGCGGGTGTTCTTCCCTTCCACAGTATCCACAACGCGACCTTTGCGCGCTTCTTCCAGGCAGCCGTCCCCAGGTGCCTCTGGTCTGGGATCGAAGTGCGTTTGCCCTTTCTGTCTTGATTTCGACAGGTTTCTCCACTTGTTGGGTAATTTGCGATGTCCATTGCTGTTCCCCTGGCGTCAGATAGGTCGTGTGATCTGGTCATGATGAGGAGGTTCTTGTTCCAGCATCATTGGATCACCTCTTTGTTCTGGTCGTGTTCCATGCATGTGCTTGCCAGCTCACGCAGTCATGCACAGAACGCATCCATCGATTCCCTTTCCCTCTGACGTGCTTGGCGCAGCTTAAACCTCTCATAATCTGGGTTTAGTGGGGAGTCGAAGTGCGCGTTCAGGGCCCTGACTGAAGCATTATAGTCATTTGGCACCCCGGTGTCAGGTAAGTGGACAAACAACTTGTAAATTTCCTCGCCCATGAAGTGAAGTAGTAGAGATCTTTTCACTGCTCCATCTAGATCCCGCGTCGCTGCGAAATAGTTGTCCAGCCTGCTGATCCAGATTGTCCATCTGGGAGATGCTGTGGCTGGGTCAATGAGCTCGCTGAATCGGGGCAGCGCGTTGATCTGTGAATGTTGTGATGTCCGCTGTGCAGCTGGGGGTCCAGCTTGTTGGGTGGGTGGCAGGGGTTGTGGTGCTGCTTGAGCTGCTGCGTCTGACATGCTTGAGCGTGTGTTGTGCACCTTGTGCTGTGCCTTTGCTTACACGTAGGTAGTGCTGGAGAATGCTCACAGACACTGTTGCGCTGCTTGTTCCACACGCCCGTTGCTGCTTTCGTGCCTGCAAATTTCCTTTTATTATTCTTATTATCTTTATTTTTCACGGTCTGTGGCCCAATCGCTGCCTGGCTCTGTTGTTGGTGGCTTCAGCTGTGCAGACTGTGGCTTCAGGTGTGCAGGCTGCACCCAGGGCTGTCACACATGGCTCGATTCACTAGTGGGGTGCTTCTGGGGAGCAGCAGGCCTCAGGCCACGTGCGCACCGTCACCGGGAGTTCTGTCGCTGTATTGCGCATGTGCGCACCTCCGCTGTCTGTTGACTTGTGCCCGGACATATTGCGCACGGGCTTCAAACGGGCCTGCACTGGAAGCACCAGCAACAACAGGACACACAGTGATCGTGATTAACTTGGGCAGGGGGGCAGACAGACATGTATCTGAGCCTCTGCGGTGGTGGAGGCTTCGGGCAGGGGGGCTCTGCGACACTGGGGTCAGGGGCGTTTCTGCTGCGGCAAGGCCACGCCGAAGCCACTTGATCTTCGGCACACTCTGCAGAGGACCGAGGCAATCATCCTCACAGTTAGCCTGCGACATCGCTTCTTGTTCCACAGGCTCAACGAGCCGGGAGCTGGCACAGGAAGACAGGTGGTGTCGGGTTTTTTGACACCAGACGATAAAACTCCCACCCTCGTCGCCAGTGTGATGTTGCTTGACCAGAGCAACAGGGCCTAACAAGGGAGCGACATCGGCCCATTTATTTATGCTCTCTGGACATGCCTGGCCAGAGAGTGATACAAAGTAGGTGAGCCCTTCTGGGCTAGGGGTCCCAGTCCAGTCTACTAGCGGCAACTAGACCGCTACACTGTCCACAGGCACACGACGAAGAAAGGCAGACTGTACTGCCGAAGCACTCACTTTACGACACATCGCGGGCGTTCTTGACGATGGTTCTTTATTGTCGCCAAAAATATGTTGTATGCACAGCAGGTAAGTAATACAGAAGCGTCGTTTCATCTTTATAGTGAAGTTTATTCTTTAAGTGCATGAAAACGAGTCACCGCTGGAGGTGAGACAACTGCCAATCCTAGAACCCGCCAGACAGTAGACAGCTATGGCAACGCTAGAGAACATTCCAAGAGTTGATGACATATAAACTCTTGGTACAAAGCATAACACTATATCCATTCTCCTGGCCTCAACACTATGTAAAATATCTGGGAATGGAAGTATGCCGCACCACTGACAAAATGGTCGCACAGATACAACGATCTTTTAAGTACGGCTTGTAAGGACTTGAAAAGCTGGCAGATGGGAGGGTTGTCCTGGATGGGTCGAATGGCAGCAATTAAGATGACAATCCTGCCTAAAATTCTGCATACAAGACAGGGAATACCTCTGCAGCAAGGAAAACAGAGTTTACAATGCTGTCTCCACAACGCGGTTTCTTTACAACGCGTTTGTTACAACGACTGCGGTGTTACCACGCATACCATTACATCGCAAGTCGTTTCAACGAACTGCTGTAGGGGGCATGCTGGTGTTGGATTTAGAATCCAACACCTTCCCTGCTGTTGCACAAACTGGAGTAGGAATAGTAAATAATATTATTCCTAAGTCCAGCGCGCCCCCTACAGCAAGTCGTTGAAACGAGTTGCGATGTAATGGTTCGCATAGAAACAACACAGTCGTTGTAACAACCACGTTGTAATGCAATGCGTGAACAACGATTTGTTGTAAAGAACCATATTCCTGTAGCAACAGTAAGGCACAACCCTGATTGATAAACTGAAGAAACTCCTGGTTAGTTTCATTTTGAGAGGGAGGAAGTCCCGCCAATCAAAAAGACAAGCCTATCTTGCTCAGGCTGAGGGTGGACTCTGAGTCCCACACTTACTGTTCTACTATATCCCTGCTCAGCTCCGTTATCTGGTGCAGGGGCATTGACCATCTTCTGAGAAAGACAAGCGTTTTATTGGCCAACAATTCCAGGCACTACTGTATGGAAGAGACCCTGGCTATCTAAGAAGCACAGACCTTGGGGCACATACTCCTCACCAGTTGTAGAAGCCAAGGACAAGGTGGTTGTTTCAATCACCATTACCTCTATACTTTACCCTATGACACCCATAATGGGCAACCCGAAAGTCTCTCCAGCTCACAAGGGAAACAACTATATTGAACTGCAAATTGCAAACAGGTGGGAGGTTTCTGTGACACAAAGGGTCGCCAATCCTTTGAACAGTGAGCAGTTGAAGGAGGGTTATGGGATTCTGGAGAAGAATCACATGCACTTCATGGAAATTAGGCCCTGGGTGGTGACCCTTTTGTCACGACCTAGGCTAACTGACTGCTGGCCCATTTTGACAGATGGCTCATTCCAAAAACAGACAAACACCTCATTTCACATATTTACAAATTCCTCAGAAAGAAGCCCCCCAAGTGAAATTCGCAGCACAGAGATGGTGGGAGGTTGAAGTGAAACACTCGGACGGAGAATGGGGAAAAACACCAGCACCCACGCATCTGGCCCAAGTAGTGCTGGTAAAAGGTCTTGAACAAAATACCTTTGTATCGGTATTACACTCCGGACTGAATACAGTTTTGTGCCCTGCGAAAACTTCCACTTTCTGGAGGAAGTTTAGACACAAAGGAACACTAAGACACTTTCTATGGTGATGCCTAATCTACAAGTACTGTGGGAAGTACCAGCATCAATACCATATTCTCAACCAACATTCCTCAATTCCTGGCCTACATTCTAATTTCTGGCATAATGAATAGGCAAACATACCCACAATGACCTGCAAGAGGTAAAGCATATGCGTTAGCCTTATGCAACGCTAAACAAGTGATGGCAGCATTGTGGGTAAAATAAATGTCCCCAGAACACAACACATGGCTTAAAAGTTTATGTGAACTCCTGGGTATGGTGAACCTTTCATCTCGCTTGGTGGTAACAGAGATCCACTTTGAGATAACATGGTGTGAGAAGTTGGCCTGGTATATCTGTACACTAATTAAAGTGGGCACCTTGCACCAGTTCAAATGACCCTTATGATGTATGAGGTCAAAGGTAACCTTCAGAAAGCTATCCTAGTGGTAGCTGTGGAGAGCAGTCTTCAGGCTTAATCTTGAAGGAATGTAAAGCAGCTTCACCTCTTATATTGACTAAATGAAGGGAGAACCACACAGTAGATATAAAAAATATGTATTTATTATTATAACACTCTCTAGTATCCTCTACACAAGGATAGAACACACTATGCCCACAATACGAGATCAAATATCAGTTATAAGTAGCACAATACACAGTGGGCTCCAGGGGGGAGACAAAACCATATACTAAAATAGTAATATAACCACGACTCGGGTCAAGACAAGGTCTGGAGCACGTACAATCACGGTGAGCCCAAGGAACCACCCAAGGTGAGTAGATAGGGACCCCACAGAGGATGGGTGCAGTGTGCTAACACGACCGCGGGCTCCGTACAATTCTATGGGGAAGTCACGATTACAGTTTTAATGTTTAAGGACCCTTCTAGGAGGACTTCAAGCAAACCCTTTGGAACTTGGGAGGTGAGAGAGTCATCCCACCTGTGGATATCATAGTACCAGAGTTACCTATCCCAGATGAGCCGGGTGCAGAGGCCTGGAGTGGTGTCGGAAACCGCTGTTGTTTTCAATGGAGGGCTGTGAAGAGGTACTGCAGTCGTGAAGGTGAAAAGGGTCTGGTGGAGTCCAAGCCCGGATTCTAGAAGGAAGGAACCTGAAAGCAGAGGGGACAGAGTCTGGGTCACTTCAGAGTGACCAGAGACTCAGAGACGAATGCCCACCCATGACAGGGGCTTCAGGTGCGAAGAAGGGATGCTTGGCTCTGCAGCCATGAGGACCAGGAGACGTTGAGGATGACCAGGAGCCAGATGAGAGCTGCCTAACAAAGGATGTCGAGTGCTGAGGGGTCAGTGTCCAGCTGGAGCAATGACAAGCCTTGCAAAAAGCAACCCACACAAGAAGGTCAAGCAGGTTACGGTGTGGACCAGCAAGGTCCAGGGGACTCATCAAACAATGAAGAGTCAGGGAACGTCTGGAGCAACCAGGAGAGCCCAACAGAAATGCAACATCAAGCAAAAAGTGGGGGTAACCATAAGAAGACGATCCTTTTTTCCTACACCCCCGCCCCCAAACGAAAGGACATGAGACTAACCTTGACCAGTTGAGTCTTCATTTTCTAAGTGGAAATATCTGGAGAGTCCATCTGCATTGGCATGGTTATTCCCAGGTCTATGTTCCACTGTATAGTCCATCCCCTGTAGGGAAATGGACCACCTCAAAAGTTTGGGGTTTTAACCCTTTATCTGTTTTAGCCATAAGAGGGGCATATGGTCTGTCTGAACAATGAAGTGAGAGCCAAACAAGTATGGCCTCAGCTTCTTCAGAGCCCAAACCACAGCAAAGGCTTCCCTCTTAATAGCTGACCAACGTTTCTCTCTGGGGGTCAGCCTTCTGCTTATAAAAGCTACTGGCTGATCCTGACCCTCTTCATTCAGTTGTGATAACACAGCCCCTACCCCAACTCAGATGAATCAGTTTTAACAATAAATTGTTTGGAATATTCAGGACTTTGCAGAATGAGAGCAGTGCACATGGCCTGCTACAGGTCATCAAATGCCTTCTGACAGCTAACTGTCCACTGAACTTTCTTAGGCATTCTTTTAGAGGTCAGATCATTCAAGAGGGTCACTATATATCCATTTTTACTTGACAAATCTCCTGTAGTACCCAGAGAGGCCCAAGAAAGCTCTGACCTGAGTCTGGGTAGTTGGAGCAACCCAGTCCATGATGGTCTGGATTTTGCTCTGCAATGGTTGAACCTAACCTCCACCCCCAAGGTGGCCCAGGTACACAACCTTACTCTGCCCTATCTGGCACTTGGTGGCCTTGATAGTGAGGCTTGCTTTCTGCAGGGCCTCCAGAACATTTCTTAGGTGGACCAGGTGATCCTCCCAGGTGGAACTAAAGGCAGCAATATCATCTAGTTAAGCTGCACTGTAGTCTTCCAGGCCTGTGCAAACATTATTCACCAACCTTTGAAATGTGGCAGGTGCATTCTTCAAGCCAAAGGGCATCACAATAAATTGATAATGCCCACTAGGGGTTGGAAATGCTGATTTGGGTTTGGCGTCCTCGGCTAGTCTGATTTGCCAATAACCAGCAGTGAGGTCAAATGTACTCAAGAACTTGGCTGAGGCCAAAGTATCAATGAGCTCATCTGCCCTCGGAATAGATGAGCATCAGTCTTAGTGGCTGCATTGAGCCCCCTGTAGTCTACACAAAACCTCATTTATTTCTTACCACCCAGGGTATGAGGTTTAGGTACCAGGACCACTGGACTAGCCCAGGGGCTATCTGAGCGTTCAATCACTACCAATTCCAGCATCTTTTGGACCTCAGTCCTGATGCAGTCCCTGACATGGTCGGGTTGCCTGTAAATCTTAATTTTAACAGACAGACCTTCACCTGTGTCCACTTCATGGGTACACCAAGTGGTCTGATTAGGAGTCAGGGGAAAACATATGTCTGTACTGATTTAGGACCTTCCTGCAATCAGTTTGTTGCTGCTCGGTGAGGCTGCCTGCCAAGGCTACACCATCCACTGAGCCATCATCAGGGTTCTGTGAGAGGAGGTCAGAGAGTGGGTCACTCTCTTCCTCCTGTCCCTCATCAGTAGCCATGAGCAAGCCCATGTCTGCCCTGTCAGTCAACATATGTCTTGAGCCTGTTCACATGGAGCACCCTGTGGGGGCTACTAGGAGTTCCAAGGTCCACCAGGTAGGTATTTCTCCCTTTTGCTCAAGAATGGTATAGGGCTCACTCCATTTGTCCTGGAAAGCTGCTGGGGTCACAGGCTCCAACACCCATACCTTCTGTCCTGGCTGGTAGACAGTCAGCACAGCCTTTTGGTCATGCCAAGCTTTCTGTAATTCTTGGCTAGCCTCAAGGTTTTTACTTGCCTTCTTCATGTACTCAGCCATCCTGGATCGGAGACCAAGTACATAGTGCGCTACGTCTTGTTTAGGTGGTTTGAGAGGTAACTCTCATCCTTCCTTCACTAAACACAAGGGACCCCTAACTGGATGTCCAAACAGAAAATCAAAAGGGCTGTAACTAACCCCCTTCTGAGGAACCTCTCTGTAGGCAAAGAGAAGGCAGGGCAACAGGACATCCTATTTTCGCCTCAGCTTTTCTGGGAGGCCCATGATTATGCCCTTCAGGGTTTTCTGGAACCCATGCATTGTGGGTGATAGGGTGTGGTAAATTTGTAATTTACTCCATACTCCTTCCACATAGCAGTGATGTAACTAGACATGAAGTTTGCACCTCTGTCAGTTAAGACCTCCTTAGGGAAACCCACTCTGGAAACAAATCCAAGGAGGGCCAGGGCCACCACAGGAACTGTGGTGGTTCTAAGGGGTATTGTTTCTGGGTACCTAGTGGTATGGTCCACCACCACTAGAATATATCTGTGCCGAGATGCAGTTGGAGGTTCCATGGGACCAATTATGTCATTCCCAACCCTCTCAAAGAGAACTCCCACCACAGGTAGTGGTATCAGGGGGGCCTTTGTGGTACAACCTGCCTTACCACTGCCTTGACAGGTGCTACAGGAGCGACAAAACTCCTTTGTGTCCTCTGACATGTGAGGCCAGTGCAAGTGAGGGACAGGCCTGTTCCAAGTCTTACTTTGGCCTAGGTGTCCTGCTAAAGGGATATCATTATTATGAAATCTGTTTATTGGCATTTTGTTAATATAGACACAGCATAAATCATAAATGGAACATCTCACAGGCAATGAGTCTGGTACTCGGAGGAGTCTCCGCCAATTGTGAATGCGGTGAACCACAGGATCTATCGCCACTACCATGTGTGGAGCAATGCAAACTGATAAGTGTCAGGGCCACCGCCCGCATTTAAACAGATTCATGGAACAACAAAAAGGAAAAACAGATTAAACAACAGAAGCCCAGCAGAACAGCAGCAGCAGGTTCGATCTTTGACCACATGACCCTCAAGATATCTCCCCCCAGTCCACCCCCCCCCGGCCCCCCATCCCCCGTTACATATCGTTCCATTAAAGGCAATTGTCATTGTCCGCACATCCGCCCGGCTCGGCTAAGACCTCCCCGCCAATCCCCAGAGTGGGTCTCCCAGTCTCGCCTCCGTTCCCCTCCCCCCCAGGGAGTGTCTCCGCAGTATGTGTCCCACAGAGTCCCAGGGCATCCCCATCCAGTTTCATCAGGGCTTGTAAGTGTACGTCCCATTGATTCGCTATGGGTGTGCGTCTGAGGCCTAACGTTTCCTCCCGCAAGAGAGCCGTACCCTCCGCCCCCGCCCACACCAGCAGGGAACTCCGCCACGCCTGCGCCCGGGGGAGCTCAGCCGCCTTCCAGCGCTTAGTAATTAACCGCTTCGCCACGATCAGGCCCAGGTCGAGGAAACGACAGGCAACCTTCGTGGGGGGAGTTCTACGAAACAAGTGTAACAGACAGGCCGGCCATTCCCGCCGCGCCAGCGGACCGGCGCAAGTACCTAACGCTCCGTGCACCGTCCGCCAATATGAGTCGAGCGCTGGACAGCTCCATAACATGTGCACCAGTCCAGCATCCAGAGCCTTGCAGCGTGGGCATTCAGCATCCGCACGGTGGAAATAGCGATTGATGGAGTCGGGAGTGAGATATGCTCTGTGCAGTATAAAGTACTGGATTTGGCGAAACCGCAGGTTCCTGGGGACCCGTGTGGGTCCCCGTAGCGTATCCCTCCACTCCTTGTCGGTCATGGGGCGGTCCCGATCCATTTCCCATTTACCCCGCAACGGAGACAGGTCCGTCGCCACCTGCGTGCGCAGGGAGGCTGCGAACCAACGAATCATGTGACTGCCCCGTCCCATGACATGGAGGTACTGCATCATGAGGTGTTGTGCCGGTTCCTCCTGAAGAGCCCCCCACCGGTTCGTCAGCGTCGCGATTAGCGAGCGGTGACGGAGGAACTGACCGGCCGCTAACCCCGTCTCCTCCGCCAGTTGAGTGAACGGTATAAGCGCACCATCGTGGTAGAGGTCCCCTAGCGTACAGATGTCCGCCGCGTGCCAGTCCGCAAGCTCCGTCGAGCGCAATATCCCTCGACCGCTAGGTGAACCCTCAATCGGTATGGCAGGGGCGTATGGGGTATGCGACCGAGTCAAGTAGAGGGCACGCCGATTGCACTTGTAGGCCACTGCCACTAGAAGGGGGCCCGGCTTGACCATTCTGGCCGTCGGGTGGAACGACGCGATAATATCCGTCAGGGGGAGTGGTGGCTCCATGGATGCCGTGTCATCCCTCTCCCTGTCGACCAACCACCTGGCCACCCATTGCAGCTGTGCTGCTAGGTAATAGTGCGCAAAGCATGGCATCGCGAGTCCCCCCTGACCCGTGGGGAGGTACAACTTAGAGAGCGCCACTCTGTGGCGTGCGTTGCCCCATACAAAATCCCGGAGGGAGCGCTCCAAGGCGGCGAAGAAGGACGCTGGAATGTAGGTCGGCAGATTAGCAAAATAGTAGAGGAGTCTGGGCAGGGCCACCATTTTGACCAGTGCAATGCGGCCCGTGACCGCGAGGGGGAGGGTGCCCCAGAAGCGCATCTGGGCCCTGATCGCCGTCACCGCCCTGCCCAAGTTACCCTCCACCAAGTCACCTGGCCGCCGATACACCTGGATGCCCAGGTAACGGAAGGTGTCCGGCTGCCACCGGACAGGCACACCCCCTAACTGAAACCGGGGATCCAGAGCATCAGCACAGAACGGGTAAAGACACGATTTGGCTGCGTTCACCCTTAACCCGGAAAGCGTTGCAAATTCCGTGAGAACCCGCTCAAGGTCCCCTGAAATATTCGCCACGTCCCGTACGAAGATCAAGAGGTCGTCCGCGTATAAGGAGACCTGGTGGGTGGTGTCGCCCATTGGAATGTCGTCCGTCAACACCCTCTGCAGGGTGGCCGCTAAGGGCTCTATGGCAAGCGCAAAAAGGAGGGGTGAGAGGGGGCACCCCTGCCTGGTACCTCGGCCAACCAAGATGGCCTCGGAAATGTACGGGCCAGTTCTCACCCGGACCACAGGGTTCTTGTAGAGGAGCGCCGCCATTTGCAGGAACCCAAGGCCTAGTCCATAATGCGATAGTGCTGCCACCAGATAGCCCCACTCCAGGCAATCGAAGGCTTTTTCAAGGTCTAACACTAGACAGCCCGCCCGCGGCCAATGCTGTGCACCGTGTGCGGCAACACGGAAGAATCGGCGGAGATTAAGCGAAGTGCTGCGCTTCGGCACGAACCCATTCTGGTCCCTGTGCACTAGTACAGGCACAGTGTGGGGCCAGCCGCTCCGCTAGGACCTTGGCCAGGATTTTGTAATCGGTGTTGAGGAGGGCAAGGGGGCGATAGGACCCTAGATTAGTAGGATCACGCCCCGGCTTGGGTTTAGAGATCAGGTAGGCCTCCCTCATGGAGGCGGGCAGGGTGGCCTCCTCAAGGGCTGTGAGATATAACGCGTGCAGACGGGGCACCAGAGACTCCCGATATGCTTTGTAGTATTCTGCCGGGAGACCATCCGGCCCAGGCGCCTTGCCAGAAGCCAGTGAGGCCCCCGGGTCCCCTATCTCCTCCAGAGTGAGGGGACCCTCCAATGTTTCCTGGTGGGCATCCGGAATTGTGGGGAGGCCGGCGGCCCCCAGAAACAGATCAAGATCCTGTGCCTGCCGGCGCCCCACTGAGGTGTACAGGTCTTTGTAGTGTGCCGTGAGTATCTGGTGGATCTCCCGCTGCGTGTGCACCAGCGTCCCGTCCAAGCCACGGATGGAGGCTATTGGCGCATAGCCCGATTCCTGTCGGATCAGCCAGGCCAGCAATCGCCCCGCCCTGTCCGACGTGGCATGGACCCGTGCCGAATGGGCAGCGTAGTTGTGGCAGCGCAACCTCTCCAACAGTTCAGCATGGCGTGCCCGGAGCCGGGCCAGCCTAGTCGAGTCACGCCCACCACCCTCGCCATGACGTTCGCATGCCAGTAGCCGAGTTTCCAGAGCGGTGAGTAGCAACGTAAGCTGCTTACGGATATTCCCTGTCGCCCCCAGGCAATGTCCCCGCATGGCCGATTTGTGCGCGTCCCACTCTGTAAACGTGCTCCCCGCCGTGCCCTCATTGAGGTCAAAGAACTGTTCGACCGCTGTGCCGAGCGAGGCCCGGAACTCCGCGTCCTCAAGGGCAGCCGGTTGCAAGCGCCAAGTGGGAATGGGGGGTCTCCCCGGGTCCCAGCAGAGACGCAGTCTAAGAGGATTGTGGTCAGAGTGAGTCCGGCCCAGGTAATCCGCCTGGATTATCAAAGGGTCCAGCGACGGAGAGCTCACCACCCTGTCGAGGCGGACGTGAAGATCATGTACCGCAGAATAATATGAATAGAGCCGGTCAGTGGGATGTAAGGTGCGCCAGACGTCATGAAGGGCCCACCGTGACAACCAATCAGTAAGGTTCCTCGCGTTCGAGACTGCCTGTGTGCTACGGAGTGGCGGGTAGGATCTGTCAAGGCTCGTGTCCAGCACGGCATTAAAGTCCCCACCCAGCAACCAGGGAAGACCCACATACGGGGTCAGGGCCACCGAGAGGCGATCAAGGAACGACGGCTGGTCAACGTTCGGGGCATAGATAGATCCTAGGAGCACAGAGTGCCCGTTGAGCCGCCCCCGCACCAAAGTGTATCGACCAGCAGGGTCAAGCACCACCTCGGAGCATGTGAAGGGTGTGCCTGCCCGTACCCAAACCAGTGTACCCCGAGCATGCGCGGAATATGTGGTCCCAAAAAGCTGTCCCCTCCACCGGGCGCGCAGCCTGTCCAGTTCCGGCCGTGTCATGTGCGTCTCTTGGAGAAGGGCCACCCCTATCCTGTGCCTCTGGAGGTAGGCAAAAACAGAGTATCGGCGGGCCGGTGTGTGCATGCCTCTAATGTTCCAAGTGACTATTGCAGTGTCAGCCATCGGTGTAGAGTGCGGACAACACTAGGCCCACTGGCCGAAGCGGGCCGGCCGGGGGAAGGGGGGGAAAGACCAGGAAGACCGCTACCCAGACCGCCTGCTGCAAGAACATGGTGTGTGAGAGAACTGCAGAACACTGCAGAATGCAAAGAGGCAAAAGTAAAGATAATATTAACAAAAGGAACTCCATAACCGCAGGGGCGAACCCCAAAACCAGGCATTCGTCCAAACATGTAAGGCTCAATCGCCTGTGAATTACCAGATCAAAGATGGGTTTGTGAGGGGCTAAAGAGCAATACCGTTGGTCCTGGCCTGCAAGAGCCCCATGTCACCCCCGTCAGGGCCTCGTGTGCCTGTCGGGCTGCCAATCGCTCAACCTCTCCCCAGAGGAGTGTGTGTGGAGATCGCCACCTCCCCGCTCCCCCGCAACCAAAACAAGCCCGGAACCTCAGCCCCGGCCCATGTGCAAGGGGACCCGCGCAGCCCTTCCAGCCCTGTGACACCCGCAGTACCCCAACCTGCTCAATCATGGAAGCATACAGGGCCCCAGAAATCACAGTCCAGGAGACAACAGAGGCAGAAAGCTCCCCCCCCCCCAAAAGTAGTTCGTAGCAACCCACCCAACACCCCGGGGCACCTGCAGTGGACACAGTGCAATCAAACAAGAGTTCACCCCAGAAGGTCGGCTGTCTGGGGGGTCACCTCTGGCAACACCTGGTCTTCCGGAATCAGGATGGACGGGGAGGAGGACAGGTCAGTCTCAGTGTCACTGTGAATGCGAGCCGCCACGTCCCCCTAGCTGCTCACAGACCCCAGAGTGGCCACCGCCTCCAGAGCCTCCAGCCGCTCCACACGCATCCTCTCCGGACTCGGTGCCACCGGGGGACTCGGCCCCATCCCACCACGTCGGTCCCTCTGTCTCCGCCGTCTCAGCCTCTTCTCCCTACGCACCACAGGCCCCGGGTCCGCGGGCCGGGGGCCACCATGTTGGCCCGTTTCCTCCAGCCAGTCCCAGACATCGGACGGGGCATCGAAAAAACGTGTCTCATCTTTCGTGACCATCCGGAGGCGCGAGGGGAACAGCAGCGAGTATTGGATGTGCAGCTCACGGAGCCGGCGTTTCACCTCCAGGTAGTTGCTCCTCCGCTTCTGAACGGTCGCAGTGTAGTCCGGGAACAACATCACCGTGCCACCCCCTATTGTCAGGGCACCCATCTTCCGCGTTTCCCGGAGGATCACATCCCGGTCCCGGTAGTTGAGGAGGCGAAACAGGAAAGGACGCGGCCGGGCTCCAGGGACAGGCCTTCGCATCGGCACTCTGTGCGCCCGTTCCACCACGAACTGCGGGGAGAGCACTCCTGGGGGCAGGATGTCCCATAACCAGTCTTCAACAAACTGCTCTGGTCGCCGCCCTTCCTCGCCCTCCACCAGGCCCACGACTCGTATGTTCTGGTGCCGAGAGCGGCCCTCCGCATCCTCCGCACGGTCCTCAAGGGTGTTAACGCGGTCGATCAGGTCCTGCAAGGTGGCAGAGTGATTGCGCACTAACGGCTGCACGTCCTGTAACGCCTGGTTGTGACCGGCAACGGTGTCCGCTAGCTTGCGATGGTCGGCGTGGAGCAGGGTGAAGTCAACCGTGACTTTGTCGATCCGGGACTCCAGTGAGGTTCAAGTTTGTTCCAGCGTGTTGCCCAGCCGGTCGACCGCTGCCAGCATGGCGTCCATTTTAGCTTCCAGGGTCGATGCAGGCGGCGCCACGGTCCCAGCAGAGCACCCCGGCGTCGCGTCAGGGCCGTCCGCCCTCAGCCTGGTCTCAGCCTGCTTGTTCCGAAGCCGCCCCATGGCCAGCTGCTGCGCCGATGGCATTCAGAGGGCTCAGTGGTGCACGAGGCCGATCGGGGCTCCAGTTAGCACCAGACGCCGTTATCGAAGGGGGCCCAGTCCGACTGCCACGAGTCGGGCCAACGCCAGGGGTGTCAGGGCGCAGGGCAGCGCCGCCGGCGGGGGAGGTGCGCCGCGAGCCGTGGGCAACCAGTAGCCAAGGTCCCCCAGGCCGCACTCCGCCCAGTCCGCAGCAGCCACCCCACCGCGTCCAGCAGCAGGCAAGCGGTCAGTCCCCTAGGTGCCTCACCCTGATCCCGGCCAACCGGTGCAAGTAGTAGGGCCACAGCGCGGCCTCCAGGGTCGCCTCCGCCACCACAGTGATCCGCTTCGCCCCCAAGGGGCAGCAGTCAGGCGCTCACCAGGGGCCCGTCCACAGCCTCACACCCAGAGGGGGGCCCGCCACACCAGGTCACTCACCGGGCCCCCGGGCGTCGCAGGCTCCATGTCCGCCTCCATTGCCTCCGGCCGCCATGGCCTCCACCACCGTCCACCGCGGCAGGCTCCTGCTGGCTTGGGGTGCTGGGACAGGCAGGATCACAGCGTATGTGGTCGTCAGCACAGCACAGGCGATCAGCAGATACCAGGTGCACCGCCACCTCAGGGGAGTCCCTCGTGAGTCCTCAGTCCTCCCGCTGACGGTCCGCACCTCGCCGCGCGGCCCAGCCGCCTCGTGGCAGGCCGCGGCGTGGGGTGATGTTCGCGGCCGGACGCCGCTTCCAGCGCTCTCTGCACTGCTCACCGGTCGGGTCCCCAAGGGGGCGGCACGCAGGCCGAGGCCGCCCCCGCCGTCACTGTTAGTCTCACCGGGGCGCCGGGGCCTCACGGGCAGGAGTAGGCAGCCCTGGCAGCCCCGCAGCACACTCCGGACAGGAGAACCAGAGGAGAACGGCTCCGTTGCTCGGGAGCTTCACGCAGGCACAGCCATCTTGGCCGCGCGCTCTCTAGCGCCCCCCTTCTAAAGGGATATCATGTGCCAGTGTCAGTAGGAAACCCCTAAACTTCAGAGGTATGACCAACCTCCCGGTGGCATCAGGCTTGGGGTCTCTACCCTCTGAGTAAAGGAGTCCTTCATCCCAGTATGTCCTGTGGGACCCACTGGCACTCCCAGCAGCCTCAGCAGCAACTTGCTGTCTGAGGTGTTCAAGAGAAGGGCAGCTGTGCTGCTACTGACTCAGATCTGCCCTGGAAGGGCCTCCTGTCCCCAAGAACTCAACCTGGTCACGTTCAAGTTCCTCTGAGACTGTTCCTTCACAGGGACTGGGATCATCTTCCTCAGGAGACTGATCCTCACTCTGAGTCTGGGGGTAAGACACTACCTTACCCCTACTGCTCCTCCTCTTGGAAGGCACCTGGTGCATTTTTTCCAGGATCCAGGGGCTGTTCAGTTGAAGACAGTTTGGCCTGTGACCTAGTCACAGCAAACACATCTGCAGAGATGCCCAACATTGCTGCATGTGTCCGGAGTTCCACTTCAGCCCAGTGTGAGAAGTTGGCCTGGCATATGCTGTTCCTAGTTATAGGGACACCTTGCACCAGTCCAATTCGACTCCTATTGATGATAGGTTTAAGACAACCTTTAAAGAAAGCTATCCTAGTGGTAGCTGTGGAGAGCAGCCTTCAGGCGAAGTCTTGAAGGAGTGTTAAGCTTATTGTTTTACCATAATAACCTCTTGAATAACCAAATGAAAGAGTAGCCCACACAGGTATATATATAAAATATATGTATTTATTCTAGACAGAATCCCACAGTCACTTTATGTGGCTAGTGGCAAAGTTACACTTCAAACAAGCATTTATAAACACAATAAATAGCACAGAAATCAATGGGCCCCAGGGGGGGACCAAACCATATACTAAAATAGTGGTATAAGAACCACGACAATTCTACAGGCAATGCCTAGGGCATTCAGGATCGCTGGCCCCTTAAGAATCCACCCACAGTTAAGAGGAAGGGGACCCACGGGAGGCGTGTGCAGTGCGAGAAGTTGCTGTCGGGATCGCAATGTTAGCCTATGGAGAATGTCGCGGTTGAATAATTAAGGTTTAAGGACACTTCTAACAACAGTACAAAGTTAAGGCTTGAGACTTAAGGCTTTGGAGAGCCCACCACCACGGAAGTACCGAAGTACCACTGTTACCTGCCCCAGGGAAGCCGGGTGCATAGGTCGATTCTGGTGTCGGGTCGCGGGCTGATTTTCTATGGAAAAGGAGTCCAAACTGCTGCTAGCTGGAAGTGTCGTTGAAGTCGTGAAGATTAAAGTTGAAGAAAAGACAAAGATGAACCTGAAAGCAGAGGGGACAGAGTCTGGGTCACAGCACAGTGACCAGGGAGCTCACAGGAAGGAGCTCGTGGATGTCGGGTGCTTCAGGGGTGGAAGGTACAGCTGGGCTCTGCAGTCACGGGCTCCGGGAGGCTTCAAGGAAGGCCAGCTTCTGGAGGGCGACTGTCCCACGTCGGCTGAGGGTCGCTGCGGTGTTAGTGTCCCGATTGGATCCACTAAGCATTGGCAACCGCAACCCACGCAAGATGAACAAAGCAGCTGCTGGTGCAGACCCACGTGGTCTGAGGGTGCTCTCCTTTGCAGGGAGCGTAGAGCAGGCCTGGAGCAACCAGGGGAACTCTTAGAAAAGAAGATTGTCCTCCGTCAGGGCCCACAAGTCGAGGGACAAGGGACCGCGGAAGGCAGCAAAATGGAGTGCGTAAAAGGGCTCCCACGGGCCACCGGAGCGGGCCAGGGAGCTGAGGGTCGGCACAAATGCTGCTTGAAGGTTGGCTCAAGAATGGGCCAAAGCACAACTTCCCCACTGGTCGGGGTCGTGTGCTGGACAAGAGGTGGCTGGTGTCTCGGGGTATGCGGGGATCTCGACACCCACGTGGTCCAGGGTGCTCAGACTTGCTGGGCACACTCACAGGACGCTGGGATGCACTGGAGACCCACCTCGAGGTTTCTGGAAGGCGTCGAAGGTCGTGAGAGCAACGAAGTTCCAACCGGGTATCTTGTAGTCTTTTAGGTGCCTGCCAAGCAGGGGGATAACTCCTTTATCCCAAGGGAGATTTCTTCAGTCAGCTGGGCAGCAGCTCGTCGAAGGTCAGTTCTGTGAAGTCCTGTACGAATCTAAGGCTCTAGGGCAAAGTTATTCCCATATATCCCCAAGATTAGGGGATGGTCCAAAATAGAGCCTACCAATCAGAGTAGAGGCGGGAAAGGGTGGCTACACCCACTCCCCTTTGTGTGTTTCCCGCCTGGGCGAGGGGCAGGATGCCCCTGAACCGGTTCCAGGCGGTGTATGCAGAATTGGGGCTCTGCAGCTGCCTACGTGCAACTCTGAAAGGACATTTGGTGCACCCACCCTGTTCCAATCCACATATCCTGTCTGGGGAGGTGCTGGCACCTCCCTGCCACAGGAGCCCTATTGTCCAGATGGTGAGGCTGGGGTTTTCCCCAGCAACAGCCAGCCAGAGTCGTGTAGGTGGCGAACAGTAGCCATTTTGTGGTACATGTGCACTTTTAAATTGGTGTCCAAATTCTACCGTTTTTCCCATATCGCCCTCCTAGCAAGGGGGAATCGTGCCCCCATGCCCATGGCTGGACTGGGGGTATGATTCCTTCATGTTTGACACCAAACACGATATGGTTCTGTGTAGCCAGTCCCAAGTTACAGCGATGACGCAATAACTTATAATGCGGTAAGAGTATATGGTATGGCTACACTACAAACAACCCAGTAACGGTGTTACGAAGGTTGCAGGGAGGTCCTACTCACGTAGGGGTCCCCCCTCACACATACCTCAGCACCCAGCCCTGTAGGATTACCAGGGCCTGCCATAGGGGTGACCTATGAGAGTATATGTGTTGTAATGGTATGGGACATAGGGTACCTACATCCCTGTAAGGGGTGCTAGCACCACCTTACCCAGGCTACAGTAGTGGCCTGGTGGTGTCAGTTTGGGTGGCTGTCCCAGGGTGGCACAATAAGTGCTGCAGCCCTGGTAGGCCTACTGGGGGACCCATGCCCTGGGTACCTAGGGTACCATCTACCAGGGACTGGTAGGGCATGCCCAGCATCCAATTATGTTTGTACCTAGAGTACTCACAACAGTTTTAGGGAGAAAGCAGATAGGCTGGGGTCCTGGATAGCAGGATCCCAGCCAGACTAGTCAAAAACCACTTAAATACCAGGCAAAAAGTTGGGGGCAACCATTAGTCAGATTCCACTCTCCTACATAACCCCCCCCCCAAACGAAAGGAGATAAGGCTAACCTTGTCCAGATAAGCCTTTATTTCCTGAGTGGCCATATAAGGAAGAACCTGTACTAACATGGTTGCTCCCTGTGTCATGGTCCACTTGGGAAATCCTACCCCAAGGGGTTCTAGAGTTTCTCCAAAGTCTAGGGAAATTACCTGTATTGGTTTTTGGGTCAGAGGTGGGCTGGTGGGGTGTCTGAGTCTGGAAGTGGGACCCTACTTGGGTTGGTCTCAACCTCCTCAGATCACTGGCCACTATGGAAGCCTTTCTGCCCATGACTGTGTCATATCTGGCCCTAAGGGTCAACCTCTGGCTGCCTACAGCTGGGGGTTGGATCCCTTTGGCTGGAATAGTGGAGGGCACTGGAATGTTTGAGGCAGCTAGGCCCCAGGTTTCCCTGTGCTCAACAACATCCATTTGAGGGGTGCCTATACCTAGGGGTAAGGGGGATCCCTCAGTTTGTAGAGGAATATTCACCTGGCTGAAACTACTCTGCTGGGTGTCCCTAATCTGTTGATGAGGGGGTTCCTCTGGGCAGGGGCCCAATAAGGGTCCACTGACCTCCCTGACCTCTGCAGCCCTGGGCTGACTGAGGCAGGGTAGAGAGGGGCAGGATACCTGCTCCAGACTGGGTACCACCTTGGAAGGATCCCCTGCCATCAGAGAGGTGGGCAGGTCAGGCCTGTCCACTTCTGGGGCAGTTACTTCACAAGGGGCAGGATCAGTTCCCTGAGAAACTTGACCCTTACCTGTAGTCTGGTGGGGGGGAGGACTGTTCCTCTTCCCCTATGCTCTCTGTTTGGGTAGAGTGATCCATAGTTTCAGGCTTCACTCTTTCTATTTTCTCCTGGGGTGGAGGTGAGGCCCTTAGGGTCTCATCCACTCTCTCAGGGATTCCTACCATTTTCAAATGGGCCTTGTGGTCAACCTCAGCCCAGGCTGAGATTTCTAGATCATTCCCCAGTAGACAATCTACAGGCAAGTTTGGGGACACTGCCACTCTCTTGGGGCCAGTGACCCCTCCCCAGCTGAGATTTATCACTGCCATGGGATGATCTGTCCTGATTCCATCTATGTTGGTCACCTGGTAGCTAAACCCAGGTAAAAGCTGATCTAGGGGCACTAGCCTCTTGGTCACCATGGTGACACTGGCCCCTGTGTCCTTATAGGCCACAGCCTTCTGACCATTGATTATTGGTTCTTGTCTGTACCTGCCCAGAATACTGGGACTCATGGTAAAGTTGGCAAACCCCATGCCACCATCACAGACCATAGTTGCTAATGCAGGGGACCTGGCTAGGCCAGAGTCCACTGGTGTCCCCAAAGAGAACCCAACTAAGTTTTTGGGTGCACTCCCACCACCTGGGGGATTACTACTAGTAGTAACAGGAGGTGTTGGAGCTGGTTTTGGAGGAACATTCTCTTTATTGCCATTCTTTGGACAGCTGGAGTCAGTTTTCCAGTGGCCAGGTTTCTTACACACATGGCAATATGGTTTCTTGTTATTAGAGGAAGTATTTTGGGACCCACCCCCAGCACTGGGTTGTTGGGGCCCTTCAGAGGACTTTTCTTGTTTATCATCCCCACCTTTCTCTTTGGGCTTAGTGGAATCCTTCTTCTGGTCACCAACTTGGTTCTTAGGCCTAATCCTGGTTCTGACCCATTTGTCTGCCTTCTTTCCCAATTCTTGGGGAGAGGTCAGATCAGAGTCCACCAGGTGCTGGTGTAAAAGTTGGTTCTGACAATTATTAAGAATCTGCTCCCTCATAATGAGATTATACAATCCTTGATAATCATTAACTTTACTGCCATTTAACCAACCTTCCAGTGCCTTGGTTGCACAATCCACAAAGTCTACCCAATCTTGATTCTGTGCTTTCTGGGTGTCTCTGAACTTAAGTCTGTATTGATCAGTGGTTAAGCCAAACCCATCTATTAAAGCAGCTTTCAAGATATAATAATCATCAGCATCCTCTTCTCTTACAGAGAGGAGCTTGTCTCTACCTTTATCTGAAAAGGAGAGCCACAGGATTGCTGCCCACTGCTCTACAGGGACCCTCTGTACTCTACAGGCCCTTTCAAGAGCAGATATCCATTTGTGGATATCATCCCCATTCTGATAGGGGGGCACAATCTTGTGGAGGTTCCTATTGTCAGGGACTCTCTCTCTAACTCTAGGGGTTTCATCACTGCCACCAGGGATCTCTAGACCCCATTTCTTTGAAGCTTTCTGAAGCTCCAGGGTTTCCCTGTCCAATGCTAACTGTTCTCTTTTAAGCTCAAGCTTAGCCTGCTCAAATTTGATCAGTCTGCATTTCCTCTCATGAGAGGTTTCTCTTCTCTGAGAAGAGGCAGAGGACCCTTTGGATCTCCTAGAATGGTTGGATCCCACTGAGGGGGATCTGTTCCTTCTTGGATCCACCACTCTCCTTTTAAGGGTGGAGGGAGTGCCTCTTGGGCCATCACCTCCATGCTGTGAGTGGTCTGTTTCTTCCAGGTCAGGATTTTCATCCTCTTCCTGTTCCTCTTCAGATTCCACTATGGGAGTGTCCTCTTCTGAGGGGTGCCCACCCACTCTGTCCGTCCCTCTGGATCCTATGGACTCCATAAAGTCTGCTATGAGCAGGATCTCCTTGAGACGTTTTGTGTTGGCACCTCTTTCTGTCTTCAGTCTCCTAAGGGTGCACATTTCCCTGAGCTCTGCAAAGGTGAAATTATCATACTTATCTATAGGGACCCTCTGGGGTCCTTCCATAGCCTTAGTACTACCTGAAGACAGGTTTAGTGTAGTGATGTATCTACCTACACTAAGTGTGGCCTACTGAACCCTCTCTTGAGTTGTAGTCAAGGTGTGCTAAACCCTCTACACACAACTCCAAGTTCAGTAGAACTTATTGTATTCTAGCTTGAATTTATATGTACCTTTGGTACCTTGTGGCTTTCACTTTAGAAATTCAATTTGTTATCTGGTAAAACAATGGCAAGCTTGAATCCCACCGCTGCCACCAATGTGAGAAGTTGGCCTGGCATATGCTGTTCCTAGTTATAGGGACACCTTGCACCAGTCCAATTCGACTCCTATTGATGATAGGTTTAAGACAACCTTTAAAGAAAGCTATCCTAGTGGTAGCTGTGGAGAGCAGCCTTCAGGCTAAGTCTTGAAGGAGTGTTAAGCTTATTGTTTTACCATAATAACCTCTTGAATAACCAAATGAAAGAGTAGCCCACACAGGTATATATATAAAATATATGTATTTATTCTAGACAGAATCCCACAGTCACTTTATGTGGCTAGTGGCAAAGTTACACTTCAAACAAGCATTTATAAACACAATAAATAGCACAGAAATCAATGGGCCCCAGGGGGGGACCAAACCATATACTAAAATAGTGGTATAAGAACCACGACAATTCTACAGGCAATGCCTAGGGCATTCAGGATCGCTGGCCCCTTAAGAATCCACCCACAGTTAAGAGGAAGGGGACCCACGGGAGGCGTGTGCAGTGCGAGAAGTTGCTGTCGGGATCGCAATGTTAGCCTATGGAGAATGTCGCGGTTGAATAATTAAGGTTTAAGGACACTTCTAACAACAGTACAAAGTTAAGGCTTGAGACTTAAGGCTTTGGAGAGCCCACCACCACGGAAGAACCGAAGTACCACTGTTACCTGCCCCAGGGAAGCCGGGTGCATAGGTCGATTCTGGTGTCGGGTCGCGGGCTGATTTTCTATGGAAAAGGAGTCCAAACTGCTGCTAGCTGGAAGTGTCATTGAAGTCGTGAAGATTAAAGTTGAAGAAAAGACAAAGATGAACCTGAAAGCAGAGGGGACAGAGTCTGGGTCACAGCACAGTGACCAGGGAGCTCACAGGAAGGAGCTCGTGGATGTCGGGTGCTTCAGGGGTGGAAGGTACAGCTGGGCTCTGCAGTCACGGGCTCCGGGAGGCTTCAAGGAAGGCCAGCTTCTGGAGGGCGACTGTCCCACGTCGGCTGAGGGTCGCTGCGGTGTTAGTGTCCCGATTGGATCCACTAAGCATTGGCAACCGCAACCCACGCAAGATGAACAAAGCAGCTGCTGGTGCAGACCCACGTGGTCTGAGGGTGCTCTCCTTTGCAGGGAGCGTAGAGCAGGCCTGGAGCAACCAGGGGAACTCTTAGAAAAGAAGATTGTCCTCCGTCAGGGCCCACAAGTTGAGGGACAAGGGACCGCGGAAGGCAGCAAAATGGAGTGCGTAAAA